>NC_135485.1:127592354-130092354 GCF_052094955.1 Ictidomys tridecemlineatus
AGTTTGTTGTTTTTTGGTTTTTCAGTTTGGGTTTTTCTGTTGTTTTGTTTTTATAATTCTTGTTGGTATTTTTTGTTTGTTTGTTTGTTTTTAATTTGGCAGTGCTGGGGCTTGAACCCAGCCACTGAGAATTCCATGAATCAGAATATATGCTTCTCTCTCTCTCTGCTCTCTGGGGCGAAGCCTATAACAACAGCTCTCTCTATGGTAACCCACGGACGTTGCTCTCAACACAAAACCATAAGAATGGTGCATTTTCCAAGTCTGGAAATTCTTCGATTGCTTCATTTCAACCAGGGCTTTTTGTGTGTGTGTGTGTAATTTTTCCTTTAGAAAATAAATATTTTTTTTTCTAAAAGACAATATGATTTTTAGTTTATAAAAGAAAAGAAAAAAAGAGTGGGGATATGGGAATGTGGGGATGGGAAGGAATTATAGTTTAGTAGTAGACCATGTGAGAGGCCCTGGGTTCAATTCCCACAGAGAGAGAGAGAGAGAGAGAGAGAGAGAGAGAGAGAGAGAGAGAGAGAGAAAGAAAGAAGCTTCAGGAGTAATAAAAGCTATGCCTTTACCCTATGATGATTTGAATATCCTCTAGGAAAAACACCAGAAGATATTGATATGCTAAATACCAAAACTTCTCTAAGAAACAACAAAAAGATCATCTAATACCTTCTGTTGGTGTGAACTGTCACTCTGGATTAGCCTTTGCCCTAGGGAGTCAGTGTGACCTCTTTCCATTATTTTCATAATAGAAGCAAAGATTATTCCTCTCTGTTTTCCCTAGTCTTTCTTTCCTTTCCTTCTTTTTGATAATACAATTTGGGAACATGATGCTTGGGATCTTTTTAAGGACGTTTGGTTAACATGATCATTTATTATGAAAGTGGCTTTGGAAAAGCCTGTGGACTTCAGTGGAAACTGTTTTTCCAGTTTTTAGCATGCATTTACAGAACTGTTGCAAGCCCGGATTTCTGGCGTTACCTAGATTGAAGGAAGAAATACTTGATGGGAAATTTTCTTTACATATTTTCAGATTGAAGGATCCTACATTTCTACAAATGGAATAAGTCATAAAGAAGTGATTTGTAAAGACAGTGCTAATAAGACAACTAAGAACTATAGTTGTAGGATAATCTTAGCAGACCATACTTTAAAAATGATTTTGCTTTCTTCATGAGAAATCACATTGTTTCTTTCAGAAGTGGAGAATAGGTAAGAAAGATCTTTCATGATTATTTTCTTATTCAATTTTACAGATCCTGTAAAAAAAAAAGGCTGTATAAAAGAGAATAAAGAAAAATTAAATCTTGAAAATAAAGAAAATCTACTAAAATTAACTTAAAAAACTAGGTTGAATGAAATCAAATAGTTATACTGAGAACTAGGAGAATTCAATTAAATGCTACTTATAAAGAAAATAATTGTCAAATGATTTTCTCACTAAATAAATGGTAATCAAATTTATTCTCTTTATTCAAGGTCAGCTGTGTGAACATCACTGAAATAGAATAATAGATAACGTGCATAAAAAAATGGGAAAAACTTGTCCACCAAAATGACAAAAGATCAAAATTTAGAATGCTTAACTTTTAAAATGAATTCTTATTTTTAAAGCATCTGTGGAAATTATTGCTTTGGGGAGTATTTTTGATTAACTGTGTTAAATAGTCACTTTTTTCTTTTTGATGTATTTGAAGATATTATATACATTCATACACACACACACACACACACACACAAACATATATATATAGAGAGAGAGAGAGAGAGAGACTTCTATTCAGTCCAAAGTTGTTAAAAATATTTTCATCTTATTTCATTAAAAATATTTCCAATGATGTATGAAGTATCCTATAGACTAAGTTAATATACAGGCACTGAGAGTGATAATTAAAATGTTTAATAACTGATATGATATAAACATTCACCATTCAGAGTGAATGCCTGCTAGAAATATCAATAAGAATGTCAGACATATGTAACTGCTTGAATCAGTCTGCTTGTATAACAACTGAACATCAGTTGTATATATACAGACTTCCAAAAATAGATGCATTAAGGAAATCATAGTGTGTATCAATAACAAACATCTGTTGAATTCTGCTTAGTGTATATGTTTGTGTGGGTATATGTCTATTCACACATACACACATACATACATATATGAAAAGATAAGATTATCTCTAACTTCCAAAACAGTTCTTCAAAATTCATCACTCTAAATCATGTCACTACAATGCCATAGGTGATATTTACACTAGTTTATGAAAAGTGTTTTAAGAGAAATATTGCACCTTGGCAATTAAAATTCAAATATATTCCCTTAGCCAAAATTTATGTTTATAGTTTAAAAAGGGATAGTTATGCTCTTGACACAGTTATTATTTAGGCTATTATAGTCTAAAATATGGTGTATTGAATTTCTACCTCTTTATTTGTCTGAGTGGAATTACAAGTAAAAATGTGTAAACTAAGAAACTTCAGCAATATCCCTTTATTTAATTCACTGTGATTTGTTAGGTTTCCCTTTTCATAAGTTATCTTATTAAAACGCGTAATTTCCAGTCCTAGAGTATCTCTAATAGTATGAGTGAGATATACATATACTTCAGAAATAAAAGGAGGCAGAAGAGCACCCTTCCCCCAAGCTTCTCCCTCTTCTCAAATTACAAAAAAGAATGAACTCCACGAACCTCAATTTTGCAACAAATACAAACCATTATGGTGTTTAAATTTAGAAAATTTAGTACAGTCTGAGATTTTTATCTTGTGTGTGTACTGTAACAATTTCCACCTCTGGGTGGTTTAGAGACATGCTTACTGATGGTTGTTTTCCCATTGCCCAGATGGTAAAAGTAGAGAATAAGTGTGTTAGCCCAATTTCAAAGTCAGAGTTAAGTCCAAGATTTCCTGAGCCTGGTGTATCCATGAGGCCCATCCTCATGATTGGATTGCTTCTTTGGTTCTGTAAATGGACTGATGGGAGACAATACCTTTCTCCTCCATCAAAAGTCATATTAAACTAAATATTTTAATTGTTAAAAATTAAAATAATTCCCCCATATGTCTCCTGATACAGTCAGTTCAAGTTAACTTTTGTAGGTGAAGGTGAACACAAGCTTTTCTATGTTTTTCTTGTTGTCGTTTGTTTTAGACAGTTTATCTCACCTGGAACCCCAGACTAGACTTGAACTCTGAGGGTTCAAGTGATCCTCCCACCTCAGCCTCCCTGTGGGAGGGCCTCCAGTCGCGCACCACTGCATCCGGTTAAGTAATTCTTTTCCCTATTTGATCATCTCATCAAACGATGTACAAGTCACAGATTTGATTAAGTTTGCTCAGAGGAAACGCCAACAATGGGTGCACTTAGTGCTGGGCTGAAAGCATTGGTAAAAGCCAGCAGCTGTTCTATGTAAGGGGCTAATTATGCATAACGAGTGTCTAATTTGAGAACAACACAAAGCACATTTCATCTAAGCAGCAAAGAGATTGATGTGACATGCCCAATGTGTCTCTTATGAATTTGTTGATTGACCTAACTAAGTGTAAGGATGAAGGGTGAGTAAATACCACTCCCCACTCTTGGCCAGGAACCACTGGGTGACAAGTAAATTTTGCTTAGGGAAGTACTTAGGACCAGTGCATTCTGCTGTGTGCCTTAAGAAAGAATTCTTGGGTCAGTAATGAGATGTTGTACATGGTCCAGGGCTGATTGTGATTTTCGTCAACATACCTGAAAAATATAAATGTGCTTGGTGGTTTTAACATCTTGGCAAATTCAGAAAAGTAACCACAAATTTCTCCTTTAGCAACGTGTCTCACACTTATGTGATTGAAGCATATCTCATAAAATAAATATTTTGAGCCTGGATAAATATAAAATAATGCCGGTCCTGCTGCCTTTCTAAATTTCACAAATTATTTCAAAGAAATAGCATCTATTTGGACTTGGTTCTCACATCTCAAGGCAGACAATGTTGAGCCATATACCAATTTAGAATCCCCAGAGACGGATCTGCATTGTGCTGTTCTCTATAGGCAGAGAACTTTGTGAGAACAGAAAGTGCTTCCATCTTTTTTATCATTATCCCAAATGTCTACCCTGTTTCCTAGCACATAGTTGGCAATTGAAGACTGTGCTTTGGATAAACAAAGAAATGAGTGGAAATGGAACCATTGTGTTTATCTAATCACTTTTTTGAGCACGAATGACATCAAATCTTCTTATTTGGTTGGACAATTTCTTGTGATCTCTATTTTTTTTCTAGTCACTTTTGTCTTGTATAGGAGATATAGTGGGGGAAACCTTAGAGGGTTGGATCACCAACACTGACGTTCTATCACCAGGCAAAGGTCAGGATCACTTAGATTAAAGAGCGCCAACTTCAGAATCAGATAGACTTGGGCATCTGACTCAAAACTCTTTTGGCCCCAGTTTCTTTGTCTTTAAAGTACTCTCCTTGAACAGATGACAATATGGTGACAAACACTAGCATTAGTACCTCCAACGCCATATAATAGGTCTGGATTGCAAATGAAGTTTTTTTTCTCTTGCCTTTAGAGGTACACAGAGACAATTACTAGATTCAGATTGAGCCTATGAGTGAAAGGATTCTTAATAATGCATTAAAACATTAACCTTCTCTTTTAACTTCCCTGTCACCCGTGAATTATGCATCATTCTGCTGTTTTCACTTACAGCTTTGGAAGGCCTATCATCTGCTCATTTGATCTAGTCTCTTTACAAAACATATAAACTGGCTCTTGCCTTGGATGGACTTATCACCAAATTAAACAGAGGCCCACAGACATACAGATACAGTAAGCCTAGAAGTAGATCCTCGAAGGAAAGCAAAGATCAACTCAACGGGCCGTATGAAACCCACATCAGATCCACCTGAGCTGCACTCTCTTGACAGGCTAATTGTAAGGGTGCACAGTGAGTCTGAGGTGAAGGGACTGTGCAGCTGGTGGGAGGGTGGGAGACAGGTGTTTGAATAGACACAACCTTCTCACTAGGTCTGTCCAACTCAATGATTCTCAGTATGTTTTTCTTGCCCCCCAAGTTCCATTTTTATTCTTAATGGTTTTGCAGATGGCCACTGAGAAAACAGATAAAAGTGACAGTAAAGCATGTTTAAATATTAAATAGGACCTTGACAAGGGGTGATCTAGCCATTGGAGGTATAATTGTACATGAGGTACCCATTTGTGGTGAGAGACCCTTTTAAGTGTGTGACTCCATCATTGGGCATCCTGAAAGCTGCCAGAAGAGAATCATAAAATTATAAGAACCATATCTGATCATTTGCTTATGTTAGAATTGACAGTGCATTATCTTCCCTACCCTATCAACACAATAAGGAGCAAATGTGTGTAACAGCTTGTCAGTATCTTTAAAACAATACTTAGGAGACGACAGGAAGCTGCTTTCTATTGAATTGATCCCTAGCAGAGACCACTTCAATTTACCTGGCAACATTTGGTCAAAAGTCCTTGAGACAATCAAGCTAGGATATTAGAAGCCAGTCATTGTATTATGAGTATAGATTTTGGACTATACTGTTTCAGAAAAAAAAATGTATGAAGGACAAGTCTCTAGTCTAGGGAAGACAGCAATTGTACCCTTCACCATATCAGAAGAAAATAAATAATGAGACTTGCTGTAAAGAAAGTTGTGTCAAATAAATAGAAAACCAAAAATTCTAATTGCCTCCTTTGTTTTATATATCATTAATAATACTTCTCTTTGGTCCCAGCTATATTCTCCCATAAGTTTGATTCCTTCTTAATGGAAAATCCTCAGCTTACAGCAGCTAGATGAAAAGCTTTTGAACCCCAAGCATTGTGTTGCTTTCATGGGGGACAAAGGCAGGTACTCTTCTTCACATGGAAGATCATCGGCATACCATCCCCATCTCAGGAGAGCTTCCATGCTGAGCTCAAGTGATGATACCCTAGGGGTAGGGGTGGATTCTCTCTCTTCTCTGCAAATAAATGTGTTGGAAGCGTTGTATATGCTCTACTGCGGCGGACTCCGTGGGATTGCAAACAAGCCTAAGATGTTGGAAATCAGACTCTCATTTGCTCATTCAGGCAATAGGTTGGGTGCTTGTCATGTGATAGACAGGACCCGTGGCAGGTTCTAGAGGAAGGGAGATGAGCAAGGTAGAAGTGGCTTCTATTTTCACAGAGTTTAGACTTGGGGTCACAGAAGCTCACAAAAGAGTATTAATGTATAATGATGTGAACTGATAAACACATTGAAGTAAAATATACAAGGAGCCCATGTAACCAGAGTGACGTGGGTGGGCTGGGAGGTCTGAAAAGCATCTCTGGGGCAAATATTTATGCCACGACAGAAAACATTAGTACTGTTTGATTAGATAAAGAGTAAGGAAGAGGGTTCTGGTCTTAGGGAAGAACAAACATGAAGGCCCTGGGGTGGGAGAGAGTTTGGCATGTCTGAGAAGAATGAAGATTTGCATATTTGAACATAAAGAGGAGATCCGCAGGGATAAGGTTGTACATATCCTTACAGGAACGTAGGTTGAAACCATTGAAAAGTTAAGTAGAGGCTGAGGGGCAATACCTTTACAAGTTCACCTTGGGTATATCATGAATAAATGGAAATGTAAAAGGTGGGTGTGGAGAAAGGGCTAAGGGTCTAATGTAACCGTTCCAGGGAAAGATGGTGGTGATTCAGACTCAGGAAGAGCACTAGGAACAGAGAGAGATACACAGACTCAGGAAGAGCACTGGGAACAGAGAGAGATGCACGTATATATGTGAACTGGCTTTTCCCCAAACCCTACCTGGGCCATGTCTTTTTTTTTACAGATAATCATGGTAAAGCATTTAAATCATTTCTTATTTTCTGGATAATAATTGCTTCCCTTTCTGTAAATCTGATTACCTTTACTAAAGGTGTCAACAACAATGCTTGGTACATCCAGGCACTACCAAGAAGATTCCAACAACGTAACATTAATTCATGGATTAAAAGTGAAGCTGTACATACTGCAGTGATGCAGCCCCATCAATGTTTATAGCAATACAATTCACAAGAGCTAAATTGTGGAGCCAACCTAGATGCCCTTCAATAGATGAATAGATAAAGAAACTGTGGTATATATACACAATGGAATATTACTCAGCATTAAAAGAGAATAAAATCATGGCACTTGCAGGTAAATGGATAGAGTTGGAGAATGTCATGCTAAGTGAAGTAAATCAATCCCCAAAAACCAGAGGCCAAATGTTTTCTCTGATAAGTGGATACATAGTGGGGTGGGGAGGGACATGGGAGAAATGGAAAAGCTTTAGATGGGGCAAAGAGGATAGAGGGGAAGGGAGAGGGCACCGGGTCAGAAAAATGGTGGAGTGAGATGGACATCATTACTCTAGGTGCATGTATGAAGACACGAATGGTGTGATTCTACTTTGTGTACCACTAGAGAAATGAAAAACGGTGCTCCATTTGTGTACTATGAATCGAAATGCATTCTGCTGTCATGTATAACAAATTAGAACAAATATTTTTTTTTAAAAAAGTGAATCTGTATTATTTCCACTCCCTTGGTAAGTTGGTGTCTTGCACATGGTATATTGAGAACAACTAGGTTGCTTGTAATAAATAGAATTGTGACAATAATTTAATGAAATTAATGGAAACACCTGGGCTATCATACATTTCTTAAACCACAAAAATTATAAGTGGACAAGATGCCTTCCATTTAGACCATCAATCCTTCCTTACCGAGGTAACAGACAGTGGATACTCCATGTCTTTATCTTGCTGTCCTCCCTGCAGGGCTGCCTCACTGGTCTGCTAGAGTTCTTTGCATTTTACCTCTTTCTTGCTGTGCTGAGTCTCCTGCTCTCTGATTCTTCCTGCCCCTTTCCTGTTCACTTGGGTAGCTCTCTCTGGCTCTCCAGTTTCCCTTTGACCCGCCATTTCTCTTCTGCTGCTACACACTACACTGATTTCTTGCCTTTTTTTTTTTTTTTTCTGTTCTTTGCTCTCTCTTCTTTTCGACTCTCACTCAAGGTTTCTCTCAGGAAACTCTGCTACTCTTCATCGGAGGGAAGTCGAATTACTTAGCCCATTAGTGTTGGTTGGAGCCTGTGGCTAATAGAGTCAGGAGAAGCAGCTTCTTGGAGAAACCAGGGAGCAGAAACCCTGGTTCTGGAAAAAAAAACCAAACATGTGCTCTCTATTAGCAAGTACTCCTAAGGGCTGTCTCATCACCAAGCATTTCTTTAAGAAGTCAGTTCTGACGCTCAGCTTCCATGACTAAAGATACTGTTTTAAATGGAGGTATCTGGTACAGATAGGAGGTAAATCGTAACATTGGGAATAGACCAGTTTCATCACACACATACCAAATTCTGAAGTGACCACCCAGTCACTCCGATCAGTGGTCACAGAATTTTAGAGAAATAGTACATAATTGTGCTGTAAATGGGTAATAATGAGTGTAATGCATTTCACTATTGCCATGTATGTAAAAAAAAATTACATAATTTAAAAAAAAGAAAAATAGTACAAAAGGTAATAGGTTGGTTTGAAAGAGCATCGAGGTATCACCTACCAGGGGGAGGTCTTATGGCAAAGAAATAAAGAAGTCTCATTTTCACGACACGGATGACTTGAAGGGCATGGAGAACGGCCTGGCCAGCCATGAGACCTGTGGAATGATGTCAAGAAAGAGGGCCAGCCAGCAGCATGCAGCCCAGCAAAGGACACAAGTGACATCCATTTGTTTCTGGGTACATAAGAGTGCTGGACCAGGTGTGTTCAGCGTTGACATCAGAGATTCTGCCGGCCCAAGTCCCTAAAGTCACAGAAAGAGGAAGGGAACGTCACAAAATCGTTCATTCATTTATCAAACGAGTACTAAGTTCTTGCTATGTGCTAGACACTGTTCTTGAAATGAGGATATAGTTGTAAACGAATCAGTCTCTGACCTCAAGGATCTTACATTCTAGGGTAGGAGACAGATAACAGACCCCCCACCCCCCCAAACAAATATACTACTGTTACCACTGGTAGTAATAATAGTGATGAGCACATACAATGCTTATCGTTGGCCAGTGTTACTATTCCCCATACACAATCTCCCTTGATCCTGACTGCCACAATTCCTGTTTTACAGGTGAAGGACAAGGGGTGCAGTACCTTGCTCAAGGTCACATGGCCCTAAGAGAATTGCATAATGTCAGTGATAAATACAAAGAAAAATAGAGGTCAGGGCAGGCCATATACACCTGTAGCCAGTGGACGTGGAAGAACTCAGAGAGAAACGACGTCATCTTTGGAATCTGAGATCTGGGATCCATGTGCTGCCAAGCTCTGTGACCTTAGGTAAGCTATGTTTTTATGTTGGACTACAGATTTCCTCATCTGTAAAATGGGGATAATAAAACCTAATTAGAGGGTGTTCTATAAGCATAAAATAAGATTTGTAGTAAGATATATAATAACTAGAGTTTTAGTACAGTCCCGGCATAGAATAAATACATGTCAGATTTAAACAACAGAGTGCCAAAGCTCAGCAACCAAAGGAGATGACAAATTGCTTGAGGCTGATGTTTCTGGAACAGGAAATAATTATTTCCTCTAGGATTTCGTAACTCAGAGGACTAGGAAGGAAGGAATACAAGAGACTCAGATCTTTTAAAGGGAAATGGGCTCTTTTCAAGAAATGATTATTTTCAGCAGAGGCATGAGGACAGAAGCTCCTTTGAGGGGCCCAGATTCCCCTGAAGGACGGAGCAGTGGAGCAGAGAGCATCGGAGCCCGGAGGGGAGCAGGATTTCACAGAGCCACTGGGGAAGCCCTGGAGGTGGAATGGATCACAGAGTTCCTTTGGGTCATGGATCAGAGAGCTGAAAGGAAAAGGGCTGGTCCAGCCTGAAGCCTTGCTACTGAAGGACATTTCACCTGGCAAGAATCAGGTGGCCCTTTATACCCATGCAAAAGGACAGACCCTGGCCTGAAGCAATGCTATCCATTTCCATAGTCTTACACAACCTCATACCCGGTTCCCTTTTACTCATTTTCAGAGACTTTGTTCAGCAGGAACCCCCATGGGATTTCCCATTATGGCAAATGAAAAAAAAAAGTTCCCTGTGTTTCTTAGTATTTCTTCTTTTTCCTACAGTCATGTTCTTGGCTTGTCAAATAGTTTTGCTTCCTTATTAATAATCTAAGATGGACCATGTTCACTCAAAGGCTATATCTTTAAGGATATGTTGTTTGGGGTTGATCGGTTGGTATCCTAGAAAAACATGAGCCCCATGGTGATTTTCTTGGGCAACTAAAAAGATTTGGGGAACCATGACCTCTGTCCCAGGTCAAGATAAAAAATATTGAGAGTCCGTGTTGGGATGTCCAGTGGCATTGTGGGTAATGTTCACGGTTTAGAAGTGAAGATACGTGAGTTTTATGCTGAATTTTTTCAATATCATCTTCTAACATTTTTTTGGAAATCCACTTACCTGTTTAGATATCCACTTTTAGTGGTGAATGGCAATAATAAGCACCATAATGTCAGTGAATTAGTTTGTGGTATAGCTTTAACAGGATTTATTTCTAACACATACCAGGACCTTCAATCAAGAGAAAAGTAATTTAAGGTAAAAATTTTATGGGGGAAGGAAGCAGGAAGAGTAAAAAATAAACTTTATGTTATAAAATGTGAAGTTTTAACACATGTAAGAATCTTAATAAAAAATTTATTTATAAAAATAAACATACTCTTTCTGTCTACTCTTAATATTATTTGGTACTTTGAGAAATATATAGGTAGAAAGTGCTAGGGGAAACAGGTTCCATATAGTTATCAATATCAATACTTACTATGCTTTAATTAAATGCCTAATTATGTATGACTTTTGGTTTATACCTAAAAAAATGATTGTTGGTGGTAGATGTCAGTGGAATCAACCTCTCATTGTCCTTCATGGTCTACCAGATACCCAGGGGCTACTTTTGGGCTTTTCTAAATGATGCACAACTAGATTCCCAATTGCTCTGTTAGTTTTCATGTCTCTAGAGTTGATTCAAATGCTTAATCTTTTTTAGTTAAACTTCCTGAGACAACCTTGAATGACTGTCACCACTGAAATTGAAAATATAACTATAAATACTTAACATAAACTTTAAGTATCATATATAATATTATTATAACTTAAAATGTTAATTATAGTAAGTACCTGCATAATAAGTACCTATAGTAAATAGGTGCTCAGTTAACAGGTGTAAGTCTATTTATATGAGTAATGGGCACTCAGCTCTTTTACTTGGGAGATGGGTCCTTCAAGTGTGATGCCAAACAGACATAGAGAATCAACAGCTGTTAGTGTTCTGAATCATGGCCCTTTCCTAAGAGTTGCTATAATAAGAAATTCAAAATGACAAACCACACGAAAAGAAAAAGATTGAAGGGGAGGAAAAAAGAAAGCTTTGAAAGAATCCAGGCCATAAACCCGAAGACTTTTTTTGCGTGGAATTGGGACATGGTCTTTTTGGTCTTCCTAGCTCTAGACAGGGTAGATGGACTTGTAGGCAACATTTGACAACAATTATTTCCTCTTTATAAAAAGCTCAGGTTCACATTAAGGGATTTTTTTTTTTCAGACTTCTTGGCCAAGTTTCTAGCTAATCAAAAGTATTTTTTCTCCATTTTTAAAAATTTACAATATTGGAAGAACTATGTGTCATAGGACAGGATAATGTGGATGTGTGCATTTGACAAGAAAGTTTTTGTCTTTGAAAGAGTTATGTTAAAAGCAGAAAGACCACAGTGGCTTGGGGGATCAGCCTCAGTCATAAATTATCTGGGCACCTGGCAGAGCGCTCTCTGCATAGATAGTTGTTGAAGAAATGAAGGGACAGAGTGACCTCTGCAGAGTAGAATCTGCAAAGTCCTTTGAGTTTGGGGGATTTTAGAACAGAGATACTCTCTTTACTTTTCCTTTGTCCCTAAGTTTTTTCACAGCCCAATCTCCATAACTCTGCTTGTCAATCATTCTCTCCCCACCGGGACCAGGGATGATGGTGGCACCCCACAGGGCACCTCCCTGTCTCTGTGCCTTCCTGCATTCTGAATGCTCCTGCTCTGATCCACAATACCGTTTCACTTCTATGGCCTGACTGCAATTTTATCTCAGCCACCTCCTTTTAAATGTGTGAGCTTTCTTTATCATTCAAATCTCAATCTGTGGAGTTGCCCGGCCTCACCCCTGCCTTCCCCCAGCCCTAGCTCTCAGCCCTCTGGATACCCACCTGCTGGAAGGATTACCTGAACAGTATCTCCGTCTCTTTCCTACACCTCAGAGCGAGCCGACCACCTGAGTTGGGGTGCCCAGGATTCCTTCACTCCACTGTAATGGGCTGATATAGTTCTTCTGGAAGTTTCTCCAAATCTCCTACGAGGACATCCCCAGACTTAAAATGACAGGCCCCCAGACTTCTGAGGGTCTCGTTAGTCGACAAGGGACAAAGGTGGAACCCAGGCTTCAGCAGGGTTCCCAAGGCGTGATCTGCAGGGGCCCCGGGGGATCGGGGTCTGAGCCTTTCATCCAGAACATTCCCAGGCAACAGGCTGGTGCCAGACTGGCAAGAGGGGCCCTGCTGTCCTTTCTTTACCTACAGGGGCCTCGCTGGTGTCTGCGTTTCCAGAAGGGCCAGCTCGGCAGCTTGCCCTCAGGCCCAGCAGGAGAGGGAGAGAGGTAACGGGGGCTGCCTCTGTGCGGAGCCCCAGGCCTCCCAGCAGCACGTGGGAGTCCCCAGTCTTTGCTGCCACCCTGCTCTCGCCTCTCTGTTTCTCTGGGGACCGAGAGGATGATGTTGCAAAGCCCTCATAAGGCAATACAGAGCAGAGGTCAAGGAACGAACGGGAACCTGCAGCCACACTGCCTGGCCCCGAAGCTTGATCCTGCATGTGGGACTCTGAGACCTGGGGCTATTGGCTTTAACTCTCTGTCATTCCGTGTCTCCCTTGTAAATGGAGACTGTATCATTCCACAACTATTTATTGTGCTATTTCTCCAGGAAAGGAACGATTTGGGGGGCTGAGAATATGGCCATAAACAAACCAGATAAACTCCCTACCTATTTGCAACACAAATTCTAAAGGGAGAATAAATGACATACAAATAGACATGTACCATCGGGGAGAAAAGAGCCATGCAGAACACTGATGCACGGTAAAGAGAGAGACGGGGCATTTTAGGCGTCAGAAACATCTTCTCTGAGGAGGTTTCAGCAGAGCTCAGAATACAGTGAGGAGTCCACTATGCATGTAACTGGAAATGCTGTTCCTAGCAAAGGAAACTGCAAGTGCAAAGGCCCTGAGGCTGAAGTATGCCTGGGACAATGACATTGTCAAATACAGCTGTGGTGAGGTGAAGTAAGTTAATTCATTTAAGCACTTTAAAAGGACCCTGGTATTCCTTGATTGACATTAGTTATTAATGTTACCAAACAGTTTCGTACATTATGGTCTAGCTGATCCGCTCCTCCCCACCAATCCAAGCAAGTCCTCCCTGAAGTTTGGGGACAGTGGCACCTGCTTCTGTCTACTGGTTAATGGGTGTGGGTATCATGTTAAGACCCTGGTACTGATTCTCATCTGCTGCCCATTGTCCCCCTGGATCTTGGCCTCCGTGGCAAGACATTCATTTGGCTCCTTAAATCCTCTCTGCCTTCGGTCTTGTGAGATTTTTGTCATCGGTGTTACCTGTGCTACTTGCCAAGCCCAGGCCACCCTCCAGGGCTCCAGAACAATCGTGTGTCTTATTGGGAGATGTTTTTCAGCACAAAGGACTGCTCCTGACACTGGGGCCTGTGCTTTTGTCCAATACCTCTCCCCCTCTTTGAAACTAAGAAGCTCTGTAGAAAAATAGAAACACTAAGTTAAGATGGAGTTCATCAGACCACCCGCCAGCCCAGGAGGGACTCTGGTGGCCTTATAAATGGAAAATGGGCGAGCTCCCACAGAGCTCCCATGGCCTCAGTGCATTCACCATTTGAGACCTGCACCTGCTCTCACAGATGCATGACCTTCTGCAACAGCTCTACTGAATCCATGTGCGATTTGCCATTTTAAAATAATTATGCTTCCATGTGTCTGTAGCCTTGATCATGTATGGGAAAGTGACAAGCAGAAAATGGCTTCTAGTTATGCCTTGGTCTGGCTGGGCACACAGTGGTACTATTGGGTATATGCAGGAGCCTGGCTACCTACAAAACTTAATGGACCTATTTTATATGACCTTTGGTCCGATGTCCTTGCATAATCCCTTAACATGATATATTAGTCAACTTTGTACTACTACAGTGAAATGCCTGAGGCAATTAACTTTATGAAGAGGAAAGGTTTATTGATCTCACAGTTCTGGAGATTCAAAGTCCAAAATCAGATACCCACAATAATTTGGTCTCTGGCGAGGGCAGCAGAGGGTAGTTTGTTGTGGCAGGGACATATGTCAAACCAGAGCAAAGAAAGACCCAGCAACCTGGGTCCTAAGAATGACTTTCAAGGGCATGTCCCCAGTGACTGGGCCTCCCACAAGGCCCCATATTCTAAAGGTCTTACCACCTCCAAATAACACCAAACGGGAGGGCCAATGTGTTTAACACACGTCCGAGAAACACTATCAAAACCATAGCCCATGACATTCAATAGTCAATATCAATAACATCAACTGCAAAAGGCCTGTATTTGAGAGGCGATTAAAAGCCAGATGCTATGCTAAGAGCTTTTCATTTACGATCTCCTTTCAACCTTGCAAGAATTTAGCCGAGATAGCACACACATCAGCAGCTCACAAGATCACACCTCCCTTTAATACCAAAGTCACCAGAACCTGGGTCTTCTTCCCTCCTCCTCAGCAGAGATCCAGTGTCTTTTCCGTTTCTCTCCCATGAATTTCTCAGGATTCCTAGGAAATTTTTCCACCTCCAAACCCACTGTCTGTGCTGGGCTGGGTGTGGCCACTGCAGGGCTGTTCTGCAGACCTCCTCTTCCTGTCCTCAGCTGGGTTCTGCTCAACAGCAGTTGCTATTGTCCCTGGCACGGCATGGTCTCAAGTGTAGGCTCAGACACATATACCCCCACGGTGGCAGGGAGGATTGAGTTGTGACATTTCAGTGAGACTCCTGAGCTGGCTCTGGGAACAAAGCGTGCAGAGGATTTCCAGTTGGTGTTAGATGTGGTCACTTTGAGTCCTCAAGTTCAAGCCTTCCTGAGACCCCACCCCTACAGTGGATCTTTAGCTTCTTTCATTTGTCACATTACAGGACTCCATTTAAAGTCCTGGCCATATATTACGGTTTAGAGTTGAGGTGTCCCCCCAAACTTTATGTATGAGACAATGCAAGAATTTTCACAGATGAAGTGATTCGATTATGAGATGTTTGGCCTAACCCGTGAATTTCAGCACCGGGATGGACTAACTGGGTGGTAACTGTATGCACGTAAGGGTGGGACTGCGGGAGGGAGGTCACTGTGTATGATTTTGGACTTTCTATTTTGTCCCTGGTGAGCAGAGCTCTCTCGGCTTTCTGGTGCCACGTCCCGAGCGGCTTCCCTCAGCCGTACCCTTGTGCCACGATGCTCTGCCTCACCCTGGGCCCAGAGCTGTGGAGTCAGCCAGCCATGGACTGAACCTCAGAAACCAGGAACCAAAGTAAACTTTTCGGCTCCTACGTGGTTCTTGAAGCTCTGACTAAACCAGACGTATCTCTTATCAAACTTCCTTTCCTCCAGCTCTACACAGAAGTATAGTTTTCTCATATATCTAAACCGAATCCTTGGGCTCTCATACTTTACCCCTGGATGAAGAACAACCCCACCTCTATTCACAGGGCCTTTCCCTAGGGTTCCCACCCAGGCAATGCATAGAAACACAACCAGTCAACATGGGGACATTTCCCAGTTTCTGGGTTGTGTCCTCTTCTCTGATGCCACATCTGAGTCCTACACAGAGCAGCTCAATTGGAGCATCAGCATTTGCAGCCCAGTCCCTTACAGACATGAAGCTAAGAGCAGCCGTCGGTCGCAGCGTCCCTGGCACCTTCCAGCCTGCCCCACCCCACATCTGCCCTGTCTTGTAGGTATCCCCCACTGAATTCTCACCGCGGTCCTGTGGAATCGGTGTTCCCGCCGCGCACTTTGGCACTTTGTTCCTTACTAGGCACAGCTGCTGAGACTGGAATCAGCATTAGGTCCCATCATGGGTAAGGACACTGGGTTTAGAAAGTTGAAATAACTTGCCCAAGATGATATGGACACTTTGACACAGAGAGCACCCTGTGTACTCCCTCTCCCTTCAGCTAATACTGTCCTCTTTGTCAAGGACATTTTACTGTCCCTATGAATTCTTTAGTCATTTCTAGTTTGTTATTCTGCCTTCGAAAGGGAACATTCAGATAGGCAAGCCTCTGTCTTCAGGTCTACACCCACAGACAGATCACCAAATGAATCCAACCATCACTCTTCCTAATATGTTGACCCTGATCTACACCCGTGGCCAATGCAGCCCTCACACCACCACCTCAAGTCCTCCCCAAACACCTTCCCTGGCTCTTCGGTCTGGAGATCTTCCTTTTCTGCATTGCTCTCAGTCCGTGCATTTGTTTTTAACTACATAACACAGTATTTTGTTATTTTTCAAAGGTCTTTATCATTACATACGTAATTTTACATTGTTCGCCTATATTTGTTGGAATTGTCTTGCACATGAAATTACAACTCCCTCAAAGCTACGGACCATGTCTTAATTTTTTTTTTCTTTTCTCCAAAGAATGTAATATTATGCTAAGTGCATACAAAATGCTAGGTGAATATTGATGTGCCATATTGTTGATTGGAACTAACCAAGAAAGAGGGAGCTGGTACAAATAATTCAATAATGTCCTTGAAAACATAAGCTTTCAGTTATTTTTTTCTCATACAGCCAATACATTTACGAGTGCTCTAAGTTGTCAATGATGATTCTAGAAGCAAGAAGCAAAGTCTTTTTTTCTTTCAAACAATTTGAAAGTCGATGAATCTCCATAGTTCATAGATAAGTGGTAAAAAGGGAAACAGACCCATGTGGTTTTTAAATAACTTGAAAAAAGAGTTAAAATAGCATCTAGGGTTTCTAAGTAGTGATTTCCACACATTAATTGTTAGCTGGTCTCATCTCAGCACTTTCTAAAGTGTCTCTGGGTGCCTTTATCATCTACTTTATGTGAATAAATCGACAATATAAGCCTTGCCATTTAAATATAAAAAGGTAAGCTTTTTGTTTTGATTCTGGAGAAAGTTGTTTAATAATAAAAAGCAAAATGCCAGCACTTCCTTTTGAAGCATTTCCATTTAATAAGGCTCATTTGAACATACATTTAATAAAATCCTGAATAAATGCTCCACTGTTTACTGGATGTTTTATGAACAGAAACATCTCTTGCTGCCTTTTTGGGGAGAGCATGCTGCTTTCTGATTACAAATGATACATCTTCTGTCTTGTTTCTTAATGTTTCTCAAATTTAAAAAAAAAAAAAAACTAGATGGCATGGCCCAGTTAAACCGACTTCAGGGACATTAACATAAAAGCCAAAGAGGATCTTGCCATGGCCCATGGCTGTGCCCCTAAATGATATGAACTTGATCAAAATTAGACATCGCGGTAGACAACATTCACTGGAAAGTTCTCATTTCTTTCCTATTTTTTTTTTTTAAATCCGCCAGAAACTTGTTTATTTCAGCCAAGAACACCCCCCCACACCCCTTTCCAAAGGCATCAGGCTTCCGGAAGCTTTATTTAAATGCCTCTGCCAAATGAAAGGCTCCTTTCATGCCATTTCAAGCCCTGAAGTACCAAAAGGGTAAATAACTTGAAGTATCATTTCTGACTGACTTGGCTTTGAAACCAGCACAGCCTGCGTAAACAGCTGCTCAGCTGCAAGGGGGCTTACCTGTCTCTCTAAACAGCCCCCTCCCCGTCCCACTAATGTCGGTAACCATGATAAACCCCTTAATTCACTGGATTAATGAGTTAGAGCCAACAGAAAGGGACAAAAACCCATAACTTTTCCACAAACTTAGTTAAATGTCAAGGTTTTTAAAGGCCTAGTTAGCAAGTATATTAGATGAGATATGTCAGTTTCCCAATTTACGACTCTGACTTGTCTCTTGTGATTCCTTATAGCCTCTAGCCATTCTCCTCTTACCTGAGGCGTTCTCTGGCAAAAACCTGATGCTTCCAGTCATTCTGCATTCTTGTGTTTCTTCAAAAATAATTGGACAGGCACCTTTCCATAAACAATCATCATTAGTTACCTACGGTACACAGATAAGAATACCACACAAACACCTTTCAATGGAATGTCTTGAGCCAAATAATAATAATTTGGCCTGTGCATTCCAGATGTGATTGACAGAGAGTTAATGCACTTAGCACTTTCTCCAGGAGACTCTGAGAATGAGCTCCTTGATGCTCAGAAAGTCCTGCTCCCAGAAAAGTGACATAGACATTGACCACTGAGTTTGTTGCTATTCAATAGCCCGTTCCCTTTCCAGACTCTATGATTAAAGTCATTATAGGAACTGTCAGCAGAGGGGAAGAAATGGAAACTGTCACAAGAAGCAACTGTCTGAAATGCTACAGATTTCCATAATGTTTAACAGTTTTAAAGCAGGGGATTTTAACTTAATGTTGATCAACCCAAATGATAAAGCTGTGAACTTCAAATATTTCCTGATCAATTATTTTCATGTCCTTCTTGGGATTTTGATTTTTGTTTTTTTTCTTAAAAGAAATAAAAAAAAAAAAAGAAACTCTTCAGAAAAATTCTGAAAAAAAAGCTCCCGAACCTTTGTACTTGTAGATATAAACAAAGTTGTAGCAAAAATGAATTAGCATCTTTTAACGTATAATCTGTGGGGAAAAAAAACTGATGAAATGCACCTTTAAACTGAGTCAAATAAAGCACCTAATTTGAAAGGTGTTGGTGAATAATATCTTTATACTCAAGTATTCGGGTTCAACACAATATTTCCCGTGTGATGATAAGTCTGAATATGTTACAAGTTGCTACTGGTTCTAATTTTTCCAAATGTTAAAATGAAAATTCTTGATTTGTAATTAGTATTTATTACTGTTTTGTAATCCTCTGCACAAATATTATTGGATTCCTAGATGACCAAAATGATTTACAAGTTAAAAAGGTTTCGGAACTCATTGATTTTAAAAATGTAGATTCTGAGTACACACATCAGGTATTTATTAGCAGCATTTGAATGTCAATAAATGCTTTCACTTATTTTGTACTTTGTTTAAAAGCAATGAGAAGTCTGAACAACTATCACAGACTAGAAGAGCTAAGAAGACAAAATAACGAAATGCAATGGGTTATCTTGAATAAAATCTTGGAACAGAAAAAGAGACATTCAGAGGAAACAAATGCAATCCAAGCAAAGGATGGAACTCAGTTAACTGTACATGTACCGCTTCCTTAATTGTGACGAATATACCATCATAATTAGGGTGGCTACAGAACATTCATATTCTGAAAAACTGTTTTGTTGTTCAACTGCAATAGCATTTAACTGAGCTTCCTATACTTAATCAGCTAAGTTTGGTCTCTCTGATCATAAGGAAAGATGTTAATAACAGGGGAAATGGCATAAACAATATCCAGGGATTCGGGCATGTCTTTGCCACTTCTCTGTGAATCTAAATTATTCTAAAATAAAAAGTGTATTTAAACTTAAAATAAATGGGAAAATAAATAGCCCTTGAAATGCATCTGGCTTTAATATTTTAGTCGAAGCATTTTACACACCTAAGAAAGATTAAAATCTGATACTAGCCTAAGCCTTGTGGGGTTTTTTTTCCAATATATAAACAAGTTTGCCCTTTAAAAAATGTATGCTTTAACCCCATTTGCTAGTGAGAAGAGAGCCTGATACAATAATACTAACAGTGATACTCTATTTATTTTTCTTTCCTCACCTGCTATGCCCAGGTTTTGACATTAAGAATATTGTGTTTGATATTTTCTGCATTAAAAACCACTTTAGGCTTTGGTTCCATTTTACTTCCAGTCAGAAAGATCAGAAAAAGCTCAAGTCACACAGTGAGAAACTTTATCCACTGAATGAGACATTATCCATTCCACCAGACTGCAAATCAAAGAGTATCTCTTAGGCTGCTTAAAAATTCATTTTAAAATCTGATCCTGATTGTACTTTTATGGTAATTTCATACCATCAATCATCCTTTTACCTTTACTCTCTGGGTCCACTGCTCTCCCAATAGATCTCATTCACTCGACCTCATTATAATTCTTTAGGTGAGAAAACAGGGTAAGAAACCTTAACAGAAAATGAGAGAAAGATGTAAATTTCTCGAGAAAAGTCAGGTTCACTAAGAAGCAGAGCTAATGATATGT
This sequence comes from Ictidomys tridecemlineatus, assembly GCF_052094955.1. Taxonomy (NCBI): domain Eukaryota; kingdom Metazoa; phylum Chordata; class Mammalia; order Rodentia; family Sciuridae; genus Ictidomys; species Ictidomys tridecemlineatus. Next base: position 127,612,810 of record NC_135485.1, read on the forward strand.
TCTGATCTCTTTTTTTTTTTTTGTAATTAAAATATGGGAGAGGACGTTCTCCCCCCCCAAAAAAATATCAATGTCTTCCATGCAAATAGCACCATTGTAATCTGGGTTCCATCTCAATTTTATCCCTAATAGTTCTTATCTGTCCGAGTGCTGCCTGTTTCTGTCATTTGAAGTGAACAAAAGAAATGATTTTGCAACTCTCCAGAACTTTTCTTCTTCCTTATGTGAAGTTTGCCTGCCCTTCACTGACTGATGGAAGCCGTCTCCTTTCTAATTCTGCTCTGCATAAACGGAATTATCGGGGTGCAGACGTTTCAGCTTGCAGTGCTAAGCCCCGCGGAGCAGGCCCCTCTCTAGGTATGGAAGTTCATGTCGAGTTATGAGAAATCAATAATACAACTTCGGTTATTATTCTCCATTTGGCAATGTATATGTGCCTGCTCCCGCTAACAATTAATCACTGGAAGGGAATAGCGTGTGGCTGTGTGTCAACCAGAAAGCGCTCGTGGCAAGTGAAATGATTTCTAACATCCAGTTTAAGTCAAGCTTCCATTCAGCCCTTTTCAGCATGATTCAATTTTACTAACAATAAATGTTATATTTTTACTCCATTGATTTGAATGCTGACTCCGGTGTAAAGCATATTTCTTAGAGCGACGAGAAATGTAGTAGATAATAAACCCAGCAGCTCACGCAGCTCAGCCTCGGTGCATTTAGAGTGGAATAAAAAAAAAAAAAAGAAAGAAAAAGAAAAAGATGGTCATTAACCACCAGGGAAAGGACTGATTTCTCTGAAATACCAAGTCCAGTTGCAGTATGGCTTCTAACATCTTTAACAAAATGTCACCATAAACCACAGAATGCCAATAATAGCAATAATCCCTCCAAAATGGGTTGTTACCAGCAGTTAGTGACCAGTTTCTTAGTTAATGGCCTGAGGGGAAAGACACTTGAAGAAAGCTGTATTCACTATTTCCTCCCAGGCAATTTAACTGGATGCATTAAACTGCATTTTCATTGAGATTTCAAAATGTTTGTGCTCTGACAAGTCACTCGTCTTAAGGTTCTTTTGATTAAATCTCCATCTCCAACAGTCCTCCCGGAGCCCAAATGAGCAGCACATCTAAAGCCTAGGAGAGGGCTAATTTCAAGTCTCTCAATTAAGAATTTAAATTGCAACCTGAAATATATAAAAACATACATGCCCATACAGATACCATCGCGCTGTGCGTCTTGGTTCGTGACTGAACGCTCTGTGCCATTGAGGAACTGTAAATGGACCCTCCACTCATTCATTTCTATGTGGAGGTGATAATCCTCACTGCAGACCTCCCAGGGTTGTTGTGAGGATCAAAGATGGAAAACCGTAAGGCAGGACCGCCGGCGGTCAGTACTACCCTCCTCCATGTAATAATAACCTGGTGTGCTTTGACCAAGCTAACTGGTTAATTCTTACAAATACCTCGAGGGTTAAATTTTAACTCTACCTGGCCAAGGAATTGAGGGCGGGAGTAGGGAGGTGATCCAGGTAATGAGATTTCAGTAATTGCTTCGTAAGAGTGGGAATCCATTCAAATTTAGATTGAAAATTTAAGATTTAAGGGACTCACCTTAGAAGATACAGATCCCACTTCTTTTGAAAATGTACATTTTTCATCAGATGTCATGAAACAGCTTATTTTTAGAGGCTAGTTTTTGCTAGGAGTAAATTATACCCAGAAAGCAAATGAATGCAGGCATGTAGAATTGGAACTTTGAACAGATTACAAGGAGTTTAAAAATTCTACATGTGCACAAATAAGGATGTTATAATAATTCATACTTGGATAAACTGTCCAATATTATTCTTATTCGGCATCCTAATGCACAGGGCCACAGAGTTATTTTACTAGTAAATGTAAAAATAGCTGACAAATATCTCTCAGGTGATAATCTGTTGAAACGGTCATAAGGATGTCATAAAAATAATTTACTTAACCATTGCCTCTGAGGAACTTCAAAATAAGATTTCATATTCCATTTTTTTGATACATTGTTTTTCCTGATCAAACCTAAAATGATTTCTCCTGCTGATTCATATTTTATACATGTAATTAACATATTAAAACAAGGTATGGCCACCAAAACACTTTTCCTATTTCAATGCATTAATCATAGGAATATGCTTCTAGATTTAAACTAAAATGTTCTGACACTATTTATATACTAATCATAAATCATTCAGAAACCTGAATAGGTTGCGTAGTATTATTTAATTCATCACTTCCATGGTCTGTTGGTTTTAAGCGAAACTTCAAAAGCTCATTAATTGCAAGCATTAACCTACCTTTACAAATAAAGGCAAAAATGATTGACAGTACAAAGAAAGTGGCGTGTGTCAGGCACAGGTCTGCTCACACTCATTAAATCCAGGGCTATCTCAGATTACAAATACTTTTAGGTGTGTACCAAGGGGACAGAGGCAAAAGGCATGCTGTCCCTGTCTCACCACGTGGTAACATATCTCTGTGTGTGTGTATGTGTGTGTGTGTGTGTGTGTGTGTGTGTGTTGTATTGTACTTTATTGCATATTATATGTAGATATATATTATGGAAAAAAAATCCAAGAATTTAAAGAAAGACTTATGTATTAAGTTCATCAAATTGAAATTAGATTTTAGGACCAAACATACACTTGAAATCAGAAGTTTTACTTTCCTAACAAGCCAAGTACAAGTTGGCATCTAGAACCCCAATCCCTTTCAAAGGATGCTGGAAGAATGACAGCGGGCAGGATTTGGATCCTAATAGAAATGTGTTCAGAAGGAAAGGATGGTGCACGCCTGTAATCCCAGCTGCTCGGGAGGCTGAGGCAGGAGGATGGAGAGTTCAAAGCCAGCCTCGGCAACAGCAAGGCTCTAAGCAACTCAGTGAGTCCCTGTCTCTAAATAAAATACCAAATAGGGCAGGTGGGTGTGGCTCAGTGGTGGAGTGCCCCTGAGTTCAATCCCCGTAACCCTCACCTAAACAAATTTTTAAAAAGAGAACTCAGGTGGAAACGGCCATTTGCACTGGGAAAGGACACCTTGGATCGGTCCTGGCCCCAGGAGGTTGGGCAAGGGAGGCCTGTGCTCAGGCTGCTCCCTCAGTTCAGCTGGCCCTCCCCACTCCTGCAATGGGCAGCCCCTGGACAGATGGCAGACATCAGTGTGGGCAGACACGAAGGTCTTCTCCCACAGCGCACCTGAGGAAAAGGTGTGAAGGTTGGTTAGGACGCCGAGCGCCAAGTCACAGTCTGTGAAGGGGAGGAAGGGAGCCCCCCCCCCCAGGGCAGGTGTGACATAGTGAAGAGAGCCCAGGGTCCAGGAGACACTCTGTGGCTCCTGCAGCGTTGCTTCCTAGGAGCAAGACCAGCCCTTGGCCAACCACGTCCTCTCTCCGCAATACTCCGACAGGTTTGAGAGAGCGTGCTGGATTCCCTGGAAGGTAACCAAGCATCCCACGTTGCCCCATCTTGGAGGAGTATGGAGAGTGGGAGGAAGCACCCTGTCCTGCACAGAAAGCAGGATATTAATTCAGAACTTTACTAAACTCCATTTTAGTTGACATGGGCCTCTCTGGCCAGACGTTAGATGAGTCACCAGAGACGGACAAGGAACAGCAAGGGCACAGATCCTTTGGGGGGACCCACAGAGCCTGAGCTGACTCCTGATTGTTGCCGTTGGGAGGAGACAGTGATGGAGGATGAAGGCAATGGAAGGAGAGCACTGACGGCAGAGCTAGGTACCGGTGGTGGTAGGGTACGTCTTTAGTCCTCAACAGTGAGGTTTGACCTCCAGCTGCTGTCGACTCCCCCAGGCGGTGGACAAAGTCAGACACAACTTAGGAAACGTGCCCAAGTTAGCAAGTGGTTCATCCCCCAAAGACTGATGTGCTGAGCATTTTGTCCTTTGTATGGCAATGTCAGGAGGTGCGACCTTGAAGAGGTGGAGGCTAGTGAGAGGCGCTGAAGTCATTAGGAGAATGCCTTTGAAGAGACTCAGGACCCTAGTCTCTTTCTGGCTTCTGGTTTTAGATGTCCATCTCTTGATCTTATACACTTCCCACCACAGTGTGATACAGTCTCCTGGGCACTCACCAGAGCTGAGCCTAGGCCAGTGCCATGCCCTTTAACTTTCCAAACTGTAAACTAAATAAACCTCTTTTCTTTATAAAGGTATCCTGCCTCAGATGTTTCATTATAGTAACACAAAACTGATTAATACAGCCAACGAGTGACTAAGCCCTCAAATCCTAAAACAAATCTGACAACAGAAATGCTCAAGTCCTTGCCTTAGAAGTCATTACAGGTCTCAGTTCCTATGAAATCAGGCCTGGCAGAGCATCTGCTTAGAAATACTTTGATAATTCATTCCGATAGATTATAAAGTACCTGGTATTGCAGTAATATTCTTAAACATAAATTTCAAAGTCTAAGAGTCTCTAAAATAAAAATTCCACAGATTCGTTTGCTCCCTGAGATATTTCCACTTTGTCCTGGCTGAAAATGTCTCTGAAAATGATATTTCTACCTTAATTAGTGGCCTACCTATTTTGCAATTGTGGAAAAATAATAAATATCTTTTTTGAAATGTTCAAGGATTCTTGCATGTAAATGTCTGCCACTCACCACTTCCTAATGTGCTTTTAATTTAAGACTTGAAGATATTTCTGGGGCTCACATGTTTACCAACTCGGACACAGACCCTCACAGCTGCTTATGGAAAAAGAATTGAAAAAGCACAGCCCTTGTACCATGGGCTTATCAAAATGCGAAAGGTTCCCCAGTATACACGATGACCCAGGTAGCAAAGCCATTTAATATGAAATTGCAAAATTTCAAGGGTACAAGAGATTGCTGAGAGCCTGTAGTCCAACCCCTCAAATATGTTTGAAATTCATGAGGATAGAGCACAACAACGTACCTACCTTATCCAAATGTGGAAGCCCCACACCACAGACATCTCACTACAGGGAATTCTCAGCATTATGGCAGGTAAACAGCCCCTGACTGTAAACAACGTCAATTAAATCTGATGTGTGTCTGTAAACAATGTTATGCTGCGGGACAATGAGCTTCAGACACTGTTCCCATTTCACAAGCTGGTTTCGAAATTATAGGTTCATGATGGTGGGTCTTTTCCAAATTTGTAGGAAAAAAAGTTAAATCAATTAATAAACATCTCTCCACTAAAACTTTGAAACGCCCCTCCCCATATTTTCTTAAGTCTTCTCTATTTGAGATTTTTAGTCTGAAGTACTGTCTTTCTCAGAACTGAATTGTTTTGAATTTGATGTCTTAATGTTTCATCATATTTCACACTGTGACTTCAGTTGCTCTAACAGTTGAATACATTTGGGACTCACAGTAACAGAGTTCCACTGTCCTCACCAAGAATCTGAAGCCTGATTTTTTTAAGAGACTGGGTTTCAAATGTAGCATTTAATCAGCTGTTAATAATGCACTTTCTATATGATACAACATCAAATATTTTAATCAGGTTTCTACAAATGATAAATTATAAATAACGTTGGCATGTCATCAATCAAATATGAGAACCAAGAAAAGAAACAACATTTTCCAGAGAAGCCTCCACGGACACCTCAGGACTTGGGCCAGTCCGTCCTGGCCAGGTCTGGACTCAGGTGTGAGGTCACAGGGGGATTGCATGTTGGCCCGGGTGGCACAGTCAGTTTGCTCTCTTCACCGAGGGCTGTAGAAAATATGTGGACAAAACTTCCAGAATTTTGTCCATATGAACCACAATAAGTTGAATCATTATGAGTCAAGAATGGATCATTTTATAAATTATATAAGCAAAAAATAAGAGAAAGGACTCTGTGGTAAAATTCATAAAAAGTTAAAAGACAGTCTAGTAGAAAAGTTTTCCTTCCTAATAATGTGGGAAAGAAAACTTATTACAAACTCTTCAAAAAACATATAAAAGGAAATAGAGAGGGCTGGGTTTGTGGCTCAGTGGTAGAGCACTTGCCTAGTATGTGTGAGGCACTGGGTTCGATTCTCAGCACTGCATATAAATAAGTGAATAAAATAAAGGTCCATCAATAACTAAAAAATAAAAAAATAAATTAAAAAAGAAAATAGAGATTATTTTTCTACATATCTAGGAAAGTCTTTATATTCAACTTAAAATTTCTATTAGTTTTGTTTGTTTGTTCTTACATTTGATTTTATGTTATATATTTTTTTGCAGTACTGGGTATTGAACCCATGACCTTGGGCGTGATAGGCTGGCACTCTACCACTATTCCACCAGCCAAGGAAGTAAAGATATATATATATATATATATATATATATATATATATATATATATATATATATATATATATATTCCTATGCCTAGTATTGTTTTCTTTTGTTTGAGGAGCATGATGACTCTCATTTTGAATTTCCAAATTCAGTTTAGGCCTACAATATTAGCGTAAGGTAATATGTTAAAAAGAAAACAATTAAGAAAATGGGATAGAGAGAAGGCATCATGTGAAGATTGAAGCCCCCCAAACAGGGTACTTAGAATCTCCTTCCATCTCCCCCGTGTAGCAGGTGAACTGAAAACAGGAATGGTTCTTCTCACAGCAGGGGCCGGGGAGGATCTTCTAGTTGGTCTTCAATTAGCCCCAAGGATGGATGAGAAGATGTGGATAAGATGAAACCAGCAAATAGAACTCAATGGCATGAGGCGATATTTTAAGCTGAATGATCAAACTAATGGATAGAATTTTCTTGGTTTTAAATTTTAATCCCGTGTGTGTGTGTGTGTGTGTGTGTGTGTGTGTGTGTGCATGCACCTTCACTGTGCAAGACTTTGGTATAAAACTGCATCTCACTCAGACCTGGTTCCTTGGAGTGAAGTGGGTTGTGGCTGATGTCTAAGGACAATTACCTGGGGAGACTGAGCGGACATCTATCATTCCAGGTGATGTCATGACCTTGCTCTGTACTTGGCACGTAGTAAGTGTACAATAAACTCTTGTTGAATGATAGAATAAATGAATTCATGCAGTATGTGTGGGATTCTGCAAAGTGAAGAGACAGTGGAATAATGAGGTGCAATATCAGTACCAGCTCAAAAAATGTGCCTTCCTTATTTGTGTGTTTGTCTTATTTTCTTCTATCTACTACTTTAGTCCATGTTCTGTCAGCTCTCATGGAAGCTACTGCAGTAGCTTCCTGCTTGGGCTTCCTGCTTCCACTCTTGCCTCAGTTCTTTTCTCCAAAGAGTTCCGAGTGATCATTTAAAAATATTCATCAGGTCATGTTACTCTCCTGCATGAAACCCTCTGATGGCTTCCCTTTTCACTTCAAGGGCAACCTGATCTCCCACCTGGCCCACCAAGGCCCTGCCTCCCCTGGCACCTGCCAAACTTTCTATTGCTTCAGCCTTTGCTATCTACATGGACCTCTGTGCTCCTGTTACATTTAACTTTTCCCCATTCCTTAGACGTGCCAAAGGTGTCCCTACCTCAGAGCCTTTGCACAAACTCTTCTCTCTGTTAAGCCAGGATGCTCAAGAAGCATGCTCCTTCTTACTACAAATTCCTATGTTGCAATCTGCTTCAGCAAGAAGCCTTCTTTGACCACTTATCCAAAAACAGGTCCTAGCTTCTCATAAGGACATCACTGATTATTTTCATCATACAGCATTTATCATCATCTTGCTATTTTCTTGTCTACTTTTTATTTTCCTGATGCTGGGGATTGAACCCAGTGCTTCCAACGTTTCAATCTGGTACTCTACCACTGAGCCACACCCTCAGTTCCTTATTTATTTTTTAAACTATTTTTCTTCTGAGAATGAAAAGGCGAAAATCATGAGAGTTTATTCAAAGATGTGTTTCCAGAAACCAGCACAGTCTGGCATCGAATCAGCAAAAGATTGTGGGAAAAATGGGTTGAACAAATGAGTAGAAGTTTGTCTTAGCTCTTGAAGGATCCATGATGGAGAATCTTGAGAAGAATGGACTGTTTTGTGTGTTTATGTGTATTTCTGTGCATGTCTTGGGTGTCAGAAGAACATATTAATATAAGGGGAAATCAGCTAAGCAAGAATATTCTTGGTGACATGTAGGCACCCCATTGACTTCATGAATGGAATTATTTTCTCCTCAGCCTCCTATTTGCAGCGCTCATCCGATGTGAATGATTTGAATCCCATTTGCACACTTTTTAAACTTAAAGTTTCCAAGTGGCTATTTTCTCCTGACTTCTGACTTGCTTCACAAAGTCTATGGGGGTCTCAGTATGATTCTCCCCACCCAGTCAGGGTGGTTTATCTGTGTATCAAGTGTGCACCATCGCTGACAAATGAATCCTGGCTGTGTCTACAGCCAGGGTGTCCCTCAGCAGGGTGTTATAACAGGAATTTGTAATCAGACGGAGGAAGGAGTCGGGTGATAAAGTGGGAATCTGTCCACCCACACTGGCTGGGAATCCTGCTTTCAAACTCACCCCGCACCAACAGAGCTTGGAGTTTAATATGGTTGTTACACAGAGTGTGTGCGCTGTGATGGCAATATGTCAGGCCTAATTGGCACCTTCTGAGAGCTAAAAGTACGTGCAATTCTAGCAGGAAGATGTTAATCCAGTCACAAACATCACATTCCCAGGGAAACTTCCCTTCGGCCCTCCCCTGCCTTACTTACTTAACTATTCAAGGGAAGTGATCGGTGGAGGCAAAACTTATAAAAATTTAAACTATTTGGGTGCTTTTGGAAATGAGTTACAGAGCTCCACTAAACAAAAATTTTCTCCATGAAAATGAGATCCTTAATGGATTCTACTGACTCCTGTCTTACAGAAGGGCAGGTCCAGCCAGCCAGCCAGGCAGCCGGATTCACAGGAGTGACATCTTCAGGGGATTCAAATTCACACCAAGCCTAGCCCGTAAACCTGAGCCCCATAGGAAGCACAGCCCTCTCCATCCACCTCCAATTCCCAGCTTTAGGTAAGTGTTGACCAGATGGTTTCTGAAACAATAAATGGAAACTAACATGAGGGAAACCTCTTGCTCTTTTGCTTAGAGGGAAGCTGAGGGCAGATGTGGGGGGAGGTTGTCCGTGGTGATATGATCAATTCTGGAGCCGTTAAGACCCAGGGAGGGTCGCTGGCTCTGGGGTGGGGGTGGGGGAGATGGCTACACTTCTGCATTTGTCTTTTACTGGGGTGAAAATTCTGGGGCGAGGACATTCTTCAGGTCAGGAGGTGACTCTAGGTGTCACGACCTTCATTTCACAGTGTTTACTGACAGATGATGAAGAAGTAAAGCAACAATTCACAAATGCCCAGAAACAGCTTTGACCTCTCACTTTCGCGTCCTGCAGTGGGGTCCACCACAAGAGGATGCTTTCGTCGATAACTTATGATGCCTGTCAAGACAGATCTACAGGAAACAAAGCAAGAGACCGCGGAGAAATGTGCTATGCCATGCCTCTCCCTTTTATAGGGGAAATAGCAAAACAGACTCTACTAGACTTCACTGGGCATCTAGATTTGTTGGGGAAGTTTGATGTAATTATTGACTACTCTTTATCATGGCCTGCTTCGCCCTTATGTTTATTAATCACTTACAGATATTATTAGGGTTTTTTTTTTATATATTCACTCATTCAAGTTCCATGACAGCTCTTAGGGGTGGCTATACCCATTTAACACCCAAGGAGGGCACGAGGTGACATGGATTTCAAACAGCTGCACTCTAATGAAACATAAAACACCGCTTAATTTATCAGTTTCAAAAAGGTTTCAAAAGGAAGGAGATCGAGAAGGAGGGAGGGAGAGAGGAAGGACTGATGGACAAAGTCCACCAAATTATGTCAGGTCCATGTACAAACACATCACAATGAATCCTGTGTTAATGTAAAACTGTAAGTCACTAAATTTAAAAAATAATAATAATAAAAAGGAAATCAGCAGAGTAAGGGGATCAGAGGTAGGAAGAGGGAAGGAAAAGGGGAAGTAGTGGGGAATGGAATTGATCAAATTATGCTATGTGCATGTAGAAATATGGCATAATGAATCCTACTATAATGATAATTAAAATGCACCAAAATAAAATGAAATAAAATAATAAAAAGGAACTTGAGTAAAATTGAAACCAGAGTATTATCTTGTAAGATTTATCCTTTTCAGACTTGAGGATACTTAAGACAGGAACTTCGGAAGGGTGAGAGCAGGGTTGCAGATGGAAATGCCACTTTTTTACATTCTATCAGCACTTGTTAATCAGAACCTAGAGTTTGCAAGGATCAAGAACTTTGCAGTCATACTTTTTTTTTTTTCCTTGCTACTGAAAGCAAAATCAGGTTCTGGGAGAGAGCCTCTGCCTGGCCTGCATACCATGCATCCTATCAGTTGTTTACACAGGAGTTTGCTTTGATTTGTGGAAACATTTTGTCTCAGGGGCTGCAGGAGAAACACTGAGACTGGATCTCTTCTGCAAGCTCTTTGCTCCCCTGCATCTAGTCACACAAGTCGTTTCCTTGTAGGTAATCCTTAGGACAGAGTGTGGTGATGTGTCCTGCCAGCTTCCCCAGAAGCAATGCTTTGTTTATCCAGATTTCTTCCAGATCATCTCCAAAGATCTATCTGCTTGTGTTTTAGTTCACCTATGTTTTATTTACAGCATCTCGCTGAGACCAGGCAGTACAGAAAGGGACTTTGTGTTTTGTGACAAGTTCTCCTTTCAAGCCTTCATGCTCAAAGAGAATTGACTACGAAGTGTCAGGTGACCTTTCTCTGAGGCTTAACAAGCAGGTGGGACAATATGATCAGAAGATGGTTTTACTGGGCGTCGTGCACCAAACCACAATATCTTTAAGTCCTTCCAGGTATACAAAAGTGGGATAATGCTTATTATGAAATAAATTTAAAAATCCACTGGGGGAATTTGATTATGTCCCCTGCAATATTTTCCTCCCCCCCCCATAAAACCTAGACAGAAGTAGCAAACAATATTTTTCATTCTGCCATATTCAGCTCGGCAGGAAATAATGTCAGGCGAGACATTAACTCCCGCCTTGTTGTGCATGCTAAAGTGTCCTCATTATCTGCCATGCCAGCTCTAAACTTATTCGAGAAGAAAAAAATAAGATCTCAGCATGAAGCTCATTCTGACTATAGGGGGCCCCATGAACTGTGTTTAAAAATTCAGCAGAAAATGTTCTCATCCTATACACGACGTTCTTTTTATAAATGCCTAAGGCCTTAAATTTTAGGAGCCACTTTCATGATTGTTCTTCCAGGGAATCTGTGAAAGCAAGGAAAGATGCTGCATTGTCTGCAAAGATGGGTGTCCTGGTTAAGAACGCTATAGCGTTGCCAGTGGTCCTTGCTGGATTTCACAGAAATAATGAGTTCTTTCCATGTTGTCTTGTAATGCTTACTCCTGAAACCAATGAACCAGTGTGTTAGTCGGGTTTCCATTGCTGTGACAAAACACTTGATATAATCAAAAGAAAGAAGGATTTGTTCTGGCTCACAGTTTAAGAGGATCCATGGTTGCTTCGTCTTGTTGCCTTTGGCCTGTGGCAAGGCAGTATATATGGCGGGGAGAGGAGCAGGTGGTGGAGGAAGATCCTCACTGTATGGTGGCCAGAAGCAAAAGAGAGAAGGAAGAGGCAGGGATCCCACTAGCCCCTTGAAGGAAACGTTCCCCAATGACCTAACTTCCTTCCCCTGGGCCCCATCTCCTACTGATTATACCACCTCCCGGTGGTGCCATGGCCAGGGACCAGGTTTTTAATATACAGGCATTTGGGGGACATTCAAAATTCAAATTATAGCAACCAGCCAGTGCAAATGAGGAACATTACAGAGCAGTTTCAGACATTGAATAGCAGCTCACTGAGCACGTGCAGTACCCATGAGGCCTGGTCTACCACCACACACAACCCATGGTGGAACACAATGGGAAGATGCTGATACTCGTGGAGAGCAGGCCAATTCCACCCAGACGAACCATTCCCCACAGTAGATGTGGAATGGTCTCTCTTTTGGACTTGGTCTCCCAAATTCATCTCAGGTGTCTCTGCTTTTGTTCCAGTGATTTAAGTACATCTCTACCAAAGTGCTCTAAAAAATAAACCGGTGGGACTTTCCTCTTCTTGGGAAGGGTGTGAAGAAGGCCAGGATTTTCCACATCTATGAATGGATGCGATGGGATTCCTGGCACTCATGGAAGGGCAGAGACTTGGATTCCAGTGGTCCCAGAGGATTCACTGATTCACTGGGCCTTGATGGTTTTCCACAGTGAGCCCACCAGAACTCCTTCTGGAACACAAGGGATCCTTGCCAGTTAGCATAGTCAAACCTAGAGAGTCCACCATGTCCTCCTGGGACCAAAATCATTTACTGTGAATACTTCCTTCCGGTCCTAGGTGGTGAAAGGTGGTAGGGAAAGCACTTAGGTGTGGTTGGAGTGGGCTACTGGGCTGTGAAACCAACATCTTCAGCATAGTGGTTCTCCAATCTGCTGCCCTTTGGAATCACCTGTGCAGGTTTAAGAAGTCTTCTTCAATTAAATAGGAATTTTAAAGACTGGAACTCAGGCAGCAGGAATTTTTTTTTTTAATTCCTTATGTGATTCCAATATGTAGCCAAGTTTAAGAACCAAGAATGTTTTGTTCTTGTCATTCAAAATACATTCAGATTTTAGGAACTGAGGACTCTCAGGCCCCTCCCGGACCTTCTGCATTAGAATCTGCCTTTCAACACGATTCCCAGGTAATTCACATAAACCCTGAAGTCTGAGGATGACCATGGTTGCATTTATAACAAACACCCTTATGAACCATAGGGCCACTATAATTTAAGAAACTGAAACTATTTTTATTACCTGGAAAGATGCTACAAGGATGATTATACCCAGGAAGGATGGAATTTCTTCTTCCTTGATTCGAATGATCCTGTTTTATGTTCTAGCAGTTAATTTTGCAGTCTTCTTTTTTTTCTCTCACTCTCTCCTCTTCCCTTAACTTACTCAAGCCCCCCTCCCTAGGGAAGCAAAACCACCCCACCTTTTTATGACAGGAGCAAACAACCACAGGGACAATGACGTCAGGAGAGAATTCCTAAGAGACATACACAGGTTAGAGGGCACCAGCACATGGCTTGTGGTTCTTGATGGACAGTTTGACTCTTGTACCATTGATACAGTCCACCTAGAAAGAAAGGCAGTATTTTTTGGTTTGTTTTATTTTATTTTGCATTGAAGCCATATGATTGTACAACCAAAAGTCAGTTTCCAAGACTTGAGATCAACCAGGAAGGAGGAAGTTATTTACTATACCCTGATACCTGAACCAGAGGAGAGGAGAGGGTCAAATTTCATGGACATGTATGATATGCTCTCACAACTCCAAATGATAACATGTTAAATTATGGAGGTTTTTTTGTACACTAAGAAACATTTGGGGGATGATAGAGAATATTATTTAAATATAGAAGATATGATTATGCCAGTAATTTCCATTTGCCCTTATCCTTTTACTCTTATTCAATGTCATTGTTAAGACTCGATAATTCATGTCTCCTGTCTTCCCTCTCCTTAAAGTTTCTGGTTCAGTACTAAGAAAAAAGTGGCCCCTGATGACACTCACCATCAGCTCTAGGTCCACCTGGCCATCAAAATGTTCATCCATGGGAATGATTTCTCCACTGCCACAATAAAACATTTTGAAGTATTAAAAAGTGTTTACTTGACCTCATCAGAAGAAAGAGCAGTGGTGTCTGTCTCCTCGTGGCATTCAGTGCAATCTAATAGATTTTTTTTTTTTTAAGAATTTCAGTGCTGGAAGGAAACACAGTGCAAACTGACAGACATTAGCCTTTTCACGCGGCCTCCGTGCTCCGTGCTCCGTGCTCTCCGATTCAAATCCTACCATGTGCTCACCGGAACTTCAATGGCCAGCTACGACCACTTCCCAAACCATGATTTAAAACAGTATAACTTACAACTTGCTGGGAATGAAAAGTAAGCTGTTTCACAACATGACACAAGGAAATTTGAGATTTTTAAACATTTATCTCATGGAAAAATGATCTCTAAGTCGTCATATTTAATCTGTCAGAGAGAAACAAACTTTAATTAATTTCCACTTACTGTCAAGACCTTTATATCATAATGGTATTTTGGGTGGGGACACTGGGGATTGAACCCAGGGGGGCTTTACCACTGAGCTATATCCCCAGCCCTTTTTGCATATTGTTTTATTTAGAGACAAGCTCTTGCTATGTTACTTAAGGCCTTGTTAAGTAGCTGAGGCTGGCTTTGAGCTCACAATTCTCCTGCCTCGGCCTCCCAAGCTTCTGAGATTACAGGCATGTGCCACCACACTTGGCCATATCATACTGTTTTACTTTATAAAAAATGACTATAGAAGAGCAAAGATAAAGCTCATGAAGTAAATGGCATTTGAGAGAGGTCTTGTTTTGTTTAACCCTGTTGGTGATTGTAATTGAAGCATGTATACGTTTGTAATACACAATTCTGTATGCCAGTATGTGTGTTGTAGACTACCAGGCAGGGTTTTGACTTGGGACAAGGACAGGATCACCTCTTAATACATAATAGGGCTCATGGCAGGTGGGCTGGGAATATGTAGGGAACGAATAGATGAAGGATGGCTACAAAGACAGTAATGCTGGGGACTGTGTAAGAGGCCCCGAGACATGTTGTCTGGCTGAATAAGAGTGGGCAAGGTTTCTCAACCTCAGTAGTTTTGAAAGTTTGTATCAGTGTTCTGTTAGGTGCATTTTAGGACTTGGTGGCGCATGCCTATCATCCCAGTGGCTCAGGAGGCTGAGGCAGGAGGATCATGAGTTCAAAGCCAGCCTCAGCAAAAGTGAGGCGCTAAGCAGCTCAGTGAGACCCTGTCTCTAAATAAAATCACAATAGGGCTCAGTGGCCAGGTGCCCCTGAGTTTAATCCCTGGTAACCCCCTTCCCCGCCCCCCAAAAAAGAATCACTGCCTGCTATGGACCAGGAACACCCCACATCAAGATCACCCCACATGTTTCCAGACATTGCCAGATAGTCCCCAGGGGCGAGAGCACCCTTGGTTGAGGACCTTTGAGTTAGGGAATTCATGAGAAATAGGGCTGAAGAAGGAAGTCCCGATCAGAATTTGAGAGATCTCACATGTTAGGATCAGGTATTTGCCCTTAATTTTATAGACATAGAATATTCATTAAACATCTCAGAGCTCAAGAATTAAATAATCAGTTTTGCAGTCTGGGGGAGGATAATTTAGCTATTTGTGGAACTGTTTGAATTTTTATAAAAGTATTTACGTTATATACATCAAATGAGCATATTACTTAACTTCTATGCCTCACTTCCTTCAGTCGTAAAATAGGGGTAATCATAGCATTATGATGATGCTTAGATAAAATAATTTACAGGAAATGATTGGAGCAGTACAGGGCATATTTTAAATGAAAAAAAAATAAATTTTTTGTTATTGTTAAGAATTGTTTATCAAAGGGCAAGGCACTGTTTTGGTGCAAGCAACTTTGAACTATTTTTAAAGTCCAATTACCATTTCTAATATGAATCAATATAAAATTACGCATTCCCCAAAGTCCCAGTATAAGCAAAATAATCACACCCAAAGGGATTCTTGCTCCCATTTCTCCTTAAAGCCCAGATTAAAGGCTAATGAAGTCACACGTAAAAAACAAATGGGAGAAAATGTTTGAAAGGAAAATAGAGCTGATTTTAAAGCATCTTCTTTTTTTTTAAATTTAACTGCATTTATTTATTTTATTTTTATTTATTTATTTTTTATTTTTTTATTGGTTGTTCAAAAAATTACAAAGCTCTTGACATATCATATTTCATACATTAGATTCAAGTGGGTTATGAACTCCCATTTTTACACCAAATACAGATTGCAGAATCACATCGGTTACACATCCACATTTTTACATAATGCCATATTAGTAACTGTTGTATTCTGCTACCTTTCCTATCCTCTACATCTTCTCAAATAGGTTTTGGAGTGTCCTGAAGCCGAATGAAGACAGACTGAAAGAAGGCAACAGCCCAAACCTCTCCACGGGGCAACGGGAAACGGAAACAGGTCGGCTTCCACAATGGAATTGCTAACAAGCCACAGGTGCCAAGCCACTCGAGGGATGATAGCCTGATTTTGAGGAGAGAAATGACAATCCTTTACCCATCATTCATCCCAAGGTATGCTTGTCATCTCCCATAGCACACAGCAAGTTACCTTTTTATTAGTGGCTTTGGGAATATTTTCTCAGGAAAGTAGCAGCAGCCACCATACCTGCAAAACTATGCAAATGAGACTATGATGGATGGAAGGAGTGCAGCCACCTGCGGGGGAAGAAAGGTGTGTGGCTGAGCTCCTAGGAAGTGCCATTAGGGGCTCCTGTCCTTTCTGCCTCTCTTTCGGACCCAAATGATGGGTGAATACCTGAAGTTTTGCCATCTTACTTTGTTCTCTTTCCACCGTTCCCTGCCTATCTATTCTCTCCAGCTTCAACTAAAACACTTTCTAGGCTTAAAGTACAAAAAACAAGCTAATTTTATTGGTTTGCTTAATAATACAATCTTATTTTATTTTATTTTTTTTGGTACTGGGGATTGAACTCAGGGCCACTCCACCACTGAGCCACACCCCCAGACCTATTTTGTATTTTATTTAGAGACAGGGTCACACTGAGTTGCTTAACACCTTGCTTTTGCTGAGGATGGCTTTGAATTCACAATCCTCCTGCCTCAGCCTCCTGAGCCGCTGGGATTTCAGGTGTGCACCACTGTGCCCAGCACAATCTTACATTTTTAAGTAAGTTTTCGATGTTTCTCCATAAGTTCTCTTGCTTGAGTCCTACCACAACACTCAGCAGCACAAATGCTACACACATCTTACAGAAGGCAATTGTCATTCAGTGAGGCTTAGATGACTTGTCCATGGAAAGGATGGATTGAGCATAGAAGCCAGGGATTCTAATTTAGGATCCCAGCATCTGCTGAGCCCTATGCCTCTGCCTGTCACCATATTCTACTAGAATTGTTCTTTTATTCTGACATCACTCTTTAAGCCCATTCCTTAGATCATTTCCTAGGCAAATCATTGGCACCCGAGATTTAACCTGCTCACCAATCTGTTTCTCTGGCCCTGAATGTCCTGGGCTCCCAAACCATAGCATCACACTGCTTCGGAAACACCGACTCCCCGATGTTAGCCACCCAGAGGGAACATGGGTACCATTCTCCTGTTCTTTCTTCTCTCCCCATCCCTCTTCTCTCCTTTCTTTTCCATCTCCATCTGTGACACGGCATCTAATTATCTTCAAATCCTTTTTGATACCTTTTCTCCTTAAAGTCAACAGACAACCAAGTCCTGTCCACTTGACCTCCTCATTATTTCTGGGTCCTGTATCTTCTTCTCTTTGTTGCTGCTTTAGTCCAGGTTTTCAACATCTTTCCTCTTCCTGAACTCTTACAAGAGCATGTGGACTTCAGTGGAGGAATTCTTAGCGAACCCCATTCTTATGTGATAAATGACCTGTGACTTATAGCATTAATTCTGGGTGATTTTCTCTCATTTTTTTGTGTTCCAAATAATAATAACAATGACAAATGCTTCTAAAGTTTGTATGATTTGCTACCCTCTAAGCATTTTCATCTATTAATTCATTTAATCATCCCAAAAACTCTATGAGAAAGGAACGGTTTGTTATTTCTTTCTACATTGCTGAAGGGACACTCGGAACACAAGGAGGTTGAGTGACATGCCAAGATTGCACAACCAGGTTGCATGCTGAGATCCAGATCCCAGCAGTCTGGGTCTGTCTCCAGATTATGCCCTTGGCTGGGATACCTGCAGGACCATACTGCATTGCAAAATTTCAATTTACATATCACATAGGATCACACCCTCCCTCCCTTGCCCAATAGCATGGATCCTTTCTTTTCTCCTTTTTTTTTTTTTTTTTTTTGGTACCAGGGATCAAACCCAAGGGCATTTTATCACATCCTAAACCTTTTTGGTTTTTTATTTATTTATTTTTTTTATTTTGAGACAGGGTTTCACTAAGTTGCTAAGGCTAGCTTTGAACTTGCCATCCTCCTGCCTCAGCCTCCCAAGCCACTGAAGTCACAGACCTGCACCATAGCGCCCGGTGATCTTTTATCATTTCTTACCACTCCACCATTTTCATCCTTTAAACCTATCATCCTCAGTTGCTTACAGACTCCTGTACCAGTGCCATGTCCTTTTGTGCCTCTGTATCTTTGACATTGCCATTATCCCTGCATAGATCACCCATGTTCCTCGGGAGCACCTCCCACTTCCCTCCCCACCCACCTGAGGTCCCCTCATGTAATTCTGCCTCAGAGAAAACTGCTCTGCCCTTTTCAAACCCATCTTTGAGGTGCCAAGGTGTTCTACGGTGGCTTCCCGCCCACGGCCATGTCCCCAGGATGCTGTCTCCCTCATCCGGAGAGCGGAGGTGGCTCTTGGGAGTTGGCAACTCTAGCAATAACTTCATAATTCAACTTCACACAGATCCTTGATGGCTCAACTCTGAAATGTGGCTGTCAAAGTTATTTCTAAAGCTCAACATATGGTCAAGTTCTTCAGCCTTCCAATGATCATCAAGGCATCTAATATTCCAAAATACATTCATTTCTGCTTCAACTATAGAGTAGCTTCTGTCTTCTACATCTGAACCTGTCTATAAAATTAGTGTATCACACTTCCCATTAAAGCTATTCAGATAATTCCAGAATTCCAACATAGGAATTTCCTCCACCTGTGAACATTTACCTCTTCCTTTCTAAAGCAATGGTTCTCAAATTTTGCCGTACATTAAAATCACCCAAGAAGCTTTTAAAAACCCTAATGGTATGCTGCACCTCTTACCAATTAAATCAGAGTCTCTGGGGGTGGTGCCCAGACATGTGTATTATTCTAAACTACTCCGAAGAGTCCATGGCGCAGCCAGATGGAGAAGTCAATACGTGGAGAACTTATTCAACATCTGTGTCATCAAACTATACTGAACAGCAAGGTACATAAGATGAAAAGTATTTGGTCTTAGAAAATATTTTTCTTCTACTTAGAACTCATTTCACTAAGAGACTGAAATAGAGAAAAAAGGACTTAAAGATTTAAATTCATAAGCTCGTTTTAACATTGTTCAAATGATTTCCTGCATGAGAAGAACATATGCTCAAGCATTTGGATAACTTTAATATAGCTTGTCTTAAAGAAGATGTCTTCCAGTCAATGTTTTGAAACAAACTAAGAAGTTACTCTCAGCTTCTTCCCTGCTCCTAAGGTGGAGATTTGTTTCAAGTATCTGGATGCCCTATGTTGCTCTTCCATACAAAACTACCTACTTTGCTTTATTACATTGTGACTTCTGGGTTGTGTTCTCTGCTGCAAGGCAAATTTGAATGTTATTGTACCATATTTTCTGAAAATGTGTCTATGGGAATGAATTCATAATTTACCCAAAGATAAAGTTTCATTGATTGTATGAGTGCACTGTTATCTTATGCAAACTCCATTAAAATATTCCCAAATTCATGACTGCTGCTTTTTGGGTTCTTGAATGTCTCCCCAGAACCCATCTGTTGAAGGCTTGGTCCTGAGGGTGATGCTACGATGAGGTGGTGGGCCCTTAAAGATGTGGGGACTAGTAGAAGGTCTGTAGATCACTGGGAGTGTGTGCTTGCAAGGTGAGCTGTGGGACCCTGATCTCTTCTTCTTTCTCTCCTTTACTTCCTTGCCCTGAACTGGGTAGCTTTGCTCCTCCATGACCCCTGGCCATGATGTGCTGCCTCACCACAACCCCAAAGTGGTGCAGCCAACTGGAACCTCAGAAATATGGGCCAAAATAAGCCTTATAAGGTGGTTGTGTCAGGTGTTTGTAATAGTGAAGAAAGCTGTATAACAAATGACCAAAACACCTTTAAAACATGCATCAAGTCTAACCCTGTGGCATATATCTGTACTGTATAATTTTCCCCTTCAGTCAACCCTTCAATATTCCTTTAGATTAGTTCCTTTGATAAGGCAAATATATATTTATGTCCAGGCTCTAGACAAGCACCAATACCAAAAGAAGGGGTGTGTGTGTGTGTGTGTGTGTGTGTGTGTGTGTGTGTGTGTGTATTTTTCTCATGATCTTTTTAAAAATTAAAATTAAATTTTAAACTAAAATTTTAAATTCAATCTAAATTAAATTTTCAATTTAAAAATTAAAATTATTGGTATTTTACAGGTTAGGTCTGTGAATCATACACGATGCAAGCCAATACATATGTAGTTTAAAATATATTTCTTATTCATGTCATGGACGCTGGGAAACAATAAATTTGAAATGAAAACAATCAAAACAAATGGAATGAAACTTTCAAACCTACAAAACATTGTCATGCATCTCACCAGTATAAATCAATTATCCAAGATTCAACTGAAACAGCATAGGTAATGCTGTGTCGAGACAGAGGAACAAATATTTGACGTCTTGCACTGATGATAGTAAAATCACAAGTAAAAGTCAGTGCATATTTAAAGGTTACTTTTAGTGGGCCAAATGGAGTTTAATAAAAATCTCAATAAATTATTTAAGAAATTCACTATTAATAGTCAAGAAGAAAACATTGTATAAAACTGAATCTATACAAATACACATCAAATTAAAATTCCTGCTTGTTCAACCTAGTGGAAATAAGTCTGCTACTTTACTAGCCAAATAAAGTGTCACATTATTTTTTATGAATCATTCATTTTATCGAGGTAAATTTACGCATACTAAAATGCACAGTGCACACATTTCAATAAGTTTTAACAAATGCATACACCTGTGCAACTCACATCTCAGTGAAATATACAGAAAGACCTCTGGAGCACATAATTAGTTAATTCCTGCCCTCTCAATAAAACCAGTATATTCTGATTTCTATCACCATAGGTTAGTTTGCCTTACCTAAAATTTCTTATTGGTGGAATCACATGGGAAGTTCTCTCTCTCTCTCTCTCTCTCTCTCTCTCTCTCTCTCTCTCTCTCTCTCTCTCTCTCTCTCTCTCTCTCTCTCTCTCTCTCTCTCTCTCTCTCTCTCTCTCTCGTCAGTGTGCTTTTGAGTATTTTAGTAATTTATTCCTTTCTAATACCAATTTATATATTATTTTATGAATAGTCTGTTACTTAGCTATTCTTAGTCTGTTTTTATGTATTTTATGTATTTTATGAATAGTCTGTTACTTAGCTATTGTTAAATATTTGAATTGTTTCCCATTTGGAACATATGTAAGTAAATATTGGCACAAAGAATCTTGCATAATTTTTTGGATGTCTGTCTTAATGTCTCCATAATAAATGCCTACAATTAAAATTTTTGAGTTATAAAATAGGTGATTAGCTTTATGTGAAATAGCAAAATGTTTTCCAAGTAGTTGTACAATTTTACACTCCTGCCAGCAATGTATAAGAATTCCAGTTGCTCTACTTCCTCAAGAGTATTTAGGTGTTTTTTTTTTTTTAATTTCTACCTACTTTAGTGAGGGTGCTGTCATGTCTGATTGTAGTTTCAATTAG
The DNA here is from genome assembly GCF_052094955.1 of Ictidomys tridecemlineatus. Classification (NCBI taxonomy): domain Eukaryota; kingdom Metazoa; phylum Chordata; class Mammalia; order Rodentia; family Sciuridae; genus Ictidomys; species Ictidomys tridecemlineatus. The sequence goes on from NC_135485.1 coordinate 127,634,424, forward strand.
CATTTCCCTGATAACTAATAATGTTGAACATTTTTTCAATGTTTATCAGCCATTTGTATGTTTTTCTTTGTGAAAGGTGTTTAAGACTTTCACCTATTTTTAAATTGAGCTGTTTGGTTTTAAGTAATTGGTTATTTGCAGAAATTGTTTTTTATTTCTGGACACAAGTTCATTTTCAAATGTAGGAATTGGAAGGATTTTCTTTTGCTTTGTGACTTGACTTTTCATTTTCTAAGTGTTCTCTTTTTTGTTTTGTTTCATTTTGTTGCTAACCCACTGAATTCCATCCTCAGTCCATTTTATTTTTTTCCATTTTGAGACAGAGTCTCACTAAGTTGCTAAGCCTGACCTTGAATGTGGGATCCTCCTGTCTTAGCCTCCCCAATTGCTGGGATTACAAGTTGCTTCACCATGCCCAGCTCTAAGTGTACTTGGAAGAACAAATGTTCTAAATTTTGATGTAGTCAATGTATTGATAACGTTATAATGAATGTTTTCTAAGAAACCATTGCTTACTCCAAGATCATGAACGTCATCATCTAAGAATTCTTTTTATTTTTTAATTAATTAATTAATTTTTGGATTCTGACATTTTAACTTCTTTTGAATATAAGTCACTTTTTCAAGCAAAGAAATAGAATCAACCTAAGGATGTGGTCCTCCAGGGATCCAAGCCAAGTCTTGAGATCTTCAGCAGAATGACACTATAGTACCAGGTGCTACCAATAGGGTTATACACTCTAAATAGCAACCACGTATCTTCATTTTTTTTCATTAGGGAACAGCCGAAAGTTCAGTCTTTAAAGGCATGATACATAGAACATCTTGATCTACAAAGGATAGAATGACCCAAATTATATGCAGGCCAACCTATTGGGAAACAAGATCAGAGCTGGTCAAGGACTGGTTATCAGAGACAATGCTTATACTTTGAAAACTTACTCTGTGGCTCAAAAAATTCCTGGTTTCTGTCACTAAGAAACAAAGTAAAAAAAAATATTACAGATGGATCCACACTAACATGTGGTTTTAGGGAGTCTTCCACCAGAATGTGAAGGTAGAGTTAAGTGTGGGGGATAAGATCTTTTGATACTTTAAAAATAAATTACTTAGTAACTAAGAAATTAGACATGCCACACTCTTCCATTTGCTATAATAACAAATTGACAAAGAAGACTATTTAAAAGAAATGCTCAATATAAAGAAGGTGGGAATGGTAACACTTTCCACTACAGAATAATCTCCTGCTTTCCCAGTTAGCATTGCTATTCTTCCATGATACAAATCCATGTGGAAAAACTTGTTGAGTTTTGCCAGGGCCCGATGAAAAACAGTGTTTCCTAATTAGCTAATTAAGCTCAATGAACATTTTTGGGATGGAACCGCCGGAAATATCATCTAAGAATTCGTTTAGAAGAACTATTGGCACTTACATTTATGTGTATTACACATTTTGAATAAACTTTTTTGTGTATGAAGTGAAGTAAGAGTCAAATTTAGATTTCCCCCAAGTAGAATCCAGTTGTACTAGCATTATTTGTTGGGAAGACTTTCACTTATCCCATGAAATGGGGCTAGCTCTAATGTTAAAATTTAATTGACCTTTTGGGGCTGGGATTGTAGTTCAGTGGTACAGAGCCTGCCTCACCCATGTGAAGCACTGGGTTCCATCCTCAGCACCACATAAAAATAAATAAATAAATAAATAAAAATTTTATCCATCTACAACTTAAATTTTAAAAAAAAATGAATTGACCTTTTAACTTTGAATCTATTTTTGGCCAATACACTCTACTCCATGGATATAGACACTTATCCTTAAGCTAATGTCATACTGACATTACTTTTTTAATGCAGGTAGTGTATGTCCCCTAATTCTTTGAAAAATTATTTTCACAATTTAGGCCCTTTGCCCCCTCCATATAAATCAGCTTACAGATTTCTTTTTCTTTTTATTCTTTTAAAATTAAATTATTTTATTTATTATAATTTGTTATACCTGATGGCATAATGCAATTCATTTCATATTACACACACAGGGCACAATTTTTCAAGTAATTGATTGCATACAAAGTATTTTCACACCACTTGTGTTAAGAGCCACAGCCAAAGGGGCCCCAGCAAACTTCCAGCTGCCAGCAAACTTCCAGTTGCCGGCTGATGATCCAGCTGCCAGCAAACTTCCAGCTGCCGGCTGATGATTGGCTCACAGCGGCCCCAGCAACATATAGCTGATTGGCTCCTCTGCGGTGATGTTCATTGGGCTGTTTCCCTGCCCTTCAGACTGCCAGCTGATGATTGGCTCACAGCGGCCCCAGCAACATCTAGCTGATTGGCTCCTCCACGGAGCTGCTCATTGGGGGACTTCTTTGGCTCTGCCCACGCAACCCAGCCAATTGGCCTCAAGAGCAGGAGGATTGTGGGAGGTTGAGAGGCTGGTGTGGGAGAGAGAGGCTTGTGGAAGCCAGTGGTGGCAGTTGGGCTCTGAGGGTTTTTTCCCTGAGGAGCTGTTTTGTTTGGCGTTTGTAGTTCTAAAAATAAAGTTAGTTTCTTTTGACAAGTGGCTCCTGAATTGTGCCCAGCCAGACTGCAGCAACTTGTGTCTTCATACATGTTCTTAGGGTAATGATGTCTAACTTATTCCACCGTCATTTCCTGGCTCCTTGCCCTCTCCCTTCCTCTCCCTTGCCTTTGCCCTATCTAAATGTTCCTCCACTCCTCCCATGCTCCCCCCACATTGCCATCATAAGTCAGCATCCTCATATCAAAGAAGACATTCTGCCTTTGGTTTTTTAGGATTGACTTGCTTCACTTATCATGACATTCTCCAACTCTATCCATTTACCTGCAAATGTCATGATTTTATTCTCTTTTATTGCTGAGTAATATTCCATTGAGTATATATATACACCTGATGAAGGCCACAGACAAGTCAAGATGGTGCCTGGCACTTTGCCAGAAGGAGTGGTTGAGAAGTAATGCCATGGAGCCATTAAGATGATGTTAATTAAGTTAAGCTGTGTATAATTATTAAGATGAAGTAATGCCAGCAAGCCATTAAGATGATAGAGATTCCTTATTGGCTAATTGCTGTATCTAGATGATGTTAATTGAGTTAAGCTGTGTATAATTGTTAAGATGATGAGGATTGCTGTATCTAGATGATGTTAATTGAGTTAAGCTGTGTATAATCAGTTAAGTGTATATATACCTCTACTGTCCAACAATAAAGCGGCTCCTGCTGTATCAACCTTCACAAGTTGCTTCTCACCCCCCACCCCATTATTTTGCCCAGCCAGCCGGGCTGCGGCATACACCAAAGTTTCCCTATCCATTCATCTACTGAAGGGCATCTGGGTTGGCTCCACAATTTAGCTATTGTGAATTGTGCTGCTATAAACATTGATGTGGCTGTGTCCCTGTAGTATGCTGTTTTAAGTTCTTTGGATATTAACCAAGGAGTGGGATAGCTGGGTCAAATGGTGGTTCAATTCCCAGATTTCCAAAGAATCTTCATACTGCTTTCCAGATTGGCTGCACCAATTTTCAGTCCCACCAGCAATGTATGAGTGTGCCTTTTCCCCCACATCCTCGCCAATACTTATTGTTGTTTTTTATTCTTGATACTTGCCATTCTGACTGGAATGAGATGAAATCTGAGAGTAGTTTTGATTTGCATTTCTCTAATTGCTAAAGATGTCGAATATTTTTTCAAATGTTTGTTGATTGATTGTATATCTTCTTCTGAGACGTGTTTGTTCAGTTCCTTGGCCCATTTTTTGATTGGGTTATTTGTTTTTTTGGTGTTAAGGTTTTTGAGTGTTTTATTTATCCCGGAGATTAGTGCTCTATCTGATGTGCATGGGGTAAAGATTTGCTTCCATTCTGTAGGCTCTTTATTCACCTCAGTGATTGTTTCTTTTGTTGAGAAGAAGCTTTTTAGTTTGAATCCATTCCATTTATTGATTCTTGGTTTTAATTCTTGCGCTATAGAAGTCTTATTAAGAAAGTTGGGGCCTAACCCTACATGATGGAGATTTGGGCCTACTTTTTCTTCCATTAGGTACAAGGTCTCTGGTTTAATTCCTAGGTCCTTGATCCACTTAGAGTTGAGTTTTGTGCATGGTGAGAGATAGAGGTTTAATTTAATTTTGTTACATGTGAATTTCCAGTTTTCCCAACACCATTTGTTGAAGAGGCTATCTTTTCTCCAATGTACATTTTTGGCACCTTTGTCTAATATAAGGTAACTGTAGTTATGTGGATTAGATTCTGTGCCCTCTATTCTGTACCATTGGTCTACAAGTCTATTTTAGTGCCAATACCATACTGTTTTTGTTACTATTGCTCTGTAGTACAGTTTAAGGTTTGGAATAGTAATGCCATCAGCTTCATTCTTCTTGCTAAGGATTGCTTTGGCTATTCTGGGTCTCTTATTTTTCCAGATGAATTTCATGATTGCTTTTTCCATTTCTATAAGGTATGTCATTGGGATTTTGATAGGGATTATATTGATTCTGTATAGTACTTTTGGTACTATGGTCATTTTGATGATATTGATTCTGCCTATTCAAGAACAAGGTAGATCTTTGTATCTTCTAAGGTCTTCTTTAATTTCTTTCTTTAGCGTGTTATAGTTTTTGTTGTACAGGTCTTTCGCTCTTTCATTAAGTTGATTCCCAAGTATTTTATTTATTTATTTTTTTGAGGCTATTGTAAATGGAGTGGTTTTCCTAGTTTCTCTTTCAGCAGATTTGTCACTGATGTACAGAAATGCCTTTGATTTATGGGTGTTGATTTTATATCCAAATACTTTGCTGAATTCATTTATTAGTTCTAGGAGATTTCTGGTGGAATGTTTTGGGTATTCTATGTGTAGAGTCATATCATTTGCAAATAGTGATAATTTGAGTTCTTCCTTTCCTATCCGTATCCCTTTAATTTCTTTCATCTGTCTAATTGCTCTGGCTAGATCAGCTTACAAATTTCTACAAAAAGTAAAACCAATTTCTTGGATTTTCATTGGGATTGCATTGACTTATAGGTCAATATTAGATTGACTAAAGTTATATACAATGCCATTGAATCAACCAATGAACAGTTGGTTGATATCAATTAATTTCAGCCTTCTTTAATTTCTGTCAGTAATACTTTATATTTTCAATGTAAGAATCTTTTACATCTTCTGTTTCATTTATCCCTAAACATTTTGTGTCTTTTTTATAATTATCTAGGTGATATTTTAAATTTTTATTTCTCAATAATACAATTATTTCAACAAGTAACAAGTATAATACATACTAACCTTTTATCTTGTGATTTTTTCTAAGTTCACTTATTGATTATATGGCAGAATTTTTGTAGACTCCTCAGAATTTTCTAAGGATATGATCAGGTCATCTACAGATTAAGACAGTTGTCCCTTATATTTTACTCATTTTTCTTCATATATTATTATCTGCTTCCTTTTGGCAAATTTTAACCTTTTTCTGTAGTGACATGATGAGATAAATGAATCTAAAGGTATGAATTTTATTTCAAGAATCTCATTAGCTATCTCCTACAATTTCGGTAGGTTGTGATTTTATTATCACTAAATACAAAATAGCTCTAATTTTTATTATGATTTCATCTTTGATCTGTGGGTTACTTGGAAGTATTTGCTTAAATTCCGTGTATGTGGAAGAATTTCCAGATACTTTGTTATTGGTGTCTAATTTAAGTCTGTTATAGGAATAGAACATGTTTTATATAATTTTAATCCTTTAAAGTTACATTTTCTTTTTTCTCAGCAGATGATGTATCTTATTAAATATTCCATTACATGTTATAGGATGCATATATTCCAATGTCCTTTTATGAACAGTTCTATAATTAACATATGTGCTAATTGGTTGTCGGTGTGACTCAAATGTTCTTTATCCTTATTAGGCACTTTATCCAGGTGTTATGTTGCTGTCTGACAGGACACAGAATCTCATTGATAATCATGGCTTTCTATCTTTTTTCTTTTATTTCCATCAGCTGCTGCTTTGGGCATTTTGAAGCTTAGTTATTAGTTGCACACAAATTTAGAATCTTCCTTTCTTTTAAAATAACTTTTCCTTTAATCATTATACAATACCCTGCCCCCCTTCCCCTTTTTTTCCTCTGATAATTTACTTTCCCTTAAAATCTTCGATGGCAGCATAAGATCTTGGTCTTTCCTATTGTTCATGTTAACACATTACAAATCTTACCATCTCTTACTTCTAATTTAATCTATATCTTTATAATAAAGTCTGTTTCTTGCACACAGCATATAGTCAGGTCTTGGTTTTTTAAATAATCCAAATGGGCAGTCTCTGCCTTTTAAATGAAACTTTTAGACCATTTATATTTAGGGTTTAAGACTACCATCTTGCTCTTTGCTTCTTTTTTTGTTCCTGTTTTTCCTTCCTTATTTTAGATTAATAACCAATTCTTTGTTTGAAATTTTTATTTCCAAATAAAATTGAAATTTTATTTTCTCTGAATTCTTAGCTTTTCTAGTGGTTTTTCTAAGGACGATGATATGCATCCTTAACTTGATCTAGTTTTTTTTTTTTTAGGTTATTTTATGTCACTATATGAACAACATAAACACCTTTTTAGCAAGATTCACCCCACATGAATCCCGTTGTTATATATTTTGCTTCCTTTTATTCTATAAACCTCATTGTATATTTTTTAAAAATTTTAAAGTCAAATTTTAAGAGAAATTAGTCTGCAGGAAATATTGTCTGATTTTACCTTCATTTTTCCCATTTCTGATACTTCTCATTCCTTTCTGTACATCCAGGTTTCCATCCAGGATCATCTCTTCAACCCAAAAAATTTCTGCTGGAGTTTCCTAGACTTGCAGATTATTATTTTAGTCAAATTTGGAAAATTTTCAACAATTATTTCTTTAAGTCTTTTTTTTTTCCTGTCTCAGCCTCTTTCTTACTTCTTTTGGATTTCAAATACATATTACATTAACTTCTTGGTAATCATGTCCCTTTTCTCCCTTTGGCGTTGGGAATGGAACCCGTGCTCTTGCACATGCAAACATGCACTGTACTACTGAGCTACACGTCCAGTCCCCACAGGTCACCTAAGGCCCTATTATCCATTTGCCACTTATTTCTCTTCTGTGTATTTTAGCTTTATGTTTCCTTTTCATCTATTTTCAGAATTGATGCACTTTTTCTTACATATACTTTCATACACCTATGCCCTGAAATTCTCTGTTCTTACATTTTTTTTTAGTTCTGGCATTTCTGTTCACTGTTTTTATAGGTTTCTGTTTTCTTTCTGGGACGTGAGACCTGCTCACTCCTCATCTCCATTTCTTCTTCTTTAAATTCTTGAAAATGTTGTAATAGGATTTCACAGATCTTATCTGAAAACTTCAATGTATTTGTCATCTCTGGTTTATGTTTTATGAGACATTTTTCTGGTTCTTTGACTAATAATGTTCTACTGTATGTCAAACACTGTGAATTCTAAATTATTGAAAATCTGGATTTTTAATTTCTTCCTTCAAAGACTGCTGAGGTTTGTTTTGTTTTGTTTGTTTTCTGCTGGTAGATGGTTAATTTTCGGGTGGAACAGCTTGACCCTAGCAATACCTGATTTCAGATTTTGCGGGGGCAGTTAGAGCAGTCCTTGCACTGGGGTTAGAGAAGTCCAAGTTCTAAGGTGTGGCCTCTCTGCAGTCTCAGCAGAATGGGTTTTCAGTTATATTTCTCCACTTTGTTGGCCAGCCATGAGAAACTCATCTCACAAGTCTGACACTATGGGGAGTAGCTTTCATCACAAGCCTCAGTTGCTGCATTTTAAAATCCATTGGCCCATTTCTGAAGAATTCAGCCTTTTCACAAGATGCCTGTGACCCATGATGAGCGTGGTGATAAACTGAGGCAGGACAATTCCTTGAAGGCATGGCTACTCTCACAGCCCATTTGAATTTGAAACCTCCCAGGTGGCTTTGCTGAGACTTCATAGCACTCAAACCACCTACACTTTCTCCTGCACTCTGGGTCAGGTCTGTATTGCAGCCTGATGGTGCTCTCACCCTGACCTGGTTTCTATATAATCCTAACATGGCTTTTCTTTGAATAAAATCCTCATCTGATCTGGTGTGCTGTCCTGTAGACCTAGCTACTTGGGCCGGTTAGCAGGAGGATATGAATTCTCTTTATAGAAACGAGGTTCAAGATTAGAAAGCAAGTTCAGAGGATACATATTTTGAATGTACACTTTAGCATATGTTGCAGAAATTTTCTTTTTTGAAAAAAAAATATGACAGAATGAAATCAAAATTTAGAGTGAGATACATAATGTAGTGAGAATCAGAAATCTGTCTTTTCAGAACTTAACCACCTGGATTTTATTCATACTGGATGATGCAGCTAAAGTCAATAAGGTGAATGCTGTTGGCGATGGATGATTTTGATTCCCCAAAGAGATAAAAATCAATGCTCCGGGGTCCCTTTTACATTCAAGTAACAGGGCAAACTGAACTGATCGACCTACCAAATGGATTCACCTTGCTCTGCTTTAGACCATCCTGATTCTATCTTATCAAAATTCATCTGTACGACCAGAGTTGGCCACACTTGGGTTGGCTTCACATTCCCGACTTTCTTGCCCTTTGATTTTCTTCTCCCTCTGTTTTTCCCTTTCTTCATTGAAACCCATGCCCTAGATCATTCCAGATTCAAGAGAGTTTTATTTTGAACTAGATTTGCCCATTTGGTGAAATTAAAGGGTTCAATTGGCAGAACAGAAAGCACAGCTAAAGACAATCAAATGCCAAGTCCATTGCCTGTGACTAATGAGGTTAATTTTCTCTTGCCATTTGTCTTAGGGGTTGCTTGTTTAGATGGTAAGCACACCAGGCGGAAAGTTTACTTTCTTAAGTTTTCTCATGTTGCCAAACTTTCATTAGCACTCATTGATACAACATAAATACATTGTAGCTAACTCCAAGGTCATGCACAGTTATGCATAAGTCTTCATTATTACATCCAGACCATACAAGGAATTATGCATCCGAAAGTAGAGCACCGTGGCTATGGGTGATGGGTCAATATACGCTTTTCCCCCTAAAAATCATCATTGCTAAGATTTAGCATTTATTGCATGTTGATAGGGCACTAATCACTGTACCCCCAAAGTGAGGAAAAGACAATCCTTTCCATACCATATTTTCCACTTGGAATTTATTTAGACAAACATAAAAATAAATATTCAATCCCACAACTCAACCACCCACTCCCTCCTGTGCTCTGGAGAGAATTATCAGCAGCGTTAGCTGAGAGGACAGGTGGTTAGCAAGGGCGCTGCGGGAGGCTGAATCTGCCCTTTACTCGGTTCATGTAATCAGAGACCAGAATGTTCTTAACCTTTTATGGGTGGGTGAACAACAAATTAGGAATTTCTAATTGGCTTCTCTCCAAGGACCCTTTCCCAGCAAAGTAGCAAAGGTATTAGCAGAGAAGTGTTGTTCATCCAGGCTGATGTTAACTTTTTGTGAAATTAAGAGACCTTTATTTGAAAACAGCTTCAATAGCTGGAGGCACAGAATCTAAGAACCCTACTCCAGGCTGTAATAATTGCCGGCTGCCCTGGGAAATGGTTTCAAGGCCGGAGCAGTGGCGGCTCCATGCAAGCACAGCCTCTAATTATTGAAAAACCTGTGTAGAGTCTCCATGTTAATCAGTCTCTCAGAGACTTCAGCTTTATGTGGTTAGTGCAGATTTATGGCATTTTTCCTTTCCTGTTATTAAAACTGATATTTCACAAGGAAGAAACTATCTCCAGACAACTGTTAAAATGCAAAGTTTCCGTCATGAAAGAAAACTACAAGATGATTCTGAGAAGATTCCACAGAGAATTCCAAACTAGGATAAGAAACAACACATCAAAGACAGGGGGGGGAAATTCAAAAAATAAAAAGGCACGACTCTAAAATATTAACAAAAAGACTCAACAGTTGGCCCACAGAATCAAGAGGTTAGAGTGTAATTAATTTAAGTGCTTGTTACAATTATGGAAATAAACACTTCCTGCATAAATGCAAGCTGAATTATACATAATTAGGAAAGCACTGAACTAATTGGAACATTTGGATTAACATAGTAGAAGCCAAATTGCCTTTTTAAGCCAATGATACAGTGCTTTGCATGTTTCTTGCACGTACACAGCAAATATTAATTAATAATGGAAAGGAGAATGTTTGGAAACACATATTTCTATGAAGTTTGCATTTTGTTTCTCTTATAAAGTATACATGTATGTTATAAACTAAATGACCGTGCAATATTATGGAAGACATACCAGGACAGGACATACTGGCCAGTTTTGCCAATTTTAACTGATATACAGATGCAGGCTGCAGGGGCAGAGACTCAGGTTCCCAGGCTCAGGTCTCCTTCCACACCCAAACCTGCCATGGTCTCCGTGGTCCAGCTTCCTGGGATGATGGGAATGGTTGGCAGGAATTGGAAATCTGAGAAAAGCAAAAGGAAAATTATACTCAGGTGAGATAAAGAAGATTCAATATGAGGTTCTCCTTTGCCAAGTCTAAATTTCATGTCTAAATTTTCTGGATGCCCTGAGCTCCCTTTTAACATTTTTATTTTTATTATTTTGGTACCAGGGATTGAACTCAAGGGCACTCAACCACAGATGACATCCTCAGCCCTATTTTGTATTTTATTTTGAGACAAGGTCTCACTGAGTTGCTTGGAGCCTTGCTTTTGCTAAGGCTGACTTTGAACTCTTGATCCTCCTACCTCAGCCTCTCTAGCTGCTGGGATTACAGGCATGCGCCACAACGCCTGGCCCTTTTGACATTTTTAAACTTCACTAATGAACTTTCTTCTCTCTCAGATGTACCACATCATTTTGCTGCATGAAGTCTGGGGAATCTTGATATTTTTTGCTCTATTTAGATATGCCCCTTCTCCAAAAGAAGATAAAAAATGCATTCTACTTTTACTGTCACTCAAAACTTACATTCCTACAGAGAAGCCAATGCGGACCAAAGCTTGGACTTAGAAAAGCAATTTGATAAAGCTATAGAGTATTATAGTTGAAATGACTAATAATATCCAGTAGTAACATCTTGTTAACCCAAATACATCAATAACTCTGGTTTCCCAGAGTTAGCCAGACAATCCTGTTATATCAAATAGGGGATCATATTAACAGTAGTGATCCTAACCTTACTGGCTTCTTTGACTCTACTTGTTCATACATTATCTCGTTACCTTGCAAAAATCTCAGTTCATGGTTTCTGAAATCCCAGGGAAGGTTTTATATGTGCTTAGGTACAAGTTAGCCAACTACAGTCTGTAGTGCACCTACCATGGTCCTCCTGTCAGACTGTGGCCTCTTGCATTTACTCTTCTCTGTGTGTTGTTGATGGGGATAGGCCCAGGGCATGCCAAACATAAGCTCCAAGTCTGAGTTAGACCCCGAGTCTGCCACTTTTCTCTATATGCTGCCTGCATATAGCACTTTTCCTATCCTATATTTTAATATCAGCTGGGGCAGCTGTGAGTGGGTAATACTTGAAACAACTTTTTGAGTATTAAATATTTCATGATAGTTACCTGAGTCTCTAGAAGGTTACAAAACTTACCCAAAGTCACAATCTGGTGAAATTGGAACCTTGTCTTTCTGAAACCAAAACTAGTGCAATTTGTACTACCAAGCATCCATAAGGTTAGCAAATATCTCAGGAAGTCTGACCCACCAAGTGAGATTGGAACTTTGTGAGACTGGAATAAGTATGATCTGCTGGTTAAGGTAGGTAGTACACAAAGTATAGGTGTTTGGGTCAGCTTTTTCGCTGCAGTGACTAAAGGATCTGACCAGCACAATTGTGTGTGTGGGGGGGGCAGTTTATTTGAGGGCTCATGGTTTCAGAGGTCTTAGTCCAGAGAAGACCAGCTCCATTTCTATAGGCTTGAGGTGAGGCAGAACATCATGGCGGAAGAGTGTGGCAGAGGGAAGCAGCTCACATCATGGTGATCATGAAGCAGAGGGAGAGAGACTCCACTTTCAGATACAAATATATAAACCAAAGCCACGGCCTAATTCTCACCTCCTCCAGCCACACTCTACCACTTCAGTTGCCACTCAGTTAATCTTACCAGGGGATTAATTCACTGATAGGGTTAAGACTCTTAAACCCTGATCGTTTTGCCTCTGAGCTTCCCTGCTTTGTCTCATGTAAGCTTTTGGGGTACACCTCACATCCCAACCATAATAGGCTTTAGCTTAACCTGGTTACCAGAAGCAGCAGACAAGAGTCTCTAGGAAGCTTCCTTGCGTTTGTCAATATATAAAAGGAACAAGTTGGAGCTGGTCTAGGCCTTCAGGCCTTAAGAAGTAAGAAGAGAAAAGGCACCAGAGCTTGCTTCTGCATTATTGTACCTTTTTACCAAATAGAACGTTGCAACTGCAAGAAGTTTAATAAGTGACCAGCCCAAGGCTGACATCTTCACTTCGCTCTGACTAGTCTCCATGCTGGTTTTGGTAGGCAGTTCTTGACTACTAATCTGGACCCAGAGACCCAGCCCCTCTAAATTTAGTCATGCGTGACAGTGATAAATGTGATTTCTAGCAAAGAGGTAAAAGGTTGTTTTCATTGATGCCAATTGTAGCTTCGTGTACCAGATCTTCTCTGTTCTTGTTCCCAACACCAGAGGGAGACACTGTTCGGTGGGGGGATAACGCTTTGGGAAGTAACCAAACTCTGGGTACCTCCTAGGCCCTCAGAGTTATGGATCATAGAGATCCTGGACAATATTTTGTTTTGTTCTGTCTTTATTTTAAGGGTATCACTTTTATGCCACGGATAATTGCATTTCATTTTTTACTTGATGCTTATCGTAAATGTACAAATCATTATCACTGAATTCTAAATGTTCCAATTGTAAGCTCCCCTTTTGTCTGGAACTCTTTTTCTTTTGTTTATGAAATTTCTATGCTCGATTGGAGTATTGTACATTTAAATGAGGTGAAGTTATTATCTGATACCAGAATCCTATTTATTTAAACAATTTGAGCTTTAAATAAAATGTTGTCCTTCATACTACCTAATTCTCCTGAGCCAAACCTTTACCTTTGATTCAACAATCACTGTGTCTGCCACCTTATACAGGTTATTTTATTTAATCCTCTCCATATTGTTCTAAAGCAATTATTAGTGTCGGCAAATCAACTGATGTTTAGAAAATTTGAGTGTATTGCCCAAGAGTAAATAACTGAGAAGTGGCAGGGTAGAAGGTGAAATGGACAAAATCTAACAAAATCTGTGCCCCACTCTGGATTCTTAACTGTCCTTCTCCTCCCCGTTTCTAAATCATGCCCCATTTTATTGATTATATTTTGAAAATCATTATCATTTACTGGGGACGGGTACCAGGGATTGAACTCAGGACACTTAATCACTGTTCCACACCCCCAGCCCTATTTTGTATTTTATTTAGAGATAGGGTCTCACTGAGTTGCTTAGCACCTTGCTTTTTCTGAGGCTGGCTTTGAACTCCCCATCCTCCTGTCTCAGCCTCCCAAGCTATTGGGATTACAGTGCAGGGTGCAATGTAACATCTTAACATAATAACGGATTATAATTTGTAGTTCTGATGGTTAGTTTTGTCAGCTTGCCTGTATTGAGGGCTGCTTACAGAAATGAGTTAGGCACAGTCTGAGAAGGTGTTTCCAGAGAAGCTTAATGAAGGAGGAGCAGCCAACTGAGTAGGGAAGACCACGGATACGCCATCCCATGAGCTGGGGCCAGATAGAATGAGAAAGTAGAAGGGGGAAGCTCACAAGCCCATGCTAGACCCTTCTGGAGAGGAAACAGGTTTTCCACTGCCATTCTTGCCCATGGACATCAAACTAGATTCTTCAGTCTTTGGACACAAACTTGCATCGATAGCTCTTGAAGGAGGATTTTAGTCCTTCAACCCCAAACTGAGGCCGTGTCCCTCTTTCGCTGAGCAGCCACTGGTTTCCCTGGCTCTCCATTTTTAATCATATGAAAAGTGGTAGCTCTGAGTGAGTAGAATACCTATGGATTACGGACACTTTCTGTTTTGAGCAAAGAACCAAGATGGTAACAGATGCCTTCAGCAACACTGGGGATCCTGGCTGAGTAGCTCTAAGGAAGGGCTCATGTTTCCACATAACAAATAAAAACAACTCATGGTAAAACAGTAGACAGATGCATATACAAGTAAATGTCACCCACGGTTGAGAAGTACTGCTAGTGTAGTGGTACCCCGTCCTCCACAGAAAATCTTAACTAAGCTTCTCCAGAAATCTTCACCTTAATCGATTTTAGTACTATCCGCAAAAGAGTTTCTACAAAAAAAAAAAAAATTCAAAGTAGGTAAACTTCCTATTTTCCTGTTGCTTTATTTTACTTGGCCACTGGCCTGGAAGAAATCAGCACTCCAGGTGCGGATGCCCCTTTACTTGTTTTTCACAAACATGTATCCAGTATAGTAGTTTGTAGAAGTGTGTTTGCAAATGCAAAAGGCCTCTGGCCTTGAGCTGGGGCTTCACAGAGATGTCTAAATTTCTAAGGTAAGAGAAGTTACCAATTGGGCTCCATGGTAACAGCTGGCAGGGGGCGTGGGGAAGGGGAGAAGAAGCTTTCCCCCTTCTCAGGTGTTGTCCTTGTTGCCCAGAAGAAAAAGTTGCTTTTATGTGAACTTCTGCAGTCTGTGAACTTGTGAGCCTCCCCACTTACATGCTGGGTATAAAATTCTGAAACTACTAAACTTGGGATTCAGGGGATTAATTGATTACAGTGAAAGCTGTACCTGCTGCAAGCTAAATAAAACTGTTTCCTGCTATCTTCGGTGCCCTGCCTGTCTGTCCCCTACACCACTAGTCTATGTACAAAATCCCAATAGATGCCATTGACCTTTAAATATATTTCTTAAGCAAAAGTGGCCCTCGATTGAAGACAGTTCAGCCATCACTCATACTGGGTGAAACAGAAAGCTTGAGGCTTTTGGTAACAAAATAAGTATCTCATCTTCGTTTGCCTCTCTGTCCTCCCTGTGTTGGTAGGAATCCAGGCCCCGGGAAGGGAAGGACACTTAGAGATGGAGGGCCCAGCCACTGAAGCTGGTGCTCACCCTGTGAGCAATGAAGCCAGCCTCATATGAGAAAATACTCATGGTTCTCCTCCAGGGGGGACCAAAAGGAACAGGGCAGTGTGGGTCTGGCAGGTCAAATAGCAAACCTAGGTCCTAGACCCCCTCAATTTGCTATGACCACGCGTACTTTGGCCCCTAGCCCTGGTCTTAAGTTTGTCACTCTGTCTAGAAGAGCAGAATCAAAATGGTTTCATCTTCTTTGAGTTGAGGATACTGCCTCTGGGTGTCATCTAGGGGGTGCCAGAGCATTTAAACTTGCTATTTGTATTTTTTGGAAAAGCTACTAGTTTCATAGAATTAGTATTTCAAAAGAGACATCCACTACCATAGCTCCCCTCCCTCCTGACCTGGAACTGCTGTTATTAAAACTACATTTACAAATTTGGACCAAAATAGGGGAATTTTAGCAGGAAGCCAAAGTTGATTTGTACCATCAATGTACCCCAAGTGATGGAGTGGCAAAATTATAAGATCTCTGAGTAACCTTTGAATATGATTCAGGCAGAGACAGATGGAATATGTTCATGGAGGAAGAAATAGCAGCACAGGAAATGCTTAAATACTTCCATTGTCGGTTCTTCTACCAGTTTGCTTAAGCACCTCATGCAAAGCTGAAAGACAATGGGTGATTTCATAGATTTTGCCCACTTAATTGTAACGTAAATATAAAGAACATGGACACTTTTCAAAAGTATTTTGAAATCAGTAGGAAGCTGATGCCGTGTATGCATTGAGGATCATTGAATCCTAGTTCCCATGGCTAGAAATGGCCACCAAGATCAGTAAGTCATTATACATGGGAGAGTTAGCAACCAGGGAGGCTCAATTCTACATTCCAGACTTCAAAATGGCCAATTTATTAGCTTAATTTTCTCAGTTCAGTATTTTCCATTTGGTTTAGAACCAGTTCAAATTTCCAGCTGAAAAGGATATTTTCAATATAGTGGAAGTATCTAGAAAACCTTCTCCTAGGATAGTAGAAGCATATACAACATATGTACTTTCTGAGATTTTGGGGGTGGAAAGGATAGGAGGAAGATATAAAATAAAACACATTTCCTTTCCAAGGTGTTTGCACGTCATTTGGCAGTCCATGTGCTCCTCAGGAAGATATTTAGCTCCCCTCTACCCTCACTTTCCCCATCTATGACTGAGTTGGACTAGTTTTCTTTAGTACCTTAATAGGCCACCAGAATCTGAGACCACGGTACTTGGATGTTAGACATTTTTTTTCTTTTTGGTACTGGGGATTGTTGAGCCAGGGATGATTAACCAGTGAGCTACATCTCCAGCCCTTTGTTTGGTTTGATTTTTCTTTGGGGCAAAGATACCAGGGATTAAACTCAGGGGTACTAGAACACTGAGCCACATCCCCAGCCTTATTTTGTATTTTACTTAGAGACAGGGTCTCACTGAGTTGTTTAATGCATTGCTTTTGCTGAGGCTGACTTTGAACTCACAATCCTCCTATCAGTCTCCCGAGCCACTGGAATTACAGACGTGTCACTGTGCCCGGATTCCAGCGCCCCCCCCCCGTGTGTGTGTGTGTGTGTGTGTGTGTATGTGTGTGTGTGTGTGTGTGTGTGTGTCTATTTATTGGTTTGTTTTTGAGACAGGGTCTCTCTAAGTTCCAAGGGCTGACCTCAAATTTATGATCCTCCTGCCTCAGCCTCCTGAGTCACTGCATTAGAGGTGTGTGCCACCACATCTGGCTGCTAAGGCCATTTTTAAATCATCAGAAAACAGCAGAGAGGATGTTTGATACAAAATACAACCATGGGGGGGCCATAGATACTGAAGCTGAAGGAACCTGGTCCTTCAAAGGCCTTTCTCTTCTCTCAATTCCTGAAGCATTTTTTGCTTCTATGACCCAGAGGCATTTATCTTTCACATGTTTACGAGTGCATACATTACCCGTGTGCACACTATGGATTAATTCTAATTCCTTGCAGGGCAGGAACTTTGACATAGTTCTTTAAATTTTTGTGCTATTAGGTGGTTTAACGCCTCATTACTACTTTCTGAGTTAATGAGAACATACATAGAAAATCACAGACTATCTGGCAAGAACCATTTCCCTATTGATGTGCTCACGTTCCCATTGGTATGAGATGAACCTCTTCAGGTGACAAGAAAATGAGCAAAACATGGACCTAAATATAGAACCGAGTCTGCAGAATGGTCAAACCATTGAAAGCCCTCTTTATATGAACAAGAGGAAATTACATTTAGCTTTGTTTTTTTCAATACTCACTTTATGTTTAGTGAAAATTTACAACATCTGTGCAAGTAAAAGGAACCTTAACCCAACAGTGGAGAACTATGCTGGCCGGTCTTTCCCTTTCATCTCTCGAAGGGCAGGAGAAAGAGTGGCGTGGGAAGAGTCTGGGTAAGATTCAGACAAGGCTGTGTGACAATCTCAGAATTTCCATCCTAAAGTGGAAGTCAAAATACTTTTTTAGGGGATTCTTGTGAAGATTAAATGGGGTCGTCCAGAGGATCTAGGATTGTACCTGATCCTTTATAAACATTGCATACAACACCTATGCTCTGCCAACCCAAACTGAGAAGACTCGTGCATTGTTGCCTAGCAAACCAATTTTACAAATCTTGCAACAAATCCTACTTGTCTGCAAATGCTCTGATAAAATAAAACTCATCCTTCACAATTAGAAAGTCAATGACGTCCACGTTCATGCATGCACTTCTCCCTGTAAATTGAGAAAATTGCCATTTTTATGTGCACCTGTGCAACCTAGTTAGATATATAAATATACATAACTCATATAGTCATTTAGAATACAACTTTTTCAAAGGCAATGACAACAGATCTCGTATTCTATAGTGATCTCAAAAGATGACATCACCCGGTGACATCAAAGCTGTCATAGTTTGTATAAATAAAATGCATGATGTTGGTACAATTACAAAATCACCTCACAGTGCATTTCTCAGAACTTATCCTGATTTTTCCGTAGGCATGACTGTATATGAGACTACTACGCAAGTACTATTGTGGTTGGGTTTTGTTAGAGTGCGGCTCACTCACCAGTAGCTCATTCCTTGAATGTCTCACATTTTTCTAAGCGTTTTTCCTTCCCAATGCTCTTGTCTCCTCCATTCATTTGTCTTTGTGTTTGCATTGTCTGGTAATTTGGATATTTTTATTTGAGATTATTTGGCCTGTGTCAGGTATTCTTCTCTACGGTCCCCAGAGTCTTGTATCTTGTTTTTAACTTCTTCTTTTTCCTTGCTCTCTTTTTATCAGATGTCATCCATTGTGCCTCGGTATTTTACCCTTGGGTGTTTCAATTATGCATGAATGAGATCTGCCTCACAGTCACATGGTTCCATTTTCAGCCTAAATAACTCCACACAAGAATGAAAGTCTTTGCATTTAACTTGAGGGACTCGCAGCTGGTCGCAGGTTTCATCTAGGCTCACGCTGGTTCTCTCCTAGGAGCGCTTTGGGGGTTGTGTTTAAATCATCTCTCCTCTGCATTCTCTCCGCTCTAGTTTCGACCAAATTTTTGCACCCAGGTCTTCTCAGTCTTCACGCCAATATTCCAGCTAAGTCTTTATTTCCATGTTTGCAAATTTGCTACCAGTGGTTGTCTTTGAGTTTCCTCTCAAATGAAAAGCACTTAATTTAGCAGCAGGTTCTCTAAAAGTCTTAAATCAATGCACAGTGTTTCAGCAATGCCAATAAATCACTATTCCTCTGTTAAGCCCCACAGTCTAAATCGGTCAGAATTTTTCAGGATTCAAACTTACCACATAAATCGTCTTTGCTAGTGCTAAAAGGTGTGTGTGCCTAAGGCAGATACAGAGAAAGGCAAAAAGGATGTTGCTCTGGGTTGGTTTCCTTTTGTGAAACATTGATCTGGCCATGCATATGAGCCCTCCATTCTCCCAGATTGCCTGCCTGAACCTGACCAGACTGACTTACGGCATTGCCCTGTACAGCTATGTGTTTCCAATAGTTAGCACAGTGCCTGGCCCATAGAGGAAATTTAAAATAAATTAATGAAGAAATAAACACAGGAATCATGAATTGTAAGGAGGTTCACTGTGACAAGAATCATTATGTTGTACATTTTAACTCAACAATGTAAATTAGGGAAGTAAACCTGAGGTGATCAATAAGGAAAAAAAATGGACCCATGAAATCTGAACTAGAACAAGTTCAGTTGTCTTTTCTTGAGCATTATTCTTGCAGGTGATCTTCAAATTTTATGTACAAAATGATTTTAAATACATGTATGCCATCTTTATGTTAGAAGACTCTGTCATTATTGAGGCAATTGAAGTAACAGGAATACAAAATGTAGTCGTACATCACTTAAGAATGAGGACATGGTCTGAGGGTTTGCTTGAACAATTTCATTGATGGGCAAACATCATAGTGTGTTCACAAATGAAGACAACTGTGACATCAATGGGCATATAGCCCATGTGACCACCATGGTATATGCATTATCATATGGCATATCTTTAACTCCTTGCTCAACTGATTAAGGAATAATAAGCCATTCCGAGCCTTATTCAGGTTTTTTCAGTCCAGTGATGGCTTAATTCTCCTTACTCTACAGACTCCCAGACACTGGCCCACACAGCGTAAGTAATTCTTATGGCCAGTCTATAGAGCCTCATCTGGATTTTCCCACCAATATAGTTTAGGTGACAAACAAGCTCTAAAGTCAAGCAGTATGAGCAGTTTCTGGAGCTATTTTAGCTCTGTTGCATCCAAAGAGAACATCTTAAACAATCTGTGTCCAGCCCTCCAGTAGTGCCACGTGGCCACAGATCAACAGCCTGCAACATGAGGATGACACTGTGCATTTTTCATTGCATAGAAGAACACTCCTGCAACATCAGAGAAAGCATGACTAGAATTTAGAAGCAGTAGCATCAAACATAAGCAAGAAATTTTGTATGTAGATAGGCATTTCCAGACATCAGGCTTTCATAGCCCAGAAGATTTCAAAGTATTTTTAAATAAACCAATATAAAGCTATGAACTTTTAAATTTAAAAAATGAGATTTTAAAAATATAAACACATTGTTGTTGCTGCTGTTATCATCAGCAGCATTATTTTGATACGAGGGATTGAACTTAGAGGCACTTTACCACTGAGCCACATTTCCAGCCATTTTTTGTTTTTTATTTTGAGACAGGGTCTCGCTAAGTTGCTTAGGGCCTTGATAAATTTCTAAGGCTAGCCTCTATCTTTCGATCCCCCCTCTTGAGTTGCTGAGATTACAGGCCTACACCACCAGATTTAGCTCATACATTATTATTAATCACTGCTATCATGAAGAAAGAGTATATTAATAAAAAAAAGATAGGAAGGGCATCGTTTCAGGAGTTCTTAAAGTTGAAGTGTCCTTATTTTTCTCTAGGTTGGGCTCTGTGGCCTCTGAAGGCTTCCCGTCTCGTCCTCTTCAATCACAAATCTCTTGAGGAGATCTAGCTATTTGGATCTTCCAGATATTTCTGTTCCATTCTGGGTAGTGCACAATGGAAAGGTTTAGACTTCCTCTGCATCTTTGATTAACCAAATAAAAGTCGACATTGAAAGTAAGCATTCAAAATCCCCTCGGTCAGTACCAGAGTGACTCCTCTGCCTTGTGTAAATCCACAGACAATAGCACCAAGGAAAAACCCTGGGAGAAAGAAACACAAAATGAATGCCAACTCAAAACCGAGTTTTGCTTACCTACCAGGTAAATCTTTTCTCTTAAGAGACTTCATTGTCATTCAAACTGGTCAATGATTACTCTGGAGTCTACGTATCCAAAGATAATGAACAGGATGTTCATCTGTGGTGTGATCAGCAGAGCTTCTAATGGGACACGGATGAGGAACAAAGTAAATACAAATCAACAAACAGATGACTTGAGAGAGAACAACACTGTCTCTCTGGGGAATGTTGCTTTTAAAAAAAAAAATCATCCTGCTCCAAGACTGGGTATAAGAGATATGATTATTAGTTAAATCGTCTTAATGAAATATACAGACCTGTGTGCTCTTAGATAGATAATTCATGTGCAATTTTATTATCTCTCAAGGTTTAATTAAATATTTGCCTTTTGGCTAATCAACAGTAATTAATAAGAGACGTTTATATTCATACAACTTATAAGAAATGTTGGCGTGGCCTCCACTGGAATTTGAGGGGTATTCTGTATGAAAAGTGGGGGTCAGCAATGACATGCTGAAGGTCTGCCTGGCTGGAAAGGAGAGGGAAATAGAACCCACAGGATGTTTGACTGTGTGTGGACACGTGCTAGTTGTGGTTTATAAAATGAAATCTGTCTTGTAGTTCTCATCCCTGGTTTGGTTGCTGTTCTTCCTGATTGCTGGCACAGAGTTCCTAAAGCTCATAATTTCCTGGACAATAGGGATGGTAGGAGGATATTTTGTTCCAATATTTGAACTTGGACCCTGATTTCTGATGCAGAACTTCCTTAGAACTTCCCTGGGAGAAAAGAGTGTGTTTGGTTTGAATGAGAGCACTCTTGGTGGGCTCCTGGAGAAGAGCTCATCACCAGGAAAGCCAAACCACGGTGAGAAGTTTGGAACTTTCATCTCTAACACCTGCTCCCATCCTTGGGAGAGGGGCAAGGCCTGGAGATTGAACTAATAACTGATCATGTCTATGTACTGAAGCCTTCACAAAACTCCCTGAGGTAGAGGGTTTGGAGTGCTTCCTTTTGGGTTGCTAAATACTTGGAGGTGCCCATAGGATGGTACACCCAGGAAGGGCATGAAAGCTCTGTGCCCCTTCCCATGTATCTTGCCATATGCTTTTCTTCCATCTGTCTCCTTTGTAATATTCTTTATAATAAACCGATAAATGTTAAGTCAACAATTTCCCTGAGTTCTGTGAGTCACACTAGCAAAAGGTCAAACCAGAGGGGGTGGTTATGGGAACCCCAACTTACAGTGGATTGATCAGAAGTTCCAGAAGCCCAGACATGGGACTGGCATATGAAGTGTGTATGTGTGCGGGTGTGTGTGTGGGGGGGGTTGTCTTGTGGGACTGAGCCCTTTGTCTGTGGGATCTGACCCCAGCTCTAGGTAGATAATGTTAGAATGGAGTTGAACTTCAGGACACCCAGGTGCTATTTGCTAAATAGTTGCTTTTGGTATAATCTCCTCCATATACATTTTGGTGACCCAAAGTGTCATGATGGAATTATCATAGAAGAACATAACTTGTTTTTTTCCCTGTACTGTTTATTATCTATGCCTTCTACCAACTGGATGAGATTGATCTGCCTTAATCAAAGTGTATTCATATAAATGTTGATTTCATCTAAAAAAAATGCCTTCATAGCAACATCTAGACTTGAGTTTCACCAAATATCTGGGTAACCTGGTCTAGCCAAATTGACACAAAATTAACCATCACAGACTGAGACCAAAAAAATTTTTAAATGAGAATGTTTATTTTAAAATCAAGGATTTGAAACAGATGACTATTCCGCCTAGATAGATGTGATAAATACTTAATAAATAAACACTCTTCTTTAAGGATGACACTTCTCTGCATAGAATTCAGAGAAGAAATTTGGATTGACAGGAAAAAGTCATAATGGGCAATTGATCTGGAGTCATCTGAGTCGCAGGAATGTCACCATGTGTTTTATGGATGGACATGCACTTGTGGCAACTAAAACATGCACAGTTGTCACCCAGTAAAGCATAGAACTGCAAGGCAAGAGAAAAGGACGCTTATTAAAAACATAAAGAACCAAGAGTGTCATTTGTTTCATAACTTGTCATAAAATAAATGATGACTTTTTGATCCTCAACTTGGTGCCATTTCATGCAAGCAAGGTGACTACTTTTAAGGCCTTAGTCTCTCAAGAGAATAAAAAGTCAAGGGAAGAGGAGAATCATGAATGACAATGAATGACATTTATACCTTGTATGTTTGGACAGTGGTAAACCCTTTGGGTATACAAGAAGAAACTCTGACTAACCCTCTGGCAGAAATTCATTTTTCAATTATTTTAAACCATCTGATGCTTCATTAAAAATAATTTGAAACAAAGAAATTCTTCAATTATAGTTCACAATAAACAAAGATTTGGGAGAAGAGGGAAAAGCCCGGCACTATATAAAATTTATCCAGAGCATCTCTGATTTGGACATCAAGTTTATCAGAATACTTTTGAAGAAGTAATTCTAGTGCTAAAGAAAATTTAAAAGTCACTGTTGATGCTGTTTCTTCATTCAGAGGTGCTGAAATTATTTGTATATTTATGAAACGGACAGAGAAGCCATGCTGAGGCAGGGATCTGGCATCCATCCCCTGTTGACCCTCTGCTGTGGGCAGGTAAGTTTGAGAAAAGGCCCTTGATGCTTCTGCCTGATACAAGATTTGGCCAGATAAAGATGCCTCTGTATGACACCTTTTCCTCCAGGGACTGCAGCTCCAGCTGAGGTACAAGGCAGACAAGTGGAAACGAGCTGGATTTCAGTCCCCATTTCACACCCCTTTCACGTGGGAGCCTTTATATGAGATCTGAAACACACACACAGTGGATCGTTGATCCTGAGCTGATGTAACACAGGGGTCTGAATAAGATATTTACTATGACCATATTTGAATGGTAAATTAAATCTGGTAGCTTTCTTTCCTATTTCTGCTACTGGATTTGATATCAAGTATTGTAATACCACCTTAATAAGTTGAGTTACAAATCCTTCTAACAAAGAGAATATCAACTCATACAGAAACACAGAAATAGACTGGGCAAAAGTCTATTTTTAACTTCCACATTTTGCTTACCTTTCTTAAAACCCACACCTTAAACAGTCAGGAAGGAGACAGATGGATGTTCTTTAAGATATGGGAAAAGAGTCATCCAAAGATTCACCTGTCCATGAAGAATGAACTAATGCTGAATGGCAATTATCAAGAATACAAGCAATATGGCTCAGGAGGGTGAGACAGGAGAACTGTGAGTTCAAAGCCAGCCTCAGCAAAAAACAAGATGCTAAACAACTCAGTGTAGACCCTGTCTCTAAATAAAATGCAGAAAACAGGGCTGTGGATGTGGCTTAGTGGTGGAGTGCCCCTGAGTGTAATCCCCTGTATCCCCTCCCCCTAAAAAGAATACAAGTAACAACAAGTGTTGGCAAGGATGTGGGGGAAAAGGCACACTCATACATTGCTAGTGGCACTGAAAATTGGTACAACCATTCTGGAAAGCAGTCTGGAGATTCCTTTTAAAAATTGGACTAGAACAATTATTTGACAAGCTATCCAACTCCTAGGTCAATACTCAAAGGACTTAAATTCAGCATACTATAGTGACAATGCCACATCAATGTTTATAGCAGCTCAATTCACAATAGCTAAACTGTGGAATCAACGTAGATACCCTTCAATAGATGAATGGATAAAGAAACTGTGACATTTATACACAATATCTCAGCCTTACTACTACTCAGCCTTAAAAGAGAATAAAATTATGGCATTTGCAGGTAAATGGATGAAGCTGGAGAATATCATGCTAAGTGAAGTAAGTCAATCCCAAAAACCAAAGGCCAAATGTTCTCCCTGATAAGTGGATGCTGAGCCATAATGGGGGCAGGCATGGGAAGAATGGAGGAATTTTGATTGGGCCAAGGAGATGGAGGAAAGGGAAGGAGGTGGGAGTAGGAAAGAGGGTATACACTAGCCTAGGTATGTGTATGACTGCACATATGGTGCAATTCTACATCGTATACTACCAGAGAAATGAAAAACTCTGCTCCATTTGTGTACAATGAACCAAAATGCATTCTGCTGTCACGTATAACTAATTAAAACAAATAAAAAAGAATGATATATTTAAATTTCTATCTTTGATGCTAAGATAAGTGCCTTTTGAACTGCATATTATGACGGCTGGAAACAGTACACAGTAAACTGCTGTGCACGCAACCTAATTTCTGTGCATTATCTTGCATACTGCCTCTATTAAATATTATGTTTATAAATAAAAAAAAGAATGAGCAGTTGTTTAAAATATTTCTCCTTATGATCATTTTGGGAGATCTCTTCCTTCTCCTCAGCACCACATCTATCCTTTTCAGGATTAGAAAGTTGCTTTTTGACCTGGCTAGCAGGAGAAACAAGTGGACGAGGAAGTGACTGATAACCCAAGGTGGAGGCCGAGTCACAAGAGCAGCACTCACTTGGAAGAATAGGAAGAAGTGGTTTTAAAGATCTAGGGACTAGAACCATGTAGGATTGAGAATGTGGGACTAGAAAAACAAAGTCCAGAGAAGATGGGCTCAGTGATAGTCACAGGAAGTTCTCTAACACCAAGAGTGAGAGATCATGAAAAGGAAGTGGGGTAAGTTAACAAACTAAGAAAACACTCTTTAGGCCTCTTTGTCCTTGGGCAAAGAGTGTGTGTGTGTATGAGAGAGAGAGAGAGAGAGAGAGAGAGAGAGAGAGAGAGAGAGAGAGAGAGAGAGAGAGAAATCTATCACTGCATATTCTCTCTCTCTCTCTCTCTCTCTCTCTCTCTCTCTCTCTCTCTCTCTCTCTCTCTCTCACTTATCCCCACTGCCTTCTCCAAGCTTGTGATCTCTCACTCCTGGGATGATAGAATTAGTAGATGTGAACCAAAAAGAGGGAAAGAATATATCACCCTTTCTCCTTCCCTCTCCTCCATTTTAAAGACTCTTACCTAAAGATAGGAAGGCAAATCTAGTCATGGAAAGAAACAACTCACCAGTAAGACCACTGCTCTTTTCAGTTCCAACTAGAGGGGAGACAGTGCCTTGGTTTCAGATAATAAAGCCACAGCACATTCTGGGAGAGGCTGGCAAATCAGCCATTACCGTCCAGGGAAATTGTTCCACCAGGTCCAGACTCACTTGAGTTGTTTGAGGTTTTAGAACATGATGAAAACTTCTGATTTGTACCAGATAAATGTACCAGGGTTGATGTTCAGTACATTGGGACTGACTAGTCACTTCAGGGGTCTTCTACATCCTTTCTTTTCTCTCCTTTCCTGATTTTTTGGTTGTTTCACTGCCATTAGCAAATCTATGAGAAATAAGAAGAAATAGAAGATATATTCAAACCGCAAACCTCAGGGTTGTCTCCCTCCTCTCTGATTTACTTGGATTTAGTTAGGGGGAAAGTTGGACATTTTGATTAAAAGGCAGTTTGGGGCTTATATGTGAATGTCAATGATCTATCTCATCTCCAGTGGAGATCACATACTGCCATTCTTAGTGTGGGAGAGAAATCTGCAAGAGTTGGCTGTGCTGGGTTCTCCTGACTCTGCCTTTAGTTCATTTCCTCGCTTTGGACCTCACTTTTCTCAACTGTAAATTGGACCAGAGGTTCTCCAATTGACTAGAAATTTTCCCCTGTTGCTAGTGAGCCGCTATTCTAGAAATTAATTTGTAACTAAAAGTCCTTATATCAATTTAGCCTTCTTGTGATTTTTGGTCATCATAAGGAGACCAGTTGGAAGAAAGGTGAATCTTTTGGTCATAAAATAGAGCTAGAAAATTGGCTTTACTCTCCTTAATCCCTTGCTCCTTCATATGATCCACCTTTCCAGTTGGTTGCTATTCCATTACCTTACTGTCTTTGGTTTTTAAGGAATAATCAGTAGTGGCCCCCTCTTCCACCCTCCCTGCTGGATGTGTGAGCTTTACTGTAAATAACACCCTCATCCCCACAGCGCAGGACCTGGTCAACATATCCACCTCCCTCAACATCTCTAGACTTCAGAGTATACAAATATTAACTCTGTACAACTCAAACATTTGTTTTAATATAACTGTAGTGCTTACCCTAGCACAACTCAAACACAGTATTTCTGCCTCTCTTAATGATTTATTATTGTTTCCATTGCTATGTGGAATCTTAAACTAGAGAAGCAGTTTTGGTCTGTTTTTATTATTTTTTTGGATATTAGCAGAGCAGCTGTCCCAGAGTTTTGAGGAACTCACTTTGACTTTATCTTCACTGATGGTATGACATAACGTGTCTTCATATGTAACCAGTGTTCATATCCAACTACAGGAATGAATTAAAAAGACAAAAGAAACTTTCAGAGTAAATATTTAATGTAGTTAATATACAGGCTCTTAAGTACCAAATATTCACTTGTTATACAATACAAATATGTAAATCATATTCAATACAATTTAATTTTGCCCATAAAAGTACTTGTGATAGATAATTATCTTCATTCTTCACCAAAGTTTATTATCTTATAAGGCTTTGCTATTTCATATGCAAGTGTTTTTCCCTCATTTTTTCAAATAATTATCCTAAAATGTAACATGCGGTACTTCTTGCTAATGATAACTATCAATGGCTTCATTTTGGTCCTCTGGGGGTAGACATTCCTCCTCATACCCCAAACTCTGTCCTTTTCATTGCTACTTTTTCCACTATTCTGTTTTACATTTTTTTTAAACCATGAGCCCTTTGTTTTCCTTATCTCTCTGAAGAGGTATATATTGAAGTTTCTAAAGCTTTCAGACACATACTTCATACATGTGTCTTGAGAAGTAGGTGCAATGAAGGAAGTTTGATATCTTTATAATGATAATTTAATGGCTGTACTACTTGATGTTAGGAAATTCCTCAAAGTAAAATAGTCAGAATGAGATTACACTATGTGTAGTCATTAAGAATGTCTGATGGGCACAGTATGAATCATAGATTAAAATGTATTCTGACTTCAATTTAAAGCATTAGCTTAAACAATTCTCCATAGAATAAATAGTATCTTGACCTAGATTTTGATTATTATCTTTCATTCAGTCCCAAGAAGACCTTCAAACTCACTTGCCCGAGGCACTCGTAAGCTCCAGGTGTTTCTGGCTCATGAAAGAAAGATAAGAATCACTCTTGAGAAGTAAGAAATCCTACAGTAAAAATCAGTGTGGGGTTAGCTCTTTGTATCCTTTAACAAAATCAATCACACTTTTGTGGAATCTTAATTTATCATTATCAATTTATTTGACTCTTTAACCAAAATCCATTGTATTTAACTGGCTGCCATGTGTAAGCATTACCACAACTAAAGTGAAAGGGGGAGTGCTGTGGTCTGAATGTTTGTGCCCCCCCCCAAATTCATATGAAAGCTAACTCCAGAGTGATGGTGTTAAGAGGTAGGGACTTTGTGAGGTGGGGACGTTGGGAACAGCCATTATGAATGGAATTCGTGCCTTTATAGAAGAGTCTTGAGGGACAGCTTCATATCTTCCACCACAAGATACCACACAGGAAAGCACCATCTATGAACCAGAAAAGTAGACCCTCACCCCACACCCAATCTGCTCATGTCTTGATCTTGGACTTCCCAATCTCCAGAACTAAGGGAAATAAAATTCTCTTTGCTTATAAACTACTGTTTTCTGATAGTTTGCTATATCAGCCAGAACAGATGAAAATAATATACATTAAGTGGGTTTGGGCCATAATCCTGAGAGATACAATCCCAAATAATGTTGAAATATTGAAGATCAAAATCTCCGAAGTCTAAAATCCTGAAAGATCAAAACCCCAAAAGTATAATTCTGGAAAAATAATCTCTAAAAAACCTTTAAAATTTTTGCTCTTTTTGACATTCTATGATCTTATATGCACCAACATGAGCTTTCCTTGCTAAATAATCTGCTCCACAAGGATTTATACATATAGATGACAAATTTGGCAGAAACAATACTGGTGATTAAATAGCAACACTAGTACATATCTTATTCTACTGTGCCTAAAATTATTTTTGAGTCAGTCAGAAACCACTGGCTTCTTTAGGCAAATACAGCTTTAAGTAAGTCAGATTTCCTGAAATTTTATCAGCTGGAAGAAATGCCAATGCAAAAAAAAAATGATGCATTTTTAAACTGAACATTTTGTCTCTGCCCTATGAATCCACTTGTGTGAATCCACTTACAGACCACATAGCCAATCCACTTATGTGAACTTTCTGCCAAATGCACCAGCTGAAGGGAAAAACAAACTTTATTGGCAGCATCTTAAAATTCACTTTTGGAAGTCTTGACCACAGTTAATTCCAAATCTGTCATTATGGTCTAGGGACTCGGTTGAAGTTCATTTCCATCTTCAAATAAGAGTACAATGTGTGTGTGGGGGGGGGGGCTGGGATTGTGTCTCAGCAGTAGAGCCCTGGCCTAGCCCAGGGCAGGACCCGGTTGGATCCTCAGCACCACATAAAAATAAAGGCATTGTGTTGTGTCCATCTACACCTAAAAATATATATATACTTTTTTTAAAAAAGAGTACAATGGTTAATTTGAAAATGGTTAAATGGTTAATTGTTAACCTGATTGGATTAAGAGATGCTGAAGATTAAGAGGCTTCTGGGTGTGTCTCCAAGGGTGTGTCTAGGAATGATTGACATGTGGGATAGCCAACTGAAGTGGAGACATCCTTTAAGTGTGGGCAGCACCGTCCAATAGGTTGGAGGCTTTGATGGAATAAATTTGGAAGAACAAGGAAGCAGCAGCAAACAAGCTTGGTTCTCCTTGAACAGGTCTTTGATTGCTGCTGCGATTTCCTGAGACCTCAGACTCTCACACCTTCACGCTTTCAAGGTGGACTGCCTGGTGTTCTTCAGGGAGTTTCCAGAAGCCTTCAGTCTCAGACTAGGGTAGCATCACTGATCCCTCTTGTTCTGAGGTCAACATCTTGGACTGCGCAGCTTCTGGTTCCTCCAGCTCCCCAGCCTGCAGACCGCCACTGTGGACTATCCAGCTTCTGGCTGTGTAAGCCAATCTAATAAATTCCCTTTTTATAATTATACCTCCTGTAGTTCTGTTCCTCTGGAGAACCCTGACTAATAGGAAGAGTTTATAAAGTGAATTGTTTTTTCTACTTGTTAATGTATAGATGAGTTGGTAAGTTCTAGAATTTTCGGATCCAGCCGGGGCACAAATAGTCTAAAGATGATAAACATCAGTGGCACTAGTTTTGAAAGTGGTATCTGTTAGTCAAAATGAAGCATGTGTTAGTTTTTCAGTGTTAGATTTAATGGTAAATGCAAGTCTATCTTCTTTGACAGTCAGATCCCTAAGAGTAGATAACTGAGGAGGTCTGCGAGCTTGTCAATTTTTTCCAACGCTGACAAAGGACATTTTTGAAGGTGAGTATGTCAATACATGAAAAGGGGAAGAAGTAGCCCACAACTGAATGATTTGGCAGGGGAGACTTCTGGTATATTTTGATTGTGTTTTTACTTCCTTTTTCATCTTTGAAACATTCAGTGCACTCATATTTGGAGATTGGCTGCAATCTCCAAGTTTTGCAAACATATGCTTCCCATCTCAAAGTCTGGTAATTGCCTGACTGTTGCAATTAAGCAATTTTCTATTTTTGCAACGCCAATAGTAATCATCTTGCAAACTTTATCTGTCACCATTGAATATTTGTTCTTCCTAGTATGATGCAAATATTTCACATACAACTGAAAATGCACTAATCACACTACTCATATGTGCCCCCCACCCCCACACGCACACTTGGAAATCATCGTTTGGGGGATTCCTGCTTTTATGATTTAAACCTTTGGGATTGTAATCTTTTGGGATTGTGATTTGGGAGATTTTATACTTTAGGAATTTTGATCTTTGGGTGTCCAACATTCAGTATTACGAAGTTCTGGAGCATGTCTTTTGGGATTATGACTGGCACCAAATTTAAGTGTTCCTATTAGGTAATTTTATTTTGAAAGTGATCATTTCTAACTACTATATTTAAATTGCTTGCTGGAGTGGTGGTGCATGCCTGTAATCCCAGAGGCTTGGGAGACTGAAGGAGGATTATGAGTTCAAAGCCAGCCTCAACAAAAGCAAGGCACTGAGCAACTCAGTAAGACCTGGTCTCTAAATTTAAAAGGGCTGGGATGTGGCTCAGTGATCAATTGTCCCTAAGTTCAATCCCCAGTACCATAAATAAATAAATAAATAAGATTGCTATCTAAATAGTTAGGACTAGTGACTGAAAGTCTGGAGGCAAAGACATCGCACAAACCCAGTAAGGGGTGAAGGCAGAGCAGTAGAGCAGATTCCTCAGGGCTAGATCAATGTTCAAGTGGAAACAGGGGCAGTCATGAGGGAAATGAGCAGACCTACCACATGAACGGACTGACCACCGAGTGGAACTTGAGTTAGCTTTGGTTTGACTCTCTCTCTATTACTTCCACTATCAAAATTCCAAGAAAATACTAAGTGCATATTACATATTTGTTTTATAAATGCTGTTGAACATGATGATAATATCCTCCTGGTTTAGATGTTATCAAAGCAAAATTCTCTTGTTTCTGTTCTCAAAAGAAAGTAGATATATTTTCTTGTTACACAGCACATTAATACCTCCTCTTTTAATAATTTCGTTTCCTTCCTGGTTTTAACCACAATCAGCATTTTCATTTTATATCACTTCTGCTTCCAAATATAAATCTCCGAGTTTATTCAAATGATTTTTTGCCATCTTCGCCCTGAATATCTAGTTGACATCTGAAATTTAACCTTTCCAAACAGCATCATGGATTTTCCCTTTCTCTTTTCTGCCTGAGTTTCACATCTCTCAGCGTTATCCTTTTCAGTAAAGGCTGCACCATGCTTCCATTCGCCGATCCAAATGTCTAGGATCTGGCAAATTCTGCATTCAAAAGGTTTCCTGACTTCTCCTTTCTCATCACACTCCATTTATACTTCCCTGATTTAAGCCATTCTCTACTATCAAATCTCTTTTGGGAGTGACACGCATTATTTTTGTCATATTCTATTGGCTAGAAACAAGTCACAGATGTAACTCACACTCACACCTAAGAGCTAATAAATGCAGTTGTTGTCTGAGAAATCTCCTAGGCCACTCTTGTCTGCCTGACATCCACCCTTCACAAGTAGCTAGAGACCTTTAAAACATATCAAAAAGATTGTACTGCTCTCTTGCTTAAATTTCCCTACTGATGTTCTAACACCCACCCATAACATAAACCAGTTTCTTTATCAATGCCTAATAGTCTAGGTAGTTACCCCTCTACCTCCTCTTCTCCCCACCTGAATCACTAACCAAATATATGTTCTGACTGTTGGCCAGTGATTAGATTTCTGTGCTCTCCAGCAAATTGCTATAAACTTCACAACTTCAAGCAGCACATCTATCATCTCATGGTTCCTGTGAGCTGCAAAGCTTAGCCAGTTCCTCAGAGTCTTAGTAAGGCTATAGTTAAGGGGCTCACCAGGGCTGGGTTCTCATCCAAAGGCTTGACAAGAAAAGAATCTCTTTTCCCAAGGAAGGTTTTTGTTTGTTTTTTTTTTAAACACTCAGATTCCTGTGGCAGTAGGATCCATGGAAGCTTGCTTTTTCAAAACCAACAATAGAGAGAGGAAGAGAGATTTGAGTGAGTCTGACAGCAAGATGGACTCATATCACATAATCACACAAGTGACATGAGTTATTTTTGTCATCTTCTATTGATTAGAAGCAAGTCACGAATATAACTCACACTCCAGCAGAGCAAGGAGTCAACCCCCAAACTGGAGCATCATGGGAGGCACCAGAGTCGATGTAGCAACTCTGCTCCATCTCTAGGGCTCAGCCTACCCTACTCCACTGACCTGCAATGCTGTTCCCCACATCTGTGCGGACCTCTCCTTTCTATCACTCATTTAGGTTTCAGCTCAAAGTGACTTTTACACAACAGCCTTCTCTCACCACGCAATCAAAACAGACATCCAAAGTGCACATCTGAGCATGTGCGTGCACACATACACATCTCTTATATGCCTTGTTTTATTTTATTCATAACCTTGAAATTGTCTTGTTTACTTATTCATTATCTGTCTCCTATTCCCCCCATGAGAGTGTAATGTTCAAAAGACCTGAGTGTTTTGTTTAGCATTGTATTTTCAGCATACAGAAGTGGCACCCAATAGCATAACTAATGATGTTGGGTAAACTTAAAGGAATATTGTAATAAATAGTTTATAGTTTACACTTTTTCTTGAAGTAATGAACAAAAAAATAGTATAAGATTTCCATCTGAAAAAAAATTTAAAAATGTATCAAAATCTCGTTCTAATAATCAGGTTGGGAATGTGACCAGCAATGTGAAAAATAAAGTCTTGGGGAGATTGAGGTTTGAGTTAAAATATATAATTATTTATAGCTTATTATTGTAAATGGATTATGAAGGAAAAGCATAGGACTTGTAAAAATTTTGCTTCTGTGGTGATAATTATATTCCTAAATGTAATGATTGGAGTATTTGTGTGTGTATGTGTGTATGTGTTTGTGCAATTCTGTGAGTATTGCAGACTCAAGTCACAGAATTTCAACTGATTTAAGAACCCCTGTGTCTTTTCAAGTTGGGAAAATAGAAAAATTAAGTGGCTGTAATACTCATTGAATAGAAGAGATATTGAAGTAAGTTGCTCTTGAGAGTTCCATGCGGAATTACCATGCAACAGCTCTATGTGTCTAAGCAGATTTCAAGACAAGTATTTACCAGTTCACCAAGAAGTAATTAGGAAGAAAAAAACCTAGTTACATTAGCCAAAATGCCAAAAAGACTGCTTTACACAGCAGATTGCCAATTTATGTTCAAATCTGCATTTGACGAGGCAACAAATCCTGACCACTGACTTCAGAACATAACTTCCTTTTTCAATGTAGAAAGTAATTTGTAGGTCAGAAATTCTGCTGGTGGGTACAGAATTAGAGAGGATTGAGCTGTCCTTAAAAGGCGTCCACCCAAATGGAACAGAAGAGAAGACACAGAGACAAACCCACTTACTTACACCTATCTGATACTTGACAAAGGTGCCAAAAATATATGTTGGAGAAAACAGGCTTTTTAACAAAGGATGCTGGAAAAATTGGATATCCATACGTAGAAGAAAGAAACTAGACCCCTATCTCTCACATTGTATAAAAGTCATATCAAACTGGATCAAAGACTTAGGCATTTGACCAGAAACCTTGCAACTGCTAGGAAAAAAACCATAGGACCAACACGTCATAACATTGGTGCAGGTACTGATTTCCTTAACTGGACCCCAAAAGCTCAAGAATAAAACCAAGAATTAATGAGTGGGATGCCATCAAATTAAACAGCTTTTGTGCAGCAAAGGAAACAATTAAGAGCGTGAAAAGAGAGTCTACAAAACAGGGAAAAATCTTTGCCAGCTGCTCCTCTGACGAGGGATTAATATCCGAAATATATGAAGAACTCAACACCAAAAATAAACAAAAAAATCCAAATAACCCAATTAATAAATGGGCAAAAGAACTAAACAGATATTTCTCAAAAGAAGAAACACATTTGGCCAAGAAATAAATGAAAAAAAATGTTCAATATCTCTAGCAACCAGGGAAATTCAAATCAAAACTATGCTAAGATTTCACCTCACCTCAATCAGAATGGCAGTTATCAAGAACACAAATAATAAATGTTGTCAGGGATGTGGGGGAAAGGTACACTCATACATTGTTGGTCGGACTACAGAGTAATTCAGCTACTCGGGAAAGCAGTACGTCGAGTCCTCCAAAAACTAGGAATGGAAACACTACATGACCCAGCTATTCCACTCATTTGTATTTATTCACAAGAACTAAAATCAGCATACGAAAGCGACATAGCCACATCAATGTGGACAGCAGCACGACTCACAATAACCAAATTATGGAATCACCCCAGATGCCTGTCCATAGATGAATGGATTAAGAAATTGTGGTATATATACACAATGGAATTTTAGCCATAAAGAATGAAATTACAGCGTTTGCTGGTAACTGGATGTAACATCATGAGAACATTATGCTAAGAGAAATAAGCCAGTCTCAGAAAAACAAGTATCAATTCTTTTCTGTCATGTGTGAAATCCAGAGCAAAAGAATGGAAAGATGGAGGGGAGGATCAGGGAGCAAAAAGACATAGAGAAGATTAACAGAAGCAAAAGATGGAGAGGGACAGAGGGACAGGAAAGAGAGGAAATGCAGAATGAATTTTTAAAAATCATGCTATGTGGATATATAAAAATATCACAGGAAATTTCACCATTAAGTAGGAAGAACCAATCAAAAATAAATTGATGAGTGAAAGGAAGATCATTGGAGGAAGAAAAATGAAGTAAAGGAAGGAAAAGGAGGGACCATGAACTGAAATTAAATGCCCTGCATGTATGATTTTGTTGGAATGAAACCAACTATTACGTATAACTATAGTGTTCTAATTTTTTGGAAAAAAAAATGACATGTCCACCAGGTTTTGGCTGCCTGTAGTTTTGTCTTACTGTAGCAACTCTTAGCTTTAGCTTCTTTGGACACAGCTGGGGGACACTTGGCAGAGTTTTCTTCATCTTCTGCCTTCTTCTCTTTTCAGCAGTCATGACATGGTCTCTCCTAGACAATATATATATATTAGTGAAACTGATTATAGACTCAATTTCCAAAAATATAATGTTATGGTTTGGATGTGAGGTATGCCCCAAAAGCTCCCAGGTGAGATGATGCAAGAAGGTTCAGAGAAGATGTGATTGGGCTATGAGATCCCCAACCCAATCAGTGAATTAATCCCCTGATGGGATTAATTGAGTGGTGAAGGCAGGTAGGGCGTGGCCAGGGGAGATGGGGCATTGGGGATGTGGCTTTGGGGTATCCATTTGTGTTTGGCAGGCGAGGTCTCTCTCTTTTCTCCTGATTATGACAATCAGGAGCTGCTTCCCCCCACCACACTCTTTCACCATATTGTTCTGCCTCACCTTGAGCCCCAAGGAATGGAGCTGGCTGTCTATAGATTGAGACCTCTGAAACTTTGAGCCCCCAAATAAACTCTTCCTCTCCTAAAATTGTTCTGATCTGGTCCTTTAGTCACAGCAGCAAAAAAAAAAAAAAAAAAAAAAAAAAAAAAAAAAAAAAAAGCTGATTAAAACATACACCTAGGTCTTCCTAGGCAAATGTCCTCAACACTTATAAACCGTTTCAGATAATAGGTTGTTTTTATGAATGCTTTGTCTTGCTTTTAGTAGATGACTTTTTCTTTTCTTTTTTTTATAGTTAACTTTTTAAAATTTTGTTTACTTTTTACAGCTCACAGTTTCATTTAAAAGCCTCTTCCTCTCCCTGTCAGTACATCCTCTTCAGCACCTGTAGCTTCTATGAACTGACTATCTGCTCTGCTTTTTACTTTATTAAATAATCATCTGCTCAGCTAGTTTGGGTGACACTAATAGGGAAAAAAATGAAAAATATTTTCATTATAAATTTCATCAATATTTTAGAAGGATAAGCCATTGGAAAACATCTGCAGTTTTCTATCGCAATTTTCAACATTTTCTCTCTGGAACAGAAAGTGATGAAGGAGACAATGGAAATACTGAAATAAATATATTGAATGTCAGGTTTCTTGAGAATATTATTCTCCCTTCATTGTGTTGTTGGAGCAGCGAAACGTGACACAGAAGTGCTCTTCTGGAATCTCTGTTTAATGACTTGCACGATGAACTCTATCTACTGAGAGTGCTAACAATGGTAGCTTCTTTAGTCTTCAACAGCACTGCTGTCTCCATTTCAACTCTCAATCTGAATGTTTTAAAGAGGAGATACGATTTGGAGAACTTTTGAGACTTCTGTATTTTAAGCGAAACATTAATATTTTTCTATTAGAAAGCCAGTAGGAATCATTAACTGAGCAAGATTCTGCTTATGAAAAATATGCCTTCAATCTATGAATTTTGTGCCTAATTAAGTAAGTCCATCTTATCTGTGGTAAGCTCTTATTCAGTTACAACTACCTAGTCAGAAATGCTTCTATACCTCTAAAGGTCTCTTTTGCCCTAAAACGTTCTACCATTTCAAAAGCAGTTTCTTGATGAACTAAAAAGTACTGTTCTGTGAGTTGTTGGGATTGGCAAAAAACCAAACTGAACAATGAAGGATGCACACCAGGAGTTCCAGAAGGCAGGAAAGAGAAACAGCAATGATTCTAGTGGTGAAAGTCAGGCTAAATAGCCTTCAGAGACCAAGTCATCCTTTCTGGAAAGAGGAAGTAAGTTAGTGAAAGGTACACCAAAAATGAGCAAGTGCAAAAAGTAATGATGAAGAGGTGTAGGGGGCTTTGGACAGATGTTAAAATATTCTGTAAAGATTACAACCTGCTAATCAAATTGACTGCTATTATCTATTATCAGTTGGTGGTAGCCAATCAGATAATATGGAGACTGTATTAAGGATGTGATTTGGAAAAGGTGCTAAGAGACATCTTCTCTTCACTGGGACTTTTCCATCTTTGAGACACAACTAGTCAAAGTTAGTAGAGCATAATGATTGGGTGCAAGGACTTTGGAGTCAGGATTCATAAAAAAATGAATCTCAGCTCCATAAGTTATTAGTTGGGGACACTGATGCAGTGCAACAGAGCCAGATACACGCTGTACATCTGCAGGCAGCTTCATG
This sequence comes from Ictidomys tridecemlineatus, assembly GCF_052094955.1. Taxonomy (NCBI): domain Eukaryota; kingdom Metazoa; phylum Chordata; class Mammalia; order Rodentia; family Sciuridae; genus Ictidomys; species Ictidomys tridecemlineatus. The sequence goes on from NC_135485.1 coordinate 127,672,078, forward strand.
AAACAGAGGAGGGTAATCCTCTCAAACAGTAAGGTCAGATTGGTGGTGGACTTGAATATACCCATCCCTCCCCATGGACTTCTAACTCTCACTGGTGGCCTGAGTCCTACATGGTGCTGTTCTGGGCATAAGGTCACCACTGCTCCCAGGCTTTCCAGTCCTGCCTGGGCATTGTGAGCTATTACATGACTCACTTCTTGTTCATAATCTAGAGCCGAGATGCCTAATTGGCTAAAATCGGCAATGTGTCCATGCTGTCATTGACAAAAGTTTGGGAAAGTAACTTCCTGGCATATTGAGCTTCTGTAAATGAAAGTGGACTCTCTGCAGAGTACAAGATTTCTTAAATATACGCAGAAGGTTCAGATGCTGGGTGACCAAAAAGAATGGCAAATTTTCATCATAGTCAACCCCTCTGCCCGCCTGACATCAGCACACACCATTATTCCTATACTCACATAGAGCGATTCTCGTTTACACAACCAAAACCATGACCATTTCATCCCCAAAAGGGTCACCCCAAAAATCTCACTGGTTAACTACATTCATATCTAAGTGCAAGACCACCCAGTAATTTTCATTCTCTCTCAAGTTCTGGGATGATTGCATCTCAAAATTATGGGGAAATTCAAGTTTGTTTCTGCAATATGTTAGGCACAAATACATGTATGCATGCATAGATTTCCCTCTCCACTGTATGTTTTCTTTTATTTTTTTTCTATTTAGTACCTCAGGTGGTCAAGGTTCCTCACCTGATAGAAGAACTTAAAAAATCATGCCAAATGCATATGGTTTCTTGGTGTTCCAAAATTTATGAGATTGTTGTAGTCTTCTAATGGCTCTAGCCATTAGACACAAATGTCTGAAAGACACTTCAAGACTCCCCTGGATTTTGTCCTAGTTTCATTTTTTTTCTTGATAGTGAAGATCAGTCATCCCATTTAATCCAACAACCTCTAGGAGGAGCCCAAAACACCATCTGGTGATCTTAGCCTCCAATTCAACAGAAGTAAATTTGGGTCCCCTAGTAGAATCATTTCTCCTTTTGGTGCTAAGAGCTTTTATGGAGCACATTCTAGAATTGTGTTGCTGAGTAGTAAATTTCTGCAAATTAGATATCATGTGCAATGTCAAGCAGTGTCACTTCTACCTTTGGGTTCTTGGACCCTGGAATCCTGGCTCTGTGAGGCAGCACTGTACATTGATTCCTGGTTCAGAGTACATAATATATCCTGTAAGACAACACTCCAAACTTAGAAGGTAATGTGTCCCAGTTGGAACTCTGAGTCTTAATTTGTCTCTTTCCATAAGTTTATATATATATATATATATGAATAATAGATTATAGATAAAAGCAAAGAATCTATGAACATCAGAAACAAAACAAACAAACAACAATTAACACTTGTATCGTGGCCATACAAGGCATTTATAAGTCCAAGGATGCTGCTGCTATCAGAAGCACGGTCAATAGGAAAGGCATATTCATAAATAGAATAGATGTCTCTTCAGTTAGGTTAAAACACTGCCTCCTGTGGGATAGAAAGTAGATATTGTGACCAGCTACTACTAGCTCATAGGTTGGCCTTCCCAGGGTAGGGAACTTGGAGTTGTTCACTGCGGCATACAAAACAGGCTCTGAGCATTGGAAAAGGCCAGGCTCTCCTTACTGAGAGCAAATCCTTGTGACTGTGTCTCTCCAACTGTAACCCCCATCCCTGTCAGTGTAATCATGCTGCTCATAAATCATTGAGAAAGCACTGAAGCAAATTGACCTCCACTAGATGATAGGAAATCATATCCGCCTGGTTACTAAGAGTCTTTTCTGCCCATTCTGGGTCATTTTTAAATAGTAGACAAGATAATATGCCATTCAATGTTCCGCTCCTGGGAAGGTAGGCTCCACCAGTTGGAATTCCGACCTTGTGTATCATGACATAACATGTTGAAGAGAATTTAGGAAAGGTTTTACCAGTGTTGGGCAGGGTCTTCCAAGAACCTGATATAAAAACGGGTAAGCGAGCCATGGGACTGTGATGCAACTTTGACTTATAATGGAAGAGAGAGGGAGAAGAAAATAACTGGAAGCATCCTAGAATAATAGTAGATTTGAGAAAGCCTTATGAGAACTCTTAAGCAAAGACTGGCCTTCCGAGAGTGCCAGTGTCTCAGGAACTGATTGGCTTTAGTGCTCCTCCTGTGGCTGGAAACCTTAGGAGGCATGGGGGCCACAGATTTCAAAATACAGCACGTGAGGCCCTTGGTCAATTGCATTCCTTATAGTTAACTGCCTGTGGAATGCATTGTCAGTGGCCAATGTGACAGATAATAAATCCCCAATACCTGATTATCCAGAGAAAAAAATATAAAGATGTTAATACTAAAATTGTCCACAAGGGGATGAGGTTCTAACTCAGTGGTATGCACTTGCCTTCCATGTGTGAGGCCCTGGGTATAATCCTCAGCATCATGTAAAAATAAGTAAATAAAATAAAGATATAAAAAGGTTTTTTTTAATTGTTCATAAAACCACCGAACATTGTTTTTTTGGTTTTTGTTGTTGTTGTTGTTATTGTTTTTTTGGTTTTGGTACCGGGGATTGAACTCAGGGGCACTCAACCACTGAGCCACATCCCCAGCCCTATTTTGTATTTTATTTAAAGACAGGGTCTCACTGAGTTGCTTAGCTCCTCACCATTTCGGAGACTGTCTTTGAACTCAGGATCTTCCTGCCTTAGCCTCCCCACTGGGATTTCAGGCATGTGCCACAATGCCCAGCTAAATTCTTTAGTTTTTAGTGTCCAATCTGCTTTCCTGGTTAGACTATTGCTGTGGTCTAAATGTGTTCCCCAAAATTCATACGTTGAAACTTAATCACTAATGTGATACTATTAAGAAGTGGACCATAAGGAGTTGATTAAGGCACAAAGGCAGAACCTTCATGGATAGGTGTATGGGCCTTGAAGGAGTGGGCTCATCTCTATCACCTACAGGCAGCATCCGTATCCTCCAGAGGAAGCAGCAAACAGGCGCCATCTTGGAAGCAAAGTTCAGGCCCTCACCAGATCAAACTTGCTGATAAACTGATCTTGGAATTCCCGGCTCCCAGAACTTTGATTTATAAGTTAACTGCTATTTAATTTATATAAACTATTATTTATAAATTGCCCATTCTATGGTATTTTATCATAGCAACACAAACTAAGAGAGTTACTAAAAAAATTTCATTGATATTCTACTTTCTCTTTTAGTTTCTCATGGTACATACAAAGTTTTAATAAATCACATGAATGTATAATTATTGCATTAATTAGGAGGGCCAAGTTACGGATATCACTAAGAGAAGTCAATGGTCACTAAACCAGTCTTCATAAAATGGTCCTTTCCAAATGGGCCACTTGACTCAGATATTTGATCCCCAGATCTGTAGCACTAGAAACTCTGCAGCGCACTCAAGGGTGATTAGTCTTAGTAAAGGCTTTAAGACCAAATAACCAAACTCACACATGCAAGTCCATAAACCAAAATCTCAACACATTAATTTATGGTGAGAATATAGTTTCCAAGAGAAACTAAATATTCATGTCAGTTAATCTGATCATGCTTTCCATCCACTTAGGAATCTCTACATAGAGAAGAAAATTATTTGTGATGTAGATACTTAATGATAAATAGATCAGAAGGAAAAAAGTTAATTAAAGGCAATGTGATTTAAGACAAAAGCTTGGGAGTTAGGTAGACCAAGTTCCTTTGTAGAATGTACTTGTAAATAAGCAATTCCACCCATAAAAGATTCATGGTTTTTAAATTTTATTTTAAAATAATGAATTTATTTCAATCTTCTTGAGGAGAATCTATAATACTTTTTATAAACATCTAGTCCAATTATAATGCTAAATTAAGTTAATGTCCTTGTTATTATGCTTCCAGGTTTTCAATATCTTGGTTGCGGCTTAAAGTTTTATAGTGCTATTGTTTTAAGGCGGGGATCATCTTTCATAACTCTCTATTCTGTATCAAATGAGCCTTGGTTCTCTTGCATTCTATTTTCCTCAGTGAAATATCTGAGATATCTCTACTCATTTTTCAAGGTTCAAAATCACATTATCCCCTCTGTATAATCTCCTAAAAACTCCATGCTTCCAGAAAATCCTGGGCAGTTGGATGGTTCCTCCTTGGGGCATTGATTTTGATGTCATCTTTATAGCACTTGTCACATAGTACTGTGGCCTAGGACTGGAAGGGTCCAGGGAAGAGAATCCACCACAATGCTGTGCAGTGCTGTGTGAGGTTTCACTGAACTAACCAGTTATGCAAACTGATGGAAAACAGGTAACTGATACGTGAATTCCCAGAAGATGTGAGATCAGCATCAAGGTAGCAAGTCAGATCTGCAAGGTGTATGGAGACCTTAAAGAGGAAATTAGTCAACAGCAGAGAGAATTAGGGAAAGATCGAAGAGCAGATAGGAGACAGGCTCTAAGGGATGGTCTAGAATTTAGGTCAATACGAAAACAAGGGCATTAGTCCAGTTCTCTCTCTTGCTGATGCAGATATCACAAAGCTCAAAAGCAAAAAAACTGTTTTCTAGTTAGCATGTCTGTCTTCACTCTTAAAGTTCACTGGGGACATAACTACTTGACACTCCTATCCTAGCAGATTGCCTGATTTGTTGAAATAATGAATAGATAGATGGACTTAGACTTTCAAATCCAATACTTGGCACTACTACTCATTTTTGCATCTCTGTTACGTCTATTTCAACTCATCTGAGTAACTTTATACCTAATAAGTTGTTTTCATGTGAGGCTGTACTGAAAGTTATAGTAGAATTTTACCAAATGTGATGTTTGTCATCTTTTACAACAGTTTTTAAGAAAAATGATTAAATTTTATGTTTTGTTCATGAATTTAGAATGCTTCTGGCATGTACAATTAATTTTTGTCTTCTGAAAATGAGAAGCTTTGTTTCTGAAGTACATTGGAAAAATATTAACACATTTCTTAATACCTTAAATGACATTTGTGTGCACACAAGTAACTGGATATAAAATATATATGTATACAAATATATATACATATAATGTCCCACTGCTGTAATTTGGATCTTGAATGTCCCTTGAAGGCCCACAGTTTGAAGGCTTGGACCACAATCTGTTATACTATTGGGGGGCAGCAGAAGGTAGGGCCTAGTGGAAAGAAGTCAGGTCGCTGGGGCATGCCCTTAGAGGAGATATTGGGGTCTCTGCCTTTCTCTCTTTGTTTCCAGGTCACCACAAGGTGAACAGACATCCTCCATCACATTCCTAAAATGTACTATATTGCAACAGGGCCTCACAAGCATGGACCAGAATAATTCTTTCCTTCATGTAATTTGATTTATCTCAGGTATTTGTCACAGCTATGGAAAGAAGTTGAATACCACTGATGTTTAACAGAAATTATAAACACAACTTGGTTTTTGTATACTTTGGGTTTGAAACCATGCAATTTTACATTTTGAAAACAACAACAAAACTACATTTCAAACCAAGGAAGTACAGATACCAAACAAGGTTGCTCTGGATTTTAAGTCAGCTCCTGAAGAATTTTCAGGGTTGCTTAGGCATCCAGAGTTTTAAGGAAATTGTTTCTCAGACCCTCAGCTTTCAAGGATTCTGTGTCCTAGCATTGTTGTGCCTGAGTGATGTACCCTTAGCTTGTGGCTTCTCCTTCTCCAGCCCCCTTTCATTTCATTGTCCTTCCAAATAAAGAGACAATTTGAAAATATCCAGTTCAAAACCTATTTGCTGATTCTATTTGATTGCATCTTAAAAGCTATTTTCGTAAATTCTTTTAACTGCAAAACACTTATGACAATTACAAGAGTGCTATACATTTTGGTAAAATCTATAAAGTCTTTCCACTCTAAATTTAGTATGAAAATTATTACTTGCAAGCATCAATAAGCAAATGACTTTTTTGTTTTACCTTAGAGTAACTAGTGCAGTGCACTGTTTATGTAGGATCAATACATATTGGCTAGACTTCTCCATCTAATTTGCTATACAAATATAAAATGTTTGACCCTCAAAAATATTTTACAATGTTTTGGGTCAGGTCATAAACATACATCATTTAATATAGTGTGTGTGTGTGTGTGTGTGTGTGTGTTTGTGTGTATACACACACAAGGGATTCAACCCAGGGATACTTAACCCCTTAGTCCCAGCCCTTTTTTGTATTTTATTTTAAGACAGGGTCTCACTAAGTTGCAGAGGCTGGCTTTGAACTTGCAATCCTCCTGCCTCAGCCTCTCAAGTCACTGGGATTACAGGCTTGTGCCACTGTGCCCAGCTAAATAAAATATTTTGACCTCAATTTTTCAAACTAATTTTATTAAAGCTCTATGTGACAATAGAAAAATAAATGTAATTGTTATGTATACTCTTTAATGCAATTTCTTAATTGATTTTAGAGTCTCAATGCTTACTTTAGAAGCATACATGGTCTAAAATGTTCATTATTGCTGATATTATTTGTAATTAATAACTATTAGCATTCTTAATTAAATTTTAAAATTTCATTTGTATTATCTAATAGTTTCTTAATTATCACATAAGTTATTAGGTTTTGTTTTGTTTGTTTTGTTTTAAGTAATACAAATCAACTGTCTATCTTTAGAAAAATTGATTGGAACGAATGATATCAGGGACTTACAAAAACCACTGTGAGTTCAGAAAATCATATATATGAGAAGAGCAAATACCAGTGCAGATTCTGGGGCTAGAAAATAATAATGGCCCAAATCACCTCATGATAGGATACAGCCCTGGAAATGCTGAGAGGCCAATAATTCATATCAGCTTCCAAAATCTAAAAACAGGCAAATTAGTATTTTGATTGGATGGGAAATTTTCAACAAATTGTCTTCTACATTAAAGTATTCAAACATCCAAACACCATCCCTTCAGAAAATTTCACTGAAATGGAGGACTTGTATTTTAACAAGACTTGTATTTTGGGCATGTATTTATAGTACCAATACATGGCAATTGACTTCTGTTATTTTGTTTTTCAGGCTTATTAGAATATCTATCAATATAGTAATCCAGCATGATATTGTATGAGATGACAAAAGAATTTAGGCCTCTATAGACAAAGAATAAGAGTTGACAGATCAACAAACTAGAAAAAAAAAAAGTATACTGCTATCCCTGCTAGGTAAAAGCAAATTGCCTCTCCTCCTCCCCTTTCCCTCCTTCTTCATTGTCCCCCACCCTCTCCTCCTTCTTCTTCTTAATTTTTTAAAATGTAGGGGAGGAACATTATATGCTGTATACCACATTGCTTCAGCAAAAAGGCACTATCACAAATAGCACAATCAGAGCTACTATCAAATTCACCTTCCCTTCTTCAGGAAGTTAACCCATGGATTAAGGGGGAATGTGCAAGGAATTACAATCCCTATATTTTTCAAATCTGAAATACCCCCATGAATGTAGTATTGCTTTTGATTTGCTATATTGGAAGGAAAGAGCAGGGTAAACTTGCAGCTGACCTATGGTAGCTTTGTGATTATTTCCAGGGATGCCCAGCAAAGAGGAATTCAATGTACAAGCCAGTGATACAGAAAGTGCTCTTGTCTTTTTCTGTTTTCCCTTGCCATAATAATACTCGAGAGTGGATACTTTATAAAGGCAAGAATTTTCTTTAGCTCATGGATCTGGAGGCTGGAAGTCTACGAGCAGACAGCTGCGTCTGGTGAGGGCCTTGTACTGCATCCTAACATGGCTGAATATCAAAAGGGTAAGAGGAAACATTCAGAAGAGAGAAAAATAAAGAGGAAGCCTCCCTTTATAACAGCCCATTCATTCAGGAAGCAATTCCATCCACCAAGAAAAGCATCAATCCCTGTTAACACTGCATCACCTCTTAAGGTCCCAATTTCCAACACTGCCACGTGACAATCAAATTTTAACGTGCATTTTGGAGGGCACAAACCATATTCAAACCAGAGCAGCTGTTTAATGTCTGAAACTCCCCTGAATGTACTCTGTTCTAGCTGGTCTACATTGTTTATTAAAAAGATATAGGTTTCTAATCTGTACCTGTTTTTTTTTTCAGATTCTTTGCCCCTTTATTATTTGGGTTGTTTGCCTTCTTATTGTTGAGCTGCAAGAGTTCTTTATATATTTTAGATACTAAACTCTTATCAAATACAATTTGCAAATATTTTACCCATTCTGTAGATTATCTTTTCTGTTTCTTATCTTTTTTTGTTTTTACCTGTTTACCTGGTACATAGCCTACTTTGTCTGTAAAGTCAGTGGAGTGGAAAAGATCCCTTGGGAAACTTGTTCTGGAGATGAACTCCATTCTGCCATCCTGCACAACTACAGGAAGACAAAGGACCGACCTGAAGTTGCCTTGTGCTTTCATATCGCTGCTTCTGTAAATCCTTTGCCCACAGGAAATCCTTCTGGGTGAACCTCACTAGAATCTAGCAAATCCTTTCATGATCTGATTCAGGGAAATTGCTGAATGAAAGAAGATTCTCAAGAGCTTTCCTTTGAACCCTCTTCTATGGTAACTTTTATTCCATAGATCAGATGACAACTGAAAAATGCTGCTGTTTTTCTGCAGAATAATTCATCATATGATGGGCTCAGGGTCTACTATTTTTAAAAAAGAAACAATTCATTTACCTAAAATCTAATATTGTGTTCTGGACCCCTAGAAATTAGCACTAGCTCAGAATTAACATCTACTGCCTAAGAATCCAACAATTTTGAATATAATACTTTCCCTAGTGCAATTATCTGAGTAAATAAATACAGTTATCTTTGAGAAGGCATAGGTAAGAGGTTCACAGTATGTACTTGTAGGGTTACAAATATCGCTTTTAAGATGCAATCAAGTAGAATCAGCAAATAGATTTTGAACTGAGCATTTTTAAATTGTCCCTTTGTTGGGTAGGACTTTATAAAATGAAAGGGAACTGGAGAAGGAGAAGCAGCAGGCTAGGGGTACAGCACTCAGGCACACCCGTGCTAGGACAGAGCATTCTTGAGAGCTGAGGGCCTGGGAAACCATTTCCTTAAAACTCTGGACACCTAAAGCAACCCTAGAAAGTCTTCAGGAGCTGGCTTGAAATCCAGAGCTACCTTGTTTGGCATCTAATCTGTATTTCCTTGGTTAAAATCTAGTTATATTTGTTGTTTTCAAAGAGTCCATATTGCATGTTTTTAAACTCAAAGTATACAAAGACCCAACTTTTGTTCATAATTGCTGTTATGCATCAGTTGGTGCTCAACTTCTTTATCTATTTTGTTTCAGCCTCTTCATACTCATGGTTCTATTTTAGTGCAATCCTGTTTTCTCAGGCTGTTCAATTTGCTAGTTTAAAAAAAAATAACATTTGAACTTGAATCAATTAATCACAGTCTGAGATCTGTGTAGATCATGCCATTCTAATTAACACAATGGCATGACTGTATATTACAGTAAAAAAATACCTAATCTGCCTTTGAGATTTAATAACTTATCAGGAGTACTGTATTTCCACTGGAGTCACGGTGCCCAGGTCGGGTATAACACCTCCCACCAGCATTTCCCATCTTGGGAAAGAAATGAGTAAGGAGTGTATAAAAGCTCTGGCATTGTCCTCTTTAGATTTAAAATGCTTGATGAAGGAGAACTTTTTTAGACGCTCCTAGGGAGCATAGTCAGAAAGTGATTCATATATGATAAAAACACCCTAGCATTTCTGTTTCTGAAGGTCTTTAAAATTTTTCCTCTAAATTAAGTCATGTTTAAAATACAACTTCTTTTTCATTAACCAGTAAAGTGTAGAGTGCACTCAGTCGCCCAGAATACCCTATGGAATCCATAGCCTCTGGAAAACAAGACCATTTGGCAAAATTATTATTTCTAATGTTGCATTTCATCCCTTTTGTTGAAGAATCCACATTCATTCTGAAGGAAAACACTGTCCCTAGAGTTGTGCTGATGATATAAGTTAATAAATTTCGTATGTATGGGTGTGTTCGTGTATGTGTGTGTGTGTATACACAAAACTTCTCAAATTTAACTATTTTCATTTTGTTCCCCAGGACATGATGGGATCCCTTCCTAGTTACAGATATGAAAGTTATGTAGAAAAGAACATGTTTTTCTTTCAAGAAAACAACCTCAAGCAGAAGGTCAGCATCTTCATATAAGGAAAGAACAGCTCTATCAGACAGAGGGGAATTTTTTAAGCAAAAATACCTCCCCTGTAGAAGAGGCTTAATGGGACTAGGGACATTAGGTTACTCCAAGTCTTTGGAATATGCCATATACCCACATTTCCATTTCCAATGTTGAAGTAGCACTCTTTTCTGGAAGCGCTGATGCTCACATAGAAAGTCTGCCTGGACTTTACAATCAGTTCTTCATGTGATTAAGTCACTGGACTTTTTTCAGGGTGGTTATACAAAAGTCCTGGTTGTATTCTGGGTTCTGAGAACAGAACTTATTCTTTTGAGATTTTATTCTCTAGTTTAAATTATCTGATGTTACCAAAAGCATGAATTCAATCCCAAATGCTTGAACTCAACATTGTTTCATGATGATCTTTGTTGGCAACTCCATGGTCAGTGAGAGTTTTATCCTCAACACCAACAGTCTCAGTTATTTGCTGTTTGACCATAAGCATCGTGTTTTGCTGTGTTTTCTTCACAAGCAAGAACCAGGACTTCATTACTTTAGCTCAATGTGGATGACTACACCTGAGGATTTCACATTTCCCTTATGGTCATTTGCTTACAATGCAGCCTTTGGTACCAACATCCGTATAAGCGAGGACATAATCCCAAGCAACAAATCTGTACTGTAGCCCAGTCAGTCAGGCTAAAGAAAATGGACAAAGGTTTAAATAGTGGGTATTTGGAACCCACAAGAATCAATGTGGATTCTAAGGGTAAGAGGAACAGAAACCAAAACAGTGATATTTATTTATTTATTTATTAGTAGGAATTGTCTTGATAGAAAACCACTGCTCATATGAAATAAATGCCAAAGGTGTTTAGGCTCTTTGCTTTGCAACTCAAAATTCAAATTCCAAGGTAAGGTTCCTGAGACTGGCCTAGTTTCTGTCACATTCTGTTGGCTAAAGGAGGATAGGACACTAATACTGGGAGAGAAAAAGGATGCATAAAGCCAACTCACAAGCAAATAAAGTGATCTGATCTAAATTTTTACAGGATTGAATTAATTTATCTATACTAAAGTTAAGATAGGCAGTTTATAAGTATTTGATTTGTTGACTAGTTTAGAAACAAATCAACACCTCTGTCATTTCCCCCGACATTTTCTATTTTTGTTCTATATTTTCTCTTTTCCTTTCTGCTCCTTAATTTTTCCTCTCTTATTTTAGAATTCCATTCTTACAAAACAGTCAGAGACTGACAAGTAGAGCACATATATTTATCTCCATTCCGTCTCAAGATCCCTGTGAAATAAATTTTTTAAGAATCATAAGCAAAACATATTAATAGTTGTGATGAAAGTAGGGTAAGAGATGAGAGATTTAAAAAGCATTCTGAAGACAAACATCATACTGAAGCTACACTGAACAATTTTTTCAACCTGTAGTCATTTTTCAGCATCTTTGGGCAATCCAGAACCAAGAAATTAATCCAAGGAATTGAAAATAAGGGGGAAATTAGTTGAACATGATGCAATTTAAGTGCTCTGCACCCCATTTGACCACAGCACCCCCAAGACACACAGCAGAAAGGAGTACTTTACACCCGACAACTCCTTAATGAAGATGCTAAATGAATAGTAATGGATATACCTGGGCTCCAGGAGTACTGATTGGTACCCAAGGTTGAACTTTTACTCTAGCATAAGGGGCACAGCCTAATAGCTGACTGAGTATGCTATGACCCTAAAAGAACTCCAATAAGACATAACTTGTCCACTGCATCAGAGCCTTCAAAATTCTCATCCAGAGAAGAAATGCAGAGAAACCAGTCCAATTTGGAAAATAAAGACAACTTGCTCCAGAGATCCAGTCCTCCTCAAGATAAATTGACACATGTAGCATTGATGCTGATTGTCCCCCATTATCCTATCTTTAATATTTTCTATAATTATAGAACCCTGATTTTAGCAAGTTATATGGCTATTCAAAAAAAGAACATCTTTTCCAGCTGCCCTTGAAGCTTAAGGTTATGATGTGATGGATTTCTCGCCAATGGATGAGGAAGTATTGGTGTGTCCATGTTCTCAGAAAGAGCATGCCATTATCCCCCTGTGCAGGCTTTCTCTAGGTTTAAAAAAAAAAAAAAAAAAAACTAAGAAGCAATGGCTGGGTTGTCATTGAGTTGATCTTGGGAATGGAATTCATACATAATGAAACTTAAAAACAGGGGCTGGGGACTGAAACCATGGAAAGTCATTTCAATTTTGTATGTTTTTTTTCTGTTACCAGCAGCTGAACCTGACACCAATGAATACTGCAGCCAAGACAATAAACTACATGAAAAAGACATGACAACCTTAACCAAAGAAAAATTTTCCTGGAGGGAAAGATAATTTAAAGGAAAAAAAAAAGACAACTTTAAAAAAACAAATGTATATATTCAGAGATAATCAAGAAAATATCCTATTCATTAAGAAAAGTCTATTAAAAAGGAGCAAAAGTAAAAAAAAAAAAAAAAGGAGCTCCAAATACTATAAATTTGACTCTTCCTTCTATTCTCAGGAACATCAATAAAAGGCTGGAAAATAATATTTCCAAAACTTCCAGATTTTAGAACAAAAAGGCAAAGAGAATGAAAAGAAAAAAAATGATTAGAGTTTTTTAAACAGATAGATCTAGGAGTAATTCTCTCAGCTTGATTCTGTTGTGACAATGATATGGAGCAAAACCCAAGACTGACTTGGGATAGTTGCATATTGTAATCAATAAATAAACTTTGGCCAGGCATGGTGGTGCACTCCTGTAACCCCAGAAACTTGGGAGGCTGAGGCAGGAAGATGTCGAGTTCAAAACCAGCCTCAGCAACTTAGTAAAGTCCTTAGCAACTCACCAAGACCCTGTCCCCAAATAGTATATAAAGAAGGACTGGAGACGTGGCTCAGTGGTTAATCTCTGGTACCAAAAAAAGAAAGGAAGGGAGAAAGGAAGGAAGGAACTTTGTTGTAGGCCACAGAGATTTGCAGTGGTCACCCCTCAAAGAGATTTTATCTTGAGATCACACACAAAGACAGGAAAATGAAATTTTCACTGGGCTTCTTTCTCATCATAAACACTGGATACTAGGAAAAATAATAGTCTCTGGATTTTCAGGAAAATGAGAGTAAATCTGAAATTTCCAACCTTCCAGATAACTACAGGGAAAATAAGAACATTGTCAGACATGAAGGAACTCAGATATTTACCTAGTCTATTCTATCTCTTCAGATGTTGCAAGGGGATCTCTTCAGTAAAACAAGAAAGATTCGGAATAATTTTTACACAGGACTGATAATTGAAATATTTGAAAAAGATGTTGAGAGCAAATGTAGGGGAGTAGCTAGTATGTGTTGGCTTCCACCAGGGGATTATAGTTTGCATTTTTGAGGATCTGACATAACCTGAAAAACCTTTCTCCAGAGCAAAGATCTAGCTGTTGTTATGTCAGTAACAGCATCTGAACTACTAGTGTACCACTCCCTCCTTCCCCCTGGAATACTAGGTGGAAAAGACAGAGAAAACAATGAGAGACGCCTGAGGAAGAATCAGTTGGAGGAACTTCTATCTCTCCTGTCATTCATTCAGTTAATTCAAAGAATACTTTGAGCACACACTATAGACCAATCCCTATACAATTCCAGGAGATTCGTAAGAAAATAAGACAGTCTGTGCTTTCAAGGAGCTCACAGTCTTTCAGGGAAGATTAGCTCATATAAACTAAGCACCATGCAAAGAGATACTGACATGCTAAAGGTAGGTGTAAGAGGAAAGGATAGAGAGATTAATTTTGTGTTGCAAAGGGTAGGGGTATCCTAGAGTCCTCAAACCTTTCAGAAGGGTCTGATAAAGGGTCTGATAAAGGGTCTAGATAAAGTGGCTCCTGAGGTTAGCATCCTTTTGTTGTAGGAAACAGTTTTCTTTTTTGCTTAAGCCCAGTAGCATATAAAAGTTCTCTAACTGAATTTTCTAGCTCTAAAGAATCTTAAGCCAAACTGCAGAACAAAGAGAATTAGTCAAAGAAGTGCCAGTGAAAAACCAGCAAACCAGAAGACTAAGTCCAAAGAGGCAGAGGGAGCCTCCTAGAAAGCCACCAAAGAGTCTCACGTGGGTAGGAAAGGTGCATGGAATCCATAAACCTCTGAGAGTGAAGACTGGGAGAGAATTCACACAGTCCACAGTGGGATTGTGTTAAAGTGGTGCTGGACACTGGGTAATGAATTCACAGAACAGAACAGGCCTTCCTGATGTGGGGAATGAGGTGGAGATGAGTTACAGGTAATCACAGTGATCAATTGAATACATAATATAAACTTGCTTGGTGGAAATAATTTAGTGATTTGTTACAGCAAATTAGATGTTGGAATGAAAGTGTGGTTATGGCTGTTGTGCTTGTACTCCAAATAGAATCAATTTACTGTTAATAGAATAACTCGGGTGAGCAGTGTGTGACAGTAGGCAATGAATAAAAGTCTTACTTTGCAGTACATTTATGTTTATTAATAGGCAGCAAGCCCCACTCTCTTGCCCCCTATATATATGAAAGAATGAGCAAGAAGACTCATTTATTTGCACTTATGTATGAGAGAAGGGATGGATGGAATGATGGATCAAGATTAACAGTTTATTTAGAGAAAATATGAAATCCTAAATTTCAGGTAAATAAGAAAAAGGAGGAGGAGGAAGAGGAAGAGGAGGAGGAGGAGGAGGAGGAGGAGGAGGAGGAGGGAGAGGAGGCGGCAGAATGCAGGGAGATTCTCTGAAAGAGATCTTGAATTTGTTAGCTGACCACAATTCCAAAACGGGTTATCTTTGGGGAGTCAGGATCTGGAGGGATATTTATGTGGGTCCTGCAGCAGCAGAGTTGACGAAGGAACACTGAATTATTTATCTAGATGGATAAAGTGACATCAGATTACGAGGGTCATGAATGTCAAGCTGAGCGTCTTCCTATCAATCTTGTGGACTAATGGGAAACGCTGCAAAAGACTGAGAATGCAGTACCTTGACGGAAGTGACTCCGGCAAACTCCAGGCCCTGGGTTAAGAAAACTTCTGAAAGTGATCCTGCTAGATGGGCTGGCTCAGACCCAACGCCCCGCCCAGCCGTCGGTAGGCTCCACCCTCTTCCCTCCCCAGGCACCGCCCCCTCCCTCAGAGCCTGGGAGCTGCCCAATCCCCGGCCCCGGTTTAGCCTAACTCCGCCCCCGACCGCCCCTCCTCGCCCCTCTGTTTCCCTGGAGACGCTCTAGGCGTCCCCTCTCTCGGCCCAGCGGTGCCAGGTCTCGGAAACTCCACGGGAGGAGGGGGCGGCGTCGGCACCCTGCACCTGCCACCGGAGGGGACTCGCTTCTGCAGAACGGAAAACCAGAGCTGCTCCCTAGGGCCAGTTCTCCGAGGTTCGTGACGCTGGGGGCGAGACTGGGGACAGGGCTTTCTCAGCTCCTCGTTGAGGTGGGCTGTTCTTTCCAGGCAGTCCGTTCCCCAGCCCCGGGACCTTTCTCCATCAGTGGGTCTCAAGCTCCCTAAGTTGAGGCCCTAGCCAGTTCATTCAAAAGACAATCGAAAGGACTAGAGAAAGGCGCTATTCTTGCGCCCCAAGTCACCTGACCCTCTCAGAGCCATGAAAATAAATAAACAGGTGTAGGGAAAAGTTGATAGGCGTGAATTCTTTTTGTTCTTTCAAGGAGCATAATTTTTGTGATAGTTCTTCTGTAGTTTTCTTAAAACTTTCTTAGAACTAGGAGAGAACAAAAAGGGGATTAAACTGTTTTCTGTTGGGGTGAAGAAAACTCCACCTCAAAAACTTAAGAGAACAAACAAGTGATTATCCCTAATATCACATTTGTATTGTACTATATCAGTACACACCCATATTTCAGGTGTTTTGATATTTCATCAAATTCGTGATAAGTTTCATTGGGTCTACACTTTGGGTGGTTTGTATTTAACAGTGATTCGTTTAAATACATAGTAGGAACATATACAAATACTAGGTACAAACACATCATATTTGTTGAAAGAATGAACCTTATTGCATGCTTAGGGTGGCAGAGGAGTTCTTCTGTTGACCGAATTTTTAATTTTCCTTCTCTCTTTACTATTTTATTTTTCTTCCTGATTTCCAGGCTGAAGTCTGTAAGCCTGGAGAGAGCTTCAGCAGTAATTTGCAAATGTAAGTTAGGTGAAACGTGGCCTGCCTTCAAACACTTTTCCGACTCTCTGTTTTGATCTAACCATCAATAAATGTCAGTTGGCAGGAAATGTGTGATTTCTATTTACTTAACAACCTATGTAATTATCCACCACAGAATGCTATAAGCATCCAAAAATTATGATGCAAGGGATAAACATTATTCATTGACTTCTTAAAATCATTCGTGTGAATTCTTTTGTGCTCTTTCAAGAAGCATGATTTGTTAGATTCTGTAGTTTTCTTTAAAGTTTCCTAGTAAAAGAGCTTGTGGTGATGGTATGAAAAGTTTTCATTCTTCTGGATGATTTTTGTACATAGTAGCAAAATCATATTTATTTTTAACTCTTTTGATGATTGATATGCATGTATATTTATATCTATATCTATATGTCTACATATACATATTATATATACATATTATGGTATTATATATATACATATTGTGGTTTATGAGTTTTAATTCTCTCATCCCAGCTTTTATCCCCAAATGGCTGAACTCTGGAGACATTGGTCAACCTCAGACAGTCCCTCCCTAAGTAGCCTCTGTCTACAAAGTAGTAGTACCCCCTCACACACCCTTTGTGTTTTCTGATGAGGGCATCTCTGGGGATAGTGGGAAGGAGGGTTACTCTTTGAAGAATTTTACTTGGGGGCCAGAAATTTAAACTCACACCGTGGGACACTTTCAGCCTGACCCAGAACTCTCAAACCTTTCATCCTGTATTCTCCATTCTCATTTGTCTTTGCATGTGGGGGCCAAACTTAGAGACTGTAACCGCTGATACAAGAACCAACCAGCAGATCAAAGAATGCACCAAATCTCTTCTGAATACCAACAGTGGAATGGCTTTAGGCGGCCTTTTGATCTCTGTCTCAGCCCCATGGTGCCACATGTAGCACAGCCCACTTACTGGCACTGAGGGGGCAGCCTCTGGGTCCTCCTAACAGACTGCTTCAGCCTGGGTTCCTGGGGCTAAGCTCATTTTGATACCAGCCAGAGAGGTACCTCTTATTCTGCTTTTCTCTTACTCACCTGAATCTGAGCAATTCCCCTTGTTGTAATCACTCTGCCCTGTGTTTTCCTCTGCGGTGATGAGCTGGGAGAACCCCCGATAGCCAAGAGCCATGTGCTCCATTTCTGCTGTGGGTCAAAGTCAGTCACCACACAGCAGCACTCAACCCATTTTTCACAGCTGAGACTAGGTTGGAGCTCACCTAGGAACCGGGAACACTGGCCAACACTAGGAAAGCCATGTAGCTCAGATTAACAAAGAGCAATAGGCTTCTTCACTCTTCAGGTATAATTAAAGCCTCAAATGACGGGCTCCTAAACATACTTTCATTTTTTCTCCTTGTTTTTCTCTTTGGCCGATTCTACTTGCTAGAATATAGTTACTTCCTACTTTCAGAAAATTCAGCATAAACAATACTGAACAAAAGAGATGGTGATTACTTAGATAAGAAAATAATTTGCTATAGGAGCCCACTAAATATGTGGTGTATTTCAAACATTATGTGCATCATGAAATTCAGATCACACATCATCTATTATGTAAAATAAAGTACACTTATGTGCCCATGTGTTATTTATGAAGAACAAAATATCCTTGCCCAACAGGCATAGGCAAGGTAAGAGGTGGGGTTTAGAGCAGGGAGAGAGTCTGCTCAATTTCCACCCCAACTCTGAGCTTAAACTTTCCAACCTAGATTGGCTGAGGGATATTTTTCCAGCATGCAGCTAATAACTTTTTTCCCATTTTATAATTCTGCTCTGACCGCCCCCCATTCAGAGTTTGTGCCTTGAGGCTTGCCAGCAGGGCTTGCAATACTTACATTAAACTAAATTTAAGAGTAAAGGTGCTCCTGCTGCTCATGTTCTCAGATCAGAGGAGAGCAAAATGAAGGAACTGGCAGCTGAAACTTTAATGGTTGAAAACGTTGACTCAGAATTTGAAAAAAAAAAAAATGCGGTTGATCTGGGTGACAAAGAAGACATGTTGCTCTCCGTGTACATCATTTGCATTTGATTTCATTAGATGCTTGTATTTCTAGCCAAAAATTGTCTAACCCAAGTAAACATCAAAGAGGATAGATTTTATATAACATACTGGTAGGCCAACTTTTGCAGCGGATTATAAGCACCTTGATGGGAATTATTGGCTGGATCAGAGCTTCTGTAGTCTGTTTCCTCTCTCTGCAAGTTGCTGAATCTTCTCAGTATTGGGGAAGTTTCTTGGTGAATCCTTTGAATGCCCCTGCAAAGGAGCAGAGATCGCTCTGCCCCCACCGCCCATTACATCATGCCTGGTAAGGCAAAGTGGGGACCTCAGAACAGTTTCAACTCGCAGAGGCTGGAATGTCCTGACTCAAGATATCACAGCTGTTGTCTCCTTCGCTCCCATTTGAAATCTACTAGGGCTGGGTAGGTGAGATTTAAAAACTGAGTTGGCTCAAAGTTACTCTGTCACATCAGAAGACTCTGGTCTTTAGAGCTTCTCTGAAGTAAAGCATAGGAAATGGATTTAGGAGACTTTAATGTCTCTCAGACCTGTCCATGGAGTTTAACCCTAAGTTGGTCAGAAATTCTTGACACATGTTCTGCATAATGTTGCCATTTAGTAAATTCTAATCATCCTAATACAGAGTTACTAGTAATATAATATTTGGTCAGAAAAAGATTTTTTGGGGGGATACCAGGAATTGAACTCAGGTGCACTTGCCCACTGAGTCACATCCCCAGCCCTATTTTGTATTTTATTTAGATAAAGGGTCTCACTGAGCTGTTTAGTGCCCCACTTTTGCTGAGGCTTGCTTTGAACACATGATCCTCCTGTCTCAGCCTCCAAAGCCACTGGGATAATAGCCACTGTGCCCCGCAGAAAAAGGCTTTTAACTAAAAGGAATTAAGGCATTATATTATGATGTATGCTATATAATGTAAAGCATTTCTGATGTTTTTTCCTGGAGAAAAGTATTAATGTTTACTGATTAGACTGTAAAACTATAAAACTACTATACAACTACTATAAAACTACTGATTAGACTTTAAAACTATAATAAGAAGACATTATGTTTCATGAAGCAGAGCATGGCTTGATAAACCAATATTAGGACTATAATATAAAACATTGATCTGCATTAGACTAATCTTTTTAATTATGTGAAAATTATTTTAAGGCCAAAGTAATAATCTTTTTCAGAAACACAAGATTACCCAAGACTACCCATTTCTACACTGAATTTCAAAAGATTTTTCATTTATGTCATATTGGAAAACAGTGATCTATTCCAAGTCACAGTGAGATCTTGACACTTTTGAGCTCTAAACCCATTAATAGATTTTTATCTCAATCAGAAACTAGTTTTCAAGACTCTACCCCATCAGGATCCCACCAAAATTCTCCCTAACTTTTTGACCACATCTTCTTCTAAACATTTGAAATCCATAGTTATCCTGAAAACCTTCATGCTTTAATTGCAACCATGTCCTATAACAAAACCGTTACCAAAGCTGCTTGATGATCTGAATCTTAGTGAATTTATTGGATTTTCTCCTCATCCACTTGGTGATGAAGATGCAGCTGAGGAATAAATTGACCAAAAATCAAACAGTAGACAGATAATGAGAAGAGAACCTGCAGAATCTACTCACTGAGTATGATTCCCAAGTAACAGAACAATAGCTCTACCTACAGAGGCATTCTTGACAGACTGGAGATTGTTAATAATGTTGGAAAGGATACTCTGAAGATTTGTTCTTTAAAAATATCATTTTGTTTGCTTTTTTTATAGTCCAAAATGACCACTCTGCCCCCAATACTCATGACACGTCCAAAGCTTATAGACTTAGCGAGACAGAAGCTACCATGCTCCTCAAGACTAATTCCAAGGTAAGTGTTCCTTGTTTTCATTTCTTACTGAATAAAATTCTGCAATAAGAGATGACAATAGTGTCTCTAAGAAAATAAGATTGGTTAAGGAAAAGAGAAATGCATATATTGTCATACTCAGATTCTCAAATTTGTTGTTTCAAAGGATTGATGAAGCTCATTCAAATACTAAAGAGGTATTTATTTACCAAACTAGTACTCATTTAATCATCTCACTCCTCATTGCAGTTATGTCAAGGTTCCTATAGAGTTTTGAGATGTTTCCCTTTTTTTATCGTGTGCAGAGAAAAGAAAGGAGAAGCTTTAAGAAATAAAAGCATATGGCTTTTTATCTGTGAGGTCTCAAATGCTGACTTCTGGTTTGGAGAAATGAGGGCGCAGCCTTCCTACTAGGATAGGCTGACAGGCTTGCCTTAGGTCCCAAAATGACGCTGGGCCCTCAAAGTGCATCGTCAAACTGCCGCTTTGAACGGCTGCTGAGCTATTAGAGTTGTCACTGAGAAAATGCAGAACAGAGAACTTGATGCATTTATCATATTTATGAATATTAAGTGAGAATGTGCTACTTTGAAATTGCCATTTGTAATTTTGTTGACTTTTAGTAATACACATATTATTTATCAATATAAATAATTTGCATATGGAAGTTTGACTATTTTCCTTACTGCATACTTCTCAATTCCTGCAAGGCATAATGATCAAAGTATTATGAGACTTCTTTGTTCTCATATCTCATTTTTAGTATTTTGGGGAAAGACCAAAGCCCCTGGATCAGAATAAATACACAGCTAAACAAAAATAAAAGTTATTTTAAAGTAGCAAATCAAAATTTTCTTTTTCTATAACTGAGAAATCTTTCAACTGATGCATATGGTTATGTATATGTATGAATGAGTATTTTGTTTTACTTTTGAATACTGTGAAATATTTACAAAATATGAAAAAGCTTGTTCTTACTGTCTTTTTTAATGACTGAAATTACATTTTCTTTTTGAGCTGAGCAAAAACATAACCCAATCTCACATCCCTCAGACAGATTGAAAAGAAAACTTCTTCTTGAGGTCTTTTTATTAAAGAAAGAAATTTTATCATTCAGTTAGGGCACAGTTTTCATAAGCATTCTTTAATAGCTTCTGAATAAAACGCAAATATTTAGAAATGTTTCGTTTCATATCTTCAGAGTTATAAGAGGTTAATAGCACATTTATTTTAAAAGGTGCAAGAGAATGTGAAGAAAGAATACACTGTGAATATATTTCTCAGTAAAGTCTTCTTAAAATCATTTGCATCTTGAACCCCTAATAATAACTTGAATTTTAAGTATAATTAAAAAATCATTGGGGCTGGGGTGTGGCTCAGTGGTAGAGCACTTGCCTAGCATGTGTGAGGCACTGGGTTTGGTCCTTGGAACCGCATTAAAAAATAAAATAAAATAAGGGAATTGTGTCCATTTAAAACTACAAAATAGATTTGAAAAAACATTTAAACAGCATTTCAAGGCAAAATTTAATAATGTTTGGGACAAATAAATATTTTACATTGTCAAATAAGTATTTTTCCAAACACAATGTGACTTTTGCATTGGGAAGTTATTCTGCAGAACAGTGTGAACAAGGTATAGAAAACCTTACATCAAGGAGAAAACTCCACTTACTTAAGAATATGTATTATTGACACATGTTGGTGTTTTATTTATTTATAAAACATTGAGCTTAATATTCATCCCTGTTCCATTCAGGAAAATTAAAATTTCTAAAGGGTCCATTAACAACCTAACTCCATAGCTATTGCATAATATTTATTATCAATGCTATTGTAGCTGAATATTTCTGTTCTGCTGGTGGCATTTTATGTGTTTGGTAGCTTTCCAAATTCATAAGGCAGTGCTTTATTATTTCTTTCCATTTCACTCAGTGCTCAATTGATCAAAGAAAAAGAAGACATAGATCATTATGTGGAGGTGAATTTCAAAGGATTGTCAAAAGAGGAGGTTGCTGCGTAAGTATAACCTCTTAAAGATACTTTAATACAAAGTTTGTTTCTTTTGTCTTGGTTCTTTATTGAAATTTCAGTTTTCCTGTGCCATACACTTTTTATTGGAACATAGTATTTAAAAATTAAAGATTATATTAAATAGTGATAAGTCATGTCTATTGATCTTGCACATATCAAAGTCTTCAATTTTATGGCTCTCAAAATTCTTATATTTACCAAGATATTCTGCTATCACATTTACAGTATTTAGTTAAGTCTGGGCCAATAATTGCTTATTAACCTTCATTTTAAAGTGTTCTGTCTCAATACAAGAAAAAAGGAGCTATCAAAGAAAGATTTATGAATCTTTTTTGCTGGTAATTAAAAAAAAAACTTTTATTTGTATATTTTCTTTCCCATACAAGTACCCATAGAATGAATCAATGGATCATAGTTAATTAATTCTTTAAGGAAAAATTAATCTTAAATTGTCTGGATTTATTTTTAAATGTATCATGTAAACTTTACCATTTTATCACTAGTTAGAATCTAAATATGGGATGAATAAAAGCAAAATAAAAATCCATATAGGTTAGTGAAAAATTAATAGAAATTTAAAATAACAACTAAATAGGCTTAGCATTGCTTCTATATAGACTTAATGACTCTGTTATAATCAATTTCTTTTAACATTAAAAATAGAAATCATATAAATGTACATGCATCTTATGAAATTCATCAAACTCTTCAGGTTTTATGCAATGCTACAATGTTTTATGCAGCTAATGTTTTAAAAAGACTCTCAACATAGTATTAGTATATTGCCTAATGCTATGGGATTCTAATATTTTTGGCACAGGTTTCATATATTCTAAAATTCTAAATCTCTCGATATATTTATTTTTCTTTGATATTATCTCTGTCAATTTGTATAGAATATGGAAAAACAATATAATTCATTCTGTCAATAGCTACTTTATAAAATGATCAAATTTTACAGTAACTTTTATTTCTCATTTCTACAGAGCTCCATAGATGCCATAGTAGCATCAAAAACCTTTGGTTAAATGTTATTCTGACAGTTACTTCACTAACTTTCCATGCTCACCTTTTGGATTAAATTAAAGGCCCATATTGTTTGATGGTATAGTTACTAATTTTCTTTCCTTTTTAATTTTTTTATTTGTTCTAATTAGTTATACATAATAGTAGAATGCATTTTGACACATCTTACATAAATAAATTACAACTGCTCATTCTTCTGGTTGTACATGATGTAGAAACATGCTGGTCATGTAGTCATATGTGCATATAGAGTCATAATGTCTGATTCATTGTACTGTTTTTCCTAATTACTAGTTTTAAGAAAAAGTATATAAGGGATATTTGCATTCTAATTTAAATATAATAATATTCAAATAGCTCCAATTGACTGAAGACCGAAGCATAAAATTAGGAATTAAATTTGTGCTTCAAAAATTCCACAGACTAAAAGCTCATTTGCAAGTAAGCTTTCAGTGTATACTGAAGAAAAAATTTTAGCTAAGATTATACAAAATAGACTCTGGTGATGAATGTTTTCTTAATACTATTAATATTGATATCATTTTTCCACTAAGGATATTACCAAATTGATTTCAAATTTATCATTATGCTACAGAAAAACAGTTACACTGGATAATTCTAAGTCCTTAATAGTGCATTTTTCTCCTTGAAGCTTCCCACACTGGAGTAAGTTTTTAGATTGAAGCCTTCTGTAAGATAGTGGATGCAAACTATTAGCATGAAGATAGCTCGAGCATGGCTCACTGTTATGCTTTTGATTGATACACATTCTGGATCTCACCCCAGACAAACTAATTGAATAGCATATAAAGGAGAAAATTGATGAGTGATTTCAGCATCTCCCAGTAATGCCCAGCAGGTGCTATGAAGAATTATGCATATTCTATTAGCCCAGGGATTGCTGCATAAAACTTTTTATTAGCCATTCAACTCTAAAAAGATAAATTGTTCAACAAGCATTTATTAAGTACTTACTTTCTATCTAATACTAGGTTTTTCACAGTGGGAGAGACAATGATATTTTATTGTCAGTTGCATGGCCTCATCCTGAAGCCCTAATGTCTATTTGAGACAGTAAGACCTGTGAGCAGGAGACAATAAGGAGTGTGTGCATGCTGATTTCATGTGAGGTACAACCCAGAGGCTGAAAGGAATCAGAGAGAACTGGCATGCTCGTATGACACTTGTCAAGGCAGATTTTGAGTTTGGCTTTCTGTCTGAGCAGCATGATAAAATGATCTAATTGGTAAGTCATAGATCTTCAGTATAGAAGGATGTAATGGCATAGAAATTCTAAATGTCATTTTCAATCAGGCAGAATCAATCTGAGATATGCCCTGAAATCCCATTCTCTGTATTGCCTGTATGTCTTTAAGATGGTAACAAATAAATCGATGTATACTCATTAATACAATTGATGTGCACTAGCTTTGATGTCCCAGAATATGCATATGCTCTTCCTCTAGTCCCCAAATAGCCTCTCATCACCTACCCCATACATACCAACTTACACATAGGTAAACTCACTCATGGTGACTTTCCTCCCCTTGTGCTGGGTGAACAGTTTGTTTCTAAGAATTGTTTTGTTGGTTATTTGTTTTTGTTTTGGCACTAGGGATTGAACCCAGGAGTGCTTAACCACGTCCCCAGTCCTTTTTTGTGTTTTATTTAGAGACAGGGTCTTGCTGAGTGGCTTAGGGCCTAGCTAAGTTGCTGAGGCTGGCTGTGAACTTGTGATCCTCCTGCCTCAGTCTTCCAAGCTGCTGGGATTACAGACATGCACCACCTCACCCAGATTTCCACTTGTTCTTTAGATCCAAGCCCTCACTTGTTCCAAGACTTTCTCCTTCAGGTAAACGGTTTTTTTTATATATAAATTTTAATTAGGCATATATGACAGCAAAATGAATTTTGATACATTGTAGACAATTGCAGCACAACTTTTCCTTTTTCTGGTTGTACACAATGTAACGTCGCACCATATCTGCGGTCATACAGGTACAATAATGTCCTTCTCATTCCACCATCTTTCCTCTCCATGCACCCTCTCTACCTTTCCCTACCCTTTGCCCAAAGTTTCTCCATTTTTTTCTGCATCGTCAATTTCTCCTTTTCCACTGGATCAACCCCACTGACATTCATATCTTCTCTATCACTTCCCTTGGCTTCTCACCTCCAGCCTGTATACCATTGCTTTCTACCCTTCAGAGCAAGCAGAAACATTGTTTTAATATTTTTGCCCTCCATTCTTGCCTTGTCAACTCTGAGTTCCTTTCTGATGCCAGCACTCACTGCAATCTCTCCGTGTGGGGTCCTCAGTGACCTTCATTGTTGCCACATCTAATCATTATGTTTCTGTCCTCACTGCGCTTGAAGTCTTCTCAGCATTTGACAGGGTGTAACACTCTAGCCCTGAAATATCCTGTACTGGTGGTTTCCAGGAACCCTGTCCTATGCTGTTCCTCCAAATGGACTGCTTCCATCTCCTTTGCTGGCTAGATTTCTGCTTTCAAACTCTCAGTGGTGAGGAACCCTAGGGCTGGGTCCTAGGCCCTCTCTTTCAGTTATACTTACAAACTGGATCCAGTCTTAGAGCTTCAAATATTAGTCATAATTTGGCAACAACCACATTTTAAAAGTTCCGCACTGAATTCTCCATCACACTCCAGATATTTGTATTTAACTGCTTCCTTGATATGTCTACTTGGATATAAAATAGATATTCCAAATTTAATACAATTTTAAACCAGACTCTTGCTTCCCTTCCCTCCTCTCCCACCGTTAGTAACCTTTCCACAGTCTTTCCCTAATTCAGCAAGCCGCACCAAGGCTGTCTGGAGTTTTATATGGCCTTTACCTTGCCCCCACGGAATCCCCCATGATGCCCCAGCAGATACCAAAAACATATCCCGCATTGACCTACTTGTCCCCATTGTATAGCTACCATCATGTCTTGCCAGGATCACTAGGACAGACTCCTACCTGCTCTTCCCCAACCATGCTGACTCCACCAAAATCTAGCTGCCAGAGGATCTTTTGAAAAACTTGATCCAGACACTTCTTGGTTTAAACACCCCCACCCTGAAGTTGGCCTGGACTTTGTGCCCTCTCTAGCCTAATCTCCTGTTCTCCCTGCCGTTCTGTTCTCCCATTGTGGACTTATTGCTGACACTCTTTGTCAGTATCACTTTGAATGGCACTTCCTCAAGGAGCCCTTCTCTGACCTCATAATGAAATTTAAATGAGTAGTGGAACAGGGCAAGCTAACATAGTTGTTACTGATCACACCCAGGTAGTGAAATCCAACCAATGGGCATAGTGACAAGGCAAAAGGTTTGGGTGTTTGTGTCATCCACGTTTGCCGAAGGAATTTCAATGTGCTTTGTTACTTCTTAGGTAACTAGATTACTACTGTGCCTTGTAAGTTTATTTCTTAAAGAACAAATACATTATATTTGCATTCTACATTTGACACTCATGACTGGCTTTACTAGCTAAGTCTTCAAATGGTTCATTGATATTGTCTAACTGATCTTTAACTACTGAAAACAATCACATCAGAAGCATTAGTATACTTCAGGCTTTTAGTTCTCTATGATATTATCAGATAGTATGATTGCTTTTTAAAAGAACCTAAAATATCACTTATTATCATATCAAAATTGCTCTGAGTAGCTAAGTAATAAAAGTGCCATTTATAGACTCAAATACAAATTCCTGGGGGCAGTTTTAACCACATTAGCTATGTATATGAGGATACAATAAACAAAATCATCTAGGGACAGGGAATATTAATCTGCTTGTTATTATTTTCTGCTTCAGCTATCCAGTTCTGTTATGTGGCAGAAGAGATTGGATTCCAATTTGTACATGTCTCTAAGATATTGCTTTCTTCCAAAATGCCTTACTTTTAACATCCCCAGTTGATATCTGCTGAACGTCACATCAGAAGTCAGCCCAGTGGCAATTAGGACCATCAGTTGCCATATTCACTGAATGTGGGCTGTAAAGAAACAACCCTTTAATTTCATGTCTCGTAAAACCTTTTTTTCTCATTTGAATCGTATACTTCTTACTGACTTATAGGAGATTAACTTTAAATTAGAAGTTAGGCTTTCGTCCATATGGGTGCCCACATAGTGAGAAAATCTCTAGAAAAATGGCCTGCATGTTTATTATCTGGAGGCTGTGAAGCCCTCCCTAGACCATGTCAGTTGACTTAGATAGGTACAAAAAATTAGGATCTTTTATTTACTGAAATTTTAAATTTCAGAATTATCTTCCAAAGGTGCTTTTGCAAACTACCCATATAGCTTTTTCCATGCAAATCTAGATCTAGCACAAGGACCAGGCATAAGATGTGACAAGCTGAAGATGTTTATTCAGAATGTAATATTTTATAACAACATTGAAGGAATCTAAACTCCTTTAGGTGTGCTTTTCTACTCCTTCATGCATGTTTGCCTACTTTTGAAGACTCTTGTGAAATCACTTTGTTTTCTTTTCAAAACATTTTGCTGTTTTGTTAAGCAATAAATTCTCTAAGGAGGTTTGCAAAATTCAACTTTCTGAAGAAGCTAGTTGCCAGGCAAATGGTCTTATCATATCAAGCTTTGTCTTCTACATAGTCTTCCAGGCCTATTAAAACAGCAAAGGCCCCAAACTATTCAGATCTTTTTCAGTTCTCCATCATGGTTGAAAAATAATTCTTAAAATGTCAATATTACTGCAACTGTATAAAAATCATCCCTTGGTCTATACCCACACCCTTTGCTCTTTTCTTTGTTGGAAATTAGAGAGGTGACAATAACCCCTGTCACCATCTCAGTTGTTAAATCAATACCAGGCTATGAGCCCATAAGTGCTCTTTTGCTTTCCCAGAATTTCCACAGACATTACCAGAACAAGATCTGTTTGGCACAATTAGGGGATGCCCACTTCTAGAACAGAAGACTGCAGCATCTGTGTTCTCTTTGGAAATAAAAATTTTCAAATGCCTATCTGTGGGAAATAACAAAGAGAATAAAAATTTGTAAGAGATGCTTTTCTTTGTTAGTTTTTAGATTATTTAGAACTTTAAAAATTTATTTGTATTGGGACCATTTTAAACACTCCAAACTTTCTTTTATCTGGAAAGACAAATTATCAAGATGCAAACTTGCATGCACACACACGCACACTTGCACACATAAGTACATATGTAATGTATTTATAAATATATGCATATATTACATGTGTGTTTGTATGCATGCATGTATGTATATCGATAAACTCTGGCTTTACTTGTTAATCTAAATTTTTATATATCACTACATAAAAATCTTTCCATGTGTGCCCACTTAACACAGTGAGAAAAGCTCTAGAAAAATGGCCTGCATGTTTATTATCAGGAGACTGTGAAGCCCTCCCTAGACCAAGTCAGTTGACTTAGAAAGTTACATAGAATTAGGGTGTTTTTTTTTTTTTTAATTTACTTAGCTTGGCTATTTTTTTTTATCCCTCTTAGATAACTCCTATTTTTTGTACTTTAGGTAAATTAAATCTGTGAGGAGGAAAGCTGAAATACTGAAATAACAGCTGACATAGGAAAGACCAAAGAACTGGCCACTACTATAAGGCCAAACTCTCTGGGACATACTTGGAAGGACAGAAATGACTGGGCCCTGCAGGCACCCTTTTCAAAGTGTCCTGCTAAAGTAATTATTAGTGTTTATTAATTATAACAAAACATTCAACAAAGTATTGTTTCATTCACCTTATTCTGTTTCATACGTCAGAGAAATGACATTTTCCAATAATTCATTTTAGAAATTTTAATAATATAGGTTTTTTTGTTTCATTCTCTTTATATTTAAAGATTTTGATTGTAAATTCACCAGTGTTAATCCCCTCAGTTATTAAATTAATTAACAGATCAATTATTGATGCATTTGCATATTAATTAATTAATGACCATAGTATCTTCCAACACTTTTATGGGATGAATGAAAAGAATCTTTCCAAATTTCTTTTGTGCTTTTTTAAGGTTTTTTTTTCCCATTTGTTCCCCCACTCTGTTCCTGAGGGTTTAGAAGTGCCATGGTCAAAATAATGTCTGAGAAGCCTAAATTTTATTCTTAGGAACTGGGAAACCACTGGACCCTCTCACACAGAGAAGTAGCATGGCTTCATTTTGACTATCACTCCAGGATGACCCGGTCTGTGGGCAACTGCCAGGGTATTGATCCAAATGAGAGTTGGTGGTGACTTGAGCAAGGCAGATGGAGAGGGAATGATAAGTGGTCTAAGTTACGGGATGGGAAGATCAAAACTTACAGTGGGATTAATAAGGGTAAGAAGTATAGGGAGAAATCAAAGATGACTCCGGAACCTATCTGAGCAACTGTAGGAATGTGTGTTCCTGGCTGGGTCCCCAGTTCTTCCAACAGTTTCCAGCACACAGTAGGCACCCAATAAATCTGTTTTTAACTGAGGCCAACCACGCTTCAGCTTATCTTTAGTTAAAATCCTTTCATTCCCACTTTGAACTGTGTTCTTTGCAAACACAACAATCATAGCTAATATTTTGGAGCACTTAATATATTTCTGATAGATTTTGTTTTAAAAGTGTCACATGTGTTAATTAATTTAATCCTAGACAAAATCTTTCTTAGTTCCCTTTACAGCTGAAAACAGATATTAAGTAACTGGCGCAAGGCCACGCAGATACCAAGTACACGAGCTCATTGAAGGCAGGCAGTCTGCTCTAGAGCCCTTCCTTGAGCTGTGTTGCCAGTCTGCCTCTGCAGTGACTCAGGTCAGGTCTCCATCTTGCTGTGTTCCCCCTCTTCTCTCCTGCTCCACGGATTGCCATTCTCCTGGCCTAGAATGCTCTCTCCTCTTGCTCTAGCAGAGCAACTGACTCCTCCTTATTCTTAAGTGACTTGACTCTATCAGGTAGCTTTATCCTACAGAACTGTTTTTTAGTCAGCTTTTTCGATGCTGTGACTAAAATACCTGACAAGAATAATATTAAGGGAGGAAAAGTTTATTTGGGGGTTCACGGTTTCAGAAGTATCAGTCCATAGACAACTGGCTCCATTCCTTCAAGACGAGGCAGATCATCATGGCAGAAGAGTGTGGTGGGAGGAGGCAGCTCACATGAGGATCAGTAAGCAGAGAGAGACTCCACTTGCCAGATAAAAATATATACCCCAAAGGCACACCCTCAGTGACCCACGTGCTCCAGCCCCACCCTACTTGCCTTCAGTTACCACTCAGTTAATCCACTGATTGATCAGTGAATCAATTCACTGATTGGGTTAAGGCTCTTATAACCTAATCACTTCACCTCTAAACCTTCTGGCATTATCTTCTGCATCCAAACCATAACAAGTACCCACTCCTCCTTCCATCACAGCACTGGAGGCTGTGACACTGCATTGTCTTGGTCTCTTCTAGTAGGCCACAGGATTCAAGAAGGTTGGGTGGTGGCTCATACATGCATCCTTGGTGCACATGGTGCTGAGCTCACAGGTGTTGGGAGATCAGTGAGTGAGTGAGTGAGTGTTCATGACCTCTTAACCCTCCATGGCCTGGTACACATGCTCTGCCTCGGTGCTCCCCTCCCCTTGGTGCCTGTGCACTGAGGAGGCTTTTATTTATCTTGTAGCTTCCGCTTCCTGTTTCTTGCTCTGTGAGCCTCCTTCGGTCCTTCCTTGCTCACGTGGTAGAGTTGCAAGCTCTTGTTAGAACTCGCTCAGTAGCCATTGACAATCATGTGTTTCATTTCCCCCTTGATTAATGTTTGACAAACTATAATGACCCATTAGTAAGTAGTGGTTGTGACCCATTCATTTGGAGACCGTGGCCAGCATTTTAAAAATGAAAAGAGAGTGCAATGAAATAGAATAGAAGAGAGAGCATTGCACAGAGCATGGCAAAATATTGGGAGGTTGCCACGTGTAATGGAAGAGAGCACAGGTTTTAAAAACAGCCTCCCTGAGGCTGATTCATAGTGGGGAAGGGAGAGGGAACATGGGAGGAATAGGAATAGATAGGGCAGAAGGGTGGGAGGGAAGGGAGGGGGCATGGGGTTAGAAATGATGGTGGAATGTGATGGACATCATTATCCAAAGTACAGGTATGAAGACATGAATTGGTGTGAATATACTGTGTATACAACCAGAGATATGAAAAATTGTGCTCTATATATGTGATAAGAATTATAATGCATTCTGCTGTCATATATAAATTAAAAATAATAATTAAAAAAACAGCCTCCCTGGATTAAAATCTTAGCTTTATCCTCACTAACAAGCAACTGCCTGACTTTGAGTAAATTACTTAACCTTCCTGTACCTCAGCTTCCTCATCTGGAAAAAAAAAAAAAAAACAGGGTTGAAGTTAGTAGGGCTGATCTTATAGAAAAAAATAGGGATAATGATAGCAGGACTGTACCCATAAAATGCTTATGATGATTCATAAGTTATTATCTATAGAAGCTGCAATATTATGTGTAGTAGCCTTTAAATTTTCATTTCATGTATTTACATAATATGTACATATGCACATATATGTGTGTGCATGTGTGTGTGTTTGTACATGTACTGAATTGCAATAGAAAACTCTTTCTCTCTGTGAGTGGCCAGAAGGAATGGACTCAGATCTAAACTGGGAATCTTAGAAAGCAGGGATTCTTTTTTATTCACCTTTAAGACTCTTCTGATTTACATAACATAGTACTTCTGTTCCCCCTACTTTCTTTCTACAATAGACTGAAGAAATTTAAAGTTAACACTTTGTATTCCACAGATGCTAAATTATAACTAGAAAATGAAAAGCCATTAAAGTATGTAAATGTGCCCCCAGCTGCAGATGCCATAGTTCCTGTGAGGGATTCAGTTTTACTCTGAAGTTCTGGGCAGACTGGTCAAAGGAGAGATGTGATGGGCCACAGGATTCTCACTACTGAAAGGTCATGCATCAGTTATTCAAGAGAGAAAAGCTTTTTTCTGATACTAAATTCCAAAAGAAAGTTATAACATGAAGTTAGTAAAGAAATGGAGCACTGTAATAAAACTCTGTACCCCTAATGAACAATAAAATGGTTATTTATACAGTTTGTCATAACTGTTACATCTCTTGTCTAAGTTTTGTTTCCAGTAAGATAGTAACAAAATATATTAAATGATTACAGTGTGCTGATGGCTGTTTTAAGTGATCCTTCAACAACCCTATGAAGAGTCGCCCTTGTTATTAGTCCTAGAGACCAAGGCATAGAATGGCTAAGTAAATTTGAAATAGACAATCTATTGTTATAAAGAAGCTCTTACAGTTTGGATCTTAAATGTCCCATAAAGGCCCTGTGTTGAAGGCTTGTTCACCAGCTTGTGGTGCTCTTGGGAGGTGGTAGAACCTTCAAGAGGTGGGCCTGGTGGGAGAAATTTAGGTCATTGAAGAAAATCCCTTGAAGGGTTTGTTGGAACTCTAGTCTTTTCCTCTCTCCCTCTCTTTCATTTCCTGGTCATGAGATGAGTAGTGCTCTGCCATCATGTTCTGCCTCATCATAGACTCAAAAGCAATAGTGCCAAGTGACCATGGACTGAAACTAGGAGTCAGAATAAACCTTTCTTTCTTAAAGTTGATCTTCTCAGGTAATTTGTCACAGTGACAACATGCTAACACAGGAAAAAAATGGTTCGCAGAGAGGAAGGAATGAATAAAAATGGATGACATACACTAAAGATCAGATTTTCAGAACCCTCTTGAATATTCAGGACTACACTGGATCCAAAAACTTCCCCCAGGATCACCTCTACAAGGACCCAGTTGTTCTACAATCATGATTCAGATTTTCATGAAACTCCTTACTTAAGCTTGTCTGAAACAATTCTTATCCTACAACCAAAACAACTAAAAAAGATACATTGTTGAGCAAGAGGAATTTTTGTTTTTAAAGTTAGCTTGGCCTAGGGATTTCCCTTTTCAAGATCAAGATGGATGACTAAGCCCATTTATTTTCTGTAATTGAAATGGCCACACAAAAGTTCCAAGGATGGTATTTCAGAACATTATATAAAGAAAAGATGCTAGAAGTTCTAGGAGTGGGGGAAGAAGTTGCCAAGAGTTTCAAAATATTTCTTTCAGAAAGCAGTAAGAATATCACTGGTCATAAAAAGTGATATTTTGTAATGATAACAGAAGTTGATTCATCAAGAGGACATATCCTAAATATTTGTGCTCCAAATGTCAGAACTTCAAAATATAAAACAAACACTGATAGGAAAAAGAGGAGAAATAGAGAAACCCACAGTCTTAGTTGGAAATTTCAACACTATAATCTCTGTAATTGATAGAAAATTTGAATGATACCATCAATCACCTTAAACAATTGACATTTACAGACTATTACACCAAACAACAAAACAGATGTTCTTTTCAAGTGTGCATGACACATTTGTCAAAGCAAACCAAAAAAATAAATGTCCATATACTTAAAGGAAAAAATTATATGTACATAATTTTGTAAAAAATATGTCCATAATTTTTACATCCTAAAAAAATCACCAAATTAGAAAATATTTGAACAGAATGAAAAAGAAAACATAGCACGCCAAATTTTGTGAGGTGCAGCTAACGCAGCACATCAAGGGCATCTTATAGCATTAAAATGCTTATATTGAAAAGTAGAATATAAAATGAAGGGTATACAAGTATATATAAAATTAGAGTATAAAATGCTTATATTCAAATCAAT
Organism: Ictidomys tridecemlineatus; assembly: GCF_052094955.1. Taxonomy (NCBI): domain Eukaryota; kingdom Metazoa; phylum Chordata; class Mammalia; order Rodentia; family Sciuridae; genus Ictidomys; species Ictidomys tridecemlineatus. Next base: position 127,706,144 of record NC_135485.1, read on the forward strand.
ACTCTAACCTCTCTTTTACAAAGTTAGAAAAAGAAAGCAAATTAAATTTAAAGTTAAAAGAGAGAAAGGAATAGTAAAATGAAGGCTTGCTCACCATCCTGTGGTGCTATTGGGAATTGGTGGAATCTTTAAGAGAAGGGGCCTACTGGAAAGAATTTAGCTTACTGAAGGTATATTCCTGAGGATGCATACCTCCAATAACCTCAATGATAGAGAAATGATCAAATGACCTAATTTAGGTCATTGGAAGTATGCACCTTCAGGAGAAATGACCAAATGATAGAGAAAATCAATGAGATTTATAGCTGGTTCTTTGGAAAGATCAAAAAAATTGATCCATCTTTAGTCAGACTAATCAGAGAAAAAGAAAGGACACACACATCAACTTCAATTATTTTTGATTCAAGTGGAAAAACACTCAAATATATTTAGAATGAAATGGGCTCCAATAGTAACCATAAAGGAAAAAACAAAATACCCTAAGTTAAAATTACCCAACGTAGGTACTTCCCTGTGAAATTTCAGAACATTATATAAAGAAAAGATGCTAGAAGTTCTAGGGGTGGGGGAAGAAGTTGCATCAAGAAATAAATATCACACCATCATCACAGTTGTACACACTCGCACTAGGTGTAGCACTGGAAGAAAAAGGACGATGTCCTCAAAATCGGAAGGATGATCATTTTTACTCTAGAATTGCATATTCAGATAAATTATCCATCAAAACGGGGAGCCACATAGACTGACACGTCTTCTGACAGACTCTGCTTCTGCAGTTTTTCTTGTCCCCACTCCCTAAATGGTTAAACTGAAGTGGGGGTGGGGGTATAGAATTCAGGGTAAAGAAGGCTATACAATCTGGAAAACAGCATCTAAATCAGAAGTCCAAATTAAATGTCTATGAAGTTGCTGTAGCAAGTGATGGAAATAAGCACCTAAAAGATCTTAGTGATGATGTTAATAAAAACCTGTCACATATGTCAGGGATAAGAAGTAATCAGGAAACTGATATTTAAGTGTACTATTAAATGTAGAAAGGCAACATAACATATGCTTTATATGTTATGTGTATTATGAAAATATTAATTTAAGAAATAAAGCCAGCAAAATTTGCAAATGAACAATTGTCTCCAAATCCTTCCCCAACCTGAAACACCACTTATATTTAATGACAAATTCTCATGTGTATATATTTATTCCGTACACATACGTGAACATACATATTCTGTTCACCTATTTGCATTTATTTTCATTATAACTATTTCCTTAATCTAGTTGAAATACATTTTTGTCTTGCAGACAGTGCCCTTTTTTGTTCCAAGTGATCATTTTTTTCCTTGTGCGTTACTATTTTGTGTGAATGTTAGGATTTTCTTGTCAAGAGTCAGTAAAATATCATTGAATTTTTATGGGGAGTACATGGAATTTATGTTATTCTAGGAGAATTGATAGCATTAAAATATTGAGTCCCACCTTATCAAGAACCATCATTTTCAATGTTAAATTATATCAGTGACAGCAGCATTCCTTCACATTTCTACTCTAGTAGAAATGAATATATTGCAAAAAGGCTTTTTCCCCACGGGTTTTTAGTATTTACACAATATCAACATAAGAAATGTGTTTTGAGTTGCTATGTTGCTTTTTTAAATTGGTGTATAATTTTACATAATAGTGGGATTCATTATGCCATATAAGTTTCTTAATCATGAATAAACTTTGAACTTACCATGTGAAAACAGTTTAGCTCTTGGGTTGGAAGGATTTCTGGGAGAAAGGACTAAGTCTTCTATGGCAATTGGTCTTCTAAAAGTCTTTTCTAACTAAATTTAATCATTTTTTTACAATGTGCCTATATTTTTAGATTTTTTATTGTTGTGATAAAATTTAGCATATTTTCTAATAATCTTTAAATCCCATGCACATCAATTGAAATATTCTGTGTTTCTCTGAGGTAGTATAAAGATAACAAAGGCTAACCACATGGGCTCTAGAAGCAGATTACCTAAACCGATACCCCAGCTTCATCTCTCACAGGGTGTGTGACGTTCACTTGTCAATTAAACGTGTTATACCAGAGTCATCTGTAAAATGGAGAGAATAATGAGAGTACTTATTTCATTAAAAAACATTATAAGGTTTAAATAAGATAATTACATGCAAAGAATTGAGAACAGCACTTGGCACATTGCTAAGCCTAAAAGGCACCTATGACTATGATTATAATTGGAAGTTATATTACTTTTTTATTCCTGGCACTGTTTTTGGTGACAGCTATTTTCATTTTTCCTGATAATATTTGAAAAAATTTATCTTTTCACAAAACCACTTTTTTTAATAAATTTAATTTTTGTTCTCTTATTGATTTGTGATTTGACTCTTAATATGTCCTTTCTTGTTCTTTGTATGGGTTTATTTCATTATGTTTGTTTTATTAGGATTGTTCGTAGCATCCTGAGTTGAAAGCTAGCTGCTTCTCTGGTATCAGTTGATAGTGGTTTTTAACAAACCACTCCTATAAGCTTCCTTTTCAAAACTGCAATGATTTCTTCCTGCATGATTTGATTTTTATTTATTTTTAAAATTCTAAATATGTTAAAATTTCCACAGTGGTTTTACCTTTAGAAAATGAATAAATTAGAAATATATTGATGAGTCTGAAAGTGAATGCTTTTGAGGTATTTGTTTTTCTTTTTTTTGTAGGTACTGCAGGAGTAGGAAGTGAACCTTTATTTTACACTGTACATTTGCCATATATAATATCAGTTTATGAAATTTCTAGTGTGACTAGTGTATGGCCAGTTTTCATAAATGTTTCTTCTATGTTTGGAAAATAAATATATATTCTCTACTTATTTGTTAGATCATTCATATAGAAATATCTGTAATATTCTAATAATTAGTTTGAGCCTGTTATTTCTATCAACCTAGGCAATTGTTATTAAAATAATTTTCCCTCTATCTGTAAGTTTCTAAAAAAAACATTAAAATCAATTTCTTTTTATCTTTATGTTCATTTTATATACTTTGAGACTGTTATTAGGTATGTTGTTTACCACCTGCTGTATTTTTCTGTAAATTTGAATCTCATGTATGAATCTGATATAATTATATGCTCCTTTAATTTTTTTCTGCTTGAGTTCTATTTTGCCTGATATTAACAACATTGCAAACTTTCCCTTCCTTGATATTTGCAGTACTATATGGAAATACCAAGAAGTGAACATGTGTTCCTATTATGTATCTATTTTATGTATGTTTTTATGTTTGAATTCAAAGCTCTTTCATCTTCTTGCAAATACTTCCTTTTATTTTTACAACATTCTTATTGATGCACATTTTTTATTTTGTAAATCTGTCTTCCTAATTTAGAACTGGTAGTGTTCTAAATATTTGAGCTAGCTACACTAAAATTAATGTACTATTTAGAAGAAAGAGATATTTATACATGGATATTGTCTGGCCAAAGCATCAGAATCATCAACCTATTTTTGTTTTCATTGTGTTCTGGAAGTTTGATCATCGGGTATGTATAGACGATGAGAAATTGTGACTTCACTGTTCACATGTGCAGTGTCCACCTTTGTTTTATTAATTAAAGTAGCACAGAGTGTAAATGATTTCTTCAGAGAGTGTACAGTTTGGTACTTACTCTTGAACACTCAGGTTTAATGGGGGAAATATTCTCTCTATTTTTCTATATGGAAAAATTTAAATATGCCTACTAAAATGATGCACTATTCCTACAATATAAACTTTAAAACTCAAAGAAATGAGGTCAACTGCTGTCCTTTAATAGTCAGAGTTTGACATTTCTCTTTAGTTAAATTACTACAGATTTCTTACCCAAGAAATATAAAATGATAAAGCTGGAATGAAACTAGATATCATTTTGGCTTAATACTTTCTGATTGTATCAAAGGGGGAAAAAGGCAGAGGGCAAAAGAGTGTCGTTAATAGAGTGCCAACCAAGAGTTTGTAAAAACAAAACAATAATATATTATGAGAAATATATTATTTTCTCATAACAAAGTATCATTACCTCTCTAGAAGAAATGTCATAATATGAGAAATCTAAATGCAGATTTTGCTATTTACCCTTATACTATCTTTCATTGCATTGCTGAAAAGAGCATGAATAATGTTTTGTTTTCATTTTTAATTTATGTGACTTTTCCCTTTGTATTTTAAACATGTAATCTTTCTCTTAAGTATTTGTCACATTTATAGCCAAATGTATACTATTTTTCTTGCCAATCTTTTAATATTTTTAAGAATTGTGCAGGAATATATATTTTAAGGAAGCAACATTAGAATAGATAGCAGAAAACTATAGTTGTAAAGAATCGATTGGTTTACTTTTCCCAAAGAAACCCCCTCCTGCAGTTGTTTAATGTGAAAGGTTTTTTTCTTGAAAAGGTTAAAAAAAAAAAAAGTTCTAATCAACTTTTGTACATTATGTAGAACTTCATTTTCTAAACTCTGCAAAAGAAAGTTTCATATTTAATGGGAAATCATGAATTATTCCATTTATTATCTACTTCCTCCTTTCAAAGACATGATCTGGATAAAAGGCGGGGTGAATAATTTCAAAAAATACAATACATTTTTAATGGGAAGGTGCAAACTACAGATTCTCATGACTATTAGCAAGTGTAGAGGAAACAGAATTTTACTTGCAAAACTCGTCAAACTCTTGCAAAGATAAAATGCATGACACACTTTAGTAATATAAAAAAAAAACAGTGAGCCAAAGTTTTTCTTTTTAAAGCAACTTGTTGTTTTTGCTAAGTTTGATTTTTATATTCTCTAGCTTTCCATTTTTATTAAAAGTGAGTGATATTTCACTCGATTTATATGGAAAAGTAGTAGTTTTTAAATTATTGTTGTTGTTTGTAGAGATGTATACAGAATTGAAAGAAAATGTTAGGCAATGTTATCTGACAGGAAAAAAAATTCTAAATAAGAGAATTTCAAAAAATTTGGAGAGTGTCACAAAATTGTGTCTTGAAATTCAGAGCAAATACCATGAGGTTTATGTTAATAAAAATTGTCAATATTAATTTAGACAAGAATATTCAGTTGATGAACTAGCATTATCATGTTTACTGGTGTTTATAGTCATGAGATTAAAAAGCTCATTTTTTTGTTCTCCTTATTTTCATGTTTTCTATCATCGTAATAAACACAGAATCTAACAGAATTGCATTACTTACTCAGATTTCTTTTTTATTATTATAACTCAATTTAAGAACTAAGTTCATTTTGAAGTTTTATTTTTTAGCTTAGTATTATTGCTTTTCTGATGGTTGAAAGTTACAATGTAATTTGAAAACAAAACAAAACAAAAAGATATGAATCCATACAATGGTCTCCTTTGGTCCAAGGGGCTTGGTTTCATGTTGGATTCTGAAAATACTTTCCCTGAAAATTCTTCTTTAAAGATGGCATTCAGTTCACATCTTTCCGTGTCTGACCTTTAGTTGAAATCATTCTTTTGTAAAGAAGTTTGACTTTCTCAAAGGAGTTTGCAAATAATGACTGTATACAAAAATTGTGTATATAATTGACCTCATATGAGGAGCTTTTCTCCCACTTTTTTTTTTGAGAGAGAGAGAGAGAGAGAGAGAGAGAGAGAGAGAGAGAGAGAATTTTTTAATATTTATTTTTTAGTTTTCAGTGGACACAACATCTTTGTTTGTATGTGGTGCTGAGGATGGAACCCGGGCCACACGCATGCCAGGCCAGTGCGCTACCGCTTGAGCCACATCCCCAGCCCCTCTCCCAGTTCTTTACACCAAACTTCTAAAGAAAAACTTTAAAAAATATGTTTCCGTTTGAGATTTTTCAATAAAGAAAATGATTGTCAAAATGTGGTGTGACAGCTTCATGGATAAATATTGTGGTGACACTTTATATTGACAGGTGCATAGTTTCTTCATTTCCGATGGATGAGAGCCACGGTACTTCAAATACTGAATGGAAATCACTTGAGTAAATCATTTTTAACAGGATGTGCACATTAAAAATGTCTTTATATTATTAAGGGAATTATTTAAAGCCATTGGAAGAGTTGCAGCCTCATACCGCCTGCAAAAATACCATGTCTTTCCTCTGATTATCTGGTGATTATCACCAGCGAAATTATTATTTGATTTATAAACATTCATTGATTTGATCTCCCAAAAAGTGACTTCTGCTAACACTAAGCATCCGTGCTAACAATTGAAACTGTGAAATAATTTTTTTCCATTTGACACAAATAATCCATGTGTCCTAAAATAAAATAACCCATGAAATGAATTCTTACTGTGTTGACAAAATTGTTCAATATATTATTTGTTGAAAGAGTTATATTAGTTATAGTCTGAGTTACAAAATTCTATGAGGTAGACTTCTTTCCTTAATTATTAACCTTATTATGTCTCTTTAAAAGGAATTCAAGTTTGAACTTGGTTTAAATAGTTTTTTCCAAATGGTATATTTCAATTTGTATATACTTTTAAAATTATGAAAGTTGTGTTTCCTAAATTTTATTATTAATAGATAAGAATTTGCAGTTTGTAAAATTATAAAGCAAAATTTACATTTGTAAGTTTTTCTAAAAATTCAAATTAGCAAACTTACAACTGTTTAGAAAACCACATAAAATTTCTATTTTATAATCTTCTGGGGGTAGATTTTATTTATTGATTAAAATTGTGAAGTTAGTCTAGCTATCCAAAATTAAACTGAAACAAAAATCCTACTACATTTATATTCTGATTTATTGATAGTATTTTTAATTTTGACTTGCTTTTTACAATTTATACAATTCAAGGTGATATATTTATTTGGACAGATATTCTAATGAAGTTTTCTGAAAAAGTATAAATTAGTACATAAATGAGGGGATTTTGGAATGAAGCTAAAATGTTCCATTCAGTCTTTCAAAGAAAGTTTATATAAAATTATAATTAAATTATTTATATAGCAATATATAAAATCATGATCATATAATATATATATAGCACAATACTTGTACATCCAAGTATTTTTATTTTCTCTCATAAAAAATCACCAACAAATTTTACAAAGAAAATAATATTCTAATGGTTATGCTATTGAGCTTTTTTCGTGATTAGTTATAACTGCACAATATTATGAAAAGAGCTATTTTTTGAAATACATCTTAAAACTGTGTATAAGCTCAAATGGTTGTATTGTGTTCATTATTTGAAGTGTTTAGGAGAATTAATAATGTTCCTTTTAATAACTAATTCAAATTGTAATGACAAATTGTAGTGAAGGATTCTGATTCTGATGTAAGAATATTCTACTTTTTGAAATATTAACATGTAGTCATTAAATTAAGTCATAGAAAATAAGCAGTTGTTCATCATGTTATTTGTGATCGGTGGATGTACTGAGATGCAAAGTGAATTTGTTTCAGAGAGAAGACATTACAATTTGAAAGTACTTTTTATATGCATTTTATTCAGTTAATAAAAATGCCTCATTAAATATATGAATCCTTATCTCTATAATATCTTTCTAATTTTCCAAAAATGAGAATGAAATGATTTGAAAACTGTTAATCTGTGAGATGCCACCTGCTGTATTTACATTTTAAAATATATAAATAGAGTGCAGTATTTGGTAAGTGGTCTCATAGACAGCTACTTGTTTTTCAGTTCTGCATGGGTGATATAGAATCCATGCATAACTTTGCATTTATATTCTTTGAATATCATCTTATTTGCATATCAATTAAAATAATATCTGTATTAAGACAGTTAATGAAAGTTATCAAATTTACATGATGTGACTGCAGTTTGCTAAATTTCCAGTAGATGCCCCCAGAGACCAGTCAACTCATTGGAATTCTTTACATTTAAGCAACTTTTTTATATTAAAACTTCTTTTTCTTGCTGTTTTGAATTGCATATAAAACAAAAGTCTTAAAATCTTAAATTTCCTTACTCTTCCATTTTATTACAAATACATACACATGCATATATATGAGATGGCAGTACAATTGTTAATCAGTAGTAATCTGTACTATGACAAATAATATAAACCTAAAGGTGTAAAAAAAATTAATACTTTCAATTTTCATTGTAATTCTACATGTTTTTAAAATGAAGTCATTCCAAACACAATTTTTTTTCTAGTTTCTTTTTCTTTATTTATGTGGCAAGCGAAATGCTATATCATTGTGTTAGCTTTGGGTGAAAAAAACAATTACCATTTTCTAAAAATGATTACACATACCCAAGGAACTTACAAAATCGTTATCAGTCTGCATATATCAGAAAATAACTTTTTAAAAATTTTTTATATGTAATATCTACCTACACTGAAAAGTATGTGTAGGAATAGTGATTCTCTTTATTTCATGGAAATTATATTAACTGAAGCTATTTAAGTATTAATTTAAGTCAATGTAATTATCCCGTAGGTGATTCCAATAACATTTATCCCTACGATCTGAATGTAAGACTGTTATAACTGACACAGATAACCCACTAGTGACTTATAAATATTAACTTAATGGAATAAAAGTATTATCTTGACTTTTGATTAGCTATTACATATCTTTTGAGTTTATCTTTGTCAGATTAAATTAAAAATTTATGCTCTTGTTTTAAAGTATGTTTTTTTTATTGAATGGTTTGAAATATTTGACTGAATGTGAAGCTTCACCTTGTTACCATAATTTCAGTTTGTCCCCGGAAGAAATATGTTAAATGTATTTGTCCTTATTTGAATAGGTGATAATGCTGTACACCGTTAAAATCAACCTCTCGGTTTATGCATTAATTTAGGTGGGGATAAGATAAAATAAATTGTTATACCTATTCATTTCACCTATTTGTCTTTTCTGGGTTTCTAGAAGTATGCACTTTTTACCCTTTTAAATGTTTGTCAGTGGTTTATCCTGGTAGCTGTTACACCCTTGAGTGGGAATCATATCTATTTAATTTGCTTTTCATGAATGCTACTAGCGTCTGCTCCCTCCTTTAAAAGAGGGGGATCCTCTGGGAGAGCCACAGAATGATACTTATCTCTGCTCCCAATCCAACATAAACATGGATTAGCATGGATAAAGAGAACTGCTTTCAAATTGGAGATTACATCATAATTGTCAAATTTTGTCAAATTCCTAAATGGTCAATGCAAATAAATAGAACGGTTGTAAGAATGGGCAGGAGGAAAAGAGGAGAAAAAGCAACAATAGTTGATGTCCCAGGAGGCAATGTGGGAAGTGGAAAGATTTCACAATCCGCAGTCAAAGAGGGTTGGGTGTGAATCACAGCTCTGCCATTTATTAGCTTATGTGGTTTGGGGCAATTCACAGCCTCACTGATTGCTGGAGGGAGGTGTGTGTGTGTGTGTGTGTGTGTGTGTGTGTGTGTGTGTGTGTGTGTGTGTGTGTGTGTGTGTGTGTGTTTTGTTATTGTTGTTTGTTTGTTTTTAAATCTGTATAAATTAAAGTAGTATTTAACACAGTTGTGGAGTGAGTTAGAAGTGATATTTACACAGTGCCTGACACATTGTGGGAGTTCCGAAAATAGTAGCTATTGAAGGAGGAATTTAAAATCCATGTCATATTTCTGTGCCTGTAGACCAGCACACCCCGCATTTCCCAGCACCTCCACACATTCAGCTGCTACAAAGCTCGAGCCGGATTGTTGAATTTTGTTGTCAGTTTCTAGATGTTTTTAAAAACTTGTCATTTTTTTAGGGAAATTTTGATATGAACTATGATAGTTTTAGCAAAATTTCTTGAACAATGCCTTTAAAAGGCAGTAAAACCTGTATGAAACGTGCAACTCCCTTATTCTATCTTAAGTCTGTTCTCCAGCTGCTTCCCTGATCCCAATGCAGCCTGCGGTACCTGCTGCTGTAGAGATCTTCCTCACGATGCAGATTTATGGATGCCCAGTGTGTCTATCAATGTCCCCACTCCTACTTTTGTGAGTGGTATATATATATATTTTTTTTTTCTGTCAGAACCCTCCCCAAATCCCATCATAGTAAATCTCTTCATGATTTTTAACAGAATTCTCAATTTTCATCTTGTAGGGCAGTTTAGAGTCAAAGAAATTGTCCTTCTTCTGATGCTTAAAAGCAACATCTTAATTTAGACAAAATTTAATGTATAAATGAAACCAAAGACTAAAATCTTTACGTCCAAATGGAATAACAATTTAAATAATGAATTTGGATCTTGTTTACATTTCTATTTATTTTGCTCTTCACAAAGAAAGCGAACTTCAACTGTGGTTGTCTCTTAAGAAATAAAAAAATCTGAGAAATCCAAATATAATAATGAAAATTGCCATGTATTTTTGTTTTCCAAGAATCAATTCATTTTAATAAATTAAAATATTCAGATTGACTAATTTGCCTTACTTTAAAGGTTTAGTAGAAACCTATTTAGTAAATAACTATGATTCTTTCTTGCTCTCAAATATTACTCATGAGGCTTAATGGCTTACAAGTGCATTTGTACATGCATATAGGTGTGTACAAAATAGAAATGGTGTCAATAAAGTTATATATACATATTTAAACATATTCTTATTTGGTATATCTTCTGCAAAAAAAAAATGACCTTTTCAAAAAAATACTAGAAATCTTTAAAAATCAATGCTATATATCGTTGGTATTTTGAATCCGAAAGGTATGTTGGAAATACTCCTAGTCCAGCTTCTTTTGAATCACTTAGTGTTCTTTGGTCAAAAGGCAATGAAACCCCATTCTGACTAAATTAAGTGGAAATGATTTTATGGAAAGGATGTTAGGTGACTGGTGGAATGTGGGGGAGAACCTAGCTCAGAAGTGGACAAGACACAGGTCCCTTGCATGGATGTAGGTAGAAAGACTACTGGAGAATCTTGTCCAGTCCAGCTGCCCAGGGCTCCTGCCTCTCCCACACCTGTGCTGCTTGCCTCAGCATTCCAGCTCATGGGAAAGACCGAGTCTCCCTGTAATTTGGGTGAATAATCCACCCCCTGACTAGGGAGTCCTTGAATTCCTATCCCACGTATAAGGCTGGCTAGTTGCAGAAGTATTTCACGTGTGCCAAGGCAGAAGTAGGGCTCCATGCTGGATGGGCCAGATCCCCCTTCATTTCCCATGTGAAGGCAGAAGGATCTGGAGAGTGATTTTCTACACTCTGTCTGGATTAGGGTGAGAACTGAGATGACCTCCCAGCTGTTCTGCCCAGTGCATAATTTCATGGTTTGAAGTCACTGTTTAACTTTTACTTCGTGGTCCTTTTCTTTATTTTTGCTGCAGCAGGCTTTCTTCACTCGTAAGAAAACGTTCTGGCAGCCAATGCATGAGCATCTGAAGTTGGCATTGTTCCTCTGAAGCAAGGTTAGGTTTCCAGGCTGTGTGGTCAGAGGCCTTCCACGTCACCCCACAAGATGCCTTCTAGGGGACCACTTGCAAGAACCCTTGGGTACTCCCAAACTCAAGCTATCTGAGTCCAAATTCATTATCTTTCCCAGTAGCAAATGTTGCCCTCTTTAGCAAATTACCAATTACCCATTACTCAATCAGAAAACCTGGTCATCGTCCAAGCTCCTTCCTGTCCTTCACCTCCAACAGCCATTCAGCCACCAAGTACTCAATATTTTTATCTTCTAAGTATTTTTTGGATCCACCTAACCCTACTTAGCCCCCTGCCTGTACCCCAGTTCCAGCCCCCATAGCCTCTCCTATCCACGGCCACCTGAGTTTCCCATCTTTTCTCCCTACTCCCAGTTTCACCCTCCTCCCATCCCTTCTCTTGGATCAGGTGTGAATTTCAGAGTCACAAACTCAAGGATGCTAAATTGAAAGTCTTTATTTTTTTATAACTTAATTTTAATTCCTGGCCCTGAGCCTTGATCCTCCCTAGTGTAAAAATCCAATCTTGTCACTCTTAGGTAGTCAGTCCAATTCCACAATTTCTCAGGTTGCTCAAGAGTCTAAAACATCGTCCTCCTCACCCTATCTTCCAATACAGAAACAGCATTGTACTGAAGGGGGCTGAAGGAAGTGGAGTTACTAGATTTAGCAAATAAAAATACATGAATTGAATTTCACTTTCAAAAAACCAGGTGGTGTATGTGTGTGTGTGTGTGTGTGTGTGTGTGTGTGTGTGTGTCCCATGAAATACTTAGGGGATTCTAATACTAAAAAGAAAATCATTTGTAATTTATATGACATTCAAATTGAACTGAGCATTCTGCATTTTATCTGTCAACATAGGGAGCAGGCAGGGTAACAGTATATGACAGAATTTACTTTCAGATTTTCATGGAGGAACTTGTCATTATCACTGATTTGCCCATCCAGTCCCCAGTCCTCTTTCTTCTTTGCTTACACAGCTCAAATTGGGTTGGGACATTACTGTGCCCAAGAGGAGTCAGGCCATTTGGGTTTCCAGACTCCTTGCAGCAAAGGGAGAGTGGGATGTCATATGACACAGTTCTAGACAAAGGGTCCAAAAGTAGAAATCTGCTAGGAGTTGCGGGAATGATTCTGTTTTTTTCCCAAAATAAGGAAAGACACAGTCAATGCCCCCTCACATTTCACTTTCTTCTTGAAAGTGAACATGGTCTCTGGAGCCCTATGGCCACTAGCAGGGAACAAGAAGGAGAGAAGGTCAGGATAATCCCAGGGACCTTGATCTTGAACTTGCCAGTCGAGTGAGTCAGGTCCTTGGCTGCCTAAGATTAAGCAAAAAGTAGATTCTCTATTTTCAAAATACTGTGATGTGAGTTCTCTCTTACTTAGAGCTGAACGTTCGCATCTCTAGGCTGTGGCATCCTGTGCAGGCAACTGTCCCCAGTCCATCCTTGATTATCAGCTCTGGCAGTGTGCTGGCCTGAAGCCTTTCAGAGGCTCCACAGTGACCTTCCCCTTCCGTTAGTGTTATCTGTGGAGCCCTCTGAAAAGTTATGACACTTTTTCATAATGTCACACCATTACCACTGAAGAACTGTGGGACATCCTGGAGCTGGTTCTGGTTCTCTGGTTCTCTTCTGCCTACAAACCCTTGATGGCTCCCTGCCTTCTTGGGCCCGGTGCATGGGGAGGTGGGCAGCGGGGATGTTGGTAACCCTCCTACCTTCAAGACTCTCACACAGGAAGCAGGTTCCAGTGTCTTCCACACTTAGATCCCACTGAACTTCACAGGTTGCTGGCTTGTTCTTCTCCCCCACCCCTCGGGTATCTGACTGGAATAAAGGGGAGCAGGGAGGACATGGTCTTTCTGTCTCCATTTTCCTCTTCTATTTCAACTAGAGGGACAAACAGGAGAATAAAAAACGGTCACTCCAAAATTCACTCTCCCTGTTTTGAATATTTCTTGGCTCACACCGAATGGTAGCTGTTGATCTTTTGACCCAGGAATGTGGTTTCCTTACTCTGTGAGCTGGTACAACACCTTCCTTCCAGATGCCTTTTCTCAAAAGCAGTCACCCCCTGTCCATTGGGACTCAGCCTCTCCAGGACTCTCCATCACTCCTTGCTTTGAGTCTGAGTTTCTTACCATTGCTTTACCATGAGGTCTCTTCATTGTCTGGATCCCACTTAAAAATAGATACATAAAGACAAAAATAAAAGCCTCCGTATCTCCGACTCTCCGCTCTCCACTCTTGATTTCTACCCAAGTAGATTCTCGGAATGAGAAATTCTTGGCAGGTGGAACCTGGGCCGTTTTTCTGTGGAAACTCCACAGGTGAATCGAATGGCAGCCAGGAGCTTCACATTCCCGCAGCATTTTCACTTAATTTCATCTTGTTCCTGAAAAAATCCTGCGATGTAGGAAGGGCAGATATGAATGTGTATATTTTACAATTGAGAAGAAATGAAGACCAGGGAGGTTGGGACAAATGGGTATTCTGACTAATTCTGAGCTCTTCCCAGTCTGCACTGAAATTTTTATTGCCAATAGTATCATATATCAGTTTTTCTAAATATTGAGTTCTCGGGGTTTTTTTTTATAAAAAGCTTACAAAAATTAATAGAAAGATATATAGATATATATATATTTTGCTATCTGGTTGTTCTTTTGGATAGGTGAATAGCCACCACATACCATAAATTTTTTATATTTCTTATGTAGACATTTTCAGTCATTATTTTTCATTTCTTAATTACGGGATTGTGTTTTCCCACTAGAATGCCAACTTCACAAGAATAGTGAGTGTTTAGAACACTGGATGGTACTTAGTAGGAAATGCAATAGTGATTCATTGAATGAGTAGATGAACTATCCTCTGTCAATGTCCTTGCATATGGTTTATTATTAAAGTTAGGATTTGTTTTCATCGTTGTTTTTTGAGCTGGGATATTGCTATTAGCCAGGGTGGTCTCACACTCCTGTGCTCAAGTGTTCCTCCTACTTCAGCCTCCTGAGTTCTGAAACTAAGCAATGAATTAGCAAAACCAATAACTTAATTCTACCTGAAAATAATTATATATATATATGTATATATATACATATATACATATATATAAATGTATGTAAAGTTTATATCAGTATATATAATGATATGTATATTTAGCAATAGAGTTCAATAAATCATTATGTATGAATGAATGAATGAATGAATGAATGATCAACTTCCATAACATACAACAAAACTGCCAAATACAGGGAGGATGTTGCTTTGATATTAAATAGCAAATGTGATTTTTGCCCGGCTTATTGTAGTTTTCTGATTGGATGGGTTGGCTTGTTTGGGTGGAAGGCTGGTGTATCCAGTATTTTTTAATACTGTCAGTCAACTAGCTCATTGTCCTTATCAAAGAGAGCCCAGCTCTGGAACGGATATATTTATAATGTAATTTCATTAAAATTACTGTATTTAGATAGCTTCTGGCATCTTTCATTAAACTGAAGTAGTTCAATTATAAGTGTCTGAGGCAAAGATCTTTTGATAGTTTTCAGTTCTTTCACTGAGGGGAAGAAAAAAAAAAGAGAAAGAAACACTGTTCAGCCTTTAATTATCAGAGAATGAAAACACGGGGCAGGTTGAAAGGACTAAAACGAGGCATTGAGCTTTCTGATTCTTATTCCCAGCTACAGGAACTCGTACAAGAAGAACATCTGCGTGGACATGCTGCGGGAGGGTTATCACGAGTCCTTCACTGAGCTCTTTGCTCTGATGGAGCAGTGGGAGACCCTGAGGGTGGCTGCGAGACGCAGGTCCATCTTCTGGACGCAGAAGCCCCTGGAGGATCAGCTGGATAAACTAGATTACTTATACCACCACCTGACCAGGGCCGAGGCCGCCGAGAGGAAAGGTAGGTGGAGAGAGGGTGGGCAGGTCCCCTCGGGAAGGTTCCAGATTGTCCCCTGCGTGCACGGGACACATTGAGACAACTTAGCCCAGGTCTCTCCAGTCAACTAAGCATATTTATGGGACAAATCATAGGGACCACTGAATGAAGGGGCAGCCCAGACGTAGGGTCTCCTGGTGATGTCACTCCAAGCCGGGAAGACAACCATGGCACCTAATGACATCTTCTAGAACTTTCCAACAGGTATAAATCTCTCAGATCATGAATTATTAACGTTTACATGATTTATCCTTATCTGCCTATTGACTTTTGCTAAGGAGATACTTTCGAACAGCACCGTCGCTTCAAAATGATACCGATTTTCCAGAATTTATGTAAATGAGCTTTGAAGTTTTTTTCTCATGACATGTTACTTGAATCAGAAATTTTATATTAGGGAATACTGAGAAGATACAGAGTACCTGCAATTCACAATTGTGGTTAAAATTGTTGATTTTATACTTTCCATGGAATAATTTCTAATAATTCCTTTTTTTTTAGTATTCTAATATTTTCCAGAAAGTTATATGTCAAGAATTGGAGAAAATATTTTCATCTCTATTATCATTATATTGGTATTGTTATAAATATTTTTCAGTCACATGTTTAAGAATTGATCATTTTAATTGGTCACTTATAATTAAAGAAAAAAATGGAAGTCCCAGATTTGGGCATATAAATCTGGTGTTCTAAATTATTCTGTTTCTTCAACATTTTGGGTGAAAACATGATAGAACTCAAAATAAAATAAAATAAAGTCTTGGGCCTTGACATGACAGTGTTTCATTTCAGACCATTTATGGGTATCGGACAAATTTCTGTTAGCCCCCCAGCTTCTATAGAGCCATCTGATGAGACAGGGGGCAGCCACAGAGGCAGCCATGGTCTCCCAGCTTCTAGAGTGAAGTCCCATCAAGATGTGACCTGACTTAAGACGCCAAGATGTCCAAACTGTGAATAGCACATCAAGCAAATTAGGGTGGAGGGGGTGGCGGGGTTGAGATGGGACTGGGTTATTTACACCATGAAAAGTATTCAAATGCCGGGTTGACTTTAAAATGGAGTCTGTTGGTGAACTTTAAAATGTGATTTATATAATTTCTCAAGAAATTAACTATCGGGAACAAAATATACTTTTGTGAAAAACCTGCATTCCCATGTCAGCCCCAAATTCTGAAGTGATATCGATGCTGGAAGCACAACTAGTCAAGATAAAACCCGCCCAGTAGCCACTTTTTCAAGTTGAATTCCATCATATTCACTGTGTGAGTTGGGGGCTTTCATTTGAGCAGCATAAATATGAGCAAAAACTCTGCCTTGTCATAAAGTGTCACAGATGAGTCAACTTGTCAGAAAGGCTTCTGTAATGATAAAGAAACCAAAAATACCAAATAGTTTGCTTGAAGGTAGAACACATTTTAATTCCTAATCTTTCATTTAAAAAATGGTAACTATACATAAAAATAAAAATATTCCTCCAATTTGAAACTCATGAAATCCCAATTTCATCATAGACAAAGTCTTGCACAAGTGGTCAGTCATGAAAGGAAATATTTTCCTCACAGAGTGGTTTATCACATATTCATGGTAACTAAGATTGCATTTGTTAAATGGGGCAAAATTACTTCTTGTCCAGGCTAAATGGACGGTAGAGTTCTTTCCTAAAAACTGCAGTGGCTTTTGCCTAGTTGAAATACAGAAAATCAGAAATGTTGCAAAAAAAGTGTAGTGGAAATCATTCACTTGAATAACATGTAAGCATTTATATGGTCCTTTGTAAAGAAGGTGTGTAATTTTTTCTTAACAGTCAACACATGAACTTAATTGAGGGAAAATTATGATTTGAAGAAGGAATGCCCCATAAAAATGATACACATTTTTGTTTTTAATAACTTAAGTTAATCCTAATCTTAAAACATACACATGTATATGGGCATGTGTGTGTATATATGTGTGTGTGTATGTATGTGTGTGCATATATATGTGCATGTGGGTATATATATACACACACATGTATCCAAAACATAGAAATCTGTGAATAGCATCTCAAGGTTCCATCCCATATGGTGGGGGAGGGGGGTCTGAAACAATTATCCTAAAATAATGTGTCTCTGAGAAACCTCATTGCTTCTCATTGGAAAGATCATTGCTCTAGGGTCACAATGAAGTTCATTTAATCAAAACTATGGCACTAACAATAGTCGTCTCAAGTCAGTTCTGTCTCTTGAGATTTACAGAGCAGTAATCTAGAGTTATTTAAATAACTTTAACAAAATTTCACTTGCTGTTTTAGAGCAAAGTTGTGTTTAAAGTAAGCCAGCCATTTCTTATTGAATGATTTTCCACTCCTGGAAGGGTTTCTTTGTCCCTGACACATTTCCTGTTTGATCCATTGTTGTGAATCATCTTCGTACCATCTGTATGTAACATTATGATTAAGATCTTGAGCCCCATGGGGTTGGGGAAGAGATGGCAATAATGGTAATGGGTAACTGAATCAATAGATAATTCCAACATTATTTACGCTTGACTTTTAAATTATTGCCAAGAGTTGAGCAGCAATTTTTTTTTCCAGTCACATTTGTTTAATATACATAAAGTGTGTTCTAATCAAGCAAAGCTCCAAAATATATTATAAGTTTTATGCAAAGACAAACAAAAACAAAAAATTATCTGGTAAAATAAGTTTGGTGAACTATCATTGAAGTTAAGAAGGTTGATTTATCGCGGGACTTAGAGCTCTTTTCAAGCTAACATATCGCGGGATTTAGAGCTCTTTTCAAGCTAACATATAGTGTATGTATACTTCTGAAATTTATTTCATTATGGAATCTCTTCTTTAGAGAGCATAGTGTTTAAGTAACAGACCAACAATAAAATTGATTTTCATCTTCTGAATATACTTACTGACAATTCAAGAGAGTGATCTACAAGCAAGGAGAAAGGCTACTTAGAATGTAAAGTATACATACGACAAATAGAAAAATAGCTTATCTGAGAAGTAGTCTTTCAATATGGTATCTTAATAACTTATATAAGTATAGCTCATTGTGTTTTTAAAAAAACATTGCTTATGACATGTTGGGAATATTTTATATTAATGTTTATTTACTGAAAAATAGAAAAATTATTGCAGGATTATGTATATAGTCTTAAAATTTTATATAAAATATTCTTTATATAAAATATTTTATTTAAGTAGAGTATATGAAATTCTTTACTCAATCCAAAAAGAATAAAACTCTCTAATTAGTAAATATGACAAAGAAATATGAAATATTAAGAAATAGACTTGCATGGTCTATTCACATTCGATGAATAAATATATACGTAAGAGGTGTAAGTGAAGGAATGGCACGGGTTTTAAAAATTTCTGTTGAAACACTGGATGACTTATTTATAGTTCTTGGCAACCACCTTGTATTTAGCTTGTTTCACTTTTCTGAGCCTTTGGATTTAATCTTAGAGATTCATTAATGGGCAATATTCTTCATTATTGTAATACCTTCAGGAACAAATAGGCTGACTCTTCTGGTAGTAGTGAGCAATTGCAAAAATGAATTCTACTCCACAATCACTGTTATAAAAAAAAGTTTTAGAACAGTTACTCAGGCCACTACCTATTTATAAGTGTGCTTTCAGAATAAATGCAAAAAGAAAGATTATAAATTTGTTCACATTCACCATTTGAGAGGGGTTTATAGGACTGAGGTACAATTCATTAACACACAACACTTTTTTTAAGTTTTTTTTTTTTTTGTAGTTGTAGATGGACAGCATGCCTTTATTTTATTTGCTTACTTTTATGTGGTGCTGAGGATCGAACCCAGTGTGAGGCAAGCACTCTTCCACTGAGCCACAGTGCCAGCCCCACAGACATTTCTATTACTATGGCAGTGGAGTTTAAAAGGACAATTCATAATTTATTAACAAACCTTTTTGCATAAAGTTGGGGGTGGGGGAACTACAAGGGTTCAAGTAATAAACTAACAACTATCTGAGTAAAAGGAATGCTTAGTATGTATGCATTTTCAGTGGGGAAAAAAATACCCAGAATATTGAAGCATAGAAGTCTGCTCTTTCTTAACACTGTCAGGAAAACCTATGTTGCTAGAAACTTTATCAGAAAACGTGTACAGCTTACAGAGGTATCCTGATCATCATTTCTTATTTCTATCAAACCCTATGATTTTTTTTCCCCTTCAGGGTGAAAACAGTGCAGCATTCCCATTTCCTCTCTGCTTCCTTCATTCACATTATTTTGTCATTTTAATAAGCATTACTTTCTCTGCCATCTCAAAACAATTTTTAAAGCTCCAATGTGAAAAGTACCCAATGACAGTCCTTTCTCCCAGAAAAACTAGGTACCCCGCTAATTGATATTTCCAGTCCATGTCTTACATAAAGTCCCCTATTTAAATCCAAACCATATGTCAATTTCTAGTATGTTGTACATTTCTGGAAAGACTTTTGTTGATTTGTTTATGTGGATATCCATTAACTTATGTAATTATTTTAACTTTGCATTCAGATTACATTTATAAAATAACCACACTTTTAGGAATAAAATGGGAATAAATGTCACAGCATCGGTTTGCCGTTCCCAAGCATGTGCCATGAGACATCCTCTTTCTAATGTAGTTTGTATTTTTCTCTTTTTGAAGGACACTTTGAAGAAGTGTATAATAACTTATATGCTCTGGCCTGTTTCTTCGATAACGCTGAAGACAAGTGGGTAAGGAACCACTTCTATGAACGATGTTTTCAGATTGCACAATTGATCAAATTCGACGGTGGGAGGAAAGAGGCCGAGGCGCATGCGCACATGGGCCTTCTCTACGAGGAAGACGGTAAGTGGGCTTTATCCGGATGCAGAGACCAGGCAACCAGAAAGCAGGTGGGAGTTGAGAAAAAGACTTGAGTTCAAGATGCAGATTATTGAGGTCAAAGAGCAAAGACGCATGACTCACAGACCCAGCTTCAGTATTCCTTGCAGAATATTCTTTATAGCATTCCTTGCTCGGCTCCTGTCTGGGCAACTCAGCCTGAAGTTCCCAGCAGCATTCTCACAGAGAGAAAGTACCTCCCCACTACACATACACACACACACACACACACACACACACACACACACACACACGGAAACACACATCCCTCAGTCCACAAGTTGCAATTTTTTTTTCTTTCATGACAGGCATCTCTGTTAATTTTAACTTGATTTCTCATATATGAAAATTCTTGAGAAAAAAAAAATGAAACGTGCACTTCATGATTTTCCTAGTGTCCTACTCCCCTATGTAAAAGTCCCAAAACTATATAACTTGGATACCACCCTACCATAATTTTACAATAATTTCTGAAGGAAATATTCCTTTAAATATAAATTCATACTTAATAGTTTTATCTTATGACAAGCCAAAGTCTAAAACAACAACAAAATAGAAACAGATCTTGTGTAGTGATCGATCAAGGATTCAAATAGGGATTTAAGAATTAAAATTATCTATGTGATAAATAGTATGTAGATACTATGTGTATTATCTAATATATGTGTGAAGAAGAAAATATTTTATCATGAATATGCTATTTAGTCTCTAAAAAAAAAACCTGTCTTGTTTTCCATAAAAATTTTGACTATGGAAAAACACCTAAATTTTTAAAATATTTATTACTTTGTGTCTAGAATTACATAGGACTTTGACCAATTCTTTCAGATTTTTTAAATTTCTAAAAGGTTTCTGTGCTCCCGGAAGTTGCGGTTGATGAGATTTTAACTCCAACCCTGGTAGGTTCTAGAAGGTAGTCAGGCCCACCTTTCATGACAGACACAGACATGCCAGAAAAATAGAGCAGAGTAAAAGATCATACAGACTGGATTCAGGGAAGGCCTGACAGAGTCAGGAGGATCAGGCTCTGGACTTGAAAGATAGGTTGAATTTAGGCAGGTAAAGAAATAGGAATGTATTCAGTAAAAGCAAACAACATACACTGGAGCATAATTGAGAAAGGGGCAGGAGGAGTAACCTGCTTACAGTGGAAAGTGTATTTTTGAGCCATGCTGGGAAGTCATGGGAAAGGTGAAATAAAGATACCTTGGTGTTAGGAGCTTGGATTTAGATTCTGCACACTCAGGGTAAGGACAGGAGAGTGAAATGTCTATCTACAATGCAAACTGTGCCAGGAGCGGAAAGAGGAAGGGGGATGGCTAAGAAGCTGCAACAGTCATGGAGCTCAGAAGAACAGTGCAGAAATATTTAAGAGAACATATGGAGGTGTTCTATTGCAGCCAACCTATAATATCTCAAAATAGAGGATTAGTTAAATAGATGAAGCAACTTCCAGGCAACAGAGTTCCATGCAGTCATGAGATTACAAATTAGAGCAAAATTCATTTATTCATTGAACAAATACTGATTTAGAACCTAGCGCCAGGGGATAAAACAGTGTACAAGGCAAAGTCCCTGCCCTCGAGGAACTCAACCACTTCTCCATGTACAGTTTAGTAGTGTGAAGTATATTCCCATTGTTAGGCAACCAATCTCCAGAACTTTTTCATCTTGCAAAACGGAAACTCTGTGCCCATTAAACAAATCCCCATGTCCCTCTCCTTTTGATTTTTTAAAATCTCTATGCATTTCTATTAGAGGACTTATAAATTGCTTACTTGATTCATTCATCTGTTCATTCACTCATTCAATACATATCGGAGTGTTCCCTGGTCCTATCGTTAGTAACCATGGCACCGTGGCTGCCCTTATCATCATAGTGACAGACATACAGTGGCAGAGAGCAGGGATGAGCTGGGAGATGTGATCTGCGAGGGACTGTGGTGACACATTACTCTCAAGTCTTTGGCTTGCTCTCATTTGGGCGCCCCACCCTACAGCATGATAAAATGCATCCATGTTCCATAATAAATAGATTGCTTTAAAATACTGGAAAGACTTCTGAAATTATTTTTAGAGTGGGTGACTTCGTTTTGAAACTATATTTTGTCAGATCTACAATTTTTCATATGCTCTTAAACAGTACAGAGGCCCCAGAACCAGGCCTGACTGATAAAACCACAGAGTCAGTGTTGATAAATATTCCAGGGATTGTCTTTGAGTCTATGATATGCCTGATGATGGTAAAAATCATCTGTGTAGCTTCTGTAATCTGTGGAAGAATTTTCACAAGAAGTATAGGGACATCAAGAATATGTGGCTAGGGGCTGGGGCTGTAGCCCAGGGGCAGAGTGCTTGCCTAACGTGTGAGGCACTGGGTTGGATCCTTAGCACCACATAAAGACAAACAAATAAAATAAAGGCACTACAAAAATAAAAAAGAAAAAGAATATGTGGGTAGATTAGAGGGGGACTCACCTGGCGATAGGATTCCCACTGAGGAGATGGTGGTGTAGCTTCCGCTTATCAGATCTGATTGGTCCAGACAAGTGAACGGAGGCCCCACAGCAACAGCTAGGCAGCAGCTGTGCTGGGGGCAGGTGGCAGCATCCCGATACCACGGGTGCCCCCATTCAGGTTAAAAGAGGATATTAGCCAGCAGATGGCAATGGGCAGGTTTTCTGGGCCTGACCAAATAGGCTGTAGTCCAGGGCAGGGCTCCAGCTCCCTCGGGGAACTGTAGAGCAAATGAGGAACAGAAGCAGAAGCCATTTTCACAGAGCTGGGCACAGTCAAGGGTAATGTTCAACCCATTGGCACAAATGTGACCAGCCCTCACACAGACGCCCCTGGCAGGTCCTTCAGCACAGCAGACGTACAAACTATACTAGAAAGAAGATGTCTCACAACCTGCTGGAGATGGGGTCCTACCACACTTGACTCAAGGGATGGTGGTCTCGTTTTTTCAGCCCTGTAGAGCAACAGTAGGCATGGAGTAATCGCGGACTGACAGACACAGGCTGTAGCAAATCACAGGCTGTATCTTCTTTTAAAATTCCGAGGACCTTATGGGCAAGACCCATGGGCATGCTGGAGAAAGTGTGCAGATACTGGATCAATCGGAGATGTGCTATTTCATTCTGGAGCAGACACAGAAATCTAGCAGGGCCAGAGACCAGACTCCAGGAGAGGGGACTTTGTAAGAGACATGACTAAGGAAGCATAAGCTCCTTCCCTGCCATGATCTGAGGCCAGGACACAGTATGAAGCTGATGTGGCTGAACCTTCACTTCAGTCCTATCCTGCCAGGTCAGCAATAGAGGATCGGTGTAGTACTGGAACTTTGGGCAGTAATTCAGCTTTCCTCTCAGTAGAGTGCCTATCCCATCCTGGGTAAGTCCTTTCAAAATCACAAAAAATGAGGGATCCCATCCCTAAGCACCTTAACCTCCCACTGCTCAGTATTTTTCAGAGTTAGTTCCTGTTCACAGTCTCTACCTGCTGAAGTCCAGCCACTATAGCACAAGGAGTCTCTTCCTTTTCCAGTTTGAGTCTCTGACTTATCCCTAGATAGATCTAGTCAAGGCCCCTAATTTGCTTCCAGAAGGCCATGGTGTGTGCCTGGTAGTGTCCTGGGACAACTGCCATTGCTAGCAAGAGAACTGGGTACAACAGCAGACCAACAGCAGCAGCACTGCTCAGGGAGAACTCAGAGACAAGAGCAGAATCAGGAGCACAGTTCTCCCAGTGTAGCATAGGATGCTGTGTGACTAGGGAAATGGCACACTCCTGGTGTGGTCAACACCCAGACGCAATCGTGATGTGACATGGAAAAGTCTTGATACTGTCCTATTCTTCCTGCTCAGCATTCATGATGTGATGCATCCCACCTCTCCTGCCTGATGGGCAGTGGGACAGGGAGATGGAAATCAGGGGTGAGACCAAGGCCTTACGGTTGCAGCTGCTGGCTATGGCATACAGATGGCAAGACTTGTCACACAGACTTCCATAGTTTGGGAAGCACCAACCTCACCCCTGTCAGGAGAGGACTGGAGGTCAAGTATTTGCAATGGATCAAGATTGATTGCCTCAAGCACAGAGCCTGTCTGGTTTCCGTGGAGCTTTGCTAAAGTCCATCTTCTTTTCTGAGAAGCTACTGCCTGGGAGCAGTTCTGGACATGTTAACCCTTTCCTCTAGGATCTGTAAATTCTGCATAAGGAATGCTCTCAGTAGAGTGGAATTGGCAGGATGCAAGTCTGATTTCGTGATGTTGAGAACAGATTTGAATAACTGCCCCAGATTGCAAGGGAAAGATGAGGAAATGAAAACAAGGAGGGAAGAGGACAAATAGGGAAATTCCTAAGAAAGAATACACAATAATTGAGCAAAAGCAAAGCGGTTTAAAAAAGATTTCTTGGCCCTTAAAAAAATCTGAATATGCAAATCAAAATAGCTCTTCAGTCAAAAATAATAAAGAGAAATCCACAATTCAATAACATCCCAGAAGTTTTTCAATTACTCAGATAAAGATAGAGTTCTACCAGTATCCAAAGAAAAAATACAAATGGCCTACATTGGAACAAGAGTTAAACAAGACTCAGTTTTCTCCACTATAGAGCTACATTCTGAAGTAATAGGAAGGCATTTTAGATATGTAAGTTCAGAAAGCACTATGAGTATAGTTACCGTATATATTCTAAAACTCAACAAGAGACATGTCAAAATTAAGAATTCAAGAATGAGGAAATTCTGACACAAAAGATCTTTGCAGCAAACCTTTACTTAAATCAACATAAAGTTAAATTTTAAAAAATGTGTGTCAGTAATATTGGATGTAGATGATACACGAAAGCATGATTTAAATTTTCTCTTTATGATTTACCATATTTACCAATTTGGCAGTAATGTTGATATTTCTCTATCATATTTTAAACCTCATATTTTATGAGAAACATTTTAATTAAGCTGTAAAATCATGCAAAAAAATGTGGGCAATTACTTATTCAATCTTGGATGAGAAAGACCTTTGAAACACAAAACAATTGGAAAAGGCATGAAGGAAAGTAATGGGGTTTATTAAGGGATAAATATATCCTCTCCCTACTCCAAGTATAATATGAATTCAAAAGAAATGAAAGTCAGATCATAATTGTAAGGACTAATTGGAGAGCAGTGCTTAAATCTGTGCAAATCAGATTCCATTATCTCCCAGAATTAATCTTAACAACTAGTGCAGGCAGGTCAAGTTCAGGTTCTCCTATGGGCTGCAGCCAGCTCCTTTGAGCTTTAGCATGAAGTTCAGAGATGTGACTCCTCAAAACTGAGTCAGAAAGGATGAGAGTTAAGAATTTCAACAGATATGTCATTCCTCCTCCCTTGAGAAGAGGTAGGAAATAGGAGGCCCCTTTATGAAAACATG
Source organism: Ictidomys tridecemlineatus (assembly GCF_052094955.1). NCBI lineage: Eukaryota > Metazoa > Chordata > Mammalia > Rodentia > Sciuridae > Ictidomys > Ictidomys tridecemlineatus. The sequence goes on from NC_135485.1 coordinate 127,731,777, forward strand.
AGGCTAGAGGAATGGAATTCCCAGAAACAAAAGTGAGAGATTTGATACATAATATTTAAATTGCTTATTAAAGATCTTATACAGTTTTAAACACTGGTAAATATTGGAAACAAACATGATAATAGAGCAATGCCATTTTTATATAAAGAACACATACACACTGATGAGAAAAATCACTCAATGGATAGAGGAACTAAGGAATACAACTTAAAGAAATCCAACCAGATGGTTAACATGAAAAAAATCCATCATATCAGAGCTGGGGTTGTAGCTCAGTGGTAGAGCGCTTGCCTAGCATGTGTGAGGCACTGGGTTCCATCCTCAGCACCACATAAAAATTAATTTTAAAAAAGGTATTGTGTCCAACTAGCACTAAAAAAAAAGTTTTAAAAATTGATAATACAAAAGCACAAATTAAGGCATTCTATACATTCTATAATGGTCTAACAATTGTTTATCGTGATCCTATTATGTGTAGGCACTGGGATAAGTGTTAGGGATACATGGCTGAAAAAGATGTTGGTGGCCCCTTTATTCAGGAGCTCACATTTTAATGGAAGAGGCAAGTAGGTTTTTTGGTAATTGCGACAATATAAACACCTGAGAGACTAGGCTCTAATGCACCTAATTCAAATGTGGAGGAATCAAAGTCTGTTTAAGGTAGCTTTTAATGCTTGTGAAACGTTGATAAATTAAGCATTTTTTATACTGGTGGTTCTGTGAAAAATTGGTCTGATATTTCCAGCATACAATTTGGGAATATATAAAAAGAGTTTTTTAAATGCTCAAATTGGGTTTTTTAAATATATAGTTTAGATATGAGGTATCCCCAGTGCAAGAATGATCAGAGGTGAAATGATTAGGTCATGAGAGAGCCTTAACCTAAGCTGTGGATTGAGCCACTGGTGTAGATTAACTGGACAGTAACTGTAGGCAGGTAGTGTATGACTGGAGGAAGTAAGTCACTGGGGGTGTGACCTTGGTGTTCATATTTTTGTCTCTGGTGAGGAAAACTCTGTCCCCCTCTCTCTCCCTCCCCCCCCCATCTCTCTCTCCTGTCTGTGATGTCCCAGACAGCTTTCCTCCACCTTGACCTCTGCCATGATATTCTGCCTTACTTCAGGCCCAGGGCTATGAAGTAGGCTGACCGTGGATTCAACCTTTGAAACTGGGAGCCAAAATAAAACTTTTCCTCCTCTATCTACATTGTTCTTGTCAGGTCTTTTGGTCACAAATGATGAAAAAGTTTACTAAATATCCCTTAATCCTGTAATTCCACTTCTGAGAAATAATCAAATATGAAGACCAGGGTATCCATAAAGATGGGTTAAATCTTTATATATATTATTCATAATAAAAAAGAGAAACAATAGAATTGATCTATATAGGGTAATACTTAATTATGGCAATTACACATGATGAACCCTTGCCTGGCCATTTGAAATGTTGTTTTCCAAAAATTAGAAGCAGAAAAGCTGCCATTTATTGAGTGCCACATGTCGGTCATTACGAAAATGTTATATCTGGACAATAGACTTTATCAGCAGTCATTTCTAGGCTGAAGCAAGGAGGTGCAGATGTGTGTGTTCTATTTTTCTGCTATTTTCCCATGGCAACCATGGAGAACTTCTTTTGAGATGGTGAAGCCACAAGACAGGTCTTGGAGGGTTGCTTCTCCGGAGTCACCAGTCCTCAGTGGACTTACCATGAACAAGAAAATCACTTTGTCTAAAGCCCTGGGATTTTAGGGTCTATTTTGTACCATAGCAGTAAATCTAACTTTAACTAATATAATCTCCAATGCTTCTATCCCCTTATTGAGGAATTTCAAGAGTTTTGTTAATACTTTTTGGCAATTTCTTGGAAAGTTTCATATACTAATAGAAGGCTTCCCTTTGGAATGTGGTATCTAACTTCTTTGTGCTTTCCTGAATGCTCCCATTTTAATATTTTTAACAAATTCCTCAATTTACTAATATAACTTTGTCTTCCAGAAACTCTATTTTTGATATGGAAAAAAGGATGCATTTAACATTTTTATGTGTTTCTGTATTTTTTAGTATAGTAGACATGAAATATATTTATACCTAGAAAATAACACAACTTTAAAACTAGCTGATGTAGAATGACTCCATCATAAATCTGCAATAATGTATTGCCTACTACAAGGAGACCTAAGGTGTTTTAGGATACCATATTGTGGCTATTCAAAAATGAACTCAAGAGAAAATAGTGACCCCCTTGACTGACCCAGTCTCCCCATGTTTCCTTTTGGGTCAGAGACCCTACCTGATCTTGGAAGTGGGATATACTACTCAAAACATGAACTTTTAAACTCAATTCCAAATTCCTGATTTCCTTCACTAAATTCTCCTGGAAGCTCCCTGCAGGCTCCCCCAGTAACTCAACATAGAGAAAGAACCAGTCTTTAGAACAAAGACATCGAAGGGATGGAATAAAATTATTGTGGCTACCAACATTGAACACTACAAGTAAACATCTCAGAAAGTCAGTCAAATGAAGATATTTAACTGGTCTCTTATAGATGGCTTATCACAGAAATAAAGGGTGGTGTTTGATTTGTTAACCTCAAGATATTCCACTCTGAAATATCTTTCTCACACATTTCCACTGAATCATACCCAGGCAATAATTCATATGACCAGAAGCATCATCTAAATCTCTAGGGACATTCCCACAATAGGCCTCCAGGGCTGAAGAACAGCTTTAGATAGGCTTGTTACTTGAAATTTGCCAAGTGCACACACACCCTTGTGCTCTTGTTGAACCACAGTGCTGTTCAGCCTGTGGAAACATTTGGTGGCCTCAGATCATGCCAGTATTTGCCAAGACTGAGGAATAGCCTCAATGTCAAAAGTTCCTATCATTCTGCTCACCACCTGTGTTAGTGGCTCTGCATTGCTGTGACAAATACCTTAGAAAATCAACTTAGAGGGGGACAGATCCCTTTTGACTCCCAGTTTCAAAGCTTTAAGTCCATGATCATTTGTCTCCCCTACTTCGGGACTGAGATGATACAGAACTTCATATCTAAAAGGTGTGGCAGAGTAAAGCTACTTAGCTTATGACAGCCAGGAAGTAAAGACAGAGAGGCAGCTAGGGGTAAGATATAGTCCCCAAAGACATGCCTCTAAGGACATATTCCCTTCAACTAGGTTCTACATCCATCCTACAGTTTCCACCACCTTCCAGTTAGTCAATTCAGCTAAGAATCCCTCAATGGATTAATCCATTAATGAAGTCAGGGCCTCTTGATCCCACCACTTCTCACAAGCTTTACCTGTTGGGCTTTGCTACACTGGAGACCAAGCCTTCAATACTTGAGCCTTTGGGGGATATTCTGTATCCAAACCATAACAACAACTAATGTCTGTGGTCCTCTATATCCTGGTGTTTTGTTTCCTATGTATCTCAGTACCAGGATCTTGATGTGCTGATGGTGGCTGTTTTCAACCTTTTACTTTTCTCAAAGCATATATGTGATTGTTAACATTGACTTTGAAGTACTTGTATTTAAATAAACCCTTCTCCCCCAAAGCAGAAGTAAACACCACTCCTAATTATGGACTGTGGTTAAAGGAATATAGTCTGAGGATCACATGCTACCTGCATTTCTATAGCCTTTCTCTCCCACCCAGAACATACATTGAAATTCACATGAATTCCTAATTTCAAATTTTAAAAGTTTTATACTTTTTGAAAAGTTGATAGTAACAAATGAATATTATATATTTTAAAAAATAAATCATTCAAAAACTTTGGCTGGTTTGTTGTTGTACAGCATTTGTGACGCATTTCAGAACTGATGAGAATAAAAAAAAAAAAAAAAAAACAGCTGTGTCTCAACAGTCATTACGGGCTGTGGGTTTAGGGTAGAATTTCTGGCTCTGCTCCATGCATCCATCCAGAGGTTTGACAAGTAAATTTCTAGATCCTTCCTTATCATTGCCATTATGGGTCTGGTTTTCTCCCCCTGCACTTTCCCTTCTGTACCTCTCTACACATACTCCATGTTGACAAATCCATCATCTGCTAGAACATCAGCCTCCATCCTCCATTGATCCCTCATCTAATAGATCCCTCAGTATTTAAAGTGACTAAGAAACCAGCCATGCGATCTGAACTGCACTCACCTTGGCCTGGGGAAACGAGGCCAAAGTTTCTATTAACCAGAGAACTTTCTGGCTCTCAGTAAGAGCAAACCCATTTTCTTATGGCAGCTTTCCTGGTGGCTGATTCCACATCATAAGACCTAGAGGGACTGCTCGGGTCCAGAGCATTAGGCTTTCAGAGTCACAACCACAAAGGCCAGCTCTCATTCTGTCAAAGGACGGCTTCCTGCATGAGGCCTCTCGGGACCATCCTCATCCACACCCCAATTCTTCCGACCTATCTCCTCTCTGCTTTGATCTCAGATTTGCTGTGAGTTTGGCCTCCCCATCTACCTCGCCTGTGCCCTGTCTGTGATTCTAGTTCTCTCAGGTTGGTGGGGAAGGCCTTTTGTCCATCTGTCCTGCCGTCTCGTCTCCTGGCTATATCTGTACATTGCCCCTGTTTTGTTTCTGTCTCTCCAGTGTTGGTGCTGACAGCTCTTAGAAAACAGCCTAGAGAGGACAAGGACAGTACACATATTGGTGATATTTTTTTTTTCTCATTTTGAAGGACACTTCCATCGTATTTCTTATGGGATTGTTTCAGATTTCTGTCCTTGTGAAAAAGCACTTGATAAAATGACCTGAAAAAGAAAAAGTTTCATTTAGCTCCTGGTTTTAGAGGTTTCAGTCCATGGTCCATGGGTCTTATTATTTCTAGACCTAAGGTAAGGGAGAACATCACGGCAAGGAGGGAGTGGTGGTGCAAAGCTCTCATGGTGGCCAGGAAGCAAAGAGAAAGAGAGGAAGGAGCCTGGGTCCCCCTGTCCCTTCAAGGACACGCCCCCAGTGACCTAACTTCCTCACTAGGCTCCGCCTCCTAAAGGTCCTACCACATTTGAAGGACCAAACTTTCAACACACGGTTCTTTGGGCGACACTTCAAATTCAAACTATAGCAGAGTTGAATTGTGAACCCCCCCCAAAATGGTGAGTTCTTAACTCCCGTTTTTTGTGACCTTACTGAGAAATAGGACATTTACTTAAATCAAATTAACATGAAGACATTATGGCAGGCCCTAAACCAATATGACTGTGAATCAATATGACTACTCACTTATATAAATGGGAACCTTTGTAAACAGAGACAGGCATGTATAGAGAAGATGATGGGAAGCTACAGGCAGAGCACCATCAACAAGCCACAAATCCACCAGAGGGTACCAAGGATAGGGCAGAGACATGGGACAGATTCTCTCTCACAGCCCTCAGAAGGAATCAACACTGCCAACATCTAGAATTCTGACTTCGAGACTCCAAATTTCTATTGTTTAAGCTGCCTACTTTGAGGTCCTTTGTTACAGTCAGAAAACTAATACAGTGTTCAGCATGGTGTCAATGACCTCCTTAAGTAACAAAAGGTATTATTCCAGAAAAAAGAAAAGAATACACCAACGATGGAATAATGATTCAATATACATGAAGAATGTGATGTTCCTTTATTTTTAAACTGTTGACATATGAAACAACTGGGATGGTGATCAATTGAATACCATCTAAATCGACACCAGAATATTTTCAAAAAGTCCTTAATATTTCACATAAACAATCCTTTCCTAGCATTTTGGCCTTTTATTTTCCTCATTTTCCATTATAAATTTGGCTTTATTTTTATTCTTAGGCATATGAAGTCATGTTGATTATTACAGCATTCAGTTCTCCAAAAAAGGTAAAAATACAAAAATTTAATATAATCAACATGCCACATCAAAATTGATAGAAACTTCATTGTAATTTCTTATTTGTCAGGGAATAACACTTGCCAGTTTATTAGAAAAACAGCCTTAATAACTAAAAGACATGCAAAGGATATATCAGTTTTTAGTGTGGTATTTTATTTTCTCTTTCATTTTATTAAAAATTAATAGAGATGTAAGCGCTGTTGAGCGGATTTAAAACCCATCAGATACACACAATCTCGACTGGGGCAGACTCTTGAGAAGGGCCTTGATGATGTGGAATGGTGGGGGACTCGTTTTGCATGATATGCCCTTTTCTGATGTTAGAATGGGTTACTTTGTGCATGTGTTTTTTTTTTTTTAATTGGAGGAGACCAAGCTACTTTTAAAATATCTCAGAGAAGTATGGAAAAGGACAGAGGGTTTTATAATTGCCAAGAGATAATCAAGAAGACTAAAGAACTATTTATAAAGTAGGAGTGTGTGAGGCCGGGGAGGGGCAAGGCTGACTAAATGCATAGACTGGTCATTAGATAGCAAAGGAAGAACAATCTGCACAGATATTAGGAATATGGAACAAATATTTAAAATCAAAATTAGAAACGTACACATTCATACACATAGGTTAAATTAGTGGTAGTTGATAGACATTAGTGACTATCCTGGTTTTGGTATTCAGGTGGCAGTTGGCATCATGCTAGAGATGAAGCGTCACAAGGGGAAAAATTAGAATGGGTAGTACACAGAGATTGCCTTTTGAGTCTGCCATTTGCTAATTAACTATATGAATGTAGGTAAGTTATTTGGTCATTGTGCATCTTGTTTCCCTCATCTCTAAAGTGAGGGAGTTGAAGCAGGTACTATCTGCTGTTGGTTCCCTTCCAGCCCCGATCTCCATGGCTGCTTAAACAGCTACTGAAAGATCAGTCATTAAAAACTTTTGTGTGTCAACTTACTTATTGGTGAAAATTAAAAAATCTCAGTTTACAAAAAGCAGAGATGGAGCCTAAAATTTACTTCTTCGTGCCTCTCTGCATTGTTAAAATATAAAATCATTCTCTTTCTCTATCTCTTTTACATGCTCTTTCACTCCAGCGTGTGCCTGTCAGTAAAAGTAGGCCTGGGAAGAGTTACTGTGCTGTAATGACTGCATCAGGTCTTCCCAAGCAGCAGTCCCAGTGAATCCCCCCGTGGAACTGAAAAAGTCCTCGGACAGACAAGCAGGGGAGGCCAAGGTCAAGAGCACACAGGAAGGCACCGGTCGGGGATCCCAACCAGCTTCTCCAACTTTGGTTGCTGGTGCTCTTCTTTCCCTTGGTGTCTCCCTTCATCCCATCTCCTTCTCCTTTTAACTCTTGACAGTCCCTCTCAGTCCTCCCATCTTCTGCTCCCCTGTTCATGTCCTCCAAGTTCCCTCTGTAGATCTACATTGACTGTGCTCCAGTGCGAGTCCATTGCACAGCAGCCTGTTATGAACTGTGTTTCCTTTGAGCTGGTGTTTTTGTTTTGCTCTGTTTGGGGTTTTGGCAGCAGGGGGCATGCGGGGGTTGGGGTGGGGGTGCAGTTTCAGCTGGAGATTTAATCCAGGGAGTTTTACCACTGAGCTACATTCCCAGCTCTTTTTGCTTTAATTTTTTATTATTATTATTTTGATTTTTAATTAGTTTAATTTAGAGACAGGGTCTAAGTTGCTTAGGGCCTCTTTGACTTGCTGAGGCTGACCTTGAACTTGTGATTCTCCTGTCTGCCTCCCAGGTGGCCTGGATTACAGGCCTGCACTACCAACCCGGCCTAAGCTTGTGTTTTTGATTAGGAAACAAAACCACCTACTCCACTTGTGTTGGAGATTTTCTTATTGTTTGCATAACTGAAACTTTATACCCATTGAATAACAACTCCACATGCCCACCTCCCACTGCCTGTGGTAACCAACATTCTATTTTTGGCTTCTGTGAGTTTGACTACTTAGATTCCTCATAGGCAGCATTTGTCCTTGTGTGACTGGCTTGTTTCATTTAGTATTATATTTTATCTGTGTCCCATACAACAACATTTCCCTCTTTAGTAAGCCTAAATAATTTTAAATAACACCAAAGCATGTCAGAGCCAGGCTGGAAACCTGTGACTTCAGATATTTGGGTCAATGTTCTTTACATTAACCAACACTACCTGCCTGTACAGAGATTTGCTCAGTGGAAACCTCACGAGGATGACCTTCTGGATTTATTTTTCCTTGATATATTTTGATTAAAATTATGACAAGAAAAGACTTCTGAAATAATAGGACTGGCCCTGACAAAATTAGGGACAAAAAAAAAAAAAGTGTCTCTTCCTGTGTATGTCCTTTCTTATTTGTCCACTGGCCAAGCCATTTGTCTTCATGGCCAGCCCAAGATGCCCATGCAGCTTTCAGGCAGTAACCCATTCCATCAGGGTCCTAGGACAACGCCCCTTCATCATGTGGTCCACGATACCCTCCTAGACTGTCCAGATTCTACATTATAAAGGCAACTGCTTAGAAAAACTAAGGTTATTCTCATACAGAGGGCTTCCAGATATGAAGAGAAAAGGTGGCGAGAAGACTGGTAAACTGAGTCGGTGGAAAAGGAAACTCGAATGGCTTTATAAAAAGTTCTTTTGCCACATGTTGAAATCCATGTGTGAATTAGGCTGTTCAAGAACTGTCGGGGACATTAGGGAGAGGGGAAATTTAGGAGCATGAACTTGAGTGAGGACAGTGGCAGATCTGTTGGCTGAACAAATACAAAAGAAGAATGATTTGCAGGTATCACATCAAAAGAGACAGATCAGGTTTCAGTCATACGGCAGAGATTGTGGAAACAGGGGGAAATAACTTTATGTGAGTATATGTTACACAGAATTAGTAGCTATATTCCTGGTAAAGTGTACATCAATTTATAGGAAAAATGTTAAGGCGATTGTAATTTAATAGACAAGGTTACAGACAATTCACCAAAGGGGAAATATAATGAATACATGAGAAAATAAGCCATTTCTTAAAATCAATTTGAATAATTGTGAAGTACCATTTAATACTTCTTAAAATTGCAAAATAATAATAATCATGTTTTCTTAAAGTAACACTTATGTGTATTGCTGACAATATTGTGAATCACTTAAATGGCTTTGGAAGGTAATACAACAATATACAGCCTTTCAAAGTACAATTATGAAAATATGTAATATGGAAAGTAGTTCTAATAAAATAATCTAGATAAGCAGAAAAATTATATTTAACTCTCTGCAACTATGTAAAAATTATGATTGGATATAGAAAAGAAATACAGCAAAACTGAGCAAAATAAGTACATTTTAAGTGATTGATAGTGTCATTGTTAACGATATTTAATATTATTTGTTTTTAGTGTTTCATTCCTGCTGATTTCATATTTTTGCCCTTAAAAATAAGTAAATATACATTATATTATGCCTTTGCTATATGTTAATTTTTGCTTTATTTATTATATACTCAACACTCCTTTGTATTTTGGGTCAGTGGTAGGACAATTACCATCCCAGTTTGCCTGGGACTGAGGGAGTTTCAAGAACTCATGGCTTTTGATATTAAGAACAGGAAAGTCCCTGGTCAATGTATGTGAACTGGATTCCCTAAATAGAGTAAATATTAAAATTTTCTTCAATCTTTCTAAACCTAATATTTTATTCATGCATTATCAAATAGCGAGGCAATAACATCTTCATAATTTTTTGCTAGTAGACTTTTGACAAGCACTTTATGATTATTTTTAGTTTTCAATGATTCTTATTTTCTACTTAAATTGCTATCATATGTTAAAATTTACAACAATGAGCCTTCCTTTCCATACAGGGTGTTACAAGAGAAAATGGCACTTAAACTAGCAAAGGTCATCTTTTTAAAGGTTCAGCTCTGGAAAATAAAATTATTGATAGTTACTGTGAATATTTGAAGGAGAAAAAGTGAATGGAAAACAATTCCAGCAAAACTCTCGAAGCTGTAGGTTTTCCCGTCTGTTCATCTAAGTCCTAGTCATACCTTTAGCACGACTAAGCAAGTTCATTGGGAACATATTTCCCTCTTCTAGTAAAAATACATCCTATGTATTTGTTTCCCCACACTTGTATACTGATTCTAACCTTGCATCTTAAAAGTCTCTTGGATGAAATTTTTCCCAAAAGATTCTCTGGAAGAACAAACCCATCATTCCATTCAGGTTCCCTAGTAAGGAGTGGGAATAAATCCAATCAAACAAGAGTCTGATATAAATCTTAATGACTCCAATACATCAGTCGCAAAGAGTCTTGGGCAAACTGCAGGCCAGTGGAAAGCACCTTGCCTTCATCTCTTGGTGATTGCAAAGCTCAGGATTTCTGGCTGCTAATTCTCATCATTCATTTTTAGCCTAAATTCCTCAAATGGACTTGAAAAGTGGCTTCCAGAACATATCTTCTAGGTACATCTTACTAGACCCATATTAGAAACAGAGTCCTTGACACTTGCATGTAAAAGTGAATCTAATAGTTTAAAACTTTTTTTTTTTAGAAACCAAATGGATTAGCATTGCTATTTCTGTATAAATTAATTGTCCCTTTTCAGGCCATGTCAGTTTATTCTCCATCTACTATGTGTACACATTCATAAGGCCTTATAGTGTTTAATGAAGAGATCCTTTTTAAGTATTGATAGCCACGAGAAAATTATACCATGTTTGATCTGTGTTAAAGAATCAAAGTCCAAGATCTTTGAATGGAACTTAGAATAAAAATGTAATTAGGTTACATCCCTAAAGCCTGATATATCTTTAAACAAGACTGCAAATGAAACTTTATTAGAGCTTCAAATGAATTATTTCCTTGCCTTTTTTTTTAATTCATTTTCTTCCCCTTCTCTTTCATGTCTGTGTTACCAGCATTGCTGCTTGCATTTTACCTGTCTATTCCGGGGTGTTTTAATTATTTACTGCTTAACGAGTAGCACACAGAGGAAAGCCTCGTTCAGAGGTGCTTTCTCTGCAGCAGGTTTTTCTGTTTCAAAGCTTTGCAAGGAGGCCATGAGTAGCTGCACTGAGCCTGCAGTTCTGGCTGCACCGATTGAACAGTTCTGGGGGCAGTGTTTCCTCTGCCTGTCTGAGAAGAGACAGTGCTCCGGGAATATCTCTGCAGCAGTACAAACGGCCAAGAGCAGGGCGAGTGTTGGGTTAAAGTTGGATGAAGTTCTTTCCAATTAATGGCTTGAGCAGCATTGAATCTGAATGAGTGATACCGTTCCATAACATTTAAGTCTGAAGACATTTAATATAACAGGACCGACCAGATTCACTCCAATGGGTGAACATGAAAACACACACACACACACACACACACACACACACAGATATACTGACACACATGCCAAGATAACATCACATAAAAAGTTACTGAATGTCCATGAAGCAGCAGGCATTCAGCATGGAGCTGCATATTTTTACATGCAGCCATCCTTTAAACTTGACCTTGTGGTTTTTATTTCACACCCTTAAATAAGGGATGCTCAGGGGCAGTTGTGTGTGCATGGAGCTATAGCATCATGATACTGAAGTTCAAACCTTGGGCTCTGTCTGAAAGTCAAACATTTGACACAGTTTCCATAAAAGCTTGGGACATCACTTCTGTCCACCCAAGGGTCAAAAAGGTTCTGTCTGTCTATCTATCTTGTGCCTGGCACATAATGACTGTTCAGCTAACATTATTGTTCACACACACACACACACACTCAGCTAAATAGATTTTTTTTTAATTTTGTTAAGTAGGTGTTTTTTGTTTATGTTTTCGTGACAGCCAAAATAACATATGTTCATTGTCCATCAAAGTGAGGATGCAGGACCGGGGGAGTTAGTACTCTCCTCTCCTCCTCACCTCCGTCTCTGACACTCAGTACTCAGGCTCTGTCTCCACGCCTCCCTCTTTGCTCATATAAACATACACAATTCAGATTGAATGTAGTTTATTTAAAAACCTGAGCAATATGTAATGTAGGTAGAAATGACATGATTGATTAAGTCCGAACAATATAATTCAGTAGTCGATCTGCTGTCGATATGGACTTTAGTTTTCCTCAGACTTTTATGCCTATCAACATCTTTTACTTAGTATTTTTAAATAAGGTGAAAACATAATAGTAAAATGATTTGTTATATGAGGAAAAATGGCAAAGTCTACAAACTCTACAAGGTTTGTCAATGGCTAGTATTGATTCCATAGTTATATATTATCCAAATGTGTTATGTTTAAATTGTTTTATTCTTTTGAGTAAATTTGATGCCTTTAATTATGCACTTCTAAGGACAAAAAGTGCTTTATGCTTAACTTCTAGACAATACAAAACCCAGGCAGAAATTGATGGAGGCTTACAGCCACGGAGCAGTTAGACCTGGGCACTGACCACAACTCAGCTATTTAAATCATAAACACAACAATTAATAACAACTCGGCCAGAATATTTTGGAGGTCAAGGCAGATTTTCTGGATTTTAAAAAATTAACTTGTTATGGCAGTATGTAAAAAAGTGGAGGAGTAACCAATGTGAATCTGCAATATGTATACGGGGTAAAAATGGGAGTTCATAATCTGCTTGAATCAAATGTATGAAATGTGATATATCAAGAGCTTTGTAATGTTTTGAACAACTAATAATAAAAAAATTTTTAAAAATTAACTTGTGTTAGTTTTGCTGACTTCAGACATAAAGACCTTGATGAGGTTCCCCTACACCTGTCTTGCTGTCTAGTGGGACCCTTCTCACTGTCTGCTTTAGTGACTGACAGTCTCTAATCAGTGTGTGCTGGATTCCTATCCTGTCCACCTGAAATCTGTGCTCAGAATAATAAAGAGAGGATTCAAATTTTAAAATAGCCTCTTAAATTTCTTCTAAGTATCCCAAAGTAGTTACTCAAAAGTTATGAGCACATTTTCCTCCCAGTTTATTAGGGATGCTATTGAACTACAGAACAAAATCTTTGTTCTCCAGCATTCTGTTGTGCAATGGTGTACAGTGGGTTATAGCCCACAACAAATCTCCTACAGGAGATAAACCCTTGAAAGTTGACAGTTTCCCCTGGAAGTGTGACAAGCCCTTAACTATTTCAGCATACGGAGTGCTGTTATAATTATCATAATTGAATGTAAAAACTGAAAGATAGTATAAATTGTTAATGCAGTTAAGCCGAAATGGAAAGCAATGGCTCTTGTTTTTACAAAGGGCAATAACATTTTTCTCTTTTCGCTACTGTTCAATATTGCTTCTAGCAGATTTTATGTCTACATCACACAGAATAGTAACTTAACGCCAAAGATGTCCAGTAGCTCCGGATTAAAATGTAATATAATATACATAAAGCTTTATTGTTCCTTTAGGTTGTTGTTTTAAACTAAAGTGGAATATTTCCCTAAAGTCCTCAACAAATGTGCACAATTTAAAACTAAATATACTTAAGACATGTACCAGGCTGCCGAAGAAATGGGCCTTATGGACCTGTCAAATTATTTTCATGCAATTGTTTCTGTAGCGTTATTTTTACTGGCAAATGTACAAGTTGATAGAAAAGGAAATAATTAGCTACTTTCACAATTGCTGAGGCATGGAGCTAAAACAGGCCAGTCTATGTGTCTCAGAGATTGTGACATTTTAAATTACCTGAACAATACCAGCAGCCATCTTTGGTCATAATTAACACCTTGCCTAATTAATGTCAGGTCTGCAGAGAGTCCCACTTTATTTATAAAATATTATTTTATTCTAACCTGCTTTTGCCCTTACAATATTGCAAACTTTGGGTTTATTTGCATGCTGTTTTCTTAAGCGGAACAACTTCTTTTTCCTTTCTTTTTTTTTTCTTTTTCTTTTTTTGTTTCCCTCCCCCTTCAAGTAATCAATGCACTGCTGAATGAGTTCATTTTAATGCACTCAATCATGCCTCTAATGTTCGTAGCTTACGGGCGCAAGCATCAGTAATGCAGGAATGTTATATGGCTTTAGTTTGGGCCATTTCATAAAATATTCATGGAATCAAAAATGTGCATCAAAATAGCGGCTGGGAGAATTACATTTATGTTCTTGCTTTTATGGCAGCTTCACATTTAAACCCATTTGTGTTAATATCTAGTCAATCTTCCTACTTTAAAAAAAACTAAAATGGGAGAGATCATATACATTCTCCTTTGCTTAATATTTGTTCTAGACATCTGCTGTGATACAACAAATATCTATAAACTTTCAGAAATGTTGTGCAGAGAAGAGGGGTAAGCCACAATTTGGAGAATATCCAAATATATAAAATCTTATTTTCTCTACATAGTGTTTGTCTTAACATCCCACCATGCATTTTGCAGTTTACCACATTGTCTGGGTTTTGTTTGTATTTTTAAATAAATGGACAGATTTCTCGTTAGGGAGGGCTTTAGATAAAGTAAAACTCCCTTGAAGTAGTTTTATTTTAAGAGTGCACGTTCCTTTGGGTGAATAACTTGAAATGCATGCCAAAACTCCTTACTGTTTATGTAGATGTTATAGAATTTTGTTTAAAAATATAAAATAAAGTAAAACTGAGGCTTGGCCCACCTCTGCTCTTACCTGGGTACTCTGGTGTTACGTACGCAGTTGTTCACAGCATTCTCCTGAGTTGTGTTTTCTGGCAGTCTTTCACATTATTGCAATAAACTGACTACTGAATGGATCCACAGAGGGTCATCTTTAGTCCCTCCAATGAAACACTTCAGCTCTGTGTTCTCTCCTGGTTCACACGAAATATTAGTGGGACCACCTGGAATTATGCTTGATGTAGAACCATGTTCCAGGCACTTAGTTGGCAAGAGTTGGTGTGTCCAGCCATTGTGGCCACTGTTGCGACACTTCTTACTCATGGTGGTGATTCCCAGTGCCACATGACCAGGCTTCCCCTGGGAGACCTTCCTCTGGCCTCCTCTTTCCCATGCTCTTTTCTATTAATGCTTTTTTTGTGTGATGTGCATATAAGCTCCGCCCTCTGCCCTTCTTCTTCAAGGGAAGCCATGTTCACACTTGAGAATTCCAGAAGAGGACAGTCCTTGGACCCTTGGCCTAAACACGTGTTCTTGTCCACTAAAAGACTGATAGAGGGATCTAGAAATCTCTGCAGCTTCTGATATATTGAAGCTTATTATTTGGTGACAAAGGGTAGGCTATAAACTCTTTGAGGAAGTTACAAAGGGATGCTATAAGCCCAACTTGAAAATCTGATTTGTTATCTTCATTGCTATTTACACTTACCTTTGTCAATTTTACAGTCTCTCTCTCGGGAATATTAAATTCAGAAATTTCAGATAAAGCAAAATGCACTTTGTCTCAATAGTTGTGTGGTCAATTAATCAGAAATGTATTCAGAAAGTAAGATGGTGGTTAAGGTCCACGTCAAATTTGGAGAGAAAGATTTGATAGAAATCTCCTTAAAGACCGGATAGTCATCCTTAAAGGAAATGCTTGCTTGTTTAAATTACTGTGCTGCCTTCATTGCATGAACCTATTTTTTAAACATTTTTAAATCGAATATTATGCTACGTTTGTGCTCTCAAATTCTGACCAGCTTTTAGGAAGAGTAGCCAAGTAGCCAGGCTCCGTGGCACATGCCTGTAATCCCAGTGGCTCTGGAAGCTGAAGCAGGAACATCAAGAGTTCAAAGCCAGCCTCAGCAAAAGTGAGGCACTAAGCAACTCAGGGAGACCCTGTCTCTAAATAAAATACAAAAAATAGGGCTGGCGGTGTGGCTCAGTGGTGGAGTGCCTCTGAGTCCAATCCCCAGCACCTCCATCCCCCGCAAAAAATAAAAGTAGCCAAGTTATTTGTGTGCTTATGGTCATTTGGATCAATTCCTTGTTGGCTTATTTGCTGCCACCAAATAATTTTACAAACAAATTCCTACAGATGAGAAGGACTGAAAATGAGACTTCTGTGTAGGAACTTTCACTTTAAACAGCACTGACCAGAACCCCAGTAGCCTCATTTGTGGCACAGTGGTATAGGAAGGGAGGCCAAGTCATCAATAGCTGCATGAGGCCTCAGCTGACCAAGCCTGGAACACCCAAGGAAAACCAGGTGTCCCCACACAGGTTATATGGCTTAGGGGAAAGCAAGGAATTTGAATGTAGTTGGTTAGTTATACAACACATTCCTCAGAAAGTCAGAAGCACATCAGAGGCTCCTCTCTGTACTGTTATTGGAGGTTACCTGTGACAACCTGAGTTTCAGAATGATAGAACTGTAAGAGATTAGAAACCATGCAATTAGAACATTGCTTTAAACACAAGATATTTATGTCCAGAGAATTTAATAGGCCATCTAACTTCCTGTCTCCGGGTTTCTCGATCAGTATCAGATGTGGTAGACCCAGTTGTGTGGGCTTGCAACAATCTTGGGTTTAGATCCTCATCGTCACTTACTTTAAATCTGGCTTATAATAACTGAATCATTTAATCTTTGTGAACTGCACTTTCCTCTCTAGTGAAAAAGTAATAGTCATATCTACTTCACCAGTTTGGGGAAGGCAAGATAATTCATGGGGAAGACACCTCCCATTTTGTAGGCCTTTAGGAAAGGCCAATTTCCTGTTCTCTTTTACTTGAGTATCTCAAGCTCACGGGGGACTTCAAGTAGACCCTCTGAGAGCAAACTATGGGCAATAATCATAAGCAAAGTAGTGCATGATACTAGCCCCCAAAGCTCTAGCAAAAATACAATTCAACCACAAAGACTATTTCTACTTATCTATTTATCAGAAGGTCATTTTTCCATTGAAACCAATGTCCCCAGAACCTCCCTTACTTCATTCCTGCTAGATAGCCTGTCCAGGCAACTTAGCCACCCAAGACTCAGCCACCCAAGGCAAGTCTGGCGTACAGACACCAGCCCACCTTGAATTCTCTACCCATTCCCTCCACCTCTCCTTTCCCTACATCAACCCTCCCCTCCTCCTTCTGCCCCCAGGTAGATCAAATATTTGACATGGCTGTCATTTCTCATTTACTATTTGCACCGCTATATTTTGTTTGCATCTAATTCTAATTAACTGGGTTACCTGGAGCTTCATCTCTTTTATAGTACCTATTTTTTTTCTGAAACAATCTGGTTTTCTCAGCTTCTGGTATTCACTGTTCCCTATTCATATGGCTCAAAAGACATATGTGTCTATACTTTATGAATAGATGGATACTTTGGAGAAAAAAAAAAAAGAAGAAGTAGTCCTGTCTACATCTTTCCGGGAATGTAGAGCTATACTTTGCAGGCAGAAATATAGTTAACAGAGGAAACAGAACACACATTTATGTCAGTGCTCCATTCCAGTTTTTAAAAATGAGGGTCACGGGTATTTGGAGGAAGGTGTTTCTGGCAAGAGGTGCTACAGGAAAGCCATGAAAAACTATGCCTGCTTTTGTAGGAGGAAAAAAAAAATTGTCAGCAAAGAGGAAGAGATCAATTAGAGGAGTGAATTTGAACCTTGAAAATTAGAATCAAAGGAAAGAGCAGTTGGATGTTATTTTTAAAATAACTTAGATTGCACTTATATCTCTCATTACAAAATAAACACATTTTGATGATAGAAACTTTAGAAAATGCCAATGAGCAGAAAAGGTAAAAAAAAAAAATCAAGAAAAATAAGAAAGGAAATCAGAAAAGAAACCATTTATCACCCATAATCTTACTTCCTAGCCACTAACGCTTTGTAAACGTTTTTTGACATTTTCTGGTATTTTCACTTATAGACACCTGCCCATGTAATGAAATATTCTTTGTAACGCCAAATTTGTGGCTTGGTAGTCTTGTCTCATGTGAAAGTTTCACACGATGCATTTATAAACAGCCCTGCCACACCCATGGTCCTCTCTGGTTCTCTCTGCTGACGTTCCTGGTGTGGCAAGAACCCAGCACGGCCATGTCTTTACTGACATTTTGTGCCAGTCATTTGTGGATGATCCATGGCTGTTGGTTGTCTTTCTTTGGGACTATTATTCCTGTTTGTGTGTGTATTCCTTAATAGCACTTTTGATAACAAACTCAGTGCAAAAAAAAAAAAAAAAAAACAGAGAAATTATATGCAGTAGTCATGTTTGAGTAAGTATGTTGACCTAATATGTAATGCAGAGTTTATTCAGTTAGGATCATATTGTTATAGGGACTCAGGTAATTCTTGTTTTTCTCAGGATGAGTAAGTTGGACTTAAAGAATACAACAAATTAGTGGTTATATTTCAATTGGCTGTTAGATATTTTGGAAGTCTTATCATTACCAACTGATAACACTAGCTACGTTTATTGAGCACTAACTCTGTAACGCGTTGAACATGCATTTGTTCATCTCTCACAATAGTACCTAGTTACACTATAAAGCTGTTTCACAAAATAATAAGCTAAGGCACAGAGAGGGCAGGGATTAGCCCGAGGCTAAGCAAAAAGTAGTAGAGCTGGGATAAGAACAGGCTGTCTGCCCGTAGCCTGCACTCGCTCTTCTGCTGCAGTAAGGGCCTAGGTAGAAACCTCTTTTCACTAAGCTCAGTGATGTCATTTCAATACCATCAAAGACCATTTACATTACACTGTATGGTGAGCATTTGCACAAGGTGATTAACAAGTAAATTACAACGTATAGCAGGGAACTGCAAGCGCCTCTTCTAGAAACGTTAACTCATGTTGGAAGGAATAAAATAATTTAAGGCTAATTTAGAGTTTTGGCTTTGAGGAGATACATTTTGGACCGTATTATGGGGTATACAATCCAGAAAGGCAATTAAACTACATCCTAATTATTCAAAAGTAAACAGTTTAGCTTTCAAAATAAACAAATGCCTCCCTCAAACTTTGAGAGACAGCTTAAAGATCCATAAATTGAAATATGTACCAGATGTACCCTTTCTCAAGATATCTAAATTCTTCCCAAGAATGAAGAAATTGCCATCTCCTGGGAAAGCGACAGAGAATACTGGGTGAGAGCAGGAACTCTGAACAAAACTTTCTGGACCTACCACCCACTACCTCACCTGGCCTCAGTTTTCTCTTCTGTAAAATGGAATCCTAACAGTCCCACTCCACAGAACTGTTTTGAGGATTAAATGGGACCTGCATGTAAAGTACATAGCACAGTTCCTTGTCATCAAGGTGCTCCGTAAATGTCAGATGATGTGATTGGGATTCATGATTGCTGCTGGACTTCCACTCTGTCTCTCAGCATGTGCAATCCCAGTCTGGCCCTCACTAGCTGAAGTACGTCCCTCTTGCAGGTGTCAAGCCAGAATTCCTGCTGAATCTGAGATCCAGTTAGTAACAGCTCCTTTAACTCCTTTTCTGCCTCTGAGATCAAATTCTTCCCCTGTATTCCAGGCTAGTAAAGCTAAGATATACTCAAAATTTCTGAGAACATGTTCTGGCCCGTGGTTTATATTTATGAATGGCTTTTATTCTTCAGGTCAGCTTCTGGAAGCCGCTGAGCATTATGAGGCATTCCATCAATTGACACAGGGGCGGATATGGAAGGATGAGACAGAGCGCTTTCTCAACATGTGGGCCTGCGAGAGTCTCCTGAGGACCTACAGATTACTCTCAGACAAAATGCTGGAGAATAAAGAATACAAACAGGCCATCAAAATTCTAATAAAAGCTTCTGAAATAGCCAAAGAAGGTGGGTGGAAAAGAACCCTCTCACATTGCTTTCTTTAATGGACAGACACTGGTTCTCCCAAGAGTGAAGTGAAACCCTTCAAGTGTTAGGGTGATTATTTCCTATGAAATGCAAAGACAAATGCCATCAATATACTTTCAAATTTCACTGTAAAACAGAGGTGGCTTAGTGCTGACAACAAGAAATCCATTAGTTCCTTGAAAGCTTTATCTCCAAAATTACAACCCGCTGTGGATAGCCTTGTAAAACAAGGAACCTACAATGAGAAGATAAGGTCACCTGCAAAAGTTAAGGTGTGTGTGTGTGTGTGTGTGTGTGCATGTGTGTGTTAAAAGTTGTATATTTCTAGCAATCTGAGAGAACTTTCATTGTTTCTAAATTTCCTACATATAGTCAGATAACTTGGAAATCATGATGAATATTTAGTTAGGGATAACAGGAAAATAGAACTTCAATATATTTTGGACAATTGGCTCTCAAAGTGTGGCCTCTGAAACATCAGCATCACCAGGAGGCAGGATATGAAAGCAGCATCTTAGGTCCCAGCCCAGGCTGCCTGCAACATCCCCAGGTGATTCGTATGCATTTACAACAGGAAAAGTGCTTTTGTGAGAGTTGCTCACATCCTTAATGTTCTATATCATTTATGACTGTATATAATATAAGGGGAAAATTTGGAGCATATCCTTATAAGCTTTTAATTTGTGAAATACAAGGATATTCTGTTGCCATGTAGGAATTTACTAATAGACTAGCATTTTCATGAAGGAGAAAAAATTCTGCCCTTAAACTGAAATTCATAAGCTCATGGATATATTTAACTGATTTAAGTAACAGGTGGCTTATTTGAAGTAAACAGAACTAATTTGGGGGGTATGGTTTTTAATTTACCAACAAGTGAAAGTGAACAGCTTATTCTTTCAGTTACTTTTTTTAAATAAAATTAATTGAAATAGTCACAGGAAATCACCGTCGTTGAAAGACATCCCACTAAATGAACAACTTTTGAACAGATGACGACCTATTACCTTCTCCAAGGGGGTGAACACTGACATAAATCATTAGCTCTTAGGTCGATTTCAGCAACCAACTTTTGTTGCATGAAATTGGCGAGAACTTCAATGCAAAGGCATGTATATTAGTAGGGCACCTATATTTTACTTTAGGTTCACATTTGCTGAGTTGTAAGAGAATTCACAAAAAGAAAGGAAGGTAACCGAGACCTCTGCTAATGGTGACAGCCCTACCAAGCAGTCTCCTTTCTGAAAGCATCTCACTTTCCAAAGGACAGAGAAGGGGAACAGAAGAAAACGTACTTCTTGTGCTGTAATAATTTTTGTGTGTGTGTGTGTGTGTGTGTGGTCCTGGGGATTAAACCCAGGGGAGCTTCCTTTTTTATTTTTAGTTTTGAGATATGGTCTCAATAAGTTGCTGAGGCTGGCTTTGAGTTTGTGATCCTCCTGCCTCAGCCCTTCAATGCGCACCACCACACCCAACAGATATCCTCTTTTCTTTCTTTTTCTTTTTCTTTTTTTTTTTTCATACTGGGTATAAACCCAGAGGCACTTAACCACTAAGCCACATCCCCAGCCCTTTTAATTTATTTTTTAATCTTGAGACAGGGTCTCACGAAGTTGCTCAGGGCCTTGCTAAGTTGCTGAGGCTGGCCTCAAACTTGTGGTCCTCCCACCTCAGCCTCCCAAGCCACTGGGATTACAGGTGTATGTCATCATGCCAGCTAGCCTTTTTTTCTTAATGTCTTCCAATGAGCCACTGCTTCATGAGTGGTCATTCAGTGAGTGGTGAGATCAACTGCTGCCTGAAGGATTGCTAATTCATGAAATACTTCATGATTGGGAAGCAGGGTTCAGAAATCTACTCTCCCAAGAACAAAACCACGTGTGGATCTGTCAGCATTGGCATTACCCAGGTATTAGACAGAAGAAGCTAATGAGTTCCAAAAGTAGAAAAAAGGAAAGTATTAATATTAAAATAAGAACTTTAAATAGTTCTTTAAAATATTTTAAATATATATGTTACATTAATATACTAAAGGTGAATAAGCTATAGATTTATCAAATGGTATGATGAATGTCTTTTTAAACCATATGTTGCACCTTTATACATTTTGCTTTTGGAAAGAAAAAATGGGTAGTTCCTGGAATAAAATTTATCTCCCAAGAATTAGAAAGGCTTAACTCCTTGTAAAAAGATGATGAACAGCTTTACCAGTGGTGAGCAGAGAAGAAAGAACATGTTTAGATTTCAAAATGTGAATGGAATTTTGTACCAAGAAGTCAAGCTCTGTCATTCTCTCTCAAGGTTTAACCAATAAATAGCTTTTGAATTGAACATAACCAGAATAACAATCTCTTATTTGGCTACTCATCTGCTCTGCTGGAAACTTAGATGAATGTCAGTCATGTGGTGAGTGAAGGTACAGCAGTTAACGGTGGTACCCTCACCAGTCATTACAGATGCTGGACAATGGTAGGCTGATAGAAAGGGTATACCTGCCCATCAAAATTACATACTGAAACCAGACTGAGTGGATTACAGGAGGATCACAAGTTCTAAGCCAACCTTAGCAATTTAACAAGGCCCTAGGCAACTTAGTGAGACCTTGTCTCTAAATAAAAAAAAAAAAATTAAAAAGGGCTGAGGATGTAACTCAGTGGTTAAATGTCCCTGGGTTCAATTCCCAGGGTATCAATAAATAAACAAATGAACAAATAAATAAAATGGTATAATGGTGGGTAGACAGAGGGAAACCCCTCATCATTAAATATCTCATGAACCTTACTCTAACACCTGGGATCCAGTAACTTACGTTTACATTGGTCTTTGTTTTATTCGGTGCACAGCTAGGCTTTGGGGATCATTGATAAATCTGGATACTTTTTAAAATAGCAACTTACTGCTGGTAGTTGTGATAAATCAATTTTTTAATACCACAGTAATATTTCTACATCTGTATTTTAGCAAATAACAAAAAGATGGAAGGAGAAGCTTTGTATTACTTGGGCTTAGCACACCTGGCTGCCGAGGAACAGAATACTGCAATGACAGTAAGTTAAAGTGAACTTTTAATTATTGCCATTTTAATTGCTATTTTATTATAGTATGTGCTATTGTAAGGCCATCCCAAAATGTATCAGGCTTGACATCAGTGTGCCTATTTACTTGACTCAAACAGAATAGCCGTATGTTAGAATCATGAAAAAAAATTTTTTGATTCTATTATTTACCGGAGGTGGGATATAGTTAGTTACTATGAAATACTTTAGAATATGTAAAAGTTAAAAGTATGGAGTAATATTATCCCTGAGCCTCCAATATCACTAAGGACAAAAGAGAATGTGTTCAAATGATAGTGAAAAGTAAACAGATAAAATTGCAGAAATTCCCAGTTTGATGTAGGATACTTTGCTTAAAAATGTTAATAAGTGATCTCAAGTGTTGTGCCGATATAGATATTCAAAGTGTGAGTAGGGAAAGTGGCTAGTCTCATCTGAGAAGCATCCTGCTCAGGACAGTATTAGTAGTTGCCTATATTGTGACCAGATTTTTTTTTGGCTGAAAAAAAATATATATATATACACACAGTTATCTTTACTGTATTTTAACTGAAGTCATTTTCTGGTCTTTTCTTACTTGTAATATATTTAAAGTGCAGTTTTATTTCACTTCACATTCATCCATCCCCTTTAAGGGATTTGATATACAGTAATATATTATTTGATATACAGTATTATCTTTATTTTTAGCCTTGAGGATCTTGTTTGTGCCTTTAGATATTTATGCTATGTAGGGTTCCTACATATGGCTCCATGTTTTCCTCTAGCTTCCTTACCACCAATCTTCATAGAAAACTTGGGTTTTCCTAGGTGAGCATCCCGCTTCCAAGTTTTCAGTTAATGATATGCATTCAGCAACAATCTGCTCCAGATTCTTTGGGGACTATAGAGACCAATAAGATGCATGCTTCCCTTTAGGGGTTAATTTAGTCAGGATAACCAACTTATAAAGATAACTATAATTCAAAGCAGGATAAACAAGGGGTTTCTAAGGGAAGAGGGAAGAGGTTGGTTCCAACACTGAAGACCAGGAGGTTGCACAGAAGAGCTATTGGGGAGTCGGGTTTCTATAGGCAGAAAACATGAGATCCAGAGTGAAAGTAAACACACACACACACACACACACACACACACACACACTCACACACACACACCACACTTTATATGAGCCTACTAAGTGTTCTGGGAACATGAAAAATGAAATGCACTAGGAGGTTAAGTTGGAAAAAGGTGAAAACTAGCTCATAGATTCTCTCTCACATGACAAAATATATTCAAGCAACGCAGTGGAGTGCACAGTGAAAAGTAAGCCATCCCTCCATCCCCATATTCAATCTCATAGTTCTTTCCTCAAGAACAAATGCAGTTACAAATGTCTGGTTTAACTTTCCAAAATATTCCATGCATGCATAGCATACATGTGCATATAAATCTGGGTCCTTTTGGTTATTTATAAAATGATAGCATTTATACTCACCCCCCTACACCTGGAGTTAACTTCTTCCATATTGAAATAGACATATCTTTTTTGACTTTTTTTTAATTGTTCCAATTCTATTGGGGTATGAATGACAGACAAACAATGCATATATTTAAGATGCAAAATGTGATGTTTTGATGATGCTACGACAGCCTAATCAAGCTAATTGTCCTAGCCATCACCTCATATATTTCTCTATTGTTTTTGTGAGAAGACTTAAAATTACTCTCTTAGTATATTTTAAGTACATGATACTTTGGTATTAACTGTAGACATGCCTTGTTCTAAAAAGGCTGCATGCCCCCCACACACATTGAGTGGCTGTACTATAATGTATATAGCCATGTCCTACTAGTGGGCAATAAGATCATCTCCAATGCTTTCTTATTACAAAGAATATGTGGCAATGAATAACTTTGTGAAAAATTTATCCATAGGAGATTCCCAGAGGTACAACTTGTTGGGTATCTTATACTCAAGTGGTTTAGTAATAGAGCGATTGAAGAAACTATATTCAATGCCCAAGTGAACAATTTCTTGAAACTCTTACTTTCTTCAGAAAAGTATTAAAATTGTCTTTGTGGAAATAAATGTGAGACTTATGCCTACAACCCACCTATTGACCGTGTGACCTTGGGCAAGTCCTTAATCTCTATAAGTCTCAGTTGCCTCTTGAATCCTGTGGGACTAGTAACTATGCTGACTTTACAGAGAGTCGTAGGCTACATGGGAGCTCCCCCAGAGACGCCCCTGTCAATCCCTAGACCCCACCAGTGTAGATGTAATGAATTGCAGGATCTTAAGGTGAAGTGTTTATCCTGGATTGACTGGAGGGATTCTAAATCCAAAGACAAGCACCTGTATGAGAAAAGGGCGGGAGATTGAAATAGACCTATGTGCAGAGGAAAGGTCATGTGAAGGTGAGGGTGGAGAGTGTGGAGACTCGGCCACTAGTGGAGAGTGCCTGGAGCCTCCAGCAAAGGGAAGAGTGACGCAATGCACGGACCTGTCCTGGCTCCCGGAGAGGACCCCACCATGACACCAGACCCGACTTTTAGCCTTCCACGCTGCAGGAGAAGAGATTCCTGTTATTTTAAGTCATCTGGTTTGTGGTAATTGCTGTGTCAGCCCTAGGGAACTAATACATAGGGTGATTAGAAGAGATAATTGATGTAAAGTTTCTAAAAAGTGTCTGCTTGCTATATAATAGGCCTTTAATTATTAGCTTTTATTATTATTGCACTCATCTAAGTCTCTGGATTCGAGTAGTGGTAGGAAAGATGGAAGGAACTAGATGGATTCAGAAGTCATAAAGGACTTAAAATAGGAGATGAAGGAAACAGGCATTGAGATAGATGGTCCCTGAGTGCCCAGCTGTGAACCTGGAGAGATGCTGGTATCATTTCCTGAGACAGGGAATGTTAAAGGACACCCAGTCTTGGGGTGAAGTGGAAAACCCAGTTTGGGATTTGCAGAGTTTGAAGAATTTTGGAAGTACCCAAGGAGAGTTCAAGTGGACAGTTTAATATGTGGCCTCAAGATGAAGTGAGATTGGAGACACTATAGGTGATGGTTAATTTCATGGGTCAACTTGCCTGGGTGCTAGGGGCTGCCCAGATAAATGGTAAACATTATTTCTGAATGTATCTGTGAGGTTATTTCTGGCTATTAGCATTAGAATTGGTGGAGTAAAGGAGGTGGTCCTTCCCATTATCCAATCTATTGAGGGTCTGATAGAATAGAAGGGTTCAGAAAGGGCAAATTCTGTCTGCCAGACTGTTTGAGCAGAGCACTCATGATTCAAAAGTGTTCAGAGCCAAACTGGAATCTATACTATTGGCTCCAAAACTCTCAGTCCTTCAAAATATGTCACCAGTTCTCCTGGGTCTCCAGTTTACAAGTAGATAATAGTTGGATTTCTCAGCCTACCTAATGACATGAGCCAATCAATACCTTATTAAAAAAAAAGCTCTTCATATATTTATGTGTGAGAGGCTATGAGAAAATATGAGAGAATACATTTATTTTACTTTAAGACTTTTAGCTTGTGGCAATTTGTTACATCAATCCTAAGAAGCTAAACATGGGTGATGGGAAGAGATTTCATATATACACACAGTTGGTTTCTCTGGAGAACCTGACCAAGATGGTGCATAAATTTGTTAAGTTTTAGCATATTCATGGTGTGGAGTGGATGAAATTTCCTAGAGAGTATTAATAATGATTTTTAAAGGCCTAGGGTGAAGCTAGTTGAAGGAGGGAGGTATGATGGAGATCAAGGGGGAGTGCCCGGGAAGGTAGGAGAAAAGCAGGTTTAGATGGTCTCATGTAAGTCAGGGATCAGGTGCTCCTAAGACACAAATGGGCGAACCCTTTCACTTCCTATCCCAGGAACTGGGCTGGAAGGAAAAAGCACTCCAATAGCTCTAGGATGGAGAGTCACTGGCCACTTGGAATCACACTTATGAAAAGGTCTCTGGGATCCCCAGTCTGGTGCTGATTTGGGGGATTCAGTTCTTGTATCCCACACCCCACAAAGATCCTGGACTAGTGACTTATCTGAGTGCTTAAGCACTGAGTCCAGAAGCATCTCTCCCTCCCATGGTCTTTTGCCAGGTATCTCTGATGCAGGGCCTGGAAGTTCCCCAAGGTCCAGAAAAGCCAAAAAAAAAAAAAAAAAGTCCCAAAAGAGGTCAAAAACACTCCATCTCATGTGGGACTCAAACCTCGAAACCTCAGACTTGGCCCTTTTTTACCCGAGGGCAGCCTGTGTACCCAGCCAACTGTTTCTAGTGGGAAATCTCCCTGACCCATGGGCAAGTAGGTGCCTGGCTTAGAGTTAGAGTTACTTAACCCTTTGTACTCAATTCTCCAGCCAGGCTAGTGGTTTTGGGAAACCAAGCAAGGCCATAGACCCAGCCCAGGGACCAGCTCACTGCTACATCCACAGTAACTTTGCAGCTGGAAAGAAACAGGGGCTGTCTTCAGCACCTACATCTTGCCAGAGGCCAAATATTGTTGGCTACTTGGACACAGCTCACCCAGAACTAAAGGAATTGCAGAAGCCAAGCAGAATATTTGAGTACAGCTGCAGGGTCAGCAAAGAACCAGTCGTATGCCACCTGCAAAGCAGAGATGGCGTCAGACTCCTCGAAGTAAAACAGTAGCCAGGAGTGACTACTGAGAAATCATGGGGGAAGGGAAACCAGGGCGGGGTGTGGCTGGGAGGGGAAGGGTCTTCTTGATGATTCAGGGCTGGAGGTTTTGCTGCTCAGCCTGATTTCAGAAGGAAGCCTGTTTTTGCTGTTACACTGAGCTAGGTTCTCAAAACACCCGTCACCTTATTTTGATTTCAGATTTGAAGACGATGTCTTTTAATTCTCCCCAGTGTCTTATTTTAGCCACTTTCCCTGTTTCCTTTAAGAGATAAGTGGGCACTCTTCAGACTTTTGTTTGCAGCTCTCTTATCGTTTTATTTCTGAACCTGGTGAAGGTAATCACATCACATCAGTCATCTATCACCTGTTTACAACTTAGAGCACGTCTTTCTCTCTGCAGTTTCTCTTCTCTGATGGCATTGCTTCTGGCTTACCACGTCTATTAGGAATCTGCAACAGAACAATGCAATGCCTTATTTAGTGAACGTACTATAAAAGTACAATGATAAAATTAAGTAAGTAGGATTGATTCCCTGGTTGACTTTTTGAGGGGAGGGAGTACTGGGGATTGAACTCAGAGGCACTCAACCACTGAGCCACATCCCAGCACTATTTTTTTTGTATTTGATTTAGAGTCAGGGTCTCACTAAGTTGCTTAGTGCCTCAATGTTGCTGAGGCTGGCTTTGAACTCTTGATCCTCCTGCTTCAGCCTCCCGAGGTGCTGGGATTACAGGCATGCACCACCCCTGGTTGATTGCTTAGAAATCTAACCAGTTATTTAATTACAAAGTGATTATTTAATATAAATTAAATTTGTTTCTTTTGAAATCCTTTTCTAGTTCTACTTTCCCACCACCCTGTACACCGTTAACATTATCTTCAACTGTTTTAAAGCATTGAGCATTTCTATCATTGTGTGCTATAGAGACGAGTAGAAATGTCCAGAGGTCAGCTGTGTTGTGTTAAAGCCAGTGCAAGGCCATGTTCCATTGCACTGAACATCTTCCATTTTTTTCTCTTTCGTATTTGGTCTATCGTTTTTTTTGTTTGATTGTTTGTTTGTTTGGTTTTGGTACCAGGGATTGAACCAAGGGGTACTTACCAACTGAACCACATTCCCCAGTCCCTTTTATTTTTCATTTTGAGACAGCATCTCACTAAGTTGCTTAGGGCCTCTCTAAGTTGCTAAGGCTGGCCTTGAACTTGTGATCCTCCTGCCTCAGCCTCCCAAGCCACTGGGATTACAGGTGTGAACCACCACATTGGACCAGTCTATCTATTTCTGTCATTGCACTGGTGTATTCACTCACTTGTATTTTAAATTTGTGGATTGGAATGTTTTCAAAATTCCAGTATTTTGTCTCCAGATTCAACCTCTACCTCTTACAAATTTCTCCCCTCCGTTTTAAAGATTTTTACATCTTTTGGTTCAAAGAAACTCAGATAAACCTGTCTCAAGTAAATATTCCTAATCAATAGTTCTATTAACCTGAATCAGGAATTTTAAAATTTTGCCAGTGTATCTTTATGTAATAAATTATTAATACGTGTAGTAAAAGAATGTGTTGAGCAGCATAAAAGCTGGGTGATCCGTTCCTTGCTGTGGTTTGGGAATGCCCCTGGAATTCATGTGTTGGAAACTTAATTCCCAACGTTGTTTGCTAATTGTTATTTGGAGGTGGAGCCTTTCAGAGGTAATTAAAATGAGATGAGGTCATGAGGGTGGGGCCCTTATTGATGTGTTAGTGGCTTTATAAGAGGAACAAGAGAGACCCAAGCTAGCACACTTGCCGTCTCACCATGTGATGTCCTCTGCTATGTTATGATGCAGCAGGAAGCCATTACCAGGTACCAGCACCATGATCTTGGACTACTCAGCTTCAGATCCATGAGCTAAGTAAACCTCAAATCTTTATAA
This sequence comes from Ictidomys tridecemlineatus, assembly GCF_052094955.1. NCBI lineage: Eukaryota > Metazoa > Chordata > Mammalia > Rodentia > Sciuridae > Ictidomys > Ictidomys tridecemlineatus. The sequence continues at coordinate 127,760,939 of NC_135485.1, forward strand.
ATTAGCCAGTCTGTGGTATTCAGTTACAGCAACAGAAAATAAACTAAGGCACTGATAAAAGGTTCTTTACTGAATGACAGAATAGAGCTTAGCTAAAAACAAATATTGGGCTTATTTAGGGCTAAAATTCCTGTTAATGAGAAAAGGGTATTTGGTGAAGAAAAATTACAGTTGCATTCATATTCAAGAGATCATGGAGACCCTGACATTTAAAGAGGAAAATGCTACTTACATGTCAGTTGCTGAGAAAAGAAACAGTAATTCTCTTTGCCCATCATTAATTTAGACTTGTAAATGTTCCAAAGAGAGTGATTCTGAATTTTAGAAGACCTCTTATGAAGTCCTAAGATTTGAAAGAAAAAGATATTTCACTAAAAACCACCCTTAAGGCTTTATGCAAAGTTGGACCAGCCATATTCCAATTGTGAAGTTTTTTGGTTTTGTTTTTGTTTTTTAAAAAAGGGCCTCCCTCAGCACTTGGATTTGTTGTATGAATTCCCTTCCTTCCTAAATCATTCCACTTGACAATTCTAGGAGCACCACCTTCATTTGGTCCATTCATTAAGTGAATCATTTGATTTCTATTATTTAGAAATAATGTAGCCTATAAGAATTATACAATGAAAACAAAACTCATCTGACTTATATTTCATTTGCTTTTACAGCACAAGATCCATCACATATGCCTAACAGTACCATCTCTATATTTATATGTATCATTATAACAGCTTACAATGCCTCTGACATTAGTATTAACTTGTATACATGGTTGGCCTATATCTCTAGCTTCATCAGTAGCAAAATTCAAATAAATAATGTATTATAAAAAGTAATGACATTAATATTCTAGAAACTTATGGTTTGTTTGATAGATATGTGGTAATGAGGAATGATAGAAATCATTTTTATAAAATGATACATTTCATTCTAGGTAACTAGAGTGAAATTTTATTTTCTCTTTTAACTCAATAGATACAAACAATGATAAATCCTTAATATGCCAAAAGTCATCTTTAACTAAGAATAATTTATTGGATTTGTAATGTTTGGCTGATAGAAAATTTGGGGGGAATTAAGTTTTACAATTGTTCCCATTTTTTCCCTTTCTCTGTATAGTTCACCTTCTCCTTTAAGAGTCATCCTATTGTTTATAGTTGTGGACTCTTAAATCAAATGATGATCAGATGCCCTGGTGATTCTGCAATGCCATACATAAAAAGAATTTTACTTTTGGTCCCTTTTATAAGTAAGAACACATTTTATCCACCGCTGAAAACATTAATCAACCTGAGTGGGTCTCAGAGTTCTCCCTGGCTCAGTCTTGGTCAGATGGCATATCAAAAGAAAAAAGTAGTTCAACAATCTAAACCGGAGGTATTTCAATTTCAACTTACTATCTTCAAAGAACAGTCGAAGAGATGGTATTCTTAACTCACTGCACTAAGTTTCCTCTTTGTCTGCCAATAGGATATTCTGAAGCCTAAAACTGCCTGTCATGCTCCCAAAGCCCAGAAGTTTCCAGCCATGTCGAGCTCACACTGGTGATCACTCCTTCCCTCACTCTCTCTTTTTCTGTCTTGTTTTCTCACTCAGGTCAATAAGTCTTGGCTCTTTTGCGGAGTCTCATCTCTACTTCTTACAACTCTGTTCCCCCTGAAAATCATAACTCTGACCTGCGTAATAAAACCCAGCAGAGCTACGGCTAGTTTGGGAGAGGAAGATTGCTAAGTAAACCATACCAGAATTGGTCATCCGGGAAGGGCAAGGCAAGGAAAGACACTTATATTACACTTGACAGATTCTGTCAGAAACAAACAAACAAGTATAATTAAAATAATAAAAGGAAAAAGAAGGGAAGTAGAGATGTCAAGGCAAAGGGGAATCCAGAGAGAAGCTGTCTGAGGCGCGTTCAACATTTAGGTCCTTTGTGTTTTATTTCCAAAGCTGCAACTCTAGAAAGTTCTGTGTGTTTGCAATATATAGAATGAATCTTCCTGGTGGACTGCACACCTATTAACATGCGTCATTGGAATTAGTTTGTCCATGAGAGCAGTTGCTTCTTTTGTATCCACATTTTTCAGCCCTCGCTGTTATCTTTTGCTGAGCCTTAAATGACTGTGGGAAGACATTTGGGGGCGGGTGTAATATGCATCATAAAACTTGGTTAGAGTGCCTGGCATGGATATCGATGCTCACATCTGCTACCAAATCTTTGATTATTAGATGTTTTACATGAAGTAAAGGCAGTAAATAGTAACATTTGCCAGATGAAGCACTCTCAACATGCTTATTAAAGAGTATATTTATCAAGGCTTTGGAGTGAGAAGACAACAAAGTGGTTAAGATGATAAGCTTTGAAGTAAGATTGATAGAGGATGGAATCCCAGCTCCACTCACGCCTTGCCCTGTGACGTGGCTCAACTGAATTAACCTCTCTGAGCATTAGTTTCTTCGTCTGGAAAATGGGGATACTTCTATTTCCTAACACAGCATGGTTTTGTTAGAATTAAGTTCAAAAATTTAGGTAAAGTTTGTGGCCTCGGGTCTAACATGTAGAAAGTCCTATTATATTACTATTGGTATTGATATACATTAAACATTTTTTTCAAAGTGCTAGGTGATCATACATATCCAAAAAAATCACAATTTCTAGTTTTTTTCTCTAGCCTGAGTTATTTCCAAACCACAGTTAGCATTGGAGAAAATGTTCAGTTTATAGTTAAAGTCTGTATATGTAAACATGTTTATAGTAGTTTATTTAGGTACGCATATTACATGATAAAGAGCATCTTTGTGTAGTATTGTCCAAGTGTTGCATAGCCTGTTAGGTGGTTGAATATTTGAATGACAGGTATGATGCACATTCTTTGTACCAGAGGTAACTTTGGCAAAGAAAAGGACATGTGAGTCTCAGAGCTGGAAGACATCAATTGTAGTCCTGTCTGCCTCAAACTAGCCATGTGACCTTAAGTTAGTCACTCAACTTTTTGGAAGCTCAGTTTCATTTGTAAAATAAGGATCTCAATGGCAGTTTCACTGTGTCTTTGTGAAGATTAAGTGAAAAATGGTGTGTTTAGACTTTAAACTATAAACAGTTCTCAAATGTAATGTACTATCAATATTACTATGAGCTATGATATAATTATCATTATATCATATTAGTAATAATGACACTGCAATAAGTAACATCTAATTGAATATCTATTCAAAGTATCTTCTTTATTCTTATGTTTCTTAACTATAATATATTACTGAATTCATCATGTGTCAATTACATAGTCCTTAAATTTATCTTTTTGGGTATTTTTTATGATGAAAATAAAGATAAACCAACATGCTATGGAAATGATTTATTAATAATTTATTAATAACTGAGTAAAAATGGCATGTATCAAAAATATGAATTTGAGTAATTTCTTTATTTAAGTATCAGAGCTATTCACTACTCATTAAGTAAAAGCCATTTTACTTACCAATTAGGAATCCTTACCTAAAATTTACCCTTCTGTTCTTGGTTTAAATGCTTGCTCTGTGACTAAGTGAAGATCAGACGCTGGCCGAGGGGAAACCATGGCCTCTTCCCAGATGAGGGCTACTACCAGAGTGGCCTGTGGACACTCCCGCTTGCAGTGTTTCACTCAGTTTGAGGTGACTCAGGTGTGAGCTCAGGGTCTCTGCAGTCATTTTCTGCTCTGCATCACAGTTTGCATCTGCTATACCCTTCTGTCCTGTGGCCTACCTCAGTAGTCCCCTTCTTGGGGACTCTAGAAGGAGCAGCTGTTTGCAGATCCCTTCTCCCAAATTTGTGCAGCTCAGACCTCCTCCAATATGACATGGTATTCCACCACCCCACATGCTCACACTTGTCTACCAGTACACAAGTCGTACTTAACTCCACGTTGATTTCATACATTGTGCTAGGTAGAGAAATGTTCAAAATATCCAGTATGAGTTGTACAAAAGAAAGGATTTTTAAAGATATTAAAAGAAAGTTGTACTATTTCCTAATTTTAAAAATGAATTCATTGCTAGGCTCAGTGGTGCATGCAGCTGGGGAGGCTGAGGCAGGAGGATTGCAAGTTCAAAGCCTGCCTCAGGAACTTAGCAAGGCCCTAAGCAACTCAGCAAGACCCTGTCTCTAAATAAAATATTTTATAAAGAGCTGGGAATGTGGCTCAGTGGTTAAACACCCCTGGGTTTAATCCTCAGTATTAAAAAATATTATATTACTCAGAATTATTCAGCAATAATTTAAGGCATAGTATTAGCATGTATTCTGTATCTGACCTTATTTAATACTTTTTTGAGTAGCTAACCTTACTTGGAAAATATTTTTTAAATATGATTTAATAATTTGAGAATTAGGATAACCTGAAGTATGTCACCAATAATTTTGCTATTGTTATCTTTGTATTTAAAGTTATGACTCTTCTAAAACATTAAAATGGTAACTTCATAGTAATAATTTAATATAAGCTTCTGTAGCAAAGATTGCAGAACAGAATCATAGTTAATTAAATGCTTTTTTAGCTTCCTCATGAATGGGGTGTTTAACCCCTTTTTAGCCTTTTTTATTTATTTTTTGAAAATTTCTCTAATGGCTTTTTAAAAATAATGTTACAGCATGTACATTTGTATCTTCTTTTTGAATGATGAATGCATTGTAGTGTTTGTAATAAATGAGAGCATCTGTCATTTAAATGATGGAAGTACTGTAGAAAATTGGAAGGCTCAAGGAAAAATGAAAATTTGTCTTTTTAAAAACAGGAATCTACATAAGGCAAAAAAATTATATTTCACCAACTTACATGGAAATGAGATGTTTAATGTCAGGATAAAAGTTCACAGCCTAGATTAATATAAACATGCATTTTCTAATAATAAAACCTATTGATTTTTTTTAAATGTGAAAGCTGGTTTTAGATTCTGTTGAGATCTAGAAATACCACTTGAACCAAATCTTCATGATTATCTTATGTACTCATTAAAAAAAAGAAATTGCTGCTACAATAGCTCTTGGAAAAGTTGCTGAAGTTTTTTCCTCCAGTCGTTCCCATTTTAAGAAACAGCGCAAAAACTTCTGGTATTCATTTGGGGAGCAAATCAATAGAAGGATAATAGTTTTTCTTTGGTTCACTCAAAAGAGAACGAACTTTGAGAATCAGAAAATTGAGTATTCTCATCAGTGGTATGGACTAGTGACATATGGAACATAATGTATGTATACTCCTTAAAGTTCAAGGCCTAGCATATGAAAACGTTCTCTGGAGCGATGAAGCAACCTGCGCAGCTCATCACAGGACTAATTGTATGACAGACCTAGAGGCGACGGCACAGCTGTTAGCACGCGTTGATCTAGGGGCTGCGAAAGAAGAGGAGGCTTGGGGAGGCACGGCACCTGCAAGGACCAGGACATGATTATGGATTAGGGTTGTTTTTTGTTTTTTAAATAATTTAAGGGACAGACATAGACCAATAATAAAAATGTTCTCTCCTTTAAGGAGTATAGCTAACTCAATTCTGTGTCAGAGTTTCAAAACAATCACAAAACACTTGATTGTAGTCTGGATGTGTCCCGTGATTCTTACTCAAACATGCATTTTTAGATCTTTTGTGGAATCTTACAAGGCATTTTTTTGAATCTATTCAAAATCATGACCCATGAAAAGTGAGCGTTTCTTACACCCTTGAACTAACAAGCTCCATGTTGTGGTGTGGGTTTCCCCAGAAGCTGATTTCCAGACAAGGATTTGAGTACAAGTGGTTTATTTGGGAGGAATTCGACCAGCAGGAGAGGCAGGCAGAAGAAGGAAGCCAACAAAAAGTGTGGTGCCAAGCCAGTGGGCAAATGGCACTCAGCCATGCTGGAACATTCTGGAAACTGTGAACACAAACTGAGCATTCCAGTGCAGAGACAAGAAAGCCTGGTATATTACCCATGACTTCCATCCTTGGTTGGTTGGAAGTTCCTCCCAGGATACTAATTCTCTGGAATTCCAGGCTTTCTATGAGGCCAGCCATCAGACAGAAAATCCCAGGCACTGGCCTGGCCAGCCTGTGGCTGCAGAAGTGGTGAGAGGGGCCTGAGGAAGTCGCTCTGCTCCTGCAGATCATTGGCTTCCAGGCTTCCTTGTCCACACCTATAAAATGGGCATGATAAAGTTACTGTGAGGATCGCATGAGACAAAGAAGTCACGTTTCTAGCACTTCAATTAACAGTAGCTCCGTTTTGTGTTAAGGAAGTCTACAATTTTACTTATCTTTTATCTCAGGAACGACCTCTTTCAGAATTTACCTAAGGAAATCATTATTATTACATACAAATATTTTTGCTACAATACTGTTTGTACAGTAATTACTAATATATACAGAGATTTCTATCACCCTTGTATACAACTTTATAAGCACTGTTTATAATGGTGAAAAACACAAGGAAGTAAAAAATATGTAAAACAATAGCAAATTGATTAAAGCAATGTTGAGCATCCTGTGATAAAATGCAACACAGACAGTAGAAATCATACACTAAGTAAATATTTTATAACAATAAAAAGAATACTGATATATTGAGCAAAAACAATCGGGTTGCAAAACAATGTACATTATGACCCTACTTGTATATGCATATATGCAAATATATATATATATATATATATGTATACACACACACACACATATGATGCATAAATATATATAAAAACACAAGAAACACCAAAATGTTTTCAGTGAAGTTGGAATAATGAATGACTTTAATTTTCTATTCGGGTGGGGGCAATGGAATCTGTATTCCCAACATTTTCTACAGTTAACATTTATTGATTTTCTATTAAAGAAAAGGAAAAACTACTTAAAAAGTAAACCATTATTTCTTTCCATTCCATTAAAATTTAAAGATTTTAATTGATGTTTTCAGTAGGTTTTATATAGACTGCTCATAGTAAAAATCTTCAGCAGAGGATTGATGGTTGCAGTTAGTCATTTCAACAGCTCATCTCAACACAAAACATTAAAGAAAATTATTAAGGGCTAACCAGTAATGAAAGGATTTAAGGATGATTTCTGGTGGGAGTATGAATGTTGGGGAGTGGGGCTGTCTGGGGTGGGGCTAGCTGGGGGAGAGGCCATTTGAAGAGGAGAAGGCTGAGACTAATATTAAATAACATGCCCATAGTCACAACGCTACCAAGTGCAGAGCCGAGCCTGGAGCCCGGGTCTCTAACTGCTATTGCCGCTGTAACTGGTGGAGTTGTCAGTAGGATGATTTTAAAGTCATTTGTTGAATCTCATCACAAATCTCCCATATAAATTTTTAATAATACTCTCCATCTGTTTTTCTTAATGAGGCACTTATTGGTGTAAACATTTTGTTATTCTTGTCCAGTAGAAATTATTTCTCGTAGAAATTGTTATTTCTCTGGACAGGAAAAACCTCTCTCTGTGTTGCTGGGCCATTTGGGAATCAACTGAGTTTGGGGAAAAGCATATGGGCACAGGAATCTATTTCCAACGCGAGTGGTGTCTGGCTAGCAATGACTCACTGCTTTGTAGCTTCCCCAGGAAGAGGTCAAGAATGCTCACTTCCTGTTTCTCATTTCCACCTCCTGCTTCCTCTCCGTTCGCATAGAAAATGGCATAGCATGGATTCATTTGTTATGACTTAAGGGCTCAGCTGAACTTGCCTTGTTTTCTCTAGATGTTTTTGTCTGACAGTGAAATATGGGCACCTCTATCTTTTTCAGAAGCAGAGTATTCAACCTGTTATTCGCACAATCTCCAGCAAGCTCTTCTTGCCCCTCTTGCAAATTTGCTGCACACTATCAACTCTTGGTAAATGCAAGGGAAAGAGTACATGATAGGTGTTGGTTGTTAGATTTTTAGTAGAAAGATCTTGTAAGGAAGAAGGTTTAGAATTTTCAATAAAAAGAAATGGGAGGAGGAGGAGGACAGGACCCTTCCTTGCAGATCTTAATTTTCTCTGCTGCCATCTCAACCATCAACACAAAATGATGTAGCTTAGCCTGTGGAGTTGCAGTGTCTGACTCAAAATCTTGCCACTTCTAATCCTGTGACCTGGAGTAGGTTAAGGAACCTCTCCTGTGCCTCAGTTTCCCCACCTGCAGCATGAGGATTGCATGAGTATCTAACTCAGAGTGGTGGTAGGGATTATGTGAGTTCATGGTTTAGTCAGCTTTTGTATTCCTCTGACCCCCTCAAAAAAAAGACCCAACAAGAAAAACGTAGAGAGAAAGTGTATTTGGGCTCATGGTTTCAAAGGTTCAGCCCCTGAACAACTGAGTCCATAGTCCTGGGCTAGAGGTGAAGCAGGACACCCGTGAAGTAGGACATGGTGAAGGAAAGGTGCTCAGACATGAAAAACAAGGAGGAGAGAGAGAGAGAGAGAGAGAGAGAGAGAGAGAGAGAGAGAGAGAGACAGAGACAGAGAGAGAGAGAGACAGAGAGAGAGAGAGAGAGAGAGAGAGAGAGAGAGATCTGTTCACCAAGGACAAAGTATAAACCCAAAGGCGTAACCCCAGTAACCTACCTCCTCCAGCCACTCCCCACCTTCCTACAGTTACCACCCAGTTAATTCATATCAATGGATTAATCCACTGATTGGGTTAAAACTCTCTCAATCCAATCATTCCATCTCCAAATAATCCTTGCATTGTCTTCCACACGAGCTTTTGGGGGACACTTCATATCTAAACCATAACAGTTCACATATAGAAAGCACTCCGAACTGTCTGGAATAGATGGTACTGACTATTAAAGAATAGTGAAAGTATAATTTCCTGGGTCAGTGCAAGGATTTTTGCTATTTCTGCTTCTCCTGCTGACATATCAGATTATAGACAATCCTCTCAGTACCCCCCGCTTTGTAAAATGAAGATGGTATTTATTAATATAGCATGTTGATGAAAATTCCAGTGGAATAGTAAAGAGATAATGGTTTATTGGTCCTTATTATTGTACTGCAAATGATTTAACTATACATTTTTCCTAAATTTAATTAAACATATTCATTTTCCCTATGAGCTTATATTAGCTTACAGCAGAGCGAGTGTTTATTATGTGCATTTTATATGTTTATAATATCATAGATATTAAAAATAAACATTTTCATTTAAAAATATTATGTAAATAAACATTAATATTTGTCACAAGATTCTAAAGCCAAAATTACTTTTTAATTGTTTATTGTAATAGATGACGTGGGAATGGAGAAGTCATATCCAGGCAATCATTACAATCTTCAAAATTGCTTTTAAAAGCACTAGAAAGACCACCAAATGGGTTTCAGACACCACGGGTTCTGGCTGTGGTTTTGTTACCATGCTTTTGGGCCTTGGGCCAGTCATTAAACTTTGTTCAGGTCTCCAAATGACATTGTTGCATGCCACCATTGTTCCAATCTTGATCCTTTGGAAACAAGACACCCTCTACCAAAAATCTCCAGAAGCCTGGCCTGCACAGTGTCATTATCAGGCAGCACCTTGGCAATGAGGTGGGAGAGTGGGCAGAATGGCTCTGAAGCAAGACCCCCTGGGTTCAAGGCCTTTTATGACCATTTGCTATCCCATGCCCTTGGCCCAGTGGCTATCTCTGTATGTCTCCCTACTTTTGAAAAGAGGTCAAAGTAATAATAATGCCTACACATGGGGTATTGAGAAGATTAAATTAATTAATGTGTGTGGTCCGAAGGACCATCTGTGTTATTCATCCAGAACATAGCTTTGGAGCATCTAGTGCCAGGGCCTGTTTTAGGCACTGGGAATACATCAGTAACAAATGGACAAAGATCTTTGTCCCCATGGAGCTTCCAGCCCATTGGGGGAAAAGACAACAAAGATTAAATATTGTTATATTTAATATATTTATAATTTGTTAACCAACAAATTACATAACATGTTAGAAAAATGATAAAGCATCATAGAAACAAGGAAAAAATAAGCAGAAAGATGACTCGGGAGTACCACGTGAGTGGCAGCTGGAGGGATCTTTAAATAGGTGACCAGGAAAGACGGGGAACCGGTAAGAGAGTGGCCCATGAGGGAAGAACATTCCAGGCAGAGGGACTGGTCAGTGCAGGACTCGAAGTGGCACTGTGCCTGGGGGTGGGGGCCAGGGAGGCTGCAGAGAAGCAAAAGAAAAGAAGAGAGATAAAAACCCAAGCCAGAAAGCTAAGGAGTCGGCCATGAAGGGCCTTATAGGCCACTACAAAGCAAGAGACTTCTTCTGAATTAAAAGATGTTCATTGAAGGTAAAGGAGTGTCATAAAAAATATCCACCATTGGTTCTCACTGGCTTTCACAATTTAGCAGCGTGAGGAAAGAGCAGCAGCTGGTAACAACAGGCCATGCTATGACCAGGTTGGCCTTGTGGGTGACATGTAGAGCACCAGAAGACATTGGGCTGCAATGTGGATGTCACTCTAGGTGAGTGGAGAATAGCTCTTGGCAACTGATTCAGGAGGCAGCAGGCTGAAGTGAAGGTCAAGGTCAGCATGAACTCTGGGGGTGATCCAGCAGCCAGGCTCTTGCAGTGCTTAAAAACACAGGGCTCTGAAATCCAATTAACCCACTTAAAATTTTTTTCTCCTCTGCCACTTGACTGTGTATCTTAAAGAAAATTGCTCAGCCTCTCTGCAGTTTATTTCTCTCATTTGTACATTGGCAATGTTAATATTTATCCCAAGGGCTCTGTGAAGATTAAATGCACTATGAATATAAAGCACTCTTCACATATAGGTTTTGCTCAATAAATGGTAGTGACTGCCATTGGTAAGTGACAAGCATAAGCCATAGGGACTGGGGCTCCAGGGACTCCTGACCCAAGCATATTGATGGCAGCAAGGTAGGTCTCCAGACATCCAGTAAGTAGGGACCAGGCTAGGCAGCAAGACAGAGATCAAGAAAGAAGCCTAGGACTGTCCCATGGGCTGGGACACATGTTGGGGGCTTGTTGTCAAGGGACAGGGGAAAAGCCCAGTAATTTTAACAAAAATTAGCAATCAGAATATTATCTATGGCAAACGGTGGTGATGCCAGCCTTCTGCCCTCATAGAACAGGAACAGAAGTGGCCCTCTGGGGCACGGAGGCAGCTCTGTCACTAAATGGGGGACCCAGCTGGGGGGGATGGCTTGGGAAGGATAACTGGCAAGTTATTCCAGAAATGATCTCTACAATTCCTTCTGGGCTCTATAATTCTCAATTTCTAAGTATTGATAAATAATTTGAAGATGCCAACTATAACGTTAATTTTCTAGTTTATGTTATAAAACCTAAAGCTTACTTTAAAAACGTTAGCAGCAATTTGTTTTGCTATTTTATTTTCATCTCGTATGTTATTCCAGAGCTGATCAAAGGCATTGGTTGCAAAGAATAAAATAAATCACACTTCTAAATAAACCTCTAAAGAGTGTTAAATTGATTTAAGTGATTTTGGAAATATTAATATTTAAAACTTCGCTGTCCTATGCCTCTTTATGACTACCTATAGCAATAATAACCACCACTTCATTCTTCCATTCTTCATCTTATAATATTACATAGTAAACTGTGTACAAACATTATATTTTTTCGCATTGGAAGGGAAATGTGGGAGTTCAGTTGCTTATTTATGTTTGAATAGCTTAAATTTTATTCAGTCAATAAAAGTATACTCGATTAATGCTTTATTATGCTGTTTGCATAGGTTGAGGTGAATAAAGTGCAGTGTTTGGTTTTTATTATTAAAGAAAACTTTGCCTCCCCCTCACAACCGTTGGCTGTAAATTTGATTTCAGGCAGCATGTATTTCAGGGTTAGTTGCAGTCTTGAGAAATTTTCCAGCTTCACAGGCTTATCTGAAAATATTCTTAAAATGGCACCAGTGATTTTCAGACTTTAAAAAAAAAAATACATAAGGATGGGGAAAGTACGCACAGACCAGAGTATTAAACAGAGTACCCGTGAGTGTTCCTCAGTGGGAGGGTTTGGGTACTGAGGCGCCCCATGCATCATCCACTTTGGCTTGGAGTCATCCGGCTGCACAGTTTGACAGCCAGATAGACGAGTGGAGACATGCTGCGTGATAAAAGCAGCCGAGACATCTGGATCACGGTGCCAGCATTCAAAGGCATTTCTGAGCTGTTCATGCATTTGTACTTACCCAGGTCCCCAGCCTGGTCCAGGGCTCGCTCATCATTCTCCTCCTCAGCCTGTCTTCATCTTCTTTCTGTACATCAGCGACCTCCCCGATCCTTGACAAGTCACCTCCATCTGCTTATGTGTCAGTGTGGCCCTTCTGCCACAGCGCTGGCTGAGCAGCTCTCCAGATGAAGAGCCCCACGGTCCTCCCCGACTCTGCCTCCGCACTGTCTCCCGCCTGTCACTGCTGAGCGCTCTGCGCCACACTGGCTTGTTTTGTCAATAACCATTTATTTGTTGCTGGAGTAGCAGCAGCCATTACATCTGACCTCGCTGTTTCATCAATTATGGATAGATTATTGGATGTGAACATCTGCAAAAGCTTGCTGTTGAACTCACCTCCTGGCTGGGATTAGATAAAGTACTAAACCGTTGTTTATTGTCAGGCCAAAACTCTACTGGGGAGCCAGGGAATTCCAAGAGTAGCAGAGCCCCATCAGAAGTACCAAAAAATTGTTTTGAATCGCCACTGTTTCCCCTAAGACTCCAGCCATTCATTATTTACACTGATCACCAGTAGTTATGAGCCACTGGATAAAAGCTCTTGGCAGTGCCCCATTCCCAGTCATTCCCGACTCCTGCAAAATGGAAATGACTCATAAATTGTTTTCTTGTGTCTTCTCTCACCATGAGAGGGTAGCAGACGAGCTTCGCCTGTGTGGAAGCGTTCAGACGAGGCCTTTTCTACCATGTTTTGTTTTAGAGAAACGCATTCACACAGCCTGATAAGAAAGGATGAAACCATGTATCTAAATTAGGGTTTACTGAGTTTACAGGAATAGCGGCCTGTGGCGGAGAGGATAGCACATTGTACAGAGAGAATATGCTCAACGTGGTTTTTTCCAGGGCTTTCATGGATTTCTGGAAAGGGAAACCAGAATGAAACTTTATTGAATCTCGCCTTCAATGAGAAGGAAATCCTTAAAAGGGATTATGAATAGATGATGGTTTTACCGCCAGGGGACACACAAATCTCCTCCTGGTCATGGATTCATGCAGGAATTTAGAAGTATTCACAGTATTGGTGCTCATTTAAAACTGCTAGAGAGTCACTCAGGAGTGTAGAAGACACGCTGAACCTTTCCTGTGAGCCAGAAGCCGTTCAGTCCAAGGTGACCAAGCAGAGGAAGGTGTATAAGTGGCCACTGGGAGGAGGACACTGAGGGAATGGGCTTGTCCCCATGCTAGTGATTTTTCACAGCATATTTCTCTGCCTCATCTGCTACCTGTGAAGACAGAAACTGTGTTTGTCTCTCATTGCTCTAGGGTAAAATAAAGAGGGGAAAAAATATGAGTTTTGTGCTCACTCACAGATAGGAAGCCTCATTCCACAGGATACCATGACTTGTCGTGTATAGTCCCTGATCCACCCGTCCTAACCTTTAGCACCGACTCGTAATAGGGAAACATTCATCTGAGAACGAGTAGACCATGCAAGCACAAGTTTACATTTTGAAATTTCATTTCAATCTTCCTCTAGGAATCTGGCTTGTTTACTGATACTTAAACTCTTAAGGTCAACTGGGGACAGAAAATGTCCACACACTTTCCATTTATCATAGTTATAAAGTGTCATTTTTTTTTCCTTTACTGAGTGAGATAAAAGGCAAAAGTCGATACATACAACAGCTTATTATCGTTACGTTAATGTTTCTAGAGGCCTTCACTACTGGTACCTTCCAAGAGCTCTGCCATCTTCGTTCAATGTGGACATAAGACTAGGAGCTAGGGGAGCAGTGGACGGTGAGGCAGATATGTCCCCTCTCCCCATGGCACTTACCATCTAATTAGAAAGAGTCAAATATCAATAAATATATTAATAAATATATCACTTATCACATTGTCACATGTATATATTTATTAATAAGTGCTCAAATAGAGCAGAGGAGTTGGGGGGGTGCATTTACCTGTGTGCGAGCACAGGAAGAGTCAGGAGTGAAGCGAGAAGAGGGATCCGCAAGTCCAAGGGACTGGAGGCAGAAGGAACCGCACTCCCTCCTAACAGCCAGAGGTCTGGTGGCTGGAGTGAGGAGCCCAGAGTCCTGCACATTCTAGCAAGTTGCAAATGTTGACATTTCTGCATGATCACAGTGAGCGACAACATACATTTGGTTGAATTTGATCTGACGGGCACTTCATTTGGTTCAATTTGCCACCACTGTCTTTAGTTTGCATATGCAACAGAGACCTGATATTATTGGCAATTTTATCACAGGTTTAATGGGATCATTTATCACGGCTCACTTTTTAATCCTCAGAGAAACATGACCAAGTGGAGTTTGAGACTTCTTAGTTTAAAACAAACACACACCAAAAAAGCTTCTTTTTTTTTTTTTTTTAATCATTCTGACAATGAAATTGCCTGTGTTTAGTGGCTTATTTCTCTTGCCATGGAAAGAATTGGCTTAGATTGTTTTTCAGTGATGAACATGGAGTAGCTCTCTTGCCATGTTGGCTTAGACAGCGGTTTTATCTCTCTCAGTGCTTCTCTGTTCATTCCATAGGTCCAAGAAAGTGATCCATTCAGATTATGTCAAGTATGAGATGAGTGTAAGGATGCCCCTGGCAACAGGCAGGCCATAAGCCTATGAATTCCCAGGAGTAGCAGAAAGTGGACTTCACAGAGTCCTAGAAGCCTCCTGGGAACCGGAAGAGCTCAGCTGATTGACTCTGTTGACCTGACCATGATTAGTCCACAGACATTCACTCATCATTAAATACCTTCTCACTTCTGCCATTCCTAACCGCTCAGCTGGTCTGGATTTCCTAAGAGCACACGCTGGAACTCAATACTATCATCTTCCACTGAACAGAATTTTTAATATCAGGCCACATCGTAGATCACTGAACTTCACAAAATTTGACTCCCCTTTGGTCAAGGACCACCTAGCAAAATATAAAATATAGCTTCCAGTTGGGTTTCCTCCGTTGGGGGTTAAAGACAGGGAAAGTTTTTTTCTCCTTTGAGAAGCTGTGAATATAACTCACATTATAACTGGGCTATACAGGATAAATATTTCCCTGCTTTCAGATTTATAGTATAGAAACTAACAATTGAGAATTAAAATAAAAATTCTTCAGAAATATGTCTCTCCTTAACATGGTACAGAACTATAATGACCAATTGTGGAAATGACAGTTCTGAGCAATGTGTTCCAATTTACTATTGAGAAAAACTTTTATTTCTTAACTCTATGTGGAATTCTGTCTCATTAGTTTGAGGTTTGAGAGTCATCTGTGTATGGGATGTGTAGAGAGAGAGTTTTAGGTGAAAGAGGATTCTTAAAATTTTTCTGAGATAATTTCTACACTTACAGCTGTTGAAAAATCAGTGTAAACCCATAGCATAGGTAAGATTAATTAGCAATTCTAATTCAAGCTATAAAATATGAGGATAACCTTGAATTTTTATCCAATTCTTAAACATTTCTGACTGTAAAACAGAGATTTGCAGATTTTGAACAGCTCTGACCTCGTGGTATTAATTGCCACTTAATATTAACCAAATATCAATGTAGATTGATTGCTGTTATCTACTTACTATCATCTACTCTGATATAGGGACATTTTTGTTGTTTTGGTTTTTGATTTTGATTTTTTATTTTTTTAGTTTTATATGGACACAATACTTTTGCTTTATTTATATATTTTTTATGTGGTGCTCAGGATCAAACCCAGTGCCTTACACATGCCAGGCAAGTGCTCTACCGCTGGGCCACAACCCCAACTCAGGGACATTTTTTAAAAAGCAGTTCTTTAAGAGCGTGCAAGACTCCTCCAATGAGGAGAAAGTAAGAAAATTAACTTTCAATTGAATTAAAATGATTCATCATTTTGTTTCTTTATAAAAAAAATTTTAAAGGAGATAAAATAAACTGCTCAGGGATTTTAAAATCAAAGATAAATTATTAAAAGCAAACAAGGCATATCTTAAATTCCTAAATGTATGAATAGAGAACTCTAAGATCCAAATCATATTTTTGGAGAGTAGAGTGCTAGGCTGTCTGATCCAACCCCTTCATCTTCCAGAATTGAAAACTGGAGCATAAGGTGACCAAGTGACTCAGAGGCCACACAATGAGCTTGTGACAGATGAGAAACCAGAACTTGCTTTTTAACACTCAGTCCTTTCTGCCTAGACCATTAAGCCTCCCCACTCTATGTGCTGGGCAATGGAAGCAGTCAATGTGTGGCAGGTGACCTAAATGACGAGTAATGGATTTCAGGGAGAAAGCGTATATGTTTGGAATGAGCAATATTGATAATAATAAGAGTAGACCACTCCCAACTTAAGAAGTTGGTTTCTGCAGAATGCAAACTATTTAACTACTTCTGTGTATAGTAGTTGCACAGCAAGTGCCCTCTGTGTTCATTCAAGATAACATTTTTTGTACAAGAGAATTACTGTGTTTATTGCACATCAGAATCTCTGCCTTGTCATGAAGCACACACAGCCTTAAGTGATGGGAGACCCCCATTTTTGTCATCTTGCACCAGTGCTGATTGCTGGCTCCAGTAAAATACCCCTGAATGCTGTGGCTGCCCAGACTGGTCCTCCGCCTGCTACTGCAGTGCTTGTCAGAAACCATTAGCTACTGATTTCTTTGACTAATGTTGCAGTTGATTGTCTGAATCATGTTCAGACACTGTAAATGAGGCAGAAACATCCTTTCTGCTCACCAACTGTGAAATGGCTAAAGGGGGCTAGATTGCCAGAAATCAGAATAAATGTATTTCCAATAAGATTTGACAATGATTTTGAGCTCAAGATGGCCAACTTGATACATTTTTTTAAATCTCTATGTTTCTTATTGCACAAGTATGAATCTACCATTGCCCCTTTTTCCTCAAAGTAAGGCACCGTATCAAGAGCAGTGCTGAACTTTTTTTATGAAATGGCACGATTTGAGGTTTGTGTATAACAAAATGTTAGCTGTGTTACCTTTTATAGAGAAAAAAAGAGGAAAGAGGTTAAAAAAAAAGTGGGGTGACCGTAGGCAATGAACTCATAATTTCCCATTTACAGACAAATCTTCCCATTTACAGATGGATGTCCTTCATAGTTTTACAGACAATTTTTTGGTCTGGATGGGTTTTTTAGACTCTTATAGTACTCTTAGACTTGTGGAGTAAGCTAGAAAACAAGCCTTCAAATGAGGCTAACCTGCAGGGGATCCGTGCTCTCTTACTTCAGAGCATCCGTGACTTTATAAGTTCGGGGGGGGGGGGGGCAGTGGGAAGGGAAAATAGCCATCTTTCACTAGTGGAAGGACCACCACCTGGAAATGGATGGATTTGCCTTGTTGCACTACAAAATACAATCTTGGCTAGCAGGTGGGAGTTACAGATTTTGTCTCAGCTTAACCAATAGTTTTCTCTCGTAGCTCTCTGGCAATTGAGTGGCCAGTCTCACAAGGGAATAGTGTCCAATCATGAAAATTGTTCAAGCGAAGGCTAGCTCAGGCTTCTCGACAGTGGCAGTACTCATATTTCATGATGAATAAAATGGGGTATGTGGTGTGCATTGTAAGGCATTTAACGCCAGCCCTGCTCTTGACCCACTAGATGCTGGTAGCACCCACGTCCCCATCATAACAACCTAAAACATCTCCAGATTGCCAAAGATCCCCTATCAGGGGCAAAAATAGCCCCTTTGCAAGAACTAGGTTAGATAAGCACTAGAGAAAATTAAGCAGCTGCTTCATTCAAGTCCTTAGTAAGTACTTTTAAATACCACATCTTATTGGAACTTTAAACATCGCTTCAAGGTAAGCTTTATTAATTTCCCTTTTACACCCAAGGAAAGAGATGAAGTTACTTGACACACGTCACTCAGCTCAGTAGTTGACCTGCTATCTCCCCTGGTATTTGAAGAAAAATTGAACACCCAGAGGGAGATTTGATTAATTATCCCAAAAAGTCCTTCAGAAGCCCTGTTTGTGCCCTTCAAGTAGGAGACCCTGAATCAACCGAGGAAGAAAAGGCTAGGGGGGAGAGAATCAAGTGGAGAAAGGAGTATAGAGAGGAAAAAAATACCAAAAGCACAAAGCAAAAGATGAACTAGAGTTCATTGACATTTTTGCAAAGTTACAAAATTCCCATCTGAAGTGGACTCGATTCTTGGAGTCCTTTCCTGTGATGGTTTCTATCAGTTATTTTCCCATAGAAGCAGCAGTGATGAGGGTCAGCAATTCATTTAAACTTGATGTCACTGACCTGCACGATCTGGTAGTGTTTGTTTGAGCTTGTGCATGCTCAGTGATACACCAAGAGGAGAAAGAAAACTATTTCCTCTCCTTTGCCCAGGAAAGAGAACAACCACATAACGTTGTATAAACATGGAATAATGGGGTGCACCATCTTGAATGTGACGTATTTTAACCAAACACATTGACTTGCCCTGAAAATAAACAGACAAAAAAATAGGAATACAGAAAAATAGCCCTATAAAGGACCACTTTTATGTGAAAGCACAAAAAAAAATGATAGACCTGCCTTCCCTTCCCAACAAGAATCAAATTCTTTTTTGGAACCAAGATAAATTGCAGGTTGAAAATTTCTCACTTAATATTATCAATTTTAACTGCCATTTCTTGGTCCACATTACAGGCCAAATGAACTCTAAAGCAAACTTTTCTTTTGGATATTGTTACTTTTATGTATTCTGATGAGCCTTTTCTTTCTTTCTTTCTCTATTCTCATCTCCAAATGTTTGCCCCTTTCCCAATTACTGACTCAATTCCTGTCATTCCTTTAAATGCAGACTGAGTTTCTTTTCTTACCTGAAGCCTCTCCTGGTTGCAGTATCTTTGTAGTTCACAACTACCTGGAATTTATTCATTTGTTTATTTCATTACCAACTGTCTCCCTGTCACACCAGGACCTGGGCCTGTGCATTATTGCCTGCTGCTTCCGTAGCACCTAGAACAATGCTTGGCCCCTGAAAGACATTCAATGCTTGTGCAGTGGTTTGATGTCCTTGTCTATATTTTTAGCCCTTGGAACAGAATTCAGGACAATATAATATCAATAACTCTAAGTCGTCGTATTACTTTGTAAAGTGGTTAAGAGCAGAGATATCATTTTATACTTAGCCATGACATCTAATGGAATGTGCCAGAAGAGGTCTTTGAAGTTAAGGCATTCTGAAGAAAGTAATAACTTGAACAAATGAACATAGCATTTAGTTAGCTTTACAGGTATCACATCAGCTGTGGCTCATTCCCCTCTCCCCCTTTTCCATATTTTCCATACTACAAGATTAGAAGCACATGGTGCCTTTAGAAAACCCTTTTAAACCTTTGCCCCACCGTATCCTGCCACACACAATCTGAATTGTTTCATTTCGTTTTGTTAGATAGCATAAAATACCACCAAGAAGAGAGGGGGGGGCGGGGCAAGCAAATATTTTCTTTTTGAAATTGCAACATTCTCTGGCAGAGTTACTGATCTTTGAGTCATTCACATCTAAGTATGAATTAGTTTAATCAACCGCTTTTCTTCTGTCATTTAGCAGAAGACATTTCCTGGGGAAATGCAAACACCCAAGCTAAAGGAGGTGCACCAGAAGGGTAGAGGAGAGATGCCAAAGATTTCAGAATGTTACTCTTTTTCTCTTTTAGACAGCAAATGGGAAATGAATTGGAACAGAGGAGCAGGAAGGATTCTGGTAGTGATGGGATTTTTCTGTAACTTGATTGTGGTGGTGGTTACACGAATATATGCATTTGATAAAATACATAAAACACACACTCTCATACTCACAAAATTGGTAAAATCTGAACAAGTCCAGTGCCTTACAACAATGTCAATTCCTGATTGCCATATTATACTCTAATTTTGTAAGAAGTCATAAATGGGGGAAATTGGGGGAAAGTTACACAGGATCTCTTTGTATTACTTCCTATAATTACTTGTGCCTATACAAGTATCTTTAAAAGTTTTTTAAACAAATTTTCTAAAACGGTGTTTTCCTAATATGGTTGACTGGGAAGAGGAGTTTTCCATTTAATTTGCAAAAGTTAGGTCTGGAATGATATCATCATAGTGCTTTAAAGTGAGTATCCACTGTGAAAATGAACTTAAGGGCCACAGTTGCTAGAAAAAAAAAATTTTAATCTAAAATGCAGGACAGACAGGAAATAATTGCAAAAAGGTCAGAAACAGGAAAACAAATGAAGGGAGAAAGAGACATAAATAACAAACCCTTCATTTTCTTCTGTTCCAAGGTACCCTCATAATTGGTGGTATTCAGCATTGAAAAGGGAAGGGAACAATCAGGTGCTTGATGTTATTCAGGCCTAATATTGTCTTTCTATGCATCCCTTAAAAAAGCTTAATCTCAGACACAAAATTTATTCTGATTCAATTTAAATTCTTAATCTTCTAGAACAAGAATACTTTTCTACTCTCTTTCAGATAAATATATGGAAGTTTGGACATATGGAAGAATAGATGGATGGATGAATGGATGGATAGATAGACAGATAAATATATCCTGCTCATTTTGTTGTCAGTTGATACTCAATGATAATAAGATTTCCAACTTTGGCAACCTGTCTCAGTTATTGCCTGTACCACAGGGTGGTGAATGCCTTGATACAAGCACATTCTTACACAGGGTCTAATCTTACTGGGATATGATAACACTAATTGCTGAAAAAACAAATGAACTATTTTGGGCACAAGATATAATAATATTCAACTTTTACTTTTATTTTAGAATGCCATCTAAAATATATATGAAAAAAATAGACCCTAGAAAGTCCCTTCCTAAATATTTTGGTAGTGAGATTCAATAAAGTCTCTTATAAATTCACCAAATTCAGGGGTTCTGCCTCCTACCTCAGCAAGGACTGTGTCAACTCACATGAGGTTAAATCTGGGTGTTGTCAACTATGAGAGGCAGACGAAAAGGATATTCTCAGGTTTATACAAGACTTTGTTAAGAGGTCTGAAAATAGGAATCAAGGTGAATAATCATGTATATTTCAAAATTGCTTTAAAAACAGATTTTTACTTTTCTTACCATAAAAAAGTGACAAAAATTATAGAGGTGATGGGTTGTTCACTAGCTTGACTGAATCTTTCCACAAAGTATACATAGATCAGAATGTCACATCCAGGGCTATAAACATGATTATTGTTTGTCATTTAAAACTAAGTGCATTTTTAAAGTCCAAAAGTCCAAAACCATCAAAAGTCCCAGAACAATCAAACTTTTGAACTTTGTGGGCTTAGCAGGAATTAAACCCCTGGTTTCCTGTGTATCCATGAGTAAATTTTAGCTTCATCATAGAACAAGCAGTCATTTGTAAAACACACGAAACCCAAATTCCATGAGGTATCACCATGACCTCCTGAAGGTGTTTCCCAAATATTTACTTTACAGAAATGAAGATGAATATCAATCCTGTTTTAAAACTTTAGCCTTATGATCTGTCTAATTCAGGTAGAAATACACAGGGCATATTTGTCCCCACCCCACCCCCCACCACCAAGAACACTGACTCCCTCTCTCAAATGCCATCATATGACTTCCACTAATTCTTTCTTAGAAAATGTGCAAAAAGGATTTCCATAGAGGTCTTTGGAGATTTCCTGTGTCCTCATGTGTGTAATAGCTTCAGCCAAAGAAAAGGAATTTTGCTTTATGTATTTTTGTATTTGTATGTGTATTTTTCTCTTTCTGGCCACTGAAAAGGTGGGAAAATAGAAAAGAGGAAAATCATACCATCCAGATAATGTCAGTGTTAAATCAAATTAAGATCATATGTTTGGCTGTGGCAGCTTTAATCCTCTGATTATTGAAAACATTATTGGTAATGAAGTACATTTGTAAGAAATATTTTTAATGTATGCTCTGTGCATGTACACACCGTGAAATAGGCATCTAATAAAATGATAGATATAGAAATGGCCCATCACCTAAATCCATGTTTTTCAAAGAGCTATTTATAGAAAGAAAAGTGATATCCAAGCTACCATAGTAGACTATTGTAATCTGCCATATATTACCTTAGATAATACTCCTATCTTTTTAAAATAATGTTGTAAACCATTCAATTATTTATTCACACCTAAGTTATATAAATTGGAAGATTTGGGAGGATGCAAGGAAGTAATTTTTTTTTACAAAAGTGAGACCTCACTGCCATGGCTTCAAGACATTGCCACAAAACAAGTTATACTATAGATAAAAATAAACCAAGCCAACATGAATTTTTAATAAGCAAAAAAAATTATAGAGACGTTAAAAACAGCTATTAATTTTAATCTTTTCTATTATGAAAGGGAACATCAGTGGATCTGGCGGTGGCTATATGTTCAATATGTATTTCTATTGCTGATAGGTCCTCAAAGCATACAGCAAAATCTCTACAGACCTACAAGATGATCTCAGCCTGGGCAGAGCCTACGAAGCAATCGCCAAGGTCCTACAGAGGTAAGTAAGCACATCCTTGTCTCGCTGTCACTGTGAATCCATTCAACTGTGAAAGACTCAAATTGTTTGAGGTCTGTCGCTTTCAATGCATTACTGCCTGCTTAAATTTTAAGCAGTGCCCTTCTTAACTGACCCTTTCATCCTAGGTTATTTTAAACCAGTGTCGTATTTAAAAAGGAGCATCTAAACTCTTCTTTGTCTGTCCCTGCTTTGAATTGTTTTCTTTTCGTTTTTTATTTCTGCACGTTTAGTGGATGTCCTTGAATGAAAGGGGGGGGGAATCAGGTCACATCTCCCAGGTTAAGAAAGCAGTGAGCGCTCTGTAGTACGCTTCAGTAACTGTGGCTTGCCATAACCTTTCCAGAGCTCTTCTTTAAGGAAAGATTCCATTTATGCTTCAGTCATACTTCCTCCATTAAGATGTCTCTCCTTGGAGCACATCTGCAAAACCAATATTCCCAATATTTTCTTTAAAACAGAAAATTTAATCAAAGGGTACCAGAACAACTTCAGATACATGGTTTTCCATGGAAAACATATGGTTGCCCTTCATTCATTGCATTGTAATCCTTAGTGGGTCACTATATAATACCATTATGACTTAACCAAGATAGAATAAAAGTAAGAAAAGTTATCTAAGTTAAGATCCAGGTTTTGCGAATATTATCTTATATCAAAAATACAGCTTTTTATTAATAGTAGTAGTAGTAATATAAATATAGAGTTAAGTTCTAATCTCTTTCCATTTATATTTTGTTGTAAACATATATAGCCAGGTATGGTCATGCACACCTGTGATCCCAGTGTCTTGGGAGGCTGAAGAAGGAGGAGAGCAAGTTCAAGGCAATCTTCAGCCACTTAGCAACTTGTGAGGCTCTGTCTCAAAACTAAACTAAAAAATAAAGGGGTAGGGGATTTTGCTCAATGATAAAGCATCCCTGAATTCAATTCCCACCTCTAAAAGTAAATGAATAAACAAACATATACATAAACATATGTTTTAAAAACGCAAAATTGTTATTTGAAAGGCATTTGCATTTAATGTTTAAATGCCTAAGGAACTGAAAGTAGAATCCTTCCCTAAGTACCATTGCTAATATAGTAATCACTGCTTAAAATACCTCTACCAATGAAACGGGAGCGGCCCTACAAAGTACCCTATGAAACACAGTCATTGCTGGAAAAATGGCTTAGGTAGGAACACAGTCATATTTATAAAAAGAGTGTAGACATTTCCTGGAGAATGTGAGGGCAGAGACAGGTAAGGAAGATAAGTGACCTGCAAAGCCTGAAGGTCCTCCAAAATTAGACTGGTAGCTAGTCCCTAGACAACCAGCCGTGTTGTCCCTTCGAAGTGTTACTTTAAAATCAATGACCAAGAAGATGCTTGCCTACAAAGAAGAGATAGGGAAGAATTCGGCTTCATGTCTGTTTGGAACAATCCAACTGTGTTCTTTTGCCCTCTTCCCTTGGGTTATTAAATTGCTTGACTCTGCTCTTCCCAGTGCCCCAAATCAGTAGAGCATGGCTGGATTCCTTGTCTTGGTTTGCAGTGACAAACCTAGCTCAGGCCTGTACAGTTGTATAAATGTTATCTCTTGTTTGGAAAATAATTTTTACAAAAATAATATTTCCTTTGTATCTCAGAGTAACTGAAGAGATAAAACTCAAGGGAAAATATTTTCTTGTGTGAACATTGGCTGAGCATTTACTGTGTCCCAGGACATATGGAATGTGCCTTTGATTACCGATGATGGGCTTTATTTTTGAAACTTCTAGAGATGTGAGGTTGGTTTCAAAGAGTTCCCACCTGTTTATCTTGTGTGTTCTATCTAGAACATTTTAGTTTCTACCGCAAGATTTGAATGCCTAGTCTGTACAGTCAAAGCTAAGGGAAAACTTGAGCAACTAGCTGGTAAAATTTGACACAGATAATCTAATGCTTTAATTTGGCTGCATAAGTATTCTCTGGGGTTTAGAAGTGGGAAAGAATACAGAAATATTTGATGGGAACAGGAAGTTGGGAGTGTTTTGGATGGGGACGTATCTGTTCCAACACACTGAACAACCCAAAGATGTGCCTTAAGGCAAATATATAGTGAACCAAGAAGATTTATCCCCATTTCACTTTTATACCAAATGAAACTGATTTCACTTATAAGAATGCCTTTCCACTAAAGCACAGTAAAGCAATCATTGATTTGTGGTAGACATTTTTTTTTTTTTTTTGTGGCTGTTGTTTTTGTTACTAGGGATTGAACTCAGCGGCACTGAACCACAAAGCCACATCCCAGCCCTATTTTGTATCTTATTTAGAGACAGGGTCTCACTGAGTTGCTTAGTGCCTCACTTTTGCTGAGGCTGGTTTTGAACTCGCGATCCTCCTGCCTCAGCCTCCCAAGCTGCTGGAATTACAGTCACGCACCACCGCACCCAGCCAAGAGTTCTTAATTTTATAACGTTATATACAATGTACAACAGAGCCCAGGGGATGCTTCTTCTGAGGTAATAGTGGGAAAGTGTTCCACGGCCAGAGAATTCCAGTGCAATTTTGCCATTTTGCAGCATTGATGATTGCAGAAGAGTACCCAGGGGAATGCACGCCTGGCATATTCTTTCAACATCTGTGCAGAATAGCTCAAGAGCATGATCTATTGACCGGCAAATGTTTTAAAACCAGAAATTCTATACAGGTAGACAGCAGCACCCTGGATGTCTGAGAAGCTTTATTCAAGTCCATTAACTAGTAAAATCCTTTAATATAAATTTTGTGATTATTTTTAGAAAATGTTGCTTAGAGGGCTTGGTTTTCTTCAATAAAGGTGCATGTGCGCACATTCAAACACACAGGCACAGGCGTATATATGTATTATCCCTCTCATAGCCCTAAACTGTCCTTCTCAGGGTAGCTGCAACGGGCGAGAAATGGAACACAGCCAAAATGGAGGGAATTATGGTGGCGGCAGCTGAGAAATAAATCAAGCTTGTGTGTGAAGCTGAGCATCACCTCTAAATCTCTTTTTCCTAACCTGTACAATTGCACCAGTTTCACTAATGGTAGCCCTACCTCTATAAACATATTTTATCTCTTTAAAGGAAATGGAACCGTATAGCCAGGTCTAGCATTAGTGGGAGTCGAAGGCCATCAGCTGAGTGTTGCATGAAAGGTGAATAAGCTCTGAGGCTAGAAGCTTCTAAAACAGTTATAAGAATTTATACTGAGCCCTCAATTGGAAAACACACCACATTCTCTCAAGTCAGAAGATTTGGTGACGTTGAGCTGCCCATTGGTGATATTAGAGCCAGGCCTGGTATTATGGAGAAAGGTTTTAATAGTGAACAGGTTTTGCTATTTTTGCTATTGTTCTGAATAATATTAACTGTACAGAGATTTAAGCAGCATAGCGGACAATGCAGAGTCATAATGTCTCCTGCCCCTTACTTGGAATGCTAGTGAAAAAAAAGACGTGCTGCACTACAATTGTCTTATGATGCTACTATAAAAGCCAGAATTATGGCCTATAAAACAAAGAAAAAGTGAGTGGAGAAATAACAAAGTAAATATCATTCTTATGTAGATAGTTCAAGTGAATACATGGGAAGAACCCCTCAATTTTCCTTACAAAATCATATACATATTGTATATCTATAAGTATATATAATTATACATATATAAGTGTAATATATACGTATTATATATATTCATATATATATATACACACACACACACACACACCCTCATTTACTGACTGAGGTAACTCACTTACTGAAATTCCACAATATTTCAACATAATGAGGATGACTATTTAAAAGAATCGAAGGAGAGAAAAAGTCCACAAAAATATATACAGAACGTACTGGTCATCACCAGCCCATCTCTGAGTTGATTCCACAGCATTTGCCAATTTTCTTGAGAACTCAAGTTAAATTATTTCCTAGAAAACTTTCCACAGTGGAGATCTTTAAATCAATCAGTACAAAGTTTCAAGTGTGAAAATTACCTTTCTGTCATAGCTGAAAATTAATTTCTTCTTGCTTGAGAGAAATGACACGCCCTAGTAATTTTCATATATTCTTTAAAATGGAACATCCAGGCTTTGATGTGAAATTTCCTAAAAAAAAATGACCAAAAAAAAAAATACATCCAAACATTTCTATTAATGCATGGAATGAAGAAGAGCTTTTTACATTTTCTCCTGTCACTGATCCCATTTGCCTTATCACTTTCATCTGTGGCCCACAAACTTGGTGGCACAATCAACAAACCCCTCAGTGGCTGTTTCATCTCTGCTCTATTTGATTTCTCCTCTCTGAGTAAATGATTAAGTTTTCATGCATTGGTTCAACCAAAATCTATGTTCACTCAACCACATCCTTTATTGATTACTTCTACTGCAAACAGTAGGCCAAGTGTGATATACATAATTGGACAGTTGTCAGGGGACGTGGGTGTTAACGGTCCTGTTTTCCCAGTTGGAACCCGGAATCACCTTGATACACAAATATTCTGCACCGTTTCATTCTCATCCTTTGGACCGAGGAGTCCTGTTCCTCAGAATATATGTTTTTAACTCTCTAAGGTCTGGTTGAATGAATTTAATGATTATACCATATAATATGCTGTTCCAGTTGCACCTGTGCACTGCATATAGAAAACCGGAATTAATATTTGTCTAACATTTTAACCTTGTCCTTGAACTTATACAAATAATCTGTAGCCTTTGCTATAGGGGAGTATTTGATTTTTTTTTTCCCCTCCTCTTTCAAGGAAAGACTAGCTTTGAAACCTACTGCTAAATTTTACACTAGGAAACCGTGCAGCCAACACATATTGTTTATATTCCAGTTGCTGTGTTAACTTCGCCGGCTACAGAGCTGGACATTCACTGAGTGGAACATATAATTTATAATTGCAAGACTTTTTCTCTAGCGTTGTTTGTTAGAGCAAATCTCAGGTAATTTGGGATGTTTTGGAGGTCTGTTGCTCCTTGGGGAACAAAGCAACTCAAGTCTCCCAGTAACATTTTTATTTATACTATTTTATATTTCTTGTTCACTGAACTCTGTTTGTTGTTGTTGTTGTTGTTGATGTTTGTGTATGTTTTGATTTAACTATCCTCAGCAGGCCAAACGTAATCCAAAATGTACTTGCATCACAAATATATCAGCTTTTAGGAACATGAGCATAAATAAGCTTTAGTGAGACCATTTTAGCTAAATGATACTAATATTAATTTTCCCCTAAGGTTCCCTAAAGTGATATGCAATGCTACACTTTTGTTTTCCCTTTTCTCTTGAATATTTTAGTCCAGGAAAAAAAACCTTGAAAAGTTAACATAAATTTGATGAAACATTTTTAGATCTAGAAATATTAGGATATTTTACATTATATTTATCAGTTTATATATTTTACTTTAATTTTATTTATTAATATTTTATAGCCTTGGGTTCTCTAAATACTTTTTAATTATTCCACAAAACAACATGTTAATTCAAGTAATTAGTGAATCTTTCATATTTTATTCTATGCTTGCATTTATAAATTTCCTCAAACAATTTGTGCATTTTCTGGAGAACTGACCTATGCCTAACTGTAGAAAATTTCTCATAATTTTGTTATGAAAAAGTAAACATGGAATTATTTTTAAAAAACAGTATTCACAACTTCAAAAAATGTGAAATTCCATTTTATTTCAGATATATTAATCATTCTTTTACCAATAAGAAAGGAAGAAAAAATGTATTTGATAGCATCTGATACTTAAATTAACAGCAACAACAACAAAATGTTAGGTTTTTTTTTTTTTTTATCCCACCCCTGAGAAAACAGACACCAGGACTTAATGTGTCTGTTTTTTGCAGAGCAGTCACTAAATTACAGTATTTAGTTCATTGCATGGTGGAAGGTTTTCATAAAGTAATGCTTAGCTAAATTAAATTTTTTTCTCAGCTCCTAGTAGGCAATGTCAAGTAGAGAGCTGTGAATGTGATCACTGTTTATTTCACTCAGAGATAATAATAATAGCTGCCACTTATTGAATCCCTACTGTGTGCCAGGTTATATATTTACACAATGCTTCATCTCACAGCAACTTGAGGTCATTTTAAAAACGAGGAAATGGAAGTTTCCTTTAGTTTCATAACTTTAATATGATCAAAGTTCCTCATGTAAGGGGTCAAGCTAGGATTCACACCTAGATCCCCAACGTCCACCACTACACACAATGGCTTTAAAGTAATCCAGTTTATGGAGGCTGTGGCTCAGTGGTAGTGTGCTTGCCTAGCACGTGTGAGGCACTGGGATCAATCCTCAGCACCACATAAAAGATAAACAAATAAAGATATTGTGTCCATTTATAACTAAAAATATTTTTTAAAGTAACCCAATTTATCTTTACAAACATAATACAGTTTATCTGTGAAAATGAATGTTATCACCCAAATCGTTGGAAGTTATGCAGATTGATATCCCTAATCCTCCCCTACCTGTTTCCAATAAACTCCTGTAAAAATGTTTTCAAATCAAACAGTATAAAAGGGGAAAAAAGAGGGAAAGTCTGGGTTCATGCAAAGGAAATGTCCAGGTTTACACCAGTTTAATGCATCATCGGATCCAGATACTCAAGACACCGTCTGGTCTCCAGGTCTGTCCATCTCACAGCCAGCCGTCAGCTGTGTGTTCTCCCTGGGATGGCAAGATTGGACCCCAGCAGCATGGGACTTACATTCTATAGGGTTAGGGCAACGCTGTGGTCATTTGAGGTTGCAGGGGAGGGCTGATGACTATTCAGTCCATTGTTCCACATCTCAGTGGCTTCATCTGTAAAATGGGTGGTGTGGCATTTAAAAGTTAATGCAGATCAGTAAGGGTTCAATCTCCAGCACCACTAAAAAAAAAAAAAAATGTTTTCTGGCATATTCTTGTGACATATTCTTTAGAATAGCCCCAATAGCATATCACTGTTTGAGATGTAGGTTTGGTCTTATCAATAGCTAAAAGAATTTGGAGGGGCCTGGGTTGTGGCTCAGCAGTAGAGAACTCACCTATCGAGGCTTGGGTTCCATCCTCAGCCCCACATAAAAAATAAAATAAAATAAAGGTATTATGTCCAACTACAAGTAAAAAATAAATATTTTTTAAAAAAGAATTTGGAGTCACATTTTAAAATCACAGAAATTATATCTCTATGAGAAATTCCATTGTTTTGGACAAAAATTCACTAAATTTCTTATGAAAGCTTTGGGATGCTATCCTACAAAGAAGCTCCCTACAGAGTATTCCACAAATGCTCTCAGCTTCTTCATGACATATCGTCCTCAAAGATAACCACCTGAGGGGAGCTGCAAGGCTAAGAACATCTGGGAAACTAGACAGGATTGGACAGGAGAATCAGGGCCAGGAATAGAAATCTGCAGGCATCTGATTATAGGAGGTGGGTCTCTGAGACCACAGAGGAAGCATGTATTGGAGGGAAGAGGGGGCCTGGGGAAGAACTCTGGAAAGAACCAACTTTGGGTAGGCCGACTGCAATGTTGGAGCTGGACGTCATTACCCTAAGTACATGTGTGAGAGCACAAATGGTGTGAATATACTTAGTATCCAAGCAGAGATATGAAAAATTGTGCTCTATATGTGTAATATGAATGGTGATGCATTCTACTGTATACATAACAAATTCAAATTTTAAAAACTGGAAAAAAATAAATAAATAAAAGAGAAAGAGGGAGGTCTAGAGAGGAGAAGTGAGAGGATAAAGACTGGCTGATAGTGTGAGATGCCGGAGAAGGGGAAACAGTTTGAGAAAGAAGGTCTGGTTAACAGCAGTGAGTCCCCAACTCTATGGGGAAAACCCCAGTGAAGTCAAAAGAGGAAGAAAAGTGGCATGTAAACCAGTAAACGCACCAAGCATATTATACGGTTCAAATTTTAAAAGTTGTTTTCCATGGTAGACATTACAGTTTTCCAAATTTATATATGTGCTTTGAGATCACCATTACATTCTAGATTTGTCTTTAAAATTCTTTTAGTTGGCCAGGAGTGGGGGCATGTACACCTGTAATTCCAAAGACTTGGGAGGTTGAGGCAGGAGGATCACAAGTTCAAGGCCAGCCTCAGGAACTTAGCAAGGCCCTAAGAAACTTAGCAAGACCCTGTCTCAAGATAAAAATAAAAAGGGATAGGGATGTGGCTCGGTGGTTAAGCACCCCTGGGTTCAATCCCTGGTACCAAAAAAAAAAAAAAAAAAAAATTCTTTCGGCTGCCTTTTAATAGCAGATTCCCTTGGAGCACTGGACTTGCTCTTCTGAAGACAGTCAAATGAATGTGCTCCAGGTTTCAAAGCACTATACACAAGGTATTTATCACAGTTATCCCCATGTGAGAATCTGGGGTTAACTATCATAAATACTATACATTTATCTCTTCAAATTGGCAATGGAACTTGCCAAGGATTACAACCATATTCCCCCCAAAATAACATGTCTTAGTGCATTTTCTAGACTCTTGGAGTCTCTTGACGATACTGAAACATCCAGAAGTGAGTTTAATCATGAATTCCAAACATCATGTGGCTCAAGTTCTCACAGTTCACCCTGAAGCTTAGCTCACATGTGCACTATGTATTTCCCTTCTTGAATATTCAACCACTGGCTCATTCAAAAATGTTTAAATGCTTAGTACATGCCAAGCTCTCTGCTAGAAATTGTCTTTCTGAGCATTTTACCAAATATATTTCACTTGTATGTGTGACTTTAGTGACACCTGAGATGGCACTGCTGAAGGAAGCTTGCAGGAGTACTCCAGCATTCACGTTGTCTAAACTTTCTAATTTAAAAATAAAATAAAATAAAAAAACCTTATTGGGACATAAGTCAGATATTGTACAATTCACCCTTTTAAATTCTACAATTCAGTGGTCTCTAATAGATTCATAGAATTGTGTAACCATTAAACCATTGTCTAATTCCAGCACCTTTCATCACCCTAAAAAGAAATACTGTCCTGATTATTACTTCCTCATCTTCCAGTAGCCACTAATCTACTTCTGTCTTCATGAATTCGCCTCTTTGTATAAATGGAATCATACAATAAATAATCTTCTATGTCTAGATTTTTTCATTTCTCGTGTGTCAAGTTTCATCCATATTTTAACATACATTAGTACTTCACTCCTTTTTAATGACTGAATAATATTCCATTGAATGGATATACTACATTTTGTCAATTGATTCATCAGTTGATAGACATTTGGTTTGTTTCCATTCCTTGGTTATTATAAATAATGCTGCTGTGAACATTCATGATGAGTTTTGATGTGGACGTATGCTTTTTGTAGTATTTATATATTTTGGAGTAAAATTTCTGGGTCATAGGATTCCTCCATGTTTAAAATTTTTGAGAACTACCAGATTTATTTCTCACAGCAATCTCATTATTTTACATTCCCATCCATAATGATGAGGTGGTTTATAAGTTCAAGCTTACTCATTGTATTTTCCAACAAAGACACACATATTAGTAATTTAGTATTTGTCCCCTTAATCTTTGTCCTGGCAAATCTTCTTGCATGTTCTACAACAAAGACAAAAACTATCTTCTTTTCACTATGACGTTAAGTGAGCAGATACTCCAATGGTTTCTGGTTTTATTTATTCTAGCCAAGGACAGATGACAGAAGCGATTCAATACTTGAAAAAAGTTGTGAACATCACAAAGAGCAATTTTCAAAACATAGATGTTGTGAAGGCGAGTACAATGCTTGGGGACATCTATAATGAAAAAGTGAGTATTGGTGTTTCTTGTTTATGGAGAAATTCACAGTTTTAAAAGTCGTTTCCCATTTGATCCTCACCCTCTCACATGGCTGATGCAGAAAGGCCAGGGCTGGACAACACAGTTAATGTGCAAAGCACGGGCTGGGAAGGCAAATACTGCCTCCTCCTCTTCTTCTAGCTCTTAAGTGCCGTGTGGGCTCGGTCCCCACAGGCTCTTCAACCTGAGCCATATTCACAGCCAATAAGGACAAGGAGTGACTTTGGATTTGGGGAGCAATTAAAATATTTGAAGTCAAAGGAACCTCATACTAGCACGGGGCTCTTATGTGGCCACAGGAACCATTCATTCATCTTTCTAGCTCCACATTCTTGGAGCCCAGGTGTGATTCCCCCCAGCTAAGTCCCCCAGGGAGGAAACCCCACAATCCCAAGAACAACAGATTGTCTGTGTGCAAAAAATTAAAAGATATATAAATTAAAAAATCAGGAAGAAGAGGAAAAAATCTGCATTATAATTAATAAATAAAACTGCCACACAGTCAAAGGACACAAAATGCACCGATCATATGGACTTTAGATTTATTTTCTTCTGATTTTGTCTTCAGTGACCCAGATTTTCCTTCAGAAATCTTAGGAAGGAAGTTTATTTCTCTAGTTATCATTACTGTTTCAATCATGAATAATAAGATGGATTTTTTTTTTCCAAGGGTGATTCTGTTCTCCTGCTGTAGACTGTGTCCATCTGTTTGGGGAGGCTGGGTACACAGTGATTAAAAGCCTCAACTCTGAAGTCAAACTGCTTGGCTTGTTAGCCCTGCTTGTTCTGCCTTAAGACGTGGGACCTGGGGCAAGTTCCACACCCTGGGGCACCTTGGTTTTATCACCTCATAAGGTGGTTGCAAGAACTAATGAATTAATACAGGAAAGGCATGGGCAGGGTGCTTTTGAGCGGGAGAGGAGTGAGCGTCAGCTATTTTGCTATTCTCTCCACTCTTAGTGGTGTCACATCATTGCCCTTATCAGGCCCTCAGAGTTAAGCCAGGCCTCCCACGTTCAAACCCACCACGCTGCTCTACGATTTGCTATAAAATTACCTTGTTTTCAGAACAATTTAGGATTTTTTAAAAAATAAGATTGAAATTAATTTGAATGAATGAAACTAATGTCCCTTCAGTTCCTGCTTTGGACAAAGTCTTTACAAATGAGGTGCTTCTTTTCCCCAGCCCTCTGTCTTGCTCCTTCTGGTTCATGCACCTTCCCATCTCCTCTTGACTCTCACCTCCCCACCCACCTGGCTCCATTCTCTCCTGCCTCTGCCTTCCTGGCCCCTGATTCTGGCTCCCTCCCCTGGTCCTCTCCTCCTCCCCTCTCTCCCTCCCTCTGTTTCCCCTCTTTTTTTGTGCACCTGTTGCCCCTGGTGCACTCAGGTGTCTGTTGTGGCCTCCTCTGCTGCCCCCTCCAGCCACCTCTAAGGTGCTGCTGTCTGCTCTGTGGAGCCCTCTCATGGCTTCAGGTTTGCTTTTGTTTACTTTTCAGGACACAGTGGTTAAACCAACTTGACTAACGCCCTGGTGAGGCCTCTGTCTAAGGGAAGCTGACCTTAGAGGGGCAGACATTCCCAATAGAAAGACACAGGGCTGTTCTTCCAAACAGAAGTATAAAAAGAACAAATCATTTGACCCTCCCACCCAACAACACCCAGAACACAGCCCTTTCAATGACTCGAACATCGGCTGTCAGCCTGCATGTTTCTAATTGCAGAAAGACAAGGAAATGGAACAGCAAACTGTACTGAGGGGTAATATTTCTATACTTGCATTTTCTCAAAACATTTTTTGCTGAGAGCTTATATCTCACCAGTGGGTTGTTTTATTCTCTAATTTTTGATTCTTGGAGAAGAGTTTAATATCTAAAGGCCAGAGACATGCTGCAATATCCAAAGGCTGTTTTAACTGCCCAAAGTAAATCTTTTTATTCATTTATTTCTATTGTAGTCTCTCACACACACTCTTTCTTTTCATTTTTTAAAAATGTTTTATTAGCACATTCTAGTTAGACATAATATTGGGGCTCACCGTAACATAACAATGCATGCATGGAATATAGCTTTCTCCATTTCCATTCCCAGTACTTCCTCTTTCCCTCCCTGCCTGCCCTTCCTTCTATTTATTTATTGTTTTCTTTAAATTGGTACTTTGTATACATACATAAAGATGGAATTTACTGTGTTATATTCATATATATACATAGAATAATTTTTATTTCACCTGTATTTTCTCTCTTATCCTGTCTCCTCCCCCCCCTGCTCTCCCCTGGTTTCCCCTCCATTTTCATGGGATCCCCTCCCCCACACTGTTTTTCCTTACTTTGCTCTAGCTTCTCCATATGAGAGAAAACATTTGACTATTGACTTCTGGAGTCTGGCTTATTTCACTTAGCATGATGGTCTCCAGTTCCATTCATTTACCAGCAAATCCCATAATTCCATTCTTCTTTATGGAGAGTAAACTTTAATCATGTATATATGCCACATTTTCTTTATCCATTCATCTGTTAGTGGGCACATGGGCTGGTTCCATAACTTAGCTGTTGTGGATTGTACTGCTGTAAACATTGGGATGTATGTATAACTATAAAGAACACTGGTTTTATTTCTCCTGGATAAATACCAAGGAGTGGGAGAGCTGGGTCATATGGTGGTTCCATTCCTAGTCTTTTGAGGAATCTCCATACTGCTTTCCAAAGGGGTTGCACTAATTTACAGTCCCACCAACAATATATGCATGTACATTCCCCCCCCATCCTTGCTGGTATTTATTATTAGTAGTATTCTTGATGATTGCCACTCTAACTAGAATGAGATGAAATATCCATGTAGTTTGGATTTGCACCTCCCTGATTGCCAAGGTTGTAGAACATTTTTTTAATATATTTGTTGGTCATTTGTATTTCTTCTTTCGAGAAATATTTGTCTAGTTCTTTTGCTCATTTATTGGTCGGATTGCCTGGTATTTTGGTGTTAAGGGGTTTTATGTTTGTTTGGTACCAAGGATTGAACCCAGGGGCACTTAGCCACTAAGCCACATCCCCAACCCTTTTTTATATTTTATTTTAGAAGCAGTGTCTCAATGAGTTGCTGAGGCTGTTTTTGAACTCACAATGCCCCTGCTCAGCCTGTCTAGCTACTGGGATGGTGTTAAGTTTTCTTTATGTATTCTGGATACTAATCCCCTGTCAGAGGAGCAGCTGGCAAAGATTTTTCTCCCATTCTGTAAGCTCTCTATTCACACACTTAATCATTTCCTTAACCTAGCCCAGTTTATCTATATCCCAATATAAATTTTGGAGGAATCCAGGTATTCATGCTCTCTTTAAATATATATGCTCCAAATATACAAGTAGATTGAGATATGTTAATGGTTCCTTTAGTAAATACTCACTGAAAAAATAGATTGGTATTAAGTAAATAATCCCATCACAGGATTTTTATGACATCACACATCAAAACAAAGTTTGATTTATTACTCAAATTGTTAAAGTTAATTTATTTTTTGTATTACTATTATTATTATTATTATTATGACATTCCTCAAGCCAAAAGAACTACTACTGGTCACTTTCAGGCTGACCAAGTTGTTAAAGCCATTGCTGAGAGTATTATTTCAAAGGTATTAGACATAACAAAGTGGATTTAGTAGAGCTAAATGATGGGTTTTTTTTCTTTCTTGTTATTTTGAGACAAGGTAAGAGTCTTGCTAACAACTTTCGTTTCCTTCCAGTTCTGCAAAGCCTGTTTTCCTTGGAGAACATCAACAACAAATGTTTTTATCCCTCTAATTTTAGGAGCTTTGGGACATTTCCTAATTGTAGTGCACACCTTTATTCCAGTTTATGGCTAAACAATTCCATAAGCTATTTGCCTTTCAAGCTGAAACTATTAATTTTCAGGAAAAGGTATTAAACTTTTCCAAGATGGGAGCTATAGCAGGGTCCAGAGGGACTACCCTGGGTTTTGTCCATTGGAATTTGAACTGGGCTCCGCCACCATTAATTAACTGAGCAAGTAAATTCCTTGCTCCTCAGTTTCCTCATCTCTCAATTGTTAATAACAAATTTCCTTGAATCCTAACTATTAAAGGACTAGAGGTTTAAAAATAGGCAGATGGTGCCTGGTAGAGCTGCCAGCACATATTGCACACGTAACTCTTACCTCCTTACTATCTCAAGCTCAGATCTCTCCCCTCATAACCCACTGTCTATTTGGCATTGCTCACTTAGGTCATTTTAAATATATCCTACTAAAAACATCCACTCACCATCTTTCCCTTAAACTCTCTTCTGCCAAGTCTGTGTCTCCAATCCAGATCTCTCCTTGGACTCCAGAACTGTAAGGCCAACTGCTTACTTAGCCTTTCTACCTGGATTCCCAACAGACACCTCAAAGTATTTCCCCCTCCCTTCACCTACTCCCCTCCAGTCTTCCCATCTTAATAAAATGACAGTATCAATATCCACCAGCCCTGGGTAACTCTTATATTTCACTCCACTCCAATACCCAATCCAGAGGCAAACGCTTACCTTTATGCCACCAAAATGCATGCCAACCCCACCAGCTTCTGTCTCTCTCCGTTGCTGTCACCACATCCATGTATGACACTTTATTTTCTCCCCTGGGCCCCTACAGTAAGCTCAGAACCCATTTTCCCCACACCATACCATAAACCAGCCTCCACACTGGATTTTAAAGTAATCCTTTAAAAATATAAATCAAATGGTCTTATTTCTCCACCTAACACACTTCTGTTACCTTTCATTCTTCTGAGAACATAAATGAAATTCCTTACCCTGTCCTGAAGTATGAGATGGTCCCTGCTTGTCTTTAGCTTCAACGTTTCCTTACTCTCTTCCATACCCAATCCCCCTGAGTCAAAGTGACTTTCCTGGACTTCACAGGCGAAGCCAGGCCCTGGCTTGGGATGTGTGCCTGCAGTAGAATGCTCTCCAATCCCTGAACTTGGCATTGCTGGCTTCTTGTCATTCAGATCCCTGTGAAAGGCCACATCTTCCCAGGGGTCTTCCCTTGGCAACCTAATCCAAAGGAACCCACGTGGTTCTTTACCTTTTCTGAATTCTAAGAAGCCTATGTATAATTTATCTCATAGTCCTCTTGTTTATGATACTTCTTGTCATCGTCCTTTAATCTGGCTAGGATGTAAGCTTAATAAGAGCAGTGTCCCTGTCTGCCCTGCTTATTATTTTATTCTGGTACTTAGAAATATGAACCTGATGCAGAGCTGGTGAGCAAAGCATGTCAGTTCATTGGACCATTTTCGTGACCAATTTCATACTACTTGAGAACACTAATCTCTCACCTGTGAAATTCTAAACTTCTCTTTAATTCTTATTCAGTAGTTTAGCATTTTCAAAACTTGCCTTGAATCTTGGTAAGCAAATAGAAAACCACTGCTACACCTTGGTCTACCTATGTTAGGCCCTCCACAAACCACCCTACCCATACCCTCTCTGGCTATCACTATCACTCACACAAGTTTATTATCATCATATTCTTAACAAAAATTCCCAATAAATTATATTATTATAGGACAAAATTATAATAGAAAACTATACTTGGAAAAAATATTGGAATTAACATTTTGTGATTATTATTGTTATAATTTCAATTACCACATATTTTAAAATATCCTTATCCTAGTTAATTTACCTTTCACTATATAATCATGGAAGATGGGCCACCCATTCCACTCTCTGGATATGTTCTTTTGATGGAATGTTAATTAAAAATATATAATTAATATAAACTGGTGAAATGAGAATGTTTTAGGGGAGATAACCAGGTATAGACATTTTATGAGATTTCTCATTCCTTAATAAGATTAGAGGATAATCACATTGTTAAAAGAATGGGAGTTTCAACACTAAGATGATAAGAAAATTGGGTAGGAAATGATTTATCCTTAGCACTGAGAAAATGCCCATTCATTTTGAGCTTGTTCATTGGAGAGAGTGACATTTTGGACACAAAGAAGAATCTGGTAAGAATCAGAATAATGCATAAAAATTCTATGTTATAATGTAATAATTTAAGCTTTGTTTCAAAGTCTATGATGTCATTGAGATCCTGGGCTAGGACTGTCCACTAAAATCTTACCAGAGACATTTACAACCTGAAACAAAGTTGTCCTCTTCCCATACAATGTATTTATGAAGTTCATAAATTCGCTGCATAGTCTCAAATCACCTTTAAGATTTCCAGGAGTAATTTCTGGAATCTTCCAAGTTTTATAATAGAATAGAGATTATTTGAGAACACAAATGAACAACTGAAAGTCATACCGAACTTTTGGAGAAGAGATTAAATCTAGATAATAAACTCCTGAAAAAAATCAAAAATCTATAAATACAGTATGTATGAGTGAAATCACATTCTAAAACGGTATGTATAAAATTGCTTGCATCTGAGAAAAATTAATGTCCTGTTTACTTTGGCTGTGTTTTGAAATAGAGAAACATATGCTGATACCAGTTTTATGGCAGTTATATATATATATGTCAGAAGATGGAATATTAGGTACTATCTGAGACATTTACATTTACCTATGTAAGAACAATTAAAATACTTCTGTTTTAGAAGGAACAAACACTCATTTTATGATCTCATCAAAGTTTTAGCATATCACTCTCTCCACTAATAGCAGGCTCACCACCTTGACTTCACACTCCCCGATTCACTGCGGAATTTCCACTGCCTGGTGTGGAACTTGGTTAGCACAGAGTGGGGGCCTGATGAATGAACAGGTGAAGGAGTGGGTTAATTTTAAAGTAATAATGTATAAAAGTAATTCTGGAAATGTAAATATAAGTCCACTTACTTACATTCCCTAATTCTCCTAATTAAAACTCTCACTTGAAGCTACATGCAGCCTAAAGCTCTGAAGTATAATTAGGAAAACTAGAAAAATGAGATATTTAAATTTCTCTGTTTGTAAAAACATGCAATGTTTAGTCTAATCATATATTTTGTCCTAAATCTTTAATGTCTACCAGGGCAATCAATAATTTTATTTTCATCATTTGCATTATTTCTCAATTATAGTTTGCTTAATTGGCATATGAAGTCTTTGATAGGGTTTTTTCCTGATTAATATTTTGTTATATAAATCCTGTTTTATTATTTTTAATGAAAAAAGGTTGCTTACCTCAACAAACAAAAACTGTTCCTTCTATAATATGCAAGAATTCTGTTTAAATGAACAGACCTGCTTAGAAGGAATCCTTTGAGTAGACAGTTCCCCTAGACTGTCCTTATGGGCATATAACATGCAGTGGCTGTGTGCTCATGTGTGCAACACAACAGTCACACAAGTCCTGCTCATCATCATCCTCACCTTGCTAGCAACTTCTTTTATCAGTCAGTCTGACTACTCTCTGCATGCTGTAATTATAGAGAGGTTCAAGAGGTTTGGCATATCCTACCTGTACTGTTGTTTGGTAGACACCAGATTCTACAGTTTTTATGCCCATTGTCTTCATAAAATGGTGTGAGAAGATGACTTAAAAACTCACAGCAAGGGCTGGAGGTATAGCTCAGCTGGTAGAATGCTTGCCTCACATACATAAGGCCCTGGGTTCAATTCCCAGAACTGCCAAAAAAAAAAAAAAATTTAAAAACCAGCAAAACATTCTCTCTTGTAAGGGTTTCTTTTCAAGAGACTGTTTATGCATTTTTTTAAACTTTTTTGTTATTATTTTAAACCTGAGTATCATCATCATCATCGTCATCATCATCATTTAATTGTACATACTTATGGGGAACAGTATGTATACAATATGTAAAGATCAAATTAGGGTAGTTGGCCTTTCTATCTCTTTAAGCATTTTTAAAATTTTGAGTAACACATAACACTTGTATTTATGAGATGTGGCACAGTATTTCAATACACATATATAATGTATACTGATCAAATCAGGGTAATTAATATTTCCATCTTCTTATCACCTCCTAATCTAGGGACTTTCATGCACTTATTTACTAAGAAAATGTATAATAGGTCATTGAGAACTGTATTCCCCACTGTGCTAAAGAGGGCTAGAAGTTATTACTTCTAACTGGGTATCATGATTTTGCTTATATGCCTGGAAGGGGCGGGGGATGGGGGGAAAGGGGAGTGCAAAGGATGAAACAGGAAAAACAAAGGGTTATAGGCCAGTGAAGAGAGGAAATTCTGTTCTTTAGAGTCCTTACAGGTGTAGCTCAATCCTCCTTTAAGGAAGAGTTGTAATGAGGATGTTGAGCAATTTGGGAGGGGCATCTCTCTGTGACTCAATTTCATCATCTGTGAAGTAACAATAACACTGTCCTCATAGGATTCCTTGTAAGGTTAATGACATGATATACATGAAGTATTTACCACTGGCCCTGAGCTAGGTAACTACTATTTATTTGTGGACAACAATAGCTTTTAGGAGAGGTGGGATGAAAAAAAAAAAAAAAGCTTGATTTTTTTCAACTGAGTCAAGTTTAGATGATGCTTTCATTTGCACTGTCAAGAGCATATTGTTTAGAAATCTGGGACAACATCTTCAGTGAAGAATGGCTAGTACTTATACGGGGGGGATGGTTAAGTGAAGGAGCCATAGATATAGCTGTTTCCACTGGTGTGTGACGAACAGATGTTAATCACAGCTCTTGCTGTGACTTAAAACGAAAGGTAGTAAAAATATTGCATCAGGTAAATCAGGATGATAAGTAATAACATTCTATCCAAATCAATGTGAGTTCAGTTCTTTCCAAACTTCTTGATACAACCATGTGAAACAGCCAAAATTTGACATTTTTTTTTTAGTAGTTATAGACGGACAGAATGCCTTTATTTATTTTTATGTGGTGCTGAGGATCGAAACCCAGTGCCTCACACATATAGGCAAGTGCTCTGCTACTGAGCTGCAGCCCCAGCCCAACATTTGACCATATTTTATCCAAAAGAACTTAAGTTTCCCATACCTCAATGCAAAAGATACAGCTGTTCTTAACAAATTAATTTCAACAAATTAATTTGAGTCGCAAATAATCACTACTGCTGGAAAAAAGCCTAATCTAATGGAGAGCCAGTTTGCCATCCCCTTGTTCTTGCTGAACTGCCATAATTGTGGAAAGATCAGTGTGGGACATGCCAAGAAGGGGTGAGGAAATATGGGAAATGGTGAAATAAAAAATTAAGAGAAATAAAAAATGGTGAAATAAAAAATTAAGAGAAAATTCTCTCTCTTATCTTTGCAGGGACGCTACAACAAAGCTTCTGAGTACTTTCAGCAAGCTTTTGACACAACGGTAGAACTCATGAACTTGCCTCTGCTAGACGAAACCAAAGTTCACTATGGAATTGCAAAAGCCCATCAGATGATGCTGACAATGAACAATTATATAGAATCTGCAGATCTCACCAGCCTCAACCACCTGCTGGCCTGGAAGGAGCAGAGAGGTGACGGTGATCTTGAACAGGTTGTTGGTAAGTCTCTGGTTTTGGGAAATAGTTTAGTTTTTGTACCACTCTCAATGGTTAAGTCATTTTTTGTTGGAAAGTTTCATTCAACCATTGATTTTAATTTGATTGGTAATTTTATTTCTGTTGATGCCTTATTATGTGAAGGTTGGGTATATTTTTGTGCCCTATTGTACCTTCTGCATTTAAGAGGAGTATAAAATAGTTGAAATGATTTATTCTAGCTGACAAATCACCATTCTCAAACTGATTGTTTTCCGTTGTCTTAAATGGTCCACAATATGTACTAATCAGTTGTTAACTAATATGAAATAAGCTTATGCATTTTGATAATTCTCAGTGTTGGACTGCATATAGACTTGCTATAAAGGAAGTATTGGTGGATGCTAATTTGCCTTACCCACTTGACTTTTCCTATTCCTCTTCCTATTTCCTATTCCTCTTTATCAATTTGAGCTTGAATGTTACTTTGGAAAATATCTGATAGTACTTTCTCTTACTACTACTTTTTCCCAACATATTTTTCTTGTGACAAATTGGAGTTAAAATAGTCTATTGAAAATAACTAGATGGGTTGTAAGGGTCAGCTCTGGGTGTCCACTTGGTCAGGTT
The DNA here is from genome assembly GCF_052094955.1 of Ictidomys tridecemlineatus. Taxonomy (NCBI): domain Eukaryota; kingdom Metazoa; phylum Chordata; class Mammalia; order Rodentia; family Sciuridae; genus Ictidomys; species Ictidomys tridecemlineatus. Next base: position 127,803,479 of record NC_135485.1, read on the forward strand.
CTAGTTTCCAATTAAGAATTCTGGAATAGAATATCTAAAAACGAAATTCAGAACTGCCTGTGACAAACCTTTGAATCACCCAATTATTTGTTTGCAAACCAAACTTTTTAACGTAAAAATATTTGAAATATTTTGGGATCACTCAAGTGGAATCATAAAACCTCATGATGTCTGGGGAAGTCAATTAGCTGGAACAAGTGATCTGTTGGGGCATTTATTTATTTATTCCTATAGAATATAAAATTGTATTGTCTCTTAGGTCACTGGAATACCTCTCACCACTTTTGGTGTCCCTACTTGTAAAACAAGGAAAGGTCTTGTTATGAATACATGTTCAGAAAGAGGGAATTAAGATGCGGCTTTCGGAAGCCGACAGCTTGGTGAATTTCAGTGTGCTCAGTTGTCCCAAAAATGTTTATGGTCTATTAGTAACTGACTACTTTTAGAAGCATTGTGCTTACAGCAGGATGATGTCTTATGGCCATATATTTGGAAGTTCCTTCTGTAGTTTTCCACCCAGGTTCTGACATTTTCTACCCAGAATGGCAGGAGATGAAGCAGAAGAAGTATGATCCATGTTAAATGACCAGTGCTGGTGAAATTTCTGTAGAGAATAAGTTTAGCTGCTCACATTTTCAAGTTTATCTTAGATAAATGCTCTCTATCACAATGGTAATTATGGGGACAAAAAAATTTTGTATGGCACAAAAGTATACCCAACCTTCACATAAAACACCATCTTCTGAAGACATCCCAAGTTTATTTGTTGCAATCCTGGTTTCAGCTTTTTCAAAGTCTCTCTCTCTCTCTGCTTTTCTTTATTCTAAAAAACTGTTCATTTTTCTATACTTTTTATAGTTTGCCTTCTATTTTTGGTAAGGTCATATACTATCACAAAGAACTTAGAAGCAGAGCAAAGAATGCATCTCAAAATATTCAGCCATTAACAACTCAGTTTTGTGTACGTGGAGAAGGCAGATGCATTCTTCAGAGTGCTATCGAGACACACCGCTTTCCTCATTCATTTCATGCAGATTAGAAATCTATGCATGGATGAGCTTCATCACTGTAAAAGTGAAAAATAATAATCTTTCAGATTTAAGTGCAAATGAGAAGTCTTATATTACTGGCACGATCGGGATTTTTAGGGCTAATCTTTCTATTTGGAAATAAAACCTGCAGAACATTATCAAACATGTAAATATTTGTTTACATAAATATTTTTGGTTCAAAATGCACTCAAATCTGCTTTAAAAGGCTTCAGAAACACTAAGCCACAACTCCCTTTTTGTGTTTGTTGCTTGAAACTCTTCGTTGGCCTCCCTGGCCTCTTGTCCTTTGTCAACCCCTCCTTCTCCTGACTCCTCACCCCCATATATAATGTTCCTTAATATGGATTTATTTCTAGCACCAGCTTACCCCCAGGGAAATGCAGCCCATCCTGCCAGGTCTTTGGATGCTGAGCCACTCCCTGGTCCTCTCCTGCTTGAATGTGACCTCTTTTTTTTCTGTCCCCAAATCGAATGCCATTTCCTTTGACCAGGCACATTTGATTTGTCCTAATGTGCATCCAACATGGCGATTTCTGCAGTTGCTACCTGATGAAGACTGTGAGTCTCTCAAACCCCAATTCTGATTCTTGGTATTCCCTACAAAAGAAGGCACATATGGTTAGCATCTACTAGGCCCCAAGTAAATATTTGTTGAATTAAATAGAATTCAGAATGAGCCTATACGCCCGATCATAGACTAGTTCACACTGAACACTGTTATAAAATAAAATCCGTGGGTTTCCTTGGGAAGCCTATGATCCCACACGGTATCTGGATTACCATCCAATTATCACATGAATGAAGGACCACGTTTACCGAACATGCTGTTGACAAATTGACGAAAATACAAAAATATTATTTGGAAAGCTGAGCCGCTTTTAAGTTTTCAACTTTTGCCTTTCTTCTCTGAAGAGGAATCTTTAATCTTGCTATTGAGGGGTCCCATGTATTCCAAAAAAAAGAAGAAAAAAAGCAGATCAAAGATCTGAAAGATACATTATAAAAGCTGTGCCGTTATCGTCACCTCTGAGACTTCCATCCTGCAAACAAATCATTAGCTCAGAGAGCAGGCAATATTCTTTTAAGCAGAGGAACATGACCCCCTAAGGGAATAGAGCAGTGAGCACACTCGGGTCCCTAGATGAAATACAACAGTGACTCACCAGCAAACCGCTCTCATCTCTGTGCCTTTCAGAAGGAATGCCGCGAACACAGGAACCTTCGTACTATTCTAATGCTCAGTATGGTCGGGATGGTTCATCCCCCTCCTTTTCTTTCCAATATTAAAACAAGAATAGAGTCTCCTCCCAAATTTGGGGATTTAGAAAACATATTTAAATTTATTGTACTTCAACAAAAATATTCCAGGCATAGTTTGGTTAACTTCATTAGAAGTTAATGAACTTGATTTTGGCTCTGGGAGGCTTACGGGCCCATGAATTTCTGCTGAGTTCTTCAGAACAGACTTTCACCTTCCTTACTGGAACTATTATCTTTACAATCAAGGAGACTTTTTTTTTTTTTTTTGGTAGAAAAAATTTTGTTTTGCCTTTTGGAGATCATAGACCTAGATGGGGAAACAGCAACCTTTTCCTATTTAACTGAATAGCAGTGTTAATCTAGACGTATAATTATAGCCATTTAAGTGCCAGCATTGTTAACCACGTCATTGATTAAAATTATATCAGTAACATGTTTTTTTAATTCACTACCTTATTGTAGTCAAGTGTAGATTATATCAGAGAAATAAAATGCAAGTTCTAAGTATAGAAATAGATGAATAGGCAGGCTAGGTTGGTACTTAAAGATACTTACTGTTTTCTATGAAATGGAATATAAAGGTTACTTGAGTGGCAAAAAATATCACCCTGGTTTGATGAATCCTTTAATATTCCTACAGGAAAACAATCAAAATCATGACCGTCTCACAGCCCTTGGCTGATGTTGGCTGCATGTTGAACCTTGGGTTTAATGTCAGTCATTTTTTTAACCTTTCTTTGCTTGTGTGTTTCATTCTTGAATTAATCTTTAGTTAACCAAACTATGCTGTGTGCATGTATATCACAATGTGTTCCAACTTTACATGGAACTATAATGCACCAAATTAAAATTAATAAATAGAAGGAAGACCATCAGAGGAAGGGTGTCAGGGGGAGAGAAAGAGGAGGGACTGGGGATTGAAGTGGAGCAAACTATGTTATATGCGCACGTGAACAGGTCAAAATGAACCTCACTATTATGTACAACTATAATGTACTAATAAAGGTATTTTTTAAAGGAGAAAAAACAAACAAGAAAAAGCCACAGTCATGGTGGGTCCTCATTTTCTACTGTGATCATTTCTTCCTGCATGTATGTTAAATAACCTACTGAATGAGGAGAAAGTTACCGAATCAGCCAAAAAGTCAGACCTCTGTCTCTAATAATATATTCAACCACATGACACAGAAAATGGAGATTCTGGTGAAAATGTTGACCAAATCACCTTCTGATAGCTTGGTATCACTGAGCAGGGCTATTTCATAAGAGCCCAGTCATCTGGGGTTTAAGGCCACATTAGCTCTGGGACAGAGAAAGTCAAGTTCCTTCAGCTTGTTAAGTTCAAAATAGATCATTGATAATATCCCTCTGGAACTGTCTATTGCCCTTGAGTTAATGCTTCTTTCTGAATGAATATGGTGTTTTGAAGTCCTTAAGAGATTTTCATGGGTGTTTTAATTATCATTTTCCCCTCCCCCACAAACATAAGTTTCCATGGCTTCCACAAAAGGGAAATTATTATTATTGTTATTTATTATATTATTATTATTATTATTCATTAAACAACTATATAAATACCAAGTACAAGTATTTTATTTTATTTTATTTTTTAGTACCAGGGATTGAACCCAGGGGCACTTAACCACTGAGCCACATCCCCAGCCCTTTTTAAACTTTTATTTAGATTTGCTGAGTTGCTTAGGGCAACTAAATTGCTGAGGCTGGCTTTGAACTTGAGATCCTCCTGCCTCAGCCTCCCAAGCCACTGGGATTACAGGTGTGCAACACCACGCCCAGCTAAGTATGTGATTCTTGTAACAGAATTTATAGTGATTTCTAGCTATTTGATAGCATGTGCAATTTCTTTTCCCCAGTTGGCTCCAATGAGGTTGCTTAAGCTACGGAACTATTTCTTCTGAAGATGTTTGGTTCACCTTCTGTTCTCAACCCTCTTGCTTCTCAGCATTTCCTCCAGCCCTTGCCTTCCCCCACTGTTTCTAGGGCTCCCAATTCCTGAACACGCCCACCTCTCCTCTCACCATTAGTCATTCTCCACTCACTTCAATTTGCAGCTGCTTCTCCCCTCCTCAGTCTGGCACCCTTCCTACATCCTCTTCCCATCTTCTGAAAGTAAGTTAAAATCTTCTTGAGCTTTTTTGAGTTTTACAGAATTGTGCAATGATCAAGTTACATGGTACCAAAGAAATCCATGGTGCATACTTTTTATCCTATGTCCATACTTTTTATGTCCTCTGTCATTCAATAATAATTTGTAAAACAAAGTAGATTTTTATTCCAGTTCTATAAAATTCTAGTACGAGAGTCTACACACACATGTTGCCATTTCTTTTATATCGCAGTACTTCATAGCTAGTTATAAGCCATGTCTAACATGTTTAAAGATGGTATTTTAAAAAAATTTTTTAGATAAAAATAATCATAGTGGGAAAAAAAACCAGGCAAAACTACACTCCTGGCCAAGATGGAGTGAAAGGGAGTCAAGATTTACTCTCCTGCTTTAAACAACTGACAGAATAAACAAAGCAAATGAGGCAACTCTTCGTAGACCCTGGACAACAGGCAGCTCAAGATGGTGGTCCCTGATGAAGGGGAAACAAAGAAGCCAAGTGCATGTTTGTCCCAGGTACTGCACAGAAAAAGGCTCCCAGTCTTGGCACAGGGAGGAGGGCCAAGGCAGAGCCCAGTGGGCTCCCCCAGTTGAGGGCTGAGTTGGCAGCGCAGGAAGGCCTCAGGGCTATTTCACAACCAAGAGAAAGAAAGGCTGGAGTGTGGCTCAGTGCCTAAAACGTGCACGACCCTGGACCTGGCTCCCAGCCCTGCAGAAAAACTACAAGAAAGAGCTGCACAGAGAGAGTTAGTCCCTGCAGAGTTCTGCCATCTAATCATTATGCTCACACGAAGAAACTACCAAAGGCTGGGGAAAGGACCACGCAGAAAGGTCAGGTAGAACAATCCTGACACAGCTGGAAATACTTCGTGTCTCCACCAGTGTGGAAAACCTCCCAAACATGGGGCATTAGAAGGAGGACTCATTAAGGCCTTGCTTCAGTGGTGGGGAAAAATTATTAGCTCTAGATGAAAGACTGCTCTGGTCACCTAACAGAGGTGGGAAGAGAGTATCAAAAGGATCAAAGTGTTTTCAAGTAACTTACCCGGGAAGAACAAAACTCAATATTTATAGGAATAAAAAATATCTTAGTAACCCAACAAGGTAAAATGTTCAGTATTGGACATGCAATCAAAATTATCTAGACATTCCAAGAAGCAGGAAAATATGACTCATAATGAGGAAAAGATAAATAAATAGAAACAGACCCCAAGAAGACACAAATGGTAAAAGTAGGAGACCAAGGCATAAAACAGTTATGAAAACCGGAGATTCGCATGCCAGGTGGGGAACTTCCACAGTTCAGCTTTGGGACTGAGTTTCTTCCGTGCTCACACAGTCAGGCTCTTCTTCGGGAGCTCCCTGTTCTAGAAGCCATAGTCTCATGGCCTTTGGGTCCCTTTAAAGGGCTGTGTTAGTTATGGCATCGTTGTTGTTTTTCTCAGATCGTAGACATTTGCAGGCTCCGGGTGGGTCTTGTATTTTTTTCCCTGGGTAACTTTCCAGTCCAAATCATCACAGCTTTCTGTACACATGAGCCTTCGCTTTGTGGGTTTGGATGGTTTTCTTGTTATTTGCTACAAGAAATTGATTCAGGCTTATTGTATACATCTTTAAATCCAGAACTAGAATCATCTACTTCTACAAGGAGGCTAAGAAAAGTCGGTATTTAAAAAAGCAGAAGGATTTCCAGTTTTCCAAGCACCATTTGTTGGAGATGCTCTTTTCTCCAATGCAGGTTTTTCGCACCTTTGTCTAATATAAGATAATTGTAATTTTGTGGGTTACTCTCTGTGTCCTCTATTCTGTACCATTGGCCCACCAATCTGTTTTGGTGAGTTTGTGAAACTATTGCTCTGAAGTATAGTTTAAGGTCTGGTATAGCGATGCCATCTGCTTCACTCTTTCTGCTAAGGATTGCTTTAGCTATTCTAGATCTCTTATTTTTCCATATGAATTTCATGATTGCTTTTTCTATTTCTATGAGGAATGCCACTGGGATTTTGATCATAATTGTACTAAATCTGTGTAGTATAGTCATTTTGATAATATTAATTCTGACTATCCAAGAGCAAGGTAGATCTTTCCATCTTCTAAGGTCTTCTGTGATTTCTTTCTTTAGGGTTCTGTAGTTTTTATTGTATAGATCTTTCACCTCTTTCGTCAAGTTGATTCCCAAGTTTTTGTTTTTGGTTTTTTGTTTGTTTGTTTGTTTGTTTGTTTTTGAGGCTATTGTAAATGGGATAGTTTTCCTCATTTCCCTGTCAGAGGATTTGTCACCAATATACAGAAATGCTTTTGATTTATGGGTGTTGATTTTATATCCTGCTACTTTGCCAAATTCATTTACTAGTTCTAGAAGTTTTCTGGTGGAGTTTTTGGCTCTTCTAGGTATAGAATCATATCATCAGCAAATAGCTCCAAAAAACCCAAATGCCAAATGTTTTCTCTGATATAAGGTGACTGACTCATAGTGGGGTAGGGAGCTGGGGGAGCATGGGAGGGAAAGACAAACTCTAGATAGGGCAGAGGGGGTGGGAGGGGAAGGGAGGGGGCAGAGGGTTAGCAAGGATGGTGGAATGTGTTGACTCCCTTGGCTGCTAAATTAACGAACTCATAATTACCATCATTTTTTATGGGAGATAAATTTCCCTATTTTATTTTAATTGAAAAAAATTATGTATACTTATATACAATTGATATTTTACATATATGGGGGATGGCTAATTAACATAACTATTTCCTCACAAACTTATTTTTGTGGTGAGAACACTGAAACTTTACTCTGAGTAATTTTCAACATATTGTTATAGATTAAAGTCACTTGGTTGTGCAATTGATATCTTAATTTACTCTTTCTAGCTAAAACTTTGAGTCCTTTGGCCAACATCTCTCCAACCACACAAATTTTCTATTTCCAAAGCTACTTTTAGCTGGGTTTTTGTTACTGGCAGCTAACAGAACTCTAAAAAGTCAAATGCCAAGCAATCATAGCCATTATTGTAGCCTCGGCAGTGAGCAAAGTGCCTGGCCCCTAAAAAGCACACAGAAGATTGGAACTGTGGAATTGTTTGTTGAATAAGCTACTTTATACCGTAGAATTTATTAAATACCTTTAAAGCATAGCCAGTATCTCAAAATCGGGCATTCTCTCTGAATTGTAAACATACCTCATGTTCTCACTTAACCTCTTCCCAATTCAATTCCTTTCCTAATAAGAGCACTCACTTCTTCAGAACATCAAAGTTATATTAGCATTGCTTAAAAAAAATCAATCTGATTCAGCTAAAACAATATTGAAAGTCCTTTAACTTATTCAGAGCAATCAGGATTTTTTTTTAAGTTGGAAGACTACCTATGGTCTGCTAAATTTACTTAATCCAGAAATTAGGACAGTTATAATGTCAGAGGGTTCCATAACCATTACTCAGGCAGAACGCGGAAGTGCCAAGTGCCCACCAGTATCTGGTTCTTTCCTCTTCTGGGCATGTGGAAGACTGCACTTCTCAGCCCCTACACATACACACACACACACACAGACACACACACACACACACACACACACACACACACACACACACACACGGCAGAGCTATGACTAGTCCTGGCCAGTAGGCTGTAGGCAAAAGTCACTTTTGAGCCAAAGCATAGGTGGGCCCACCTGAGACCCTGTGGCTGGTCCTTTCCCTGCTGCAGAGCATGGGGAAGACTTACCAGGAACATGGAGCTGCAAGACGGAAGCAGCCTGGGTCGCCACATGTCCACATGGGGAGCATCTGCCCTGGAATTCCTACCTGCAGCCCACTTTGCACAAACACAGAATCCTCCTTTCTTATGGTAAACCACTGAGCTCTTCTGAGTAGTTTGTTACCAAGGCTTCATTTAGTCTGAACTCCCTCCAAAAGCTCCTGATTCTTCAAGATAGTTCCCAGGGCCACAGCAAGGGGAACTCCAATGGAAGATCGGGGACAGTTTATGACAACTTAGACAGGATGTGGGTCTGCCTGTAATTTTTTTAAAAGTCAGAGACCTTTAAAATCCTTGTTTGAGGCATTCATTTCTAATGACAGCAAGTTTCATGAGACAAACAGAATATAAGCATTAACATATATTCTCTCTGAACTCCGTGCTAGTGTCAAAACAAAGCATAAGGATGTGAATCTGGTCTGCTAAACTTACTTGAATCATAGTAGATTATATATTTTCACTTAAATCTTTGTAGATTATATATTTCCATAAATACTAAGAAAGGACATAGAGAACTCAGATTCAGCAATTGATAAGAAAATAATGACAAAGGGAAAACATTGATTTGGAAAAGACAAATCGATACTTAAATCATAACCAAATTTTAAAATAAAAAGGACAATAGAATTTGAGCCTGAATTTCAGATTTCCCCCATTTAACACAGTTCACCCACCTTCATATGTTTTCTATAACACAAGTGACAAGAATAAAGTATTTAAATCAGAAGCTAATGCTCACTTCATTGGGAAATAATAACCTAGCTCTAGATCCCTCGGGTTGAAAGATCTTTTTTTTTTATTCTTCTTCTTCTTCCTTTTTTCCCCCTCTGAGAATCTCCTTCTCTATCTGCTGCCTTGGTTCAATAAAAGAGAATTCTTGATTGCTCAAACAAAAACGCTACTTCTTTTAGATTCTGCTCACAGTTCTTGGTAGTTGATGGTGTTGCCAGTCTTAACTTTCCACTGCACACTGAACTCACTACTTCCAAGAAAAAAGAAAAAAAAACAAAGGTGGCTAGGTTGCTCTAAGCCAGCTGTGCTTTAATTTTGTCTTAAATTGCTAGCTCGAGAAGCTTATCAAGAGTTTGTTGGGTGGTTAAACCACAGCAAAGATCAGAGCAAATGCAGGAAGCACAGCTGTATAAAGTTAGGGTTTGAAGTTGTGGGAGAAATCCATTGTCACCTGTCTCATTCCCAGCGAGGGATCTTTGCTTCCTTCTAGCTCTCTTTTACTTGTGGTTATGGATTCCACATAACTGTGACTATGTAGGTAAGTGCTTTCTATCATTATTAGAATTTGGGGGTATAGACACACACACTCAAAAAAAAAAAAAACCCTTACCTATGTGTATTTCGTCTTTCTTTGATAAGGCTATGTAAGGACAATTCTAGTCATTCTTGATCCATTTTTTCCTTCTGAAAAAAAAAAAGTGGTATGTCATTTGTATTTAAAGAATGAAGATACTGAAGTCACAAGTTTTTGTTGGTTTCTAACTCTTTCTAAGCTTCCCCTGATTGGGGCTTTTTTAAACATTAATCCACAGTCCCAGAGTTCACTTTCTTGAAATTCTTTTACTCTGTCCTCCTTGTATTTTTCACTCGCAGATAAGAGTGAATGTTGTGGCCAGGTGTGGGGATGCACACCTATAATTCCAGGGACAGAGGCAGGAAGATCACAAATTCAAAGCCAGCCTCAGCAACTTAGTGAAGTCCTAGTCAACTTATGAGACCCGATCTCAAAAGAAAAACTTAAAGGGCTTAAGATGTGGCTTATTGGTTAAGCACTTCTGAATTCAATCCCCAGTACCCCCACACACACACCCCAAAAGTCTATAGTATAATTTTTAAAAAATAAATGTTTTTCATGACAAATATTCTTTTAGAAATTATTTATATTGCTTTATAAGTGATGACTGTCCTGAATAACAGTCCCTAGATATATATTTCACTTTTCATAGGTGACGCTTGATTCCTGGGATTGAGCACAGTGTGTTCAACATGGGAAATATTGGGCGAGAATCTAATGAAAAAGAAATACAAGTATATCAAATGCTAGAGACCAGTGTCTTGACCTTCCAGAAAAAAAAATCTTCGCATCACTATGAAAGTTTTTGAACATATTTAATTTCTGAAACTTCTGAACTACTGTGGCAATGCAATAAATATTAAAAACACTAAACAATATTCAATCTCCCAAAATCCCTTAAAACCATAGTATATTCAAGGTTTTATTGTTTGTTTACCTCCCTTCATTTTTTCCTAACCTTCAATCAAATATTCTGAGAAAATAAATGTTCTTTCGTCATGCCTATTAAGGTTAAACAAGATTGGACTTTGTTAAACCTATAGGGAAAATTAAAGTTATTTATTTTCAGTGTTATCCCTTTAAGAAATTGCATTTATTGACCTCTAATATGGAATTAGACACCTAAGAGGAGGAATAGACCCATTCATTTTAGCCTTAGTGAAATGAATCTGATTTTTCTGCTTAAGAAAAAAACATTTCATTGTATCCACAGTTTAAATAGAGTATGTTTTGTGTTCATACTGAAGGAAGTTTAGTCCAACATTTTCAAAGATGTTCTAGTCTTTTTTATTAGATGCTATGCTACTGGGAAGTGATGCATAATTTTCAAGTCTCATATACTTTAAATTCACATATTAAAATTAAAACGGAAAAAATAATGAAATAATGAAATGAAGATTCAAAATCAATAGTTAACAAGAGAATTAGCTATGAAAATCAGGAGAACCGGGTCAAAATACCCATCATAAAATGAGGTTCCTATTTACCCCCATTCAGATCTATTAGGCCCAGATTTTTATCATCACCCACTAACAGGATTATGAAAACAGGGAAATAATATATAAGAGCCACTAAGTAATAATTCCCTTTTATCACAATACAAAAAAGAGTAGTTGTGTTGCAATCAATGTGAGCAAAAGAAATAATTTTTTTCAAAAAAATTAGCAGGCAGAGATGATCAGATTGATGTTATGATTGGGTCATAGAAATACTCCCTAAAAATATAGATGTTCAAATACCTACATTCAATACTTCTGATCAGAATGAATTCACTTGTTCCCTCACCTTCATCCAGGGCTTTATTTTTTAATTTTATTTGAAATTTTATGAGATGAAAATGTGAATACAGTATATTCCTTAGTAATTTGATTGGCAGGAAATAGAGAGCAAAACATTACAAGCACTACTTTTTAATAATTTATAATTACTTACATGAATCTACTAAGTTTAGGCACACAATTATATGACTAATTATGTTGAAAATCCAAGTGGATGCTTAAATAGATGACCATGCCCTGAGGCCCTTCCAGTTGTTTCTGCTGTCTCATTTAACCATGCAAATGTTATTAAGCATTCCTGGCTAAAAATTTTCAAGCATGTGCAAGTGTAATTGCATAGATAATTATGCATAATACTGTCACTTCCTATATCTAACACAGAAATTTTCTTTTTTGAAACAATATCAGCTTTCTACAGGGTAGCTTTCTCAATACAAATATGATTTATGAAAGATAAGAGAGTTAAACAATCTATTGCTCTTCAGGATTTCTTCTGATCTTTTTGCACTTCAGTTTGAAAAAAAAAAGGAAAGATCAAGTCATGTGCTAAAATTAAAGCAAATTTAAAATATCCACAAATGAAAGAATCCATGTTCACAAATAGATTCCATTGAAAGTATATTCAATAATCACAATTATGACACAATCATACTCAGGTGAACCTAGGTCTATATAAAAATGTATATAAACAATAACAAGGACATAAAAGAACTGCCCACAAATAAAAATGAAGGCATCAATTGTTCAAGTTTGCATTTACCAAAGCCAGGATTATATAAACAGCAAAAAATGTCTGGAAAAATATTTTAGTAGCACCTACATGTTGGCGGGTTATTTTTCATGAAAATTATTAAGGAATATGACAGTACAGAATCTTTCCTGATGCTGTCCCTTTCCAGGTTGGATTCTGCACAGTTCTGTATCACTAGTTACCAGTGCAAAGTTTAGTATGCATGCAGCTGATTGGTGGAGCCTGGCTCACATGACCCCACAACTACACGGAAAGGTGGAAAATGAGGACCTTTTCAGCACCTACAGTGAGAACAAATCTCCACCTCCCACCTAAATTTTTCTCTTTTTTTGAATTGTTTTGGTTCTGGAGATTGGATCCAGAGGAGCTTTATCACTGAACTCTACATCCCCCATGCCTTTATGTTTTTAGTTTTGAGATAGAGTCTCACTAAGTTTCTGAGGGTCTCACTAAATAGCCAGGATTGGTCTTGAACTTGCAGTTATCCTGCCTCATTCTCCCGAGTCACTGGGAATTACGGGAATGCACCAGCACATCCAGCTAAGGGATTTTTCTCTCTCTCTCTCTCTCTCTCTCTCTCTCTCTCTCTCATTTGTTTGGTACCAGGGATTGAACCATTGAACCCTGGGAGACTTAACCCCTAAGCCACATCCCCAGCCCCTTTTTATATTTTATTTAGAAACAGAGTCTCACTGAATTGCTTCGGGCCTCGCTAAATTGCTGAGACTGGCTTTGAACTTGGAATTCTCCTGCCTCAGCCTCCTGAGCCACTGGATTAAAGGATTAGGAGTTTCTTAAAGATAGAAATGGAGGTTTCATTGCTGCAAACAGCCTCTCAAAATCGTGCTAAGTATAATGAAGAAAAAATGAAGAAAGCAGGCTAAGATGGCTATTTTTAAACAGAAGTTTACAAGAAACCTCTCAAAAGAAACATGGGGTGAAAAGAAAACTGACTGAAATAGGAGTCAGTCTGGACTATCTACAGTGGAGAGAAAGATACTCAGGGAAAACTAAGCTTATTCAACAACCAAAGACCAATATGGCAGAACAAGTTCATTGTTCGGGAAGGGGAGGTAAGGACCAATGTTTGAGGGGCAGCCGGCCAATTTAGTCCTTGTAAACCATGGTAATTACATTGGATTTTATTCCAGTTGTGATGAGGAATTACCACTGAGGTCTGAGTAGAGCACTCTGACTTTTCAAAAAGATCACTTTGGCAGCCATGTGAAGAATAGGTTGGAAAGCAGTGGCCTCTTTTATTAAAACCTACAATAAGAAATATATTTTTGCCTTGTGACAAAATTGAATCAAGAGTTTGACAAAAATAATACTTACCCATTATATAAGTAGTCTGGTATTTTTCTATTAAATTCTACCCCAATTGAGCCTATTTCTTTTTTTAGTGGTTTTAAAGAAATTGTAAGTGGGAGAATTCTTTTTTAAACCAATGAAAATTATTCCATTGCAACCAAATACATGTGGGATGTATATATATATGTATATATATATATATATATATATATAATATATAAAATATATATAATATATATTTATATATATATATAATATATACATTTAATTTATATATTTTTAAAATTTTCCCACATTTTTATTGATATATTATAGTAGTACATATTGATAGGATTTGTTGTTACATATTCATATATGCACACAATATAAAAATATAATTTGACCAATAGCCAATATCACTCCTCAGCACTTCCCCTCCCTCCTCTCCTCCCACCCCTTGGTCCCTTTCCCATGGTAATCTCCCTTTGATTTCTTTTATGTAAGTAGGCAATTCTTATGAGAAAAGATGGCATTGAACTTAGAGATATTCACTGGTGACTGGAGATAATCCGTTGCATTTCCTATGATCTACAAATATTTCAAAGTGCCCTGTGGAAAATTAAACCTCACAATAAGCCTGAGGCAGTTCTAGTTTTTCAAGATGCAATTGGACACTTGCACAAAATTATATGGGGGGAGTATTATAAATGTATATTTTAGGGCCCCTCAGATTTAATGAATTGGAATCTCTAGTGACAAGCCTTGTGAATCTGATTTTTAGCGACTAACCAGGTGATTCTTAAGTGTAAAGTTCTTCAGTATTTTAGGTGATAATGCAAGGTCAGCTTTTCCTCATGAAAATATGCTATTTCATCAATATATGTCAATTCCTTTAGTGGGTCTTAAGGTTTATCAATTCCTTCTCTCCAAACACATCACATTGTATATATTAAATAAGCACAGCCCTTAACATTGCATAACACCTCTATGAAGTGGTTTTTATCAATAACATTTCTTAGCAACACTGGTACTACTGTATATTATTATAAATCCACAAGCAGAAAACCAGAAAGCACTTCAAATGGGTGCTTTCATTTGTTGCTTTTATTCCTTTTGCTTCCTTTAGGTATGTTTGGATCAAGTCGAAAGTTTCTTGAACTCTTTTCCTCTCTCAATACTGGTCACTTCATAGTTTATCTAAATAATTGACTTCACTCGGTAGCTTTCCTTTCCCCTCCCAGTGCTTATGAAATCCTACTTGTCATGCAAGCCTACCTGCCTGTGTTAGGTTGTAGCTAAATACCGTGCATGGGCAGCACCAAGGTGGTCTATAGCAGCAGCATCTTTCCCAAGCTTTGCACATCATTGATTCTTACTGAATTTTATGCTGCAAGGTAGCACAAGTGAAAGTTTCTCACGGTGTGATTCTATTTAGATGCATTCTGGACGCAACAGGTTAGATGGTTACTCTAAAGAAAGCATTTTCAAACTATCATTAACCTGCGAAGGGACATTTTTCTCTACTTAGTTTTAAAACCAAATCCAGGAGACCCAAAACAGAAGGTATATTATGGCTCATGTACCTGCAAAATCAGTCTCCACATCTGGCACATTTGACGTTTGTGGAGAATGAATGAATGGGTTTAATACTTGATGTCATAAAGTTATTTTGTAAAATGTTTTCCAATTTCACATTCACTTTGTGGATGAAATAATATCCCCACATTAGTGAGATGACTGTGGCAAAGCTTGTCCTCATCCCTTGGCCAAAGCAAAATATTCTGACTCATATGATGAGACATCAGAGGAATGAATCATCTCTCCTCAACTCAGCTTCAGAAACAAGGAGAGGACAGAATTCTTGTGTGTTGGTGGGGAAACATGGGGTTAAAGTGGACAGTGTTTCGGGAAGAGCTCAGTGGACTTGTGCTGGGGCCAAAGCCCGCACAGTCCCAGCTAATGACTTGTAGGGACCGAATCCTCAGGTCTCTCAGGTGGGTTCAGTCGATCGGCTTCAGCAGCGTGATGAAAAGGTTGAGATAAAATAAACTGACAGTTGCTACTCATCGTAGGCAGCAAGCTGTACCCAGGCAGCTGAGACCCTGGGAGCCCTCTTTCTTAAACAAAGGATTTCGCTGCAGTGAGCAATGAACTCAGGAAAAAAAAAATGGGGGCAGATTGGCAGCTGGTGACCGACAGAGGGAGGGAAAGGAGGGAAATGCAGTGATCGTGGGCTAATTAGAAGCCATTCCCACCTACTTAATACCAACCCATTAGGCAGAAAACACTTTTCATCTCCACATGGCACTGTACCCCAATCAATACCCACCCACTGGCTGCCTGGGTGCCCACAGATGAATACACTGCAAGTTTAAGAATGCAGTCATTGATTTGGGACAGCGAATCGGCAGCTTCCACAGCCTATTTTCTGAAGATACTAATGCAGTGTTTGTGATGCTTAGATAAAGTAATCATATCTGTAAACTGACAGCTGTCAAAAATCGACAAACATAGTGGAATGCCTAAGCATGCTAGACTTTACTTAAGCCATAATAGCAAACAATTGTATAAGACTCGAATATTTGACTTAAATGTCTTAATTATCAGTACCACTATTTCCACTCTCTGCGCACCACACACACACACACACACACACACACACACACACACATACAATTTTTAAGAGGACACACATGGAAAGTCTAGTAGGTGAATTTTACAATTATCTTATATTGCTTTCTTAGAGTGTGTTTGCGCAGAATTTTTTTAGTCACATTTTAAGTTTATAGAAGTTCATCATAACAACCCATTGGAACTTTATCCGACTACTAGATACTGAAAATTTGTCCTAATACAATGAGAATTTGTTCATGTATCATCACCTCCATATTATACTGAACAATCTCCCATCCTCACTGGGTAAGTTTGGTGATTCTCAGAAACAGATTCTATCCTAAATAATACTTATATGAAAACAATGTATATATTTAAATGATATTTTGGTTCTGTAACTATAAGTTAGATTTTTTTCCCTAAGCTTAAATTCTCAGGTTCCAAGTTTTATACAAATTTTCTAACAGATCATTGGTCACTTCTTTACATCCTTATGCACTATTTCTGGGACACTGATCATAATATTAATCAAATGCAGACAGATGCTGACATAGGGAGTAGAAAGGAAAGCAAATTGTTCTAATCTATTGAAGAATAACTAGGTAATAGTTGAGGAACCAATAGGATCTCAGCATGTGAGATTTAAAGTCATTGTATAGAAGGTTGCTATGGAGACTGCCTTGGAATTTCAGAGTAGGACCTTCAGTGAGAATTTTTTTTTTTTTTTTTTTGGAAATGATGCTGTTCAAAAGAGCAGAGCATTGTGCTGTAATTTCATCCATGTGCATGAAGCAAGTAAGGTGAAATCCAAATGATCTCTTAATGAACATGAGTAGAATGAATTACATCTTATAAGCCAATTCAATTGTGTTACCTTCAAGCACATATTTTGAACACAGGCCTGGTTATTGGCCAGACTATTGCCTAACAGTGACAGAGGTTCATAGAAAGACACTAACCATTCATGCATCACAGGTAAGAGGGGACCTGTAAGGATGGCATATGGGAGAGGAAGAAAGAGAGCCTTCTTGCTTTAAGATTATGGCTTCATTTAAAAAAAATCAACCCCACTCATCACTTTTTTCTCAGCAAGAATTTAAACTACCCATATCAAATATTTTAATTCATTGAAAAAATTCTTCTGGAGTTGTTACAGTGGTGCATGCCTAAAATCCCAGCGACTAGGGAGGCTGAGGCAGGAGAATTACAACTTTGAGGCCAGCCTCAGCAATGTGTTGAGACCCTATCTTAAAATTTAAAATTTTTAAAGTACTGGGGATGTAGCTCAGAGGTAGAGTGCCCTGGCTTAAATCCCTAATATCACACACACACACACACACACACACACACACACACACACACACACACATTATTCTGATAACCCAAACCAATTTAATTCACTATTCAACAGTGAGTGTGTATGTATGTATAGCTGTTTAAGAGATACCTTGGTAGGTACATACAAACATGTGTATACACATATATATTCTTTAATAACTGTAAAAATAAAAAGAACACAGTTGTCCGTAATCCCAGGCTGGGGCAGGAGGATCGCAAGTTCAAAGCCAGCCTTAGCAAAGCAAGGTGCTAAGCAATTCAGTGAGATCCTGTCTCTAAATAAAATACAAAGAAGGGCTGGGAATGTGGCTCAGTGGTTGAGTGCCTCTGAGATCAATCCCTAGCACCCACCCACCCCCCCAAAAAAGAACATGGTTTTCTCAGTACTACCAATTTAGTGCCCTTGAGTTAAATGCTTAAGCTCCTTTATTGCAGACTAACTAACCACTAGTAAAATTCAAATGATAACCCAGCAATTAATATCCTTTTAAGATGAATTAACAGAAATGTTCACAGAAATGACAAACCTTTTATTGCTAGACAACAAGTTTGGTTTTGAAACTAGACAGCTCAGGAGACACATCAAACCACTGAAAAGGATTTACAGAATTACAACAAAAGTTTAATCACTTGGAAAATGAAACATGAGTAAAAGTTGAAATTATTTAGGCTGTGGGAAAAGAAGGTTCTCTAACGACCCAATCACTGTGTCCAAGTAGGTGTCATTAAGGAAAGGAGATTTTTAACAGCTGTCCTCTGTCACCTCAGAGAATGGAGCCAAAGAAAATAGACAGCAATTACAGCACAAGAGAGTCACTCTGAGTTCTCTGGTTGATTAGAATGTAGAAATACCCTCCTTCTCCACCAGTCAAACTCTGGTGACTTCAACAAGCCAGACCTTGTTTTGTTGCTGCTGTTAGGAAACTGTAAATTGTATATTTACCCCTCAATGAGTATATTTTAAAATAAGGCAGCAGATTACAAACTGACACACTGACCACATCAATAATCAGCAGCTGGAAATGAGAAGAAGGCCCACACACATACAACCTCATGCACCATACCAGTCCTACGAGCAAGCGGTAGTCTGGGACCACTCAAAATGGGAACCAAGGAGCCGTGCAAGCCCAGCAGCCTCCTACCGTATCACATCACCAGTTTTCCTACTGATGACCCTCAGCCACCTAGGAAAGTTGGAATTGCATTAATTTAGTCTGGTGAGGAATGCCGAGAAATTTTCTTTTATAGAACTATAGTGATGCAGAAGACTTCAGAATTTACCCTCAATTGTGCAGCTGAAGAAACTTAAGCTCACAGAAAACAAGACGTATGGACCATCTTAGTCCCTTCAGGCTGTTATAACTATCAACAGGAAGCTTATAAAGAACAAAGGGTTTTGTTTTTTCCTCACAGCTCTGATGCTTGCTAAGACAAGGCAGATTCTGTATATGGTGAGGGCCCACTTTCTGGCTTACACAGGGTGCCTTCTTGCTGTATTTTTACCAGTGAAAGGTGTGAATAGCTCTCTGGGGTCTTTTTCTTAAAGGCACTAATTCCATTCATGAGGGTGGAACCCAGGTGACCTGATTACCTCCCAGAAGCCCCCCTCCTGAATACCACTGCCTTGCCAGTTAGGATCCCACCATTTGAACTTGGGGATGGCAGAAACATTCAGATGACAGCACCTGCCCAAGGCCACACAGAAGAGGTGGCAGAGTCAGGACTTGAATGCTTACAGTCAAAGAGCACATCTACCATCTCTTTCCATTTCATTGTCCTGCCTCCAGCAATTTTACCATGTTTAAATTTTGAGTTTGGGTCTTAGTATAGTAAATCTAATTTGCCTAAGAAGTTTACCATCTACCTTTCTGGAAGGACATTGGAAAAATAAAGAAATATTATATATACTATATCATATATTATAAATATTGTGTCCTTATTATAAAGCACACTACCTATGTATGCTGTATATAGTGTACTGATATATAAAGTAGTGTGTGCCCATATATATGTATTTTGTATACCTGAGATTTAGTTCTTTTGTCAATTGAGAAAACTTACACAAGTTACTGAATTACTTGTTGAATCTACTTTCGACGGGTCTTTAGCAAGGTTAGACATAGAAATGAATCTCAGGTCAACCAGTCATAAGTACCACTTGAAAGTTAGAGCCCTAAGTTAATTGCTCTCTTAATTTTCATTACTCCATGGATCCCATCTTTCTTTTTATCTTGAAAGAAAAATTAAGATAATATTTGTTGTTTGTGAGGCTCTCTTCTACAATAAATGATACTGTTTAGTAAGAATTTTGAAGACAGATATCAGAGGTGTTCCAATGATCTTAAAAATAAGAGGCTGACTCTTCCCACCATAGAAACCATAGTCTTCACCTGAGCTTTCAATCCTTCCTCTATTGAGAAATACTAAGAATATGATGAACTGTTGAAACCATTAATTCTTCTACCAATGCCCATTTCATGTGGCTCCCTAGCCTAGGAGTACATCTTAGTGAGCTTGTGTTAAGGCACGGAAGATGCTTTAGGTTTATTTTTTACAGTAAGACATTTTTCTCTGCTGCATCAAGAAGTGCTCACCTGCTTCCTTCACCCCCACACTGCTCCGTTTCCTTCCTCCTTCTACTTAAAGGAGATAATTTTCATTGGCTGTGAGAGAGGAGCTAAGTTGATTCATGCAGAGGCCAGGTGAGCAAGAGAGAAAGGAGGTTCGCAAATAGTGTTGAGAAGGTGTGGAGAGTGCAACGGAATTTGATAATGAAGAAAATGATGTTATGAGGTTGTGGGCATGCTAATTAACTTGATTTAGCCATTCCACAATGTGTGTATATACATATCAGAGCATCACATTTACATCATAAATACATATAATTCTATTTGTCAATTTAAATAAATAATAAAATGGGAGATTATGATATGGTGTGTTGCATTATGATGATGTTTGAAAAATGCAAGTTAAGAACGTGAATTACCTGGCTGGGGAGGCTAAGGCAGGAGGATCATGAGTTCAAAGCCAGCCTCAGCAAATGTGAGGCACTAGGCAACTCAGTGAGACCCTGTCTAATAAAAATACAGAATAGGGCTGGGGGTGTGGCTCAGTGGTCTAGTGCCCCTGCATTCAATCCCCTAGTACCACAAAAAAAAAAAAAAAAAAAAAAAGAATGTGAGTTATCCTTCAACTGCTCATTGAACTGTTTCCTCACCTATGCAAGAACTTAAGACTGAACCACATGGGTTTCTATATGTATATAAGGTGTTTCAGGTTATCTGTTTATTCTCTGATGTTAAATTATTTACCTCCAATGATAAGAAATTTGGTCAATTTAAATAAAACATGTTCCCTTGCTTCCAGACTCTGCCTCCTAGATTCTATTCTAAGTGATCATCCAGAGCACAATGAGAACCATAGAATAAGTTGATTGGATTTCTCATTTTCTACTCTTGTAGATGTTTCCCTGTAGATGTTATAGGATATTTTCTAAAACAACAAAACACCATAATTAATAGACAGCACTTTATATCATTGACTAGTAGATGACACTGACACAAGAAAAACATTTCGTTATTGTCATTTATTTCTCACTAACAAAAAACAGTGAGCTAGTTGTTGCTTTGAACGTGGCATTCCCAAATTAACTTCTCTATATACTTCCCCAACAGTAATGTCAGAAAAGTAGTCACATAATAAATATTTTATATCACAAGTAACTTTATAAGAGTGTAATTAAACACTCATTTTATTTTGATATTTAACTTATTTTTCCCTTCTCTGGATACTTAATAAATTTCCAACAATCCATTTATTTTAAACAATATTTTCCATGTGAATGGTCTAGACACACATTTAATTTCTATAAATAGCAAACTAAATGACTTACTTTGAAAGTGATCCTGTTCTGCACAAAGATGTCAAGAAAGAGTCCAGTAGGAGAAAAGATTGATAAGAAAATGGAATTTTAAAAGGTGATAAAAAGATAAGAAGTTTCAGTGTCTTCCATATTTATTAAATTATACTATGCATTCTTCATAGAACTTGAAAAAACAGTCCTAAAACAGACCCAGAGTAACAAAGGCAATACTGAGCAAGAGGAGCAATGCCAAAGGCATCACAATACCTGATCTCAAATTATACTATAGAGCTATAGTAGCAAAAACAGCATGGTACTGGCAACAAAACAGAAATGAAGATCAATAGAATAGAACAGAAAACACAGAGATAGACCGACCTACTTCACAGCCATCTGATATTTGACAAAGGTGTTAAAAATATATGTTGGAGAAAAAAGATCATTTTTAACAAATGGTAATGAGAAAACTAGATATCTATTTGTAGCAAAATGAAACTAGATCATTATTTCCCATCCTGCAAAAAAGTCAAATCAAAGTTGATCAAGGATTAGGAATTATACCAGAAACTTTGTAACTGCTAGAAGAAAACATAGGGTCAACTCCATTGTATTGGTACAGGCACCAACTTCCATAATACCTCTGTAGCTCAACAAATAAAACCAAGAATAAATAACTCAGATTCCATTAAATTAAAAAAAAAAAACTTCTTCACAGCAAAAGAAATGATTAAGAGTGTGAAGAGAGAGCCTACAGTATGGGGAAAAATCTTTGCCAGCTGCTCCTCTGACAGGGGATTAATATCCAGAATATATAAAGAACTCAAAAAACACTAAACAAATAACCCAATCAACAAATGGGAAGAAGAACTAAACAGACATTTCTCAAAAGAAAAAACACAAATGGCCAACAAATATATGAAAAAGTGTTTAACATCTCTACAATCAGGGCAATGCAAATGAAAACTACATTGAGATTTCATATCACTAATTACAATGGCATTATCAAGAATACCAATAATAACAAATGCTAGCAAGGATGTGGGGGAAAGGGTACACTCATACATTTTTGGTGCGATTGGAAATTAGTACAACCACTTTGGAAAGCAGAATGAAGATTTCTCAAAAAAAAAACCAGGAATGGAACCACCATATGACCCAGCTATTCCACTCCTTGGTATATATATATCCAAAAGAACTAAAATCAGCATACTTTACTATAGTGATATAGCAACATCAATTTTTATAGCAGCACAATTCACAATAACCAAATTATAGAACAAGCCCAGATGCCGATCAATAGATAAATGGATTAAGAAAATGTGTATAAATATACAATGGAGTTTTATGTATTCATCCATACAGAAGAATGAAAATACGGCATTGCTGGCAAATGAATGGAAATGGAAAACATCATGCTAAGTAAAATAAGCCACTCAGAAAATCAAGGGTCAAATGTTTTCTCTCATATGCAAAAGATATAGCAAAATACAAAGGAAAGAAAGAAGGGAGGATCAGCTATCACCAAGCTATCAGGAAGATCAGTGGAGTAGAAGAAGGAGATCAAGAGAGAGAGAGGAAGAATGGGAAAAAGAAGGAAATGCAGAATGAATTTAACAAAATCACACTGTGTGCATATATAAATATATATCTCATGGAGTATTCCACCTTTATGTATATGTAGGAAGCACCAATCCAAAAAGGAGAATAGAGGGAGAGAAGAGTGAATAAGTTTGGTGGGGGGGAGGGGGAGACAGGGACTGAAATTGAGTGAATCAAATCCCATGGTTTTTTCAAAACGAACCCAACTACTATGTAAGGCTCTAATAGGAAAAAAAAAAAAAACTTACGACCATTGTTTTTTTAATTAATTGATTTTAATTGACATAATTGTCCCTCTTTATACATAAAATGTGATCTTTTGTTTTGAAATAATCACAATGTCAAGAATCAACTTGTAGAAGTAAAAAATGAAGAGCTATATAATAGAGAGTTGCACCCTGAGACTCATGAATGAGGATGCTACATCTAAAAAAAAAGTGTTCTAAGAGGCTAAATATCATATTGCATTGCTGGCATTGTTTGGGGACTTTTTGTTTGCTTGCTTACTCTAGTAGAAATTGGCCTTGAAATTACTTGTTGTCATTCTACATTTTTGTTCCCTGAAAACCTAAAGTCAAGATTTTATCGTAGCTATCAGAATCTTTGTCTAGCTGAATTTCTTCTAACACTAAATTTTCTCAAGACTCCCTGCATACATACAAAAGACTTGTAAAGAGGTGTTCCCTGTGCACAGCTAGGTGGATTTCATTTTCTCAAGATACCAAAGGGGAAAAACATTTCAGAGTACTACTGCAATAAAATTTCATTTCTGGTCCTGTACCAAAAGTGAATAACTTGAGATAATACAGTATTGGAATAACACGTTGGTAGGCTTTGCTTATAATGAAGTTCCGCTGAACCCAAAACATAGTGAGTTGGTTTTATTTAATGCTTGCTTTTATTGAGTAAATCTTTCATAACATAGTCCTTACATTAACTTTACACTGTGCTGAGGAAACGTTATGGTCTACCCATTTGTCATGTGCATTTCAGGATTTTAATCTTAAACTATAAAATTACATGTGTTTTCACCCATCATTTGTTTAGCGATATTGGGGTTGGACCATGTTTTTATTGTGGTTTCAGAATCTCGGTTTCAGAAATCTTAAAAGAACCTTCTGTACAGAATTTTATTCCCTTAATCCATCTTCTTGAGATAAATATAAAAGTTAACTCCTTTCAGCATGATGCAATCTAGTATGTGGAATACATATTTTAATTGAGAAAAGGGGTCAAGTCCCTTAATACTGGATTATTCAATCTAGCAATTCTTTTATTCACATATGGTTATAGATTTCATTGTATCATGTTTTTTTTTTACAAACACTATATCAGCAGGTATGTTTCTGAATATGCACTTATTTCAAGAAAGGGAGAGTGTATTTTAATCCCAAAGCATGTCTGGTACCAGGTTCTTTCCACTAGAAATCATTGCCTGCCTTGTGTTCTGTACATCGCACATGCACATCTAACTAGTAAGTGAAGTTTATGTGGCTATTATACTTCTCAAACCTAAGATTGTCAGGATATTTTAATGTTTGTGAAACTCATACAAATCTGCAAGTTTTACTTCCCTGGGGAGAAATCAAGAGAAGCTATCTATCGTGAGACACAAGAGATGTGGATTCTAATAACAATCCAGTCATCCTTTACTATCTGGTCATCCATTTTCTAATTTGTTATTTGAGCAAATTATTCTCAAGTCTACAGGATGCTGTGGTTTGGACAAGGTTTGAATGTATCCCCAAAATGCCCTCAGTGTAATGGTTTTGAAAGATGCTGGAGCCTTTAAGAGGAAAGAAGTGGGTCATAAGAGCATGCCCTTGGAAGAGATTAATGAAGTTCCCTTAAGCTCTGATTAGTTCCCACAAGAATGAGCAAACCAGGCTTCTGAATCTCTCTGGCTTCCTGTCCCACCATGTGATCTTTACCTCTCACATGCTGTCCCACCGTGGTTCCAACAGCTACATTCTGATGCAACCAAGGGAGTCCTCGCTAGAGGCTGAAACAACGTGCACTCACTCTCCCATCTTGAACTTTCGGCCTCCAAAACTGTGAGCTAAAACAAACATCTCTCTTTTATACAGGTCCCAGTCTCAGATATTTTGTTATGCCAATATAATGTGAATATATTCATAGTCCATATATTAATATGGACTATTGAAGCAGTTAATTATGGGGGGGGAAACTTGGTGTGGTGACACTTTTATATTTCAATAAATATTTGTTCAGCAATCTAAGAGATATGAACTAGAGAAGGCAAATTCAGAACTATAAGAACCCAAGCTCTCTTAATGAGAGAGATGAAACTCCACCATGTATGTGCCTGAATGTGTTGACTCATTTGCACAAAAAGGGATTCCTGATCCCTCGAATACAGCTAGAGAATGCTGGCCATAAGAGATGGTAAAATGGAACATGTTTCTTTTATTTTTGTGTGTATTAAAGAATAAGTGTTTTAAATAGTAAGAACATTTATGATGCAGGAAGTGAAATTTCTTATAACATACACACACTCACCCTAAGGATGGAAAGTTTCTTTCATTTGATCCTGCTGTACCCCTTAAGATACACCACCCTGTGTTCTATAAAAATGATGGGACATTGTGGTCTCCACCTACACATTTCCCAGAAAGCGCTTTGAATGAAGTATTTTCCTACATTCAGTTTGGGGGGAGCAGATTTTCACAGATTTGGAAGAATATGTGAATTCTGGAAAATTTTATAACTCTAAATTACCCTTTCACAGTTGTTTAAATTTAATTAAAATATTTTGAAGTTCTGCTACAAAGCATAGTGTCACATTTATTTCAAATGGAAGGCTTGTAGAAAGAAGTAAAATAACTATCTGTTTTGAACATTATTTCCTTTTATCTCCTGTACTGAAAATTGATACACAGTTAAACATTCTTTGCCTTCTCTTAAAGCTAAAATTTTTTGTTAGAATTGTGTTTACTATCCTTGACATTTCAAAGAAAGATAAAAATATATATGTAACACTTTTGAATTGTAAAATATTCCAATTTTTGAACATCTCCGCAGATCTAGAATACCAAGTAGCTATAAATGTCATTGCTAAGCTGGGGTGGGGGTGAAATATAACATCTTATCAGGCAAAAGGATTATTTGAATGTAGTGTTGAATTTAATATTCACTTTCAAGCTTCGGCCATCTGGCTATAAGAGGCTCTAAAAGCAATGGAAATAGCAGGTGGTTCCATTCTACTCGAAAACCTATAAATTCAACCTTATTCAGACTGACTTCCAGGTTGGTCTTCCACAAAGTGGAGATTCAGAACCAATGTAAAGGAGGTAAAATGAGCCCTTGGCCGTTTCACCCTTAGCTGAGAGCCAAGGACTGTGGGTGGATAGAGTGACTCCCAGACTCAGCACACAGAGCCCCATCTGATCTAATTCAAACCTACTTCAAACCCTAGACTGTAATAGCCTCTGATGACAGAGGTTAAAATGCAGAACCATGTCATCAACTTCTTTTATTTAGAATACTTAATTAAATAATTAAGTAAATATTAAAATTACTGATAGATCTCCAATGTTTTTACCAGTGGATCTAGTTGAAGACTATGCCACATATCTTGCTTGCATTCAACTTATAACATTATTTCAAAGCTTTCTCTAAGCTAGCATAAATTCCTGTAGCAATGCATTGCTCCTGCTTGTTTATGCTCTCCTGCTATAGTTACACATTGGGAAAATTAGAAAATGTTTGGTAAACTTAGGAAATTAATTAGAAGAATCATAAAGGAAATGCTACAAAGCACAACCAAGGCACATCCATTGAGGTTAGCAATAACTAATTTCTGTAAAACTTTTTTCAAAAGTCTTCACCCAGTGATTCTGGAAAATCACATTTATTTTATTCTTATTTGTTTCTGTAAAATGAATTCTAAGCAGATTACATCGGGACCAAGTATGCTTAAGGTTTGCATTTCTCCCTCTTGTTGTTCAAAGCCGTTGCTGTCCAGCTGATAAATCTGACAAGATCATTTTAAAAATGCTTTTTTTACAGAGTTGTCCATCATCGCTCCTCATTTCTAGAAACTAACTCAATATGAGGTGTGTTTCTCTCTCTTTACATACATCCAGACACAAACGTGGGATGTGACAGTGCCTGATCAGGGGTATGGGACTGGCTGTTTGTTTGGCTTTTCCCTGTTGTTTTTGCTGGGGATCAAACCTGGGCCTTGAACGTGCTAGGCAGGCAGGCATGGGACCACTGAGCCACATCCTCAGCCTTGAAATCGATGTTTAATGTATCTCCAACAGAGAATCTCTACAACCTTAAGCATGCAGAATACAGAAAGCAAAGTGGAAATGACTTTCAACTTAATTTCTACCAAAATAAAATTGACTGTAAAGGGCAAATGACATACTGAAATGGTCCTTCTGAAAATTTGGCTGGAATCAGGGTGTCGATAAAGAGAAACAGATAGACTTGAGACATGTTTATTAATAGAACCAAAAAGACTCATTGATGGATTGCATTTAAGGAGAGAGAGAGAGAGAGAGAGAGAGAGAAATGAAGGGCTAGAGATGGAGTTCAGTGGTAGAAGGCTTGCTTAGCAAGTGTGAGGCCCTGGGTTCTGTTCCCATCGCTGAGGGGAGAAAATAAAAAGGAGAGGGAGAAATGAAGGATGATTCCTAAACTTTCCAGTTGAATAAGGAGGATTCTGTCTGGAAAGAAAAACACAGTGAATGAGGAAAAAAATCCAAGGTTTATTTTGGACATATTATACTTCAGATATTTTAATGCTTGTCAGATACCCAACTAAACATTTTAAGCAGCCATGGGGTATGTAGCTCTGAGGGAAAAACTGGGCTGCAGATTCAGATTTGAGAGTTGCAGCTTGTGGGTAGCATTTGAAGCAATGTGCTTCATGAATAAGTTTCAGAGAGAATAAAAATAAATAAGAAAAATGGCTTAGATTTGAAAACTAGGCATGCTATAAGTAAAAGTTGTGTTCTAGAGGAAGTGCCAATATCGAAAGGCAAAGAGAGCATGGGTAACTACATACCCTGAAAACCTTTACCTCCGAGAGACTTGTAAAATGCATGGCTAAACTAGCAAAAAGTAAGGAAAATACCTAAAGGCCTAAAACATAACATGCTTATATGTTCAATAAATAACCAAGAAGTCAGTTTGGCAGGTGATGTGGGACCAACCCAATCAGAGGAAGAAATTATAGTGAAAGATGGAGGAGAAATATTGGAGCAAGTTCTTGTTTAGGTAAAGGGAAATAGGACCTACTACAAAAATGGCTTGTTTGGCTTTAGATGGCCTCATGGACACACCTCCATTCAAACAAGAGTGCAAGCACAAGGTGAGGTAGTAGATAAGTTGGAAATTTTATCAGAGTTATTTTTTAATTGCTCTAGTTTTCACAGTGAAACAAAAGAAATATTATTATCTAGAGGTCAGATTTGTGTAAGTTAGTTTTCTATTACTGTATCAAATACCTGAGGTATGAACTTATGAAGAGAAAAGGTTTATTTTCGTTCACAGTTTTGGAAGTTCCAGTCTATGATCAGACTATTTCCTCTGGAGCCTCTGTTTAGGGATGGAGCATCATGGTGGGTGTACGTGGTGGTGCAAAAAGAGCAGATGAGGAAGGTCTGGGGTCCTGCTCTCTCTTTAAGGGGATGCTCCCAATTACCTAAAGAGCTCTCATTAGATTCCACCTCTTAAAAGTTCTAAAGCCTTCTGGCAGTGCCACTCTGAGGGATAAGCATTCAATTCATGGGACCTTGGGGGACATCAGAGATCCAAACTACAGCAGAAGGTGTGAAATGATAAGAGTGTATGGACCAGATCAATGGATGACTCTTCAAAGGTAAAGCTAATGGGCCACTTAAGTAAGTGTTCTTGAATTTAAAGACCTGTCCTCGTGGAGTGACTTCTCTCAAGCAATGTAAGCTACTCTTTGAACACTGAGTATACAGGTAATCAGACTTAACTAGGGTGGGTTTACCAAGTTAGTACTCAAAGGGTAAAGAGGAGGATTAAGAGTATATACAAAGGAGAAATTAATTGATGAACAATGAAAAAGATAAATAAAAATCTCCAAGAAAGGGGCTAAGCATCCGATGAGATCCTGCTAATGAAGAACTGATGGATTACTAAAACACATAGATCTAAAGAAAATATAAGAATAGCAAATGTTCATGGATAAAGAGAAAGATAATGTTAACAAGTGGAAAACAGTAAAAATGTCCAACATGCAATAATTGGAGCTATACAACGCAATTAACTAAGGATAACATAAACAAAATATCGTTTGAAAAATTTTGTAAAGACAACTAAATAGCATCTTGGAAAAAAAAGCAAAAGGGAAATGAGAAAATCCTTAGAACTGAATAGCTATGGAAATATTAGAATATTAAAATTAGAAAAATAGAGCTAAAGCAATTCTTAAAAGGACACTTAAAACCTTCCATATTTATCTTAAGCAAGGGGAAGTGTATAAATTAATGGACTAAATATACAATATACAAATAAGTTGGCATAATGGAATAAACCTTACGACAGTAAAAGATAATATAAAAAGAACAGAAATAGATAACACAAAAAATCATGTGACTACTGAGATTTCCTGAACTCCATGGGAGCGTGGCCAACTAACCACCTCATGGCTACATTGAGTTATTTTCTAGACATCTGAAAAAATGTGGATTCCATATTTTCAACCAGCCCACATCCCACACTTGCTCCTCAAGCAATTTTCTCTTAGTTAAATACAAATCTATTCTTCTGGTTTCTGAAGGCAAAATCCTCCTCTTTCTCTTCTCATACCCCACAACCAGTCAGTGAGCAAGTCCTACAGGCTATTCCATTGATATGACTCAGAATCTCCTCTAAAGGGCAAAACCCTCCACCCCAACACACACACACACACACACACACACACACACACACACACACTCTGCTACACATCTTGATGAAATTTTGGCCATGTCAAGCTTGGCATGAAATTCCAAAGACACCATCCATTGGAGTTACAATGCTAAGAATTTAGTACAACAAAAGAAAACTTAGAGGCTTAGTAAACTGCAGCTAGAGAAGACAAGTCCAGCACAATTAATAGCACCCAGCCTAGTGAAAAGGAAGATGGAGAAACCAGGAGGAAGGATGCAAGAATTTCTTCCATTCTTCTAAAATGCCATCCTAGTTATTAGACCTCTTTTCTTTTCTCATCTTAGAACTTCTCTACTTAAATAACAATGTGTGTAGATTCCTCTTTTCTAATTAAAAAAAAAGCATGATATATAAAAAATCAATAGGGGTCTGGGCCTGGATCTGACACGTGGCACATGAGTTGGCAGAAGCATTACAATGCTCTGTGCCTCAATTTCCCCTTCTATATTGAAGGAGGCAGACTTCCTGTGATCCCAGAAGTATCTTTTCAGAGTGACCAGGAGGCCAGGAGAAAAGGGGTAAGGAATAGGGAGGGCCGTAGTATCCTTCACACCAGTCTTTCACCCAGGAAAGTAGTGAACTGCAAACCACCTTGGTTTAAAATGTTTTCTCTACTTTATATGGTAGAGTTAGGGTATTTCTATGTTCTATCACTCTAAGGTGAATACAAAGGGGAATAGTTGACACATCTGTCCTTTAATCCTGTATTTTCCTTATATCCAGTCACCTGCAGAGACAATTTTAACAAAACTCTTCTTATGCTCTCCACACTTAAAATTTCACAGTTGAGAGAAATTTCATATTTTAAACTACATCTGTTCTAGTCTAGTCTAGTTTTATCACTGTGACGAAAATACCTGAAGAGAACAACTTAGAAGAGAAGAAGTTTATTTGGACTCAGGGTTTCAGAGGTTTCAGTTCACGGTCAGCTGAGATTCCATTGGTCTGGGTCCAAAGTAGAACATCATGGTGGGAGGTCATGTCATGGTGGAGGAAAACTGCTCAAGATATGGTGTACAGGAAGCAGAGAGAGGGACAGAGAGAGACAAAGAAAGGAGCTTGGGGTCAAGATATAATTCCCAAGAGCATGACCCTGGACACTTCTTCCAGTTACACCCCACCTGCCAATAGTTTCCACCAAGTTCCGTCATTCAAATTAGGATGGCCTGATTATTACAGCTCCCCTAATCTAATTATTTCACCTCCTGCATTAACACAGAAGATTTTATGGTGGACACTTCATATCCAAATCATAATGGCATCCCTTTAAAATTATCTATCTTAAAAATATAAAACATGGAAAGTCTTCTTAATTGAGTCTTAATTAATTGAGCAATTTCCAAAAATGAGCTAATGAGATGCAAAACTTTTATCAATAACTTTGTTCAAGGAATTTTTTTTGTTTTTTAATGTTAGATTTACTATCCACTTTTACAGACATGTCCATTAGTTTTATTAGAAACATCTGAATGACATATAATCTTTGACCAAAAACTGACCATAAAAGCAACAACTAAAGTCCACACATTTCTTAATAATGAAGGCTTAACTTTCTGCTCCTGGGCATATTCACATAATGTGCCTGTAAGGTCTGTTCTGCATCCAAAATTATGATTAGTATATTTAATCAATGATTCCTGTCCTTATCAGGGTATCAATATATCAAAGCAGTATGTGCTAATTGGACATAATAACAAGTAAGACTTTGGAGCTAATATAAAAAATGACTAACATTTATTGAACCCCTACACGTTAGGCCTGATGCTAAGCAATTTCCACAACAGTATCTTTTATTCCTGAAAAGATATATCAGTTAGTTATTGATAAGCTGCTGAACAGCTGGCACCTCGGCTATTTCGCTTTCCTCTGAATATTGCCTGGCATCCAGGAGGCTTTGGATGTGTTCAAATATTACTGTTGCTTCCATTTTATATATTAGAAAACGGAGGCTTAGAGATATCTGAGGGTATATTAGTGAGTAACTGAGATGGCATATGAATCCAAGTTCATGTGATTGTAGAATCCAGCTTTAAACCACTCTTTGTGCCTCTGAACACATTGCAAATTTTCTGAATTGGAGAATGTTATCTCTTATGAGATTATGCTTAATTTGGGACTCCCTGAAGATCAGGATTCAGTGTTTTTCTGTTAAGCAATTTGTAATTCATTTAAGTCAAAGAAATTACAGGCCTTCTTAAGGATTAACATTTTCCTTCAATTCCTTAAATATGGAAGAGCCTCTTTATAAAAAGTGAAGATGTGTTTGACTTTCCCATCAAAGTGGCCATAGAAAACAAACGTGAAGGGAAAAGGATGTTCTTGACATTCAAAGTGTGGTCTATACCTGGCCCTGTGGACATTACCTGGGAGAAATGCAGAAGCTCAGTTCTCTCCAGATCCACTGGACCTCAGTCTGCGTTTTAATAAGATCCCCAGAGTTCCCAACTCTGGCTACACTTTGGAATCCTCTAAAACTACAGATGCAATGGGGTGGCTATTAATAACCATCATGTACTATATTTCAAACAAGCTAAAAGAAAGGATTTTGAAATAATAAATGTTTGAAAAGATAGATGTGTTTACCCTGATCTGACCATTACCCAATGTACACATGTATCAAAACATATTATCCCACAAATATTAAAGTTTTATGTATCAATTTAAAAAAAAACAATGCAGAGACCTTGTACCAGAGATTTAGGTTTAATTGGGCATAAATTGGGTAACATTTAGACCATAGTATTTTTTAAAAGTTTCCCAGCTGACACCAAGAAGCAACGAAGGCTGAGAATCATTGCAATTATAAACCTGAAAAGCACATTCTAGGTTCTTTTCCCAGCGCCCACAACAGCTTGAACCAATCAGCTACTGTGTAAGGTCCACCTTTTAACTCTTCAATGAAGGTAGATCCACTGTACATAGCTTCCAGGGAGATATAACAAATAGACAAAAAAAAATGCTTTCAGAAGTTTAAAGCACAATCATAAAACACTATTTTTATTGTGCTTAGCTACATGGATAATCTCTAAGTTCATCATTTGAACATGAATATCAGCCTCACTTTAAATAGGCTAGAGTATGTTGTATATTTTTCCCCCCAGAAATTTAGAAATCATGAAAGCTAAAAATATACAAGCTCCTTAACAGAAAAGTATTAGATCTACACCCAATTCAGGTCACATTTGTGCAGCACTGATTATCAGCCCAAAGTGTAACTCAGAGGGTAATTGAATCCTAGGCTGGGTGTACCCACTATGTGAAGATGGCCAGCACATTTGTTAAGGATTGCTTAAATTGCAGCAGAAATTAAGACTGACTGACTTTTTTTTATTATATGTAAAGTGTTTTTGCATGTACATTTTTCTTCCTGGCATATAAGAAAAAACATTCTTTATCTCTAAATCCCTTGTTCTAATATCTAAACTCTGTAATGAGCCAATTGTAGACCCTTATATTACCTTTCACTTGTATATTTTTTGTAACTACTCTTCAGTCAAATTTCCTAATTAATGAAGTAAAAAAGAAATCTTTTTATTAAATCCTTGAAATCAGGGAAATATTTTAAAATATAATTTAAAAGCTTGAATATTTGATTTTTATGTTTTTATTGCTTATCAGTCAATGCCTATTTAAAAGTAAAGTCAAAAATATTAGCAGTCACTGGAGCAAAACATTCATGATTTTATGTCTTGTGTAGCTTCCAAATATTAGCCACAATATGGACATTCAGATTTTATTCAAAACTCTGAGATTACAGGGCAAGATGTAGTTTTAAGAGAAGAAAGATTGGAAATGGGAAGAAATGCTTGAAAGCAACCGTTGTGTTTTTGAAAGTTAGGCATAGTTAATAGGTTAATTTCTGTTTATTGAATAAGAGAGCCCAACACTGATTGATATAGTAATTTCAGTGTTTGCTATGGCAAATATTTAGCTCATTATCAGTTTTAATAGCATTTTGCAGAACAAGCCTTTTCTTGACATCTAGAAAATACTATTAAATTTCCCTGCATAGATACATTGTTATGACATGCAATAACTACTTGAATATAAAGGGGATTAATAATTTAAAAGGTGTTAACAAATTAGGGCCATCATTAAAAATAGACTTTGAACCATTTTGTAGCAAAATCAGATTGAGGTAATGCTCTGCTCTTATGATAAAGAATTACTGCATTAATTCTGCAAAGTGAACTTATTGCTCCTATTCGTCTCCAAAACCCTGGAGCATTAAAAGACAGGAAGAGTGAAATGATCACTGCATTTTTTTTCAGACACACCAGCTCTAATATTTCCATCACAGTTTCATAGCTCAGCCAGCCTCGTTGTGTTAATAGCAGGGGGAAGAAAACCCTCCAAATGTCATCTTTTCTTTAATTTTGCTTTTAGCCTGTCATCTAAAATTGGGCCAGATTTTCTTGGACAGTTTATAATAAGAAATAGGAGGATCATATTTAACTTGGGCAACATCAGGACTGACTACATGGCTTAATGCTGTTTTGCATCTGACTTTACAATTTAATCCATAAGTATGTTGATGATCTTATTTTCACTCCTACTGATAGCTGGAGTTAATTTAGCTGATGGTAATGGCTAAACTGTGTCCCCCTCCATCTCCTCATACATCCCTCCTAAAACCAAGCACTTCTGTACACAGGGACAACCCCACAGAAGTTGTTGCTCAGTGCACAGACATTGGTAGCCATGCTCTCCTACTTGAATCTTCAAATTCAGTGTTCTGTATTTTCTCTCTTTCCTTTTAAACATATTACATATCATAACACAATGTGAAATGTTATTGTACTTGCTGACAACTAAATTCCCTGTCCAACTCTTGATAGGAACCGAAAGGAAAATGAAAACTGTCATAAAAATTGTAACTATGATACTTATGTTCATAAAACCAAAAATAATTGATTAAGCATGAAACCAATGTGGACCTGAAAGGTCACCTTATCCAACCCTTCCATTTTAAAGGTGAAGAAACTGGGTCCAGGCAGGAAAAACAGATTGCCTTATCACACACAGCTGTAAGTGACAGGCAGGACCTGTTATTGTTGCCATAAGAGACAACCTTCCCATCTGGAATGCCCATATTTCTTAATACCACCTGAGAACTTTACTGATGAACTCTGAAGTGGAATGAATGCTAGATGTAGTGTGAGCTGACCCAGAACTTAAGACCAAGTTAGGCACGTATCCCCCAGAAAAGCCCTTGACCTCCTCCTTTGCCAGTTCCCTTATCCACTAAATGTAGTCAGTAAGACCCTCTGTCCAGTATGCCATTTGGATTAACGGAGATTATGCACATGCATCCACAGTAAACTAGGAAGCTTTTTACAGATGTAAGTGATTGTTAAGAAGGAGTGTCTGCTTTCACTAAATTAAGGCATTTTGTTATCTGGTGAGGGAATTATCAGTTGGCAGATGCATTGCCAAGACCCTGAAGCAAGGGGACAAATCAATAAGTTTTCATTTGGGGGAGAAGCAAGGTGGAAAAACATCTAAGCCACTCGAAACTGGAACAGAACAATGAGGAACCCCGGGCAGATACCAAAACAGCACCAAGAGCGTGGAGGAGGTGGGGACCTCCATTTATGGTCAAGAAAATGAAGGCTTCTAGAGGTTAAGTCATTTGAAGCCAGAGATCCAGCCAGAGAGTGGTAGAACAAGGGCTCTGTGATCCTGGAGACCATATAAAATTAACCAGTGATCTCTCTGCCCTAAAATTATAAGAGAACCTTCTGTTCTCAGTTGGAGGTGACACATACTTTGAAGAAATTCTAGGATGGTGTACAGGAGATGCATAATGCCAAGTTGCCAAGGCAGTGCTCAATAGTGGATTAACCATTTTATTTGCAGCTTGATTTGGTGAACAATTCCAAAGGAATTCTGGTTAGAATTCATCAGTGATCTTTTCTTTAAATTGCTTCTTTAATGGCTCTAACACCAATTTATCCTACCTGACCACTTCCTCCCAATTCCCAATCCTTATAACAATTCCTTCTAACAAGAGGTTTTTTAATTGTCTTGGGTCATAAATAGACTGAAAAAGGTTATTTACAATTTATTAGACTTTATGATTTTGTACTCTGCCAAAGATCCCATGAAACATAGAGCTGAAGTTTATCTATATTTGAGGTCACTAAGCCCAGTTTTAAAAATCAATGCAATGAAATTTAGCTATTATGAGGCTAATGGTTTTATCATGTCTGCTTAAAAAATACTAATTCAGTTTTCTTGTTTAACTTTTTATCAGATAGGTGGTCTATGTGCAGTAAAAATATATATATTTACTTAGAAATATTTAGTCCTACCTGTCCCCTTGTAGACAATGAAGCCATCCTCACTGCCACAAGAACGCTGGGAAGAATTGCAAACTTTGTATTTGAGAAGAGTACCCACTGGAGTAGACATAGAGAAAGAAGCTCAGGGCACTGGCCCACACCTATAATCCCAGCTACAGTGAGAGGCTGCAACAGGAAGATTGCAAATTGGAGCCCAGTGTTGGTAATTTAGCAAGACCCTGTCTCAAAACAAAAAAAATAAAAGGGTCTGCTGCGTTGCTCAGTGATAGAGTGCTTCCCTTGCATGTGGGAGGCTTTGAATTTGATCCCTGAAACTGGAAGAAGAAGAAGAAGAAGAAGGAGAAGGAGAAGGAGAAGGAGAAGGAGAAGGAGAAATAAAGTAGGAGGAAAGGAGAAATAATAAAGGGGAAGGAGGAAAGGAGAGATAATGAAAAATAGAAAGAGAAGTATCTTTGAAGAGAAACAAATAAGAGGAGAAATTTGTTCTGGTAGATGCCAATCCTGTGACCAGACTTACACAGAATATCTCCTGACCAAAAGCATTTCATCATATGTCAGAATTACTTGCTTACATTTATCTTGCTCCCCTGTTTGAAGTTCAGTAATTAGGTATTTCTTTAGACTAACAAATATTAGTTTTTAAATACAAATACCTATATGAAGGTGTGGCCGTTCATACAGCAGAGTCAATTGCTTTCCACCTGGCATTCATCTGAGCGCAGCTGTGTGAAGACACTGAGAGTTTGAGTAAATGATAGTTTGACTCAAGATCTCCTTGCTCCTTCAATGTACTCCATTTCTGGAACCCCATCTCACCCTCACTGTTCTGCCTAGTTGAGAAGGCAGCCCCTGCATCTGCATGTATGACAAAGGCCATGTATTCTGAGCAGCAGTCCCTGCTAGAGAGTGGATGCTTTCAAAACATTTCACCCAATGTTATTGGCAGTTGATTTATATCCTTTTAATTTAAATTCCCAGAACAAGTGTCTTTTTTCTTCCCTACTCACGGAATATCATCATCATTTAAAATGGTTAATCCGGGCAAATGCCAAGATCTGCTCATCTTTTGAAAGCTGTTTGTCTAAAACGTACTTGGTTCAAGGCCATGCTACATACCAAAACAACTAGAAGTATTAGTGCTTAAGGAGGACTAAGAGATACCTCATTGTCATGAAGCATCATGTACTTAATATACAGAAAGAAATGACATAAAATGCTTTCATTTTTATAGGTAAGATTTTTTTTTTAATTAGAGTTTTTGTTTCAAACTTGACCCATTTTTCTTCTTTGGAAATTAAAACCTGCAGTTCAAATGCATTTTGTTTAAATGTTAGTTTGTGATGTTTTGTTTGTTTTAAAGAAATAACTTGGCATTTAACTTGCAATTTAACTGTATAAAGAATTCTTTTCTATGAAAATTGTCAGCTCTTTTATGTGTTTCCTTTAATACACATCCTTTTTTATATTGACGATGTAATATTCTAATTTTTTTTTTTTTTTAAATTTTATTTATTTATTTTTAGTTTTTCGCGGACACAACATCTTTGTTCGTATGTGGTGCTGAGAATTGAACCCGGGCCGCATGCACACCAGGCGAGCGCACTACCGCTTGAGCCACATCCCCAGCCCCTAATATTCTAAATTTTAAAAGCAGCAGACAATTACATATTAAAATGTTATCAACATGTATTTTCCTTTAGGATATCCAAGACCAAGGAAGTTCAAATCAGCCCTAGAATTCTTTCAAACTTCTAATTGCATTTTTTTAAATCTATAAAATGATGAGATAGTCCATTCATGTTTGAGTTGTAAAATTAGTGAAGTTTTTTTTGGGGGGTAGCATATATGAAAATATGTAAATACTGCTTATGGCTAAACTTAAAGTTAACAATCTTGCCCATGAAAAGTGAAATCAGTAAACTGGAAACTGATGATCTTCATGGGAGAAATAAAAGGAAAGCAAAAAAAATAAAAATAAAACCTCTTTATAGTTGCTGTCACTTTTAGCAGACAATAAGAAAAAAAACACCCACATTAGTGATACCTCAGGACATGAGCTTCCTGTTTGAACTGAATTTATTCAGTACATTTCTGTTCCTCGGCACCATGTCTTCAAGCGTTGCTGTACTCAACATTGTTAAGAGCCTAAGTCTGGCAGTGATCCCTTTATTATATTTTGATCATCGGTAGATAAAATGTCAAGAACAAGTGATGAAATAGAGCAAATGAAACCTATGTTTGAACACGATAAAAACAAAGGAAAAAAAATGTTATCTAACTGGGTCTCCGTATCTGTCCTCTCTTGAGCTAATTCCGTTTTAAAGTGTTTTCTTTCTTCTTAAAATCATGATTCTTATTGACTTATAAACTAATTAACCAGGGAACTGAATGTCAGTGATGGCTTAAGAACTATTACTCATTGGGGTGACTGAGGCCTGAGGTTGGGATAAGATGTCCTCCTCTCCAGCCCCTTCCCTCCCTCTGGTCCCCACAGGAGTGGAGTGGAGGCTATGTCTCTCTCGAATAGCCCCTTGAGGTTAGCTTGGAGCAGCACTTCTGCCTTGGAAGAAGCTGTCAGCCCTCTGGGCTACAGGAATATGCTGTTTTTAATAAGAATCTTGCACGAGACAAAAGCTGTGACTTGGAGTCTATTTTCTCCCCTCTATTACTCTTGAATTGGAACAGTTCACAAGGTGATTGAATACTTAATGCAAAACTATTTCTGAGCATTACAAATCACCAAGAACTTCAAATCCACATGTTAAACTTTCCAAAAGCGGTTTGACTCAAATGCTTTTGGGGCGCATCCTCTTGCTTAGTACTGTGGAAACATCATTGTGCTGCTTTGCCATTAGTAGAAAGTTTGAAGTGAGAGAATGCGGCTCAGGTAGATGTCATCATTGTCCTCCCCTGTGGCTTAGCAATAATCAGCCCAGTTAGAAAGTGTGATCTTTTCTCCAGAACAAAGTTTAGAACTTGTGTGGAGTCGGCTTACAAATATGAAGAACCCATGTCTGACAAAGGACTAAGGATCGGACTTGAAAGGAAGAGACTTTCTAGCCAAGTCTGCAAGGGAGCAGGTTTGGAGGTCACATTGCTTGACTTCCACTGTCAGAAGTCACTTTAGATGGTGAGCAAGATAAAGAAACTGATATTGCTTTTATCTCTGCCCTCCATCAGTTAACCACTGAAAGACCATCTTTTTAATGTGTCTTTTAACTAAATCTGTCTGAAAGCTATTAGACAGGTTCTACTTATTAGACGAACCTACTTTCGGTGGCACACCACCTCCAACCCACGCCTTCTGATCTCACACAAACTCAAACTCATAATCATTTCAACATGGATGATTGTTATGTTTTCCTCTTCCCTACACTGCGATCGGTTGAAAGCAGGATCTATAAGCACCACAAATAAGCTAGAATTGGACTTGGATTTGAATTTTTCTCAACAAAATGTTTGAATTTGCTGAAGTCAGAAATCAGAGGAAGGTGAAAGTTGTGGGCATTAGGATCATGCTTCACCCACAGCACCAAGAAAATGTGACTCTTCCACATAAAGGAGATTAAGAAGAGTTTACCATCACCAGGTGCCGAGGCGCACACCTGTCATCCCAGCGGCTCAGGAGGCTGATGCAGGAGGATCTTGAGTTCAAAGCCAGCCTCAACCAAAGTGAGGCCCTAAGCAACTCCGTGAGACTCTGTCTCTAAATAAAATACAAAATAGGGCTGGGGATGGGGCTCATCAGTCGAGTGCCCCTGAGTTCAACACTGGTGTACCCCTCCCCGCCAAAAAAAAAAAGAGCTTATCATCAACTTGATGCAGTTGCGGGTGGGCAGTGAGGGGACAGAAGTAGAACACAAGCAGCAGAGAATTGGTTGAATTCAGCATGGCTGAAAAGAGCCTTTAAGTCCTTAGAAACTGACAGTTGCACAACTGAAACAGACAGGTGAGAGAAGTGCTGGGAATCCGAAGTCCTAACTCTTAGGGACCAGAGAGGTGAGCAGAACTACTGAAAATGCCAAGAGATCACCTGCTATGAAAACTTCAGAGCTGGGGGATTGACCATAAGCCCCAAATCCAGAAATGGTTTTAGCTGAACAGCGGCAGCCCAGAGGGGAAATAACAAAGCTTTGTTGGGTTGTCAAATTTAGTAACTGCTGTAGATTGTGGGCATGCATTGTTATGTGTTTAAAAGAAAGAAAGGTGCCCATGTTCAGAAAGTCTATCAGGAATCAGAAAAAGTAGCAAATTGTACTTAGGATGTGACAAGTCAGACAGATGAGGAATCTGAGACCTGAGGTCTATGAGACCTCAAATTCTCTCTTTTTTTTTCTTACCCTGAATTCTTTCTTCTTTCATGACTCTTTGTCAATAATTAAATTTTCTAGCTGTGCAAAAAGTGCTTTCTTCCTTAAAAAGGTACCTATGAACAAGTAGAAACTTGTGTATAAAATATATACACACTAAGTACTGTATGCATTACACACACACACACACACACACACACACGCATGCACACACACATACACACACTATATGCATCTTATCATTCCTTGAATTTAATTTGTTAGGAGAGGTGGAGCCCTGAATTATGTAAGCTAAAGGTACTATTCCCAAACCAAAAGCCTCAAAGCAGGAATCATGTGTTAATTACTGCACATTTTCTTAAAATCAAAATAGAACATAACCACGGTTAATAGAATTACTGTTCCCAGGAACCTTAATTGTGTATTTAACAGTTGCCTACAATGTACTTTGTCTAAGGAGATGATTCTTTGTTGACTATAACAGCAGCGGGAACACAGTAAAAAAGATGGCCAGCTTTTACAGACTGCAGACTACACTGTCTTAAGAGACACTGAGACTAGCAGAGAAAAAAACGAAATTACACTGATCCAATAGACACACTGCTGAGAGCATTCTATTATATTCCTACCTCCGATGTTGTACCACTATTAAATTCACACAATTCAGACCCTGGGAATCAGGCCAGGCTGACACAGAAGTTTGGCTAAAATGAATCTACTGTATTTGTTTTTGTGAAAAATGATTAAGCTCTGTGGATTCAAGATCAGTTCTATTTTTCAAGCAAATCAAAACCCTATGAAACTAGGCAAATGAACCCTAATTTGAGAGACAAAATGAGAGAAAGCCTGGCAGAGATTAAAAGTGAATAGCTAAAGGAAACTGTGGAAGTCATGATCTGAGCCACTATGCAACACAAGGTCACCAATCTGGCAGTTGGTAGGGTTTTTTTTTTCTTTTTTTTTATGCTAACAGGCAACATTTTTTTAAAAAGCTTTTAAGGAGACTGTCCGTCACAAAGGCATCATTTTAATCAGAATTCTTACAACGTTTCCCAAATTCCTAACGGCAATCAGCTCCATTCAAATTAGTAACTCAGATAAATCACCATTAATTAGCTAATAAAAGCTAGCAGGTGGTTTTGAGCCCAGAGACATCCCCTGGTTTTTTAAATTATGTATATTACATCACATTAAAGAAAGAGTAAGTAAAAGGTAGCAAGAGAGACAAATCTATAAAAAAATAATAATAATCTGCTTAAGCACAATGCTCACTAAAATTTCTTACAAACTCCACATCTTACCCAAGGGAATACAAGGCAGTTTTGACCCCCTAACTGAAAAAATATCACACACCAACATCCAGCTCTTATTTCAACATTGATTATGCATGCAGTGTACCAAGTATGCATTGGAAGCTTACTTGAATATATTTGTTCTAGAAAGATTACCAATTACTAAAGAATAGGAGAGGAAGGACTGTTTTCCATGCATAATTTGTGACACAGAGATTTTCCTCTTTATGCCCTTGTGTTCTTTAATTGACCCACTCTAATTTGTGTAATTGAGGTTTATTTCCTAGACTATTAAATGAGATAAAGGCACTCAGTAGCTGCCCATCTAAGATGGTATTTGAGATGAAAAGGTATGGAAGGTGTATAGTTTGTATTGAAAATCAACTTGTCATATAGAGGCAACTTTTCTTAATTCTATTTTGGAGCAGCCCCTAACTTGGAATAGTTTAACCAGAAAACACTTTTTGTATAAATCAATGGAAAATCCCAAATACCCAGTTTTATTCTGTTTTTGCTAATGCCTTTTGCAGTATAATTTTGAACTTCATACATGTAAAATTTCTACTCAGTAGGTTTTCTAACATGTGAGTATAATAAAATAAATACATATCTGAACCTGCTGAAGACTTTGCTATGAAAAAATCAAGAGCATATTATGCTAAGTGAAGTTAGCCAATCCCAAAAAAACAATTGCCGAATGCTTCTCTGATATAAAGGGAGTGACTCAAAATGGGGTAGGGAGGAAGAGCATGGGAAGAAGATTACCTCTAGATAGGGAAGAGGGGTGGGAGGGAAAGGGAGAGAGAAGGAGAATTGCATGGATGATGGAAGGAGGAGACCCTCATCATTATACAAAATACATGTATGAAGATGTGAATTTGGTGTCAACATGTCTTGTATACAGAGATATGATAAATTGTGGTATAAAAGTGTATTAAGAATTGTAATGCAATAATAAGAAGAAGAAGAAGAAGAAGAGAGCTCATGTAAAAATAAATAAATAAAATAAAGTCAACTAAAAGGAAAAAAAAGAAGAAGAAAAAGAAAAATCACAGGGTCCTGTTCCGTTTAAACATACGAACTGAGTTTCAGTAAATGTTGAGTCTGGGAATAACAAGTTTATTTCAGGATCAAAAGTCCTTTTTGGTTACAACTTTCAGAGGCAAAAAAAAAAATGGTTCCTGGAATAAGGATCTGGGCCACTCTTTCTGCTCCCTTTGGTCCTGTGATGCAGGACCTGAATTTATATCTCCCTGGAAGGGGGTAGAATCAGGACCAAATTACGAAGTTGGAAAAGTGAGGAACCATTCCCCGATGGCATTTACCTAATCACACTTGTTATGGTTCAGCTATGAGGTGTCCCTCCCCCGCATAAACTCAGGAGATAGACAAGGCCAAAATGATTAGATTGTGAGAGCTGTAACCCAATCAGCAGGTCAGTCTGACAGATTAAGAACTTGAAAGGGCTGCTGTACTGAGTGGTAACTGTAGTTGAGTGGGTCATGGCTGGGGGGGTAGGTGGGGGGCATGCACTTGGGGATGTCTTGTACCCCTGGCTCCTATCTATCTATCTCTCTCCTCTCTCTCTCTCTCTCTCTCTCTCTCTCTCTCTCTCTCTCTCTCTCTCTCTCTCTCTCTCTCTCTCTCTCTCTCTCTCTCTCTTTCCTTCCAAACTGCCATAACTTTATCAGCTTTCCTCCTCCATACCCTCCCACCATGATACTCTGCCTCACCTGGAGCCCAGAGCAATGAAATCGGCTGACCATGAATTGTACTGCTGAGACTGTGAGCTCAAAAGAAACTGTCCTCCTCCGTTAACTTGTTCTAGTCCAGTATTTGGGTCACAGCAATGAAAAGCTAACACGACACTCTTTCCTTTGGGGATGGGGGGTGCAGA
The DNA here is from genome assembly GCF_052094955.1 of Ictidomys tridecemlineatus. Lineage (NCBI taxonomy): Eukaryota > Metazoa > Chordata > Mammalia > Rodentia > Sciuridae > Ictidomys > Ictidomys tridecemlineatus. The sequence goes on from NC_135485.1 coordinate 127,846,940, forward strand.
GGATGATAACACTCCTGCTATACAAAAATAGTAAAATTTGCTTAAAAGTATTATTTTTGTTGAAACTAAAATTACCTGAAAAATAATTTCATTTTGTTGATGTATATTACTTACACAGAGTGGTGGGTTTCACTGTAGCGTACCTCTATATACCTTAAAATATAATTTGATCAATTTTACTCCCCAGCACACTTCCTTCCCCTTCCCTCCTCCCTCCTCCTCATCCCCATCCTCTTTCCTAATAGTCTCCCTTCTACTTTCATGGAATTCCACCACCCTTTTTTCCCCCCTGTTTTTTGGTCTCTAATTTTCACCCATGAGGGAAAATAAATGATACTTTTCAATCTGAGTCTAATTTATTTTGCTCAAAATTATGATTTCCAGTTCCACCCATTTTCCTGCCAACAACATACTTTTGTTCTTCTTTATGGCTGAATAAAACTCCGCTGCATATATGCACCAGGTTTTTCTTATCCATTTATTCATTATGGATAGCTGGGTTGGTTCCATAACTTGACTATCTTGAATTATACTGCAGTAAACATGGATATGCACATTTCTCTAAAGTATGGTGACTTTAGTGTTTTAGGAAAATACCTAGGAGTGGAATAGCTATGTCATATGGTAGTTCAAATTTTAGCTTTTTGAGTAAATGCCATACTTATTTCCATAGTGGCTATTCCAATTTACATTCTCACCAACCGTGTATAGGAGTTCCTTTTTCCCACATCCTCAACGGTGTTTATTGTTATTTGTATTCTAATTGGAGTGAAGTGGAATCTCAGTGTAGTTTTGATTTGCATTCCCTGATGGCTAAAGATATTGAACCTTTTTCATATTCTTGGTTAGTCATTTGTACTTCTTCTTTTAAGAAGTGTTTGTTCACTTTGTTTGCTCATTTATTGATTCAGTTATTTGGCTATTTAGTGCTCGGGTTTTTTGAGTTTTTTATATATTCTGTATATTAATCCACTATCAGAAGAAAAGCTAGCAAAAAATGTTTCCCATTTCATAGGCTTTCTCTTCACTCTGTTATTTCCTTTGCTGTAAAGAAGTTTTTGATTTAACACATCCCATTTTATTTATTCCTGCTCTTGTTTCCTGAGCTATCAAGATACTCTTCAGGAAGTCTGCCTGCACCTGTATGCTGAAGTATTTCCCCTATTTTTATTTCCTAACAGTAGCAAAGTTTGGGTCTCAGATTTAGGTCTGCTATACAGAGCAAGAGATAGGGATCTATTTTTGTTCTTCTATATATGCTTAGCCAGTTTTCCCACCACCATTTGGTAAAGAGGCTGTCTTTTATCTAATGATATTTCTGTCATCTTTGTCAGGAATCAGACGGCTGTAGCTATATGGGTTTGTGTCTGTGTCTCCTATTCCATCCCACTGGCTTGCAGGTCTGTTTTTATGCAGTATGAACTTCAGGATTACTTTCTCTAGTTCTGTGAAGGGTATCATTGGTATTTTGATGGAGATTGCATTAAATATGTATGCCATTTTTGGTAATATGGCCATTTTAACAATATTAAGTGTGCTATCTGTAAACATAGGAGGTCTTTCCATTTTCTAGAATCATCTTCAATTTTCTATAATTCTCATTGCAGAGCTCTTTAACCTTCCTGGTTAAAGCTAGGCATTTTTTAAAACTATTGTGAAAGGGATTTTCCTTCCTGATTTCTTTCTCAGAAGATTCATCATTGTCATGTAGAAAAGCTATTAATTTTTATTTGTTGATTTTGTACCCTCTTACTTTGCCAAATGTATCATCCCTAGAAGCTTTTAGGTGGAAACTTCAGAGTCTTCCAAGTACAGGATCATATCATTTGTAAATAGGATAACTTGACTTCTTCCTCTCCTAAGTGTATCCCTTTTATTTCTGCCTCTTGCCTAACTACTCTGGATAAAATTTCAAGTATTATAGTGAATAGGAATGGTGAAAATGGACATGCATGTCTTGTTCCTGGTTTTAGAGGAAATGCTTTCAGTTTTTCACCATTCAGAATGATGTTGACTTTGGGTTTGTCACACATATCCTTCATTATGTTGAGAATAAGTCCTTTTAAGCCCTAGTTTCTTCAGTGTTCTTACATAAGAGTGCTGAGTTTTGTTGAAGGCTCTTGATGCATCCATTTAGGTGGACCACATAGTTTTTTTCCTTGTGTTCCACCTAAATGGATGCATCAAGATAATGCATTATATTTGTTGATTTGCATATGTTGAATTGTTCTTGCATACCTGGGGTGAAACCCAACTTGAGTGTCTGTATAATCTTTTTAATATGTTCTTGAGATCAACTTCCCAATATTTTATTACATCTGTGTTTATCAATGATGTTGGCCTTGAAGTGCATTAATCTTGTTTTGGTATCAGGATGATGGAGGTTTTCATATAAATGAGTCTGGAAATATTCTCTTCCTTTTAACTTTATGGAATAATTTGAGGAATATCACATTAGTCCTTCTCTATACATCTGGTAGCACTCAGCTGTGAATTCACCTGGTCCTGGGCTTTTCTTCCTTGGGAGTATCTTTATTACTGCTTCAATCTCAATGCCTGTTGTTATTCTGTTTAGGTTTTTACATCCTCTTAGTTTGGTTTTGGTAGGTCATATTTATCTAGAAATTTAACCATTTTTTCTAGATTTTTAGTTTATTGGAATATAAGATTTAAAAATCATCCCTAACAATCCTCTCAATTTTATTTCTATCTGTTGCAATATCCACATTTTTCTCTCTAATTTTATTAAATTAGGTCCCTTTCTTTTGGATAATTTGGCTAGGGATTTATCAAACTAGTTGTCTTTTTCAAAGAAGCAACTCTTTGTTTTATTGATCCTTTGTATTATTATTTTACTATTTCAGTAATTCAGCTCTAATTTTTATTATTTCTTGTCTTCTAGTAGTTTTAGAATTGGTTTGTTCTTTCCAGAGTCCTTAAGTGCATCATTTAGTTGTTCATTTGAGATCTGTGTCTCTCTCTTAATGTAGGCACTTAGAACTATAAATTTTCCTCTTAGAACTGCCCTCATTGTATCCCAGAGATTCTGGTATCCATGTCCATGTTTTACATCCATTTTCATTTGATTCTAAGAATTTCTTAATTTTTCCCTAATTTCTTCAAGGTCCACTCATCACTGAAAAGTATATTGTTCAATCTTTTTATATTTGAATAGTCTCTGTAGTTTTTCTTGGTCTTGATTTCTAATTTTATTCCATCATGAAAGATTATTTCAGTTTTTTCATATTTGCTAAGACATGCCTTATGGCCTATTAAATGGTCAGTTTGGGAGAAAGTTTCATGAGCAACTGAAAAGAAAGTTTTATTCAACTGAAAAGAAAGTATATTCAGCTATTTGGGGATAAAATATTCTGTAGATATCTGTTAATTCTAATTGATCTGTAGTAATCTTTAAATGTGATATCTCTTTGTTGATTTTGTGTCTATATGATCTGTCTACTGGTAAAAGTGGTGTATTGAAGTCCCCACTATAATTGTAGAGTTTATCAGTCCCTTCATAGAAAGTGAAGTTTCTTTTCTAAAATTAGATGCACTGACAATTGTCATATCTCCTTATTGTATTCTTTCTTTAACCAATACTAAATGGCCCACTTTTTCTCTTTTGACTAATTTTGGTTAGAAGTCTGCTTTGTCTGATATCAAAGTGGCTACTCCTGCTTGCTTTCAGAATCCATTTGCATGGAATGTAATTTTCCATCCTTTCACTTTTAGTTTATGAATGTCTTTGTCTGTGAGGTGAGTTTCTTGGAGACAACATGCAATTGGAACTTATTTTTTAATCCAATACACTAGTCCATGTCTTTTAATTGGATACTTAAGACTATTTACATTCAGCTTTATATAGAGAGGTATTGATTGAATTGTTTATCCGGTATTTCATCTACTTTGATATCTTCAGAGTCAATTGCTGGTGAATTATGCATCTGTCATTGATTTATTTCTAACATATAACTTGTTATTAACTATCATTTATTTATCTGCTATTCTCATGAGATTAATGTTATATCTGGTTCAGTGCTATCTATAGTTGTTGCTCTTTTTAATCTCTGGCCCAATCACTCCTGTTGGGTTCATTAGTGTTGCAGATATTATCATTGGCACCTGATATTTACTTTAATGCTGCATGTTATTCACTGGTATTCATTGTTGCTGTGTTATATTCTCTTTTCTATGAGATGCTTGGGGACATATCATGACACTTCAAGTTCATGGGGTAAATTCTCTGATGATGAGCTACAACCCCAACTCAGTTAAAACTGAGACAAATGACCTTGTTCATACACAACCAAGTTCCACTCAAACTTCAGCAATACATTAACACAAGAATAAGGGAGAGAAAACACCAACAGAATGACCAGGCCTCAAGTAGGAATAGATTGGGGGTGGGATCTGAAGGCTTGTTTATGGACATCTGCTCCTATAGCAATAGCACAGAAAAATAACATGAGGACTCTACCTGTAATCCCAGCAGCTAGGGAGGCTGAGGCAGGATGATCTTGAGTTCAAAGCCAGCCTCAGGATATGAAAAACTGTGCTCTACATATGTAATAAGAATTATAATGCCTTCTGCTGTTATATATAAATTTTAAAATATTACATTAAAAAAGTTACTCTTATACCCACTTGGACCATACAAAGTTAACAAGACTAAAGGAGTAATTGCAGAGAGTGTTCCCCCAATACACTGAGGTCTACAACACAACTCTGTGTTCCCATTCTGTGACAACTACAGAGAAAGTGAGATCCTCAATTTCTGACACGGAAATACTATAAATGTACATTAGTCACTGCCAAATAACTAAAAGGAAAATTGTACCATGAAACCCACTTGGAAATATATTCAATAATTCACAACAACTTTATATCCCTGGGAAAATCAGCAAAAGAAAGCCATGCACCCACCCACCCCCCCCCAAAAAATAATCCCTCACATAAGAGCAGAAGAGAAATCCAACCTAACAGACACACAAATCCTAACTTGGGAATTCAATAAATATGAAAGATAAGATGACAAGACACTTCCTAAGGTTCATAATTCACCAAGAAGTGACTCCAAGGATATCAAAGTAGATGAAATAAACAGTTCAAAAGAATGATTCTAAAAAATACCAATAGATTCCAAGAGAACACAGAAAATCAACTGAACGGATTCAGAAAAAAAATACAGAATATGAATGAAAAAAATCAATAAAGAGATAAAGTTATTCAAAAAGCACCAAACAAAATCAAAAGCACAATAAGGAAAATTTAAAAAAAAAAAAAACTTAGTTGAAAGCTCATCATTAGACTAGATCAAACAGAAGACAGAATTGCAGGACTAGAAGACAAGCTAGTTGAACTTGGAATATTCAGACAGTAATAAATATAAAAAGTAAGGAACTATGAACAATAATATAAAGGAACTCTGTGACAACACTAAGAGACCATACTAAGAATCACAGGTCTTAGCCAGGCTTGGTGGCACACACCTATAATGCCGGCCGCTGGGGATGCTGAGGCAGGAAGATCTTGAGTTCAAAGCCAGCCTCAGGATATGAAAAACTGTGCTCTACATATGTAATAACAATTATAATGCCTTCTGCTGTCATATATAAATTTTAAAATTTTACATTAAAAAAAAAAAGCCAGCCCCAGCAAAAGTGAGGTGTTAAGCACTCAGCAAGATCCTGTCTTTAAATAAAATACAAAATAGGGCTGGGGATGTGGCTTAGTGGTTGAGTGCCCCTGAATTCAATCCCTAGTACACACAAACACATTTTTTAAAAAATCATAGGTTTTGAGGAAGGAGGAAAAGTATAGGCTAATGGTATAGAAAACATATTTAGTAAAATCATCACAGAAAAATTCCCAAACCTCATGAGACAGATGGACATTCAGATACTGAAGGTATTTGAGCCCCAAATACACAGAACCAGAAAATAACTTCTCCACAATATATTATAGTTAAAATGCAAAAAATCCAGAATAAAGAATTTTTTAAAGCTGCAAGAAAGAAATGCTGAGTCACTTTAAAAGGCAAACCAATTAGAATAACAGCAGATTTCTCACCAGAAACTCCAAAAGGCCAGAAAGACTTGGAACAATGTATTTCAAGCCCTGATAGAAAATAACTGGCAAGATTGCTATATTCATCAAAACTGTCGTTCGGAATCAATGAGGAAATAAAAACCTTCCAAGATAAACAAAATCTAAAGGAACTCATGGTCATTAAGCCAGTATTGCAGCAGATATTCAGAATCCTACAAAAAGAAGATTAAAAACAAACAATAAGGTGTGGAAAAAAAGCTTATAAGCCAATATTATACCATGTTTGCATAGTTACAGCAGGATCTAACAAAACTAAAAATCAAAACTATTTTAATTTCTTGAATTTATGGCTTACCATCAAACTGCTTGGTGGCTTCACAAATACAAATACTTAACATAATAATGTTGCCCTGATTAGAAAATCAGTCCTAAGTCTATTTGGAATCTGTGACACTTTAACAGTTTTTCAGTACCGGGGTAACGAATTTAGGGTTTCACTTTTGCTCATCAAGTGCTCTACCACTGAGCTACATCCCCAGTACTTTGTATTTATTTTTGAGACCAGATCTCACTAAATTGCCCAGAGAAGTCTTGAATTTGCCATCCTCCTGCCTAAGCCTCCCTAATGGCTGGGAATTACAGGTGTGCATCACTGTGCCCAGCTAATTTGTAACATTCTCGATACAACTCCCCACTCTCTTCTGAGAATATTGAGTCCTGCATGGTACTATAGCCCTAGACAATTCAGAGAAGCAAACTCTGACTTGTTGCTCACATCACGTAACCAGGCCCTTTGATATCTTTTTTTTTTTCTTCAGGTTTGTAATAATGCTGTGACTACTGCTGTTCACAAATATTTTATTTATAAAATCTATCTTCCCCTAGGGCTGGCACAGAGGATCTACAAGATGAAGGCTAGTCTATAAATTCCATTCACTCTAGGACACTGAGTTCTTTCTCAAACATCAATCGCCGAGCTGGGAGTTTAGACAGAGTAAACTGGCTGTGCTTCCCAATTGCAATATAGAAAGCAAAGCATCTCTCTGCAAATAGACCTTCCTGGTGTGGCTTTCCTCCATTGTGAGGTAACAGTGCTCTTCCTACTGCTACAGCCCAGTAGTGAAGGCAAAAGAAGACAAAATGGTTTTTTACAGCTCATGGCCATCTTTAGATTAACATTTGAATAATCAATCTTACACAATATATTTAAAACTTTCAATAATAAACCTTACATGATATACTTGAGTAGTCTTTGTGTACTTCACACTGTTGACCCTTTTCTATGCTCTGATGTAAAGTATTGAAGCCATTAGTACAGCACAGGAGTCATTTGGGGTGAGCAGAAGGAGCACATCATTGTGTCTCAGAGGACCTGAAATTTCAGAAGACACCAAGGTCACTCCTGTCAGCTACAGTTTGGGCAAACTTCTGCCTCTGGAACACTAAGCTTGGCTCAGTCGATAGCTAAAGAGTCTAACCTCGAGTTTAGATGTCAGCTAAACTTTAATACCGGAACAGGAAGAAAAGGGCAGCATTCATTTCCTCTTTATTGCCCAGTCAAGATCCCATGCTGCCATCCACAGAGGATGCTGCCATGGCTAACCAACCTGACGGGCCAGTCCCAGCTCCGTGACTACACGCTCTCCACCTCCTGCCTGCATTTCACTCTCCCCTTCTGCTTCCAGGGCGCTGGGGTCCTTGCCAACAAATCTCTTCTGCTTTCTCTCAGTTGGCTCAGGTCACACTTGTGTCATCCGGAAGCCTGGGCCCTTTTCCCTCTAGATCCTTGTCTCATTGCTGCTTGACCTTTTCGTCCATCAACTTCTGGACACCTCTCAAGTCTGCCACTGTCTTTCTCAGACCCTTTGTCCAATATCCCCAACTGTGACCATGATGTGCGTTTGATCAAAATGAGGGGTCGTGTAATACCCTACCAGGCATCTGCTGGGTGTTGATCAGTAGCATCATTTGCCTCTACATATTGGTTAAGTGGCGATGAATGACAAAGGGTAGGGAGTCCTCTCCACTTTATTCTTCAGTTTGCATTTTTTTCATTCCTAAGATATTATAGGGTGAGAGAACCACTCCATCCCCCCTTCTCTAACACATTCCTATAGGGACAGCCGTACAGCCATATAAACACCTTTCATTCTTCAGACATAACTTGAACACCAACTAGGAGCCAGACACTTTCCAGACCCCAGAAATGTAAAATGAATAAAAGACAATCCGCACCCTCAAAGAGAGCTCACACACAGAAATGAGCAGATGACAGCGTACTTTGATAGTTGGGGACAGAGGCTTATACAGCTCCCATAGACAAAGAGGCTATCACCCCTCTTGCTTACGGAGATATCCGCTGTGACTCCACACCATGCTGAGGGGGTAATTCGGGAACTGGGCAGCTCACTTTTGGACTGCAATACACAGGAGAAGACGACTTGGAAGACTTTGTAGACACCCACAACATGAACCTCTTTTCATCCTGGAAGACCTGTGTCTGTGGAACCCCTACCTTGTGTCAGTGCACCTCTTCACCTGTTCACTCCCACCTCTCTCTTCCTTTCTTTTCCTTCCTTTCTCTTCTCTTATTTCATTCTCTCTCTCCTGTTTCTTTCTCTCTTTCCTTTTCTCTCTATTATACACACACATCCTAAATACACTTTCTTGCATGGAAGACATCTAATTAGAAGCCTTCTTGCATCCAGAGTAGTTGATGAACAGGGAGATATTTTAGTATTACCTACACAGGCCAGGATTGTTTCAGGGATGCCAAAACTCCTCCTGTTCCCCCTCCACCTCCCTCTTGACTATTCTAGCACTGACCCTCTTCCTCCCTGATAAATCAAGTCTGGGCACCTTAGAGGCGCTGACATTTGCTCCTTATGGTGAATGAAGTCTTCGAATATTCCAACAACTGGACTCATCCATTTCCTTGGTGAGCTGCTCCTGCGGGGGAGGCTCTCCCTGCCTAGTTCCCAGATATTTCCCTGTCATCTGTCTCAGGTACAAAAGGACCCACACTCTGCAGATGCGGCAGCTCAGTAACGGCGCTGCATTCTCACTGGGGGACAGTGTCAGTGAAACTCTTTTCTAATTTCAAGTGCTACACAAATGTTGGTCTTTCAAAGATTGATTGAGCAGCAAAGTTTCCAACAGAAGGGAATCAAAGCCTGTGTAATAATCTCCACATTGGGTGCATCCCCCCCACACACACACTTGAAAGAGCCCATAAAGATATATGAGTGTTATTGGATGAAATATTTCTTTGGGTGCAATAAAACTGAAAGGTGTCTTTTACTCCATGCTTTGTTGCCTTTAAAACGTGAAATGGAAAGAAATAACCAAGAAAAAGCTAGCAGCACAGCCCGTTCACTTTTGAACTCTCTAAACCATCCACTCTAATTCAACCTGACATTGCTAATTTTGGCATTAGAGTTTGAAATGAAAATCAATATCTGTTTTGAGCTTGGAAACAGAGTGACTGTACCCTGGGTAGAGCATAGCCAGGCACTTATTTTCAGTGGTCTGTAATTGAGGGAACAGAAGTTTTCCAATTCAGAGCATTTGAAACACTAATTCAGATGAAATCTCACTGTCTTCCTGAAATTAATTACGTACCACTCCCTCCCGAGGCCAATTGTAAAATCATTTTCAAGGTCTCTCGTGTGTTTTCTTTTTTAGAAAACCTGTGTTCCTGGGAACATTATTTTCCACATGAGATTTAGAGATCCTGCTTGGCCCTTTCTGCTGGGGCAAGGGTCCCTGACTAGTGTAGGTGGAGAGTGAAGGACTCAGGGCCCAAAGACTGATTCCTCTTGTGATGCCAGCCTAGAGCTGGCTAAGGCTTGTGCTGGAAAAGTCCTGTCTGGGGAATTTGCTTTCCACTGTGTTTTCAGTGTTCTTAGTGTGTTCTATATTTCCATTAAAATGTCTTTGGAAAAGAAAAATAGACCCTTGAAAGATGTTTTACAGATGCAGCCTTATCTAATGTAACCTGCGCTTCATTCTAGTACTGAGATCAAGTGCGTGTTCATTAAAAGAGGAAGGAAAAGGGGAAAAGAAAGAGAAGGGGAGGGGGAGGGAGGGGAGGGGAAGGAGGGAGGAGGGGAGGGGAGGGGAAGGGAGGGGGAGGGGAGGGGAAGTGAGGGGGAGGGGAGGGGAAGGAGGGAGGAGAGGAAAGGAAGGGGAGAAGGGAGGAAGGAAAAAAGGGAAGGAGGGAGGGACAAGGGAGCTAGGGAGGAAGGAAGATCAGCTCACCCTGCATAAAATTCTCTCTCAGTGTTTTGCTTTTCATTGTTATATATATTTACTACAATAACCGATAGCTATACTGTGCCAATCTAAAGAAAGCAAGCAGTCTGCCCTCAGAGAGAGAGAGAGAAGGGGGCTCCTCACCCACCCCCATTGTTCTTTAGCACCCCCAGCAGTATGGTTCTCTTTTTATTGATACATGACGGTAGGGTATGATTCAACATGTTTATACACACATCAGATACATCTTATTCTAATTAAGGTCACAGTCTCGTGGATGATGTACATGTGGTATATTCATACAAACCTAGGAAAGTTATGTCACATTCATTCGACTGTCCTTCCTATTTCCACCCCCCTTTCCTCCATTTCCTTTTTTCTAATCCAACAAACTTGTATTCTCCATGGCCCTCCTTGTTGTATGTTATAGCATCCACCTATCAGAGAGAACACTCGGCTTTTGGTTTTGTTTGTTTGGTTTGGTTTTGATTGGCTGACTTCACTTAGCATCGCATTCTCCAGTTCCATTCATTTACCAGAAAATGTCATAAAGTCACTCTTTTTTGGGTGAGTAATATTCCATTGTGTGTATATATCACATTTTCTTTATCCATTCATCTGTTGAAGGGAACCTAGGTTGGTTCCATAGCTTAGCTATTGTGAATTGAGCTGCTATAAACATTGATGTGGCTATGTTACTGTGGTATGCTGATCTTAACTCCTTTGGATATATACCAAGGAGTGGTATATAACAGGTCAAATGGTGATTCCACTCCTAGTTTTCTTGAGAAATCTCCATACCGCTTTCCAGAGTCGTTGCACCAATTTGCAGTCCCAGCAATAGATGCGTCAACCCAGTTATCTTGCTACTCCAAATGTGCCAAAAAGAAATTTCTGGGGTTGGATTGTAACAGAGTCTTGTGTCATATGCATGTATCTGCTCATAACCTGGAAGTCAGATTTTGACCAGCCAAGAATGATGTGTCCAATTATGCCCTACAACATAAGGATTACCCCAGAACCCTCACTGAGCTTTCTAGCCCCTCAAAGATAGCCTTAATTTCTTGGCATTTTCCAAATCAAATATGACACATAGTGTTTTTCACTAATAGGATGGGAACAACAACTTGGTACCTGCTAGATTCTCAGATACCCTAATCAGAGTTTGGACAAAAAAAAAAAAAAAACCATAAGTGGAGAGAGAAGACTCAGAGGAGAAGTGAGGGCTCATTCAGCAAATGTAATACACAAAATGCCAACTCTGAGGTCAGGTCACCTAGGCTTATGTCACAGCCCCAGCTGTTACCAACTATTTTAGATTTTGCAGCACTCTGCACATTCCTTTGTAATATCCTGATGAGTTAAATGAGATGATGCATGCAGGCTCACCACGTTCCCAGAATGCTGACTTCTATTTCTACAGAGGTCTCTGAGCTAAAGGAACTAGCCACCTAGCACAAGCTGATAAGTTCTAAAATCAAGGTTTGTAACTGCTGTAAAGAACAAAGGGGAATCACCTAACTTAGGAGAGCTTTCCATAGGATATGCTTACCACTTGTGCTGGAAAGCTAGGTAAGAATTCTTCTGGTAGCTTGAAGGGAAAGATGAACCAGGAAGGGCACAGGCTGATGAGAAACCACACTGTGTTTAAGACCACAGTTTGAACAGGCAGCTAGAACGTGCTGGGAATATGGCTACAACTTACAGGAATGTACAAATGTAACTCTGGGGCAACATGGAGGATGAACTGGAAATAGAGAGAGACGGGAGCAAGAAGCCCAGTGACGAGGCTATTGTACTGATCCAGAGGACAAACGATGACCTGAATAGGCAACTCAGAAGGAATGAAAAAAGGAGAAGGGAGAAATAAGCAATAAGCCCTTCAGTTCTTATTCTAGAATAAAAGTACTTCCATATAGTTATATGGGAGTTTCACACCTTGCATCTAAAATATTATTACTTATATGTCATATCTTTGCACTAAAATATGTCCAGGTTCTTTCATTTTCAGGACAGAATAAGGCCCGTACTACCGACTGACATTTCTCCACCAGAAGGATCAATTCAGACTTCAAATCTAATTCATTAGGATGGTTTAATGTCCAATTTAAATTTTCCCTAATGATTTTTAAGTATGGTGCTTTGAATACTCATCTCAAAAAATAAAAAACAAAAAAAGAAATAAAATGAAGACTTTGTGTCCATCACATTTACTTATTCACATATCCAGTGTTTCATCAGATACCACTTCTGCCTGAGCCAGGTGCTGGGACAACTGTGGGCAAAACAAACAGCATAATTGAAGATCCTCATCAATCCATTCTCATCTTCTATTTTCTGTGCTAACAGGCCAATTCTTTTAGTTTCTTCAACATACTTTTTGTTACTCTGAGCTACAACAAAGTGTGACCATGATAATGGTTCCATACACTCTAACCAAAGGCATGTTTCTCCCAAGCCAGTGAAATGTATTTTGCATTTATCATCATTTTCTCTATTGTATCATTAAGTGTAGGTGGATTGCAGTGATAAAAAGATGCAAGCATGCATTAGCTCCATGCAAGAGATTTGCTTCCTATTTATTTAATAGGATAGAGAGATTCCAGGTCAGCATGTGGAATCTCTGCTCATCATAGTCATTCAAACATCCTAGATCCTTCCATCTTGCAGCTCCCCCGTCCCCTTGGGCTCATGATTGTCTGTATCCAACCAGCTCAGAGAAAACACTTGGGAGACTTTTTATAACCCAAGGCCTGTAGAGGTACCATCACTCTTACTAACATTTTTCAGAGGCAACAATCTTAGCCACATCTAGCTGCAAAGGATAGCTAGGAGCAATCTCCACCACAACTACTGTCACTGCCATCCATACAGCAAGGGGAAGCGGGCAGAGGTGCACCATGTTTATCCATCAAAAATGAAAAAAATAGAAATATGCAAACACAACAACCCATGCAGATTTTTCTTAATGAAATATCAGAGCCAATTACTCTTCACTCCAAAGATCCAAATAAACTCCCATAGCCGTTTTCTAGACAGAACTGAAAATGATAACATAAATGTTTACTGAGTACTTACTCTACATAAAGCCTTGTGTTAAGAATTGGAGCTGAGGGTAAGGGTGAGTGGTGGATGCAAATTTGGATCTTCAATTCCAGGATTCTGTAGTCACCATTTGGAAGAAAACCATACATACAAATAACCAGCATATAAGGTAGAATGTAACAAATGCTACAGAAGAAAGTGTTACAGGAGTTCCAAGGGGCAGAAAGGTCACCTTCAGTTGGAGGCATATGGAATGACATCATCACGGTGGAGGTGCCTGCAGCAGTTTGGATCTTAAGAGCCCCCTAAGCAGGGTGCTGTGGTGCATGCTTGTAATCCCAGCAGCTCGGGAGGCCAAAGCAGGAGATTGTGAGTTCAGAGTCAGCCTCAGAAACTTAGCAAGACCCTGAGTAACTCAGTGAGACCCTGTCTCTAAATAAAACACAAGATAGGGCTGGGGATGTGGCTCAGTGGCTGAGTGCCTCTGAGTTCAATTACCAGTGCCCAAAGAAAAAGCCCCCTAAAGGCCCATGTGGTAAAGACCTGCTCCCCCAGGCTGGTGCTCCTGGGAGGTATTGGAGCCTTTGGGAGGTGGGGCTTAAGTCCTCAGGTCACTGGGAACATCTCTTCCAAGGGGACAGAGCCACCACATCCCCTCCCTTCCTCTCCCTCTCTTCTCTTCTTCACTCCCTGGCCATGAGGTGAGTGTTTGCTCTGCCCTCTGCTCTTACCACTGTGAACTGCCACGTACCAACAGCAATGAGACCATGGAGTGGAACCTCCAAGTCTATAAGCCAAATAAACCTCTTCTCCGTGTGAGGTGGATATCTCGCAGGTGTTGCCATAGTGACAGAGAGCTGACCAACCCAGGCTAGTTGAACAAAGCCTTAAAGGGCACGTGGCCACATGCAGGTCATCAGAGGAAAGAGCACAAACAAAGGCACAAAAGCAGCAAAAAGTGAGGTGTGCCTGAGGTTTAGGGAGTGATACAACATCAAAAAGAGCATTGCTTTAAACTTCTGTGGAGATAGATGGTAGACTTAATGTAAATGATGTAATAAATACAAACAATATCAGAAAGTCTGCAAAGCTCCAAATGATTTATTTTGTAGTATTAATCTTGAAAGAATAGCATTTCAAAGAGCAGTAGGCTCATATCCAAGCATACCCCATTTATACAGCAAAACAGCAAAACAAATGATTACAATTGTTTAAATATGTGCCTACTATGTGCAAAAGGAAAGGCTGAAAAGCCATTGCTTGGACTTCAACAGATAACACTGAGATCATTTTCTACTTATTAAACTCTACGTTGGGTTAAAGGGCTTTAGTGTCTAAAATTTCCCCTAGTGACTTCCAGTTTCTGGGATTTTTACTGACATCTAATCTTAGAATGCATTTCTTTTTGTTCTCAGTTAAAGCAGAAAGTCATCTTCTATAACATTCAATATATACGACTATTTTTGTTGAATCCCCATATTTCTTTAGTTTTTTTATTTGTTTCACTCTATAATGTAAATGAGCACTTTATATAATCTAGTTATTTATCCAATATAGACACAGACTTTAAATCTTCTTGGAAATTCATATTTATTTCCTATAAATCTGGAAAAGTGAAAGCTATATATTGTATTTTCTAAACAAACATAAAAATAAAAATTGGCAGCTAAAAGTGTGGTTGGAATTCTTAATTATAAATAAATTCAGTAATAGAGAAAAAATAGAGACTTTAAAAAAAAAATGACCAGTCAGTCATTTCACTCAGATAAACTGGAATTCAAAAGAATTATAGCTGTTTGTTGGCCAAGAGTCTAAAATTTCTTCTTCAGTTATCTAACATTTTCATTTGTTGGAAAAGGAAGAATTGATTTAGTATTTTCTCTTTAAAAAGATGAGAAAACATTTCCAATCACTGTTGCTATTCTGGCTGCAACTGAAGATTCTCATGAATATTAATATCAGACTTTAAAAACATCATGCAGATGTGTTAAAGAGGGTCCCCATGGTCTCGCAGACAAAAGTAGATGCCCAGGTTACACCAGAAAGATGTCATGTTCACATGCTAATAACAGCCTGGCTTGTTTCAATATTTATCTGAAAATCATCATGTAATGGTACTATTTCCTCAAGCCCTCATTTGAGTTTTGAAAAAAGCCACTCGGGCAGACATTCTTGGTAGGCACATGTCACTCCTAGGATGAAAGCCAGTAGATTTTATATGATAGGTCACCCTATCTACAGCCACATAGCACACTAACAGAAAGCAGGATGAATATGCAGAATTCTATTTAAATAATAGGTCTGATAATATTTTCAAATGTGATTCTGAAAGTCTGGTTAGAGTTAACCTACTGTATTTCCAAGGAAAACAAGTTTGAAATTAGGTCTGTGACTGCCATTATTTTACACAAGCCCATGAATGTTTTTTAATTGTGATGTTTATCATACTTACAGAAATGCATAATATATATATATATATATTTCATATATATGTCAAGTATTAATCAAAATATGATGTTGAATTCCACAGCATGTGAAATCCAGACTAATCAGAATGTAGGCTCACCATTAGCTTTACCCTCACCATCTGCCTGAAACTATCAGGACAAATTTCATAATATCTATTGTCACTGTTTATAGCAATAATGAAAAAGAATCCAAATAAACAATAAGGATTTTATGGTTCCCTACGTATAAAATTAATTTATAAAGAGTGATACTGTTCTAGCTTCTGCTTATAGAATTCTTGAAAGAGTTTGAATCCCACCCTTACAACAACAACAAAACTTTTCTTGAACCCATAAGATATCTGAGATCTCAGAGTAACCAACCAAACTCCATGACTCAAAAGGGAAAATAATAACATACCTTTATAAAAATAAAACAGTACTGCATAACAAAAGACACCAAAAACAAGTATAAAAGATGAATAATGAACTTGAGGAAAAAATATCTGCAAATGTCACCAAGAGATCATCTCTATATAAAGATCTCATAGATCAATAAGCAAAAAAAAAAAAATCCAATCACAAAGGAGAAAAGGGCATGAAGAGTTAACTGAAGATTAAATTTTATGGAAAAAGGCTGAACTATATTCATGAAAAGACAAATGGAAGTTAAGAGGAGGAAGCAATTTTTCAACTATCAGATTGGCAACTTTTTTAATGCAGTATGATGGCAAATAGGAGGACCTTCCAGGCATGATTGGAGGAAGACTAGACAGAGCCTGTAGACACAGAAGTTTGGTAACATTCAAGTACACAAAACTTTGACAGTAATTCTGAGCTTCCCCAACAGATAAACTAATGCATTAATTCACCCACCAACTCTTTCCTCACCACATGCCAGACATTGCCCAAGGCACTGGGTTACTGCAACAGAGAAAATAAAGTCCCTTCCCTTCCGTTATACAGCTTTTTCTCTAGAGGGGATCTAGACAGCTATGTAAGAGTAAAATGTGCTATTGAAAAAAAATAATAAAATAAACACCTACCCGTAGACAGGGAGTGATGGAGTGAGGAACTGTTTTAAGTAGAACAGAAAGGGAACACTTTTCAGAGAAAGTATCATTCCAGGAGAGACTCAGATGACGTAAGGGAGCAAATCATAAGGACACCTGGGGAACTGGGCACAGAGATGTGCACCTGTAATTCTAGAGGCTAAAGCAAGAGGACTGCAAGTGGGAGGCCTGCCTCAGCAGCTAAGCAGGACCCTGTCTCAAAATTTAAAATAATAATAAAAAGAACTGGGGGAGTAGCTCAGTGGTAAAGTGCCCCTGGGTTCAATCCCCAATACCAAAATAAATAAATAACATCTGTTAAACAGATGGACAAGCAAATTCAAAAGCTTTACTTAAGAGCAAGAATCGATTTACAGCATTATGATAAGAGAAGATTGCAGGAGGACTTAAATCTTCAACAGGACATTTCGCAACTAATTGGATGGTGGTACATCTATACATGGACTCTCCTTCCACTGTTCCCCATGAATGAAGCAACTCTCCCTATGCACCAAAAGAAAATGAGAAGACACAATTGGCAGTTTCTCACAGAACTGTGCCTACTGTTACCAGGTGATGCAGCAATCACACTCCTAGCTATTTACCCAAATGAGATGAAAACACCTCTACCCCAGTGATACTTGTAACAGCTTTATTCATAATTACCAAAAGTTGGAAGCAACTAACCTGCTTGGGTTAAAAAAACAAAAAACAAAAAACCTGTGCTATATCCATACAATGGAATATTATTTAGCACTAAAAAGAAATAAGCTCTCAAGTTATAAAAAGACATGGAGGAGACTTGAGTGCCTATTACTAACGAAAAAGCCATCCTGACAAGGCTACATGCTGTATGAGTCCAGTTACAGGACAATTCTGGAAAAAGCAAAACTACAGAAATTATTATATTTTTTAAAAATTTGTGATTTCCAAGGATTGCATGAGAGAAAGGGATACTATATGATACTATAATGCTTTAGCATATGTCCTTATGTATTTATCAAAACCCAAAGAATGTACAGCCCCAAGAGTGAACCCTAATGTGGACTGAGGGCTTCGGGTGATAATGCCGTGTCAATGTGGGTCCGTGGATTGTAACAGACCTACCACTCCGGAGGGCGATAGCACAGAATGGCTGTGTGGGGGACAAGGGATACAAGGATCTCTGTGCTTTCTGCTCAGTTTTGTTGTGGAACTAAAACTGCTCTCAAAACTAAGGTCAATTATCCAAAAGAGAGAATGATATCCAATACATACTACTGCTTTTAAAATTACAGAAATATGTGCACAGTATGGCGGCCCTGTGGGACACATGTAAAACATGAACATGTATCACGTACTTACATGTGAATACAGATCCCTTCTTCCTTTTACAAATGCGTAGACGGTTCTGAAAGAAGATCCAAGGAATGGCAACCATGAGTGTCAACAGGAGAGAAGACATGAGAAGCTGAAGATGGAGGGTTCCAGAAAGACTTTTCACTGTCCATCCTTTAAAAAAAAATAATTGTGCCATGTGCATATGTCATCTATTCAAAAGAATAATTAACTTTTAAAGTCAGGAATGTGATCTGCAGGGAATAATTACAGAATTCTATTATTTACTCTTTCACAAAGGCTTTAACAAAGATCTTCTATAATAATGTCAATGTATAAGGACAACTCTATTGTTTCATCTTGTTTTGTGTTTGTTTTGTAGTATCAGGAATTGAACCCAGGGGCATTTAACTACTGAGCCACTTTTTTATATTTTTTCAGACAGGGTCTCATTGAGTTACTTAGGGCCTCTCTAAGTTGTTGAGGCTGGCTTTGAATTTATGATCCTCCTACCCCAGCCTCCAGAGCCACTGGGATCACAAGCATGCACCACCTCATTAGGCCACTTTCCACAGTTTTAACCCCTTTACCGTTTGATGTAGTTTATATTTCATGGTTTGGAAAAAGTGGTCCCATAGAGCCGTCTGTGATATGCTTAAATGATGTTCTTTCTAACATCATTGCAAATCTGATGTTTGCAAACTATCTTAGTGAAAAATAGTTTTCAACCCTAAGAAAGATAACAAAGGCCAAAAAGCAAAGGATGAGTTGATGAAAACACTCAAACAAGAACATAGGTTAGCTCCAGTGAGACGGAGAACAGAGCGGCACATGTGAGGGCGGAGACTGTGTGGGGAACGGTTTTCACCTGGCTGGTTTCCACGTGTGGATATCAAGGGTCATCTACTTGACTTCTCCAACATGTGGGATGAACTGCCCTGCCGTATGGAAGCAAACCAACACAACTTTAACCTACAAAGAGAATTTGCTTTTTTATTTCCAGTTTCTTTGATTAGAAGACAGTTAAGAATGATGCAGAATATCACCTTGATCCTTGATGAGAGGTGACCGTGTGAAAAACATATATATATATAAAATATATATATA
The DNA here is from genome assembly GCF_052094955.1 of Ictidomys tridecemlineatus. Lineage (NCBI taxonomy): Eukaryota > Metazoa > Chordata > Mammalia > Rodentia > Sciuridae > Ictidomys > Ictidomys tridecemlineatus. The sequence goes on from NC_135485.1 coordinate 127,866,210, forward strand.
TATTATATATATTATAGAATGGCTGTGTGTGGGACAAGGGATATATATATATGAGATGAGAGAGAGAATGGACTTTTCAATGAAAAGACTTCCTAAATTTTTCTTCATCTTAAATCATTTATGTGAGATTAGCCATAAAGTGATCTTTTTCCAGGAACTTATATCACTAAGTATTGCTATAATCCCATCCATGAAGTAGAATTTATACAATGCCTTTCTATACAAAATGTTTGATTCTAAGATACAACACTTCTTTCCCCCCTGAACCATAATACAATAGAACCTAAAAAGGTAAGCTTGGGGGAAGCACATTATTTTTGGAGTAAGAATAAACAATCCTCCAAAGACAGTGTTTCTTCTCTCCTCTCCCCCTGTGCTCAGGAGTGCTCTAGTAACTGTAGGGGGAAGACTCTTACCTCTTGAAATGACTGCATCTGGCTTATTTCACTTAGCAGGATGTTCTCCTGGTCCATCCACTTACCAGCAAATGCCATCATTTCATTCTCCTTTGTGGCTGAGTAAATCTCCATTGTGTTTATAAATGCTTTTTTAAATATTTTTGGTTGTAAATGTTATTTGTTTGTTTTTAAATATTTGGGGTTGTAAATGTTATTTGTTTGTTGCTCTACCACCAAGCCACAACCCCAGCCCTATAAATGTTTTCTCTCATTTGAAAGCTAGAGGAGAAATGAATGGGAAATCAGAAAATAGAAGGGAGATCAGTGGAGAAGAGGAAGGAGATTGGGAGGGGGAGGGAGGAGGGTCAGGAAAGGGAGGAACAGAAGAATGAAATTGGCCAGATTATGTTATGTGCACTATGTACATACCACAGTGAATTTTACCTTCATGTGCATCTATAAAGCACCAAGTTAAAAAAACAACAAATAAATAGAAGGAAGACCAGTAGAGCACAGGACGGGGAACAGGAGGAGGGGAGAGAGAGAGGAAGTATAGGGGACAATAACGGAGCAAATTGTATTCCATGCATGTAGGATGAGGTCAAAATGAAGCCTACTATTATGTGTCACTATAATGCACAAATACAAAATTTTAAATTAAAAAAACCCGAATCCACAAAAACTAAGATAATATGTGTAGCTGAAACCTTCCTTCAATAAGACTGGAAGTGAAAAAAAAATAGGTATTTCTTTAAAGTTAAGGAATTGTTTCAAATTATTTTAAGAAGTTGAGCACAGAATCTCATTTCTTCTCTGAAGTACTTCAGAAATTGTGACTAAATATTTTTCTACTTTACTTGTCAACTGAGCAAACAAAATATTCCACAGGAAAACCATTCCATAAAAATTACTTCTTATGTAGTCATTAAAGAGTACATGGGTCTGGATGAACAATTTTCAAGTGGCATTTCAAACCAAAAGGTTTGTTTTCATTATAGATCTTTTGTGCTTTCCTGAACTTCTAAGAATAGACATCTGCATTCACTCATTCTGTCTGCCTTTTAACAGACATTTATTGATCATCTGCTCTGTACCAGGCAACATCTTCTCATATCACATTTTTAAAAGCCAATCAGAAGTTGCAAACTGTTTTCATTCAGGAAAAAAAAAAAGCATTAAGTATATACTACCTCTAAGCAGTTGTGCAGGATACTGCAGATAATGTCTACAATTTGAAGATTATAAAGAAATAATGATTATAAAACTAAATTCAAACCACAAAAAGGTTTTAAAATATGACTTCTACTTATCTGTCAAACCACAGACACAATCCTATGCTGTGCATCTGTGAGTGTTCAGAAGGTATGCTCCAACACAGAGAGTCGCTGCATTTCAAACTTTTGCCCCATGAAAAACCTAGCAGTCTATTTTTTCTGAAAAAGTATTAAGACACATTTATATGCATTCTGTTAAGGTCTGTATTCATTTTGGAATCTCAAGCCCTCTGCTAAATTTATTGATTTTAAGACATTGTACATAAAATCTCATTTCCTCTCTGAAGACCATGTACTAATCCAGAGAGCTATGACAAGATTCAGGTTACAATTTAATTTGAGTGCCACTATACACCAGCACCCTACAAATGTATGTTTTTTCTCTTCATAGACATTCAATGAGTATCTGTTGAATGAATAACAAACAATTAGGGATTACCAATTGTGACTGGCACAGTGTATATTCACATAAACTATGTTCACTTTTGTAGAAGCAGTTTAAAACTTGTATCATTTTGAGCCAGGTTTGGTGGTGCATGCCTGTAATCCCAGTGGTTCCGAAGGCTGAGGCAGGAGGATCCTGAATTCAAAGCCAGTCTCAGCAATTTAGAGAGGCCCTAAGCAACTTAGCAAGACTCTGTCTCTAGATATAAGATTTAGAATAGGGCTGGGGATGTGGCTCATGGTTAAGCACCCATTGGGTACAATCCCTAGTATGGAAAAAAAAAATAAGTATCATTTTGAGAGTAATGTGACTCTATTTTTTTCACTCATTATTATACAAGTGAAATAAAAAAATATGTTTGGACATAAGATTGTCCACTGAGCAATTGGTTGGCTGTCTGGGCTGTAGAAAACACACATCATAATGGTCATAAGTGACATTTCAGGGGTCTTTGTGGTGGATTTTTATTTCTCATTGTCTTCACCTTCTCTGAAAAGAATGATGAATAACCCTTCCTGTGATATCTTAGCTTTTAAAGAGTGTTGTTTTATCTATTTTTTATGACTAACCTTACACTTGTTAAATGTAATTTTTGCTTTATGTAACATAAAAAAAATTTGTGATACGTTGCCCCATGAATTAACAAGAATGGCTGGGCAAAAGACAAGAAATCTTTTAAAAACGAATGTTCACATTAAATACCTTGGATAGGGAGGCCTTCTGGGGATTTTTCTTTAATGCAACAAAAGTGCACTGTTTCTGTTTTCAGAAATAGTTTCTTTCAGTTTTATACGGAGCTTGTCTAAAGTCATATTACATAAGTAAGGGCTTAGTCTGTACATTAGTATTTCACATCTCAGAGTCTTACTAAATCCTTTTTTGATAAATCTGATATTGAACAGATCTATATTGCTGTCTTCTACACTTGTTTATGGTATTTATTTTGATATACCTAGGATTAAAAGCCAAATTAACAAGTGTAATCAATTTCTTAGTGATAGACAAAAGTCCTCTAGTACCCTTAGATACATTCATCTAGGGATAAAAAAAAACTCAAGTGAAGATGTTGTAATAAATGGATCGATTTATTCAATCACTGAGCACAAAAACATTAGCCCTGGGAAAGCATTTTCCTCTAAGCACTTGAGCTACCGAGTTTCACTTGTGTGGCACCAAATGATTTGCATTTTTAGAGAAATTTCATGTCTGCCCTGAGCTCCAATGAAAACATGAATAAATTGCTTTCTTCCCCCCTTTTTCTGACTTTATGAAGCTGAATCCATTAGGGGTCCAGTCAAAGTATAATGGAATAAAGGCAAGAACTTACACGACTGGATCCTGGATTAGGAGTCTCACTAGTCTGGCCTAAGTTGTCATGGCCAGCCTGTCACATGAGTAGTTTTAAGGGAGATCCCTGGGGCTCCTGATTGGGTGTTTCTTTGTTTATTTTTTTTTTCTGCTGCTGCATTAGAAAGGGTCCCTAAAACACAAGAAATTAAATCGACAAACAACAATTAAGAACTAAATAGGCTTGCTGCTCCAGTTCTTGGCACAAAGTCAAATAAATCCATCTTGCCAAGCCTCACACAGTACACTTGCCTATGAGACTGTTCCTTCTTCAGAATTCATTGATGTAAAAATAAACACAGAAACTGTGAATTTGGGCTTAATTAACATCCAATCTAACCTGGGTTTGAATCTCCAGTGAGCAGTTATGGGCTCCACCATCTTGGTAAGTTAGCCCCTCCAACCTTTGGTGTTCCCTTCTATACAACAGGAATAACAACACCTGGAGCCCAGAGCAGTGGAGTCTTTAATTAAGTGCTCACCACATTCCCTAGCACAAAATATGTTCTCAAGAGCTGGGCGTAGCACGTTTGAGGCACTAGATTCAATTCTCAACACCAAATAAAAATAAGTTTAAAAAGTTGTAGCTGTGTCCATCTACAACTAAAAATATATTTTAAAAAAAAAATACGTTCTCAATCCATGGAAACAAATTTTATTTTTACTTATGTCCTGAATTCTGCCAAGGAACAAAAGAAGGAACATCCACTAGTCTTCCAAGCATGCTAGTTTGCTCCCACATTAAACACTTAAATATAAATAAGAGGAAGATTATATAAAAAAATGACTCTCAAACTTTAATGAGCCCATGAATTGCTTTATCCTTCTGTTAAAATAAAAATTCTGGTTTACTAGGTCTAGAGTAAGACCTGAAATTCTGTATTTCTAACAAATACCCAGTAATATGATACAACTGGTTTGGACCACGTTTTGAGTAGCAGATATATATAGATCAACTGGAAATGGTATTATTTCCACATTATTATTTATCACTGTCATTGCTTTAAGTAGACTCACTTATCATTAGAGTGATAAGTATCATTAAAGCAATGTCATTGCTTTAACTTAGACTCTTATGAAAATATTCCTTGTCAAAGATCTATAAGGTTTGAATTCTTGGTTTGGGTAGGGAAATTGTTTTAATTCTTCAAGAAAGATAAATTTCTAGAAACTATGCAACAGATGAGGTACATATTTACTCATCTAGTTATATTTTTGCACTGGATATTGTAGATATACTGCATGTTTTCAATTTTTACAAAAACTACATTTTACATCTCTAGATTATTCATTTTAAAATATTGTCTAATTGATAGGTGTGTTGTCTATAAACAGATTTACACTTATTTCCAAGCTCATTCGATTGTATAAATTTAATATATATAACTCCTATAATGTCAAACATGGCTCAATAAAGTCGTTTTTTTTTTTTTAAATGATAATGCAGGGCTGAGGCTGTGGCTCAGTGGCAGAGCGCTTGCCCTGCACATGTGAGGCACTGGGTTCAATCCTCGGCACCACATAAAAATAAATAAATAAAACTATTTTTTAAATAAGTAAATAAATAAATGAAAATTATATATATATATATATATATATATATATATATCTCCTTACATAATCCTTTATTCTAAAATAGTCTGTTCATAAAAGAACACAATCCATGGGGTTTGTGTATTTTCCAAACTCTGTGGTTTTATTTTAAACAATCCAAATCTAGATAATAGACTTTAGTTTCATATTAGAAGCATTACCCATTTTGGTCAGAGAAAACTAAACTTTTGGAGTAAAGATTAAATACTCTTTGCTTTTGCTTTGAACTCATCCTCCAACTTCAGTTCAGGAAAATATATGAGAAGAATAAATTTTCAAATTAATTTTGAGGTTACAAACATCCTCATTTTCATATTGGAAGGTTTATTTTTTGATCTTAGGGGTTTCTTCATTATCAACCAAAATATTCAAAATAAAAAGTATAAATTAAAATGTAAAAGTGAAATAAATATATTTTCAATTCTTCAGTGTACCTTCAAGTGACATCAGATCATTTGACACACAGTATGAAAATTGTACAGGGCTGGGATTGTGGCTCAGTGGTAGAGCGATCGCCTAGCATGTACAAGGCCCTGGGTTCAATCCTCAGAATCACATAAAAATAAATAAATAAAATAAAGGTATTGTATCCAACTACAATTGAAAAATAAATATTTTTAAAATTTTTTTTACCATAGCCTACATTGATTTTTCTTCCTTCCCCTCCTTTACACTATTGTTGAGGTACATTTTACTTTTATATATTTTATAACTCTTAAGACTATGTTGTCATTATCTGTAAGTAGTCAAATGTCATTTTTGAAAATTTAATGATTTTTTAAACCCTTTAATATTTTCTCATGGGCTCACCATTTCTGACACACTTCAATCCTATGCATAGATAGAAATTTCCATCATATCTTTTTCCCCCTGCCTAAGGACTTCATCATTTCTTATAATGCAGGTCTGCTGTTAATGAATTGCTTCACCTTTTGTCTGTCTGAAAAGCCTTTATTTTCTACTTCATTTTTGGAAGATATTTTCATTGGGTATAGAATTATGGTTATTGACAGGGCTTTGTTTTGTTTTTCTTTGAGTACTTTTAATTTACTTAAGCTTGGGGGGTTTTGACCCTCTTGGATCAGTGGACCTATGGAGTTTGTAAATTTTGGAAACTTTTCAGCCATAATTTTTGTTCTGATATTTTTCAGTTTTCCTTCCATCTCCTTCTAGAACTCCAATAACATATGGGCAGTAGTTCTCTACTTATACACAGTTTTTCTTTCTATTGTTTCAGTTATCTATGCTCATCCACAGTCTGAAAATATTAAATTATGATTCGCATAAATAAAGAATTAAGTTAAAGTTTTTCATCATTTTAAGTTGTGTGATAAACTCTTGTGCCCTTGCCAGATTCATATGCTGAAGCCTAATTCCCAATGTGGGGATTTTAGTGGGGAGGCCAAAATACTCCACTCCTCCTGAGAATGAGTCATCCCTTTGTCCAGCATATTCATGCTGTATGTGCTACATGCCCATTAGTATATACTTGGTATATGCATACACTTGGTATAAATAGGGTTCAACTCATACCACAGCATCCACTGGGGGTCTTAAAGTGAATTCCCATGGACAAGGGGGGATTCTTTTATTAGGATACTTGAACCTGTCCTATAGCTCATAATCTGATCATCTTTAAATCTTTTTCTTTCTTCATTTTACTTTGAATAGTTTCTACAACTATCTTCAGATTCACTAATATTTTTTTGTCAAAGAAAAAGGTGCTGAATTTTTTTTTTACATTTGAATCAAATGGTGGGGTATAATTTCTCATTTTTCTGATTGTACAGGTTGCCAAATCACATTTTTTTTAATTTTACCTTCATTTCTCTATAATGTTTCTTAATGTCTGAAATGCAATGATAGTGGCTGTTTTTAATTTTCGTTGTTCCTTCTCCTAACAACTGTGGGAACTAGATTTGTTTTGATTGAGTAATTTGTCTTCTCATTATACTTTCTTTGCATATCTTGTAATTTTTCATTGATGACACCAGACATTGTAAATGTCACTTTTGTTTGTTTGTGTGTGATGAAAAGTTTTGTATTTCCATAAATATTCTTGAGCTTTGTTTTGAGAGGCAATAACGTTACCTGGAAACAGTTCAATACTTTCAAGTCTTTCTCTTACAATCTGCTGATAGGGTCAGAGCCAGGTCGAATAGGCATAACTACTTTAATTAATTAAAGATACTGTTACTTTAGGAAAAATAACCTATATGTATGTGGATACATACATTTGTGTCCTTTTGGTGTTTATCTCTGGTCTTAAGTAGTTTCCCTGCATAGATACTCTGACTTGTACTTGGTTGAATACTTAAGTTTGACCTCTATGTATCTCCAGAATTCTCCCTCTCTATGCCTCTCTCCTTTCTGGTACACTTGTCTCAAGCTGTTTGGGATATTATGTTACCTAGGCAAGTACTCTTAGGCTATATAGCCTAAACAGTAAACACTTATTTGTCACAATTCTGGAAAATAGGAAGTCTGAGATCAGGGTGCCAACATGGTCACCTGGTTCTGCTAAAGGCCCTTTCCCCAGATTGCAGATGGACCCTGCTGTAGCTTCACATCAGAGAAAGATTATCTTCTCTCGTGTCTGTTCTTGCAAGGGCACTAACTCATTCATGAGGGGTCCACTCTCATGACCTAATCATCCCCCAATCACTGCACCTTCAAATGCCGTTACAGTGGGAATTAGGCTTCAACATATGAATCTGGCAAGGGTCACATTCAGTCCATTGTGGTACTAGTTGCAAACTCTAGTGCCTTGGTGTCCCCACTCTCTCAGGTTTCATTCCCTTAACTCAGAGGGGTCTATTGGGATTCTCCTGGGTTATTCTTCTATGAGCCATGGCAGGGAAACTTACTCAAGGAAGGAAGCAAGAACAATTATAGGGCTCATTATGTTTGCTTTATTTCTCTAGGAGATCACTGACCTTTATTTTTTGTTATCCAATGTCTTCAAAATCATTGTTTCCTGTATTATTTTTTTTTTTAGTGGGGAGGCCAAAAGAGTGGGTAATCTGATTTCTATTAGTCCATCTTGGCTGGAAAAATGATACAGAATTTGTAACATAGCAACAATAGGAAAATAACTACATAAATATATAGTTTGCTGTCTGAATAGATTCATAGACCTGTATTAACACTTTCATTAAAAGTTCAGATACCTAGAAGAAAAACTCATAATTCTATGTGAATGTGACATCTCAGTCCAGGTCTACTCCCTTTCTATTTAAGATAATGGTGCTTTAGGAAAAAAGAACTATAGTCTTGAGTTAGAATATACTTCTGATCCTCACTTAAATTTGAACAGGTTTCAGATATTAGCCCTTGGAAAGGGAACTCTGCCATATGCCAGAGCCTGTAATATGAGAGACACATTCACTTTTTGATACTTAAAAGAGTCTACCAAAACTTGAAAGATGCCTCCTGACTCAAAAGTTTTCATCTTGATGATCATACCCATCCGATTTAGAATTAATGCATCATGATTTCAGAGCATAAATAGAACAGATTAACTTTGTGTTATTTTGGGATAACAACAAAGAATGGGAAAAACATTTCCTAGAAAATTAACGTTTTTGATAGAGTGAGTGTAACTAATAATTTCAGGCTTTGGTTTGTGAAATTTTAATAAAACTCTATGATGAGAACAGCCATGAATGAAAAAATAAAATTACAAAAAAGAAAGAAAGATAATGGGAAGGAGAAAAGGAAAGAAGAGGGAGAGATGGGTATATGGAGGGAGGCAGGGAGGAAGGGACGGTAAAAAGAAGTACCAAATCACATGTCGATGTCAAATACATTGACACTTGACCACACTTCATGTGGCTGCAATTTTGCTGAAAGACAGCATTTGCTCTTCGTGATTACTGTGTGCTATTGGCTCACACATGTGCACACTCGCACACTATCAGTTCTCCTGCCTTCCCTTCTCTGTGTCCCAGGAGATGGACTTCATACTGCATCCCAGCCTCACTTGCTTCCCATCTGGGGCTTGGGTTTAACCCAAGAGAGTCCTCAGGAGATCAGTGCTCAGGAAGGTGGAGAGTGGAATATTATTCCTCTGCCCCTCGCTTCAGTTCAGTTCTGACAGCTGTGACACTCTACAATTGCCACTTTAAATTCTGCTGGGTAATTCCTTTTCTAAACCTTCGTCTCTCACTCAGGGTCCAGTAGCACCATCCTCTCCCCCTTACCCATCAGCCCCAGGGATGATAATGGTCGGGCATCCCCCTATGGTTAGTCCCTGGGTGTCTCCACTTCCCTTATTAGTTCCTCAGCCCTGCCTTCATCTCTCAATAGTCCCTTATTAAAGTCTCTTCAAACTCCCAGTTGAACGTGCCATCTGTTTCCTTCTACTGACCCCCACTCCTTCTCCGTGTGAGAGTCAAGTGGGGTGGCTGAGAGCAAGCAAGTACAAGAAATATTAGGAAGCTTCCACTTGATGAAAAGTTCAGTTGATTAGAGAACAGTGTTAATGAGGCCAAAATCAGTGCCTGGCTGTGTTCCAGGATCACAGCCTGTAGCCCTGACCAGCCATTTCATACACCAGCAGTTACCAGGAAGACCATGCCAAAGAGAACACACAAATCTACACCAATCCATCACCATTCCTGAGAGCATAATTCACAGACTAGTTGTTCAACTGAGATAGCCTCAAAACCGTCTTTGTTCTCAAGAGACAGCTTTTGTGATGCAATTTCAATGAAAATTTTTACATGTTATTGTAAATAATAAAGCAAAGCCATACTCATCAATACCTCTTTCAAAGATACATCTTCATGTCAATTCATAATAAAATAGGTTAAAACTCAGGCTTATTAAATATGCCTGATATTGGTAGTGTTTAATTCATTAAAATTCCTCAACTATTAAATGGGTGAAGCTATACAACTACAATTTTAAAAATAAACAGTTAAATTTTTGTTTATTATTGGATGTGATTTGCTGAAGTGTGACACCTATTTTGTCAACACAAGACCCTGTTCTCTTCAGTAATTGTGGCCATGTAAAACTGCACTGTAATTAGGACACTATATATGTACAGTCATACTAGTTTGGATATACTGACTTCATTCCACTCTGTTTATTTTATGTGATTTTAATGCATGGTGGACAAGAGAGAGACTTGAGTTTTTTTTTTCAGAAATCAGCTTGAGACTTTTTTTACAAGTACTATTTCTACTAAAATTGAATCTGTGACTTTAAGTAAAATGTACTGAAATACAAAAGCAAAATATCTTCTCATCATCGATAATGGCATAATGCTAAGATCACCCATAAGATATGAGCATTCCCATACATCGTACTTATTGTTAATCAGCTTCATAAAACATAATCTGAAATTTATTTTTTTAGCCAAACCTTTTGAGTCATTTTGATAAGGTCAACAGAAAGCACAGTCTTTTAACATTAGGTGATCAACTTTTTGACAATGGCGAGACCAGCATAGCTAATGGAATAATAGCCTGCAGGGTCCAGCTAAATATGATATACGCATGTAATCACCCTCCGTGATGACTATTCAAAAGTAATCCCTTTAGCTCTGAACTGCAACATATATTTCAACAAGGCAAAAACCGTATGAAGAAATTCTCTGCAGACCACACTAGTACAATACAGCCTTCATATCCCGCTCTCTGTGTTCGTGGCTTATAGTGAGTTTTAAATTTAAGGTAATGACTACTGTATATTCATGTGAGCATACAACAATACTTTTGATTTGTTGTGGAAAGGTTGAATCCATTACCAGGGGTCTAGTCTATAAACTCTGACACAACCTTTATATATGAGTTATTATTTACCCTTTTCTGGAATAAGGCCACTAAAAATGTTTTGCATGACAAAATTATAAAACTTCATTCACCTTTTCACGCACCAAACTGCCAGGGTATATCTCTTCCATTTCAATTCATACTCTTCTACAGATAACATTTTTTAAATCTCATTTATAGATAATATTGCATTATGTGAAAATTACCTTCCATTGTTTTCAAATAAAGGGATGAGATAGTAGCATTGCTGCAATTCAGCATGGCCTGGCTTATCTATTGCAGTATGTGGGGATGCAGAAAGAGAGGGTATAAATGAGATCCTTTTGTTGCCCACTTGAAAGAGTCTACCACTGGAGAATGTCTTCACTATTAACAATCGAGAAGTGCCCAGTTCTATTGAAATGGTGGACAGTATAAGCAAATATCATATTTCAACTTTTTATTGGTTTCTCTTGGCCTCTCCTGCTGGTGTGGCGTGGGTCTCAGTCTTCCAGCTTCCTTGAAATTTCACAAATTGAACATCTCAAATCCCACCCTAAGTAAGACCCACAGCACTAAGACTAAATTAGGATTCGCAGAGTGCTTTTGCAATGATGGAACCAAGAGTCAACAACCCAGCAGTCCTCATCTTATTGCAATTAATGTTTAAGTGACAGTCAGACTCCTCATTTGCAAATTGGAAGAATGTAGATTTTTCAAATCTTAGTTTTCCTTTCCTGCAAACAAATGCAAGTACCAGAAAACCTGAAAGACAAGTTTAAATGTTCCCCTATGTAAATTAATCATTGCTACAAATTTCTAGCATGGAGAATGTGTAACTGTTTTTGATTTAAACTGGTAGGGGTGGCCTAAGCAGAGGAGAAGAATAGTAGCGTATACTGCTATTCTCAGAGAATCTACTTAGGAAATACTCCACAATACAAATCACCTTTCTCAGCATCTGGGAAACAACTATTTGAGACCAAGCAGGCTTAATTTCAAACTTAGAAAATCCAAGAGAGACTTAAGAGACACTGTTCCATCCAAGCCAGATGGAGTGCTAAATTCAAAATATTAAATACTATAAAATGAGCATTATATAAGACAGTTCTTTATATTGCGATGTAAGAGAAAATATTAATCTGAAAAGTTCAAGGCAGTTCTTTATCTAAAAGAATAATAGAACATATTGGATAAGATGAAGACTAAGCTCCTATTACAGAAAGCCTCCAAGTGATGATAGTTTAAGAATATGAAAGGGTTTCTCCCATAATCCTGAAGTGAGCCTTGTGTGAGATAGTCCATGCTCATGGAGGCGTGGGGTCTATCATATTGCTCTACCATCCTACCACGGTGCCTGGCCTCTCTACTAGTTTGAACAAGTGGTTTTGTGTGTCTGGCGGGGGGGGGGGGGTGCAAAATCACCTGCAATTGAGAACTACTGCCTTGAGGTGCTGAATGATAGAGAAATAGTCCAATTCAAGATAGAGGAAAGGGGGAAGTCCAAGGAGGAGGGAATGCCAATGCCTAACACCAGGCCCATGCGCAGTCCACTTTACTCTGTCCAAATCCATGGGTCAGAACTCAGTCATGAGGCCTTAATTAACTGTTTATTTGATGATAGAAAAGATATAGAAGGGAGCAAAAAGCACCTTTCAAGTAAGAAGCAGAAGGAATTACTAGAGCTATGCTTTGTGTGGACAAGAGGGGATGAGATCTAGTCAAGGAAGTAAGGACGTGACCCGGAGGAGAACACCGTAACAGGAAGGCAGCAGATTACACAAAACAGAAGCAGGCCTAGGAGGGGCTCTTGGCACAGAACTTGTAAAACTTTTTTCCTGCCTCCTTTTATTTCCTTTATGAAATTGGAAAAAAAATCATTGTCTGAGAATGAATTTGCAGATGGAGAGAGGGCTGGAGATTTGAGAAAATAAAAAGAGTTAACAATCGCCTAAGAGAGTAGAAGAATGAATGAACAGGTATATTTAATAGGATGGGTCGAAAGCATCAAGAGCCCACCTAATGCTGGTGCCCATGAAGCTAAACTGAGGCTGCTCCACCTGGTTGCACCTTTTCTCCAGCCACATGAACCTATAGGTGCAGGAAAGGAACAAGCAGACAGTTGGATTTAACTAGGTTCTAGGTTTGTCAAGCGAGCATTAACAAAATGAGGAAAGGGTAAAGAAGTCAAAGCTACATGTGAGGGAGTGACCATGAGGTTTAAATTGTATGAAGGGAGAGAACAGGTCACAATTTGGAGGAACGATGGAAAGTGGAAGGATTGGCAATCCCGATGGGGTGAAAGGGTTACTGGGATTGGGGTTCCAGAGAGAGTGAGATAGAGAGATAAAAGATGGAAGCCAAGTAGTTAATACAGGAAACTGAGATTGAGAAGGGCTTGCATTTACTGGTAATGACAAGGTCTAAGAGTGCCCAGGAGAATTAATGGCTGAAGTGAGGTAAAGTATAAGATCTCAAAGACCAGGAGTGAAGGAATGGAGACCCAAGGTGGAATACTCACATGTACATTGAAATTACTAAATTAAGGAAGTAGTAGTAAAGCGACAGTAAGCCAATGATAAAGTCAACTGAGAATTATTCCAATTGTAGATAGATTACAATGAGTATAAGTGGTTGATTGTATGATCTGATGACATGAGTTTTAGGGTGGGAAATGGGACGGGGAACAAATACAAGGACATTGCCCATCTCCAGGTCAGTAGTAAGAAGACAGAAAAACAAAAACCTATTTGGGCTGATAGTATTTTTAGAAAAGAGTCAAATTTCTGTTAGATTAAGAAAGTAAACGGAAATTCAGAAAACAGGGAGATAATATAGGGTATGTTGCTAAAAATAGACCAAATTTTCCACTTCCTATATTCCAAAAAGGATACAGTAAATAAGGGTGGATCTGAAAAACTGAGGCATCAGAAGCAGGGATTGAGTATCTTATTAGATTAGTTCCAGTGGTTTTAAGTCAAAAGCAAAAGAGCAGATATGAAAGTTAAGCAACAGATTAACATGTCATACACACACACACACACACACACATGCTTGACTTCATTATTTGTATATTTTATATTGCCCTCTAAATTAATATTCCTCCTGAATATTGTTTTAACAAGTCTTCTTATCCCCAAAAGATGGACTTTCCAGTTTCAAGGTGACTGATCCATTTGCGATTTTATTATATCACAAGAATTCTGTGGGTCAGGAATTCAGGCTGGGCTTGGTTGGATGTTGATTGAGGTGACTAAGTGGTATTCAGCTGACAGGTGGGCTGGTTCAAAGGGTCCAAGGCAAATTTGCTCACAAACTGGAGCCTCAGTTGGGATGGCTGGAAGTCTGAGCTCAGTTGGGATTCTACATCACATCTGCCATTCCAGCGTGGCAGTCTCAGAGCAGGAGGACTTCTTCCATGGGCACTTGCTTCCTCCAGTTGCAAGCATTCTAAGGCAACCAGGTGGAGGCTGTATGGCATTTTCTGACCTAGACTGAGGAGTTATGTTCAATACTTCTTCCATATTCTGTTGATTACAAAAGCCCTGAGGGAATTCAGGTTCAAGAGGAAAGAGATTATATTCTGCTTCTCAATGGGGCGTTGACAAAGCCATGCTATGGAGGAACATGTGGAATGAGAGATACTGTTCTGGCTGTCTTTGTCCAATGCAATCTGCCCTGGTGGTCCACACACCCTTATCACATAGGCAATAACAATTGTTACCCCATAAAGGGGTAACAAAATATCTTTCACTCCCAGGTTCAAGCTCAAAATAACTCTAAAGTGCATTCACGAAAAAAGACTAAATTTATGGTTTTTTTTTTCTTTAGGAGCTTCTAGAGGATCCTCAGCAGAAACTATTGCTCAAAATTCAGGACAATCAGAAGAAGTCACCAGGTATGACAAACTGATGAAAGATTTCTATTAAGTACCCCCTTTGTGCAAGATAATAAGTATGATCTTATTTTCCAGTCACAAGAAGATTAGTTGCATCTGGCACTTGATAAGCTAATACTAAAAAACTACTTTAAAAAATCACCCATTTACTTTTAAATATTAATGTAGTTTAAGTATTTTTAATCTTTAAACTGCAGCTGAAAATTATAAAACACAAAATATCTTTCAAAGAAAGCATTTTTTGCTTTCTAGCCCAATATAAAAGTTAATTGAATAATTTATTTTATTTCAGATCTCCAGATAATCAAAAAAAAAGAAACTGAAAGAAGAGTTTGACTCAACATCAAAGCAAGAAGAAATTTATCATGTCTCTTTAGACTTCATTCCTATAGTAGGAACATGTTGCAAATAATATAGAGTTAAATGAAACTGACTATGACAATGTTTTATTGGATTTTTGTATTGCACTATAGTACTACAAATTTAGCCTAAAACATCTAAATCCATGAAAATAAAATATCTCCTAAATGCTTAGAAATATCATCCATTATCCATAACATAAACTGTAAAAAATTTTCCTGTTACCCACTACTCCACAAGAATAGTGCTATCACAGAATCAAAATGTAGTTGTTTCTGATGAGAAAATAATTGCAAGCTTAAAGAAATCTTTCATGCTGAATAAATGCAAGATAATATTTACTAAAATTCCAGGGAAACTTTCCAACATAGTTAAACAGATTATAAGCAATAAAGATGATTGCATCGAAAAGTAGGGTTCAACTCGCTATGTAAAAGTACATTTTATGCTTTTAGCTGGTAGTACATAACCTGGTTATCCACGTTACTTTTGAAAGTTTAAGCAAATCCTTCAATCTCAGTACCCTTCTTTAATGTATCTTGCAAATGAAAAGACATGATTGAAATTGTTGTATGTATATAACTTCTGGTCCATGAATGTAGTACGTTACCTGTAATAAAGATGTTCATTCCCATTTAACCTTGGTCATATGCATGTGATTCTGGTTCCATTTCGTTGTGGTTTGGATGAGAGGTGTCCCCCAAAGCTCATGTGTGATAAAATGCAAGAAGGTTTAGAGGAGAAATGATTGGGTTATGACAACCTTAACCCAATCAGTGGATTAATTCCCTAAGGGATTAATGGTAACTGAAGGGTGGGTGGGTAGGGTGTGCATGGAGGAGATGGGTCTTTGGGGGTGTGACTTTGAGGGGTATATATTTTGTATCTGGCAAGTGGAATCAATCTCTCTCTCTCTCTCTCTCTCTCTCTCTCTCTCTCTCTCTCTCTCTCCTTTCTAATCATCATGTGAGCCACTGCCTTCCACAACACCCTTCCACCATGATGTTCAGCCTCACCTCTGACACACTAAGGAATGAAGCCGTCTGTCTGTGGACTGAGGCCTCTGAAACCTTGAGCCCCCAAATAAACTCTTCCTCCTTAAAATTGTTCTTGTCAGGTCTTTTAGTCACGGCCGTGAAAAGGCATTTGATGCTTCATGATTGAAGGATAGAGAATAACCCTGGAGCCGCGAATGAAGCAGCAGTGAGTGCTCACCCAGGGAGGTGACTCAGTACGTCCCTGCAATGAATATGATTCAGGGTAAACACCCAACAACTGGAGGGGAGCCGTATGCAAAAATGTCTTCCAGTGGTGTTAATTCAACCAGAAGAGCCAATTTCCACAGCATCCTGACTCCTGAATTGTCCTTCATATACAGACTCCTATGGGTTGTTTTGCCCTAAAATAAAACTGATTCTCTTTAAATCAATCCCAGATGTCCACCTTCAGAGACGTAGAAATATTACAACAATATTACAAAATATTGTGACAGAGGTCTTAAGGAAGGAAGAGGTGTTGAAACACAGGTGGTTAAAGGAGGTCTCTGAGAGTAGACCTTTTCAATGATCATCAGTTATTCTTTTTCCAGAAATATCCTAGTTTAACTAGAAACAGTCAGCTAAAAAGGGTGATGTTGTCTAGGAACAGATTAATGAAACATTCAAAAGCAGGCTAAATTATAAGTAAAAACTTAACATAAAATAAAGGTGACATTAAAAAACAATGGAAAAAAGATGGACCACTGAGACCACAGGAACAGAATCCATAATGTTTCTTTATCTGACTTCATCAAATAAGACCGAACACTCAAATAACAATCCAACAGGGAGCAACATTTTTCTAATCTTGAGCTGGGAAACACATTTCTAAGCAATAAATCAAGGTCAGGTGCAAAACTAACAACCACTAAAACATACACTTAAAGATTTATATAGTGTCATGTACATCAAAAAAAAAAATAGCCCAATCAATAAGTGGGCCAAGGAACTGAACAGACACATCTCAGAAGATGATATACAATCAATCAACAAATATATGAAAAATGTTCAATATCTCTAGAAATTAGAGGACTGCAAATCAAAGCTACTCTTAAGAGTTCATCTCACTCCAATCAGAAAGGCAGTTATTAAGAGCACAACAATAGGTGTTGGCAAGGATGTGGGGGGAAAGCACACTCATACATTGCTGGTGGGGCTGTAAATTGGTACAGCCAATATGAAAAGCAGTATGGAGATTCCTTGGAAAGATGGGAATGGGAATGGAACCACCATTTGACCCAGCTATCTCACTACTCGGTCTATACCCAAAGGACTTAAAAACAGCATACTACAGTGACACAGCCACATCAATGTTTATAGCAGCACAATTCACAATAGCTGAACTGTGGAGTCAACCTAGATGCCCTCAGTAGATGAATGGATAATGAAAATGTGGTATATGTACACAATGGAATACTATTCAGCATTAAAAGAGAATAAAATCATGGCATTTGCAGGTAAATGGATGCAGTTGCATAATATAATGCTAAGTGAAGTTAGCCAATCCAAAAAAAAAAAAAACAAATGCCGATTGTTTTCCCTTATATAAGGAGGCTCATTCATAATGGGGTTGGGAGGGGGAAGCATGAGAGGATTAGATGAACTCTAGATAGGGCAAAGGGGAGGGAGGGGAAGGAGGAGGCAGGGCATGGGGATAAAAAAGATGGTGGAATGAGATGGACATCATTACCCTATGTATGAAGATATGAATAGTATGAATACACTCTATATACAACAAGAAAAAAATCTATACAGTGTTGTATACACCTAATTAATTAATTAATTAATTAAAATTTTAAAAAATGATCTATACAGCGAAAATATTATTAAATAAAATCAAAAGAGCAATGACAACAGGAGAAAAGTTTGCAAAACAAAACAAGCCAATGCCCATAAAATACAATTATTTTTTAAAAAAGATGAAAAAAAGGAGGAATACAAAGAAGAAAAAAGAGAAAGAGAACCTAGTAGAAAAATAAAAAGTATATAGACAACTTGAATAATTAGAAAAAATATTAATACATGTAGTAAAAATAACCAAGCTTGACCACTTTTGCAATACTGGTGGGAATACAAAAGGTGTTGTTACTGCAGAAAACAGTGTGTCAATTCCTCCAAATATTAAATATAAAATTACCATGTTATCCAGCAATTCCATTTTTATATGTATACCCAAAAGAATTAAAAGTTGGGCTCACACATGTATTTATAAAAGAGTAATAATAGCACCTAATAGCACCATTATTCCTAATAAAAAGCAGACCCAACCCAAGTGTCAGTCAAAGATGAATGGTATTTACACACAAAGTAATATCAATTGGCCTTAAAAAGGAATAAGATCTTGATACATGCTCTAACATGGATAAACCTTATAAACATGATGAGCTAAACCAGAACAACAGGACAAATATTGTATGATTTCACCTATGTGAGATACCTAAAATAAGTAAATTCGTAGAAATAAAAAGTAAAATTGTGGTTATCAGGGCCTGGGGGAAGATGGGGGTGGGAGTTAGTGTTTAATGGATGAAGTTTAAACTTAGGAAGATGAAGAAGTTCTAAAGACGATGGTGGTTATGGTTGCACAACAATATAAATGTGGTTAATGCCACTGAACTGTATGGTTAAAAACAGTTAACAGACAAAAACATAGCCAATTAAAAAAAATAGCCAAGCTGTCTAAAGATCAGAGAAATGCAAACTAAACATTAAATATCACTTTCTACTAATCAAATTAACAAAAAATTAAAGATTGAAAATATCTAGTTGTGGCTAGGGTTTAGGATGAAGAACATTTTCTTATGCTATTGACAGGAGTAGAAGCTGTATTGCCTTTTTTGCAATCAATTTGGCAAAACTTATCTAAATGTTAAAATTGAATGTCCTTTGAATTAACATTCCTACTTCTAGAAATAACTTCTTCAAGCTATTCGGAACAAGTGAGAATAAGTGCATAAATATTTACATTCAAGAGTGCTCAACACAGATCATCTGTGATATTGCAAAAGTGACCATCTTAAAATTCATTAACTTGGAAATGGCTACATAAATTATGGTATATCCATACTACGATATAATAGGGAGGCTGAGGCAGGAGGATGGCAAGTTGGAAATCAACCTTGGCAACTTAGGAAGACTTTGTCTCAAAATAAAAAGGACTGGTTATGTAGCTCAGTAGTAAAGCACCCCTGAGTTCTATACCCAATACCAAAAAAAAAAATTATGATATTGTTTAATGTATAGTCAGGGAATTATGTTGTTATGGATTGGATGTGAGGTGTCCCCCAAAAGCTCATGTGCAAGAAGGTTTAGAGAAGAAATGGATTACAAGAGCCTTAACCGAATCAGTGAATTAATCATCTAGTGGGATGAATTGAGAGGTAACTGGAGGCAGGTAGTGTGTGGCTGGAGGAGGTTGGAATTGGGGTCGTGGCTTTGAGGTATATATTTGTATCCGGTGAGTAGACTCTCTCTCTCTCTCTCTCTCTCTCTCTCTCTCTCTCTCTCTCTCTCTCTCCCCCTTCCTGATCCTCATGTGAACAGTTTCCTTCCACCACACTCTTCCTCCATGATGTTCAGCCTCACCTCAAGCCCCAAGAAATGGAGGTGGCTGTCTATGAATTGAGA
Organism: Ictidomys tridecemlineatus; assembly: GCF_052094955.1. Classification (NCBI taxonomy): domain Eukaryota; kingdom Metazoa; phylum Chordata; class Mammalia; order Rodentia; family Sciuridae; genus Ictidomys; species Ictidomys tridecemlineatus. The sequence continues at coordinate 127,885,948 of NC_135485.1, forward strand.
CCTCTGAAGCCCTGAGCCTCCAAATAAACTTTTCCTCCTCTACAGTTGTGCTGGTTGGGTCTTTCAGTCGCAGAGGCAAAAATTTTGACTAAAACAGATGTCTACAGGACAAGGATGAGTTTGGGAGCCTTTTCCTTCCCTGCTTGTGACTTGGAGTTCTCAGAATCATGTTGAATATGTGGGCAACATCCTGAGATGGCCAGACTCGACCAGGCTCAGTTCTGTGACACTTTATTCCAGTAAAATCCAGGACAGAGTGAGCCTTCAGGATCTCTCACCTGTAGTGAGAAATGAGGCTTTTGCCGAACAGGGACATTTCCATCCTGGAAAGCTTTCTTAAACGGGAGACTGACTCTGTGAATCCTAGGCTTCTCTGTCCCTTGCTCCCTATCTATGCATAATAAATTTGCTTTGTTTAATTTATGTGGGTGTGCTGCCTTCCCAGACTCATGCAAGTGGATTGATACTGGTGTGTGGTATTGGTGACATGTTTAGAGTCCTCTCCTGTGATTGACACCAGTGCACAGTGAACTTGCTTCACCATGTCCGAGGTGTACTGTTGAAATAAAGTGGAGATACTAGGGAAAGAAATTGACCAACTTCATCATTTTCTGTTTGCAAATATGAATAAGTAACAATCAATCCCACTATTATGTATGATCATAATGCACCAATAAAAAACACTCTAGTATGACAGCAAAGAAAGGAAGAAAGAAAAGAAAAAGAAATGGCCCACAGAGAGGAAGTAGCTACACATTCCTTTTTGAAGTTATATTGGACAAAGTCACACCACCTAGTTAATGAAGCCATATGTTAAACATCATAAGCATGCCAACACTATCAGGATAGGAAGCTCCAAAAAGGAGCAGATGACAGCATTTGCTGTGACATTACTGAACTTCAATAAAAATTATAAGGACCGGGCTGGGGATGTGGCTCCAGTGGTAGCGCGCCATGCCTGGCATGCGTGCGGCCTGGGTTTGATCCTCAGCACCACATACCAACAAAGATGTTGTGTCCGCCAAGAACTAAAAAATAAATATTAAAAATTCTCTCTCTCTCTCTCTCCTCTCTCACTCTCTCTTTAAAAAAAATTATAAGGACCATTTCACTACCAGATTATTATATTTTAGCCCTCCCTGTTTTACAAAATTTAAAAGAAGCAGTTTGTGAAAAATAAGATCATTCAAATATAAAGGAGTAAATAAAACTGACTTTTAAAAATTCAAGTGATAAAGGCCAAAATGTAGGAGTTAAAACAATTAAACTTCTAGAAGAAAACACAGAAAATTGTTATAGACTTGAATTAGGTAAATAACTCTAAGAAGACAAATTTTATGAACTGAAAAAATTGATACACTGTACTTCATCAAAATGAAAATTTTCTGCTTTTCTAAAAATAATTGTTAAAATAAAAAGACAAGACAGACTTGTTTAAAAAACTTGCAAAACAACTAATAAGGACTTGTACTGAGAATATGTAAATAATTTTTATGACTCAATAAAAGACAAAGAATGCAATCTAAGAAATGAGCAAAAGATTGGAACAGGTATTTCAGCAAAGAAAATATATATGTGGCAAATAAGCTTTCATCATCAGACATTAGCAAAATGCAAATTTAAGTAACAATGAGATATCACTACAAACTTACTAAAAGGGCTAAAATTAAAATGTTTGACTATACCAAGTGCTGACAAGAGTGTGGAAAACCCACCACACTCAAAATCGCTGGTATGAATGCAAAATTGTACGACTAAGATGGAAAATAGTTAAGCAGTTCCTTATAAACTTAATAGTGTATCTTGTGACCCAACAAACCTACTCTAAATATTTACACAAAAGAAATGAAAGCACGTGTGCACACAAATACCTGCATATGAATATTTATAGCAGTTTTACTCATAATAGCTAAAAACTGGAAATAACCCAAACATCCATCAGCAGTAAATGGATAAACAAATTTTGGTACATTTGTAGAATAAAATATAACTCAGCAATAAAATGAAAGCAACTGCTGATAAATGAAACAACAGAATGAATCTCAAAAGCATTAGGCTAAGTAAAAGAAGCCAATGGCAATTCCATTTATGAAACAGTCTGGAAACAACAAAATTATGTACAACAGAAACCAGACAAGTGGCTGCCAAGAGCTGGGGAGGGGCGGATAGGGGGGAAGGAAACCAACTACAAAGGAACAGGAGGGAGAGCTGGGGGGTCATGGAAATGTTCTGTGTCCTGATTGTGTGGCAATTGTGTGACTATACACATCTTTCAAAGCTAATTTAACTGCACACATGAAGAGGCTGAATTTTACTATGCAAACTATAACTCAAAATATAAATAAAGCAAAAAAGAAGTACATGGCTACAGAATAGATTCTTCCCAGTCACATTTTTATTTACATGTAGTTATGTATACTTGATTATTTATAATTTTATATGAGTATAAGAAAAAGGGGTGTTAGCAGGTACAGTGGCACATGCCTATAATCCCAGCAGCTAGGGAGGCTGAGGCAGGAGGACCAAGAGTTCAAAGCCAGCCTCAACAACGGCAAGGCACTAAGCAACTCAGTGAGACCCTGTCTCTAAATAAAATATTTTTTTGAATAAAGGGCTGGGGATATGGCTCTGTGGAAATCTCCCCTGCATTCAATCCCTGGTACAAAAAAAAAAAAAAGAAAGAAAAGAAAGTTCTTAGATGATCTAAATCCAAATATGAACTTTGCTTATCTGTAGGAAATGGGTATGAGGACAATTTTACTTTTTATTTTACACATATCTGTATTGCTAATTTTAAAAAAAGATTCATATGTTACAACAAATCCCACATTATGTATAATTATATTGCATCAATAAAAATATTTTTCTAAAAGATTCTCCTACCTTGGTGTACCATGTTTTCTTAACAATTTACATTACTAATATCCCACCTCATCTAACTTAAGAAATAAAATTAACTCTGAGAAAAATTTTTTTTCTTTTTATAAGAATAATTCTAACTTCCAAGTTCTAAACTCAAACAGCACATACCTTTTTATTTTTTCTCTGAAACCTTTTGTGTACTGCCTTCGCCACAGTGTTGTCTCCTTGAATTAATTTTAAGGCCCCTTAAAAAGATGTCTGGAAAGTTTTGGGAAAATATTTTTAATCAAAATGCCATCTTTGAAAACACTTTGGGAAATTAGATATATCACACATAAACCTGTCGACAAGGTCAACAGAAACCAGAATTTATAACCAAATGCTAAACAACCACACTGCCATCGCTTCTGATAGATTTAATCAAAAGGTTTCTTTGGCGCTTTCTCCTTAAATTTTGATTTGAGTCATTTTTATTTGTGAAGCTGAAAACAAAATCAAGATTTTATGGGTGACAGATATAAATCACAATTGCATCGAATGCTAGTTTTTATCTATAAAATGTCCTTCTGTAAATAACGCAGCCAGGACCACTTACTGAGAAAATGTTAAGTGTTTATAATGGTCCCTAATTCCATTTTTATCAAATTGACAGTGCCTAAACTACAACATTCAATAACATACTATAGCTACATTATCTTTTAGTCTTACTTTTCAAAAACTGCTATGATATGATACCTTTTTTGATTTTCAGATTGTTTTACTAGTAAGGTTCCCTAAAAGGCTGGGGATGTACCTCAGTGGTGGATAGAGCATTTGCTTAGAAAGTACAAGACCCTAGGTTTAATCCCCAGTATCAAAAAATAAAAATAAAAGATAAAGGAGGAAAAAGCATTACAGTTGTTTGTGGATTGCAGAAAACAAATATGTGCTTACTCCGACATTTTATAGATCAGTAAATAGATTCCAGTAGGCATCCTTTAGTATGTTTTTAAAGTCCCCTGAATCTTGCTCACCTCCCTCCTCTATTCTGTTCCTGGAAGACCTCCTTTCCTCCCAGGACGGTGGTAAGTATTTCCACAGAGGGAGGATGGGATATGTATCAGTCAGCTTTACATCACTGTGACAAAATGCCTGGAAAAATCAACTTAAAGGAGGTTCTCCTTCATGGTTGCTTGGCCCTATTGATTTGGGGCTTGTGGCGAGGCAGCATATCATGGTAGAAATGTGTAATGGAAAAAACCTGTTCACCTTATGAACAGTGGCTAGGAAGCAAAAAAAAGAAGGAGTTTGGATCCCAATATCCTCTTAAAAAGCACACCCCAAATGACCTAATTTCCTTCCACTGGGCCCAACCTTCTAAAGGTTCCACCACCTACCAATAGCATACAGGCTGGGACAAAGCCTTTAGTCTGTAGGCCTTTGAAGGGCATTTATGATCAAAACCTAACAGTTTATATCAAAATGTAAAGGTTGGGGGTGTAGTTTTAGTAGAAGAGCATTTGCCTAACATGTTGTATTGGTTTGCTAACCTGCACTGCAAGAAAAAAAAAAAAAAAACCTCAGGTGACGTTAAAGCTCAGTGGTAGAAAACTTGCCTAGCATATGTGATGCCCTGGGATCAATCCCCACCACTGCAAAACAGGTGGGGAGATGCTCACCATCCCTAGCAATCAGAGAAATGCAAATTAAAACCACTCTAAGATACCATCTCACTCCAGTAAGAATGGCAGCTATTATGAAGTCAAACAATAACAAGTGTTGGTGAGGATGTGGGGAAAAAGGTACACTTGTACATTGCTGGTGGGACTGCAAATTGGTGCGGCCAATTTGGAAAGCAGTATGGAGATTCCTGGGAAAGCTGGGAATGGAACCACCATTTGACCCAGCTATTCCCCTTCTCAGGCTATACCCAAAAGACCTAAAAAGAGCAGACTACAGGGACACAGATACATCAATGTTCATAGCAGCACACTTCACAATAACTAGACTGTGGAACCAACCTAGATGCCCTTCAATAGATGAATGGATAAAAAAAAATGTGGCATTTATACACAATGGAATATTACTCAGCACTAAAAAAAATAACAAGGTCATGGCATTTGCAGGGAAATGGATGGCATTAGAGCAGATTATGCTAAGTGAAGTTAGCCAAATCCATAAAAAACAAATGCCGAATATAAGGGAGGGTGACTCAAACAAAGTAGGGAGGAAGAGCATGAGAAGAAGATTACCACTAAACAGGGAAGAGAGGTGGGAGGGAATGGGAGGGAGAAGGGGAATTGCACGGAAAATGGAAGGAGACCCTCATCGTTATACAAAATACATATATGATGGCGTGAGGGGGAAGAAAAAAAAGAGAGAAAAATGTGTAGATTGGATAGAGAAGGGGATGGGAGGGGAGGGGAGGGGAGGGGAGGGGGGATAGGGAGGGCAGCAGAATACAACAGACACTAGTATTCCTGTATGTATATACGTGGCTGTATAACCAATGTGATCCTGCAACCTGCACACGTGGAAAAATAAAAATTCATACCCCATTTGAATCAAATGTATGATATATCAAGATCATTGTATTGTCTTGAGCAACTAATAAAAAATATTAAAAAAACAGGTGGGGGAAGAAATGGCAAAAGCTAAAGATGGTTAATTTTCAAGAGTCATGTTTATTTATTTTTGTTTATTTTTTGCTGGGGATTGAACCTAGAGGTGCTTAACCACAGAGCCACATCCCCACCCCTGTTTTATGTTTTATTTTGTGACAGGGTCTCACTAAGTTGCTTAGTTAGAGCCTTAGCTTCTGAGGCTGGCTTTGAAATTGTGATCCAATTCACCATTTCTATGAGGCTGAGCTTCCCCAGCTGCTGGAATTACAGGTGTGTGCCTCCGCACCCAGCAAGAACCATATTTAAAATTGGAATACAGAGAGTCTTCAGAAAAAGAAATGAACATAACTTCTACTAAGGCAAGAGTTTTTAATGCTGTCTTTCTTTCCGATGTTACTTTACCCAGATATTGTTGTGGGGTTTTTTTTGTTTTGTTTTTTGTACTGAGGATTGAACCTGGGGGGTACTTTACCAACTGAGCTGTATACCCACCTCTTTTTTTTTTTTTTGAGACAAAGACTCACTAAGTTGCTGAGGCTGGCCTCCAACTTGAGATCCTCTTTCCTCAGCCTCCCTGAGTCACTGAGATTACAGGCATGCACTACTGAATCTGGCAACCAGATTTTTTTAATCTAGTATCATTATTACTGCTTACATTTATCTCCCACCCACCTCCCCCTACACACACATACACATACTTAGATATTTTAAAGTATAACCTAGGGAATAATGTGACCACATAATGATTATGAGATTTTTTAAACACTATCTGAATTGACTGAAAATTAAGGAAAGAAAAAGACTCAAATGATGTAGACTAATCAGCACCTCACTGAAAATTGTTTTTCTTTCCAAAAAATTTGCCTTTGTATTTAGCTCCTCAAGCTCTACTCCAAGTAATCTTTCTTGGTAGAATCCCATCTCTAACTTCTATAACTTCAATGACACTGAGTACATTCTAATTACCTCAGTATTTTCCTGGAAAAAAAATCTCTATTAATTAATTATTTGCTTGGACAGTCTAGAATTTACCAAGCTGAATAAATCTGGTCTCAGAAAACAAAAAGCTTATCACCAGCTCTAATCTCTAATATCTCAATCGCGTCCTACACACATTACTGATCAAAGAAACACAAAACAGTAACATTTCAATCTTTTGCCTACTGTTTCAGCTAAAATTACAAAGATTTAGAATAGTCAGTGTTGAAATCATGGGCAAAAAGAAGGAACTAGAAAAGTAAATTATAAAACAAAAACTATATATATTCTGAGAGAAATTTGACCAAAAAGTCTGTATTAAAATTCTTTAAAAACTCTTTGACACTGAAACTTTATTCCGGGGAATTTATCCAGGAAGGCCAAAATCAAGGCATCCGCCATGTTGGGCTCTGGGAGAGAATCTAGAGAAGAATCAGCTTGGAAGCGTGTTTAGGTTGTTGGCCGAGTTCAGTTCCTTGAAGTTGTGGGACTGGGGTTCTGGTTTTCGATGGGGACCTTGAACAATTTGAGGACACCTTATTTCTTCCTGTAACCCCTCCCTCCTCAAAGGCTTTCTGATTCCCTTTTTTTGCCACCAGCCAAGAAACATCCTCTACTTTTCAGGGCTAATGTGATTGATTTAGGCCCACAGCAGTCATCTTCCTGTCTTAAAGACCAACTGTACCCTATGACGTAGTACAACCAAGGGATTGATTTTTCTTCATTTGCATAAGTTCCAGAGATTCAGGGGGTGGGGGGGAGTAGTATTTGGGAGAATCATAAATCTATTTACCAATCATGGAACTAAATACAATAACTGAAAATATATTTGATATTTGGTATCCCCATCCAAAAAATATAAACTAGCAATTAAATAGTTCTGAAGCAATTTGCAATCAGCTGCTGCTTTAGGTCTCCTGGATATTCTCCAGCCCCTCCCTGAGAAGACTGGTGCCTGCTATTGCAGTGACCCCAGGCCCCAGTCTGTCCCTTCTGATGCTTGGTGCCCAGCAAGTCATGATCATTAAATATTTTGAACATTGTTCCTGGATTTAAATCCATATTCAATGATAGAAAAGAAAGATACTTGAATACTATGAAGCAAGGTTCAATCTAGGTTTTAAGAAAATAAAAAGGAGAGAAAAACAAAGGAGGGAGGGAGGAAACCAGAGCTGCCTTGATTTTGTCCATCTTACGTATTGTAGAAAGCATGATTTCTGGCATGGAGAGACCAGATAGGAGCACACGTGTCATGCACGATACAAGCTAAAGAATCCAGGAACTGCCAGATATTCCCTCTCGGATTTCTAGAGACTTCTTTAAATGCGTGAACTTACTCAGCACTTGCAAACGCTCATAAAACCTGCTGGTGGGACTGTAAATCGGTGCAGCCTCTCCAGAGGGCAATCTGGAAATCAGTATCAAAATGCTTTGAAAGAGCCCAGCTTCTGACTGCGGGTTCCTCTTCTAGGAATTTATTCTAAGTAAACAATAATGAATGTGCACTCAGATTTCTCCCTAAGACAATCTATCGCAGTGTTCATTCTAGTAATAAATAATTAGAAATCACCTAAGGTCTACAAATAGGGCATTAAACTAAATAAATTATGGGTACCACCTTGTGATGGGGAAAAAAAAAAGATGGTCTTTAAGTATCATATTGTGGAAGAGTAGTTAATGGCATGAGGAAATGTTCAAGATAAACTGAGGATTTAAAATTTTGTTTTGATTATTTTACCTTCTGTATTTTTTTTCAAATAAGAAACCAAGTTTTGGAACTTGCTTGAGTACACTTTATTGGCATGGAAAGCTCATGGTACATTTTTAGTGGAATAAAGCAAGTTGCAAAGCAAAACAAAAACAAAACTATAGTTTATTTTTAAGGTGACATAAGTGATTTGAGTTTATGTTCAGATCGTGGGTCTGCCACTTAGTAGCTGAGTGACTTTAAAGTCACTTACCTCCTAATGCCTCAATTTCCTTATCTTTAAAAAAAAATTAAGGTTGGGGATGTATCTCCATGGTAAAGCATTAGCTTACCAGGTGCAAGGCCCTGAGTTCAATGCCCAGCACCAAATAAATAAAGAGCTGTGACAACTCAACAATAAAATAAAGCCCAATTTAAAAGTGGGCACATGATTTAAACAGATGTTTTTTCAAAGAAGATTCACAAATAACCAATAGGTACCTCTAAAGATGCCCAATATCATAGTCATAAGTAAAATGCAAATCAAAACTGTAATACACTTCAATATCCATTTGGATGGCTATAATCAGAAAAGAGGGATAATAACAAGTGTTGGGGAATTGCAGAAAAACTGGAACCCAAATACCCTGATGATAGAAATATGAAATGGTGCCACAGCTTTGGAAAACAGTTTGGCAGTTCCTCAAATTGTTAAACACAGAGTTAATTTAGGACCTGGAGAGTATACTCCTAGGCGTGTACCCAAAGCCATTGAAAACATATGTTCATACAAAAACTTCTAAGTCAATAGTCAAAGCAGCATTCTTCATAATATCCAAAAACTGGAACAACCCAAAAGTCCATCAACTGCTGAACTGATTTTAAAAACAGACTATACCCACACAATGAAATATTGTTCATCATTGAAAAGCAATAAAATAGCAATACGTATTACAACATGGATGAATTTTGAAAACATGCTAAGTGAAAGGAGCCAGACACTAAAGACTATGTGCTGTGTGAGTTTATCTCTACAAAATGTCAGGAATAGGCAAATCTATAAAAGCAGAAGGTAGATTAGCTGTTGCTTAGGATCAGGAGTAGGGCATGGAGAGGGTGTGAGGAGAACTGGAGAATGACTTTTTGGAGGATGATGAAAATTCTGAAGTTAGATAATGTTCAAGGTTGAACATCTTTGCGACTATACGAAAAATCACTCGATTGTTCAGTTTATAAAAAGGAAAATTTAAAAAAAATATTTTTAGTTGTCAATGGACCTTTATTCTGTTTATTTATATGCAGTGCTGAGAATCGAACCCAGTGCCTCATACATGCTAGACAAGCACTCTACCACTGAGCCACAACCCCAGACCTAAGAAGGAAGACTTTATGGCATGTAAACTGTATCTCAATAAAGCTGTTAACTTTTAAAGTAACAATAAAAGAATACAGATAATAACAGTACCTATGCTGTGGGTTCTTAAAAATATTTAAATGAGTTAATATTTTGCAAAATGCTTAAAAATACTTGATCCTGGGCTGGGGATGTAATTAGGTAGTAGAGTTCTTGCCTAACATCTGTCAAGTGCTTGAGTTCTGTTCCCAGTACCAAAAAAAAAACCACCTTGATCTATCATAAGTGCTATGTAAATTATCAATAAAAGGATGTTTCATCAAGGTAAAAATCCATGTTTTGGTACACATACCCACCTACTCCCAACACATAGTACTAAATATAAAAATAATTTGTAATACATAAAACTGGTAAAATATTATATATTATTAATAAATGAATGCTTCATAAAGATGTGTAGAATATATATATTATTTGAAAAAAATTAAACATATAAGATAATGCTATTTATTTTATATGTATATATTGTATATGTATGTGTGTGTATTATACACATATATGTATATGTAAATTTTTTTTTCTAGTGCTGGCGAGTGAACCCAGAGGTTCTTTGCCTCTGAGTTACATCCCAGTAATTTGTGTTTTAAATTTTTTAAATTATTTATTTGTTTGTTTATTTATGTATGTATTTATTTATGTGTGTGTGTGTGTGGTACTGAGGATGGAACCCAGGAGCACTTTACTACTGGGCTATACCTCTGTTCCCTTTTTTGTTTGTTTATTTGCAACAGAACCTTGCTCAGTTGCTGAGATGGGCCTCTTACTTGCAAACCTTCTGCCTCAGTCTCCTGAGTTTCTGGGATTACAGGAGTTCACCTCTACACCCTACTGTATAGCCAATAGATGTGTGTATTACATATGTAAAATGTATGTATATAATTCATATATGTATGAAGAACAAAAATACCATGAGAAAAACTAGCAACTTCAGAACAGTGTTTTCCTCTGGAGCAAAGGATCATGGAGGGGCACACATGAGACAGCAAGAATATAATGTTATAGATTTTTTAAAATGCCTAACTGAAGCACATATAAAGATTTAATAAAGGTGAATGGTAGGCATTTAGGTCAAAATTACATTTTCTAAACTTATGTATAAAGAATGATTTTTAATAAATGAAGAAAATATATATCTTCCATTCCTTAAAAAGAAAGAATTTTTGTTATACAAAACCATTATTCTTACTATTGTCTTATGATTTTTTCTTGGTAACTCATAATTTTTTGTTTAATTTCTTTCCTATTAGACTCAATGGCAAAGTACCTTCTGCTCTCATTAAATGACTATTTTATTAAAAGATAATTTCAGATATTTTATAAAGGATCATAAGCAAATAAATTATTATAAGTTTCTCCAACTGCTGTTTCATTTCCAGATTATCTTTACAGTATTTTTTTTATAGCTTACAAATTTTAACATTATTCAATGATTCCAGAGGAAATCATTTGGGCAAATTTCAACACCATTTTTTCTAAATTGACAGGGGAAAGTTGTATATATTTATAGTGTACAGCATAAAGTCTTGACATATACATACCTTGTAATATAGCTAAATCAAGCTATTTACCATATGCATTACTTCACATACTTCTTTTGTTATGTAGTGAAAAGACTTAAAATCTACTCTTAGCAATTTTCAAGAGTATGTCATTACTAACTATAATCATTATGGTGTACAATAAATCTTTTGAACTTATTTCTCCTGTGAAACTTCAACTTTGAGTCCTTCAACCAGTATGTCCCCAATCTCTTCACTCCTCCAGGTTTCTGTTAACTCACATTTACTGTACCTATGAATTGAACTTTTTAGTTTATACATACGAGATCAGACAGTATTTGTTTTTCTATGACTGACTGACTGCGTTTAACATAATGTCCTCCAAGTTCATTTATTTTGTTACAAATGACAAGATTTACCTTTTTATTTTTTTTAGGCTGAATAGTATTCTAGTGCCTGTAAGTACATTTTCTTTATTCATTTGTATTGGTCAGCATTCCATCACCATAATAAAAGGCCTTAGGCAAGTAACTTATAAAGAAAAAGGTTTATTTGGGCTCAGAGTTTTGGAAGTTCCAATTCATGATCCACTGATGACACTGTTTTGGGTCCCTGGTAGAATGCATGCAGGAGCTGACAGCTCACCTCAGGAGCCAGAGGCAAAGTGCAAAGAAGAGGAAGTGGCTGAGGTCTCACAGTCTCCTTCAAGGGCATGACCCAAATGACCTAAGGACCTTCAAAGCCCCACTTCCTAAAGGTTCTCCCACCAACTAGTAGTGTGATAGTGCAAGCAAGCCTTCAACACATGGGCTTTGGGCGACCCTTGTCAAACTACAGCACCCAACATCTGCTGATGGATGCTTAGATTGATTCCATCCTATGATTACCACAGTCTCATTAAAACCAGTTTTTAAAATTTGACATAGTATAAGGAAAAATCATTTCTATGCACTGTCAACTGAGGTTGATAGAGGAACATGATATTTGAGGAGTTCCTCATTTTCCTTCGACACCTTTATTCTTTGTATTCTTTCTTATGTCTAGATCAAAGATGATTTATCACAGATGTTGTTGTACATGACTTGGGTTGTTTTCCTGCCTTGTGAAATTTTAACGAGGCAAACTTAACATTTTGCTTTTTATTCATCCTTCATATGTGAAGAATCCCAAAGAGTACTTTTTCCTGAAAGACTCATGGCCTAAATGGAACTAAATAACTAAATAAAAACCTATCAGTACAATTTTAAGGGTTATTTTGTCTGATATTTGGATGCTAATTCAACAAACAATCCCAAAGACTAAGTTCAGCCTTTATAATATTTCTATTCTTTATTAATTAAAATTTATAAATATCTATCAGCTCACATAGAATATAATATTTAAGTTTTCTAACATATTATCTCATAACACTGATATTTATTTTAAATACTTATACATTTATTATGTTTAATGGTCTGTTCTGTACATAAAATCAGCAGTGTTCACAATCAGCATTAATCACTGTTGTATTTTACTCCTACAGTGTTTATATTTATACTCTACAAGACCTACAGACTGACAACATTTAAATTACATGGAGTTCTTTTTCATTCCAAAGTTCATACAGAGTGCAAATCTATATCTCACAGTGAATACGTGGCTAATAACAGTGAACCTGGTTCTGTCCTAAACCTGCTATTGGTTTTGTCATGCAGATTCATTGTGATAGTAACATATGTCAACACCTATGTCACTGATCTTGCAAAATGCTTAAGAATGACACCGAAGTAGGCAATTGGCTAGTCAGGCTTCCAAATGCCATGGCCTAAGCCAAGGGCAAAAATAAATAAATAAAAGGCCAAATAGTGAGGCTGATATCAAACTATGGGGTGTCCCTAAAGCTTGAATCTCCTTTATGCCATATCCACATAGACACATATTCTAATTCTATATTTTAATTTGCATGTATATAAAAATAACATGGAAATGAGATACAGAGTTGCTGAGTGGATAATGCTATGGCTTCTCTTGTCCTTACTGATCATAATGATTATTCTCATCTATAACCCACTGCCGCTGTGACACTGGATAGCAGCTTCTCAGGCAACCATCCCTCATATCCAAATCCCAGTGTATTCCCCCATTGCTATAGAACTCCTTCCTGATGAATGTGGACAAAATGGGCTTCCTGGTGAATTCTGAATAAAAGAAGAAAACAAGATTATTTGAAGCATAAAAGGCATTCATATAAATGAATAAATCCTAGGAATCATTATCTGACTGGAATTGAAAAGGTAAAAATAAGACAAGAATGCTCACTTTGGTTTAGCTAAGTGGTACGCTATTCTAAGAAATATCCATTTCTGGGGCTGGGGATGTGGCTCAAGCGGTAGCGCGCTCGCCTGGCATGCATGCGCCCCGGGTTCGATCCTCAGCACCACATACAAACAGAGATGTTGTGTCTGCCGAAAACTAAAAAATAAAATATTAAAATTCTCTCTCAAAAAAAATTAAAAAAAAAAAAGAAATGTCCATTTCTGGTAAGCTAGATATAATTTTTCAATAGTGAATAATTTGCCTTGAATCTTCAGACTGTATCCTTTTCCAATTGCCCAACCCCCACATAGAAGCAAGAATAATGGTTTTCAAAGGTTTAGGTCTCAGACCCTAAAAAAAAAAAAAAAAAAATTAATGATCCTAAAAAGCTTTTGCCTATAATATAATCTATATTATATTTATATATTGATACTTACTGTATTAGATAACAAAACAGAAACATTGTAAATGTTTATGTGTTGGTCAGCTTCTTGTTGCTGTGTCCAAGGTGCCTGACAGGAGCAAATTAAGGAGGAAAGATTTGTTTTGACTCACAGTTCAGAGGTTTCAGTCCGTTGTTGGTCTACTCCATTGTTTTGGGCTGAAATGAGGCAAAACATCAGGGGATAGGGTATTGGCAGAGGAAAGATGTTCAGCTCATACCAGTCAAGAAGTAGAGAGAGGGCTGGGGATATGGCTCGGGCGGTAGCGCACTCACCTGGCATGCATGCGGCCCGGATTCCATCCTCAGCACCACATACAAACAAAGATGCTGTGTCCACCGAAAACTGAAAAATAAATATATAAAAAAAAAAAAAGAAGCAAAGAGAGGAAGAGAGAGGAAAGGGCTGGGGAAAAGAAATACTCTCAAGACACACTCAAGACCTACTTGCAACCATGCACACCACCTACCATTTCAACTACCTCCCAGTAGTCCAGTCACCTTTCAATGGATGAACCCACTAATGTGGTTAAAGCCCTCCTATCCAACCACCAATGATCACTCTGAACATTGCTGCTTTGAGACTAAACAAACCTTCAACACTCAAGTGAGTCTTTGGGGCACACATCAAATCCAAACCACAACTGGTTTATTATTTTATTTTATTTTATTTTAAGGTAACATAATAAACACTTTACAAATTAATATAAAGTTATGTTTTATTTATATAAACTATATTTTCCAAAATAAAAAAAATAGTGAGGAGTGATTTACATTTAGTGAAAAGATTTACACTTTTGCAAATCTCTTTGAAGTCTGATTTAACAGGAGACAGCTGGATTTTCATATCTGCATGTGCATTCAATCTCTTGTAGTATATGATTTTGAAGGAAATCCAGCCTCACAATAGATGTGTAATTGGTAAAAGATGACTATTTAACAGGCTGTTCGATAATTGGGATATCAAAATTTGACAGATGTAATTAAAAGTTGCTTGCACTGTGAAATTTGAAAATGCACAAATGAACTTTTCCTGTCTTGTTGCATGAAACCATTGGTTTATCTTACATTTAAATCTACATATGATTTTTATAACATCACACACTGATCATTTGGAAAACAACAGATCAAAAAGTTAAGCAGATCTTCCGAAGGCTGACATATTTTTATACAACATTTTTTTTAAATCCCATTTATTAACACCACCTCCAACCTCATCAGAAAGTGTTTAAGTGTTGGGAAGCTATAGAGTTGATGATGGCAGATATTCAAGTCTTCCAAAATTCTAATTTTTACTTGAAAACTCCAATTTTATCACTGTCAACAAATACTGTCAGATGCTCTTCTTGAAGTGACAGTCTCGCTTTGTTCATTTTGGAGAAAATGTCTGCCATTCTTTCAAGTAAAAAATGGTGTTCTTTGGAAAATAAAAGTGGCTGTTCAGCCTACCATTCAGGTTCACAAGTGATTTTCCTTTCAAGCACTGTGGCTAGATACTCAGAAGTGCCTTACGTATGCTTTCCATTTTGTCTTGTAGCATCAGTTGTTATGTGGACTCAAGAATTGAGACTTAATAAAATTAATGCATTTTCCTCTTTTATTACAGATAGTAACAGAAAGTGGCTTTTTTGGTTTGTTTTATGTAAGTGCATGCTGTAAAGAAGCCAGTGTCCACAAGCAGCTGGTTCAGCTGTCCGGACTTATAACAGTCTAACAATTTTACTCTCCATTCCTTCTGCACCATTCCATTTGCACTGATGCAAATGTCAACACAGTGAAAAGAGCAAATGATGCCTTAGTACCATTATGAAAATAACCTTAGCTTCACCAAGTGCCTGTAAAGTTCTTGGAGATCCTCAAGGGTCTGTGGACCACAATTTGAGACTCTTTGGATGACACCGTCTTGATTTCCTGTTTTCTGGCATGACTTGTTAATCCTTTCCCTTTCATGAAAGGAATATCTTACTGTCTGTTTCAAAAACTACTAAACAAAGGCCATAGACTTTTTTTTAACTTATTATAAATATACATGCTATGGATACACCTGCAGAAATATAAACTCATATAGGCACATGTAGCTTTTCCTTACAAAATGTTAGTAAGAACCAAAGATTGAAAACAATGTAGCCATTGATAGATCTGTGAAATAAATCAGGGTACATCACCATAATGGAAATGCACTATACAGAAATATACAAAACTATACAGCAGACTGGGGTTGTAGCTCAGCAGTAGAGCCCTTGTGAGGCATTGGGTTCGAACCTCAGCACCACATAAAATTAAATAAATTAAGTAATTATTTTTTAAAAAAAACCTATATAGCAGTAAACAAAACTGAAGGAAAAGAAAGAAAAGAAGAGGAAGAAGAGGAGGGAAAGAGAAGGAATTGAAAGAGGACAAGGGAGAGGTGAGAAGAGCAGAGGTTCTTTTTACACATTTTATCACCAGGATAGACTTATTGAACCTTTTTTAAAAAGGCAAAGTGCAGAGTACCAAATACAGCATGTGGTGTGGTTTGAAAGTTTGTATCCTCTTTAAAATAAATTTTTAAACTTAATCACTAGCATGGTAGATTAAGACATGGGACCCTTAGAAGTAGTTATATCATAAGGACTCTGCCCTCCAGGGTAGGAGTGATGCCTGATAAAGGGGCTTCACACAACCTTCACCCCATTTCCTCTCTGTTTTCCATCATTCAAGGACACAATCATAAGGAACCACCTTGTAGAGGTCAGGCATTCACCCACTGGTGCCTGGATCTCCTGGACCTCCCAGCCTCCAGAACCATGAGAAACGCATTTCTGTTCATCATAAATTACCCAGTCTTAGTTACTTTTATAGTGTCATGAATGGACTAAGACCTGCTATATGAAAAACCTCCTAATGCTTCTATTTGCATAAGGAAACAATAGGAGGGAACAAAAGGAACCAATAAAAAAGGGTTATTAAAGGAAATTGGGGGGTAAAAGGAAGACAGAGACACGGGTAAAAACTAAGCTTCACAACATACATTATGTTTAGTATATTTTAAAAATGTTTGTATCATAAAAATATATTACCCACTCACAAAATATTTTAAGTAAAAAACACAGTATGATCACTTTTGTAAGCTGTACGATTTTAAGTGTTTTTTTTTAAATCATTCCATTTCTACAAATCAATGAAGAATAATTTAGGTAATATCTCAGTATAAGCCTTTTGAGCAACTTCAAGAAAGCTTATATATCCCCAGACTCCAGAGTAAATTTCTTCTACATGTGTTCTACTGAAGCACACCATCGATAGAGAGTACTCAGTATTCAGGCTGGGGGTGTAGCTCAGTGGAACAGCACGTGCTTAGCATGCACCAGGCCCTGGGTTTGATCCCCAGCACCACACACCCACATACAAAAAGAGCACTTAGTATTTCCTTTTAAAGAGCAAGCTGCTTAAATTATTTTCAAACTATCAAGTGTATTTGTTAATTGACCAATCAATTTACTTTCTTTCCCTGAAAACCACTTTTCTTTCCCTGAAACCAATTTTATTTAATATCTAGTTAATGAATGAAAAATTTACACTGTACTATGCTCATCTATATTTCTATTTTCAGAGATAACACAGAAATATCTAGTTTTCACAGACTCCTCTAGAATACTTTTTATTGATAGTTTCATCTTTGCTGCTTAAACTCATTCGGATTCTCTTCCAATAATACATGTTCATACATAAAGATGAAAAGCGTAAAACTATTTTATTAGAAATATTGATTTTAAATTTAAGACTGTTGAGAATAAATTGCTTGTTTAAGAAAAGCCAGAGGGAAAACAGAGAACTAGGGCATTCTGTGTAAATAAGCACTGTTAGGGCATGCCATTCTCCTCATAATTTGTATGAGGAAATATTGTGCAATCACGTATAATTCATGTCTCTGAACTTCAGCTGCAGAGAAAAAAGGGATCTGTGACACATATTGTCACAGATGATGTCTGTCAACTTAAATTCACGGTACGTACATAATACCTACCCACTTATTTATTCTCCCTCCTTGTCCACTAAACATCTGGCAAATAAATATTTTGTCAGAAGAAAAACTCTCTCCAAAAACATCTGCAATATAATCTGAAGAACATAAAGGGTGTTTTTTTTAATCAGGTCCAATAAGTAGTGATGCAGCCAGTCAATATCCTTCAGGAAACACTGCTTAGCCCCAAAAGACCCCTTAGTCACTGGACAGGTTCTCCAGGAACTGTCCAAAGGAATCCTAATCAGGGTGACTAGGTTCTTTAGAGCTATAAAGAGATAAGCTCTAAGCTAGGACTCTGCACACAGGTATGCAAGGATTCTGAAAAACATGACGTTCTTTAAAAGAAAGACAAATCACGCTGCACAGGATTTTAAGTGAAAACTAATTCTTTTACTAGTGGATCAGTTAACATGGAAATTTTCAGCAACTCTTCCTGAAAATCCTATTAATTTCCCTGTTATGAACTCCACATGTGTTAGCCAGCTTTTCATCACTATCACCAGAAGACCTGACAAGAACAATTTAGAGGAGAAAGAGTTTATTTTGGCTCACAATTTCAGGGGTTCAATCCATGGTCAGCTAACTCCACAGCTCTGGACTCAGGTGAGGCAGAACATCGTGGTGGAAGAATGTGGTGGAAGGAAGCGGCTCAACTCATAATAGCTGGGAAGCAGAGAGAGCTTGGGTGTAAGGAGCCATGAATAATATAATCCCCAAGAGCGTGCTCCCACTACTTCTTCCAACCACACCCTGCCTGCCTATCACCACCCATTAATCTATTCAAATTATTAATCCTTCAAATGGATTAATCCACTAATTAGGTTATGGCTCTCATTATCTGACCATTTCACCTCTGAACATGCCTGCATTGCCTAACATGAGCTTTCTGGGGAATAATTCCTGTCCAAACCATAACAAGGATGTATCGACTTGTGGAACTAGAAAGAGTATGGATGTCATTGACCTCAGGAATAGCTGAATAGAGGGACTCAACACTCTCCTTTCTCCTGGTTCTGCTTCTTTTCCCAGTTCCAATCCCCCCTCTACTTGTTCTCTTTATTCTCTTTTTCTCCTCTTTCACCCCTCTCCACCACAACTCCCAGGGTCTCATCTCAATTTCTCATTGTACTGCCCATCCCCCAATTGCAGTTCCCCCCGTAAGGTGGAAGTTCTCAGTTAAACAATCATAACTTAGGAACCCCAGAGGAAGAATATCTCAAGTTTGGATACATAAAAATTTAAGGGAAAAAAAAAAAAGACTGATGAGCCTAGTCTGGGACACGAGTCTCCTTTCTATCAATTGCTAAGACCTAGGAAGGTATGAAACTGCACCCCTCTGTCCTCACACTGTTGGAGTGAAGTCAGTCAAAGCAGGGCAGTAGACCTACCAGAAGAGGGAGCAAAGAAGTACGTGACCTACAGGACTTCAGGTGTCCCATGCAGAATGTAATCCATTATTTTTGCAAAGTAATTTGAAAACATAGTATCAGCATCCTATAAATCCAAGGCTGCAATCTATGCTAAGAATCCCAAATCAGAAATCATATGTATCAGGAAGCACAGCATAGCCAGACATGGGGGCACTTGCCTGTAATCCCAGCATCTCCAGAGGCTGAGGCAGGAGAATCATCCGTTTAAGGTCAGCCTCAGCAACTTAGTGAGGCCATGATTCAAATTATAAAATAAAATAAAGACCTTGGGATATAGCTCAGGGGTAGAGTTTGCCTGGAGTTCAATCCCCAGTACTGAAAGAAAGAAAAGGAAAAGATCAAAACATCATTATTATACTGTCACTTGTAATCAATCTAAGAGTCTAATAAAAGGAAAATAAATAGGTAAATTATGATGTAACCTCAGAGTACAATATAATGTTGCTATGAAGAAAATGGCCTACTGTCTACTACTAGGTCCCTGGGTCCAAGGGGGAAAATACAAATGTGTGTGTGTGTGTGTGTTGTGTGTGTGTGTGTGTGTGTGTGGTGTGTGTGTGTGTACCAGAGAGATAGATAGATAGATAGATAGATATAGATAGATAATATCTATAGGTATATAATATAATATATATCTATAGATATAGATATTATATATAATATATTATAGATATATAATATCTATAATATAGATATATAATAATATCATATATATATCACATTTATATTATACACACACATGTATGTATGCATATATCCTGAAGAAACAAGTAAATAGAAAAAACAAGAAAGAAAGAAACAACTCCAAAATATTAATAGACTGCGGATACTGGGGCACTGGATGATCATTTATTTTTTACACATAGTCTTCTATTGTCTTCATAATTTTACAACAAACATGCATAATTTTAATGATGAAAAACCACTAACTTGAGACTCACACATTTAAGTACCAGATGGGCAGTCTCTGAAATTCTCATCTTTCCAAGTTCATCAGTGCTCCTCAGACTTGGTGATTTATTTCAAAATATTGCCGTGAGTGGAAAGCAATCCAATCGCCTTTACCTGTTCTAGGGAAGGGAACCTGCTGGAAGGTAAAGGAGGTACAACTAGTCAGCCATATAAGAAGGGAGGGTTTGCTTTCCTAATCTCCTCAAATCTGCTTCACAGACAAACGTCATCGGGCAGCAGACACAGCAGGTCGACTGCTTCCATAAGGATGAATTCAAAACATGTAGAATGGGTCAGAAACAACCAGGCTCCGCGAGACTAAAGCAAGGTCTAGAGACAATCTCCCCAACCCTACCCGACCTTGAGACTTCCCGTCTGCTGACCCCAAGCCCTGCGGAGTGCGGACCGTGCCTGCCCTCTCCAGACCCACAGATGCTCCTCCTTCTTCCCAGCCTCAACATAACCCCTTTGCGTTGTGATTCAGGTCACTCTTGAGGTTGCCACTCAGGAGGATGAGGAAGGTCACTAAGAATCATCTTCCAGTGAAGAGGTCAATAAGGCCATCCGGGCCAACCGGGAAATGACACTTTAGGGACAGAGGTGCACTCAACAGCTGCCCCAGACACGTCATGCTACCCACACAGAGTGGACCATTTCTTCACCAAGGTCTTTCAGGGTTCGGCCTCACCATGAGCAAAATGAAATCAGGCTTTGAAACTAAGACTGTAGGAGGTACAGAGGTAGTGGTTCATATTTGTGATAATTTACTTCTCTGTTTTTCTAATTCCTTTAGAAGTCATTATCTGAACCGTTATAATAATGGTTCATTCTACCTGAAGTCCAATGCCAACTGTTTTGCTGACTTTCTATGTGACCTGGAATAAGTCTCTTTGTTCCTATAACATGAGAACTTTGAGCTAAATCGTCTCTCAAACTTCTTTTGGCTATAACATTTTATTATTCTGTGGAAGTCTTTTACAAAGCCTTAGCTACTGTGCTTCAAAATATAGGACACAATAAATCCGACATCTTTTCTTATTGCTTGTTAACTCTCTTTCCCCAGAGTCTTTCTCACAGGATGAATCTGAAACTTCTCAGTTTACCCATGTGCTTATTATGTATACTAAGACTTTAAGCTCCACTATAAAATCAAAATACTAGTATTAAAAACAAAAAGAATCACATTCATTTAATATTTTCACAGAAAAACTTTAGCCATTAAAATTTAACTATGGGGCTAAAATTAAAACATCCCACTGTAATGTAAAATAGGTTGCAAATAAAATCTGTGCTGAGAAGCAGGAAGAGAGCTGGGGGTGGGTGTGAATGCAAGGATAGGAGATGGAGCAGTAGAAAGTGCAGAAGACAAGAAAGAGAGAAGTGAAGGAAGAAAGGAGGAGGTTGGTCACCTTGAGACAAAGTGGGAATGGACTCTTTAAATTGAGTAATTAGCACTCACTGAAAACTCTGTCATTTACATTTTTCAAATGCAACCTGGGAAGTCAACTTTTGTCGCTTTTCATATGACATGCAGTAGCTACTAAGTCACCCAAACAATAAATAAAGATCAAATTATCTTCATTACATGCACTAATTTATTTTATTTTGAAACATGATCTCACTAAGTTGCTGAGGCTGGCCTCGAACTTGTAACCCTCCTGCCTCTGCCTCCCCAATCGCTTGGATTACAGGCATGTGCCAACGTGACCGGCTATACATTCTTACTTTCTTTTTTTTTTTTTTCATTCTTACTTTCTTTAAAAAAAATTGACTTCAAAGAGTGGCCACTTTAATAGACAACCATTTAAAAGGGTGATCTATTAGAATTAGGAGATTGATGGGGAGGTTTTATGGAGAACATATCCAGAAAGGGCATTAGTCCATAAGAGTAAATGAATTGGGATCCTAATTAAGACAAGTTATACTTATTCTATGGTGTATGACATGTCAAAATACACCCTACTGTCATGTATATCTAGAAAGAATAAATAAAAAATGTAAGAGAGTAAATAAATGAAATATGTCCAGATGCATCCAAGTTAACTATGTACAAATGTGTAAGCTGAATGTGTTCAAATGTCTTCCTACTTCAGTAAGTACCACCTGTGCCTTCCATCCCCCAAAGGGTAGCTACATCCACTGGAGTAGAGCTCTCAGCCCCTTGAGGTGTCTCAGATGCTTCCAGCTCTATGTAAATTGTTGCAGGCTCCTAGGTCTGCTGAGTATCTCTGCAAAACCCTGCCCTATGTCTATATTGTCATCCTTAAAGTTTAGTGAAGTGTTTTAAGGCTTATTGTTTGCTGTTAATATGTGCCTGAGTTGAAGCATTTGAAGTATATCTGAAGGAGGGAATCTCTACACATCACTACAACAGGAAAGGGTGAATTAATTAAAAGCTTAACTAATTCTCCTCACTCAACTTCCATACTGCCTTTTCTCATGGCCTGGCTTCTAGCCAAGTCCTGCAGGGCTTCTGACTGCCAAAGACAGATCCCCAGATATTGGGAAATGTGGGGCAACTTCATTGGGCAGATTATTACACAATAAAAGCAAATCACAAATAGATAGACTTCTGGCACTTACTGATGTGCTATCATTTTCTTAACTTTACTAGCTCTCTGAAGTTCTCATCCACAAGATGATCACTGTTCACATCCATGATTGTTAAAGCATGCAGATATTTCTCTCCCGAGTGCAATACTTTCCCAAAATATTGAACTGACATGCTTTTCAAGTAACACTGCAATACTTAAAGTACTAGTACAGAAAATGAAATTATATAGATCCACAGAAAGTGTGAAGGAGAAACATCTCCCCCTATTCAACCTACTAAATACATGAAAAGGTGTTGATTCAAAGCTCAGTGATAGAACTTATTTTAGCATGTCAAAGCTCTGGATTTAATCCCCAGCACCAAAATAAATAGGACAAATAAAATAAATAGATGAAATAAAATAAAAAGACAATACTACCCGTATAGAACAAAGAAAGGAAAATGATTTCTCTTCCAATTGTAATATGCTGATTTCTAAAAACCAACAAAAGAAAGTACCTATTCTCATTAAAGGAATAATGAATCAAGTTTTTTTTCTTTTAGCTAAGACAATTTACAGTAAATGTACATAAAATTATTGTACAAGTGTTACCAAAACATAAGCTAGTTAAAATGCCTAATTGCAATGAAAAGTATATGCCAAATTCAAAGTCAAAAATAGTTCCTTGAACTATGACCATAGTTCTCTCATGACTTTAACAAATAATTATAATTTTGCAGAAGCCAAAACAGGCTCTGGAGGGGAAAAAAAAATCTTCATTCAGCCTAACCTGTCAGTTCAGGCTTAGTGTTGCTGATTGAAGGAAAGAGCAGGTCTATTGCTGATGATAAAATATAAAGTGCCATGCAACCTTCTTTACTGCCACAAACTTGGACTCCACTCCACAAATATTGGTGACTTGCTCATCAGTCTCTTCAGGATCCTTCTCCCCAAACGACTATCACCTTTTCAAGGATAGGATGTATCTTTTATTCTCAGCATCTTTCAAAACAACTGAAACTCAGTAAAAGGTTGATAGATTAATGGCTGAAATGTTTACTTGACTAATATAAGTCCAGGAATCTTAGTGAAAAAAAAAAGAAGTATCATATATAAGAAAGAAGAAAAAAAAGATCTCACATCATACTTGAACCATGAATACAGCAACAGAAAATAAAATCATATAGTTCCTCAGATAGTGTGAAGGAGAAACATCTCCCCCTTTCCAACTTACTGATTGTGATTGCTTCCAGAATATACTTTCAAATTCACGTTCATATATATAAAGTCCAAAAAGTCTAAAGGTAACTAGGAAAAAAAAAAGATAAAAACTCTGTTCATGTCATTCCTATGCCCCTGCTGATGGAATCATGTGATAAACTGCCCTCAGTGTCTGCATTTCTGAGCATCTGCCTTCCTAGAACATCAAGAATTGGTTTCTCATTCCCAGATTATTGATTTAAATCTGAAATATTTGATTTGTTTCTGGTACCTGGTTCTGCTGGAGGATTGTGTACCTGCCTAACAAGTTCTGTTTGGCTGCCTTTTAAATCTTAGCATTATATTCCTACAGCTACCCTTTATATCTGAGCATTATGCCCTTAAAACTAAAGCAGCAATCTATTTCACATTTACCTATATACATTATAACCACTTAGGACTGCCTAGAATGTGAATTATTTTATCATCAATTTCCTCCATAAACGTATGATGAATTTATACCCAAAACACTGGCAAAGTTCTACATTTTTAAGTGATTAATGCAAAGTCCTGATCATCAAAACTAGAAATGATGTTCTCAGCATATCAAGTTCTCTTTTTTAAAGAGATACACATGTGCCTTTACCCTTGAGATAATACACAAATATTGCCAGGAAATGTATGTACATTAATACTCTTAACAAATAATTTTGTGAAGGGATATAGAATTATTATCTTCTAAATTTTACAGGTAAACTAATTGAGAAGGATAAGGTTATTTTCCCATTTTCTAAAAAAAAAAAAAAAAAAAAAAAACAGAAAATGTAAGATTAGCACAATAGACTCTTTTGTTGTCATAGATTCTATCTACCTCCTTCCAAAAGGGATTAAATTTCGTGCCATAAATGAAAGGAAAAGGACCAATCTTTACTGAGAACCTAAAATGTACTAAACACTTATGATTCTTATCTGTAATAAGATACAGAGGTTTCTTTTCTAAGATCACATAGCTAGGAAGTGTTAACACTCTGATTTGTTGCAAATACCAAGTCTGTGGAACTGGTGCATGCCTTGTCTTCCATAGTGTGTTGACATAGATATCATAAAACTAGATGGCACATAGCAAAAAGAGAGAGATACATTTAAAATAAAAAAATAAAAAACCAAGTTACAAAAGATCAGAGAAAGAGAAGATATATATTCCAAAGATATATGTCAAACAAACCTTTATTTTTAACCTAAATCTTATGGCTGCACTGTCAGCCGAAAAGAAGGAAATTCACAGGAGTTCAACAGACTTCACCTGCTCTAAAGAGGTTTACTCTCTGGTGGTAGAAGCAAATCACCTAGGGACATAAATATTAACTGTCAAGCCCCAGTGTTAAGAAGGCATTACAAATGCTGAGAGGCAATAATGGGAGATACCATCAAGCTTAAAGCTCACATAGGGAACAAGCTAAGATATGCATCTGGATGGTGGCACACACCTGTAATCACAGCTACTCAGGAGGTTGAGGTAGGAGGCTAGCCTGGGCAACTTAGAAAGACCCTGTCTCAAAATAAAAACTGGCCAGGAATGATGGTGCACAGCTGTAATGGCTGTAATCCCAGCAGCTCGGGAGGCTGAGGCAGGAGGATGGCAGGTTCAAAACCAGCCTCGGCAACTTAGCAAGGCTGTAAGCAACCTAGTAAGACCCTTTCTCAAAATAAAAATGTGGCTCAATGTGGCTCAGTGGTTAAGTACCCCTGGGTCCAATCCCCAGTACCAAAAAAAAAAAAAATTAAAAATAAAGACTGTTTAGAAAAGTGCTGGCAGTGTAGCTCAGAGACAGAGCTCTTGCTTACCATGTATGCCCTGTGTTTGATCCCAGTATTGAAAAACATATAAAATAAAAAGGAGAGGAAGAAAAGAAAGAAATTCATCCCTAATAAAGAGAAACACCAGCTGAGCTAGAACTTGCTTTTGTTAAGCACATAATTAACCATCTTCATTCATGTGGAATACATACCATATGTACAGAGCCACATTAGAGACCAAGGGACCTGGAAAACCATCTTTGAAGGAATTTAAGTTCAATTAGAAAGATACACACAAGAGAAGTTAGTAATACAGGAAAACATCAGAAAAGCGTTAAATAAACAGCACAAATAAGGTGATAATGAGTGAAAGTACTGATGAACTGTTAAGGGTTGGTGTGATCCAGAAAGACTTCTTAGAAGGCTGGAAGTGAACAAGGCCCCACCATGGTGGTTTCCTATGTTCTTGACTAAAATACATTGTAACAAATGCATTTTACCCTGTACCACCTAATGTACACATCCAAGTATAAATAACACTAAGCTTTCCTCAAACAAAAGTTGCTCCCACAACCTGTGGTTCATCTGGGTTATTTCTCTTCAATTCCATTTTTTACATGTGTTCTGCATGCTGGCCATAGCCCACTAAATTATGTTCATTATGCACTAATGAGTCACAATCTGAAGTTCCAAGCTTCTACAACAGAAAGAATTTTTGCAGGCAGGAAAGGTTCTTTGCAAAGAGAAAGGGAAAACACAAAATAATTCTCACTTCCTACAAAGGAAGTCCAAGTCCTATAACTCCTCTTTATCTCCTTCACCCTCTCCTCATCCTTGGCAATGAGGACTCCACACCTGGCATTTGGCTACACCATCTCTATTTGCATTATAACCTTCTGCAAGGCATTGGCCCATCCTCTCTACCACAACCACTTCCAGTAGCAGATTCTTAGATGACAGGCACTGAGCTTCCTCACAGAAGATTGCAATCAGAGATATGATAAGGTCAGAATTCCCAATTGGCCCTCTATTTCAGGTCCTGAGCTTATACACTGAGTTTCTTAATTTATCATTGTTCTTTCTCAAAAATCAGATGTGCAAACTCATAAACATAGGGACGTTATCTGGAATGTTTCTTCAGAAGTACTAGTTTTAGGCCCAATTCTACTTTCCAGGTCAGTGCTTTTATCATTCATCAGATCTTCTGTTTCATAAAAATATACAAAGACTTACATGCAGACTATGCTGCCAATTCTCATGAATACTATGGTGGTCCCAAATCAATGCCCACAGTCCTTTTTATTTTTTATGTTGCTATGGTCTCACTAAGTTGCATAGCCTTGTCTCCAACTTTCAATCCTCTGGCCTTCCTTCAGAGTCACTGGGATTACAGGCATTAAAACACTTTTCATCTAGGAAAGAGTTTTCTTTCTTTCCTCATATGTGAAAGGCATAGATTTAACAGAGGACACCAAAAAATCTGATTTCTGGACTAGACCTAAAGGGCCTGAGAAGAAAAGTGCCTATCATCACCAGTTTTATAAAGACTCCACAGATATTCCTAGGTGTTTGAGATTTTTTTTAATGAAGATATATTTTAAAATGAAAATGTTAACTCAAAACAAGATGATAATAATCAGTCTGAATTATATGGGGAACAGGCTGAGAAATGCATTGGTTTCATGTATTGATGCAATGATGAAAATACATTGTATTGGTTAGGTATTGAAATTAAAACCAAAACTGTTAAACATAAACGTTCATGTCTCAAAATGCATTCACTTATTTTGCCCTACTCATTTGCAAACGTCCTCTAAAAATTTGGGAAATGGTCATCTTCCTCCATTGCTGGACATAACTAGTGTTCAAAATCTGGAATGAAATAGAGGAATTTCTCACCTGCTCCACACCACACTGTTTCAAAAGCAGCTTTGAACTTACCTCAGTACCAACATTTCCAGGGGAGAATAGAGTTGGTTTCTGGGGTAGTCTGACTCTGGGGATTTTTGTTTGGTGAGGTAGAGGACAGGTGCCTGTCAGGACTACTAAAGGCATTTAATGCTGTAAAGCTAAAATAGAAAAATGAATGGTTATTTCTGTTTAAAACATAATCCACTCCAAAGTGCAGTGATGTCTCTAGAATTTGCATTCTCCTTAGAATGGACCTGCAAGCCTAAATTAAGGCCTCAATTTCTTCTGAGCAAGAATAGGAGGGTCTCCCTGGTGACCAGATTCTGAAAGTTATCTGCGGGGTTTTCCGTAAGTAAAGACTTGAATCAGATCTGATGGCTCTAATGCCAAAGGTAATGGTTAAGTAGCCTGGACCATTCTTTAACTTCCATGTAATAAACCGGGACCACACTGTTCAAGCTATTTGAACGGAAAGGAAGAAAACGAAGCCTTCTCACTTAGGAATTACAGTATTTGCCTTCCTAGGTGCCTAGTAACTGATAGGTCAGGTTGGGAGCGGTAAATTGCAAAGGTTACATCTTTGGCAAAAGCCAAAAGGCCAGAAAATGGTTTCTCTCGGGTCTCCAGTTACATCGGGTAACTTGTGGGGATGGGTGGACCCTGGGCCCCTCGGGTGCGGCCTTGGAGGGGAGTCAAGGCCAGGGTGGGACTCCGGAGGGACAGGGCACGGGCGCCTGGAGCAGAGCGTCCGCGATTGGACCGCTGCCCGCCGCAGCCGAGCCTCCGACCCAGGCTGCCCTGGGCTTCCCCGGCCAAAGTGCGCGGCCAAGGCATCTCGGAGGCATCTGCATTCCCGTCTGGGAGAAAAGGCTAGAAACGCCCGAAGGCAGCAGGGTCGGTGGGAGGGCGAAGGGGCGGCGGCGCGGGTCCCGGGCGACCGCGGTCCCCGGCAGGCCGCAGCCGGGCGCAGGCGGAGCGCGGGCTGCAGGACACGAGCTGCGGGACCCGCGAGTCCTGGCGACCTGGGAGGGGCCCCCGGCCGGGCCCCGGCGCCCTCCTCGGGGCGGATCGGTGGGGCCTGTGGCTCCCGAGGCTTGGGACGCCCCCCGCGCGGCTGCCCGAGACGGCAGCCTCCCTGCGCCTCCCGAATGCAATTTTGACCGGTGTGTCCCTGGTCGGTCGCCTAAGGCCACGGCAAGGAGGGAGGAGAGCCAGGAAGAGAACTGGGAATGGGTGGGGGAGGGGGCCGGGAGCGAGGCAGCGGTGTCATTTCCACCAACTGGGCTCCTTCCTGACCCAGCCGCTCATCTGTCACCGCTGTCTCATTCCTGTTATTTACATCTGTCTTTAGCATTCTAATTACTCGCTTTATTACTTTAGCCTGGAGGAATCCTGTAAAAAACAACGGAGATGAGGATCCTACCACACAATAAAACTGCCCAAAATCCCCACTGCACATTATACAGAGCACTTGAGAATATTTGTGCTGTTATATGACCTCAATATGTCCTTAAATTGATCTTATTATATCTTTCTTTCTCCCTTCCCTTTCTCTGCGTGTATGTAATGAACTCTTTTTTAAGGTGTGGAAGTTGCGAGAATAAGCTGTTCAACAAATGATAAAAACGAGATTATTCTTTCAGGGGGAGGGCAAGGGAGAGGAGATAGAGAAGAGTTGGAAGTATTTGGACCAACCCCACATAGGAGTCCAGTTCCTAAACTCTTGGCTTCATTCTTACTTCTGATAAAGTAGCGCCATCTTCACGCCCAAACTGCTAAGACTGAAAGAGTCTTGGAGATTTAGAGGAGAGAATAAAATGCCTAATGTCTTTCATTATCTTGCATTAATCTCTGAGATCCAGAAGGTCTCAGGAGGGGGAGTGAATTTAGAGTAGTAATAGAAGTGGGGTTCAAAAATCAGAGTAGTTGGAATTAAAATACATACATACATATATATATATATATATATATATATATATATATATATATAAAACCTAAGAGGGGTGTGTGTACATGCAAACTCTAACAAAATCTCCCTGATAGCGAGATTCACTCAAGACTGGGATCAAAAGAACGCAAATATAACCCACCAGAAAACTCAGGACTGAATGTAGCTCTCTGTTATTTATTCCTGCTAGTGGAATTATTGTTGCACTCAGTTGCAATTTTCTGGCTGTGCTAATGGTTTTCTTTATTGTGTTACACTAACATAATCTCCTCCAGAAAGAAAATGACAAAATATATGGATTTTTAGATAAATAACAGAGGTAATTTATTGGCCTTTATGCTCTTCTGATGGGGTGGTTGATAGATAATGTAATAATATGTACATAATTAAGCGGGCTTACTGTACCTCAGTCAAAATAGGTTCTAAGGCAGTGTCTCTGTTTAGGCCTAGGGTTTTCTGAAGGGATATTTACTTCCTGCACCCAGTGGGGCCAGACCTCAGGAAGTAAACAACTATGTGTTAAACAGGGCATGGAAGGTGTGAAGAAAAAGAAACTGGTGAGTTCTGCCATCAAGGATATTCCATGTTAGGGCCCCTTTCCCACCCACTCCTCATAAGGTTCAGGAAGCTCCCTTGATATGAATTGAGAAGAAA
Source organism: Ictidomys tridecemlineatus (assembly GCF_052094955.1). Taxonomy (NCBI): domain Eukaryota; kingdom Metazoa; phylum Chordata; class Mammalia; order Rodentia; family Sciuridae; genus Ictidomys; species Ictidomys tridecemlineatus. The sequence goes on from NC_135485.1 coordinate 127,916,159, forward strand.
ACAGGGACAGATTCTAATCAACACACTGGTGATGAATGACCTACACCCAGGTCAGAGAGTAGGCCTTCAACACACCCTTGCAGATCTTGAGGACTAAGAGACCTTCTGTCAAGGAAACTTGAAGGCTACTGGGAAACCACTGAGTGAACTTGATCACCAAATGCCCCCTTGCCCTGGCTTCTGGGGGTTGCCCATTCAAGGCATGGTGTACTTGCTCTTCCAAACTCATCTAAATTACATCAATAACAGAGCGCACTCTTTAATGAGCTCTCAACTTTAAAGACTTGAAGGATATTAACAAGCCGCTTGACAAATGGTGCTTAGAAGCACATTAAAGACGCTGCTAATGGAGCGCATAATGACGGCTAATTTTCGATCAGATATAAATTAGAGCCCCAACAGTTATTTGCCTTAAGGACTTTATGTAAATGATTCTGTTCTGTATAAACTGAAAAGCGAAGAGAGCCCTGCCATTTTGGCAATCCTTGTGGATATGATTAATAGATCTGCAACAGAACTGGGCAGAGACAACTGATGGCATTTCCATCTAAAAGTCAGTGTGTTTAGGTAGTAAATATGATATCTTCTACAGTCTATGTGGGCTGCTTCTTCAAGCAAAAGCATAAAAATGTCCTTGGCACCTTCTCCAATTGGCTACAAGAGGCTCACAAAACAAGGGCATCCAGACTCCCTTGGACGTGCACCTTATACCCACCAAGACCCAGAACAGACACAACTCTAGTTCACTGGAACCCAAGTCAGCTTCATGCTTCCCAACCACACAATCCTTCATCATCCCCAAACACAGATAACTTTACTGAAATCTAAATCCTATGTATCACTGTTTAGAATCCCCCCACTTTGGAAAGGCTTGAGATGCTCCTCTTAGCTTGGCACTCAATTCTCATTCTGCAAGCATGTGCTACTCAGGAGAAGGGAATGGGAGAGAGAGGAGGAGAAGGGTGAAGATAAAGATGCAATGGTGAGATGGGAAGGAGAGTTGGCAAGCCTAAGGAGTTCAGCTAAGAAAGGCTGGAAGGAATCTAATAATCCATCCAAAAGATGGATCCTTTAGTTTTTATTTACTTTTTGGCCTGCTGTGCTCTCCTACATTCCCGCATTGTAAGAGTTGCACATTGAGACTCAAGTCATCAGAGTGTGCAAAAACCTTTGGGGTTTGATTCTTAACATTTATTTCCTTCCAACTTACTCCTGTTCTGGTGGTTAATGGGAAGCTGGGGAAAGTAGTTATCATGAGATAGTGTTACCTATATCCAGTCTCCACTTTGTCATGACTCCATGCCATTCACAGGGAAGATGCTGTGTGAAGCACTGTGATTATTCAGAGCTGCATCTGACTGCAGTTTGAAGGATAGCACCATCTCCTAAACAAGGCAGAAGAGTTTGGGAGTTTGGATGAGTGAAATTGCAAACCCTGAAAAGCAAGCCAACTCTAGCTTGTCAATGGCTTGTTTATTATGAATTGCAAACAAAAACCCAGCCTTGCTGCTGCAGGAAAACTCAACACTATTGCAACTCAGGGTAGGTAAATGCAAAGTAAGTATGGATTTAGCTGGGATTATTTTTATAAGCATCTCATGAGCAGAACTAAAGTCAACAGATATATCCTGCCTTAATAAGTAAGCTGTTTCTACCAGAGACACAGCTTCTAAGATTTCCTTATCCATTTGAGAGATGAGAGGAAAGAAAGAAGGGGAGGGGGAGGAGAAAATAAAAGGATGAGGGATTGGGCATTAAAGAGAGTTAGCCAAGGATGATTAAACCATTTTATCTTGCAGTAACTGATACCTAATGGCCATGAGTTAAATGGTGTGGAGTAAGGATGTTTCTTACCATCATTACTAAGATATGAAGTAGTTTCAAATTGGGGTACAATAAATATGATTGTTCTTAGTTTCTCTTAAGTCTGTCTACTATCTCTTCCAAACCCCCTCCCCAATTGCACACCCTCCCAGCATTAAAAGGACATACAGGAAATACCTGTACATTTCTTCTATCCACTAGTTTAGGATTCTGTAGCAATGGGAGTAAATAAAAAGAGAAGCCTCAGGCTTCCCTTTGTCTGATAGCAAAATCCTGCTAATTTTTGTTTCTCACTGGCTCTCTTATGCTTTATGCTGATGCCAGAGTTGAATGGTAAAGACTATTTTTTCAAAAAATAAAACTTAAGGTTATATTAATAACAAATCCATAGAAACCTACTCTCACCAGGTTTCCCAAGGAAAAGTGGCCGAGCTTTTCAGAATGAGAAGCCTGGTTTAGTCACATTTCAACTCAGAAAACTTGATTTGCTTCTTCTTCCACGTTAGTGTGTATATACCATCACTTTTGAGGAATGTTTGATTTTCTTTACAGTGTGCATGCACATTACCAAGACTAATTACTAGCTATCCAGGTAATGCACATTACCAAGACTAATTACTAGCTAACTCATCTTTTCAGAACAGACTGAGAATAGCTGGTGAAATGGGACTGATCTGGCTACTGCACAGGAGTCCCATTTTATTAGCACTCACTCCTATTTTATTAGAGCTCCCTTTCTCTTCTGTGCTTCTCCACTCTAAGACAGAGAGACTGCGGTCATTCTCTGCATTTCCTTCTCCCTCTGAGGAAAGGTAGGGATCCCACCCCATACTTCCTCACATGCTACCTTTTTCTTATTCACCTCTGAAACTCTTAATGAATCTAAGGGGCAAAAACTGTATTACTGAAAAGGAAAGCAACATAACACACACAAAAAAATCAATGAAGTGATTTAGGAAGAATGGGTCCCTCTGACAATATTGTGATTAAAAGCTCTCACATTTGCAAAGTGAAGAGTTGAAAGACGTGTCAGTTGCCAACTGATTCTTACCTAACCCATTGGGACCATTTCATGGAACTTAACAGAATTTAAGAGTGTGAACCCCAGGGTCCAGAAAAACTGCTCTTGTCCCAGAGAGGTTAGGACATCCTGGCTCAGTGGTCTGGCTGAGTTCTCTTCCTCTGACCTCACATTTAGGAGGTGGAGCAGGAAACCAGTTGTTCTCATTCTGGCTTCAGGTGCTCACTTCTAGGAACTGATATGGAAAGTTAGTCAGCTCAGGCATCATTAGTTAGGATCTTGAAGTTAGTACCAAAATGGAACTTAAAACCAGCTAACCAGTCCATCCCCTCTGGAAGCTAACATGAAGTTCTGGAGAGTCCAGGGCCCAGAGCCCTGAACCAGGACTCTGGAGAATACCTTTAATCTAATTCTGCCCTCATCCCTGCTGAGCCCAGATGTAAGCCAGGCCCTCCTATCCTCCCTGGGAGGCACTGATGTCTTTCATCTTTGGAATGAGAAGTGCTACCACCAAAAGACACCCTGTTGGGCTCTGAGTAAAGGCAGCACGGGCAAGAAGACTTGTAACAAACAAAAAACAAAAAGTCCTGTTAGGTGCACAAAAAAAAAAAAAAAAAAAAAGATGATTGTTAGACTAAGAAGGTGAGACTTTGTGTGAATTCAAAAAGTTTCACCTCAAGTGCTGGCAATGGTAAGAGGTCAGGCTCTGAGTGTATGGGTGTGTGTGTGTGTGAGAGAGAGAGACATAGACAGAGACAGACACCCAGTTTCCAGGAAAATGCCAGAATTGAAGTAGAGGATATTAGAATCTTGGGGTCTTTGGTTAGGGGTCAAGTCCACAAAGGATTGGGTGTCCTCTAGCTCTCCTCCAAACTGTAAAGTGTGCTTTCTCGCTCCTGTAAATAATTTGGCTCCAGATGATTCTTAGAGAACCTTTACAGTCCAGTCTGTCAAAGGAGAGACATTCCATCCCTGCCCCAGTGCAGCCAATAGGAAGCCGGAGGCCAGGATTAGAGCAGAAAAGATGCCTGTCCTGGGAAAGGATCAAGAGCCTTAAGAAAGCTTTCCCTTATGCTTTAGACTGTGGATTGCTGTTAAAATTTGAGTATAAGGTTATTGTTTTTGCAAGGAGATGCCTCCACTCTCATCACCTCTATACCAGTCCAATAATGACAGCCTTCACCTAGTTTAATCAAAACGCACAGAATTGCAAACTGTAGTTTAGCAAAGCTAAGGTAGCCAACTGAGAATTGTCCAGTCCTGTGGGCATTAATCTTTCATCTCCAGGTGAGCCTGTCCATACCAGAATCATCTGGATCTTCCAGGAATGCAAACACTACCTTGAGAAAATCATTCAAAGGGTGTCGACTTAAATCTTTTAATTACTTACAAACACATCAGTAAGTTGTTGTTTATTGTTGTTGTTGTTGTTGTTTTATCAAGCACCATTAACTTAACCGGACGACTTTGGCATCTCACAGTTTCAGAATCAGTTGGCTTTTTTTTTTTTCAAAAATACTGGATACATAGTTTTCAAATTATTCAGGGAGCCCTGCAGGCTGCAAGAGAGCCCCATCTCCATTCACCAAAGCAAAAAACATAATCACTCACCAGTACACCCAAATAAGACTCAGAACCAGAAAGTGGAAAAGTTCGGGGATAGAGGAAAGAGGAAGTATGGCATTGATGAAAAAAAAAATGTGACAAATTTTTAAGAACCGGGATTCAGACCCTGTGGGAGGGCGAAGGGGGCACGGGCTTCTGTTAGCTGCAGCCAAGTCTGGGATGGGGGAGGGCGCTTGCTTTCCGCCGAGTGACAGCTGGAGTAATGGCTGCAGACCCAGTGAGGGGGTGGGGGCGGGTGAGGCTGGGCGGGGGTTGGGGGGAGCAGTAATTACTAGCCAGGCTCACCCGCCTCCCGACTTTAGAGCGAACGCCTTCTTTTTTGCCGTCCAGCTGCGCGCCGGGTTTGCTGCTCGGCCCCCGGGGCATCCTGGAGCCTGAATAGGGGGTGGGATGCGTGATAGAGGACTTTAAAACAAGGTTCCTAAAAGGCTGAACTAGAATCTCCCCCAAGGCCGCAACCTTGCAGGAACATAGAGCAACGAAAAGCTGAGCAGAGACTCCCTGCCCAGCATCCCTAAGTACCAGGCCAGCTATAGGGACCTGCAAAAAGTGAGGACGGGGACGTTGCACAAGGGGTGGTGGCGCGGGAAAAGGTCTGTCTGCACAGGACTAAAACCCTGCCACTCGGGTCGAAAGGACAGGGAGACCAGGTCTCACCACCTATCCACAAAAGTGCCAACCCTCAGACCGCGCTCCAGCTCCCTGGGGTCGCAGAACCTGAAGTTAAGTGTACACCGAGGAGCCCGCGCTGGAAGGGGTGGAGAGGCGGGGAGAAGGGTAGAGGCTAGGTTCTGCAGCTCCTCCCGCCGCCTCCCTCCCGCAGGCTGGAAGCCTCACGTAGTCTGGGATTTTTTCAGAATAATTGATGGGTCCAGTTCTCCAGAGCTTTCCCGGTGAGAGCGCGGCGGACCGCGCTAGAATTTAAATAGACGTGATTAGTAAAATGCAAGGGGGCGAGGAGCCCGGGCCTCTCTTTCTTGCGGGTTCCTGGCTGCGCGCCTGGCTAGGCGCCTGCTCCCCCAGGCTCTGGGGGCCTTGCGGGGCCGGAGCAAGCTCCACCGCGGGAGAGTGGCTCTGCTCCCCTCCCCCAACCTTTTGGACTCTACCCCCCCACCCCCTCCCATCCGCCTGTCACCTGCGCGCACCCGGAACCGAGCGGAAAAGAGGGGAATTGAGGCTGGCAGGAACCCAAGGCCAGTGGGTGCAGGGCATTAGGTGGCAGGCAGGCCGCAGGGTTGGGGCGAGGACCTTGATTCCTCCGCTCAGCCTGAACCCTCCGGGCTGGCACCAAGCATTAGCCTTCGCTAAGCATGAAAGCCTGTGAGTGATCGCTGTTCCCGCACCCTGCTTCTCATCCTCACTCTTCCCTGTGCTGATCCTCCTCTGTCGACCTCTCTACTGACTGCGGAGCCTGAGCAGCCCACGCCGCGGAACTTACCCAACGCTCTGAGAAGGTCCCCTCCGCCAAGAATTGACCTAGGCTGGGAAAAGCCTTCGCCTTCGTTCTCTCCCACGTCTCTGTTTTATCGATTTGCTCCTGAAAAGGGGCTGTGCATTCTTATATCATCTACAGCCAATTAATATTGCATTAATTCTATTTTAAAAAAAACAAAAGTACCAGAATACTACACCCTATCAAAGCCATCTATTATTCACGGAAATGTAATTGGAGACCTAAGATATGTGTGTTACGGGGCAATGGAGGAAAACAGAGTCGTGACAATATTTCAGAAAGGAAGGGGATCCGAGGGTATCTAATATTTAATTTCAAGTCTGTGGTTTTCTAATTCGAGATTAAAAGCAGTCACGTCTTTGAAGCCAGACAGTTGGTATAAATGTACAGTTAAAATATTCTATTCCACGGTCCCCAGACAGAGCTCTCTACTCGTCCCAGGCTTCATTAAATTTTTATTATCATCCCAGACTAGAGCAGGGAATGAGCGGAAAGACTGTCCATCTAATTGCAATTGATAAAAAAAAAATGCTCTTAGATAGCCCCCCCTCATTTTAATACATTAACAGCAGTTTTCTTCCTATAGCCAGGCTTTCTCAGCCCTGTGATACACACAATCACATTATCACACAGATACATTTTCTACTTTCCAACAGGCACCAGGATTCGCCCTCTCCTCTGCCCTTTGGAAGGCCTGGGGGAGGGGGTTGGTGGGAGTGGAGGAAGAGAGGGTAGAGGAGGCAGGCTTCAGAAGGTGATGCTATATGAGAAAAAAAAAAAGTGACATCAGTTCTGGAAGCATCTGGTGAAAGATCAACAAGAGACAACATTTGCACTAAACTGGATCTTCCCATGGCAAGATGAAAGCATATTGTTACCCAAACAAAACAAACAGATTATTAGACCAGGCTGCACTTTTCGACAGCCTTTCCACTGTGTGTGATGAAAGCAAAGAGCAATATTTTCATTTTATTTCTTTCTTACTGACTGCTGCCTCCCCCTATCGCAGAGAGAAAAAAGAAAGAAAGAGGGAGAATGCTAAAAACGTTTGTTCTTTTTCAGCCTCCTTCTTGTGCTGCTAATCTGACTGTCACACCAGTCGACTGTAGATTCCTGTTCCTGTGCGTTCCGGGAGCTGGTCTCAACAAGGGTGCTTTAAATTTTCCTGAAACTGGTATAAATAAAGCTTTTCATCTTCAGGCATTGAAAGTACAGAATAAAACCCACAGTTTGCTTTCGGAGCAGCTTCCTATTATCACATCGCCACTTAATTTTATTTCTATTCTCTCCAAGTTAAATAGAAAGACTGGCTCACAGGGGAGCTGCCATGTGCCTACAGACTGGGGATGTCAAGCAGAGAGACTCACTGTGCAAAGTTAATTTCAATTCCCGCGGAGGATTTCACATTCCGGCTGGCTCTGACCCACAGTAATTAGCTGAGATAACTAATGATTACTTACTTATTCCTTGTAATTATCTGGATTTAATAATTCGCTGTGTAATTTATTAATTCCCTCATAATAGACTTTCAGTACTGGGAATGGCTCCTTAAAAGGGACAAAGCAGGGGAAATTTAGCAATATTTTTCTCATTGCCATAAATTTGTCTCCTGACAGATGTGGACTTCCAGGAACACCAAAAAAACTACCTGGAAACCTTTGTCTTCTTTTTTATCCTATCAGCATCCCAATCCAACTTTCCTCCTTGTTTTGAAGCTTCTCTCTTCCAAGCCAACTAAAATGGAAAATGAAATTTTGAGTTCTAATATTGCATCATTTACCTAGAGAAACGAGATTGTGTTGCCCAAATAATCACAAAGACAAATTTCTAAACTCATTGTTACTGATCGCCTAGAAAATTTGAGATTCACCCTCTGAAGAATGTGCTTTATCAAACCAAGTGAATTTTTTCAATGACTTTTCCATCATCTCCTTAAAATCTTACCCAATAGATCAAAATAAACTGATTTACTTTAAGTTTGAAGTAAAGTATTAAATCCCCCAAATTCCAATTTTCTTAGCAAAGAGATCTCTGGGTCTGTCCTAAATAGTGAAAAGACTTAGTTATGCATCATTAATTTTTAAAATGCATTTTATAGAAGATAGGCAAGTATTATGCTGTATGTAAATCTTAATCTTCTTTCATTTTCTTTTTCATACTTGCATTATTTTTGCTCAACTTAATGACTCAATGAAACCTAACTGGATAAAGAATTGACCAAGTAGGATCAAATAGTCAACAGAAATTGCATTTTTCTGAATAATATTATAGTTTGGTGTAAAGAGAGCTTAGGTTACAACCAGGGCTTACATGATATTTCCTGTTAAAGTGACTTTTTCCATTTCAGTTTGGTTTCAGATGATCATGTTGAACAAAAAGATTGGATCATTTGCTTTTAAAGAAAAAAATTAAATAAACTACATGGTTCTGAATCATGGAATTTAGGATGACTAGGTGTGCTGGTAAGTCAATTCATAATAGATCTCTTTCAGGTAAAATAGTAATTGTGGACCTTGGGGGAAAAAAGGAAGTGAGTCATGAAAGCCAATAGATTTGATTGATATGACAAGGATTTTCAGACATATTTTAATATTTATTTATTTAAATATTTTGAAGGTCAACACCAAATGGCTATTTGTCAAGAATTTGAACATAGCTCATCTTATTCTTACCTTAACTTTCTTCTTTAAGACTGACTATTTTCTTTACAAATCCCTTTTATTTGGTTTGTCCCTTCGATTCTAATTAATAAAAACTTTCACAATGTATTTCTTTTTAAAATTCCCCTTTCCCATAGATTATATATTTAAGCAGGCTCTAAGAATGGAAACATTTTCATCTTGTAGGCAAAAGAAGGTGAGGTTTCTTGTAATACTTGTAATAACAGAGAAGATTAATGTAAATGTAACACAGTTTTTAAAATCCAGAAACACAAGAGACAAAGAACACTTGGTCAATTAGGGGAAATATAGGTCTTTACTATCCACTGTAAAGAGCAAATAGACAGTAGTTGTTATGTAACTTCCTCACAAAAAAACTTGGCCATGCAGGCATATATACAAGTTATCAGGTACTTTCCAAAGTACCAAAAAGAATAAACATACATTCTATCTCTGTCCAGTATATTTTCAACTTTTAATACTTTTAAAAGATTTATCTTTTCACTAAAAGATGCCATGTTTGAATACATAAAACACTCCAACTAACTCCCCTTTCTCTTAATGCACATAACCTAGCTCCTCCAATAAAAACCTACATATGGGAAGGTATTTTTATTGAACATCATTTTTATCTTGGATCAGCAAGTCTGATCTGTTATACTTTTGAGTTATTTTACTCACTTTCTCCACTGGGAGAAATGCTCACAGAAAGTTCTTTAGTTGGTTAGAACTACTGGAGCAGGACTGAGATCTGTGGTCACTAGCCATGGTGCTGAAATCAGTTCTCAGCAAATTGAGACTAGAGGCTGGCTATTTAAAATTATTTTCAGGAGAGTTGAATGTAAGAATAGAGTGGAAATGGAAGTAGTAATTTTCAGTCTCCAGAACACAGGAATAAAATTAAACCATCAGTATTACTATACATGAATTCACAATTCTAGTATTTTAATCCTTAGGCATCTATGTAATGCATCCATTATTTCAAAATAGACACTTGAATTTTGTTCTTCAGGTGTCCTCCTTATTTCAGTTATGGAAAAAAGGGTCTCTCCATCCATTCTCCATCCAACTTTCATAACTGTTAACATTTAATCCCAACTTGAGGCACTATAAGGATTTTCATTAAGTTATAGACTCTTTCCAAAATTCACTTCAAAACAAGAAACATCCCAAGACAGTTTCATATCAGAAGGGTCATACTTCAGATTATCAGTGTTAATCCTGCAGGATGCTCTCATTTCTTCCTTTTGTTTGGTTTATAGATTAGCATAATGTTTTAATACTAATTAATAGTATGAGCTATTAATAAAATAAATTTCCAAACCATTGCCTTCCTGGAAAAAAATAAACTCTAAAAACTTAATATATCACTCAATCCTTGAAGGGAATCCGAAAATTATTAAAATCGGTGGGAAGATATCTTTAAACTAAGCTCAAAAAAAAAAAAAGAGTCTCAATCAAATGGGCAGAATTTCCTTGTGCCAGTGTTGAATCAGTGTTAGATTTCCATTAACTCTAGTGTCAGACAGTCACAGAAAGGGGTAAAAATTTGCTCTAACAACCCAGGGGCTGCTTGCTAAGGCTTGAGTCATTGCTCTCCAGAAGTGGTGACTGAACTGAGAATTATGGTGGGTCAACCCCTGGGCCTCAATCACAGTGCCCTACTCTCCCAAATAGTCCTTGGCACTTGCCACACCCAATCTCCCAGTGCTGCTGAAAGTGAACTAAGTCCCTTTCTTCCTTGTTACCCATGGGAGAATAGAGGGAATGTTGAAATTGTTTCCATCCAATATCTCTGCTTTCCATCCAATATCTCTTCACAGAATCATTGCAGGTCTGGAAAAAGGACCCCAAGGGAGATATTTGGAGCCAAATATCACAATTTCATCTGAGCAAAAAAGCAAAGTACCCTGCAAGACGAGCTTTGGCTATTAAAAGGCTGTTATAAATTCCGTTCTTTCATAATTTTCAAAAGAATCATCCCCTATTAAATCTAAGCCATACTTTGATAACAATCACTCCCAATAAACCATCAAAATGTGCTTCTGTAAAAATCTCCCACCAAAACAATTCCCACATAAATGATTAAAACAGCATCACATTTTAAAAGCCATTTAATATTAATAGCATATTTTAATGAAAAACAGCATACTTTGCCAATAAAACATTAAAATCATCTCTTCAATGAAAGACAATCAAACACCAAAAATAACTTAATACATTACCATAGTAAATAAACCATCTATTAACAAAAACAAGAAACCAGATCATATACAGAACTCAAGACTTTGGAGAACCTCAAATGGAACAGCAATACAGCAAAATTTGTAAGAATATATCTATATGTGCATCATTTTGAATGAAATATTTACAATAATAAGGTACTGGTCATTGTGTACCTAATTATTTTTGTTCCAAAAGAATTCTACCAAACAATGTGAATTTACAAGCAGTGCACTGTCTTTCAAATAGTTCAAATTCACTTTTCTACAAACAAACCTCCAAAAGGAAAAACTGAAGGGTTCCTACAAATGTTAAAATGTAGTCAACAAAGCAATTGAAAACTGGAAGATTGCAATATTTTGGTGAAATCTTAGAATCGGAGGGGCAAGCACCAAGTGAAAAATGCACCAAATGCTAGAAAATGATGCAGGACTCAAGCTTCCAATTGCTTCTTCTGTTAGGGATGTGTGAATATGTGTTTGTGTGTGTAGACGTGTAAGGGTGAGAGAGAGAGCGAGCTCCGGTGTAGTGGGGACAATGTGGGAATCCCCATTAAATATGTAACAAAGTAAACAATACTTCAGGACAGTGAATCAGGTCTCCACGATTAAGACATCCATTACTGAGTGTCAACTCACAAATCAGAACACTACCAGTAAAAACAAAGAAAAAACAAGCTTCATTCAAAGTGAGAATATACAAGTAGGCCAAAAAGAACACGTTATAAGAGGGAAGCTGTAAAAATTCAGTGAACTCATCAAACAAAAATTTTTGAACACCACTAGCTATACGTTCCCCCCGGTTTTTTTTAGACTAAAGAAGTTTAATTAATTAGAATGTGCACAAATTAAGTTGCTAGAGAGATAAATTAATAATTTACAGAGGGTTGTTCGGCAATAATCTAATAATAGCTTTCAAGATCAGTGAACACAGCAGGAGCAACTCCTTTCTTAAGCATTAACACTTCAGAGAAAGAAGAGGGTAAGAACCACAATAAAAATATATATATAATATACAGTGTAAATGCAGAAAAATCTGCCATCTTTTTAAAATTCAAAATACTTTAGAGATGTCTCTATCCCATTAAGCATCAACTCTAGTTTAAAGTTTTCAGTTCTGAATCAATTTCTATTTCTGAAAAATAGCTGCAAAGTGTACTTTTAAACTTGAACAAGGGTGATGTCTGTAAGAATAAAAACAAATCTTACTTGCTCATTTTTGCGGACTTTTAAAAGGCTGTCTCTTCTGCCTTCCTGCAAACAGCCAGCTCCACACTACCTCTGAAGAAGCCGAGGTGGGGTTAAAAGGGACAACTTTTCTACAACTTGACAAATCCCATCTTTTGTTTTTCTTTTCTTTCAGAAACCCTTTCACATTCTCTCTGGCTTGGGCTCAGTTGCTCGCTCCTTCGTTCCCTCTTCAATCCTCGCTTTCTCTGGATTCACATTTACTGGAATTGTTTCTGGTCGCCAAAAGTGGAAAGAAAAGAGGCAGGAGAGAAAGAGGGAGAAAAGGGGGGGACAAGGAGTGGGCTGTCCCTGGAATGGCCAAGGGTCTCCTATATGCCGGCGGAATATTTCATTCTTTTCTGTTTCTGCCTCTGGTTGCAGAACCAGACGCGCACCACGTTTTTCTTAAGATCCAGCTTCTCCGCTATGGCGGCGATCTTCTCCGAGGAGGGTCGCGGCTGGATGGCAAAGTAGGCTTCAAGCGAGCGCTTCTCAGGCGCAGCTATGGACGTGCGCTTGCGCTTCTTCTCAGCGCCATTGAAGAGCTCCGGCTTGGTGAGCTTCTCACGGTGGGACTTCTCCGCCTCCTCCAGCCAAGCCTGCAGGATGGGTTTGAGCGCGATCATGTTGTTATGTGACAGCGTGAGAGACTCGAACCTGCAGATGGTGCTCTGGCTAAGCGAGCCTACGCCGGGGATTTTGAGGTTGGCTAGCGCGGAACCGACATCTGCTTGGGTCACCCCCAGCTTGATACGTCGCTGCTTGAAGCGCTCGGCGAAAGCCTCCAGGTCCCGCGGGTCGGCGTCCACGTCGCTCATGCAGCCCATGTGCGAAGGCAGACCGTGCGCATGGGCCATGCTGAGCGCTGCTTGGTGCATGGGGTTCATGGTGGCCATGTGCGGAGCATGAGCCGGCGTGGACACCACCGCGCCGTCGGGGCCAGCCATGGCACCCAGGGCCAGCCCGGGACTCAGGTGCTCCAGCAGCTCTCCTTCGAGCGCCTGGTGCGGCTGGTGGTGGTGGTGATGGTGGTGATGGTGGTGGTGGTGGGTGCCGGCCAGTGCAGACGGGTGCGAGATGGGTACAGATGAAGAGGAGGCAGCCGACGTGCACGGGATGGTGTTCATGGTGTGGTAAGTGGCGTCCGGCTTGAAGGGGCTGTGGTGGGGCGGGTGGTGGTGGTGACTCTTGGTCTGGGAGACGATGTCCACGGCGGCCAGAGCCTCGGCACGGGCCAGCAGACTCTCATCCAGCCCGCCGAATATATTGCTCTGCAATTGCAAGTAGAAGGCACACATTACGCTCAGTAGGGAATTATGCACACTCTCTCCGGAAGCCCCGGCCCAGTGCTCCACACTGCCACCGCGCCTACAACATTCCCAGAACGTTAAAATAGTAATAATGATAATAATCCTGAAAATAGGAGTTGAGCATAAGAGGCAAGCCACCGAGAGAAGCCCAGAGTGCAGGAGGAGGAGGAGGAGGAAAGTGAGCCTGCAGACACAACACAACACAACACGCGCACAGGCAACATCCCAGGTCATAAAAATTAATATGAAAGACAAGACCCGCTGAATACTTAAGAGGGAGAGGGGGGAAATTGGTTGGAGGTGTGGGGTGATTTGCTGTGCAGACATGAAAAAAACATCAAGCAGATAAAGGGGGCTGTCAAAATGTGCCTTTAAGCGGTGATTATGCAGAAATACGCACCGGTGGGGTTGGAAGACAAGCTCTCCGCATCGCCTCCGAGCCCCCGCCGCCGCCTCCTCCGCCGCTGCTGCCACTGCTACTGGAGCTGCTGCTCCGGCCTCCGCCGCCGCCTCCGCCGCCACCACCGCCGCCAGCATTGCTGGAGCTGCTGGGGGAGCTGGCTGAGGGCGCCGCGGGCGCGGAGGAGCCGGGCGAGGCGCTGTGCAGTGCCGAGTACTTGGGCTCCACGTGCAGGCTGCCGCCGTGCGGCATGCTGAACGCCTGCTTGCTGTTTAGGGACATCATCATCATCTTCCCGCCCGCCGGGGCGCTGGTCGGTATAGCACTCTTTGGCCCCAGCTGCCGGGACCTTCCAGAAAAGTGTTCGGTTGGAGCGAGAGCCGGGAAGGGCAGTGCAAAGTTGTGCTCAGCCACCGCCGCCTCCCGGCTCCGAACGCCCAGTCACCGCTACGGGCTCGGCTCCTCCGCTGCCTCCACCGCCAGCCGGAGCGAATGCTAGGCTCGGGGTGGCGCTGGTTACAGACCTCAACGTCCAAAACTGCCCGGACTCCTCGAGGCCGCGGAGTTATACTCCCCTCTCCCCGCGCCTGCCCCCGCGCCCCCTCCCTCCCTCCCTCCCCCGCGCCTCCTCCCTCTCCTACCAGGAAGCGCCTGCTCCTGCTTGGTTTCTAGCGTCGCCCCTTCTCCCTCTTTACTCCCCCCAGGTTCAGCTCCTTTCTGTTCTCCCAGCACCCGCCTCCCGCTCCCCTACCGCGCCCTCCGCCTTCCCTGCCCCCGCACGGGCTCTGATGTCGCCGCCCCTCCGCGGCGCCGGGCGGTTCCTACTTACGTTCGCGCCCTTGCTGATCCCCACCCAACCCGCCAGGTCCGGTGCTTCAGTCACCAGGCTGTGCCTACCTACGGGCCGGCACCCAGCCCCTCCCGCTTCTTCTACCGACTCTGAACCACTCTAGGCAGAGAAACTCCCAAATAAAGTTGCGGCCCAAACCAGCCTGGGGTGGGTTCTTCCCTGAACTACTCCGAGCGCCTCCTACCTGACTGCCTCTCCCCTGTCTCCAGCTTACCATTAAGTTCCAGGCCTTCGCCCCCACTCGGCTCGCCCCTCTTGGGAGCCAAGTGACCCTGATTCCCCACTCCCTGCCACTGCTGAGGACTTTAACGCAGCGGCCAAGCCGGGTCCTCCGTGCTGCTCTGCGCTCCCGCCTTGATGTGTGCGGAGGTCGGCGCTCGGCTTCGCGCCCCCTTGGCCCGCGGGTGCCTGGTGCGGAAAAGACATGGGTCGGCGGGGCTGCAGGGCTTTCTCTCACTCGATTTCTCGCAGCTCTCAGCGGATTGGACAGCTGCAGAGCCTGCTTGGGTCGTCTGTGCGCATGCGACTCCCCCCACCCCGCATCTACCACCCCCCCCCGCGACACCACACACACACACACACACACACACACACACACACACACTCACTCCCTCCCTCTTGCCTCCCCCTTTCTCTTTCTCCTCCTCTTCCCTGTATTCAATACACAGTAAGATGGGTCTTGGGAGGATCCACTGGCAAACCCTGCCTCTGGATTTATTATTCTTCATTAGCTACAATCAAAGGAAGAAGGGTAACTGACAGAGGAAGAGGAGGACCAGAAATTACAGAGCGCATGTGCTGCCGCATACCACCCCCCACAACATACACACGCGCGCGCACACACCCTCGGGGGCTGGCACAAGCCCCACTTATCTTCATTTCCACTGTCGCTCCGCGCCTGGAGAGAATATTTTTAGCCGACACTTCACCCGCACTTTTGTGCAGGTCCAGACCACTTTCCTGGAAATGGACGCACATTCTTAGTTCCAATTGCAAAAGAAGGCGATAAACACCCCCCCACACACACACACACACATGCACAAACACAAACAACACATGCACAAACTCATCGCCTTCCTCACCCTCACGCTCCCATCTCCTTTCTACTTTCTGCGGTGTTGGGAGCTGCTGTCGTCTCCCCAGAGCTCGAAAGGCGCGGAGTGCCAGCAAGGGTGAGAAGGCCCTGTGACCCGGACTCAGGAACCCGCGGGTGGCCCAAACCGGACAGGGTTGACCAGGAGCAGGTGCAGGCCCTAGGCGCCTGGGGAAGACGAGCAGGTGCGAGAGCAGGCGGCAGGCCTGAGAGACGCTGGCGCGCGCTAGGACAAAAACAAAGTGGAAAGGAGCGTGGAAAGTGAGAACCCTCGGGTGGTCAGCACACGGAAGCCCCGCGGCGGTAGCGGCGAATCGGGAGGTGTCTGTCCGCCCCTAACCTCGGTTGAGCGGGAAGGGTTCAAGTTGGGAGAGCTGTCCTGGGGAGTTAATCGGCATAATTCGAAACCCACAGCTAGAGTGCGCGGTGGGCTCTGTCCATGGTCCTTAAATCCCTTTAGCTTTCCTTCCCACTCTCGGGCTTGCCTTTCTCTGCCCTTGTGTGGAGGGAAATAATAAATACAGCCAAAGGGGATTCCTAGAAGCAGTGTCCCTGAGTGTGAGCCTGCAGAAGCCTGAGTGCTAGACTGGGAGAGGGGGGTGTTGACATGAATGAACCTGACTTGTGCCGGACGGTTCAAGTAAGTGCTTAGGTGTTTAATTTCTACCTCAACGGCCAGGATAATTTTCAAGGAAATAAAAAAAAAAAAAATAACATTGTATAGCTCTCACTGTCTTAAGCTTCGCAAAATGAAATAAATCAAAGTTAAAAGCTTGAGTATCATTTAATTATAGTGCGAACAGCGCTTTGAAAGAAGTAGAACAACATCTCTAAACAAATTATGACTGGGCCAGGAAGGAATTATTAGATTGAAATTTCATTTAGACTCGGGAGACGCCGCGCTTCACTGTGTAATCTGCTGTGCCTCATCTGATTTGTATGCTTAATTCAGCTTGACGAATTTATTAGTTTTCATAATAGTGAAAAAATTGAGCAGCACTATGGGCTAATGCATTGTGTATACTATAAATTGTATGTCATCGTGGAGAGGCTGAAGTCTATAGAAATCTTTTATTAATGTTGGTATAGTAGGGAGAATTTTCGTGCAAGCCTTGGAGAGGTTCATGCCAACTCCACTGCCCCTGTGTCTCACTGGTCCATTAACATATCGTCATACTAATTAGACCACTTCATCAGTGATATAATTTCAAACTTCAAATTATGTTCTAATTAACAAGGGTTGTCCAATTTGCTTAATCTTCAAAAGGCTTTGGGTGATCTAATTAGGATAAACTGCTAAGTATTTCAAAAGCTTAATAAAAAGTCATAAAAATATTTTGGGTGTGTTTTCTATCTGTACTTTTGTAAGGGCCAAAGGACCAAAGTGAGAGTGAAAAAGGATAATAACAGGAAGACAAATGTCTTCATCTACCATTATTCCAGATTATTATAGTAGGTGAGTCACAGGAGAAACTTTTGGGTATTACAATTCCTAAATAGTGTGTTTATGTGTTTAAATAAAAGCACAAGAATATCAAGGAGAAAAACCACAGGGGGAAAAAATTCTTCTCTTTCATTAGGTGCCTAATTAGATGTAAAGTAAAAAGCAACCCTGAGGATTTTCCCAAGCATTATTGTGGCAACAGTCTGCTGAACTTGAATTGCAAAATCAAATATTTGGGGTGTTTTGAACCTCTCCTTGTCCCCTCCTCCTTCATTGAGCTTAATTACTTGCAATAGTTGTTTTAATGTATGTTGTCACCTGGGAGTATTGAGAAATGCATATCGTTAATATGAATTAATCTTGATTTTAATAGCAACTGACAACTGATCTCCAAAATGCTAAACACTTGTCACCACTTCGTATGGTAAATAAGGTGGCATAATAAATTTATGAAATAGAGAGGGCACTCTTGAAATGACCAGACAAACTTTGTTTGATATGGAGTGAATTGACTAAAATTATTTTAAGCAAGAAAATTCCCAAGAGAATATTTTCCTGATTATTCAAATCCATATGTCATTAAATTAACCTTAATACCACTTTTTTCATTTCTCAGATATTTCTTAATAATATCTCTAATTCCAGACAAGAAAAAAAAAAAAGGAAACCCTTGTTTTTCAGCTCTCGAGTAGAGATAAACTAATATGTGATGGTAGAGCAATTCAAGAGTTTGTTTACCTGTATTTTCTTCCTGCTAGAAAACACATACATTTTTAAAAAGTCAAGTCAGAGCTAGACTTCTTTTTTTTCCCCACTCAAAGTGAAAAATGAACAACAGTGATTGTGTTGCATTAGAGGGAAAATGCAATTCTCCCTTCATCACCACGACTTGCAATCTTGCAATCTCTTCCTTCAGGAGTGTCCAGAATACCAACGTCAGTGCCGTGATATCAATAAAACACATTTCGGTTTTGCCCACAGGCATGCTGCGAAGTGCTCCAGCGAAAGTGGAAGCTGCTCTTGGAGGAAGGACTCCAGCCCCCTAGTTAGCAGGGGCCATCTAAACAAGTGGAAAGTTGGCAATAAACCCCAGGGGTGGAAGCAAATGGCTCTAGATTAGAAACGTGCTTCCTAAAACCTCAACGTACTCTCGCATGCCCAAGCCCCATCCGCACTTGTGCACATCTACAGACTTAGCTAAGTAAACGGAAAACCGAGAAACTAGAAACTAGAAAGCACAGGGATGGGGAATGCATCAACTGTGTGGTTCCAGGAGCGTCCTTCTCTTCGCCAAGCCTCTTTGTTTGACAATAGCTTCAGTCCCCTTCGCTGGCAGATGCGGACAGATGTGAACCGCCTCCCTCCCTCGCGCAAGGAGGAATCCACCAGTGCTTCCCAGCAGCCGGTCCGAGCCATAGGCTGCCCACCACCGTCGACCCGCGCCCAAGCCAACTCGACGGGAGAAATCACTGTCTCCTCCTTGTTTCTGGGTCTTAATTTACTATTAAAATTTTAAGCAGCACATTCATATTTTACCGGACCTAATGTGTTTTATTAAAATTTAATCTATTAAGGGCAATGTGATTTCTTTGTATTGCAAACAGAATTGAATTGGACCAAGAGAAAGATTTCTCAAAAGATAGATCTGGCCCTATTGTGCGCCATTGTGCTCTTGAGGAGGCAGGGGTTGTTGGAGGAAAGAGGGAAAGGACCGATTCTGTCATCCCATTTCCAGCGTTATAGGGATTTCAAGATCAGCCAGTCTCCTTCATATTCTGAATAGAAGATGAGCGTCCGGAGCTCCCTTCCGGACTCCGTGACTTGGGGCAGATGAGAGGGAACTGGTTGGTGGCTTAAACTCCTGGGATATGGGTGTTCCAGGGAAGAAGAACATTATCCCTGAGACCCAGACTTCAGGGGACTCCCGGGGACCTGGCCACAGAATGAGGTGCGGGGAAAGGGCGCTCCTGGCCTGGAGTGTTGAGATAGGGCTCCATGGTTAAGAAGTGATTGGTGCATTTTGTTCCAACATCTTCTGAGTATGTCCACCACTACCCTGTGCTTGTCCCTTTCCTTCCTCAGTGGCTCCGATGAGCCCTAAATCCCCTTTGCCTAGAGGTTAGAAGGAGCCCCTATTTTACTCAAAGATGACCAGCACCTCTGCAGCCTCCTCTCTGTGTCTTTCTAGCTAAGTCTCGCTGACAGCCTCCCAACGCAAGAAGTAAGCGAGCTCCAGGAATCTCCACATCCACCAGGACCTGAGCCTGGGCTAGGGGCCTGTAGTAGCCAAACAAGCCACTTAGGGCTCTGTCTAGGTCGAAAGAGGCTAAGCAAGGACAAGGAATGAGGGGAGGCACCGCAGAAAAGAAAGCAGGGGCTCCCCCCCTCTTTTCCCGGTGGAGAGAGAAGAGCAGAGCTCGGTTTCAAGGAAAGCGGACCTGGAGGCAGGGAATGCGTGAGCCTGGCAGTCCCAGGACAGCTGGATGCCTCCGAGGCTCCTTAGGCGCCCTCAGGAACCCACCAGGTAGGTTTGCTGGGATTGAGCGGGGTCAGGAACTCCCACGTGGGGACAGCTGATTGAAGGTACCAAAAAACCAAAATTTGCCTGAAGCCACGACTCCAGCCATCGGTATCCAACTCCAACCTTCCAGAGAGCAGGGACGCAAATTCACACATTTTCACAAGGACGCACACACACACAAACACACACGCACAGACACACACACGCTCACACTCGGGAACACTCGCTCAGACGCTCTTACTTGCTTCTCTGCTCTTCCTGTGCTACGCTTGGGGGTGCTTCGCTTGGGGGTGAGGGCAGACTTGTCTCCCCCCTGTGTTTGCTTGTCCAGGGACACAACTGTTTCGTTTTCGTCGCAGTGAATTTCCTTGGTCCACGTCTTTACCTCTTCTCAAAGTTAAGTCCAGTCACGAAACCAAACTTAAAGCATTGGAACAATCAATGAAGACTTCTGCAATCCATGGCGCCTTGCGCTTCCTGGAACTAAAATAAATGTAAGAAATCGAAACTTAATTACTTGAAAGAAATCCAGAAATCCTTCTGCATAATTTATCCAGTCATTTTTTAGTAGCTTTTGTGTTCGGTGCAGTGTATGTTAACTCTATACTTTTAGCTACGAACCGGCTACGATCCTATCAGGGCTCCCTTTGTGGGCTCCTTGAGGTTCCTGCCCTCCAACTCAGCCTGGGAATTTTGTCCTGTACACTAGGCTCCAGCCTCCTGCCACTCCTCACAGCTGACCAGCTTTCCTTTGCAGACAGGAATCCCCAGGGCTGAGCGTTGTGTGTAATTAATAAATGTAAAAGTTCATACATCCTCTCTTCTCTTTTTATTCACTAAGGCTATTATTTAAAAATTTTTGTGTTGCTTAATACTAGATCTGAAACCAGGCCTCTTAGTAAATAGAAGCCAGGGCAATTTCTCTGAGGGAACAGTGCATTATCAGAAAGTGCCATACTGGTGGCACTTTTCCCACGGGTGATGGGAAAATTGGTTGAAGGATGGATTTTTTTCTTTCTTTCCAGGTAAGTTTTTTTAATTATTGTTAACTTTTTCCTTGAAGTGTTGTTATCTTCCTAACAATTAAGTACTTAGTATTTGCTCTTCCTAAACCAGTCTTCAATGCACTGGACACTGATTTCTTCCCCTGATATCTATTCCTTTCAAACACTTGTTTCTCCTCTCCTTTAGTTTCTAATTAATGGAAAATCTTAATATGCATAAAGTGTTCAAAGATCTCTCATCTGGGGGTACCAGATAAAGTAGATGTTCTTGTCTTAGTTTAAAAATGCTGGCTAAGATCAAATGACTTTTGTATATACTGTGACTCTGGCATTAGGTACCACTGGGAATTTGGCAATCTGATGATAGCCAATGGTATGGTCAGTAGATTTCTATCACTAAATAGTACCTGATTGTGTTAACATGGTGAGAGGGACTCCATAGAAGCAAGATTTTTTTTTATAGACACCTCATAGAAATCTGAAGTAATGTTATGAAAGAATGAAAAATACATTGGGGAACAGCTTTGGAACTGCAGTACATTTTGATTTAACTTACATTAACAGAAATGTAATGTAAAAGTGAAAGGATCTAACAAAACCATTAATAATTAAAAAATAATTACAGATAGTCTATCCTTACTATTCATAACCACTCAACACTTTAGACAAAGAAAACGGAATACTCTTAATGGGAATGAGATGTGAGCAGACTGCTAATGAGAAGTTAACCAAGGACTGTGCATTTGTCAAAGGAGATGACTTTTCTTCCTTACCCCCACCTGCATATTTTTATTCCTTCAGAGTTAGCTGGGACCTTCATCTTGCATCAACATATACACTGAGTATCAGAGTTTATACCAGAGAAGTCTCTTGAGCAATAACAATACAGACCTTATTGAGTTCTGAGGATCGGGGGCACTAGATGGCTTGTCTATTAACCATCCTCACTGATAAATATTTACAGGTGCCTATGAAGAAATACCTGTATCTGCAACAGATTTTGGTCAGACAATCCCTTCCCATAAGGATTACCCAAAACAATGACTCTCCAAAGGCAGCAGTTTGTTCCCTGTACCTGTTTGTGATTTTTTTTCTTTAAAGGATAAACCATCCTTGAAGGATTCATTGTCAGTCTTTCTCTTGTACTCCTCATGAAAAGAGTAGTGCCCTAGTATTTTTTTTAATTGTGTGATTGTATTTTTGTGTTACCTAAATCGGATTTATTCCATTTTCAGTATGTATTTTTCAACATCCAAAGATTTTAAAGCAGTATCTTCCAGATAAGCAGGCAGTAAACCTTTAATCATGCACTAGGCCTTTAAAAAAAAAGAGTGTTGGAAAGAAGATATTTTCACTGAATATTCTCCTTTATTTTGTTTGAACAACACAGGGGACTGCCCCCAGAGTGCTCTGTTGACGTTGGAGGCACTGGGAGGAAATCAAAGGAGCCTGGGGAAAGCAAACTTCACTGCCTCTTTTCAGAGATAAAGGGAAATCTTACAAAAGGAGAGATTTGCAGACATACAACTGGAATTCAATGAAGTCATGGTTGAGGCATCTGCTGGGAAGCCACCAGGAAGTGGAGACTTGCAGCCCATGTCAAATCTTATGCATCTGAAGAATCTGAAGCCTCCTTCCTTCCTTCCCCATCCCCAGATGGATTAGAAACAAAACAGCACGTCTTTTGTAGGAAACAGAAAAACCTAAGGAGAAATGCTAATAGGTTGACTGTGAAGATTATGAATACTTCTTAACTATATAAATATGAATTGAGTGCATAAAACATGTGAAATTCCTTGTAGGCATACACTTTCACTTTTTTTAATTGCATCAGAAGGTCATTAAAACAACAAATGACAACTCAAACATTTATCCTGTTTAGAAATTGTATATATGGCTCATGATTTACCTATGAATCTCATAGATACAAAAGTGTGTGAACCAAACACAGAATTCTATTATTTGTAACCAAATGTGTGTCAATGTTTCCCTCTTCCTTTCTCTCTTTGATATACATGTATGGATCTCCAAGAAAAAGTCTAATTGATGTGTGCTTTGGTGGATGCTGTCACTTTGCATCTTGACTAGTTTTTCTTATAGGCATATGGGACATCAGTGGGCCCAAGCATCACATTAAACATGTTGTACTTGAAATCATTAAGAACACTCTTTCTCAAAACACGAATACTATATTTTGTGATGTCCTGTGCTTTTTTGGCTTTGAAGGCCAAAGTCTGCATTATCAACATTACACTCATCTGGTGTATTCCTATCCTCATATTTCATTGATTTCTGCTGGCCACATTTAACTACATGCTTCATCTAGATCACATAATCAGTTATTTCTATACAGAGCACCTTGATCTATTTGCTTCCTTACCTTCCACGTCAAATTACCCACTTTCTTCAATTTTGTCCACAGACCATTGATTTTACTGGAAAGGGTAAGCACAATAAGCTAGTTTCTTCCTGAATTGTAATTTGCAATATATTTATGCTAATCATCTGTAACAGCTATGGTAGCTCCATGCTCAACATCCCCTCCAGTCTCCTTCTGGTGTGACTTCCTGTAGTGCAGAGTCTGTGAAGCTAAAAATTACATTTCCCAGATGCTTAGAGCTCAGATACTGGCTGGGACCAAGAGGCAGAAGTGTGGGTCATTTATTCTCAGTTGGTGAGAATCTATGAGGAGTGGCACTTTTTCAGAGCCAACAGTTATGTGATGGTAAGAGGGTATATTATGAAGCCTGTGTTTCCCCAGTGCCTTCCTTTCTCCCTTTCTTCCTGATTGCAGTGGAGCTCACAGCTTTCCTGACAAGCTAGATCTTCAATGTGCTTATGGGAGTCATTCCTGGAAGTTTAGCCTAGAGTCTGCTACTTCAAACTTTCCGAAGATTTGTAGGCATCCACCTGTATTCAGTCTGCCTCTGCTTAAAATAGGTAAAAGTGGGTTCTGTTCCTCTCAGCTAAACCCTGACTGACATTCCAGCCTTAATATTATTTTATCTATAGCTCAGTTTGCTTTTGACTCACTTTTAATTGACTCTCCATCTCATTTCCTGCAGAATCCATTACAAACATTTTCCATTTCCATCATCATGATTTTGAGCACATAACTTCACAATTTACTAATAGTGCACTGCAATATGTCCCTGTAAGTGTTCTACTGCCACCTAACTATATTTTCTGTGTTTTTGCCCAAGATTCTCTCCTGTAAATATTAGTCTCCAGGTTACTCCTTCCATGTGCTTATGAATTCTTACTCTCTTTCCAATTTCAGGACATTCATCTATCAATTGACTCCTTTCTAATCTATCTCTTCTCACCCTACAAATTTATCCATGGCACATTAACCTCAGAATATAAATTAAGCAAAAACTTTCTTTTAATTTCTTCACTCCAGTGTCACTCTTCTTCAGCATCAAATTTTGGAAATGGTAGTTGCATTTACTGCTTCCATTTTCTTACCACCCAATCAGCTCTTAACCTCTGCCAAGATTATTTCAACCCTTAAATGTACACTGAAGGTGTTCCCTCTTAGGGTACTGATGATATTTTATATCACCAGTTATGTGGCACTTTTTTCAAAAGCAAGAGCTTCAAACTTAACATGTTGTGCTGGCTCTGTCAGTTCTTAACTGACATTTTGCCTCTCTAAAAGATATAATTAATAATTGCATGTTCTTCCCCAGGTTAGTGAATGGATTAAATGCTACACTGTATGCAAAGGACTTAGCATGTTTCCTTGTATGCCATGAGCACTTAATAAATGACAAGTAACAATATAACAATATTGATAACAATCTCTGCACACTGTAAGGGTTGGCCCTTCTCTCATTCTTGGTATAGCTCTCAGTGCATAATATGTAAAGGCAGGACACACCAGCCTTAGCAGAGTCATCTAAGTCCTATTTTCTCTTTTCTCGGTTTTCCTTCCTACCCTCTCTTGTCTATTAAACAAGACCAGCTCCCCACCAGCCTATCTTCTCCAGGCTTTTATATTAAAAATGTGGGGCTTACACAACTTATTCATTAATTCAAAGACCCATTCAGAGAAGCAGAGGACTAATTGTTATTGGCTAAATGCTTTATTTTGCTCTCAGAGACCCAAATTTTTGTGACCAGGCTTCCTTTTCTGGTTTAACATCATTTGTAGCTTATTCCCTTAAAAAATTTCTGAATTAAAAAAAAAAAGCATATATGGTATCTGAACTTAAGCTTATCCAGCATAGTTTCTTTTCTCAAGAGTACTCTGCACATCTACCTTCCAAGACACTGTTTCTTTTTCTTTTTTTTCTTTTTTCCCAGTTCCTGAAAGGTAGTGATTACCTAAGAATCTACCAACTTTGTTTTTGCTCCTTCCTTGCTAATTCTATTCATTTCAATAGTTTCTACTCTTACTAAAATACCTTCCTAACACACAGGACTCTGACCTCTCCTGAAAGTCAGTTTCACCTTCCAACAGTTTATAAGGTATTTCCATAGACTTATCTATTCTGCCTTCAAGCCCAACCCACATAAACACACATCACTTATCAGTATTTCAACTATAGAATTTATTACTTTCCATTTGTATATTTCTTCTCTTCTCTAACCTCCAATGTGGAAGAGTGAGGTTCCTAAAGACAGGGTCTATGTTTAAGTCCTTGTGGCCTCCACAGGACTTGATGATTAATTATTATTATTATTATTATTATTATTATTATTATTATTATTATTAGATCCTGTGTAGAGCAGGTATTTGATATGCATTTTCTGACTGACTGAATGCTCACTAGAATAGCATGTAATGTGAACATTGTGCATTAAAATCTCATTAATGCTTGTCCTCTTCTGAATCTTTGTTTCCTTTTCTTTTGGTTTGTTTTACTTGACCCAAATTACATTAATAGTTTAGATAATAGACTGAGGGAAAACATTTGCACTGACAAAAGACAAAAAACCCCAAGGCAGGGTGGGGTGGGGGGGACAGACTATAACAAAGCATTCTTGAAAAAATAACATTAAAAGAAATCTCATAGAAAAATGGACAAAGGATGTAAATTGGCAGATTACACACTGGCAAAGCCAAGTGCTAACTAGGATTGGAAAGATGCCAAATCTCACTAAGTATCTAGACAAATGCTAATTAACAACTGTAAGGTACCACTTTATAGCTATCATCTACATAAAATTTGAAAGTTAGATAATAATAACAACTATTAAAAATGTGGGCTCCATAACGTGATGTTGATAAATGTAAAATATTGGTACAGCAGTTACAAAGACCAAATTGACAATCCTTAGTAAAAATAATCATGAAAATACTGTGGCTTATGAATTCCACTTCTAGGTCGTACTCCCCAGAAATTAAAAGGTGACATATTTGAGGGTGTTCTTGTCAGTGTTGTTTATAATGGCAGAGAGGAAGAGGCAGCAGATATAAGCAATGTCTCTTATGAAAATACAGAAAAGTCTTGAAAGATGGAGTGAAAAGTTGAACAAAGTCTAGAGTATAATGTCATTTGTACACATGTACACAAGAAATGAAAAATTGTGCATCTTTCAAGGATATATATATATATTTCCAAAGGATATATTCAACTCAATATAATAATGTCTTAGTTTATGCTACTATAACAAAATATCTGAGACTGGGAACTTATGAAGAACAGAAATTTATTTCTCACAACTCTAGATGCTGCATCCTCCAGAGGGGAAGAGCAGAGGAAGTGAATCCACTTACCCAAACACTCTTATCAAGATCCTAATCCATTCATGCCCTCTGCCCTCATAACTGTCGTGCTCTACCCTCATAGCTTAATCACTCCAACTACCCTTATCACTTAAAGTACTCACCTCTTTCTATCACATTGGCTATTAGGTTTCAACACTTAAGCTTGAGAGGAGATACCATCATTCAAACCATAGCAGGTAAGTACTACGTGTTGGTAGGAACTGTGAAATAAATTCATTAAATGTTTTAAAACAGTGCATTTCCTTATACTGATGTTTCTAAGAATCTTTCCTTTGAAAACAATAAAAAAGCACAAAGACAAAAGACAATAATGTTTATAATTGTGAAAATTGGAAACAATCTAAATGCCCCAAAATATAGAAATAGGTTAATAACCTGTAATGCTACAATACTATTCAGTGATATTCAGCCACAATAATCATGTTTTCAGAGAAAATTTAATAACATGGGAAAATGCTTTAAAGTGGAAGCAAATAAAAATAAAGTGAAGCAAATATATAAAACCATAATTCTTTTTTATTCAAAATAAGGATGTAAATGCATGAAAACAGTAAAAAAAATAAGTGTGTTTTTTTGTTTTGCATGTTGATCTGAGAGATTTTAATCTTCCAAATTATTAACAATGAGCTTGTATTCCTCTTAGTACCCGAATTATACCATATTTAGATTTAGAGATAGTTTCAGATGTGAATCAGGCTATATACTCTTCATACGAGATTCATTGCCTCTCTTATTTAAAGTGCTATAACTAAGTGATCCATCAGCTGAACTCATTCACTATCACTAGTTGCAGTGAATATTTATAGATTGGAAAGGATATTTAATTAACACAAGAAGGTATTTTGCCATCTAAGTTTTATAGTACATCTCTGAAATGTGGGAAACCTCACAGACTTATACATAGGAACCAATTTTGACTATCACATATTCAGCTGGGGATTGCACAAATATAACCCTCTATATATGAGTTAAATATGCAATCCATATTGCTTCTCTTTCTCTAATGCTGGACCAAGATACTTCCAAGGTTGCTGAGACACAGGACAAGAAAGGATATATTATCAGATCCCTTATCCTCCTCCCCTTTCTAAAACTTTATTAGAGAAAAGAATGCACATTTGGCTAGTTTAAAGGAAAAAGATATTTTATTAAGAAGTTACAAGAAAAAAAAAAGAAGTTACAAGAACATTTGTATTCTCAGGCAGGATTCCTCTTCCTTGGGTTCCCTAGGTGAAATATATGTAGAGAATTTTTGTAAACTTGTCATTTTTAATTTAAAAAGCAATACCCAATGCAGATTGGATTTATACCCAAGAAGATACAGTTATTTCAATCTTTGACTACATATACATAAACAATGGCAGTTAGGTAAAATGTTTTTTGTTATTGTTTTTTTTAAAGAAAACCCCACAGTGGCAAGATAAGGAAGAGGTGCCATCTCCTATGTATTAGTGGCAAGGAGATAATATAGACAGTATTTTCATTTTTAACAGAAACACACCACAAGATTTTATGCCCATAGTGTCCAGGAAAGCAATTCCTGGTTCTTTAATTAGAAATTGGATTCAATTAAACACACATCACCTCACATCTCAAGACAAAGGTTCAAGTGTGAACTGGTGTCATTCTGTGGACTTACACTCTTCCATCAACCAAAGAACATATGGACAGTGAACCATATGCATAAGGTCGGTCGGTTGGTTGGTTTTAATCTAAGGCAGGAGTAATGTGATTCACATTTTTCTCTTTAACATCTCTTAATACTTTACTTAGTTGAATATAGATTAGTGATTTAAGTTCAAATATTTCTTCAGATGAAACACATCATAGAGGAAATTAAGAGACTCAAAAAATTCTTCTCCTTTTTTAAATTTTACTTAGAACCAAATGGTCTCAGAGGCTCTAAAGCAAGGGGGCAGGGAAGAATTGAGTAATTTTATCATGAAATTAATTTACAATTGGATTTGATGAATTAATACAAATCACTTTTTCTCAGATTGTCAACTTAATTTTTCAAATTACGTATTCTATACAATTTGCCCAACAATTTGCTTTATACTGATTTTAGAAAAATATGACCATTCAATGTTAAAACAAATATGGTCAAGTCCAGGTAAAGTCTAAAATTTAGATTCAGTCACAGTTGAAGCCTCATTTAATTACCAGGTAATTGGCATCAAGTGAATTGATTTTCTATGTTTATCTCAATTATTGATTTTAAAAAGTATTTGTTGAGTCCCTACTCAGCACTGGAACTATGCTAGACTAGTCTATAGATAATAAGTATACACCTATGACATTGGAAAGCTCCTAAGGAATCACCCCTGGGTACCCAGGAAGCCCTCAAGAAGGGAGGATTATAGTTTCAGAATTTTTGGACCCCAACTGAAAGCCATAGTGAGATCGTTTTTGGAAGAACTTCCTAAAGCTGAATGGGAAACTGGAACATATAGATCAGTGACTATTTCTATCTCATGATTTCAGAAGGTAACAAATTTGTGGGAGGAGTCCATGGGAGCAGTTTGTAGAAGTATATACTTGCCATTTCTAAATCTAATTGAGTAGTCCATTGCTCCCACCACAGTTAAAATGAAAAAGATAATTATAAAAGTGAGTTTTCTAAGACACTGGGGAACTGTGGAAACAATGAACTTAGGAACAAATAAAACCGAGGATAAGAAAGAGCCCTCCCTCATTTAAATGAGATCAGATTGAAGGCTCTTTCTCCTGCCACAGGTGACATTAGCTAATTCAAAGCATGAGCTGCAAACTACGCTTGGCACAGGCAGAGTGGTTCTATTGCAGAAGAGAAACAAGAGGAAATTACACAACCACCCATGCTAGTGTAACAGATTGAGACAGGAGCATCACATCCGTGGTGTATTTTTCCATATTACATGGTGCTGGGCACTAAGACAGCTAGGGAGGCAGGACAGCTGGGCCTCCAAGCAAGACCCAGCAAGACCAAGACTGGTCTTGGCAAGTTTCACCTGGATCAAAGTTCTGGTTCTGGGCAACCCAAGGTATTGGAGGACAAGTTAGAAATTTTTAGGCAGGGTACTCCAAAGCCTAGGGCTCCAGAAGTATGGGGCCTGCCATGGTGTCCAGTTTAAAAGCTATTCTGCCTGAATGAACCATGACAGGAGATGGTAAGTTTTTGAAACAATTTACAGTAGTTACAGAAAAAAATTACCAGTCAGGCCAGGAAATAAGACCAAATAACCAACAACAATGACAACAACAACAACAACAAACCCAAAGGGGAAAAAACAACAGATGATAGAATGAACCCAATAGGTGGTACAGATATTTAAATAATCAGACAGGCACTTCTAAGTATGAATAATATGCTTAAGAAACTAGATCACAGTTGTAATTCACAAAATTCTAGAAATTAATGAAAGAATAACTGATATTAAGAACCCATTGAATTATACATAGGAGAAGATAGGATTATTGGCCTAGAATATGAGTTTGGACTCATTGTGGAAAGAAAAGAGGAAGAAAACACAAAGAGAACCACAGCTTCAAAAGACTCAGTGGATGTCCAGCAGGATAAATACAAAGAAAACAAGACTCAGACACATCATAGTAACACTGCTGAAACCAAAGAGAAAGAGAAAGTCTTCATACAACCAGAGGGAAAAAACATGAGCTTCAAAGGAACAAGACTTATAGTAGACTTTTCAAGAAAAACATGGAATGATATAGCTAAAGTGCTGAAATACAATAACAGCCAATCTATAACCTAATAGCTGAGACAATTTGCTTTACAATGAAGATGAACCAAAGACTTCTCAGAGTAATGTTGAAAGAATTTTTTGCCAGCCAAACTATAGCCAAAGAAATTCTAAAATGAATTCTTGAAGAAGGAACATGATTCAAGAGACAGGCATCAAAATTCATGAAAATTGGAGAGCATTGTCAAGTATTAACAGGGGTAAATATAAACCTAAGCAGAATTAAAATAATGAACAACTCCAGCACAGAAGGATGTCAAGGGGTTAAATGAAGCTAAAGTGCCCTAACATTCTGTGCTTCTCAAGAAGAGATGAGGTGTTAATGTGTAGTAAATGCCACCAAGTTAAGGATGCATGTTGTGATCCTCCAGTAACCAAAAGAATAATAGGAGCTAAGAGGGGAAATGGAATTTTTTAAATGCCTGCTTAAGATGAAAGTTAATAATAGGGAACAATGACCAGAGACAACAAACAAAACAAATAGTAATAGGGGCAATTTAAACCCACATAGATCCGTAATTACATTAAATGCAAATAGGCTAAATATCCCATTTAAACAAGCACCCTCTAGTCACAGGGTTGGTAAACATTTTTTGTTAATCAGCCACATAACATTTTAAGTTTTGCAGGCCATATATGTCTCTGCTGTCTATTCTTCTCTCTTTGATGTTCACAACACCTTAAATATATAAAAACCTTTGTTAGCTTTCAGATTGTGCAAATCAGATAAACCAGATTTGGCTCAAGACCCACAGTTTGCCATTCTCTGCTCGACAATGGTGTAGATGATTTCCACGATGATATGTATTTAGGGCCCACCATGTACTAGACACTTAAGAACATCATATGAATTAACTCATCTAAGCCTCATATTAATCATGTGAAATAAATACTGCTATAATCTCTGCCTTCCTGAAGAGGAACCTGAAGTACAGAAAAATTAAGTAATTTGCTCCAATCTTAAAGTAAATGGCCAAATTAAGGAGTCTAGCTCCAGAGCTGACTTTACTGAGTTATTAGTAACAGTTCTAGCTAAATTTGTAGTCCTCAGGAAAACAGTAGCAATATGTTTGCTTAAAAGAATCTTGCCTCTGAAGGCTAGAAAATAGGTCTAGCTGGGGACTTGAAATATCCTAAATAAGATCCAGCTTCCAGCAAGAATTGTTGGCTCTCTTAATTTATATTGCAAAAGTCAGGGCTGTTGATTTGCCATAGCTCACTACATCTTGGAATCCATTTTTCTTTATCAAGTCTAAATTTCTTCAGTGTTCATGAAAGGACATTTTTAAGAAAACTACTGTCTCAATATGATGCTGACCTGAGTTGCTTTTGAAGACAATCCAGTCAATCTCCAATACTATTTCTGCCACCTTAGAGATAGGTGTGGATCAACTGTAGTATGGCAAGTCTACAAATTTCTTGGAGCAAGTGGTTCATATCAACCTGAAAATAATTTGCAAGTAAGTACAGATGCAGTCTATATTTCCATTACTTACGTGTTTATATGTTTATAAAAATAACAAGTATGTAATCACATTGTTGTTTCTTGCTCAAATTTATAGGGCTAATGTCCTTATTAGATAATGAGCATTGTATAGGTGTTTATCAAAGATCAATTCACAGTTATTTTCAAAAGCTTCTAATGTTTCATCTTTATGAAATATTTTTATATAAAAGGATATAATTGAAATACGCAGTTTCCAAGTGGTCATAGTTGTTAATAGCAGTTTTATGCCTTTTTTTCCAGAAAAAAAATGTAATTACAAAATAGTGATAGCATAATACAGTAAGTTTTGAGTTTATGATATTGTATAAGCATTTTATGTCCAATCATTTAAACAATGAAATATATTGTTTTAGATTTATAGCTTAGGTATTAAGCAATGTGTCCTAGTCAAAATTTCAACACAGAAATCCTGTAATAAGGGCATTTTTGAGGCTAATTTACCAACAAACTTGACATATACCTGGAAATACCTTTATATTCTCAATTATTTCTCCCTGAATATTTTTTTAGCTCTTAAATAGGCACAAGTGCTGTATTTGATTATTTTATGTTCAAAATATTATTCTGAACAGAAATAATTCTGAAAAGAAGTACTAAATCATCAGAACAATAATATAAAATATTTCCTCTTAAAGCTCAGCTCCTTTTTGCAACAGCCAAACCTCTTAGTAGTTCCCTTAGGTGTTGTGAACCCATTAAGTCAATGAAGTTTTGCCACAGTGAACACGGAAGAAAAGACTTTAATTCCAATTGGTGCTAAATGTATAAGCACAACTTTCTACATTCCTTCCCTTTACAGGTGGACTGCAAATCCCCAGATGTAGATTCATTTTAATTTTGCTTGTTTTCATTCTTCATTCCTCCTGGCAACTTCAAATTCTTGCCAAATAACTATCCCTATCCTTTGGCCCAGTTTCTCTGGCAACACAAAAAGAGAGAGCAAATCACTGGAGATGTTCTTGCTGAGACCAAACATGTGGGGCTGCAGCAGTTGGCAGGGTTTTTTAAATTATTATTCTCCACTAACAAAAGCCATAGAAGAGGTTTCTAAGGTGATACATTTTGTTCATTGAAGATTTCCCTCTGAAGACGTTTTCAATCAGAAGGTACCTTCAATGTCAAACTGACTCCCTGGATTTTTCAGCCCCACCACAACTTTTTTACATGCTTCTGGTTGTTTTACTCCCTCTTTCTGATTGTTTTACTCCCTCTTTCTGTTGGAGCCCTCCTTCTTCCAAGCTCTTCAAAACCAGCTTTCAGAAAAGTCTCTGACACATTCACTCACATTAAGGCACAAGTGGCTTATTGATACATTAGGCAGCCATCATGAGCCACCTTCTGTGGTGGTTAATTTTAATGTGTCAACTTGACTGAGCTAAGGGATGCCATTTAGCTTGTGCCACAGCTTAGATATAAAACGTCCTGCAAAGGCCCATGTGTTAAAGGCTTTGTCCACAGCCCAAGGTGCTATTAGAAGGGATGGGACCCTCAAGAAATAGGACCTACTGGGAGGTCGTAGATCGTTGCAGGTGTGTCCTTGATGGAGACTTAGAAATTCAGACCCTTGCTATACTCCCTTTCACTTTCCAGTCACCCATAAGGCAAATAGCTTGCCCCACCATGCACTCCCCACTATGATGTTTTGCCTTGAACCTCCAAAACTTGATCCTTTCCTTAAGTTGATTTAACTCAAGTATTTGTTGGTGATGGAAAGCTGATTGATACAACTGGTGAAACATTATCTCTGGGTATATCTATTAAGGTGTTGCTGGATGAGGTTAGCATTTGAATGGGTGATTTGAGTAAGGATCATTCTCACCAGTATGAGTGGGCACCAACCAATTCATTAAGGGCTCAAGTAGAACACAAAGGTGGAAGAAGGGCAAATTCCACCTCTCTGTTTGGAATGGGTCATTCATCTTCCCTCTGACATCGGAGCTCCTGATACTTGGGTTTGGGGACTCAGACCAAGAGCTACACAATCAGCTCCCTTTGGTCTTAGGCCTTTGGCCTTGACCTGAGTTACATCATTGTCTTTCCTGGTTTTCCAGCTTACAGACAGCAGATCATGAGAATTCTTGGCCTTTAAATAAATATTTTTTACAAAAGAGATAGGAAGGATAGTAGAATGAAACAGACATTATTATTACTCTGTGTATATATGTAGAATGCATGACCAATGTGATTCTACAACCTGTATAATCAGAAAGATGAGATGTTATAATCCCATCTGATTCAAATGTTTGATATGTCAAGGTCATTGTACTGTCATGTGTAACTAATTAAAACAAATTTTTAAAAAGTATTGGCCTTTATAATAATGTGAGCCAACTTACATAAAATATATGATAAATATTTGGATGTGTGTTTTTGTTTATCTAAAGAACCTGACAATTACATCTTTTCTGGTTAAATTTGCATTTAAACAGCATTCATCAAAGTGCATCTATAGTAGAAGAGTGTCTAACATTAACAAGGAAGGCAATGGTAGAGAAGAAGTGAACCTAAAATTTTATAATCCTACTGAAAGAATATATGATACACAAAGGCTGAACTACTTACATTCATTTGGTAAAACAAGTGGAGAGTTGTCCTGTTGCTAACTAAACTTTAACCATGTGAACAGGCAATATGTAAAATTGAAGACAATTTTCTTCAATATGTCAACATGTACTAAAGTATCTACATGAATATAAGACTGATAGAAGATGACACATTTGTAAAAAGAAATTTATATTTAATTCAAACTAGTTTCTTAGAATCTAGTAGAAGCTACACAGCTAACAAGCTGAAATTATTTGAAATTTTACTCATGTTGGCCTTATTACTTCAATGAATTGCTCTTTTCCATTTTTATGGCTAATGAAAAACATGGTTTTCAAATGATGAAAACTATGAAGGCTAAAGCTGAAAAATTTTTTCTTAAGGAAAGTTCTTTTGTACTTGTGCAATTTGAAATGGCAGCAATTAGTTTCTTAGTGGGATCTAATCACTTGCACAAAGGAAAAACATATCATTTTAGATACAGAATCAGCATTTGATTTGATCAGAAAATTCCTAATTTGAAGAAAGAAAAATTGCTTCAGGGCCTGGGTGGGCCAAGTAGTGAACCACGCATGTAAAATATTGAGCTTTGATTAGGAATATAAGTAATTATTAGCTTATACCACATGGTATTTCTCCTTTCTTCTCTTTCATTCTCTATATCTGCAGGGTATTTTATAAAATTTAACTATGGGGAGGAGGGCGAGCTATCCAAGGGATCCTTGTCTTCCCTTAACTCTTGTTAACACGGATCCTGAAGGCCTTGGTTAAATGCAGAGTCCTACAGTCAGAGGGGTAAGAAAAATCAGATGTGTCAGCCGTGGTCAGAGTACATAGCATTTTGAAGTTTCAAAGACAAATTGTGTCTGGTTCTTTTTTTTTTCTAAAATGACAATTAATTGTATTTTCAAAAACTAAATATGAACATATTCAGTTTTAGGAATAGAGCTTTTATATCAAAATTACCATTGAGATCATGTAGCCCTTCCCCCCCCCGACTTTATATTTATGGAATTAATTTTAATCAAGTCATTCTATTTATCCCCAGTGATAAAGCAGTACTATTATCTCAGTTTTTTAGTTTAAAAAAAAAAAAAGTTTGTTTTGCTAAACATTTTTCTGAGACTCAAAACACTGACATTTCAGGGAGTGACTTTCTAAACTTTCGAAATATATTGTATATTTTAATTTAAGAAATTCTGCCTAAATATATAGACATAATGAATGAACTGGTTGATTTGGGTAATTATTCAGAAAAATTCAACACATACTCTCAGTCGGTTTCCTTTTATGAGAGACAGTCTGAATACCTCATATCCACAATTTTCTGTGTTTATCAATCTAAGGGCTGAATTGCTAAATAGAACCAAGGATTGGAGAATCATTTTTCACAGGATGTGACTCTTTTTCTATTTCTCAAATGTCTGACCAGAACTTGCTGTTCACCTCCTTAATATCTGAAGGAATTGTGTGAGTTCTGTACTGAGACAACATAAGGACAAGATGATAGCCCTATGGATGAGCAGGTAATTCAAACCAGAAGAAAAGCAATGATGAGAAATGTCAATGTGTAGTTGACTTTGGGCTTTGGTCATTTTTGAACCAGTGCTGGTTGGAATCTCCTTTGCTCATTGGCCAGTTCTGTGTGTCTTGCCCATTCTTTCTTCTTTTTAAATTAATACATATTAGCTACCTAGAATGATGTGTTTCATTGTAGCATGTTTGTACATGTATACAATATACTTTGATCATATCTATCCCCCCTTATTCCCCCCTCCCCCTTATAACCTTTTTCTCTTCATTCTACATATAAGGCAAAATGTGTCTGAGGCTGGCTTAACACGATTCTGTTTTTGGTGCTAGAGACTGAGCCCAGGGCCTTTTGCATGCAAGGCAAGCACTCTACCAACTGAGCTATCTCCCCAGCCCTTAATGATGATCTTCAGTTCCATCCATTTTTCTGCAAATGCTGGGAAAACTGGATATCCATATGTAAAAGATTGAAACTAGATTTCTCCCTCTCTCTCTCTCTCCCACCCCCTGAATAAAAAACCAACTCAAAATGGATCAAAGACTCAATATAAGACCTGAAACCTGGAAACTGCTAGAAGAACACATTGGAGAAACACTTCAAGACATAGGCACAGACAGTGATTTCCTGAATAGTTCTCAATTAGCTCAAGAAATAATAGAAAAATCCATAAACAGAATTGCATCAAATTAAAGAGTTTCTGTACAGCAAAGGAAACAATACCAGTGTGAAATGAGCCTTTATTCATTTTACTTTGATCCACACTTACCTATCCTCTTTTAAACACTAATATTAACTCAGCAATTACAGAGAACTTGTTATGTTGTTCACAATTGTGCTCAGGTATTTCCTTAGATTATAGGCTTTCTGATTCACACTAGAGTTCATTAATTATTGTTTTCTCTGTTTCTAATCTTATTGCTGATTTCCATGGCTCAAATGCATACAATGCAAGACACTCCAGAAGAGGATTCTCCTGGGTCACACTGTTTCTACAGGAGTTTTTTTTTCTCTGATACACTTCTTCAAATTTTGAGAACGATTCATATTCTACCATGAATACAGGAAAGAAGAAAAAGAAACCTTTGGAAGAGTGTGGAAAACTTTAGCCACTGTTTAACATTTTAGTTTCTTTCCCTTCACTCTAAAGGTTCCTTCTGCTGTGGCAGTGTTTTCCATAGAGGAGAAAATTGGTGGGCATATGCATAGGAATAATAAGTAATAGCACATGTCCTTCAATCATCATCATCATCATCATCATCTTGTTTGTGGAGTTCTATTTCAGAGGTAGAATGCCTAATTAGAAACTTCAACTTTAAACATCTGATATGGAGATTTTTGAAGTATAGATGTTTAAAAATATCAGGAATAGATTTATGTTTACCAACATTTTCAATTTTACCTACACTGAAGAGACAGAAAAAAGGGAGGTCTAACATGGTACACATTCTTTATACCAGTCATTCAACTCTACATGCTTCATAAAACAAACAAAAACAACAACAACAACAAAAAATAAACCTCTCAATAATTCACTTGACACAATTTACCAAATACCTACCATGTTTGACTCTGGAAGGCCTACCAGACCAAGTGCTATTTAAATCCTACAGGAATCGAGGAAACCAGCTCTATGGGTTTATGGAAGAAAAACAGGCCAGGAAGATCAAAGAATTTCACAAAGGCCTGAAGCAGGAGAAAGCATGATTCCTGAAAAACAGCAAGAAGGTCACTAGAAAAACATAGTGTAGGGTTGGAACGACGGAAGAGTTGTCAAGGATGAGCTCAGAGAGGTTGCAGAGAGATAGACCATATGACACCTGTCACATTAGAATGGATCTAATCTAATGTGACAGGGAGCCATTGTAGAACTGAAAACAGAGAAGTGTATAATATTCTTGAGACCAGAAGTTTGGATTACATGAATATATGCAGTCATTTGGAATCTGTGATGTGATGGGACAAAATCTTGATTAGTTAGAATATTCTGTTATGGAATATAGTAGCTATTTGGTTTTTCTGACCCAAATCTGTTTTGGCTCTTATTGTTAAGATGCTTTTAGAAGGTATACAGCTAATCTGATTATAGTAATGAAGGTAGAGTAATTCTTTATGCCTCCTTTTCTAATGGCAAAGACTGTATCTACCCTGAAACGTCCTTAATTATGCTTATGCTGTTCAGTGGGAGGGAAGTGATGGAATCTACCTACGGTGTGCTAAGTATGTAATAATCCCTTCCAGACCTAGTAAACTAATAATTTTTTATTAGATCATACAGTCCCTTCTAAATATATTTCTACAATTTGTATGATGGTCTTAGTGGTGGTCTCCATAGAAAAAAAATTAATGAAACGGATACACTTTTATGTATGAATACACAATTATTAATAATGAATATGGAATTGTATATCCATGGAAAATAATTCTGCATAACAGTAAAAAGGACTGAACTGTCAATACACACAATATAATGGAATTTCAGTAGTCACCCTTCTCTGGAGTTTCACTTTCAGACGTTTCAATTAACTGAAAGTTTCACTTTCAGACGTTTCAATTAACTGGTCAAATGCAGTTTGAAAATGTGAAGTGGAAACTTTCAGAAATAAACAATTAAGAAGTTTTAAATTGTGTACTGTTTTGCATAGCATGATATTAACTTGTGCTGTCCCACTTCATCTTGTTTGGGATGTGAATTAGTCCCTTGTTAGCATATTCGTGTGGTATATGCTACCTTTCCATTAGTCACTTAGTGGCAATTGTTTTTATCAGACCAACTGTCATGGTATATTAGTGTTTGTGTTCAAGTAACACTTATTTTACTTAATAGTGGCTCTAATGTGCAAGAGGAGTGATACTGACAATTTGGACATCCCAAAGAGAAGCCATAATGTACTTCCTTTAAGGGAAAAAATTACAATGAGATATTTTTGAGAGAAAAATTATTTACATAATTTTAATTGCAGCATATTTTTATAATTGTTGTATTTTATTATTATTGTTTTCTTTTTGTGCTCATGTATAAATTAAACTGTATCATAAGTATGTATGTATAAGAAAAAACATAGTGTGAATATGATTCAGTGTTCTCTTGTGATTTCAGGCATCCACCAGGATCATATATTATATCTCTTATGGATAAGAGAAACCACTGTGGTTGTTACTTTTATTCAAATTTGGATAATCTAAAAGTAATATGAAGAATATTCAAAATAAAATTTCACTAAATCAGGACTTAAAATTGGTTAGGTATTAGATAATTGACATTTTCTTACAAACAAAAAACTCTTTGCTCACTCAGGTTAACTATTCCTTCTTCTCTTCTTTGCTTTTTAGATGCCTTTTTAAATGCCTCAAATTTAATAATTATCTTAATAATGTAACAAATATCTATAAAATCTAATATAATTTGTTATGTTTTATTCCAAAAGGAAAAATAAACCATCAGCTTTTCAAAATAATTTATTTGCATGGTTTCTTTACAATGAAATCCACATATTAGCATTCCAAAGAGCAGAATTACCTTAAAAATGTATCTTTCTGAGTTGTGGGCTTAGCTCACTGGTAGAACACTTGCCTAGTTATATGTGAGACCCTGGTTTTATCCCCAGCTCCCCCCACCACACACACATGTGTCTTTCTACCAAAAGTACTAAGAAGCATATCAGCAGAACAGTAAGAAAAGTTGGTTGTCTTTTAAAGGCTATCCCTCACTATTTCTGCCAATGTCTGGAAAAAAGAGGAAGCCTATCAATCAATAGGTACTGCATTTCACACAATGCCAGAAGCACCTTCAAAAGGTATTGGAAAGCCAGTAAATCACCTGAGATGATCCTCAAATAATTAGGATGGAGGTGTTCTTCTGACATTTCTGGCTCATCTTGGGGCACTGACAGCAGACCCAGAGCATTCCCCTGAGTCTTGTCTCAAGAGTGTTTGGCTATTGTTCCAATACGATTCTGCCCTTGCAGCCATCTCTTTGCTCTCTTTCAACATGAGTGACTAGTGATTGAAAAAGAAATTTAATTTGGGGGTTCAGACTTTCACATGTATTTATCAAATAAAGCTTGCTCAATGTGTTCTCTAAGTCTTATAAATATTTGGGACTTTTCTCTCCTTTTACCTATCCTTCATTAAAAGGAAGCTATTGAAATTTCTCATTTTAATTATGACTTCATCAGCTTCTCCTGTAGTTTTATATGTTTCTCTTTATAAAACTGAGCCCTTATTATTATTAAAAACATGTGATTGAAGAATTATTATATCTTTATTATGAAGCAGTGCTTCCTTCCTTCCTTCCCCCCCTTCCTCCCTCCTTCCTTACTTCCTTCCTTTGGTGCTGGGGATTGAACCAATTGAACCCAGGCCTTGTACAAGCTAGGCAAGTGCTTCTACCACTGAGCTACACCTACAGCCCCATGAAACAGTCCTTTATCTCTATACAATGTTATCAATGTTATCACTTATCCTTAATAATGATCTTTAAGATAAAGTCTATTTCATCTCATAGTAATATAGGAACACCAGATTTCCCTTCATTAATTTTATTTATTTATCTTACCTTTAAAAAGTTGGCTTTAGTGGTTCCGGGTTTTTTTGTTTTATCATTTAACTACTTTGTTTTTGTTTTTTTAAAGGTAACCCTTGAAATTTTATCATGGATACTTAACAAGTGGAAAAAAATTTTAAAGTTAATTAATGTATTCACCTTTCTTCCAAAAATAGAAATATCTTAGAAAAATCTTATCCCAATTGCCCCCTCCCCAAATTATATTGATTCATTTTTAATAGGATTACTTTGGCTTCTGTGAGGAGGATAGAGGGTAGGGAGGGCAAAAGGGAATAAGAGGAAGCTAGTCAGGAAGCACCGGCCCTGGTCTAGGCAGCTGATGATGGTGGCTTAGATTGATGGATTGGATGCAGTAAGACCATTAGGTGCAATTGCTTCCCAGCATAGGATGAAATCAAAGTACTGTCTCATACAAGGTATCTCTTTTCAATGTGTATAATAATAAATAATAGCAAATATTTATTGAGGGCCCTTAGGAGTCAGGCACTGCAGTAACACTTAAAATGGATTTCTGCTTTAATTCTTGAAAAAATCCTGTAAATAAATTTTTTTGCTTCATTCCCCCAAAGAGAGACCCAAGGTTGCAGCCTAAGGATGTGGCCACCCTGAAGCATGAGAAAGGCAAGAAGCCAGGCCACGCCATGACAGATAAACTAAGGGGCTGTGATTGACCCAGGAAGAAAATCACCCCATGGGAACCAGCAATTTAAAATCACCTTGCTTATTTGTTCATTTGTGTTATGTTTTGAAGGTTAAATACTCTCTTCTTCTTTGGAGGACCCCCAGCTTTGTACTCCTGCCATTCTCTCGGTTGCCTTTTTCCTTTCTCTTTTCTGATTTGTACAGAGGAATACATGCTCACACTGTTGCATAATCATACATATATACAATTATGTATATTTAATGATCACTGTAAGTGAATAGTCATTGAAAACTCCCTCTGTATTAGATGCTGAGACACTTGAGAGTTGTTTACTGTCTGTCCCACATTAAGAGAGTTTTTGTCATTGAATACTGTTTAAAAGTGATAAAAAAATTTTAGTGAGGTTTTGATTATGGGTATTCATTTCCCCAATTTATAGATAAATAACATTCTTAAAAGTTGTTTGAAATCTCGTCTTCATCTCTGCATATAGCAATAATGATAGTCAGTACTTATAAACTTCCTCCCGTGTATTCAGTACATTATGGATGATTATTTAATCTTCCAGAATAGTATGAAGTAGGTAAGTGACTCTCATTTCAGAGACGAGCTAACAAAAACTGCAAAAGACTAAGTAATGTGCTGAAGGCCACACAGCTTTAGGAATGGCTAAGTAGGAATTTTCACCCAGTTCAAGTTTTGGCCTCACTCCTAGAAACTCAAAAAGTCTATTGAAGTCGT
Organism: Ictidomys tridecemlineatus; assembly: GCF_052094955.1. Lineage (NCBI taxonomy): Eukaryota > Metazoa > Chordata > Mammalia > Rodentia > Sciuridae > Ictidomys > Ictidomys tridecemlineatus. The sequence continues at coordinate 127,957,827 of NC_135485.1, forward strand.
AAATGCAGTGTCAATAACACTTCTTAGGAAATCAGAGTTTACCAATTCTCCTTGATCTTTTCTAAACCCTGAGTACTGACTGAACTTGAAATCTTTCGTGGTTCAGAACTTAATTCCTCTAAAGTTGAGCAGTCCCTAAACTAGAACTTCTCTAAATCGGAAATGATGCAGGATAGGTGTAGCATGCCATGGGGCAAGAGGAGACCCCGGTAATGGATAGAGAGGCTAGAAGGAGGAAGAGGCAGGGCCAGGAGTGCAGGCCTTGATGCAGGAGGCAGAGGCGGGGACTTGGATCTGGGCAGACTGTAGCAGGTACTAGCTGAAGAAACTTATAAATAGGTCATAAGTACACGACAAGTGACAAGTGACCGATATAGTATATTCTGAGAGACGTTCTGCTCTGGGGGTACAGAAGTTTAACTTAGAATCCAGTTTTTAGGTGTGAGCATTATCAGTTGTTCCTTCCTTTCCCCTCCAAAGACATTCTAAGAATTAAGTTCAAGTTCATTTCGGCAAAGGGGAAGGTAAGAGAATTTTGGTGAAGACAATTTAGAGGTCACCCTGTCCAATGTCTTAATAGAATTTTATTTATAGTATTCTTGTGGGACCTAGGTTATACAAATTATTAATTTTTTTGGCATTTTGTAATGACTTTTACATAATAGGTGTCCAAAACACATTTGATGAAAGAAAGTGAATTCTCAAGTCATCAATACATTTTCCTAATCACATTGAAAATGCTTGAAGACCGGATTACAAAAGCAGTCGGCATTGTAGCACATTAGCAGGGCACATCTCTTAGACTTTTATTTTAAGCAAAATATTTCCAACTACTTTAAGAAACCATTTTATTGCCTCTCTGCTAAAACAGGGATCACCATTGCCTAAAGGGGAAAGTCACAATTGCCAATCATGGGTTGTTGGCCAACTAACATCTGGGCTCTTACTTAACTCCGGAATCTTCTTTCTCTTTGTGGTGCCTGCCCCAACTTGCCAAAGGACCCCCAGCTTTGTATTCCTGCCATTCTCTCTGTTGTCTTTCAGAAGAACTGAGAGTCTATTCCCCCCGGGGTTGAAATTCTCATGTTCCCTTTGTATCCTACACCAACTTCAATAGCATATTTTTCTTTTACTTGTCTATTTCTCTGTACTAGATGAAATTATTTTTTAAGGGCAAAAATCACATCTTGTTCAGCTTTGTGTTCTCAATGAGCAGTGTAGACTATGCTTACCACAGATGTTTATTATCATTATCATTATTATGAATTTCAGTACTGGGGATCTAACTCAGGGCCTCATAGATACTAAGCACAAACTTTATCACTAAGCTAAAACTCCAACCCAACAAATTGTTTATTATTAGATGCCTATCAGCAGCTTTTTAGGAAAAAGAAGAAATGTGTCAGCATTAAGAATTAAAAGAGTCAAATGGTGGTTCCATTCCCAGCTTTCCCAGGAATCTCCAAACTGCTTTCCAAATTGGCCGCACCAATTTGCAGTCCCACCAGCAATGTACAAGAGTACCCTTTTCTCCACATCCTCGCCAGCACTTGCTGTTGTTTGACTTCATAGTGGCTGCCAATCTTACTGGAGTGAGATGGTATCTTAGGGTGGTTTTGATTTGCATTTCTCTGACTGCTAGAGATGATGAGCATTTTTTCATGTACTTGTTGATTGATTGTATATCCTCCTCTGAGAAGTGTCTGTTCAGATCCTTGGCCCATTTGTTGATTGAGCTGGGAATGGAACCACCATTTGACCCTGCTATTGCCCTTCTCGGACTATTCCCTGAAGACCTTAAAAGAGCATGCTACAGGGATGCTGCCACATCAATGTTCATAGCAGCACAATTCACAATATCTAGACTGTGGAACCAACCCAGATGCCCTTCAATGGATGAATGGATAAAAAAAATGTGGCATCTATACACAATGGAGTACTATGCAGCAATAAAAAATGACAAAATCATAGAATTTGCAGGGAAATGGATGGCACTAGAGCAGATTATGCTTAGTGAAGCTGGTCAATCCCTAAAAAACAAATACCAAATGTCTTCTTTGATATAATGAGAGCAACTATGAACAGAGCAAGGAGGAAGAGCAGGAAGAAAAGACTAACATTTAACAGAGTCATGAGATGGGAGGGAAAAGGAGAGAAAAGGGAAATTGCATGGAAATGAAGGGAGACCCTCATTGCTATACAAAATTACATAAAAGAGGTTGTGAGGGGAATGGGAAAATAAACAAGGAGAGTAATGAATTACAGTAGATGGGGTAGAGAGAGAAGAAAGGAGGGGAGGGGAGGGGAGGGGGATAGTAGGGGATAGGAAAGTTAGCAGAATACAACAATTACTAATTGGGCATTATGTAAAATTGTGGATGTATAACCAACGTAATTCTGCAATCTGCATTTGGGGTAAAATTGGGAGTTCATAACCCACTTCAATCTAATGTATGAAATATGATATGTCAAGAGCTTTGTAATGTTGTGAACAACCAATAAAAAAAAATAAAAAATTAAAAAAAAAAGAATTAAAAGAATCAATCATTTATTTTTGCTGCAAACTCAGAAGGCTAGATGTGTAAAGATTTAACAATGAAAACTAGAACAGTTGAATACTGGCCATATTCTATGGAAAGTCAACATCTGCATCACACTTTATTCATTCATTCACCAGTGAATGAATAGGATTTTTATAGCACCTATCCCAGGTGCTAAGATATCATTTGGGATGGGAAAGGCAAGGTTCCTGTTCACATGGCCTCACAATTAAGAAAAAGAAACAGATGAAGTAAGTGATCATACATATTATTTTGCAGGAAAGATGGTGGAATGAGATGGACATCATTATCCTAGGTACACGTATGACTGCACATGTGGTGCGATGCTACATCGTGTACAACCAGAGAAATGAAAAGTTGTGCTGCAGTTGTGTACAATGAATCATTAGACCTAATCAATTTTAAAAAAAAGAAACGAAGATTGTGTGGCCCAACGGAGCAACCGATAACCAGTCTGACTATAGATTAGAAGTGGAGTGTGTTCTGAGAGGTTTTAACAGGGGGACCTAAACTGGTCCAGAAACCAACCAGGGGTTTTCTAAGTGATGTTAAAAAGGAAGACAAAGTCGAAAAATGCTAAGTGGAAGGCAAAGCATTTTGCTGCTTCTGAGTTAGCAGCAAAAATAAACAAAAATAAAAATAAACAATGGATTCTTTTAATTCTTAATGCTGACACAATTCCTTCTTTTACCGGAAAAGCTGCTTATATGCAACTAAATATCAGTTTGAACCCCAAAATAAGAAGGATTCAAGTGTGCCTGTGAACAGAGAGGAGGGCTTACTACTAACAACCAAGGAAAAGTGGGTTAAAAATTTAAAAACAGAGGCGATGTTGGAAAAGCCAATGAGCACGCAATATTAGTGGGCATGCAACAATTTTTTCTGAGGGCAAATATGAACAATATGTATCAAAATCTGAAATGTGAATACCTTAGATTCTGAAATACCATTTAACCACACAGGAACCAGTCAAATGTGCAAGGATCACTTTGCTGTGATGTTATTTCTGTTAGCAAATATTTGGAAACAATTTAAATATTCATCAGTAGGAGATAAGTGGATTAAATTATGGAATTAAGTGGGTTTTTTTTAAATATGTAGAGCTGTGTTTGTCATTAAGCAAAAAAGAGCAAGTTTTAACACTGCATTTATAATGTCATCCCATTTTGTGAAAATGTGGCAGGCATTTCCAGTGAAGAGGGCACAGAAAACTTCTGGTTTGCTTGAAACAATTATGAAAGGAAGTCATTCAGCAAGAAATCGACAGGATCCAGAGGGACACACAGAGATGTAATAACAACAGTGAACCCATAAATTGGTAAAATTGATAACAAAAACAATTTCTATTACTAAGTTGGAATTAAATTCCAGGCAGCAACAAGACAGATGGCAGAGGGTTTTCCGTGTACAGGTTAAGCAGGCCAAAGTCTCTCTTACTCAGGAGGAGTACAGAGATAATGAACGGCTTGAGATCATTGGAAAAACTTACACCTGGGTATGCATCCTAAAATTTTAAATGTAAGCATTTCCACATAGAGCTACATAAATAATTCTAACAAATACAATATTGAGTAAACAACCAAACAAATGGTAGAATCATGTAGAAAGATTATTACTAACTTGAAGCTTTAAAGTTTATAAAACCAAGCTGGGCACACTGGCATGCTCCTATGAATCCAGCCACGTGGGAGACTAAGGTAGGAGGGTCTCCAGCTTGGATGACTTAACAAGACTCTGCCTCAAAATAAAAAACAAAAGGCTGGGGATGTGGGACTGGGGCTGTGGCTCAGTGGTAGAGCACTTGCTTAGCATGCATGAGGCACTGAGTTTGATACTCGGCATCACAGAAAAATAAAACAAATAAAATAAAGTCATTCTGTCCATCAACAGCTACAAAAAACAATTTTTTTAAAAAAAAGGTTGGGGATGTATCTCAGAGGTAGAATGCTTTCCTAGTATGTGCAAGGCCCTGGGTTCTGTCCCCAGTACTACAAAAAGAACAAGGAAGAGGAGGAAATTTATAAAACTATATTTTTATTAGTTCAAATATATATAAGGAAAATATAAAAATTAATACGTATTAAACTCAACTAATGTAACTTCTGGAAGAAAAGGAGGGTGGGATCATGGAAAGATACAAAGGTCACTAAAAGGTCATATATATATATGAAACAAATATAGTAAAATGTTAACATTTATTAAATCCTGCGGTGGGCCAGTGGCCTTTGCCCATGTGGACAGTGGCCTCTGACTTGAGCAATGAAGGACTATGAGTTGAATGCCATACTTCATGTCAGCAGCATACACTTTCACAGTTCTGGTTATGTGCTTGCAGTTGGAGTGAAATGAAATAGAAGTGTGATTTAGGGCCTCACAGGATGCTTGTCTTGGAGGGGCCAGTATGCAGGTCCAGAAATATGATTTTTCTCAGCTTCCCACAAGGAAATAGTCAGCCATAGGGTCCCTGAGTCACACTAACTAACCAGAGCAGAGCCAGTATATTCATCTAAGAGTACAACCATCAAAAGGGCCAGACCACTCATGAGAGAAGATTACTTTGGAAAGCCAGATTAAAGGTTTATTAATCTGATGAATATGCATATTGATTTGCACTTGATTAACCAGATAGAAGTGTTATTTAGTGAATGTGCAGCTAGGGAAATTCTTAATGTTAGCGCTAGCGACTGTTGTGATAGACAGGCCACTGTATCCATTTCAAATAGAATTAATTAGTTTCAATAGTTGTCTATTGGGCATCCTCCAAAGCCCTGCCATGAGACCAGGCACCTGTGATGGCAGGTTTGTGCAGCCTCTACCCCCATTTCCTGGAAGACACATGACATTTAATCTCTGACTCTTTGCTCTCTGAGCTTCCTGCTGCTACACCCCATTGGTAGCATCACGTTTTCTGGAACCAATACATCAGGGTGTAATGTATTAGGTTTAAGCTCTCTAGCCATGTCTTCAAGTGACCAATACCCACCTCACTCAAACTGCACCTGTGTTCTCAAATGTCTTTATCCACAATTGACAGATAGTCACTTGGATTACTATTTTAGTTGATAGTGGCATTTATTGAGTTGGGTCTTGCTAGATCAACTCTTTTTATTTGGGATGTTGAAGACTGAGCCATGGGCCTTGTGCATGGTGGGCAAGAACTCTACCAGAGAGCTATCCCCCCAGCCTGAAAGTCTTTTTAAATGTTTTTATTAGTGATTTAGAGTTACACATAATGTTGGGGTTCATTTTGACATAATCATGCATGCATGGAACATAATTTGCTCCATTTCAGTCCCTAGTACTTCCTCTTTCCCTCCCTCCCTCCAACTCCTGTTCTCCTTTCTCTAGTGGTCTTCCTTCTATTTATCACTTTTAATAGGTGCTTTATAGGTATACATAAAGGTGAAATTCACTGTGGTATTTTCTTATGTGCACATAGCATAATTTGGCCAATTTCATTCCATAGTTCCTCCCTGTTCCCATCCCTCCTGCCTCTTCTCCCCTGGTTTCCCTTCTATTAGAAATTACTTTTATACTAATATGCACACATAGTGTGATATTCAACCCATCAGGATGCATGGTGCAATCTCAGCTTCTCTTCCACCTCTGTCTTATGATTATTGTTGCTATTTATTTTGGCAGCTACTGAAATAGAAGCTATAGTCACTGGGGAGGAACTTAGAAAACAGGTTGTGGCTCTTCTCATGTGTGCTCTCCCAGCACCCAGTACTTTCCCTGTCCTCGTTATGTACTTCTCACTTAGTTGCTTGTGTCTACTATACATTGACAGTTTCCTGAGGAATAGGACCATCTCTGACTTGTTTATTGTTTTCTTCCCAGCATCTAGCAGAGAAATGTACCAAAGAACATGTACAGCAGGTATTTGTAGAATGAAAAAATATTATCAGTAACTACCATTTTTAGTAAATGTTTACTATAAGAAGGAATAAGATATGTTGTGCTAAAGTCATTATTTACTGTTTACCATGAAGTGGAATAAGACATATTGCACTAATGTCATTATTTATTGTAGCAGATGCTTTTAATGTCTTCCTCATTTTGGTATCTACAAGACCAACTTCCAAATGCATTTATTTCCCCGAGGGCTTCCTTCTGACCACCTGAGCCCCAAATGCAAGGGAATGAATGACCCCACCACCATCACCAATAATCCTCCACCAATAACTGATGGGAGTCAGGGTATAAATACCCAGTTTGCTTACTCCTAGGGTGGGATAACTTTGAGGCATCTTCTACTTTTGTTCCCAGGTTTCAGAGCAAGATTAAGCCCCAGGTACTTAAAATGGAAACTTTTTGGGAAATGTACTAGTTAACTCCAGTATCCCAAAGTTAACCTCCTTGTCTCCAATTGATCTCACTTGAGTCATATGCCCATCCTTGAACCAATCACTATCCCCAGAGGGAGACAGTGTTTTGATTTTGGCCATACTTAAGTCACATGTCCATCCTTGGCGTTAAAGGAAGCATAAATTCCATCAGAGGCTGAGAATGAAGGATAAAAGAAAAAAATAAAAGAAAGGAAAGGTAATGGGAGGAAGGGAAGGGAAAGTCAGAGGCCACTTCCAGAAAGCACTGTGATTAGGTGTGGAATAGCTAAAGAACAACTAGATCCCATTAAAGATGGAGGACACCAACTCACTGCAAAGAAAAAAGAAATTTTTTTTTTCATTGCAATCTATAGCTGGTCTGAATTATTTATTAGACCTTGTAAGGAAATAATATTTCTCTATTTTAAACTTTTCCAGAGAGCCTAAAATGACAGATTCCTTTTCTAAGTCAAATAGATATTTTTCTTTGGTTGGAAGATGATAACATAAACTTCTAGTGAGGCCAGAGCCAAGCATTTAGCTTTTAGAAATGCACTGAAATATTATTCACTTCGGAAAATACCCCTGAATGGACAGCATTTTTCGAAATAAAATCTTAAGGAGTTTTCGTAAAGAGATGAATATTTTGAGGAGTTGGCCCCAGAAGCTTTGAGGTGTCAGCAACTCAACAAACTTGAAGTTTCTCCCATTAAAAAGCCTAAAATTTCTGAACTTTATTTCTTCAAATGTTCCTTTTCTGCTATCAGTAAATTCCTCAAGACCAAAAGATGGACCTGTTTGTGAACATTTCTAATTCTTTTACCTTTTCAATTTCTGTGGTCCTAGGAACACTAAATTTCTCACCAACTCAGAGTTTTCAAACATAATATCAATAATAACATCCTCCATTTCCAAATTACAGTTTAATTAGTTAGGGAAAATTCTAGATTTTTGGCATACATGGATATTTGACTGGGTGTGGGGGCACATGCTTATAATCCTAGGACTCAGGAGGCTGAGGGAGGAGGATATCAAGTTCAAAGCCAGCTTCAGCTACATAGCGAGGCCCTAAACAACTTAGTGACCCTGTCTCAAAATGTCTCAAAAAAAAAAAAAAAGAATAAAAAAGGCTGGGGGTGTGGGTCAGTGGTAAAACACAGCTGACTATTTGGTACATGTCTCTTCGATCAAGATGTCTAATGGAGGCCTATCCCCCGAATACCTACTGTGAGTTTCTTTCTCCCGAGAGGTGCAAACTGGAAATGCATGTGTACTACCCCTAAGAAGTTCAGAGAGAGACTTGGGGTGTAGCTGAGAGGTAGAGTTCTTGCCCAACATGTGTAAGACCCTGAGTTTGATTCCTAGAACCCTCCTGCCCCCCACCCCACACACAAACGCACACATACCAGTGAGTGGAAAAATCACTTATTCCCTCATTGACTGTTTTTTCCTGATAAGAGCTCATAAATAGCGCCTAAAAGTTGATAAGGAAATATTGATTAGGAAATAACAAAATTGGTTGACTGGCACATTTCTCTTGTCTTTGGAGAACAACTTCAAGGTGCAGCAAAGAAAACGGCAGTAACTTAAGGCCTCAGACCCCCTCTTGGGTCTATAGGAATCAAGAGGATAATTAGGAAGAGGACAGAAGGAAACCTCCAAACCTGGTGTGACCCAATAAATAAAACTGCAAAAACTCCAAAATCAAGATGAATCAATAGAGGCCCCTTGAGTGGAATATTTCAGGACACAGAGCATCAGGGAAAGAAAAAAAAGGAAATTTCTACAAAAGTTAATATACACAAAATAATAACATTTAGCAGGCAATTTTGCATCTTTCTTTGATATGAATACATAGAAATCCTGCCTCTCCCCTCCAGTGCTGCTGGCTGGGACGTTTATGTCCCATTGGTAATTGACCAGAGCAGTTGAGGTCTGCTTAACTTCAGTCATATCAATGTGCAGGAAAGTAGGCCAAAAAATATGTTTAATGAAAAGAAAAGACTCTGTGGTGACAGTAATTGTGACAATGAAATTCCAACCTGACATCCATTCCATATTCACCTACAGCTGCTCTTTACCTAGTTAGAGGCAGCTGGGAACATGGCAAAATACCTGATGAGTGAGAGATGCATCTAGGAAAACAACCTTTCTCTTCCATCTCCAGGTCATAAATGTGAGCTCCAAAGTCACACCATGAAGTGCCAGAGGTAGTACCTGTACCCAGACCTTCTGATGCTGAATGTGTATCTTCTATATTTGCTATGGACATTGTAAGATGTTCATGAAGCTAAGATGTCTCTTGTTGATGGACCTTTTTTCATTTTTTTGTACAATAGCTTTATTGAGATCGAATTCACACATTATAAATAGTACATTTATAAAATGTACAATTCCATGTTTTCTAATATAGTCACAGAATCATGAGACTTTCACAGCAAACCAAGTTCTGAATGATTTCATCACTCTAAAAAGAAATCTTGCATCCATTAGTAGTCACTCTTCATGATGTTCTTTTTTCACAGCTCTGGAATAATGTGATGTATTTATACAATGGAATATTATTTAGCCTTAAAAAGAAAAGAATCTCTGGATGCTATAACACGAATGAAACTTAAAGACAGAATGGTAAGTGAAAGAAGACAGTCACAAAGGACTACATATTGTAGAATTTCGTGTATGTGAAATGTCTAGGTAGGATAACCCGTAGAGCTTGCTGTGATTTGGTTAAGTGTTTTCCATAGGCACGTGTGCTAAAAGACTTGGTCCAGCCCAAGGTGCTATTAGGAGGTAGTGGAACCTTTAAGAGGCGGAGCCTAGTTGGAAACCTTCAGATCTCTGGGAGCATGCCCTTGGAGAGCTTGTGGGATGCTCTCCAATTCTCCACCACACCCTTTTCTCTCTCCCTCTTTACTTCCCGACTGCCATGAGATAGGCAGCTTCCTCTGGCATGCACACCTGCCATGATGGGGTATCTCACCGCAGGCCCCAAAGCAAAAGGGACCATGGCTTGAAACTTCCAAAATGGGGACCCAAAATAGACCCTTTCTTTGTTTAAGTTATCTCAGATATTTTGTCATAGTAACAGAAAACTAGCACAGAGCCATACCTATTAAAAAAAAAATTGGAAAGAAGTATGCCCAATAAAATGTATCATCTTAACTATTTTTAAATATACGCTCAGTATTATTAATTATATTCACATTGTTGTTTTGCCACTATGACTCACCATGCCTAGAACTTTTTCATTATCCCAAATTGAGATGCTATATATTTTGCACACTAATACCCCATTTTCCTTCTTTTAGGCCCCGGTAACCACCATTCTACTTTCTGTCTGTGAATTTGACTACTCTAAGTACTTTGTATAGATGAAATCATACAGTATTTGTCTTTGTGTGACTGATTTACTTCACTTTCCATTACTTTATTAAGGTTTGTCCACATTGTAGCCTGTGTCAGAATTTCATTGCTTTTGAAGGCTGGATAATATTCCAGCATTTTGTTAATCCATTCATCTGTGAATGAACACTGGGTTGATTCCATCTTTTGGAAATAATACTTCTATGAACCTGAGTAGACAAACCAGCACACACATCTCCTAGACCCTACTTTCAATTCTTTTAAAAATACACAGGTAAAATTTCTGAGTTACATGTATTATGGTTTGAATCTCTACTGTCCCCCGAATAGTTCATGGGATAGGCAATGAAGGAAGCTCAGAGGTGAGAGGATTTGAATATCAGAGCTGTAACCCCATCATTGGATGAATTCATTTGATGGACTCCTAGGTAATACCTGTTAGTGGGTGAGGCATGACTACAGGAAGCAGGTCCTTGGGGGCATGCCCCTGCCTAGCATCTTATCTCTAGTTCCTTCCTCATCTCTCTGCTCCTACAAGCAGGAAGCTTTCCTCCACCACACCCTTCCTCCCCCACCACCTCCATGATGTTTTGCCCAGCATGGAGTTGGTGGACTCTGGACTGAAACTCTGAGCCAAAATGAACTTGTCCTCCTCTAATTTGTTCCTTTCAGTTATATTGGCCACAGAAATGAAAATTGAGGTCTAATTCACACATTATAAAATGTACACAGTGATTCTATTTTTAATTTTTGAGGAAACGAATGCCTTTGTTCTTTGAAGCAGTCCTGGGAACTTAACAGTAGTGAATGCTTCAATCCTGACATTTGCATGCAGGCAGGTAAAACCTGCTGAGAAGAGTTTAAACCAGTCTCCCAAACAATAAGGTGAGGTATGCACCATCTCTTCATCACCACTAGCACTGCTTTTCGTGAACTATTAAGTTAATGAAATGTCTCACTTGTAAAAATTCAATGAGTAAAACCGATTCCAATCTCAGTTTATTGTCTGTTGACTTCAGGGAAATTTTAAAGTATTGCTTCATTTTTAATAATGCTGTAAGTCAAACTTTTCTCCCTGCTTGGGCAGAACCTGCCCACAAATGTGCAAAGAAAGAGCCCGTTCATGAATGGGTGGGTTTTGCGCGTGGCTCAAACACTATGTTATACACTGAATTTTAGTCAGAGAAGATTCAATTTGCATCCCCTAATGGCCATGCCTCAAGGCATAGAAATAGACTGGATTTTGTATCACTTTATTTTTCTGACTCCTGAGGGAAAAGGAAGATTGAGGCAGCTTCTTATTTGGAAAGAGGGAGAAAAGTACTACCTTTCTCCCTTTATCCTCAAGTGCCTTTATTTATTTATTTATTTTAATCCTCCTAAATGTCACTCTCCATGAAAAAAAAAATGGTGTTCAATGGCCTTAAATTTCTTAATTCATCACTAATATTGTCTTTGTAGAAGCAACAGAGAGAAGACCGCCCTATGATTCTCTGGCACCAGTGCCCTTTGGGGAAGGCCATTCAGCAACATGAATCAGTTGTCTGCATCTGGAGACTCTCTGAGGCCAGCCCTAGGGGAGGCTCCATTTTAATAAGCCAGGTGGAGGTTTTCCATGGAAAATGATCCCCTTCTCCATGAAATTTTACAAAGACACTTCAGAATGACTCATGTCTCCAATTCCAAGGCAAGAAAGATCGGAATCTCAAGTTTTTCTATTTTAATTTAAAGCATGCCTCCATTAGGTACTTTGTGGACCACTCATTTTCTTATTAAAGAGAAATCAATCGGGTCCCCGCTTCCAGTTAGTCAGCGTGATGTATGTGCTCTCGAGAGTGATGAATTAGAGATCAGGGAAAACATTCGTTACCTTATTCTTTCAAAAGGAGAAAACGGATTTGTCCATGCTCAAGGAAGCGGGAAGGACTTCCCTCTGCCCCTCACACACTGAGGCCCCTTTGTATAAGTTGACTATGGGAAAGGCCCGACTGACCAGGTGCTTGATGCCACCACATTTGGGTTCACCCTCAAGTCATTACATCAAAATGACTAACCCATGATCCCATAGTGTTCTGCCTGTCTTAATGCACTCATGGCCTCTTTGGCATCCTCTGCCCCCAAATCCAGAAATAATCTTGATGTATTCTCTTTGTATACTTCAGCAACCCCAAGACCCCCGGGCTCCCAGACCATGTCTCTTAATTTAAACAGTCCTCCCTAAATGGTTCTGTTAATAATAGTAATCTGACCCAATCTTTTTTTTCCCTCTGCAACCAGGAACCTTCCTCCGTTACCCTTGGAACTCACATCTGTCATCAACAAAAATCTGTCTCTTCAATCTCTTCCTGCAGGGACGCTCACAGCTCCAGGCTGACACTACTGCTGCTAGAGCGCCCCCAGGTGGTGGCTGTTTTGTCTCCTATAAGTGGGTCCCGGTGTGGTACCTGTTCTCTGTGTCCTTCCTTGCCACTCCCGACCAGGATTTCTCTTCTTCCCTAAACTTCCCAACTGCTTTGAAGACTTTGAAGTCTTTGTCGTTTCCACCAATGACCCTTCCTTGTGGCAGCCACCAACAGCCCTGCAGGTCACTCTCCATCAGTGCTTAGAGCGTTCCGTTCTTGGCTGGCTGCAATCTCTCCAGTCATCTCAATATCACCAGGACAGTCCTTCCATGAATGGCACTGAGTCATCAGATCTTGTCCTTCATTCCTCAGTCACCCCCTTCCAAGTCATCTGGACGTTGTCATTGCCTCTCCCATAACTCACTGTCAAGCATTAGGCTTCTTTACTCACTGTGGTATCCTGACACCAGCAATTCTCCAACCCCCAGAACCTCCTCCACCCATTTTCCCAGCCACTTTTCCACTCAGCCTTACTCCATCCTAAGACAGCTCGGTTTCAATTGCTCTTCACTAAAACAATTCCTTACACCAGTCCTCAACTCCCTTGTTCTTCTCTCCTCAAGCACTCGCGACATGGGAAAATCAGCACCTGGTTAAACCAGTCTCCCCCTCCCCTGCTGGTCTGGCTATAAATTCATCACCACTAATCTGGGGCTCACTTACGACTGCTCCCGAGCCCCACCTCACTTGCCTAGTCCACTGCTCATTGTTCCCTCTAGATCATTATTTCTTACCTCGTGCCTCTTTGATTCCATTCCCTGTTCTCCATTCTCAGTTGATAACCTTAATTCTTATTTCATTTAGAAAGTAGAAGTAATCAGAAAATATTTTCCATTTGCTTTTATAACCAAATCTTCCAAACTACCTGTATCAGTGCCCACTATTTTGTTTTCTTTTCTGTTGTGAGAAAGAAAAACTGTTGGTTTACTCCTCTGTTTGTCATGTAAGGCCAATCCCCAATTCCATTTCCATCCCATTCAAGCACCTCACTCTTCTCTCCTCTTTACAGGATCACTCCCAGCAGCACGCCAACATGCAGTAATATAGTCCAAATGAAATTTAAAAAATCCTTATCCCGGATCTCCTTCCATCTGCAGGCTCACTTCCCCCCTCTTTATAGCAAACTTCTTAGACAAATTTATCTCTTCTCACTGCCTCCACTTCATCTTCTCCCATTCTTTTCTGAACCACCTTTACCTCCCTTTTAAGTTGCTCTTGTCGAGGTCACTACTGATTTCAATGTTTCTCAGTCTTCCTCTTACCTGACAGCTGCATTTGGTGAGATAATCGTTCCTTCCTTTTTGAAACACTTCACTTGGCCTGTGGGAGTCCATCTTTTCTAAATTCTCTCAGATGCATTTGATAATTACTTCCTATTTTTTAAGAACTCTTCAGATATCTTTTCTTTTATACTAACTCTCTAAAAACTTCATCCAATCCCTTGGCTTTACACACTATCTGTTGAGTCCTTCCCAATTTGTATCTTCTGTCCCTATGTCAGTCAGATTTCTGTTACTGTAACAAAATACCTGAGACAATCAACTTATAGAGAAATTTATTTTGGTTCATGGTTTTAGAGATTTCAGTCCATAGTCAGTTGGTCGCATTGCTTTGGGGACCTCTGGTGAGGCAGAACATTATGGCAGGGGGCACTTCAGGGGTATACCCTCAATGACTGGAATTCCTCCTACTAAGCCCTGCTTCATAAAATTTCAACACTTCTATAATGTCAAGCAGGGGATTAAGCCTTTATACATGGGCCTGTGGGGGACAGTTCAGATCCAAACTGTAGCAACCTGTATCTCTTCCCTGGACTCAAAATTCACATAACCACTGCATACTGTAAGTCTTTCCTTGGGTGTGTAATAAAATCACAAAGTTAACAGCTGAACTATAATAATTTCTGGATTTGAGCTCTGTCTCTCCCACCAAAACCTGCCGTTCTTACAGAGCGGCAACTCCAGCTAGTGTGGCTGGTGCAGAGAGAACCAGGGAGAGAGGAGAAGCTGAGAAAAGTCAGAAGCAACGGGACCAGACCCCCTGGGGTCTTCCAGGTAAGACTCAGCAGGCTGTCTTTTACCCCCCTGTTGGTCAGCTTTTCGCCACTGTGACCAAAACACCTGACCAGAACAACTTAGAGAAGGAGAAGTCTATTTGGGGCTCTCAGTTTCAGAGGCCTCAGTCCATGGTTGGCTGAGTCCATTGCCCTGGGCCCAAGATGAGTCAAAACATTAGGGTGGAAAGGCATGGCAAAGAGGACTTCTCCTCTCCTGGCAGCCAGGAAGCAGAGGGAGGGAAAAGGGAAGGAGACGTAGGGAAGATGATCCCAGGTCCTCCAGCCACCACACACCTGCCTACAGTTACCATCCAGTCTATTCCTACTGGGATGTAGTGGTTAGGTTACAGATCTCACTGTCCCATCATTTCACCCCTGAGTATTCCTGAATTAACCTAGGCGCTCCAGAGGGACACTTTATATCCAAACCATAGCTTACTTTAGGTGACATGGATTGCCTTTGAAAGGTTGTAAACAGATAAGTCATGTTCCTTGCCTTGGGCTTTTCGTGGGTAATTCTGGTTCCTGTGCAAAGAATAAGGGCAGAGGGTCAGGGCAGAAGAGAGCAAGGCTAAGGCAATCACCTAGATGAAAGATGAGCCACTGGAACCGGAGAGGTGGAAAGCAGAGGGTGAGACGTTTCACATTTGAGTTATATTTTAGAGGTGGAATTGTCAGACTTTCAGCTTTAACTGGAAAGGGTTGTTCAGAAAATCAAGATGTCAAGGATGGCACTAGTGTAACTGGCCTGGACAATTGGAGGGAAAGAGGTGCTTTAAACCATGATGCTGAAGGCTGCCGAAGGTGACTTAGAAGGGACTCTCAGCAGCCTGATTTTCAATATGTGTAGATTGAGGTGCCTGCTATACATGTATACAACTAAAATGTCAAGCAGCCGTTGGATATGTAATTCTGGAAGAGAGATTTTTGGATATCGAGGTCGGATTTGTTGTATACATTGTTTTTTTTCATTGCAATATAAAGTTGGAAGCAGCCTGTATCCATCATAATAATCTAGAAATTTATCCCTGGGAATTGGAAGCTTATGCAATTATTGAAAGAGTGAATGTGAGGGAATATTTTTTAGGAAATCCAGAAATAGAAGAATCACAGAGAAGCACTGGTGATGATCACTTCCATTATCCTGATAAAGTGGGACACAAGGTGACATACTGAGATCAAGGTGGATCAGGGAGGCTGATGAGGAGTTTGAGAAAGTAGTAAAAGTTGGACTTTCATTAAAAAGATGCCTCTCCACCAAGCCTGTTCATAATTTGTCACAGAATTAGTGAGGATTGTGACATCATGGGGTTTCATGCTGTTTTCCTACCCTGGTGCAACTCTGTGAACATGTAATGCTTAACAGTTCTCTTGGGAGCTCAGCAGCATGTGGGGTACTAATAGGAGATACAAACAGAGATTTAATTCTGAACTCATAAAATTCAGGTTTTCAGCCCACCCCAAAATTTTGAGTCATTAGTTCTAGGGTCAGGTCCAGGAATTTTAACAAGTACCACAGATTACTTTGCACCCTGATAAACATTGCTCTAAGTTGCTTCCAAACTGGAAGTATTGATAGAAACCATTACCAAGAACTACCAGTGCCCTTAGTTGGTGCTAGGAACCACTGTTGCCCAAGAGCAGTCTTTGGAAGCAGTGGACTGCTCCGTGTCTGAGAGAAACAATCTTATAACAAAATGCTGAGATCCCTGTCCTCCATTATTCTTATTTGTTTTGTGCAGTGTTGGGGATCGAAGCAAGCACCTTACCATTGAGCTAGACCCCTAGATCCTAAGTGATTCTAGAATGAATCACCCTTGAGAAGGAAATAGACCAAAACCCAAGGTCTATCTACTGGTTAGAGGAAAAGTAGATATTTCTGGTCTTCTGCTGTAATTTTCAATAAAGGAAAAAAAATGTCAGTTTTCATCAGAAAATGAACCAAACTGAGCTCAGAAACGCTAACCTTTGAATCTTCTACAATTTTTTTTCTATTTTTAAAAATTTATCTTTATTTTATGTTTGTTTTTCATGCTGTGCTAAGGATTGAACTCAACACCTTACACATGCTAGGAGAGTGCTCTGCCACTGAGCTCCAGCCCCAGCCCCAGTCCTGGAATCTTCTACAATTTTTAAAATAATAACCTGACTCATGGACGCCAGGATGATATGTCCAAGAGAACCCTAAGTAATCCCCACCCCAAGCCTGGTATCAACTTTGAACTGTATTTGACCAAATAGGAGATGTGGATAGAAATAATTGCATAATATTTTAAATGTTCCAATAAATTCCAAGTAGATCAACTTTATGTGATGATTGCAGAGTGTTTCCTTTATATGACCAATTTCGCCAAGGAGATCTTATTTTCCCCCCCAAAGGAGATCTTTTTACCCTAAAGGATTGTTTCATCAAAGTATAACAACACTAACATTACTCAGGTGTGGTGGCGCACACCTGTAATGCCAGAGACTTGGGAGGCTGAGGCAGGAGGATCCCAAGTTTGAGGTTGGTTTCAGGAACTTAGTGAGACCAGTCTCAAAATAAAAACTAAAGAGTTGGGGGCGTAGCTCAGTGGTAAATTGTGCCTGGGTTCAATCCCCAGAACGCCCTCCAAAAAGAAAAAAACACACCCTAACATTAAAGAAACATTTCAGCCAGGCACTGTGGTGCATGCCTGTAATCCCAGCAGCTTGGGAGGCTGAGATCAAAGCCAGCCTCAGCAAAAGCAAGGCACTAAGCAACTCAGTGAGACCCTGTCTCTAAATAAAATATAAAATAGGGCTGGGGATGTGGCTCAGTGAACAAGTGCCCCCGAGTTCAATCCTAGGTACATTCCCCCCTCAAAAAAGAAACATTTCGATGCTTAAATAAAACCAGCATGTCAGAATGTACTTGGTATATTCTCCTAAAAAAAAATTTTAAATTTTCTACTTATTACTAGCAACCACTTAACAACCCATAGTATTTAACTCAATCAATTAAATGACTCCCATGAAATAAAATGTGAGGTACGGATAATGTCTGAAATCATTTTTAATTCATGGCTAGAGACCATGAGGATTCCTTTGACAAGCCCTTAAAAACCTTGTGGGTGATGTTAAAAACTTCAGTGTACAAGCTCTACTTCCATTTTGGGGTGGAGTAGGGACCTTCGGATTTGGTACAGTCGATTCTATATAGAGACCTCGAGAATAGGAACTCCAGGGCCATCCCAAGGCTGCTGGAGTTTTCACGCGCTCATGACCTGAATTTTCTGATGCTGAACAACTGAGCAATAGGAATATGCAAAGCTCCTAGACTCTGACCACTATCTGCCTCTTTCATCCTGTTCTGAAAAGCAAGTCCTTGTGCCTTTGGCCAATATGGCTGAGTTCTGAACCCCCAAACCAACAGGAGAAGACAAAAGAGAAGGAGCACAGTTTGTTTGCTTTTAAAGAGGAACAAAAATACAGAATTTATCTTTTCAGAACATATGCTTAAATATCAGATTCTAGCCAGTAACTTCTTAAGAACTCATTTACCTAACAGAATCAGTGTATATGGTTGTCCCAGAGGCAAAATAAAAGAAATCTCATGGCTTGGCATCCTGAATTGCCTCCGGTGGCCTGCCAATTCTTTCAGTTTTCATCTTTCTCTGTTCTCTTTTTTTTTAAAATAATAAAAAGTATAAACATCATCATTTGTACTTTATATATTTCTATAATTATCTCTATGCTCAAGTTTTTAAAAAAATGTCTCAGTCCTTTCTGAGATTTAGTACCTGTTTGTCAACTCTATCAAACATTAATTTTGTCTAAGAATGGTTCATTCAAAAAGTGAGATCTCCTCAATCTACCAGCATTTCTTATACAAACAAGTGGAAGAAAACCCTGCCTCTTCTCCCCATACCCATCCTGTGACCTCCTTCTCTTCCCTTCTCTGTGCTGAAGGGGGACCAGCAACCAAACTATCTTTGGCCAACAGCACCACCTACTGACCATGTTGTAAGTTACTACGACTGCTCTAGCTTATGCACAAGCCTTGTTCTCCCATGTACTTTATACTATCTCAGTCACCAAAATAAACTCCAACCATTATTTGTTGTTGCAAATCACATCCCCACATAGCTCTGGTCATTCCTTTACATGAGTCAATCTCACACCTTCCAAAGCCCAGGTTCCTCCACTGTGTCCTCTAGAACCCACCATCTGTCATCAGCAAAATATCCTGTGTCCTCTAGGTCTTCTCTACATCACCTCCAACCCTTTATTCTAAATGAAACCTGGTCTTCCCAAGTCGTGCGTACTTGCTGCCAGTTCCATGTCATTCTCCTTTCCTTTTCCCTAAATACCCTGGCTTCCTTTGAAGCTCAGTCATGGGTCACTCCACTTCTCCATGTGTCAATCATCTACAGATTTTATAGTCACATCTCACCATGATCCTTGAAGATTCTTATGCCTGACCTACTGTCAGTCTCTCCAACCATGCTCTTGTCCTAATTCTTGGTGATTTCAACACCATTGAGAAGATCCTTGTAGTAATCTAATTTTTCAGGCTCTTGATGCCTCAACCTCCTGAGTATTACAGGTGTAGGCCACCACACCTGACTATCCTCCCCTCTCATGGTCTCATTCTCCACGTCATTCCAGCCACCTACTGTTATAGTCACACTCTACACTTTGTCATTACCAATAACTGCACCTCCATAATGTCAATTTCAGACACTACATGCCCCCATCATTTCCCATCTCTTCGTCTCTGATATTTTTCATCCCCTGGAGGAAAACCTTAGCTTTTATCCCTCCCCTATACATGTCCTGACTTACCTCTTTCTTTTTTAAAAGAGTCAACACTTCAACTTGGTAATCACTGCTTGTCACACATACCAGATTCCTTGTCCTCTCCCACTTAAACTTACTTGTTCCTAGTTATATCCAAATATCCATTCACTCCTTCCTGTTCCTGAACTGGTAAAGGTGGTTGAAGGAAAACACACACTTCTGATGGCAGATCTGACTGTGATTCCTGATTATTGACCTCAAGTGGGTCTTTGCTGTGGACAGGTAATTTTACCACCTTTGACTAGTTGCTTTCCTCTCATACTCTCCCAGACAACTATTCTGCACCTTTCTTTTCTCTTTGAACCTAGAACACTTCATCTTTTATTGTCACACAAATTCTCTTTATTCCCTTTTCAATGACCTTGCTCTTTATTTTACCAAAAAAAAAATAGAGGAATTTATAAGGAGCTTCCTCCTAAAACCAAAGTACATGTACTCTCCTCCCTCTCTGCCCCTCACATCCTGCCTTTCCTACCGTTACATTGAACACATTGTCTCTACTTCTATTTAAGGAAAATTCTATGGAAAATTGATATCCCCATCTAATCAAGAACATTCTTTCTAAAGTTGCTCCTCTTTCCCATATCATCAATATTTCCTCTCTAACTGGATCATTTTTCCTTCAAAACCAAAACCTGACCTTGACCATACGTGCGTCTCTAGGTACTATCTGATCTATGTTCTTTCCTTCATAGCAAATCTAATTAGGTTACAGGTTGAATATTTTAATCATTTTAATTTTGAAAATTCCTACATTAATAGGAGCTTCTGAAGGATACCCCATAGCCAAACTGTAAAATACCCTGGTTACTGGAAACCCACCTTCAATGGCAGGCTATATTTGTTGTCTGCATTTCTTGTCTTCACACTTCCTGAATCAATTTCAATTAGGCTCAGTGCCCTGCCAATCAAAAACCAATAGCAATTTCCAGGCTGACAAGCTAATGATTATTTCTCAGTTGACATCTTCCTCCATGACCAGCAGCATTTGGGTCAATCAAACACTCTACCATCTTACAGCATTTTCTTTGTTCAGCTCTGTTTTGTCTTCATCTTTCCCTGATAATATCCTGTGTTAGTTAGCTTTGCATTGCTGTGACTAAAACGCTCGACAAGAACAACTTAGAGGAAGAATATACTATTTGGGGGTTCATGGTTTCAGTCCATGGTCATCCAACTCCATTGCTCTGGGCTCAAGATGAGTAGATCATCATGGCAGAAAGACATGGTGGAGGAAACCTGCTCAGGTCATGTCAGCCAGGAGGCAGAGGGCGGGGAGGAAGAGAAGAGAACACTCCAGAGATGAAATATGAACCCCCAAGGCACAGTCCTAGTAACCTACTTCCTCCAGCCATGCCCCACCTGCCTACAGTTACCACCAAGTGAGTTAGTTCATTCAATTTTTAATCCATCAAATGGATCAATCCACTGACCACACCTCATAATCTAATCACTTCACCTCCGAACATTTCTACCTCCCCTCTCATGCTTTCCTCCCTAGTCTGGCCTCCTTTCTTCTCTAACCCAGCAACCATGCTCCAGCTTCAGGGCCTTTTGTTTGCATTTCTCCTCTTCCTGGATTGCCATTCCTTTAGATTCTTCAAGTGTCTGCTCAAGTGTAACCTCATCAGAAGTCTCTCCCCGTCCACCACATATATTAGAATATTCCATTATTCTTGGATCATCACTCGTGTCCTTACTTTTCTGTCCCTCCTTCCTCTCATGTTTTGTTTTTGTTTTCACCTCCTTATGTGTCTCACTATATTACCCAGTCTGGCCTCAATCCCCTGGTCTCAAAGGATCCTCCTACCTCAGCCTCCTGAATAACAGAGTGAGGGTCTACCCAGCTTATTTTTGTTCCGCTTCCTTATTTCTAAGGACAATATTTATTCATTTGTTTTATATTTCTCCCACTAGAATGCAAAATCCTTGAGAGTAAGAACATTATCTGTTTATTTTTATTGTGTTTGTTCAGTTGTTTTGAATAGCTCTTGGCGCATAACAGGAATTAAATAAATAGCTGCCAAACAAAAATCTTTTTCTCCTTTGCTATTCTTTCAACCTTTATGGATTGGACAAGATAATTTCTTCCTCCTTCCATTTCCATCTCTCCTTTCTTGGTTCACTCTCTTTCACTACTTTTCTTAATGTGTGGGTCTTGAAGGAAGTAAGGTAACCAAAGGGCCCCAAATAAACACCTTCAGGACCCCAAGGCACACATGGAGTAGCAGGGTGCAGAGCTGCAGGGTCCTGGGGTGTGTCTGTCCTCCTCCAAACTATTTGAATTTTCTGAACTTAAACAGTACACTTGAAGGCAGGCTTTGGTCTTTTTACTGTTAAAAAAAAATACACACACACACACACACACACACACACACACACACACATACATCTGAGCTACATCAACTTAAAGAGAAGAAAAATTTATTTGCAGCTCACAGTGTTGGAGCTTTCAGTGCAAAGATCACTTGCCCTGTATCTTTTGGCCCTGAAATGAGCCAGCACACTAAGGCAGGGAACATGTAGCATAGAAAGCTGCTCACCTCTAAGAGGCTGGAAACAAGACAAAGAAAGGAAGGAAGAGACCCAGGGTTCCATCTCCCCTTTGAGAGCTTGTTTGCAATGACCTTAAACTTCCCACTAGGCCCCACCTCTTGATATTCCTGCCACCTACCAATACCTCCATGCTGAGGACCAAGCCTTTTAACATACTGGCTGCTGGGTACAATCCAGTTCCAAACTACAGCAGGCCTGTAAGTCCTGCGTCTGCCATCCTCCCTAATCCTAGCACAGAAGCCCAGGAGTGGTGGTAGTATTAGTTCTTGTATGGAGGAAAATATAAATTTTAGATTAAATTTGACAAATTACAAGTACACAGTATTCACCTTCAGAATCTGCTTGGGTTTCTCTCTCCTTCCACGATACAGCCCACCTACTTTCCTCAAGTTCTAGCATTTGAGATGTTTTCTCTGTTTTTCACTGTTTTCTTTGAATTTCTGACTAACCTTATTGTTTTTTTTTTATTGTTGGTCTTTCAAAACATTACATCTTTCTTAATATATCATGTTTCACAATTTGATTCAGAATGGTTATGAACTTCCATTATTACCCCGTATACAGATTGCTGAATCACATCAGTTACATCAGTTACATTTCCATTGATTTACACATTGCCATTCTAGTGTCTGATGAATTCTGCTCTCTAACCTATCATCTACTATCCCCCCACCCCTCCCCTCCCCTCCCCTCTCCTCTCTCGACCACCTCTACTGTAAAACATTTATTCCACTTGTGTACTTCTTCCTTACCCCTTACTTCCTCTTGTATGTAATTTTATAAAACCCTGAGGATCACCTTCCCTTTCCCTGCAGATTCCCTTCTCTCTCCATTTCCCTCCCCCCTCTCATCCCTATTTAATGTTAATCTTCTTCTCCTGCTCTTTGTCCCTACTCTGTCCTTAGTTACTCCCCTTATATCAAAGAAGTCATTAGGCATTTATTTTTTAAGGATTGGCTAGCTTCACTTAGTATAATCTGCTCTAATGCCATCCATTTCCCTCCAAATTCTATGATTTTGTCGTTTCTTAATGCAGAGTAATACTCCATTGTGTATAAATGCCACATTTTTTTTATCCATTCATCTATTGAAGGGCATCTAGGTTGGTTCCACAATCTTGCTATCGTGAATTGTGCTGCTATGAACATCGATGCAGCAGTGTCCCTGTAGCATGCTGTTTTTAAGTCTTTAGGGAATTGACCGAGAAGGGAAATAGCTGGGTCAAATGGTGGTTCCATTCCCAACTTTCTAAGAAATCTCCATACTGCTTTCCAAATTGGCTGCACCATTTTGCAGTCCCACCAACAATGAACAAGTGTACCCTTTTCCCCACATCCTCTCCAGCACTTGTTGTTGTTGGACTTCATGATGGCTGCCAATCTTATTGGAGTGAGATGGTATCTTAGGGTAGTTTTGATTTGCATTTCTCTGACCGCTAGCGATGGTGAGCATTTTTTCATGTACTTGTTGATTGATTGTATGTCCTCCTCTGAGAAGTGTCTGTTCAGGTCCTTGGCCCATTTGTTGATTGGGTTATTTGTTGTCTTATTGTCTAATTTTTTGAGTTCTTTGTATACTCTGGATATTAGGGCTCTATCTGAAGTGTGTGGAGTAAAGATTTGTTCCCAGGATGTAGGCTCCCTGTTTATCTCTCTTATTGTTTCTTTTGCTGAGAAAAAACTTTTTAGTTTGAGTAAGTCCCGTTTGTTGATTCTAGCTATTAACTCTTGAGCTATGGGTGTCCTATTGAGGAATTTGGAGCCCAACCCCACAGTATGTAGATCATAGCCAACTTTTTCTTCTATCAGACGCCGTGTCTCTGATTTAATATCAAGCTCCTTGATCCATTTTGAGTTAACTTTTGTGCATGGTGAGAGAAAGGGATTCAGTTTCATTTTGATGCAAATGGATTTCCAATTTTCCCAGCACCATTTGTTGAAGATGCTATCCTTCCTCCATTGCATGCTTTTAGCCCCTTTATCAAATATAAGATAGTTGTAGTTTTGTGGATTGGTTACTGTGTCCTCTATTCTGTACCATTGGTCCACCCGTCTGTTCTGGTACCAGTACCACGCTGTTTTTGTTACTATTGCTCTGTAGTATAATTTGAGGTCTGGTATCGCTATACCACCTGATTCACACTTCCTGCTTAGCATTGTTTTTGCTATTCTGGGTCTTTTATTATTCCATATGAATTTCATGATTCTTTTATCTATTTCTACAAGAAATGCAGTTGGGATTTTGATTGGCATTGCATTGAACATATAGAGAACTTTTGGTAGTATTGCCATTTTGATGATGTTGGTTCTGCCTATCCATGAACAGGGTATATTTTTCCATCTTCTAAGGTCTTCTTCTATATCTTTCTTTAGGGTTCTGTAGTTTTCATTGTATAAATCTTTCACCTCTTTTGTTAGGTTGATTCCCAAGTATTTTATTTTTGGGGGGGATATTGTGAATGGAGTAGTTGTCCTCATTTCCGTATCAGAGGATTTGTCGCTGATATACAGGAATGCATTTGATTTATGCGTGTTGATTTTATACCCTGACACTTTGCTGAATTCATTTATTAGCTCTAATAGTTTCTTTGTAGACCCTTTTGGGTCTGTTAGGTATATAATCATGTCATCAGCAAATAGTGATAATTTAAGTTCTTCTTTTCCTATTTTTATGCCTTTAATTTCTTTCGTCTGTCTAATTGCTCTGGCTAGTGTTTCAAGAACTATGTTGAACAGAAGTGGTGAGAGAGGGCATCCCTGTCTTGTTCCAGATCTTAGAGGGAATGCCTTCAATTTCTCTCCATTCAGAATGATGCTGGCCTGTGGCTTATCATAGATTGCTTTTACAATGTTGAGGTATGATCCTGTTATCCCTAATTTTTCTAGAGTTTTGAACATAGAGGGATGCTGTACTTTGTCGAATGCTTTTTCTGCATTTATTGAGATGATCATGTGGTTCTTATTTTTAAGTCTATTGATGTGGTGAATAACATTTATTGATTTCCTTATATTGAACCAGCCTTGCATCCCAGGGATGAATCCTACTTGATCATGGTGTATAATTTTTTTGATATGTTTTTGAATCTGGTTCGCCAGAATTTTATTGAGGATTTTTGCATCTAGGTTCATTAGAGATATTGGTCTGTAGTTTTCTTTCTTGGAGGTGTCTTTGTCTGGTTTAGGGATTAGTGTGATGTTGGCCTCGTAGAATGTATTTGGAAGTTCTCCCTCTTTTTCTATTTCCTGAAATAGCTTGAAAAGTATTGGTGTTAGTTCCTCTTTAAAAGTTTTGTAAAACTCTGCTGTATACCCATCTGGTCCTGGGCTTTTCTTAGTTGGTAGTCTTTTGATGGTTTCTTCTATTTCCTCTATTGTTATTGGTCTGTTTAGGTTGTCTATATCCTCCTGACTCAATCTGGGCATATCATATGACTTAAGAAATTTATCTGTACCTTCACTATCTTCTATTTTATTAGAGTATAAGGATTCAAAATAATTTCTGATTATCTTCTGTATTTCTGAAGTGTCTGTTGTGATATTGCCTTTTTCATCCCGTATGTTAGTAATTTGGGTTCTCTCTCTTCTTCTCTTTGTTAGCATGGCTAAGGGTCTGTCAATCTTATTTATTTTTTCAAAGAACAAACTTTTAGTTTTGTCAATTTTTTCAATTGTTTCTTTTGTTTCGATTTCATTAATTTCAGCTCTGGTTTTAATTATTTCTTGCCTTCTACTCCTATTGCTGTTGTTTTGCTCTTCTTTTTCTAGGATTTTGAGATCATTTATTTGTTGGTTTTTTCTTTTTTTAAGGAATGAACTCCAAGCAATAAATTTTCCTCTTAGAACTGCTTTCAATGTGTCCCATAGATTCCGATATGTTGTGTCTTTGTTTTTGTTTAACTCTAAGAAGTTTTTAATTTCCTCCTTAATGTCTTCTAAAACCCATTGATCATTCAGTAGCCTATTGTTCATTCTCCAAGTGATGCCTGATTTTTCCTTCCTTCTTTTATCATTGATTTTCAGTTTCATTCCATTATGATCAGACAAGATGCATGGTATTATCTCTACTCCTTTATATTGTCTAAGAGTTGCCCTGTGACATAATATATGATCTATTTTTGTGAAGGATCCATATGCTGCTGAGAAAAAAGTGTAACTACTTGATGTTGGATGGTATATTATATATATGTCAATTAAGTCTAGGTTATTAATTGTGTTATTGAGTTCTATAGTTTCCTTATTCAACTTTTGTTTGGAAGATCTGCCAGTGGTGAGAGAGGTGTGTTGAAGTCTCCCATGATTATTGTATGGTGGTCTATTAGACTCTTGAACTTGAGAAGCGTTTGCTTGATGAACATAGCTGCACCATTATTTGGGGCATATATATTTATGATTGTTATGTCTTGTTGGTGTATGGTTCCCTTGAGCAGTATGTAGTGTCCCTCTTTATCCCTTTTGATTAACTTTGGCTTGAAATCTATTTTATTTGATATGAGTATGGACACTCCTGCTTGTTTCCGAAGTCCATATGAGTGATATGATTTTTCCCAACTTTTTACCTTCAGTCTATGTATATCTTTTCCTATCAAATGTGTCTCCTGTAGGCAGCATATTGTTGGGTCTTGTGATCCATTCTACTAGCCTGTGTCTCTTAATTGGTGAGTTTAAGCCATTAACATTTAGGGTTATTATTGAGATATGGTTTGTTCTTCCAGCCATATTTGTTTATTGATGATACTAAACCTGGTTTGTTTTCCTCTTTGATTACTTTCCCCCATTTACTGTCCTACTTCCCAATGTTGGTTTTCAACGTTATTTTCTACTTCCTCTTCCTGTAATGTTTTGCCAAGAATTTTTTGAAGAGAAGGTTTTCTAGCTGTGAATTCTTTTAACTTTTGTTCATCGTGGAAGGTTTTAATTTCATCTTCCATCCTGAAGCTTAATTTCGCCGGGTACACGATTCTTGGTTGGTACCCATTTTCTTTCAGTGTTTGAAATATGTTATTCCAGGATCTTCTAGCTTTCAGCGTCTGTGTTGAGAGATCCGCTGTTATCCTGATTGGTTTACCCCTAAATGTAATCTGCTTCCTTTCTCTTGTAGCTTTTAAAATTCTTTCCTTATTCTGTATGTTGGACATCTTCATTATAATATGTCTAGGTGTGGATCTCTTATGGTTTTGCACATTCGGCATCCTGTAGGCTTCTAGGATTTGGGATTCTGTCTCATTCCTCAAGTCTGGGAAGTTTTCTCATATTATTTCATTGAATAGATTATTTATTCCTTTGGTTTGGAGCTCTGTGCCTTCCTGTATCCCAATGACCCTTAAATTTGGTCTTTTGATATTGTCCCATAATTCTTGGATGTTCTGCTCATGGTTTCTTAGCAGTCTTGCTGAGCTGTCTATGTTCTTTTCCAGTTGAAATACTTTGTCTTCATTGTCTGATGTTCTATCTTCTAAGTGATCTACTCTGCTGGTAGTATTCTCAATTGAGTTTTTAAGTTGGTTTATTGCTTCCTGCATTTCTAGGATTTCTATTTGTTTGTTTTTTATTACCTCTATCTCCCTGTGAAATTGATCTTTTACTTCCTGGATTTGTTTGTCAATGTGATCTTTCATTGTCTGATTTTGCTGTCTCATGTCTTCCTTGAGACTCCAGATCATCTGAAGCATATATATCCTGAACTCTTTCTCTGATATTCCCTCTGTTGCAGCTATTGCCTCTTCTAAAGTTGAGTTGACCTGCATTGCTTGTGGTCCTTTCTTTCCTTGTCTTTTCATACTGCTGCGTGGTTAAGAGCTGGGTGGGTGGGGCAGCCGTTCGCAGAGCGAGAGATGGACCTCCCGTGAGAGCCCGGATGGTGGAGGGCACCTGCCGGTTGGGCAGGGCGGGCCGCGCAGCTCCGGGTGCCAGCCGCTAGCCAAAGTGGGTGCTGGCTGCGGGACTAAACTCTTGCACCCGCCGTGGAGCCGCCTGTGCAGCCGGGTAACTGTGGCCGCGTGGTTAAGAGCCAGGTGTGTGGAGCAGCAGCACGCTGAGGGAGAGATGGGCCTCCTGTGGTAGCCCACTAACCTTATTGTTATTCATCTATATTTTCAATATGAAGTTAGTCATCACCTAGTTGTGTAAATAAGACTACTATTTTTCAAAAAGAAGTTAGTCTTTGGTTCATCCTGTTTTAGAGATGTAAAGCGTTGAGCCCTCTAACAACCAGCTGGTGACTTTCCTTCCAGGAAGCAAGGAGATTAGCAAGCTGTGGCCAGTGTCTATTTTTCCTAAGCAATGTAGACCAAAATCTGTATCACCTTCAGAAACACAGACCTCAAGGAAAGAACACATACGATGTCTGAAAATCCTCTGCTTAAAGTTTTTCTTTCAAAACATTTCTTTCTTTTTTTTACTAAAGAATAGGGAGACTACTGTCCCTCAGTGACTCCAACAGGGTAAGAGCCGTGTCGAATGCTCACACAGACCCAGTGTCTGCCCTAATGAAATACTGAAATAAATCAGAACCCCACCCATGACTACCTCTTTATGTCCCCCTCCCTCTGAGTCATCACTGCATTATGTAAATAAGACGAGAGCCACCCTCTGTGGTCTCCCCAAAAGCTGACTCCTCCTGAAGGTGTCCCGCCATTCCAACAAGGGAAGAATTCAGTCTTCAGGTCAAGGACAGGAACAGCAAGGATACATTCTGCCTATTCCAGGACATTGCATTTGGAGGGAGTAAAGGTCAGGGTTCTTGTGGTCATAGGAATTTCTGTTTCACAGAAAAAACATGGGTTCTGCTCTGCATACTTCATCCTTAATAGAACTTGCCAGATCCCAGACACCCATGTTCGTATCCAGTCTCTGATTTTAAGTTTTCATGGAAAAATGATTCTAAGCAGCTAGCTAATGGATGGACCCTGGGATCATAGTTCAAGTATAAATGAGAATATCATTCCTTCTCAAACAGAAGCCAATTCAACATTAGAATTTTCTGGTCTGTCTGGGTAACAAAAAACGAATGGGAGAGGTGTTATCAGTGTAGTTAGCCCCTTGCCCCAAGATAGCCAAAAAACATTATTTTTGTTTTGTTTTGTTTTTCCTTTCAAACCTGATTTAAAGTTGAGGACAAAGTTATTTTGCAGAATTAACCAGACAAAACTCAGACTGGGTCATGGAATTTTATAAGCAAGTCACTCTAAAATAGACCCCCCTCCCCGGAAAAAAAAAGGCTTTAGATGCTAAGCCCTAAATAGGAAATTGGCCCAGTTGTGAAATATGTTGGGAACAAAACTTCACTCGATATTAGGTCTGACTCTTGAGCTCAGCTATAAGATTTCCTACTTCTGAGCAGAGTTCTAATATGCAAACCAAAAAGTCAAACTATGAGGCTAACAGGAAATTGTGTCTTCTCAGAGGTCAAATTTGCTGAAATTTTTGAATAAGGTACAAAAGGGCAGAAGGACCAAAGACCCTGGTGAAATCAGGACCCTGTCCCCTGAAGCCAGTGACTGAATGGGAAAATAATTTCATATCCTCATGCCTGGATTTTAAGTGCAAAAAGCAATATACTGTGGCAAAAATATAAGACATAAATTTAATAAAATGAGTTTTATGAGATGGGGTGCTGCAAAGCTTCCCTAATTAAACTTTATACTCACGTTAGGGCAACCTTCTTCTTTTGGAGACCAACCTATCCTTTATTTCTTAACTTCTTGTCATTCTTTTTATTGGTAAAGCAATTATTTTTGCTAAAACCGGTGGACAGAGCTCATAAAGTGACATTGTTTCCCTTACACTCTTCATTGTTGGAAGATATAAAGAATAAATATATACTTTTGGAAGGGAAATAAATCATCCGACTATTACTCATTTCAGGAGATTGTTCCTGTCATTATAACTTTAGACTAGTTTTTCTGGATGAATATTGGGGAAATATCCTCTTAACATAAAAAATATACTTTTGGAGACATTTTATCAAATAGTTTAGATTAAAATGTGAATTCATAGGATCAAGGGAAAATATCCCTGGGGTCCTTGAATTTACTCTCTTATGTCAGAAAACTGTACTTAAACCAGTCCCAGTTGTTAAAACTGCTTTATAAAAGCATCTCAAAGTGATTTTCTAGAATTCACATTCCCAATTTTTATCTGCAGTGTAAATGAACTCGTTATACAAGTCATTATAGACTTCTACTATAAATAAACATACCAGGTCTCATCATTAAATAACATTTTTAGCTCTTAAAAAGTCAACCAGATAACGGGGAGTGAGGGGTCATGGGAAAAATGGAGGAACTGTGATTGGGAAAGATAGGGTGGGATCATGGGGGCAGGAAAGATGGTGGAATGAGATGGACATCATTACCCTAGATACATGTATGAATGTGTATATGGAACGATGCTACATTGTGTACAATGAGAGAAATGAAAAGTTGTGCTGCAATTGTGTACAAAATGCATTCTACTGTCCTATATACCTAATTAAAATAAATTAATAAAAATGTCAACCAGTTATGTACTGAGCTTTACGCAATGGCTAAAGTATCAGTGCTAAATAGTCGTTACATAAGGCAAAATCCACATAAGAAGATCTTACTTACAATTACTTGTTTTATTATATGTGTTTAACCCTTGATGAGACAGATGTTTAGGAGGAAATTTAGAATAATGAATTCTGATTCCTTCAAAAATAGATGTGTTGTCATTTGTAGGAGAGGATGAGACAGGTAATATCATGAGACTACTGTCTTACTGTTGTTTTAAGGTAAAAGACCCTAAACTATATGTAGTGACATGCATGCCACATTTTTCAAGTTAAGATTTCTCAAGATATCGTTGTATTCTACCTGCTGAATTTTCAGGAACAAATGCCCAATGATATTGACAACAGCCTCTAACTATTTCTTGGAAAAAAAATAAGAATGATCCTCATCTATATCCTGTTACCAAATCAGGCCGGTTTTAACTGCCAGGCAGTATGCCAATCACTGAAACCATGAGTTTTGCTCAAGAGGAAGAATTTATTCACAAGGAATTAACTATGTAGAGACTGGGACAAACCTCAAATACTCCTATTCTCTAATCTCAGGATAGAGGATAATGAATTTAGGAGAAAATTTAGAATAATGGGTAGAGACTAGAGAATAGGAATATTTATGGGATAAGAACTAGGGTGGTCTGAGGTGATAGGGGGTAAGAAAAAGTGAAGCAGCTGTGTTCCATGCACACATTGTCAAACTTCATGGCTCTTCATGGCACCCATGTTCAGAAAATAGTGATGTTAGCATGACCTGAGGAGGGCAGCCCTTTGGTGTCAAAAAATCACCCACTGGTGACCTGTGCAGCCTCAAGTGAGGGGTTATGGTTTCAACCAGTTTGAGATAGAGGAAAGTGACCTCCCAATTCCTGAAAAACCTAGGCCATCATTACCATCATAAACTGTACATCAGAGGTGTGACCTACAGGAAAGCTAATGGGAGTATACTGCCTAGTTATGTCGCCTCTAAAATTGCTGATAAAACCAAGTACCTCAAAGCCGTTGGAGCTAGAGGTGCCAGGCCCACCATATGCCATATTGTGAAATTTTTATAGGGAGACCACAAAAACTGGACTTCTGAAACAGTCTGTGCAAACACGAATTTGCTTCCACTGATTGCTCTTTCATGAAAATAAAATGCTCCCTAGGATTTTTATCATCTCCGGGGATACAAGGAACTATGACGAAATGCCAGTAAGAGTAGGAACTAGATGGAGGATAAGAACCTGAAGAAAGGGACTCAATGTATTAGCATGAAGGCTTTTCTCTCAGAAAAAAAAAAATTTAAACACAAATATAAGTGGATTATTTGCTTTGGGCTATGTTAAATAAAACTTAAATAAAATGATGCCAAGTGTTGATTCAATCAGTGTCTTTTAGCATCATGATGCAGGCTTTCTTAATTTTAAAAGCAGAAGAAGACGATTTTAAAGCACGCCAACATTCAGGAATATTTTACTTACTATTTTAATAAACCTTTGTTTATGCCTAGAGGTGCCATTAATTTACCAGCCAGACATTAATATACAGCTCACCAGGGACCTGTGTCTACACAGTGATTATTGCTGGAGTTTCACTTGGGGCTCACTCACCATTGTTTATACACAGTTACTGGACAAAAAAAAAATTTTTTAAAGTTTGTGCTTTCTTTATGTCCCATGATTATTCTTCTACCAGACTTGGAAAAAAATAGCTATTTATGATGGGGATCAAATAACCACAGCAGGATTTTAAGAATATTTAATACATTTATTTTTCCTTAGTTGTAGTTGGACATAATACCTTTAATTTACTTATTTATTTTTATGTGGTGCTGAGGATTGAACCCGGGCCTCACATGTGCTAGGTGAGTGCTCTACTGCTGAACCACAACTCCAGCCCTATATTTAATGCATCTTTAGAAAGTATTTTTATGGCTATAGTAAAGAATAATTTGCTTTTTTTTTATTTGAAGAAGTGATGAATGGTTGATACTGAATAATATGCCTTTGTGTTATTCCAGTCTATGGCTCAGAGTTTAGCATAGAGTCCAAAGGTAAAAGACCTTGTGTACCCAAGAAGATGACCAAGGAGGCACCAATTTCCACCTGTGTATATATATGATAATTATTATAAACTTTGGAAAATCAATCCAAACAATGCCATGAAATCTTATCTGGATAGGTTTGGTTTGTTACTGCTAATTATAAGAATTAAATTATAAATAATTGATTGTATATCGGCACAACGGGTTGATGGCATAACATTTATTTGATGCGTGATCTTAATTTTTTTAAACATTCAAAACATAAGAATGCTGCCAAGAAGCTGACTCATAGCTCTGAACCTTTTTTCCAAGTTCATAATGCAAATCAGAGCAAGGACATTCTATTCAATGATTTAAAATGCATCTTTACGCTGCTTTCAGGTGCTGGAAGCAAGGATCACAGCAGTGTGATGAAAATTAGAAAGCAATGCTGGTGAAATGGGGCCATTTTTCTCTGCTAAATGGAATGCAGAGAGCATTCTTAACTACAAGGACTGGGGGAAACTAAGTGAGTAACTTCCCACTGTGGCTCTCAGGAGCTATAGGTGAAAGCTGTCCTTGGCTGCTTGGCAATAGCTTTGGAAATGTGCTTATGCAACTCACTTTTTAAAAAGAGAGGTGACTGGATTTATGAGTCAGGTAAAACTTAAGTAATGACTGAATTTTTCTGGCATCCCTAATAATGCAAATACTCGGTTGTAATTATCCCCAACTCTGTGTGTGTGTGTGTGTGTGTGTGTGTGTGTGTGTGTGTATGAAAACATGAAAAATAAGTATTGGATAATATGCAAAGGGAAATGTAAACTATTAATGTCTTTTGCGAATGCAAATCTGGCCATATCTAGTAAGAGTGCAAATACATATGCCCTTACCCCTAGAAATCCCATAAAAATAAACAGTCAACACCTAAGTGTGCATGTGTAAGGGTGTTTACTGCAGATTTATTCATAGAATGCTCCTAATTAGAGGTGTAGAGGAATGGTTCATCCATTAATTAGTTTAACCATTTAATTGGTTTTAAAATATTCTCAACAAAATACATTTAAAAGACGATGCTATTTATTCAAAATTTTGTATATATATAGTCTGCATATATAAGTCTGAAGGGTTGCATTAAAATAGTTACTGAAGTGTTAGTGGTAATTATCTTGGGTGACTTTTAGTTACTTACATATTTTTGGTTTTGGTTGATTACAATAGCATATTTTATTTGTATAATGAAATAAAAAAGATTAAAGAATTATTAGTAAAATAGCAGTTGTAATGTTTAAGAAAAAACTAAAAATCTTTAAAATGTGAAGCATATAAACAGATTTTCAAAAGGTGAAAAATAATGTTGTTTTCAAATACAAGAGTATACACTCAAGATAACTAGTAAAATTTTTTAAAATTTGGGAGATTTAAAAACTGCATAAAGGGGATGGGTGTGTGGGTCAGTGGTGGAGCACATGTTCACCATACATTAGGCCCTAAGTTCAATCCCCACCAACTAAAAAGAAGAAAATTGCATAAAGGATTTATATTGAGCTGATATAGAATGGCCCAAGAACAAAAAGTGGACAATATGCAAACCCTAATTCTGTTCAAGTGCCCTTGGAACTAACTAGAATATCTGCCCAAATTGTATTCAGGTTTAAAAATGTGGGACTTTGATAGAGAAAGACAGCATAAACAGCAGAACCTATTCTTCTACACATCTCCTGCTCCTTCCAGGGATTCACAACAAGCCCAAAGAGAATAGAATAAGGTACAACCAATTTTTTGTTTTGGCCATCTGAACATCAGTGTGCATCACAACACAGAGAATTTGTTCTAATTTTAAATATGGTGAAATGGCTGCCATTTTTGGAAATCACCATTTGCTGATCATTAGAAGGTGTGTCAGACACTGAGGTAAAGATTTTCTATGCATTACCTAATTTAATACTTGGCCAACAGGCAAGCAATATTATGTTTGCCTTGTTCTCTCTTTATTCAAATTTCAAACAACATCTCCTCAGAGAGGCCTTCCCTAGTTACACTATTTAACTTGGAACACCTCAACCTGGGATAGTACCAAAAATTTGGTGACTATTCTACAGCCTCAGAATCTGTCTAGAAGCTTTAGGCACTTGGTAAATATTTGTTGAATCAATGAGTTGTTTTTTTCTTTTCCAACAACATAGGTCATTGTGATAGTTAACTTGACTGGGCTAAGGGATACCCAGATAGCTGGTATCCCATCATTTTCTGGATGAGACTGTTTCTGGAAGAGAGTAACATTTGAATCAGTGAACTGAGTAAAGAAGATCCAATGTGGGCATCATATGGTTCACTGAGGGTCCAAATACAAGAAAAAGTTGGAGGAAGGGAGAATTATCTCCCTCTTCTTGAGCTAGGACATCTATCTTCTCCTGCCCTTAGACATCAGAACTCCTTATTCTCAGACTTCCAGACTCTCAATGAGTTATACTTTCAGCTTTCCTAATTCTACAGCTTGTGGATGGCAGAGTATAGGACTTCTCAGTCTCCATAATTCTCATAATAAATCCCTTCTTACATACCTACAAATATCCTATTAATCTATTTCTCTGGAGAACACTAACTGATAACAGTAATGAGCCTCAGTTCCTTATCTATCTCATTTATTCATTTAACAATATTTATTGAGTACCCAGTATATTCCAGGCCTCTTCCAGGTCTTCATTAGATTCCAGTGAAGAAAGAGACAGAATTCCTGTGTCTGTGGAATTTATTTTTGACTCATTAAAATATTTTTTCATGTGTTTTTTACTGGCTGTCAAGTTGTAACAAATATAAGAACTATCATAATTTCCTTTTATGATGTTTAAACATGGAGATATGCTCCTGCCAGGATTTTAGAGATCAGACAAATCCTTTATGCTTCACATTTGTAAACATTTAATTCTTTACTTGAGAAGTCTTAGATGGCCAGAGAGGAAAATAGATTTAATATAAACTAATGACAGAAATGACTATTTAATAAAATCATTGTCCTTATATAAGGTCTTAACAAAGAAATTAAGGCTAAATTAATTTTGATACCATTTTTCTATACTTTGGTTGTATCAACAAATGTTGACATTTGAAAAGTGATTTTTATCAACTTTAAAATATATATTTTACATTTTCCTCTTAAGAGAAAAAGAATGCTTTACCCTACTTACGCACAGACCCTTATTAGAAATCAGAAACTTGGCTTGTTGGTTATATTTTAACCCATCATTAATCCTGGGCAAATATAGCCATGGTCCTCAAACCATTCTGAGTTTCTTATCACTAAAATAGGAATAATAATACCTGAAGTATACTTTGAACTATGAGAAGCAAATAAATTCATGTGGGTTTTTATAAGTGTAAAGTGCTACCTTTGAAATAAAATATTTATAGTCAGTATAATTTTAAGAAGACAAAAATGAAGTCTTTTTGCAATATCTCATCTTCATGTAAATATTGTGTTTTTGAAATTGGAAAAATTAAACTGATAATTTCCAAATATGGTCCATCTTCACAAATGCAAGACCCCAAAATATCCTTCCTTCCTCCTTCCTTCCTTCCTTCCTTTCTTTCTTCCTTCCTTTTTTTTCTTTCTTTCTTTCTTTCTTTTTTTTTTTTTTTGGCACTAAGGATTGAACCCAGGGATGCCTAACCACTGAGAAACATCCCCAGCCCTTTTTATTTTTTTATTTCGAAACAGGGTCTCACTAAGTTGTTAAGGCCTTGCTAAATTGCTGAGGCTGGCCTTGAACTTGCAATTTTCCTGCTTCAGCCTACCAAATCACTAGGATTATAGGAGTACACCACTACACCCACCAAAGAATATCCAATTTAAAGTCTATATTGTTGTTAAAGGTGGTATAAAAATAAGAATCACTCAGGAATCCAATTCAAATTCATAGGTCTTGCAGATAGTCAAAAGGTAAGCCTCAATGAATAAAGTTGTAATTCTTGGTTGTTGTTTTCTCTTGATGACTTAACTGGGCAGACTAATAGAAATATTTGTTTTTAAAGGTGCTATTCAATGTAGGTAAGAGAAGATTTTGATACAATAGCACAGACTGAAACCAATGCTTGACTTCTATGGAATGACTCTCTATACAGGATAGCTCAGGCAGGGGGGCTGCTACACAGGTGGGCTTGTTCTTATTTCAAACTCTAAGGGTTCTTCTTAGAATCCACACTTGTCTTAGAAATGGGTCCAGCATCCTGGTCCCCTGAGGGATCAGTAGCCCTGATCTTCTCTGTCTGTTGAAGTGTTACCAAGGTCTCCTGGGCTTCTTTGCAAAGGTGGGTACTGGAGTTGGAGATATCACAGGAAGGGCACCTCACCAACTGCCCTGGGGACTTCTTGGAGAAGACACCTGAAGTGAATCCTGAATAATGAGAAGAAATTGTCTAGAAGAGCAAAGCTACTAGAAAAAGAGAAGGTGAACCAAACCTATAAAAATGGAAAGAGATCCAGTTTACAGAGGGCCTCCTATTCTATGCCAAGGAACTTGGGCTCAGTGTGATAAACCAACCACAACTTGATGGGTCTTAAATAGAGCAATTATAACCAGATTTGAATTCTAGGTAAACAAGGTAACTCAGCTGAAGGCCTGGTGGCAGAGATGAGTAGTTGATACAAGAGACCTACTGAGAAGCTACGTCATGGTTCTGTTTTATGACTGATCCCAGTGAGTAGGGGGTGGTAGAAGAGGCTGAGGAAGAGGAAGTGGCTCTCTGGCTTTTGACTCTGGGTGGCTGGGAAAGCAGTACCATAGTTGGGCATGTTTACTGGAGAAGTTTGGCAACTTTTAAAACACAGCTTTACTAGGAAATGAAGGCAGACAAAAACAACAGCCCAGAAGCACAGAAACAGAATATTTTTAAACAACACAAGCTTTTCACTAATCAAGGTTAATTGGCTAGCTGATTGGTTTTTCAACTTTTGCATGCATCTAAATCCTGTTTGAGAAGCCAACTTTGGTTATTTTCCCTTCTGTTGTGTTTAGTTCTCTTCCTCCATGAAATAGAGTTAGGTTTATGTGTCTATCCCCCTCAGGTGGGTATATATACCATATATATTATATATATAATATATATGTATATATGTATACATACATATATATATATCTGTGTGTGTGTGGGTGTGTGTGTGTGTGTGTGTGTGTGTGTGGGTGTGGGTGTGTTCAACCAATGGATCGGATTCTTAGAGAATGAAAGCTCTATATGAGATGCTGTCTTTATGGGCAAAGTTTTAAGGATCGCCAGTTGGAGACCTAACTAAAAAAGGAAAATAAGCTAGAGATTCATAAACTACATTTTTTGAGATTTAAATTCATGTATTCATGAATATAATATAAATATACATGGAACAAAAGTTTAAATGTCTATTTTTTTTCAATCTTTTGATGTAAAGCTAAGGTATTTTCTTTGATTTTTGTATCATCTTTCTCAAATAACCATAGTTATATGCCTCATCTGTAATTTCCAGTTTCTATTTCTTTTTTTAAATTTCTTTTTTTTTTTTTTAGTCGTTGATAGACCTTTATTTTATTTATTTATTTTGTGGGGTAGAGAATTGAATGGGTTCAATCATGCCTTACCCATGACAGGAAAGTGTCTACTGCTGGGCCACAAACCCAGACCTGGTTTCTATTTATTTAAGTTTCAGTAAAGATTGTGAAGCAATCTCAATGTAAAATCCTAGATTTTTATGAATTAACCCCAATATTTTGCAAGTGCACCACCCACATATATTTGAAAGCAATTTAAAATGGTATTTCCAAAGCTTTCTAGTTTCCACAGAAACAATAAACTTCTTTCTTCTGTATTCATATTTCATTTAATTAAATGATATAATCTAAATAAAAGGATGTAAACTAGTTTGAGGACCAATTCAACTGCTTCTTGGTAAGAGAATTTCTGTTGTGTACTTGAATAGCTTCACATTAGCATATGGGATCAACCCTAAAATAGCTTTTAGCTAGAGTTGAGGAATTAGCAAGGACTGGGTTAAATCAGGCTCTGTAGTTTACTAATTGTGTTACCTTCAGTAAGTTGTTTGTTCTTTCTGAGCCTCAGTTTCTTAAAAAAAGAACATGGGAATCAAGCTTCCACAATTCAGTGTTAAATAGAGTTGCATATTTGAGGTCATCAAAAAAAACCTTGATATACTACAGATTCTCAATAATACTTATTTCCTTCCTTCCTAGTGAGAGAAAAAGATAAATTTCTGTCATCACTCTTCTTGCTAATGCTTTGTCAACCAATATTATGTATGTTTACCAAAGTTTCTACTGAATAAACAGTTGGATCAAGCTGATTGAATCCTAAAATATAAAAGTTATTAGGATATGCTTAATGGATTATCCTAATGACTTGAGTATATTACAGAATAAAAATCACTTGGTTTCTAATCTAGGACACCGCTGAGCATTTCCAAAGAAGGAACAGGATCAACATCTCTCGGGCTCACCCACCTTCCATACCTCCATGTCTCCCCTCACTCCTTTTCTTAGAGACACAGTAACTGGTTACTGGAGAAATAGAGAAAGAGGAATGCAGACAGCAAGGATCTTCAACACAATAGGCTCATTTTGAAGCCTTCTCTTCCCATGCCCCTTTCTTATGAGAAAACCTTTTCTCTTGGAGGAATAGTCATTACTCCCAAAATGTTGAGGGAACCATATGCAACCTTAACAAGTCCTTGAGTCCTGTGTTGCCGCAGTCCGGCTGCAGCAGAATAACGGGGAGTGGGGGGAACTAATAAATTGTGCGAGTTGATACAGCAAGAGAGGGAGCCAGTTTATTGTAGGACAACAGAGGTATTTATACATTTTGCACAGCTTATCTTAATTAGCATAAACTAGATACATCAGTCAACCAATAAGGAATCTCCACACTTAATGGCTTGCTTTTGTTACTTCTCAAACCACTCCCTCTGGCATTTTGCCAGGCACTAATCAGACTTGTTTACGAACTCTAACATTCCCCTGGCAAAATACCACGTGTTATTTTGACTTGTTTACAGACCTTAACACTGTGTGAGTTCTGTCCTGGTCCTCTAGGAACCCTCCATGTTGGGCCTTTGTGTGCTTTCTTTTGAACATGGGCTGAGGTGATGGTGGGGGAGGGCAATATGGACTGAGTTCCCTCGCAGAGACGTTATAAGGATAAATGAAATGATCTTCATACAGCACTTTAGGATGTTCTTATGAAATGCACCTTTGTAAATATGAAGTATTCTAAAAGGCCACTGACTGCAACTTCTATTTAAAATAAAAATCGCTGACAACAATTTCAACCCTGGAAAGTAAACCCATCAGCTTGAAATTGAAGTGCACTTTGCTGGGTAGCAGTAGGCTGATGGCATATCTGGGTCCTTACAGCAAATAAGGCTAAATGTTAGCATAGATCGCTATGCACAGTTCCCACCCCTGCTCTGTTATTTAAAGCATCTAAAGACAAAGGCCTGGTCCTGCCTTCTTTCTAATTAAAACAAAATTCTGAAAATGGGGTTTTGTCTTATCTTGGAAAAACTAAGATTCGAGGCATCCTGAGAATCCTGAACTGCAGAAGGATCCAAGTTTCCTCCTGTGATGGACTGTAGTCCTTCAGGACACATTAACATCATCCATTGGAATTAGTGTGAAACCTGACCCAAGTGACATTCTGGAAAACTTTCATCCTGGAGAGAGGAGCAAATTCTAATCCCTCAAACGGCCACTATGTGGGAATGAGGCCATTCTTCTGGAACACATTTGCTCTCCACTTATGCACTGGGAGATATTCTGACATTGATATGCTTTATATCATATCAAGCGAAATATGGCTCAGGACTAAAGATCATACAACTAACTAATTTATCATTCTGAGTGAAGAGGGGATGACCTGGCAGCCAGGGTGAGTTAACAGGGGACCAAGCCAACAAATGCAACAGGGAGAACTAGGAAGAAAATGAGTCTTGGGTAGTGTAGCCCTGGTAGACATCCCGAGCCACTATGCAGTTAGGTCCTAGCTCTGGAGTAAAATAGAATAAAGCTACAAAGACCCAGCAGTGCAAAAATAGAAATTTCAGTAAGAGACAGAGGGCATCGATTTCAACAACAACAACAACAACAAAAGAACAATACAGCTTCTCAAACAACTCCAGCCATGGGTGCTACATGTGTACCTGCCTACTTTAAATCTCATTCTTTCCACTTCGAAGTTCTCCTTAGGCCTTCTGCTCATCTCACAGATATAATATAGGATAGGGTATCTACTTTAACATTTTACAGAAGAAGGATACAACCCCAAAATAAATGGTGATTTTACCACTGATTTGTATGCTAATTCATTTATCAATATACCATTCTTATGGTGTGTGGTAAGCACATGCTTTTTACCCCAAACTGCCTTCTGCAGTTCAGGATCCTCAGGATGCCTCTAAGCTTTTTAAGATAACATAGAACAACATTTTCAGATATTAAAATCTCTGTTAGGGTTGTATGTGGCAACCCTAATTGGAGATTTTAATATTCTTTTTTGGATTTGTTCTTCATTAACTTCAGAGAAGGTGTTAACATTTTGATGCCAAGGTATAGCTCAATGGTAGAGCATGTGCTTAGCACACGCAAGGCCCTGGTTTTAATTCCCAGCATCAAAACAAAACAAGCCTCCCACTCTGCAAAAAAATTTTTTGGGGGTGCTTCTACTTCTGTTTTGGAAGAAGAAAAATTGTGTGGTATCTGCCCTATACAAAGATCTGAGAAAGGCTTTAGATGTCTTGTCATCTTATGAATTGAGAATGAACATAAATTCATCATTTAAAAATTTGTGCCTACTTTTTCTTCTAATAGACAAAGTGTCTCTGCTTTAATTCTTAGGTTCTTGGTCCACTTTGAGTTGTGTTTTGGGCATGGTAAGAGATAGGGGTTTGATTTCATTTTGTTGCATATAGATTTCCAGTTTTGCCAGTACCGTTGTTGAAGAGGCTGTCTTTTCTTCAATGTATGTTTTTGGCACCTTTGTCTAATATAAGATAACGGTAATTATGTGGGTTAGTCTCTGTGTCCTCTATTCTGTACCATTGGTTTACCAGTTTATTTTGGTGCCAACACCATGATGTTTTTGTTACTATTGCTCTTTAGTGTAGTTTGAGGTCTGAAAAAAAAACAATGGGGGACTTTTGTCCTATTCTGTTCCTAAGTCCATTCCACCAAGATTAGTATTTACAATCACTGTTGACTTTTCTCTTCATTGAGAAAAAGAAAAAGACAAAGCACAGGGCAAAAGAGTAAGAATTTATTGACCATTAACTTTTGTGCTCCATTCATATTTAACCGTCACAACCACCTTAGGAAGTTGACATTAATCAGGATATTTTCACCTGTAGTAAGAGTGTCACTTCCCTCTCAATGAGATAATAGGAGATTTTCACATAATTCTTAAGAGTAACCACAAGGATATGTCTTTCCTATGATTTTTGAGAAATTAAATGTTCCAGATGTTAACCTTGCTCCTTGGTTATTAGTTGTATCAATGACAACAAGGATTGTCACTGTGGTTAGGTGATTTACTCAAATAGTAGATAGGTTTGAAGCCTCCAGGTTTTCACTCTGTCTTGTGTTCTTA
Organism: Ictidomys tridecemlineatus; assembly: GCF_052094955.1. NCBI lineage: Eukaryota > Metazoa > Chordata > Mammalia > Rodentia > Sciuridae > Ictidomys > Ictidomys tridecemlineatus. The sequence goes on from NC_135485.1 coordinate 128,000,063, forward strand.
AGTGTTTCAAAGTTAGGCATTTTAAATTCATTTCAGAAGTATGTTCATCTGTAATCGCCACTTAGTCTTCAAAATAAATCTTTAGGTAGATGACTAAAGTGATCATGAGAAAGTCATAAAGCATAAAAATGGAATCATTTAAAATGTGTTTATTCTTTTACTCTTTATGGCTTTTAGAATTTGGTTTTAGGAAATTCAACAAGTGGGAATCATACCACGAAAAGTGATAGACTCCAGCTGTTTGCCAAGTGGTAGACACCGAGAGATGAGACATATCATTTCAAGAAAAAGTGAACTAGGGAACATTCAGCTTACAAAGGACCTTTTTTTTTTTTTTTTTTTTTTTTGCAACAGAAAATGGCACAGGAAAGGGTTAGTGATTTCTTTAGGTCTCAAGGTTTACACATTGTGTTCTTCAGTTAGATAGCTGGTGGGTTTAGGCATGCTTCTTATAACACAGACGTCAATATAGGCAACCAAGTTGTGAGGAGATCAAAGTGTTGTCAGATATTTCCAGCACTTCCTCGAGTTAACCCAATAACAGATGACACACATCCAGAGGAAATGAAGATTTTCTTCTTTGACAAAATCCCAGTCTTACAAGCTCATCAAAGCAGAGAATCTGAAACAGCTTTTTTTTAAAAAGATCTTTCGGTTTAAAACACAACTGATGACAAATCCAGTCCCAGAGCCCTCTGGGGATTTGGCTACTGAAACCCGATGTACTAGAGAAACATTTATTTTGTAAATAATGTGTATGATGTTCTCTGAGCTCTGTGTATATTGTTTAACACTGTTATCATTTATGGATGACTAATGGCAGATAAACAGAACCCCTGCCTTCACTCTAGCTTCTAGTCAGTATTTATGGACTAGGTCCATTGGTCTCCTTTTGAAAGCCATTGGCCCAATGCAGCTGGTACCCAGCTGAAGAAGGGGTGCAAAAACCATCATCTGCCACTGAGGTAAAGAAGTTGTAGGAAAGAAGTCCTGCTGCAAACACAAGGAAGCACTATCTATAGGTACTATAATGACCTAATTAATATTTCTGAGTATCTGGTAGTCTGGTTCTTCTTTTAACTCTAGCTTCTAAAATACTGATGTCTATTAGCTTCCACATTCTCTAATGTGCTTACATAAGTGTCTATGGGAAAATTGTGATTGACAAGAGTCTAAGGAAAAAGCATGCCCAGACCTTTAAGAATGCAGAAAATACGGACATAAAAGAATGAGCTGGGTGTGGTGGTGCACACTGTAATCCCAGTGACTCAGGAGGTTGAGGCAGGAGGATCACAAGTTCAAGGCCATCCCTGGCAATATACAGAGACTCTTATCAAAATGAAAAATAAAAAGAACTGAGAATGTAGCTCCGTGATAAAGCACCTTTGGGTTCAATCCTCAGTACCCCCTTCCCCCAAAAAGAAAAGAATGACTAAGGAATTTAATTTAATTACTGGAAGTAGACAGTAAAAGAAAATGGCACACAATTCAGAGGGAAATATACTACAAGGACACAATTATTGAAACACTAAAAAAATCTTATTAATGTGTTTCCATCATAGGGAAGGTAAAAAATATTAGTGGTGATTTCCCCTTCATCAATCATAATCTGAAGATATATGTGTTATCTGACTCTGGTTACATTATAATCAGTCTTCAACTAGCACACGTATACTTCAGAATTGATTTTATCTTTCAATAAACTCCTGATTTTCCAATGGGTACTGTAAATCCCTAAAAGATTTTATGTTTTATCTCTGTATCTAATAATCTCTGCCATCAAAATGCTTTTTTTAGAAGAGTAAGTCATTTTGTAGTGAGCACAGGAGAAAGAACACAGATCAGCAACTGGGATCTTTGGCTATGTTACTGTACAGCTTATAACTTTTTATATTTGTGTCCTTGATCTTGTGTTGATCCCATTATTCTATATTTTTTTTAATATTCTAGAAACAAAAATTAAGTCATGATATCCTCTGGCTACCCAAGGACATAACTTTCCAGATTTAGGCCTTAAGTTCCATTGACATATGTTTGGCTTCAGATCTTTATACTGCATTTTTATAAATATGGTACTTGTTTGGGATTGATGCAGGAAAATTCACCAGAAGGATTTCATAGGAAAATTCATACGATCTAACAAAGCATGCAGTTACACCTGGAGTTGATGGATGTGGGGAGTTATCTTGGAATAGAAAGGGCTTAAGGATTAATAATGAAACCTAAGAACTTTAACTTTTTCTTACCTAAGGCAGTGCAGTGCAGGAAAGGAAGAACAACCTTCTTTTGCCAAGGAAAGTTTGGGTGATGAGCCAGGTAAGAAATACCTCACCTTTGCTGGCTAGTAAGATCTCAACTCTACTATAGAAGTGACAGTCACAGACAATACTACATGATGGGTATGGCTGTGGCTACTTTCCCATAAAAGTTGATTTACAAAAAGAAGATTTGGACCAAGGTCTTTAGTTGTCTACCCTAGGTATATGACAAAGAATTCTGGGTTGGTAATGATATCAGGAGATGTGGGTTTAAGAGCTCTGCTTTGTTAAGTTGTATAGATTGGGAAATATCATTGATCCGGTTATTCAATCCTTTGTTGATAGGAAAACACAAATGCAATAGCCTTTGAAACAGAGAAAGAATAAGTGATGCTTCCCTTGGAGAATGGTAATGAAACTTGTTTTCTTCCTCGCTGTTTAAGAGTTTCGATCTCATTACCCAGAGTTAGTCTGAGGTCAAGCACCAGCCTCATAATTGATATTTGGAGACCCAGTATATTCAAAAATAGTATTTAGAGATGCCTCACCTGGTGTGATTCTAAGGTGTCCTCAAATACAGCTTCTGGCTCTTTCTTCCTCCAAGTATGCACAGATTTGATTTACCAAGCCAATCACAACAGCAAGCTCCTCCCTTGGTTTTCTATTTAATAATCTGTCTGTTGATGATTCCATTTCTACCTCGTGTAAGTTCAAAAGACTGTGCGTTGAGGCAATCAATTGGGCATTGGTCGGGGTTAGCAATTCACTTCGTTGAGTACCCTTTAGATCAAGAGATAACTGCTTACTTTTCTACTTTTCAGAAATGCACATTTATTGAAGATTAGGCTTGTCTGTAAATAATAGAAAACTCAAAATAAATGCTTGCCTCTCGCCAATCCACGTATATTCGGGAGGTAGTTTGGAACTCACATGGCCATTCCAGGATGCCTTCATCTTCCTGCTGCCAGTCTTGGAGGAAGATGTCTGCAGGAATTTCAGCCTTTATATCTGCATTTCAGCCATTGCAAAGAAGGAAGGAATAAAGAGGCGAATGTCCCACTCCCTTATGGAACTTCCTAGAAATCAGGCCCTTCCAGTTACAGTCCATTGCTTGAACTCAGTGACATGCTCATTTTTTTTCACTAGCTTCAAAGAATACTGCAATCTTTATTCAGCAGCCATGTGCCCAGCTGGAACGAGGGGTTCTAACACTAAGGCAGAAGGAGAGAATGGACAGTGGACACCCCCTGCAGTCTCCACTGCCATCCTAATTTTTTCAGTTAATGTCCTACCTTGGAGGACTCGTGGAGATATAGCAGCTGTATATAATTTTCTAGGAGGAGATAAAAATCCCCTCTGGAGAATTTTAATATATTTGGCATTTCCCTGGGGAGTGAGAAGTGGGCAATAACTCTATAAATAACCTTGATTTGCCCTAGAGGAGTGTAGGCAGCTATCTTCCCCCTGGAAATCAACATTTTAAAAAATTACACAGGTAATTATTATTCAATAATTTCTTTTCTGATACTGTAAGGGAAAGGTATATATTTAATTTATTTTAAACAATAAAGCCTATATTATTCATATTACTCTTACAATTCCCCCCTACACACACACTAAATATATGCCTTTGGATTTTCTGTTTTTCTCAGTTATCCTTCATTAATGGTGCCAAGTTGTGCCTTTGTTTTTAGCTTAGCTAGTTTTTCCGAACGCTTCTGTAATATTGTTATGCTCAGAGTGTCGGCTTTACTTCTTTTACTCTGTCTATCCTTCATCATTTATTAATGACACAGATTGTGTGATGAAGAGTTGTCAACATTATCATTTTTCTATATTTACAGGTATAATAACCGCACTGAAGTGGATTTGTCATCTAATAGCCCCAAATGATCCTTCTCGTTCCAACTGCATTTCCCTCCATTATTTACTGTGCCTCCCAATAGCTTATCATCCACTACTGTCTACTCTTCCTCTTTCCCCTTAATTTCCTGAGACAGATTTCCACTTAAGAGACTGAAAAACTATTAGATGGAAAGGTTCCACAAACCACCAGAGCATAAGGTCCTCTTCGAAGAGATACATTCACCCTCTGTGGGTTAACAGTGACCAATCCAGTTGCCATCCATGTGGTGGTGGTGGTGGGGAGGCACAATCTCATTTGAATTGAACAAATCTGCATGCATAACTCTCACTAACACAAACACAATAGACACAAAGTGCCTAAATTCTTGTGCAGAGAAAAAGAGAAAGTGGTTATACTGCTAGTCTAATGTAAAACATGGCTCCCAATATTTGAGTTGGAATTTTCATATCTGCTTAATATAGTCAGTAAGTTGTTCTAGAGAGAGGCAATATCAAAGAAGAAAATACTATTCCATCTCCGTAATGCATTTTAGCAATGCTCTGAGAAGTGGACTACCAGACATTTATTTTGGAAATTATCTGGTGAGCCACAATATGTTTTCAAATTATGCATTTATTGGTACTATTTTGCTGTAATTGACAAAGCCACTATATATCTTTATCTTCACTGTATTTGGGATACAGGAAAAGAAGTCAGCATTTTTGGAGCTAACAATATTTGCTAGTATAAAAAAAGCATACCCTGATCAAAAAACAGTTGTTTTTAAATATACGTTGTTTAAAGATTACATATGTCTTTGTGGATTTTTCATTTAATTTATGATTACTTCAAATGATTAAAAAGGATACAAAGGACTTACATAATTTCCTTAGAGGAAAATAGAAAATAATATTACCGTGCCATATATGTTCTTCACAAATTATCCATCCAGGAGAAATAAATTACATGGGTTGATTATAGAACCAAACACTACATTTAGATTATGTTTCTATGCATTGCAGGGTGGCATTTTACTTAATTTGTCAGAAGGGAGTCTTATATTTCCAATGCCCATGCTAAGACTTGAGAAATTCTTTACAGAGGATATGGGATGAGTTAAAAGCATTGTGAGGACAGGACAGTGTTGGTAAAGGTTAGGCAAATTATTACAGCATATAGGCAGCTGAATTAAAGCAGGGTATGAAAGTTGTCTTTGTTTTTTTGTTTTGTTTTGTTTTGCTTTTTTGGGCCTCATGCATGCTGGTCAAACACTGTCTCACTGAGCTACATCCCCATCCCTTCTTAAAACTTTATTTTAAAGTAGTGTCTCACTAAATTGCCCAGGCTGCTCAAACTCGTGATCCTCCTGCCTCGGCATCCTGAGAAACTGGGATTATGGATGAGTGCCACTATGCTCAACAGTCCTTTGACTTTGAACCCCAGAATTAATAGGCACAAAATTTTAAAGGTTTTGCTTATTTTTCATCCCTAAAAATGGTGATAGTAGATATGTATTAGGCTCAGAGACTTGTTTGCCTGATATGTCTTTTACTTCAGCAGATAATTCTCATTGCTCTGGTCTAAATGGTGTGAAGTCTCAAATTTTTATGTTGAAATAAAATCCTGGGCTGGGGATGTGGCTCAAGCGGTAGCACGCTCGCCTGGCATGCGTGCAGCCCAGGTTCGATCCTCAGCACCACATACCAACAAAGATGTTGTGTCCGCTGAAAACTAAAGAATAAATATTAAAATTCTCTCTCTCTCTCTCCTCAAAAAAAAAAAAAAAAGAAAGAAAGAAAATCCTGAATTGATAGTATTGAGAGGTGGGGCCTCTGGGAAGCAATTAAATCTTGAGGGTAGAGACCTCAAAAGTGGGATTAGGGACCCCCTAATAAAAATGTCTGAAGGAGCTCATTCGTCTCTTCTGCTCTGAGAGGACCAGCAAGAAGCCATCAACTGGAACTAAACAGTGAGGCCTAACCAGGAGCTGAAACCTCTGGCACCTTGATTGTGCACTTCCCAGTGTCTTATGCATGCTGGTCAAGTGCTCTGCTACTGAGCTACTTTCACAGACCTTTTTAAAATTTTTATTTTGAAATAGGGTCTCACTCAGTTTCCCAGAGTGGCCTTGAACTTGTGATCCTCCTGCTTCAGCCTCCCAAGGTGGGGGGATTACAAATGTGCACTACCTCACCTGCCTAATGGATCATTTTCATATGCATATCACTCAACTTCAAAAGAAGGAAATTCTCTAGTCTGCATCTCTCTAGGATTACCAGGTAATTCCTCTGGTCTCCAGCATTACAAAACTTCTTGACTGAGTTGTCTATGCTCACTGCAGGCACTTTTCAATCCTTCCCAATTTGGTTTAGGATTATTTATTACTGCATAATGAATTATCCCCAAATTTAGCAGCTTACAGCAAAAAAAACCATGTATTTATCTCACCATTTCTGGGCTTGGCTTAATTGGATATCTCTTGCTACTATTAACATGAAGTATGGGGTTGCAATTGTTTTAAGATTTCCCTGGGGGAAGATCCACTCCAAGGTCATTTTAGATACGCTGATGGCTACTCAATGTGGGTCTCTAGCCCCAAATCTCCCCTGATTTCACAGGCACACACTCAGTTGCCTTCTTTTTTTTAATTTTTATTTTTTATTAGTTGATCAAGACAATATAATGATCTTGACATATCAGACATTTGATTCAAATGGGATCAGTTGCCTTCTTGCCACCGCAGATGTTTAATAAGTATCTCAAAGAAGTCCACAACAGAGCTCATGGTTTTCCTGTGAGTTTTCAAAAATCCAGGTGTTTTAGGCAGCTTTTTTTTGTTGCTGTGACCAAAAAACATGACAAGAACAATTTCAGAGAAGGAAAAGTTTATTTGGGGCTCACAGTTTCAGAGGTCACAGTCCATAGATGGTTGACTCCATTGCTCTGTGCATAAGGAGAGGCAGATCATCAGTGCAGAAGGGTGTGGTGGAGGAAAGCAGCTTAGGACATGACACCAGAAAGCAGAGAGAGAGACTCCTCCACTCACAAGGGACAAAATACACCCAAAGTCATGCCCCTGATGACCCACCTCCTCCAACCCTACCCACCTGCCTAGAGTTAATCACTAACAGAAGATTAATGCATTGATTAGGTTAACACACTCATAACCCAATCAGTTCAGCCCTAAACTTTCTTGCATTGTCTCACACGTGAGTTTATTGGGGGGATACTTCATATCTAAACCTTACCACCAGTTCTTTTTATTATTATTGTTATTATTAGCGGTACTGGGGATTGAACCCAGGAACACTTTACCACTCACATATATCCCCAGCCCCTTTTTATTTTTTATTTTGAGACAAAGTCTTACTACATTGCTTCAGGCTAGCTTTGAACTTGATATCCTCCTGCCTCCATCTCCCAAATAGTTAGGAAAAATCCATTATAATGCTAGGAAAATAAAACAAACAAACAAGCTTCAATCTAAAATGAATGCAATTAACCAAATAAATAAAAAAATCCCAAGGAATCAAGACAGTTTAAAAGCATCTTTAGGGACTGGTAATGTAGCTCAGTGGTAAATTGCTTGCCTGGCATTATGCTCCCCGGAGTTCAATCCCCAGCAGTTATATATATATTAAAACATGAGTCAGGCTCTGTGGCACATGCCTGTAATCCCAGGGACTCAGGAGGCTGAGGTAGAAGGATCAAAAGTTTTAGGCCAGCCTTGGCAACTTAGCAAGACCCTCAGCAACTTGTGAGATTGTATCTCAAAATAAAATATAAAAAGGGCTGAGGATATGACCCATTAGTAAAGCACCACATTGGGTTCAAGTCCAGTACAACCTGTATACTCAGAAAAATGAGAAATTATATCCCATCTGATATATCAAAGTCATTGTATTGTCATGTATAACTAATTAAAACAAATTAAAAAATTTTTAAAAAGGAAAGAAAGAAAAGAAAGTGGAAAATGAAAAAATTTATTCAATGGCATCATAACTTATGTAATATATTTTATATCAGAATCACTTGAAGTCTATAGAAAATTTTGCAGACATGAGACCTATAATATAAATAGCAATTTATATGTGGACATATATACTATGGAGGTGGATATCAAACGATGAGTTAGATGTGTGACTTTATACCATTTAGAAGAGACAGAGACAAAAATGCTAAGGAGTTAGGGAACAGAATGATTCTTTCATAACAAAAATAGGAAAAAGCCTTCATGGCATGGTAGCAGTTTCCCAGGGATGCTATAGCAAAGTACCCCAAAATGGGGAAATTAAGAGAAATTTGTTGTCTCACTGTTCTGGAGGATAGAAGTACAAAATCAGTGCTTTGGCAGGACCTTTCTCTGGCTGGTGGTCCTAGGAGAGAATCCTGCCTTACCTCTTTCGGTTTTCAATGATAACCACCAGTCATTAGGTCTCCTTAGCGCATCACTCCCACCAAAGACCACCTTCTTTGGCTTTACAATGTCTTCTTTCTTTGAGTGTCCCTCTGCAGGGTATGCAGGCAGCAAGAAAAGGAAAGGTAACTCTCCCTCCCAATCTCCAGAAAGGAGAAAGCCCTGCTGACATAATGATTTTAGCCCAGTGACATCTATCTTGAATTTATGGAATCCAGAATTGTAAAATAATAAAACTGTGGTATCTTAAGCCACTAATTTTGTGATCATTTGTTACAGCATCAACAGGAAACTAACACCCATGCCAAGATCATTTCTACCTTAGGGTATTTATTTGAGTTGTTCATGGACACTTGTTAGACCAGGATGCAAGAAAAGACCACTGACTCCAATTAAAATGAAATTAAAGCAAGCTTATTATTTCGACCGGCCGGGCTGCCTCTCCTTCCCAAAACAGCGGGGGGGGGGGGGGGAAAGACAGCAACCCCAGCTTTCCTGCAGCCCAGCTTTATAGCCTAGAAAGTTACACAAAGGGGGGTTACGGATAACAGAACTCTGACAAGCATCACACTAATGGTAGTTTACATTTTTTGCTGGCCCCAACATCAGAATTTATGAGGACCATTAGAGCCTCAGAGAGGGTCGTTGTCTGGCCAGGGAGGCCAATATTTATTAGGTGTCACTAAAGTTTCAGAGACGGCTGCTATCTGGTCAGAGAGCCAGGCATGGGCGAGTTCAAGGCACGGGCAGGCATTCCGAGCAGGTTCAGAATTTGCAGTAATTTATAGTAAAGCCGAAATTATCTTTTCATGGCTTTGTGGTGAGATAGCTCCCAATTTTAAGAAAAGATCAGGTTGGGTCTATCACATTTCCTTCTACTATAAGTACTCATCTCCCAGGTAATAGCATGGTAGGATTTTCCCTGAGATTTGGTCTCTGCTTCAGTCATTCTCTTTCAGAGGTCTTCTGTTTCAGACTGAATGTTTGTGTCCCCTCGCCCAAATTTACATCTTGAAATCCTGACACTCAGTGGGATGGTATAAGAAGGAGGAGCTTTGGGGAAGTAAGTAGGTAATGAGGATGAAGTCCTCCTCATGGGATTAGTGCCCTTATTAGATGAGACACTGACTCTTTCTGCTCTTTGCCAGCTGAGGACATAGTAAGAAGATGGTCATCTGTAAACTGGAAAGTAACTCTCACCAGACTGAGATCGGTTGGCTCCTTGATCTTAGACTTCTCCAGAAGGGAGGGAAATTAATGTGTCTTGTTTCAGCCAAGTCTATGTGAACTTGGTGTATCATCCTGAACTAAGTCACCTTTCTTGACCATTCAGTTAAAATTATTATCACATGAAGTTCTTTTATTCATCATGGCCCTCACCACTACTTGTTACTTTTCTTCTTTGTGTCATTATTAGAACACTCAAGGAGAGCTCACACCATATTTCTTATTTTTTCTCTCATCACTCCAGTATCTAGACTAGTGCCTAGTACATAACAGGAGCCCAACAACTGTTTGCTGAATGAAAGAATGAGTGAGCAATTATTTCGCAAAAGAAAATGTACATGCACTATCCCACTGAATGTTTTCAGCAGCCCAATAATATGGAATTCCTATCACATTATATTCAGCATAAATTCCACAAGAGGAAGCACAGGCAATACCTGTAAGTTTTTGGCAACAGTAATTGTTCATAAATAAAAGTAAATGAACTATAGTCAAAGAAATTAATTAGCCAGGGTAAGTAACAAAGCTTAAAAAGACCATATCTGCTATATTAATACCGATGGTTTCCAAAATCCTATTGAAGAATCTCAGAGCTACAATTTGAGACAAATCCCTTCTCATGAGATTGAACTGCTATTTTTCCTGCCTGAAAAGCTCTATGTCTGTGCTCCAGTGGTCCTGGAACTCAAGATATACAAAACCAAATTACAATCTTTTCCCCAAATCTTTTTTTTAAAGATTAGCACTAATGTCTATCTAGCAAAAAATTCCTGTGAGTTGTTTTAGATTTTCTCCCTGTTCCCTCACAGGTGACTGGTGAATCATTTTTCATTCTTCCTGCTCAGCTAGCAGTTCTTATACAAATTGTTTTTCCAGCTCCATGACTTAGTCATTTCTTCCTGCATTACTGTCCAGGCTGTTTCTATAATAATCTCTTTGACAAAATTGGGCATGCTACTTGCAAGTTCAAGATTCATTAGTTAAAATTCTTTAGCATTTGATAAAAATCAAATCCTTTACCACAACTACCACAACCTGGACGTGATCTCAGCCTGGTAAGCTCCCACCTTTCTGACATGCCTCCCCTGTTACTGACTAGTCAACCAAGCTCCTCCCTGCCTGGGCCTTCTCCGTCTTTCACTCTTCAAATCTCAGGGATACCTTTCTCAATCTAGAGTGTTCTCAATATCTTGCTCTTTTCCTTCCACAAATCACAAGTTGCTTGAATTTTGTTTCCTTTACTGGATTATAAACTCTGCAAGGGCAGGTTTTGTGTCTCTTTTTGTTCATCATCAAATGTGCAGCGCCTGATATGTGCTTGGGGTACAGTAGAGTCACACTCAAAATTTCTTCAATTAAAAAAATATATTTGCTATGGTTTAAATGTGTCCCCCCTACCCTCCGCCACCCTCAGTCCTAGTGTAGGAAACAGTCCCCAAACTCATATGCAAATGTTATTTGGAAGCAGGGCCTTTGGAGGGAGGGCCATTGGGAGGAAACTAGGATTAAGACAAAGACATTGGGACTGCAAATTGGTGCAGCCAATTTGGAAAGCAGTATGGAGATTTCTTGGAAAGCTGGGAATGGAACCACCATTTGACCCAGCTATTCCCTTTCTTGGTCTATTCCCTAAAGACTAAAAGGAGCATGCTACGGGGACACTGCTACATCGATGTTCATAGCAGCACAATTCACAATAGCAAGACTGTGGAAGCAACCTAGATGCCCTTCAATAGACGAATGGATAAAAAAAATGTGGCATTTATACACAATGGAGTATTACTCTGCATTACAAAATGACAAAATCATAGAATTTGGAGGGAAATGGATGGCATTAGAGCAGATTATGCTAAGTGAAGCTAGCCAATCCCTAAAAAACAAATGCCAAATGTCTTCTTTGATATAAGGAGAGTAACTAAGAACAGAGTAGGGACAAAGAGCATGAGAAGAAGACTAACATTAAACAGGGATGAGAGGTGGGAGGGAAAGGGAGAGAGAAGGGAAATTGCATGGAAATGGAAGGAGACCCTTAGGGTTATACAAAATTACATACAAGAGGAAGTGAGGGGAAAGGGAAAAATAATACAAGGGGGAGAAATGAATTACAGTAGAGGGGGTAGAGAGAGAAGAGGGGAGGGGAGGGGAGGGATGGGAGATAGTAGAGAATAGGAAAGGCAGCAGAATACAACAGACATGAGTATGGCAATATGTAAGTCAATGGAAGTGTAACTGATGTGATTCTGCAATCTGTATACGGGGTACAAATGGGAGTTCATAACCCACTTGAATCAAAGTGTGAAATATGATATATCAAGAACTATGTAATGTTTTAAACAACCAACAATAAAAAAAACACTTAAAAAAAAAAAGACAAAGGCATGAGGGTGGGGCCCCATAAAAATAGAAATTGCTTTATAGGAAGGAGGAAGAGAGGCTGGGTAACAACTTGTTTAGTCTTGCCATGTCATTTTATGATGGAGTGAGCAGCCTCTCTCCAGATGCCAGTCATGATCTTGGGACTTTCCAACTTCCAGAACCATGAGCCAACTAAACAATTCTTTATAAATTAGCTAGTCTCAAATATTTTGCTGTAGCAACAGAAAATGGATTAAAACAAAATTGATTGAGTCAACAGCTTTTGTTTTTTAGAGATGTGGCTTTCTCATATCCATTTTGACTAGGATGATGTCAGGAGAAGTGGCTGATATAAAAAAAGCAAAAACAAAACAACAACAACAAAAACTCCCTAATGTGAAGAGGCAGAGAAAATGCAACAAAGAGAAGCTAGGAAAGAGTCTTGTACTGAATTGAATGGTGGTCACACCGAGGAGAAACTTATATCAGATTCTTGGAACTTATAACTATCACTATACTAGTTCCCTAGGGCTGCTGTTGTTACCGCTGTGACGAGTCCTTGCTTCCCCGAATGCAAGTTTAGAGTGGAAAGTAGAATCTTTATTAAAGAACAACAGAAAAGACTTCTCCCCGGAGGAAGAAGGGGACCCAAGAGGTGGAATCCATGGAAGGGAGAGGTCTTCCCTCTTTTATAGCTAAGGTCTTCTCTCAGCTTTCCCGAATTCCTGTCCTTAGTTCTGTTGTCTTGCAGTGATGGAATGTAGGTGGGAAGGCCCAAAGGGTGGGGGACAGGTGGGCTGAAGGAGTAATCCGGGCAGGGTTGGCTTTTGGATTAACATCTCCTGTTTTCTGGGAGCTGCTTCATTAACATTTCCTTGGGATGGGCTCTGCACCTTGAGGACATTTTCAATTCCCCTTTTTCTGGACTCCATTCTCAATATGGCCTTCATTTTACTCAATATTAGACCCGATTTACCTAACTACACTAACTACCTATCTGTAAATCTGGCTTCACTGTCACAAACTACTGCAAACTGTGTGGCTTAAAACAACATTTATTTTCTCGAAGTTTAGGAGGGCATAAGTCTGAAATTGGTGTCACCAGTTTCCTCCTGGAAGCACTGAGGGAAAGTCTTCCCATTTCTCTCTTAGCCCTGGTGGTGGCTTGCAGTCCTTGGCATTCCTTATTTTGCAGGTACATCTCTGCTTCCATGTCTACATGGTCTTCCCTTCTGTGTGTCTCTCTCGTTTATCTTCACACTATAATCTTAAAAGGACTCCAGCCATTGAACTTAGGCCTTGCCTTAATTGGTAAAGACCTCATCTTGACTAACTAAAACTGCAAAAATCTGATTTTCAACTAAATTGGAAATTCTGAGATTTGAGAAGGATATGGATCTCTGGAGGACACTATTCAACAAAGCAGTTAACTAATTTGAGGAAAGGATATACATGGATGTAATTAAGTAAAGGATTTTGAGAGCTTTCTCTGGATTAGGTAGGTAGGTTCTAAATCCAATGACAAGTGTTTTTATAAGACAAATCTGAAAGCAGGGTAACAGAAAAACAGATGAAGAGACTGGAATGATGTTGCCACTAGACAGCAAAATGTCATGCAACACAAAGGCAGAGACTAGAGCACAGAAGGCATAAAACCAGGGAAGCTAAGGAATGTAGACAGCTACCAAAAACCAGAAGAGGCAAGAAAGGATGCTCCTCTAGTGTGTGGCCTTGACAACACCTTGATCTTGGACTTCTGTCCTCCAGAACTGTGAGACAATAAACTTCTGTTGTGTTGAAGCCATCCATTTTGGTATTTGTTCCTGGAGCCCCAGCCTTGAATGCAATGCTTTCTTTTCTTTCAAGTACTTTTAAAACCAAGACGGAAACATGTCTCTGAGATAGATTCTAAACAGATCCATCTTAGCAAATAAAAATTTGTGAAGAGCCACAAAGTGAAACCAGCTCAATTCTTGTAATGATCTTTAAATACCAAAATCCCCTTCAATGACCAAGATACATAACTCTTATCCGAACAAGTTACCATCATAAAATAATTTGTGTCATAAACTGTATTTCATACTCCTCCATTTTCCTTGTGTCTGCCTTTATAATTAACATCTGATTTTATCACACTTCATGTGCTTCTCTCTTTTCAGGGTAAATTGTTTAATATCATCTGTGTCTCCCTATTCTTTTTATCTTGAGACTCACTTTTCATCCCGCTGTCTGATGTATAATTTACATGACACGGGGTGCTGTGTAACCTACAACTGATGTCACAACTGCTGAAGGCAGCTGAGTTTTGGGGGAGCAAGTCATGTCATCACGATAAAGCTAAACTAAACAGGGGAAAGTACATGACGAATCTCTTTCAAGCTTTGCATGAATTCGGAATTCAAAGTCTAGCATCACCAAACCATCCCTTTCAAACCTAAAATTCCAGTTAATCATTCAAGTGGCAGATGTCAGGCTACCCCAAAATGTCACAGTAGTCTGTGTCTTTATTTGGATACACAATGGAGAGGAGTTGGGGTTCCTACAGTGTGTACCGGTAAGGAGTCCATTCATGAGGCTCTCAGTGTCAGGGTCACTTAGAAAACACTGGAAGAGATCCAGGAGCCACACCCCTCAGTCCCTCACTACTTTTGCTTTGGAGTCCCTGACCCCTCCCCAGAGCCGTCCTGCTGCTTGGGTGGTCAGTTCTGGGGTGGAACCGAACGCCCTCCCAGCCGCTCCCCGGCATTACCCAGCCCGGGGCGCAGGTGCTGGCCCGGGATGGGAGTGGAGGCGGCCGATCCGGCGAGGTCCGTCCCTGCCTTGCTCCCGCAGCGGTGGCTGCTGGAAGCAAGGGTCTGGTGAACCTGGGCGTCCGCTCGCAGCCCGATTGTGAACCCACCCCCGCATCCCACACCGGGAGCCGCTTTCCCGCGCACACAGCTGAGCGCGTCTGGGTCCGGCAGCTCCAGCCCGGAACCCGGCGAGCGGGAGCGGCCGCCCTTCCCCCGCGCAACGTCAACGCCGGCGTCCGGGAGGCGTCGTAATGTCCCGAAGAAGCGCGCCTCAGAAGCCTGCGCCCAGCCAGCGCCGCTCCAACCCAGAAATTCCTGTCCAAACCTTGCACGCCCCACCTTCCCAGTGGCTCATGGCAGTGCAGAGGAGAGAATCTCGGTGCGTGCATGCTCTAAGGGCGCGGGCAGGTTTGCCTAAAGGTTTATTGCAGAAAGACCCTTGATGAGGCTGGGTATCTGCGGCGCCAAAAGACAATTTTAAGTCCCCTTCATTCCCTAGCTTTGGCAGGTCTGGACGGCAGCGCGTCTGTTAATCCCAGCCGGTGGCCAGCCTTCCTTCCCCATCGCCTGCTATCGTCAGCCTGGGCCAAGTCTCCGCTGCAGATCCTCTTCGCTTGGGACCCCGCGGCCGGAACGGCTAAGGGCGCGTGTGCGCGCCTATTAGGAGGTGCGTGGTAGTGATGGCGGCGCTCAGTGAGACTTTCCTGTCACTGGATACTACTACTCCCAGCCCTCCTCCAAGCCGCCGGAGCAACCCCTCTGGTCTTTAGTTTACAAGTGGCAATTTGACTTGCTCTGCTGCATGTCTGGAGGGATCCAGGAAAGTGTGGAGACGCCCCGGGGATTCAGGGATCGCAGCTTGAAAAGAAAAAAAGCCAAACAAATAAACAAAACCCACCCACCCTAACAAACATGCGGCTGCTAGAGAGGATGAGGAAAGAATGGTTCATGGTCGGGATAGTGCTGGCCATCGCCGGAGCCAAGCTGAAGCCGTCCGTGGGCGTGCACGGGGGTAAGTCGCACCTCCGCGGGCGGCGCGGCGGCTCCCGCGTCGGCACCGGCCCGCGAGTCCCGGGAAGGAGGGGCGACCGCAGCCGCCAGTGCCTCTCGCCCGAGCGGTGGCCAGCCCCGCGGGTCCCTCGGCCCTCGGCTCGGTCTGTCCTTTTCCACCCCTAAAGGGGACTTGTCGTTAGGAGCGAGGCAAAGGCGTTTGAGTGCAGGTTGCCTTTTCTTGGAGCAACCCATGAGCAGCCTCACTGTCTAGGAGGGAGGTTACAGAGAGTGAAACTTAACTCCTCTTGCCTCCCAAGTAGCATCCCATCCCAAGGGACTCCAGGCTGCCCTTATAGATAAGAATGCTTATCTGTCTCGGGGTGAACCTCATTCTCTAGCCGATTTCTGACTCCTCCCCCTCCGCACAGTAGGAAAAAAAAAAGTGTGTGTGTGTATGGGGGGAAAGGGTCACACTGCCCCCAGCTCAGATTTGGTAGCCCACGTGTTGGAGAGTGATGATTTGCTGGAGTTGCTGCCACTCCAGAAACTCCCAAGCCCACTGACACGTTGCACTCTTTCATTTCAGGACACTACTTCCGTGTGCTGCTGGGATTCAGTAGCTATACTAGCAGTCTGACAGATGCAGACTGTGTGAAAACCTAAGTGATGTGTATTTTGGCAAGGAAACGCAGATGGGCTGAAAACCTACCTAAGTCTGTATACTGGAAGCTTTGTAATGTGGCCTGAGGACACTGGTGGGAACCCTGGAAATATCATTAGCCTTTTAGAACCTCCTCCTTCTACCTTTAGACAGTCTCGTCCTACTTTTCATCAACATTAATTGAATTTCTTCATTTATTTCTGACCTTGTCAATCTTCGAGTTTATTTGTTGATTTAATACCTAAGTCTCACAAGGATGGCAAATAAGGATAGAAGAGAACACACAATCTTTTTATAGTAGGAAGTGCTCATAGGATATTTGAAACTGTTTGTACCTCTTTATGAAAACATGGTGGAAGTGAATGAAATAGTAGTTCCTTCTAAGTTGCTTTTGGAATTGTTATGTGCTTTTTAGTTTTTGTTTTTTTACAATGCTGGGGATTGAACTCGGGCCCTTGCACATGCTGGGCAGGTGATCTACCACCTCAGCTCTGGAATCACTTTAAATGGAATGAATTAAACAGTGATCTTGTAGATGAAAGCTTTTCTGTTTGTTTAAAATGTTTTTTTCTTCTTCTATACATAGTGCAAAATATGTACAGTACATAACTGTGAGAACAAGCCTGTTATTCCTAGTGGTTTCTCCCTCTGAAGATATGGGTTTCTTCTTTGACACAGCCTCTTGGTAAGCTTTTGAGAAATTCTTCTGAAAGCTGGTATTTCAGGTTCTGTCAAAGGAAGACCTTCTGTGCCTGGAACTAACCAAGCAGTAAGATTTGTAGCCATCTGCAACATACACTTCACTAGTTAGAACTTCTGGTGTTAGATCTGTTTGCTCAGTTTTGAGATGAAATCACTGGTGACGTATGATCTTTAAGTTTAAATCTGTGGGGGCTAGGTTTGCAAATTACTTTTACCTTATGTTCCCTAAATGCTGTGCCAGCAGGAAGGTTGTTGAATGGTGAATCAGTTCCCTCCACCTCCCCTGGCAGTGGCAGATATGAGCTAGATCCTATAATCATGTTTCTTCCCTTGGCTTTTGCTTATTGAAGTTTTGGTACATTATTGTATCTTAGAAATATTGTTTCCCATTTCCATTCCTCCTATGGCATTAATAGAGGATAATTCATTTCTTTGCTTAATTATAAGAGAGTAGAAGTAGAATATTAAGAGCTGGAAGTATTTTAAGCCAGAGTGTGGCTTTTTTTCTTTCTTTTTCTTTTCTTTCTTTCTTTTCTTTCTTTCTTTCTTTCCTTTTTTGTTCAAGTGCTGGAGATTACACCAGGGCCTCGCACATGCTAAGCTAATGCTCTACCACTGATGCTCTACCACTGAGCTACATCCCCAGCCCCTACACTCTATTTTTAAGTGTAAGACTTTTAAAGTATTGCACATATGTGTGGTCGGACCTCCCTTAAAAAAAGTCTTTACTGACATCTGGTGAGTTAGTGTGCTAAGAAATTTATAGATTTAGTAATCCTAAAATTAAATAAGTTGAATAACTTTCCAAATGGAAAGAAGTATAGTAGATATTAGCTTAGATAACTTAATTCTTAGTTCACTGCTCTTTTTACTCATTTGCATTTCTTTCTTTCTTTCTTTTTTTTTTTTTCTGTTTTTGGTACTGGGGATTAAACACAGGGGTCAGGGGTGCTTTGCCACTGAGCTATATTTCCAGCCCCTTTTATTTTTTATTTTAAGACAGGGTCTCAAAAACTTGTTGAGGGTCTCGCTAAGTTGCCCAGGTTGGCCTTGAACTTGTGATCCTCTTGCTTGGTTCCCTAGTTGCTGGGGTTATAGGCATGCACACTGTCCCTGGCTTATATTTCATTTTTAAATATATAGGAGGTTAAAAAAATGTCTTAGAAGATATAAATATGTAGATCCTGAGATATTGACAACCTATTCTAATGGGACCCAAGAAAGCCCTACATTATTATTGCACACCTTAGAGTTTATGGCAGTTCAACACTGTTCTATTCATTCTTGGGAAGAGAAATGTTTCTTTGGAAGTAGAGAGGAAGTTTGTCCTTTCTATTTGCGTATTAAATTATTGTTGTTAATAAGACATTAACCCTAAAAAGGAAGTTGCTTTGTTTTTCCATTAAAAAAACTGGAGCTGGGTGCCGTAGTGCATGCCTATAATCCCAGCGGCTTGGGAGGCTGAGGCAGGAGGATCATGAATTCAGAGCCAGCCTCAGCAACTTAGTGAGGCCCTAAGCAACTCAGTGAGACATTGTCCCAAAATAAAAAAATTTAAAAAAGGGGCTGGGGATATGGCTTAGGGATTAAGTGCCTTTGGGTCCAATTCAAGTACCAAAACAAAAATAAAAACAAAAAATAGAAACATGATATAACCTACATTTATTGCCACAAATATCTTAGAATATTTTGGATTATGTTTGAAAGTGTAATTTACTTTGATAATGAGTGACTTTTGTGAAATGGTAATAATTCCTTGCTTTTTTAAGTATTCCAAAACATTTTTTTTCTTCCTATTAGAAATTGCCTCATTTTTTTTCAGTTGCCAGTTTTTCTTTTGATTGATGTGCTACCCATTCCATTTTTTGGATGAACATTTTTTGGATTTTGTTTAAAGAAAAGTAAAAATATATTTTCAGGTTAGCCATTTAAGATCGGAATCTAGTTACTTTGGTGACTTGCAGAACATAATTATTAGCTCAAGGAAGGGCCAGATATCATTTTTATGTCTCAGCTTCAACTCTTTGCTCTGCAAATATTTGCCAAGTTTTTCTTTCTGCTCTAGGTGACTTCTAGTTCCATATTCCCAACTTGAGCCGTTTGTTAGCCTATTAGTTGAGTATGTCTCAGAAGTGACTTCTCTGAAGTCAAAATTAATTCCTCTTTCTCCCTTACAGGTATATTTTAAGGAGCCCTGGAATAACCTCATTGTGTCCTTTTGTAGATTAGAGTTATTTACATGTGCATCTATTATAAAAGACAACATACCTAATCTTAGGGATTTAAAATATTAAAAGTCCAGGATTATTTCATTGAATTACGCCAATTTAGTTAAATGGTTCTGTGTATTTATGTATATGTGTGCAGAGCATGGGAAGAATTAGCTTCTTAAAAAGTGAAATTATGTGGGCTAGAGGTATAGCTTAGTGGTAGAGTGCTTGACTAGCGTGAATGAGACACTGGGTTTGAGCCTCAGCTCTGTCAAAACAACAACAATAACAAAAAGAAGTAAAATTATTGGTCAACAAAAGTGAATGAATGCCTGAGCTACCCAAAGAGCCATGTAATCCAGATAAATACTTCCTGCTGGCTTTGCAACTGGTCTGTGGTCCCCTAGCTCTTCCCTGCAGCCATATTGCTAAATCTGACCCTTCCTGTATAGAAATTCTGGAGGCATCACAGAGAACAGAACCACAATTAACAAGAATAAGATCTCAAAAAAGCAGGGCATAAGAGGAAAATAAAAATGACATGAGTTTCAAAAAGCAAGGGATTTAAAATTCCTAGGAACCATCCTCTTCCAAAACAAGCCAGATTCCTTGGATTTAAAATCTGCTCTTGGCTGGGGATGTGGCTCAAGCGGTAGCGTGCTCGCCTGGCATGCGTGCGGCACGGGTTCGATCCTCAACACCACATACAAACAAAGATGTTATGTCCGCCGAAAACTAAAAAAAAAAAATATTAAAAAAAATTTCTCTCTCTTTTTTTTAAAAAAAAAAAGACTCAAATTTTATAAAATCTGCTCTTAAATCACCCTTCTCAGCTGTTGGAAGTAGTACGTTTGAGTTGTTGAGCAGATTCACAATTATAAAAAAAGTACTTCCTGAGAAAAGTTGATGAAAAGCCTTTATTGTCCCCAAACATCATGCTTTTCATACTTGTACTCATCCTTTGGCTCCCTTTTCTCAGTTTTCAGCAAAATGGTTTGTATTAATGCCAGGTATATAAAATAACTTATTGCAGTGTTTGATGAGATCTTTGTTTCTTTTATGCATTGTTGTTCTACAAATGCCTAACACACAGTAGTTGCACAATAAATATTTGTTGAATGAGTGAATGGTAGTTTTTATTTCTGAGCTTGGTCTTCTCTCTATTTTTTGAGCAGTGTCTGTGGATATGGCAAAAAGTTTTGGAGGATGGAGGAGCCACAATTTTTGTCCTGTTTTGCTTTAAGGAAAATAAATTAGGCAACAAACGACCTAAGCTACAAATTACCACGTATCAGGTGGCTTAAAACAGCAGAAATGTATTCTGTCACAGTTCTGGAGGCCAGAAGTCCAAAGTCAGGGTGTTCTCCATGCTCTGGGGAAGTAGCCTTCCTTGCTGCTTCTGGCTTGCTGTAGTTGTGGCTGTCTTTGGCTTCCTTGCCTCGTGGTGTTATCACTTCAGGTTCTGCCTCAGTCTACACGGGGCCATGTTCCCTGTGTGTGCCTGCATCCAGGTTTTCCTATTTATTAAATATGAGTCATTGGTTTGTGTGTGTGTGTGTGTGTGTGTGTGTGTGTATGTGGGTGGGGGGAGGGGGAATATCAGTCATTGGATTTGTAACCATCCCAATCCAATAAGACCTCATGTAAATTTGATTATATCTGCAAAGATTCTGTTTCCTAATAAGGTCACATTCACAAGTCCTGGGTGGACATGACTTTTGGGAAGATACTACCCAATCCAGTACAGAGAGCTTTACAGAAAGTCAAATATGAGTTGATCTCAGATTTTAAGATCTTGGTATATACGGCATATATCAGGGTTTCTCAGCTGGGATATTAATGACATTTTGGACATGACAATTTATTGTTAGAGGGGCTGTTTCATGCCTCCCAGGATGTGTATGTAGCAGGATTCCTGATCTCTTTCCACCAGATGCCAGTAGCACACCCTCCCTGCTGAGTTATGACAACCAAACACTTTTTAACCATTGCCAGATATCTGTGAGGACAAAATTGCCACTGCTGGAAAACTGCTTGTACACAGGTATAAAATGGCATTTCCTCAGAATTGCATCTTTTAAAGGAGAATTGTTCTGTGGTTAGCACATTAGGTCTTCAAGCTGACTGTGTAGAAGTCAACAAATGATACTTAAATATCAGAATGGCCCCTGTTGTTCTCATAGCATTAATATAATTCTAATGATGCCAGTGTAGCTCCAGAGGGAATTTTCTGGAGGGTAAGGACCAGGCCTGTCTGGTTCACTGTCATGTCCCCAGGACCTAGCACAAGTAGTTAAGTGTTCTGTGTGCAGTATCTCACATAGGATATGCTCAGTACATTTTGGTAGAAAGAACACTCTAGACTAGATCTGAAGGCATGAATGGATACATGCTTTTATTTCTGCCAAAATAAATGAAATGACATTCACTATATTAGAGAAAGGAACGTCTTTCATTGATTCTCTTTTTGAGATTGGGTTATTTTGATTGTTGTAGCAGCAGTCATGAGTGGTATACATAGGACCTGTATTGAAGGCAGGTGCTTTTCTACTCTCCTGTGAGCTTTTTTATTCTTCTAGTCTGAGGATAATGTGCTGGGCCAGAGAGCCCTGATCCTGGCCTTCTGGAAAATCTTCTCTGGGGTTGGGCTGCATTACAGCAAGTGAGCAACTCCGCTGGGCAGGGGTGGGGTGGGGTGCCGTGCTAATATTTAAGGTAGCATTCACTCTCCTACAACAGAATTTTCTTCCATGCCAAATTTTCTACTGGAAATTCTTTTCTAACAATAGCTAATTTCTCTCTTTTTAGGACCACTGAAGCCAGAAATAACCGTATCCTACATTGCTGTTGCAACAATATTCTTTAACAGCGGACTGTCATTAAAAACGGAGGTACTGTCACCTATGGGGCACATAAAAAAAGGGTAGAAATTTAATTTGTGCTTCAGTTTTGAAATTGCAGGGAACTTTTGAAGAGCCATTTATAGGTATGGTCTGAAGGCTTCACTGTGACAGAAGAAAACTTGGACTATGGCAGAGGACTTGTGTTTTGTTTCTACATATTATAGAAACTTCATAGTTGAGCAGCATGGACTCTAAGTATGGTGTTAAATGAATATCTTTTGTCAATTTAGTAAGATCCTGTCTTAGAATTAAAAAATAAATTCATGAGTGAAAAGGGCTGGGGTTGGAGCTCAGTGGTAAAGCACCCCTGGGTTTAATCCCCAGGACTACAAAGAAAAAAGAAACAACATTTATTGCATTCTGTTGAATATCAAGCTAAGTAACCATTATTTAATTTTCTAATTTCACAACTACTTGCTTTTGAATAACTAAATCTTAGCCTCATTTAAAAAATTAAATGCTTATTCAACAAAGCTAATTGAATGAACATATCTATACAAGTTTACATCCTGGAATACCAAACAGGCGACATTATTCAAAGATGAATAAAAAGTTCTGTTCTTTTTTGTCATCTATGTGGTCAAGTTGCAAAGGACAAGCTTTTCTCTTTGCTCTTCCTGAGCCACTGCTTCCTGCTGCTTCAGGAATCGAATTCTTTCAGAATCTTCAGGAGATAGCCTGGAGAGACCTCTAGTTCTTTTTTTGCCACTTGGAGTTGGGCAGACACAAACTGGATTTCTTCCTGCACACTTATTTTCAGCTTTTCTTGATGGGAGTGATAAAGACTTAGTGACAGAGGTGGAGGAACCAGGGGCCAGAAGCCTAGGGGCTCTAGCCACCACTTTTCTGTAGGTGCCTAGACACAGTCTGCTTTAGTTGGCATCAGGTTCATAGAAGAGGAGACAGGAAAACACTTTCCACCTGAGGGTGTTTTACTGGACAAGTGCCTCATGAACAGCCCTTTTAATGAACACAGTGGTATGAACCATATCCTAGTGAAGAATGCAAAGAAAACAAAATAAGAGAACAATACGGTAGCACATCTCACCTGCTAATTTGGAAAAAATTAAAATATCTGGTAATACCAAGAATTAATATATTTTTATTCTTTAAAAAAATTTTAAGCTGATACATAAAAACATAAAAATTATAAGAATGAGTGTTTTAAACATCTACTTCACATCTTCTTCTGGATGAAAATGACAGGTGCCTGCTGTGCTTGGGCACATTTGTGCTGTTGAGGTTTAGTTTAGTTTGCATAACTTTTGGGGATCATCTTTTTTTCCCAGGACTCATGCTGTTCATGTGCTTCTTTGGTTATAACTTTTAACTAATTTTTATTTTTTAAAATCATAGGTTTTCCTTGCTTATCTATTAAATGTTAATAGTTAAAAGAAATACTGGCATTTTTCATACCAAGTCACAGTCTGTCGTCAAGTCACAGTCTGTTGTGCTTATTGATAACATTTACTGATCCAGGCTTCACCCAACATGGTATTCTCTTAGAAGTAAAGAAATCGGGCTGGGGATATGGCTCAAGCGGTAACTCGTTCGCCTGGCATGCGCGGGGCGCTGGGTTCGATCCTCAGCACCACATAAAAATAAAATAAAGATGTTGTGTTCGTTGAAAACTGAAAAATAAATGTTAAAAAAATTCTCTCTCTTTAAAAAAAAAAAGAAATCGACATATTTTTACATCTGAGAGAGGAATGAATTGGATTTATGATTCTCTTTTGATGATCATGAATGAAAAAAAAAGAGGAGAATATACCCATTTGTTCCTGAAGAAATAACATAAAGTTATTCATTCTAACATACTTATTCTTATGCAGTTGGGAAAATCTTACTATAAAAAAGATTTTTTTTTGGAAATGTCTTGAAAAGTTAAAATTCTTGTTCAGCATTATTTCTTGCCTTTATTTATTTAAGTTTATTTTTTTAATTTTAAATCTGTTTGTAGGCTAAATTTAGTTATCTCCTCCTTAGAGCACTCTTTAACAACATGGAAAAAACATGACTTACTAAGTTTGCCTTCTGTGTCTATTGGCTTGGTATAAATCTTTTTATTGGGGTATTCTTTTTGATTTACATAGGATCAGTGTAGTGTTTACAACTGGTAAATTGTATCTCAAGAGTTCTAAATGTTCTCACTGATAACTCGCTGTTCTGAAAATAACTGGGATAGGTCTTCATAAATATGTCAAATTAAAGATTTTATAAGAACTGTTGATATGAAAGAACCATTATTACAGGGAATAGACCTTTTTTTTTTTTGTCAGCACCCCAGTTCAATATTGGTTCTGAAATGTGGGGCACAGTGATACCAGGAGATATTTGCCACCTCTGTGGCTCTGGGCTGATCGGACTTGGAGGTCTTCTTGCTGACCTTGGCTGGTGCTTCTTGTGGAGCAGCTGCCTTACCCAAGTCCTCTGTCAGGACCTTGCTCTAACTACGTCCCCTGGTGGCTGCTTAATGGCTACAGCTGTTACTTAGGCCATGGGAAATCTGGCAAGAGTCTTGATGTCTCTCACTCCTTAGCTTCTTACATCATGCTCTTCTGTAAAGCAGCCAACTTTGTGGGATGCAAGAGTTGAAGAAAGAAGAATGCCACAGTTATCAGCGTCTCTCTAAGGACCAGCTACTCTAAACACCTAGGAAACCTTCAGAGTCATCCAGCTAATTTGGATCTAATGATGAAATGTCTCTGTGCTTTATCGTGGTATCTAAGTAGCCATCAAAGCCATTTCCTCCTTTTAGGCCCTTTTCAATTCAATGCAACATTAAGTAATTTTCAAAAGCCATTTAATGTGCTAGATTGCATCGCTGTGTAATATTAGACCATCTCTATTTTCTTGGGCAAACAAATAGTTATAAATTAGGAGGTAGCATCTTATTATTTTCCAGTTAATAATCCTGAATTAATTTCAATTGCTATTATGATTTGTGTGTCTTAGTAGGTCCTAGAATAGTATATTTTTGCACACAGGAGACACCCAGTAAATTATTGACTTGAGGTTATTTGGAAGCACTTATTTGGTTCCACTCAAGTTTGATTTTTAAAATTGACCATTTCAATGTCTGTTTTTCATACATTGGTTTAGTGATGTGTATTCTAAAATTTGTTTTACCTATTTATTAAAATTATAAAGGATACTATGCTAATGCAATGCTACATCTTCAATTTCATGACTATTGATTTCTAATTAAAAAAATTTTTTTTAGTTGCAGTTGGTCACAATACCTTTATTTTTATTTATTTATTTATTTACATTTAACCTAATTTTATTCATGCTTGCCTTGGGATGGGGAATAGATCATTCGGTAAAAACATACAGTAAAAACAAAAAATGTCTTATCATGTACAACTTTAAAACTACAATAATGATGTACCTTAATTACTTCCATGCACACAAGTCTAACATTACAGAATTTTAAAAAAATAAACACAATTAAGACTTGTAGGAGCATTTTATAATAAAGTAATTCCTAATTTTTCTTTGTAGATAGATCAAGCACCTCCAAAATACAAATTCCTATAAACAGTGAGTACTTTACTTAAAATGAACACTTAAAAAAGTAAATTAAGTACGTGGACAGCCTTAGGATAAGCTGATATTATATATTCAGCTAGGTAGGCAACAAACCATAGTGCCAAATGGAAAAAGTGTAGTTGCAAATAAAGTTTTAAAACTAAGTTAATTTTATAATTAAATACAGAAAATATACTGATTTGCTAAAATAAATAAGATGTGATGTATTAACACTTCACTATAAAGAATGAATACCAGAACATTTATAAACAATGAGTCTTAATAGTTTACTACAATAAACGCTGGCTAAATAGAAGTGCATATTGTGAAGCACTATGGGTGGTATGTTTTGCCACATACTTTTGTTACCTTGAGGTAGATAACATATGTGTACCAAATTCGGCATTCATTTTCAGTTGCTGCTGGTATCATGTGTTTTAAGAAATGTGTACAGTATGAAAAACTGGAAAATACTAATGAATGAAAAATGTTTTAGGAAAAAAATAGATATTTTCATGCAATTATGTACAGTCTCACTGTGTAAATTTCAAGGCAAGATTTTTGTTTCCTGTAAAACAGATCATTGTTCTATGAGAGAATGTTTTTTACTTGTCTTAGTGCATTTCTTTTGTCTCCTCCTGCATTGCATTATTTTGCTCTATTCTTTTTTTGTGTGAAAATGACATGCCAGTTAAAATGAAAACTATCTCATGTAGAAAAAAATTCTGGATTTTAAAAACCAAGAACTAATAAAAATCCTTACTAAATGACACCATCTGATTCAAGTAAAAAATGACTTAAACACTAGTAATAAAAAAAGACAAACACATTTCATGAAGAATACAAAAAGAAATGTCTGCTGAGTGTTTTAGTTCAGATGTTTCAGAATGCTGCTCTATGTTTTATGAGGAATTTGAGGGGAAGATTTCATAGCAGAAGGTGTTAACGTGGCCTGGATTGACTTAAGTGGTGACCCCACTGGACTATGAAACTGTGGGATGCCTATGGATTCAAGCTGCTTGTTAAAAAGGAACTCCCCACTGTTGTTCAGAAATCCTTCCTCATTTCCTCTCTCCTCAAGTTTCCCATCCTCTACTGGCTCAGTTTCTAGCATTTCAGTATCTTCTTTCCTGCTAAAGAACTTGTCCAAGTAACTGGTATAAGTGTTTTCCTTCTCAACCTGTTCATCCTTCCTGACCTCACAACAAAACTGATTGATGAGAAAACATTCCTCCCTACCACTCACAAACTGGCTATCCCAAGAAGATTGGTACAAGGCTTCTAATTGAGCCAAATTTGCCATTTCTTTTTCCTGTTTTTCTCAGCTTACTGACTTTGATATCAAACTTTTCAACTCTAGTTGGGACACTGAGCTATTCAAGTCATTTAATTTATCAACAACATCAGTAGGCTCATGTTGTGAACTAAGTTGAATAGTTCTTGAAATAAAGGAATCAAAATCAAATCCCTGATTCTTTTCCCTTTCTTTTTCAGCCAGTTGCTGTGATGCTTCCTCTAGCGCTATCTGGGCTTTAACCAATCCATTCCTTTCACATTTTGACTTGCCTTTCTTATCAGATTTTTCTTTGCTTTGTTCTTTCCAATTGGAAAGATCTATAATAAGTTTGGGTTCATAATAATGATTAACTTCACTCTCTCTCTCCAAACTAAATTATCTAAATATGATGATGACCTTGTTTTGTAGTTACAAGTATGGCTGCACTCTAGATCACAATATTTGTTTTCATGATGATCTGGGTACTGCCAACAAGGCTCAGTGGAGTAACTGGTATCAAAAGCAGGATCCTCCAGATACTTTTCTCGATCTCCATCCAAATATTTTCGAGGATCAACCTGTACTTCTTCTTCATCAGTGACATCAGACAGAGCTCATGGGTCAAGCTGAACTTCATCAGTATCGAAGTTGTTACGTATAGGCCAATCATGCTCTGAAAACTGACAATCATGGTACCTTTCCCAGTTATAAATGTGACTGTGAGTTTCATCCATAAGCAAAACATCATCAACTTCATCTTCAATGTGAAAAGGATGGCTTGAAATTGGCTCATCCATTGGAAAAGAATATATACTCATATAAGGATGAGAGAGTGCTTCCTTTGCTGTCAATCGATCCATGGGGCTAAATGTCAAAATTTGTTCCAGGAAATCCAGTGCTTCTCGACTGATTCCTGAAAGCAGCTGAGTTAAAGGTTTGTGTGGCTCAGTCATATCATTTCTAATGTAAACTGGAATTACACTGAGAAGCTCCGAACGATCTTCTTCATGTACAACAGGAATAGATTCTAAAATCAGTTGCATCTGTTCAAGTTCATGTGCACCTGCAAAGAGGGTTTTACCAGTCAGCATTTCAGCAAAGATGCAGCCTGCAGTCCACATGTCAATGGCTTTAGTATAGTTATTAGGAGAAAGTAAAAGATGTGGAGATCTGTACCATTTAGTAACCAAACCTTCAGATAGCTGACCCTTATGGGAATAATGAGGATCCATAATCCGTGCAAGACTAAAGTCACCTATCTTCAGCACCAAGTATTCAGTATTAATGAAAAGATTAGCTGGTTTGAGATCTCTGTGCAGTACATTTGCAGAGTGAATATACTTGAGCCCCCGTAGCAGCTGATACATGAAAAGCCTGGCATGCTCTTCCAGTAAAGGGCCCTGCTCCAGCACATTAGCCAAGTCTGTCTCCATGTACTCCTGAACAATGTAAACACTGTTCAGTTCAGTAAGAGAGCCCACAACGTCTGTTAACTGGCTTCCACTGGGGCCAAGAATTTTAAACACTTTCACAATGTTATCATGGTCAAGTCTTCTAATAATTTTGATTTCACGGAGAGCATGTTTGACACTCTGGGGATCAGTAAGGACAATTTTCTTGATGGCTACTCTTTTGTCACATTCATTGTCTACAGCAGAAAAAACCAAGCCATTGTCTCCACAACCCAAAGGTTTTAAGTCCATATACCTAGAGCCCAGATCAAAACCATGAATGTTCATAAGACTTTCAAATTTCTCTGCCATTTTGAAACCCTTACTATCGCCTTTTCCTTTCGAATTGTTGAACTTGTGTAAACAAGGAAGAAAACAGACATCAAAAGGAAAGATCTTTCAAAGAGGGAGAAGAAAAATAATTATGCTTCCACAGCAAGATGGTTTCTTGATGTTCATTGCATATGCCAACCAGGCCTGTTGAGTTCCCCTCAGATTTAAAGCTCAAAAAGCTCTACTCATATTGAGACTTAAAAAGATTGCAATACTCATAGTTCAAGAAAGGGGCAGCAACTCTGCAGACATTTAAAGAAAACACTCAAGAAACTCAAACGGAATGAAATGACATACTATGCACTCAGATATACTGTGCTAAACAATTTAACATTTAACAAAAATGTGAATAAATACGCACACAACAGGCTTCTATGAACATTCTCCTCACAGTGCAGAGACATTCAGTGTTGGACTGGTCCTGAGCAGCATCATTCTAAGGTGCTGGTAAGCACTATTTCCGTTTTGCTTCTTTTCTTCCTTTGTTGCTATATATTTCAACAGGAAGCCCTGGCGACTGTTGGTTGACAGATGTCTTTTGTTAGTGATCAGGTGGCTCCAGCTCACCACAATCACAATCAAAGCTACCGTCCATCTTACTCTGATACCACGGGACTTCTCCGACTCATCGAGGGGGTGCGGGGCCCGCGGACAGTCCCCAGTGTCGGCTCAGGTCTCTGGCTGTGCTGAGGCTCTCGCTTTGCTGCAGTCGCCTATTTTTATTTATTTTTATGTGGTGCTTTTATGAGGATTGAACCCAGCACCCCGCACGTGCTAGGCAAGCGCTACATCAATGAGCCACAACCCTTGCCCTGATTCCTAATTTCTGAAATACCTGTTGAATGGTTTCTCAAGTTTTGTTATATTGAAATAAGGTTCCATTTTAAATTTATTTCATATTTAGCTAACTTCAAACCTACAGTTTCAGAGAATATGTCACACTAGGTTATGGAAGGGCCAATTCATTTAAACAAATACCTTTTAAGTGTCTCTGGCTCCAAGGCACCGTGCTTGGTGCTGGGGATAGGAACAAAGATGAGCAGGAAGCTCAGGTCCTGAAAAGGGGTCCAGAGTAGGGCAGAATACATTTTCTTTATTTTTCTAAACCGATTATGAATTTTTAATCCCTTTAGCTGAAAAATAAATATAGCAAATTTAAACTTTAGGCTCATGCTGCTTGTTCGAAGCCCAGAGCTATGAGGCTGACTCTTGGAAAGGGAATCAAATAAAGGTCAAATAAGGGCTAGAAGGGAAATTGGTATGTAATGAAAATATTTCTACTTCCCAGTCAGAGCCCTGGTTTTCTTGATGCCGTCAGTGAGACTCTGGCATAATCAGTACATTATGTGGAGTATCTCCTTAAGTTTATTTTAATGGAATTTGACCTGTCTTACATGTGAATAAACAAAATGTCATGCAGGGTCTCCTTTTTAATTATTCATGATGGGATTTATTTGAATGTATGGCCATCTATACGTGGGTATGTATGGAATGATACTATTTTGGATTTTATAGGGTTTACTTATTTTTTATTTTTCATTGTTTCCTTTTCTTACCTTTATGATTGTATGAAGAAGATATGGAAAATATTTGACACTGGATTTTTGTGAGAGTCTTAAAAATC
The DNA here is from genome assembly GCF_052094955.1 of Ictidomys tridecemlineatus. Lineage (NCBI taxonomy): Eukaryota > Metazoa > Chordata > Mammalia > Rodentia > Sciuridae > Ictidomys > Ictidomys tridecemlineatus. The sequence goes on from NC_135485.1 coordinate 128,030,642, forward strand.
TTCCTTAGAAACACTTCCTGTCTGTTCTTTCCTGTGCTTCAGAAGCCCCTGGTGGCTCATGGTAGGCCATCATGGCTCATTTTGCTGAGTTCTTTACTGTTCCATTGTTCTTTTACATTTGCATTTGCTTTTAATTTTATTTGTTAGGAGAGTTAGTATTTTTAAACTATAGTTTTATTACTTTTTACTGATTTAAAAAGTGACATTTACTTTTTGTAAAATGATTAGAAAGTTTAAAAATGACTGCTATTAATATCATGTGTTTTTTAGTCCCTTTGCCCTACAAATGCTTTATATATATGATATTTTTAAAATAAAGTTTTTGTTTTTAAAAATGAAATTGTATGTATGTATGTATATCTGTATACATACTTGTAGACATATATGTAAACATGCATACATATATGACCTTATCTTATTTTTTCCATGTAACACTGTAAAACAATTTTTCATGTAATTTAATAATATTAATTAATTTTTCATCACTTATATATTATATATGAAAATAAAATAACTTACATTTTGTTTACTTTGAGAAGTATATGATTTATTTACATAGTTCAGAATCAAAAGGTACAAGATTATTTAGGATGAGAAGTCTTCTTTTTACCTTTTCACCACATATCTGGTTCTTTTCTCTGGGGACAACCAGTTTTTATAGTTTGTATGTATTTTTCCAGAGATAGGTTATGCAAAGCATAAACGTGTATCCCACCCCCATAGAAGTTATATTATTTATGTTGTTTGGTACCTTACCTAATTTTACTTAAAAAAAATTACCTTGTAGGTTGTTTTACATTAACACATCAAAAATACTATTTCTTTTTATATGCCAAGTAGTGTGCTATTGTGTGGATGCACTATGATATATTTTACTTTTTACTTTTCTTCTATTGATGGACACTTAAGTATTTTTACAAAGTTTTGCTATTACAGATGTGTTGTGAAGATTAGCCTAAATATATGCCATTTCCCACATTGGGAATATAAGTGAAGGATAAATTCCTAGAAGTGGAATTTCTGGCTCAAATAATATACACATTTTAAGTTGTGATGTATAGTTTAGATAATAATATCTACCTAATGGGGTTGCTGTGAGGATTAAATAAAATAACATGTAAAGCCACGAGTTCAGATCATCATGGCATATGGTTATTATTAATAGAATGGTCTTATGTGCTCAGCAAGTATTTGATGAATGAAGGAATGAGTTGCCAGAATGTTCTCTATAGGCTGTGCCAGTTTACACTCCTGTTGTGGAGTAGGGTAACATTTCATACTCTGACATCCTCACCAACCGTTTTAATTGCTCATAACACTGTGGTTATACTTGATCTATTTAATTTTTCTCCCATTTTTGGACTTGACTATTTAAGTTGTTTTTAGATTTTGGTCTAAAAGATAGCTGTGATGATAACTCTGTGCATAGCTATTCATTACTACTTTTTATATTTGTGGAGTAAGTGCCTAGACATGAAGTTTTGGGGTCTAAGAATGTGAATTGTATTATGGGTCTTGTTATAAATTTCCAAGTTACTTTTCAGAAAAGTTATGCCAGTTGATATTCCTATCAGAAATAGATGCAAATGCCTCAGTTGTTGCATTCTAGCTAATCATTTTACTCTTTTTTTTCTAAATAAAAAAAGAATATTTATTTGGCATTTGTGGTTTCTTTAGGTCTGGTGTTTCCCAGTGACCGTATATTAGACCCAGACTGCCAGAAATTTTTTATATGTCTTCAGAGATGACTTATGATCGAATAGGAACTGCTGTGTTCCTCTACATGGGGAGATAGCAGGAGCTGATGGGACAGATCAGAACGTGGCATTAAGTCAGTGAGTCCCCATTGACCGACTCTTTATCATACCACGAATGTCTCTGAGTTGAAGATCTCCTCATCATCTTACTTGAACTAGGGCCATAACTAGTGAATTTCTGACATCTTTGAATATGTTTTCATGGTTACTTGTTTTCAAGGTGTATACTTTTTCTACTACTTTCTAAATTTGTTTGATTTTAACTGAATAATCACATAACACAAATTCAAATAGGCATATATATTTGAACTCTGGAGATGAACTAATTATTCCTTTTTAGCTGTGAGACTCAATAACAAGTACCTGTTTATGTTTAATGTACATTTTCCTCCCTAGTGTGCCAAAATGGATTTGATAACTGATTTTAATCAGTTATCAACCTCAGTTTCCTCATCAGTAAAATAAGCATAATAATATCTATCTAATGGGGTTGCTGTGAGGATTAAGGAAATAACATGTAAAGCCACAAGCTCAGGTCATGGTCTATGGTTATTATTTAATAAATGTTACAGAATACAGTGACTGTACTGTACAGGGAATCATTTTTAAATTATAGACTATCATTGAGGCAATTGTGTAAGAAATTATTATTTGTAGATCCAGGAACATCTTGACAAATTGAGGCCTTATAAATTTGGTATGATGAATAGAGATTAATTAATTAAAATGTGATAGGCCTTATAAATTTGATGTGATGAATAGAGGTTAATTATTATACTTAATTAAAATGTGATAAGTCCGGCAAAGATTTTTTTTGAAAGATTAATTGTAGGTAAGTATGCTTATTTGTTTATGGTGTCAACAATCTGTAAATCTTTAGTAGTGTGATTAGCTTATACTGCCTGGTACTTTGTAACCATCATGAGTGCCTTTTTTTTTTTCCTTGAGGTCTGTCTCTTATAGATATGCTCATGTATAAAACTATGCAACAATTCAGAACTAAAGACAAACTTGTGATGCTATCTTTTTAAGAAATAATTTTCTTACCTTTATTTATTTTGTGTCCTTCCTTTTCCAGGAGCTGACCAGTGCTTTGGTACATATAAAACTGCACCTTTTTATTCAGATCTTTACACTTGTATTCTTCCCAGCGGCAATATGGCTTTTTCTTCAGCTTTTATCAATCACATCCATCAATGAATGGCTCTTAAAAGGGTATGTTTAAATCTTTTGAAGGGTGTACTTTTAATGTGGCATGTGCTTTCTTATAAGGAAATAAAAACATTTTTTTACATTAGCATTATTATCCTTTAAAACAACAGTATTTCATCAAAAAGATTCATAAGAAATAGTTTAATAACATCTTAAAATACATCCCCATGCTTAATCTTAAGATACTACGATAAACCGGGCATTTTAGTTCTCACCTGTAATCCCAGCAGCTCAGAAGTCTGAGGCAGGAGGATCGCAAGTTCAAGGCCAGCCTCAGCGACTTGCCAAGGCTATAAGCAACCTACTGAGACCCTGTTTCAAAATAAAAAGGGCTGGGTATACGGCTTCCTAGTGGTTAAGTTCCTTGGGTTCAATCCCTGGTACAAAAAAAAGAAAAAAAAATCAACAACACACACACAAAAACCTTAAAAGATACTAGGGTATATGCCTTTTTGTGAGTTTTAAAGAGAAAAAAAATTGAAGAAACTAGAGGTCATAAGATGTATGTGCATGTGTGTAATGTAGGCTGTCCATTGGATGCTTTAACTTTGCATTCTGTATCTTAAAAAATGTATTCAGATAATGATGGAATATTTTTTTTCAAAATGTACAAGGGAAAAATATGTATATATTTCTGTAAATATTTACTTTTCCATGTGTTTTGTTTTGTTTGATGTAATAGTTGAATTAACAGTAGATTTTATTAGAATCCTTTTCATTAAAAAGTCATATTTGATGAAAATAACAATTAAAGAATTTTTAAAGTGATTTAAAACTAAACCTATTATAGAATCATAATATGACAGCTAAAATACTGAGCTTAGAGCCTGAAAGATGGTTTCTGATCCTATCCCTAACATGCCTTTGAGCAAAGTTATTTAATAGTTTTGAACCTCAATTTCCTGGTCTATAAAATGTAATCATACTTTTACCTTCTACTTAAAAATGATGTGGGGATATCAATTAAAATCACCTATTTATTCAAGTCACTTCTTTAGCCCCTACTATGAGCCATGAGTTTTTATAGGTAATAGTAGAGAAACAACAGCAAAACTGGCAGCATGCCAGTTCATTTTGCGTGTTGGGGAGACTTGGGGAACGACTGTCTGTAAACAAGTAAATAGGTGAGCAAGATAAAAGAGAGGTGTGAGAAGAGTGCAAACTGTCATGTGGTTGAAAGCTGTTAGGCAGGCTGGTGATTAATTTGAACTGAGAATTCTTAGGGCAGAAAGTTCTAGACAAGGAAAACAGAATGTGTGAGGCTCTAAGGCAGCGATAAACCTGATGTGTGTAATGTCAGTAGAACAGCCAGGATGGCCAGATCATGGTGATGTGGAGGAGAGATAACATGGTGTGGAGGTGGGAAGGTCGGCACGAGCTGTGTATGCAGAGGCTTATAAATACCCAATAAAGAATTCTGACTTGATACTAAATGCTACGGGAAGCTATTGCAGGGACTGAAATGAGGGAGAAATGGAGTTTGATTTATATTTGAAAATGATTCTTCTGGCTGCTCTGTGGGAAGTAGGCAGTAGAGGCAGCCGAGAGAAAGATAGGAGATGAGTTTGGAGACCAGAGGGGTGAGGCAGTCGTGCGATAGAGAGGTGAGTGCACACAGGGTAGAATTTAACAGAGCTCTCAGAGCCCGTGGGTGGAGAGGCTGTAGTGAGGACTTCTAGGTTTTAGGTACAAGCCACTGAGTAATTGGCAGTGTCATTTACTTAACTGGGGAGAGAAGGGTTAGGAGCAGAGGGAAAGTGAAGAGTGCCACTTTGGCTAGATTGAGTTCTGAGAGAATGAGCATTAAATTCATCCCAAAGCATAAGAGCTCACATAAGTAAAATGGCAGCATTTTAGAGCAACACCATATGTGCATCAAGAACCAATTGTAGTTGCTGGGCATGATGGTGCAGGCCTGTAATCCCAGTGACTTGGGAGGCTGAGATTGGAAGATTGAGAATTCAAAGCCAACCTCAATAACTTAGTGAAACCCTAAGCAACTCATTGAGACCCTATCTCTAAATCAAATACACAAAAAAGGGGGTGGGTGGGATGTGGACCAGTGGCTAAGCACCCTTGGGTTCAATCCCCAGTAACACACACACACATACACACACATCACACACACACACACACACACACACACACACACACACACACACAGAACCAATTGTATCTGCCACATGTAGGCCACTCAAAGTATAGGGACATACTAACTCGGTTTCCTTGTCTTCAGGGACCTTCCAACCTAGTTGGATACAGAGGATAATGTACATGGTTGTTTCCTACAATAAAGATGGGGCCGCCTATGTTTTATCAAATGAATGGTAAAACCAGCTAAAGGATAAATAGTTCAGCAAGGGTTGTATATGCTTTAAAGTAGAAAGTTAAAAAATGAGACATTAGTAAAAGTCAAACATAAAAATATTTCCTCTGGACCGCATCAGCAAAGGTCTGCACTGAGGAGTTTGGGTTTGAAGCTACAAGTGACGGGGAGCTCTTAAAAGTGCTAAAATGAAAAGACATAGTGCTAAAAGGTGGTCATTCCGGGAGATTGGTCTGATAGCACTGTACTGTGTTTATTATTAGAAGAATAGTGCTTGCAATTCAGTATGCTAAATAAAGCAAGCATATAGTTCTCACTTTGGGAAGTTAGACTTAAAAAAGTACATCCTTGGTTTAACTCCAAGAAAGCTCTCTCCTAGCTTACTTTTTCCTCTGCCCAGTCAGAGTACACACTTAGGATGTTAACTTGAGGGAGTTGCAGACTCAGGATCCTGTTAAATAAAGGTGTTCTGAGCACACTCTCCTCACTGTGCAGTGGTGAAGGGTCAGTGTGGAGGTAGAGAGCATTCAGTACATTTGAAAGTTTCTAGAATCCAATGAAAAGCATTTTAACAAGAATGATGGCAACAGTCATGGAGAAGAATGGAAACTAGGATGTGGGGACTGGTTAATTTATAAGGAGCAAGTGGAGTTGCCTATAACTTTGGAATTTCAAATTGGATCATTAGGTGAAAACTGGTTCCTGTGGTAAAGTCACAGGAAAAAATTGATTTTTTAGAAAATATATAAATTTGTTCTGGAGATCTATTGTACAGCCCAGGGACTATAGTTAATAATAGTGTATTATGTACTGCCAAATTTTTGGGAGAGATCTTAAGTATTCTCACTGCACAACACACACAAAGATAACTTTGTGAGGTGATACATATGTTAATTAGCTAGATTATGGAAATGATTTCACAATGCAGACATATTTTAAAACATTTTATATGTAAATATATTCAGTTTTTATTTGTCAAATTATGCCTCAATAAAGCTGAAAGAAAGGAAATATGTAAATTCAATATTAGACATGTTTAGTTTGAGGGAACTATCTGGCTATAAATTTGGTGGTAGTAGTTAGGGCTAGAAATGTAAATTTAAAAATATTTCTATGGACTCAAAATAAGATTGAAAAGACAGCAGGAAAGCCAGCAAAAAAAAAAAAAAAAGAATAGTTTAAAAGAGGTAAATGAGAAAATGAGAATGATGAAGTAAGCTGGTGACTAAGAAGATAAGAATAAGAGTTGCCTGGAGAAGCAAGAATGTAAATAGAGCGAATAGGGAAAGGATGTTTGGTTTGGAGATTTGGAGATCACAGGATACTTTCAGATCACTTCTAGACTAGTAGAAGTGGGGAAGAAATCCAATTCCAGAGACATTAAGGGAAAATGCATTGTTGTGGGGTCATGGGGTAGAGTATTCTTTAAAGACCAACAGTGAGTTGCAATGAAAAATGTAGGATTGGATCTTGAGGGGGCAACAGTACTAATTTTGCTGTTAGTTATCTACATTTGTGTATTGAATCTTCTTAAAGGCAGGAATAATATCTTATGCATTCTGTTTTGGATACTCTTACGTAGTACCCTACTCATATATTCCATATATAGTTCAATATACAATTCAAAGATTTTTGTTTTTTTAAGATAGGGAGAATTCTGTTTCTTTGTAAGTTAAAGAGAAGGGACTAGGAGACAGAAAAGATTGAAAAAGTTAGAAAGATTGAAAATGCCCTCCAGGACTCACCTAGTATTGGTGGTAGGGGAAATAGAAGGCTGAAGGAGTCCCAGATAAGTAAATCTTTGACCCTGGATGCCAGAATAAAAGTTTTAACTCTAGAGAGCTGGCTTTGGGAGTTTGCGCAAATTATTGACCTTCTGTCTTAACTTTAGTTTTCATTAAAGTGAGAATAATACATGAGAGGAATAGATAAGACAATGTGTGTCAAGTGTGTAGAATTGGATCTATTACAAATGGTAAATGCTTTGTATTAGTGAACCTGAAGAAGGGGCAGAGGCTGGGAATTCATAATAGGACAGACTACATTAACCTCACTTAGGAAACAGACCTAAGACCAAGCTGGGTGTGATAGCATGTACCTCAGCCTAACTATTCAGGAACCTGATGCAGGAGGGTCGCGTGAGCCCAGAAGTTCCAGATCAGCCTGGGTTAACATAGCAAGAGGCCACTCTAAATATAAAAACAGTGGGAGGAAAAAAAAAAATATATATATATATTGAATTGAATGAGTTGGAAATCCCATAAGTTGAGTTTTCTTATGTTTTAATCAAAAGGAACTAAAACATTTTTTCTTGTTTCAGAGCTAACATAAATTTACTGCATAAATTTTAGATAACACATTCTTAAAAGAATCAATAAAAGTCATCTATAAGCACATTATTCAAAATCTGTTTTATGTCAGATGCTCTTTGTCCACTATGCCCTATATGAATTTCCCCCTAGTTAGGGTAGCTCCTTGCTCCTCCTATATCTTTTCCCTAGAAAGGTATATTCTATACGAATTCTGAATATTTTTTTTTAATTTTTGGTACTTAGATATAGTACTCATTATTTCATTTTCTTGTGCAATTTATTTTGTATCTTTAAGAGAGTAGACTTGTTATTAGGATCTTGTAAGTATAAAATAATTTAATAAAAACCAAAACCAAATTTAGAACAGATATGAGACTATCACTATAGAATCTAAATTCAACACATATGATTATGTCATGCCTATTTTTATAATGACACTACAACATGAAAATGTCTTTTATAAGGTGAAAGTTTGAGAATTGCTGTTTCATAGAAAGAAATTGAAAATGTAAGTTGTGTTTTATTAAATATTTTTCAACTTCAGATGTAGTTTAGAGCTTTATTTTTACTAAAAGATTTCTACAAAAAGTTTAAGGAGCATTTTTACTTTAACTGAAAATAACCTGAGATTATTTATGTTTCAATGACTGTACTTACTATAAGTTGGCTGTGTTTTGAATTGCACAAGCAGAGCTTAAATAACTACGAAACTAAAATCACCCTCGCTTGTAGAATGTAACGAGAGCTCAGAGGCTGCACGTTTGCTGCATCTTCTAAGTAATGTTGCTTCATATAAAATCGTCTAAACTCACCAGGGAATATGCATCAATAAACATTCTCCTATTTTTATTTGCTCAGTTCTGCTATTTTAGAATAAATACAGTGAAAGCTATTATAATTGGGGGAAAAAAACTATTTACAATTGGATTTTCTTTTATTTTTCAGTTTGCAGACAGTAGGTTGCATGCCTCCCCCTGTGTCTTCTGCAGTGATTTTAACCAAGGCAGTTGGTGGAAATGAGGTGAGTCCTGGGGGCTAACCTGATTTAAACATAAGTGCGTGCTGTGCTTCTATTTTGTTCAAAACCGTGTTTTGAACATAAAGCAGTCATGTTACAGAAAACTCATAACCATAGCAGCTTATGAAACAATTGGTTGTATTCATATTGAGATGTGCTAAAATTGGTGATGTTGAGTGGAATTTAGGATTTAAGATAGACAAGTAAGAGAGGTGGGTGAACCAGAGATGGCAATTTTTCCACCTTAGTGGGAAATCGGGCGACCAAGGACAGAGAAGTCCAAGGAGGAACGTTCTGCACAATACTCACAGACTAATAGCTATGGCCATTTCTTAGTTCCTATAAAATTTATAATAAATTAAATTGGTGGGAAAAGGCTCAATTTGTTTAATGGCAAGTGAAAAACAACATAAAAAGGAGAAATTAGGTCAGGTTTCTAAGATGGATTCAAAGAAATCATTCAGCTGCTGGGAGACTGTGGTAAAAGATTCATGCTTGTGTATTGGGGTGGCAGCTGCTCATTTCAGAAGTGATTGGTAGTTCTTCCTTGTTTGAAAGCCCCTATAACTTTATGTTGAGGGATATTTCTTTGTGATGGATTATTCCTCCTTTCCTACCGATATTCTCTCATTTAGAAAAGAACTCCAAGGGCTGGGCACAGTGGCATCCGCCTATAATCCCAGCAGCTTGGGAAGCTGTGGTAGGAGGATTGCAAGTTTGAAGCCAGCCTCAGCGACTTAGTGAGGCCCTGTATTAAAACAGAAAATAAAAGGGATCAGGGATGTAGCTCGGTGAAAAAGACCTCCGTATTCAATCCCTAATACAAAACAACAACAACCACAAAAAAAAAAAAAAAAAAAAGAATGCTCTGAGGGGAGATGTAATGGGTTTCCACTTCTGTTCATTCTTGGATTCCGTTTCTTAGCACTAATTTTATTTTATTTACTTTATTCTTTCCAAAAATAAAGTACATGCTGTATTTTATTTTGATAGTAGGTTTGTTGAAATATCATTTTTATTCACTAAATTGCCACAAATTAACATATTTTCGTGTTTTGACACATACCCCTACAAAACCATCACCACAATTAACATGGTAGACATAATTGTTACTTTTCTGTCTTAATTTCATTTTGGGCTGCTGTAACAGAATACCTGAAATACCTGAATACCTGAAACTGGATAGTTTATGAAGATTAGATTCTGGATTTGGGAAAGTCCAAGGCCAAGGGGCCTGCATTTGGTGAGGGCCTTCTTGCCCCATCATCCCATATTGGAGGTGGAAGGGCAAAAGAGAACATGATGGAGGGAGAGAGGGACTCATAGCCTCAAGTCCTTTTATAATTGGTCTTATCTGTTCTTGAGGGTGGAGTCTTCATGACTTAAAATACCTCCCATTAGGCCCTCCTCCCAACACTGTTGCATTAGAAATTAAGTTTCTAACACATGATTTTTTTGGGGACATGTTCATTTATTGTTTTTGTTTTTTGAGATGAGGTCTCACTGTATTGTCCAGGCTGGCCCTGAACTCTTGGGCTCAGTGGATCCTTCTGCCTTATCTTCCCAAGTAAGTGGGACTGCAGGTGTGGGCCACCACACCTGCCTGGGGAACATACTCAAACCATCACACCCTCAAAGTTTCCTGTGTCCCTTTGAAATTCCTTCCTCCTGCCGTTCTCAGCACCACTCCTGCCTAGGCAACCCCTGATCTGTTTTCTGTCACTATAGCTTATTTTACAGTTTCTTGTTCTATATAGTGGAATCATACAGAATGTACTTTTCTTTTTTCCATTTACTCAGCATAATTATTTTGAGATAATCTACATTGTGTCTATCAGTAGTTTAGACCTTTTTATTGCTAAGTAGTAGTATTTTGTATGTATGTACCACAAATTGTTCATCCATTCACCTGCAGATGGACATCTGGGCAGTTGCTAGTTTTCAACTATGAATATTCAATATTTAAATGACATATACTTGCATTTTTCATGGGAATACCTAGGAGTGGAATGGTTGGATCATGTTTTGACTAAGGAAGAATTATCTGTATGTAGTTTTTATCTTCTATAAACAGCTTCCATCCATAATATATAAATACTCTTCTTTTAACGCAGACATATGTTTAACTTTTTAAGAAATTACCAAACTAATTTTCATAGTGCTTATGCCCTTTTATAATTCAACCATTAGTGAATGAGAGTCCCAGTGTTCCATATCCTAGTTAGCACTTGATATTGTCAGTCTTTGATTTTTGCTATTCTAACATGTGTATGGTGTTATCTCATTGTGGTTTTGATGTTATTTGCATTTCCTAGTGACTAATAATATTAAGCATCTTTTAATGTATTCATTTGCTGTCTATCCATATGTCTTCTTTGGAAAAATGCCTATTAAATTTTTGGCTGATTTTCTTAAATTGAGTGGTTTATTTGTGTACTGATGAACATTGATAAAGTCCTGATCACATATATGCACTGTGAATATTTTCTTCCAGTCCGTGGCTTGCCTTTTCATATTCTCACCCTTGTTTTTTCAAGTGCAGAGTCGTGGTGAAGGCAGTGAAAGGTGATAGGATTCCGGATGTATTCTAAAGTCATAAGATATGCTGATAAATTGGATGTAGGGTGTGAGACAAAGACACAGATCAAGAATGACTCCAAAGTTTTTGGCTGAACAGCTAAGAATTTGGGGTTGTTGATACAACAAAGAATATGGGGAACATATTCAAACCATACAGTGAAAGCAGATTTGGGGACTATTAGCTTAGAGAGGATAGGCTATACTGAGGTCCCTAAGAATGCAAAAATCTTGGTGGCTAGATGTATACGTTTGTTTCTTTCTCATGGCACATACCACTTGTGGGTCAGTAGTTTGCCATCCCTAAGGGAGGCTGGTTAGAGGCACCATCAAGATGGTACACCATCTAGATGGAACAGGGAGCATTTTCAGTTGCCATAACAGAGGGGAAGACAAAGAGGAAGAAGCAGAGAAAGAGATATTAGGGAATCATGAACAGACTTTTCATTGCCCAGGCTGGTAGCCATACATAGAACTTCAATTTGCATTAGATTGGCCAGCAGAAGTCACATGTCCTTACCATTCTTATGTCCTGGAGAGAACTAGATCTTGGTGAGCACTTTTAACGTCAGCCATACTGATTAAGAGTTTATTTTTATGATGTGTTAGATGTTAGTTCAGGGAGTGGTCTAAACTAGAAGTGTAAATTAAGGAATCATCAGTGAATAAATGGTATTTAGAGCTAAAAATGGCTGAGATTAGACAGCATAGGTAGAAAAGAGAAGAAGCCAGGCATAGTGGCACATGCCTGTAATCCCAGCAACTTTGGAGGTTGAGGCAAGAGGATCACAAGTTTGAGGCCAGCCTCAGCAACTTGGTGAGACCCTGTAAAGCTCATTGAACTCCTCTGGGTTCAATTTCCAGTACCACCCCCTACCTTCTTTAAAAAAGAAAGAGAAAAAGGAAAAAGAAAAGAGAAAAGAAAAGAGGTTCAAGGACTGAGCCCTGGGTCCCTCCATCAGGGTCAAGGTAATGAGGAATCATTAGCAAGGCAACAGAGGAAGCATAATTAGTGAAATAGTGGTCAAAACAGGAAAGCAAATCAGGGAATTCTGGTGTCTTGGAAGCCATGTGAAGAAAGTGTGAAGGAATAGAGTGTAATCAGCTGTGTAAAAATTATGCTGACGTATTGTGTGTGTTAAGATGAATTCTGAAAATTAACCCTAGCATTATGTTACATGGAGGTTATTGGAAAACTTGGCCAGAATTGTTTTGATGAAGCACTGGGGCAAAAGCTTGTTTAAAGTGAGCTTCAGGATAAATGGGAAGAGAAGAATTGGAGCCTGTTTTGAGATCATTTGTGATGAAAAGGAAGAGGGAATGGGGCAGTAGTTAAAGGGCAAGGTGGGGATTGAGATTTTCTATGTGCAGTAATTGAAGCATGTTCCTATCATTATAAGCATGTTGCAGTAAGGAGAGAATTGATATGAGGGAGAGAGAGAGAGAGCAAGCAATGGAGTGATACATTAGATTAAATGAGAGAATGATATGAGTTTCAGGAGGGGTTTAGACTGTTTATTCATAATAATAGGAGTGAAGGCAGAGTGTGTAGATACAGATGCACTTGGGAGTTTCCTTTTGATGACTTTTCTAAGTGGAGTAGGAAACAAGGCAGCAGCCAACTGTGCTGATGAAGTAGATGGTACTGAAGTTTGAGAAGAGAGGAGAAAGTATGCAGTTGACATCTAGTTAGAGAGAGAGATTATCTTGAGAGTGGTAGATTAGTAGGCACCACTGAGGCCCCAGCTGAGAGCCACAGATATTCACCTAAAGTGAAGTCAGCCATCCATCATGGTTGAATATTTTTTCTTGACCACATTTAGCTTCGTGGGGTAAGAAGTGAATTGGCGGATGGTTGGACTTAGCCAGGGTTTCTTATGCCAGGTATTTTCTGTTGCCACATATTATTGAAATAAAGGAGTTACAGAAGTTTTGGTCTAGTGCCTAGTATGTTTTTTTTTTTTTCTGTTATCCTGAAAGAATTTGAGGAAGGAGTCTCCTTTGGTATATCTAAGACCTGGTTAATTAACTTGAAGGTGTCATTTGCTACATTCTTTTAAATGTGAGTATCTAACTTAAATACCTTTTTGTTTTCAAATGACTTTGGCAGAACTTCAAAGTTCATCTATTTTCTTGACATTGATATATAGCATTGAATTCTTTTAAAGTGTATTTATATGTCCATTCCACAAAAGATATTTAAATTATTTACATTGTGTTGCATATTAATAATGTGGAATTTACAAATATTTCCTTAGTTTTCTAAAAGTTGCAGTCTACTTTTTAAAGTGCTTATATTGTATAGCTTATTGATATTCAAACATTTTGGAGGCTGAAGGAATAAGATACAATTTTTCATAAATTTTCTAAAAAGAACTTCAAAAATGAAACTGAGAGTCCAATGAGGTCCAGTGGAACACACTTATCTCAGCAGCTAAGGAGGCTGAGATAGGAAGACTGCAAATTCAAGGTCAGACTCAACAATTTAGAGACCCTGTGTCAAAAAACAAAAAAGGGTTAGCAGCTCTTGAGGCCAGAAGTCACTGGTAGAGTGCTGCTGGGTTCAATCTACATAACCACAAAATAAAACAAGCAAATAAATAAATAAATAAATAAATTTACATGTCACATCTGATGTGAAAGGAATAGACCATTTCATATTTACATTAGATTATGGGAGAAAATGATCTGTAAGTAGATGATTTTATATTTAATGTTTTTTCTAAAATAATGTTAGCAAGTAACTGAATATAGACTTTTTTTTTTAAAGGAAATGTAAGAGATTTATCTTTTCTATAATAGGTTGGGAAAAATAAAATCTGAGAATGTGAAGTGAATTTGCTGGTGCAGGTAAATGAAAAGGTTCAATAGCTATGTCCAGTGTCATTTGATGAAAGCTCTCTGTGATGGTGTCCTGCTTGGCATGTAGTGTCTCTGTACTCACTTTTTTTTTTTTTAAAGAGAGAGTGAGAGAGGGGGGTGGACAGAGAGAGAGAGAGAATTTTTTAATATTTATTTTTTAGTTCTCGGCGGACACAACATCTTTGTTTGTATGTGGTGCTGAGGATCAAACCCGGGTCGCACGCATGCCAGGCAAGCGCGCTACCGCTTGAGCCACATCCCTAGCCCCTCTGTACTCACTTTTAATTGGACTAAGTTCCTGGTTGCCCCTTACTCAAAAGCCTATATTTGGAAGATGAGTTGGTAAGAAGAAATATGGGTTATTCACAGACCAGCATCGTAAGAACATGGAGGGGCTGACAGGGGGTTCTTTTTTATTTTTTTGCAATACTAGACATTGAACCCAGGGCCTCTCATATTTTAGGCAAGTACACTACCACAGAGCTACCCTTTTTTCAACTTTGAGATGGTCTCACTAAGTTGCCTAGGTTGGCTTCAGACTTGCAATCCTTCTGCTTCAGCCTCCTGAGTAGCTGGGATGAGAGATGTGTACTACCAAATCCTGTTGGAAAGCACTTTCATAGGGAGGGGAAAGACGTGTAGAGAGACAGTGGGCAAGAAGCCTACGTGCTGAGTGGCATGCTTGTGCTGAGCAGTCTTCATAATCAGGGTCATGGATCTCTTTTTTTTTGTTATTGTCATCTGGCTGGAGCTTTGCAATAATCAACCTTTACCTTCTGGGGCTTGATGCTGTATTTCTTTAGACAGATTACTTTTCTGCAAGTTAAATATCATAGTACTTTGCATGCTTCCTGTTATACTTGGGAATAAAGACTAAGGAGGGGTCTTACAAAGGTCACCAGATATTCTAGATTCTGTAATTTTAAGGAAGATTATATAGCAGTTAGCATTTTAACCATTTAGGTGGGGTTTCCTTTTAGAACTTAGAAAGACTGGCAAAAGGAAGGGAACTGAATCCTTACAAAAGGATCAGGGAGGGAAAACAACCTATGGAAGAGGAGAGGGTCAGTGACTTGCCAATGACACCTCCAAAAGAAGTGGCCCTGTTACAGTATTGCCTTCAACATGGTAGTGAAATTACTGGGGCACATTTCCATGTGTCACTGTCCTTTCAAGCTGATTAGTTTTGGCAGTGGTTATGACATGTAAGAAAACTATCTCCTTAAGGATTAACTTCTTTATATTTAGTTCATGATCTTGTGTATTTATGTCTACATCTTTATATATATTATATGCTTGTTTAGTATATGCTTTCATGTATTAAAGAAAATGTATATGTAGTATATTTGTTTTCAATGATTTAGGGATATGTATATATTATCATTTGAAATGACACTTTCATATGTATATTGCAAAATTGTTACATAACTTAGAGGACATTTTTTTTTCTGTAAAATAATATACCTTTAGATGTTTTTCAGTAAAATTATTGGTTATCAAAATATTTCAATATGGGTTGAAAGAGTTATTTCATCCCTTTAAAATCACAGCTTAAAATTTGGTGAAGAGTATTTTCAATACTTTTTGTCAAAATTAAAAAGTGATTTATGTTTTTATAACCCAAGTTATTTTTGTTTCAGCAAAACAACTAGAGTTTCTAATAGTTTTTAGCAGTGGAGGGAATTCAGTGCATGACAATGTTTATCCACTCAGATGCCAGTATATCTTTTAGGTATTTAAATGAGACTACATTTTGTGGCATTTAAAATTTAAGCTATCTTTATTTAAATACTAGAAATACATTTAGGTTCTTTTTTGAAGTTATATATTCATTCCAGTATTTTAAATGCATTTTTTTCAAAATTGTAGAATTTGAGTGTGCTGTTGACACAGTCCAACTGGTGGTGGTGGTGGTTTATGTATATATGGGCACACACATGCACATGCATACTCACATAGTTGTATTTTTTTTTTTAATAATGGAAAAAGCAATAGGTGAGGGCCAACTTAATTGCCAAATATAAGAAGATAGATCAAAACATTCTAAGTTTTATTCTAACATGGGAGACATAGGATGAAAACTTTTTCGTTGTATAAAATCAGATACATGTATTTAATTTAGATTTCTGTTCCAAATATAAAGGTCTGTGGTAAAAAATTTGATTTTCCCCAAAAAACTTTGCAAAGGTTTTAAACCTATGAGACTCGCTAGTTGAATAATTGTATTTAAATCACAGTTATTTCTGCCTTGTAGTAACTGCCATAGGGATTCCTTTTATAAAATTAATTTCTTTTTTAAGAAACTGGAAAATTATTTCCCTGTGTTTAGAGATAGAGTCCCCCTCCCCCCCTATGGTTACGGAGATATTTCATCTCTCTCATTCCTGCTGGTGTTTAGTGAAAGAGAAAGAAAGTATGGTTTGGGAGATGCCCTGACTACTTTTACCACAATATTTCTTCTTTTTCAAGCTAAGAAAGGGAAGGTTTCAGCTAAAAGCCATTTCCTAAAACTCTGAAGTGAATATGAGGTCTTAACTCCCAAATAAAGTTGCAAAACTATGTAACTTTGTAATATTTTGAGTCTAGCATCAAAGCAAATATGAAAAAATATAATTAATGATTTCTGCCTTTCAAATCTTTGAATCAAAAAAGAAGAAGAAAAGCATTAGGAATCCTAATGGATAAAAGTTGGCAAGTTAGGAAGGAGTTTCTAGTCCTACCTGGGAATACTATCTAGGCTGCACCCTGTTATCTGTGTTTAAGGCTAAGTGGTAATTAGAGCTATGACAATAGACACCTTCAGCACTAAAAGCACTGTGCTGATTCTAGGCATGACATTTAAGCTTGCTTATTTTGTTTCTTTGTTTCTCAAAATGAACTTCAGGGATCACTTGCTTGAGCATTATCTAAATGACTAGAAGGATAATCTTAAATTATTCTTATCCTCCCTATACCTATTGAATTAGAATGTGTGGTGGATGGGGCTCAGGATTCTCTTTTTAAAAACTGTGAAGTCCATGATGTCTACAAAAGGCATATAAAACATGTATACACTTTAAAAACATAATACACACTTCTGTGTGTGGCATCAACATTAGAAATAGAATGTGATATTTAACCAGTAGTTAAGCATCCGCTTTACTGAAGACACTATCTTTTACCATAGGGAATAAGAGGTAAGATGTTGTATGGGAGAAAAAATAACCTTTTCCCCATCCATTACAAGGTACATGGCTGTCATCCCTGTAATAAAACACATATTAACAAGAGAAAAGTATAACAAATCTGTTCAACCAAAGTTTTAACGTGACTTGGGAGGCTTCAAAAAGAAAGAGGTATGGATACAGAAACATAGGAAAGGTTAGAGAGAACTTCTTGGTTTCAAGACCCTCCTGTCTCCATCAGCTCCATAGTGCTTGGGTGTCATTTGCTGGGGTTTGAGCACCAGCTGAGCACCAGCAATCTGTGCTTGCCTTTGAAAAGCTTATATTGAGTGTGACATTGTACTATTCAAAACCTCTATATAAATAGGGAAAACAGTGAAATTGTTCGAGATTGACCTTTATTGTTAAATTATTGTGTTCCTATTTTAGTATAGAAAAAAATAAAATACACTCAAGCTCTCTGTGGGTTGGGTCCCACCCAGTTTAGGAATTTGGGCTGTGTTTACTACTTGGAGGCATTAGGTTGTTATTTTGCCTAATACAGGATTAATACCCCCTTGCTTCTTTTAACATAAATGTAATTAGGCTGCTATTTTAATTCTATTTTATTTATCAGGTTGAAGGATTTCAGAACCCTTTGATAAGCATGTTGAATTCCAATACATATTAAAGAAACTTTTTGATTTTGGGTATAGAAGAAAGGTAATAAGTAAAAGTGTGTGTGTGTGTGTGTGTGTGTGTGTGTGTGTGTGTGTGTGTGTGTTTAGTTTCACCATTGGGATTGGTGCCCTAATCTCTTCAAAGAAAATTTAAGAATGTCTCCTGAGCAAAGAAATTTATAACATGTGATGAACTCTTTAAGTTATGGACGAAGGTCATGCAATCTGAGTGTATTTTAAAAAAGATCTTCTATCTGCTTGGAAAGCAAATGAAGCACTCATTACTAACTTTAAAAGTATAGCTATGAGATTTTTGCTAAAGGTGAAAGATCAAGATCATCACAGTCCAATTGGAGACCAAAAGTTCAATTTCTGGCTTATCAGTGAGGCATGAAACATTTCAGGGTTATTTTGCATTATCAGTGGGGAGTTGGTCTTGCTAATCTAATGCATGAAGATAAGATTCATTGAAACATTTATAAAGGCAGTTAGAGTAGATCTGATCAGCAGAGGGAGAGAGGACTTGGAGTGAGAAGGAAACTTGATCTGTCAGTCACCCTCTCTTCGCAATCATTTAGCCTTTTTGTTCCTTGTCTTCTCTTCTGTTAAATGGGGTTACTGCTTTCGCTTGCAGTGGAAGGTTAATGGCCTCCTGGAGGAATCTTATATCTGAAAAAGGCTGTCAGTGCTGATCCATCTTGGAAACTGGAAGATGTGTGTTTTTCAGTTTCCAGCCTTTCGTGGTCTTTGGGAAATAGTAATCATTTTCCTACTTTGAAAGAAGAAAGAACAGGTATAGCAGTAGTAGCAGCAGGAAATTCTGTGCTCTACCCTTCTTTCATGCCTGCTTTTGACTTAAGACTCATTTTTTGGGTTGGATTTGAGTTCTTAGCATTAGAAAGACTTGACTGTTTTAAGCTGCTGTAAAACTAGTTGAAAGGTATCTACATTTTCCAAGGTTTTTGTGCATAACTTAGAACTTTTTCATTTAACCCTGCTGCCTTTCCATTTGTCTTTCACTTATATCATGCTAACAAAAGGGTCTAGTGGTTAGCAGTAGTTTCTAGGCCCCGAGCCCCAGTGGTCAGTTCTCAGTTCTCATCTTCCATGATTTAACTGCAGTTCTTGATCCCTAGCTTCCAACTTCCTTCTGCTTCCCTAGCACTGTTCTCTCCTAATTTCCTTCACACATCTCTTTTCACTTCTTTTTCTCTTTTCTTCTTGTCTTCTTCCCCATCCAAGGGGAATATATGCCTGAGATCTGATCTTGAAATACTTTGTTTAGCCCTGCCAGATTTCTGTTTCTGAGTCCTTCTTCTCTCTATAATAAAGCCATGTGACCCTTCAGACCCAACCAGGATTCAGATATTAGGACCATTGCCATCTTGAGCAGTATTTGAACAACTCCAGCTTAGCATGCTGTGGCTCGATCTCACCACCTTGGCTGCTATCCACCTGACCTTGATCATTGGATACCCTTGTCTTGGCATCAAAACGTGTTTGATTCTTGCTTTTACCATATTCCTTAGTTGCCTCAGTAAGCCCTGGACCTCTCTGACCCTTGGTTTTCTCATCCAAGGATATTTCATAGGATTGCTTGCAAGGATTTCATGCCTGTATATGGCAAAGTATTTGCAAATGACAGGGGAACTTATCAAGGAAAAATCTGTATTATCATCCAAGTGTAGGCAGGTCATTGATGAAATCACATTACTTGATGGCTTTTTCAGAACTTTGATTTTCTAAGTTCATTCATTTACTCACTTCATTTATTCATTTGTAGGTAGTATATTTATAGAATCTTCAGTTTAATAAGTCATTTAAAAGAGATGAATGGTAAATTGCAGGATAAGATGCATGATATTTAAATAAATTTGCAAGATGGGGCATGGTTGATTTTTATTAACATCCATTTTGTATGATTAGTTGTATTCGGTACTTTTATTATCATATTTCCTTTCATAACCTGGAATACTCACATCAGATATCTAAGATAAGCCTTTCTGGGAATGAAAGAGCATGGGAAGCCAAATTAGGAATTAAAAGATGGCTTTTAGAATTTAGAACCAGATGAAGGGGATTGAATAGACTTACAGAATGTTTCCCCTAAACTCTACAGCCCGGAGGACCATCCTAGCTCCATTCCAGCAGACAAACAGTACAAAAATAACCACGTACCTTTTAAAACAATTCTGCAGAAACATTGAAAATTTGTTACTAACCTAGTTCTCCTTTTTAAATTTCAGAGTTTCTGTAATATGCTATGACTAACAAAACATCTTTTGATAGTTTGGTTTACTTTGGTTAGTTACATTTTTAATATTCCATTTCCTTTTCAAGGAGACACCCTAGTCTATCAGTGATTTTGAGGAAACATTATCTAAATCACAGCACACTTGTCTTTCCTCTCTGCTAGTCTTATCTGACTCGTGTTTATATTTTTTTTCTTGTTATAAAGAATTTTGTTATTTTTTCTTTATTTTCAAATTCTAGGCACATACCTTTTTTAGGTTCTGTGGCATATCTGTGCACTGATTACCTGTCACTTGTACTTGTATTTGTGTATATTTATGGAGTTATTACTATTGAAAATAGCCTTAATCTCAACAATTTATTGAACTGTAGAATTATGGAAATGTCACTAAATTAAGCTTCAAAAAGTAGCTTTTTCTCTTGGCCCCATCAATAACTCACTCTGCTGTCATGGATGTTATCTTTTTTAACTTTTAAATCAATTCTGTACAGGTAGAATTTTTTTTATTTCTTTATTTCTTTACTTTTTGGTACTGGGATTGAACCCAGGGGTGCGTAATCACGGAGCCACATCCCCAGCCCTTTTTTATATTTTATTTTGAGAGAACATTTTGCTGAGTTGCTTAGGGCCTCACTAAGTTATTGAAGCTGGCTTTGAACTCTGATCCTCTTGCCTCAGCTGCCTGGGAGTCCCTGGGATTACATGCATGTGCCATCATGCCTGGCTGGCAGGATTGTTTTAGATGAAATTATTTTGGGAAAAAAACATGTAAGAACGTATACAGATGAGAGAAGGTACTTTGTCACTTGAAGCTGATTGCTTCTTGGTGAAGTATGATCTCCTTTATTGCCTTAATTGTAGATCTTTATGCTTCCTCGAATTATTTTCCTCATGAGATTACATGCTTCCTAGAGGTGTTACCTGCTACATGTTGTCTTTGGCTTGTAGGAAGGTTTTGGCTTCTGTTGGACTATTTTTAAGGGCATGGAAGTTGTGGAGATAGGCTAGCAGAATCAGTCAGGCTTGATCTTTGCTGCTTTGCCTCAAACTTTGGAAATAACCCTTTTAAACTTTATTTGTTTCATGAAAGCATCAGCCTTTGTCTTCTAAGTATCTGATGAGAACATTCTGCAGTGAGGATGCAATAATATTTTCAAGTGCATTATTCATGGCCAAGAACACTTGGCTCTAATCTATGGTCTTTGTGTATTGATTGGGCTGAGGTGTGTTTTAATCAAGTGCTGAGATATTGAACTTGCAGAACTCTCTAAATGAGTGAGTTTTATTTTTATTTTTAAATAATATCCTATAGGTAGAAGCTAAAAAGCTTCTTAGAATGTAGCTACTGTGGATGTCATTCTGGCCCTAATCTGCCTTCCTGTTTCTCCTCTTCCTATTCTTCCCTCTGCCTTTCTCTTTCTTTCCTTTTTTTCTTTTCCTTTCCTGAGGTGGGGGAGAAGCCAGTCCATATTCACTCAGTTTATTTCGTGAACCACAGCTTGGAAAACACTACTCTCAACTGCCCTGGAAACCTGCCATCCACCTTGCCTCTTGAGTCAGCTCTTTTTGCTCCTTTGCACAAACTTTTTGGCTTTGTTCTGTGCATAGGACATGGGTGGCCTTCTAGGACTTGCAGATGGTTTCTTTGGTGTTGGGCTGCTCACCATTGTGAGGACTTTGTTTTCTTGATGATTTCTTCCACCATTTGTTGTCACCTTACTTGACATGGCTGTTCCTATAACAGCAACCTCTTCATCATCCCATATCTTAGTTGAGGCCCCACCCACAAGTCAAGGCCCAGCTTAAATACTAGTTCTCTCTCAAAATCTCTTTTCCTTCCACAATGGAGTTCTTTCTTTGTGCTTTTGTTGTAACACTCACCCTTAACCAGATCTTTTTTGCATGTATTCAGCCCTTTAGCCAATATTTAAAAAAAAATGTTCTGTGCATGGACTGCTTTTCTTTGTGTCCCCTTAGTGCAGGACAGGAGTATCCATAATAAAATGGCCAAGGAGACTTTGGGGAAGCCAGAGCATGATCTAGTTCCCTCCTGTTCACATCACAGTCCTAGAATTATTTAGAACAATGAAGTCACTTACTTGAAGTAATTCCAAAACGTGTGTTTTCCATCTCCCTTTCAAGGATCTTTTCATGTATTTACTGTGCCAGAATAAGAATGGGATAGAATTGAACAAAGTCTTAGATTAGACATATTTTCTCATTTATGCAAGTTCATTTTAGAGAGCTTATCGCGTTCTTTATTTAAGTTTATGCTCAGAAGGATTTCTCATTTAATGATCCTTCTGATATGGACCTTGAGACAATGTCATTACAACATCCAGTCTAATTACAGTTACATGAAGTTCACACTGGTTTGAGACTGGTATACTTTTTCAAATAAGCAGATCAGGATAATCTAATTCTGAAAAACAGCCCGAGAAACTAATGATGTAAAAGAAAGCCCATTTATATTTTTATATGAACCAATCATTGTTTAAGTCCATTACAAGTTTGGGCTGGGGATATGGCTCAAGTGGTAGCGCCCTCGCCTGGCATGCGTGCGGCCCAGGTTCGATCCTCAGCACCACATACAAACAAAGATGTTGTGTCCGCCGAAAACTAAAAAAAAAAAAAATTAAAAAATTCTCTCTCTCTCTCTCTCTCTCTCTCTCTCTCTCTCTCTCTCTCTCAAAAAAAAACCAAGTTAGTTAGCCTATTAAAAATGCTTTTTTGACTTGTGTGGCCTTCCTTATCAACAACAACAGGGGAGCTGGGCTTGGTGACACATGCCTGTAATCCTAGTAACGTGGTGGTGTGGGATGGTGGTTAAGGGCCGAGGCTGGAGGATCTCAAGTTCAAAGCCAACCTCAGCAACTAAGCTAGGCCCTAAGCAGTTTAATCAGATCCTGCTTCAAAATAAAAAATGGAGTGGGGATGTATGAGGATGTGGCTCAGTGGTAATGCGCCTCCTGGGCAGGTGGGTGGGGGACTGATGTGCCTTAGCTGTCATTTGTGTTTACAATAAGTCCTTGTCAAAATAACCTGATGTTAATACTCATTTGTGTTCCTCCAAAGTTTGATATTTTCAGTTTCCCAATTATTAAATTACCAACTGTCTGCCGTGTGTTTCACATTTGTTGTTAAAGGTAGTAAAGGTAGTACATAGTCATATTTTGACATGAAAAATGAGAACTGGTGTAATCATTAAAAAAGAAATCTGCTATGCTCAAGTTGTCTAGCGAGACATTCTATTGGTTTGATTTTTTTCTTTTTGATAAAATGCGGAATTTTTGTTAGAGGAATTATGTGGCTCTCTTTAAAAAAATTTTATTTTCCAATTATATTTGAAAACATATCAAAGGGTAAAGTAAAAAAGAAACTGTTGGTGTATGGTTGATGAAGTTTTACAATTTCAAGCCCAATTCATTATAAATTGATTATCAGTAGAGAAATAGGAAAGAAGTTAATTGAGCTAGAAGCTTATTTGCTAAATAAAGGAAACTTGTATAGGCTGGGAGAAGCCTAACCTCAGCTTTCATAAGCCCCGTAGGGATGGGAGATAATGCTAGCATTTTCCTGCCCCTTCCCAATTTCCAATCTAGAAGGAAAAAAGGAGGACTGTGGGATGATGGAATAACTCAGGACTGCCATCATGCATAGTACAAGGGGACACTTTTAACTTTTCAGAGCAATCCCCTGCCCCTGTTTAGGGGGCTGCTACTCTGCACATGAGAGATGACTGTAATCAGAGTAAGCTGTCCCCATCACAGTAGTGGGACCAGCTGGTGTTTGCTCTGTATCAGGTCTTGTTTCTTTAATCCTATGACTACCTTTTGAGATAGGTACTATTATTATTCCTATTTTACAGAAGAGAAAACTGATACAAAAGAGATTAGGAAACTTCTCCACTGTTATCAAGTATAAGAAAGGAAGAGATAGGATGTAAACCAGATTCTTTTGTCTTCCATGCCTATACCCCACCCCTTCCCTTTTAGTTAACAGTGGAGGTAGGACAGACATATAAATGGGATGGATTCAAACTAAAAAGTTTCTTCTCAGCAAAAGAATCAGTCTGTGAGGTGAATAGAGAGCCTACATCTTGGGAACAAATCTTTACCCCTCACACATCAGATAGAGCACTAAATTAGAGTATATAAAGAACTCAAAAGGCTAAGCACCAAAAAAACAAATGACCCAATCAATAAATGAGCCAAGGACCTGAACAGACACTTCTCAGAAGAGGATATACAATCAATCAACAAATATATGGAAAAATGTTCATCATCTCTAGCAATTAGAGAAATGCAAATCAAAACCACTCTAAGATATTATCTCAGTCCAGTCAGAATGACAGCTATTATGAAGACAAACAACAATAAGTGTTGTCGAGGATGTAGGGGAAAAAGGTACACTCATACACTTCTGGTGGGACTGATATTAGTGCAGCCAATATGGAAAGCAGTATGGAGATTTCTTGGAAAATTGGGAATGGAACCACCATTTGACCCAGCTATCCTTCTCCTTGGTCTATACCCAAAAGACTTAAAAACAGCATATTATAGGGACACAGCCATATTAATGTTTCTAGCAGCACAATTCACAATAGCTAAACTGTGGAACCAATCTAGATGCCCTTCAATAGATGAATGGATAAAAAGATTGTGGCATTTATACATAATGGAATATTACTCAGAAATAAAAAAGAATAAAATCATGGCATTTGCAGGTAAATGGATGGAGTTAGAGTAGATAATGCTAAGTGAAGTTAGTCAATCCCATAAAACCAAATGCTGAATGTTTTCTCTGATATAAGGAAGCTGATTCATAGTGGGGTAGGGAGGGGGAGCATGGGAGAAATAGACAACTCTAGATAGGGCAGAGGGGTGGGGGGAAGAGAGGGAGCATGGGGTTAGAAATGATGGTGGAATGTGATGATCATTATTATCCAAAGTGCAGGTATGAAGACACAGATTGGTGTGAATATACTTTGTATACAACCAGAGATATGAAAAAATGTGCTCTGTATGTGTAATGTGAATTGTAATACATTCTACTGTCATATATACATAAAAATTAATTTAAAAAAAGCTGGAATCTAACTATTTTGGTGGGAAAGATAAAGTTGCCCTGAGAATAGACTACAAAGCCCATGACTTGGTAGAATTGATCCTAAGAAGTTTACACTTGATCTTCTGTCTGACTGGAAGCCTCCCTTTAGGAAGCTTTCCCTGTCTCCTAGGGCCCTATGGTCCTTACCCCATCCAGGCACCTCAGTGCAGAATATTGCAAGGACTGTGCATCTCACCAAAGCTCAGTGGATGACCAGGGGCGTGTGCTCCTTATTCACAGTTGTATCCTTTGCATCTAGTGCAGTATTTGGCATGTATGGGGCATAGTAAATGCTTTTAAATAAATGAATATTTTTTCGAGAAATTTGTTTAAATTTAGCCCTGAAAGTGTCTTGATTTAAACATGTGATATCACCAGGCATGGTGACTCACTCCTGAAATCCCAGCAGCTTGGGAGGCTGAGACAGGAGAGTTCAAAGCCAGCCTCAGCAAAAGCAAGCATTAAGCAATCAGTGAGACCCTGTCTCCAAATGAAATACAAAATAGGGCTAGGGATGTGGCTCAGTGGTTGAGTGCCCCTGAGTTCAGTCCCCAGTACCCCTAAAAATGTGATATTAAAGTAATAATTCATATTCAGTTATGCTTTGTCCTGTGTTAAATTTTTATATAAAAATCAAGATACATAATTGGCTGTATTTTGGAACATTTTTGCCTTTCTCAGTCATTCGTACCTATTCTGCTTGTCTAAGCCTCAACAGCCACAATTTTGTGGTAGCAACTTCCCAAAGTGTCTGGCATCATGCCTGGAAGGAAATAAGACTTCTTTTTAACAAAATTATGGTTATTAATGCATATTAATTGTATAGAATAATGGGTTCATTTTGTCAATTTCATGCATGCATATAATGCACTTCCATCATAGCCATTCTCCTTAGGATGCTGGACTTTTAATGCCTGGAAGGAAAGAAAAGGCTTCTATAGGGTTGGTTGTGCATTTTCAAACATATTGAGTGGTGAAAGGGATATACAGCAATTTTAATACCTGAATGGAATCTTAGTCTGTTTTATGCCATTTCTAATTTTGGATGACCTTAAATCATTTACTTAAGTAACTATGTCAGAAAAATGATTCAGACATTAATAGATACTTAATAAATATATATTTTTAAACGAATCGATGAAGTAGAAGTTCTTTTTCTTCCTTTCAGTAACTGATGAGTCCCTGTGGAAATTTCAGTATACACACAATGAAAATACATTGAGAATACTTCTTTAGGTTGGGTCTTATTGTGATAAGTACATTTTTAAATCATTATGCATTTCTTTGGAAATGCTTTTGTCTTTGTTTTCTATTTTCAACTTCTCCCCAAATTGTGTGAAGTCCATAGGACTGGTATTATATTATTCTGGTTTTACAGTTAGGCAAATTAGGATTGAGAGGTGAGGTGGCTTGTCTGAAGTCCCACAACTGGGATGTTCTGACTTCTGCAGGACACTTTTATCCCATTATACATTTCTCAAGCAAAATTGGGAAAGCTTCAGAAACCAGCTCTGTAAGATCTAGATCTCGTGTTGGCTCCTCATTACAGGCGAATGACTTGACATCTGTCTGAAGGGTGGATGTCAGTGTACTATTAATTTAAAATGAATTATGAACGCCTAAAATTACAGAGGGCTAAGTTAACATTCTGGGAGTGAGGCACTAGAATACAGACCTCAAACCTCATCTGCTTTCAAAAAGCTTGGTAATGAAGTGCAGGAATTGGCAGGAACCCCAACAACAGGTGAGTGTGAATGAGCACGTGGGCTGAGTAAGAGACATAGGGCTGGGGAGGTCTCTGGAGCTTGAGTCAGGCTGTGGCTTGGACTGTGGATTCTTGGAAGTGAGAGTTTCAGGTTCTCTCCCAGGGATATTAGACCTTTTTGGAAAGGGCTTTCTGTGGTCAAGATAATGAACTCGCTGGAAGATCCAAGAAGCTGGATATAATGGAAGGGGTGTGTTACTCAGAAATCTTCCTTGGAATAGCGTTCGCTATCTGGGATGGGAGAGGAGGGCAGACTGGCTGAGGAAGTAATTGCAGTTCTGTTGACAATTGGACGGCAAAGTTGCTTCCTGATGGTGAGTTGGTGGCAGAATGATTGCTTTCTGGGCCCCGTAGAGACACATTCTGAATGGAATCATTGAACACTTGGGTGGGCATTATGGCAGTGGAAGAGCTGAAGGAAAGGGGAAAGTCTCCTGTTTGTCTCAGGCACTCCTACTTCCTATAGCTGAGAGCCAAGCTGAGGTTTCCTTCCATACCTCAAACATGAGGCAACCATTGTCCTGAAAATTTGTTTTGGTAGCTGAGATCCAGATGCTCTCAAGAAGCTATTCTCACCCAGGAACACATTCCCATGTATATCCTGTCCTAACAAATGTTTTAAATGGTGTTTGAAACTATAAGACACCATGTACATGTTTTTGTTTTTCCTTTAAAATTTGTTTGTTTAAATAAAGGAAAAAATAATCAGTATGGCCTGGGATTGTGGCTCAGTGGCTGAGCATTTGTCTAGCACATGTGAGGTACTGGGTTCAATCCTCAGCACCACATAAAAAATAAACAACAACAAAAAAAGGATTATGTCCATCTACAACTAAAAAAATGTTTAAAAAAATCAATTACTATGTTAGGAACCCTATTAGGCTATACCTTCTTTACTCCTGAATTTACTCTATTCATTAGGTTATATAAAACATCCTGGCAATTCACATATGTTTCTTAGTGTAATTTTGTTAAACGATTAAATAAATGGGTATGTGCTCGGTAAATTATGAAACATTATACTGTTATGTTATTGTTCTTGCTATGAGAAGACTAGCTTTATACTTTTTTTTTTATTAGAGTGCCTTTTGGTTGTAGTTAATTGGTGATGAATTAATTATTGCTATCTTGACAGCTTTATTTGAATGACCTACATTTTCTAGTAGTATATTGAATTGTCTTACTGAATGTTGAGTTACTACTTCAGAGTTTAGGAATTCAATGTCATGTTTACTACTTTTGTGTACAAAATTGTAGTTTTATCATGACAACTGAAAAAATTTTCTCTCCCCTTTGCCTATGTTGCTTCACACATGTCTTCTTATCCCATAAAGCCCAGAAGAGAGAATACCATAATAGTTTACCTGATTTTTTTTAAAGTTTCTTCATTTTTTTTTTGTCTTCATATTTTTAAAATTCGTGCCTCTGTCTTCTGCTGTTCTCTCCTTCTCTTTCCAATCCTTGTTCTTGTTTCCTTTTATCTTGTTCCTCCTTTTTCTGGGGAGTTTTTGTTCCTCCACTCGCCAGATCTTAACCAAGCTGGGGTCTTTAGAAGGACTCTGCTTGATCCTGTGGAAACTTCATTGTTGTCGTATCTTCCTGTGGTCGTTGTACTCTTTTCCTCTGGACATAACTGTTTTTCAGCCCATAGTGGGGCTCCCGCTTAGATTTCCAAGTCGTGAACTTGGACTTGTAATACTAAAGCATGTGCTTCCCTGGCCCTGTGTCTTTTTGTAGAAGTTCCAGTGGTTGGCCAGTCTGTTGCAGCTGTGGTAGACTCTAAGGGTCGTCTAGGTCAGGGGATTACTGTGAACCTGGCACTGGGTGGAGCAGATGTTCCCAAGGTATTCCATCTCCAGCTTCAAGCTGTTAGGAAGCTTTCTTCAGCTTGCTGCTCTGTTTTGCTGCTGCCACAAAGTCCATTCCAAAGCTTGCTGTTGCTGTCACGCTCCTTTGGGACTTTCTGTTAGATAACAACCTCTCAAAGGATAGCTTCCAATGTGGTCCTAAAATGAATCACTGCAGCTTTATTTGGATGCTGCAGAAGCCAGGGTGATCTGTAATCGGCAGAAAGGAACTTGGGCTATATCTGTAACTCAGAGATCCCTAGTCACAGTCAAATGAAATTTTCTTCTTAAACTCCCTCCTGGGTTATTTTGCACAGATAATTCTCCTTTTGATCTGTGGAATAGACCCTATATAAAATTGTTTGGGTGTCCTAATTTTCACTCTTTTGTCTTTGTGTGTGTGTGTGTGTGTGTGTGTGTATTTTTTCCAGTGGGAGAAAGGGATTGGAGGCATGGTGGAAAAATCAATGACTGCAGTCCATACCTAAGGTTATGTTTTACTCCCCACATTTAGTTCTGTCTAAGCCAATACAGAATGTTGACTTATTAGAGGATCTGCCTGATGAATTTATTTAGTAAGAACCCAATTCATACTTAAAGAAATAAAGAAAATTTACTTTGTTGCAAGGAAATTGATCCCTTGTGCCTGTTTCCTTAATTGGATATTATTTTTTCAAATTGACTCAACTTTATATTTCTTTTTTCATCATGGTGATTTATTGATAATTCCTACTCTTTCATCTGAGTTATGCTAATTCAAAACCAGTAATAGGAATAAATTTATTTGCCTTTTTTTTAAAGTTAGTAACTGACAATTGTGATTTTATTTCTTTCTTCTTTAAAATAGAGCTCCATCTTGCAACCAGGCATACCACTGCCCAGCTAAAGTATCGCATTTATTAGATTTCCTGACATTCTCTTTGGCCACGTAAGACCTAAATGAAAGGATTGTATGTTACATTCAGGTGTCTTCTTAAAAGAGGGTGGTACAACCTTCATTTTTTTCTTCCTCTTTCTCCTTGTTGAACTGTTGATTTGATGATTTAGGAGCATTCTTGGGCCATTAACCTGCCAATGACAGTGATGCAGCAAGAATAGCACTTTGGATCCTTGGCCTATGAAGCTACTATCATGCCAGCTCTGGATTGTTTTTGGACCTCTCTTACATGAAAGAGAAATTAAAATTTCTTTTTATAAATTATTGGTATTTGGAATGTGAGTCTGTGAGTGTGCGCATGCACAGCTAAAACTTAAGCACAATTTATATAAAATATAGTAAGGGTATCATTTTCAAATAGTAGGTTATGTTAAAGTATACTTAACCTTGGAACCATTAAATATAATTTAAAATTAAATGATATCTAGTACATACTTTAATTGCTGAGTTACTTTTTGGGTATATTATAACTTAATAGTGTTCAGTAGTATTCATTAGTTGTTTTAATTTTCTAACTCTGGATTCTTTTAGAAATGCAGATTGATATTCAGAAATAGTTTTGTAACTTAGCTGAAATACTCTTTAAATTTTTTTATTAGCACATTATAATTATACATAATATTAGGGTTCATTTTGACATATACAAGCATGACTCTTAATACTAAGTACAAAGTTCTAGACATCTAGGGGAATTTTTGGAGACATTCTTTCCAGAATCCATTTTGCTAATATATCCAGGGACTAGTATTCTGCTTTTTTGTTTGTTTCTTGAATATTGGTGATACAAACCTGTAAACTAAAGTGATTTTGGTATTTTTCTCATAAATTTTATGCATCTGTGGTCATGGAGAGACAAAGAAAAATTCTCTGACTTTTCATTGTCTTTGAGTTTTCATTTTGTATTTCTAACAATGTTTTTGAATTGTGGTAAAATATACATAATAAAAATTTATTGTCTTAATCTTTTTTTTTTTTTTTGATACTGGGGATGAACTCAGGGGCACTCAACCACTGAGTAACATCCTCAGCCCTATTTTGTATTTTGTTTAGAGACAGGGTCTCACTGAGTTGCTTAGTGCTTTGCTTTTGCTGAGGCTGGCTTTGAACTTATGATCCTCCTGCCATAGCCTGCTGAGCCGCTGGGATTACAGGTGTGTGCCACTGTGCCCAGTTGTCTTAATCATTTTTAAGTGTTCAATTTAGTGGCATTATGTACAGTCACATTATTATGTAACAATGGCCATCATCCATCTCCAGAACTTTTTCATCTTCCCCTGTTGAAACTCTGTACTCATGAAATAATAAGTCCCCATTAAACTATAAGTTTTCATATCTCCTTTGTCTCTGGAAGCCACCATTCTACTTTCTGTCTCTAAATTTGACTACTCTGGAAAACTCAAATAAGTGGAATTACTCAGTATGTGTTCCTTTGTGACCAGCTTATTTCACTTAACATAGTTCTTTTGTTTACTTCAGAAGTTATTAAATCACAAATGAATTATTATTGCATAAGATGTCTTTCTTATATTCATCTTCTGAAAATTTCATCTGTCATGGTTAATATAATGGATGTTGGAGTAGGTAATATAATAGAATAGGCTTTTGGAGGTTGTTAATGGATATAGTATGGTCTAAGGTAGAAGTCGCTACATAGTTATGTTTTTGTTTCTACAAAGATAGCTGAAACATCAATAAGAAATTTCACTAACAGTAGAGCTGAAATGAGCACATTGGGTATGTTGGCATTCTAGTCAGTTTTCCATCACCCTTTAGGACAATATAAATATCATATTGCATAAAACATTTAATTTCTTATATTATCTAAATCTATAATCATGTAGTAGAAATAGATAAAATGTGATTTTAGGATAAATTATCAAAGTTTTCAAATTAAGCAGTTGTCCCACTTGGTTTATATTCTGTTCATAGCAAATGGTAAATGATTTTTTTTTCTTCCTCAGACTGTATTGATTTTGAGGATTGAACAATAATCCCTAATAAGGTGTTAAGATATTGATGATGATTTGGTGCCTTGGGAAAAATATTAATGATACCATGAGTACAAAAATAACATTTTGTCCTTAAAAAAAAAACAAAACAAAAAAACCCACCTTGTATCATTTCTTGCTCCTTGGTTTCCTCAGAGACAGTTTACAGAAGCACTCTCTATAAAACCTTTCTGCTAGATTGGAAGCTAAACTAAGATTTTTTTTTTTTTTTTAAATCCCAGTTAAAAGAAGAACTAAGATAGGGAGTTGGCATAATGATGGTGGGAGGCATGCAGCTGTGTTTGCAAATCTTAGACACTGTCCCACAGTTTTGGTGTCACCCTTCAGCTGACAATTAAAATCTTTGTTTTATCAGTCATCACCCAACCCTAACAGATGGATGAAGAATTAATCTGATTTGTATTTTTCCCTACAACTTTCTCCTACACATCGTAATTTCTTGTGATTAACAATCAGTGAATTCTTAAAGATGATTGATGGGCTTTAAAGATCTCTGTACTATATACATCCTATTTAAATTATGCCAGAATAAAACCACAGAACAGAGGCCCTCCAAAGACCCCTGTAGAAATTTGAAGACAATTTTTACACTCTCGTCCACTCAAAAAGAAATCTGCGAATACTGTAATGTTTTTTCCCTTGCCAGGACCCTCCTTGCCTGGTGTCATTTCTTGAGCTCTCCTGGGAGGAGATTAGTCTAAAACAACAAAGTAGCCAGATGTCTGGTTCTGAGAGAGTCCCAGAGGCCAGGCTACAGTAGGCAATAGAAACCACGTGGGGCTGAAGATCAAAGATACCTGAGAATTACTTATGGGCACATAGTATGTGTCATTCCCATTATTAGCAGTCTGAGAAAATTTGTTTCTCTAATTAACCCTTTTGTTGGAGTAACCTCAGATTTTTAGTGAGTATATTTATGTTTTGATATATTTTCTTTAGTGTATCTTTGAGAAGTGCGTGGTCTGAAAAAGAGAAATGAAAAGGAACTCATGCACTTGGTAGAAATCTCTAAACTGTAGTGCTTATCCAAAATAATATATTATCAAGTATGTCATCATTTATCATGAAAGAAATGGCCATTATGGTCCTAAATTAAAATTATAAACCATAGGAACCTACGTGGCTTATATGTACAAAGAGCTTTTCTTAAATCCTTAATCCTTACATTTTAAGCATTGTTGTTTTACCTTTTATCTGTTTTAGAGTGGAGATTTTTAGATCACAGCTTCCTGGTCTTGAAATGAATTCAGAATAAATCCCAGTGGTGGGAAATCTGTACCTTATTAGTAGTAGGCCTCTTTCTTTTCACATTGGTATTACTAATGAAATGCTAATTAAAAATTCTTGTTATCCTTTACCTGTTTGCTTTGTGGGTACATTTTTACATTGTTTAGACATACCGATTTGGAAGCTATGAATGCACTTGCTATTTTAGATTATTCTTAATTCTAGACCCTCTAAAAGCTTTTAGCTGAATTTATTCCAAAGGATGGGTAAAAATCCAATTTTAACTTTTGATGCCTTAGCCTCTTGATGTGAGTATCAGAAGACAGAACAAAAGATTTTGGTTGACCTTGCTACTTGTTTTTGTTTCTGTTCAACAACAGAAGCATATAAAAGCCTCCTTCTTGTTTTCCTTGGGATATAATCATAAACCATTGTTATCAAGAGCATGATTAGCCAGCTTTAGAGCTTTTAAGTGCTACAACACATTCTTTAACATTCAGTAATATAAACTTGGCATAAAAGCTATAAAAATGTCTTTAAATCTAATTGGAGATATGTGTTAGCAATTTAGTGCTGAGCTTTTGTATTCTTTCTGTAGTGGTCAAGGGTTCTTTTAACTCCTTGAGGAAAATGAAGCTCCTAGGAGCAGTTTATAAGGATTAATTGATTTATCTCTTTGTTTCTGGATTTAAGTATTGAAGCAAGAATAAAAATCAGCTTCTTGCACAAAGAACTGGAGAGGCAACTGCGTTTTGTTCAGAGCAGAATTTATTGTTACCTGACAAAGGGTGATGCATGTTTTCACTCTTTGCACCTGTGTTTCTGTTACCAACTTACCCCCATTCTGAACAATACCATTTTCTGTAACTGAACCAATCTAGTTTTCCGTTTTCCTCTTTGAATGCAGTTTCAGTCAGTTGTGGCCAGTGTGCCATAAATATTTCTGAGCCCCAGTTAATGGATTATCGTAAGCAAGTAGTATTGAGAGTAACACAACATTTCCCAGTACACACTGTTGTCACTCCTAGGAGTTGATTATAGCAAGAATTGCTCCGAGGGACTGAGGGTCAGAGTTTGGTATGACTGAGGTCCAAAAGAAGATGGAGGATGCAGCATCTACTCAACTGTGGTTCAGGGAACTGTTCTGGTTTCCTTTGTTCAGGGAACTCCATGCCTTTCCCCTGACCCCTGAGACACATATCCGCCTGTACACACACAGCACACATTTTAAATGCTATGCTAAGGAGAAGACCAAAAGGTATCTCCACTTTCTGTCTTCTAGAAGTTGCCAATACAATATTGTTGTCCCTTCCATCCGAATGTCTTCATCTTGGGTTGCTTCATTGACTATTGGTTCTCCTCTCCTTCCTGCCTCATCTCCTACCTCCAGGTACCTTATGCACCATTCCTGTGTTGTCATCTCTTTGTGTGACATCTCTTTCATGACACTGTATATGGAGAATTGTTTAAATTATGTTTAAAAAATAGGGATTATGTCAGATGGTTAGTTTTCTAGTTCCTGCTCTTTACTGACTCATTTTTATTTACCTTTGTCTCTCATAGATTTCTTTTTATATCACCTCCTCCTATAACCCTATATTTTGTTTCTTTTTTTATTCATCTTTTAGTTATAAATTCTGTTTCTTCATACCATTTGTATAAAAAGGTATGATTTGAAATAGGAGCTCAACTGTAAGAGCAGATAATTAAGGTCTCTTTTAAAAACTTTTAATAACTTAATGCACAGTGATTTAGTGCTTGAGTGGATATTGTGGGTATTGAGGTTGTTTGACAAATTTCTATAGCTTTAATTTAGTCATATTTATCCTTACCTGGAATATGGAGATAGCCTTGGAAGATCTGTTATTGTTTAGAATGGTGGTCTTTGACTTTAAAGTTGGTAAAGCAGTAGAATTAGCAGGTGGGAGGGCCCTTTTCTCAGGTGCCAAATGTGAGGTAGTGTGCTGCTCAAGAGGGCACCCCTGGAAGGTAGGTTGTGTTTTAGGTACAAAAACAATCAGCTTTTGAATACTTGTGCTTTCTCACTCTAGTGCTAAATAAGGATCAGCAAGTTTGAAAAGAAATAGTGGAAAATTAACTACCCTCATCAGTTGCATCCAATAATGAGCACCTGAGAGAAAAGAAATACTTTGAGTAGATTATTTTTACTTTTTTCAAGTAAGATTTACATGATTACCTATGAAGTGGAACTACTGCTGATGGATAATCAGACACCTAAGAATAATGTTTGGGAAGCTGGGTTTCCTGAAGATGTGAGGCTCAGTTATTGTAGCCTGGGGATTTTGCCTGGGGAAAAATGTATGTGCCTCAACAGCTGAAGGGCTATTCAGAAAGAAACAAAGTAAAATGGCATCAACTTCAACGTGTAATTTTGATATTTCATACTTAATTTCATCCTTGGCAGAAATGTCAAAATATAGTAACTGTAAGCTTTCTCTGAAGCTATATCTACACTAAACTGAACGGGGTAGAGAAAGTCCTTAAGAATCAGATAGTTCTCATTGGAGAGAGGAAGGACCTTTCTAGGTTATTCTCTGGAGGGAAGGGAATGCTCTGGGAGAATCAAAACAAGTAACTGGTTTATTTCAAATATAGGAATGTACAGCCTAAATAATGTACACTCTAATGGCGGGCAAGGGAACAGATTTTAAAACTGGGATATTATACTTAAGTACGAATATGATTTTTTTCACAGCATTTTTTTGTTTATTTAAATATACTTTCTTTCATTTATGTTCATTTTTTGGTGTGTTTTTAAAAATTTTAAGTGCATACAAAGTTGAATTGCTAATGTTAGAAATGATACTATGTCCTTATTGCCTTGTCTACCATCCTTTAGAAACCAAGTTATTTTAGCTGCATAAGTTGCTATTTAAAATCAGTTCTTATTAATGGAATAGCTAGCTAGATTTCTATTTTATATAAATGCTTTTCTTTGGTTTACCCTGGAGTGGAAGTATACCCCTTTAAGGAATTAAAGCCTAGGCCACTATTTATCCTGTTACCACCACATAGCTGTTGTTGATCGTTTTTTAATCAAAAATCAAGTTTCTGTATTTAATGACTTGAAAGATCTATTACATTTTGTCACAATGTAAGAATTTATGAAAAATAGAGAGGCCCTGGAATCCCCGAAAGATCAAGAAGGGTATGTATATAATTTTGCTGTTTAACACATATGTAAACATTAATATTTATAGTAGAGTTTAGTATTTTGTATTTATATTTCCATCAACATGTACTATATTATGGTATGCTATTTAGAGACTATTAAATAGCTCAGACTTTACTCACAGAAGAAAAAAAAAACTTTAGGATATTTTTTTTCTCTTTCATTTGAGTTTTCCCAGGTGTTTGGTAAAGAGCAAACAAATTTCTTCATGCTGAGGGTTCTTACCTTATATAAACCCCTCTCTGCTGTGTGTGGAAATAATGCAGAGAAGTGACAAGTAATTGAATGTTCACCATCCTCTGTTAATGTAATGCAAAAACTGTTAATGTAGGGTGACAGAGGTCACACCAGGAAAAGCAGTGCTATGTGTCCACATGGCCCTTGATACTTAATTTTTACTTAATTATTAGACTGTACATAAATATATCAGCTTGGTTGGCTTAAATAATGGTGTTAGTTTCTTAACATTTAAAATTCATAGAAATATTAGATAAATGTACTGGAGGATTCATTTTTTATTAAAATACCAATAAAAAATAAAATGTACCATTCCTACTCACTCATTTTTATTTAGAAAGACTTGATCAGTAGAAAAGGTTTCCCTAATCAAATTGGTAGCGTCATGTTCTTTTTAATAGTGTTCAAAGCACTTTTCCCTGTATTAAATTACATGTCAAATTATGCACCTTCTTTCCAGCATTTTTAAGGGTAAATTTTAAGAAGACACTGTGTTTAACTCACTGAAGTGAATTATAATTTCATACTTCCTTTAAGTTGTTTTGAAAATGATCTTGTGTTACATGGTAGTAAATGTGCCTATTTTAGTGGAATATACCCATTGGCTTTTCCTTACTTTATACATATTGTAGCTTGGAAAGTCAATGACGTGTAAAGTAAATCAAAGATTCCAGCAACTGAGCAGCACAAAGATAAAATGTGCATTTTATACATGCAAACAGTAAAAGGTATACCGATGGGCCAACTTTTCTTTCTTTTTAAAAGAATCTTCAGTAATACTTTGAGATTTAAAAAATAATTTGGCTATGTCTTTTGCAATCCAGCTTATTTATTGTGATCTGTCTACACACTTCCATATGGGGGTCAGTGTGCAAAGGCTCATCCTTTACAGTGACCTTAGGATATGCCTGGATTAGAATAAAAACCTACATTAAAAGAAGACAGCCATGTAGGATTCCCCTCCTTTTTGTCCCCTTAAGGAAATAGTGATGATTGCCATTCAGGCCCTCCACACACCTCTAGTCCTTTGTATTGATGGAAGAATCTTTAGACAACTGATGTCCAAGCAGTTAACTCTTTATCATCTTGGGCTTTTGCATTTGAAATTCACATTTTAGTGTCATTCCTGCCTACTGCAGCAGAATGGCCTTTAGACAACTCGACTTTAAAAAAGTTAAAAGGCAATAAGTCAATCTCCTGGAAATGATGCAGAAATGTACATTCAAATCATAAATAAGGAAATGCATTGAGTACATTAAATAGACATAGAAAAATGGATTTCTGTCTTTTGTAGTAAGGTAATTGGGCACCGCTGCTTGGCAGGAGCTGGTGCTATTGAGCCAGCTATAGCTGCCACAGGTTGATGGGCAGGTGATAAGGCAGCTTCCACCGGGTCTGCACAGGAGGCCTACCTAATATGCTGTCTGCCCTAAGGGCCTATGGGAACACAGTTGGATTATTATGTTAATGCATGAGCCCGCTGCCCTCTTCCTATCCCAGCTGGGTTCCCTGTTGTTAGGAACTGCTTTGCACTGACAGTGGAGTAATATGCTTCATGATTGAAAGGGCAAAGGGGCTTGAAAGAAAAAAAGAGAGAGAGAGAGTGAATAGGCCTGCACAGATATGTAAATGAGGGAAGGAAATCTGTAGGAAGATTTTACTCTCAGTACAGAGAGAAAGTTTATTAGAAAGTTCTCCCAGTGCTCTGTAAAACCACTCGTTTCTTAATTAATTTCTGGCTTGCTTTCCTTCCTAAGGCTGGTGTGTATACTGTAACTGAAAATGTTCTCCAAGATGGGCCTTTTGGTTGATTTCTTGGTTGATTGTTTAAACTAAGGTAATGTGGTGTATTGGTACCCAGGTACAGTGCTGACAGAGTGTTTCTTCTTCTATACGTTTGTTCTTTTTTCTTTTCTGTTTTTTTTTTTTTGCAACTTCTTTCCTTTAAAAGTTGTTCCTCAGCTATTCCACTATATTTTATAGAAAAGCTATTTTTTAAGCTGTTGAAGGATTTATATTTTGTGTTAAGGCACTACTTTTATTTCCCTTTATTTTTGATGTAGGTTTAGAAAATTCTGTGCCCTTATCTTTTGGGAATGGGCTGGGAGAGAGGTGAGGAATAATTTGATGAATCAGAGGGATAATTTCTTGTGTTTATGAATTTGGTATGAGTGGTGGTTCGAACATTTTGTATTTAGTGGAGTTTTTTAATCTCGACACCTTCACATTAGTGAAGAGTGTGACTTTTGGTGTCTGTAAGCCTATTCAAATCCTGACTTTTCTAATTAATTATCAACTATCTGAATTTAGAGAAATTACTTTTCATTTATCTCAGCTGTAAAAGGAGTCTACTCTGAGTTTGAATGGGAGGATAATAACCATAAATCATTTAGCCTCATATAGAGCACTCATTAAATGCTTGCCATATTTTGATACCTATTGTCATTATAACAACTGTCGTGTTCAGTTATATGCCTATATAATTTCAATGGAGTGAGGAATGAAGATTTTTATATATTTCATTTTCAGCAAGCCTCACCAGAAAATAGGAGTGACCGGCTTCAACCAGAATTTGATACAGGAAAATATTCAGAGAGACCCCATTTAAATTGAAAGAGTTAAAGACTCTTCAAACAAAATGCTAGGATATGTTCCTCAACAGTTTTATAATCTCAATAGTTTTCTAATAAGCTGTACTTCAAATATAAAAAGGAAATCAAATAGAAAAGAAAATCTAGCTGGGCTCATGTTCTAGATAGCTCTTGGAATCACTTTAAGAATATGCCTGAATTTGGGAAAATATTCAAATATCCATGTATTTGTAATTGTTTCCAATATGTTTGTTTATTTAAGCTAACTTGAATGGCATTGTGTAGTTGGATGCTATTTTAAATACATCTCATGTCTCTTGCCTAATTAATACTGCACCTACTGCATGAGGCAATGTGTACACGAGGATATGTGCATGGTGCCTAGTACACACTGAGGGCCTGAGAAGTGGCAGTCACTGTTACTAGTGCCAGTACATTTCCCATACCAATGGACTGGCTTTCATTAGTAGTGCTTCACAGATACAAGGAGGAATTTCAGAGAGATTCTCAAGGTCAGCAAATGAGAAAGTTTGGGGCTAGTGTAGGCTCCTTAGGCTAGTAGAATGGTTACCTTATAGCTGGTAAAAAAGAATCCACATGAGTTCTTTCACAAAAATATAAGTACATAAGCATCATTTTAATACTGTCATGAAAAATTCATTAAGTAGCTTGTGTGCTATCAGAAAGGAGACTCCTTTCTGAAAAGGCAATTGTGTATTTGACTTTAGGATAAAGGGAGAAGGAACTAGTTCTATCTAAACTATCCTTCTTTGTAGCCATAGGAAAATCATTTTATAACATGTCTTCAAACTACCTAGTTAATTATGGATTTGGGAGTTGTATGTGTATGGCACAGATGTTTTTGTGTATAAATAGGTATATGTGTATATATCATTGCATGAAATATATACATATATATAATACACTTCTGTATGTATTCAAATGTATATGAAATATTGTAATATTTACCTCTGTACCTCAGAATCAGAAGTGTAGCTAGGGATATTTCAGGAGGTGGTCTGGTCCAGCACACTCTTCAATAGTGAACATTTTAAATAATGCATTGAATTTGAACCATAGCTGTTAAGACTGTGAATAAAAGACATAAAAGGAAGCAATAGCCCATAAGACAGGTAAAGAAATAGTTAAAGCATTACATCTGTTTTACATCTTTTTTCTTCCACCAACCAGTAGTGCAGGCTCATAGCCATTAGGAAGAAGCCCATTACTGAGTAAATAATATATGCCATTTTAAAAGAAGTCTTATTTTAAGTGAATTCCTATTTTTTTTAAAAGTGGATCTGTATTTGATAAATGATCTATTCCCTTATACATTGAAATGATCTCAAGAACATGGATCATATCTTACATTACGAAAAAAGAAAATTCCCAGGATCTAATACACAGTAGAATTTTAATGATAGAACTTAGATTCAAGGAATTCCATAGGTTCAATGTGTTTATTACTTGGGCCCTTTGGCAGCTTTGTGAAACTACTGACTGAATGAAATTTCCAGCTTTTCTGAAACAACAGTGATAACTTCTGCTTCTCCTGACTAGCTTCCTGCCTTTACCAACCGACTATGCCTCTTTACCTCCTCCCATTTTATCAGACACTCAAGAAAGACCAGAGCTGGAGGAATGCCTGTTAGGAGACGGACTTCATAGGAAAGACGCACAGATCTTTCTGCCCTCCTAGAAACCATGAGCCTCTCCAGGGGCTCCGCTGACTGGTCATGTTGCTGTTCAGCTCTGCTTCTCAGGAAACTTTTAGAAGTACTCTCAATTATTCCTT
This sequence comes from Ictidomys tridecemlineatus, assembly GCF_052094955.1. NCBI lineage: Eukaryota > Metazoa > Chordata > Mammalia > Rodentia > Sciuridae > Ictidomys > Ictidomys tridecemlineatus. The sequence continues at coordinate 128,071,493 of NC_135485.1, forward strand.
TTTTCCAAACTACAGTCCTAATTGAAACTCTTAGGACATCTTCCTCCATACAGGTTTGTTTTCTTTACAGTGATGGTATAATAAAAAAATTGTTGAATATTTTCTTAGGCTTCACAAGTCTATATTAACAAGGAGGTTACAAATAACAAATTATGATTTTAAATAAATGACAGTGAGTTGTCCCAGAACCTAATGTCCATCCTTCCTTCTTTCCCCCTTAAAATATTTGTTTCTGTTTCCAAATTTACCAGAAATTTCACATCTTTATTTCTGGATTCCTAATTTGGCAAGTTATTGATTAATGATTTTTATTGGTGACAACATGGCTAATAATAGCTAATCTTTATTAAGCACTTACTATGATAATGCTTTATATGAATCGTCTCATTTAATTCTCACAAATTGTTATAAGTAGATACTAATATGATGTGATAAGAAAACAGAGGCTTAAAGTAGTTGAATTAAACTCATGAGACATTCTCTATTTAATCTTAGGAAAACTAAGTTGAGGGCCCCCTGATCCCTGCATAGCTCATGATTGTTTTAGGTGATGAATGACACACTGGAATATCTCTCTTGTCCAGTCTATGTCCTTCTAATCTTGATTTTGTTTGTTTTCTGTTGCTAAAGTGGAATACCACAGGCTAGGTAATTTATGCAGAATTGAATTTTGTTGAGCTCATGGTTTTGGAGGCTGAAAAGTACAAGAACATGGTGATTTCATCTGCTTGGCTTTCAGTGAGATTCTTTTTCCTGTTAATAACATGCCAGAGAGCACGGCATGATGAGACACAGCAAACTTACCAGGGTGATAATTTAAAACAAAGTCACACCCATGATAATCCATTAATGCATGAATGGATTGAGCTATACATGAGGGCAGAGTCCCCATGACTCAGGTACTTCCCCAAAGTTCAAGCTCTCAACACTGCTGCACTGGAGACCAAGTTTCGAACACAAGGAATCAGTGGAACACATACAAGCATAGCTTGTGCATATCTATCTTGATGGTGTGTTACCTTAGGCGTAATCACATCACATGGATTGAGGAGGGAGGATCATGGATAGATAAGCACAGAAAGTTATTTTAGCCTTATTTTCAGGATTGACTGAATAGTGAGGTTTGTCACTTGGTGGTTCTGATGTTGACTATCTAAAAAGAAAAAGTAAGAGCTTGCTTAACTAGTCTCTGTTTTGTTAGTAAAGTATAGCAGCAAAGTTGTGTGGAAACTGATAAATTAACAGCAAAATGACAATGGAAGAGAATGAAAGGCAGAACTTGAGTTTGCCTTAGTTTCTTAAAGACAAACCTAGTTTTGGAGTGGGTAGTCTACGGAGCACACAAACAGACCTGAGTATAAAAGAGGAAGGTCACCAAAAGGAAATTCGCATAGATGGATATGCAGAGCTTTTCTTTATGGAGAAGCCAGACAGTGCCTGAGAAGACCACAGAGGAAACCTGACTTTCAGCAAGCTTTTGGCCTTTGAACAGAGAGCTCAAGAATGAAACTTCTGGAAACGTTCTAACCAAGCTGACCCTTAGAGATGAGGCTATCACCTGGGGCCACCAATATTCCAGCAGCCAGTTTTAGAGGATTATAGTTACATTGAAAACAGATGTTTGATCCTAAGCTTTTCTCTTAAGGCCTGACTTTTGCAGATATGATGCTCTTACCTGACAAGTATATGGGTTTAGGACTGAGATCTTGATTTCACTAACTATTCATTTAAGTTTATTTCTCTCAATCACTTGTCTTCTCTGAGCCTTTTATTTTATGTTTGTAAAATGGAATAATACTTTACTTCATAGGGCTATTTTGAGGATCAAAGAAACAGTTGTTGTCTGGAATATACAAGATGTTTAATAAATGCCAGTTTTTTTCTTCTTCTCAAATGCTATTTTGGAAAAAAAAAAAGTTAAATAAAGAAGCTAGTCATTCCATTATGTATTCCTGGGTTAGAAGAACAAATTTTGTCTCCTGCCCTTACAGAATTATATGCATCACGGCTCAGTGAAGACTTTGTGAATTACTGATCTAAGGAAGAAAAAAATGAAATTTAGTTTGGTTAATAAAACCTCTTGGAAGTCAGTTTTTAAAATGCACTGAAGCTAGGTTAAATGGAAACCAAGTGGGGCCATTTTCAGGGGTTTTGGAGGTGAAGCAATTTGTTTTTATACTTGTATCAGTGCTTTTACTCTTTTAAATCTCCTTTCTGGTCCCTTAGGTTCCATAATAAAGTCTTCAGTACTATACATTTTTATTAAACATCTTTTTTTGGACTCCAATTTGCATTTCAGATAATATAACAAAATATATGTGTTTCAAATTCACTGCATAATTGTGATTAGAACATGTAATCCCTCAAAAGATGTTAATTGCAATTTAAATTCACACTGAATTTAATTAAGTGAGTTGGGGATTAGAAAGTAGATGTAAGAAGTAGTTAAGGGAATACATTTTTAAAAGGCATCCACTTTTTTCTAAAAAAAAAAAAGTAAACCTCTTTCAACTTTAAGATTAGAAAGATAAGGAAATACTGAAGAGGAAGAAGCAGGTTAAAAGACATCTTAGAAAAATCTTCAACTATGTTCACTATTTGGATAGTGAATTTAAGCTAATTGTGGTTTGAGAAGAAGGTCTGTTTTGAGTATTCTTCTCATTTATATTCTCGAAGAATCTTTCAGTACATGTTAACTTACTTGGCTTCTGTTAAAGACTTCAGTCAAACTGAGATGTTTAAGAACTGCAGAGAAGGATTGGGTGGGAAATAGCAACAGAGAACTTTCAGTCCAACTGTTATTTGGTGCTTCAATCTTCCCTACAATCTACTTGCCAAGGGGGGTATATTATGAATAATTAGAGTTAATAGAATCCTGTTGCAAAGGCAATTCATATATAAGCAGCACTTTTCTATGAAGACTCCAGTGTATTCATGGAAATAAAGAGTAGCTTTGGAAAAACCGAAGACGGTCTTATTTTTTTCTGATATTGTAAATATACTAAAACTTGAGATTTAAGGTTTTGCAAAGTTGTAAGCAGCCCTGTCTTCCAGTGATTGGGAGAATGAAGTGCTTAAGTTAAATTATTTGATGTTGGCTCAAAAAGCAGTTTTTCAAAAGGCTACCAGAAAACCATTTATGCCTATAAATCTCATTTTATCAATAATTTTTCCAGGAATGTTTTAAATCAGAGATCAGTTTTAAGATGGTCTAAAATAGTTTAAAAGCAAAAATGTTATTTTTACTTTTAAGTACTTTCATTGTTTTCCTGTGTGTTTAGAAGTGGAAAAATATCAATTAATTTTATAAAACTGGTCTGAATGCATCATGTCATGAATGTGGTGCACAAATTTCTGGCGAGAAAGAGAGGAGTTGGGGAGGGCATGTGTGTTACTCCCACTAACTGCCTAATATTTTGTTAGACTCTATAAGCAAATAATTTAAAAAAAACCCAAATTTCAGAATTTCAAAATGTTGCCCTTAGTGAACTGTTGCATGATAAGATTGAGATGAGAAGCAATGAGATACTGTTTGTGGCTTTAATTATTTAAATCACTATTCATTTTGCTTGCAATGTAAAATTCTACCAAATTATCGTCTTCATTTATTTGTAACTTATTTTCCCCATAAATGACTACTTTGATAATGACTAAGATTTCTTTTCTAGTGGCAGACAATTTTTGTTATTCCCAAAGAGATGACTTTTTACCTTTTGATTTTGATTCACACTATCACATAAACATAATTTCTGACCAATGGCATATCAAAGGAAAGGCTTAGCATTTATAAAGCACATTGCATTGTGACAAACCCTAGTTCAATATAGTATTCCATGATGACTGTGTAGTCCACAATGACTATGTGGTTAAAATTTTAAATTACAAAAGCACTATGTACTCCTCATGTAAAGTTTGGAAAATATAGATGAACAAAATAAAGAAATGGCCAATCCCACTTTTCAGATAAGTTTATTGATTTTCTTATGTATATTTCTCTAAACTGTTTTATCTATACCTTGTGTAACAAGATTATATACATTCTTTTGTAATACTATTTGTCCACTTGCCAATATATTGTGACCATTTTTCCAGAATGTTCCACAACATTCTATTTATATACTTTTTTTTTTTTTTTAAACTCAGGGGCGCTTGGCCACTTAGCCACTTAGCCACATCCCCAGCCCTATTTTGTGTTTTATTTAAAGACAGGGTCTTACTGAGTTGCTTAGCACCTTGTTTTTGATCAGGCTGGCTTTGAACTTGTGATCCTCCTGTCTCAGCCTCCTGAGCTGCTGGGATGACAGGTGTGCACCTATTTATAGGCTTTTTATTGTTCTCATGTTTGGATGTGCAGTGATTAATTTTAGCTCTGATTATTTCATGTGCTTTTTACTCTTAAAAAATAATAGTATGATGAAAATCCTTTTAGCTAATTCTTTTCTTGTATTTGCATTTTTTTTCTTCCTAGGTAAGTCTTTAGAAATAGACTTGTCATTAAGGGGTTTTGGACATTTTTAAGACATCAACACTTGTCATCCTCCCAGCCAAGTTAGGAATAATGTGAAGTTACTGCTTTTCTGAACTCTCCTCAATCTTATGCATTATTATTTTTAAAAATCTTTGCTCATTTGGTAAATTTCTCCCCACAGTACTTTTGTTTCTCAGTGCAAGCTAGGTCATGTTGTAAAAATGGCGAGTCCACATAGTATTTTATAACAAAATGTATTTAATAAATATTTTAAAAATCTTTTAAACTCCTATCCATTTACATATTAGAGTAAAATCTAGAGAGCAACAGTTAAGATGTTGCCCTATTTCTTTGTTTACTTCAACCAAAAGAAACACACGTTGAAGTTGCTGAATGCATTATTTTACTGGAGCTCTAACCAAGTGACAAATGGTGCCTCTAGAAGGACCCAGGGACAAGACCTTTATGCTTTTTTTTTTCTTTTTCTTTTTTGTAATCACATCTTAAGATCTCAGAGAATCTGAACTTATATAAGAACGTTTGGCCTACTGTTATTACAGTGAAACCTTCTGAGAGTATCTTCTCAGGCCATTTTTTAAGAGAAAGTCACTTACAGATATAAAACGTTTGACCAGAAGAAAGCCTCAGGTTGTCAGAGTTACTTATACACCGTTGTTCAGCTGGGCCCCTTTATTAAATCATCTCTTGGCAGTCCATTAGTTGTGGTGCTACGGCTATTGCATGGACCACTAAGCTAATCTACCTTCAATCACTAACACAAGGATGCCCTTAATAAAAATTTGAAGTCGATTTAGTGCTTCACTGCTTGCTGACTAGTGTTTCACTTTTTAGTGTGCCTGTACAAGTTCCACGCTGTATATTTTTGATACTCACATATATCTTATCTACATAGTATATTAGAGTCAAATAAAGATTAATGACCTGGAGAAGGAAGAGTGTTTGGAAGCTCTTCCTTGTAATTCTGACCCAGCCACTGTCTGACATTATGATCTTGAGCAAGTCACTTCCCATACCAGGCTCCTCCTAATCCTTATATGTAAAATTAAGCAGCACAAGTCACAGTAGCCATATTATGGAATCATGCCAGATGTCTGTTAATAGATGAATGGATCAGGAAAACGTCATATATATATACACACACACAATGGAGTTTTACTTAGTCATAAAGAAGAATGAAATTGTGGCACTTGCCAGTAAATGGAGTATAGCATGCTAAGTGAAATGAGCCAGATTCAGAAAATAAAGAGTTGAATGTTTTCTCTCATATGCAGAAGCTAGAGCAAACTAACGGAGAACGGGGGGATCTGATATCACAAAGTTAAAGGGAAGATTGGTGGAGTAGAAGAAGATTGAGGGGGAGGGAGGAGGGATGAGAAAGGGATGGAAATATGGACTGAAGTGAGCAAAATCACATTGTTTATATTATATATAAATACACTAAAAGGAATTTTCATCCTAATATGCAGAAAGTAGCAATAAAAAAAAATAACAACAACAACAAAAAAAAAAAAACAAGCAAAAGGAAGATCAGTAAAGGAAGACTGGGGAGGATGAGGGAAAGTAGGAAAGGGTAAGGGAGGAGGGGATTGAAACCACATTCCATGCATGTATGATTTTTGTCAGAATGAATCCAACCACTATATATAACTATAATGATCTAACATAAAGAAAGGAACTTGGACTTACTTCTGTATAGCTCTATTACTTGCAGAAAAGGTAAATCACATTTTGCTGAGAGTAACACTTTGAAGCTTCTTTTTTAACCTTAGCTTGATTTTATAGAATATAAAAAGAACTGCTGTGTTCTGTGCCCTATGAAAATTTGAGTAACTCGAGTGACAAAAAGAAAACCACATTATTCAGTGGTAAATGATATAGGAAAAAGTTTTCTTAAAGTCAATTTTAAAAAGAGAATCAACATTTCATAGTAAAAACTGAGAGTACATTTGATCACTTTACTTTGAAAAAGTGAAATTTTAATTTATGAAAGCAAATTTATATTATCATTCAATAGCAAAATTTAAATTATAGTTATTTGCTAATTCTTGGAATGCAGAAAAAAATCAAGTGCTGTTTTTTGGGGAGCAGGAGTTAATGATTTTCCTAAGAAATTTGTATGATGACTTGATGCCACATCATTCTCTCCTATTTATTTTAGCATCACAATCATAAAGAAACAAATCTGAACAAAGAGTTGTCTTCATCAATCTTCATAATCTGATCACTCTTCCAAGCACCTATATATCCTCTTTCCCCTTACTTGTCATTGCCTTGTTCTGATTTCATTGATTTAATTAATCCTGCATCTTCTGCAGGACTTGAACTTTTTTTTTTAACAACCTGTTTGCTATTTTATTGATGATGTATTGCCAGGTGTCAAAAGTACTGAATAGTCATTGAAAGGTGGAGATATAATACTGTGTGTAGTTGGTTGGGGGTATAGGAATGGAAGGGCAAAGATGATGAAATTTATGTGTAAAGATGGATTCATTTTTTCTTTTCTAATCTGTATGCCTTTAGTTCTTTTTCTTGCTTTATTGCATGGGTAGAGCTTTTAGATTGTCAAAATAAAAATCAAATCAGATTACCATAAAAATTTTAAAGTCTATTATTACATAAAAGAAATAATACCTAGCCAAAGTTGGGGGTCATTTAACCTTTACAGTGATTCAACATAGCAGTGGACATTTCCAGATAATAGGAGACTGGCTAATAACAATTATTTTTACCATTAAAAAGTCATTTTCATGGCCTAAGTGGCTTCTGCTTGGAGAACTTTAGTCCCAATGTTCTTTTCATTTTACTTTAAAAAGGCCAAAGTTAAATAAAGGTAGCAGTCAGATTAGACATTCTCACTTTGTTCCTAATTTTTTAAAACATCATTTCCATTCTTTTTAAAATACTTCGTTAGTTGTAGATAGACACAATATCTTTATTTTATTTTTTTTACCTTACATGTACAAGGCAGGTGTTCTACCACTTCAGTCCCACTTTGTTCCTATTTTAGGAGCGTTTAGTCTTTTGCCCTTAAATACAATATAAAACTGTTACTTTTTGATAGAAAACCCTTTATCAAGTGGAGGAAATTCTTATCAATTCTAGTTTTCTGAGTTTTTATCATGACGTACATTTTTCTGCATCTTTTGAATATCCATGTGTATAGATATGACCATATGTTTGTGTGTGTGTGTATATATATTCATATATATGGTATATATTCATATACCATATATATGAATATATATATTCATATATATGGTAAAAATAATTGTTATTAGCCAATCTCCTATTATCTGGAAATTCCCACTGCTATGATGATTCACTATAAAAGTTAAATGACCCCCACTTTATATTCATATATATATATATGAATATATATGCACATATATAAGAATATACACACATACATACACATATACATTTTCAAATAATTTTTTTGGAGGGGTACTGGGGATTGAACCCAGAGGTGATTAATCACTGAGCCATACCCTCAGTCCTTTTTTCATATTTAGGGACAGGGTCTCCTTGAGTTGCTAAGTGCCTTGTTAAGTTTCTAAGTCTGTCTTTGAACTCATGATCATCCTGCCTCAGCCTCTTGAGCCACTGGGATCACAGGCATGTGCCACTGCACCTGGCTTGATTTTCAAATTTTAAACCAACTTTGCATTCCTGGAATAAACACCACCTCTTGACACATTATTCGTTTCATATATTCAGTTAGTTCAGATTTTGTAAGGAGTTTTGTGCCTAGTTACATGCATAAGGATTATTATTATTTGAAAAAAATTTTTAGTTGTAGATGGACACAATACTTTTACTTTTCTTTATTTATTTCTGTGTGGTGCTGAGGATTGAACCCAGTGCCTTGCACGTGCCAGGTAAGCGCTCTACCTGTGAGCCACAACCCAGCAAGGATTATTGTTTTGCTTCTTCCTTTATGAGTTTTGGTTTAGTACCAGGCTATTTGGTTTAGTACCAGGCTAATGGTAATCTCATAGAATAGTTTGGCAAATTTTCCTTCCTTCCATATTTTCTGGGGGAGTTTTTACAGAATTAATATTATTTCTTTCTTTACATGTTTGGTAGAATTCACCAACAAAACCATTTAATCCTGGAGATTTCTTTTTGGGAAAGCTTTAACCATATGTTCAATGTCTGTTATATATAATGATCATATATAATAGGTTATTTATTCTTTCTGAGAGAGCTTTGGTAATTCATGAGTTTCATCTAAGTTGTCAAATTTGGGGATATGATGTTTATAATAATCTTATCTTTTAAATATCTGAAGGATTTTAGGATGTCCAGTTTTCCATTGCTGATACTGGCAATTTCTTTCCAAAAGCAAGAATGGATAAACTGTAGCTTAATAGAACAAGTCAGGTTTGCTGCATGATTTTGTATGGTACATAAATTAGGAATGTTTTCCACATTTGTTTAATAGTTGGAAAGAAGTAAAAAGAAGGATGACATTTTCATTACATGAAAATTAAAAATCAAATCTTAGTGTTCATAGACAAGGTAAAGTTTTATTGGAACACAGCCACACTCATTAGTTTAGCTACTATCTATGACAACTTTGCATTTAACAGTAGAAAAGTAGAGCATTTATGACAGATGGGCCTCAAAGACTAAAATATTTATTATGTGGTTCTTATATAATAAAAACCTGTTTCAAGTCTTTGTTCATGTTCTTGGCACAGAGCTCCAAAAACCTTTGGAATTTGCTGAGAGATGGGAGTGTCCATGCTATGCTAATGAGACAAGCTTGGAGGGTCTCTAGATAGCTTCAGGATGGGTGCTGGTCACTAGAATTAGTAAGCCAATCATTAGATTGAAACCTTCAGGCCACTCCAGGGAGGCCTGGGAACTGGAGATTGAGTTCAGTCATGTGATCAGAGAGTTAACACCTTATACCTACATAATAAAACCCTAATTAAAAAACTCTGGACACAGAAGCTCAGTGTTGCTCCCTGGTTGGTAAACACATTGATGTTCTCTGGGGAGAGGATATGGAAGCACTGCATTCCTTCCTAGACCTTACTTCATGTGTACTCCTTACAATAAAATTGTAAGGACAACATTTTGGGCAAGCTCCATGAATTATTTTAGCAAATTATTCAACCAAAACTGGTCAGGAGAACCCTATAATTTGTAGTCGTGTGGGCATCCTGGGGAGTTCCAGAGTTTGCTGCTATCTAGATGAAGAGCAGTCTTGTGGAAGATGAAGCCTTTAACTTGTAGAGTTTAATGGTAACTCCAGAATGTGAACATCAGAACTGTATTGCAGTATCCCCAGTTGGCATTAGATGAGTTGGATCCATTACAGAAAAACCCTACCAATTCTTATTCTAGAGGTGTATCAACTTTATTGATCTTTTCCCAGAGCACCAGCTTTTGATTTCATTGGTTTTCTATTTTGTTTTTTTGTTCTTTGTTCTAGCCACTATTTTCTGCTCATGTCTTTATTATGTCCTTCCTGTCTTTATTTTTAGTTTGCTTCTTTTTCTAATTTCTTTTGCTTTTCGAATTGTGCCATCTTTCCCATCTTGGTATATAGTGACATCATGTTTGCAGCTTGAAATTGGCCATGGTGGGAGTATTTGCACCATGAAAATTAGCAAATGTCACAGACTGGTGTTCCTCCCCTCCTTCTGGGAGCTAGTTGTTAAATGTTTACGAGCACACTACTTTCAATGCCAATAACAGCTCTTTTAAAATTTTGTCAGGGGACCTAACCTGAAAAAAGGGATCTCAAATGAAAGTTAATTTAGAAAAGAAAATAATTTACTAGTGAAAAAAATGTGACTTAAAACATACTCTTTAAATCTAAAAGGGATTGTGCAGTCATTGATCCTGAAGACATGGAGAATAGGAGTGGCAGACACCATTTGCTAGTGATTTCAGTGAAGTCCTTTTTGAGAGAAAAAGTACCTTGATTAGATGATCTGCTGAAGTCCACTGCAGCTCTGTGACTCTATGGTAAATTATTTCCCAGAAGATGGTAGGAAAGCTATTTTATTGCTAATGAAAAGCTGATGAGAGAGTTATTGCTGAGGGATTGATCCATTGCCCTCTTAAGAAGCTCTGAGATTCCCAGACCTAATGGATGGAAAAGAGCAGAAATAACAGTTAGGTAGCTAGAGTCTGAAATTTGTAAGAAACATTAGATGCTTTGACATAGGTTGTCACTTATGTTTTGTGGATGCCCTTCTAAACAAAGCGTTAGGGGAATTCTTGGCCAGTTTCTCTCCTGGTGTGCTGAGAGCTTCCTTCATGTTTGGCATTAAATAGAACTTCCATTAATTGATCAGAGAAATGCTTGTCATATATCAAGAGGAGACACTAAAAAAATTCATTCTAAAGGAAATTTTAGCAGTTAATTTCTAGGCCGCAGTAACTCTTTGATGTCATTGATCTTGCATTAAGCTACGACAGTGTCTTTCTTCTGGTCCTAGATTTCGACTTGGTACTGTATACTATTTATTTCTGTTTTCTGAGGGCCTGACTTAATAAATTAATTGCTTAATAAATCTGTGTTGAATAATGAGTAATTAGATAAGTATTTGTTTTATTCCTTTTTAGTAGGGATAGAAACCCAAAGTTAAACTTTAGGAATATTATAAAATTGCATTTTTGAAAGATAGAAAGTCAAGTAACCTATAACATTTTAAGTAATTTTTTTTCAGCTTAATCTTAGATATTTATAAGTGTTGAATAAGCTACAAATAAATATATGTATTTTCAATTTAGGAGTGAGTATTCGTGTTTATATCCACAGTTTGCTGCTCTGAATAGTCAGTGGTAGGACAGCAGTGATTATTTTTCAGGAAGTATCCTCTTGGTAATATCCTCAGTTCACTCAATTTTTAGTCAGACATTGATTGAGCACCTAATATATACATAGCATTGTTCCAGGTTTGTCTAAAGATTAAAGAGAGAACCTCTAAAATTCTAATTTATACTTAAAATCTAACATTTATTCTGTTTTTTTCCTACTAAAGATATAATCAGTACAAAAACCTTAAAAATCAAAGAAAAGTATAAATGGAAAGTGTCCATAATCTCATTATTTCAACATAACCCCTATTAGTGTTTTGGCCTTTTCTCTATTCCACATCTATGAATGTTTGCTTAAAATAACATATGAAGTAGACAGTGTGACTGTAACTGAGGGTCCTGGGATTGTGTGGAGATGAATTCTGGTTTGGCTTTGCTGTTATCCAACATGACCTTGAGAAAGACCCTTTGCCTCTCTGGAGCTTTGTTTCTTGATTATAAAGAAGTATTTCTAGTATCTATAGAGTCTTCCCATTTGAAAATTCCAATTTCATTGAAATTGAACACCTTTGAAGACTTGAGATTTCAGAAGGATGAAATCCAAAGCATTTCATTAAGTCTATATTCATCTCAATGATAAAGCAGATTTAAAAATCTTGAACTAGAGTAAGTTTTTCCTGGTAATAGCATTAGGTTTTGTTCTTATGGACTAGTAACACTTAAAGTAACAAATTTCACCTGGAACCTGAACTACCATCTGAATTGACATACTTATTTGAGTTGTTAAATATGTTTTTAGGAAGCTGAAAACAATTCTTTTAAGTTTCGTATGCTACTAGAAATAAGAAATACCGAATCTCCACCATTTTAAGTACACAGTATTTTATCAAAAAAGCATACCAAGGAGAAAAGCAAAGCAGTTATGTGATTTGATTCTTTTTGCACCTCAAGAAAATTGATTTTGCTCTCCTTCTCCTGCTCTCTGCATTTTGTGAAAATGTAGATTGGTATGCAAGAACTATTGCATATTAGGCACCAAGCCTTTAAAAGTGTTAAAAGGTGTCTGGTTTGCCTTAGAAGGGTCAGTTTGCACATTAAACGATTTTTGTTGAACAGTTAAGATGTCCTTTTACTTTTACATTTTGTACTAGAATTTTTTGTATGCATTTTAACGGTTATTTAAGAGTCCCCATGTGCTTAGAAAGGAATCTGAATATATGTGCCTTTTTTTAAAAAGGCCTCAGCACAATGTAGGTTACTCCATCAATACCATCAAATGACTGGGAGCTGTAGTTGGAACAATATGTAAAAATACAGCTTGTGAAAGATTTCCTTTATTAACTGTCATCATCCGCAGAATATATGTTCAAATAAACGTTGTGTAATAACTAAATTTGAGATTAATAGGCCCCTTAAGAAACAGCGAAGTCATTCAGAATAGTCAGTGAAAAATAGGCTGTAAGACTGTAACATGCACATATTGTCCTGCTTACGTGCTCTCTCTGGTGTCATTCCCATTTATCACTGTCGCCAGCTCTGTTCTCATTAAAACAGTCTCGCACAAAAGCAACTTAATTTTCTTAAGAGGAGAGGACACCTGATTCAATTTAGCACCCAGAAACAGGAACTTGAATATATTTTTTTCCTGGCCTGAATTGAGATGAATAGTTACAAATAAGAATACCAGCCCCCATTCGCCTCAAGATTAAGGATATTAAATAATTTTTTTTCCACCATGGAATCAAGAAATGGACCTGTAGCAAGAGGAAGGAGTTGAAGCTTAGTCTTGGAAATGCAGCTGAATGTCAAATATTTACTCCTCACTTAGAGATGTGTAAATATCTGTCTATTTCTATTTGTGTTCATTTCTATAATATTTTTAGAACAAAGAATTAAAGTGTTTTAAAATTAATCTTGCTTTACATTGGTGGATCGCTTTGTGGCAGTACTATAGTCTTCATTTAGATTTCTTTGTTGAGAAGACCCTTTTTCTAGTACCGGTTTCAAAATAATATTCTTACTTTTTAGTCATTACTGCTTAAAAATCACACATAAATGGAATGAAAAGAAAAGTGCTCATTCTGTATTTAGCATGGTGTGTAAATTCACATTTTACTTGATATCCTGTAGGTTCAATAATACATAACATGGTATACAAATGCATAAGTCAACTTTTACTTCTTTTGAGATTTATACAGTGAGAATAGTGCTAATTAAGTACTCAGAATAAAATTAGAAGCTAAGTTGCTAATTAGAGAAGGATAATTGACTTTGAAAGCAGATAATAAACTTTTCTTAATTGTTTTTCTTTTGCCTTTGTTTAGCACTTTATAGAATACAAGCAAGAAGAAAGTGTTTTATGTTTCCACATTTAATTGGAGGCCAAGGATTGGAATTTACTCCTTGATGTTTTAGTCGTTATATGTTTTTCAAACTGAACCTGTGCTTAAGAAGGAAATAACTATCAAGGCCAGTTCTCCTTCCTGGGAATCAGCCTAGTGTGATCAGAGGTTAAATCCATATAGTTGAGGAACTTTTCCAGATAAGGCAGTTCAGCTTTGGTCTCTAAGAATCATGACCAATAGCTAAATTTCTTTTCCTTCTTTTGCAGTGATGCCATTGGCAATGAGAACAAGAGATTGTGTTAAATAAGCTTCATCCACCTCCTTGGGGAAGCACTTTTTAGTTTATCCCACCTGCTCAGTTAGTCCTTTGTTGTTTTCTTCTGTTTATATGTTGCTTAGGCTTCAAGTCATAGAAAATAAACTAAAAGTGGCAAAGCAAGCAGGGACATATTTTTCTCGTATACACGATGCTTGGAGGCTGGCCCGCTGGCTTTGGCCTTATGGCTTAACCATACCAGTGCTGCCACTGCCCTGCTCTTTTTACGGATGCAGGATGGCTTTCAGCGCTCTAAGCAGGAAGAAGGGAAGACCAGACAGTACCAGATGCTAACCTTTCTAGGTCCCTGCTATCAAGCAGGTATCAATTGCTGTTTCATTGGCTAGAACTTGGTTACATGGCAACCCCTAGCTTTTCCTTTTTCGCATGCACTTATTTAAAAAAGCACTTGTTTAGAACTACTTTCTTTTCTGAAGGCATAAAGATAGTTTCATATTTTCTTCCAGAAGTTTTAAAGTTCTGCCTTCCACATCCGGGTCTTCAGTCTATCTAGTGTTTTTTTCCTTTGGCATATTGTGCAGAAGCCAATTGCTCCTCCTGTCCTCGCTGCTCAGTGATGTACTCTTGTCATATACAGCTTCTTCCCATTACTCACAGTGTTTCATTGGAAGCTTCTCTTCAGTGCGCATTGTTTTCTCTGGGAACTCACTTTTTCTGGGAAGTGACCCTAAAGAGAAATTTTGCACTTGTTTCTTTTAGGGTGTCAGGAGTTCCACTGGTCCTTGGTCTGTCTTTTCTTTAACCCTTGGTTTGGGATTCTTGAATCACATGGTAGTGTAAATCCAGCTCCTGTACCCACATTTGATGCAAGCCTTAGGTTACTTTCCTGAATGTGTGAGTAGAGTTTTCTAGATGCTCTCTACTTGTGGGTCAGCCTTTCTAGCCATCCAGGGCACCCTGCTGTAGACAGGCGTCTCAGCTCCAGACCTCCCACATGGCAGCAGAAGCCTGGGCTTATTTCTTCATGGGCAGGTCACTGCTCAGGTTTTACCTGGCTGCTACTGGAACAGTATAAATTTTGTTTTATTTTAGTCAGCTATATATTTAACATACTGTGTGGTCACTGTAGCCCCTTTATTAAATGGTATAAATTTAAGAATTATCTATCTGAAATGACATCTCACATCTCCTCAACCCAGTCTTCCTTTGACAGCAGCTCTGTCAGATCTCATGGATTTCTGGTTACTTTTGGTTCAAAAGTAGTCATATATTTAATAACTAGATTAACTTTTAGTCATTGAATAATCCAGGGTAGTATAACTAGTAACTTCAAATTTCATCTTACTCAATCTAGGCCTAACCTGTATTTCCAAAGAATAGAAAATTTTACTTTTTAATTAATAAGTGCATACACAGGTGATACAAATTTAAAAAGAGGACCGTGGGAAAGAAACAGCTTCTGTGTTATTATTATGTTCTCACTTCTCCTCCTCCTCCCTACTTCTGCCCTTTCCAGAGGCAGGGTGGGGCCAGGATAAGCACACAAAAGTGAGTGGGCAGTCTTTGTTTGTTGGTACTGTTGTGATATGGGCCTCAGTGCCGTCTGCCATCACAAGTGTCCAAACACTGTCTCTTGATCTGGTTTGATTGTTAATGTCCCCCAAGGCCCCTGTACTAAAGGCTTGTCCCCAGCCCATTGCACTGTTAGGAGTGGAGGACTGTAGGAGGCGGGACTTAGTAAAGGAGGCTCTGTCATTGGGGGTTGTCCTTAAAGGAGGCTCTTGGGACCCTGCCCCTTCCTTCTCTCCTTTGCTTCCTGGCTACTGTGAGGTAGGTGAGCAGCTTTGCCCCAAGATGTGCTCAAACCTTGCCGTTGTGTCTTTCCACAGGCCTCAAAGCTATGGAGCCAAATGACCGGAGACTGAAACCATGAATCCAAATCAGTCTTTTCTCCTTTTTAAGTCATTTATCTCAAGCATTTTGTCATATTGATGGAAATCTGATTAACATAGTCTTTGCTGGACACGTTAGGGGAGGGGTTATTTTTCTTCTAGTCCTTTCTCCTAGTCAGGTCCTCTAATTGCTGGAGTCTCTTCTTGGGCATCTTTTTGGCTCCTATGGAATTGGCATAACCTTGCCCTTCACACAATTGAAGTAAACTGTCCAAATACTAACCCTCTCTCCTTGCCCTGCCATTGTGGACTATTCTAAGCAGCCTCCCCAAGTCCTTGCTGTTTCTAGTCAGGAAGCAAGTGCCTGTCTTTGGTTTACTTATACAACCTCCCCATTTCTGCCACTAGTTCTAAAGAACACACCATGATATTTCTAGGACTCTCTTAGCATGTACTCACTGCTCCAGCATATAACTGTTCCCTCAGTAGACATCTAGCAGGGGACAGCAGTACAGTTCTTGCTTCTCTTCATTTTCTCTCTTCATCACTGGCTCTTTTGTACATCATTCTCATCCCCCATTTGGGAGCTGTGGTGAACAGATCAGTTTTTTCCCCTAGAAGAGAAAAAGTCAAAACACTACTTCTGGAAATTTCCTTCTTGAGTCTCTGTAGTTTCTAGTACTCACTTACATAGCCTGTACTTGAAGTGATTCCTGGTCCAGTTTTGGCATCCTTCTGTTAGTACTAAGGCATCTTATTTAAATAGTGGGATATTTGTCACATATTCTCCTTAGTTTGGAATATTTTTAGAAATTCTAAAACAACCATAAATATCCTGTTTTAACATTTTGGAAAGCATTTCTGCATACCCTCACTGGGATTTGGGTATTCAACAACAAAAATCAGAAATTTCACAAATTAACTTGTAATAAACCATTCATTCTCAATGTAAATAATGATTTTTTTTAACTTGGTGACTCATAAGGAAAGAAAAAGAGGGGATGTTGGACAAACATCAGGAAAAATTTTGACATCATATCATAGGAGAAGATTTGGATAGGACTCATCTGTGTTCATATGTGTAAAATGCATTTTTAAAAGGGACTAGATATATTTGTGTAACTCTGGAGCATAGACTATGGTCAGTGCATAACAGTTATAGGAAGTTGTGGCTTTCAGGCTAACTGTAAGTAGAACATAATGTTTAGAGCCATTCAACAATGGAAATGATTGCTTTTGTGAGTTAGAAAACTCTCTGTTCCCATTGTTTTCAGATTTTTTTTTTTAGAAATTTACCCTTTTATTTGATATAATTGCAAATAGGTTATGAAGAAAATAATTTATTATTGAACTTGTTCAATTTTCTCAAATAATTTAATAAACACATGCTGTATAATATATAATAAAACATTAGTACAATAGCTAATATTGGTCAGATACTGTGGTGCATACCTATAATCCTAACTAATTAGAAGGCTGAGGCAGCAGAATTACAGGTTTGAGGTCAGCCTGGGCAACTTAGTGAGACCTTGTCTTGAAAGGCGGAGGGGCTGAGCATATAACTTAATGGTAAAATACCCCTAGGTTCAATCCCTAGTACCAAAAACAGCGACAATAACAAAAACAAAAAACAAAAGCCCTTATTGGATAAAGTTGGGTTAATACCCAAAACAATATAATATCTAAAAATGTGTAATATAATAAAAGCCAATTCTCTCATTATTAAAAAACCACCATACTATGAAAACTGTAAATAAAATACAGTTAATATCAATCTAATTATCTGTCAAATGTGATTATTCAGATATATATACACTTTGCAGAAGTGACTCATGAGTTAATATGGAAAACATTGTATAAGGCATTCAACTAGCACAAGAAGTATTTGTTCATTTGTTCATTAACTCATTCTTTAATTCAGTATTATTTGTAGAGAGTATAGTATGAATCAGGTGCTATTCTGGGTACTAAAGATATAACCTTGAATAAATTGGAGGATAATTTTATTGTAATGGGGCATTCTAGAGAGAAATGGGTTTTGAAATTATTTCTAGCAAAGGAAATAATAACTTATTCAGTCAGCTTTGTGTTATTGTGACAAAATACCTAAGATAAGCAATGTAAAAGAAAAAAAGGTTATTTGGGCCTTTAGTATCAGAGGTTTCAATACATGGACACTTGTCCCTTTTGCTTTGAGCCTGTGACAGTGCAGTACCTCATGGCAGGAGCAAATGGCAGAAGAGGTCTATTTACCTCATGGTACCTGGGAAGCAGAGAGAGGGAGAGGAAGGGAAGAGGTCCCACTATCCCCTCTAAAGGCACACCACCCGTGACCTAACTTCCTTCTACTAGGCCCTACCTCCTAAAGATTCCACCACCTCCCCAATCACCACAGGTAGGGGGACTACACCTTCAACATGGACCTTTGGGGTATAGTCAAGGTCCAAACTAGAGCAGTAACAGATGAATTAAGAATCAGTGGATTTCTCTCACTACTTCTGTTCAGCATAATGATTGAAATTTTAGTCAGAGCAGTTAGGCAAGAAAGGAAATAAAAAAGTATGAGTAGGAAAGGACAAAGTCAGATTATCACTGTTTGCAGATAATGTGATCCTATACTTAGACGATCCAAAAAGTTCTACCAGAAGGCTTCTAGAGATAGTAAACAAGTTCGGATAAGTAGCAGGATACAAAATCAACAAACAAAAAATTAAAATAGTTTTTCTATAAACCAATAATGATTTACTAAAAAAGAAATCAGGAAGTAAATCTATTTACAATAGCCTCAAGCAAACAAGCAATAAAACAAAAACGTAGGAATAAATTTAACTAGGGAGGTCAAATACTTGTACAGTGAAAATTATGGGGCACTGAAGAAAGAAACTGAAAAAGACACTAGAAAATTCAAAGACTTTCCATGTGCATAGATACATAATAAATATTGTTAAAGTGGTCGTATTACCAAAAACAAGATTCAATGCAGTCCCCATCAGAATACTAATGACATTCTTCCAATACCTAGAAAAAAAAAACAGTCTTAAAATTCATGTGGTGGAATACAAGACCCAGAATAGCAAAGGAATTCTTAAAAAAAAAAAAATGCTGGAGGCATCACAGTAGCCTGCTTCAAATTATGCCACAGAGCCATAGTCACCAAAGCTGCATGGTACTTGTATAAAAGTACACACACATATCCATGGAACAGAAAGAAGACACAGAGACAGACCCACCCAGATATAGTCATCTCATCTTTGATAAAGATGCCTGAAACATACATTAAAGAAAAGAAGCCTCTTTTAGCAACTAGTGCTGAGACAACTGAATATATGCATGTAGAAGAATGACATTAGATCCCTATCTCTAACCCTGCACAAAAGTCAACTTTAAGTGGATCAAAGACCAAGGGAATAGGCCCAAAACTTTGCCACTCCTAGAAGAAAATGTAAGGTCAACACACCAACATGTAAGCACAGGCAATGACTTCCTCAATAGGACTCCTCAAAATTAATAAATTTGGATGGTGTAAAATTAAAGATGTTTCTGTACAGCAAGGGAAACAATAAGAGCATGAAGAGAGATTCTACAGAATGGGAGGAAAATCTTTGCTAGTTACTTTTCTGACAGAGGACTAATACCCAGAATATATAAAGAACTGAAAAAAGTTATCACCAAAAACCAAGAAACAAAAATAAAATAAAAACAAAAAACATAATCAATAAATGGGAAAATGAACTAAACATACTTCTGAAAAATAGAAATACAAATGACCAACACATATATGAAAAATATTTCAATATCTTTAGTAATCTGGGAAATGTAAATCAAAACTATATTGAGATTTCATCTTATTCAATTAAAATGGCAGCCATTAAGAGTATGAATAATAA
Organism: Ictidomys tridecemlineatus; assembly: GCF_052094955.1. NCBI lineage: Eukaryota > Metazoa > Chordata > Mammalia > Rodentia > Sciuridae > Ictidomys > Ictidomys tridecemlineatus. The sequence continues at coordinate 128,091,163 of NC_135485.1, forward strand.
TAAATATTGGAGAGGATGTGGGAGAAAAGGAACTCTTATACACTGTTGGTGGGACTATAAATTAGTACAACCACTATTAGAAATCATTGTGAAGGTTCCTCAGAACACTAGTAATGGAACCATCATATGACCCAGCTATATCATTCCTTAGTATTTATTCTAAAGAATTCAATTCAGGGCTGGGGTTGTGACTCAGTGGTAGAGCACTTGCCTAGCACTTGTGAGGCCCTGGGTTTGATTCTCAGCACCACATATAAATAAATAAAATGAAGGTTTATTGGCAACAACAACAAAAAAGAGAATTCAAGTCAGCATCCTATAGTAATACATGCATACCACATTTATATCAGCACAATTCACAACAGCGAAATTATGGGACCAGCCTAGGTGTCATATCAGTGGGTGCATGGATAAAGAAAAGGTGGTATATATACACAGTGGAGTTTTATTCGCTATGAAGAAGAATGAAATTGTGGCATTTGTAGGAAAATGGATGGAACTAGAAAACATCATGTTAAGCAAGATAAGTCAAACTAAGAAGGTCAAGGGTTTTCTCTCATGCAGAAGCTAGAGATGGGAGCCTATGTTTCTGTCAACCTAGGTTCCTTTAGCCATGAAGAATGAAATTATGTCATTTGTAGGAAAATGGATGGAAGTTTGAGATTATTTTATTGAATGAAATAAAGCCAAATTCAGCAAGTCAAGGTTCGTATGTTTTCTTTCATATGTGAAAGCTAGAGAGATAAAGGGGAGAGGAGAGTGGGGAGGAAAATTATGAAAATAGAAAGGAGGCAAATAGAGTAGAGGAAGAAGGGAACCCGGAGGAGGGGGTGGAGGAGAGGTATTAGGGAATGAAATTGACCAAATTATATTGTTCTATTGTGTGCATATATAAATATGTAACAGTGAATCCCACTATTATGTATAATTATAATGCACCAATTAAAAAAAAAAAAACGAATCAGTGGACTGTTCCAGGAATGGCTTCAAGGCAGAAAAGAAGAATTTCATATCCCAAGAGAATCTGGTGTATAGCCCAAGGGGTCTTACCTTCAGAACAAATTATCTTTGGTGGCTTGTGTTTGATCTCAGTTCATAAAGTTTATATTCTCTATAGCTGTTTGTTTTAATATAAAGACAATAGTGGATTTTGTTTTCAAAACTGAGTATTCACATTGCTATTTATATTTCTAGAAAATGCCCACCATTCATCCTGTAGCCACCCAGCACAGTGATGTGTGCTCCAAGGGTGCTCAGTGGCCAGCTTGCAGGCGACCAGCAAGGGATATTAACATGCAAAGTAGGAATTGAAATCTTTATTGTATTTTACAATGAAGTATTATATATATATATATATTTTTTAACACAGAGGGGTTCAAAAAGTAAATAATAAGTGGCTTAGCATCTTCCTGCCCTGATAATCCTCGTTGAAATATACAAAGACAATGTGTTAAAGAAAATTAAAAAGTTAAACAGGACTAACAGAACAAATGAAACAGAAATGACCTCCACCCCAGTCCCTTTCAACAAACTTAATCACGGGTGGGATGTGTTTTGTAATCCCTCTGAGAAAGATATTGTGTGTTTATACTGTCTGTGTGTGTACATATTTATTTACACAATGGGAATTATACACATTGTTTTGAAACTTGCTTTTTCACTTAATATATCTTGACCTGTTTTCATTCGTATCAGTGTATGCAGATCATCTTGTAAGTGGTTGAGGAATATTCCTTAGTAATTCTAGATTTTATTTAACTAACTTGATTGCTGTGTAGCAATGGCAAGTCTCAAACATTCCATTATCTCACTGTATCATAACAGGAAAACAGGATGTTGTGAAAAAGATTCTTAGATTGGATGGGAGACTGAAAATCTGAAATTTGAAATGGGAGACAGAAATCTAGATTTGTCATTGCTTTGTAGTACCTACCACATGTGAGATCCAGTCTTCTCTGCCTGCCTGTTCTTGGATTTTGCCAAATATGGAATAACTTAGTAAAAGAGGTAGACTTTGGACTTTCTTGGGCAATCCTGCTTATTTCATTGATTCAGTTATTAAACATATATATGCTTATGAAGAGCTTCCTTGCTTTCCTTAGAATACTTTTGACTCTGGTGGGGCAGGCAGGCATGTCTAAAGGTCATTTCAATACCATATGATAAACTCTATGGCAGAGATAAGGTTAACATGTTCTAGCAGCAGGCCTGGGGGGCATTCAGTCCACCTGGAAGTGAGATGCATGTGTGTGCTAAAGAATGATGCCCAGCATTTGCAGGTAAATGGATGGAGTTGGAGAATATAATGCTAAGTGAAGTTAGCCAATCCTAAAAGACCAAATGCCAGATGTTTTCTCTGATATAAGGAGGCTGATTCATAATGAGGTTGGGGGGAGCATGGGAGAATTAGATGAACTCTAGATAGGGCAAAGGGGTGGGAGGGAATGGGAGGAGGCATAGAGCTGGAAAGACAGTGGAATGAGATGGACATCATTACCCTAAGTACATGTATGAAGACACAAATGGTGCGACTCTGTATACAGCCAGGGATATGAAGAATTGTGCTCTATATGTGTAATATGAATTGTAATGCATTCTCCTGTCATATATAACAAATTAGAATAACTTTTTTTTTAAAGTATGAGGTCCAAGCTGAGTTGCAAGATAGGTCAGAGTCACCAGGTAGAGGAGGGGAAAGGGCATTTCAGCTCAGGGAGCAAAGAGGTAAGAAGTAGCATGAAGAGTATGGGGAACCTGTAAGAGGTTTAGTTTTCAAAAGACAAAAGTTGAGGCAGGAAGTGAGATGAACAGAGACCTATTCATGGAGGGCCTTGTGCAACCATGTTATTCGTGATTGTTAAGCCAATAGATATGCATGTCTTTTATGTAACAATAAAATACTCTATTATTATTCTTTGGAACTCTAGAAATCATAATTCTCTAATTTGCTACAACTGTAAAATTGAGCCAACTATTAACTTAATTTCGAGCCCAGGATCCTTGGTTTAGTCTGATTTCACATGATCTTCAGAGCACCTGGAACAATAAGTGACCATTTTACAAAAGTTCACCAGAGTTGACTGCATGGGAGAACAGCACAACAGAGGGAGCTCAAATCCATCTCCACTGTCAGGAAAAAAACAAGAAGGAGTTGGCCTGCAGTGTCTTTGAGGGCCCAAGATGTCCCATCACTGGCACCACTGTCCTGTCAGAAGATACAGGAACATAGCCAACACATATAACATATGTGTTGGATAAAAAGAGAGTTGGACAGAATCTGGGTGTGATGATTCCATCTCATTAACAGAAGTTAATACTTATTTTACTTTGACTTCTGAGTCTCTTTACTTCTAGTATTTCCATATTTCCTTAAATGCTAGTTATCAAGTATAAGGTTAATGAAAAGCACTGGAAAGAATACAGGATCTCAAAGGAAAGACCTCATTACTTTATTAAAAGGAGAGATAAATTAATTTTATGCACAAAATAGGGTCAAGACTGTTATGGAGAAGTACATTTTGTAGGAAGGAAAGAAGCATTCCTTGTTGATCTCACCACAATTCACTTATTTATATCCTTTTATTTCTTTCCATACATAAAACTTTCTTGGAATCATCCATAATGGAATTCCAGGAAGATGTGTGAAATATGTGCTATAGTTTACAGTTGTCATCTGTAATGTTTTATTTAGCTGAACCTTTTTCTTTAATTTTCCCTCCACTGCTCCCAATACAACACAAAACACCATATGCCATTGTCCCTGTTAGGAAGCAAAGGTTTCCCTGGCCTGTGTCTGTGCCTTCGTTTATGCCACAGAGGAGCTGTGGTCCAGTGCCATCTTTTATTGATAGGGCCAGCAAAGGAGAAATCTAATGAAATTATCAAAGCTTTGAATTAATTATGACCTGGAAGAGGAGAGCTGAGCTCTCTGGAGCCAGGGATCTCATTACCCATTCACTCTCATTGCCTCCTCTTCTGGAGCAGAAGGCATTTCAGCTGCAGCTCTTAGCCTGGGCTTTGGACTTTATTCAAACTTACTAAACTGACATCCTCCTTTTACTACAGCGAGGCTGATAATGTCCATGATGATTAATTTAGCTCTGCTCTGGATCTGCTGGAGATGTAAATAGGTTTTCTCTACCTACCCTTCCTTTTCCCTTTTCCTCTTATTTTCTTTCATCAAATTGGATGTTATACAGTTTTTCTTATTTTTGGGTAATGTGAGAACCTTTCAGGACTGTGGTGTAGCTTCATGGAATATAGTGATTGGTGTAAAATTAAGAGCTATATTGCATCTACTGTGTATTTCATGGATGTTTAGGTAAGCGCAAAGTCAAATATTTTTCTTTGAATTTTGAGCACCAAATTTAAGTTTTTCTTGCTTGTTTCTACTGGAGAGATGATGGTTTAGCAATGCTCTCCTGGTCTTAACTGCATCATTCACATTTCTGAAGTGTGTTGTGTGGGAACAGATCTCCCTCATGGTTATAGTTATAGGACTTCTGCTCCCTAATAGGGAGTATTCATGTTTGCCTAAAGATTTTTTTTCCTTCTCTAACTAACATGAATTTTCTGATGCATAAATCAGCCTCTGATTGTTCTAAGTCTAGCAGCAAAATCAATAACAACAAGGTTTTGATTTACTATTGGTGAAGATTCTTTTGGTGCTGTCACACAGGTTCGGAGCATCTCATGGCAAGCCTTTCTGCCTGCTTTGAGACCCATTATTTATGAATTCCTAAGCTGCAGCTCATCTGTCTTAGTAAACTACAGGCCACTGGCAATTTTTGTAAGCAGTGACTAACTCTGCTCAATAGGGTCAATGTTTTAAGGTTTTGAGTAGTGGGGGAAGGGAAAATGATAATCTTTGCTTTTCCTATTCTTGTTTACTTTCAGTGAGCTTTTCCTCCCATTTATTTTTTCTATAGGCAGCTGCGATATTTAATTCAGCCTTCGGAAGTTTTTTGGTAAGTAAACATGGTTTAACTTGTCTACTATAACTTGTTGTGATGTTGTTTATATGAAAGATTTAGTAAAAGATGGACATTTTTTACTTTTTGGTTTATATGAAAATTCTTGAACCTTTTTATGTGCCATTATCCATACCCTAAAGAAAATTGGTTAATGAATAAAGTAAATGTCCTCTTATAATTATTTTGGAGGCTTGGATTTAATATTCTATGTAATGGATTCAAGGAATCAATTAAAACACTATGTATCTCCTTATAGAGGTTATGTCAATATATTGATCAATTAATGAGGTCTTTTAGATTATTATTATTTCGTATCATGGGACTGAGATTTTGAAAAGGAAACATGACCCAGCTGGTCAGAAAGGGAATGCTAATTTATTTGTTGACATGTCATTTATTTTGTACCTTTCACTGTCAAAGAAGCTACTGTCTTGGATACTTCTGAGAAATCTTTGTGAAAAAATTTTGACATGAGGATATAATTAATGAGCGATTTGCAAGATAATGTAGTACATTGAGAGGTTTGAATTGAGTTAGGTTAAAAAAGATTGAAAAGTAGTTCAACTTTCATAAGCAGAACTAATATTAAGCATGTTACTTTAGCTTTTTAAAATAGATGATATAATAAAGACTTGATTTTTTGTTATGAAAGAATGGAAAAGAGACTGAATTTTCTGTTAATGTTATTATTTGTATCATAAAACTTTGGTAAATTTGTGAAAATAAATTAGAACATTGTATTTTTAGGTGCATAACTCATTGACAATATGTGGTATGGTAATTTAGAAATGATTGAGAATAAAATCAGTGGGGTATGATGACCTATTTTATATAAATGTCACCTTTATGTCACCTATTATTGTATTGTATGTAACTAAATTTAGTTAAAGCTTCTAAACACACTGCTACGTGGTGTTAACTCCACGTGGTGCTCCATAGCTTTTAATGTCTATAGCCCTACAGGACTTTTAATGGTGTAGCTTTCACAAAGTACTTGATATTTTACTTGAGCAGTCATGTTTCTAGTGATGCTGTTATTATTGGATTTTAGAGAAGTAATAAAGCCTGTTTTTAAAAGAGATCTCTTATTCTACTTAGTTTAGACTCAGTAATATTTTGTCAAATCATTCTTTCTTGTGTCCAAGTGTTATTACCTATGTTGTCCCAGTTGTTTGGCAGAATAATATTTATAAAATATGATCTTTCTGGAAGCCAATGTTTGTATGGTTTGAAATTGTACATATGCACCACAAAACATGGCTTCTTGAGTTAGGGGCTCTTAGGCTTGAAAATGTCAAGGCTAACTGATAAAGTAAAACTCAGCAATTGTCTGAAGCAAAGTTTATTGTCCCTTCATTGGAGGAGAGCTTACTAGGGATAATTTGAACTTCACACTGACTGTCTGAGCCTATAATGATATTTTCCTGCCAGGCCCAGTTGTTCAATAAGGTCCTGAGAGGTAAACCTCCATCCAGAGTTTCTTTAGGAGTTTATTATTGCTCCTTCACTTTAAGAAGTTGTGTATTCCCATTCCTTAATCTCCTACTCTTTTTCCTTTCTTCACTTTCATTTCTTTTACAGTTAATCAATCAAAAGTATTTATTGATCTCCTGCCACACAGAGGCAGTTTTCTGGTAGCTGTGGAAAGGTACAGAGAAATATGAGGTGTCCCACTAGGTTGTGGAGGTGACACATAGTGAAAGAAATACAACGTAACAGTTAACAAGCTGCACAAAAGAAGTTGCTGAGGTGTAGATTGTCAGGTGAAGAGCAGAGGCAGTGAGCACTCTGAATTCAGGGGCCTCACAGACCAGATTTCTTTGATCTGGGCCTTGAAATACTGGTAGGACTTGGTGGCCTTCTACGAGGAAATGGCACCAGCAGAGACCTAGAGGCAGAAATGCCTTTCCCACTTCCCTCTCCCATTCCTTCCCCTCCTCTTTCTTTCCCAAAGCTGAAAATGACCGAGAGAGTCTGAGAATGGAAATGGTGATTGGATATATTTTGCTTCAGTGTTTGTAAGGAAAATATTCTATTTCTTCCCCCATTCTTTGACAAGTAATAGCAAACCTTGGATTTTGAAATACATGTGGGTCCGAATTGTATAAGTGAGCATTAGGTTCAACTTCTTTAGTAGTAATCCCTTTACAAATGACAGTGGCTTATACAAGATAAAGATCTGTTTCCCTATTATATAAAGTCTGTGGGAAGGCTGTCCAAACATGGTATAGCAACTTGCTAGTCAAGACTCCTGTCTTTCTCTTCTACCATTCGCAGCATGCAGCGTCCTTCCTCTGTTGCCTCATGGTCCAGGGTAGTTGCTGTAGCTCCAGCCAAAACATCTGGATAGTAAGGAAAAGTAGTGGAAAAGGACAGAGAGCCCCCTAAGAGCCAAGTCTTCTTTCTTTAAACAGCATTCCTGGAATTCCAACACCATACTTGCATTAATATCATGGTGTTATAGTTACTTGGGAATTTTCTGTATGAATGGAAGCTAACCCCCCTCTCCTTAAAATGTATGATTATAAGTCATAGTATTTTAGGAGTTTTTGGAGTCAGACTATCTGAGGTTTAGATCCTCGCTTGACTGAATACCAGACTGACCAGATGCCCTTCCCTATGTATAAAATGGGTTATGATAGTACCCACATAGAGAGTGTGGTGAGGCTAAAGTGCTATAATCTATAGCAAGTGCTTGTATGATGTGATAAAAATCGCTTTGAGTGATTTTTCTCTGATTAGGAGCAACGATTCATGTTATATATTCATATTAGAATTTGAAAAGTGTATTTTTTTCAGATTACCAAAACTTTGAATGAAAGGCCTTTAATAGAAGAATTTTTGAAGAAAGAACTCTGAGGGTGTTCTTGTTGATTTTCAGGCATCTGGGTATACCAAATAAAATACTGTACATATTTATAGCTAGTTTAATAATGTCCCAGGTCTAATTAAAACACAGTGTTTTTAAAAAGTAATTGATGCAGAAAATTGTTTTTTTTTAAAGAAATGTAGCTAGACTGGTAATAACTAATGATAGATGAATTCAATTTACATAAATTTCAGACCAAGAGAATATTTTAAAATTGTGCCACAGAGGATTGCTTAAGTTAAGAAGTTAATGTCATTATCTCTTCCTCTCATTTAAATTGTTCAGTTTATAATAATTGTGGAACATAATAAGTGATTTGAGATTTCCTTCTTGATGAGGCTTTAATAAAATTTGATAGTCAAGTGCACCCTGAAATGCTATCAAAATTTATATACATATACACTTTGTGTATGTAAAACCATGTGTTTCAGGTTCAATCATGTTACATATTAAAATTCCCCATCAGAAGAAGGGTTGTTTGCTTGTTTAGATATTGGCAAGTTTTTGAAAAAATTCCAATTGAGAAATTATTTTCCAAAGGTTTAACACTGTTAAATAATTTTTCCCCAAACCAAATATAGATCACATTATTTGTTAGCATTTAGCATTTTTTTTTTTTGGTTTGGAGGTTAAATTCGGTGTTTCCATGTCTCCCAAGACTTACAGATTAAAGATTAAAAGGAAAAGAAAGAACATTTCTTGTTGGATTACTCAGCATATTTTGTTATTTGTGGTGACTCCTGATCTTAAAGAGAAACCCTAGTGAGTGACAAAGTTAGTCGTGCTGTTGCGTTTCCAGTAACCGGGGTTATACAACACTGGAGCAATCCATGGCAACACAGATGTAAGGATTTCTGAAACCGCAGCAAAGAGTCAGAAGAGAGGTTTGCCCACCTTGTGAATGCATAACAGCTGGTCTCATAAAGACCTATAAATCACTGTTCTCTTTCTGAAAATCTTCATTTAAAATGTCAAAAAAATGGGTTTATTTCACTTTTTTTTTTTTTTTTTTAATACCCACTGCTACAACTAGCAGGCTATTCTACCATGAACATTCCTCCTTACAAGCAAGGCCAAGGTTAAAAAGAACTCCTTCCCTTGAGCTGAGGGACTAGCCAGCACAGTTCTTCCTTCACCTGTCTGTTTTCTCTCTTTGCTTTGGCTGGTTCCCCCATCACTGCCCAGCTTTGTAAAAAGATTTGAATACTTAACTGATGTTATGGAAGTTGCTGGAAGAAAGGAAGTTGCAAACACTAATGCCACATTTTAATAACTTGAGATGTATATTTATTCCCTCACTCTTCCTTTCTTCTTCCAAAATACACTCAACCACATTGAGAATGTTGGAAAGGAAGCATGTTAACTTTGCTGCATGACACTGCTTTTTAACAATTGGAACAAGAATCTCAGATGTGAACTCAGAGGCACAAGGATGGTACAAGACAAAACTCAGTTTTTCTTTCACCCAAGTCTAGAATGTAAGTCATTTGTGGTTTTGGAGTATTTCGTTTTGTGCAATAATGAGAACTATGCTGATTTTGTTGTTGTTTAATTTTCTTAAAATTCCAACCACTCCAAATTATTCACTTAGGATTCTGCCCTTCCCCAGTTCATGACTTCTTTAAAATTTTTATTTTTCTTCAACTTAAATGCCAGAAAAAACTTCTTTGTTAACTGGTGTTTAGTGTCACCGTGTAGCATACTATTTCAAGTTCATCCTTGTACTGACGAGGACTCAACACCACCAGATTTTGAATGGCCCACCGGGGTCTTTAAAACTTGTCTTTTGAACTATGTTCAGATCAATGGAGGCTGTTTTCCACCTTACAGAACAGAAATCCCCTCATGCCATGCGTTTCATTTGACCACCTTTTGGGGCAGATGAATGTCATGAGAGCTGAACTAGTCTTAGCAGACTACTTTTCCTTTTAAAAATACTGTTGGTTTAATTTGCAGTGTGACACAAATAGGAAAATAGGAGAGGAAATCAGCACACATATATTCAGAGCCCATTAGGTTCAAGACATATTTCTAGATACTGAAGCAAGACATAGAATAGAAATATGTGAAAAAATAAGTAACAAGAAATGATTTAAGAAAGGGGGAGGACAGGAACTGCCTTCAATGCAGCGTTTTCCAATGTTCAGGCACCACGATGGCTTCTGTCCTGTCAGCCCACTGTTTGTTGAATAAGATCCACTTTTTAAACCATTTCAAGTCAAAACATCAACACTATAAATAAAAAAAAATCTTTTCATGAATAGAAGCTTACTGAAATTAAATCAAATGGGGAATAGAAGCTACTATTACTCTGTAGTTCTGCTCTGCCATCTACACAGGCTGTCTGGGGCCTACTCTCCTTTTGATAAAGCTGAAATTAGCACAGTACCAAATCAAGACTTTCCATCTCTGAACTCTGCAGGTTTGAAAAGGATTCGAAAAGAGAGTAAGTTTAATGACTAATTCTGACAGTGTGTCCTTTGAGTCGCTTTGCTTTGCCTTACAATTTGGGCAGCACTGTTCTTAGAGGTCATTTCTCAGTCACTTCATCAAAGAGGTGAGTGACACTATTTGGGAGAGGCAGAGAGGAAACTCCAGGAATCAGAGCCTCTTGCAGTCTGAAGATGCTCATATTTCTTTCACTGGAGCATTTTCTGTGTAACACTTGACTAGAAAAGCAGAATGCACACCATGTTTAGTTAAAAATGTGCTATAATGCTGCAGGAAGGAAGACCCTGCGATAGCCATGCTTGGATTTAGTTTTTAAACAAACTCTTATCTGAAGTATAGTCATTGTAAGTAAAAAAAATGGCCTCATTACTCAATAAAAATGTATGGAATCTTTACCTACTCCATTTTAGCAGCATAATGCTCTCTGTGCTGTCTGACAGGACTTGTGTAGCAGTAAATGCATTAGTCACAGTGACCATTTTTCTTGCAAATTTGTGACACAGATTTAATTATATGAATGACCAGCAACTTACAAATCTAATTTTGGTGGAGGCTGAGGCAAAATTTTTTTTTATTTTAATAATGATGGATTTTTTTAAAGCAATGATTTCATTACTATTTAAAGAAATCTACTGGTGTAGAACTAGCCAATTGACTGGAGTTATTTTATTACCCTTTAACAAATGCCATGTACTTTCATGTTTATTTTTATTAATTTTTAAAATGTCATCATTCTCAAATTGGAAAAATATTTGCTCCTATACCCCTTTGGGTAAAAATAAATAAGTATAAATTATTCTGGCCAAGATATTTGTAAAGGGCCTTCTAAGAAACATGATCCTAGTAGTTGGTTAGAACCAAAATTAAATTTCCTTAATTTGAATCCAGTCCACTTGGAATTGCTTCATTATGGACTGAAGTAGGAGGGGCCCACCAACTATTAGCTGACAATAATAATGTGACAGATAGTTCACATTTTCTGGCTTCAGTTTCCCCAAACTGAAAGTTTACCATGGTTAATCTATTTATTGAGTTAATATTTTGGGGATCTTGGCATAATAACATAGTTAGCCAAACAGTGTAGGATTCTGCCTACACAGCAATACAGACTCTTAAAGTGAGAAAGTCAAATCCCAATTGGGGTATGGGTGGAGCCGGGGCAGGTGGAGAGAGAATATTAAATATTTGCTTAAAACTTCTTAAACATTTTTCCACTATTGCTATATCTCATTGACTCATATTTTTGATTGACAGAAACTTATAAATTCAGGTCAAATTTATTGAGGTATAACTTTTATACAGAAAAATTTACTTTAGGCATACAGTACTAAGCTTTAACAAAGACACACAGACATGCAACAACCACTTCATTCAAGGCAAAGGAGAGTTCAATATTTCAGAAAGTTTCTTCTTGCCCTCTTGTAGTCAATTCCCTCCCTCTTTCTTAGCCTCTGAATTTTTTCCCTAGCAGCAGGCAGGCAGTTGGAAGCATGAGACATAAAAGAAAATACAGGTAAACTCAATTTATTTAAAGCTTAGATCTTCTGCTCTTGAAATTCACTGTTAAGAAAAGGTAGAAAGAAGATACAAATTGGGAGCAGCTACTTGTAAAATTCATATCTGACAAATGAGCGGTGTTCAAAAGACATTTCAAAACCTCATTATAAGAAAATAAGCAACCCAGTTAACAAATGGGTAAGAAATTTGAAAAGACACTTCACCAAAGAAGATATATAGGCAAATAAGCATATTAAAAATATACAACATTACTAATTATTAGGGAATCACAAAATTATACTGACATATGTCTATATAGCTCTTGGAATGGCTAAAATAAATGCATATTGCTAATACCAAGGGCTGGCAAGGATATGGAGCAACTGGATTTTTTATGTATTTACTCTTGGGATATAACATCTTGTGATATTCTTGTGCAAAACAGTTTGGTAGTTTCTGATAATGTTAACATACTTACCATATCAGCAATCCCATGCCTAGGTATTTCTCCAGAAGAAATGGAAACACATGTCTATGCCAGAACTTGTAAATAAATATTCATAGCAACTTTTTTCTGTATACAAATATTCATAGCGACTATATTCATAATCAACAAATATAAAAACACTATTAGTCAGCTTCCTATTCACTATAACAAAATAACTGAGATAATTAACTTACAGAGAAAAAAGGATTATTTTGGTTTACAGTTTTAGAAGTTCTAGTCCATGGCTGAGCAAACCCATCTCTTTTAGGCCTTGGGTAGAAGTGCCACATAGGAGTAAAAGGGAGCATGTGGCAGAGTAAACTGCTCTCCTCATGGCAAAAAAGAAAGAATAAGGGGATCTGGTATCATAATCTCCTTTAAGGGCATGTCCCCAATGACCTAAGGGCTCCCTTTAAGCCCCTCCTAGAGGTTCACAGCACCTCCCAATAGTACCACCCAAAGGATCAAATCTTTAATACATAGGCCTTCGGGGGATATTCAGCATTCAAAGTATAGCACAATCCAAAGTTCATCAACTTATAAATGAATGAACAATGCAATACTACTTAGCAAAAGAAGTAGATTCAAAACATTTACACTATGCCATTCCAATCATATGGCTATGGAAAAGGCAAAAGTATAGGGACAGGGAAAAAATTCCCTACTATAGTGTCAGACAAAGCCCACATTTTCTTTTAGTTTTATAGTCAAAATGCATATCTGATATATGTTGAAAGGCAAAACCCATCATCTGGGGGTTCTGTAGATACAAGTAATAGTTTGGAAGTGCCTCTTCTGATGGTGAAACCATTGGTTAATGAATTGAATCTGTTTGTTGCTGCCTTTACTGGTATTTTTCCCATGAAAGTCCAGCCTCATCGTGTTATTCTCACATCTACATAGTGATAATATGCTTGTCTCTGAAAATAATTGGATCAGTATTCATGACTGTTAAAAATTATTTCTCTATCTTAAGATATTACACATGACATTAATACAATTACTTAAGATAAAATTGTTTGTATGGAACGTAAAATGAAGATGAAGATAGAAGAGTAATTGAAAATTCTAGAAACCTCATTTTGATCTCTATCCATTTAATTTGCAAATATTCACATAAATTAACAGTAAAATTTGGAAAATTATGCACTTAGGTGAATGGAGGTTCCGATAATAGAGGACTTTAATAAAACAAAATGTATTGTGAGGTTAGTATTTATAAAATGTATATCTTCTGAGCTTAGAGTTTATATATCTTCTTTATTTTTTGTTATAACTACACTTGTGTTTATTTTTCCATTGTAGCTTTTTTGGTGATGTTTCTAATAAGTGTAGTAATTAAATTTAAAATGCTGTGTTTATAGTTTAACTTTATAATACTGCTTGGTCTACCAGTCAAGATTTATTATTTTTTTTAATCTTTTGGGCAATTCTCTTATAAGTAGTTATTTTCTAAAATGTTCTGAGTTTTCCCTTGAAAGCTTAAGTTAATATGTTTATGCATTTGCTTAGGAGGGGTAATGTTTATAAATATTATTGGGCTTTGGTCATTTCCAAGAGCTAAGGCGATGAATCCTATCTTCTTTCTCATTATCTTCACAAGGGCCCAAGACAGACTGTCATCACATGCTACTTTTACATGTCTCCTCGAAGCCCCAGTGCCTTCAGTTGGCTCTTAATTGCCTCCACAAGATGGACCTTTCAAGGGTCCTCCCTGTTTCGCACTCTCTTTTTTGTCTTCAGTGTATTTCATCCTCATATTAACTCTTGATTCACTCTCCTTCTTTCTTCCAGCACTTGGGCATTTGCTTTGCTCACCTCATGGTTGCACGTCTCTGTCCTCCATTATTCTAGCCATCTCTCAAAGCCTCTTTTAAAAGTAATTTCTCAGGCTGAGGATATAGCTCAATTGGTAGTGTGCTTGCCATGCATGCACAAGGCCCTGAGTTCAATCTCCAGCACCACTTAAAAAAAAAAAAGTAATTTCTCTTGCTTTTAAAAAATGCTTATTTAATGTATAGAATATGGATTTCTCTGTTTTGCTATTCATATAATGAAATAACTGAGGCTAGGTAAATTAATAAAGAAAAGAAGCTTATCTGACACAGAATAAGTGCTCAAAAATATTTGTTAAATAAATAGATAGAAATAATTCATTTAAAATATCTTCTATATAGCCAGGTATGGTGACATCTACTTGTAATTCCAGTGACTAGGGAGGCTGAAGCAAGAAGATCACAAAGTGCAAAGCCAGCCTCCGCAATATAGCAAGGCCCTAAGTAACTTAGTGAGACACTGTCTCAAAATTTAAAAACATAAATAAATAAAAAAGGGCTGAGGACGTTACTCAGTGGTTAAGTGCTTCTGGGTTAATCACTGGCATGCATGCATGCATGCATTAATAAATAAATAAAATGCACCTCAAATGTATGTTCATTTATTAAAATTATATGTTGAATTAATTCAACAAAAATCCCGATGTCACTTTGGTTGGTCACCTACTGAACTATGTTAAAGTGATTTTACTTTGTTTTTACGATGTTAAAATGATTTTAGATTGTGAGCTTTTAAATTTCTATAAAACATGGACTACAGCCATAAACATTTGTACTGCTTTACCATCACATGTTGATTGAGAATTGGGCTAAAAATTCATTCCCACATTTTATTTGATATTGGATGATTTATAAGATTTTCTTCTAATAATAATCTCTGTGAAATAGATTAAGTCAGATTATTCCTACATAATAGATTACTAATCCATATGCCCTTATCATTGAAATTATTGATTTTAAATATCAGAAAGTTTTCCATAAAGATTACTATATATGTGATCACTACATATATAGCTAGAGATTTTCTAATAAAATGTTAAAACAGGTGAATGCCATTATATACATTATAGAGAATTGTTACACTATTGGTAATGAAAGAACTACTGTTTTAAAGTTAAATTTAAGCTTTAACAATTTGTGAAATAGATCATATAGTCAAATTGACCAGTGAAAGCTAAATTTTTGGACAGTACTGAAAAAAAAACCAGTATCTCAGAGAAAAATTACATGTTTGAAAGATTAAATAACCAATTCAGTAGTGTGTAAAAGCTAGATAAAAATCATATCTAAGAGGCACTCGAAGTACTTAGAAAATGGAAAAAGGGGTGGAGAGGAAAGGTAAAGAAAAAAACCCAAGGTGATAGTGAGGAACCAGATAACTTGAACTTGCCACATGATATGAGAGCAAATGGAAGCTAATGCAGTTCCTTCTTTAGAAGCATCATGTTACAGAGTTTTGCAGTTGAGTTTGGTAGATTCATAGCTCAGAGTATTGCTTTGACTTTAGTCTTACCATTTTACTAGAGGTTAAATTTTGTTAAATGAGAAAATAATTTGTCACTGCTGGAGGAGCTTTGGAGAGTGATATATATCTGTATATAAAGAAGAAAAGAAGATATAGACTTTGAAGATACCCAGAGAAGGGATGTATCAGACTTGATTTTTAATGGGAAAGTTCGTTCTACTTTCTTATAGCATCTAACAGGCCACTCAGAATCCCTGATCAGTAGCCACTGAGGTCTATAAATTTGGAGTAGGACAGATTTTTCAATCTTTTTCAAAAATTAAAATCAGCAATAGAAAAATAATATATTTTTGTTTATTGAGAAAATAGTAATTACTACTTTTTCTCTTCATTTACTTCTGTTTCTTTGAAGAGGAATAAATTAAGTAAGGATCATGGAAAACATTGTTCATGCAGGGCCATCTCTTTTTCTTTTTTTCACAGATACTTTTCCTCAAAGATAGTTGAATCCTGACTCTACAACATTAAGGATCTATAGAATTTGGCATCCACATCTCTTGTAGTTTCAGGCCAATTATTGAAGTCAAAAGGTTAAATTTTCAGCTTAAAAAACCCTCACCAATATAAACAACTGGTTAAAAAAGTTTCCAAACGTATTAAAGTAGAAAGCATTCAGATTAGAAATAATTCTTCTTTTATAATAAAGTGTGTTCTGTTTTTTTCTTCTTTTATATGAATTTCAAAGATATATTTGAAAAATAACACCAAGGTCTCCTAAAAGGAATAATCTCAATAATCCTTAGTCCTAAAGCAAACTTTCCATCATATCTGCCTTTTAATTTTTTTTCCAGATTCTGTCAATCTGGTGTCATAAACACTGTGAGTTTTCTAGAGACAAAAATATCATAAACTTTTGAATATCTCAGACAGCACTGTTGTTGCTTCTCTTAGTTTTCCTAAATGTCACTAACCTTTCATTTGTATATGAGAACTGTGAGGAGTGGGTCACCGAAGTACTTATTTTGATATATGGTTTTAAGAATCTGAACAAATCAGAAAGAGAACTCTTTCAAGAATGAGACATTGGGTTCCATAGTCCTTGAGGAAGTTTTTCTTTGTCTGCTGGAGATAACTCTGGCACCCCAACATCTGTGAGCTCTTCTCCCTTGGCTTTGGTGATAGCAGATGTCATCCCCAAGTGAAATCATTTCCAGTACCGTCACTGTTCTTTTCCATCATCTATTTGAATCCTTTTACATTTTCAAGGTACCGAGCTCTTCATTGTCAGGGACACAGGTGTCATACACTTTGTACATTTACTATGGTCCTTTTCAGAAACTGATTCTGTAGCTCCATCTCCCAGGAATGGACTAAGTTATTCCTACTCAGATAATGATATATAAAGCAAGTAACCAGTTTATTAATTAAGTGGAAAAATAATTATGGGAAAATCTTAAGAAATTTGAGTTGTTGCATTCTCTCTTCATGGTTCATTCACATGAGAAATATTTTAACAAGAAGTTTATTTGGTGAGAACGGGATTAGAGAAAGTTGACATAGGGAGATAGTTCCCAAGTTTGATTCTATCGGGCTCTTGTAAATGGATGTGTCTGGCTCCATAACAGGGGTATGTTACCCTTGGAAACAGACAGGTCCATCATTTGGACCAGGGATCTTCTTTCCTAGATGATGCTTAGAGATAGGTGTTCTTAATACTGGATTTTAAGTGTGTTCTCTTTTCCATTGCTGACTGCTTTCCCTTTTTATTGACTCACTGTACCTTAAAGTAGTGTCTTGCTGACATTGAAACCTTCCTGGTTTGCATGTGTCTGCTGTAAAGGCAGTTCCTTTATTTTGCAGTTCAGGAAGGGGAAGACAGTTGAATGCTATCATTTCATATCATTCATAGCTGCACTGACTAATTTGGTAGCCACATGGCAGTTTGACTAGGTATTTAAAGTTAAACTGATAGAAATTAAATTAAACTTTAGTTCTTCAGTCACACTAGCCACTTATGACTGGTGGCCACAGCATTGAACAGCTTAAAGTGTTGAACATTTTTATCGTTGCAAAAGGTTCTGTTGGATAGCACTGAAATGTTTATTATTACAAACTATTTTGCAAATATAAGTATAATTTGGTGTCTACTTTTATATGTCTTTATTTTTTAATGTTTGTTTCAGGTAATAGCCCAACTTTCCACTCAGATCTTCTTATAGTGACTCTAAAGTCAGCGTACTCCCATGTCCGGCTTGCAGGGATTTATTGTTCGGATACTACCTGGTGCAGTATTCAGCATTTTGCTTATGAAAAGTGCTCATGAGTTTCATTTGCAGTTCCCCTTTAGTTTACTGAGAGGACTATTTTCTTGAGGATATTAGAAAAAAATCCGGTGCATAGCCAAACTTTTTTAGTAGTAAAATTCCAATAAATATATATATATTAGCTTTTCATAATGGTAGATTGCTCTTCTCCCCCAACACTGTGCTTATTTTGATCAACTACTAATACTCTTAGAAAATGTTTATAGTCTCAGGAAAATAAATAAACCTCATGTGTATAAATAAGACTTGGGAAACAGATGATATTACAGCCAACATCCCGCAAGTTAGTTTATCTTCAGAATCTGAATATTTTTACTTTGTGCCTTCCTCTGTATTCAACAGCTGTTTTCATGGTACTATTATATTTTTTATTCGAATCTACTAACGATCAAAAACTACTTTTTAGTAGTAGTGGTCTCTTGCGTGGCAGTTTGACTAGGTCAGTGATCTTCTGACTTTTGGATTTCACTGATCAGTAAAAGTTAAAAAGAAATTTTAGTAAATGCCTAGTGTTTTCAGTTCTTTATTTTGATAATTAAGAACTACCATTTGTTATTATAATTTTTGAAAGAATATTTAAGCCTAAAACCTAAAGGATATATTTCAGAGTAACTTGAATGAACAGCTTTCTGACAGTCTGACAGTTCTTCTTACCTTTCCTATTCTATTCCTTTCAGGCACTGAATAGTCCCAAACCTAAGCTCTTCATTGTAGAAATTACCAATTTTTGTTGTTTTTTTTTTGTTTGTTTACCTCTTTGATCTTCTTACCACCCCTCTTTAGGGGTTTGAATACTGATTTTAATTTAAAGTTAGGCAAATACTATCTCTAGTCACAGAAATCCTGTGTTGTAGTCCACGCTGGTCAGAACATTTGACAAAATGGCAATTTATCAAAAAGTTAAAAACAGTCTTACCTATGCTGATTTTTATCCTTATTTTCATTTTTCTAATTCATACCTGAGTTATGTTTGTCCAAGTTATTATTCTGTAGGGGCTCAGAAGAAATGATTTATCTTTCCAGAAATGTAGGCAGAAGAAAACAAAGGGATAAACAGAAAAAGAGAAAATAACTAGTTAAGTAGATCTAGGAATCATTTTCAAAGAAAAAATGCTTAGGGACTAGGATAATTTAGCCAACTTGTCAGGAACTTAAAAGTTTTAGAAAAAAATTATAAAGTTTGTAAAAGTGCATTTTAAGGTGCCATTTAAGTTATGGACGTAATTTTTACTTGTAAAATTTTTGATGTACTTGTTGGATTTGTGAATGAATGTCTTAGAGTGTGTTTGTATAGAGGTGAATGTTCATCTATATTTTTATACACAATTGTTCTTATCATTAGAAAAGATCACTTTTTATTGAGTACTTGCATTAAAGGAAATGGATCTTGGAGCTGGGAGGAATATGATGTCACCAGGCATAGATACCAGTCTTACAGAGCTTACCCTGCAGTGATTAAGTCTTTACAGGAAGTACACATAAAAGATAAGTGGAAGAATGGGTGACTGGAGAGATCTCCTAGTAGAGATGGTGTGAGAAGAAATCTTGCAGAGTCGATAGAATTTGGGAAAATAATGACGTTCATTCCAGACTAAGGGAATATTACTGCTGTTGATTCTTGTTTTAGTCAGCTTTTTTTTTTTTTCCTGCTATGACTAAAGGATCTGACCAGAACAGTTGCAGAGGAGGAAAGATTATTTTAGCATTCATGATTTCAGAGGTCTTAATCTGTAGAAGGCCAGCTCCATTTCTCAGGGCTGAAGGTGAGGCTGAATATCACAGCGGCAGAGGGTGATGGAGGAAAGCCAGCTCCAGATACAAAATATATACCCTATGTCCACGCCCCCATTTAACTACTTCCTCCAACTGCACCTCACCTTCCCCTAGCCCCACCCAGTTAATCCCACCAGGGAACCATTTTGTTGATTGGATTAAGACTCTGGAGGTCTGATCATTTCTCCTCTGAGACTTCTTGCATTGTCTCATACGTGAGCTTTTGGGGGACACCTCATATTCAAACCATAACAATTCTACATGCAGAAATCTACCTAGTAGGTTTAGTTTATGATGAATTATAATGTTACAGCTGTATAATTATTAATTATAATGTTACAGATAAAATATAGTATAAACCATCAGAATAACCCACAAGGAACTAATAGTTCATTGAAGGAAACCTAGTCTAAAATTTGTTATAGCTGATTTTCTGTAGGAAAGTTATATTTGACATGGAAAGCTTTCGAATTCACTTATTAGACTTTTTAGTTACATTTACACGTGGTTAAACTATGCTAATGTTATTTTTAGGTTAATATTATAAATACATACATAATATTAATCTTTGCTTCTATTGAAAACTAGTTTTTCTTCTAAATAACTAAAGACTTAATTTGCTTCTATCAATATTATTGACATCATTGCAGAACCCTAATAAATTTGGTCTATGAAATGGCCTCTAAATTATATTTTATAAAATCTAAGAATTAAAGAAAAAGACTGATATTTAATATAACTTATAAAATACTATACATTATTGGCGATAGCTATACCAGAGCAAAAGAAATTTTCCTTTTTGTACTTTTTTCATTTGTAAATCTATATCTTTCCTAGAGTTTTTTTTTTGTATTTCCATTTTCAAAGATAAATTAGATCTTGTGTGTTATTATTTTGATTTAATATTTTTAATTATTTTCAGTATTGAAGATAGTTTTCCTACTTTTTACTTATTTATTTTTTGCAGTGCTGGGGATTGAACCCAGGGCTTTTGCATGTGCTAGGCAAGCGCTCTATCACTAAGCTACACCACCCAGCCCTGAAAGATATTTATTGGCCACACAATATTTCCATGCCATTGATTTCAGTTTAGTTACATTCAGTTGTGTGATGAAAAAGAATAGAAGTCACAATTTCTGTACTTAGTGTAATGGAAGAAAGAAGATGCATAAAAGTAAAGCATTTAGAGAAAAACACAATATGAAATGTAATTAACTACTTAAATGTATGATATCATCAATCAAAAAAGGGAGAGCATGATAGAGCAAAATGGCCAGGAAAGGATTCCTGGGGTATGTTAGGCATAAGGTTTTGAAAATCAAGAATAGCCTAAGTGGGAAGTCAACCTGAGAGTGGATGTGTCCCCAAAAGGCAGAGACCATGCCTGTTACCTTCACTATTTTATCTCCCTGTGTATGGATAATGGCAAATACAGCTCCTGATATATAGTAGATAATCAGTATAGAATGAATGAATGACATACTGGATAACAGTGGCTTACTGGATAATCAGTATAGAATATTATAGAATGTAGAATCAGTATGGAATGAATGAATGGCTTACTGTAGTAAGCCTATTCTTATTGATGACCTGTAGAAAAACGGTGAGAAATCTAATGTAGAGGCTTGAATGGGAGGCTCAGCTTGCACTTGATGCCATGTAAGGTACTGCTACTGCTGTTGATTTTTCAAGAAGCATATTATGTAAAGGTATATACTGGGGAAAAATGGCCTGGCAGCAATGCATTTGTTAGTAAGTGAAGGACAGAAGTGCAGGGCATTCTGAGTGCAGACAAACAATGATGAGCCAGTGCTCTTAGAAAATACTCTTAGAAATACTCTTAGAAAGAAAGAGGGAAAGGAAAAATTTTCTTGGTCATTTCTTCAGTGATCTAGTGTCTCCTGTGTCCTGGGCCCTGATACAGGAGCAGTTTCACAACTAATTTTAAAAGTTTTAAATTAAGGATGCCTTGCTTCCCGAATTTTTAAAGAGATGAAATAAGACCAAGTATCTGAAATCCTTAGTAGAGTGACCCAATAGCAAGCATTCATCAACGTTAGCTGCAATTTTTATCCAGTTTATTTTTAAAAAGGTGTATTCCCAACCTTCTTCATCCCTGTGGCCAAACTCTGTAATCCTGCTTTGAAACTTTTTTTATCTAGTCACTGGTATAGTATTTCTTCAAAACCTCTGGCCCTTTGAAACATTTTTTTTTCACTAGAAGTTATGAAACATTTGCAGAGTAGATCAAATAATATTAATGAGCCTTGTGTAGCCATCCCTCAACCTCAGCAGGTGCCATCTCAACCCACTCTTGTTCCCTCTACACTCCCATCCAGTCTCCCCCTCTTGAGTATTATTTTGAAGCAAGCCCCAGTATTTGTGCCGTTTTAGTAAGTGAAGGACAGAAGTGCAGAGCATTTCTGTCCAAATCTCTAATAGATAAGGACTTTTGTTCTTAAAGCATTATTGTAATGCTCTTTTCCTACTTAGATATTTATTCTGGCAGTTTTTCATGAAGTGTCTGTGGTACTGGGTGGTAGAAAGAACAGGACATGTAAAGAGCATAGCGAGGTAGGGATGCCAAAGATTTAGGATTAGTTAGTGTGGTGTTAAGAACAAAATTAGTGCATTTAGGTGAGATAATCAAAAGTCGGATTTGATACCTATTAGGTATGTGGTTTCCAGGGGTGAGCATAGCTGATTCCTGTTTTATCTTCGTGAATGAAAGACAAATAGTTATTAAGTCAGTATAAAGGTGAGAATTCCATTCGTTCCCCCCCACCCTGTTTTGTTTTTCTTGACTTCTGTTCTCATCCTAGATTCCAAGTCCCTGCCTATACTCTCTTACATTCCCATACATTTCCCCATATGCTTTGTAACTTCACTTTTCTATCAGTTATGTTATGTTAAAAAGTTGACTTTCTTAAAAAACATTTTGGCCCTTTTGACAATACTTGGAAATAGTGATGATTAGGCAATGAATAAATATTTAAATAGAATAGATGATAGATTTAATTTTAATTTTACACTGATTTCAGTTTAAGATCATTTTCAAAGTAAAAATGTAAAACTTTTCTATGTACATATATGAATGTACCACAATTAATCTCCACATCATGTCCAACCACAGACGGGGATCCTAATTAGAATAAGATGTACTCCAGGTTTTTATAAGTATATCAAAATAGACTCTACTGTCATGTACATCTAAAAGAACAAATAAAATTTTAAAAATATTATTATAAACAAAAATCCCATTTATCAAAGGAACACACAAATAAGTGCCACTGATTCCTGAAGTTAAATTAGAACCAAAAATGTCCCTAAATGAATAACTTTAATTCTTTAAAAAAAAAAATCCCTTCTCTTTCCCTTTTGAAAATAGGATAAGCAATTTAGCTTTTAGGTCAAACTAGAGATTCTATTATTCTTTTTGATGCATGAGTATCATCACATTAATACTGATTCAAGTTATATGTTTTTATCCAGAGTAAAAATTAGCCTTGTTTTTGTTCCTGATTTAAGCCTACAGCAGATTTTCACATCAGAATTGTAAACCCTAAAAATTAGAAATTTGTATAGAAAGGGGAAATATATATGCCTAGGACTTCAGCTTTATAACACACTCACAATTATTAGCAGTGGGATCCATGCTGTTAACTGGGGACACTGTTTGAATGTTGTGTGATAATTTATAGAGTTGATTATTCCAGCCTCAAGTGGAAGCTTAGAAGAGGAACAGCAAATGGTAAATCTTTGTCACAGTCCCTGGAGCAACATTTCCATTGGAGGCTCTGAGTTATGTGGGTCTCAACCTCTTTCCCTCCCTAGCCCTTTCTGTGGCTCGTCATCCTCATCATCATCATTCGTTCAGATAATGTGTGTTCAGAAATCACAAGTCCCCAGGGACGAGAGAGAGGGGCGAGTCCTGTTGTAAGCAAGCTTGCTGCGAACCTTTCACCTTGCTGTCAAGGTGACAAATGTTTGTCCTTAAGGGAACACTGGAGGTTAAATCACCAGTGTTTCTCTCACTTATCTTCTTCCCCATACCCAAGCTCTTAGCCAAATTTGTAGCTAAAAGAATATCAGCAAATTAGGCTACTCTTAACCTTTATGGGTCTTATTCAGAGAGTTTTTTTGTGCGTGCTCCAAGTACTAACCATATGACATACTGGTGTCTCAGTAATGAGAATTTGTGAAGTCATTATAAATTTTCATTTGAGGGCTTATTCAGAAAGAAAAAAATTTAGGAAAGAAATATTTAAACTTTTAGAGACAGTATTGGAAACTTTGCAAATACAATGTGATAAGGTGAGCAAATGACTTATTTTCATTTGCTAAGGGTGTACAGATTAATCACATAGATAGATGCCAAAGCTTGTGTGAATCCCAGGGATGGGAGTTGACCTAAATTTCTTCATTTCTTATTTTGGTCCATTCCACTCCATTCCATTTTCCATATACAAATTAAAATGATCCTGAAAGATATAAATTGATCATGTCATGTTTCTGCTTAAAATCTGTCAATGGCTTTCTCGAGATAAATACCAGAATTCCTTTTATGGCTTATAAGGTCTTGTGCCTTAGCTCCTTCTCCAGCTTCACTCCACATCACTTTCTTATCTCCAAGATCTGCCGTGAGAATGTAATACATGTTCACCAGTTCATTCATTAAACAAAAGAGGAAAGCTAGTGGAGCTTGCATTCTAGGGAGGAAATATTCTTAGTGTATGGTTTTACAATTTATTTGTATATATACTTCATATGGAGAAAATACAGTAATTTATCAATTCATGGGGGATTCTGAGAAAGGTGTTGTTGGGGAATTTCATTGCGGTATAAACATCATAGAGTGTACTTACACAAACTAAGTTGTCACTAAGCAATATAATCTCATGAGATCACTATCATATATACATATATGCAGTCCATCATTTTCTAGAAAATTTTTAGGTGGTGCATGACTGTAGAGAAAGGTGAAGTTGGAAAGGGAGAAGAATAGAGGAGTTGCAAATATGTAAAGAGTGATAGTTGACAGTCTCACCCATAAAAGAACATTTGAGCAGACACTTGAAGGAGGTGAGGGAACAAGCTATGGGTTATTTGGGGAAACAGTGTTCCTTACGAAGAGAATCCACAGTGCAAAGGTACTGAGGTGAGAGAGTGGCTAGAACAGAGAGAGCAGTGGAGAAAATTCAGATATGTGTGACAGGGGTCCAGATTATGTAGTTAAGGACTTTGAAAGGAATGTGGCTTTAGATTTGAATCTAAATGAGCAGAGCAGTAACACGATCTCTCTTGACGACCATTCTCTGGAGAAGCAACTGTAGAATTGAGGCCTGAGCAAGATGGCCAGGTAGGCCTTGGCTGCTGGAGTGGAGTCGGGAAAGCCTGGTGGCTCTCAGCAGGATGTAACTTCTGAGTCAAGCTCATTGTAGCCTCATGCGTCCTCACAGGTTGTCTCCCAGATGGCTTTTACATCTCTTTATGGGCCCATGTTTAGTGACCCACTTATTTCCCAGGTTCCAGCTTGAACATCACTTCCTCAGAAAAGTGTTCTCTAACCCTCCTTTTCCAGACCCGGTGTCTTCCTGCAGTCTCCCTGCACACAGTAAGTTCCTTTTAAGGTCTGATCAGAACTTCAAATAATTATTTGTTGACCATTTGTTTTTCTTTCTTTGATGCTTCTCCTACCCTTTGAGGGCAGGGGTGAAGTCTCACATCCTAGCAGAGTTCCTCAAATGGTCAGATGAGAAGATGAGTATGTTTGGAGTTTTCTGATTTACCCTTTTAAACAACTCATCTAAAATTTTTTTTTTGCCACAATTAATAAAATTATTTAGAAGTATGTTATATACTCTTCAATCTTCTTTAAAACTCTCTGTGGTTTAATCTTTTGTCAGTGACTCCATTGGTCATTACCATGACAGTCATGCTGTGCCTCAGCTCCCATACCAACCATGCTGACCTCATGGCATGGTCAAATGTCTTGGGTCTTTTCTGCTACACTCAATGGCTCCTACACTGCAGTGCTGTCTGCTTTGGGGTGTCTGGGCTGCAGTATTGGGCATCTCCCTTGCTCTGAGTTAACCATCCTCATGCAATCAGCCAGGTGTCTGCCCCATGCCAGACCCTGGGCTGTGCTGTGAACATACCTGGTAGGAGGAAGAGTGTGCCTGGTAAGAGCAGCCCACTGGCCTTCATTTCTGTGGATCTGAAAAGTAGTTTGATCAGATTGGTTTCAAAAAGGAACAGGTTCTGAGAGAGGGAGAGAGAGGGAGAGAGAGGGAGAGAGAGAGAGAGAGAGAGAGAGAGCGAGAGAGAGAGAGAGAGAGAGAGAGAGAGAGAGAGAGAGAGAATGCACACACGTGCCCGCTCGAGCTTGGAGAGTTTTCCTTTATGTATGTGCTCCTTGGGTCTGTATTTCTTACACATTCACAATTTACCTATTTCAAGCCATGTTAAGATGGATTTAAAAGTATATGATACACACCTATACTGCAAGTAATTTTAATATGCTTGAGAAATAAATTCAATATTTTATACTTTACTGATTTAATTAATTAGAATTAATTAGATTGATTCTGCTAATTCTTAATGAATTTTTATCTATTTGTTAAATACTAGTGATTTCTTATATATGTATAGCTTCTTAAGTTTCAACACTGTTTTAAATGTATTTTTTTTCAGGCAAGCACCAGTCACTCCTGCGAAGCAGGCACAGTACTGCTGAGCACCAATAGCACTGATGCTTACTCAGACCCTGGGCTTGTGTTCCCTCCCTGTGCCTCTGATTCTTGTAGGGGAATACAGGAAATAGTAACTTTGAGAACCTTGTTGGTTGTTGTGCAGATTAAATGAAAAGTTTGGTGTTAATAAGATATGAAGCATGTCAGTAAATACTCAGTAAATATTAATTCTCCATTATTTTTGCCATTTAATAGATAATGGAACTGAGATTCAGAGAGGTTAAGTAGTTTGTTCAAATTTACCCAGCAGGTAATGAGAAGAATCTCATCGAGGATCTACTTCCTATTATTTCTTTTACAGTCAATTTTGTATCATGTCACAGATGAAGGAGTTCCATTTTACATCAGAGGTTCATTGAGGTTATATAAAGTAGTAAATGTTTTTTTCTTTTAAAATATTCTGCAATTTGAACTTTTCAGTACTCAATCTTGACTTACATAATTTCTTTCTGATATTCATTCATAAAATGAGATTTCCCCATGTTACTACTATTCATAAAGTTATTTGTAAAGTTTATTCATAAAGTTTCCCTTAAGTAGTTAAAAAATTTGTATCTTCAATGAATTATTAAGGTCATTTACCTCTTTGGAAATTGTTTAATTTCTTTCTGTTCTGTTTTCATGCGGAGTGAGAGTACAAAAGCTGGAACTATTGGATTAAAATTATAAGGTTTCTGCTTCCTTACCTGACATTTCTTCTGTTTTGCCCTGCCTCTCCTGTTGGTTAGTTTACTTACTGGGGAACAATATAATACAAGTCCTATAGCACTCTCATATGTCCAGGCAGGTCTTAGGTGTAGTTTTCTCTGGATACTGTGAGTCCTGGATACTGCTAATCTCTATGTTGGCCCTGGCTGAATCTTAGAATAGGCTAGAAATTTGTGAAAAAGCTATATGATGGCTATTGTCATGTAAGAGCTGCATTTAATGTTCATTTATCTAGAAATCTTTATTTCACCAGAGTAGATGCTGTTGCTTCCTAGTCCTCTTGAGCTTGGCCCAATGTGAGATTTCTAGTTCTCGGCTTCCCCAAGGCTATGCCTGAGGAAGCTATTGATTAGCACTGTCGTTCTGGGTTCTGGATATTTCTGCTTCACCATCTGTTCCAAGGAATGTCCTCATATTTGACCTTCCTACCCTGCTCTTCCTCCGTTTCTGTTTCCCTTCCTGTGGTTCAGAAGCCTTTTCAGCCTGCTCTCTGGGTCATGAAGGGTTCCCTGGCATCTCATCCTGGACTTTTTCTCCATCCATGTTGGTGTTAAGCATTGGCTTTCAACTCTCCTGGACTTGATCCTTCATCTGTAATAAGCATTTAAGAACCTTAAAAAAATCTTTTTTTTTTCCTTTGAAAGATACTGAGAATATTCTTCGGTAATCTTTTCTCTCTAGGAACTGAAACCGAAAATTTGACTGTCCAAACTGAATAGTAGGGCTGGGGATGTAGCTCAGTGGTAGAATGCAAGCTTGGCGTATGTGAGCCCCTTGGTTCCATCCCCAGCACCACAAAACAAAACTCAACAAAACCGGAATTGTAACTTGCTGCTGTAGACTACCCTCACCCCATTTTGGATAATGAAATGGTTTAGTTTGAATGGAAACACTGTCAGTAATATTTATAAATGGATTTTAAAAAGATATATTTTAATATTTTCATAATATTTCTGTTAAAGGTTTTTTAAATTTATGGGACCAGATTGCTTTAGGAGCCTCTCATTCATCCTAAGTGATAAATAATAACTTATGAGGAGCAGGAACCTATAGTGAAGCAGCAGCTAGAAAGTAAAATATTGAAAACTGCATTCAGAAAAGGAGACAACAGTAGCGAGTCCATATTCATAGGTCTTCTTGGGACCCAGGCTTGGAGACACAAAGCCTTAGCTGCTTCACCAACATCTGAGGGAGTCATGGTATCATATGGAAAAACAGAAAGTTTTAATGAATAATTTTGGTTGTAAGATAACAATAAATGATTAGATTACATGAAGCTTATTTTTTTGAAGGTAGAGAAATAATTATATGTTTGACTCACTTAAAATAGTTAAAATTAAGCTGTCTTGATATCTTTAAAAGGTCATTTTGCCGTTTCTGGCTATGTGAGAATATCAGCTTATGTAGAAAATATTATTCTATAGCAATGCTAGTTAAGTGGGGATTTTCCATGTGTATGTGTGTGTGTGTGTGTGTGTGTGTATCTGTGTTTTAAAGGAAACAGAGAATTGGAAATAGTTCTTCAGAGTTCCTTCTTATTCAGTCTGATTGGGATTTTAAAAATTTGATGAGAACTATTTACTATTTGCTGTGGACTTGGAGTTCAGCTAGACATTAAGAACAAAGCAGTGAATAGCCAACACACTCTTTGCCCAAATGGAGTTTATATTTAGATGGGGAGACAGACAACAGATAAGATAGTCACATTATAATTATATGCTATGGAGGAAATAAGGAGAGAGACAAGAATCCAGAAATTGTTTAATTTTATTTCAGTTTTTCCCACTACTCCCATTTTTCCTCCTCTCAAGATAATTTTCTGTATTGGAGAAAGGCTTAAGTCCTCCATTTAAAGTTGTATACAGGGCAAATAGTGTAAGTCATTGACAGTAGATTGAGGGTCAAAATTTAGCTGATGTTTGTTGATATGTATAAAATTTTAACTTATGTTAGGTAGGCTAAGCTAGAAAAACAAGCAGTATAGTAAAAATGAACTTAGAAGAGATATTTGTGTATTTTACAAATGGTATCAGTCATTACAGTTAGGTTTTTTCTTCCATTTGTACCTGAAACAGACACTCATTGCAGAGGAAGTAGATTCTGTTATTTTTTCTCTACACAATTAATATTAATGTTTCAAGGAGATGGATACTATAAAGAATGACAACATTAATTAGTAACTTGTTTTAAAAATTATCTTTTGATAAGATAAAGGAGAATCCCTTTCAGAAGATTGTGTGAATTACTCCCTATCCATTTTAGGCCAAGTAATTATATTCTATAATGTAATTTTTTTTTGTTAGATGGACAGAGTAAAGATAAAAGATGACTATAGAGATAACAGCACACTTCACAGCTGACTGAAGCAGGTGTTAGAAATGCAGATGAAGTAGGCTGACTAAAGACTATACAAATTTGAAGTGAAAATGCCCCTGGTCTGCATGCAGTGTTCTGCACATATGAAGTTTCAGGTAGTTAAATTATTCATTTTATTGTGTGAACTAGTTCAGGAGTTAGGGAAAAGGTGCCTTTTACATTTAAACTGTTTCTTCCCTTCTTCCTTTTATCTGCACTTGACAAGCAAAACGAACTTCATTTTGTAAGTTTTATTCCAGCAAGTGAATGACTTACATCTCTCTCTCGCTACTCAGAAAAAAAAAAGTACCTAGAGTATAATTATAACACACCAATAAAAACATGGACAATTAATTTTTAAAAGAAAGGCAAAAATATAATTTATGAGCTACCAAAAATATATCTGAAAACAGAAATGCTTAAATGACAATATAAAAAAATAGAAACCAGATATTATTTCTCTTTCTTACTTTTGTAACAAAAGCCTCTAAAGACAAATAAATGTGAAAGGAACTTTGTAATTGTCATTACCATGACTCTCACCATGAAATATCTGTCAAGTGTCTATATGTGTATTTTTCTGTGCTGGGTTAAAAGATTTTTTAAAATAAACAATTTCTTCTTTTATAGTTGAAGAGTCCTGATTTTAAACAAAACAAAACATTTTTAAACATTTCATATGTAGTTTTAAAGCAGAGTTAACATCCTAAGGGAAAGGTCACAATTCCTGGAATTGTTCTTCTCTCATTTTGCTTATGTTGCATTTTGGTCTCACGGGCTGGCGGGGCTGACTGACCAGCTATGGGGCACCATGCTGGTACATGGAAGGTGATACTGGTATCAAAATACCTGTTATTGGTGAACTCAGATCACTTCAAGACACCTAGAGAAGTTTGTCACAGTTTTGAAAGGCAAATAAGAATACTTATTCCTCATTTTAGAGGTAAAGAAGCTATGAACAACATATGCCTTTTTAAGTATTTTATTGCTGTTCAGATTCAAAGTAAGGGAATGACTGAAATTTTAACTCATTCTTTATAGATGTTCAGGCTTACAGTGTCTTTCTTTTGGGATTCAGAGTTCAGTAGGCTTGGGATTGGAATC
The DNA here is from genome assembly GCF_052094955.1 of Ictidomys tridecemlineatus. Lineage (NCBI taxonomy): Eukaryota > Metazoa > Chordata > Mammalia > Rodentia > Sciuridae > Ictidomys > Ictidomys tridecemlineatus. The sequence goes on from NC_135485.1 coordinate 128,121,756, forward strand.
CTGTTTCCAACCATGATAAGCTGGGAGACTTTGGGCAAGTTAATTTGTATCTCCTGATCCAAATTTCTCTAAATGTTCAACAAGGGGACAATACTACCACCTACTCCTAGAGATTGTTGAGAGAGAGGGTATGCACAGTGTGGCTGGCACGTTGTAGGAACTCTGTGTGTTTCCCACGTGGGTTTGCTCAGGGCCTGCTTCCTGAGATCCTTCCTGATGAGTTCACCATGCTATTGGGTCTTTTTATTTGAGCAGGAGCTTTCTTTCCAGAACATCCTACCTCTGCTATAGACTTATTTTAATTTTATAGAGTCATTTAAGAAGCTATAAAGCTAAATTCCCTAACCTTTCTTTCAGTTTTAGTTGGGTTTGTAGCTAGAGATTTGGAGAAAATTTTTGAGGTATTCTGTGTTCAGTTAGCAGCCTGATATTAGAAAAGTATTAGATTTGGGGTCAGAATATCTTGATTCATCTTCTGACTCTCTATATACTGATTTTAGAACTATTGCATCTAACTTATTGGGCCTCTGTTTTTTCATCCATTTGGTGGAAATATAAAAATTCATCTCTTATCTAACCTCACTAGATGCCTGGGAGAATCAGGTGAGATATTTTGTAACTATTAAATGTTCTTCAGAGTTAAGTACATTATTGTCATCATCATACACATCATGTGTGACTCCTTCCCACTGGAAGGCACAATTATGCTATGAAACATTAAGATTAATTGCTTATTTCCACAGCAAAGGATTTCATTTTGGGTGATGCCTTATTATGAATTAAGTCTAATAATTTGATATCAGATATGAAATTGATACCATTGAAAAGCCTTGAATATTTATAAATATTAATCCTACAAAATATAGAATCCTACAACTCAGTATTATTTCTGTCACAGAGATCTGTAGGTTGAAAATTTACATTATAAGGGGAGCAATTACTATATGTCTCTGCTTCTTCACTAGTTATTATAGCACAGATTAATCCAGCATAGAATAACTTTGGGGTCAGGTGACAAATGTGCTATTTCTAATATTTTTGAATTATGGTATAATTTACATATGTCAAGTTTATCCTTTTTTAGTGTACTGTTCTGCAAGTTTTGATCTTTGTGTATGATCAGATAGCCACCACAGTGGTACAGATGTAGAACATTCCATCACACTGAAAACATGCCCCTTTGTATGTAGTGTCTCCCCCTGCCAGCCTCTGTCCTGTCAACTGCTGATCTTTTTTTCTGTCCTTTTAGTTTTGGCTTTGCCTAAATTGAATCATGTATTATGCAGCTTATAGAGTTTGACAAATATGGCTTATTTTTAATGTGCCATTTTAAACACGGTTTTGTTGTTTTTTGTTTGAAATCAAAAGTGTTTTTATTTTTTTAAAGGGATTTCTGAAGTTGCATTTTTCTTTTAGTTTGCTTTTTATATATTGAGAAACACTGGTTGGTATTCTTGACTTGGGTTTTTATGTATTTGTAGACACTCTGAGTGTCGGAAACATGAGTAGATTAGACTAATGGTGAGTGATAGCCTACACTGGCATGTTGTTGTCCTAAAGAAAACAGTTCTCTTGGCAGATAAGAAGGCAGGAATGCCTATTAGGTAGGCAGTTACTAGGGTCTCATATAGTAACTGCTTAAATGTTATATTTGATTTTAGAATATGCATATTTGGATTTGAATAAAAACATATCAGTTTCTCTCAGAAGTCAACTGCTAAAGAGTGTAAGGGAAATGGGGTGTTTTGGGATAGGCATAAAGTTTTAGTTCTATAGATCTGCAGTAAAGCAGCATATAGTTGACAATACACAGTTGTGCATGTCAGAATTTGGTAAGAGAGTAGACCTCATGTTAAGTGTTCTTACTACAAAAACAAAGGCACACAGGAAACATTGGAAAGTGTACCCTGTGCCTGTGACCTTGATTGGTTATAGCATCATGGCTATTTGCAGGTCCAGACTCATCAATTGTACTGTACACAACTGTGAAGTTCTTGCTATGTCAATTATACCTAAATAAAAACTTTTAAACAGTCATACAACTGTATTGTGAAAGAGGAGCTACAAAGTTGCCTTCTCTTTTCAGGTATGCTATCTGCCTCACTTTTGATAGTCTGATTCCTGCGTGCATTGAGCTGTCCTGCTCACCTGTGAAGGGAAAGTGAGGGGCAGAAAAGGGCCCATCATCAGCACGGTTTGGGCTTATATAAGAGAGGCCCAAAAGCATAGTAACCTCATAAGGAAGGATCTTAGGAGGCAGGCACTGAGCAAACCCACATGGTAGCTGACTTATGTGTCAAGTTCTCTGGCAATTAATTCATTAGGTCTGCATGTAGTTGCTTCTTGTGAGTAGTCAGTAGCAGAGAGGAGACCAGGTTTCCGGGCCTGAGGAGGCTTATCCCTGCAGAGTACTGTGTAGAGTTTATGAATGAGAATGTGGAACTTTAGGTCTTCTGTGCTTCAAAATAAGTAGATGCAACGCCTAAGGTAGAAACAGGAAATGACTTCATGTATTAGGTATCTGGTTTTTAAAACAAAATTAGAAGGCAAAAATAATACCAAAATTTGCTCTGGAATTCCTTAGCCTAGAGGCTTGTGATACTTATAGTTAAAATTTACTGTATAATTAGATATGGGTTTTTGTAGAGGGAATGACAGTAGCTCTCACTTCGTTTTCAAAGATTAAGAAGTGAGAATCAATTGAATGTTAATTAACCCAGATTTAAAGCAGTCTTCCAGATCTTATGAGTTATTCTAGGAGATTGCAGCTCCTAATTGTCCTATGACCTGGTAAGCTATTTAAATTGTAATTTTCCTTTGTTATACAAGGTGCTTTACAGTTTGTACTATGTATATCACAAATTGATTTATGGAAAATTGTATGCTTTTCTACAGAATATTCATCAGCCCTGAGTCCACAAATTCAGTTTTTCCTTCAAAGAATTTAAAATATATTTTATGGGATAAACAAAATGATATGCTATTTTATAGGTAATATTGCAAAGGGGCCATAAAATTCTTTCTTCTACTTCTGAGATTGTATAGAATTAAGAGTAATTTAGTTAAGCCCAGGCATGGTGACTGTGAGAAATAGAAAGTCCATTTTCAGAATACGCTATTTAGTCTTAATTGTAAAATTGTTGAGGATGCAAGAAAAATCAGCTGAAGAGGAACTAGAGCAAATGGTTTCCAGCAGTTAACACAGTTAATATAACAGATTCACAGCCCCCTTGACACACAGGAGGTAAGGAGGAAGGGGCCAGCCTGACCCACACAGATAAACTTCAAATTTGTCAAAATGTACTCCTTCCCAGAAAGGGCTTCTGCCACCAGGGAACAAAAGGAGGTGGGAACAACTAAAGGTATATTTGTTTAAATAACCCAATAGGCAACAGTAAATTGGGTTACCTTTGGGAAGACTGTGTACCCCATAATACTCAGCCACCAAGGAAGTGGGGAAGGGACCCCTCTAGAGGATAAAATGCTGATCATAACAGCCCAGGGGTGTGCCCCCTGTCCCCCAGTGTTTTGCAAGATTGTCATTTAAGTGAAGATTCATTGTACCGTGCATCTTTTAGTCCATTTGGGGGAGTTGGACAGGTGAGCATGTTTCTTATGGTGACACACATATATAATCCCACCTTCTCAGGAGGCTGAGGCAAGAGGATCCAAGCTGGAGGCCAACTTGAACAAGCTTAGTGAGAACTTGTCTCAAAATTTAAAAAAATTTTAAAGGGCTGCCAATGTAGCCTGTTGTTTTATAAGCTGCCAAAAAAAAAAAAAAAAGAAGAAGAAGAAGAAGAAGAAAAAAGAAAAAGGAAAAGATGATTTAGTTAAAATAATACTTATTTACTAGTAGCTCTTACAGAATTTGAATATCAAAGATATTAGGTTAGCTACCTAGTTATGCTTGTAAGCATAACAAAATGGAAGTGATAGAGAAAGAAAGCTGGACAAAAGAAGTATTTTTCTCTACTGTAAAATCATCCTTGGTATTCCTTTAGATGTGTGTTTAAATATACCCTGCCCCCCCAACCAAGGATGAAGCTGACAGCATTTTCCAAATTGATTTTCTATCTGTAACATTCCAACTGTATTTCAAACCTCATTAAAGCCCTTTTCATCATTTCTCTGACTCCATTAGTTATGGAAGCCTCTCAAAATCTGGTTTCTCAGTAAATTTCATTATTGTGGTTACCAATTCATTATAAAATGATCAGAGGAGTAGGAGGGAGAGGGGAGGAATTGACATATGAGGACAAAGTGAAAGATTAGGACTCCTTGGCCTAGAAGGTAGAAATCTATCAAATCATAAGATGGTATGGAGGTATGGATAAGGTGAGCATGATCAGGATGGTAGATCTGGAAACAGAAAGTTGGGGTGACATTCTTAAAACTTTCTTGAAAAAGAAGGTCAGATACCAAGCAGAAGCAGGAAACTAATTTAAAAAGCTATGGATGAATTTATTTCACAACCATTGAGAAATTCTAAGAAATTTATCTTCCTATAAACTCTGATCAGACTTTAATTAATTATATTATAATGCTAAACATAATTTCTTATTATTTATATTATTACATTCTCTGGGACATTCTTAAGGATCAGAATTTTACACTGGTTCTAAAATTACTGGTAATTACTTACTTACTAGTAAGTAAATCTAACTTGGCCAGATTTATAGGGTCAGATGTAGAAAGATAATCCCTATTCTGTTTTGGTTGGAAGCAGTCTGGCAAGACTTAAGACTAAAATCACTACAGAATGCAACTATAGAGATCACATCTTTAGTATATTCTTTACAGTGGTACCTCTGGGAACTCATCCTCTGAAAACTAAGTGCTTTCATATCCAAAGTTCATGTAGCAGAAATCAACATATAGATAGGGATGTTTTTATCTTTAATACATATACAATTCTTAAAGATCAAGAAGAAATAAATACTCATAGAAAAATGAGTAAAGATCTTAAATTGGCCATTCACAGAGAAGCAACTTTGGATGAGCAGCATACTTATGAAAAGGTCTAGCTGGACTGGTAACCACATCATTGCAAAGAAAAGATGGTAATTCTCATCTTTGAAATGGTCAGGTTTCAGATTTACATGACCTATTGGAAATGGAAAGATGTGGAAACACACATTGGTTGTATAAATAGTTGGTGTATAAATAGGTATAGTCTTTAGTTGGTAGTTTAGCAATATGAATAAAAATTGAAAGCAGAATAATAACAGCAATAATAATAGCATCTATCAAAGCCACCTTGGACTTGGTATTATGTTAAACACTTAGCAAGAATTACATTTCTTCCTCACAATAATTATTATTGCTCCAATATTTAAAAGTGATGAAACCAGGATCCAAAGAACATGCCCCCCACCCTAGAAAGATTTTAAGTGAATTCAAGATTTGGATTTAGCCAGGTGTGGTGGTACGTGCCTGTAGTCCCATTGACTTGGGAGGTTGGGTCAGGAGGATCACAGGTTCAAGGTCAGCCTCAGCTACTCAGTGAGACCCTGTCTCAAAATAAAAAGTAAAAAGCATGGGGATGTGGTTCAGTGGTAAAGCACCCCTGTATTCAATCCCCAGTACCAAAATATAAAATAAAATTAAAAGATTTAAATTTACCTTTTTAAAACTCTAGATTTTAGGATATAATCACTTTGTCATTCAGCTTGGTCTTGTTTAATTAGTTTCACTTCTAGGAATTTATGTCAAAAAGACATTTATCACCTGTCCAAGTTCTACACACAAGAATATGATCAACTTTCATAATTAGCTGCTAAATACACAAGCAGATATGTGAAATGTAGCCATGGGCATGTTCAAAGTAGTTAGCTGGCACTGAGATCACTGAATAATCTAGAAACCTGTAAGGCGCCCCTCAGTGAAAACCATACCAGAAAAACCCTACTCATTGGCCAAGATAAGTGAGAGTGTCATCCTAGTCTGTTACTTTGTATGAGAGGAAATAAGTCTCTCTGGGAAAAAGTCATACCTGTGTTACAGGTGATTGTAGAATATCAATTTATGCCATTTCCAGGGGGCTAGAAACTCCAGGCCTAGAAGTTCATGTTGAAACTAGTTCTTGTCAGGAGTTAGAAAGAGAATGGCTGAGAAATTTTCAGAATTACTGAGACACAAATCCTCAGGTTGAAGATCATAAGTTCTAAGCAGTCCATTTATAAAAGAATCGACACTTGTGTATATCCTAATAAAACTTAAGTACGACAAGTTCTACTACAACTGAGAGCACTACTAGCAAGAGCAGGCACTTAGATAGTGGACGTTGTGCCTAGGAATCTTCTAAGTACTTTATATATATACAGTCACCCTGACCTGAGGGTGCTGCTCAGCAGTAGAGCACTTGCCTGGCATCAAGTACAAGGCCCTGGGTTTGATCACCAGCACCTCTAACATAAAAGAAAAAGAAGAAAGGAAGGAAGGGAGGGAGGGAGGGAGGGAATAATGGCAAGGGGAAAAAGACTGTACGTGTTTACTACAGACATAATTTTTTTTCTGAATATTTTGGACACATGGTTGGTGATATCTGTAGGTGAAGAACTTGAGGATATGGAGGGTTCATGTACTAATTCACTTACTTGTAGATATAGGGTCATTATTATCCCCATATTATTGAAAAGAAAAATAAAGCAGAAAATATTCACAAAATTTCCCCATGACCACATAAGCTAATATGTGGCCAAGCATGGATTTTAACTAAGATATTCTAGGTCCCAAGTCTATATTTTTAACCACTGCACATACTGTTCAAAGAGGAAATATTTAAAACTACCAGAGTGAAAAAAAAAAAAACAACAACCTTCTTTTGAAGAACAACAACAACAACAACAAATTAGTCTGACAGCTGATTTCTCTAAAGCAATAATAGCAGCCAAAATAAAATGGAATATCTCCAAGGAAAAATGACTACTAGCCTGGGAGATTAATCCCAAATAACAGTCCTTCAAAAGGGAAAGTAACCTCTTCCTCTTCTTCCTGGTCCCCTGACTCCTCCTACCTTACCTTACCTTACCTTACCTTACATTTTCTTTAAAAATTCTGTTTTGGTTCTTTCCCTCCACTTGAGGAAGCCAGGGTTGGGACAGCTTGTGGTGCTGGGGCTGATGTGGTGACGGGTCTTGGTAGTGGCTAAGGTTAAGAGGCTGTGGGAGCCAGTGGACAGATGAGGGATGGAGGAGTAAATCCAGGGTAATGGGAATCTGTTTCTCACCATTGGGAGCACAAGTCTAGAAAGGGTGGAGACTAGAATAAGTTCTGTGCTGTTGGGTTGGAGTTGTTGCTATCAGTATGGGCTCATGCTTTTTAAATAGACATGGGTAGGTACATAAAGAATAAATAGAGGTGTTTGTGTACACACATATATCTTTCTGTCCTGCGTCTGCTAAGAGTATAAAGTCAATTTTACCCTAGTGACAGTAAGCATACCTAGCACTCCAGATCTTGGTTTCTCAATGATGTTCTCCACCAAAGAACTATTATGTTTGCAAGTCACTTTAAAACCTGAAGATTGTGTGTTTATGTGCATGGCTATGTGTGTGTGTGTATATGTCTTCCAAAGTGATTGTGTGATTTCAAGTTATTTTTCCATCCCAAATAGATCTTTATACTACCTAATTATCATCCTTTAATCTTATTTTTTTAAAAAATGCTTCATAAATTTTATTTTTTATCTGGTTTTTAGCTTAGTTGACCTGTGCAAAAAAAAAAAAAAAAAAAAAGCTGATTCAAAGCATCTCAGGTTACACATAAATTTCAGTTATATTTGACTTATTATTTTCATAAAATTTCTTCCCAATTGAATACATTTTAAGCATATTTAACTCATAATGTATTGTGATGGGAGAGGGTGATATTTAGGATCACGCAGACTTCCTTTATGACTCAGTTCTGTTTCTGTGTAGCTGTGTGACTTAGGGCAAAATTCTTACCCCTCTTTCATCACAGGATTGTTTAAAATATAGGAAAAGCCTAAGCAGAATAGATGTCATGCAAGAAGCATGCAATAAGACTTGCCTTCTTTCATTTTATATGTTTTATTCTTTTTCTTGTCAAAAGTGGCCATATAGCTCTATTGGGCATAGGGATATACAAAGCTTATTAATAAAGAACCATAGTGAGAAGACTGTGTCCCTGCCCTTTTGTTCAAATTTGGCCTCTCTCCTTGTATCTCATTCTTACCTTTGTTTCTGTAATTAAGTCATCCATCATCATCCAGAAGATGAACCAAGCCAGACGGTGGCCATAATTTGCGGGGAGGATGAGGGGGATGTGGAGGGGAAGGGGGGGTTGTAAGCACTGAGAGCCACTAAAATGCCAGAACCCCCTGTAAGTGGGGAGGTTAAAATAGGACATCTTTCCAAACAGAAGACGGCTATTGTCTGCTGTCAGAGTCACTTATGATCTCCAAGAAAAATACTCATTGATCACAACTGAATGACTCCGCCAATGCCTCTCTCTGACTCTTTCCTTGGCAAGCAGATTTTAGCTCCTCTGAATATACGGGACATTCAGTGTTTCAGTTTCTTTTCTTTCTTACATTGATGTCTTCATTTTGTTTCCTTTGGGAGGGGTTTGGAATATTTTCCTTATTGCTAGCTTTTGTATCTACTTTTATAGAAGTCTGTATTCCCTAAATATGGATATATATTTTTGCAATTTTTATTGAATATTAATTCATTTCTATGTCTTTATATTCCTCTTTTTTTCAGTATCTTTAAGTTCATACTGATGATGCAGGTTTTAACTAAACTACACTCATAGAAGGTAGGAGCTCTTATTGACAGCCTGTCCATTCATGGCTGTATTAGATGGGAACTATAGTAAGTTCAGCAGGACCTGAAGCTTAGCCTGCTCTTTTTGGTTTGTTGGAACCAAACTTTTGGAAACATCCCACAAGTCTAGGATTAGGTTTGCTGCCAAGCAAGAGCTCAATCGCTGAAATTCTGAGCCCATATCTTGAGTTCCAATCCTGACACATGACTTTCATCTAATAGATGTTAAATGTTTCATTGTTTAATATACCAGTGACTCAGTAGCTCAGGATTCTGCTTTCCATCACTCATATTTGTATTTGTACTAAAGCCTAAAAACCAGAATAGAATTGACCATGAACCTCTATTGGGTCATGCTGTGGTAACACCTCTCAAGTTCTCCTCCAGCCACTGCCCAGTTTCACTTCTCAAGCACAATTTGAAACAGCTGTTCCAATCTCCACTTCTGACAACACCCTCTTCCCAGTTTCTGTAATTGAGCCTCCGTAGCACTCTACCCAGCACTTGACTCTGCTCTTCTCAGGGTCCCCAGTGACCGATCTCCTTCTTGCCAAATTCAGTAGTGGTCCTCCTGTCCTTGTCTTCCTCAAACACGTGGCACTGGTGGACACCACTGACCGCTTGCTCCTTGCAGCATGTTTTCCTCTTCACCTCCATGAGGCCTCCTTCTTTTGGGGTCTCCATCTCCATCACTGAGTGATCCTCAGTTTCCCTCACTGGGCTCTCTGTTCTGCATGTCCTCTAAATGTGAGATCACCTTAGGGCTTGGTTATGGCTTCTGGTTTTATTTTTTCTGTCTCTATTATCTCCTTAGAAAAATTCATCCAATCATGGTTTTATATCACACCAAAATCTTTGTTATATAAAAAAAAATTGACATCTTCAGCTCTGTGGGACATCACATAGGCATTTCAGGCTTGCCATGTGTGAATTAGAAGTCTTGATCTCCCCATCCTTAAACTGTTTCTTCCTCTCTCTTTCTTTTTTCGGTTAACTGCCCTACCCATTACTTGGATTTAGGATTGTTTCTCAGCCTCTCCTTTTCCATCATCTTCCCCTCCCCATATCTGATTCATCAGAAAATCCTATTAGGAATTTCTACCTTCAACATGTATCTTCACTGTCACTGTCCAAATCCAAGATGCCACCAGCTCTTGCCTGTTGTGCTAGTTATTATTCCCCAACTGGTTTCCCTGCTTCTTTTCTAATCCCCCTAAAATTCTGACTCTACCGTTCAGCTAAAGTAAGCTTTTTAGCATGTAGACCTTACATTGTGCCACCAGACCTCCCAACTCTTCCCAGTGTCTTGTTGCCCTCAGGGTAACGCCTAGACTCCTCAGCCCAGCCAGCAGAACCCCGTTTTCCAGCCCTGTGCTCCAGGCCCAGTCTTCCATCATGCCCCAGGCTCAGCGCACAGAGCAACACAGATTTTCTTCCCTCAAACACAGGGAGCCTGGCTTCTCCTCGGGCTCTGCGCCAGCCGTGCCCTCTGTCCCAATTCTTCATCAGCTCTTGCCTAGTCCTCCTTGCATCCTCCTGGTCACTCAGGTGGCAGCTCCTCCCTGAGGGCCTCCTGGGCACTCTTAATCCCATCAACCTGCTTTCTTTTCTTCACAGTCTGGTTCCCACTTTCAAAAGGTGCCTTGTTCACTTCTCTCCTGTCAGGCCCCGCTAGATGCAAATGCTGAGAGAGCAAGGTCCTCGACTGCCATTTTTACTGCACTATCTTCCCTGCATACACAGTGCCTGAAGCCCGGTGTGGCTAAATATAAGTAGAGTCAGTGAACCACTCTCCGGGACTCAGCTGGGACAAGAACCCTGGGACTCTGGAGTCTCCCCAGTCATTGCTCCGTGCTCCTTAATCACATGTAGGGTTTCACCTCTTCCATAATGGCCACCTTTTCTCTTCCCCCAGAATGGACTCATCTTTTGTTTCTGTCTCTAAACAGCTTTTACAAAGCCACATTTCATTCTTCCTGTCTTTTGACATCACCCAGAGATTTTTTTTCTGAAGCATAGTAATTTCAGCACGCTTTAGTCCCTAAGTCTGTTTCTTATTATATCAAATTAAAGGACTTCCTGATCACTGGCCCAAGGCTTGTCTACTTTTCTTACAACAAATGTAACACTGTTGGTAAGATGTAGATCTACTGTAGATCCATCTTTGTTTTTTATAGCTTTCTTGATATTAATTTTTTGACTTCTTTTGTGATAAAGAATCTTTCAATACCACCTCTCTGTTTTAAACCATAAAGATAACTAAATATTTAAGCTGTAGTGGATGCCTGTATTTATTATATTTGTGTGTCTCAGTGTGTGTAAGTGTATGTGATAAGTACTTTTTTCGCATGATTCTTTCTTATATCCTAATTGGTATTTCATTGCCAAAATGAATATGTCAAATTGTAGCACGCTGACTTCTGTCAAGAGATTTACCTGTGTTTTTCAGTACAGAGTGAGTCTCTTTTCCCTAGTTGTTCACAGGCACTTACTCTTGCATGCATATAGCCACATTTTCAGAAGTCTCCAGAAGCTCCTCAGAGTTGTTGTGTTCTGACTGCATGATACTGTAGAAAATACCAATGCTGTATCAATAACGCGTGGAACCTGTGTGACACTATACATCTGGGCTGCCTGAAGAGCTGACTAGCTATGTAACTCCACCTAGAACTTCTTTTGTTATTGCTCTATGCGGTTTTCCCTTTAGCTTTCGTTCCCTCCCTCGTTTTGTATTATTCAGTGCTACTCAGAATTCTTAAGGTGTTTCTTCCACTGTCCTATTTTAAAGCCACTTCAGATTAACTCACTGTAAAATGACTGGGCATCCTGTTGCAATATCTTATTAGCTCTTGAACAACCCATAGGTTAATGGTTCAGCACTGCTTTAGTGTAAGGGAACTGGCCATAATGAAGAGTTCCCTGGGAGTGACCTCCCTCTGTGACTTTAAGTTCAGGAGTGGTGTAGATGAGAAGCTTCCAGCTCCCCATCTGTGGAAACCCTGTGCAGATAGTCTCTGGTGCAGTCTGGACCATTGTCATGGTTTCTGCAAACTGAAGGAAATGGTCCCCACAGCAAAGACCAAAGAAGATACCTGTGAACAAGATTATATATATTATGAGGGCTGTGCTTCTAAAGCAGACTTATCTTACCCTGAAATTCCTGGGTGACTTTGTTGTTGCTTGTAGTTGTTAAGCTGGAAGAAATTCCCAGATGTCTGAAAACTTTTCTGACATTATTTTAATTGACAAATACTCTGCAAGTGGCCCTGCTTTGAAATAAGTATTATTTAATCCACAGTAAACCATCTTTTAGCTCTCACATCAGTCTTGACTTTATTAAAGTCAAAAGTAATGTTTAGGGAGGGTAAAATCATAAATATGATTCATAAATACTTAAAAAAACAACAACAACAGAGCTCCTAGTTGAATAGAAATCCCACTTAGAATTGTAGTTTATCTTTGAAAGAAAAACTTCTGGGATTGAGGGTAAACCAGTTTTAGAAAAGAAATCAAATATTATAGAATTTGAAAATCTAATTTAGTATATATTAGATTAATGCCCTGTAAAATCCCGAAGTCTGAATTCAGTTAGCAGGGTGTTTGACTTAATTCTCTTGTTTCTTTTCCTTCCTATTCTTTTGTTATTTGTGTTTAAATCTCAGTGACTTTTTCTTTTATGGGTTTAAACATTTAGTACTTCATTTCTAAAGGGGCCAATCCTTCCTTACTTTTCAGGGAAGTTTTGAGGAAGTATCGGTCAGGAATGTGTGTGTGTGTGTGTGTGTGTGTGTGTGTGTGTGTGTGAGAGAGAGAGAGAGAGAGAGAGAGAGAGAGAGAGAGAGAGAGAGAGAAATCACTCTCTTTATGAACACATACATAATCTTATAATTTTACCAATGTACATATATTTTGCTTGCAAATAAGCAAGGATTTAAAAATTGTGTTCATAAAGAGCAAGGTTGATAAAGGCCTTTTCATATATCTGTATCCTAATGTGTTTTTGTTTTTTAAAAACATGCTGAAGCTGATTGAAATAAATTTGATTTTCACTTGTGCCACAAAACTGTAATTCCTTCAAAAATGTGTCAATATGCAGTATATTTAAGGTGATGTCAGCAACAATTCCTTCTTTATTTAGAGTAATGTAATCTAAAACTATCAGCCTTTTCTGCTTTCATGAGCTTTTGACTCTCTTGCCATAATGCTCAAAGTAATTCATTTTGTTTAGAGCTTTGGGTAAAATGTCCATCACTAGAGGGAACTTATTTATTTATTTATTTATTTAAATATGTGCCTTCTACTAAAGGCTTTTCTACCTATATCTGTGTTTCTTTTAATTTTCTGAACCCTTTGAATTACTTTTGTTTAGTTAGTTCTTTATTTAAAAGTTAATATAATGGTCCCCTTCAGTGGCCAAAGAAATTAACCAAGCACCAAGATTGAGATTGAAATTACATGCCAAATGCTATCAGAATCTAGTTACCCTATCAATCCTCTTCAGATGGACATCACTAGGTAACCTTTTGGATGGGTCTGAGTCAGAAAGAAGAAGAAATAATTAATGTTGGAAGGCTGTGTGAATGTGTGTGGGAGGAACCTAATTATTCTATAATGAGAACAATCCATGATACATATATTTAACAAAGAAGAATGATCAGTGTCTCGAATTCAGAAACTAACTTGGCTTATTTTTATGAGGAAATTTTAATTAATTTTTATGATTATGATTTTCTAAAAAGTCCAAATTGAGCAAGAACAAAATGGCATATATGGTTATCTACAAGTGAGGCATGGAGGGATGGGGAACTTGAGGGATAGAAAAATACATTGAAAATTTTAATAAACAAAGTAGAAACAGGCTAGCAAGATATTCATGCTGTGCATACACATTTGGTTTTGTTTAGGGGTTTTGGTTTTTTGTTATGTACTGGGGATTAAACCCAGGGTCTTGCATGTGCTAGGCACACATTCTACCACTGATATATCTTCAGCCCTTTGCGTTTTTAAAATTTTGAGACAGGGTCTTGCTGACTTGCCCAGGCTGGCCTCAAATTTGAGATCCTCCTGCCTCAGCCTCCTAAGTATCTGGAATTACAGGTGTGTTCCATGTGCCACCACGCCTGTCCACGCTTGTTTTGATTTTTCATTTAAGTCAGTACATTTCATCACTAAAGAGCATGTTTGATGTTATTATATGTTGGCAGAAGATATATATCTGCACATTACTCCAGTTTACTCATAAGCAACCGTTTTCATTTATTTGTGAAGTGAATTGTTTTCTTATGTTCATTCATTATGAAAAGTACTGAGGACATGAGGTGGACACAAAATGTATCCAGTTAAAAAGCTTGCCCTGGATCAACTTTTGGCTTCAGCCGGGAGACATGGGCACATAAATATAAGAAATAAAAAATAGTAGGCACTGCATGTTTTAACAAGGTAGCATGTAATGGAGGAAGGTGTGACTTAGTAACATAGAGTGGGAGTTCAGAGATTTAGGGGGGAAGATGGAAATCATCTGGGATTGTTTCATGGAAGAAGTAGAGGCATTTACTGGAGAACAATATTTCCTTTAAATATTTCTGATAGCCAAGCAAAATTTGTTTATGTCTAATGAGGCATGGATTTTTAAAAATATATAGAGTACAAATGCTCATATGAATAAGAATATGGAGAAATGTGATCCCATGGGAAAGAAAAAGAACTTAGAAAGAAGGTATCTTTCAATCTTTCCCCAGTTCTTCCGTATTTTCATTTGGTTGTGTTGTTCATATTTATGTGTGTATACATGGTTGGCCTCTGTGAGCTTCCTAAATTAATATATTGCTAACAAAAACGTTTTAGACGTTTGTCTTGGTGTTTTCATATACATTCTGATGTAGCCTAACTGGTCATTTGCAATGTGTGATTTAAATTGTAATATTTATGCTCTTTGGAAAATTTTTCCTGGCAAGTTTCCTCATATCCTTGGCCATTTCAATACTCATTTACTCACTGTAGGAAGGAAGAATAGGAAATGAGACCTGTTTATTTTGTTCTGGTGGATAAAAAATTTAATGAGGTAGGATGCTGAAATAAAGACTGAAAATAAAGAATGAAATCAAGCTTTCATTCAAATTATAACCATGGTTTATAGCAATTTGAAATTTGGTGCTGACTTTCACCAGTCCTCAGAGTCAGTGGAATTGGCCTTATGTTCTAGGTTTGAGAAAATATGTAACCACTCTATTTAGATTTCCTGAAATAATACAGAGTAATACTGAGTCTGTTTAGATGCAAAGGTTAGCTATATTCATTGAGGTAGTTGTTCTAAAGGCTTAGAAACAATTTTACTTTAATTATACATACTATTTCAATGAGATTTTTACAAAGTAGGCTATGAAGCCTACTTTGAAAGCTATAGATAACTGAATTTTCAAAAGGTGCCCTGATGACTCTATACCATGTACAGCCAGAGAAATGAGAAGTTGTGCTCTATTTGTGTACAATGTGTCAAAATGCATTCTACTGTCATGTTTAACTAATTAGAACATATTTTAAAATTAAAGCAAATGAATAAAGAAAAAACCACACAACAACAACAAAATGTGCCCCGAGTAATTGTACACACCGCATTGCCTTCCCCTACAGACCTTTCATGTAGTTCACATTCAGGCTATGTTTACTGTGAACTTGTGTGGACTGCATCTAGGACTTAAAAATAATTTAGACCTATTTGAGCTTTTTTAAAAATATATCTTTAGGTGTAAATTGACACAACATCTTTTCATATATTTATTTTTATGTGGTGCTGAGGATCAAACCCAGTGCCTCACAGGTGTGAGGCAAGCGCTCTGCCACTGAGCTACAGCCCCAGCCCCTCTATTTGAACTTTTTAAATTCAGCCCTTAAATCGGCTGGGAAGCAGTGTATCGCAAACTATTTTCAATTAGTGTCTCTTTTCTCTGTGTAGGAATTACTGAGCGTGCCATGCTGAGTAATTTCAAAAGGAATATTGCTTCCCCTGTGTTCCCAGCACACACACACACACAGTGCCTCTCCCATAAGGAACAGGGTGACAGTTTCTGCCTTCATGGAGGTTAGTGTGGAAAGCAGACATTAAATAAGCTACTGATTAGGTGATGGTTTCACCAAAGGGTAGAAAGATGTAAAGAGACAAGGTAGTAGGTAGAGCACCTCTGTCAGTTCCTCCTCCACCATTAAAGAACTGAGTGATTGCACATGTTCCTTAATCTTTCTAGGATTCATTTTGACATCTGTAAATAGAGGTAATAATAACGAGGGTTGTGAAAGCTAAATTTTAAAAATGCATATAAGGGGTAGGAGACAGTGCCTAACGCATAGTCACATGTAGTAATTATTATCTATCATTATTAATTTATTCATTTATTCTGGTGGGGGGAGAGGTTCAGGGAAAACTTCTGTGAGCAATTTTGATCTCAACAATGGGGGAATCTGCTAAGTGGAGAACATTTCAGAAGTGAGAACACCATGTTCAAAGGCCCTGAGGCAGGATTGCCACGATGTTTTCAAGGAATTAAAGAAAGCCTTTGCACCTTGAGCTCAGGAAATGAAGAAGAGAGTGGCTGAGACTAGGCTGAGGTAGGCAGGGGTAGTAGATCTCATAGAGTCTTGTGGCCTTGTTAGAGGATTCCTGATGTTTATTCTAAGGGCAATCTGGAGAATTTTCATCAGTGAATGGCATCATTCGATGTGAGTTTAGGAAGACTGTGTTTGCTTTAGTCTTGAGCAGTGTTCTCCCATCTGGGAATGGTTCGGTGATGGAGCTCCGGCTTAGTATGCGCAAAGCCCTAGAGTCAATCTTCAGCACTCCCCACCTTCCAAAAAAAGGAATTAAGGATATGGATTGTCCCTTAAAGGACTTTCTGGGAAAATAAATATTGGTGAATATTTTTGCTAGTGTCACCTTCATGAGTGACAGTCCCTGAGTTAATAGTGACATAGTTGACACTACTAATTTTTCCTTTTTCAGTAAGTCTGAGGGTCATAGTATGTGAATATGTACATGTGTGTGTACATCTTCATCTGTGTCCCTTACACACACACACACACACACACAGAGTCTCTCCTGCAGGGAAAGAGCCAACATGTTTTTCTTTCCTTTTTCTGCTTTCTCACTATTCAACTTCAATGTCTTTTTAAGAGATGAGGAAAATTGGACAAACTAACCAGTCCCTTTCGTCTATGAGGTCGGGTGACATCATGAGGCCTGCTCTTCCTGTGAGAATGCAGCGTGTTCTATTATGCATAATGACTTTATAACATAGATTCAAAATTCCAGACACTGCAGAGGTGCGGCAGGGTCCTGTGTTGTGCGTGTCATGATGAACGCAGCAGTCGCACACATATACAAGAATAGATCATACTGAGCATCCCCTGAGCTCCGTTTGCAGACAAGTCGTATCTCCACCATGACAAAATTCCCACAAGATTTTGAATTATTAATGTCTTGGAATCTGCGGGATTCAGCAGATATGTTCAGTGTTATTGATGGCAAACTTTATCTCTTTTATTTCTGAGACATAATGAAATAGGGAGTCCCTCAAATAACCACAGTTAGTGTTTAGGCTAATTTTGTAGGGGCCTGTGGGCTTTTGCCTTAATATGTATAAATAAGATTTTTCTCTCTCCCAGCAGATTGCATGGTAGATAGAGGGAGAAAGAATTGGCACTAATTTATGAATCTTCCCAGCCTTCTCTGTGCAGTATACCCGGTGAGGGCAAGATGCTCTAATTACACTTACTACATGAATGAGAGCTTTTAATGACAATTACTGATTAGAGTTGGGATGTTTGGGGACCTTAGAGAAGTGTATTGACTCTCAGAAGACAGCAGTTCCTTTGGATACCTCAGTCCCTACGAGTTGTCCAGCCACACAATGAAACTCAGCTCTACCGACTTGCCCCCAGTACTGGAGCAGACTGAACTGCGGGGCTGAGACACACTTTGTTTCTCAATCAAATTAGGTCAAAGAGTTCAAGAATTTGGTTTGCTTTTAGCAGCGTCTTTACACTTTTTCTTCCTTGGTGATGATCACACAGATTGTTTTCCTGTTTGGTAACAAGAATAACCCATAGTCCAGAT
The DNA here is from genome assembly GCF_052094955.1 of Ictidomys tridecemlineatus. Classification (NCBI taxonomy): domain Eukaryota; kingdom Metazoa; phylum Chordata; class Mammalia; order Rodentia; family Sciuridae; genus Ictidomys; species Ictidomys tridecemlineatus. The sequence continues at coordinate 128,139,654 of NC_135485.1, forward strand.
GCTCTTTTTAGACATTGATTTGCACTGTCACAAATGGATACCTGACATTGTTTTCCTCTTAACACATTTGCAGTGTTCAAACTTGGGAGCCAACACTGAAAAGCTCTGGTATATTTTATATAATATGTATATGAGAATTGTAATGAAGATTTAAGAAATTACAATTTTAGTTAGATAGGTAAGTAAGTTAGTAAGTTCTTAGGTGCCCTTGCACAGAAGGGTGTCTAAAGATAACAGTAATTTATAGTATCTTGCCACAGTCCAGAAGAAAGGATCCTGAATGTTTTTACTATAAAGAAATGATAACTGTTCAAAGATATGTATATGTTTAATGTTATTTAAACATTTCTCAAAGCATATATGTATTGAAACCTCAATTGGTATCCCAATAATATGTTCAAAGTTTGTTTTATATCTCAATTAAAAAATAAAGAAATGTACTAACAGCATGAATCTGTGTGGTTTACTTGTCCTTTTGGAGCAGAGCAGATGACATATTATGTGCATGCCACATTTTTATCAACACGAGCATTTCATGAACACAGCACACTGACACGTAACTAGCAGGACGACAGAGCCCTTTCTAGCTTCAGCATGGCCCTCTCAATGAAAGATCAAGCTTTGTTTGCTTGCTTGCTTTTCCTTTTCAGGTTGCATTGGTTTCTTTAAAAACCCCTCTCGCTTTAATACTTCCCACCTTTATAGCCATTTTTATTTTCTTTACAAATTTTCTATCTTCATGCTTGGCAAATCTGAAGTTAGATTTAAATGCAAAAAGTGCTTGTAACACAAGCAGGTGTAAACGCAGTAAATTCAAAGAACTTACAAGTAGTGTAACTGGTAATGTAGGAAGGGAAATGGCTCCTGTTTCTTCCTCTTGCTCACAATCTCCCCAGTTCCCAGATTCTGATTGAAATCACTGTGGCTGATTTATTCTGCATCCTCCCAGTGCCCTCCCTATGCCTCCTGTAATTGAATCACTATTAGCTTCAGCAGTGCAGATACCAAGCAAGGGCTTGCTGACCAATGTGTGTAGAAGCTAATACCAAGGCACTGAGTTTTACAGAAAGAAAGAGCTTTACAGAATTTGAATTGAGGCACTAGGTTTGATCGTCAGCATCACATAAAAGTAAATAAATAAAATAAAGGTATTGTGTCCATGGGCAACTAAAAAGATTATTAATTTTTTCCCCAATTTTGAAAGAGCCCATTACACAATCATACCTCTACACTTTCGTGATATTATGTACCATTATAATTTTCCTTGTCATAGCCTTTAAAAATCAATTTTTGAATCCCTGTAAGTTGTGTTCAGATACACTTGTTGATCATCTATTAAGCCAGGCAGCTGTACTAACTGCTCTCTTATCCATTATTTCAAGGACAAAGAAGGCATTCTCAAATCTGTCTCCCAGATTAGCCAGTGCAGAGGGGTTTTAGGGCTTTGGGAGTTGATGGGTCTGATATGTCTTGGGTTTTGACAGGATGCAGTTGTATCTTTCAAGGTTTTCACTGTCCTGAGTTGTAGTTTCATGCTCCGCACCCGTGCCCTTGATTGTAATTCATGCTCCTGGTCCTGAATCTAATTTTCATTGGTCTGAGCTTTTTAGTTCCATCCACCTCAGGGTCATCCCTTAGGTCAGACTTCCTCCCAGAACAGCATGTTCCATAAACAACTCACCTAATAGTTTGGAATTAGGGATTGATTGATTGCCTAGCAATAGGAGAAAGTTCTTAGCTCCATTTTGACTTGGACTTTTCTAAGGGGGGGGGGGGTTCTCGGGGCTCAGAAAACTGCAGAAGTACAAAGAATTCATTAGTGATTAGGCCAGCTGTGTTTATTAGCTGGCAGTTATCACAGTTAGGCCATGCCTTCCCATGGCCTTTCAATGGTTACTTTCTTGGGAATGACTCTCAGGTCCTTGAGAGATGCTTCTGAATTGCAAGAGATACATACTTACAGTTGGAAGCCCTTTCTACTAAAGCCTGGCAGGAGGTTGTGGCCACTGGAGCAAGGGCTCGGTGGCAGTACTAGGATCGGTAATTGAAACCATAAAACATGGTTGCATTCCGTCACTTTCCACATGGTTGTTTCAGCAGGTTTGCTTATAACTAAAGAACCTGTTTTTATTTATTCATTCAGTGAACACATGTATTCACTTACTCATTTAATGAACCCATATATTTTTTCATTTTTCGCTGTGGATAAGGTATAAAATTAGTCTTTCAAATTGCAGAATTTAGGATGTCTTTATCAAATTTTAATACTAAAAAGTTAGGTTAAATATGTTTTCGAAGTCCCAAGCCAGAGGCCTGACTCTGGGGTATCAATTACGGTCATTCACCATCTCTAAACTCTAATTAAGGAAAAGAAACTGTGGTGAAGAAAGAAAGGAATTTATTCTTGGCTTGACTGAACCTGGAAGATGCTCAATTTGGAAGGTAACTCTAGGAATGCACAGGAAAGGACGAAGCTGGGAACCAGTGTCTGCTGTACACGTCCTGTGTCTGCAGTCCTGCTGGCACCAGGAGTAAAAAGCAATTTAAAGAGAACAGGTTAGAAGGCAGGATAATGACTGAGTCTTCCTTAAAATTTCTGAATTTGGGCTGGGGTAATAGCTCAGTGGTAGAGAGCTTCTTAGCACATGTGAGGCACTAGGTTCGATCCTCAGCATCACTTACAAGTAAATAAATAAAATAAAGGTATTGTGTCCATTGACAACTAAAAAAATTATTAATTTTTTCCCCAATTTTGAAAGAGCCCATTACAAAATCATCTTTCATGCTTTAGTGATCTTATGTACCATTATGATTTTCATTGTCATAACCTTTAAGAATCAATTTTTGAATCCCTGTAAGTTGTATTCAGATACATTTGTTAGTCATCTATTAAGCCAGGCAGCTGTGCTAACTGCTCTCATATCCATTATTTCACAAATCCTAACAGCCCATTGGAGGGATGGTCATATGCACTTTATAGCTAAGGGTTCTGAGGATCTTAGAGGCTAGGTCAGTGATTTGCACAGAGGTCATAGCCCTGAGGTTGACCTACCAGGCCTCCTAATTCCAAGCCAGGAGTTCAAATTTATGTAAAACCCTGTTATGTTAAAAACTGATTCCCTGGCCTTCAGAAAGTCACTGAAACTGCACCAAAGAGAATGACATTCTCTCTGGGAGTGTTGGGCTCCCACTTGTCTTGGCCTTGCTTAACAGCTTTAAAAAGACTGTGTAGTTCTCAAGAGTATATATTTCCTTAGTTTGTCTAGGCTGCAGTAACAAATTGCTATCATCTGGGTGGTTTAGACAATGAGCATTTATTTCTTGAAATTCTGGAACTGGAAACTGGAGATGAGGGTCCCAGCATGATTGGGTTCCGATGATGGCCCTTTTCCAGCTTATAGCTAGCCAACTTTTGCCTGTATCCTCTTATGGTAGAAGGTGGACTAGCCAGCTCTCTGGCCTCCTCCTATGAAAGCATCAACCCGATTCATGAGGCCTCTCAAAGGCCCCTCCTCTAAATACCATCACATTTGGATTACACTTTCAACACCTGAATTGGTGGGGGGAGGCACTCAGTCCATTGCAATGTTCAAAACTGAAACTCAGCAATGTCTTGGAAGAATGTCTGTATAATGAAGGGAAACAAGAAATTTGATAATTGATCTATGCACTAAATTTTTTCTTTTTGCATTTTAAGAGCAAGGCTTATCAGTGACGTTGGTATTAGGCTTTAAGAGAACTGAATAATAGCCCAATTATTTCAGGTTTCAAAGCCCTTCTTAGCCAGGAAGGTTGTACTTGACCCACAGACTTCCCTGACTTGGGAGCTGGGAACCAGATCCCCTATGTGACAACAAAAGGCAATGACACTGGACTTTGGGGCTGAGCCTTTTCCAAGGTACTATGTTTGGTAGAAAAGTTACAGATTCTCATCTGAGGGGTTTGGTAGAATGGCCAGTTACACAAGAACAGCAAACACTACCTAGCTTATAACCAGAGCCTACTCCTCTCCCAAAGAAAAGGCTACTCAGCACTGCGTATGCTTTAAGTATAGGCCTTAAGTATACACATAAGATATTCATGATAAATCAAAGTTTAAAGCTAAATCAAAAGAAGTGAAAGACCTCTACAATGAAAACTATAGAACACTAAAGAAAGAAATTGAAGAAAACTTCAGAAGATGTAAAGATCTCCCATGCTCCTGGATAGGCAGAATTAATATTATCCAAATGGCCATACTACCAAAAGTGTTATACAGATTTAATGCAATTCTTACTAAAATCCCAGTGACATTCTTCATAGAAATAGAAAAAGCAATCATGAAATTTATTTGGAAAAAAAAGAGATCCAGAATAACTAAAGTAATCCTTAGCAAGAACAGTGAAGCAGGAGGCATCACAATACCAGACCTTAAACTATACTTGAAGGCCACAGCTGAGTCAGGATGATGCATGGCATTTTTGCCAGAAGTAGTAGTTGTGAGGTGACGCCAGCGAGCCATTAAGATGATGATATTTTGAGTTCTCTCGGATTTCCTGTTGAGTTCCGGTTGAGCTCTCGTGGGGATTCCTGAAGAGTTTGCGTTGGATGGTGAAGTTCCAGTGGTGGGAGTTCCGGTTGGTGTGTGGTGTGTTCCTGGAGGAGCCGAGTGGGTGGTGTTCGGGAGAGTTCCCGGGGAGTGTGCTGGTGGAGTTCATAAATAAAGTTTGTTCCTGCTTGAGTGCCTCATGATTTGTGCCCAGCCAGACTGCTGCATATACTACAGAGCTATAATAATAAAAATGGCATGGTATTGGCACCAACATAGACTTAGGTATCAATGGGACAAAATAGAGGACACAGAGACAAACCCACATAAATATGGTTATCTCATACTAGATATTTTTTTGTCAAAAAATTCACTGGAGAAAAGATAGCCTGTTCAACAAATGGTGCTGCAAAACTGGAAATCCACATGTAGCAAAATGAAATTAAACCTCTGTTTCTCACCCTGCACAAAAATCAACTCATCAAAGTAGATCATCAAAGACTTAGGCAGTAGAACAGAGACCCTGCATTTAATAGAAGAAAAAATAGGCCTAGATCTACACCACATCAGCCTAGGATCTGACTTTCTTAAGTGTAACTGATGTGATTCTGCAATCTGTATACGGGGTAAAAATGGGAGTTCATAACCCACTTGAATCAAAGTGTGAAATATGATATCTCAAGAACTATGTAATGTTTTGAACAACCAATAAAAAAAAATCTAAAAAAAAAAAAAAAACAAGACTCCTAAAATGCAAGAAGTAAAATCAAGACTCAATAAATGGGATGGATTCAAATTAAAAAGCTTCTTCTCAGCAAAGGAAACAGTAATGTGACACAAGAGCCTACAGACTGGGAGAAAATCCTTAACCACATGCACCTCCCATAAAGCATGAATCTCTAGAATATATAAAGAACAAAAAACTTAACACCAAAAAAGAAAAAAAAACCCAAATAATCCAATCAATAAATGGGCTAAGGAACTGAACATACACTTCACAGAAGAAGAAATACAACTGATCAACAAATATGTGAAGAAGTGTTCAACATCTCTAGTGATTAGAGAAATGCAAATCAAAACTACTTTAAGATTTCATCTCGCTCCTGTCAGAATGGCAATCATCAAGAAAACAGGCAACAATAAATGTTGGCGAGGATGTGGTGAAAAAGGTCCACTCATACATTGCCGGTGGGACTGCAAATTGATGCAACCTCTATGGAAAGCAGTATGGAGATTCCTCAGAAAACTGAGAATGGAACCACCATTTGACCCAGTTATCCCACTCCTTGTCTTATACCCAAAGGATTTAAAATCAGCATATTATAGTAATGCAGCCACATCAATGTTTATAGCAACTCAATTCACAATAGCTAGACTACGGAATCAACCTAGGTGTTCCTCAATAGGTGAATGGATAAAGAAATGTGGTATATATACACTATGGAATATTACTCAGCTTTAAAGAAGAGTAAAATTATGGCATTTGCCAGTAAATGGTTGGAGTTGGAAAATATCATGCTAAGCGAAATAAGCCAATCCCCTAAAAACCAAAGGCCGAATGTTTTCTCTAATATGTGGATGTTAATTCACAATAAGGTGGGGGTAATAGGGAAGAATAGCATTACCTTAGATTAGGTAGAGGGAAGTGTTGGGAGGGCAGGGAAAGGGATGTGGGGAATAGAAAAGAGAGTAGAAGGAAATAGACACTATTGCTGTATGTATATATGTGACTACATAACAAATATGATTCTGCAACATGTACACTCAGAAAAATGAAATTATATGCCATCTATGTATATCAAAGTGCATAAATAGATTCTACTGTCATGTATGACTAATTAAAACAAATTACTCTCTCTCTCTCTCTTTCTCTCTCTCTCTCTCTCTCCTCTCTCTCAAAAAAAAAAAAAAACAAATTAATTTTTTTAAAAGCCAAAACAACCTGTTACAGAGCCCCAAAGTACATAATGTCAATTTTTGTGATAACAGAAAGTATCAGCTTTTCTTTAGTTTTCTTTTATGAAGTCTGAGTTATTTTGTTGTTGTTTTTGTTGTTATTGTTTTGATTAAATTGAGTTCACGTGTGCGTAAGCAGGCATAAACACTCAATTTTAAACAAGTCCTTCTACGTTTATTGAATACCTCCTTCAAGTCAGGGGAACCATACAGACAACGCAGATGAGCAAGAAAAAAATCATAAGCCAGTGCCTCACCTGTATGGCCTTAGACATGGTACTTGATCTTGCTCACTTGAGTTTCCGCTTGAAATATGATGATCATGTCTACTTCATAAAGCTGTTGTGAGAATTAAATGGCACAGTATGTGTGAAGTGCCACATCTTGGAAAAAAAAAAGAACTGGTATTTTATCATCAATATTATCACTGCTAATGTTAAGTAATGTACTTAAAGTTTCTGAATGGGTTAGTAATACAGTCTAATATCTCCTGATTCTTTTGCACATGAACATTTATTCTGTGATTTTTAATGGCTGATTTTTCAGAATATTTGTTATATATCTCCTCTCTGCAAATGACTCTTATAAGCTCTGAAAAATATAGCTTGCTTTCAGATATGCTTCCTAGTCTCCAGTGGTCATGGACTATTAGAGGGTATGAGAAACATATTTAAATAACTGTGCTGCCAAGAAGAAAGCAAGAAGTGGTCCAAAAGGGTCACAGAGAACAGAAGGAAAATTTTTTCCAAAAAATATTTAGGGCAAAAAATATCAAGATATGTAAGAAATACCTAATCAATAGGACAATCTATCTAGTTTTAAAAATGGGTAAGAAAATATTAAAATCAATATCAATAAACTAAAATATGTTTAACTTCTTAGGAGTTGGAGAAATTTAATTTCAAGTAATGAGATAAGATAAAAATGGGGGGAGGATCCCACAAAAATAGAGGGAAGATTGGTGGAATAGAGGACGGAGTTTGAGGGGGAAGGATGAGGGATGGGAAAAGGGAAGAACCGTGGAATGAAATTAACCACATTACGCTATCTGCATGTATAAACATACCACAGTGATTCTACCTTTACGTACATCGATAAAGACCCATAAAACAACCAAGCAAATAAATAAATAAATAAAAGGAAGACCAGTAGAGTAGAGGAAGAGGACCAAGAAGAGGGAGGAAAAGAGGAATCACTAGGGAATGAAATGGATCGAGTTATATTCCATGCATGTATCATTATGTCAAAATGAATCCCACTATTAAGTATAACTACAGCGCACTAGTAAAAACATTTTTTTTTTAAAAAAAGAAAACTAAATGAGGAAAAAAATTTTAATAATGATAATACTTTCCACCTATCTGATATTACATTTTTCCCTCTTTTTTCAGTGCTGGGAATGGGACCCAGGGCCTCTTGCATACAGGAAAGCTCTGCTACTGAGCTATAACCCCAGCCCCTGATCACACCATTTTTTAAGTGTAGTGTATTATGGGTATTTGGGGAAAAGATGTGACTGTCTTCTGAGATTGCTATAGGGATTAGAGAGAAAAGATATGAAATACCTGCCACATAGATAAACTGGGACAGTATCTCCTTCTGATGTTATCATCTCGCCAAGGGTCTCCTGGCAAAGAATGTGGAAGGCACTCAACTGGACTTGGCAACATAATTGTATCTGAGGGAACAAGGAGGAGGAAAGAGAGTTCAAGGCAAATCCAGAAGTATTTCCATTGTTTGTGAGAGAAAAATTGCTTAGGAAAAGAAGATATTGCTTTGGAAAGAAAGAGAGAGAGGGGGAAAGAGGGAATAGAGAAATTGATTTGTTTGCTGTATTATTTGGAAATACTCTGAAGGAGTCGTCCGTAAGAGTGGTTGAATCTTGGAATCACTAAAGATAGACCCATAATTTAAAGATTCCTCTCATAAATGTTCTGCTTTTAAAGATTCTATTCTTTAATACATAATATAGGCACATTTAAAAAGGTATATAAATGTAAAAAGTGAAAATATCCCATTTGTCCCTACAGATAGCCACTAAGTTCCTCATGTTTTCTACCAGAAAAATGTTTATGCTGATACTAGTATAATATATGGATATGTACATGTATGTGTCTGTGTTTTTAAAAATTCATACAAATGGTAGAGTATCATGTAATTTCCATGCCTTCCATTAAAACTGAAAAAAAGAAAAAAAATGCTATCTTCTTTTATTCTGTTTAACACCTGCATAATAGAGCACTGACAATATGCCATATTTGATTGGACCAGTTCCTTTTAATGAACAGAGAAGATGATTTTAGTTTTTTACTCTAACAAACAACTGGTCAAGAATGTTCGTACACATTGACCTTGCTGTTGGTTTTTCAGTTTTTGTTTAATTTGTTTTGGTTTTGTTTTCTAGTAGAATTGCTGAGCCTAAAATATTTATTTTTTAAATTTTGGTAGGTAACTTTCCTATAAAAAGATTCTACCATTTTATCTTCCTTCCTTCCAGCAGTGTGTGAGAATACTATTTTCCCTACACCCTACTAATAGTGGGTGTTATTGACGTATAAATTCCTTAAGAGACAGCATTATTTCGTTCAGATACATATTTGTCAATTATTTAAATCATTTATCATGACATTATTTAAATGTTTCTTATCAATTACCTACTTTAACTGAGGTTGAACCACTTTTCAAATGTTGGCCTTTACTTTTTTACCTTTTTAATACACTATTATGTGTTTATATTTCTGCAAAGTTCTGTAATAATTCTGTAAAATTAACCAGCTATTATTGTTCCAATTTCTATAGATAGGTTGTGTACTTTTTTATATTAAGCCTGATAAAGAGACTATAAGAGACTATAAAGAAACTATAAGATCACATAGAGCATGTTCATCATTAATCTTTTGACCATTTGTTTCTTTCAAGAAATCTAGGCTAAGCACCAAAGATTCAAAGAAATATGTTCATATCTCTTTACCTATTTTCCCATTAGTCTTTTACATTGATTTTTATAAGCTAGTCATAAAATAATAACCCATGTGTTTTGCATGTGTTGCAGATATTTCCAATCATTCGTCTTTTGACTATATGATCTTTTTAACTTCTGGGATTTTTTAAAAGTTATATAATTAAATTTACTAGTCTTTTCCTTTATAGCTTCTAGGACTTAGTTTCATTTTATGTTCTGAATTAATCTATCAAATAGTTTTGAGCATCTTATGAAATACTATTGTCAATGACATTGTTTGAACAGTATTATCATTTTGTTTTGAGAATAGAAAGGTAGTTTCATTCAGGTGCTTCCCTCCCCCTCTCAAGAGTCTCTTGCACTGCCCTGTTTATGGTATAAATGTAATTTTAGACCTCAGAGATCATTCGGTACAATACCTTCAATGTAGTCTGGAAACTGAGACCCAGAGTGGTTGAAGAGACTTCCCCAGGTTACATAGTTAATGAGGACCAGCATTTGGACTAAAATTTGACTTCTGATCTAATGTTTCTTAAATAAGTGAGCAAATGTATTTAAAGTGCTTAGAACTTGCCTAGCATATAATGAGTGTTCCCTGAGTATTAACTGTTATCATCACTCTGCTGTTATCATTATCATCATTATTAATAAAGAGTACAGATTCTGGAGCCATACTGAGATTGAATCTCCATGATCTTAAGAGTTGATTGGTAGCCTTTCTGAGCTTCAGGTTTTTTCATCATAAAAATGGGACCTCCCATAGGAGGTTTAGAGAATTAGTAAAGCACAACCTGAATCAGAATAATCATTATATAAGTATTTACTCTTATTATTACAGGAACCACCTCAGTCTCCCAAAAGCAACTTGAACCACCTCATCTTGCCCAGTTTCTACCTTCTGAGTTCTTGAATATAAGCACAATCTAAAGGGTCACTGAGATAACAGAAACGCTTTTATATTGTATAATGGTGTTGTAGATATAATAGATTAGGAGACAAAATTAGCTTCATGCAAAAAGAAAGAGAGGCTGTCATTGGAAAAAAGAAAATGTGGGAGCCACACATGGGAAATAGTGCAGGAAGTTAGAACGTATCAAGCAATGTTCACAATATTGGTCACATTTAACACCTCCCTACTACCACCACCAATATGATAGAATTCTGCCTCAAGATATCCTGGACCCATAATCGTGAGTCAAGATTGAGATTTGGGGGCTGGAGTTGTGGCTCAGAGTAGAGCGCTCACCTATCGCGTGCAAGGCCCAGGGTTCAATCCTCAGCACCACGTAAATGTAAATAAATATAAACAAAGGTGTACAAGTAAAAGAAATAAATATTTTTAAAAAAGATTGAGATTTGGATTTTTCTGATGTTCAAGTCTTCAAATATTATGGAGTGGAATATCAGGAGACAATTTTATAAGGAAATAAGTGATATAATTTAAAATGCATTTGCAATATTTTAAATCTCTTGAGTTCTGGAATGTTTTTCTAGGAGACATTGCTATATAGGCATTGCTGTATTAAAAATCACTCCAAGGCTGGGGATGTGGCTCAAGCGGTAAAGCGCTCTCCTGGCATGCATACGGCCTGGGTTCGATCCTCAGCACCACATACAAACAAAGATGTTGTGTCCGCCGAAAACTAAAAAATAAATATTAAAAAATTTCAAAAAAAATCACTCCATACATAGGACTGGTCATCTCATCAAGAGCATCTTCTGTACTAGCTCTTTATAAAGTGACTTAAGTGTTTATCTTTCCTTGTGCCACTCTTCAAATATTGGTCAGGTTTCTTGCCATTCACATTTAAACTGAATAACCCAATTCAAAGTCAGTTTTTGAAATATATAAACCCCACAATTTAATTTTATCCATTCCATAACTCTCCTTCAACGAATTCCAACTGTGTGTCGGCACTTAACTTATCACTAAGAATACAAAAAGGAAAGGAACCCCAGTGCTTCTTCATTAGCCCATCCAGTGCCCTAAAGTCTACTGGGTGAAACAGTTTAAGAACCAGGTACTTTGTCATGTGATGGTATAAATTCGGGGATGACACAAAGGAAAGACCACTTTACACATTCCTTGAGCAAATTTAGTCCTTCTCTGGGAGCATAAAAATTTCAACTTCTATCCCTTCATATGTGTTATTTTGTACTATTGCTCCAACTGCACAACATGTATAGTCTTCCTATCATATGGTAACAGAACCCAGACTGCTTAGTTTTTGCAAAGGTCAAAACACAACCTTTTCAACAAAGCCCTTTGTTGGAGCAGAGTTTTTTCTTATCCCATGAATTTAGAGAGATCAAATGCCTTCTATAAGAATGGAAGACATTTTTCTTTTGGGGTTTAGAAATTATTATTTTCTCAGTCATCTTCTATAAACTATGGATACCACAAATGCTTCCTAGAGAGTCACTGAAATGTGTACTTTTGTAGATTTTAGAATCTAGGGCTCAGCAGTTGTCTCCTGACATTAGAAAGCAGGCCTAGAATAAGGTATAAACGTTGTCTCAGTGATTGATAACGTGGCCGTCTGTCTCAGGGGCTAGCTTCTGGAGAAAGCCTTCCGAGGGTAGTGTTAAGAACAATCGCCTAGGGCTGTCTTGGGCTAAGTGTGTGGTAGAAACAGACCTTGCTCCTTTGGGGGAAGGGAAAAGAAGGCCTGGCATCCCTGCAGACTGATGGCTTCTCTTTGTCTGACGACAGAATGGCATTGACAGAGTGCAGAGTGGAACACAACAAATCTTGCTTGAGATTTTTCTTTGGTGGGGTGGAGGGATTCGGATTGTGAAGTCTATTTGGGATGAGTTATCTGTAATCTCTCCTTATCCCTGGAGAGAAGGAGAATGACTAATTGAAGCATCCCATAACAGTAATTGAGACGAATTGAAAGGGGAAATGAGTGATTAACCTTGAGCCTCCTCCTGACACTGTGCATGTTCATGTTAGAGTGGGTTTCTGGGGGTTCCTTCGCGGCTATCTCACAAAAGCCCACATAGCTCTTATAATTAACTTTTTAGGTTTCCGCCCCAACTTACATTTCAGATACTTGTTGCTCTGCTTTACATCATGCCATTAATGAAAGTTGGCTACTGGAGGCTGAAAACCAGAGGCAGATTTACTCAGGATTAATGAACCTAGAGGGCCCCTCATTTGCATCAGCCCTCTTGAGCCCTGAAACTAATTTTGTGTTCCTTTCTTAAAGAAGATCCCACAAAACCTGAATCTCTCTCTGCTGATAAAATTCCAATTTTAAATGAACAATATAGCATAAATTAAAATGTTTGACAATATGGTGGCCAGCAGTTTTTCAATCAAGGATTTTGGAACTGTTTAAATGGCTTTTAAAAGAAGAAATGCTTAGGTCTATAAATGTTTACTCTAAATTATTTATATTCTGAAATTTTAAGAATTAAGGTAACATTTCATTAGCTCATTATGTGTTTTTGGAAGTATAATGATTACTTTGTTCCTTTGAGATAGTGTTTGTAATGTTAAAAAGGGAAATTAGAAGAAAAAAAATCTGCATGATATAAGAATATAGAGGTTTCAGATTACATATTTCTGTGTACTGGTACAAGTATAAATAGGAATCAAATGGATTAGTTTCAGAAAAATCTCAGCAGACTTCCTGCCTTCTGAATTGTGATGCAGTTTGACTCTGTAGCCTTTCTTTAGCCACAGCTCACTTAGTACCCCAGGTGTAGTAGGTGGTCAAAGAAGTGTTTGCTAAACCAAAACTACTTTGTATCTCATGAACTGAATGGCTTTTAAAAGAAGAAATGTTGCAGGATATCTCTGGTTTGAAAAAAATAAAACACATAACCTAAATATAGAGGTTTGCACATTGATGGTAAATAACTCTTTCAAGGCAGAATTCTCCTGCTTTCCCAGAAGTTATGTAATCATCCTTTCACAAGCAAGATTAATATAATATCACAAACCTACTACCACATTATTACTTGACTAGTGAGCACGTAATTAATTCAGGTGACCTATATGCCTTGTGTGAAAATTCACATATGCTCAGAGATGGGTTTTTTCCCTTAGCTTTTATTATTAGTGTTGATTTTGTTTTTCTACTTTGGACAGGATTGTAGATTGACCTGGATATATGCCTGGTTTTACATTTTGGTATAGACTTTTACCTGAAGCTCATCTTTTGCATAACTCTCTTCTCAGTGGGTATCAAAGCTGCTCCGAGAGCTTTCCAGGAGACAGGAGTTAGCTCTCGTTTGCCACACTCAGGCACCCACACACCCACACAGCCACCTACACAGCGACAACTGTTTGGCAAGCAGATAACTATGTAGTATGCGTCCCTGAAGGAATTCTGAACTGCATAATTTGACAAGAACTTGGGCCATTCTTCAAGCTATCAGGAATGTTATACCCCTCAGCTAGGAGTAATATATCTGATTCAGTTCTCATGGTGGAATGGTCTAGAAGTACTCAGTAAAGGAGTATGAATTCTTATTACTATGCTCTTCATAAAGAATACAAGACATAGGAAGGAATACATTGATTTGGAGCAAAGTATTTGATTCCTGGTATCAATGTTGTTCATTTAACATTTTTTCTTCCAACTGAACAGTTCATAAGCTTGGAATTTTTGTCGTTGGAAAAATTTGTTTCTCACATTTTTTAATCTCTGTTATTCACAGTTTCATAGGGGATTACGTGAGAAAAAAATGTTTTATTGTTGTAGACCAGCTATATTAGTTTTGAATGTTTGCTTTCCTATCACCAGCAGCAATTATAATATTAATATGATCAATAACTTTTTCATTGGATGTCTTGTTTGCCAAAGACTTGTATATATTGATGATCTTACTGAGGCTCCTGATGAACGAGCATCAATAAAAGATATTGTATCTATCAGTGAAGCACAGAGCCAAAGCTGCCTATGCACATATCCATTTGTCAGAGATTGCTACTTTTGATAGGACTACAGGATAAATATTGCAAATTCACCAACAAACGTGAACTATGTAGAGCTGTTGGATCAGCACAGATCTGAACAAATAGGATCTTAATGGTGTTGTGAGCTCAAAGGTAGAATGAAAGTAATTTGGTGGCATTCCTAAGTCTGCCATTCTGTTAGGCCAGTTCAGGCACTCTCCACAGGAAGCGGCCATTGAGGTCAGAAGTTGGGTCAAAGCCTTTTAATCATGAGCCTCCACGATGCCTCTGGGCTTGGGTCAATAGCCTGAAAGGCCCTGTTTGTGGGCCTGGAAAGGGTATATTATGAGGGCTCAGGTGGTCTCTTAGACTGTTCTAATGCTCAATTGTGAGAAGCAGATTATCTGCTTTGCAGATTATCTGATCTTCTATCATCAGCCTTCCCGTTGGGCTTTCGGTTGCCAGGGATGAAGCTGAAATGTGAAGTGCAGGGTTAGACACGGGGAATCCACAGTCCTGTTACCATCCAAATCGGACTCTGTCAAGCACTGCTTTGTTTTATTTGGTTTGGCATTTTCTCCATCTTAATGTGTATTCTCTAGAGTTGCCTAAGCTTCATTTATTTTATTCTTAACTGCTTGAAATCTTTAGAGGAGAAGTGAGACATGTCATGAAGTCCGACAAAATGAAGTGACTCCAACGCCTTTCCTTCTTTTGTGTTCTTTGTAATGCAGGCATAGCCTTATGTAGGAGCTTGATTTCTCTGGAAATCTGTGAAGTCATTCCAGACTAGGCTGTTGTTGGTGCCCTGGAACTCTTGGTCATTTGTGCTCATTCAGGGCAGCTGTGGTTTGGTAAAAAGAGCAGTGGTTTTCTAAGGGAATCAAAGTCTCCATGGATTAGGAAATAAGAGCTGAATTGTGAGTTATGTTTTTATTAATCATCAGAGAGTTAGCATCATCCTTCCATGTTTTCTGAAATGAGGAGAGAAAGGGAGGGAGAGACAGAGATATAGTATCCCAGATAAATTGTTAAAAAATTGATTGATGCCTTGTTTGTTTTTGTTTAAGAAGACCACATATTCCCAACATATTTAAAAGCAAAGTGACAGCTGATAGACTCTTAAATGCTATCTCTGTTCATCTCTAGGTCATTCCTCTCTCCCAAAGTTAGTCTTTTCCCCCTGAACTGGGTATTCTTTCCTGTATTTCACTCACCCTTACAGAGATACTTTAAGAATAGAGAAACGTCAGTTTGTTCTAGTAAACAAAAAAATTTGACTTTCAACAACTCTCTCACTTATCTTTTCTAAAAAAAAAATCAGTTTTGATGACTTGCTTTTATATTAGTATCATTCACATAATATTGCCATATAAATCTATGAATTTTGAATTTTGTTGGCAATTTGGAAGTCTTTTATTATTCAACAGATACCCGTTTCATACCCTGTCTGGGACAGGCTCTGTTCTGGGATACTTGGGATATACAATTTAATAACACATCTCCCCCAGGCATGGTGGCACATGCCTAAAATCCCAGCAGCTCAGGAGGCTGAGGCAGGAGGATTGTAAGTTTGACACCAACCTCAGGAACTTAATGAGGCCCTAAGCAATTTAGAAAGACTCTGTCTCAAAATAAAAAATAAGGAGGGCCAGGGATGTGGTTCCATGGTTAAGCACCTCTGGGTTCAATCCCCAATACTAGCCCAAACCTGCAAAGAAAAGAAAGAAAAAACACAGATGTCTGCCATTGTGGAGTTTATAATTATGATAATGTGATATATAATAAGAAATATTTATTGGGTCTCTGTCCTCTGGTTCCTGGCACAGAGCTCCTAAAACCTTTATATGTAGGGATTATAAGAGAAACTTTTGTTCTGTTTGGTCCTTGGCCCTGGGTACCTGAATGGAGCGCCTGCTTGTAATTTTCTGGGTGATAGGAGCATTTTAAAAATAAGTTAAACTCCATGGATGTATACCTTTATTTTATTTATTTATTTTTATGTGGTACTGAGGATTGAACCCAGTGCCTCACATGTGCTAGGCAAGCGCTCTACCACTGAGCCACAACTTCAGCCCCTAGGAGCATCTTTTGTTCCAAGGAGACCACTCTTGGTGGGCTCCGGAATAGCCTCAGGATGAGGGCTGGTTGCCAGGGAAACCAATCATGTGATTAGAGGGTTGGGACTTTCAGCTCCACCCCCAGGCTTCTAGGGTGGGAGAGGGACTGAAAGTGGAGTTGATCACCGATGGCCAGTGATGTGGTCAGTCACACCTATGTAAGACGCTTCCATAAGCCCCCAAAGGACAGGGTTCAGAGGGCTTCTGGATAGCTGACTGCTTGGAGGTTTCTGGAGTGGGGTGCACCTAGAGAGTGCTTGGAAGGTCCACACCCCTCTCTGCCTCACATTGTGCATCTCTCCCTTCTGTCTGTATACCATATAATAAATGTGTAAATGAAATTAAAGCATTTACTTGAGTTCTGTACACCACTCCTGCAGGTTAATCAAACCTGAGGAGGGGCTCATGGACACTGTGGTTTACAGCCCAGAGACATAACTAGTGGTCACAACCTGAGACGGGTGATTAGCATCAGAACTGAAGGGCAGTCTCAGGGGAGTGAGTCCTCAACCTGTGAGATCTGTCACTATCTCCAGGCAGGTAGTGTCAGGATGGATGGAAGTGGAGACACCCAGTTGGAGGAAGAACACCCTCCCCACACACCTGATCTCAGAAGTGCTGTTAAGTGAGAATCGCAAACACACTTGAGGGTTTTGTTTAGCCTTTGCAGCTTCCTGTTGGGAGTAACAGATAATAAAATAGTAAATAAGATAAACAAGTTACAAGTTACAAAAGAGATAAGTCCTAAGGGGGGGGGGGAGAGAGAGAGAGAGAGAGAGAGAGAGAGAGAGAGAGAGAGAGAGAGAGAGAGAAAGAGAGAGAGAGAGAAGGAGGGATGGGGAGACACCAGAGTTAGGATAAAGGTTATATGATACAGGGAAAGGGCACATGTGCTAGATGGGGTGAGGAGGTTGCTGTGTGAGTGGGAGAGCAAGTTGGCCTCATTTAGGAGCAACAAAACCTTGAGGGCCATGAGGGAATGAATTTGAGGATTGCTGGAGAACATTCCAGACCAAGGGAACAGCAAATACAAGAGCTTTCCTCCAGGTATTCACAGACCTTGTCCTTAAAATTTAGACCAGAATGCTTTTCCTAAGACTGATCTTTTATTATCAGGCAACTTTCCACATTTACTTTTGTTTTTTGAAATAATTTAAATGTTAGAAGCAGATAGTTTTTTTTCTAAGACGTCCATGTCTCCAGAAATGATGATACACTGCAGGGCGTGATGGCACACGCCTGTAATCCCAGTAACTTGGGAGGCTGATGCAGGAGGATCACAAGTTCAAAGCCAGCCTCAGTAACATAGTCAGACTGTCTCAAAATAAAATATATTAAAAAGGGGCTGGGGCCAGGCATGGTGCTGCATGCCTGTAATCCCAGCAGCTCAGGAGGCTGAAACAGGAGGATCAGAAGTTCAAAGCCAGCCTTAGCAAAAGCCAGGCACTAAGCAACTCATTGAGACCCTGTCTCTAAATAAAATACAAAATAGTGCTGGGGATGTGGCTCAGTGGTTGAGTGTCCTCGAGTTCACTCACAGGTACAAAAAAAGGGGGAGGGAGCTGGGAGGGGGCTCAAAGGTTAAGTGCCCCTGGGTTAAATCCTCAGTACCAAAAAAAAAAAAAAAGAAGATAAGAAGATAGAAAGAAAGAAATGATGATGATGACATATTCAAGACATCATTTAAAAAAAGTCTTACATAAATAAATGATGGTGCATGTTAAAGGATCTCATGTAGTGAAACAAATTCAGTTCCTTTAGGAATCTAAACCACTACACCTGACCTTTCATGGTAGCCTCATCTGGAGTAGCATGAGATGAAAAGGAAGAACATTTACAGGCCCTGTTCTAGGTCCCTTCTACTTGTTATCTCATGTAATCTCTACAGTTTCTCTGTGAGATGTGTTATTATTTCCTTTTTGTACAGTATTAAAATGGATTAAATAATCTTCCCAAAGCCTCAATATGGAAAACAGACAAGCAAGATCCAAACCCAGGTCCATTACAATCTGAGGCAATGAATAGCACCAGAATTTCCCCCTTTTCCTGGGAGGAATCTTCTGGTGATTTTGACTGTATTTCTCTCACTTCCCCCAGGTAACCATTACATGCTGTTGATTTTACCATCTTAATATCTGTCGAATTTATCACATTTCTGTGTTTCTACCCCCAGGACTCCAGTTCAGCCATCCTGCCTCATAGCCTTACTGGTCTCTTGGCTCAGTTGGAACAGTGGTTTCAACCTTGGTGTACATTAAAATAATATGGGTGGTTTTCAAAAATGACTGATGTATTGGTCCCACTCTAAACCAATTAAATTAGGATCCTGGTATAGGGGACCCTTGGGTGATTCTAATATTCTAATATTTACTCAAGGTTGAGAACTACAAATGGTCTCTGATTTAGGATGAGTCAACTTAAGATTTTTCAGCTTTATGAAGATTTGAAAGCAATATACATTCAGTACAAACCAAACTTCAAATTTTGAACTTTTCCCAAGCTAGTGATACAATGCTGTTTCTAAATGTTGAGCAGCAGGAGTGAGCCACAGCTCCCAGTTGCCACATGGTCACAAGGGGTAGCAGCAATTACTCTACAGCATGCTGTGCTGCTACCCTGTGATGTTTGGTAGGTTCCTGGATTCAATGCATTTTTAACTTATGATTCATTGTCAGGTTACTCTGGGCTTATCAGGCTATAACCCCATCATAAGCCGATGAGCATCTGCACTGTCTTAGACTTTTTTATACCTTGTATATTTTAACGTTAGAACCTCTTAGTTGCTTCCTATTCTTCTCAGAATAAATTTTGAACTTCTGCTCTGCTGCTGCTTGGCCTACTGCCTGTGCTTCCCTTGCCAGCCCTTGTATCGTGTCTGCTCCTGTGTTCATGTAAATCCATAAAATTATTTTTATAACTTCAGAAATATTTATTTTTATTTGTCTCCAACATTTTGCTTAAAGATGGTTTTCCTCTGCAGACGAAGAATGCTTTTTTAGCATACATAGGGCCCTGGACTGTATCCCCACCCCTGAAACACAAAGTGAAAGGTGAAAACTGTTTTCCTGTATGTCTTTCTGTGGAATGATGATCAATGAATCCTTAGGTGCACTAAGAAACTGTAAGTGATTTCAATGAAAGAAACCATTTTGTGGAGCAAATAGACTCTCTGATGTGGCTGATTGATATTCCTTAAGACACACTTACCAAAAGCAAATGTATTGTAGCAAATAAAAACTAGATCTTCCTGGTGATAATTTTGAAACCTTGATAAATTAGTTGGATTTTTCATATCATAATCTAATAATTTTTCATATCATAATCTACATAATCTACATTTTTCATAACATAATCTAAATATAACTGAGAATATAGTTAATAATGGCAGAACAACTTATTCTGTCAGTGTCATAATACTCAATCCAAAAAAGGAATATTCTAATGTTTAATGAAACTTTGAATTAACTTGCCTTTCTGTTGTTTTCTGCTACATTATGCCTTCATCATTGCAAAATATTTCATAGCTTATGAAGAAGGAAGACATAATCTTATTGATGCCTTATGCAAACAAATCAGTGTTTTTTATAGGATTAAAGCTAGAAAGGAGGCTAGTGGTCTCATGAATCTGTTATTATTAGATAAGCCACATGTTTTCAGTGGGCAATAAGAGCAAGACATACTGACTTGGTTTCCAGGTAGACCAGAATGAATGTCTCCAAATATGGCTGTTCATCAGAATCACCTGGGAAGCCTTTTAAATAGAGCCGATTCCTCAGCTCTACTTTAAATTTATTGAATAAGAATCTCTAGGTTTAGACTTAAAGGCTCTGTTTTTTTATTTGTTTTCCCAGGGGATTCTGATGTATAGCCAAGTTTAAAAATCACTAGACCAGAATATATTTAGCAACAGAGAGAGACAGAAAGTGTCCCGATAGAAATAAACCATTCACCACCCCCCTTGAGATAAAATATTGCTTCCAGGTTACTAAGCAATAAGAGGCCTGGAAGTCAAATTGTAAAATGAGAAATACTACTCTCAGAACCTACACTTATCCATTTTTTTTATGCTTGAACCATTCCCTATCATCTGGATTTCTAGTAATAATGTCTTTATTAATAGAAGCTCCAACAATAGCAGTAATGATGTTTAATATGTGCGAGTCCATGTTTATTTATTTATATATGTACAAATATAAATCTCCATTTAATCCTTTTTATACCCATTGGTTTAGGTAATGTTTTTATTTAGGCAAAGCACATGAATAAAGTGAAGGCAGGTCACCCCTAGGGGGCAGCAGAGCCATGATCCCACCTCAGGCAGGCCAACTCATACTCCTGACTACTTCCTTCTGCACCCTCTGAACATACCAAGTACTTTTTCTTCTTGTTGTTGTCTTGCTAAATTGCCCAAGCTAGCCTTGGACTTGCCCTCCTCCTGCCTCAGCCCGCAGGAGTTCTGGAATTACAGGTGTGGGCCACCATGCCAAGCACAATGTACCTTTAACAGCTCTATTTCTTTTCTCATGATGCTCCCTTTGCTAAGAACCCCTTAGTTCTCATTCTTCTCTACAAAAATCCCACTTGTTCTCCAAAATCCAGCCTTTGCTCTTTATTTTGCCCTTTCTCCCTTCATTTTCACACCTTTAGACCAGATGAATTGTTCTTGACTTTATATACAAGGACAGAAAAGCCTAACATATATTAATGCCTGTCAAGGTCACCTTGTAAGGTGAATATTATTATATCTATGTTATATGTGGGTACAATGAAGTTCAAGAGAGTGGTACCTTTTCCTCAAGTCCCCCAGTATGTGACAAAAGGAGATCTGGACACAGTCTGTCTCACTTCTACACTGTCTGCCTCATGCCATGCTGTTCTGTCCTGTGACTTCTTGTCCATGTCATAATGATACATTAGGTTGTAAGATTACAAATTATGAATTCCCTAATGGGAAGAGCCATGTACGTCTTTGAAACCCTAGTTCCATAAAAAGGGTACTGTGTATAAAATATGAGCTCTGGAAAGTTTTCAGTGAATGAATTCTAAGATTTTCTATAAAGCAGATCTGAGCAACTGTTATGGTGCTGTGAAGGACACCATTAACAGAAGGCGTCAACTTTATTTTCTTACGTGTACAGATTACTTCCCAGGTCATCAAGAAAATGCCAGAGTCACCTCTAAGGTTAATTACTGGATCCTCTCTCTCTCGGTATGAAATGATTAGTGACTTTATTTGCCTCATGATTTTTCTTTTCTTTGGGAGTAAACATTTTAGAAAGACGAGTAAGGGAGTAAGGGAGACAATGAAGATGAGGGAGAAAGCAGCATGGGGCATAAGAAGAGTGGTATAAGATAATTTTTATTTTCACAAAGCCATGAAAAGCAGCCCTGAGCTGTGTGAGGGAAGAGAAAAATAAGGAAAGGTTGACTGCTGGAACTGGCGCTGCTTGCTTGAGAATTCTGCACTTCTCTCTGTGCCCCGCAGTTTAATGGAGAAACACTGACAATTCTGATTTGACCTTAAGTGCCTGGCCAATCTGCTCAGGGGACTCCCTGTAGGAATATAAGCTGACACCACCTTGCCTGAGCTTCTTCCAATCAATACCATGGCACAGCACACATGATCCGAGTAGGCAGACCGATAAGAAAGAAAAGTGTTATCTGTTGGTATAAATGGAGCAATAAATGGACTGGCTTCTAACCAAGGACTTTGAAGGACAGATCAAGATGGGGCAGGGGTGAGGGGAAGAGCATATGTGAATGTATAGCAAATTAATTTTTTTCTAAGGGATGATTTTTTTTTTATTACATTCAGAAGAGAATGGTCAAGTTGCTCTATGCATGAAAGGACTCTGTTACTCTGATTTTTAGAGTTACTCTGATTCAGGCCTCTTGGGAGCCTGCATTTTGTGACTGTAAATCTACAGTGGCAAAATTGTGTTAATTTGACTGACTAGAAATATTAACCATATTATATCAAATAACTGCCAGAAATAATTCTCCAGCATGCCCTGTGACTTTATTTTAATTGATTTTTTAAAACTTTCAGCTTCTGTGATTTTTGTTTATTCTGACATATATTTATTAAATACATGAAGAAAATTGTTTTGCAAATTATTTTTGGTGTTCTTATCTTATTTAAATTGGTAAGTTAACTATTTTTTTCCCAGAATTCCAGTCTTTTTTTTTTTTTTAATTTTTAACCTTGATAGTGCTGATTTAGCTTTTGGGGCCACTAATGACATTATCATCCACATCAGCAGTCTCTACAATTAAGCTGTATGCTTAGCAGTATCATTTGATGTTTCACAAAGATTTGAAAGTTAAGAACTGAATATGATTGATTGCTGCAAGATGTGTTAATATTGGGATTCCTGAGCTATGTTATGGAATAAATCATTCACTGTAATAACAAAGATAATTCCTCCAATATTGCTCATTTTGTCAGTAATCAGGCCTTGAAGATCATAGAAACATTATTTATGACAGGAGAATTTACTTGTCAATATTGCCAGTAAATACATGTTCAAAGGAAGAGAGCTCTATTTCCTTTATACCCTGTTTTCTTCTCTCTGTTCACCTCGACCTCTGATGTTTAAAAATGGAGCTATATCTGTCCAAGTACCATAGGATGCAATAGCATATTCATTTAATCCTTCTCACAACACTAAAGGGTAGAAGAACTGTTATTATTGCCCATGTTACTGAGAAAACTGAGGCCCAGAAAGGTCAGATAACTTGCCTAGTAAGTGGTAGGGGAAAATTTGAACCCAGGATGTTTTTGTTCCTTCTGTGTGGTACCTGCTGGAAAAACATGTGAGGCATGCTTACTTTCTTATTTTGGTGATACTAACCGTGAATAATGAGTTACAGTAGAAGACAGACTAGTTCAGTAGCAAAATTGGTGCCCCCGATAGGTGTTGCAGACATTCAAGAGAAAACAAAGACTAGTCAAGACCAAGTAGCTCTGAAAGTAATTTGTCATTGTTTACTTAAAACTGAAATGCCTAGGAAAAGTTTTAAAATTCCAAAATACTAAATGTCAATACTGGAAACAGTTTTGTTGATTGCAGTATCTTGATTTTTACTTGTGACTCACGATACTGGTGAATGTTATCTCTTACTGATTCCAATTTACTCCCAGATTATTTTGAATATTTACACATTTTGGGAAACTCCATTTGTAGAACTTTTACCTGTGATGTAAATCAATTAAAAATATGTTGCAAGATGCTGATTTAATATCTAGTGGGTTTATGAAGGGAGGAAGTAGCACAAGTTATATTCTTTTATAGTCTTTAAGTATTACTCCTTTCAAGTTTTAGGCTAGACAAAATAGCCTTTATTTTCTTTACATAATCCAGTCAGTGCAGGGTTGATACCTTTGTTCAAATAATAACTTGCTAATTTAATGTAAGCTCAGAGTGGATTAATTTCAGTGATTGGCTGTCAGCAGCTTTGGAGGGTTTTAGCAGTTCTGGTTAGGAGAAGCTCCATGGCAGTACCATTAACCGAGCATTTGTGCCGCTAAGCCTTCAATTCTTCCTCAGCTGTCAACACTTGGGCCCTTTCTGGAGCCAGCTTCTCTCATGCTGTGCACTGCCTGCAGCTCGCCGGAAGCTCGACTTTGACTAAAAGGGTTGATTTCTCCTCTTTTACCCTTGTTCTCATTTAGTGATAAAACCTGCTTAAAGTCCTCCTTTTATTCTGAAAAGTACACACACACACGTGTCATCTCTTAAACCATTCTGATGTCGAGGTAAGGAGCTCCAAAGAAATGCTAGACTTCTTAACGAATAATTGATTAGAAAGGAGTCTGGCAGTGTTAATTGTGAGCTGTAGCATAATGAATGCCGAAACAGCTTTCTGGATCTTTCCAGAAACGGGATAAGATTGTTAGTACTGAGCAATATGGGCAGTGTGCTAAGGTGGATTTTAAAGGGATCTTTTTTTATTTTCAAACCATGATAGGCTTTTCAGTTGTTTTTGCCACTTGCAGTAGTTGTTTGATTCAAGACTCATTTGTTAAGAACTAACATTGGCTTTTTGTGGTGGTTTTGTTTTGTTTTTAGTATTTGTCTTCCTGGAGCCACTTTGTGGATATTTATTTATTAGACATAATTGGCAAGGTAGGGTGACACATGAGCCCAAAGAACTTATGAATACAGAGAAGCATCCACGTTGGTCAAGATGATGAGCTCTTGTCAGCTATCCCAACGCAGCACCCCAGAGCAGGAGCTCTCATTCCTGGAGGATGGAGGGTCTATTGGGAATTTAAATGATTCTTTTTAAGGAAGATTATAGGAAAGAGCTCTCAAATTTTATTATACAGAAAACATTACAAATAGTTTTAAAATAGAACTGGCATTCAGTGACTCTATTAAAAAAGACTGCACAAACAATTGAGGTTTTGTGGATAGCAGTATCTAATACATTGGTAAGCAGCCACATGTGGCTAATTAAATTTAAACTTAAATTAATTTAAAAATTAAATAAAGTTGAAAATTTAGTTCTGTAGTTTACCCCTAACCACCATTCAAGCTTAGTAGCTACATGTGACAGAGGCTGTTGTATTGAACACTTCAGATTATAGAACATTTCATTACAGAAAGTCCTATTGGACAACACTGTACTGGACAATAATGAGGACAGTCAACAGAAATATTTGTTTGTTTCTTTACTTTGTCTTGTTTGCTGTCTTTGGTTTTTGATGGTAGCTCCAACTTTGAAATGTTCCTTCATGGAAGAAAAATCTATTGAAGAATTAATGTGAAAATTTTGGTGTTTATCTTGACACCATACTATTACAATACCTAACAGCTCATAGATGAATAAAACATTATTTCAAGAACTAGAGAACCGAGGAAATGCCTTTCAGATGAGCTAAACCATGTTTTTAATGTGAGTAGCAGAATATGCCTTGCTTACAGGTTGGGCAGAATAAATAAATAAACAAACAAACAAACCTGTTTTGTTATGAAAATAGTAAATGTCCATTACATAGAACTTATAAAGTATGCACAATAAGAAAGTTTGTTTGGAATTCCATCAGTCAACAATTATGACTTTTAACAATTTGTTGTGTTTTCTAGTCTTTCAAAATTGTGATAATGCTGGTGATAGAGCCAAAATCACTACTAAGTATGACCTAGTGTATGCTCTGAGCTCCTCAGACATTTTTTAAAATTTAACACTTATAGCAGTCCCAAGAAGCAGAAATCCTAGGTCTTTCACCCCTTTTCTTCATTAAGAAACAAAAAAATCTGGAAATCAAGAGCAAAAACAAATGTGTTTGAGTCAAAGCAAGATCTAACCTGATATGATATGAGACTGTTTTATTCTTTTTAAAAATATTTTTAGTTGTAGATGGACATGAAATCTTATTTGATATCTTTATTTTTTTTAATTTTTATGTGGTGCTGAGGATTGAACCAAGTGTCTCACACAGGCTAGGCAAGCGCTCAACCACTGGGTCACAAGCCCAGCCCTGAGTCTATTTTATTCTTTATTTATGTCATTGGGTATGAATCCGAGTAGAATATATTTGGCTATAGAATATAATGTGTTTGATTATGGAGCGCTTCCCCATACACCATTGGCAAGGTTACGTAACATATATAGCCTTTCAAAAATCTGACAAATCTGAAACCCATCTGGCACTGAGCTTTGGGTAAGATAGAAAACTGCAAACCTTCTAGAGCCTGATCAAAACTCTTAAATACTGATAACATGCTAACCATTTAGTAAGGCAATTCTAATTTGCTCACACTTCAAGACTTAAATTTAATTATCTAATGCCAAAAACTCTGTTAACTGTGCATTAAGTAGAGGTCAACTTTAGAATGTGGTAATAAAGTCAGCTACTATCAACTATGATGTACTAAAATAATATTTTGCTATATACTTTGTAATTTTTAAATTGAATGATTTTTACCATATCTTACAAAGTTAGGTATCAAGTTAAAGATTGAAAGTTGAAATTCAAACATAGATAGTTGACAAAAAGAAACCAAATATCTGTAATATTATTGACTGCATTCAGTAGTTTATAAATATAAGATGGTGTTTTGCTTTGTACTTTGGTTCCAGAAATATAAAAGATATACTTAATGAACAATTTTGGAAGGCTTTTTATATGTTCCCTGTATTTACTGAATCTTAAGCAACGTAAGGTGATCTTATCGTATACTCATCAGAGAAAGAATTGCCATTTCTGTTGATACTTTGACTAATTCATGGACTTCATAACAAATTCCACCAAAATTGGACATCTGCTGTTCTGAGTGGTCTGCTTCATTGGGAGTAGAGGGAGTATCTCCCTAATGAGAGTACTATTAAAAAATCAAATGGAATGGCTTCCATTGTGTATTGGTGTTGGCTTTTTTTTTTCTTTTTTCTCTTAAGCTATGCAGTTGTCAGGAACTTAGACAAGCAAGCTTGAATCAGCAACCTAATCCTTTTTACCACTTTTACTTTGACTACCCCATTTTAATTGTCTATCAAAATAATTCTTCTGAAGCCTCTGAATCCATTTGATTTATATTAAAAAACACAACCTCGAGTAGTTTGAGATAAATTAGCAAAGTGTTTGTCCACCTAAAAACATCTTCTACTATGTCATTGGCTATTTTGTAGAAATGCAATCATCTTTTAGTTTACCCAGTTCATATTTATTTTGGACCAACAACATGTGAGACATAATTACACCTGGTACTGTGGAAGAATGTAAAAGACAACTAATGTATGCACTTTCAAGGAGTTCAGAAAAGACAAAGATCATGGCAATAGTTGCAATAGTAATAGTAATAGTAACAGCCCATTAACTGATATTATATGAACACAGATAGCCTTGGCTAACCTGAAGGTATGGTGACTAATTGGGGAGCCTTGTACAGTGATAGAAGAGAAAAAGAATGGTGGCCTAGAGTAAGGTCGTAGCAGTGGGAATGAAGAGGATTAAATATATATTGCAATGTTATTTGAGAGAGAGCATCCTTGGTGAGTAACTAGCAGATGCAGGTGAGCAAGAAAGGAGGTAAGGCTGACTCCTAGGTTTGTAGTTTGAGATCACTGGGTGGTTACCCAAAAAAAGATTGTAAATATGAACCCATCTCTATAAGGACAGTTGTGGGAGATCAACTCTGTTGTAGCTATGAATGGGCCATTACTAGGTAGGTAGTGACAGAGCAGGATGGGAAATACTTGTAACTCCCTGATCAGCACTTTTTCACTAAGACACAAAAACTTCAATAGCAAATTCCATGTCTAAGAAAATCAAATTATAAGAGATGAACATCTTTGTGTGGATTGCCCTAGGGCATTCAACATATATTCAATAATGGGAAGTATTCTGATTCTGTATAACTATGTCATATCTATAATAAACTTAGCTATTAATCAGGGGTGTCTCATATATTCACTAGGAGGATTGTTCATTTAAAACAGACATGATATACTTACTTCTCAAATGAATCTTCACAGCCCAGCCAAGTATAACTGATTTATTGAAGAATCTAGCCTATTGGTTGTAAGCAGAAAGCAATATTAAAATAATTCATTAGCATCCCTTTATACTTGTTCAGAGAATTCATTCCTTCCTCTTTTTGGATAAAATTTCAGAATGAACCTATATTTTTTCTAGTCATTTTCAGGTACTAACATAGCCAGTCTGCTAGAGAAAAACAGAGGGCAATATCTTAAATCACAAAACAGCCATATGTGAAAAGATTGATTAGTGGGACTTCACTGAAATTAAAAACATCTGTTTTATTATAAGCCAGGCAAGGTTGGGCACCCCTGTATTCCCAGTGACTTGGGGGGCCTCTTATGTATACCTCATATACCTCCACTGTCCTATAGAGTCGGGTTCATATTTCCAATCTATTTTTTGGGTAACCACCCAGTGATCCCAAACTACAAACCTAGGAGTCAGCCTTATCGCCTTCCTTGCTCACCTGCATCTGCTGCTGTGACCAAAAGACGTGACAAGAACAATTTTAGAGAAGGGAAAAGTTTATTTGGTGCTCATGGTTTCAGAAGTCTCAATCCATGGCTCCATTGCTCTGGACCCAAAGTGAGGCCTAACATCATGGCAGAAGGGTGTGGAGGAGAAAAGCAGCTCAGGACATGGACCAGGAAACAGAGAACTCCTTTTACCTCAGACAAAATATAAACCCCAATGGCACGCCCCCAGTGACCACCTTCTTCAACCATAACCTACCTGTCCACAGTTACCTCCTCATTAATTCCTAGCAGAGGATTAATTCACTGATTTGGTTAAGGCTCTCATAACTGATCATTTTACCTCTAAGTTTTCATGCATTGTCTTGCATATGAGCTTTTGGGGGAAACCTCATATATAAACCATAATAATGAGCTACTGCCCCCCACAAAAATGGTTAACTTTTCACAGACATAAATCTGAGAAAAACAAGCCAGATACAAAATGAGTTCTTACATATGATTTCATTTATGTGAAGTTCAAGATAAGAAAAATTAATCTGTGATGATAAAAGTCGGGTATCTTTGGCAGGGTAGCTATTGACTCAAAGGAAGTATAAGGAATCCTTCTGGAGTACTAGAAATGTTTTATATTTCGATCTGGCTTGTGCTAACACAGGTATGTGTAAGTATGCGTGAGATATACATGTAAATTTTGCACTATGTTTTACTTCAATAAACAAAAAGCCCACTTAAGTCTAATGCAGAACTTCAGTCTCATATTACCAAGTAAAACCTTTGCCCCGTTTCTCTTTTCCCACATCAGCTCATAATCAAAGTCTGCAATAGAGAAAAAGAATTGTGATGTTTCTTTTCTCATCATTGGTTCACCTTCTCTTCCA
This sequence comes from Ictidomys tridecemlineatus, assembly GCF_052094955.1. Taxonomy (NCBI): domain Eukaryota; kingdom Metazoa; phylum Chordata; class Mammalia; order Rodentia; family Sciuridae; genus Ictidomys; species Ictidomys tridecemlineatus. The sequence goes on from NC_135485.1 coordinate 128,168,971, forward strand.
TTCTTGACCCGTGACTTTGTCTTTTTAGGATCAGGAAGATGGAGAAGGAAGGATTAGAGAAGAATGGGCAAAGTCTCATGTGTCTCCAGTTGTAACCTGGCATCAATGCCCTTTGATGTCCACATTTCCAAAGCCTGGATCTTTCTCTTGTGGGGTTGCCTCTAGGAGGTTTTCAGTGGTCCTACCTCATTAGGAGCAGCCTAAGCTAACGTTAGGCATGGACAGTGATCCTCTTAGAACTTCAACACCAGCTCTGGGCTCCTAGTGATCTACCTCTTTAGGTGGAGAACTGGTCAGGATGACTCAAGTCCAGCTCTTTGGATTACTTGACTGCAGGTAAACTGACATGGCTTTGCCTGGCCAGTTGGAGAACTCTCACTTGCTTCCATTGTAGCCCTCTCCCCTTCCAGTCTCTCATGCTCAAGGTTCTCCAGGAGGGGATTGGGTCCACTCCCTAGTGTTCTCCCTGCTTCTCCAAAGTACAGAAGACAAGTGGTTCTCTGAAGCACCCCTCTAACACCTTGGAGAGGGGATTGGGTATCTATAGTCCAGTGTCAACCCTCATCAAAGAAATTCCTTCCACCAGTCTTCCTTCTACCTTTTGTGTAGCTGGAAATTGGATAACAGGTTATGGTAGAGCACAACTGTTGGGTTTTTGTTGTTGTTTTGTACTAAGGATTAAGCCCAGGGATTCTTGAGCTACATCTCTGGACATCCCTAGCCCTTTGCATTTTTAATTTTGAGACAGTGTCTCACTAAGGTGCGTGGGGCCTCGCTAAATCACTGAGACTAACCTCAAACTTGCCATCTTTCTGCCTCAGCCTCCTGAATCACTGGGATCACAGGCACGTGCCACTGTGCCCAGCATTGTTATTCTTTTAAGCTAGATAACAAATGAAAGGTTTCTGCCTAGAAAGAGAAGTCATCCTTTTTTCCCCTCCTCTCTCTGCCTTCTCTGCTAGTTACATTAGCCTTTTGCAAGTGAAAAGAAGCTTTCTGGAATCCCAAATACTGTGCAGTTGTTTTTGTTCTGTAAATGTTTCACTTCAAAAATATTCTGGTAGAAAATAAACATTGGTAAAATATAGGTTTATCGTGGATTCATACACACATTCACATGCACAGACATCATCGGGACTTTCTGAGTAGTTGCAAATTACTCTCTAAGTCAGGCATGCACACATATACATACACACACTCAGAACAAAGTGCACAGTTAGTGTGATTTACTTTTTCTTTCTTCTGATGATGTGACTGCCATCCCCTTTCTTTTAGTAAAGCAGCTTTCTTTAGTTATAGGCTGTGGGTAGAACAGAGAGAGAGAAGGCTATAAGATTCATTGTAAAGGTGTGTCACTTTCTTTTGGAAATTTTTAATGTAGGTACACTGTATTTGAAGTTAAACCACCTATAGTAAAATAAACACAAACCTAGAGTTAGAAAGCTGTGTATTTAAATCCCAGTTCTTATAACATCTGCCCATTTGTTTACTCAACAAGTTTATTGAAGGATTACTTTATGCCAGATACTGTTGTAGACACAGAATACAGGGTCGGGTGGGGTCTCTTGTAAAACTTATTTGGGATTGGGGTAGGAAAACAGTGAGGCAAACAGATAATAAGCAAATAGCTAAATATAATGTCAAGCAATAATAAGTTTTATGGACAAAAATAAAACAAGATAAGGCACTAGAAACTGATAGTGGAGGAAACATAGGAGACAGGGCATGGGGTAGTAGTATTGGTTGGGTGGTCAGGGAAAGCATTATAAAGAGACCTGACTAAAATGAGAGAGGAAGATCTAGAGGAAGAAGGTAAAAGAGAGGAATAGAATATTCCAGAAACCAAAGTGTTTGAAGAAGGAGGACATCAAAAGTTATTGAGTGATGGAATAACAAGACAATCTCTCAGTAGCCATGTGACCCTATTTATTTACCTTTTAAAGCAATAGTCAATAATATATTTTTGAGTGTTGAGATAATTGATGTAACATGGTTGACAGTGTCACATGATAGACAGTGATTTACATCACTTCAGACAGATTACTGAAGATTTTCTTCACATTTTATCTATGTAATAAAATAGAAGTTAAAAAATTCATAGTGAAAGATTTTTTAAGTGGTCTCAAGTCAGTTTCTAAATTTGCAAAATGTTTAATTAACCAAGTATGTAAGCCAAAATATGGAAGTCAATAAGTTTAGCTGTAATAGTTGTGGATTTGTAACTTTGTCTTTTTTAATGCACTATATTAGTAACAACTGGATGTGTAACAATTTGATGAGTTTTGGGTCCAACTGACATGGATTTAAATATGTTGGAATTTGTCGTGCACAACCTGGCAGAAACCATTTGTTAAAAAAAAATAAGAGCTGAGAAAATCAAATATTTCAGCATTCATTGAGGTCTGTTTTGCTAAATTATACTTTCTGTGAATGATCAGCAAATTATGCCCATTTTAAATCTAAGAAATAATGGAATTGATTTGGTTCTCATCTGTTTCAGGCATTTCCTAATGTCTTAGCATTGATTTTTAAACATGCTTTCAATTTTACAGAATATAGCTGAAGATGTGGCGTGTGACCTAACCTAGATAGTTATGACAAAATGAAAGCACTACACACTCTTTAAAGTGATATGAAATCAGAATATCCTTGGTTACCTCACAATATTAAATGCCAACTAAATTGTTTTATAGAAATCAGGCATTAAAAATGGTACCTTGAAGCTGTTAAAGAATGAAGATGTATATTCAAGAACGTGTGGCTCTGGAAATTTCACATGCATTTAAATGATATGTTTTTATGTACTGTAGTTTTCTCCAGAAGAAATCTGTATGCTTTCTGAAAACATGACTCTTAGATGTTTAAAAGCCTGTCAGATACCTTAAAGTCATTTTACATAAAGTAAATCATTTTTCCAAATTTTCTCAAGCCCATTTATGTAGGTACTGAGAGAGAACAAGAGTTCTTTTTCATGTTTAAATACACAACACACCAGCTGCTACCCTAGCTATCCACTGGAGAAGGAGCAAATAACTAAATTTCTGCAGCAATGTATAGAACTAAATTTATTGAAATCCCAGTGAAAGCTTTTGCTGTGCTTGGTATAATAGGGAAAATTCCATAAGATATCTTAGATTGCATTTTGTTCATGTTGATCTTCATAGTCCTGTGCTCCCAGGTCAGTTTGTAAACATGCTTCATTCATTTAGGATGAAAACCCACACCTCAGAAGCCAGTCCATTTTGGTAATTTCAAGACATTCTATTTCAAATAACCCAACTACTCCTTGTTGTAAACACCGAATCCATTGGATTTGGTTCAGGAAGGCTGGAGCTTGGTGACCCCATTTGTTATTTTTCTGCAAATATGTGAGAAATGGATTTGTATTCTGAAGTGTGTGGTTCTGATGAGCCAATGTCAGCCTTTCTCCTATCTATTTGCAAGGCTTTCCTCTTAGCTATATTTCTGATTTCATTTTAAGTGTTTTTTAAAATTCATCTTTTTGCTTATTACAAGTCAGATCTATGTATTGAGAATTAACTCTCATTTTCTTTCGCGGATCTTTCTCTTTTCACCTATCCTGTGTTTTCTAAAAGTAGACACAGTCAAATGTTTTTGTTCCTCTTAAGAAATCCCTGACAGGCCCATGACACTGGCTACTGCTGTAGCTGTACATTTCTATACATAATTGATGACTTGGGGCCGAGCAGACAGCACCACTACACAAGCCATATAGATTACCATACAGTGAGGGTTGCAGGTCTTTGAATTTTCCATTTCTGAATAGAAATAACTCCTTGCTAACAAAAATTCCAGCAGGAGTAAGTTTACTCTAGTAATAAATATTCTTCAGAGAACAAAGCATTCGCCAGCATTAGAAGACTCAAGACAGTCTTAACATCCTAACTTTATTATCTATCTTCTCATCCAGCATGCCTCACCTTAGCATCGGTGAGAGTGTTTGGTTTTTTTGCATTTTGCTAGGAATATTTTTTTAAAAGTTTTGGTGCTGAGGAAATTTAAATTTCAAGCAGCATTTATGAGTTATTCCTTAATCTAACTGCCCTTCCCCCTTTTTTTATTTACTAGAAGATGAGAAGGTGAATAGATAAAGCTGTTTATCTTTTTGTGAGGGTTTTCAGAGATTTGTATCTTGGAGTGGTGTTTGTGTGTCCCCTTCACTGTGACTTCTCTTTCTTTCCCTCTGAGCACCAGGAGCGCACTTTCTTGTCTGCAGACATTTGTACTTACTGTCCAGTCCACCCCAGCCCTCACCTCCACTCCCATCCAAGGCCATTTTCTGGTACTTCCTGCTGATCCCCTTCTCTTGGCCATTCCTACTCATGGCTTGCATCTCAGTTTAATGTCATCTCCTTCATGGTCCCCTGTGCAGTTAGCTGAGCTCAGCTCCTTTCCTCTCCCCTGTAATCTGACTTCTGCCTTTTCCCTTTGCCATAACTAGACTATAAGATCTCTTAGGCCACTTTATCATTGTTTCCCCAATTTCAAGGACATGCCTGACAGAGTAAGTTTTCAGTAATTTTTGGTTGAATAAAACTACAAAGATTCTAATAATATAAAATGGAACTTTAAGCATATAAATAGTATGGGCTATTAAGTTTCAGATGAGCAATTATTAGAATTTATAGACTTCCTGTATGTTTTACTTTTTCTTATAGCAATATATATTAAGTGTGCTGTGATAACAGAAAAAAAGATTGAAATTATGATTGTTATATATTTAAAGACTTATGAAACTATGTTTTAATTTCAAATGACCAACTTGACATAAATAAAACCTGTGTTAGTTAAGAAACAAACATATCTGAAAAATTGTAATTTAGATTAAACCCATTCAGGGAGGAGGGATATATATCTGTTTAATTCTAAAATTATAGGTGCCTTTTCTTATTTTGACTCACTTCCTTTTTAAAAATCAGATTTCATAGAAGAGAAAAGAATTTATTTAAATCTGTACTATCTAATTCTAGATATCTATCTAGATAGCCAGTGCACAACAGCCAGAAGAGAATACAAGTTTTGGTCAGTATTTCTTGGATTGCCTTTAAACTTTCAGAAAATTGACTATATAATTTTTTTTAATCAATGAAACATAGTAAGTTATTAAAGCTTTCACACAAAATAATTGTTTATTGCTTTTTAATTCTGTTTAATTTTTGAACATCTACAGCTTAAACACATTTTAAAACACAATGCTTATTAAGTCAATGGAGTCAGCCATCAGTTTGCGAATTAGCTTCCTAGAGTTTGTAAATTAGTCATCGATTTCTAGGAGCAGCAATTTTGAATTCCAACCTTACAGATGGAGACTAGGCCAATGTTTCATAAGAGAAATGAACTACAATAGGAATGATGTTGTGGGCTCTAGAATCTCAAATCCTGACCTCAAAAATAACTGTCTGACCATGGACAAATTATCTAGCCTCTCTGTGTGCTGGTTTATTCATCTGTAAATGAAGATAATATTGTACCTATCCTTTGGCTGTTTTTCAGAATTCTATCACGTGGGGAAAGTGCATAGAATAGTGTCTGTCAGGTATGCTTAACAAATACTACTTGTTGTTATTATAAGCATTAATCAGTCCTAGAGGCAAGAAATTATCTATTCCATCATTCATAAAAGGCAGCTGAACCCCTACTATGTCTCTATGTCCCAGACAGATTACTAGGTAGAAGGAATACAAGATGGAGTAAAAATTAAGCATGGTCCCTACCCTTAGAGACCTGGTGGAGGAGACAGACGTGAATGAAAAAAGCACATAAATAATTGTAAAATTGCTGCTGTGATACAGGCTGCAAAGAAGACCTATGGTGCCATGAGTGTGCATCTTCAGGGGGAATTGCTATTGGCAGGAAGGCTTCCTCAGAACTACAGGAGGCCAATGTCTGCAGATGAGAGAGAACATACGGCAGTCAAGGAGTAAGCTGGAGTATGGAGAGCCAGATGGAGAACAGGGAGATAGAAATGAAGAGGCAGTAGGAGTGGATCATACTGATGTAGACCATGATCAGAATATTGGTCTTCAGTGACCAGTGGGAAGCGAATGAAGGACTGTATTTCAGTGTGGAGACTGGGTTGGAATCTCCTGGAGTATAAGCAGCAAGAGACGGTGTAGTGCCGACCCCTTCCTAGGTGTAATATCAGTCCCAGACTAAATTTGAAGTCAGAACGTTTACCAGCACAAACTCCTGATGCTCTGTTTCTTCTGCTGCCTGGGTCATTCCACCTAGGTCTGTTTACTACCCCGGTGTCAAGCTAGTCAGGCTCACCTTGCCTTAAAAGTGCTGCAGCCAACATACCCAAGCTCTCCTCCTAATCAGATCTTTTTCTGGGAAAAATCTTAGGTTCACGGCAGTATAGACGAAAGCGTACCACCTAGGATGTGAACAGCTTGCCTCAAGAATAGCGTTCTCAAACTTTTGGACCCCTTTTACAGTCTTCACATTTGCTGAAGTTCCCTGACAGCTTTGTTTTTGTGGCTTACATCCATTGCTGTTTATCATATTTGAAATCACAGATGGAATTTTGTTTTCATTTAAAAATAATGCTAAATCTCATGATATGCAACCCTATCTTTTTATGAAAAATAACTATATTTTCCAAAACAAAGAGAAAAACTTGTGACAAGTGTATCATTGTTTTACATTTTGCAAATGTCTTCTCATGCATGGCTTAATACCAGACAGCTGGAGTCCAGTATTAAGCCAGGTATGAAGCTTCTGTATTCAATCTGCTTCAGTGTCACATGTCATGTAGCCTCTGGAAAACTCCACTGTACAACTGTGAGAGAAAGAGAGTGAAAAAGGCAAAAAGAGTGTTACTATTATTATGAAGATAGTTTTTATCTTGCTGACCTTCAGAAAAGGTCTGTGGGACCCCTGGGTCCTACTGGGAGACTATTTGTGGACCACACGGGGAGAACTGTCATTCCAGAGAGCAGCGTGCAATTTTAAAACAAGATGCTTATGAAGCCAATGACTCTCATCTGCGATGGCATTGCAGGTAATCTAAAGAGTAAGTCAAAAACATTCAGGCAATGGAGCTCTAAGCTCTTTGCCGCACGTCTTCCGTGTGTCTGCATTTGAACCCATTAGATTCTCTAAAAATTCCAAATAATGTTTAATGTTGTTAGCGACTCCTGCAAGTGTTTAGCCAGTATGGTATTTGAAATTTCTGAAACATGATCTTTTTGCCTTGGAGGCTGGTGGAAGGCTTATTCCCCATTCAAAGTAAATTGTGATTCCCACATGGCTTCCTGTGAGCATCAGGTCACTTAGCTTTCTGTGACACAGCCTCACCTGGAGACTGCAGCTTCACTGTGTTTATCTTTCAAGAAGAACTGATTTGTGAGGTGTAGCTAAAGCAACGAGAGGATTGGTTTGTCTCTGAGGTCTTTTCCAGTTCAGAAATGACTAAGGTCTTTTCCAGTTCAGAAAATATTATTTTCTTAGGTGGCATAGAACCACTGATGTACTAGTGCTTCTTATTCACAGCCAAAAATGTCTGGAATGATGCATCATCACTTAAAAACAGGGTTGGCTTCTTTCACTGACAAGCCTGAAGAGCAACATTCCTATATATAAATTTTGTTGCATTTGTTAAAAATTCACTTTCATTCCTTTTTATCAGACTTTGTAACTTAGTATTAAGTTGTGTAATCACCATTTGTGGGAATAATTCTTTTTTCATTGAAGATACTCATACTTCTATCCATTGAATATTAGATACTTCAGTTTTTTCCTTCACAATCATAAGAGTACCAGCAGGGAGAGGAAGACCAGGCAATGAAAAAGACCACTAATATGTACTTCTCTTTGAGCCAGTATCTTATCAGGGACAATTAATACTTTCCACTACTTAGTTTATATCTCCCAAAGCTTTAGTAATTTCTGTTCTTTAAGAATGACATAAATAAATGATAAAACATTCTAGAGGGAAAGCAAGAAAGTATCTCTTGAACCGAAATTCTTGGGTTATTTTTGAGATGTCTCACTCATAGATAAATTGGCCAGGAAAATGTTTGTCTTGGTTAGAGGTCACAAATGAGTGGCCCCACAGGCCATGTGCAGACCACAGATGTGCCTTCTTTGGGTTGCATAATGTGGTATATGTGTGTGCACATGCACAAGTGTGTGCACATGTGTGTGTTTGTCTGAATTTGGAATCTTAGGTGCCCCTACCCCATTTCTTACCCATGACCCAGTTCACTTCATACATTTACCATGCCAATCTGAATTACCAGCTCTGCAACAAACTGGGGAGAACAGAAGATTATAGCACATACTGTGATATGAGAATTCACCTAATAGTTTCTTGACAAGACTATGGAATTACTGATATATTTATTCATAGACATATGAAAAATAACTTTAAAGATAAATGGCAAATAATGTTTGATTGAGAAGCCTGCATCAAAAATCCATTTATTATAAAAGATTTTTTAATAGTTTAACACAGGAATTAGGACAGGGAATTAATTATGAAAGAGGGTTGTGTCTTCCTGAAAGAAATCATGGATCAAAAGCTCTACTTTTGCATTATGTTAATGTTATTATTTATGTGCTGTTGGTTTACCTATACAAAATATTTAATGTACATTTAAATATATAGAATCAACCACACAACTGATTTATCAAGAGCACAACTTTGCCATACTAGTTAATCTGGAAGGTCCCACAGCACCACCTAGTGCCCTAGAATTTATTTTGCATAATATTTTTTATAAATATAAAAATTCTGATGACCACATTTTAAGTGAAAATATTGAAATAAATACATTGTTTAAACATTATTTAAGTGAAATGATATTAAACGAATTCTTACATGTTTAGCTGAAAAATTTAAGTGGCATTCTAAAAGAAATGATGATTGTGCAACAACTGTATAAAAAAATTCCCTGGTTTAAAAAAAAAAAAAAGGACTAGTGCTTCCAATTCACAACCAAAGATATACTTTAGAAGCTTGTTACATTGTGTGTGTCCTAATGAAACTATTGATAAGTTTTTTTTTTGTCCAAAGCAGATACTTATTCCTTTTATTTTTTATTTATTGTTCTATGATAAATTAAATTCATTTTCCCAGGCTGTCTCTTGAAGTCTGAATCCTAAGTCTTCATAGATTATACCAATTAATACCACATATCACAGTCTTTTCAACATAAGACAAAATTTTGTAACCACTTTTAAAACGAGTTTGTGAATTATTTGGAGACGGATATTAAGTGAGTCAAATAAAAGAATGAGGTGTTCTTATTTATTCTTTTATGGAAAAAAACTCCAAGAAACATACCAAAATGAGGAAATACAAGGCTATGTTCAGATATTGTGTATAATATAATTGTCTTAGGAGAACTATGTAAATTTGAATAATTTCTGGAGGCTAGATGGATAAGCTGGTAGGGAGAGAGGTGAATGGATACTTATTTACTTGTGTTACTTTAATTTCTGAAAGGAGTCACAAGAAACTCAATGTCTGTGGGGTGAGCAGGATGCTGGAGAATTTTACTTTTCATTTGTACTTTTCTATACAACTGAGACTTTTTCTAAAGAGATTCATGTATTATTTTGTTTAAGGTCAGTAAGGCTTAGTTGAATGTGAAAATTATGAGCCACTTCATTTTTTCTATACTAACCCCTTCATTAGAAACAAAGACAAATGTTTTCATTTGAAGAAGAAACTATAGAGTAGACATTCATCTTATAAGCCTATCTGTTCAGAAGGTTTTACAATAGGTTATTTTTTGTTATATAGTATGCAGGCTTTAAGAGGGCATAGAATTTTGTCACTTTTTCACACTGTATCTTTGATCTCTAGGATAGTATATGCCACATAGTAAGTGCTCAGTAAATATGTGTTAAATGAGTGAATGAATGAGAATATATTGATTGTATCACAACTATTTGGAACACTGTATAGTAATGTGGTGTATTATAGTGGAATTTACTCTATTTGCATATATAAATGTATATGTATAGTTACATCCTTATATCTAATGTCTTTAAAATATGAGCACTGATAAGGATTAGTTTAAAGTTTATAATATCAAAAACAATTATATCTTCAAATGTTTATGTATGTCCAGTTTTTCCTTTTTGCTTTTTTCTAATACAAGAATATGCATTTGTTAACTATATTTGTACTCAGCCATAATGAAATTAAATCCAAATGATTACTAAAGAACAATAATCATCTCCCTTTTATATTTCAGTTACTGATAATTCTATCATGGTGACTTAAAGATTGCTTAAAGTTGCTTAAAATTCTATTGTGGTGACTTAAACAGTTTCACTTAATATTATAAAATGCTAACTATTCACTAAATATACTCAATTTCTAGTTACTTATTTAAAATTCCTTCATATTTTATAGCTTACTTCTTGGTGAAAACCCATTCCTAGGCATAAGTTACATCGTTTTATTTTAAACATGCAATGGTTTTCCTCATGCTGTGTGCATACATTTTTTTTTAAACTGTCAAAATGTGTAGAAGTTGCCCTCTACTGGGGAAGTAGAAAAATTATGTGACATAGAGTTTTCAATTTCTTTAAAGACTCTTAGTTGAATTCATTGATATTATTTACCAGATGACCACTTCTTGCTCTCTGTGGCACTTTTAAGTTCCAAAGATATTAAAGTGCTTAGTAGAAAACACTTATCTGATATGAATATATCTATACCCATTTCTGATTTTTAAGAATTCCTTATCTGTAACACCCAAAAGGTCTAAAAGTAATTGTGTTAAGATGAGTCTTTACTGAAGCAGTAAGGGAAATTAGCTGTGTATAATTATGCAAAATGAGACGGTGCTGTTTTTGACAATTCACCCTAGGAATTTTGGGGATAAAAGTCTAATTATTCTAAAAGTTCTTTTAGCTAGCTCTTTTCCATTTTCCTGGTCTTAAGAGGAAATTTGATTTGGGTAATGATCTGCTTGATCTATTAGTCGTTCAACTTATTATGCACCAAAAAAGGTCACGTGGCCATTAATGACCAAGTAATCTCCAGTTCTATCCTAATAAGACGGTGCTCTTCCTGGTCCCAGTATTGCCTTTCCTTCTGCCTCCAGGAGTTCGGACATGCTTTGGGTGGCACTGCCCTAGAGAGGTTCAGAGCCCAGGCTCCATCTCCAAGTTGTTCAGACCCTGGTATCACATTTTTCTTCTGTCCATTAGTAGTTAATAAAAATAAATATATTAAGTAGTAACCAATTTAAAACTGACATCCTTGGTAGGAGTAAGTAGGGAAAGAAGAGACAAGAGTCTGCCCAAATCCTGCTGCCTCTTTGTCTGTTAAATGGGGATTTGAGGACCAGTGATGTTCATGTGGGGTTCAGATCTTTTTTAGAACCAGTGGCTCATCCTCCCCCCTCTCTAGGCCTCTGAGCCACAAAGTTCAGGGCCGTTTTCTAGGCTACAGGAATAGTTCTGGTTAAGGAATATTATAAACCAGAGTAACTCAGACTAGTGATATATGAGACAAGGCAAGTGGAGTGAGCTGTCTCCATTCATTTTGTCCATCTAATACCAGTATTGATCGTCACAGCTAGACCTAACAGCAGTGTGGGCTGTCACTTAGACACATCCAGAAGGAATGGGTGAGCTGGGCCAGATGCATTCATTGCACGTGTGTAGGTGGCCGGGTTTTGTCTTTGTTGTTGTTGTTGGTGGTGGTGGTGGTGTTTTGTTTTGTTTCTTCTCTTTGGTCTGTTTGTTTGTGTTCAAGGTTTATCATAAGTCTGGACACTAGTTTGTGTTAACCCATTATTTGAATGTCTTATTTAATAGGGAATCAATTTTAATTATTCTAGAAATTTGTTTAATATCCAGAGGCTTTTGTGAAAAGCTGCCTTTTTCCCACAAGTTACTTTATTTTCTCTCTTCTCCGTCCTCATTGGCCCTCATACTATCCCTTGTCTCTGTCTTCCACATTTCTACCTCATTTCTGAAAAAATTTGCAAAAACAACAAAAAAAATGTTCTTCCATGGTCTTTCTGGCAATTTATGGACTTTCAGGGAGGGAGGTACAAAGGGAAGAGAGCACCTGTTTCAAGATTATTATATGGAATATTATAAACCAGAGTAACTCAGACTATTGATACAAGAGACAAGGCAAGAAACCTTTCTCAAATCTGTTCTAATTTTTCTATCTATTCATTTTTCTTCCTTGTGTGTGTGATAAATAATGTCATCCAGGGAGTACTGTCAGGTTTCCAAGTGTGAGCTCTGCTGCACTCCTGTGATTTGTAGGAGGCATGTGGCATCAGGAGTACCGAACTGGGCAGGACTGGAAGCCCCGGATGCCAGTCCTTGTGTTTCCATGAAGCTGAGTGAGAGAGATCACCTTCTTGGGCCTTGACTTCATGATCTGTAAAATGATGGAGCACATTATTTTTGATGTCCCTTTTAGCTGGAATTCCTTGATTTCTATAATTCTTGAAGAACTCCTTACCAGTGTATAAAAAAAGAGACCATGGATTCTGGAGCAAGAGAGTATGGCTTGCTTCCCTTTCTGCCTTTTTGCTTGTGCTTTCTGTAAAATTCTTTTCTCTATGTGCCTCAGTTTTCTCTGTAAAATGAGGATCATAATGGTGCCTTTCCTACCAGTATGTTGTGAGGACTGAATGAATTAATATACATAAAGAGCATGGAATAAGAGTTCCTGATGAACAGTAGGCATTCAGTAAACATGAACCAGCCTCAGTATCATTACAAAACAAGGATCTTAAAGCATTTCAGAAAGTTTCTCATCAGACGGACATGCTGCTGCCTGAGAGAAGCGTTGGTGAATATTCATTAATTTGTTCACTGGTTCAGAGGAAAGACTGATTTAAGTGCCTAATATTAGCTGAGTGTTGTTCTCAATGAGTGTCAGATTCACTTCAAATATTTAAAACCAGTAGGAATAAATATTCACTGTCACTCTAGTGACCCAAGAGAGTTAGTTGGTGCATTGACTTCACTTATTCCTACACCATGGCAGGTGATAGATAGATAATTGATAGATAAATAGATCATTTGTGACCCTATTTTTTTTATATTACATGTTTTGTGTTGATTTCCTACAATCCATTTCCTGAATATATTTTCTTTCAAGTTTCCTACTTCCTCCTGTATGCTTTTAAAAACACCCTTTCTTCCTCTAGAATCATCTCCTGATCCCACAGCTTTTGTTTTGATTTCTTTGCTGGGTTCTACTTCCTGACACTTCCCACAGCTTAGCCATAGTCTCTAAGCCCCTTTTTTCTCACCTATGAAATTGAGACAACCAGTTTACTTATGGGGAGTTTAAATTAGATAATGTTTGAAAAGCACTTAGCACAGTTCCTAGTACGTAACATACCTAAGTAAATGTTGGCAGCATCTGGCATCAACTGAAGCAATAATTCCAAAGCAAGCTACAAGCTCCTGTGTATGTTTCAGCCATAGGCGCTTGGACCAACCATTGGTAACATGGAATCTTGCACAGCTAAGATCTTGCCTTAACTGTCTTACCTGTGTCTTTATAATTTGTCATCAAAAACTAAAATTTTATTTGATTTCCTCTTGCTGTCTCCTTGGTCTATTACCTTCTTGGGAAGGCCTCATGGATTGCATTTTAAATCTATAAACTAAGAAAACACTCACATGAAAATTTATTGGAAAATAAAGAAAATTTCCACATCTATTTTGCTTTGGGTTTTAAATAAATTTCAGATCATTTTTGTCACACATAATCTAGATATAAAAAAAAATCAGGTCAGAAGTTAACAGTTTAATACAGGTCAATGAATTTACATGGCCTGAGAAGAAGATTCACTTTTTCAGTTAAAAAATAAATGGAGAAATTATGAGTTTGGTTATTATTTTTCATTTTTAACACCTATCACTATATTAGTTGTAATTAGTACTGTACGTATTTCTCTTTTGTGTTTTGGGAAGTATCCTTTATCTACTCTATAGCTCTGATATTAGGACCCCTTCAGCATCCTAATCCCCACCCAACCCCCCAGCCCTTCCCTTTGCTCCACCATCCTTGGCAAGAAGAACCATCTTCAGATTAGAAACGGTAGAGTCAATATTGACCAAAGGAAACTAGGCCCAAGATAAGTAGGCTGTATTTGCTGGCTTGGACAAATTACTTCATAGAGTCCTGGGAAAAGTAACATTTAAGAATGCTGAATGTTATTTTTGACAAGTCATAAAGAAAAGGAACAGAACCAACAGCTGGAGAGGTACAGATATCACTCTAAATATCAAAAAGAGGAAGAAAGTGGACTATGCACACTGCTAACTAGTAATTTTGATGTTTGTCTAGGAAAAAAAAACGATTGGTTAATTATATAGTAGCTTATAAGGAGTCACAAAGGAACAAACTGTGATGTTTAGAAGTGAACACAGGTTAAATAAAAGCCAAGTTATTAAAAATAAAAGTGTGCTACACTTACCTCTTTTTGAAATATAATTGCTAATTCAAAGCAGTACTTTGGAGCAGAGACCTGCCAACCACAGCCCTTGAGGCAACTGCGGCCATGCCCGTTTGTTTACCTGTTGTCCTTGGCTGCTTTCCAGGTGCAACAGCGGAGTGGAGTAATTGCCACAGCATGGCCTGCAAGCGTAAAATAATTATTATCTGGCCCTACACAGAAAACATTCGCCAGCTCCTGCTCTGGAGTCTAAAACCATTCTTTCTGAATTTCACTGTGCCTACATATTATCCAGAGATCTTACTAAAATGCAGATTATGATATAATAGGTCTGGGTGGAGCCTAAGGTTCAGCAGTTCTGACTAGCTTCCAGGGAAGGCCAATGAAGCTAGTCCCCAGACCACATTTCAGTCTAATGAGGATCTGGATTTCAAAAAGACAGCAGAATCCCCTATTTTAAAAGACTATACACGCAAAAGGGGGGTATGTGTGTGATAAGAGTCAGAAGTTAGTTCAATTGATTAGCATCTGACCTGTTAAAGTGACCAAAGAATAATAGAGGATCAGTGTTACCTAGGAAGGTAACATCAGTGTTACCTAGGAAGGTTACCTAGGAAGTTAACATCTGGCCATTTCAATTGATTATCCTTTCTTTGCACAAGGATATTAGCCCAGTGATGATGTGTAAAAGCAGCAGTAATGAACTTGATAACTCACATATTTAGATAACTAGCGTAAACTGGTGTGCTCTTCTGGATGTTTCCTCTGTTGGAAGACAAATCTTGATGTGCTTATATTCTTGTACATTTCTTGAGCAGAGACACTGATTGCCCTTTATTGTGAAGTTCTTTACAGAGATGTTTGCATAGCAAACAGCCTTGAAAGAAAGAAATAGAATTCCACTCTCAGGAGCAAAGGACAGATTTGCTTCCTACCTATTATAAAAGATTCAGGTTCCCAAAGTTTAGTATTCCTCACCTGTAACAGAGCCCACTGCCTGTACAGTATCCCTGACCCCATACACATCACTCTGCTTAACTTCAGGGTGGGAGAAACCACGACCAGCAACAAGCTTAGACTGTGACAAAATCCTTTGTCTTTGACCCCAGAGTCTTGTGTCTTCTGCCAGCATACCTGTAATGTGGCAGACAAGCTTCTTATCTGCAAAGTGTGATAAACTTCAGACACTCCCCAATTTTAGACATGCTCACTCAGTAGTCCTAACATAGGTCTCCATTTGCTGACTTTTCCTTCCTCTGTACCCACCTTCCCTCAATAAAATCTATTACTGACTACTTAATAAAGAAGAGAGAAGCTTTTAAATGAAATTCCTTCGCCTTTCTGACATCAAACTTACAGGTCTATCTTCATCTGAACTCCATTATCCTTTTCTTGTACAAGGAAGAGATTCACATTCCCCCTCCCACCTTCTTTCTGTAGCTAAACCCTCTAGCTGTGTGCCAGAAAGTCTTGCTGCCTCTCTTGGTTTAGTATGTATCATTCTTTTTCTCCCAAGTTTCTATTCTTCCGACTGTTTTACCTCTTTTCTATGAATTTTGAGAATCCTCAAGTTTCCCTACCCAGAACAAACAAAACAAAACAATCAAGAACACAGACCTCCTTTACCCCTCATTCCCCTCAAGTTCCTGCTCCATTTCTCTCCTCCTTGTTATTCCAAGATTTCTTGAAAGCATTGTCTTCCCCACTCTGCTTCTTAGCCATCAATCCACTATGTTTAACTTCCACACTAGTCATTTCTTTGAAATTGTTTTCTTCTAGGCCTCTGATGGGCTTCAGCCTGTATTTTATGTTCCTTAACTTCTTCTCTTCTTCTTTCATGTGCTGGGGACTCAGTCACTACACCCAGATTCTACTCTGAGCTTCAGTCTCGTCCATCCAGCTACTTAGAATATCTCCAGCTGGAGACCTTGAGAATACCTCAAATTTATAATCTTCCCATAAGATTCATTTCCAATGCTACCTTGGCTCAGAAATTGGCTCTATGCTGTCCTCTTTAGTCAAGAATGACTTAATTCAGAAAACTAAGGAATAATCCTATCTTTCTTGTTATCATATACCCCATACTCAGTTAATTGGCCAGGCTGGTTTCAAATTCTTTTTGCATCTGGTTTATCTATATTGATCACTGAGATTCCATCACTTTAGCTCATATCAGTTCCTGCCTGGAGTATGAACTGAACCACCTCCTTATGAGTCTCCCCCTTCAGTTTTGACTCCTTCTCTAAGCTGTACCCAGAGTGATTTTAGCCTAACTGTAGATATGGTGTCATTGCCATAGGCTCCGCTCCCACACTCATGGCTACCCTAGTTCTTTCAGTGGCCCCCTCCTGCTTTGAAATGAACCCAAACTCTGTGGCCTAATAATAGTTCCTTGCCATAGATTATTAGGCCTGACTGCCTACATCATCTGACTTTTAACCTCATCTCTCACAACCACACCCACGTTCTATTCTTCACTTTCAGTTTCTGTAGCTTCTCCTCACCCCAGAGCCATTATTCAGTCCCTCCTCTGTTCTGCACCTCTGTTGCATGGTTAACTCCTAATTCTCCTCAGTTCCTACCCTAATTGTGCTCACCTCCCTATGGGGCACTCTTGTAGCTCCCTGAGCCGTTTGCGTATCTGTCTTCTCTAAAACCATGGAGGACACTGGTTGTGTATACATCATTGACCACTATGCCTCAGCATCTAGCAGGGTCTGGCCTCGTGTGAGTTGAATGGAGCACTGACAGACTCTAAAAGGATCCTGGGCCATATCTAACAAGACAACACTTAATATGAATATACTTATAATATTCTTAACTTTGGTCCGAAAAAAATTTATGATCTTATGAAAGTAAGACGGAAGAGATATTTCTTCATGGAAGTGTTGAGATTAGAAAGGAACAAATTTCGAGTGCTTTCTGTGATGAGAATCCCTTTTGGGCATGGACCTTCACCTTTTCCATCTACACCATTGGAGTCTGTCTGGTACACAGCACTCAACAAATGTTTGTTTATGGAAATGTAATGTCACTGGGACAAACCAGCTGTCTGTCATGCTGGTAAGGCCTTGTGGGACAATGTTGTTGTTGTTTTAGGTTAAAGCTTATTTGTTTGTCTATTTATTTATTTATTGGTTCTTTTTAGTTAAACATGATAGTAGAACTCATTTTGATATAATTTTAATAAGCATGGACTATATCTTATTCTAGTTAGGATCTCATTTGTGTGGATGTACATGATGGTGGGATTCACTGTGATGTTCTCATATGTGTATACAGGAAA
Organism: Ictidomys tridecemlineatus; assembly: GCF_052094955.1. NCBI lineage: Eukaryota > Metazoa > Chordata > Mammalia > Rodentia > Sciuridae > Ictidomys > Ictidomys tridecemlineatus. Next base: position 128,186,680 of record NC_135485.1, read on the forward strand.
ATATCTTTTTTTAATGGGGCCACCACAATCCAAGAATAGGGCCTTAGATTTGCATGTCCAGAAACTCATTGTCATTAGCACACTTCAATGTGATTTGAGTTTCTTGTTTATATTTTTTAATCAATTTTTTATTTGTTTTAACTAGTTATACATAACAGTAGGATTCTTATTTATATTTTAATGCAACTAAATCTCAGTATCTCAGATTTGACACTTCTTTTCTTTCCACTAAAGTCATTGAAATATATTCACCCAATCATTCACATCAGAGGTGTAAATGGATTTTCTCAAACTATTTTAGGAGACAAGGAAAGCCATCACTTTGTGACTTGACTGCTTCAGGTGTTGCCGTCCAAAAGCTTTACATGCCATCCCGATGCAAGGATGCTAAAAACTATGTCTTGACCTTGCATCTGCAAGGAAGGCTAACATCTTTTGCTAGAAGTGCTCTTCCACCATGTATTTTGAGAGTTTTTTCCCCCCATTTGTGTAGAATTCTCTTAGGAAAGTGGAAGGAGAATAAATTAAACTGAGACTTTTTTTTTTTTGCGGGGGGAGGTGGTGCTGGGGATCAAACCCAGAGCCTTGTATATGAAAAGCAAACACTCTACCAATTGAGCTGTATCCCCAGCCCTAAACCGAGCCTCTTATTGACCAATAGAAAATAAAATCTTGATTTGAATTTCCCACTTTCAATGATTATTGCTGTCACAGTTTAAATTTTTATTTCATCCTTTTAAACATTGATATTTGCAAAAACTTGATTTTAAAATAATGTGTATCATCCCTATCACATAATGGCCTATTTCTCAATTTGTTGCATGTCATCACAAAGACATACTGAATCTAAGCTCATCTCAGATTTACTCTTAAAATATAATGCTAAAGAAATAGCTTCATATTGCAAAGATTTTATGTACACCATTCAGAAGTCACAGACCCTGAAGCCAAAGAGTTAGAGGCTCAGTGCCTGGCATTGCCACCTCCCACATCACCCAGCGTCTCTAAGGCTCACTAGGTAAGCCTAGTGTTTGAGGATAATAATAGTACCCACTGTGTAGGGTTGCTGTGAGGATGACATACAGTAGCATGCACAAAGCCCTGTATCTGACATAATTACTTTATAAGTATTAGCTATTGTTATTTTAATAATAGTTATGATGACTTCACCAAAACCTAATTATGGTGCTCTTGTCAGAGTTAGTGGCATCATGGCTGACTCATTTCCTGATACAACTGAAAAGCACATTTCAGCATTATATAATAATTCAGTTAAATTAATGGACTTGGACATCCATTCTTTAAAAAAGAATGAGGAGTATTTAACTCACAATTAGAAAATACATCCTACTTAGTAACATATTTTAGAAATAAATATTATAAGTCCTTGGAAGAGCTGCAAAGAAACTATTGTGTGTTGGTGACTGTAGATATTTAAAGTGTTCATGCTGAGAAACCTGCAGATAACTGTGCACTGCTTTCCAGAAATGACGGCATCTGTAAGAATCTGTTGTCAACTTGAGACAAAGATCATATAGCAACTAATCACTACATGCATGTTAAGAATAGAACTCTGTAGAAAACCATACTGGTAGCTGTGATCTGCTTCCCAGTGACCAGTGGTATAATGGAGTCAGCTCACGATTTAGAGTTGGCTCAGGCTGGCTCAAGTCCAGGATTTGCCTTTATTTTCTGTGTGGCCTTGGGTTTGGTTGCTTGGCTTTTCTAAGCCTGTTTCCTTGTGTATAAAATGGAGCTGGTATGTAACCTAAATCCTTCAATAGGGAATGGTCAATTCTTCAAATATACTTGACAGCACTGAAGTAAGATACCATTATTAATAGTACTAGTATTATTACTAATACAATTATCATTCCATTAACAAAATGAATATCCAGAAGAACATGTGTCCCCATGTGTGACATGAATTCCTCCAATACAAGACAAATGTCCAGAATGGTCACAGTGCTCACTTTCTTGTTAGGTAAAAAATCTTATTCTTATCATAACTCTTGTTATTTCTTAGAAGTGTTATTAGTGCTATTGGTATTTCATAATTAACATTAATTCAAGTTTTCAGTTTCTTTTACCTGCATTTAGGTGAAATGATAGATAAAGAGAAAACCAGGTTAGGTTATAAGCCAAGTCACATCCATTCTCCATACACTAAACTGTTTACCAACTCATTATACCCTCACTTTAAATAATCCACAAATTTCCTATTGTTAGTAGGATGAACTTCAAGCTCCTTCTCCTGGCCTCTGAGGCCTTTGGTGATCTGGTCTCTGGTCCTCTACTTCACACCTTTCTTACCATTCTGCTCAACTTCTCATAGCTTTGAGTGTCCCTCCCTCTTCCTGGAATAGCCCTGCCCTTTTTCAACTGGATCAGTATCCATTCATTCTTCCTGTGTGTTCAGAGTCTCCTCCTTCTCTTGATCTCTCAAAGAGAGATAATCACCACTTCTTTCACACCACTTTTCCTCTTACACCAGTGCATTTACTCTTATACATCACTCGGTATTGAACCTTGGTCATAGATGAGCATCCCCCTCTGGATTATAAGTTATTCAAGTGTAAGCACCACGTTGGATTCACCCTTGCCCTCCACTGATTCACCCTTGCCTTCCAGATAAGTGGAAGTTGCATAAATGTTTAAACAAATTAACTTGAAATTGGGTGACTCCATCATAGCCAGATTGTTTTATTTCCACGACTCCTTGTAAAGGTTGAAATTCATCCTAAAGTCTGACCACATTCCACGTCTTTGAAAAACAGTGCCTTCTAAATTTTGACATTTGGCATGTTTGTCTCTCTGAAATGTGCTAGTGAGAACCAGTGGAGTTGATAAGCCACAATACATGTTTTAATAAATAGATTTAAAAGCATGACACTTAAAATATTTTACTCCTTTTTGCCAATTGTAAAAGTTTACATAATAAGAAGCATTCATTCTATTATTTAACAGTAAAACAAATTTGTTTGAGAATATTCATGTGTGTTTATACTCAAAAAAGTCCTGGTTCAACATCAGACATGGTAAGCCAGTCCCTCGTGCGCCACACCAGAACAGTAAATACCTAGAGCACTGTTTTCAAAAGTAACCAAGTGCTCCAGACACAGATCCTGGGCACAGTGTATAGTCTGTCTGTCTGTCTCTTCCTTCCTCCATTCACACACACACACACACACACACACACACACACACACACACACACACACACACAGAGCCTCAGACTCTGAAATTTTAAAGTTCCAAGTAGAATGCATTAATGAAAATATGAAATGCTTTTTCTTGTATAAATCATAATGAAGCGTTGAGAGATAAAGGAAGAACTAAGGGGGTGGATAATCATCTGCTGCTCTAAAACTGAAACCTGTCATGTAAACTCCCAACTCAAACGCTTAGTTTTAAAGATTTACCTTCAAGAAACCTTAAAGCTTGTATCCCGCCTCATCGGCAACAGCCTCAAACTGTTCCCTGTCATCGAAGAAAACAAATCTTTTGCTCGTTCCTGCCTCGGGGAGGCAGAGGGACCGAGGTGGTCCTGTGTGGCTGAATTAGATGAAAGACTTGCCTTCCACCATGGAGACATGGAGTCTAATCAAGTGAAATGAGTTTTGAGATCCCAGCTCATTTCCTAGGGGAGATCAGTTCACATTACAAAATCACGACATCTCATTCATCACAGCTGACGTGGTCTTTGCTCAGGAGAGGACCCCAACTGGGACTAAACCACCTGTCTTCTCTGAAAAGGGGCACTTTATCCAAGTTAGAGTTGAAAGCCTTGGAGTGAGCAAGCATGCCAGCCACCAGCTTCCATGGTGTGGAAAGGAACTTAAGTTTAAAAGAGCAAAGCAAGTTTAAGGAAGATTGGTGGTTGTATTCTTATTTTTTTTTCATTCTTCTCAAACTTTATTCAATTTGTGGTACAAAATCAAATTTTGCACTTGAATATGTTCTTTTATATCTTGGCAAAATTTCACACTTTCTTTTAGAACAACACTTCTCCCTTTGAAAACAACAGAACCTCATAATATTTCAAACACAGCTGCATTTCACACATGTATGTGCTTCTACAGGCTCAATTACCTGTAGGTATTATATCACTTAACCAAATCAATTGACTTATATTTAACTGTGAAGTAGGTAATTGTTACTGTTTACCATAAACAAGTAATTTAGTATAGTAGCCAAACTCACCCAACACATCGACTTCATACCTCTGAAAACTGATAAGAATAGCAGGATACATTCATTTACAAGACCTAAAAGTAGAGCCACTCTGTAAGACACTAAAGTAAGAATCAAAGTGACTTGTTTTAAAACCTGTGCCTTCAGATATGTCAAAATACAAATAATCTAATCTAATGGAGATGCCGATGCATGGTGGTAGGAGAGCCAGAATTGGGGCCTCCTTCTTCTTTATCTTCCAGATTTTATTAGAGACAAGGATAGCATTTCCTTATATCCAAATTTAAATTAGCAAAGAAAGTGTCTTTCTTGCCAACCAATAAATGATCATTATCTCTTTTATTTCTTTCAGGGCATCGTTATAACCCCCCTGTTACTGCTGCTGTTTGTGAGTATTTTAATGTTGTCTTTAATATCTCTTATGAAAGCCGTCTACAATCCTTTAAGAGAGATTCTTAGAATAAAATTAAAGGTTGAATTCTGCACCATTTTACGTCAGAATTTGAACTGTTTCCCCAGTGGAGCTGGATCCAGGGTTACATGCTGATACAAAGAGCTCCATAATCTTGAAACCCAAGGACAGCTTCGGTCCCAGTTATTAGGCCTCCTGACTAAATCATTCATTTCTGCAAATTAATGACCTGTGACAGAGGTCAAAAATATGCTGCTCTTTATTTTCTCATTAATAAAACTAAAGTGATTGATAGTGACCCAATGTTTGACAGAAAAGAACCGTGGGCCAGGGCCTCGGAGGAAGCTGAGGTTCCAAGGCTGGTACTGGTATCACCTAGGCTCATCACCCTGGGGGAGGTTGCCTTGATTTTCTTCATCTGTAAAATGGGAAACAGTAACACCTTCTCCAATCTGTCTTCCAAAGGTAATGAAATGTGCTTTCAAAATTAAAAAATAATAATAATAGTAGAAATAAAAGTAGATACAAGCCACTGGTTAACTCCATAAGAATTGTACAGAAAATAAGGAATGCTAATTAACTGTCTTATTTCTTTTGGCACTAAGCATATGAGAAATTAGATGAAAGATTATAATAGAAATTAATGTTATCTCATGCTGAGCAAAGCATATGTAATCATGAATGATACCTAAAATATTTTATGAACTGTGCATTTTTTCATACACACATCTTCCAAATATAAATCACTCCACTTATCACTGAAATGTAGTGGGGATGTGTTTCTGGGAGTGAAATAGAGCTGTTTGACTAGCACTATTTGTCAGTGAATTGAAACTATGGGGAGAATTTATTTAATTATAGTGTAATTACCCAAGTTGGAATTCAATTAGAGTAATAGAGTGAGGGACTTCATTTCTTACCAGCTGTGTGGGAAATAGAGAGGGATAGATATCCTACTAAACAGTTGGATTCTGCATCTTTCATGAAAGACATTACCTTCAAGTAATAAGCCACAGCCTCACCCTCCCTCCTGAAATGCCGGCTCCGATCTGAGAAGGTAAGAAGAGTCAAGTAATCAGATCACTTCCCACAGCAGAACAAACCTCATTATTTTAGACTCCACCAGTTTAGAATTTGCAGTGAGTCAAATTAAACCTAAAGTGGATATTTGCAATAATTTGGAAGAAAAGACATGTGCTTACCTACTTGCTCAAACTAGAAGTGAGGATCTGCAGGTATCCATCTGTGGTGCTTTTATTTGACCAAGACTTGAGTCAATGACTTGTGACAGAGGTCAAAAATATGGTGCTCTTTATTTTCTCATTAATAAAACTAAAGTGATCAGTAGTGACTCCAGTTTTCCTGGAGCTGCTCTCAGTGGGTGCAAGATACAGACCTGACTGAGCATCAAGGGACTAGGACAGAGCTGCGTATGTAGCACATGCACAATAAATGACTGCAGAGCCTAGATGTTCTGCACTGCAGACGAATGGCATTTCTTACCCTTGAGATTCATTTAACAGCAGGACACAAGTTACAGCCACAATAGGTGATTGAACCCTGGGGTAATATTTTTAAGTGTTTCAGAGCCTGGAATCTCTGATACCTATTTCAGCTGGTGGTTGAAGTAACCAAACGAGCACCTTTCTCCCTCTCCTTCCCAACTCCCTGCCATAACAGATGTTCTCAGCTGATTATTGTTGTGGCATCACATTACTACAAGCTTTCCAACTCAAACCCACGAGCTTGTGAGCTGTAGTTCAACATTTTAAACTAATAGAGCTATAAGAATAGTGAAAGAAACTCCAAGACCCTCAACTTAAAAGTTGAATACTTCCCTTCTGAGCCAACTGGACTCTCCCAGTAGGTTTAGGAACATCATTGCACTTTAATAGGACCTTAATAGGTTATATGACTTTAAATCACATGCACTGTACATACTTTTTTTTCTGGTTAGGTCATTGTGAATTTTATAAACCATGAATTTCTTAAACATGGGGGCCACCTTAAAATACAAACATGTGCATAAAAGGTATACTGTTTTTTTCTCTGCACCGCTGTTATGAGTTGAATTGTTGCCCCAAAAGAATACATTAAAGTCCTAAATTCCAATAAGTCGCAATGTGGCTTCTTTGGAAAATGAGAGACATTGAAGGATGTAATTAGCCAAGATGAGGTCATATTGCAGTAGGATAGGCCCTCAATCCAATATGACCAGTGTCACATGAGGAGGCAAACACAGAGGGACAACTTCATGTGGCAGTGAAGGCAGGACTGCTTAGCAAGCCTCAGATCCAGAGGTGGCGGAGGGCTCCTGCACAGACTTCAGAGGTGGCATGCTTCTGCTCAGTTTCAGACTTCAAACTCCCAGAGGTGTGAGAAAATACATTTCTGTTGTTCTATGCTTCCCAGCTTATGGGCTTTGTTATAGAAGTCCAAGAATCTAATACAACCCCTGAAGATTGTATTATTTTATCATATTTTGAAAATGGACATTTCTCATATTCAGGCCTAGTTGCCATGAAAGGCAGTATTTACTGATGGAATCTCAGGTCCCTGTATTATTAACCTCTTCTCAGAATATCTCCTTCCCTTTCTTGCTCCAACTGAAGTGTGTCTTCCGATTTATGTTTCTGCCTCAAGCATGTTTCCTGTCACTGAGCTTGAAGTGGGGTATGGTGTCTTCCTTGTGCCTCACCACAAATTCCAGGTCACTTCCCATGCCTTCTGCATAAAATCCCCTGCTTCCTTTGTATGTTATGCCAGTACACCCAGTGTAGTGGTGCAGACCTGTAATCCTAGCTACCTGGGAGGCTGAGGCAGGAAGATCACAAGTTTGAGGTAACCCTGGCTCAAAACTTTTAAAAAGAGCTGGGGATGAAATTCAATTGCAAAGCACCCCTGTATTCAATCTGTGTGTGTGTGTGTATGTGTGTGTGTGTGTGTGTGTGAATGCTATGCCAATACATCAGTTCCATCTGTTTCCCCTCCTTGTCGTAGTTATCAGTAATACCCAGTTCATTTTTTATCAGTCTAAAAAGGTGTTAGCATCCTCCATTGTTTTCTTCTTAACAGTACACCAGTACTTGCTGTTTTCAGTCTTCACATATATGACCTCCTGTACTCTGGCATCTGAGTTCTCTTCTCCAAAAAGGTTAACTTCTACTTCATCTCAGACAACTGTCCCAATAGTCAGTCCCTTGACTTTGCTACTGCTGATAAGTTCATTCCTCTATAATCCTATTTTCAAATATCCTCTCTGTTCTGTATTCATTTATGACTTACTCTCCAAGTCAGAAATTCTTCAGACTCACTGGAATGGTGAGCTTATTTACCTTGTCACCTTTATAATTCCTTGACCCATCCCTGCCTACCCTCACCCTGATGCCCTCATATCTCATCTTAGGCAGCCCAGATCCCATGGTCCCTCAGTACAATTCCTTTATTATATGCACCATCAACAATCTTGCTCATCCCAGGGCTTAATATTTACCTGGCAAAATACTAAGCCTGCTGCAATTCAATTCTACCTCTTCCCACATGTGTACCTGAACACCATGACACAAATACTACCATGACACTGGTCTCATTTCAAATTCATGACAACTGACTTGTACTCATGGTACTCATCCTACCTTCCCCTAATTCATTCACTTTTCTACTTTGGAGAATTATTTCACACGTTCTCCTTGCCTCTCAAATCTCTAATGTCTCTCTTTTTGTATCAACTAATGCTGAAAGGAAATTAAATGATAAGGAAATGAGAAGCAATCAGAGAAAATTGACAAATTCCCACCTACCCTCATTCATAGTCATATTCTTTTCCACCTATCCTGTTTTCATAGATAAACTTTTTTACCCTCATCTAAGGCTAGTCCCTTTAGTAATGCTATCTCTTCTTGCTCACTTAGATTTCTCTTTCTTCTACATCATCAAATTTTCTCTTTCTTCTGGGTCATTTCCATTAGCATAGAAGCACTCATCTTAAAAATTAAACCTCACTTTTTTCTGTCTGAACTCTATTTCTGTGCATTTTAAAAAATATTTTTTAAAGTTGTTGATAGACCTTTATTTTATTTATTGATATGAGGTGCTGAGAATGGAACCCAGCTTGTCTTGTCAGACAAGCGTGCTACCACTGAGCCATAGCCTCAACCTCTCTGTGCATTCTTTATAAATTTTTATTTAAGTTATTTAAACCTATTTATCACTTGCTCAGTCTAGGTGCTGAGTCCTTTTTGCCCCCCCTTCAGTACTAGGAATGGAACCCAGGACCTTACACATGCTAGGCAAGCAGTCTACTACTGAGCTGCATCCCCCCATCTATATTGAGTTCTTCCTCCTCCAGGCACTTTCCTGGGTGCCAGGATATAGCAATGAGCAAAAAGAGGATAAAAAAGGATGTCTGTGCTCTCATGGAAGTTATATGCAAAAATGGAAAGAAACTGCCAAGTAGAAATACAGTGTGGAAGGTGGATGCTAAGTGCTGCAGAGAAAATAAAGTAAGGAAGGGAAATAAGAAATGCCAAGGTGGAGTCAGGGAGAAGGTTCTGTTTTAATTAGGCTGGTCAAGTTCTGACTCTCTGTGAAAGGGATATTTGAGCAAAGACCTGGCAGAGATAAAGGAGTGAGTCTTCTGATGTCAGAGGCATGGGAGGGGCCAAATGATATAGAACCTCAAAGTCCTTTGAAAGGACTTGCAATTTTAATTTGAGAGAAATGGGATATTATTAAATGGGTTTTGATCAAGGGAACTGCATGTTCTGGCATACCTTTTAAAAGGATGATTCAGGAAAGGTGTCTCACTTGAAATGACATTTGGCCAGACCTGATGAGTGAAGGAGGGAGCCATGTGGATACCCAGGGTGGGAAATCCAGGCTGAGCCAAGAGCAAATGTTAAGACTCTGAGGATGGCCAGTCCCAGTACTTCACTGGGATTGTATTAACAGGAAGCTAGTACGTGAGTTTGATCAAGGGAATGGCATGTTCTGACATATACTTTTTAAAAGGATGATTCTAGATGCTGGGTTGAGAATAGATTGTAAAGGGATGAGTGTGGAGGCAGGAAGACCATTAGATAGATATTTCAATATCATAACAAGAGATACTATTAATTTGCACTAGAGTGATTGGATAAATGTGGTGGGAAGTAGTTGGAAATAGAACTTGAAATTAGAACTGAGACTGAACGAAGGTTATGAGAGAGAGAAGAGTCAGGAAGACTCTAAGCCACAGTAACTGAAGAATTTAGTTGCTATTTACTAAGACAGGCAAGAGTGTAAGGTTGAGCAGGTTGCAGAAACTCTATAGAGTTCAGTATTCACTGTGTTCAGACTAGCTGCCTTTTAGACAGCTAGGTAGAGACCTCAGGTCAGCAATTGACAGTGTGAGTCTGGAATCCAAGGGGAGTCTGAACTAGAGATATTCACTTTGAGAGGTCAGCACTGAGGTGGATTTTAAGTTAGACTAGAAGCAAATGGAGAATAGAAAAGGAGGATAAAAGAGTTCAAGGCCTAGAGCATTACTATATCAAGAGAACAGCAAGGAAGGCCAAGGAATGGCCAATTTGCCTAGAAGGAACACCAAGAGATTTTGATATTCCAGAAGTCTAGCAGAGAATGTATTTCAAAAGGGGGCCAATGATCAACTACTTCAAATGCTGCTAATAGTTCAAATAAATGAAGTTTGAGAAGCAACTATTGGTTTAAACAAGATAGTGGTCATTGTGACAAAGCATAAAATTTTGGTTTAATTTGCAGTAAATACCAGTTATATAATTATAATCTTCTTTACCTTTCTTGGTCTCAGATTTTACCTCTGTAAATTGAAAATTATGATAAGAAGTAGTGAGTAAATGTATGTGGAAGCATGTTGTAACCATGCAGATGTTAGCTACTTAAATTTCACACTTCATAGAGAAAAACAGAAAATAATTCCAAGAAGGACTCCCAGGTTCCTCTCTCTCATCTGAAATGCAGCAACAGTTCTGCCGCTTCAGACCTTAGTGACGGGCTGAATTTTGAACCATAAGATTCTATAACCATGTATAATCTATAATCTTATAATCATAAATGTAAATGATTCTACTATGAGTATCACAGTCACAGGAAGAACAATGAAACTTTTCCTGAAATATTACCTTTTATTCCTAAGATCCTGTCATAGTGTGTTCAGGCTGCTATAACAAAATACCATAAACCAGGTGACTTTACAAACAACAGATATTAATTTCTCATGCTTCTGAAGCCAGATTCTTGATCCTTCAAGATCAAGGCAGATTCTGTACGTGGCGAAGGCATGCTTTGGGTTCATAGGTGGCTCCTTCTTGCTGTATCCTCGAGTGATGGAAAGAGCCACCTGGCTCCCTGGGTCTCCTTTATAGGAATACTAATCCCACTTGTGAGGGCAGCAGTCGGGACCTACTCCCCTCCACAAAGCTTACCTCTTAATGGGCTGGGGTTCAGCTTGTGAACTTGCTGTAGGGCATGGTAACATTCAGACCGTAGCAGACCCAAAGCCCAAAGCATTTTCATACACATTACCTGTCATCTGACTTGGGCAAGGGCAACCATTGCCTTTATTTATTTTGTGAGTACAAATACCTCAGTCCATGAAATTTGTCTTGGGGGTTAATTAAGACCTTGTCCAGCTTTAAAAACTGCACATATAAATTTACTACTTGAAATTTTTTTAGTCATTTTCCTTATGAAATAATATTATAAGTGGTAAGTGTTCACAAGACTTAGCTTCTATTGGACTAGGAATCATGCATGTCTTATTCATGACCTAACCTCCAGTGCCAGGTATTCAATAAATATTTGCTGGAAGGAGGGCAGTAGAAAGATGGTTGAGTAATTAATGACTAGAATGATCCAAATGGTAAATAAATAAATGGTTAGGAGGTTAGATCACAGCCATACTCATAAAGTCTTTTATTTGCTCTGAAAAATAAATTCCTTTTTTCAATATTATTAAACAAAACACCTAGTATTTTATACCCTATTTCAGTATTACAAAGATAATCTGACACTGATTATTTTAGTTAGTTTTTTTTTTGCCTCTGTGACCAAAAGACCTTATAAGAACAGTTAGAGGAGGAAGTTTATTTGGAGCTCACAGTTTCAGCAGTTTCATCCATAGGAGAGCTGATTCCATTGCTCCATTGTTCTGGGCCCAAGGTGAGGCATAACATCAGGGCAGAAGAGTATGGTGGAGGAAGGCAGCTCAGGACATGGCACCAGGAAGCAAAGAGAGATGAACACTGTAGACAAGGGACAAAATATATACCCCAAAGGCATTCCTCCAATTACCCACCTCCTCTAGCCACACCCTACCTACTTACAATTACCACCCAGTTAATCTGTTCAAGTGGATTAATGCTCTGATCATAACCCAATCACTTCACCTCTGAAATTTCTTGCACTGCCTCACACATGAGCTTTTGGGGAAACCACATGTCTAAACTGTAACACTGACCCTTCCCTGAAAGAGCTTTTGGTTTAAAAAAAGACACTAGGATATGGACACAGATAATTAAAACTCAAGGTAGAAATTCTAAGTATCCCCAGTATCATCATATTTCAAAGGAGATTATTAAATACAAAACATTTCATTAAACAGAAGGTGGTTTTTTGCATGAATTTCAGGCTGTAAGAAACATTTTAATTTGAGGAGCAGGGGATGGTGGTAGAAACTGCTAATGTTTCTCAAGGGATCTCCTGCTTGCTTCAGATGTTTTCATAGGCATAGTTCTGATTTTCTGCTATGTCTAACATCACTTAAAAACTTGCATCTCTTTCCTTTCCTTTGATGTGGTTTATCACTAACAGTATGTTTAGCAGCCATTATTATGTTCTTTATTCAGCAGCATATAATAGAGAAGATTGAAGGAGAGAGACTGTAAAACTTAAAAGTAGTGTGGTGTGATGTTCAGGCGGACGAGGCCCCGTGCTGGGCGAAGCAGCTCAGCAGAGCAGCCAGGCTGTGGGTTTTCATTCTGGTCAGCAGTGCCAGGGCCCTCATCAGGCGGAGTGCAGGCCCCCTTATGGGCTCCTGTTCCCTTGAAGTCTCCACAGTAACTACTTCACAACTTCTTCCAGCCACATGAGGCAGACCCTAAGAAGAGGAATGCAAGGAAGCAATGTCTAAACTTCTATCTTACTCCCCTTGAAAGTTAAGGTAAAGAAGCACAAAGATGACTGTTCAAACTGTAAAAACAAGTCAGTCTAAGCCCACAGAATTGTGATTGAAGGAAACCATATATTGGATTATGTTGTTATGGTCCCAAGCTCCAAAGTTTTGCAGACCACCATTTTATTCAAATAAGTTCATGCTTGGCACAGGAAGATCAGTAACGCTTAATGCTTGTACTATGGAAAGCCTTACCTCTGCTCTTCCCAGCCATCAAGGTCAATTAAACTTCAATATCTCTTGAAACTAGGGTCCAAACTTTGACCACTATTGAAAGCAAGTATCCTCAGAGTTTATAGGTGACATCATTTTCCTGCGTAGGGGATATTTGGATATTTGGCATTTACCTACATGCTTACCCATTCGGTATCATGTAAGCACCCCTTAAGTAAATGGGGGCACCACTAGCTACTGGCTATGTTGCTGTGTCGATCAATCTCTTATAACTTGGCCCCTAGTCCAGTAGATAGGTATTTAAAAGGCACTGTGGTAATTAGACGTATATACAAACATACAAATGTGTACACGTACACCAATACATATACACACAATGCATACACACCAGCCTCTTTCCAGGCTACCGCGTCCCCCTGACCTGCCTGTCTCTTCAGTTAGTTTCCATTTCAGCGGTTCTTAAGTCCAGTAGACTTCCATGATCACAACACTGCATACAACACCTTGTTTTTCCAGGATGGGTGGGAAAGGTAATGTTTATTGAGTAGCTATTATGTGTATTTTATGCATAGGCCCATGTAACAAACTGACTACCTTTAAAGGTTGGTGTTATCCTCACATTGTATGAGAAAACAGAGGTCCAAGAAGATTACATAACTTGAGACTAACGTTAGTTGTAAAGTTGGTAAAGAACACAAGACCTTTTTTCCCTGGGCTTCCTCTCCTTGAATGATCCTTCTAGGTTATTCCTCAAAGCCTGCCTTCAGGGAGACACAGTTTCTTTTTAAGATATATTATCAGCATTCAATTACTGTTTCTTAAACATCTGTAATCTAAGTAATGTGGGAGACAAAGAAGAATGAGGCATAATCATTGCTTATTGTGGGTAAACAGGAATAAAGAATATGGGAAGAATTTAGAGAAAAAAATAACTGTTAAACTGTCATTCAGACTGAGTTTAATAGAAATTCATAGAAGGGAGAGGTCTGGGTCAGAAAGATCAGGGGTGGCCTTTGAATCTATAATCAACAATTATTTCCCTGGTAATTGGCTGACTGTGACAAAAAATTTTTTAGTTGCATCACCATCAACAAAAGTAATATATACAGCCATTGATGTCATGTATAATACGGGGATTATTTTTTATACTGTGTTCTCAATTATGGTTGCATAATTGATGGTCACATGTGTGTGAGATACATAAAGTGTTAAAATTAAACATAAAGCACTCAAAGAGGAGCGAGCCATTTGGTTGCCCCAGTTGCTCCTTAGAGGAGCCAGTTTCTCAGCCTCTTGCCCAGTGTTTGTTCCTAAAGAAGGTGAAGATGAATCTTCTCCTCTTGGAGGCCTTAATAGCTTGTCTTCTTCCTGCATGTGTAAATCACAGAGAGGTTGTTCTCAGAATTTAGTGAAGGACAGTAATCACTGGTAACTTTAATAAATGCTCGTGCCAGGGCTCCCCACTTTACTGACCCATAATTGGAGGGAATGTAAGGAGAAGCCTTCTAAGCAACTTTCAAATGCATTAGAGGTGACATTGATCAACTCCCTCCCCTCTTAAGGACCAGTGACCAGAGATATCAATTTCATTGCTGGCCTGAAACTCCTGCGACCTAATAGGAGTGAGGTGGAGACACAAAATGAGCTGGTGGCAGCTCTCTCTTAGCCTCCTTCTCCCTTGCCCTTTGGTCCCCCTCTAGCACCAGCTCTGGGGGGGCGTAGGGTCCTGCCAGAATGAGAGCCACTGCAAACCTGTTGGTTACCAAGCCTTGAGCACCTTCCTAGAAGAACATAAGCATTTGTTCTATTTGAGGGAGTAAATTGAGCAAGCTCTTTGGTTCCCAAAACAAACTCCAGATTGACAAGATCAAGCCTTTTTGTCAGGGAATAGGGAGCAAAATTTGTTCCTAGACGCCTCTGCTTATATCTGCCTCTGCTCTCCATGTCCTGGAAGCTGCCCTCTTTATGTTAGAAAAAGCCAATTTACAGTTTATTGTAACCCGAATCCATGACCGTGACCATTAAGTTTCCATCAGGGCTGGGGCATAGCTCAATGGTAGAATGAGATTTTAAGTATACACTGGGCCCTAAGTCCCCCACCCCCCCCCCGGCACTGGGAAAAAAAAAGTTTCTATCA
The DNA here is from genome assembly GCF_052094955.1 of Ictidomys tridecemlineatus. NCBI lineage: Eukaryota > Metazoa > Chordata > Mammalia > Rodentia > Sciuridae > Ictidomys > Ictidomys tridecemlineatus. Next base: position 128,201,788 of record NC_135485.1, read on the forward strand.
AAATTATTGGAAGATAATCTTTTCATCTTACATTTTAAACTAGTATTTTACGTGTTATTAAATTACAACCCGTATAAAGCTGGAGGATTTTAAATTAAATTAAATAAGCCAGAAAGACAAATACTGCATGCTGCATGATCTCACTTAATATGAACAATCTAAGAAAGTCAAACTCATAGAAACTTAGTAGAAGAGAGGTACAGGGTTTGGGGCAGGAGAACGAGGTACCAAGGTGCCGTTGTAGAGCTGGGGTTGTGGCTCAGTGATAGAGTGCTTACATAGCATGTGTGAGGCACTGGGTTTGATTCTTAGCACCACATATAAGCAAATAAATAAATAAAGGTCCATTAATAACTAATAAAAATACTTAAAGAAAAAAATTGCCATTGTAAAATGAATAAGTTCTAGACACCTTGTGGCATTTCAGCTTGGTTACTTTAGTTAGTAAACATTTATTGCACAATTAAAATTTGTTAACAGTAGATCTTAAGTATTCTCACCAAATAAATAAAAAGCAAACTAGATGAGATGATAGATATGTTAAATAGCTTGACTGGGATGAATATTTCACAGTTTACATATTATCAAAGCCTCATGTCATATACCTTGAATTATGTGGTATTATCAGTTATACCTCAATAAAATAGAAAGTATACATTTGCATAAAAATAAAAGTGAAGCCATGTTCTATATAATTTTTATCTTTAAAAAGGTCATTAAGGGGCTGGGGATGTGGCTCAAGCGGTAGCGCGCTCGCCTGGCATGCGTGCGGCCCAGGTTCGATCCTCAGCACCACATACCAACAAAGATGTTGTGTCCGCGGAGAACTAAGAAATAAATATTAAAAATTCTCTCTCTCTCCTCTCCTCTCACTCTCTCTTTAAAAAAAAATTAAATAAATAAATAAATATTAAAAATTCTCTCTCTTAAAAAAAATTAAAATTAAAAAAAAGACCTTTTTTTTAATTTTAAAACCTATTTTGTTCTTGATTTCTCAGAGAAGAAAAAAAGACCATTTAGCTAGAAAAAGAGCAATTCTTCTACTTAAATACTCCTTCTATGCAATAACCCAATTTTATTTTGGTGCAAGCAACTGAATCATTATGACTATATAACCACCATTTTTCCTAAGTTGATAAAGTTGTCATCATTTTCACATTGAGTCCATCACCTGATATACAAGTGACTCATCAATTGTACGTAAGTAGTCAACTTAGTTTGCAGGTATCCCTGTGAGAGAAGGGGCACAGGGAATGCAGGAAAGACAGAACCATAGTTCATGGGGAAAGGCAGAATTCTGGAAAAATTTGGGAGACTCTCCCTTCTCCTGTCTAAATGCTTGGTTTGGGAACAGGAAGGAGATATGAGTCTGAGTGTGTCTGAAGAAAGCAGGTGCAAGAGTTAGATGGGATAGACAGCTTGTCCCTCCCTGCCCTCCTTCCTCCGGGGCTGGGGTTCTTGGCCGTGTAGGGAGAATGGAAATGGGGTGGGAAAGGAACAAATCCTGCTCTATGTCTGAAGCTGCTGCTTCCTGATTTTCTAGCCAGAGAGGTTTCATGTTCATCATTCTATGGTATAAACTGTAAATATCTATTCTTATTTTCCCCTGAATATGAAGCTAATGAAAGTGAAGGCCAATCATCAAGGGTGAATTATTTAATACAATAATGTTTTAATAGCTGAGAAGAGACACAAATAGTGGCGTTGCCTGTGGCTAATGGATTTCCCTGATAGGAGATAAAAGGCTGATTACACAGCAGAGCCAGTGAAGACCCTGTGCATTAATGACAGTTTACAGGTCAGCTCACTTACAGGAGTGATTTAAAACGCACCATCTGTTTTCTAACTGCTGGTTGATAAGTGTGATTCTGCAGACAGTCAGCGTCTCTTCATCAGAAATTGTCACTCGTTTGTCTTCCTGAGTCTGGTTAGTTTGGCCCCATAATATTTACCGACTCAACTCCCCGATTCTTTACAAATGAAATAATTTCTAAATTGAGTGGATTGATGGCAGTCAGTCCTGCTTCCACTTAGCCCTTCTGTGCCAGGTTAGAAAATGAGGCCCTAATGCCCTACGGCATCCACTGTGTGCACTGCATTAACTCCTCTGTGAGGCCTCTACCCCACCCCAGCCCTACCAGTCACCACCCTCCTTGGCAGTGTTGAGAAAATAGCCACTCACATCATCTCCTGCTTCCTGTAATTCAGATCAGGAACTCCAGTTGAGAAAGGAACCTGTTCCCCAACCCATGGAGGCAGATGGACGAATGTGCTCCTGCATGCCTCCCCCAAGCCCCCTCGCCTCCCCCCTCCCCTGCCATTCTCACATCGGTGAGGAAAGGAGAGTCCAGTTTGGGCTTCCACTCTGCCCCCTTCCCCATTTCTGGTGCCTGTGTCGTCTGTAATGAATATGCAGTGGAGCCGTAGGATGAAGTGAGAGGGCTTTGGAGCTACATTTCTGGATTTAGATCCTGGCTTTGTCTCTTCCAACTTTCATGACCCAGGCCAAGTTGTTTGAGTTGTGTCACTGTTGCCTCATATGAAAATGGGGGTAGGAACTAGTTTCCCTCAAGGGATTGCTGAATATCAAACTGTTGGACACACATTTAGCATTGAAAAGCAGTGACTGCCACATGAAAGTGCCCAAAAAATGTCGCTGCTGTATTTATAGGACACAGTGGGGTGGGAGGCCAGTGTGATCCTTTCTTAGATCTATGAGTGGAGTGGAACTTTGTAACTCAGCTGAATGGAGTTGGAAGAATGGAAAGGAAACCTTGCCAAGCTCCTTTTTTTTTTTTTAACCTACTTATTGTAGCCATTCACTAATTAACAGATTTTTTGAGTACCTACTATGTGTGCTAGAGTACTGGTTCTCAAAGTGTGAACCTCAGCTTAACAGCACCACCTCCTGGAACCTTCATTAGAAATGCAGATTCTCACCATTCTACCCTCCCCCGTCATTCTCCTTAGGCTTTCTGAATCAGAAACTCTTAAGGGTGGGGCGAGGCTGTGTGTGTGTGTGTGTGTGTGTGTGTGTGTGTGTGTGTATGTGTGTGTGTGTGTTATACCTTCTTTTTAGATACACCTGGCAGTAGAGTATATTTTGACATATTATTATACATACATGGAGTATAACTTATTCTATTTAGGATCCTATTTTTGTGGCTGTATAAGATGTGGAGTTTCACTTTGGTGCATTCATATATGAACACAGGAAAGTTACATCAGATTCATTCAACTGTCTTTCCTTTTTCTATCCCCCCCTTCCTTCCCTTCATTTCCCTTTCTTTAATTCACTGAAATTTTATTCTTCCCCCTTCCCATCCTTTTTGTGTGTTGAAGTTATATACTAGAGGGAACATTTGGCCTTTGGTCTTTGGGGATTGGCTTATTTCACTTAGCATGATGATCTCCAGATCCATCCATTTATCAACAAAAGTCATAAAGTCATTCTTCTATATGGCTGAGTACTATTCCATTGTGTATATATCTCACATTTTCTTTATCCATTGTAAATTAAGCTGCTATAAACATCAGTGTGGCTATGTTCTGTAGTGTACTGATTTTAAGTCCTTTGAGTATAGCTAAGGAGTGGGATACCTGGGTCAAATGGTAGTTCCATTCCAAGTTTTCTAAGGAATCTCCATACTACTTTCCAGAGTGTTTACACCAATTTTCAGTCCCACCAGCAGTGTATGAGTGAACCTTTTCCCCTATATCCTTGTCAACATTTGTTGTTACTTGCATCCTTGATAATTTTCATTCTGCAATTGCTAGAGACGTTGAACATTTTTTTCATATATTTGTTGACCATTTGTGTTTCTTCTTCTGTGAAGTATCTGTTCAGTTCCTTTGCCCATTTATTGACTGGGGTATTTGTTTGGATGTTAATTTTTTTTTTTTTAGTTTTTTGAATGTTCTGTAGATTAATGCTCTATCTAAGGTGCAGATGGCAAAGATTTCTCCCATTCTTTAGGCTCTCTTTTCACACTCTTAATGTTTTCCTTTGCTATTAAAAAACTCTTTAATTTGATACCGTTCCATTTATTGATTCTTGGTTTTACTTCTTGTGCTTTACAAATCTTGTTGAAGAAGTCAGTTCCTAAGCTGACACAGTGAAGAGCTGGGCCTACATTTTCTTAGAGGCACAGGGACTCTGGTCTAATGCATAGGTCCTTGATCTATTTTGAGTTTTGTGCAGGATGAGAGATAGGAGTTAAACTCTTACTACAAACGGATTTCCAGTTTTCCCAACACCATTTGCTGAAGAGGCTATATTTTCAAATGATGTTTATGGCACCTTTGTCTAGTTTGAAATAAGTGTATTTATGTGAGGTTTGTTTTTTGTTTGTTTGTTTGTGTGTGTGTGTGTGTGTGTGTGTGTATGTGTCTTCTATTCTGTTCCATTGGTCTTCATGTCTGATTTGTTGCCAATGCCATGCTGTTTTTATTACTATAACTCTAATATAATTTAAGGTCTGGTATTGTGATGCCTCCTACTTCACTTTTCTCACTAAGGATTTCTTTGGCTATCCTTGGCTTCTTATTTTTCCAAATGTAATTTGTGTTTGTGTTTTAACTAGCCCTCCGGGTGTTTCTGATGTGCTAGAGTGTGAGAACCACTGCCCCAGATGTAAATTGTGAATAAGTAGTGTTCTGACCTGAAGGAGAATACCATCTCTAGGGAGAGACCATTTGTAAACAAGAACAACCGAGGATGCCAAGAGGTTCAATGGAAATGCAGAGGACAGTGGTTCACAAAAGAGGAAGGTGCAATCCAGCATCTTGGGAGAAGTTTTTTAAAAAGATTCTTAAAAACTGAGTTTTGGAAAGATTAAAAACCTGCCAGTTGTAAGTAGGGAAATGACATTCCAGAGAGAGAAGTTCATGTGTACTTGGGATGGGCAGGCATGTGTGTAGACCTCGACTTTTTATGAAAAACAGCCCTTTGAGAGAGGAGGGGTTTTACATTTTGTCCACTGTTATATCCCAGTGCTGAGAGCAACCCTGAGAACGGGCAGCACACGGTCACTACTGAAATGATTGAACACCAAGGTCCTAAATTCCCACAGACTGAGTTCATGAATCATTTCTTCTCAGCATAAGATGTGAAAACCAGGAAACCAACCTTCTTATGAGTCCTCTGCTTTAAAGTACCACATTCCTGTAAGAAATTAGCCAGTGACCGGATTGCTTGTTTAACACACTGTATCTTAAAGCCTAGCTTGGCGGTAGGAGACATACTGAAATCTGCCAGGGTAGTTCAGTAAAGCCCAGAGCTCTTGCTTAATACAAGATGACTCTGAACCTGCAGACTTTACCTGCAAATTATTGATGCTTCTTCCAAGCCCCACTGGTCTTTACAATAGAAGCCACAACTGGTTCCTCATTAAAATATGAAGAACTAAATATCCTAGGCAGCATATTTCCTTCTGCTTTCATTAAGATCAACCCTGCATACAAAATAATCAGGTCTCATACTTTGCTAGTCATGTTCTCATATGCTGCCCGGAGCCAGATGCTCACTCTTCTTTCTTCTGGATGCCAGGGCACTTCACAGCATCAGAAACTTCCCAAGGGCACCTCTGCATCTTCACTCTGACCACAGCGACAGGTCTGGTGGCCAATTCAAAAGAAAGGACTTATGCCAAATTAGACTTCAGTCCTGAGGTTTCCGTCCTTTCAGAGCCACTTCTAAGGGACTCATCCAGAGGGATTTGCTCCCCAGCACCCCTACCATCCCTTATCTGGCTTTGGGTACCCTGTTAATTTTTCTGTGGCTCACTCTGATCTCTCATCTGACAGTGAGGGAAGGGCCGCTCCAGCCTGTCTTTTCAGTCGAGTAAGTCAGAGGTCAGAAGCATCTTGGGGTCATGGACACCCTCCTCCTCGGTCCATTGCCTTGTTCTACTGTCTTCTCGTAGCATAAAGTTTTGGAACACTGAGCACATGATTAGCCTATTATGTGATAGATGGAGAAGTTTAAAAACTAATGACTTAATAAGTAGGCAAAGTATCTAAAGAGATATTTCTCAAAAGAAGAAAAACAAATGGCCAACAAATATATGAAAAAATGTTCAGCATGCTTAAAACAGTCAGGGAGATGCAAATCAAACTACACTGAGATTTTATCTTACCCCAGTTAAACTGACAATCATGAAGAATGCAAATAACCATAACTGCTGCTGAGGATGTGGAGAAAGGGGTACACTTATACATTGTTGGTGAGACTGGAGATTAGTACAACTAATTTGGAAAGTAGTGATTCCTCTAAAGACTAGGAATGGAACCACCATATGACTCAGCTCTCCCACTCCTTGGTACTTACCAAAAGAACTAAAATCAATATATTATGTGGTGGTGCAAGCACATCAATGTTATGGGACCAGCCTAGGTGCCCATCAATAAACTAATGGGATAAAGAAAATGTGGTGTGTGTGTGTGTGTGTATATATAGAGAGAGATATTTATATATACACACACAATAGAATTCTACTCAGCCATAAAAAACAATGAATGGGGCTGGGGTTTGTGGCTCAGTGGTAGAGCGCTTGCCTAGCCCGTGTAAGGCACTGGGTTCCATCCTAAGCACCACATAAAAATAAATAAAATAAAGGTATTGTGTCCATATTCAACTAAAAATATTTTTTTAAAAAAAGAACAATGGAATTATATAAGTTTGTTGGTGAAAGAATGGAACTGGATAGCATTGCTAAATGAAATAAACCAGACTCAGAAAGTTGAGTGTGGAATATTTTCTGTCATACAGGGAAGCTAGAGAGAAAAAAGAATAAAAAAGGGGGATGTCTAGCAAACAGAAGGGAGATTACTGTAGAGTAGAAGCAGGAGACCAAGTGAGAGGGAAGAGGGGAGGGAAAAAAGAAGTACTAAGAATCAAAGTAGAGAAAACTATGTTATATACATTTATAAATATGTAACATGAACCCCACTGTTATGTGTAACTTATAAAAGGCACTAATAAAAATAAATGCAGTACATAATAGTTTTAAAGCCAAAGTCAAAATTAGTTCTTCTTTATTCCACTGGACTTAGAGAAGGAATATTGCTTGATATATTATTTATTTAAAAATTTTAAAAACATAAATTTAGGTTGAGGTAGAAGGAGAAGCCAGAGATATAGGAGATGAGTCATGAGGGTCCAGGTAGAAATGGTCAACTCTTATGTGAACACCATACCTCTAAATTCCATGCCTCTCTCCACTCATTGTAAACCTTATGGATAGAGCATTGAGACGGATGGTGTTAAACTTGAAAACTTGGTTCATTAAGATTTATTTTTCTATTCCTGTGGTGCCTGATTTGTCATGAAATGTTTTTCTTTATTTCAGTTCTTACTCCAGGAACAAATGTAAGGCTAATATTTATGGAGAAAATGTATTTGTTAAGCACCTTGTGCTTTAAAGACATAGTTGCTGTAAGATAGGGTGTAATTGTTAGCTTTTACTATTTTAGTTTGGCATAAAAAGAAATGGCTATCAGCCAGGTAGCCGTCAACACTCCAGGAATCCTGTCCTTCATCGGTTTCATTTTTTCTGCTTGATTTTCTTCACTTTTCACTTTATATCTGTTCCAGAGGGAAAGGGCTGAAGCTACAGTTTTAGGGTGAAAATGACAGCCAAGGGTCAATGTTGAAGCTAGTATCAAACGGTGTGGGCCACTGTGGTCAAGATGCCTTAAGTCATTGTGTCTTGTATATGGGGACTGAGGATGGTGACAGTTTTATAAAATACACCAATATAGAGAAAAGATTTTGGTAAATGATTCATGCAAAAAATCAGAAATCAGTGAAAACATTGGTCTTACATCATTTCATTCTGAGCTGTTAACTTTATCTAAATATTTGATTTGCTTTATCTGACATTCTATGCCCTCAGTCATCTCCAATGTCCTTTCACAAAATGATTTTCCAAAAGATATTTCTAAGTTAACTGAACTTAGGTCGATATGAAATTGAGACTGGATCTGTAGGATAAGGGCAAAAAGGAAGTTCCAAGGGCCAAGGAAAGCACCACTGACGGTTTGGGAGACCCTGGGTACCCGGGAGTCAAGAAAGAGAGAAGCAGGCTGCTGTTTGTCAGAGAGATCACAGAGCCCAGAGGAGGTACTAACAAAGATGAGGCAGTTCACAGGAAGACGTAGCAATGCCTGATGGTGAGACTAATATGCGTGTGCAACTGTGTACCTAGTTCGACACTCCTATGCTACAGGGAGTAGAATCTTTATGAAGCTGAGATTGCAATTTTGTGAAGAAACAACCAAAAATGAAGGAGAAGGAACAATATTAAGACATACAAATTTAGGAGAGAGATATTGAAATTTTAAGTTGTAAAATAAGTTAGGCATTAGGATTTCCCATTTACTAGACCTTGTGCAAGAATAAATTTTGAAGACTCTGAGATTTATTGTCTTTGACTTGAAGGACAAGGAAAGTTAGAAGATTTTCATTTACAAAAATAAGATATCATCATAAGAGAATGAGACATGCTTGTTTCTTTTATGTGTCTATGAACAGATGAAATAAAAAATCACATACATTTTGATTGTAGGTGAAATGTCATGGTATATGACAGTATGGACATAGAATGACTTACTTTTTAGAAATGTATTTAATAATAAGTAATTTGAAGGGATTAAAAATTAATGGCAAAATAATTTTTCTCAACCATAATCTACTAATAAAATTATATATTAAAATACCTAACAGTCTATTTTTTTAAAAAATTTTAAAAATTTGAGGTAATTCACTTTGTTGAAATCTACCAAATATTTGGTGTCTGTGAGAGAAATTTGTGGAAATGAAATTTATTACATTACTTAATTAACAGTAATATTTAATAATTGATTCAGAGTAGTTCTAACTCCTATTTTCTAATTTTACAGCTTGGCTCGTCCTCTACTGTGCCTTTTACATCAATTTTTTCTCAGCTTTTTATGACTGTTGTGGTTCCTCTCATTATTGGACAGGTAAGGTCTTCCAATTTTTACCTGTTATTTCCTTAAAAGATCAGATTGTAAATTCTTCTGTAATATCAGGGAAACTGAGGTGGAAGAAACAACTAAATTAAAATACACAGCTATGAAAATACAAGTTTTCATCTACCACAATATTTCTCATCTTTTAATTTTAAATTAATATTAATCTTCTTTGCAGTTAGCTAAATATAAGAACTACTGAAATGAATCTTAAAATTGGATCTTAGATTACTTAGAATTTCCTTTCAGATTCTTATTTAATAGGACCAACAGAAGTTCTTCTATTTAACTTCTTATAACAAATTACTAATAAGCATTCGATTTAAGTATAAGCATAAAAATTTAAAAACAAGGTTTTTGTTTGTTGGTTTCTGGTGGTGTTAAATCACAGGAAACCACAGGAATAGAGAACTGAATCGAATGTCCACCTGAAATGAGTGGGCCTGAGGGAAACAGTGCGCAGGATGACCGAGAGCTCACACCTAGAGTGACTGGATTCCAGACTCAGTTCCACCTTGCATCTGGTGTGCGACCATGGGCCAGCCATTTCACCTCCCCAGCTCTAGGTTCATAGTTCATTAAGTGTTATGCTAATAGTACCTGTCACTTAAAATATTGTTGTGAGGATTAAATGAACTATGCATGTACATAAAGTTCCCAGAATAGAGCCTGACACAGATGAGTGCTCTGTGGTTTCTGTGGAGGTCGCCATCATCATCATCATCATCATCATCATCATCATCATCACCAACACCATTCCCATTATCAAATTGCCTGCAGATATTAAACAGGAAGCAGCTCTTTGGAATATTGCATATAAAATCATTTATATTTTATATATATATAAATAAATTTATATTTTGTAAAATTATATATATAGAAAGAGAGAGAGAGAGAGAGAGTGTGTGTGTGTGTGTGTATTTATATGCTCTCTTTGGTCAGATTCTCGGGGCAATAAACTGAGACAGGTTTCTATGCAGGAAGTTTCCTGGGGAGTAAGTACATTTTGAGGGATGAAAAAAGTAGATGGGTTAATATCTTCCTATCAAGGCCTACATGGGTTCCCTGGTGAGTTCTGGAACTAGGGTGACCCCTTAGAGTTGCAGTGCCTTAAGGTAAGAGCGCCTGGTCTAGACTCTGCTCTGACCAGTCTTTCTGCTTACTCCCACCCCCCCTGAGGCCTGTGCTAGGACCTCAACTGAGATCCTTCATCCAAGCCAGGCTTCCTGCTCCCGGAGCCTGTGGGATTAAGTACCTTATTCCTGAAGAGATTGTTCTGGATAGAGCACCACAGAATTCACTACCTAGGCACTTTTTTTTTTTTAATGTTATACCTAGGGGGCTGATTTTAGCTTAAATGATGACGATTTAAAATACCATTTGCTGAAGTGATACATGAAAAAAATACTTTCTCCCCAGTGCTGATCACATAATAGGGATTCTGAATAAATATTATATCCCCTGCCTTCTTCTTCAGCTTCTGCCATATTTTGTATTGCTAGCTTTCCTGGCTTTTCCTCAACTCCTACTTATTTTTTCTGGTGTTTTTGTTTGTTTGTTTGTTTTGCAGTACTAAGGGTTGAACCTGGGGTCACTCTACCTAGTCTTTTTATTTTTATTGTGAGACAGGGTCTCACTAAGTTTCCCAGGCTGTCCTTGAACTTGTGATCTTCCTATCTCAGCCTCCTGGGTACCTTGGATTACGGACATATTTCACAGTACCTGTCTATTCCTTCTGTTTAAAATATCTTTGTGCCAGGTGTGGTGTTGCACACCTGTAATCCCAGCAACTTGGAGGAAGCTGAGACAGGAGAATCACAAATTCAAGACCAACCCCAGCAATTTAGTGAAACCCTAGGCAACTTAGTAAGATACTGTCTCAAAATAAAAATAACTGGGTGTAGCTCAGTGGTAAAGTACCCTGGGTTAAATCATGAGTTTAAAAAAAAAAAAAAAAAGTCATTATGCTCTCCCTTCCACTCCAACTTATCACACTCATTTAACTGTAATTCAGATCTTCTTAGAACCACCTGAAGTGTTTTCCTGGTTATTCTTTTTTAATTTTGTTTGTTAGTTGGTTGGTTTTTAGTACAAGGGATTGAACACAGAGGCATTTTACCACTGTGCCACACCCCCAACCCTTTTTTACATTTTTTATTTTTTGAGATAGGGTTGCTTAGTGCCTTGCTAAGCTGCTAAGGCTGGCTTTGAACTTGTGATCCTCCCAAGTCACTGGAATTACAGATGTTTGCCACTGCACTCAGATTCCCTTTATTCTTTGCAGCACCATATTTCATTTTTTGTCGTGGTACTTCTCACAGTGTTTACTTATCTTTTGTTAACTGTTTGTCCCCCACTAGACTAGAAACTTCGTGAGTACAGGAACCGTATTTGCTTTGTCCACCATTACATTCCCAGACCATAGGCACCCCAGAAAGTTGTGTTGAAAGAGTGAAAGGAAAGGGAGAGTTATGTGAATAAGGGGCATGCTTTGCCTTCTAGAGGCATATCTGAATCCACCTGTCCTCATCTCTACACAGTTTAACTACAAATGCATTAGATTAATTCCATGATTTTTTTGGTTCTGAAAGTAATTCCACCTAATAACTTGGAGCACATAATTCTTCTCTTAGTGGATCTTGGAAATAGTCCTGTTAATAATTAAATGCTTGGCTTGAAACATATGGACAAATAATATCTAAACTAGTCAATTTTTATGTATAGGGTCATGTAATTTATGTAAAAAAAGAATATTCATAGAGAATGAGTTGTTAGATTGCTCATTCTTTATGGGCCCAGTAGTAAATTATTCCATAAATCATAAAGTAAAAGAGACAGGAGACAGTCAAAAAGTGGAATATGTAGGGGTTTTTTGTTTGTTTGTTTGGTTGGTTGGTTGCTTTTTTTGGTAGTGAAGTATTTTGATGGTTTTTTTTCAATGAGGAAACCTATATGCTTGCACTTACCCAGCCCCCCAGTGTATTGTATTCTTAGGAATTAGCAATCACCAACTCATCTTCACATCTAGAAACCCCTAACAGCCTTGCCTCCTCCCTCTTCTTGCCTCCTTTCTCCCTTACATGCAGGCAGTTGTCACATGCTCCCATTCAGAAATCTGTCACATATGGCACCTGAAACCCCATTCATACTGCCGGGGAAGATGGCACCTTTGCTATCTCTTGTCTAAGCTTGCACTTCCTGAACCAGTTTTGCATAAAACCTATGCACTTCCTCCTGTATCATTTAAACCATATCCAGATTATTCATAATACCTAATACAATGTAAATTGTTATTATACTTTTTGTTTAAAAAATAATGACAAGGAAAAAAGTCTATACAGTTTCAATACAGAGTCAGGGTTTTTTCCAAATATTTCAATACAGGATTGGTTGAAGCCACAGATACAGAACCCATGGATACAAAAGGCCAACTGTATGTAATTTTTTAGGTTATCAGTTTATGGAAAAATAGATTGTTCCAAATTTTATGTAAAAGAAAGACCACATTTTTAGCATACTCTCTTACTTTTGGCCTTTGAATGAACTGTGCTGTCACAGGCCCACAGATACTTTAATATAAAGGACATAGCCACATATATGAGTACATCCTGATATGAGCACTGCTCCCTGGAGAATGATCCCCAGATCCTTGAGTACCATAGGGAGGGATGAGCATCTCTGCAGGCACTGGTTTCCAGGACAGGCAGAGCCACCTCAGTCACCTGACCTATGATCATAGCTTTATGGGTGTAGGCCCACATTGTGTGGATTGTATAGCGTACATGATGCTACCTTTCAGAGAAATGTATTTGCCTAGAGGCATCATGAATCTGTGTACCTGTCACTAGAATTTTCTGGCAGAAGGAAATATAGTATATTAAAGAAGGGATTTCCTTTTTCTATGTGTGTGGAAATGCTTTAGGACTTCACAGCAGGCCTGTTTGATCTGGATCAATTCCAACAACTCACTTCTGTGGTACCACTCCTTACCCTGTAAATTCAGGTTCTCACTAATTCTTCAACCTCATCAAGGCCCCTTCCCCGTCAGTTGACCTTACTCTCTACCAGCCACCGTCCTCGTGACTTTCCCTTTTTACTCAGCTTGGATTCCATAGTCTATCACTGTGATCACTCCTTTGCTAATATTCTCAATTCCTGCATCTTTTCCCCCTTTGTTGTACTGCTCAGAAAGGCCCAACCCTGGTTAACCCCGCTCTGCCACGCCAGCTATGCAACTGAGCTGCTTAGATGCCTGGTCCATTGTTAGCCTCACTTCTTGGCAAACTCCACTTTGTTGACTTGCTGTCTGTCTGTTTTATTTACTTCATGAACACCCAGTGCATGCTTCTACCAGCGTGGCAAAGCTCTGCTTCCAAGAAAGCAATACACATTGTTCCCATTTTCTTTAAAATTCAGGACCCCAAATTTAAAATTCAAATGCCATGGAACACCCCCCAGAAGTTCTATTCTACTTCCTTTTAAGGTTCTGTTTCTACTCTAAAAAGATTATTGTGCCCATCCTCAACCTTTTACTTGCCCTGCACACTCCCAACGTACCTACCTTTGACCCTTGGGTATCACTGACAGCCTCTGTTTTCTCAAACATCCCAGCCTCATTCCTTCCTTAGAGCTGCCATTGTCTCTATATGACACACCTGCCTCCTCCTGCCTCCTCCCCTCTCCTCCAGGAGGAGCTGCCCCACTGCCACCAGAAACTATCCTATCACCCAGTTTAAACTTTTGCTTAGTGTGCTTCATTAGCTCTTCCTGTTTGTTGTTGTTTTACTCTTTGTTTATCTCTCCATTCAGAATGTGAAATCCATGAGAACAGGGACCTTGTCTTTCTAGTCTCTCTCTCTCTCTATTTTAATTTATTGACTTGCCTACCTGTGCAGTATGACCTTTGAGGGCCTTGCCAAAACCACTCATACACACTAATCCAGAGCAAAGAGATTCCAGGCTAGTTTCTCAGTTGTAGCAAAGAGGGTGCCAAAAGATGAAAATAAATATTCCCATATTGTTATATGCATCTTTTAAAATGAGATTCTGTCATTACATGTTAAACAAATCATGGAAACTAGAAGGTAAAGAAAAAGACCCGAGTATGAGCTGAATAAATTTCTTTAATCTCTAACTAATAATAAAACTTTATCATTCAACTTTTGGTTTATATTTCTGAGAGGGAATTTGTTTTACATATACAACACTCCCTTTGGGTTAAGTCCTCGTGGACTGGCTTCAGTGTGATATGAGGCCTAGTTTGGTCTTCAGCACTCCCCAGCTGCACACATGATTTCTAGGCCTCACTTTTCAATCTATAGAACAAACAGATTTATGTTTTCCAGCCCAAAGGTGCTGTGACTCTGTGAGATGAGTATTCTTTGCATAGATGATGGTTAAGAGATTGCTGCTTCTCTCGGTTCTAGAAAGAAATAAATTTTGTGCTATTGAAACATTTTCCTTCCTTTTCCAACAAATCCTTTTAATACATCCAAGTGCTGGTGACAAATACTTATTTTATGCAGTATGTGTAAAAGCAATTTATGAATAAATTTTAATGATACAGAATTTCCACCACTTTTCATTATTTTCTGTCACCTTGGATAGTTTTCTAAGCAACCCAATAAAGTCCACATTTCCCCCTATAAATAATAATAATAAAGCTTATCTATACATTATCAGTCATGCATTCTCTGGTCTTTCCCTCTGTAATTAGTTTCACTGTTTGAGGTTGGTCTTTCATATTAATTCAGCTTCAGCCAAAGCTGAAGTTGGTATTCTTAATGCTAGAGAAAATTTTCACTTATGAAATATTAGATTTGAACTATTTCTACTGCTTCATATGAACAGCTTTGAGAGGAAAAGTAACTGTACCTTTATAAATGGGATATATACTGGTAAACATTGATAGAAACATCACCAAACTAAAACCAGGAAATAAGAATGGGGATTGTTTACCATCTACAGGCCCTGTTTTGAAAGCATTATATAGTCACTTAATTATTTAATCATCACAACTATTATTATATCCATTATCCATTCTGCAGATGAGACACAGAGAAGTAAAGGAATTCACCCAAGATCACAAAATAGAGAGTGGATCCAGGATTTAAGGTCAAGCACATCCTGGATCCAGAATCTATACCTTGACCCCTATGCAATGTTTCCTCCAAAAATAGAAGTCATAGTCATACTCTTCCACCTGACTTTTTAACATTTTATGCAAATTGTTTGGGTTCTTTATGCCTCTGTTTGCAGCTCTAAACAAGCAGGATAATATTTGCACAATCTTTCTCCTAAGAATGAAATAAGAGTAGCACTAGGAGAGGATTTTCAAAAAGTGAAGTAGATAATGGGTGTTTATTATACTCATTTATTATTGTCTATGCTTTATAGAATAAATTAATATGATTTGAATATAATCAATAAATTTAATAAGATCTATCTTTAAAGAAAAGTGTTATATACATTGGATTTGATTTCATCTCTGACAACAAGATATTAACAAAGAGACAAAAGACTTTATGAAATTATATGGATTCAGTATAATAGAGGTTAAAATTGAAATAAGAATCTAAAGCCATCTTGAAGAAAAATAAATTTTGAAATTCAGGCTTACTATGAAAAATTATCTATCATATATCCTCACTCAAAAATCAATTTATAAATGTAAAGACAGAATAGAAAGAAAAAGCAAGGAAATACCGTGACCAAAAAAATTTAAGAAAACTAAAATGATGAATATACTACCCCACGGTTACCTTGGTGTCTGAACATTCTTCACATAAGACGTGTCATTTTTAAAGGTTTCCAACTCGGAAGTCATATAGTAATTGCTAGGTAACCCAGATTATTAGAAGTACAGAGTCAAATTTAAGTATTCTTTTAACCATTCCTGCTAATTAACTTAAAATAAAGAAAATAAAAATACTGAAGATGAGACAATAAAATAAAAAGCTTCCTGAGGAAGATTTTTTTTTTCTTTCTCCGCAGGGAAAAGCAAGCAAGTTAATGAGGATGTGTCACTTAATCTTTAATGCCTAAGTTTCTCTGAGCCAGGAGGACGAATGAATCAGTGTAGATCCTAAGCAAAGATGCAGCTGGCCGCCTCCTTGGAAGGCCTTTGTCCCCGCATCTTGCTCTGTTCTTTTTCCCAAGAGAGAATGCTGAGGTGCTGTGGCCAGTTGTGTTAGGCTACTCAGCAAAGTCTTGTTACCTATCACGCTATTTAAAATTCCTATAAGGCAAAGAAGTTTGAAATATTTTAAATGGTATGAATTCTTGACAAATGGAGAACGATTGTGTCAAAAGTGTAAGTTGCTAAACTACAAGAAGATGAGGTTTTCTGGAGTTTGTAGCCAAAGCACATCTCTGAGGCACGTCAACACTACTCAACCCAGTCTTGTTTATGAACCCCGTTAACATTTTTCTAACTACACCATGCACAAGCAGCTGCTTTGTGAGTTTAATTTTAGAGAAAGAAGGAAACACTCATTGGAGCCTGGAAGATATAAAATGGCTTACTTCAGAAACACAGGTAAATATAAAAAGAAGACTAAAAATGATGAAAGACAATTTGGTTTCCTCTAGGGTTACTGTTTCACTTGGGAGTCTGTGCAGTTATTTTCTTTATGAAGAACAAGTATCCTTCATTAACCCAGGGATATGTTTTAAAAAAGACATTTTGGTATAGCATATAATATTTATTAATAAAAGATCAAACAACCCGATTAATTGGTGAGTGTAATCCATTTACATTGATAGTGATTATTGACATATTTCACTGAAGATCATCTAAGACAGAAAGACTCAGAAAAGTATAAAATAAGAAGATATAAATTTAAAACACTAACAATATAATTGGCATTAATAATAGAAAAATATTCTTTGAAGTAATAAGTATTATTAGAGATAAATGAAGTCCTACACCATATTAAAATTATCAACTTTGTTAACATTTCTATAAGGGGAATTTTAAAAAACTAAAACTTGCATGCACTTATTAATATAACTGCAAAAATATTTTAAGGGGCTGGGGTTATAGCTCAGTGGTGGATCTCTTACCTCGAACATGTGAGGCACTGGGTTTGATCCTCAGCACCTCATAAAAATAAATAAAAGTATTTTGTCCATGTACAATGAAAAATAAAAAAACTAAACCAAAAAAAAAAAAAAAAGACATTTTGGCCAGGAGGATTCTTTGTTTCTTGTTATATCAAAAGAGTTCTATTCCACCATGAGACTCGGAGAATTTTGTAATGAAGAAAGAGAGACTACCAAGTTTTATTAAATCAAATTGCTACTTATAAAGTTGATCCACAATTAGATATTTGTTTTGGTTTTAAAATGACTTTGGCTTTTAAGTTATACCTCATTCATATTTATTTTTTGTTCTCTTGGGGCCATGATATTGGGATTACTTTTGAAATTGGGATCATGCATTCTATGGCCTGTTGCAGAGAGAACTCGTGTGTGTTTTTGTTTTTGGTGTTTTGTTTTATTCTGATACAGGGCCTCACACATGAGCATTCTACTACTGAACTACATCCTCAATATTTTATTTTGTTTTATTTTGAGACAGAGTCTGAATTGCCCAGGCTGGCCTCCAACTTGCAATCCTTCTGCCTTCAGACGGATAGCAGCTGGGATTGCAGGCATGCACCTGGAATATATGCGTATTTAACCAGTGTATATTAAAATAAGATTGAATGACAGCATAAATTTCAGTGATTCCATGTATTTTCCATTTATTTTATTTCCAAAAGGAATTGAGTAGTGTTAAGTTTGACTTTCTGCTACCAAGCACAGCAGATTATGAACTGACCCTCTAAGTGAAGTTCCCTTGGTAGCCTCCTCGTAAGCACCAATGGAGACATATTTGAACACAGGGTCAGCTATGAGACCTCTAGCACTGCTATCCAAAATTTATGTTCTAATACATCAGTGCATCATACTGTGCAACAGAACTGCTCTTCTTTCTCTATATTTTCTGCATTTTTAATTTTAAAGAAAGAAATGCACAGATGAAATACTATGGGATCACTTCTACCTTCCCATCATAATATTTTATAAATCCATATAACTTCAATAATATGATCCACTTTTAAGAAAATCACAGCAGCTCTCTGTGCATTAAACTCTTTCGCCTTCATTCCCAATCCACTCACCTTTAATGGTTTTTCCTCTATCTTGAACCAACTGATCTGCTTTCTTCCAAGACTCTCTATATTTTTTCTTTTTTCCTCCTCCACTGGAGATTGAACCCAGGGGCTCTCTATCACTGAGCTATATCCCCAACCCTTTTTACTTTTATATTTTGAGATGGGGTCTTGTTATGTGGCTGAGACTATCCTCAAACTTGTGGTCCTCCTACCTGTCTCAGCCTCCCCAGTAGCTGGCATTACAGGTGTGTACAACCACACCCAGTTTACTCACATTATTAGGACACTTAGTGAGTCCTAAACAGATCCAACAGCCATTTTTCTGAAGTTCTAATGAGAGAAAAGTAGTCCTTCCATATCTTCAGGGGATATATTCTAAGACCCCCCCCATAGATGCCTAAAACCGTGGAGAGTACAAAACGTATGTATACTCTTTTCTATACATATATATCTATGATAAAGTTTGATTTATCAATTAGGCACATTAAGAATATAAGCAATATCAATAATAAAATAAAATGATTATAACAATACACTATAATAAAATTTATTTAAAAAAATAAAATAAAACAATTATAACAAATACTGTAATAAAATGTATTTGAAATTTATGAATTGCTTATTTCTGGAATTTTTCACTTAAACATTTTCAGACAGCAGTTGACCACCGTACCTAAAACTACAGAAAATGAAACTGAATCCAGGTGGAGGGGACAAATGTAGCTTATTTTGTTCTTAAGTATGTATAAGGATATGCTCCATTGTGAATTAAGCCCTTTTGGTGACAGAGTAGATAATGTCAAAACCCCATCAGCCTTATCAGGAGAAGTTCCCTGACCTCATTATTGCTAATGGATCCACAGTAACTCAGCCTGTTGTGAAATCTCATGTTCAATTATGCAGGATAATGAGTGAGTCAAAACTTAATATGTCTCCACTATCGTCCTTCTGATAGGGCTAACCTAGCTTCTTTCAAAAGCCAAGCAAGGTTTTAAGTAGAGTTGTTCACTTTTATGTCCCAAAAAACGTTATCATCAGTATTCAGACTGTCCTAATTTTATAATCTGATTTGAGTTTTAAATGAGAAAGGATTGTTCTATAACTTTATATTTCACTAATCCTTTTGTAGGAAACTTCGGACAGGTTTATTCATTTTTAAGTGTTAATTTTGGAATTCCAAAAGCATGCAAATGGCATTTGTCTTTGGATTCACAAAAACTCTAGATATTCAGAGTTTGAATTATTTAAACTCCCACAACACATGCACTTTTGCTTTTCAAGCATGAGTTATAATTTAATTAAAAACTTCTGGTGCATTGCTAGCATTTTAAATATTAATATGTTCCATGGATCACTTTCGATTATCTACCGTCTTGAAATTCTTGAAGATGTCAGATTTTTAAGATTCCCAAAGTTGCACTTGGAATTGTCTGTTGAGGCAAAGGGGACTGTGATAATTACACACATCCATTAGGATCGGCAGAGGAGATAAACTTTGGGGAGGCTTAATGGGCATGTCTCAGTGACAGCTAGCAAAGAGCATTTGGCATGATTAAGGATGGATTTGAATGCAGTTGAAAATATACTCTCATTATGGACACCCAGTGGAAGTTGCACTACAAATGTTAAATTCCCCAGAAGAAGTGTGGTGTGGCAGGGAAGCTTTGAAATCCATTGTGGCCATCATCCAAATTATTCCCTTTCCTTTATGTCTTTCTGCTGTCAGAATCATTTTGTGACGCCCAGTTCAACTCCCTACATCTCTGAAAAGAGGCAACCTGTTGATCTCTGTATTTCAGATTGTCCGACGATACATCAAGGATTGGCTTGAAAGAAAGAAGCCTCCTTTTGGTGCCATCAGCAGCAGTGTGCTCCTCATGATCATCTACACCACATTCTGTGACACGTTCTCAAACCCACACATTGACCTGGATAAGTTCAGCCTTGTTCTCATACTGTTCATAAGTAAGTTGGAAGATGGGTCCCTGGCTGTCCTGCAGTAGCAATGTGAAGCCATCAGTGTTCTCTAAATTCATCTCTCGTGTTGATTTGATTAAATACTTAGTTTATGTCCGTTTGGTGACTTTATCATTAGATTTGTTCTTTGGAAAGACATCAGTTATGCACTTATAATCTTAATCTCCTTTACTTTTTATGTCCCTTCATCCTTTTCTGATTTATAATACTTGATATTAGATGGAAAAAGCCTTGATGTCTTTTAAATTCTAATATTAGGTTGAGCATTTTGTCACCAATTCAATTTATTATAAGTTTGAACAGATCTTATTCCTTATTGTGATTTAAAAGCAGGATTTATAATATATGATAATATTATTTTTATATATATAATAATTTGCCTCCATCAGCTAAAATGCGAATATTCACCTCATTATTTGCTAATAAGATATACCAAAACAATATTTCATTTTAAAGAGCAATAGACTATAAAATGCCAGTAACTTCTATGCCTCATAAAACAATCTTTTGTTCTATTTATACTAATATGAAAGACGTTATTAATATTATAGTATCAAATAATCTGTTCTTCTTAAGAATCAAGATGAGTTATTCCAAAGTACTATTAAATGGTACCACTTTTGTGTTATTTGCTATATATACATATAGTATAAACCAGCTTTTTCTAAATTGAACAAATCAAAGAGGGTTTTAGATTTCCCCTAAGTAGTGGATGTCATAACTTGTATCTATTGTTAGATATTGTTAATAAGAACAGGTCCTACTCATTGGAATGATTCTATCAATTTAGAATATACATTAGTTTGTTTTTTCCACTTGTTTTTCTATTTGAGTTCCCTTAATTTTCAGATAAAATGCATATAGTAAATGTGCTACAGATACTGCTTTTATGTTGCTAATTTATACTGAATCTTTTTTCTTCTTTGTCTTCAGTAGTCTCTATTCAGCTGAGTTTCATGCTCTTAACTTTCATCTTTTCAACAAGGTAAGTGACTTGGTGTCTCTTGCTGTTAGTCTCCTAAGGAAGGAGTAAAGCTCTTATTTGGCTACTGTGCCACTGTACTGTCCTAGTTTTCCTCCTGTCTCCTGGCCATTGTTCCTCACTCCTCCTTTCTTACCCTCGAGTTGTAGACCTTGTCAAAGGATCTGCCCTGGACGCTGTTCCATCTGTCCACATCATGTGCTTGGACAGCATTCATTCAGGTTCCTGGCCTGAACCATCAGCTTCATGCCGATGACTCCAAGTCTAGACCTGCCACTCCAGTTCTATTCTCGAGTTTCCCTGCCAGTTATATGTCTTCCCCTGATTGTCTTTAACAAGACCTTAGACTCCAGATATTCAAAATGGAATTAACCTTTTTCCCCCAAATTTCTTCTTATTTCTTCACTTACCTGTTGTGGAACCACCATCCTCAGAGTTACCCAGACTGGAATCCTTCACATAATCATTTTGTAAGTGTCTTGACCCTGCTCCCAAAGCTACTTCTCTCACTGGGGCGCTTGATGTCTCCTTTTCATCTCATCTATTGCAACGCATATCTTGCTCGTAGCTCCATTTCTAGGTGCGAAGTTTCTTATGCTTTTTATACTACTTCCACTGACTCAAAGCTCATCACTCTCTTGATCAAATATCTTCTATTAGTCAGTGCCTAATGATGTCTATTTTTTAAGTGCAAGACCATCCAGTCTAATTACTAGTCTCATGAATTGCCAAAAGTGCCCATGCTCCCTAAGCTTTATGTTGAAGTAAAAATCTTTGCTATTTCCTGGAAGAACCCTGCTTTCTCATTTCCATTTTTTTCTTTGAGCTATCCACACATCCAAATTGGCCATCATGTCCAATTTCATCTTTTATGTTCCTAAATGCAGCTTCTTCCACTATATTATTCACTCAACAGGTATTACCTAAGCCTTTAGTTTGAGAAAGTTAGCATAGTAAATGCCATAAGTAAGAGGTGATTCTGATCCTGCATGAATTTTCAGACTAAATATGTATATTGACAAGTAAGTGTCCTCTGAGCTGTACAGTAAGCCAACCTGTAGTCCATTCAAAGAAGGCGGCACTTCCAAAGGGAATGGTAGAGCCAGGCTTCATGAGAGATGCAGTTTGACATGAGTCATAAAGAATGGCTAATTGTTCAGCAGAGTGGAAGACAGGTGGTTCTCATGGGAGCAAAAGCAATAATACATAAATGAATACACAAAAACAACACAGGATAGGATCGGGTGGCAGGCACAGAGGAAGATCAGAAGGAAAGACAGTCACTGGAAAGGCGGACCTGAGCCCAACTGCAGGGCGCTGGAACTGCAGGCGCCAGCCATGAGCTACCACAAGGGCAGCTCCCAGGCTGTTTATGAGGCTTGAAATAGTGTCAGGGCCATGGACAGGTGGGTTCAGGCCTCACATTAGGCACTTGGCTCGTACAGCACTTAGATAGCACTAGGCTGATTGTAAACAGTCGATAAAAACGTATTGATTAAGTAATTTAAAGCATTTTCGCAAGCTTGAGTTGTGATTTATGAAGTAAGAATAAAGCCTGGAGCCCTTAAGTCACAGAGAAAATGTTACTTAATTGGGTAAGTCTGAGAGTAGGAGCTATTTTAAAGTTCTTTTTGTGAATGGCTTGTTATGCCACCCTAGAAAAGGCGTTTGCCTTTCTGTGACTGTTCGCTGGTCCTTGTGGCAGAAGTAATAATCAGGCCAGGTCATCCTTCCCAATTATGTAGGGGGCAGATATCCTGTTGGTAACGTAGAAATTCCATGAAGAGATAGAGCATGGAGCAGCCACCACCGGGATTACTGAAGGAAGTAGGGGGACGAGGGAAGCGTCACAAATAAAATAGTTGAATTAAACAGTTGTTAAAAATAACAATTTTTAGCATGCAGTAGACTGAGCTTTCCTGAGAACCTCGGTTTTGATATTTATTTATTTGTTTGTTTGTTTGTTTGTTTATATCAGGGATTGAACCCAGGGACACCTAACCACTGAGGCACATCCCCACCCTTTTTAATATTTTATTTAGAGACAAGGTCTCACTAGGTTGCTGAGGGCCTGCTAAATTGCTGAGGCTGCCTTTGAACTTGTGATGCTCCTGCCTCAGCCTCCCAAGCTGCTGGAATGACAGGCGTGCACCACTGCACCCAGCTGAGATCCTTCTTTTCTGCCTTATTCTCCCTTCCATGAAATTCTGTCATGCTTTGTCCCTCCTTGACCCACAGGCAGACATGGATTCTTTGATAAAACATAGAATATGGAATAGCTGTAAACATGTTCCACGGTAATGGTGGTGTAGCCCCCCAGAAAAGTCCATTAAAAATTGAGGATTTTTTTAAAGGGACATAATTTAGAAGATGGTTTTGTGCTCTGCTTTCTCACTGAAAGATCCCATAGTGCTTCAGAATTTTATTAGAGGAATGTAGGATACCTACTCCATACCAGGCACTGTCCTAGGGATTGTGCACATAAGTCTGACAGCAAGAGTGTTATATTATGCATTTTCTTGCTCTTTTGTAGATGAAGACCCATCCTTAGAGTAACTTGCCTCAAATCATATCTTAGTAGCTTAATAATTTACCCCTAATCAAAGAGTAAGTAGCACACCCAGGACCGAAATCCATTTCAACTTGACATTTCCTAAAGCATTTGCCAAGCTCATTTCCACTGCTTTAAACTATTTTTATTACTTTTAAACTCAATGCTTGCTTTAGAGAATTTGTAAGGACTGTTTAACTGAACTCTACAAGTTTATACACCTTACAAACAAGTTTGTGAAAGATACCAAGGATATGAATGAGAATCCACTGGTCTTTGCTGAGTTCCATTTTCTTCTCATTGAAATGGGTGAAACTGGGGTGTGTGTGTGTGTGTGTATTTTCATTTTTTCCTTACCAAGCCAATAAATCTAAAATCAATTTGGGTATCAAAAGATAAAAATCTCAACACAGAAATCAGTCTTCTGTAGTGTGGCATGCTACCGCATTCTGATGATGGAAATTTAGTAGTGTAAAACCAGGAGAGACCCAGCCCAGGAAATTCAACTTCCCTGCCACACTCTGCTTCCCTGGTAAGCATTTCTTAGATTTACTGATTGCTGTGATACCATTGTAGTGAGTATTTAAAACAGACTTGAGAGTCATTTATCTGTCTACAGAACAGTGTCAGGGTTCAAAACTCCAAAACTAGAGCCAGAGTTGGGTTTCAACCCTATTTAATGCCTTTGTAACTTTACAGTTTTCTTGTGTATAAAATGAAGCCAGGAGTAGTATCTATTTCAGGAACATTTGGAGAATTAAATAATAAGCACATAAAGCCCTCAGTATTATTCCTAACATACAGTAAGTGTTCAATAAATGTCAGCTACTCTAGGATATTTATCATATCAAAATAGTTTTATAGTATATCAAAAACTAATGATAAAAAAGTGAATTTGCTGGCTTTACTATATTGTAATATATCACATATTTCTTTTCTCTGTCCAGTTGTTAGGAAATGAGAATGAGCAAGCTATCCATAGTGAAGTAGGCTTTCTGCAACTTGGGGAATTGTCAGTCAAAAAAAGTGAAAAATTTTAGGAAAACAAAATAATGATTAGGAATCTTTTAAAAAAATATAAGAACATTTGGTAGACTGATAACTAGAGTAACAGAAACCTAGAATCAATCATGACAAAAGAACCCCTTAGAAAAGGAAAAGGAGGAAAACAAACATTGAAATAGTTCTGTAGGTATTCTAATTATTTCCAGTACATTTCCAGACAGAAGTATCAGTGGACCTTACCCCACAGTCCCCAGAGGAGAAGGTGGGCAAGGAGGACAGGCTTTATTATTAGAGGCAATTCTTCTTACCATTTCGGAGATGAGGACACTAAACCTTGGAACTCCGGGTAACTTGTTTTGCGCCACACACTCATGACAGTCTTCTGAAATCAACCAAAGATAAGACACTGTTACAGAGGTTAACAAAGGAACCGCCTCGCATGGACATTTCCATGTCTAAAAACAGTGGGTTTTGACAGAACTCTCCCAAAGGACCTTTTCTGCTCCACATTCTGTGATTCTGCTAGTAAAACCTGACACGTTTTCCTTTGTGGATACTGCAAAGGAAGGCAAAATAAATATTATGTGGAAAACACTGATTGAAAGCTTTGCAAGAGAGAACAAAAAGACCAGTTGGGAAGAAAAGGAAATAAACATCTCAGGGGAAGCCAAAGTGATCAAAAGAATGATGAAAACAGGATAAAAAGAAAATCAATATTAAAAAGAGATAAGGTAGAGTTAGAAAATAAATAGTAATGTGACTCCTTTCAAGAATGTGAGCAGACACAATAGAGATGTTCATCCCTGGATTAGATTGTGGTCGTCACTACTTAAATTTAATGTACAGGACCCTTGGTTTTTTTGAGTATTGTGATGACCTATGTCATGAAGCCACCATGACAGTATGGCAGAGGGTAGATGACTAACCAAGAGAGCTGCCCTTGTTCATTAAACTTGTACTCTCCTTTTTTTTTTTTTCTGAGTAGGCAAACTGACCTCCAGAATTTGGACAAGCCCACTTCCTAGTTGTGACTTTAGGGAATCTGCTTAACCTCTGTGCTTCAGGTTCTCCTTTCGGAAAAAGCAAGGCCATAATATTATCTAACATCTAAGGCTAGATAATATTATGGAAGAAATACTGGAGGCAAAGTGCTTAAAGATGTAGTCAGTAAGGTTCACTGATTTGGTCACTCATTATGAATGAAAAGCCACACCATTATGAATGAAAGCATCCACTCTCGGAGCTGCACTGTATAGCTGGAGTTCAAGTCTGCCCTATAATGAGGAATAAGGTATAAACCATGAGCATCTGTTTTATTACCCTGTGGCCCTTATCCTCCCCTCCCCACTGTGGGAGTTTGTGTCAACAGAACCATAGAGTCATGTTCAGTTCCCATAAACCAGAAATGTCCCAGCCTGGACCTAGGCTCAGTCTTCTTACCCGAAACAGGACAAGTGATCTTCTCTGCAAATCTCTTAAGCCACATTTAAGTGCTACTGTAGTGATTGGCAGCCAGTGTCAGACCAGTACCTCCTTGGCCAGAGACTTTGACACACTGGAAATGTGCAGTGATCTGGACAGGAGTGAATATGAATCAGAATAAAGTGCACGAAAGGAAAAGTATACTGTCAGACTCTCCCAGAAGAAAACCAATATGTGTAATGATTGGTTATAAATAAGGTCAGCCAAAGACTGGAAGGTCTTAGTGTTACCAACACCAGTGCACTTTGGGGAGCATCCCAGACAAGGCTTCCTGTCTGTGTGCATGTTCTGCAGCCACAGGTGGACACCAGCCCTGCAGGGAAGTTTATTATTCATTGTGAATTGACTGTATGTCTTATGCTCCAACCTGCCTATTTCAAGCTTTTCTAATTTCTTCAGGTCCCAGGCCTTGGTAACCTCACACTCTGTGGAGGGGTAAAATGCTTCTCACTTTATAAAGAAAGTAAAAGCCTAGATATAAGTTTTCCCAGCTTTCCCATTCTCCACCTGAACACTGTTCATATTTTTAAAAAATATTACTGATATATTATTATTATTATATATAATAGTGGGTTTCATTGTAAATATTCCTACATGCACTTAACCCAGTTTGTTCAATCTCATTCCCCAGCACCTGCCCTCTCTC
This sequence comes from Ictidomys tridecemlineatus, assembly GCF_052094955.1. Lineage (NCBI taxonomy): Eukaryota > Metazoa > Chordata > Mammalia > Rodentia > Sciuridae > Ictidomys > Ictidomys tridecemlineatus. Next base: position 128,228,586 of record NC_135485.1, read on the forward strand.
TCCCTCCCCGGTACTCTTCCTCTGCTTTTCACCCACTCTGTCTACTTTTGCTTTCAGCTCAGAGACTATAGGAAACCCCCGTCTCCAGCTTACCCCTCCAGTCCTGTCTCTCAGGCCCTCTTTGGGGACTTGGAGTCATCAGTTAGTTCTCTCCACTGTACCTTCACTCTCTCTGTGTATACTTCTGTTCGTATTTCCCAAGATCCTTTTCTTCTCTTTGCCAGATTTCTTGAAAACACAGTCCCTCTCACTCCACACACCCAGCCCCCTCAACATTCACTCCTTGGCCTTCTCCCCAAACCCCACAAGGTCTCTCTCGCATTAAAACCTTAATCTCAGTCCTGGATGTGCAAAGTTTCTAACATCTCTTTAATTTCTCCTCTTTCCAAACAATATAAAGTAGAAATATCAATCAGCGTTATTAAATACTTTTAATGTGTCAGATTCCTAACAAATATTGGTTTTCGTCTACACAAAGGTCCTAAGAGGCAGGTAGTATTATTCTCATTTTATATATAAGCAAAAGGATGGTCTGGATTTAAAATCAGGTGTGCTTGCACCCAGAGCATGTGCTGCTCCCAAGCTGTTGGAAGGGAACGTTGACAAGGTCTATTCATCATTCTGAGTCTCCTAGCACCATCTCCTGCTCTTATCCAGGCCCTTCTAGCTCCCGCTTCCTGCATGGCCTCACCAACTTCAGTCTTATACCATACTGGCTGCTTACTTTTGTATGTTTTTTTTTTGGGGGGGGTGCTAGAGATTGAACCCAGGTGTGCTTAATCACTGAGCCCTGTCCCCAGCCCTTTTTATTTTTTTATCTTGAGCCAGGGTCTCACTGAGTTGCTTAGGGCCTTACTTGTTAAGCGTATCTCTGATCCTGTCCTCCACTGTCCCAGGTTCCTCACTGGTTCCCCTCATCCCATCTTACCAAGTCCCCACTCCTGGTCACAAGGCAGGCTGAAGAACCTGCTGTTGGCTAGCTGTCCCCTGCACTCCTGTACTGCAGTGTCACCACCCCCAGCCTCTTAAAGGGTTCTCTGTGTACTCCATCAGCATCCTCCACTCCCTGCCAAGCTAGAAGTGGCCCTTTCCACAATTCCCTCTCTCACACATACCCCACTCTTTTCTCCCTCTTTTATATAAAGTATTCGTTCTACTTTCATCTCTCAGCCCATTCATTTACAGAATTACAGAGGTCCTTCCCATTAGAGCTGCCATGCAGAATAAAGGGGAAGGAAATGTGTCAGTCATGTAGCACAATGTTTAAAAAGTTAAGAGTGGATCACCATATGCACAGGCGAGTCAAATGTGGAAACAAAGCAGTCTTACTGTCCTCGGGTGGTACTCATCTGTGGGGAATCCTCAACTGAGGCGAGATCCCAAAACTCCAGTCAATGTCAAGAAAGAGCTGGAAGGAAGTCTAGCTAGGAAACAGAAATGTGCATGTGTTCTCAGAGGAGAGGAGATCAAGGGCCATTTAAATATTCTCTTAACACCTGCACCTGGAACGAGGGAGAGGAGAGGGCTCTTCTTCCCTCCTGTAAACATTTGACAAAGAAAACAGGAAGTGGGGTTTTTTAGAGATTTTTCTAAATAGTTAAGATTTTTCTCCAGCAAAAGTTATACATGGGAATGAGGAGACTAAGGGAAATGTGGATTCTTTCATTAGAAATCCTTAAAGATCAGGTAGAGGGCTAAATGTGCTACTGTAAAAAGTCCGTTTCTGCACATTTTTCTATGAGCAGACTTTTGTCAGAATTCGAGGGGTAGGGGGGGTGATGAATAAATAAACTCATTATATCATTCAAAGCCTAACTTTCCAGGAAGGAAGAGTTTCTAAAATATAAGGCTACAATACTAATAATAGTCACGTCTAACCTTTTTGGCTTGTGTTCTCTAAACCTTACATTCTAGCATAAGAAATTTGATTATGATATTTAACCCACAGCACTGGCCCCTCATAACAGGCAACCAGTTTTGGCAAGTAAAAATTGTTTTTAACCGATTGTATAACGATAGTAGAACATAGTAGTTGAGAGCACAGGCATATGAGCTAGACTTAAATCCCAGCTCTGTCACTTACTAGCAGGGCCCTGATAAAGTGACACGCCTTCTCTGTGCCTCAGTTTTCTCATCTGTAAATAGGGGTATGATATCTCCTACCTTTTGGGGTTACACACATGCAAAGACCTTTCAGAAGTACCTAATCCCCACCCCAGCAACTTGGAAGAATTAATATATCTGAAAATGCTTCTCCAGAAACAGTATATCTTCATGGCAGCAAACACACATTTAATATCATATTTTGGTAAGAAAAAAAATTTTTTTTATTCCAAAATGCTGGATAATGTCAAGTGGCAATCTAAAGATTTATCCAGAAGAGATCCTTGCTACATTGTTTTCATAAAGCCCGATACCAACAGCTAGGTACATGTGTGATCTTAGGTGACCCCCACACCACGTATTATTAAAGCTATTTTCTTTTCAATGGATAAGTGTCTCAGAAGTGGTTCTCTAAAAAGAAATTTAGACACTTCTGTACATTTCAATCTAGAGTTACTCTGTCACCAAGATTGTTTGAAGGATGTCAACATGAAGGTAGATACTACATTTGATTTAGGATGTTTTAAATAATATTTTATGCAAATATTTTAATAAACCAAACCTTTTTCTTGCTTCTAGGAATAATTCAGGTTTCACACCAGCAGACACAGTGGCTATCATTTTCTGTTCTACACACAAATCCCTCACATTAGGTAAGTGATCCTCAGAGCTAAAACGGTGTATTACCCTCACAGAGTTGCATCTTAAGATACTAAAACTCATACAGAACTCTTCAAATTGAGAGAAATAAGGCATTGTCCATTCTTAGATCAAGAGTATTAATGAAGTGAAGATAGCCATTCTCTGAGATACTGTCATTTGATCAACCAATCTCTGAAGGCCTACAGTTAATACTGTCAGATTTAGCTTCATTTGTAATCATGTATTAATTCTCATAAAAGTTGATAATGTAGAATGTTAACATTAGAGTCGGGGGTGGGGTGGGGGTGGAAGTCTGCTGGGACTGTTTCTAAAAAGGGGTTTACAAAAAATTCCCTTTGGAAGTTTCCAGAGTTGCCCCTGGAAAATGTTAACTTCTTTATTAGGAGCTCAAAGCAAGGTAGGAAAAATGTTATTCTCTTAATTCAATATTCACATCCGCTTGAAATTCATTTTGAAATATTATATTGTTTTCTATAGAGAGAAACAGTATAGTGATCTAATATTTACTCAGTCAAATTAGCACTAAGAGTGAAATAAGTATTTTGACAAAAACAAATTAAGAAGAAAAGTGCTATTTTCTGCTTAGCTTTATCCAATTTAGTGCAGTTATTCCAATAACCTCTTAGACACCCAGAATATATGTTTTTAGTCATTAAAAGTCATTAAGTAATCAGAAACTTTATTGAAATATACATCATACACAAACTCCTTGGGGTGGTAGGCATTTTGTGGCAAAAACTCATATTAAAAATTCCTCTGCATTTTGGCTTCTGACTCACTTAAGAAAATGACATCACTAAAAGAAAGTCCAAATGTAAACTAAAAAGTAAAGAATTTTCAGAATGTTTTTTATTAGTCCTAAATGTATTTGCCTGATAAAATCTTTATCAGTCTGACCAAATTTGGAAATGGTTTAAAAATTGGATTAACCCTTTAATGACCTCAAAGAACTCACCCCATATGTTCCCATGTGTGTTTTTGTGGATGCCATGTCTGGTGTTCTGAGTCTTCCACAAATTAAGGGGCTTGTATAAAGAAAGGGATTCCAGAGGTGGTGAAGAGTCCAGGGATCAGATGATCCCAGGTCCTCAGAGCACCCACTGTACCATGGATGGCCAGTGCGTTCCTGCAAAGGGCTTTTAAACCTAACCCCCTCTTAGGGATTCGCTTTTGACAGTAAAACCAAAGTGGATGATTTAGGGTTTCTCCATGATGTTCTTCTGTGCTGCTAATACTTGATATGCTGAAGAGAGACAGGAAGCATACCCAAGAGGCATACTACAGTGTGATCAGTTTTCTTTGTTTTTTTCTTTTTGTCTCTTCATTTTTCTTAATCCCAAAGCTATATACTCTTCCTTCTTCTGCTTTCTGATATCTCATTTGCAGACAAGCAGGTAGGTGCTCTGAAACCAGATCAAAAGTGGGTTTTTTTTTTTTTTTGCTAAAAAGAGTTGGGTAAACCTGGACTTTTGTTTGATTTTGCAGTGTTCTTCCATAAAACAGGTATTTAGATCTTCCAATATGGTACTCCAATAAACTATTGTGGTATCTGTAACCACATAGTATAAATCCTGGGTTTCTTTCAGCATGACAAATTTAAAGTCTCTTGAACTGTAAGACCTAGATACTTGATCTGGTCTCAGGTTCCTTAGCAGTAAGATTAGAGAATTTTATTTTCAGCTTGATTATCCTGCCATACTTTGATCACACCTGCCTTCCCTCCTCTAGTCTTCTTGGTAGCATTTATGAAAAATGGCCTCTTTGTTGTTCCTCTTGTCTCAGAGAGATGATCCTTATTTCCACTTATATCAATGGATATTTGGATGCAGTTTCTAGAAGAAGTTTATTAAGCCCTATAATTTTACTATGTCCATTTTCACAAGATACAATGCACATTTTCCTCTTCTGGGGACCTGATGTCACTGACACAGAGGATTGACCTGAGCGACAGGCTGATATTTATCATCCTAAGGGAAATTCTTATTTGCATGGAATTGTAAGAACATCACATTGAGTGTGAAAAATTCATATTCCCCAAAGCAGGGAAATTTTTCAAGTAATATGACTCAGTGCTATTTTCTCTCAGATCTCAATACAAAGGTGAAATACAACAGATAATAATGTAGTTTCTGTGCACTTTAAAAACAAACCTTTCCGTTCTGCAATCGCTGCCATAGTATTTCTACTAATGATTTTACATCTACACATGCACTTATGTACACACATATACACATCCAAATAGAATACATGAATCAAGCTTATAAAATACTGTTTATTATTACATCCAATATTTATATATAAAAATAAATCATTGTAAACCAAGTGGTACTCATATAACTAATAAACCAAAGATGAAAACTCTTGCTTGAGAAGCTTTCTGAATATTCTCTTGTGCATACACCTTCAGTTTACTTTATTGTTCTTGCTTCTGCCCTGTCCCAATCCCTTCCACATACTTGCATCTACACACATGCTGAATTTGATTCATTGCTTTTATTAGTGCATTTGCCATTGATTGATTAGTTCTTCGTATTAGTACTTTTTCTATTGATTGATTGCAGATGAAGTGACTATTTGACCTTTAATTATGAGGCTTCCTATTGAAAATGACATTGAGCTATGGCTTCACATAATCCATCTGGAAAGCCTGACATGATGCCATTCCCTGGAGTTCGTTCAGTAAGAAAGAGGAGGCCTGAAGGAAGCGCAGAGCTATCACTGTGCTTCATCTAAAACAATACTACAGGGCTTGTTTGCTGCGCTCCTATAGTTTCAACTCAGGGTTGGAGGCAATTTTATATTTTGTCAAGACAGCATCACTTGCTGTGGGTTGCCATAGAAGCCACGAACTCTCCCAAATTATTCTCTAGTTTGATGGTGATATTTGTACAATAGCAAGAAGATATTATATGTGGTAAAGATGGAAAAACAGCTTGCACCCTGGTTAAGAATGGCTCGGTGCACAGTCAGTCAATAGATTTCATTAAGAAAGAAATTACATCCCAGATATCCCATGGAATTGGTGTTCTACTTATCATTTTCTCTTGAGTATTTAAATCGTTTTGCTTAGAGTTTCAACATATGTAGAAATTTTTCTCACTACACCTAGAAAGAGACTGTTTCAGGATGTTTGAGGTTCTTAAGTCAAGCATATGTTTATGTTAGTTTTCAATTTTTTTTAAAAGAGAGAGAGAGAATTTTTTTAATATTTATTTTTCAGTTCTCGGCGGACACAACATCTTTGTTTGTATGTGGTGCTGAGGACCAAACCCGGACTGCGAGCATGCCAGGCGAGCGTGCTACTGCTTGAGCCACATCCCCAGCCCTAGTTTTCAATGTTTTTTGAGTAGCAAAATGAAAGTACACAAGACTATTGACAGCCAATTATATATTGCCAGTTTTTTGTTATTTGTAAATGCATTTCGAAATTCAATGCATGCAATTTCAATTCTAGAATGTCATGAGATTTACTAAATGTTCAATACATGTCCCATCCACCCCCAGTGCTAGGGGTTAAACCCAGGGTGCTCTATTACTGAGCTACAGCCCCAGGACTTTTTTTTTCCCACTTTTTAAAATATTTTATTTTGATACAGAGTCTTCCAAAAAAAAACTATTGCTCAGGCTGGCCTCAAATTTGTAGTCTTCCTGCTTCAGCCTACTGAGTTGTAAGATGGCAGGCATGTACTTCCCCACCAGCTGTCCTGGCTTTTCTGGACATGTGTACAAAGGCAAATTAAGGTAGCTATTCCTCATGTCTATACTTCATTGTGGGTCTGTGGTCACACTTACATGGCTGACAAGAAACTATGCATTATGCTAAAAGCATGTAGCATTTTTGTTGACATATGATTCAGGCAAGAGTGGAAAGAACACAACCTGATTCTAGCCTGTGTTCCAGTTCCTGTCCTTTTACAGCAGTTGGAACAAACCACTGAACTGCTGTTGGTCTCATTTACCCATCTGTACTATGAGAAGATGGGCAAAATGATATTTTCTTCCAGGTTTAAGTTTCTGTGAGTCTACAATTGATATTTCTGTCCTATGAAATAACATTTCTCTGTATTCAAAGGAAAGGAACTCTTGAAAGGAATAGTTCTGTAAATAGTGTCACAGGAAAGGAAATATGGCTGGTGCTACTTCCTACATAGGTCAGAACATATCTGCACTCTCCGAAGAGTTGTTTGAGAGATAGAATGTTAAGGGGATTTTCTTTTCAGTTTTAATTGGAAGTTTTTCAGAAATGTTAAAGTACAACCTACAATCTGGGCCAAAAGTATCACTTAACAACATCTGAGTCACCTTCCCAAGAGGAAACAGAATTGAAATACCATTGAAATTGAAAGTTTGCTTTTCTGGTATTCTTTCACACCAAAGCTTATCTGAGATTCTATTAACACATGAAGATTATCTTAACAAAACTACCCCACAATTGCACAGTAGTTTCTGAAAGCAACCTATGTTACCTAACAATCTTGAATTATTAGCAAATCAGTAATTATCTCACCTTGCATATGAAGAATTGAAAGCATAGAAAAAACTGTTAAAAACTTATCTCAGATCATGTAACTTAGAGAGTCTAAATTCCAGTCTTAACTTTCAGAATTGAACATGGTTATAGGGTATGAAAGCACTTTGAGCAAAGAATAGATTCTAAGTTCTAGAGATGTGAGATCTTGGCATGGGTTTGAAATGTTCTGTTACTTGCTCAAAAAGGAAAATTGTTTCTGAATACACTGCTGCTTGTAAGACAGCTTCAAAATTTAACATCTGCATTTGTTCCCATGAACATGTGTTTCCATGTGGCCCAATCATGAACTGGCACATGTTCCTTATATTTACTTTATTTTAAACAAAAGGTTATATGCTACTTACAATGGGTCTCGGTGAGCCAGCCTCACCTTTTATGAGGCTACACTGTCTGCACTCTGATCTCGAAAAGAGCCACAGTGCTGTTTGACAATACGCTGTTAAAGTGGAAATGGAAATCCAGAGTCAAGACAGAAAATAGAATCTTTGGAGTATAGCCCATAAATATATTCCTGCCCTGCAGTTTGCCTCTGTTTACAGTTCTGAAAGGAAAAGCAGTGTGGGAACCTCTGCCATTTGACAGATTCTTAAAGACACCATTGAAATCATGAATCCTGTAGATTTTGCCACCAGGCTAAAGAAAGTTAAGGAGCGTCTGTCAGCATGTGCTATTTCTCAAACAAAGTAATGTACTTATCTTCCTGAGAAGTTTCTGAACTATTTTACTTTAGATTTTTTATTAAATTTGATGTCTCAAAATCATTGCTAGCATACCTAGGTTTGTGATCAAAATTAGGGAAGACCCCAGGGTTCCAGATCTTGGGTCACAAGGATGAACTTAAGATAATAAAACTCATTTGAAGGATCCCAGCCAGGCCCTCACATATTATTCATCTTAATGATATTCCAGATGTTTGCCAGTAGATCCAAAGCCTGCTACCACACACTTCTCCTCCTGCTCTCTTTTCTAGACCAGGGGCTAGAAAATGTTTTAAACTACAACATACACTTAGAAATGCATCTTATAATGTGATCCAGTGATTAGTGATTTTGCAACTCACTAATAGGTTCTAATCTAAAGTCTGAAAAATACAGTTTATACCTTGCTTTGTGAGATTTCATCCCCTTTCTTAAGAGTTACCATTAGGCTATAGCTCCAGCTATCCTTCCCTTTGTCACCTGACTCTACCCACAGTTCTGATTTAGAAAAATCAGAGCTAAATTATGTCTTAGAGTAATTATTGAGTTAAGTAATATAAGATTACTTTTATTTAGATTATTATTTAACTTATGTAAGAGAGTTTCTATACCTTTTGTTGCTCTATTCAATGTGTTTTCAGTCGCAGTAAATAATATCAGCAAACTTCAAGTGGGTACTTCACAGGCCAACATTGCATCAAGTACTGTTAGGGATGTTATTTGCTTTAAAATATTTTTGTGTTGTGACAGTGTGGCAGTTTTGCATGTACTATTTAATTTACACTTCAGCACCAGGGACAGCCAATTGCTCTAATAGAAAATTCTCACTGGAGTGTTCAGCTACTGTTTATCAGAAAGGAAATACTCCAAGGGCAGCTACAACAAATACTTTTGTTGTCTATCTGTCTAACAGCTAGAGACTTTACTAATTAGCATAATGAATTCAGAAGTAGGTTTTGATTGGTGAAATACTGACATGCTGCTTTACATGATAAATGTAATAAATGGGTTCTCATTAGTATGCGGACTGCCTAAAAACTTTAGAAACACTTACCACTTGCTAGAAGAATCTAGCAAATTCCACAGCCTGCATATGAAATCCTCAGGGTTGTGCTGAAGGCTTGATCCCTCCTGGGTTTGTGTTCAGCTCAGGTGAGGAGGAGCTGTGCTTGCCTGAGGCTGACTGAAAGGAGCACCCATCCTACACTGGAATGTAACAGTGTGGGGGCTTTGAGAGACCCCTCATGCATGGTGCTGGAGGCACCTGAAAGGACAGGGCTGGGACTGCCAGTTTACAGGATAGTTTGCACTGCCTATTTTTGTACTTGGATGGTAATACATATTGAGTTAAAAAAAAAAAAAAAGATGCCTGGATGGGGGCATTTCCTTTCATTGAAGCCTGCTGGCACAGTGGTAGAGGTGTGCTAACCTTTACCGACCCTGAACTTCTCTGGCCCCTGCACATTAGACATTGGCTACCTGGAAAAATCTGAAAGTTGCACACCAACTAGAGGTCACTTCCCTGAAGTACTTTGCATGCACCAGCTCACGTGACTCCCACAGTCACCCCAGATAACAACAATGAAGTTCATAGTGACAAGTAACTTTCTAAGACACATGATCCCAAATGGCAGAGCCAGGACTTGACACAGGTCTGACTGTGAGCCACTGCGCTGAGCCACAGAGAGAGTGGCTCTGCAGAAAGCTCCCTGCTCAGTGAGCCTCTCAGTCCTGCTGTCCACTCACCATGAAAAGTTCAGGCCACATGATCTCTGAGCCCTTTTAGTTCTGTCATTTGATAGTTTTCTAATGGCAAAAGGCTGAAGTATTTAGTTTTAGAACCTGGGGCCCCTCACGTGGACACCATAGATTTCATACTCCCCAAAGAATGGTCCTCAAACTTATAGTGAATGCTTCCTAAAAAAAATAAAATAAAAATCAGGCCTTGGCTTGGGCCTAGTGATTCAGAATTTTTAAGGATAAGACTCTGAGATCACAGACTTCAAAAGATTACTGTGTGCCTTCAAGGGTGAAAACTGCCCTGTGACACACACCCAGGATCACCTCACAGCCTCCAGAGACACTGGCCCCTGCCCCGAACCCCTTAGGGAAGCCCAGTCAGGCTTCATGAAAGTGCGTTTTGATGATGGTGGGACAAGTTTGAATGGTTGGGTTTTTTTTACTTTAGCCTGGCCTTCCTATAAGCCACTTTTAGAAATTTATTTCCTCATCATTAGTCAAAAAGAGATACTTAGGACATAAGTGCTCATAACACACTACTAAATGCTGTTTAAAAGTAAATAAACAATAGGGCTGGGGCTGTAGCTCAGTGGTAGAGCGCTTGCCTTGCACATGTGAGGCACTGGGTTTGATCCTCAGCACCACATAAAAGCAAATAAATTAATTAAAATAAATAAACAAACAATAAAAATTAAAAAGAAAACAGCTCAGTAGACCTGAACCCTCATTTCCAGGAACTGCCCACTTCCTTGTTCCTTGATGTCAGTGTGTGATGTTGTGGTCCTAAGAAAGGTAAAACCCTGACTCAAGTCTTTCTGGTCTGTAGGTAGGTTTTCATATTTTTGCCTAACTTCAGATACCCTTTCAAGTTCCCTTTGTGCCAATCCAGTTACCTAAGCATGTGCATGTGAAAGTGTGCTGGTGTTTCATCAGATACAATTCAAACAAAAGAAAATCATCCATTTCACATTCATCACACCTAGCACTCATTCCAGAAGTGGGTCTCATTTTCCTTAAGACCACATCTTCCTCACAGGCTAAGGGTAAAATTGAAGCTTACTTAAAATAATTTCAGAATGCCTTATAAGTTATCCTTATATAAAACTCTCTATGGAAGGAAGTATGTATGATTTTCCAAAAACCCTCTCAGAGCTGTAGATACCGTGGGCAGATTTAAGAGAGAGAGAAGACGACAGAATCCCTGCAATCCAAACATCTCTGGAAGGGCAGCAAATTGTCGTGGTCATGTGGAGAATACGCGTAAGCACATGAAGGCAGCGGAGGTGGGGGAGGCGGTGGGGAGGAAGGCTCAGACCCCATGCCTTGCCACTCTTAAAAAAAGTTTCAGAAGTGCCCAGACCTTCTCCTGAATGACTCTGCGTGAGCCCCTTCCCTGGTCAGTCCTGTAAACACTAAATCTGAACCCAAAACTACTTCTAATAATAACAACAGTAGCGGCCTGGTAGCTGGGGGTGTTGGCTCTGTGTCAGGCACTAGGTACTTCCACTCTTTGTCTCATGTGAACTTATAGCCACACTTAGAGGTGTTTTGTTTTGTTTTACCCTCATCTTGAGCAGATGTACAAACCAAGGGGTACTGAGGTGAGATCACCCTATCGCCTAGCTGGTAGGTGGCATAGTCAGAATCTAAAAGAGGGTCCCTGACATCAAAGTCCACATCCTGGGCTTGGGGTGTAGCTCAGTGGCAGAGCACTTGGGGTGTAGCTCAGTGGCACACACAAGGTTCTGGGTTCCATCCCAAGCACAGCACCACAAAAACAAATTTCCATCACATCAGAAATACCTAAAAGCAGCAAGCATATCAGCTGTCTGCTGTCCACTCAGCCTGAACGATGGAGCAAGGGCAGGAGGGGCCAGGTGTCTCCTGAGCTTACCTGCAGTTATCACCCAACAGCCAGTGGCAAGGAGCTGTGAAAAATCCCATGTATTCCGCAGTGACACCTCAAACTGTATACGGACTCTGTGGCACTTTGTACTTTGTAATGTCAGCTCTTGGTGTTAAAATCTTTTAATTCCACAGTTTCATATTCATTTCAAACTAAAACACACCCTGTCATAGTCAAAAGTATCTCTAAGGAATGCATTTTACACATTAGTGATTAGCTCATGTGCCCTAAGTCATATACAGCCCATATTTCCAAGCGGGTAAGTCCACAATCAGTAAGGGGAACATGTGCTGTCATCCTGCGTCGTGTCCTCTCTGAAGAGGCCTTGACCATGGCCAGAGAGCCAACGGTATCCCATTTCCCAGGACTTCCCATTCATCAGCACCTTCAATGTCAGTTGCAGAGGGATTTGTTTATTATTATTAATATTTAGAAAGTTTGCCTCTAGCATACTAACGTGTGCATTACAGATCGGCTCTTGTTTACTGTCTTGAAGTGAAGAAGCTCACCCAGGAGATCCCACTCACTTGAAGGCGTATCTCGGTCTCAACTTGCAACCAGAGTTGGATGAATAACAATCCTCCTTTCCACATTGCATCTCTCCAATTATTTATTTGTTCACATCTCTTCCCAGAAGTTCCCTTAATCGAGCCAGACACTATAAACCAGATCGTGTGTATTTAATGACAGCCAGTGTCTTGGTTCTCTACAGTAAAGAAAAAACGAACTTGCAGCTGCAAAGCAAGGGACGGGCACACATCTTCATCCCCATCCACAGCCCATCCAAACAGCTCCAGCCACAAATTAAAGTTGGCTGCACACTGGTTAAAGCTGTGGGGTACCCAGTAGGTTTTTGACAAGTTACCCTGGGGGTGGGAGGATACATAAAATCAAACACAACTCAAAAGTGGCTGGGCCCAGAAGCCAGTAGGTTTGGAATGTCATCTGTATTGAAACTGAGCATGCTGATGGCATTGTAGTGGTGACACCTCGCACAACAACCTTTGCTGCAGGTTTGCTCTATAAAGACGCTAATGAAGAGATACTTTGAAAGTCTGCATTCATCCATGCATTCATTCTTTCATCAAGTGTTCAGTCAGTGCCTACTATGTGTTGGGCTCTTTGTAGGCCCCAGAGGTACAACAGGGAACAAAACACAAAAAAGTTCTTGCCCTGCCAGGTGCAGTGGCACTTGCTGATGATCCCAGTGATTCAGGAGGCTGAGACAGGAAAATCTCAAATTCGAGGCCAGTCTCTAAAACTTCATGAGACCCTCAGCAATTTAGTAAGACCCTGTCTCAAAAAAAAAAAAAAAAAAAGGACTAGGGATGTCGCCCAGTGGTAAAGTACCCCTGGGTTTAATCACTAGCACCAAAAAGGAGCAATAAAATTCTTGCCCTTTCCAGTGGGGATAAGTAAACAAACCCTTAGGTGTAGAACACATCTGTGTTAGTCAGCTTTTTCTCTGCTGTGATCAGAAGACCTGACAAGAACAATTTTAGAGGAGGAAGAGTTGATTTAGGGGCTCATGGTTTCAGAGATCTCAGTCCATAGAAAACCAGCTTCATTTCTTAGGGCTTGAGCTGGGGCAGAACACCGCGGTGGAAGAAAGTGACCCAGGACACAATCAGGAAGCAGAGAGGGAGCTCTGTTCAACAAAGACAAAACATATACTTCCCGGAACTCACCTCCTTCCAATGCACCCTACCTGCCTTTAGTTACCTCTCAGTTAATCTCTATCAGGGGATTAATTCACTGGTTGAGTTATGACTTTAATAATCCAAACATTTCACATGTAAACCTTCTCTCATTGTCTCCCATGAGTTTTGGGGGGACACCTAATATCCAAAACATAACATCCAATGGTGATGTTCTGGAGAGAAATAACAGGAAGGAGGATAGATAGAGGGCCTGGGTGGAAGTAGAGAAGTTTGGGGCTTAAAGGGTGCCATGGATCAAAGATCTGAAGGAAAAGGAACCGAACATGTAGATATTTAGGGGAAGGAGACCAGCCAGAAGTCCCCAGTGTGCTTGGTGTGGTTGAGGAGAGAGGTAGAACAGTATTCAGGAAGCAGACTGCAGGGGCAAGAGAGAACAGTGGGTTAAGGTAATGGGCGAGGGGGTCTGTGACATTGGGTTAGGACTCAGGTCATTGTATAGATTTACTTTTTGCTCAGAATGAGAGGGAAAGCCATTGGGTAAGTGACAAAATCATACTGTCACTTTGAAGGGATGCCTGGGGCTCTCCTGTGAAGTATAGATGGGTTGGGTGCATGGAAGGGTGGAACAGAAAGAAGTGGAAGGACTAGTTAAGTGATCTGAATCCAGACAAAAGCAGAGGGTGGTTGAGTGGAGTGTAACAGCGGTGGAAGAGGCAAGAAGCCTTACATTATGGCTGCATTTTAAACACAGAATTAATGGGAATTGCTGCTGAGCTGGAAATATTGGAAGAATTAAAAGATCCTACAAGGGTGGGGTTACCATGTACTGGATGAAGGGAGCCGTAGAGGCACAGATTTGGGTGGTGGAAGAGGGATGTGGGAGCAGGTCAAGAGTTCAGTTTGGAATGTGGAAGTTTGAGGTTCTCTTCCACATCTGGTGCAGTCTGGAGCTCTGTTCCTGGCTGGAATGTTCAGACTGTATTATTTTAAGCTGTTGGACAGGATGAGATCACTCAGAGAATGGACAGATGGAGGGGAAAGAGCTCTGAAGACTGAAATCCTGACATTCCTCAGAGGATATGGAAGTATTTCAATAATAAAATGATAGAAAGGTTCAAATAAGCCAGACATAGATATCCAAGCTTGCAAGCCCATATTTTTGTCCTATGTCACAAGGTCAAAGTGAACATTGTACCAGAAAGTAGATGTGAAAACATGTCAAATGTTGAAAGGTAGGCCTGGCATTTATTTAGTGCCTACTATATACTACACATTGGATTAAATACTTTGCTCGCCTTATTATCTCATGTAATCATCACAACAATCTATACAATAATTATGACTGATCTCACTATCCAAACTGGAAAACCAAGCCTCGAAGAACCCAAATAATTCATCCCAGTTCCCATCATGAGTAAATGGCAGAGCTGGCCTACAGTGGCCCATCCGTCTACCTCAGAGCCTTCATCCTCTGCCTCCTTAGCAGACCTGGCTTTTTAACCTGTCCCAGGATACACTCACCTGGGAGCTCTCCAGGGACAACGTTGCCAGGACCTCTCCCCCCCACCCAGGCACCCCCTCTCAGGATAGATCCAGACATTGTCATATTCTTAGAAGCCACCCAGCAGTTCTGCTGTGCATCTGAGGCTGAGAACCATCACATTAGACACCTTGACTGTACTTGTCTTTATGCTCCTCCGTGTTCCGAGAAGAATGCAAAGTAGGACTTTGCCCACTCACGTGTTGACAAAGATGACCATTCTCGTTCGCAGGAGTCTGTGAGAACGAGAATTCTCTGTATCATGATTAAATATGATGGTTAAATATTCAAAGGAGAAAACAGGAAATTAGAAAAACATTTCCCAAAATGACTCCTAAGATTCTCTTCTTTCTCTGCCAAGAAGTCTTCTAAATGGGATCTTTAATCTCCAACTTTCAGCTCATTGAGGCTGAATGAAGATAGGAGGTATGTTATCAGGATATTTATCATCTGGCCAAGAGAAACCACATATTTCTGAGTCAAACTTTTCAAGAGAGATGGATCTAAGGTTAAACTCTGATTTTTATTCCCCAGATCAAAACTGCCATATTCTTGTAACTCAGAAGAGAGGTCTTGTGAGGCTTTTGTTCATCACAAACACGGTGCCATAAGGAAGATGATCCAGGGCCATGCTGACAAAATAAAATAGATATTAAATGTAGTCAGTGTGAATTTGGGTCACAGCTTTCTCACAATTACCACTTAACAGGAGAAGTCCCATTGACTACTGATAAAAAGATTATCAATGCTACATTTTAGGGAGAACTAAGTTTAGATGGTGTAGGTGGTGGCAAAACCTATAGCTCATATCACACCGTCAGCTTCTCTTCCCCTCAGACTTAAAATGTTCAAGTGGGTTGTTTTTTTATTTATTTTTTATTTTTTGGTTACATTAAAAACACATCTAAAACATTCTGTAATATAAGATAAAGCTTTCCAGAGCTAGTCAGATGGAACAGTTCTGTGTTGGTGACCATGTTAAATATATTCTTGTGACCTTGTGTTATTTTTGTCACATGAAATTCTCATTCTGTTTTTGGTGTTTTCACACCTTGGAGTGTGAACATTATCCAGATTTTCTCTTTCAAAAACTAACAACTCTTCATTCACAGCACAGAAAAGGAGGAAAGTAATCTCACTACTTCCTGCCCACCTTGTCTCCATAAACGTGGCGGCCCCTCCTGGAAGACATAGCCAGTATTTGAATGAAGACTTCATAGTTCAGTTCTTTAATTCATTCTTGAATTCCCTGTTTGCTAATTACTCCTACAATGCTGTCAGACAGGTGAGGGGTGTACCTGCTCTTCTGAGGCAGAAACCTTCAATTGGTAGAGTTAAATGTTTCATTGTTAGCATCTGGTGAGCCGGCTCAGACCATTCATTAAACATCTTTTCCAATCAGAACATACCTGTTTCAAAAGAGAAATAACACCAGCTGCTCATTTTGGTCTTTCTTGCTTCTTTATTTACACAAAACTTTCAGCAAAGTGATAGGATTACAGGCCAGGTAATTGTAGGTTGAAACCCAATCTTTAATTTTCCTAATGGGCTGATTCAAGTCATCAACCAACCTTCATTCAAAGAAAGTAAAAGCCTGCCAGGCTTTAAGTAGCTTTGTCCAAAGACACACCCTCTTTCTTTCAAGCCTTTCTTACGCAAATATTATTTTCTTTAGTTTTCCACCTTCCATTATTCTGCTAGCATTTTCAAGCATCCCTAACTCCAGGATTCCTAAATACTCTAACAAATTACAATTCAGACACTTTGCTGGTGAAAGCACCAACTCTGGAGCCAGTCTGTCTGTATTCTAGCTGCGACCTATTACTGGCTGTGTGTGGCCTGGGCCAGTTTTTTTGGTTTTGTTTTTTTCCTGGTAGGGGAGCCTGGGGATTAAACCTAAGGGCTCTTAACTAGTGAGCCACATCCTAAAGCCCTTGTTTTGTTTCTCTGAGACCAATCTCACTAAGTTATTTCAGGTGCTAAGTTGCTGAGGCTGGCCACAAATTGAAATCCTCCTGCCTCAGCCTCCCAAATCACTACTATGCCCAGTGGCTTGGGGCAAATTTTTTATTTTAAATTAAAATTTTAATTTTAATGTCTCAGTTTCCTCATCCAAGAGATGGGGATGGTAATGGTAGTTGTGTTTGCATTGTGGGTGAGAAGAGGGAATAAGTTCATGTTTGTATGCTCTCAGAACCATGCCTGGAACATGGTAAGCACTGTATAAGTATGTGCTACAATCACTATTCTGCCCTACCAACAGTAAATGAAAACGAAAAATATTCATGAGCTCCAGATATGGCTTCTGAAGTCTTGTGTAAGGTGTGATCGTCAAGAGACTAAAATGTGGATACTGCTCTTTTTACTAAAGGTCTCAATTACTGGAAAGATTAATAGGACTTCCCCTTAACGTTTCTGGAAACTTCCAGTCTAGAAGGCTTAAGGTTCTACTGAATCCCTGAGGAAGGTGGGACAGGATGCCACAGATCCTATAATCCACTCTCGTTGCCCCCCACCTAGAATGATTGCCCTTTTGCTCAAATTCTCAAAGCTTTTTAATGCACCATTGCCATGACTTACAGTTTGTGCTGCCTTACCCATTACCCATCTAGTTTATAACCCTGTTTGTTAATCTTCTTTCTTTTCTAGGCCTAATTTTTCTTTTTTAGGTAAAGGAATCTTTTTTGAATTCTGGTTTTGAAATATGAATGAAAGATAAGTCTCTTAGAAAAGCTATACATAAATATCAATTTAGAAATTCAATAGCTCCGGCCTCCACCAGAAAAGAAATCTGGGCCTAAAATCTTTCCCAGTGCAGAGGACTAGGGCTGGAGAGCAGTACCAAAACTCCATGGGGAAGCTGGCCCTGGGGACAGCACAGTGTGTGGGTCATGTGTGCAGCATGTTGGGATGGCGACTCCTGTGTGGATTTCAAAGTGTCCCTTTGCTTCTCAGATGCTGCCTACAGAGAGAGCCACGTGACATTTTTCAGGTCTCAAAGGCTAGAAGTTATGGTGCCATTTGCCCATATCTGTAAGACTGATGCCAGGTTATCCTGTTTTCCAGCCAGAGATCTAGCAAGGGCACGTGTCAGACATCCCTGAGCTGCTGTGTCATTGTGTTCAGCAGTTTGGAAACGCTGCATCTTCCTGGATCCCATGAATCCAACCCTGGAACACTGAGAAAACCACCAGGGAGCTCTAAGTCGTGTACATCATTTAGCCACACCTCATTTTGGACAATTTTGTATTAAGAGGATAAAAATGGTTTTTTTCTGTGTTTCATAAAACAACAGTAAGGCTCTGATGCTGTGGTGGGTCACACCCAAGACAACATGGAGGAGTTTCAGAATACCAAAAAGAGGAGGAAAGCAAGTAAAATGTAAACCTCTGGCGATGGTATATTAAACTGCCTTTGAGAATTTAAGCACAAGACCAATCACATGGAGGGGGGAGACAATGAAAGCAGATCATATGATCTGTGATTTCCTGTCCCTCTTCCTAAGGAGTTCTGGAGAAAGCTGACTTGCTGTACTTTAGAAGTTTCCAGAATGGTGTGGGGGAAGTCTCAGCATAGCCAGCATGATGGCCAGAATGGAATTGTCGGGGCCATGCAGTCTGAACACCACCTGATCCTAAAAGCAGCAGGCCTCTGATGGACTCCAAACCAAGCCATACCCACCAACCTGGAAGTCGGTGGCGACCCTTCTTTTTATACCTTCTAAAAGGGAGACAGAAATTAAAATAAGCCAGACTGCTCACTAAATCTATTTTAACTTAACAGCTTTTGTTCGACCCAGTAGTGCTACTTTTTCTCTCTGCCTGTATCCTGATTTTGTTACTGGGAGTTCACCTGACTTTGACACTGAGCTCTCTACCCTCCTTCCCTGAGGGCAGAGGTTGTCCATGGATCCACTGCACCCAGAAGAGTGCCTGGCACATAATATACTTACTGTGTACAAAGTATTGGCATTAGTTCACATACCTTTTATTTAAAACAAACAAACAGACTTATAAAACAGGTGCATGTTACAGATGCGAAGGTTCAAAACCTTCCCAGGCAAGGTCACACAGGTGACCAGTGGTGACAAGGGATTCCAATCAGGACTCTGCCTCCTGCTCCAGGTTTCACCATGCTGCACTGTGCAGCCTCATCATGTGGGCCACTGAGACCATAACTGGTACCTGTGCATGAAGGGACAGCTGTTATTACTGTTTTCGGACAATCCTTGGCCTGTTTTTGGACAATCCTGAAAGCCTTTTCTAGCCCGATTCCAAAATCATGGTTATACCTTATCTTGGCATCGTTTCATGATTTAGTCAGTGAGGCACATCGTGCAGTGAGCTTGACTTTCTGTGACTATTCTCTGAAGAGAAGGTGTGGGTGCCTGTGCACGTGCACAAGGGTGAGTGTAGTGGGCAAAGGGACACAGAAATTGGTATTGAGTGACATCTGAAAAGAGTAGCTGTGTTCCTTGAATAGGGATTGCCTCCCAATGAGCTTTAAAGACAAACAAGAGCTTTTCTGAGAGCTTCACCAAAGAGGAAGAAAGAGAATTCAAATAACAAGAGATAGGACATTTGGATAGTAAACTTATGGATGTTTCTAACTAAGAAGAAACTAAACAAAAGTGGAAAATCACCATGACAACTGAAAAGAGAAGCAACTGGATTCCCGATTTGCCAGAAGCTCCCTTCAGAACTCAGTGAGACTGGGAGAGAGCATTTAAATGGAAAACAAGTGAATTCAGGCGGATGAATCTTTGAAAGACAGGAAATGATCCAGGTGATTGGAGTATACTATCCTATCTCTTAGCTAAGTGGGAAAGTCAGTGCAAGATTGACTCCAAGAGACAAAGAGTGGTTTTCAGTTTATTTCTTTTCTTACTCCACCTCAGTACTCATTTCAAATTTTGTGTTCTTGGTCAGTCCAACTTCTTTCCTTCCTGCCATAGCACATATATTTTTGTTCCATGAAGTATATTCCTCTCCCGGAGGAGTGTATGAAGGCATTCTCCTTAAAGTCTAGTGAAGCAGCTAGTGTTTAGTCTAAATCCTGTCTTTTTGATCCACATAGGAAACATTAGCACCTATTCTTAAATAATCAATTATTAATATATCATGCACTAACCCCATGCCTAAATGTTGCAAGAGATTTGAAGAAAGATGTGCATTGCCTGCATGCAGGGAAATCAAAAGTATGCCAAAGAAAATACTGGCAACATAATCCAAATATTAAATTATATGATGCAACTAGGAAGAATTCCTCCTTCAGAAGACAGATCAGTATGAAGGTCACCTTTGTGGCAGAGGAAAATATAAACTGAGCTTTGGTGAATTCGCAGTGCTTAGGTGCATAGAGGGAAAGGCAGATATCCAGGTGGAGCTTGGCTTTTACCAAGACACAGAAGGACTGTGGCTGAGCCAGTGATAGCAGTTGGCCATTGAAAGTGTGGCTTAATGGCATCAACATAGGTTAGTGATTAAACATACTGGGGCCACTACCAGATGTATGACTTAGGCAAGTTACTTAACTGCCCTAAACCTCCGTTTTCTCATCTTTCGGTGGGAAAATTGCTATCTACTTCATGGGTCCGTGGTCAGGATTAAATGTGCTTAGCATACAGTAGCACTTACAATGGTGGTGGTAGTGATTATCCTTTACTAAGTTGAACAGGTAGAAAATTTGATGAATGGGCCCTGGAAAGTCATTGCAGTTCTTGAGCAGGGTGTTGGCTTTAATTAATGTGGGTTGGGGGAAGATTAATCTGGCTGTGCTTTGTAGGATTGATGAGGGGAAGAGGCTGAAGACAGGGATTTGTGTCGGGCGGCCATGGCGTGCTCTTGGCTTGATTTTATGAGGAACTGAATTAAGAAGATGGCAGTGATATCTGAGGGGGAAAGGGAAATGAGGAAATAATCCATAGAATTCCACGACTTGGTCTAGAGGCACAAAGAAAGGGGCTCCTCACCGGTGATCCTCAAGTTTCAAGTTGTAGAAACTGAGTGGCCCAGAGATAACAGGGTTTGTTGATGCACACACCCAGCAGACAGGGAAAACAGAGGTGGCCAGGGCAAGAGCTACCAGAAAACAACACCAGGAGTGCAAGGACCCTGTCTGCGTCCTCCTTCTGTCCCTAACAGCCAGGAAAGTCACTCACAGATAGCAGAAGCTCAGAAAGACGGGGGGTTTGGTGTTGGTGGTGGTGGTGGTGGCTTTTTGGCTTTTTAATGAATGAGTAGTGGGAATTTGTCCATCTACAAATACTGTAAGAAAGCTCTGACAACGATGTAAAGTGGATACTTATTATTTTATAAACAATGGAGCAGCCTTCCATGGGGGTGAAACAAAAGTCCATACTGAATCTGGGAAGGAAAATATCTGTTTCTTAAGGAAAAAAAAAATTAAAACCATCCATCTAACAGAAAGTAGTAATTGTTGAAACTTGAACATAGATACAAAGGGAATTTTCTAATTCAGAGAACATAAAATAAGCATATTTAAAATAGGGGGGGGAAAACTTGTTCTTGTGCGTATTGTTTCATCCTTACCATCCTGGGTATAGGATAAAAGAAAACCCTTACTTGCTTGTTAGAAGAAGAAAGCTCTTACTTGAAGTTCCTACTTGGCAGATGTCAGTTGAAAGCTCTGCTTATGGAATATGCTGCAGTGTCAAACTCTGTTGGATAATTTTAGACAAATGTGTCATGTGTGACATGGAAATATGGCATGCTGTACATTAGTGATTTCCCAAGTGTTTGGATCAGGTAGTAATGTGCTGCGAAAGTGCTCTTTATCTATCCACACAGTGTACTTGTAGAGCAATGGGAAAATGCTTTTGGTGGAAATTACTTTAGTCAGAAAAGGAATCCATTTACAATATGCGCCTTCTAACATCTTTCAGACAATGCATTGTATTAAAGAGGCATTTTTTGATTAATGTTTTATAAACATTTTTCAGCATGACAGCTTAAAGTCCCTGTAAAATTGTAAATGCGTGCATAGTGTTCACTTCCATAAAGTCAAATGCCATCTCATAAAGTCTAGTTGAATCCTGTCAACCATGGTGACACAGAATCAGTACCTGGGAGCATTAAAATTAATTTGCTTCATTTATATTACTGCAGTGATAGCAAGATGAAAAGAATCCTATATTTAAATTTTACTTTAAAAAGAAAACTCTTTCTAGTAAGTTTGTTTGGGTTTTTAAATTATTGCTATTTTTTTCTAATTAACAAATGTGGAAACGGGGTGATAGTCTGCACAGTAACTTTATGATAGAATCTGGAAAACATACAGATCCATCCATCTTTTGAGCACCTACTGTGTGCTCAAAGATGAAGAAGAAACAGTTGCTGATCCAAAGAAGCTTGTGGCTTGGTGAGAGAAATTCAGGATTCAAGCCATGATTGTAAGTTCAAGGCTAGAACAGGGGAACATGAAATAGAAGGGATCCAGGTCAGCACTGGATCTTCAGGGGGGCTTCCCAGAGGAGGCAACCTGAGAACTGAGGGCTGAAGGATACAGAGAAGTCAGGCAGGTTAAGAAGTGGGCGACAGGCATTTTTGTTAAAGGGAGCTCCAGTGCAAAGGCCTTCAGGCGAAGCAACATGCTGCACTGGCAAAGATGGGTGGGGAGGAGCCACAGGTGCTCGGTGCAGAGGTCAGGAATGGTGGCATGTGTCCAGACCCAAGATGCGAGGTACAGCAAAAAGCGAAGCTTTCATTTAATGCCTGTCTTGCAAGACCCAGTGTCGATGGGAGAGCAGGCACTGGGGCTCCGGGTCCCTCCCCTGGTTCCTCATTGGCTGAGTACTATGGGATGCACAGTTTTCCTGACTATCACCTAGGTTTTACTTTCTCCTGTTGGGTTATTTAAAGAAATACACCTTTAGTCATTCCCATCTTCCTTTATTCTCTTGTGGCAGGAAGGCCTTCTTGGGGTGAATGCATTCTGATACGTATGAAGCTCTTCTTTACCTGAGTTACTATTTTGTAACAGAGAGATTTCTGCCTCTATTGGTTACGCCGACCCTTCCCCCACCTCCTCTTTGTCAAGGGGCTGTTCAGGTGCGTGGACTTTGGGTCTGTACATCCATAAGCTACATTGCTGTTGTGTAACTTTCCCTTCTGCTCTATTTCCCCCTCTGGCTGCCTTTTTACATCCCAATTTTACATTGAAGGCTAAATACTATACTCTGAAAATGGACCACAGGACTTCCTGTTTCTCACAAGAGTTGGAGGGAGGGAAAGCAAGAATGGAGGGCCAGGCCGCAAAGTCCTTGTATGCCACCCTTAGGAGTCTCTCTCATGTTAACAGCTTTGATTTTATGTAATCAGATTTGCAGTTTAGAATATTCACTCTGGTTGCAAAGTGGGAAATGGCTTGGACAGGGCAAGATTGGAGTCAGAGGGGCTCATCGGGGACGTATGGGAAGTGCAACTGAGAGCTAATGTGTCCTGAAAGAAAGTGATGGGGACAGGGGTATTAGTGATCACCAGTAAGTTACTTAAATGCAGGGTGTGTCAGCCAGATTTCTGTCATTGTGACAAAACACCTGAAATGATGGAAGTTTTAAGGAGGCAGGGTTGGTGATTTGGGCCCACAGCTTCAGAGGTTCAGTCCACGGTCACTTGGCCCCATCACTCTGGGCAATAGAACATATTGTGGGCGTATGTAGCTACAAAGGTCTTCCCCTCATGGTGGCCAGGGAGCAAAAATAGAAACAGGAAGGGACCAGAGTCCCAGTGCCCCTCCAAGGACACACACCCAGTGACCTAACTTCCTTCCGCTAGGCCCCACCTCTCAGAGATTCCACCATCCTCCAACAGCAGCACAAACTAAGGACCAAGCCTCCAAGACACATGTTTTGGGGGGACACTCCAGATCAAACCGCAACCCAGGCCTCCTTCCTGGTTCAGCTGCACGGTGCTGGCGAATGAATGAGCTGTAAAATGAGCACTGAGCTGTGAGTGAAGAGGATGAGAGCACACGGGCCTTGGCTGGAGATCAGACTAGGGCCTCGTGCATACTAAACATGCACTCTTCTCCTGAGCTACCCCCAGCCTCTCACCTCTTTTTTCCTATCCTGACCTCGGAGTAAATAAAACTGTACCAAGTGCGCTCTCTGCCAAGACTGGGGCATAGAGAGGTGGAAAGAGATGAAAAAAATCAGGAAGAAAGAAATTTTGAGATACACAGGAGATTAAGAGGAAATCCTAATAATTGAAAAGGAAAGTGAGTAATTAATAGCTGAATAGTAAGGTAGACTTTAAGACTGAAGGAAAATAAAAGTTCCCCAAACAAATAACGTGTGACCTGAATTGCTAGGTGCCCCTGCCCTCATCAAGTGATGACTTGTGAATTCACCCTGTGAAATGACAGAGAGGAGGCTTGGGCCTCTCTGATATGCTTTTCCTAATCATATTTTTAGCTTTAATCACTTGGTGCAATTAATGATAGAAAATGTGATTAATAAGTAACAGGACGGTATCACAGGGACAGAAAGTGATGGGGAGAAATTCCTATTTGACAAATATCTGCACAACAAGTCACCAGGGATCCTGTTTTCCTTAGCTTTTGCATCACTGCGATAAAAATACCTGACAAAAATGACTTTGAAGAGGAAAAGTTTATTTGGGACTCAAGGTTTCAGAGGTCTCAGGCTATAGACAGCCAACTCCACTGCTCTGGGCCCACCTCCTCCAGCCTTGCCCTTCCTGCCTACCCTTACCACCCAGTCAGTCCATTCAAACTAGAATGGACCAATCAGGTCACAGCACTCACAATCCCATCGTTTTGCCTCCAAACATCCCTAATTAACAGGAGCTTCATATCCAAAGCAAAGCATCCTAGGTCCCTCCTCTTTTCGAGTAAGGCCAATGACAATTGTACAAGGCAACGTCAGAGAAGCTCATCAGGGTCCCTCAGCAAAACAGAATCCACCCTTTCAATTCAGAGAATTGATTCCACACTTTTGGGAAACAGAAAAGGGAACAGGGCAACTGAGGAAATATGGGAACAATAAGTATAGGAAGTAGCTAGAACTGGTGGGGACAAAGGGTGGTCGATGAGGTTCTCAGAACCTAGCTGCTTGTAGGAGGAGGTGGCAGGAGTAAAGGTTCAGACCTCAGAGGCAGGGACTGACCCCGGGGGCTGGCAGGAAGCACAAGCAGCTGGAAAGAAGGGCCTCCTCCTGCCCGGCCTCCTCTTGCTGCTGTTGGAGAACATTGCAGGGCCCTGGCCAACAGGACTGATAAGTCCCAGTGAACAGAGGCTGTGATTAATGATGAGAGGTCAGAGCTGAGGAATCTTCCAAAAGAAAGCTTCAGAAAAATGGACACTAAGGTCTAAAGAAGGTGATACCACCAGTATCTGGAAATGTCTTTGACTCCATGACTCCCTTGGCATGGTGGGGCATTCCCAGCATCTTTTTTTTTTTTTTTCACCCCTATGAATTCTCAGGAATATGGTGGTATGGGTAGCAGGGAAGTCAGACAAGGTCTGCTGCCCCTGGAAGGGTTTCTGCGAGGCTGTCAAGGGGAATGAGTTCTCGAAGGACAGCTGGACTCCAAAGCTTCTTGCATACCAGGCCCTCTTCTGCTTCCCAGGAGTGCAGTGCATGTGGCATCTTGCACTGACCTTGCGTAATAGAGCTAGAAACACAGTGTGCCAGTTACAGCCTGGATTGTCACCTCAAATTTCCTGACCACTGGACGCTTCCATTTTCTCATCGGTCAAATAATGAGAATAGTGGTTTTCACTGACCTCATGGGGTTGTCATGAGGATTTCCCATCATTATAGGAAAGGTCTTGACAGACTTGACAGAACCAAATGCACTCAGCTCTTGGTATACACATGCCATGATTATCATGATTAATGCTGTCCCAGCGTACCTACTTTATCACATTAAAGGGAGTTTCTGATGTTGCTTACATTTAGGTATATTGTGCATTTTACAGTTGAGTTTTTATTCACTTACTGTAGCAGCACCACCTGGCAGAGTCTCTGTGGCTGAGCCCACATACGCTTGCTGGAGAAGGATACCGAGCCCAGATTCTTAGCCAAGAAAGGCTATCTTAGATGATTTAGCCCAGCAGCCACAGTCTTTGAATTTGGGGTTCGAAAGCCCTGCTGTGATCATTTCTAAGGACAAACTATCTCCATCCTTCATGTGTTCCCCCCTAGCATCATCCTTTGGGCTCAGGAATGAATAATTTTTCTTGGAAACATAAGGAGTTATGTTCAATGTTATTATTTTCTCATTATAACAACTTACCAAGACTATAGTATCAGTTGATGCTTTTTACCAATAAGTAGATTTTTTAAAGCTTTTTAATTTTTACAGGAGAGCTCTTTTGTGGGTTTTTTGTTTTGTTTGTTTTTTTGTCATTGCATAGTTGTTTGTTGTTTTTATTGGTGTGAAGGTAGAAATTGTGCACAAATCTAAACAGGACTTTGGAAGCTCTAAGAGGGACTTATGTTTGGGAAGGGTTAAGTGTCTTCAGTTTATGGCAATGATATGTGAGGCTGTGAAAAAGAAAGCAGCCATGAAATACATTTTTGCATAAAGGTTTAAAATTTATTAGAAGGTAAAAATAATTGAAAAAGCTGAGCCTTCCTTGTTGTGTTATAAAAATTTATTTATGTGCCATCATCCTGCATGTTTAGGAGCATGGGTCCTTTTCAGAGGCTATTCTTAGAGAAACAAGAAGAAAGCTCAGCTATTAAAGCTATTCAGTTGAAAAGGCTGACATATATGCACAGCAATCTGAAGATCATGGCCATATTAAAACAATTGGTAATAATAGTTAAACTGCTAGGGTCTGAGTTTTGAAGCTGTAGAAGCTCAAAAGGTATGTTCTGTGACAGCTGCTTACAAAATATGCACAGCCTGCCCTTTTATAATAGAATGGTAGATTCACAAAGTGGTATTCATTTGTTGGGGTTCCATTAAGACCTTCACATTCAGCACTAATTTTACAATTTGCCTGCAATACATAAAACTGCATGGGTCTTGCTTGATGATCTTAAAGAACTCAGATCCTTGGCCAAAAGAGAAAGTGCAGGACTCAGGGTGTAGCTCAGGGGTAGAATGCTTCACCTGCACAAGACCCCGAGTTCGATCCCCAGCACTAAAAAGAAAGAGAAAGGAACAGAACGTGCAAATTTTTAATTACATTCATGAGGCTAAACTACCTTCCGACTACAGCAGTGTACCATACATTATCTCCCTATATCCTTTCAACTCCCAAAAGTGACTGTTGGGGCTTTGAATTGGTCTCCCCAAAGACCAACAGACTAATTCACCACTGAGCAAGAAGAGAAATCTTCTTTTTTTGGCACCAGGGATTGAACCCAGGGGCACTTACCATTGAGCCACATCCCCAGCCCTGTTAACTCTTTATTTTGAGACAGGGTCTCCTTCATTGCTGAGTCTGGCTTTGAATTTGTGATCCTCCTGCCTCAGCCTCCCAAGATGCTGGGATTACAGGTGTGCACCACCACACCTGACTAGAAGAGATCCATTCTTAACCTCTACTTACCAGTGTTTTTCCGTCTTCTTAAAGCAACTTCATTATACACGATCTTCTCTCCTCCCCTTGGTAGATGGGGTGCTCCTAATTCACAGGGAGAGGTATTGGTGCCCTCAAACACTGGCTATCTTTTCACTTTCATCTGTTCTTGTTAGAGTTAAGACTTGTCCAGTGAGAGGAAGATAGAAAGGCTTATTGACTCACTTGAAACCTTCCCATTTCCATTTTGTGAATACACCGGGAAAGTATGTGGATAATCTCCTCCAAAGTCCTGACTTAACAGTGTGCCTTTAATTTGATGACAGCCTGAATTTGCCTCCCGGTTTTCTGTCTTCTTTGTTCATCAGGAATTCCCATGCTGAAGATAGTGTTTGCTGGCCATGAGCATCTCTCATTAATATCCGTACCCTTGCTCATCTACCACCCGGCCCAGATCCTTCTGGGAAGTGTGTTGGTGCCAACAATAAAGTCCTGGATGGTGTCAAGGCAGAAGGTGAGACTCTAGAAAGATCTTATTCGGATCAAGAGCAGATTAAAATGTGGTGCCTGGATCTGAGCTGTCTGTGTTCTTCCACTTTTGCTAACATCACTCTCAGGTACATCTTCTCTTAACTAGCTACAACAGTAACAGTGCATCCATCAATTTCCATTTGAACAGAAGGATTGGTTGTTAAATGTTTTCAGTTGTTATACTTAAAACGCAGTCTTTAAATGCTCCTTTTAATTCACTCCCACTGAAGAGTATGTTGCAAGCGGTACTCCAAATACAGACCCCTCTTCTTGTGCACACTGTCTTTGCCCCACCCAGTCTTTCCTCTGTGTCCTGATTTCACGTGCCTTTCTAAATATGGTAGAACTTGGTTTTATCTAGAATGTTAACTACATTTCCAGTTTCCCAGACACATAATAACTTCTTTGTCTGGCAAAACTGTGTTTGGGTGTCAAAAAAATAAGTAGCAAAGGAGTGTGCACAATTTTAATTTCAACACACTTAGCACAGAGTCTGGCTACACGTTAGCTCTTTGTGAATTTCATTTCCTAAATTATTAACCAAATTAAGTCAATCAGTTATTCAGAGAAGCTCAGATGATGCATAGAACATGGTAGCACTGCTAGAGCTTGCTCCTTCCCAGTGGCATGGTCATATCATGACTTATTTTTGTCTGTACATGAGGCAGTGACTGTTATTAGATTTGTGGGAAGAAGAAGCATCCAGTGATAAAAACACACAGTGTAGTGTCCCTGCTGTCCTGAAAGCACAATGGCCACAGTACTACACGACCCATTAGCTGTGTGTTCTGAGCAGGTCCATCCTTTACCTGGCTCAGAGGAAGGACCTTGACCAACCTGTCTGGGCCTAGTCCCTATTAATGACCATGTTCATAACAGACTTTGATTCCCCATTTTACAGGTTAGGAAAAGAGCTCAGAGAATTGAATGAATTGCCAAGGTCCTGTGGGTAGCTTAGTAGGGGCAAGATTTAGGACTCGGGCCACAACACAGCAACACTCCAGACAAAAGTAGGGCATCACTTCTAGAAGGCTCACCGAGTTAGGCCCTCAGGATCCTACCTGAGAAGGTTAGCCCATCCAGTGTATTCACTAATTCAGTTAGTTGACAACATGTTAGTGACTGCTATTCTGTCTGGCACCACTCCTGGCTCTGAGCCTTTTACTCAGAGTTAGCAGAGTAGTAACTTAGTGTCTTTTTCTTTCTTCTACTCTTCATCCCCTTTGAAGACTCTTTTATCTTTATGTTTATCAACGTGTGTGCGCATTGCTGCTCAGAATGTATACATATAAATTTTGACAAAGAATGAAGAAAATTGAAAATCCTAATACCCTTATCAGCAATGTGTTGTAGTGGTGAATAGCAAGTTAAATCAGAGTGGGGTTTCCTTCTAAATGTTCCAAAACTCTGAGATTTATTCTACAGAGTAACAGAAGCACTTCCGAAGGGGAGACTAAATTGAACAATACTGTTCATTTTCCCTTTGCACAGCAACCCTGGCCAAGTTGGAATTATCCAGAAGGCCTACAATATTTGACCACTAAAATAAATACCAAGAGTCCATCCTCAGGGTATCCAAGAGTAACCCAGAGGCATACTTCCTCAGCTTTGCAAATGATACTGATGAGAGTGAAAGCCACCATCTGGTGCAGAGCAGAACTGTACAAATAGCCAGGCAGTCTGGGGGCAGATGGAAAAGTCTGCTGGCCAGTGAGGTGGGCAGGGAAGTCTGAATACAGAGGTTTGGATTACTGGTTATATAATGCAACCGAGCGAGTATGTCAATCAGCTTTCCATTAGATAGTAATGGAAATACTGAGATAATCAACTTACAACAAGAAAAGCTCTATTTTGACTCTCACTTTTGATGCTTTGGCCTGTAGAGAGGCAGCACACCACGGTGGGAGAATGTGGTAGAGCACTTCACCCCATAGCCAGGAAGCAAAAAGGAGAGGCAGGAAGAGACCAGTTTCCACAGTCCCCTTCAAGGGCATGTCCCGAAGCCCTCCCACTAGCCCCCTCTCTTAAAGGTCCCACCACCTCCCACGAGCACCAACTAGAAACCAAGCCCTCAACACACAGGCCTGTGGGACATTCCAGATCCAATGTGTAGCAGTGGGCTTCTTCCTTCTGGTAGGAGAAATTACCTGGCGTCCATTTCACTTGATTCCGGATTCTGTCCAGCTGAACAGCGTCTTTTCCTTTCTTGCAGGGAGTGAAGTTGACGAGGCCACCAGTGTAACAGAGGATGCGCCTTCGTGCAGCGGTGTAAATATGTACAGGATTGTACATACAGACAATTCTGAAAACTTGTACTTGTGAATGTTGCTTCGATGCATATTTTATTTTTTTACAGAAAAATATGATACACCTGTTCAAGTGCCTTAAAATGTGTCCAACGAGAGCGTCACTTCCAACACATACTCGTTGGCTACTGCCAGGGCTGGTGCAGTATTTGAGTTAGTGTTTTTCCCTAATCCGAAAGCAGTCATGGGAAGGGATGGAAAGCTAACGGGTTCTCCTGCGCCATCTCTTGTGCAGTACCACTCCGGAAAGTTACTGTAATGCTGAAATGAGGTCACACCGTCAGGAAAATACCCTCTGATGACAGTGAAAACTTCCAAAGTCTTACTCGCACGTACTTTGATTCACTGCGTGATTCTTTTTTTCTACAACTGTGACATGTCTCTTCCTTATCAACTCAGCAGGGGTCATGGATCCAATAGATGCTGAAACGTAAGATAGCTCTGCATTCCTTGACATCGTGTTTTTTTTAGACATTCCTTCAAATAGTTTCCACACAGAAATTCTTCAGTCCCATCAGAAGAGATTGTGGTGTTATATCTTAAATTTATTATAAGCTGCTTCAAAGAAAGGGCCTGATGTTTGAGTTATGTGTGAAGCACATGAAGTTTTGAGGTAAACTACAGGATTTCGAGGGTTTTAATTATATTGTGATATGTTTTGCCTCTTTCTTCCATAATTTCTTTCTCACCTGTTTCTCTACAACTTGAACGCTCATAACAGCCAAATGGGAGACACAAAAATGTTACCATCCGTTAGACAGCAGCAAAGAGATTATATTCACATTCCACAACTAAGCCCAAAATTCTTTTCCTGTTACACAGATGTGCTGACCCCTTACCAGATTGCCCCTTTTTGCTGAGAAGCAGCCTGTTACATCCTTGGATTAAGCACATTTACGGCATTTGAGGCCATTAGTTAGTGAGAATTTCCTTCTCTGATTTGACAGATGTTTGCAACATTTTTTAAGAAGTTAATGATTGCTCTTATGAATAAATGAAAATATAAAGGTCATGGATGCAAACAAACGTTACATGTACACATTCTATCTAGCCAGATAGAAAGAAAGACACAGGAAATGCAAGACCATTCATTAACCAAAGTATCAAGTGAATTATGCCCATAATTTAATAATGTAATCGAGCATCAGTTTTCAAAGGAATATTCAATATTTGCTTTTTTTATGGGTGGAAGAAGTTGAACTGGACCCAAATAGAGAATAAAGCAATATATTGAGTTAAGGGACCCTTTTTCTGTGATTTCCACATACCATTTTGTCTCATTTCTCTACATGTCCCTTCTGGATTTGACAAATGACATTAGCATCCTGGGTCTCACTAAGGCCATGCTTAGCTAGCCCAGCAGCTATGGGTATAACCCAAAACAACAAAATCATTCCTTCTGACCCTTCCCAGTTCATCAGCAGTGTAATTGTATTATTGTTACCACCAGGTCTCATCTTTGTTACTTCTGACTCATTCAGAGGTCACTGAAGTTTTAAAGTTCTAAAGCTGGTGCCAGACCTGCAACAATCCATACTAAATGCACTGTGGTGTACACTGTTATCAAGAATTACTGTCTAAAACACCAGTAATTTTGCTTGATATTATTGATACTTACCTAGGGAGCACAGAAAGGTTTTCCTGTTTTATTCCTATAAGCTTCTTGGAGTTTTAGAGTGAATGGAAATGTCTTGTCTGTCTCACTGTCTGAGCTATCGTAAAAATCTTTCTCCCCTTGAATTTTTCCTTCAACCTACCTACCTCTATTGTCTAACACCTATAGTAGGTGTAATTATGGGATAAAATTCAACTGAAAATGTTATAATGTTTTATCTTTAAAAATGTGTTTTGTTTTCAAATAATCCTCTTTACATTGTGAATTTTGTGACTTTAGTGCTACATTTATGAAAAATTCTGTTTTACACAAATGCTGTAGCATATTTTTCCACAAAGAACAAAAAATAAAATCAAATTTTATTTTTAATTCATGCTTATCAGGATTTAATTATTCAGAGTTGAAAATATTTTATTATGTTTATGCACTGTCAAGCTGTTTAATGCAGTTGTTTCGTCCAAATGTATTTATGAAAGAAATACATTATATTTATGTTTAATCATTTTCCACCTGTGGTTTTTTAAATGCTTATGATTTTTAAGTAATGATAATGTTGATCTTTACACATGTTCTAAGTTTTAAAATTTTGTAGATTTTTAAAAATTCTTCTCTGTTCTGTTGAAAAGTAACACACCTCCGCTTAATGTCCCGTCTTTATGCTAAATACCAAATTTTTTCAAAAGGATGACTAAGTAAATGAAGTGGATTATTTATGATGAATGGAAGATGAAAATAATTATATGATTAAAGAAAGAGATGCTTGAGAAATCTCAAGAGAATCTGTGGCTTATTTTCAACCTGATTTCAAATGCCCTCCGATGCCTTCCCGGTGGTTTTTGGATTCTCTGGAGCACTGTGGGCACCACTTGTGGATAAACAGAGGTGGCTTCAGAGTCTCCAGGCATCCAAACCCGTTCTGCCACCACAGCGTGACGTTATAATTCAGAAGCAGCTCTTGTTCTTTCATTAGAGAGAGAAATTTTCTCTGCATCAGAGTTGAGGACCAAAAGAGCAACACACGCAACAGAAAGGACAAAATTCAGGTGCCCTGAATGCCAGCCACCCTTGTCATTTTTTTGAGCATGAGGCAGGCGGAAACTTTAGCAAGCCCAGTGCGTCTTCCAAGAGCAAGTTACCTTGTGTGGAGTTGCTTGCCTTTGTTTTCCTGTCCCTTCTGTCTTGTCCTCTTTCCTGGGAGCCTGACAGAAATGTCATATCCCCCCAGAAGCTTTCCCCTTCCCAGCCGTCTTCTGAAGCCCTTGCACCTGCTGCATCCCTGTCTCCTCCACTGTGGAACGTCTCTGTTTCTTCTGTGCCTCACACAGTGCCTGGCTCAGAGTAATAAAAATTTCTAAAAATATGATGGGACACAAGCCTTCCAAATTATGTGCTCCCTTCCCTACACAGAGATCATTACTAAGTTAGAAGGAAAACTGACCTTTTTGCCACTACTCCTCTCCAAGGAAAGCCAGGATGCTCTGCATGGAGCTGTTCAGAGGAATGTGCCGCTTCCTCGCTGTGTACTACTACCTCTCCGATGCGAGACCACAGGTGTGACACGCACACAACTTTCATCTCCCGTGCTTTGACAAAAGGATAAACTCTCAATAATTCAGGCTAAGTAATTATTTGATTCAGATCGAATCAGGTTAGTTTGATCTGAATTAGTGAGGACTTTATATACATAAAAAAGAAAGGCTTTCCTTATAAAAATTCTGACATACTATTAAGACTAGGTAAAAATTATCATGTTCATCTGTAGACAGTAAACAAAAGGTCTTCTAAGACTTTTATTTTCTTTCATAAATCTTACACTCTAGGATAGTTTTTCTCAAACGTGAGTAAAATATTAACTTTGTTTAAAGGAGAGAAAAAGGGCTGGGGTTGTAGCTCAGTGGTCAAGTGCTTGCCTCGCATGCGTGAGGCACTGGGTTTGATCCTCAGCATCACATAAAAAATAAATAAATAAAACAAAGATATTGTGTCCATCTACAACTAAAAGAACTAAATGTTTAATAAATAAATGAATAGATATTCTTACAGACCCTGGAGTACTTGTCTGGCTTAAACACGAAGCGCTGTCACTTTAGGGGTTCATCAGTGCTGGTGTGGTTGCCGTCAGTAATGCACATGAGGGCACTGAAGTCCCAGGGCCATCCTGAACCACAGATGGTCATCAGATGAGCCCACGTAGCCCTTCCCAGACCTCCACCCCTGGGGCACAACCCTGCATCTCAAATCCCCTGATGGTTTTCTGGGGTGCACTCAACCCACCCAGGCATGAAATGTGGCTCCCATCACTGGTTTCTTCAGAATTCCAGACATGCTAAATGTTGGGGTCATCCAAACTTAAAACTGAGCAGTACACATCCTGTTCTCACCACCTCCCAACCCAACGGCCCTGCCACCTAGACTTCCCACAGACCTCTCCTCCCCGTCAACCCCACCCCCCACCCTTTTCCAGGCTCCTCCTCTTCTCTCTCTTCTTCCCTTCCCCCCAGCTCCCAAATTCAGACATTTAGCTGTCTGGTGCTCTCCTTCTGACTTCTTGGATCTGCCTCGGGGCCTACTTGCAACATCCAGGGGACGCTTTAAAAACGCCATCTTCCCCTGATGACTAGGTAACCTGACAGAGGCTTCCTCGTGTCCATTTCCTCTGGTTTAGACTGGCTCCCATCCTCCCACCAGGCACTGACAGGGTTCCTATGAGGACCCGTGTGCTTCCTGGACAAGATGCATCCAGAGAGCAGGAAGGAGAGGTAGGTGCAGGTGACTGACTAGGCACACTAGAGAGAGGTAGACGATGTAACTGGGCCACTCACAGTGGACAAAATAAAAATGAGAAGTAGACATGTTTCCAAGTGTGGGTAAGAGAGAGATACTCCTAAATGAAATATTTTTCATCTATGAGGTCGACCAAAGTTTGAAATTTAATAATTTCCAAATAGGGGCAGGGATAGGGGGAGAGGACACTCATGCCCTGGTAGTGGAACCCCAGCAAGATGGAGTTTGCAGAAGGCTATTTAGCAAAGTATATTCTTTTCTTTTTCTTTCTTTCTATTTTTTTTAGCAGCATCTCAACCCAGTTCTTTCATTTCCAAAATCCACCTTGCAGAAAGTGCATAATGATCTAGCAATAACGTTTCAGAGCACTGGTGAGGGCTGAAAGCACCACCCAAGTTCCCCCAAGAAGATGTTTAGATGATCAATGGAATGTCCTTAGAGAATGTTTCTGAGCCATCAAAAGGCCTGAGGGTAGATTAATTTATAACAACAACATATTGTTGAGTAGGAGAAAAAAGTAAATTTCAGGAAAAATATCCATTTTTTTGATCTCCTTTCCTCTCACATTTTGTCAAATATATGTTAGAAATGTAAGGACACTGTACAGTTTGAAAATTCTTGGAAAGATAATTATAACTAATATTTATTAATTTCTTCCTTTATGCCTGGCACTAACCCAAGCACTGTGTGTCATCTCATTTAATCCTTTCAACGGTGCTATGAGGTAGGTAGTGTTATTATCAGATGAGAAAAATTATCAAGGTGTAAGTGGCTGGCTTAGAGCCCCAGAATGAATAAGTAGGACTGTTTGAGCCACTATTAGACTATATCTAATGGTGGTTACTCTGAGGAAACAGGAATGCAGAGGAGATGTTTAATTTTACATTTGACTTTAGTCACACTTTGATGGGGTTATAAGCATGTAACACAAAATGGAGCTACTACTTGGAGAAATACCATAATTCATGTCAGCCCTAGCCCATTTATCAAGCAGAACATCTCTCTTTGTAGAAAGAGAAGAGGGAGGAGGAGGAGGCAGCTGTCTGAAGATGGAAACAACTCAGGTAGGAAATGCCTGGCACGTACTTAGTAACCTGTGTAAGTGGAGAGGTGATGGTGGTCGTGGTTTTTATCATCGTCTTTCACTTATCTGTTACTTTTATAATTTCTTTTTGGCAATTCTAAAATATTTGCTTTTCCCATCCCAAACCCCACACCCAAAAAACAACCATAGTAAGAACATGTTTTACATTAGAGGTGTTCATCCACTTGGACAAAAATGAACTACACATAGTCAACATCCACTAAGAGGTGATATAGAGAAGAAAAAGTAGAACCTTCTAGTAATAAAGATGCCAAGTCACAGGCAAGCAGTTCTGTTTATGAGATGATCAGAAGAACGGAAACCCCAGAAATTTGGGGGAGAGAATACTTCCCACACACAACATGAAATTCATTCTTAAGCCATAATACACGTATGAAGATGTGAATTGAAAAAAAAGTTAACATGTTCTCAGATGGATGGGGGGGATTTGCCATTGCAGCGGGCAGAGCTCCCATTATAGCACCTGCCCATTTCTGAGGTGTAAATGCTCCACGCTGGCCAATTTCAAGCCAGGCTGTTGCTGAAGATGGAGTTAGGAAGAGGTGTGCCCAGGATTGGCCCTCATGATCCCAGCATACCGCTATGTTACAGTTACTAAATTCCTTACTCACAGTTTTCATTTAATTATTTCATTGACCCTCGGAGGAGATGCACCATTATTATCTGGGTTGCATTGGTAAGGAAGGGAACTAAGTCCAGGAAGGTAAGTAGTGAGTCCAACCTCACAAATCCTCCAGTGGTGGAGCTGGGATTCAAACTCAGATTTTCCTGACTTTAGGAGCCCACCAGGACCTAATCACTAAGCAGATTTCTTTCCAATCCCCAAGCCACATGGTCCTTGCAAGATTTATTTTCTCATGCTTGGAAATTCTGGAAAATAACAGTGATTTGGACCTCTACTTGAATTCTGCAACCAAGGTTTTGATAAAGGCTGTTGCTCTTTCTTTGGGTGGAATCAAAAGCCCTACAACCCAGAAATACCAGGCAATGGGAAGGAAAGAACCTGGGGTTGGTGACGTATGTACCAGGCCTCAGAGTCCATGGTAGGGAAAGACACGCTAGAGCTGAAGAAATGGATCATTTCCTTGTCAACGGCTGTTCCAAGCTTGCGATCCTTGCAGCCATGTGGACTGCTGCCACTGCTGGATGATCTAGGCCCGATTCTGAGTGCTCACAAGCAGCTCTTGTCAGAACCGTCTCCTGGGCTGGTTTTGCCGCTCATCTAGAACTTATCTTTTCCACCAATACCTGTTTACCATGACTTCCAACCCAGTTATATCTCACATGTCGGGCATTCAACACGGACCCTGAGCAGCTACTCTGTGTCCACACTGAGGAAGTCCTGGTCATGCTGAACACAGGGCAAAGAGTTCACTCCTCTGCTCACAAAGCCAAAGTGACAATTGTGTGACAGCACAGGGTTGTTATTAGGGTGGAATGAGAGAATCCCCACAACTAGCTTGTCACAGTGCCTGCCAGGTGGTAAGGGCTCCATCAGTGGAGGGGACCTGGGCAAACCGAATTGGATATATGGAATCATACCTGTGTTGGCCAGGGTTGGATTCTATTCTGCGTGACTTGTAATCTATTAGAGTCCATCAAATATCACTGATCAAGTCAGGAACGGACCTGGGCAGGAGTCTATACCATCAGTAAATGAAGACTCTGGATTCTGAATCTTAAGATCCCTGACTTCCAACAGGCGTGCCCAGGAACACCCAGGGGAAGGACAGATGGAAAGGCCCTCCCAGCCCACCTCTGCCGCCCGGGCTTGTCTTTTCCTTCCTACTCCAAACAACCCCAGGAAGAAATGGTGCCCAGCTCTCCCCGAGTCTGGTGGAGAACCCTCTGATTACACAGAGCTGCCCTCACTGATTCCATTAACCAATAGGAGATGTGTTCTCCCTTTGGGGCCGGTTCCTGCAGCAGGCTGACCCTTGCACTCCAGCTGCATCCAGGCCAAAATGTCCCCTTTCTGCTCCATCAAGTGCATCATAACAGGAGTGGCTGTCAGTCCCCTTCACAGACTCTTCAGTGTTACCAGTTGCAGGAATTTGGGCCTGAGGACTTTCTTCCCAGTGTTCTCCCAGTGGGAACCTCCCTCAGAGAGTGACATGGTGTCAGTCTTCTGTTGTAAACCAGCAAATCCATTGCCCTGAGCTCCTGTTTCCACCCGATGCCTTCAGGCGCCTCAACCCCACAGGCCCTGAGCACTCAGTCACCCCCGCACTCCATCCTCCCCAAACCGCCTTCCTCTGTTGGCATAGCAACCACGAACTTCTCATCCCCTGCGAACTTCTCATCCCACTTTTCTTATTCCGATAGTCACCAGTTCTGTTGATTCCATCTGAACTGCCCCCCCCCAACTGACCCCTACCTCCCCAGCAGTCCACTGTGGCTGCCTTTCTCTAGTACCTTTCCTAGAATGTTCTTCTGTTCTGGCCACAACCCCTGCTGGCCAATGCATGAAACTGCTGACATTTTCAACCCTCTACCGTGGGCTGCGCCCTCTGCTACATGCTCCAGTGCTTTAAATGATCTATCCACCTAATCCTCACACCAATTTTTGACACTGATGTAATGATTCCTGTTTTACAGATTAGGAAATAGAGTCCCCATGGGACCAAGTTCCCAGTTCCGTGGCTTGTAAGTGGCAAAGCCCGGATTCCACTGGGTCTCAGGAGTGGTCCACCCCTGTGCTTCCCTCCACCTCTGTGCTGCGGCTAGCCTGGACTCCAGACCCCCAGACCCCCACCACCATGAGACCCCATGTGACACAGTCCTGGGTGTTCAACTATCTACTGAATTCCTCTACTGGCTCTTCTGTCACTCATCAGATTGCACCAAATCATCTTTTTCCACTTCTCTCTCCCTCTAAATAATTCATTCCAATGGGGACCTTATTATGCTTATCTCTGTAACCCTGGTAATTAACAGAACACTTATCAGACAGGAGGAAACTCAATAAATGTTTATTGGATAATAAGGTAACCCTTGAGGTCTGCTCTCTGGGCTGTTTTTCTGGTTCTGGATAACAGATATCTTCAGATTGTAAAACACGATTTTTGGAAGAGAGGCATGTAACTCTCAATTATCATTCACTGAATGGGGGTCATGGTGCTAATCAATTTACCGATGCTCCAGAG
The DNA here is from genome assembly GCF_052094955.1 of Ictidomys tridecemlineatus. Taxonomy (NCBI): domain Eukaryota; kingdom Metazoa; phylum Chordata; class Mammalia; order Rodentia; family Sciuridae; genus Ictidomys; species Ictidomys tridecemlineatus. The sequence goes on from NC_135485.1 coordinate 128,267,431, forward strand.
AGGGTTTTTTTTAATTATTAAAAAGAAAATCAGTACAAATAATGATGACAATTTCACCCCAGATTACTTGAGACCTAAAGAACCTCCTCCAGACCCACATCCCTTATGGCCTTGGCTGATCTGTAGACATGCAAAGGTCCTGGGGAGGCTCAGCTTAAAAGGAGCACATAGCGTGTGGATCAAGCAGGCCTTGCCCCTCTGCCTTCCATCTCCCATCCCCTGGGACACAAATGCATCCCCTGCTCACACAGGGACATCAACAACTGGGCCCCATGCCAAGTTAGGACCAAAATGCATCTGGATGAGAACACACAGGCAGATGCAAGAGAGATCTGAGCCAGGCACAAGGAGGCACGGGTGGCTGGTTACTGCAAAGGGAGCCCTACATCCGACCCTTCACCTCTGGGTCACAGGTTCAAATCCAGCCAGGCCTCGCCTGACAGAAAATCATTACCAACCCTGTGTCAGGCGATGTGACAGATGGGAAATGAGTTTCCGTCTCCATCCAGCAGGCACGTGTCCACATCAGGCTTGGCACTAAGCAGCCCTGGCCTCCGTGGAGACAGAGCAGAAGTCCTGCAAAAGTCACCCCTTGTCAGGCAGGGCTCTGAGGTCAGGCCCAGACTGCATTTTGGCATTGCTGACGGCTCCCCCGACCCCCACCCCGTCTCACTCCTTTCACCAGCACTTTATTAATCAGTTGGTTTCCTCTCCTCTGAAGGCCCTGTTTAACAAGCAGCTTGAAGTCACAGAACAGCGGGAAAAAATCTGGGTTCTGTAGCATAAGAGCGGCAAAAATCACCTCAGAAAACACTTGAGCCTCAGCTCCAGATTGAGTTCACTCAAGTGCCTCAAAGTCTTCAATATTTTTTCAATATATTTTTAGTTGTATATGGACACAGCACCTTTATTCCATTTTTATGTGGTGCTGAGGATTGAACCCAGGGCCCCCCATGTGCAAGGCAAGAGCTCCACCACTGAGCCACACGCCCAGCCCTCACCCCCTCACATAACTTGGTCCTTCCTAGAGACACCCAAAGACCTGAAATAGGACTTGCTGACTGCACATTGGGGTGGCTCCCACGGTGGACTGGACTCTTCCCTCAATATAATTCCCCTCCCTGAAGGACAATCATTCAGAGTGAGGTGAGGGTGGTGTATTATTAGTGAGCTCTCTGTCACTGTGACAAAATACCTTATAAAGTCAACTTCAAGAAGGAAAGATTTATTTTGGTTCATGGTTTCAGTCCATGGTCAGTGGGCTCCATGGCTTTTAGGTCCATCCCAAGACCAGAAGCAACATGGTGGAAGAACATGGTGGAGGGAAGCTGCTCACCTCATGGCAGCAAGGAAGGAAGAGGTTGGGGGTGAAGGGCCAAGGACAAGATATAGTCCCCAAGGACACTCCCTCAAGGACCCACTTCCTTCGACTAGGCCCCACCTCAGTTTCCACCACCTCTGTAGTGCATTCAGCCCTGACTCCACCACTGGATTAATCCACTGAAGAGGTCACAGCCCTCATGATCCCTAAAGCCCCACCCCTGAGCACTGCTGCACTGGGCACCAAGCCTTCAACGTATGAGCCTTTGAGGGACATTCCAGATGCAAACCACGACAGATGGCACAGCATCAAACAACACCTGACGGCCTGTCTGGGAACAGCTCATGTGGGAAGGGCCTGCCATTCGCGCCATCAGGAGCCCAGCCCAGGAATGTTCTCTCAGGGCCGCGCATCTCAGGCCCCTCCCTGGCACCACAACCAGCTTTCTCCTCTCAGCCCAGAGGAGTCTTAGTTGTGCAGGGTTTAGCCGGGCTCGACTTGGCTGGGCTGGGTTGCTAAAAATCTGCCCACATGGAGGACTCAGGGCAACCGGGCAGGTCAGGCAGGACAGGACAGGACAGGACAGGACAGGACAGGACAGGACAGGGTAGCTTTCTATGAGAAAAAAAAAAAAAAAACTATGGAACTCTCCAGATGAGGGTCACTGTGGACAGTTCCTTCCAGGATATTGTGTTAGTCAGCTTTCAGTTACTTTAAAAAAAGAAAGAAAGAAAGAAAGAAAGAAAGAAAGAGAGAGAGAGAGAGAGAGAGAGAGAGAGAGAGAGAGAGAGAGAGAAAGAAAGAAAGAAAGAAAGAAAGAAAGAAAGAAAGAAAGAAAGAAAGAAAGAAAGAAAGAAAAAGAAAACATATCCTGAGATTAAACCAACTTATAAAGAGGAAAGGTTTCTTTTGGCCCAAGATTTGGAGATTTGCATCCATAGTTGGGTGGCTTCCTGCTTACGGGCCTCTGGCAACACATCTTTGTGGGTGTATGTGACAGATGAGGCTTCTCACTTTATTGTGGCCCAGAAGATAAAAAGAGACAAGAGGGGTTGGGGTCCCAAAATCCCCTAAGGGCATGCCCCCAGGGACCTAACTTCATCCTCTGAGTCCCCTCTTCCTGAAGGCTCTACCACTTCCCAAATCACACCACAGACGGATGAGCAGGCCTTGAAGGACCTCTGGGGACACGACACAAATACGGCAGGCGTATTATTTTCACCTCTTCTCTCTCAGAATCATCTAAGCCATCATCCTAAACACATTTCAGGTTTGGAAAGACCATTCTTCCCTTCCTGTACACAGATAGGCCCTGCAAAATCCTCCAAAGGGGACTCACCAAACGCATACACCCTGCACTTTTCTTAACACAACCTAGTAGGAAGAACTCACCCACTGGCGGATTGTTCTGGAAAATGCAGAGCGTGAGACAACCTCACTCAGCACACGAGTATTTCCACATTCCCTCCCCTTTCCTGGGGCCATGAAACCTGGGAACCGCTCATGTGGGAAGGGCCTGCCAAATGCGCCATCAATTTCAGGCTGGGCCCTTGGAGAACTTCATCGAAGGAGCTGTCCCGCTTTCTAACCGTTCCTGGGATTGCTGCAGAGTTGTCCCCAGTCCCCAGATCACTTGCTAAGTGAAGTGATCGTTTCCCAATTCCTAAGTGCAGTTGGCTTGTGGGAACCAGGCAGAGGTGTGGCATGGGACCTGCTGAGCAGACAGAAAACCAGGAAAGCCACTTTCTCTGTTTCCCTCCTGAGGAGAACCACTTCCTCCTTCTTCCTCCATCCCTCCAGCCTTGTAGAATGAAACAAGTGCTCCCTGTCTCACACCTTATTGCAGGAACTGGGGGGAACGCCCAGAGCGCCTGAGAGCGCTCCCAGTAGCCCTTGCAGCAGGCCAGGCTTTGTTCCTCCTCCCTCACATCACCATCTTCTTACCACCCTCCTGGGAATTTCCGGAAGTCTCCCTGGTGTGCATTTCCTATTCTGCTCCCACTCTGGTGGACACAGTGGCATTATCACACAATCCCTGGTCTCCTTGCTTCTCACACATACCAGACGCTTTGAGTATAGATTTCCTGCTGGGTCTGAATTTCGAGGGTGCCGATATTGCAGCATCTGTGGGTGTCCCTTCCGTGACTAACGGGACAAGAGCAGGTCCCATGCTCCTGGGGAAAATTCAGCATGGCCAAGAGTGAAAACCAGAAAGTTGGAGAGGCCACCTCCAGCTTGTGCACTTGGGGAACCACTGATCGGGGCCCCCTCTTTGCTCCTGCCTCTTTCTTTGACATTCTCTGCTGCTGGTACCTTAGAGTACAGAAGAGCTCGTTTGCAGCCCTTTTGTTTCTTCCAGGAGCCCTCACAGTCCTCCCTCAAATACAACATTTAGGCAGAAACAGTGAACCTCCAGTGCCAAGTTCCTGGACTTGCTCCCCTGTTCATATATGGGCATCCATAAAGGGGGTCAAGTTCCACAGAGAGGATCGCCCCTAAGAGGGGCAGGACAGTGACGCAGGCTGTGGTCCGGGACACCTGGAGCTGCCCAGGTCTTCCAGAAAGTGTTCCTGCGCCACGAGAGGGCGCCCCCTGCTGGCCTAGCCCCGGCAGAGCTGCTCCTACTACTCCGGGAAACACCACGTGGACAAATGGCCCCAGCTGCCTGGTGCTTCCTCCCCTAGCTGAGCTTCTGGAAGAATAAGAAACGGTTCCAAGTGAAGTCACAGGGCTTGCCTTGGCTTTGCAAGAGCCTGTTTTTAAGGACGAACAAGAAGCTGCATCTCGTGCACACCTGGCCCCCAGCTTGGCGCTGGCAGATGCTCTGGAAAATGTTACATGGAAGAAGTGAACCAGTTCCAGCCCCAGCCATCCCGCCAGGCGCACAGGGGGCCCATTCAAACACCCCTCCCTGAGCTTAGGGTCCCCTCCCTAAAGGGGACGGCGGTGAAGACACCTATCTCACCGGCTGTTTCCAGGATGAAAGGAGGCCACTCCCTTGAGGAAATGGAGTAAAGTCTCCAGGGTGAGGCCAAAGCCTGGATGGGAGGGTTGGCTGCTGGGTATCAAATATGATCCATAAATGGGTTTAGCGGCTAAAAGGCAGTTCTAATGGGCCCCTGATACTCTTCTGCTCGTCGAGGAAGACATCTAAGTTGTAAGAATGATCTTTACCCCAGTCCCCACCCCCAAATGGGACTTTCTTCCTGAGTACCACAAATTAAAAGTCACACACACACACACACACACACACACACACACACACACACAGAGATGTTCTGGAAAAAATAAGGAATAGTTCCAAGTAAAGGCAAAAAAAAATTTACTCTGAAATTTAGATGGTTCTTTTATGTCTTTAAGGGTTTTTTTTTTTTTTTAAGTATGTGTGGCATTCCATACATGCATGGATCTGTCAGGATGAGCCCAATTACTATCTATAACTATAAAGCTCTAATTTAAAAATTAAAAAAATGTGTTTTCTCTTTTTTTCTAAATTGTTACATGGAAGAAGTGAACCAGTTCCAGCGCAGTGTGCAAAACGGGGCGCGGGCGGGGGCTGGCTCCACCGAGGTGCCCGCCTGGTGCCCGCCTGGCAGCCCGACCGGCCTGGCGTATTCACCCTTATTTACATGTGCAGCGAGCTCGCCCTGGCTGCCCGCCTGGGAGCCCTATTTTTAATTGTCTGACTCCCCGGCGCCCCTCTGACCCTTCCTGGCTCTTTCTGAGGATTTCCGGCCGTTGCTAGTTTGGGACCAAGAGCAGAAGCCCAGCCCTGGCGCAGGGGACCCCCGCAGACGCCGCACTCAACCAGAGGCCCCCAATCGGGACCTCGCGGCCTCTTGCCGGCGATCCGCCCCGTCCACCAGGGCCGTGCGGAGAGGAGGGGTCTGGCTGCCACTCGCCCCCTCCACGGCGCGGGTCCCCAGCTGCATCCCACGTGGACAAAGGGACAGAGAGGAGGACAGCAGGTGCATTGACATCCCGGGCTTTCTTCTCTAGTTGAGCTTCTGGAAGAATGAGGAATGGTTCCAAGTAAAGGCAAAGACTTACCCTAAAATGTAGACGGATTCTTTTCAGTTTTTTGAGGTTTTTTTTTTTTTTTTTAACAGCACCATTTCCTAGACAGAGCCATAAAATAGAGACTTATAAATATTTTCCAAGACTGCCCTCTAGTGGAAATCTGCGGGCAGTGGCAGCTCTTACAAACAAGCTCCTCGGATTCCAAACTTTGAATAAAAATACGCAGTGTCTCATGAGCCCTCCCTTCCCACGTGCCCTGGAAGCACGTTTCCCCCACCGGCCCAGACAGCAGTCCTCTGCCTGGAAATGAAGGCTGCCTTAAGTCTTCAAAAGAAATTGCGTTTTACCTTTAGAACTGGAAAGCACCATGTTATCAGTATGGTACCTTTTATTGGCAAGGGCAAGGAAGTGTATCCGATGGGACAGTGGAAGAGACCCGTGGGTGTATTCCTGCGTCTGGGACAGGCCAAGCACTTTTATTTTGGCTAAGGAAGAAGCCAAGATTGCAAGAGCATCCAGCCCCAAAGGCCACACACACTGCTGGGTTTTCACCTTGGAGGATGTGGAACAATGAGTCATCTGTGCCTCTTCCTGCTCTTCCTGGCCAAGGTCAGCTTTCCCACTGGAACAGAGCAGCTTGGCCTGGTGCCCGAGCCGTCTGGAGCCTTTCAGTGAAGCAGAGCCCAGGGAGAGGGTGTGGTCCCCACCCTGCACCGCCCCAAGGGCCCCAGTTCAGGCGGTGAGACAGCCCTTGCCCTCATCATGAAACCTCACCCATGCTGCTCAGCTTGGCATGAAGGGCACCAGGACGTGGAGGCCCGAGGAAATGTCCTATGCAAAGACTCCCAGGCACAATTCCATGGGGAGGAAACTGGAGTGGATTCTGACCAGGCTCATCCTTTTGATGAGCTTTCCAAAGGGATGATTCAATTTTATCTGTTTGGGCTGGTTCCGATACCTTGTAAACCTCCGCTGCTACTGGCAGTAGTAAAACAGCTGCCGTGCATGTTTATATTCACTTGACAAATACATGTTTAGCAGCTACTCTCTACCAGGCACTGTTCCAGACTCCGATCAGCAAGACAGACTAGGTATCTGATCTCATGGAAATTACAGTCTAGCAAGCAGACAGAGGATACACAAGTAAATGAATCTGGTCCAGGGCAATGAAGAAAACTGGCATTACAGTGAATAACAGGGGGATACCTATGTAGGTGAAGTATTCTATAAAGGTTTAACTTAACCACCTACTGTGCGCCATGTGTGGGGTTGAGGGTACAGAGTTGAAGAAAACACATTCATGCTTTCAGAGAATGCAGAGACCAAAGGTGAAATAGCATTTTTATAGGATTTCAAACAGCTGAGCCTTAAGATCTATTGCTCACAACAAATCTGCCAAATAAATCATATCGTCCCCATTTTATAGATGTGAAAACGGAGTTTAAGGAATGTGAAAGGACATACTAAAATGGTTATGTTCATCTACAGAGCCATCAGGTTTTTAATTAAGCACTGTCTGACTCCCAAATATTTTATTTCTTGTTTTCCTAAGCCATGTAACTTGGTAGAAATGAGGTGGGAGGAGACAAACTCTGAAATTTCAGCTTCTCTGAGCCCAAAGGCTGTCTACAGGTGCGCTTCCCTGTCTTGAGCGGGTTGATAGTACACTACTCCACCTGGTTCTCAACAAGTGGCTGAAGGGCCCTTGCTGGGGTGCAGAGCAAGCCAACTAACTTGATCTACCAAGTCCACACTCAAGGTCCCTCTTTAGCTTCCTTTCGTGATACATCTCTCAGCCAAGGGGACAAGTCTCCTGACTCCAGCAAAAGGACACTTTCTACTTATGCAAAACTCATCCCTGACCCTACCCTGAGCAGGAGCAAGAAGGAAGGAAAAGCCACCAGATGTGACCTTTGATTCTTCCTCAGCCACCAGTGGAGAAAGATAACAACCCACAGCAGGCTATGTACAGACAGCAGCAGGATGGCTTGAGCCTCCTCGCGTCCCAGAGCCTTGTGGTCACATCCTTGAGCCCAGAGAAGCAGGGAGGATGATTGGGTTAACTTCTTCAGTGGCAGGGTTGTTGATTTGGTGGCAACCAAAAACCCTGGCTCTAGAGAGAAGAGGATATCAGATCAGTAGTGTGCAGCCCGGATCCTCAGCCCCCGAGGACTTAAGGGGTATTTTGGAGGAGGGGTAACAAGAAGGAGGTAAAGGAGAGGTCAGAGAGCAGGGCTTTCCTCCCTTCCAAAGTAACAGGCTTGGATCTGACTTCTGTAGTGGGCTTCCATGAACAGCAGATTCCTTTTGGAGAAAAGGCTTCCAATACTTGGAGGAGAGGGAAGGAATGGGTTGGGAGCTGGAGGAGTAATGACCCTTAGCTTAGTGGTGGCTCTAGAGATGGCTTTGAAATCAAATAATATTGCCACCTGCATGGGCTCAAGCCTCACTTCCCCTTGTACCCTCAACCGCCAGCGCAAACCCTATCATGTGGTAGGTGCTCAATCGGGGTTTGCCTAAGGGACCCCAATTAGTTTGGGCTCCATTTAAGTCTCGACCTTAGGATTTGCTCAGTCTAAAGCTTCTCTTCTTACTCCTTTATTTCTCGATGTCCGGGGTCTCCAAGTCAGCGTTGACAGACAGGGAAGGCTGGAGCTCAGCAAAGGATTTCCTCCAGGAGGGACCTGGAGAGATCCATGCTACCTTCCTGGGGCCATTTTCTGCAGTTGCTGGCTGCACAGGTACAAGTTCTCCTTTCCACCAACAAGAGCTGAGGGCATGGTGTGTGTCTACTCACACTGGAACAACCAGGGACCCATGTGTGCCTGACGGCATGGCACTTGGAAGCCAGGGGTGGGTGACTCTCCTCCACAGGTGTGCTGAATGGCCTCATTAATATTGTTTCCATTATAGAAAAGTTTCATCTATTATTTTTTCCCAGCAGAAATTGAATCTGTATTCAGTTTCTATCTAGTACAGTGTCTGGCATATAATAGAAGTTAATTCAATTTCTACTCTGTGTTGGACGCTAGATTCTAGGGATATAGCAGAAAACAAATATAGAAGTCCTGCCCTTATGAATTTTATATTCATCAGAAGCCAAGCCGTGATTCTCAAGTTGGCTACACTTAAGAATCACCCATATTTACAATATGGATGTGGACTCCATTCTCACAACGTCTGATTTAGTTGGACTGGGCCCCTGATATCACAGTTTATATTGGGAGGGTGTGGAGTCAGATGAGGGAGTTTCTAAGGCTCTGTGGACAAGATTCTATTCTTTCTAATTGTGCAAATGACCAATCTCCCTCCTGGCTCACTCACTGAAGTTGAATCTTTCCTCTATGTGTTAGTCAGATTTCTATCACTATAACAAATACCTTGGATAAAGTAACTTTAAAAGAAGAAAGGTTTATTTGGTTTCCCAGTTTAGAGATTTCAGTCCATGGTTTGTTAGCCCCTTTGCTTTTGGACCATTATCGGGCAGCACAGCAAGGCAGGAACGTGTAGTGGGGCCAGGTTCTCATCTCCTAGCCACCAGGAAGCAAGAGGGAGAGAGAAAGGGGCTGAGATTGCACTATTCCCATTGAGAGTTCTCCCCAAAGACCCAAGACCACCCACCAGGCCCCATCTCTAGAACTTTCCACCACATTCCACCAGCACCAAGCTTAGCACCAAACCTTTAACACAAGGTCCTTTGGGGACTTTCAAATTCCAGACCTCAGCATGGTAGGGCCAGGCTGAGGAGAGAAGGAGGGGAAGGATATTGCTTGTTTTTTGTTTTTTCTGCAATTTCACTATGGCTTCCTGTCTTACTTTTATTGACTTCCTTTCCCACATCAGGGGATTTTTCTTCTGAAAGTCAGACTTTGCCAATTGAGGTCAAGCAATCTGGACTTCAAAGATGTGCAGTCTCTGCCTTCAACCTCCCTGGGCTTCTAATCAGTTGTCTTTGACTTTTCCCCTTCTCATTTACTTCCTTGGCTTTGTTGCCGGATCAGTAGCTTCTTCGTTTTCTTTATGGTTCTGATAGATAGCAGTGACCTGTGAGCAGGAATAAAGGACATCTCTCCTTCTAAGGCCTTCTGATATCACCCAGTATCTCTCTCTCTCTCTCTCTTTGATCCTCCTCCTCATTTTTTTTTTCTTTTCTTTTTCTGCAGTGCTGAGGATTGAACCCACGGCTTTGCAGATGCTAGGCCAGTGCTCTGCCGCTGACCTAAGTCCTCAGCCTTTCTTCTTTTCTAAATTTTGAGACAGAGTCTTGCTAAGTTGTTCAGGCTGGCCTTGAACTTGTGATCCTCCTGTCTCAGCTCAGCAGCTGGGATTACAAGACTGTGCCACTGCATAGGAACCCCCTCACCCCACTTTACACCTCCAGATCTATCCTTTATCCCACTCCAACTCTATTCTTCAAGCTGCTCCTAGACTTTTCTGCCATAATGCCCTTGGGCAGAGAGAGAGGGTGGCCTGTCATTAAGCTTCTGGGGGTAGAAATTGAACTTTCTGAAATTCACACCATTTTCACCTGTGTCTGCCCGAGAAGCGGACTCACTCAATATCAATGAGCATTAAAGACAGGAAGAAAAAAAAATTTTTTTGTTTGTTTGTTTAATATAAAAAGGAGTTGATTTTCAGTCCCAGAATAGTCTGGGCAAGTAGGGCCTCAGCTTAATCAGAGGGCTTGGGCTTACATATGCCCTACAAATAATAATAATAATAACATAATAGTACTAATGCTTGTGGTACATTTGGAGCTTGAAATGATCAGTGACATTTCCCCTGATGAGGTTAAACAGCCTGGCTCACGGGGCTGCGCATTTGCATAATAAAGATCAGAAGTCACTGCCTCCTACATTTCTCTCGGCACCAGCCACCCGGTGTCCTTGATTCTGGGACACCACATCCTAATGCACTTCCATACGCGGTCCTGTGCAGTGATTCTAATCTTTGGCTTGCATGTGCAATGTCAGCTTTTTATTTTTTATTTTTTTCCTGGTCTGGGAGAACAACAAATTATGTTTCTAAATGAGAAGGTGCTGTCTGTAATGGATAATATAATCTGAAAGCGCAGAGCCAACATCCGTGACCCACGGTGCTAACCTAGCAAGCTCTAGTCTATTTTTCCAGCCTATCAGTTGATAGGAACGCATCACTTTAGATGTAATAATTAATCATTAGTCAAAATGGATATCCCCATTGGTTCCTTGACTCTCGGACAACCCTGCCTTGCCTGTCTATAAATCAGGGAAATACATTCTTTAATATCCAATGGAATATATTTCCAGGCAGTCTCTCCCTTCTCTAAAGAAACAAAACACTTTACGCAGAACATCTGTCATCAGCTGAGAGGGGAAGATGCTCCCAAGGTGCCATTTGAAGGAAAGAAAATGTGGAGCCCAGAGAAAAGGAGTAGTGAAGTCAAGATGGTGGCTGTAAAGCGCTGAGAAGCGTTCCTGCAGTGGTGAGCACTTAGCTGGCTGGAACGGTAATGGCAATCAGCCCCTTCCCCTGCAGGCCCTTGGGGCCCTCTCCCCTTTGTTCTGTCTCTTCCTTGTAGCTTCTGCTGGACTCTGTCCTAGCCTGGTAGGTCACACCCTAGCCTGGCCCATTTTTCTCCTTGGTTCTAGTCCCTCTCTGGATCCACAGGAATATTGATAACACCCAATGTGCTCCCAGAAGATAAATGAGCTGCCAAGTATGGTGGAAAGGAAAGTTGATGTGGGAGTCAAGAGGGATGGAGGGAATCTGAGGATTACTCCAGACTAACTTGTTTGACTGTGACCTCTGGGGGCCAGGTTCATCAAAGAAGGTGTCCTTAGTGGTTCTCAGGCTGTGCCTGTTGAGGCCCCGAATCTCAGTGCCCCAGGGAAGATGAAAGGCAAAGAAGAGGAAGATGTCCCCCAACTTTGACTAGAACATTCATTTTCATTGTTTTGCCTGCAAAAATTTTTTAAATTCTCAAAGCACCCAGTCAGATAGTCTGTAAAGCCACTCTCTCTATCCAGTCAGTCCTAGCCACTTCATCCCTGAATGTGGGAATGACTTAGGAAATGCCGCTTCATCTGGAACCTGTAATTGCATCTCTTAGTTACTAGGCCAGTGTTCCCAGAGAGGAGGTTTTGCCTCCAGGGGACATTTGGCAAAGTCTGGAGACACTTTTGGTTGTTTTAAGTGGGGAGGAGGGAGATACTGGCGTTACTGGGTGGAGGCCAGAGACGCTGCCAAACATCTTACAAAGCACAGACAATGACTCAACCCCAAATGTTGATTATGTGGAGGTTGAAAAACCCTGTACAAACTGTAAACGGAAGAAAACATGCTAACAGAGGAGCTTCTGATTGGGGAAGACACCCTGCAGCATTTTTTTTTTTTTTTTTTTTTAGCCCTGGGTCATTGGGAGGTTAAGTCTAATCTCCCCTCCTCCCTGGATCCTTGGATCTGAGACACAAGACCCAAAGAGAGATGCCCATAGAACTTCTCAGTTTACCTCTAGGGAGAGAATTCGCTTTGCCCGGTTCCCAAGCACCTGGAGCTGCTCAAGATGCTACCTCGTCAGCTTTACTCTACACAAAGAGGCTGTGAAAGTACCACGAATATTGAACTCCTGGTTCCCTCTTTAACAAAGATTTATTATCTATGATTTTCGATTATTTATGGATTATGTACGGACCAGGAATGACACAAGGAACTATGGACTGAGATCTAACAGTGAATGAAACAAAGTCTGTGCAAGATCCAAGTCTGGGGCACTGGAAAGCAGAAAATAAAAACAAATAGCTACGTGACTCAGTGGGTGATAACGGCTATCCATGCCCCACGGCAGGGTAGGGGCTTTGGAGTGGGAAGAGGGGACGATGGTCTAGTGAGGCAGCATGGGAGCAGGGTTCTGAAGCCTTGTGGATGTCTGGGGGTAGAGTTCCAGACAACGAGGACAGTGAGAGCCAAAGGATGAGTGGACCTCCTTGGGGTGTCCCTGGCCACCCAGAGACTGTGCTGGAGCCAGGAACAATGGGTGATGTTGGAAGGCCACGTCTCCCAGGACCTGGTCATCCCCAGCAGATGTTGAACTCTTACCCTGAAAGAGATGGAAAGCCTTTAGAGAAGTCAGAAACAGTGTGACATAAACCGATTCATGTTTTTCATGTTTTTTGTTTTGTTTTGCTTCTTAAAGCTCCAAAGGCTTTTGAAGACTGAAGTTGCCTTCTCTGGGACCAGGAGTCTCTAAATGTTGGCATTTTCTTTTTGCATTTAAAGAACCTATGAAAAGCCAAAACATCAGCATTCCAAGTTCCTCCTGATAGTCTAACCCAGAGATTGCTATGGCTGATTTTGCAAGATGCTTTGGAATATCTTAAGAAGAATGGAGCAGCGTTCAAGTTTAATAAGACGAATTAATGCAGACTCATCTCACTTGAATAAAAGAAATTTCTAGCTGTGCACTACTTGTAGAAGAGGGATAGGTCAGAGTGAAATAAAAATTTTAAATTCTGCATCCCAGAAAGACTGCAATCCATAGTTAACACGGGAAGTTCAAGACAGGAAGAGGGTCTGACCATCATTTGTTAATTTATTCAGAAATTGCCAGCTCTTCCCAGACAAATTTTCAAACAAATCCTGACACTTGTTTAAATATTTGTTGACTTGATGACCTTTGTTTTGTTTTGTTTGGGTTGTTGTCATTATCGTTGTTAATTATTTTTTTAAAAAAATAAAACAAACATTGTAACAGCAAATAAATGTTGACAGCTTCAACTGTGAGTAACTCAACCAAACTATGCCTAGGTGTTAAGTGGTGATTTACCAAAATTGTATCTGTGGGGAAAAAATTCATTGGCAATATCAGAAATAGTCTCTGAATGTAGAAGGGTTAAGGCCCATTCTAATCCCTGACCTGTGGTTATTAAATCAGTGCAATAGGTGTAAAAACATCTGCTTAAGATACAGAGTTTTCAGCAATTGTTTTTACATTATTTTCCCTTAAATATGTGTTTAGTCTCAAACCCCTTTCTTTCAAGAAGAGGTTGGCTGAAGGATTCTAGAGCTGTGCTTACAAAACAAACAAGCAAAAAGTTATTTTAAGATGTTGCATTTGAGTCCTTTGCCGCTTTTAAACTTTTAATGGCTTTGTGATTTAGTAACAGCCTCCAGATTAACTTAACACTTCCTACTCACTCCCTTGGGGCTGCTCTTAAGCCAGGCTTTGGGGGACCTTGAAGAACACAGTGACAGAGGGGTCTGATGTGGCTGGACTGTGTGGCTGTGCTCCAGTTGACCTTGCCAAGACAGTTGAGTCAAAATGTCGCAGCAAACATATCTGATACATGGCAGGAATTGTAGCCAGTGGCTACCATGGCAACTGGTTCCACACTACCCCTCAAGTTGCAGGAAAGTGGGGTGGGGGTGGGGGTGCACAGGGGTGGGAGTTGCCCTAGCAAGGGGATGACAGTTGTCTGTGGTCACAGAATTCTCTCTAAATGGGCAAGATTTAAGGACAATATTGAAGCTGCAGGATGACATTAATAGCAATGGCATGTCAGAGCCGTTAGCTATGGGTAGACAGCCAAGTGTGCAATCATTTAATATTTACAACAATCAGAAGAATGATCTTGATTCCCTTTTCTCTGATGAGGAAGTCAAGGCTCAGAGGTCTACCTTGTCTCTGCAGAACGTCACTCTTTTGCCTGAGCCAGAACCCACCAGGAGAAGAGAAAACCCTTGAGCCTGGAGTCAGAGAGTTGCTTTGATACTCTTCAGGGGAGGCGACTGAGGGCATCCACCTGCGATAAACAGCTCCTCCTTCTACTCTCAGGTGAACCCCAGAGCAGGTCAGGATCTAACCAGAACTAGTGGTGAATTAAAGATAGTTGCAAATCCTTTGACAATTCACCTGCAAAAATGTGAAATTGACTGATCTTCAATGGGGGCTGGTCCTGTGACTTGCTCTGACTGGCAGAGAGAAGCAGAAGTGAAACCAAGGTGAGGGGTCCCAAGAGATCTGCAGCTTCGGGTTATATGTTCTTGGAACTCTCCCTCTGCAGGCAGCATGGTGTAAGAAGACACACACACACACACACACACACACACACACACACACGCACACACACACAAAAGAGCCAGATGGCTTCCCATTTTCAGCAACAAGCCCAGCCAACAGCCAACACCACCTGCCAGCCAGGTGAGCCATATCCAGATGTCCCAGCCCCTCAGCAACTCAAGGAGCCTCAGAAAGGCCCAGCTGAGCCCAGGTAACTCCAGAATCAGGAAGGAGAAAAAATGTGGTGGTAGAGATTGTTTTAAACCACTAAGTTTTAGGATAATTTGTTCTACATCCAGAGCTAACAGTTTAACCTAAGAAAATTGCCCCTTGGACCTGAAGCTCTTGAAGGTGACGTGGCTGGAGGAGAGCAATGACTAGTGAGCTCCGTGTTTGCATCTTGGGAGGAAGGTGGTCTTTTAGGAGGGCTGGGTATAAAGGAGGGCTAACTGTGCCCCCATTGTGGGACAGCACATGTGGGTTCTTTCCATAGCCTTCTTAGAACATGCATGCATGAACACACAGATTACCAACCAGTGCCTCAGGATTGAAGCTGGGGACAGAGTTGCCCGGTCCAGGGTGCAGAAGGAGCTATGCCCAATGAGCTAAAGTAGGCTGTTGAGGTAGCTGGAGCTGTGATTCCGCACACTCTCAGTCTTTTTAAAGAAATGTTTTTTTGTTGTTGAATTGGGGTGTCATGAATGCCTTGCTGTCCTTGGAAAGTTACTGAATTTATTACTGATTAAATTATTGTGAGGACCAAATGTGAAAAACCTATACCTTTCTGAAATAGGTGCAAGATAACTAAATATCCTTTCCGAATTTCTGGTGGTGTTTGTTTCCATATTAAAATGCATGATGACCTGTAATGGCGTTCTCTCTGGAGAGGCCCTTAATTCAACTAATGTATTAGTTGAACGTGTTTAAGAATTCTAGTCAACCCCAATGTCTTGACACTATTTAGATCCCTGGAACCATTGTAAGTCAAAGTGAATTTCATAAAGAGAGGAGATCCGATGGACAGTGTCCGTCCATGAAGGTTTCTTTCTGACATCCCCTGAGAGAAAAGGTAACAGCTGTTCTTCAAACTCTGCTGGTAAATTTTTTTTTTCCAGCCTCACCTTTGGCAAAGGCAAGATGTCTAACACTTGTAGAGAAACACAGGTCTTTCCACCAAGTGTGAATGGTTGGGAAATCCCAGATCCATTTACATCTGATAGGGAGGCTCCTGCCCTGCTCTGGGGCTTATGTTTTCCCAAAGATGTATTCATCCAGACTCTCTAAACGGTCTTGCTTTGGACTAATTTCTATGGCAGATGTGCCAGACTGCTGAGTTTTAGCAGACCCAACATACTCCCATGGACCTAAGCAACTGAACAGAGTTCCAACTTGGTTTTTTGAGCCCCAGTTTCAAAAAGTAAACTTCTAGGGTGGTTTGGAGAGGAAAGAGAGGGCTGCAGTTCTTTTTTTATTGCAAAAGCCACAAGCCCAACATTACTTCTTTTCAAAGAGTCAGAGGAGATGAGGCTGAGACAGTGAGGAGGGACAGAATCTCTATTCCAGCCGGTTCCTCAGGGCAACGGAGGAAGCTTGGTGGCCACAGGAGTCTAGCTAATGAGCAGGTTATACAATATTCATTGTGTCGAGTTTAACTCTTCAAACAGAACGTCTAATTGCAAAAAGGAAAAAAAAAGAAGCCAAATTACAGATGTTAAGACAACAAAGCTGGGCGAGAACTCCCTCTGTTGATGAGCCGGGCCTCTGGCTGCCCCCTCCACTGGCAGCGTGCTGACAGAGGCGCCGTGAATCCCCGTCCTCATCAGGAATTCTCATTGGTCCTGTTTGGACTGAGCCGCTCTGCAGAGTGTCAGGAGGCCACTGAGAGCCCAGAGTCCTTTCAGAGGCCTGGTTTCCTGCTACCCTCAGAAGGAGAGATCCTGTTGTGTTCCGCTGGAACCAAAACAAACCTGTTCTCCCCAGTCTTCCTGCCGTGAACAGTCTCCCCACTGGCCATGGCATCCGTGGCTGGCTCACTGGAGGACACTTCTGTTCGCTTGTGGCAATGCTGAGTGTGCAGGTAGCAAAGGCCAGCCGCCAGGGCCATGCCCAGGGTGGCTAACAGACAGAGTAAGGTGCCCAGCTGCGGCGTGCTGAGCTGGATCCCCAAAGGGGCACTGGCGCCCTCCTGCCCTACTGCAGGCCTCACAGTCTTGCTAGGGTGTCCCACACCACCTTCTCCCTCCCCTGTCCCCATTCTGGGATCCCTGGACTCTGACTCAGGTACAGATTTGGCAGAGGGCCCTGATGCCTGGCCACCAGCCACTTGACGCTGGGAAGCACTAGAGATGTGAAAGTCAGGGGTTGTGTTGGATGCCCCCACCTCACTCCCAGTGGACGCTTCAGAAGACCAGAGACTTGGGGGCTCGGTAAGGAGGCCAGTGTACAGAGCAAGCCTCACTGGTGACCTGTTAGAGGCTGTCATCTCATCCTAGAAAAGAAAAGGTAAGTTAAAGGAGCTGACCTTCCCCCCCAATTTGCCAATAAACTTTACCACTAATTTGTGTTCCTTTTAGGCCCAGCCTCTTGCCTCTTCCTAAAAGAGCTGAAAGTAAAATGCCCAAGTAGATAACTATGCATTTGTTATCAGTGGGGACAGAGCAGCTAATGGGAACCCCACTCAGAGTGTGGAGGCCAGTTACTAGAACAAGCTTAGGATCCTTCAAGAGGCTTCCAAGCCCACAGGGGACCTGCATCGTTCCTGGTGCTGAAGGCTTTGAGTATGTTTTTTGATGGCAGGACCCATGCAGGAGGGACCGTTTAATCTTGCTGAAGGTTCTAATAAATTCAAGCAAGAATATTATACTATGTTTTATTTTGTGTTCCTTCTAAGGCTTCAAAGGAAGAGTAAATCAGGGGGCATGTATATTTTATATTGCCCATTGATCTACCCTCTGAGCCATCCATGCTGTTTCCAGGCTCGTGTTATGAAGGAGAAGTGGAGGGGGAGAGAAAAGGAATTATTAACCACAGCTAAGTGAGCAAACAAATCTCTAAAACCATCCATTTCTACCATTGCTGATAACTTCAGAGATACTGCATAGAAAGCAATGGCTGGTATTGATCGGTACCAAGACACTTTGTATATATCATGTCCTTGCCTTCTCTCCTCAGCTGCTAGTCTGATAGCTCTGTTTTCCTGGAACTTCCCACTCAGGGATCAAAATACCAACCTTGACCCCCACTCACCATTCAAGCTCTTACCTGTTCATCTCTATCCAAGGGCAGGCACGTTTCCAAGGAGTGAAAGCTTGGATCATCCTGAGTCCTAAGGGAAGAATGGGAGGGCTGAGAAGGGTCTTTAAGTATTTGGATGAAAAAGCAGTATCTCCTACCATTGTTGTAAATGCTCATGGTTTCCGATTTCCCTGGAATAACTCCCGAGTTTGGGGCGAGAAGACAGAAGGGAGAGTGAGAGGTGGGAGGAGTGAGGATAGTAGTAAAGAACTCACCAAGAACTATAATTTATTATTTTACATCATATTCATACGTCATACCATAAATATATTTAAATACTAAATGCTTTCATTTTACTTATAGCAGCCTCTCAGAGACCTCACCCGTCCAAGAAAGGAGGTTTCCCTGCGTGATTATCATACCCAGCTCTTCTGACCAGTAGCCTTGCTACAGTAAATAAATATGGCTGAGATTTTTTTCATCAGATTCCAAGTGCCACAATATTTAGCCTCATCTCACCACCTGTACCAAATGACCCGTGTGCTATGATTTGGATAGGAGGCGTCCCCCAATAAGCTCATGTTAGATGATACAGAAATGTCCAGAGGTAAAATGATTAGACTTTGAGAGCTGTAACCTAATCCTACATTAATCCTTGAATGGACTAACTGGGTGGCAATGATTGGCAGACGGGGCACGGCTGGAGGAAGTAGGACACAGGGTGGCGGGGAGTGTGCGGTTGGAGTTTGTGTTTCCTTCCTGGCCCCACTTCCCTTTCTTCAGGTCATACGCTCAGCACTCTCCTTTGCCATGCCCTTCCACCATGGTACTCTGCCTAGAGCAATGGAATCCGCCGACCATGGACTTGAACCTCTTAAATCCTGAACCCAGAACAAACTTTTCCTCCTCTAAGTTGTTCTGGTCAAGTATTTTGGTCCCAAAGATGAAAAGCTGATTAACGCACAACTCCATCACCCATTACCTATGGTGGGTGCTCAGGCTGGAAGCAAAGCCCCCTGAGGAGAATCTCTTGAGGGCCCCAAGCCGCTTCAGCCTATGGAAATCCAGGGATGGTTCTAGGATTCGATGGCTGTCTCCCCTGGGTGGCTGGCCATCGCTGCTCGCAGTAGCTGTACGTGACGGTGATTGGGACAGAGTCTCTGTGTCCCCAGGCAACTCTGTCACCCCGATACTAGTAGGGACAGGATGTGAATTGTCCTCTTCTGGAGCTCCTGTGAAAACAACAGCAACATCTCTGTGCCATCGCTCAAGTGTGATGGGGCCCTGGGAGCTGAGCCCAGGCCTGAAGTCGGTGAGAGCATTTTCCCCAAATTGATTTGTACAAATGTCTACAAAAACAGGGCAGAGAGTGGATACTCTAATGTGCCTTAAGAACGGTCATTAAATGTGAGGCACTCAGAAATGTCAACAGGAAGGTGATCGGCTCAGGAACACAACCTCCTAACCACGTAGCAAAGCACTGATTTCTCACATCTCTTTAGGGAGAAAGTCACTGGCTCTTCTGGACTTGTAAGTTCTTAACTGCCACCACACAGGGAATAGAGAAGCCACTGGACAACTGTATTTTTTTTTTTCACCTCTGCCAGAAACTCTAGCTAGAAGAAAAGTAGAATCCACAAATCAGATGTCTTAAAACCCTAGATCTTTTGCCATGTGTCTTTTGCCATATATTATTAACGCTCTAAATTTCCCTGGTGATGATAATGACTTGAGTGTCTGTTATGGGCAGAGGCGAGACCAGTGCCCTCCACTGCCCTCCACCAGCTGATCCCTCATCTGTGACAGGCTAAAGCAGGGCTCAGAGCATTAGAAATATCTGCAAACAGGGCAGCAAGCAAGCAAGGGCTCCTTCTGGAGTCAGATTATGATCTCGGCTCCTTGCTCCTCTCTGCCAACTCCTAGCTTTGGGCAAGGCTTCCCAGAGCATTAGTTTATTTGTGTAATGGGGCCAATAACAGAACCCATAGTGCAGAACTGTTGAGGGAGGACATAGAATAACTGAGGCACTGTGGTTGGCACACAAGCAGCCCTGAGTAAGGGGTAACCACAGTCATGGTTTAGATGACAGGATTGGCGTTGACCAAAACAGTATCGGCAGAGTTCATCTGGCCAGTATTTGGTGCCCCTTTTTTTTCCCAATGTTTTCATCATTCAAAAACACTGAGGAGAAGAACAAAGTAGCATAACCCAGGCACATACAGCAACGGACAGTTTGGAATTCCTGCCTGAACTCAAATTGCACTCAGATGTGGTGGACAGACCCAATGCATGCTGGGAGATTTTCCTGGTGTCTGGGCCTGCAGAACTGAGGCAGACTCATGATCATTGTCCCTGAACTCAAAATCTAGGAGGTGAGACTCTACATGCTCAACTTATGAAGTATAAATGTGAAGAGGACTTCAATTCCAGAGCTAGGGAAGCAATTACCTTTGCTGTTATGGTCTGAAGTGTGTTCCCCCAAACTCATGTGTTGAAACCTAACCTCAGTGTAGTAGAGGGCCTTGAAGAAGGTGATTAGCTCATGAAGGCAGCACCCTCATGAATGGAATTAGTGCCCTTACAAAGAGGCCTGGGGGCTTTGTTTACCCCTTCCATCATGTGAGGCACATAGAAGGCACCATCTGTAAGGCTTGGTCCCTCACCAGACACTGAACCTGTTGGTACCCTGATCTTGAACTTCTAGCCTCCAGAATTGTGAGCAGTGAATTTCTGTTGTTTAGAAATAACCCAGTCAAAGATATCTTCTGACAGCCACTACATGGAGAAAGACACTAGCCTACCAAGAAGTAGGAGAAAAACTTCTGTCAAAGAGGTAAGAGATGGGGCTGGGGATGTGGCTCAAGCGGTAGCGCGCTCGCCTGGCATGCGTGCGGCCCGGGTTCGATCCTCAGCACCACATACCAACAAAGATGTTGTATCCGCCAACAACTGAAAAATAAATATTGAAATTCCCTCTCTCTCTCTCTCTCTCTCTCTCTCTCTCTCTCTCTCTCTCTCTCTCTCTCCCTCCCTCTAAAAAAAAGATTTATTAAAAAAAATAAATAAAAATAAAAAGAGATAAGAGGTGAGTTGTGTCCTGCTAGCAATGTAGATCATCATGAGGAACCGCCCATGTTGAGGGAATCTGAGAGAGAAAACTTGAAGTAGAAGAGTCAATCATCCCCAGGGGTGCAATGGGACCCCAAATGTCCTGAGGGTCTGTGGCAAATATGTTTGAGAAACACAATGTACTATTTTTCCAATTTCAACAAGTCCTCATTGACATATAACTACTGAAGTCTTCTTACAGTTAAGAAATCCATTTCCTTTTATTAGATGACCCTCCAGCACACACACATTCACACATACTCCTTCTTCCTTTGGGAATCACTAGGGTTTGTGTAGAGGAGTCGGCAGGAAGGCACAGTCAGCAGGGGAGGAACACGGGTGGTATAACGAGAAGTTTCCCCCGTAAGCGGCTCAGACTAGCATCTGTGACCCCAGGAAGGACCCGTCTAGTGGGACAGGCAGGTATCAGAGAGACAGAGCGTTCAACGTGACGCTTCCTCCTGATGTCTCTCTTCTATTCACATCCATATTAAAACAGACATGGTCGTGCTTGGGGCTGGATGCAGCATTTTCCTGGTTTATAAAATAAAACATGAGACTTCTGCCACGTTGGGTCTGCAGGGTGTTTCCCGGGCCACCTCTCAGACCCTGAGTTCTTCACTCTGCTTTCCAGAGTGTGTTGGCAGAAAACTGGAGGAGCTGTTCTGGGGCAAGAGTAGAAAACAAAGTTTTGGGGACAGGGACAGAAAAGGGAGGGTGGCCCTTGATTGTCCCTGTGCCTGGGTCAGCTACCCTCAGCACACAGGCAGGGATTTGGTTGGATTTTGACTTTAATGTATCAACTAAGAATTTTAAGGAAAGAATCAAGAACAAAGGAAACTGGGATTGAATGGTTAAGGATGGAAACTTCTGTGGAGGCAATTGGGTGTTTTCACGAGAGCGTCTGCTCAGCACCCTTAACTAGAAATAGGTAAGGAGAAGCAGCCCCATGTCACAGGATGCCACGGAGGTCAGGCCTTCTCTGGTGGTTAGGGGATTTTGGTCGTTTGTTTTGTTTTGTTTCTTTTTTTTTCCAGAAGTTCATGGGCCAATGGAGGATAAAATCATGCCATAAACCAGGGGGAAAGTTGATTCCTATTGAAACAGTCTCTTATTCTTCATTCTGTTCTCCCACCCAGGCTGCAAAGAGCCATCTGCCTACCATGGAAAGTAACAGTAAAAACTGGATGAGGTTTTACAAAAAAGAAAGAAAGAAAGAAAAATAGCTCATTTCTTCTTGGTGCTCCCTGCGTAGCTTCAGGGGACTAAGGAAATCCTATGCTGACCAGCAAAGATGAAGGTAGAAGGGTCTTGTCATCTTTTGGCTTTGCAATGCAGCCCTAACTGTCCCCCCACACACACCAGGGTTTATCTACATTTGTTGGGTTGAGCCAGAGGAAGTGTGTTTGCTGCAACCAATGAAGCAACCACGAGCAGCCCCCCCTCTCACCACCCAGTTATCACGTTCCATTCCTGGGATGGGCTGCAGCCTCGAGAGGCAGGTGTTTATTGCTTGTTTTGCAGGGGCAGGAAACTGGCAGTAGTCACTTGTAAGTGAAAATAGATCACTGTCAATAACGATGGCAACCAGATTGAAGCACAGTGGTCAGCTGTACCTGGGGCTGTCCCTTCAGAGTCATCCAGCCTTCGCCCAGGGGTTGGCACCAGCGTCCCCAGCACAGCGTGGTGGTGGTCATCAGAGAGGGCTCTGCTGCGTGTCTGTTGTGACACAACAGCTGATTCAATCCTTGCCCAGTAAACAAAATACGACTGGACTACTGTTACACTGTGGGGAAAGAGCAGAGTGAGTCATGGATTTAGTTTCCCCTAAATAATACCCTGGTCCATCCGAATTGCAAGTTGACAACATGTTGGGCACTAAACCTCAATGATTGGAAGAACTCAAGAGAGATTGTTTTATTTCTTTTTGAGTGACTTCATTGTTGGATAAAACAAAAACTCAAGAGTTGTAAGTAGTTAGACTAGGAGAGGGTATATACAATTGACAACACTTCCTAATAAATATAGGCATCAAAAATCTCTTTTGGGGGCTGGTAAATCTCTGGCTGAGCAGCTATGAAGCACAGGGGAAAGAGTTCATTTTGACTAACAGGTGTCTTCTTGAATTGTTTAGACCCAAGTAAAAGGTTGCTTCTTCAGCTTTATTTTTAACCCTCACTGAGATACTACCAATTACATCATTAATTTTTCAAAATTCTGTTGTACACTGGTATGATTCTATTATAATTCTACATTCTACTGAAGGTTAGAGAGAAATCATTACTATTCAAAATAGCATTTGGAACACACAATGCCTTTCTTCAGTGCAAATCACTTTCACAAACGTTACGCCATTTATTTATCCTTCCAAAATTTTCAGGGAGGTAGGTATTCTTGGCGAGCATCATTTTTCCCACTTTACGTTTTCCAAGGGCCGTTACAGCAGGACCGTGTGACTCATGCAGCTGAGGTCTCCCAGAGAGAGAAGGAACAACTGGGAGTCCTGGAACAGGCCTCGGTCACCAGTGTGTGGCAGGGATTCCAGGAGGGGAGAGTACACGGTGACTGGGAACGACTTCTGACCCAGTGACGCGGCTCCTTTTCCTGTCACATGGAGGCAACAGCCTTTAAACCACTTCCCGTGAGCACAGGGCAACTGTGGTGGTGAACCCCAGAATAAGAACGGGGGGGGGGGCTTTGAGAGGGAAAAGCCACTGGAGAGACTGAGGGAGTTCATGCGGCAGAATCCCCTGCCCCAAATAAGAACTGAGGCCAGGACAGAGGCTGTTACACCCAGCATCCAGCAGGCCCCTGCCTGACCACATGGCAGCCCTGTGAGGGCGCAGTATTCTCTTCCTGCTGTCCTGGCCTCCAGGAAGGGATGGAGGAGGGACAGCACGGGGTGGGCCATGGTCCTTGTCTCTGGCTCCCAGGGCAGAGGGCAAACATGGTGGAGAGGCCTCCACCCTTGGGTGCAGTCTCCCTTCTGTATTTCCAAGGGTGTGGGGGGAAGGAACTCAGGGACACACTCTCCTTTCCCAAAGGATGAAAAATTCTCTCTTGGTAAATGGCAGAATCTCAAAGGAATGATAAAACAAGTATTTCATTTGGAGGAATGAAGATAAGCTATGAAGCTTGCTCTTACTGGAACTGCCCTAAGTACTCTGCATGCATTGCTTTTCCTCCTTACACAACCCCAGGAGGTGGATGGTATAATTAGGATGCCCTCCACTGATTTTATCAATTGATTTTCATTTTATTTATTTATTTACCTGTGACGTTGCCCAGACAGGACACAGGCTGTCCTGTGCCTCAGCCCCCAGGGTACCAGGACTAAGGCATGTGCCGCCACACCAGGCTCATTCTGCCCATTTGGTAGAGAACATGCCAAGGCACAGAGACTGCAGTGGCTCTCCCTGATCCAGGGAAGTGTCCATTTGTCCATCTGCCTCCGTCTCTCTCTGTCTCTCCTCTCCTATCACCAGCTCTTTTGTCCTCTAGTCAGAATTTCCTGGAGAGAAATTCTGGAAGAGGTTGGCTAAGGTTCATCTGCAGCTCCAGGGAGGGAAAGAACACGCCCCAGGACTGTGGATAACGGCGAAGATCTGGGGCCAAAGCCCTGTTAGTGGCCCTCTGCATAGGATGTCTGGATTAGGTAGCCCTAGGGACCCTGTCCTTGTTCTAAGGTGGCGACATATGGCAAAGGGGACCGAGGATATGAAAGACTCCCCACCCCGTCCTCAAAGTGGACTCAGAGACCAAGAAACAGCACCTCCCTGACTTACAGGAACCTGATGTCCCCCACAGGCTCAGCAGGGGCCTTCCACACGAAGGAGAGGTTTCTCTTCGGGGACTTGTCAGAGTGGGTGACCGCGTCCGCCTCTTCAAAGCAAGTGATCAGTTTGGAGCGAGGAGGAATGAGGACAAAAGTGCCAGCCGTCTGATGATCAGACTCCCTCCGAGCCTGCAGCAGGAACCCCATGAAGTCCAGACTGCTCCTCATGGTCACTGCCACAGACAACACTCGGCTCAGCTCCCGGGGTGGGTGATGGGGGTGTTTTCAAAGCTAAGAGCGGAAGACCTGTCACCCTCTCCAGAAAGTGAGCAAACTATTAGGAGAAAAACAGTCCAAGTTTCACACCAAAATAAAGTCTGTTTGGACCAAAGGTATGTAAAAATTAAATTAAAAACTAGAAACAATTTTTTTTTACACATCAGAAATAAGTACATCTCTCTAAGCAAAACCCATTTGCCAAAAGGAAAAGATGAATAAAGTTTATGATATTTAAAAAAATATGGATGGAGATGAAATAAAAATGCAGATAATAAACTAAGTCTTTATAACATTTAAAACAGACAATGGCATAGAATTAAGGTGAATCAGTACATAGATGATCCCTCCCAAAATGACAAAAGGACACTAATAGAAAATAAAACAAACTGGGTCATAATTTTAAAAGCAGTTGTAAATGAGTTACTGTTTTGTATGTATCACATTAGCAAATATTAAAATATGAATATGACTAGTATTGGTAGCACTGTGGAAAGATAAGGATATTCATTCTCTAGTATTGGACTTAAAAACTGTGTAACATCTTCTGTATTTAAAACACAATTCCTATGATATATCCCACAACATCGATGGACCCTGAAAACATAATAAGGGCAATAAGTCAGATGCAAAATGACATATGAATCATGTAGGCGAGATACCTAGAGTAAACAAACGGTTAGAAAGAGGTGAGCAGAAGCTGTGTGTGGCAGGAAGGTGCCTGGGATTGAACCCAGGGTCTCATACATTGTTAGCACATGCTATAAAACTGAGCTTCACACACCCTCATCCCTGTATTTTATTTTTAATTTTTTTTTCATATTTTATTGGTGCATTATAGTTGTGTATAATGGTGGAATTCTTTACCACATATTCATGCATGCACACAACAGAACCATATAATTTGGCCAATATCATTCCCTACTGAATTTTATTTTTAAAGATTTTTATCATATATATTTAAGGTATATAACATGATATTTTGATACACATTGCAAAATGGTGACCATAAGTCAAGCAAATCAACACACCTATAATCTCACAAGTGTTAACTGATGGGTGAGTTTTAGTTTTAAATAATGAGAATAATTATATTTTTCACAACCAATATAATATTGGGGTACCATATTTCCATCTATGATAACATATATTTATCTTATGATAAGGACAAGATCACGTTTTATAGTAACATTACTTTGTTCTCTTTTCAAGATTGCTACCAATACAGAGATTCATTATCCTGTGGTTTCCATGACACAAACATTTCATGCTTAGTGTTGGCCACATAATTGCTTCTTAGGAATTAGCCAAACTTCAGTTCAGGAGGTTCCTGCCTGGGGTAAACACAACTGGGAGGAGGAGGACCCCCCAGGGCTCCGGGGCTCCTAGAGGGTCTCCAATCCTCCCATACCTACCTGGAATCTTGTCACCTGGTGAGTAGGACCTGCTGGTGTGGATGGTGAGGTGGTGGGAGCTGGAGCGCTGGGGCTGGGCTTGGATGTGTCTGGGCTGCATATCCCCACACGCCACAGCACCGGCCCCATGGGAGAAGGCAGATGAGCAGGAAGTCAGGAAGAGGGAGGCCCAAGCCCAGCCTGCAAAGGTAGCTGGGACCTTCATCCTGCCCTTCCCTATCTAGTGACAAACAAGGGCTTCAGTCCAAATGCTATTTAAGAAAATGATACAAGTCTCTTTGAATGTGACTGACCTGAATCCCTCCCTCCCTTTGTACCTGGGATGCTTTTAGTGCTGCCTCCTCAAGGTCAAAATCAAACAGACATGCCAGGCTACAGGAAATGTTTCATTTCCAAACACTTTAAAAAAACCCACTTTTCTTCTTGTAACTTTGTCATAAGACCAAATTGCCTTTTTTTAGGGGGAAAAAAAAGCATTGATTATTAAGTCAAAGAAATAATACCTGAAAACGTTTGGATCCTGAAGTGAACTCCTTGCAAGCTGTCTATATCCAAGGGCAGGGTGGGGGTACTAAGTTATCGTTGAGGCAGACCCCCCCACAACGTTCCAATAAGGGCAAGCGAATGACAGACATATGGGGACTTGAATTAGCGTCTTACCTCTACAATCACAAACTACAGAGTTAAATGCTACAAAATTTCTACCAAATATCAATTATTTAGAAGCGGTTAAGTTTGCAATGCTTTGATGATTCCCTTTCCCTTTCTCCTGTCCTTTTTCAGTTATTTCACTACTTTCAGCAAAGAAGATGAGCAGAGAGATCACACCCAAGATGACTCATCCTGTACCTGGTTTAATACGTCTGCAAAGCCTTTCACTCAGGGGTAGAACACAATGATGGGATTTGACAGCACCAGTACAGTAAATTTCATTTTTGCTTACCACCTCAGATGCCCACCCATAGAAAGAATGAGAAGTACACACTATAAAGAAGTTACACCTAAAACTAAGGTTAAAGAGAGCAAAGCAGGCAGATAAGAGCTCTCTGAATAAATATTCAGGACTTTGGGGTATTTTTAAAAATAGTTCTATGTTCTTATTTTTTGATAGTGTTATACCTAGGCATTTTAAAGTTTAATACTTTGATCTGTGGGACAATGGAAGTCAAAGTCTTCCCCTTTAAAAAGTTAGTTTTTGAAAGGTAAAAATAAAATCCCTCAAATTTAGTGAAACTAGCTATAAAAACAGTAGGACAATCCACACAACCAAGGCGAGGTCATCCACCTGTCTTACCCTCCCACAACCATCACTGCCACCATCAGCCACAGAGAGAGGGGAATATGATCTAACAGGTCCCTAGGCTGGTCTCAAGAGTCCCTCAGACAAGGTCTTTCTCTTCTGGATTTGTTTTCCAAGGGGCACGGGTTAAAACCCTGTCCCACGCAGCGCCATGTTTGCTGCTTCCTCTAACAGAGAGAATGACCAAGAGCTGAGAAGCACAGTCTCAGCACAGGCTTCCCAGGCCCTGTTCTCTCACAGGGCTCCCTAGAAAGTGCCCCTAACCCCTTGTTGGTGGCAGAAGGTGGTGTCCCTCCCAAAGGCAGATCAAACACGGGGGCTAGAGAGGAAGGGAGTGATCCTTCCACAGCCACAGTCACAATCTCACCCCTCCCAACCTCAGCTAGTGGGGTCTTCTTTCCCACCAGCACCTTGTCTATCTGAACCTCCCAAAACCATCCACTTACCTAGGAGACGCTTTCCTTCAGGCTTGAAGGAGCAGTTTCCCCCCTCAGAGTTGCAAAGTCACACTCTTTAAACAAAAGTCCTTTCTTCTCCTTCAGCCGTGTCTCTAATGAGGAGGATAACAGCTGTTACCACTAATCCTCAGCATCTACAGGAAGCATCCCTCAGGGTCCAAATTCAGCCTAAATCATATTAGTTGTCCCTAAAGCCATGTTCTCTCACACAGTTTCCAGCCACATCTTCGTTCAAGCCTGTGTGAAAAACTGGAAAAATCTGGGACTGGTTTTGTACATGACAGGCATCCATATCCTGGGATGAAGCCGGATGTCTCCAACTTGGTCTCCTTGCCAAGGGGAAGATGCTTGATTCAAACACTTCTCCTCAGCATTCTCTGCTTCCTCAGTCAATATGGGCTGAAGAAATTAGCCCCGGTGAAGTGGGATTGACACCCCAGAGCAGTGTTTGGTATTAAAAAAAAAAAAAATCACATAGTACATTCTTTCCCGTATTGATGGCACTGAAGTTGGATTTCACAAACTTGCTGTGCATTTAAAAATCACACAGAACATTTGATAATAGCACACACCCTATAGGTGGCTTTTAAAGTGGGGTCCTGAGAGTACAATATCAGCATCACCTGAAAACTTGCAAAGGTGACAATGGGAATAAAGAAAGTAGAATGGACTAAGGAGATCATTTGTAGGCAGACTTGGTGGGGTTTGGTAGCTGACTAAACGCAGAGAGTCCAAAAGGTAATTCTAGAATTGACGGTGCAGAGAGATATGAGCTGGGGACTCCAGAGAAAGCAATGGTCTGATCACTAAGCCTAGTCTCTACATCCGAAAATTTGAGACTATCTACCCTACAAACACTAAGGGAAGTTGGCCTTCCTTGGCCTAGGACTCCAGCATCCACCCCCAGCCCCACTGAATTCCAACCAATCAAATTTGCTTCCTCTCAGCCTCTGTCATAGGAGGATGAAGGGAATCTCAGTCTCCCATTGAGTCATGAGAAAATCTGGAAGACTTAAACTATTAGGCTGAGGGTCTTCCATTACTGCTGTTCACCTACTTTTCCAAGCTCATTTGGCCTCTGGGAGGCTGTTAATTCAACAGCTTCCATGCAAAAGAGGGGCTCAAATCTGTAGCAATGCAGAAGATTCCCCTGTGAGGTCCCCCACTGCGCTCCACTGAGCACCTCACCCTGCTGCTGGGGGAGCGTGGCTAACCTCTTCTCCACTCCCTTCTGCTCCAAATGTCCCCCCACCCTCCTTCCTCCTCAGCATCCCCCCTCCCCCCTGGTCAACTGGAATAATCTACCTCTGAAACCTACCTACCCCTCTGCTTGGCCTTAAAGCACAACTCCCTTGAGGTTGGGGTTCTCAAAGGCCCAACTACTAGTTTAGAAAGGGGTGCAAAGATTCAAGAAAGCAGACCTAAAACGCTGAGTATGTCACCCCGCTGTTCACTCAGTTGACATTTCTGGTTAGAAACCAGGAGGACGCCTTCTACCTGACACGGCCCTCACTGCCTGTCACATCACAGCCTTCACTGAGCTGGCAGCGGATGGGGACAATACCTGGTCCCAGGGGAGGGCACTTTTGAGCAGAGTTGAAACAGACACTCCTTCCGGGAATCTGACTGAGAAAACAGAAGGGAACTTTACATGAGCACTGCTCAAAAGAGATATAATGCAAGTCACATGTTAAAATTTCCTAGTAACACTTTGGGGAGGGAAAAAAAGTAAGAAGTGAAAAAAAGAAAAAAAAAGACTAAAACAAATGATGTTTATTTTAGGATATTTATTTAAATCAACATGTTAAAAATATTATCACTTCATATGCAATCAACATAAAAAATGTGAGACATTTTGCATTCTTGTTTCCATAGTAAGTCTTTGATGGCCAGTGTAGATTTCGCACTCACAGCACATCTCAATTTGGGCAAGCCACATCTAGGTGCTCAGGGGCCACCCATGAGGCCATTACCCAAATGGGCAGTGCAGGTCTGAACCAGCAGAGGGGGCGAGCAAAGCCATCATGATGTGGGGTTGGGTCTGACATGTGGTAGCAGGTGCAAGGTCTGGAAGGGGAGACAGTGTGGTTGGGAGGATCCCATTGTAACTAAACATAACGGCACATTTATTCAGGGCTTGTGTAGGACCAGCACTGTTCCAGTCAACCTGCTAGTAAACTACTCACTGACACAACACTAGGCAGTCTACCCATTTTATGGATGAGGAAACCGAGTCCTGTGTTTCCATAACTTGCCCGGGTTCAAACAGCTTTCAGGCTGTGACAGGTAGGATTTCTCACCATGACTTTGCCACTGAACAGCTTTGAAGCCTCTTCTACAAAAATGAGGATAACTCCGGTCCCGTACCTGAAGCCCAGTGTCTAAAGTTTCAACGAGGCGATAACGATTAGGCAGTGGCATGAGGTTTGACCCAAAGGAAGGGCTCGGTGCACATTTTAGGGAAGATGGTGATGGGGCCTGTGCACCCAGAGGAAGCATCCTACACCAACCCCGC
The DNA here is from genome assembly GCF_052094955.1 of Ictidomys tridecemlineatus. NCBI lineage: Eukaryota > Metazoa > Chordata > Mammalia > Rodentia > Sciuridae > Ictidomys > Ictidomys tridecemlineatus. Next base: position 128,297,890 of record NC_135485.1, read on the forward strand.
CCCCCGCCCCCAAGCTGGAAAGAGACAGTGTGAATGTGAAAGAAGCAAGAACCAAACCAGCCCAAGAGAGAGACAGCAATTCCATCCCGGCCTCCTGTGGAGGAGCCCAGCCCAGTGCATCCAAAAGGGGAAACTTCGGGGGCTTTTTGGTGAATCTGCTAGAGGTCATTTCCCACTAGCAATCTGGCTGAACTTGATATATGAAGAGAACTAAATCCATGATATTAATATCCCATGGCCATGACTATATTAATGTCACACACAGGGTAAGTCTCATGGTGGTTTTTATGGCTATAAATCAGCCACTTTGTGTCCTTCGGCAAATCACTTAACTTCTCTGGGTAGCCTCAGGTATGAAGTAAAAGGTTTGGATTAAATAATCAGTTAGATTTCTTCCAGCTAGAGCATGGTACATATTTTTAAGGTTTTATGTAGCCATAAGGTATTGGAAGGAGTTATTCTTAAAACGTCTCGAGATGACAGGAGATGAAAGTCTGGCACGTCAACATCACCTGTATCCACACCTTCCCTCATCACCTCAACTGAAGAGCCAACCTTGAAAAGTCTCAAGGCATCTCAGGAAGAAGACCCAGCTGTGCTCACTATTCCAGCCCTGTTTCTGGACACACAGACGTTTCCTCTCGTTCACGGTCTCTGGTGATGGAGAACACGCCTGTGGTGACTCACGACCGACCGCTCTTACCAGGACATTTTCCTCTTTTCATACCTTAGTCATGAATTTCCACTGAAATTGACCAGTGTTTTTACACATGCTGGGTAGACTAGTGTCGTTATCAACGTTTTAGCGTTCAGATAGATTAAACAAATCAATAAACACACCAACAAATTTCTGGAATGCTGGTACCATCTGTGCAAGAAAATCGAAAAAATTCATAATGATCTTCAAACTCTGATTTATATAAAAATGGGAAATCAATGGACATTTAGCAGGCTGGTTGATTTTGGCTTCATTCTCTATACAACCACTTTCTGCCATTAAAACAAAAGAGCCAGGCGTGGTGGTGCACACCTGTAATCCCGGTGGCTCAGGAGGCTTAGGCAGGAGGGTCGCATGTTGAAAGCCAGCCTCAGCAACTTAGCAAGGTTCTGAGCAGCTCAGCAAGACTCTGTCTCTAAATAAAATACTAAAAAAGGGCTGAGGGCATGACTCAGTGGGTAAGCACCCCTGGATTAAATCTATGGAATAATAATAATAATAATAATGGTTTAGTGCTTTTATTCTACCATTTATCTTCTCTTTCATTCTCCCCTAAAGAATAATGCAATCAGGGTTTTAAAATGAATTAATATTTGAGTGTTTACTATTCATAAAGCAATATGGAAGAAAGTCTCCTGATTGAAGAAAGTATCAACAGAATCTCTCTAGAAGGTGACATTTTACTTGAGGTGAATTACAAGGTGTAGAAGAAAGAGCTCTGGATTCAGACCTTGGATACATTCATGTTGGAGCCCCAGTTTTCCCATCTGTAAACTGGGGAGATTCTTAGTTTTCTCACAAGGACAAGATGCACTAGAAATGATGCACAGCAGTTAGTAAAAGCTATTATCAGAAGAGAGATGTTACGCTTTGGATATGAAGTGCCCCCCCAAAGGTCCTGTCCGTGTTAATGCGAGAATGTTTGGAGGTGAAGTGTTTGGATTATGATAGCTGGAACCTAAGTGGTCAATCCTAGTTTGAATGGACTGACTGGGTGGTAACTGCAGGCAGCTGGGGCATGGCTGGAGGAGGTGGGCCACTGGAGGCCAGGATGCATCTGAGGTCCCTTCCCTTGCTCTCCTCTTTTTGCTTCCCAGCCCTCCTGCCCTGAGCCGTTTCCCCCCACCATGACTCCCTGCCTCACCTTGGGCCTGGAGCCACGGACTCAGCAGACCACGGACTACATCTCTGAAACTGTGAGCCCAAATCAACTGTCCCTCCTCTAAGCTATTCTTGTCAAGTATTTGGGGCACAGCACCACACAGCTGATTAACACCACCAGATAGAAAAGCCAGCTATAAGAATCGAAGAAACCACAATTTTCAACTAGCAGTGAGAAAATTTGGTGGCTCTTAAAGGCTGGGAGGAGTTTGGGTAGATGGAGAGGGTAACAGGACATCCAAAGCTTGAACAGGGTGTGAAGGTGGGATGTAGGGCATAATTACCAGACACCCAGTGAGGCACACCTGACGGAGACTGTTGGGGCCTGAGTGTGGACTGAGTAAATGGCAGCAAAAGGAAGAATCTGTAAGATTTAGAGAGTTTATGGAGGCAAAGGCGGGGTCAAAAATGATTGGCATCTAGAGGACCTGGACTAATAATAAAATCTATACATTATCTGAAAGAGGGAAGTCCCGGCGCTGGGTTGTAGACCTGCTGGAGTGCACTTGGCTCTCATTTAATCCTTCAGGCCAACTTCACTCAGTGGCCACAAGTGCCGACCTTGAGCTCATAAAGATGAAAAACACACAGTTTCTTCCCCTTTAGGGATGGCCGTGGAGACAAATGAGTCAACAGCTACAAGACAAGGAGACACACAATTAGGAGAGGTGTGAGCCCACATCATATCATTACAGGCACAGGAAAAACAATCTCCTGGACTTGATGAAGAATTTCTCTTTTCCTTTCAAAAATTCCAAGCATTCCCATCGTGGGATTGGATGCCAAAAATTAATCTTGAGGACTAATTTTAAAATTAGTTTTAAAACACTGAAATAACTCTGAGGACTCCTCCATCTGAATGATGTATGGTGTCTGCTTAGGATCCTCCGCCACGTGCACCGTTCCTCCTAAGTGGGCTCCGGGTCTCCTTCGCTGCCCCGCATTGCGACTGATCAGCTTTATTTATGCTGTCTTTTCTATGGACCTAGCTTTAAGCCCTGGAGGGTCAGAATCATCTTAAAATTGCTTAGCCCCAATGCACAATACCCTGCACATCATAAGTCATCTATTAAAACAAATTTAGCAGAGACATAAACCAAGGAAGACTAAGATGTGTGCAATCTCTCTGTTCAGAGCTCTCTCCGGCTCATTTATTTTAATACATCCTTCTTCCAACCATTGCAGGGTTGGGAGGATGAGCTCCATCCCGTGCTTGAACAGGAACAGAACTCACACTCGTGAACTGCTCACAAAAACCCAGTAAGACATGGTCTAATTCCCTCCCCAATGTACAAAAGAGGAAACCGGCATGCAGAAAGATTCAAGTGCCTTGTCTGAAGTCACACAGCCAAAGAGCGCAAGAGCTGAGTGTGAGACCCTTGCAGAGCAGTGCCAGAGCCTGTGCCACCAAACTATCCTGTTACAAGTGTCAAGAAAGCTGCTGCAGAGGGTGGCGTCCCACAGTTCTAGAAAGCTCACTAAAGAGGAGGGGCAAGAGTCCAGTTTCCTGCTTCTCCAGTCCTGCCAGGGTCTAGAGGGCCACTTTGGGTAAGTAAGAAACCTCTCTGGAACTTTCTCTCCCTGCAGACCAAAGACCCACAAACCCAGAAAACCTTCCGTAATCAGGCAAACTGACCATGAAATCCACCCCTCCCAGGTGTGCAGGTAAAAGCCATCAAACACACTTGGACTTCAGAAGCCCTCACTATTGAACCCTGCCAATGTTTTCCCTTCCTTTCATCCGTGGCAAACTTTCTCAAATTAAACAGCATTTCAGAATTATCTGGATGGATTTCCTTTTGTCTCTTTTTTTAAGTTGAGAAACGCAGCATCATGGTTGAATATCTAAATATCCTCCACTATTTTCTCCCACTCCACGCTGCATTTTAATCACCCACCGCAGAAGCCATCACAACAAATTAGGCTTGGGTGTAGCTCAGTGGTAGAGCGCTGGCCTGGCGTGTGCGAGGCACTAGGTTTGATCCCCAATATGGCAAAAATGCTTCTCTAGTAGGAAGAAGAAAATTGGTTGGTTGGCTCCTGTTCTTCCTTGGCAATGGGGATATCAAAATGAGAAGTCCTTTATCAACACTTTTAATTTTTCTTTTAAGACATTTTTCAAGGCACCTACAAGGACCAAATTCCAAAAGTGATTCTCTGGTTCACTTTCACAGACCATTTCCACAGGAAAGATTCCTTCTTTTGCTTCATGACCCACTGAAGTTTAGATCTGAAGTGTCCCCAGAGACCCGTGTGTTAAAGGTCTGGTCAGCAGCCTGTGGCACACCTGGGAGGTAGTGGAACATTTGGTGGGGGGGACTAGTGGAAGGGAGTTAGGTCACTGCAGGTGGACCCTTGAAGGGGATATTGGGATGTAGACCTTCCACTCTCTCTTTCGCATTCTGGTCACCATGAAATGGTCAGATCTCTTCACCACTTGTGTCCACTGTAATGGATTGTGCCACCACAGGCCCAAAGTGATGGTACCAATTGACTATGTACTAAAAGCACTAAAAAAAGGAGCCAAAATAAAACTTTCCTCCATAAAAGTTATTTTTCTCAAGTGTTTTGTTACAGTAATGAAAAGCTGATTGACACAGACCCTCAGCTTCAGAGGTGGGTCTATACTTACCCCATATCAACTGCAAGACTGCCGTCATAGCCCTTTCTTTTACTACATGGCATCCAAAATTGACAGACCTCAATGTGTTGGGGTCAACATGTTGGGAAGCACCCCAATGTCCCAAAATGTTGCACCTGCTCTTATTGCCAGAATCTGAACTGGCTCTCTAGAGAAAAAAACTGCCCGGTGACATTGAATTCTGTGAGTCCCCTACACACACCTCCAGTGCACGAGGGTGGCCCCTTGTCACCAGCTTGTGGTACTGCAGAGAAGTTTAATCATTTGCTCCTGATCAACTGTAGCAGTCCCAGGAAGCTGGAAGGAGAAATACCAGAATTCCCAATCCCCCAGTCAGTGTTTAACTCTTCCTTCACATAAAATAGTTGGAATTTACAGGGCCACCGTAGGCCAAGTCAATAATAGCACTCGAATGCCATTTTCACTGCCCCTCAACTTGACTCTTCTCCTTATCTCACAAGGTGAAGGAGCAGCAGTATTTGGCAGTATCTTATCCACAGATTCTTCCTACCTCTCACTACTTCCGGGAAATCAGGAAGTGAGCAACTTTGCTGAGCGTGGTCTTCCACCATGTTGTACTGCCTCACCACAGACTCAGAAATAATAGAGTCCACTGACCATGGACTGAAACCTTTGAAACCATGAGCCAAAATCATCATCATCATCATCATCATCATCATCATCATCATCATCATCACCATCTTTCCTCTTTTAAGTTGTTAATGCCAAGAATTTTGGTCACAGCAATGAAAATCAGGCTAATACAATTGGTCCAGGCTCTGAGCCTCCTAGCAGCTAAGTAAAAAAGGTAAACATAATCAGTTTCTGACTTCTCCTTATCTTTATGGACCATAGAAACAAAAATGGCCAAAAAAAATTCAAGCACAACTGGATGGAGTCTAAATTGTTTAGAGAATCTCACCAAAAGGATTGTCAGCTTCATCCTGTCACCTGGATGGGACTCTTTCTGTGGCGTTTGTGCTGGGTGAAGGAGCCCTCAAACATTCAACTCTGGCCTGTGGGTAACCAGCCACTGGGTGGAGCAGGCAGATGACTGCATGATGCACTAGTGATGAAAAACGATTTTGACAGGCCAGAGCAGTGAGCTGAATCCAACAAGATGAAATTAAACAAGGACAAATGTTAAATGCTTTTCTTAGGTCAGGGGGAAAAAAGGATGGCATAAACCCAGAATGGAGGAGACCTGGTTCATCAGCAGGCAATTAAAAAAGAAAACACACACACACACACACACACACACACAATACCTGTAGGTTTTACGCTAAAACCATGATACTCAAAACAAAAACAAAATCAAAGTTTTTTGGTTTTTTTTTGGTGCAATTTTGCACAAAACAAGGGATATAATTGTTCCATCCTTCTTTGAGATTACTAGACTACCTTTGAGATTAGATTCTGGGGACCTTACATTATGTCTATGGAAAATAGGGTACATGCCACCATTAAAAACAGGTTTTGAAAAAGCAAATTATTGTCAATAAGCTCCTCTACCTAACCTAGTTATTTCCATAGCTTACATGTCATTTTTTTGTACTGCCCACTATACTTTAAATAAAACAAAGCAAACACATCCTACTTTGATGAGTGGTTGACGGACCACAAACCACAGTGGTTCATGGACTCCACTCCATGGATCTCAGAAGGACAGTTGAGCAGGCAGAGGGTTTCATGATGGGGGAGAGATGGGCAAAAAAAGATTAGGCTGGTCCCAGGTTAACGTAAAGGTCATAAGGAATACTGGTTGTAAAATCCTCATAGCTTTTCAAGTGCCTTCTCTTTTAAAGAATTGATCTTATCCTCACAATAGGTTTGGAAAGTTTTGTTGTTTTGTTATTATTAATATTTCCATTTTGATAGATAGGCACATTCAGATGAAAGATGTAAAATGATTTCAGAAAAATCACACAGCCAGTGTGCAGCCAGCCAGAGGCACAAGCAATGTGTTCAAGTAAAGCACGACACATGTAAGTTCAATCTTCAAAACAAATATCTTCCTGCAATTCGGACTTGAGCAAAGACAAAGCAGTCATGTTCAGATTTTCATGTAGATAGTATCTCTAATGGAGCGATGAAAGAAACGTATTGAAGAACTGACCGTTGCCATGGCTTTCAAAATTTTGGACCATAGCCCTATATAAGAAAATATATTTTGTATCATCATGGGCACACACACCACGGCAAAAGTTTGACACACTAGATGGGTGTGGTGGCACACATTTATAATTCCAGCAGCTCGGGAGGCTGAGGCAGGAGGATCCAAGTTCAAAGGCAGTCTCAGCAACTTAGCAAGGCCCTAAGCAACTTAGCAAGACCCTGTCTCAAAAAATAAAAAGGGCTGAGGGGCTGGGGCTGGGGCTCAGTGGTAGAGCGCTCGCCTAGCACACATGAGGCACTGGGTTTGATCCTCAGCACCACGTAAAAATAAAAAATAAAAACAAAAAGTGGTATGTGTCCACCTACAATTAAAAAATAATTTTTTTTTTATAAAGGGCTGGGGATGTGGCTCAGTGGTTGAGTGCTCCTGGGTTCATCCAAAGAAAGAAAGGAAGGAAGGAAGGAAGGAAGGAAGGAAGGAAGGAAGGAAGGAAGGAAGGAAGGAAGGAAGGAAGGAAGGTAGGTAGGAAGGAGTTAGTTTAACACACTAATGCAAATAATTACTATGCATTCGATTCTTTTCTATTTATTTGTCTTTAGTTTAAACTTCACAAAACCCCTGCAATATAGATGGCATAAGACCTATTCTATTTGTTAATAGGTCTTCTTCCATTTTCAGATGAGGATATAGAAGCAAGAGAGGTGAAGAAACTTGTTCTACTGCTTCCAGGATCATCTGTCCCCAACTATATACTAGTCATGTGAAAAACCCTTTATTACTTGACATTACCCCACCCCCAGCAGTTACAAATCCCTCGATCACACTAACAAACAACTCTATTTCATTTTTGTGCACCAAGTTGAGAAACTTTTTTCAATGTGGTTTTTGAGAGGCCATGCCCATGACCTTGAATGGCTGGTGCTAAGGGTCAAAGGAGGTGAAGCTGATGGTGATGAGGTTACCATGGTGAGGCTCCTCTCCTCTAGAAACCAAACCTATTGAATATCCCATGGTCTTGACACGCCTTCTTTAAGCAAACACAAACTGGTTTCTAAAAATCACACCATATTGTTTTTTAAAATCTCTATTCTTTTGAGTATTTCAAGGTCTTACATTAAGCTCTATGGTCTGCTGTTTCCCTGCTTTTTCCTTCTGGTTTTAAGCAGGACATCTGACCAGTCTCATTTTCTTCAGTCTCTCATAGGCTCCTGTGCTTCCTGCATCACTGGCAAGTTGCTGTGTGCGTTGAGATGTAATTCAGTGCCGTCAGAGACCAGGGTTAGACTAGAGGAGCAGGTCTTCTGTGGTTTGGTGGCTTCTGTTCTCTCCTAGAAATGTTTTCAGCTGGAGATCATTGTTTTTGAACAATAAAGAAAAAAATATGACACAGAGCAGTTCACACCATGCTACTCTCACTCACAGGTGGGTCTGTCTCTTTATTGTTCAATTTATTTTGAGAAGTCTCAGAACATTTGGGGTTTGGGCAGCTGCTGCTGCCACCACCACCACCACTACTACTACCCATGGTGGACAGGAAGCAAAGAGAAAGAGAGGGAGGCACCCATGTCCCAATAGCCCCTTCACGGACACGCCCCCCTCCACTGGGGCCCAGCTCCTACAGGGTCCACCACCTCCCCCTGATGGTGCCAGGGTTTCTGGGAGACATTTAAGATTCAAGTCATAATTCACATAATGTCTCTCTGGGGAAGAGGCACCCACTTACTTCAGTTGTTATTAAACATCTGACAAATGAGACTGCAACATGGATTGAGCCGGATGGAGTTGGGCCGGGAGAAGGGATTCCGATTCACTCACAGCCTGCCTTCATTTCTCTCATGCACTTCCTGGGCCTGAAGATGCACAGCTTCTGACATGAGGACTGGCCTGGTACTGCTGGGAAATGGCCTGCTGAGTAGTAATTAGGATTCAGGGGACTTGGGGGGCCGGGGGGGGACAAAAGATTCTTAGAGATAATCATCTCAAAAAAAAATGCAAGTCTTTGCACACAGTGCCTGCAGACCTGAGTCCAGGGGCAGTTTTGTACCTTGGCCATCAAAGACAGGGCTATTGGCTGCTTATTGATCTTTCCTGTCACACTAGAGCAGAGTGATAACAAATCACTGTCACCAACATCATCTTGGAACGTGGAGGACAGCAGTCTATGCACACATTATGCGACCTTCTTCCTTGCACTACTAGGAGGATGAACAGGAGGAGAGGAAATTGATTTATTGATTAAATGCATGCTAGAAGAAGGAATATAGGAGGCCAGCACTTAAGCACTTGACCAAATAGCAGAAAGTGATTATTCTAGTTGCAGGAACTTCCCAAGTGACTAAGGGCAAGTCACTTAACCTCTTTGCCTCAGGTTTCCTCATCTGAAAGAGGACTACCTTGCTCAGTAACCATGTTGGGGGAACATGGGGACTCGCTCAGATGGCTAATGAATCAGGGTGGTGGGGTTGACCTCCGAGTGGTTCCTCTACTGCACCTGTGTGGGGAGATCCCTGGGAAACTTCTGCACCTGTGCTAGTGCCAAGGCTCAGGAAGGGGCTATGAGGCAGGCTCGGCCAAAGAGGTGCCATTGGGAAAAGGAAGCAAAGCAAAGAGAACATCAGGTCCTACTAAGGGCACATCTTTGAACAAGACAGGTGGCACATGCACTTTCTCAGGATGAAGATACTCATAGAAGGTCATGCATTTACTGAAACATAAGCCACGTACACCTAATGTATCAAAAAGCCAAGTTTTGGATGTGATGTACAACCTGCCATTGAAACACATCGGTACTGGGGATTGAACCCAGAGCCTCATGTAAGCTAGGTATAGCACTCTACCACTGAGCTACATGCCAGCCCTGAGACCCATCTTACACAGAGCATGGTGCTGATGTACACCAAAAGCTGTGTGATCATCTCTCCACAGTATAGAGCTAGCTGACATATTTGATTGGCTTGGGACAATGTTTACCTGATCTATGGAAAGATTGTTCTTAAATTTCGCATTTTCTTTTAAATCTAGAAACATAATAATTGGGAATTTGTAAGTTAACCTGGGAACAACAAAATCAGACCCAAACAAATCTATTCAGTCCTAGTTTTTCAAACTATGAAAAAATCAGTCACTCTTTTTCTTTGGTCTAATGAAGTGATTAAGACACCAGGAACACAAGTCTCTTGACCCCAGTCTTAACAAAAAGGCATAAAAATCTCAAAGCAATTTTTATTACTCTGTATGCTTCATGAAGGATGATTAAGAACATCTAGAAGGCAAAGGACACGGTACCACATCAGGATGGTTAATTTTATATCAACTTGACTAGGCCACTGCACCCGGATATTTGGTCAAACATCAGTCCAGATGCTGCTGTGAGGGTACTTTCTAGATGACAATACAGTTCAATGAGTAGATTTTGAATGTGAGTGAAGCAGATTACTTTCCATCTTGCAGGTAGGACACATCCAATCAGTTGAAGACCTTAACAGGAAAACACTGCATTTCTGGGAGGAAGAGGACATTCTTAGCAGACAGCCAGAGATCCAAACTGCAACCCTACCTTGCCCATGCTGGACTTGTCAAGCCTCCACAGTTGCATGAGACAGTCTCTTAACATACATCCCTCCCCATATCCATCCCATCAGTCCTGTTTCTCTGGAGAAGCAGACACTGAGATAGGTATTACCAATGTGTACCAACACTTCTGGTTTTTTTTCCTCCTGAATCCATAGGATTGTACTTTCCTAAAAGCTCAAAATTTAACACTGGCCCTGAAACTTGCTTTGGATATTCAGGTGTCGCTTCTAAGCCAAAGCACTTAAGGGTCCCGGAGTAATTCTTTATGTGCTCCCACTGTGGCAGCAATACCAAAACCTTGCACTGAGATGGTGAAAACATCAGGTCTCTGTGTATATGGAGCATGAATGAGAATTGTGTTGTTTCAAACCACTGAGATTTGAATATTTTAACACCATTTGGTGTGGGGGGCAGGTTGTCCTGTGTCGCAGTGACATCTAATCAACTATACATATTACAAAATTTGCAGTTTTTTTAATAGGGCTTCTATTGGATGTAAGTCCTGAATAGTGGTTTGAAATACTGTATGTACTTGATGGTAATAAAACCGTTTCTCTAAAATTATGTTAATTTTTCACAAATTGGTCTTGCCTTTAATCCAATTATAGGTATAATATTTTGCCACAATGATCAGCATCCATTCCATTAAAGCCCAGAATACATGGAGTTCATAGGGATTTTAACAGTTTTGGAAAGTAGGCCTTGAAAACTGGTCTATCCCCACTATTTCAGGGTTTTGTGATTTTATGAAGTTCTAGAATATGTCCATCTTTCTATCTGCCATAACTCTGAAATTATTAAGAATATAAGGAGAATGTTCAATACTGCAGATGTATCAAAACTGATCTTCAAATACAATAACATCCATTGTGACTGTTCAGTTTAACCATAGAAAATCTGGCTTGTGCTAGATGGGGAGAAAGAGAGTTAAAAATAAGAGCTGAACCACATGGGCCTGCATAAATAGATGGAAATAATTAGATTTCAAAATTATCCAGTCCTGAATTTATCTAGAATTTTAAGATAGAAACATACAGTTAAGGTGATCAAATTGGAAGTATTCAGATTTTAAAAAGAAGTCTGTTTTGGTCCAATTACATGTAGGACCACTTTCCCACATAAATATGTAAACCTAGAATGGAAACTCTATTGCTTCATTGTACGTGAAGGATGTGAACAATGTCATACTTACTTTTCTATCCCCATGAGGCACAGCAGTGTCTGCCTACAGCTGTTGTTCATTAAATGCTAAACTGATTTCTGCCACTCAAATCCCTACTTGCTGGCCACCTCCCCTACCTTCTAAAGGAAGGAACAGAGCAAGGAATGGTCAGGGCTATCTCCACTGTTCTCTCCCATGTGGAGTGGATCGGCTCCACTCCTAGTCTTGCCCCTTTGGATAACTGGCTCCAGTGGTGAGTCAACTGATCTGTCAACATCAGCGACACTCACGGTTGCACTGCCATGTACCAACAGGCAGCAGCTACTGGAACTAAAGTAGCTACTGGATATTCAGACTCCAGAGAGGTCATGGCTAACACTGCACCTCTTAGGAGTCTAGTTCAACAACCATCAGGGCAACCTCACTAAGGGCAGTCAGCGGCATGTTGCCGAGCACCAAGCCTCCTGAAACAAGGTTGGAAGAGAGAAGAATTGCACGTTGTCTCTCTTTCATCAACAATTTCTTTTTGTGGAAGAACAAGGGTTGAAGCAATTTGGCTGTGAATTGCAAGGTCATTGTGTGGGCTGTAATCTGCCTTGGAATACAAGTGTGAGCCAATACTCTCGAGGGTCATTTGCTTTAAGGACAAAGGTCAGTGCAACAATAAAGGTGTTGTCAGACCACAGTCAGGAAAAGTCTGGATCCTCAGGTTGGAACACTGTACTGAGGTCACCAGAGAGTCAGTGTGCTTATCAGAGCCCATTCCCCTCTTGAGGTTGCTTCTGTGCTTAACATGTAGATTACCACAGCCTCCAGGGTGACAAGCCTTACACACCAAGTGGATGCTACTGTGTTTCCAGGCCTTAAGGAATCCCTTAAGCATTTGTTACTATTTGCCACATAATTAGAAAACTCCTAGCATGCACTACATATTGACTCAAACAAGAGGCTCAAGATGTAAACCATCTCTCAGTAACATTCCCTCCCTGAATGCTGAGATGGAGAACATGAAAATCAGACCACATGTCTGCCATCTGTATTTGTACTTGTCAACAGCTCTGTTTTGGGATAAACAGTTTTGAAATAAGAATCAATTCAACTTGTTGGAAGATTAGCCAAGGAATAGCTCAAAGACCAAAACAGAATGTGAAGTCAGATAGTCTAAAAATCAAACACAATTTTGTTTCTCACTAAACATTCTGTTTTGTCACAGCCCAGGAGAAGTGTGGCAACTAGGGTTTGAGGGGGGGTAGGGGGCACAGAGACAGGGAGAACATATTTAGTCAAGTGAAAAATTCTTCAACCTAGAACAAATGTCTTTGCTTTGCTGCAATTGGAAATCATTCACTGACCTCTAGGAGACTACAGTTAAGAAAAAAGTAATTTTGGCATTTGTACTTTGTTTCACAGTTCTAGTACTTGAAGGTATACCTGGGAGACAGCTTGCGCTGGTCCAAGTGCATAATGCAGCCTTTATTACCATAAAAATGGTAGCATTTCCCAAAGTCAATCTTGATTAAAAGTAGTTCCATGGATGAAAACACTACTTTACCACAGAGCTATTAAACTGGAGAGATGGCAAGGGGAAAATAAAGACTCATATACTGAAGGGGAGGTCAGGAAAGAAGTTAGCAAAAATAGGATGCTAGATTGGTGGGAGATAACAATGGAATTGCTTTTAGAGGTGGCTGATGTGAGTGAAGGGACAGTCACTTGGCTGGCCCACATACTCTACAAAACAAATGAGAACATGTGTCCTCCACGTGGAGGGACATCCATTTTCTCCTTAAAAGAAGTCATTTATAAAAGAGCAAATTGGTGATTTGTACTTACAAACTGGACTCTTTTCAAGCCCCTGTCAAGAAGTGATAAATTATTGAAGCAAAGTATAAAGTGTTTTATTTTCCGTGTACACACAGGAAAACCTGGTGAAATGTTTCTGTTCACCTTTCCTGAGTTATTAATTTAAAAAAAAATGTTTCCAATTATTCTCTGATCTTCAAAATAAAATGGCACAAATGCCACACATGTCCCTCCAGAGCCAGCACTCCTTCCCACCTTCTCCCCTCACACTCCCACATCCTTCAGCCCTGCAACTGTTTCAAATTGCACCTCAGCTCCAAACAGGGATGCTGCTGAGACTGGGCAGGGAGGGATGCACGCTCACACAACTATCTGGCGTCCATTCAACCACAGCACCAGATATATTTATTATTACTAGAGACAGAGTGGAACTATTCAGAATACAGCAGGGTGGGGGGAAGCTCATTAGTAATTGTGCAGATGCCCTCAGCAGGAGTCACATAATCCAGAGATACTGCCTTTTGCCAGGCGATGTGAAAGCCTGGGGTTCCTATCTGGGACAACTTCACCCTTGAACACAGCTCTGATTTTAAAGAAAGTTTTCCCCAAAGCCAATGGCTAAGCAAGTTAGAAGAAATTCTTTCCCAATCACAGCTTAGCAACTGGAACTTGAATGAGTTTATGAGCCCTGGGTTTTGCTTTCATACAAATGACTGAGTTGCACGGAATGGCTCTTTCTCTCCTGTGGCCACGAACTGATTAACACTGATGTTACACTCCTAAAAGGAGCAAGGAAACCTAAAAGGTCTAATTGCACAGGCGGAGTCACAGGGTGACTGCTGACAGGAAGGTTTTTGCCCAACTGGCATATGGTTAATTCTTTAGAATTTCTCTCCCAACTCAACTGGGATTTCCACTCAGTCTGTGGAAGTGCCACTGTTAGAACCCCCATGCTATTTTCTATCTAGGTGACTGAATCAGCAGCTGAACTTCTGACCTCATGGCCCCTTTTTATAGTCTCCAAGGGAAACTGGATGCCTTTGTTGAACATTTTTCACCCAAGTATCTTGTATGTGAGTAGAAGGGGAGAGGATAAAGGAGGAAATCTCTGGAATGTTTTAATTATATACCCATACACGCACCACTGTAGTCTGCTGAATAAATAAGGCAAGGCGAATGACATGACATTTAATAACCTTGTAGGAAAAAACAGACTTTATCTCTTGTTTTTAATTATTATAGCATTCTATACACTGACACAGAGGTAAAAGAAAATGACTGAAACTTAAATGTGAAAACTCTTTACAAGTCAATCCACAACTTTATACATTTATCTTACTCACATGTCAGTGAAAAGTCACCAACTACTATGAAATCAGGATAACTTATAGCACAAAAGAATCAAAAATAGAAAAACTTTCATTAAAAAATACATCCAACTATGAAAAGAACTGCTCCTTGGTGTCTTCACATCCTTCTCTTCTGCGTACTTATGTATAACACTGAAAAGACAAAAATAAATATTTAGCAACTGCTGTTAAGTATCGTAATAGCAAGTTTTAAAAGCAAATTTTGGCTTGACACCTCTGCAAATTTAAAAGGAATGCTCACAACATACAATTAATTCAGGAACAACTACACAACTTGTTTTATGAGTCTAGACCTGGGTTTGATTTCTTATATGACTGCAACTAATCTTTTCCATCCACTGATTGACTTCACAAATTGTGGCCAGAATGATAAACAGGAAAGTCCCTTAACTATAAGACTTGTTCATTAGTAACTATGCAGATCCCCTCAGCAGGAGTCACATAATCCAGAGATACTGCCTTTTGCCAGGCGTTGATATGAGACTACTCTATCATTAAAAGTACAATAATGGTACTTTTATTATCAAAGTAAATCTACCAGGCTAGATTTCAGATTAGGAATAGTGTTTTTACCCATCTCTCCAACATAATTGTAAACCTGCTGCTCACCTTTTCAATTGCACCAGGATCAACAAAAGCTGAGTTTTTGTTGTTGTTGTTGCTTTTCCAGGCATCAAAGTCCTTAGTCTGAGTTACCTGACAGAGACTCAACCTTTGGTATTATCCAGTTTTGCTTTGCTAGTCTTGTCATGACCACCAAACAGAACTCAGTGGGGTATGTCGTATGTGAGAATAAGACAAAACTGGATGATGGGTCACTGGCCAAGCTGTCACCAGAGGTACATTCCTTCCCTAATCCCCACCATGAGTATTCAGATTCTGACAGGTTTGTTCAAAGTGAACATTAATGGATGTCTTGGCCAAAGAAAACAGCTCAGATTCATCAATTAAGTCAGGATTCTTCTTAGGAGCTGAAGAGGTAATCCAAAGATAACAACTGCATTATAGAAAAGGCCATATGAAGGCAAGCACTGAATGCCACAAAAACACCTCTGGGGAAACTGGACAAGTCTTAGGTACGAGGAGCAAGTGAAAGGCTCCACCTGTCATCACTCACAGAACGTCCCATGGACTGTTGCTATCAGCTGTCTTAAGGCAAGATCATAACACTTCTTAGTAAAAAGAACACGAAAAATAGGAGAAGAAATTCTACACCCTGGAAGCATCAAAGCATGTATATAAAGACATGATGCAGAAATGTGGTCCTGCAAAGATAGAGGCTAGAGTATCTACTATACGACTCAGGAAATTTCACCCATAGCACAGAGATCCAACTGCTAAGGGAGGCAAAGATCTCCTTGCCAAGAAGCAAAGAAATCAAGAAAAAAATCTGAACTAAAGAACCTGAGAGCTCCATTTGGGGAACAGGACCAAAATGTGGGATTTGGTCAAGGGATAAATGCCATAATTCAATTTCTTCCACTTCCTGCCAAAAATTCAAACATGACTTCACTGGATAAGTTAACTTGTGTTTTGAAATGAAGTACTTAAAAATAACCATAGTAATCATAGCAATATATTAGCAATTAAAAAGCTGAGTACTTCAGTACCATATTTCCTATTTTTCCATTTTTGCCCGACTTAAGGTACAAACCTCTACAAAAAGCATGTGAATGCTTTATAGAAAAAGGTCAAATAGGATAAGCTAAGCACCAAATTATGTAAACTCAACAGAGCAGGGAAACAGCACCCGTTCTTACAGCTCCAACTTCCAGACTGTGAGAAGCAAGAATATGTGTTGGGGGAATATAAATATATGGGAGAGAATGGGGTTCCGGGTCAGTATACCAACATCCCTCATCAGCAAGAGAGGGAGAAAAGAATTTCTAGTTCCACAATTCCATGATGCACCTAAAAAAAGAACTGGCAACACTGAAAATCCAAGACTCACAATCATTTAAAAAGAAAAAAAAAAAATCTAAAACTCAACCTTCAAATGATCTAGAAAACCCCCTAGTACTCCTGATTATAAACATTTGAAATAAAAGGCTTATTTCAAATGCTGTAGAACTGTAGAGTGAAGAAATATTACCATTGTTTCCTCGGATAAATGCATCCCCATACTTATTCTTCAGCTGTCCATTAACATATTCTTCTGTCTGCTCCAGGGCTATGTTCATGTAGCCATCCAGGCAAGCTAAGACCCCTAGAGACAGAACGAGTCAAAAACAAGATATACAAAGTAAGTAAGAGTTGAAAATTATAGGGCATATCTTAGAACTGACAATTTCTTTATTCAATAGTCCTTAAATGCATAATATAAAAATCCACACTGATAACAAAACCCAATAGACTTAATCACAAAACAAGCCTTTATTCTATGGCACTCTGAACGAAGGCTAGGAAGTGCATAATGTGAACATGGTCACACATCACCACTACAGGACAAGCAACAAACTGTCACTTCCCTCCTGGAATGCATGATCACCACAGCAACTTTAAAAGCCTTCACAAAAGTAACAGAATAAGAATATTCCAACTAAAATGCCATTCTCTGGACGCCAAAGAAAGGAGTGGGCAATTATGCATGGACAAATGATCCTCGGTTCCAGTGGCATTTCTTACTTTAGCCACTAAGTGAAATACGGGTCTGGCAGATTTATTTCACTCTTTCACAACATCTACTGCAGCAGATGAATGTACTCCAGGGTTAAGAGGAAGTCTCCACAATCTGTTAAAATAATAGAAGAGGAGACAGCAGGTGCTCCTGAAAGAACATCTCAAAGCTGTGACTCACACTGAAGAGCAGCTTGAGAATACAGGGCAACATATTGCATTATAACACATCCCATTCTGTTTTGTTACAGTTATAATATTTTCAAATCAAAACTAATAAGAGAAAAACAGCTAAAAACATTCTAGGGAGCTTTCAAGGAAACAGTGTGAGTGAATCACTTTAATTGTGTTAAGACAGTATAAATTTTGCAAAATTTGACCAGATGATTTGTTTTCAAAGGCTGAAAATCTGTAAGCCTCTAACTCTCAGCATCTAATTTAAAGTGCTATTTTCTAGGGAAAAAAAAGAAAGAAAGAAAGAAAATAAAGCAAAACCACACACTACAGATTCAATTTGATTAACCAAGTCAACAGTTTCATTTAAAGTCTTAACTTCATTAATATGCACCTCACTCTCTGCTTCTGCCCCCATTATCCTCCACACAAAAAAGTTTCTTTTCAAAATTGTGTGTGTGTAACGAGAGCACAGACATTAACCTAAGGGAATTCGGAGAGAGGCTGTAAACTTTCAAAGAACCAGAATGGACTGTGAACTATTAAGAACAATTATTTCCCAGCAAAAGAAAGCTTAAGACACAACTTTGCAGTCTGGTTCCTGCTGGACTAGATTACATCCAAATCACAATCCTAAATGAGCAGGAAATGTCTAAGATATGATATGCAACTATGAATAAAAGCTAAACAAAATGATTATTTCAAGATGCAAGGTTTACTTCTAATGGGAGTATCTATTTTCGAAGCAAAAGTTAAAAAACAAACAAACAAAAAAACCTGCTCAGGAGGTTAGAGTTATAGTCCCCTTCCTTCTCCAGGAGATTAAAAAGTACTACAAAATAATAGGAAACAATGTTTTCTTCAACATTAAAGCGAAAGAAACTCTGTCAGAAAGTTACGATTTTTTTTTGGGGGGGGGTACTGGAGATTGAACCCAGGGGCACTTTGCCCCTGAGTTTCATCCCTAGTCTTATTTATTTATTTAATTTTGAGACAAGGTCTTGCTAAGTTGCTGAGGCCAGCCTTAAACTTGTGATCGATCCTCCCACCTCAGCCTCCTGAGTCACTAGATTACAGGAGTGCGTCACTACATCAGGCTTTTTTTTTTTTTAATTATTTGTGGTTAAATAATAAGCACATTCTTTTAGTAAGGCCCCCTACATAGTGTAAAATATTTTGCTTTAAGAACACAGAGATCATGGACAGACAATCATAAATGAAGAAAAATGTATGGTTATTTCCCATGCAAAAGGCTGTTTGGTCTTGTTAATAAACAAAGAAAATACAAACAAAATTAAATATCACTTGCTGCTACTTAGATTGGAAAAGAAAAACAAAAGCTCATAAAGGCTCTGAGAACATAGAGAAGAAAAAATGTGGGACCTAACGGAGGACCAGCCACCTGGCAAACTCAAAAATCCCAGCCTAGGAGATTTATCCAGAAAGACACTACACACTCAAGATGTGCTAAAAAAGCAGTTGCTTTTAATGGCAAAAATTTGATAAATAAATCTCAGTGGTCATTAAAGGAAATCAAGTAAAATCAAAACTGGTATAGTCACATGAGGGATTCCTATGTAGCCTCTAGAATTTTTTCCATACTGTCACAGAACTAAATGTGTTAAATAAATAAATCAGGGTCATGTGCAGTTGCTTCCATTTATGTAAAATAATATACAGAGAGATAAAAATTGGGAAGGCAGATTATCTCTGGATGGTAGAAATTGAGGAGATTTTGTTTTCTTTACTTTTTCTCCATGATTTGTTTTTAAATTCTTTCTTTCTTTTCTTTTTTTTTTTCATTACTAGAGATTGAATGCATGGATGCTCTTCTACTGACATGTCCCCAGCCTTTTTAAATTTTTTATTTTGAAAGAGGATCTAAGTTGCCCAAGCTAGCCTCAGATTTGTGTTCTTTCTGCCTCAGCCTCCCAAATCTGTGGGATTACAGGTGTGTGCAACAGTACCTAGCTCTATTTGTTTTTAAATTTCTAAAAGTAAAACTAAAACATGTATTACACCTTTATAAATATTTTCCTTAAAGAATACAGAGGAAACAAGGTTAAGAAGACTGATGTCTTCAATAAAATGTCTTCAAAAATGTCCCCACCCTAATCAACAGTCAAATATACTCAAACCTGAAAAATCTATTGATCACTTTATTACCTCCATAGGGCTCATCAATAAGTCCATGGGTGAAAAGCAATATACAGAGACTTTATAATTTCTCAGTAACTGGTATAAATCCACTAGTTATAATACAAAAATCAAATTAAATTAGTCATTAATGTCAACAAATAAAGCAAGCTGGGCATGTCATGTGCCTGTAGTCCCAGACAGTCAGGAGGCTCAGATGGGAAGATCACTTGAGCTCAGGAGTTCAAGATCAGCCTAGGCAACAAAACAAAAACAAAGAAAGAAAAAGAACAAAGGAAGGGAAAAAGCAGTAAAGCAGTGCCTTCTTAACAAGGTTCCTGACTTAAGCCTGAGTTTGAGTCCCAGCTCCCCCTTTCTATGTGGGTATAATCAAAAGAGACCTCAAAGGATTCATGTTCGGATAAAATGAAAATGTGTTAAAAAGACCAACACACTGACATGTAGTAAGTTCTCAACAAAATGATGTCTGCATGTGCAAAAAGAGAAAGCTCAAGAGATTACCATCATTAATTATCTAGAAGAGACCAAGGCCACAAAACTTTGCTAATGAATTAATCATCTATACTTGTGAAATATTCTAAGTAATTTCATGTATCTTAACTTTGCAAGATTTGGGGTTTAGCAATTTTTTAAAATGAAATTTGGTATCATTCCTTCAGCAAAGTTAATTTCAGAGCCTCTTAAAGAGTATGCTCTACAAGAACAGAAAGGCACCACCCAATACCCCACACATCATATGATTGGGAAAGTCAGTCTATAAAATGATGCTGCTCAACAGCCGCCTGCCAATCTGGAATACTTCTGCAAAAACAAAGGCTGCTGCACGAAGGCGTTCTTCACTACTCAGTTATTCCTATCTGAGTTGACTGTGAGTCCCTGGCTCCCACTAGGGAACTTTGGTATGTATCATCTCCAAAAGGAGACAGAGTTCACACAACTAACAGTGGAAGTCAGAAGAACACACTTTGCTGTTAGATTTTTCTCTCTAAAAGGAACCATCTCAGAGGTACAAAGAGGAAGAAAAAGAGCTGGACATAAAAAATGTTGATGATCAATGCTTTTTTGGTCTACTGGGTACCCTGAGTAAGTCACATTGGCTTATTTAGTTACACCAGTGAGGATAAAACATGAAAATATTACCTCGATAATCCACTCCAGAATTTAATTTTACCACAACTGGCCGTCCGATGATTTGCTTTAAGAAGTCACTAGGGGTTTGCTTCCGCAGACTCATTTTAACAATCCTGATTAGAAATATGAAAGGAAGCAATAAATGTAATGACAAAAGTTAATTATTCAACCAAAAAAACCTTGAAGCTAGGAAACTGAGTAGCTAAGGACCACGTATTATTCCACTGCTACTACTACATGATCACTAACAAGTTGTCAGTGCTTACTATGAAGCCAAGTGTTTTACATGCATTATTTCATGCAGGTCCTCACAACATGGTTTCATGGCAGGGCCTCAATAGAGCGCTCTGTATTCACAGAGCAGCTACTCCTTGTCACCTGTCACTGCTATCTCACACACAGCATACCCATTACAACCACTACTACACTCACCATTTAATGAACACATATTTTATGCTGAGCATTCTATCAACATCTTTAAAAGCACTATCAAATTTAATCTTTACAGGAACCTCAGGGAGAAGGTCTTTCTATCCCCATTTTGCTGATGAAAATAAAGATACTGAAAGAGTAAATAATTTTCCTCTAATGTGATAAAACCAAAATATGATGAAACAGTCAAGTTCTAACTAGTCTCATTTTAAAATCTTCTCTATATACAAAGGCACATTATGAACAACTGATGTCTAAACAGTACCTATGAGGATAATTATTATAATCGTTACTGAAAACTAATAACTGAGTATACTACTCAAATTGGTTTTTTGTTTTCAATCAAAATAGTCAAACATTTTACTTCCAGTAAAATCACCCAATGATCTGATTCGAGTTCAGGATCATTGTTTGAGATGTTCTTAAAGTGAATCTGTGTATCTAAGCAGTTTGGTAAGCTGAAATGCCAGAAACCAGTTTTCATTGGTTCAACAAATACTCATATGCAAACACTGTGCAAGAAATTCAAATATACATCACACACAGAAGCTGTGACCTTAGGACCTGAGAACCTAGAAGAATCATCCAAACGCTTGTTGAAGGGTCATAAGTAAATAAGTGATCACATTTTAGGTAAAATAATTTTCTCTTAACAGGAAAAGCCAACACCTAGGTTAAATAAAATACAAATTTAATAACTATCATTTGGACCATCCACAGTACCCACCTACAAGGATGGTAATATTTTTTTAAAAATATGATCAAGTAACTATTTTGTTCAGCAAGATTCAACTTTGCCACTGAATTGCCAGCTCATTTTTTTAAAGCAGCACAGCCTCAATAGATAACTAAAATTACAACAACAACTACTTAGACCACATAGCAATTTTATTTATGTGTTTTGAGTGCAAAGAGAAAAATTACAAAGTAAATACTGTAACACATTCAGTACCTTTAATGAGTTTAGTAAAAACAAACAAATGTTCTCATTCATCTATAAACTATCTATTTATGTCCCACATATTTACCGTTTTATGGCTAAACAACGATACTCATCTCATCTCATCTCATGAATCTTAGAATCATTTCCTATTGCAGATGTCAAATCCCATTATGCCAGTTTCTTCATGTACAAAATCGAGATAAGATCAGCTGTCTATTTAGCATTTTAAAAAAACACGAAAATACACTGTGATGGGAAAACCTAGTTCACAGGTTTAAGTGTAAGGGATTAATTAATTATTAGTAATTTCACCTATTCCTAAGTATTTACAATTTAGGATGAAAAACACTTGAAAAGCAAAAAGTGAGAAGCAGAGTTAAAAGTTAATGTTGGAAGAGAATACAAACCCAGATGACCAGTTGCTTGACATTATCCCTTAAAGGCATTAACTTTCTGTATCATAAAAAACAAAACAAACAAACAAACAAACAAAAACACAGATATGTTCTAAGCTCTCCAAAGGAAACACCTCCATTAAGCCTCAATTTTAGTCCAGTTAATATCAATCTCTTCCTGAAGGCCATCAAGCACTGAAACTCTCATGGAGCAGCAACAAAGTATCAGACACACAGGCTGGAGATGCAACCGCAGCCCTTGGCCCTTGGAGTTATACTCCAGAGGGAGGTTAAAAAAAAAAAAAAAATCAATGGAGATTATTACAAAGGCTGCATGCAATTGGGTAGAATATTTATGTATAGAGAAGGAAGTAGGCAAGATAGATCAGAGGATTTCTGAGGTAACACCTGAGCTGAGTGTGAGGGAAATGGAGTGCACCAGCTGAAAGGAGAGAAGTCTCAGCAAAGGCACTGGATGACTGGATGGTGGGTTTGGATTTGAAGGTCACATCTACACAGGCAAGGAGGACACAGCTACATTCGTTTGTGGGGATCATAAGCTTGAGCCTCTGAGTCACTTTAAGATTCCTATCGGTGGTTCTAGAGAAGGACTCAGGGTCTGTTCGCACAATCCTAGGAGACTGGCATGAACTGGCAAGCGTGGGAAATACTGTCGTCAAGGACAGGGAACAGGGAGGATTCTAAGCAGAATTGCCTGATTCCACTTTCTGCTTTAAGCTGCGGAAGAGAGCAGGCCATCTCAGTTTTGGTGTCTTGGTTTGGCATTTGGGATGTATGTAATACAACCTGGAACTATTTACTTTTTTCACATTATTTACTTTTTTTTTTTTTTTAAACAGGTCTTTTCTCATTCAAAAACCCATAAGCCACATGAAAGGAGGGGCTGGTAACAAGCTTCTCATTTGTTTCCTAGAATATCTACATTCTGTTAGAACTCTTGAAAAAAATAATATTTTAAAAGTTATTTGGAAAGACTATGGTTGCCTCAAACACATTTTATCCATCACTTTAGTAGAGCCATATCTTTTACATTAGTCTTCATTAGGCCTCCTTGGTACTCCCTGTTACTTAATGACTTGCCCATAAATCCATTTTGTATGAGTAAATTGGTCTTGACACCACAATTTTTCCCATCACTTGGCTCAAGTAATTTTAAGTTTTCATCTTTTAAATTGGATAAGGCAGAAAGAACGGTTCTGACAATTTCTGAAGCAAGAGATAAGACTCCTGAACCATAAACACGTAAGAGGAAAAAGACCTCCTTTCTGCAGGGTCACCTTGGTAAAACTTCTCCCTTCAAAATTAAAGCCATCATCACCTTCTAGGACTCCTATCCCTCCCCTGACTCCTACTCAGGCTTGTTTTAAATGACCTATGTTCATAAATGGCTATTAAGTCAAAGGCAGTGTACTTTCTGTCAGAAGCCACAGAAAGGTCTATCGAGTATGAGGACATCTGCATACTGCTCTGTAGAGGTTTTATTTGTTTGCTTTTTTTGGTAAAAGAATCAGGGGGAGAGGGATCAAACTTCATTCATCCAATGATGTGCTTATGGATTCGTAAGCAATTCACACAGAAACCCTGTGAAGTGGATGATGAACCAAGCCTTGACCCCCAAAGCTCAAACCTTTTCAAAAGTACATGCTGTCCGTCGCCTTTTTGAATACGCCAAGATTCCCCTATTAAACCCGTGGAATGGCCGTGGAGACATGTAGATCTTATTGGATAAGAGTAACAAGGAGGGAAAATTACCCAGTGACAAAGTACTGTAAATTTCCTGCAAAGAAATATAATAGCTGAGTGGAAAGAGATTTGATGTGATTTTGAGTTATGCTATTGAACAGAAAACCTGGAAGTCCTTAATTCTTGGCAGTGTTTTCCTATAAACCTTTACTTATGCCTAGTGTTTACAGTTTAGGGTGGAAAAAGAAAATCTGAAAAGCAAAAATTTGCATGGAAACGTAAGTTGTAATGTTATAAACTAAATGCAGCATCATACAAAACTGTCAAAGTCTGAGGAGGGTGCCCCACTGAGAACAGCTCTCCACACAGCACCCTACTGAGACAGAGGAGTGCCTGCTTTTCTGAAGAATTCATACCAGTCCTTCCACCCCAAGCACAGGATTACTGTCTCCTCTCTCCAAGGGCCAAGAGAGTCCCCTCAGAGCACCTCTTTCCATTGTCAGTCACCACCCTTCTCAGCTAGTTGCCCTTCTCAGGCCATTTTGTCATTTTCCCATTTGCCAATCAATCTCCCACAGTAGATTCTAACAGCTCAGGGACAGAGAAGGCATCTTCCTCATTTGGTATCCTGGTTACCTGAGCAGACTGCCTGAGTCTGTGGAAGAGACATCTAAGACCAGTGCCAAGCAAAAACCCTGTCTCATTCTCTCCCCAACCCCACCACTCAAACTACAGGTTCAGAGGCTAGTAACTATCATTTATGTACTTCAGCAGTTACCAATTTAGAAATGTCTCTGTTGTTGAGCACCAAGTAAGAGAAAGAGAAGGGAAAATAGGAAAATTTCTGTGTTATTGAAGAAAGAGAGACATCCAAGTCTACAGAGATGCTTGTTAAAAATGCAGAGTCCTGAAGCCTACCTCAAGCAAAAGGTAGTTACTTACTTGTAAATTACTGTAATTTACAATTTTTCAAGTTCCCCAGATCATTCTTATAATCCACTGATTCTCAGCTAGGGGTGACTTTGCACACTACTGTCAGGGACATTTAAAAATGTCTGGATGGACTGGGGTTGTGGCTCAGTGGCAGAGCGCTTGCCTAACATGTGTGAGGCACTGAGTTTGATTCTCAGCAGCACATATAAATAAATAAATAAAATAAAGGTCTATCAACAACTGAAAAAAACATATTTTTAAAAAATGAAGATTCTCATGTCTGAGGGTGGTGCTAGTGGTATCTGGTAGATAGAGGACACAGATGTTGCTAAATATCCTACAATGCATAGGAAAGCCCTCCATAATAAAGGCTTATCTAGACCAAAATGTCAATTGACAAAACTTGCTAACTAAAATAAAAAACATTGTTCTCTGGACTTAAAGCAAAAAGGAGTTTAAAAGAAATCTTTGAGCCAGGCACTGTAGTGTGTGCCTATAGTTCTAGCTATTCACTGAGGCAGGACGATCACTTGAGTCCATGAGTTTGAGACTAGTCTGGGTAATAAGTGATACCCTTTCTCCAAAAAAAAAAGAAAGAAAATAAAAGAAGTCTAAGAAATGAGAACCAATAATTATGTCCTAGCCAACTAATGGATTATAAAATAATTAGCTCTCCATATCGTGTGATTTTCATGGATCACAATACTAAAAAAAAAAAAAAAAAAATCCAGTTAGACCTATACTGGTTATATATAAAGTCAACATGACTTTTGACGTTATTTCCTAAACAATCCAAAAGAACTATTTACGTTGTGTTAAGTAATCCAGAAATGATTTAAAGTTATAGGGGAGGATATACATAGGTTATAGACAAATACTATGATGTTTACATAAGGAACTTGAACAGGCATGGATTTTAGTTCTGCAGGTGTCCTGGAACCAATCCCTCTCAGACACTAAGGGACAACTGCATAGCTTACTAGGAATATTTTATTCTAATGTATAGAGAATCTGAAAGCAACTGAAAAAAATCCTGAAGGGAACTGCCTTTCTAAATAATGGGTTTCTAGTCCTAGCCATGGAAGTGGTCACTTTCCCATTTTTCAGTATTATAATCTCTTCAGACAATTAAACTCTGTTACTAGGTAAAATTCTAGAAGGAAAGAATAATGCAGATGATGTAAAATTAAAATTCTCTTCTATGCCACATTTAGTGAGAGAGCATCTTGATGCAGATAAGGGTACTCACTTGGGAGGCAGGAAACCTGAATTCTAATCCCATCTCTGCTATTTAATTAGCTGTGTGACTTGGGTAACTCATCACTCCACCACTCAGGCCCCAGGTTCCTCATCTGCAAAATAAGGCAGTTATGCTAGATGACCACTGAAGTCTCTTCTGCTCTAACATCCAATTAGTCTATGTCATAACTCTACTAATACACACACAGACACACACACACACACACACACACACACACACACACACTCTCTCTCTCTTTCTCTCTCTCTCTCTCTCCTCTCTCTCCTGAAGATTCCTGCAAAAAAATTTTAGCAAGCACAATCGCTAGGCATCACTATTAATAATAAAATTGCAAAAAGAGGCTTTGCTAGTTGATGTGTTAAGAAATATACCATACAGTCATACCTGAATGATATCAACTACTAACACTTGATTGAAAAAAAAATTGGCAATGTTTATGAAGACCTTAAAAAGACTCTGTTAGAACACAGCATCTGATGATTTAACTTCTGAGAATTTACTCCATGGAAATAATTTTCAGTACAGTTGAGGGGTAAAAAGTTTATCAAAGTATCATCTGAATGTATTATCTGACGCTGAAATGGAGCAAAAACTCAAAAACAATCCAAATGCCTCACAGTCAGGGAAACAACTGAATAACTGATGGGACCCACGAAATGATAAAGTAGCCAGCCAATCAAAAGAAGAAGTGGAATCAGAGATGATACTTAGGAAAGGTTTTTCAATGAAAGTGGAAAACTAAATATACTGTTAAGTGATAAAAATATGCAGAGTCTTAGCTAAAGTTGAAATTAGCACATACAAAAGAAAAAGTGGGTGTAGGTTGAGGGGTTTCGTGCATATTATTTTCTTTACCAAAGACTGTATTTTCAATTTTTTTTTCCTACAATAGTCATGCATTAGTTACTACGGAGAAGAGTGAGGAGGACATTAAGTCACCACCAACATGAAACGCACCATCTTAATCCTAGACACCCTAAATAAAACACCCTATGCACACGCGCACAAGGACACAGAAAACTCCAGGTGACAGGACTTCACACCGTGCAAAAAAAATCGTGAGGCTCCTGACTTGACAACTCGGTGGATGGGCCAGACGAGCTCTTAATTCCTGGGGCTAGGCACAGTGACCCAGGCCCCGCAACTCCCTGCAGCCCAGGGAAGCGGGCGAAGCTGGGCCTGGGTTTGGGTCCTCTTTCCCGCCATACCCCGGGTTCCCAACCGGGGCGGCCCGGGAACCAACCCCGAGCCAGCCGGGACCGCGCCGCTCCTCCAACCAGAAACCTCGTGGCCACACCAGGCGCCCAGGAGAGAACGCGGCGGGGCTCGTCGCGGGGACCCGACACCCCCGGGCGCCGCCGGGGCCCGCTCCCCAGGCCCTTTCCGGGGCGGCCCGGCCCGGTCCGGTCGCTGCAGTCGCCGCCCGGCGCGACACAATACTGGGGCCTCCGACCCAGGGCTGCACGCGACCCCGTCCTCGGCCCGCGAGGCCGCCGGGCTCACCTAGAAGCCGGGATCCAGAACTCTCACTCCCCGCGCCCCACGAACCCGGCCTCCGCGGACAATCCGAGCGAAAACCGAAACCGCCGAGGCAGCGGCACTTTTCTGCCTCAGCCAATCAGTGCTGTCCTCTACTACGGCAGCTCGCGGGGACCGAAAAGCCCGAGCGGGCCGGAGCGCGCCAATCCAAGTACTCTTGTTCAGTGGCCACTTTGGTGCCATAGGGTTCGAGTAGTAAGAACTGGCCTTCTCTCTTCTAGTAGAGAGCCGAGTGCAAAAACCGAAATAAAATTATGAAACAAACTGGAAGTGATCTTTTGGATAAGATTTCTTAACAGAAGTGTAAGAAATAGTAAGGCATAAGAAACTGAAATGCATTCTTAAATAATGGACTGGTATGTACCCAGAAATGTCCTTGCGTCATTTAAAGCAAACACATAAAACAACCTCAAGTCTTTAAATACACCTTTGAATGTTAATTAAATATATGAAGGCTCAGACACTATTAACAAGAGACTGTTTCAATGGGAATGTTAGATGCTACAAAAAAATTAAAGTCACTAAAACAACTGAATTATAAATGTTACAAGTTGTAATGCATTACAAAATAGTTCCAGTTGAAAATAGTATGCATACCAGTGTAACTCTACATCGTGCACAACCACAAGAATGGGAAGTTATACTCCATGTCTGTGTAACTTGTCACGTATATCTGAAAAGAACAAATAAAAAAATAAAATTCAATTTTAAAAATAAAATGATATGCAGATATCATTTAATTGCTACTATGGGAACTTGGTTTGGAATTTTGCATGAATTCTCTATAGTGTAGCTATTAATGGGAAGGGAGAGGAAAAAAGAAAACTATTCCCTACACACAAATCCTCATCAGCCTAAAATTTACACTTTAATTCTATTTATGATATAAAACACTATAAACAAAGTGATAATAGCTTCAAACAACAGATCCTTAACCCTGGTAAAAGTTATAGAATTTAAGGTGCAGAATTTTTCTCGGATGAAAAAATGGGTTCCCCTTTTTTAAGTCTAACGGCAAAAGAAAGGAAACTTTGGTTGATATTATGGAAAGAGAACAACTAGTTCAGACCAAATAGTTACAGATTTATTGGAAGGTCTGTATTTGAAGTTCTTGCAATATAAAATCGAATGTAAATAAAAAATTTAAGTAAAGTACTATTTAAATCAAATAGCTAGCTGCAAGGAACAAATATGGTACCATATAAAACCCTGTCCCTAAAAACTTTCTTCATAAATGAAGTCAAATTGCACCACATTCCTCACTGATTGTTTTCATTATTCAAAAAAGTGTTTGACTCAAAGCTGCTTTCCCTCTGCCCTAGTCCTCTGGGAGCTATGAAGCCTGGTGCGGTGGGAAGGAGCAGAGGGGCATTCTCAGGACTTGGTTCATCTGCAGAACAGCTGCCACCTTCTCCAAGGGACACAGATTTGTAAAGTCTCAACTAGACAAATAGTTTGGGCCAACAAACATATAAAAAGTGTGGTTGGTCCCAGAAACCCCTGAGCAGCTGAGATTTGGCCTTTACTTACTTGCAGGCAACTTTCCATTTGCCACATTTTTTTTTCACCCTCTTTTATTATACGAAGAAAACATGTGCAAAACTTTTTTAGCATTAGTTCAAAAACTTGTCTTTAAAACCCTGTACATAAGCCTTGCATTATTAAGGAGACTTAAAGTCATAAAAAATGATTTGGAAAGACTGGGTTTAATTCACATAGTTTAGTCTGGTTGCTACAATTAGTGAATTTACAGTGGTATGTCATTATCATCCAAAGTCCATAGTTTACATTAGGGTTATATATTATGTGGGTTCTGATAAATGCATAATGATGTGTATCCACAAATAGTTTCACTGCCTCCCCAGATTCTCTGTGCTCCACCTATCCAGCTCTTCCTCCCCACTAACCCATGGCAACCACTGATCTTTTTACTCTTTTTCCCTTTTCCAGAATATTGTATAGTTGGAATCATGCCATACAGAGTTGGTGGCACACCACTGCATTGTCCCTTCTCTGTAGCCTTTTCAGGTTGATTTCCTTCACTTAGTAAGATGCATTTAAGAATCCTCCATGTCTTTTCATGGCATGACCACTCATTGAAGTGCTTTATAATATTCCATTGTCTTGAAGTGCCACCATTTACTTATTCATTCACTTACTCAAAGACATCTTGGTTGCTTGGAAGTTTTAGTAATAATAAATAAAGGTACTGCCAATAGGCAGGTTTTTGCATGAAATTAAGTCTTCAAACCATTTGGGCAAATGTCAAGGAGTATGATTGTGGTAAGAATATGCTTAATTTTGCAAGAAACTGCTAAGCTGTCTTCCAGTGTATCTGTATCATTTTGCATGCTCACCAAGCATGCTCCTAATTCTTACCAGCATTTGGTA
This sequence comes from Ictidomys tridecemlineatus, assembly GCF_052094955.1. Classification (NCBI taxonomy): domain Eukaryota; kingdom Metazoa; phylum Chordata; class Mammalia; order Rodentia; family Sciuridae; genus Ictidomys; species Ictidomys tridecemlineatus. The sequence continues at coordinate 128,328,110 of NC_135485.1, forward strand.
TTTCCAGTGTTTTTGATTTGAGGCCATTCTAATATGAGTGTAGTTGTATCTCATTGTTTTAAGTTGCAATTTCCTGATGACATGTGAAGTATCTTTTTGAATGCTTAGTTGACATCTGTATATCTTTGCTGAGATGTCTATTTTGGTCTTTGGTCCATATTTTAAATCAAATCATACTTTTGAATAACTATGTCTTTAAATGTTTTATGTTCATAAGAGAAGGTATCATGTCTAACTTATTTTCTAAAATACCAAGAGCTCTGTGAACATGTGAGCAATTCTATAAAGATGATGATGATGATATATAAAAACATAGAATTGGATTGGCCAACACTTTCCAAAGCAAATTTCAATACTCACCATCACTGTTAAGCTTCTAAGAATACTAGTTGGTCTCATTTGAGCAACGCATTAACTGGTGTGAGGTGCTGGTGTAGACCCAGACTTTTCCTTGACCTTCAGACTGGGCAACCAAAATACCTCAGCTTTGATGCTCTCATTTGGGTACTTAAGGCACTATTATCTACTGTTCCTCATGGGATGTGAAAATTACTTGCTAAAGAAAATGGGAAGAAAAACACTCTATGTTTGTTGAATATCTTGAGACATAATACAAACTTATTGGTTGATGGGAAAATTTCTCAGGAAAAGCAGGTCTTGTTTTTAATCCCAAGAAAGGCTATGATTCTACACCCTGGGTAAGTGGTTTCAGATACCGTATTGGAGATGTTGAAGTAAATGTTTGGACTCCATCAGCCACTATTTTGGTATGACTTGGATTTCTAGAGATGGGCTCAGGGTCTGAACCCCCAGGAACAAGGTCTCCCAAATGCTGCGACGTTCCCTGCTGCGTGGTGAACTACGGAAAACCTCTCTCAGCTGTAGAACTCAGTGAAATTGGTGTGAAGCTGCCCTTGTATTTTAATCAAGATGAACTTGAAAGGTGAACATTGTAAGTGGGAGAAATTATTTATAATTTGGTAATAAAAGTTTATGTCTAACACTCCAAATTTCATACATCTGCTATGCACGGCCCTGAGATATAAAACAATTGAAGTTGGCTTTACATTTGGCCTCATATGAAAGGTCATAAATTAGAATGATGGCGTTCGTCCTCTTTCCTAGCTCACAAAATTTCCATATTAACATCTTCACCTCAAACATAAATGGTTACCCAGCTACAAAGAAAAGAGTTGTATTGGCCTTTATGAATTATAGTTTATGTTGGAAATCTGTGGGTACATAAGGCAGCAATTCAGCTTGCAGTGGTGCATACCTACTTCAGTGAAGTTAATTCTACCACAGTGAAACTAATTAAAACCGTATGGTTAATTTAAATAAATAAAGTGCAATATATAAAAATTTAGGAATATTTTAGATATCAGCAAATGCTTGCCAAGGTATGTGATTCTTTTAACTCATAATGCATTTTTATATCTTCCAGGGATTTTCTTTGCTAGAAGACCTCTACTGAGTTTATTTAAAATTAAACTTGCTTTCAATTTTCAAAATGTCTCTTTCTAATGTGGTTTTAACTGATAATGTGAAAAATCTGACTTTTTTTAAACTACAAAACACATTTTATTATGATATATAATAACTAAATTCATTCCAAAATATTGATGAATTGGACCAGTACTTTAAGTTTAGACTTTTGAAAAATGTTTATAGCAAAAAAACCAGATGTCCTTAATTTTCCAGTGTGGAATATCAAATCCATATGGTTTTTTGGTGTAGGTTTCTTTCACCAGCCCATTGGTGTAGTTAAAATACAATATGTTATATACTCGCAGGGTCAAGTTCAAGAACAACTTTTGAATCTTAGGCCTTCATCCAGGCCTTTATGCAAAACTTTAAGAGAGAAAGTTCTCCGTAATTTTAAGCATTAGAATCCATTTACCAAATTCTGCATTAGAGAACACAATGTACTCAAAGTTACAAATATGATTGCATGTCTTAGTCTGTTCAGGCTGCTACGACAAAATACCTCTGACTGGATAATTTATAAACAACAGAATTTATAGCTCCGTTCTGGAGGCTGGGAAGTCAGATCAAGGCACCAGATAATTTGGTATCTGGCGAAGTCTTGTTCTCTGTGTCATGGATGGTGCCTTTTAGCTGCACTATGCAGAAAAGGGCGAGGGAACTCACTCAGGTCTTTCATAAAGGGCACTAATCCCATTGTTAGGGAGGAGCTCTCATGACTTAATCTCTTCCCAAGGCCCCACCTCTTAATACCATATCAGGAATGAGATTCCAGCATATAAAATCTGGGGGAAAACAACATTCAGATCATAAAATAGTATAAGCTCTTTTATCTCATCTTTGTTTTTTCCTAAGTAGTTGACTTTTTTTTTTTCCTCTCTGTTATCAGGACAACCAGATGTCTTTGTAGTCACTGAATTCCTTGAGCCAAAAAGTACACCCTTCATCACCTAAAACTCTCAGGGACAAAGATTAGAGTTGTTTCTGTTGGGATAAAATTTGCACGAATATCTGGATCTGTTTCTAGAAGATCATCCATCCATAGAAGGTGACCACTTGTCTCACAAACACAACATTGTGTCTGTTCATATTTTTCCCCCAAACAACTGGGATCCAGGTGAGGGTCATGCACACCTTTAGTCCTACCTACTTAGAATGCTAAGGCAGGAGGATCAATTGAGCCCAGGAGTTAAAGGCCAGTCTGGGCAACAAAGCAAGACACTGTCATTAAAAAAAAAAAAAAAAGACTAAAATAAAAATAAGAATTGGGGAACTAACAATCATTTCATAAATGATAACCAGAGGGAAGAGTAATAGCCTCTTACCTTGAGAATCTTCCATATAAACTCAGTTGAGAAGAGTCTTAGCTGCCTTCTTTTGGAAGGAGAAGCAAGACCTTCTGATTCATGCTGAGAAACTGAGCCAAAATTTGCAGAAGATACAAAATGTGGGGAGGACTAATACCTTCCAACTTCATCAAGGGCTAGGGTGAATGTTACAATGCTGGCTTTGCTTTATTGACAGTGGGTGGGCGAGGTGCTAAATAGTGGATGAATTAGGATCTATCCTGACATTATTTCCAAACTGCAACGTGTTTTTTTTTCTAACTTTTATATTATCTTTTTGTGCTTGTCAAAGAAAACGTGCTCCTAAATGTAAGTAGAAGAATAAATGACCAAGTGAATAAATCGTCCATTGATCCCAGAATAAGATCCTCTGTGTACTGCAGATTTAATAAATATTTAATGGAATATAAAGGAAAATGAGGTGTGTTGATGTGGACTCTTCCAGAATTAGAATCTAAGCACATCTTGAACTTTATTCTCCCAACCCCATCACACAATTAATTAAAAAATATTTCTCCATCAATGATTAAGTGGGCTGAAACTGATGATTAAGGTCCAAATCTGACTTTTTGCATCCATTTTTATCTCAGAGCAGCAAAAAAAAATCTGAATCTTCAATGAATCTTATGTTGCTTTCCTTTGTACACAAAGGACACGCCAGTTTCCCTGCAGCATATAAAGTATTGATTACACATGAAGGGAAATTAGGGTCTTATAAGTACCACCCCACTCCCAAAATCACTCAAAGAGGCTTTATAGTATAATTTATTGTGAGAACAATTCAATAGTACATTTATAAACATTGAAAACTAAGAGAGAAAGAGATTCTGGAGGAACTCTTTTATAAAAAAAAAATTGATTGCTTTTCCAAAATAGAAAGAAAAATGGCTTCTGTTTTCTTGGGAGTCTTAGTGAAGACCTTTTTCTTTTCTTCCTTCCTTTTTTTTTTTTTTTGTGGTATTGGGGATGAAACCCAGGGGTGCTGTATCACTAAACTACATCCCTAGCCCTTTTTAGTTTTTTTATTTTGAGACAGGGTCTCTCTAAATCGCCCAGGTTGGCCTTGAACTTGGACTCTCCTGCCTCCGCCTACTGAGCAGCTGGAATTAACAGGCATAAGCCACCTTGCCGGGCATTCTCTCCATCTTTGAAGTTCCTTGATTCCTAAATCACTGACGTTTTTCTGTTGGCTCAAGAATGCTTGCCTAACTTTGCTATTATACGACCAAATGTGAAACCCTGAGTTTTCACACATACCTGCACAAAGTGCCACAGAAGAAAGAGTGAATGAACATTTTGCCTGGAAATAGCTGTTTCCAGGCAATGGAATAGCGATTGGTTTTATCCTGTGGACATTTTCAAGACCAAAGCCAATACTAAAGCTGAGTCCATACATCTGTCAGAACCTGAAGGAGGGGGGAAAACTGGCAATCATTAAACAGTGTGCATTGTTCTCCCTCAGTCTGTTCTCCTCCCTCACCATTAGTCCAAGATGTGGACTCCAATGTCCATCTCTGGATGAATGAATCAGGAAAACGTGGTATATACATACAGCAGAATATTATTTAGCCTTAAAAAAGAAGGAAATACTAGCACTGGCAACGACGTGGATAAAACTTGCAGACATCATGTTAACTGAAACGAGCCAGTCACAGAGGGACGAAAACTGCATGCATGATCCCACTTATCTGAAGTGTATGAAATAGTCAAACCCACACAAGCAGAACGTAGATATGGATGCTGGGAAACTGGGGCGAAGCAAATGGGGAGCAGCTGTTCAATAGGGTAAAAAGTTTCAGTTGTGCAGATGAAAATGGTCTCGAGACCTGCTGTGCAACATTACGTGTAGTTAGTAATACTATGCTGAGTACTTGAAATTGGTTAAAAGGTTAGATCTCAGGTTATGTTAATAATAATAATAAAACAAGCTGATTCACAAAAGGGGAAGTAAGGAGGGACCAAGGGACATGGGTTATATTTTATTCGACTTTAATGCTGTGCATTAAAACTTTTAAGCCACTCACTGCCATCCCTGGAAAATGAAAAGCCTCCTCCCCCACCTTCACCCAACTCGAATAGTGGCAGCTCTCATGAAGTCAAGGGCACCAAAGACTTTTGCAATGAAGATGCCTGTGATTATTTTCAAGAAAACCCATCAGTTAAACCACAGCGTGACACATTATTTTATACTGTTAGCATTTTATTTGTATTTTTGGTTCAGAGAATTAAACTCAGGGCCTTGCACATGCTAAGCACCCGCTCTACCACCAAGCTACATGCCTGGCCCCTCTGTTAGCATTTTATACCACACTTTAGAAGGTAGTTCTACTCTGTCCATGGACTTGGATTTGGAAGGGCAGAGGGTCTTCCAGAAAGGATTTGTGTCTTGTTAGCTCATGTCCAGCCTTGACTAACAAACTTGTATTTCAGTATATGACAACACATCCAAACCCAAACCAGAAGGTTATTCCAAAACTGGAAAAACTGACGGCTTATTAAATGTGTGTTTTTATTGAAGATGGATCGAGAACTTTGAGCAAATATGAACATTTAATGAGACAGGTTTATTACTCTTAAGGAACAGGCAAGTCTTAAGTGAGATGTGATCATTCTTTTTTTCTTTTTTTTTAGATTTATTGATGCTTATTAGGCAAGTGTGGCATATATTTTTAAATAAATAAATTTGATGAAATTACAGACAAAAAAGTGGGAATGTCAGGACTGATCCCATATTTCACCACTCCCAGGCTAAGAGCCTTGGAAGGATGAAACTTTCCATATGATTCCTCACATCTTTTTCTCACTCTTGTTTTTGCTCAGCAAGATACACACTATTTTACAATCTGATTTGCTTATTTGATTTTACCTTATAGAGATCTTTACATTTTTGTAGCAGCATAACATTCAACAACAAATTGGCTAACCCATCCTTGTTAACAAATACATAGTTTGAGTTCTATGTCATGAGTAATAAACAGATCTAAATGTCTGAGTATGGGCATTCTATGTATACATAGAGAAAATATATATACATATACACATATGCATATGTATATATATATACACATATACATACACACATATAGAAATATAATAGATAAATCCCCCAAAGTAGAATCACCATTTCTAATGCTTTGCACATAAACATATATTTTTTTTTCAATAAAAACACACATTTAATAAGCCTAGGAAAGCCAATTTATACTCTTTGAAGAATAAATGAGAGTTCCCAAACACAACTGTTTTACAAATAATCTGACTAATTGGTAAATGTCTGCTTGCTTTTCTATCTTTGCTTGTAGAGGACAAGCTTCTGCAGGACAGGAAAATGTCCAGTCATGCTCCTGTCCCTAAGCCTCACTGCATGCCTAATCCTGAAGATTCCTAGTCATTGTAATTTTGCATATTTGTATAAGGGAAACCCAACTATATATGCTCCAGACACTACAGAATCTGAAATTCTCCTGCTAACCACTTGGTAAGCATTTCTTATTTTCCAGGTACTGCTCTGTGAATTTTATGGGTATCAATTAATTTAACCTTCATACAAACCCTTGAAATTACTATAGTTATCATCTCCAAACTATTAATAAGTTGACTGAAGCTCAGAAAAGTAACTTGCCCAAGATCACACGACTAATAAATTTGTGGATATGAAATATGAATGCAGGGAACTAACCTTTCCAATTCATGATCTTTAAACACTTTCTTTTAACCCAGCTGTCATGGGTCAAATAGCTAACTTCTTTCTAGCTGTTATTGCATTTCAAATCCAAAAGTTAGTAATTTTGTATTCAGTGAGTGAAATAGCAACAATCTTATTATTTTTCAGGGTTGGTGAGTAAGATTTTGAAACAGGCCCCGATTTTCTGGCTCAGGGTCTTCCTAGGTTGAGATCAGATGGTGGCTAGAGCTAAAATTAATGGCAGACTGCAGCGGCTGGGGGTTAGCTGAGCATATCTTTCTTTGTGTGGTCATGAAACCACTCAATATGGTCGCTCTGCATGGGCTAGTTGTGCTTCCTCACAGCATGGCAGCTTTAGCAGTCAGATAACTTACAAGATGGTTGAAGACTTTGGGGATGAGCATTTCATCAAGTGAGGCAGAAGCCTTTTATGATCCAGTCTTAAAAGTTACTTAGTGTCACTTCTGCAGCATTCTATTGATCAAGACAGTCAAAAAAGCACCTCCAGATTCAAGGGTGCCAGTCATCACACCTCTCAATCTGAGAAGCCTCAAAGTTCCACTGTAAAATAACATGAGGGGTGGGAGAGCTTGTTGCTGCCCACTTTGAAAATTACAATCTGTCGCACAACTAAAAATTTCTTGTCCATAAAATATGCTTTAAAATCCATTTTTTTGTTACAGAGCTGATAATGTGTGTGCTGATTCATTCTTGTTTGTCAGCAACCCACCCTTCTGATTGATGGAATATACTTATAAAATGACACATTGGCAGTGTATATTTATAAGGCAGGGGTATAGTTTATGGCTCTGGAACAAAATGAACCGACTAGCCTGTATGTAAATTGAGCCTGGGACCCTGGCCTCATTGTTCAGGATTTTCAAGTTATCTGCAGAATTTCAACAGATTTTTCTGCTTCTAAAATATTATCCTTATTGAAAAACTGTTTTTTATTACATACTGGAATTGGAGTCAATGTTGCTGACTGTAGCAGAGCTGCCATCCCTCTGTGGGGCCAGGGATATCCAGTCAAGTGTTTGCCTCTGGCAGCAGGCCAGCAATAAAGGGCTGGTTGCAGAAGGCAAAGGCAACTTGACCTCTTCACCATGCAGCAATGCCCACTGCAGTGGCCCGTCCTCTTCTAACTGTGGGTTTTACTTACTAAACAAGGCCGATTAAGGAAGATGTTTGGAGAGCCAAATAGTGACCTCTGCTGTACTATTTACTTCTTTGGTTCTAGGTGAAAAAGGTAAAAAGTCCCCCAGAAGGAAAATGTTCAGAGTGATTAAGTCCCTCCTTTGTGGCTTGGGGGATGCTGCATTTCCTTCTGTCGGTTGGTTTGTTTTATAAAGCTGTCACTGATCAAATGAGTGGCGTCGGAGGACCCTGTGTTTCTGGGCAGGTTAGCAACCCTGGCTGAGAAGTCGATGCTGCCACTGTGCTAACTGTCCCTTGGGGCCTGGAGGAGTCACCAACCGCTCCAGCGCCTGGCTTACTACTTCCAGAGTCAGGCTGTGACAGGGGCACTAGCCCATTTTATGGGAAAGCGTGACCGTGATTCCAAAAAGAAATGGCGACCGACAATAACATCTCCCACCTGCAGAGCCCAGCTAGAGAAGAGCTTGCTAGACCCAAGCCAGACTCTGCAAAGCCCAAAAGGTGAAGATTCCCCCTCCCTCCAATAGAAGGATCATTAAGTCAGGGATTCCCTTCATTGATGATTGAATTTGACGCTTAGGATGATGATTTGGTTTCATTTTGAATTGTGATTCCCCCCTGGTCCAGACTCCCCTTGGGTAATTTTCCGGGTGATGGCATCTGAACTGCTATTTTCTACCATCAGCTTCTATACACTGTCATTAGTTTTAAGTTGTTAACTTTTGTAACGTGGTCTAAATTTTCCAAGAGGGGGAAGAGAGGGCTGAACTTCCCCTTGAGAATATTCTGTTGATAACTTGAAACATTGCTTTGCCTCACTAGATAGTGGAGTGCCCCAAATTCCCCATTTTGCAGCATTGTCAAAGAGGATTCTTTGCCCAGAAGACCACACAGTCTTGCAAACCTTGTTGACCATCCTTACCTGAATTTCTTGCTTTCTTGAGACAGCTACAGAGTAGGTCCCAGCAGGTAAGGCTGCAGTTGGGACAGAGAGCACAGAGTACCTCAAACTGAGTTATCGCTGCATGTCTGATCTCCAACCACCTCTAGGAGATTTTTGTTCTTTTGCTCTGAGAAATTGAATAGTTGGTTGCTTATCCAAGCTTTTCTGGCTTGTATAAGCATGCCTTTTCTCACTTGAATTAATCTGTTAACTCATTTGAGGTTCTAGTCATAAGTCAAATGGTCGAGACATACTGCATTATAGAGAAACACCATACACACAATTATTTCACAATTTACCTTCAAATATTTTAATGTGCAGTCTACACAGCATTGTGTCAAAGCAAGGGAAGAAGATTTGTGTCATTTCTATTCTTTTGTCAATGTGATAAATATAGATTGTTATAATTTAGCTTTTTCTGACTGCAAAACAAGCTAATTCCATCCTATGAAAAGTTCTGGATTCATCAGCTTTGAGAAGCTGGATTATCTGTCTTTAAGGATCCGTAGAGGAAGCCAGCTGCCAAACACAGCTGTGCTGACTTTTTTCTCTTAATGGGATCCCCCAAATAACCCCACATTGATCTTAGTGGTCACTTCTGCAGAAAGAAATAATAGTATCTAAAATCTTACTTCTTTACAGCTACCACATCAGAATAAACTTCTGAGATGAACCCAGAGATTTAACTGCAAATCACTCCTTGACTTCACGGATGGATGGATGATCACACACATGCCCTGCATCTAGTGGTATTTGAGGGTTTAATTTAGGTCTTTAACTATGAGATCCCTCTAAGAGCCTCCTTGCCTGCAAAGGGTTTATTTGAAAGGCTGAAACTCATGAAGGGAATGGGTTACAGGTAGAATTATGAGTCCCTCAATAATTTTTTTTCAAATTTTTAACGTTAGGTGGAAACTCACCCCCACATCTTGTGATAAGATTCCTTCAACCTCACCTTACGTATACACAGGTACAAAGCAAGCAGGTCAAACCAGTTCTTCCAGTGAGTGATGATTTGGCGGTAGTCTTCAAATATACAAAGAAAAAACTGCCATCCAACACAAAGGCTGCTTCATGTGTGCACTGAAGGTGAACTGCGGGTTAAGTATTCCTCTGCTACTTTTCAGACTGGACAACTAAAAATGAAGGGCTAAAATCATTGGATATGTCTAATGATTTACTATAAGAGCAAGTGTGAAATGCATGCATTAATAAATCTTACTCCAGCTCTATTTCGTAGCTAAGCTATGCCAGCCAGCTTTTTAAAGCCTGAATTTTAAAAACTTTAAAAAAAAAGAGAGAGAGAGAGCTAGCTCTTTGAAATTTGCTTATATAACACTCAGCTAAGAAAATGTATATTTATTTCTTAAAGTAATGTCATTACTAGAAGTCTACCTCTTTCCCTTTGACAGTAAAACAGAGTGCTTATCTTCATATTTTCATAATGAAACCTCCCCAAGCTCAGGCTACTCTGGCAGATTTACAACCTTTGAGCAGGAGAACTGACAGGCATTTTAATATGAAAGGAGATATGATGTCTTTAATGTACAGTGATGTCACTTCTAACAAGGTGGAAGCAGCCATCACAAGTCAGACCCAGCTGCCTGCAGATGAGACCTCTTCACCTAGAGAAAGGTCACCCGTAAAGCAGGAAAGAAGGGACTCTCAACTCAGGGGCAAGGGCACCGTTGGAGGTTGTGATCGCAGCCTATCGTGGGTGTGCATGCAGGAAGTTAAAGCTAGGGGCTGTCTAGACAGGGCTGACCTTGAAGAGGGAATCGGTGAGGCACGGTAGGGAAAGGGTCATGAAAATCCTCCCGGGAGTGTTACAAAGAAAGCCGATTGCCTGTTGCCCATGTCTTTCTCCCCTTTATCCTCCCCTGAATAGGTCTCATCTGGAAAGTGATATTGACAGCCACACCATCATTAGCAGGGTGCTCGGTTATTATGCCTTGAGAAGTGACAGTAAGCAAAGGAGAGGAACTTGCCGTCTTTTATTTGCAAATGAGACCTTAAAGGTTTAGCATTTTGTGTAGAAAATATCGGTTCTGGTTTGGAAAAGAGCTTTAAATTCTCAGAGGCTGTTATTCAAATGTCCTTGTCCTAAGCCCCTACTTAAAACCCCCGCTACCGACTTCTGACTGAGCAGGAAGGATTTTTATCAAATAATCTGAGAGCTGCTGCATGGCTAAGTCCCTCCTACCTGGAAAAGAATGAAAGGGCCTCTAAAGGCCATTTCCCATGAAACCCTAGGCACACCACCAGGAAGTCAGAGAATGGGGCTAGGTGTGGGATTTTCAAGGAAAAATCTTAATATTCAAAAGTTGGGTAGGTTCTCTATTAAACAACAACAACTACAACAACAAAACACCACTTTCATTTATTCATCAAAACTTCTGGAATTTCAGGGGTTAACCGAAGAACTTGGAAGGTTTTTGCCAGCTCAGAGGATAGCCAAGCATTTAAAATTTGCCAGCACAATTAAATGTACTTCTCTTTAATTAAACGTGGGCACATTCAGCCATCTACACGCTCAAAATTAAGTATCAAAGATTTATTGTGCAAGGGAGCCAAACAGCAAAGGCAAGGGTCAGAATTGACCAATATCACAAAGGACTATAATTTTTTTATTATGTTATTATCTAATTAATTTTAATGCAGTGAGACAGCGGTTATGAGCTTGGGCAGGCATTTCTGGGCTTTGCTTTCTCTCTCTCTGACGCTTGCAAGTTATGTGATTTGGAAAACTGGCCTAATTTTGTTAGGTCTCAGTTTCATCATACGTAAAATGGGAATAATCACTTCATGTGATTCCTGTAAAAATTAATGGAGCTAATAAATAGAAACCTCTTCCTTAGCCTTCTGTCTAAAGCACGGTTGTGTTAGTCAGCTTTCCATTGCCATGAGAAAGACACCAGAGAAAATTTTCTTTAAAGAGGGAAGATTTATTTTGGCTCACGGTTTTAGAGGTTTCTGTCCATGGTTGCTGTTTCTGGGGCTGCGGTGAGGCAGAATACTATGGGTGGAGCAAAGCTGCTCACTTCATGGCTGTCAGGAAGCAGGGAGGTGGCAGGGAGGTGTGTCAGGAAGAGATAGAAAAGAGCCAGGGTCCCAATATTCCCTACTAGGACACACCCCCAGTGACCTACTTCCTCCAGCAGGTCCCCACCCACTAAAGTTTCCAATAGGAACCTTGCACACATAAACCTTTGTGGGACATTCTAGATCCAGCTCTAACAATCGATGAAGCACCCAATCTCCTATTAATAGCACTATTATTATTTTGAAAAGAAAATATCCATCCAATCATCCCACTATAATCTCATTTTAATACTTCAGAATATATAAAATTACCTTATTCACAATAAGTACACAGATTGTAATAGAGAATATTTTTACTTCATTTTGCTCCAAGTATCATGCTTCGGTCTCTAAAACAAAACATGTGACCCTAGGACCATAGATTAGAAATCCTTGCCTGCTGAATTTGACCCGAGAATGGGTACAAAGCTGTGTTCAAATCTTGCTGATATCAACAACCCCTCAGACATGTCCTCCCAACCTCCACGTGACTCTAACCCAGTGACTCGCAAGTTTTGATGTGCACAAGAAAATCAGCGGAACTTATAACTTCAGATATTCTGACTTGGTTAATTTGGACAGGGGCCCAAGATGGCCATTTATTCTGGCGGAGGTGTTACTTGCAGAATGATGCCTGCCTCCCACTTGTCAAGGTTAAGAGGGTGAGCTTTTGGAAGAATACGTAGCTTCCTTCCTCATCCTGGAGAAGACTGGGATTACCTTCTGCTTAGGAGGCACACTTTGATCCTCCTTAGATCTGGAAGATCAGGAGTGGGTCAGGTTAGAATAGAGAGGGGGAAAAATAAGGCAGATTTCTTAGGCCATCTTTTTTCTAGATTCTAAGGGAAAGAGATGAGAGTTTATTGATGACTTCACTAAAGCAGAAGGGGTGACAAGAACATGGCTAGAATAGTGACACAATGCTGAACACTGCAAATGGCTGGAGCATCCTTTGCTTTTGTGACTTGGGTTATAGGAGGTAGAAGAGAGTTCACTTTCAGTGGAAGTAAGGGAGCCAAACAATAGCCTTGGGATGAAGGGGTCAAGGTCACAGCACATAGCCTATACTTGTCATGGCCCATGTACCAAATCAGTTCTAGCCTTTCATTTCCTTCATGTTTCATTACATGTACATGTTTATACATTTACAGTGAGAACTTTACAATACTGTAGAACATGGTGCAGCCTTGTGAGTAAAAATACTGAATCAAACTTCCCATTAGCTTATAAATGACAAATAAAATAAGAGACAGTTTCTGGTCCAACAGGTAAGAAGCATGGAAGTCATCCCTACTGTCCATGCACCAAGAAAAACCTAAACAAACTGGAAAACCAACAGCACTTCTTAGACCCATCAGAGTATTGAAGTCATAGAACAAACTGTTGCCCTAAAACCTGGAGAGACAATCAGGTGGGTAAGGAGAATTACAGTTTACTGGGGCAAAAGCCTAACTGTAATCAGTGAATTGCTAGATCTCGGTGTGGACAGCCTGAGAGTGAAAAATACCAGCATGGAGGAGGTGAGGCCGACTTGGGGACCTCCATACTTGCATGAGTTCTTCCTCCTGGAGCCTACAGGTTCTCACAGTCAGGATTAGAAAACAAACAACAACAACAAAATCCCTTGTGCTTATTGCAGCAGGAGGGGAAATGGGATCATTTTGAAATAGCCCAGGGTTTTACTCTCTGTAATAAGGCCTGTCCTCAAGGGAAACATTTAGGAGGCTAATCAAAGTGAGTTTTACCAGAGCCTCACTGACCTGTGGAAAGAGAAACCTTCAACTTGAGCCCCTTCTCACCTTCCTCTGTCCTCTAAGAGGGAGAAAATGTCTGAGAAGTACTTAAGAAGGTCACAGCTCAAGGAAACAGACTCACTAAAATACTGAGACCCAATCATAGGACTATAGAGTGCTTTTCCTCCTATCCCCACATCTTGCCAACACATCATTAAACATCCTCTAAAATCATAGAGGATTTCAACTGAAATAACTGCTCTTACCAGGTTTTCTTTAAGAAGATGTCTCTAGGGAAATTCAAACACTTCAAAAAAGACAAAAACGTGGCCATTCGAGGAAATTTTAGCCTCTGATACCTATAGCTACAGCAAAAAGCATACCAAGTCTAACTCCCATCCAGATAAACATGGAACCTTATGCTCTTTATTTAGTGCTTAGTTCTTATTATGTAGTACATCATGTTCTGCTTTCAACAAATAATAAGGCACAATAATCAAGCAAACAAAAAATTGTTTGAAGAGAAAAGTGAGCTTCAGAATCAGACTTAGATATGGCAGAAATTTTGGAATTATCAGAATAGGCATTTAAACCAATTGTGATTAATATGTTAAGGTTTCTAGTGGAGAAAATGAACAATGAGTAAGAACAGATGGATAATGTAAGCAGAAGAATGAAAATCCTGGAGAGAATCAAAGGAAAATGCTTCAAACCAAAACCATTATAAAAGAGAAATGAATGCCTTTGATGGGCTTTGAATGGACTTGACGTAGCTGAAGAAAGAATCAGTAAACTGGAAAGTGTGTCAATAGAAACTTCCCAAACTAAAACTCAAAAAGAGGAAGAAAAAAAATTATACATATCTCAGAATATCCAAGAACTGTGGGACAATTATAATTATAAGGTATAAGTTCCAATCACTAATCACCGTGGAGGAAGGAGAATCAAGTTCCCCTGATGTCATACGTCCTCAAAATAACATATAACAGAGTATATCTCCTGAGCTGTTCTCACCCCTCACTTTTCCCAATGGTGGGAGATATAACTTATTTAATTGGTGAGTTTGGTATAAGGATTTAAATATCTTTGATGATACTAATTCTCTCTCTGTCCGTTAGTTCTTCTCCACCATGCAAAAACTGACCTGCCTCAGTAGGGAACACTATATTTTTCAACTTCTGCCTTTTATTATGTGAGTAAATTTTATTCTGGTAGAAAACTTCAGAAACTCACTTTTGTTATATATTATTTCAGCACAAGTTCCATAAGAAACAGAAACTGAGATGAAGTTTCACATGCTAACTTTTGTGGAGAAGGGGTGCAATCAAAGAACAACTGGAGGGAGAGTAAATGAAGAAGAGAAGGAAGGAGAATGAATATAAAGAGGTTTATTATCAGGCTGTCCAGAGCATTGGGGGAAAAAAAACCACAGCCAATGACTCCATCATATGCAATATATCCATACAGAGTAAGAAACCACTCTCAGAAAAGTCCTTTGTTGGGTGTAAGGGGAAGAACTAATTGATAGTTAATCCCCAACCCATTCTGCGTGCTGTTTCTCACTGATTATAGTCTGCCCCATGGGATGTTTCTGCCTTTACATTTCTGTGTTGCATGATCTGTCAGATCTCACATCCTCTGGATGGGTGAGACCAGATCCTCAGTGGGACCCATCAGTTTGGTCTTAGTTACCAAAGCTGTTGAAGCTTCCATAATGGCACCCATGATGGAGGTGGTGTTAATGCCTAGCTGGGAAAATATGGCCCCTGGGGATTTAAATGAAGAGTAGCCAGGGTTGCCTCAAGACAGCCAGGGCCCCATTCCCCAGGCACATTTGAAGAGTGCTCAGGCTGTAGTAGCAATTTTAGCTTTTCTTGATAATTAGGGTGAATTATACCAGCAGTATAATTTACACACACACACACACACACACACACACACACACACACACACACACACCATTTTGCCTGCTATTCCACTAGCATAAGGCCAAGGTGGCCAGGAGGTAGTTGCAGCTTATAGTTCAGCGTTTCCTCTGAACCAGGACCCCACTTCTGGAATCAGGATCCTTAACATAGGAGAAGCTAAGTTTGTAGTGTGTGAGAGGCCAAATTTACTCTTTAATTGTCTCCCTTTCACCCTGTTGGAGAGGGGGATGGGGCTGGCCAAACGTGACAATGCTGGACAGATGAGACTGACGGCTTATGAGTCACATATACTCACAGCCTGTGGAAGGAGAACACCACCCTCCATGAGGGGCCACATAGGGCTGCACTTGGGAACAGTGAACAACCAGAGGCTGTGGGAGACCAAAGTCTTTGGATCAAATTCAAATCCTCTCTTCCTCCATCCGCTGGTTGTAGCCATTTCCCTATGAAGCCATAGTGCTCATGGTGTCATTGGTGCCATTGGTGCAACAGAGATAGGCGACATGAGATTTGGGTCATCTATATAAAAAATTTTTAGTATCACCTGCCTCAACTTGAGCCTAGGTTTGAATTTACCATTCCATTCAAATGAAGTTTTTGCCCAATTTTACGACTCATGAATCTGATAATATTGAGAAAAATGTTCATGGAGAAATATTCTCAAGTGAAATATCAGCTGTATCTAAATCCAGAAGACAAAATTTCACCATACCTCTTTCTTAGTGGCAAGAAATACAATAAATAATCATTTTTTTCCCCTTTTCTGTAGAGGAGCTGTGCTGGTGTGCTTCAAGAAACTTGACTCCTAAAACTTTCATCAATTTGGGGAGACCCTAAATTTCTGTGAAATTTATCTCCCACCATCTGGCATGCATGTGACTTTGTAGGTACCCAGGGTTCTGGAAATCTTCCTCTGATCATGTCTGATTAGCATAATTTTATCCATATTGTAGACTAGTGTGATGTGCTATGAAATGTAAAGATAATCAGGGTCCCTGTGATGTGTCTTATAACAGAGAGCTGACATGGGACTGAGGCAAGACCATAAAAGTATCTTTACTGCTTGTGTTAGGCCCTTTGGACAATGATAACAAAAATACCATAGCAGATATTTATTTCTCCAAGTTCTAAAGGTTGTGAAGTCCAAGATCAAGGTGCCAGCAGATTCAGTTCTTGGTAAGGACCCTCATCCTGGTTGGCAGATGGATGCCTTCTTAGTATATCCTCACATAGTGGACAGAGGCATCATCTCTCCTTATAATGGAGTAATCACGTTCATGAAGGCCCCACCTTCAAGATCCAATTACCTCCCCAAATCCCTATCTCCTGATACTATCATGCTGGGGATTTAGGCTTCCACACATATTTTGGGAGGATACAAAATTCAGCACATAGCACCACTGTTGGAGAAACTAACCCACCATTAGGCCTGAGTGTCCCTGAGTATTGTTTCTGATGGGCCAAGAATGCAAGGCCCTGATCACCCTTTGCCCAGGTGATTTTTCAGGGTGCATTTGCAGTGAGCAAACTTGAGGGATGAGGTAACATATCCTTCTAGGCAAAGATTTAGGATAAAGGCAGTATATTTCCCAGGCTCAGAGGTCGTCTCCTGTAACGCAACCCACCAGATAATTAGGCATCCTCCAGGTCCACCTGTGTCTTCGCCCTTTTCCCTTCTGTGGAACTTGGGTGGCATCAGGAGTCAATGCGATGAAAACAAAGCCCTGGTTACTGCTCTTTCTGTTGAGTGATGAAGCCCTTTGTGTCTGACCCCGGAATCTTATGTCTTTTTCCAACATCCATGAAGCTGACAGGACAGCTAAGCTTGCAAATAAGGTGAAACCTCAGGTCATACATAGTTTTTGTTTTTGTTTTTGTTTTTTATTGGTTGTTCAAAAGATTACAAAGTTCTTGACATATCATATTTCATACATTAGATTCAAATGGGTTATGAACTCCCATTTTTACCCGAAATACAGATTGCAGAATCACATCGGTTACACATCCACATTTTTACATAATGCCATATTAATAACTGTTGTATTCTGCTTTTTGACAGTCAAAGGAGAGTTGCTTCTTTTCTTCCCTGCTGATAGCTATTTAGAAGAAAATCTTTGCTAAATCAGTAGTGATCTCTTCAGTGTTAGAGACTTGCTCTCTGTAGGTCTGACATGGTGACTCTGAACAGGTCTACCCCTTGGATAAGTTTGTGAGAGTCCACTCTCATTCTTTATGATCCACCATATTTTTTGCAGAAACTAGAGGGTTGAATCAAAAGAGAAAAATCATGGGAATCCCTCCAACTTTGATAACAGTGTTAATCTCTAATTCTTCAAAAATTTTGCTGTTACTTTTGCAAAATTTACTTTTCGTTTCAGCTGTGCCACCCTTATAATCAAGCAGTTTCAGAGGCTTATACATGGCCACTAGTTCTCAGTCAGGGATGATTTTGCCTTCCCATGAGACATGACAATGTCTAGGACCATGTTTGTTTGTCACATAGAAGGTGTTACTGGTGTGTAGTGGATGAAGACCAGCAATGCTAATAAACAGCCTACAGTCCCTAGAAAAGTTACCACAGCAAATCTTGCTGAGCTTAAAATGTAAACAGTATAGAGACTGAGAAAATTCATACCTAGCTCACAATGACCCTTACACCTCAGGACAGGTAATCAATTTGAGGGTACTGTCAACAGCAAAGTATTTGTTTTGACCATACATTTGGAAACCAGATAAAAAACTGCAAAGTGGGTACCCCCAACCACTGAACCAACCAATGGAGAGACTTGGTCTCCATAATCCTCTGTTCTAACTAAGGGATCATGATGGTGTTTTAGGTCTCTTGATACGGATTACCATCTCATACTCTATAGCTAATAGTCTTTGAAAAATCTAGGGGTTTATTCTTTCCTTAACGTGCAGACACCCCAGCAAATTTTTCCTGAAGAAGAAATAGGGGAATATTTACTGCACTTACTTGCAGTAGCATTGTAGGCTTCTTCTCAAAAGGATCCAAATCTCCATCAATCAGTGGGCTGTGGGTTTGTTAACTGACAGGCCTGGGAACTCAGTGATGGAGCAATCATGGAAGTCACTGATAGCTTTTAGCTCAATGACTCTTGATTTTAAGTCATCTGAATCAAGTGTCACTCTAGTCAATTTCCCATTGCTTCATCTTACTTCATATTGGGGTCTTGCTGCTCATTATGGTAATTAGGTCTATCTTCCCTTGGATAGTTAGTGGGTGCCACCTGGTATTTGATAGTCCAGATTAGAGTCTTACTGGAGCTTTTAGCACTATTGAATAAAAGGGGCCCACTTCCACAGGAGCATCTCTCACTATGAACCCTAGAAGACATCTACCACCGAGCTTCTTAAATAGGCTGGTGGCCCACCCACCCCACCCCTAATCCCATGGTTTTCCTATTGCCTTATGAAGGGCACCCTTCTGGAAAACATCAGCAGGTGGCAGATCTTGCAAAGCGAATGCATTCTATATGCCCATTTCCTTGAAACTTCCGACACCTTTCTCCCAATTATGTCAAAGAAGTTCCAATATCTCTTCCTTGTTCACTTCAGGCCATCATGGTGGCTAGACTTGGAGGAGTCATTACAGCAGCCTAGAAGGACCAGCTCCAGGTGTCCTTGTCTCTGACCACCAAGTCTAGAGTCACAAATAAATGTCTCATAGCAATTCATGGTCACCTATCCACCCTGGCTGCCTCCGATAGTGTAAAACCCTAAAGGTCCACCCCCACGGGTGTTCCCACAGTTCCTGCCCACACATTTTGTCAGGTTCAACACTTTGGCCGGTGCCTGCTGCTTCTTCCGTGGGACCCTTACTTCCTTCTGTGTGTTTTCCTGGAAAGTATTGCCACGAGGGGAGGTTCCTGAGGGTCTTGAGGAAAACCTGAGAACAAGCCTCATTTGGGGAGGCACCTCCTGCAGGTGAGATTGCATGCTCCCCAAGCAAGGAGTGGTTCTTCACCCCAACAAGGGGAAAAGGCCTGTTTCTGCCAGCCAGGAAGATCCAGGCTCCTCTATGCAAATGTCCCCACCCCAGGTCTCAGTTTTCCACTCTTTCTCTATTAGACCCTGACTTCAACATGGGAGACCCATTGAGGCTGCACATTCAGCTTTCGTTTCAGCTGTGCCACCCCTTATAATCATATACTGAGCCAATTTTAAGTACAGCTGCAGGATATGAGGAGTCTTATTTAGAGCTTTCGCGGAGGCCCTCTGGGTTTCAGAGCATGACTTCAATTGATAATCAGATACTCTGAGCCTTTCATTTTCTTTTTGCAAGACCTCAAATGGCCCCAAAGCAGACCCCCTGTACTGCAATCATGTTCCTCTTCAAGGGTGAAGAATCATTCCTGGCCTAGAGAGCATTTATTGATCAAATGTGGAAGATCCACGATTTTCCAAAGCTTTACTCCCTAACCGTACTTCATCCCAGTTAACTGTGAGTGAAGGAGGAGCAACCGTGAAGCCACTTTGGGGCTATTATCATCATCCATTTACCTGACCACTTCAGACGGATGGACATCAAATCCAAAGTCCTACTCTGAGGGTCTCCTTTCTAGGATACCTCTTGTACTAATTTTCTTAGTCAACAAAACGCATGGAGCAACATTTGTGTGCTAAGTCTTTATTTATCAGTAGTCTAATTTCAGGGTAGCTGGAGTCAAGGAAAGATGGAAATGGGGCAGAGAAGGAGGGACAGCAAATACCATGATTGAGCTGGTCACAGATTCCCAGGGAAGAAAACAAAGCCAGCTGCTTAATCATATAAGAAGTATTGCTCCAGACAGGCTGCATGAACCACCTTCCAAGGACAGACCATTGAAGAGAGGTTTTGTTATGTAACAAACTGCCCAGGAACACAGGGGCTTAAACAGCCATTTCCTTTTGCCCTTGCGTTTGTGAGTCAGGAATGCGAGAAGAGCTTGTCTGGGTGACTTCTCTCTGACCCAGGGGGCATCAGTACAGTTGCTGAGCTACAACATCTACTCCTAGGATGGCTGTTGGCTGGTTGCTGGCCCTTGACAGGGGGCTCAGTCGGGTTTTTTGACACATGTGGATTCTCCATGTAGTTGGGACTTTTCTCAACTTTGTGGTTCAATAATTTAAACGTCTTAAGGAAAACCATCCTAAGACAACCAGGCGAAAGTTGCAAGGTGCTTTATGAACTGTCCTTGAATGTTCAAGAATGTGACTTTCATTATTAGTCAAGTCCCCAAGGCCACTGTAGATCCAAGGAGAGGGTTAAGTAGACTCTATTCAATGGAAGGAGTGACAGAGAAATTGCAGCTATTTTTTCTTTGGCTTTTTTTTTTAATTGATTTTATTTTTTTATAATACATGACAGTGGAATGTATTACAATGTATTACACATATAGAGCACAATTTTTCATATCTTTGTATAAAGTATGTTTATGCCAATTCATGTATTTATACATGTACTTGGGGGTTTTTTGCATTACAATTATTACACATATATACCACAATTTTTCATATCTCTGTATATAAAGTAGGGTGATGCCCAATTCATGTCTTCATACATGTATTTTGGATAATGATGTCCATCACATTCCACCATCTTGCTAATCCCATGCCTCCTCCCTTTCCGTCCCTCCCCTCTTCCTATCTAAAATTCATCTATTCGTCCTATACTTCCCCTCCCTATCCCACTATGAATCAGATTCCTTATATCAGAGAAAACATTCAGCATTTGTTTTTTTGGGATTGGCTAACCTCACTTAGCATTATCTTCTCTAACTCCATCCATTTACCTGCAAATGTCATGATTTTATTCTCTTGTATTGCTGAGTAATATTCCATTGTGTACATATACCACATTTTTTTTTGTCCATTCATCCACTGAAGGGCATCTAGGTTGGTTCCACAGTTTAGCTATTGTGAATTGTGCTGCTATAAACATTGATGTGGCTGTGTCCCTGTAGTATGCTGTTTCTAAGTCCTTTGGGTATAGTCTGGGGAGAGGGATAGCTGGGCCAAATGGTGGTTCCATTCCAAGATTTCCAATGCATCTTTATACTGCTTTCCATATTGGCTGCACCAATTTGCAATCCCACCAGCAATGTATGAGTGTGCCTTTTTCCCCACATCCTCGCCAACACTTATTGTTGTTTGTTTTCATAATAGCTGCCATTCTGGCTGGAGTAAGATGATATCTTAGAGTAGTTTTGATTTGCATTTCTCTGATTGCTAGAGATGATGAGCCTATTTTCATATATTTTTTTTCTTATCTTTTTTTGGCAGCACTGGGAAATGAACCCTGAACCCAGGGCCTTGCATATGCTAGGCCAGCACTGAGATACATTCCCAACCCTTTTACAAACTTTGAGACAGGATCTTGCTAAGTTGCCCAGGCTGGCCTTGAATTTATAAGCTTAATGCTTCAGCTTCCCGAGTAGCTGGGATTATAGGTGTGTGCCGCTGTGCCCAGCTGCAACCATTTTTAATCTACCCAAGTCCACAGGCAGTGATAGACCGGCAGCAAATATCAAGGTGGTGCATTATCGAGTTGGACAAAATTTCACAAGAAAACAGCCAAATGTTTGAACATTTCAGTCTCCAAAAGGGATGTCTGATAAAACCATCTTGGAAAATTCTATCAAGGCCAAGAAGAAAGATGAAGGTATCTGCTTGTTCCTCATTCCTACATTCTCTTTTCTCTTCCATTGGCCCACATTTACCATATGAGGTGGGAACTCCCCTGCCCCTCTGGGTTGGATTACTTAGCTTCCCATTTCCCCACTGTGCAGCTGGGGAAGTCATGAACCATGATCCACTGCACAGTCCTTCTGGAAGAAAGCAGAAGGATCCACGGCCTCTGAGCCTGGGTGACAGACGAAGCTGCCTTAGTGCTAGCAGCGGTGGGCACGCTAAATCAGAACACGGGGAGTCAAGATACCTGGTGGTGATAGAAATTGGTGCTGATAACTTAGGTGACAGTGGCAATGGAGTGAACCTGGGGAGATGGGTAAATTGGGTCTAACACACACAACTAAATTTGCCATTCAATCTACTTTCGTGAGTACTAAAACAGATGTTTTACTTTGTCTAAGATCTCTCTGGGTTGATTTAGAATCATGTGTCTCTCTCCATTGGTTCCAAACTTGAGAGGAGTGGAGGGTAATTTCTGTCGCCTCTCCGTAAGCTGTGCTTATCCATCCTGTCTAATGTTTTAGAAGGCTGTCTGTCAGCACTGTACCTATAGACTCCTGTCCTCTAGCCTTCTGCTGAATTCGTCCATAAAATGCCCCAAGAAGATGGCAGAGCATGAGATAAGAGTAAGATTGCCAGGGCTGGCGGTGTCCCCTAAACAAAGACTACCATTCCCGCGGAGAAATCTCCTACAGCAGTTCTCTAATGATTCCAGCAACTTCCCCCTCCCTTCCCCTAACAGTTCTGGGAATAGTGACACAGCTCAGCCCAGTTCCCAGCCTGCCGTACTACACATCCCTTGTAGGTGTCCTTTAATGTGCCCCTTTACTTTTATAGAGTCTTTTTTGGACATTCTCCTTGATTACAGAAGTTTGAGTGTGCTTTCTGTTTCCTGTTAGGGCTCTAATAAATGCAGGTAGGGACAGGAACTTAATTATCATCCTTAGATCCTCAAAAGTAAGCCCTAATAACCATTAGTGGGTTACTGGTAAACACTCTTTTGTTGTGTGTAAGAATAAAAGTTATATTATTGTCTCATTGTTCTCCTGTAAGTAGAAAATAAAAGACTTCATTTTAAAATCAGTTTGAGGCTCATCGGAAGAGCCCCTGGGGCTCAACTAGACAATCTCTGGGCTGGAGTGAAATGCCAGTGGTATTCTCGGGGGAAATAGATGAATCTTTCTTTTCCTACCATCTGCCAGCAAAGAACTGGAAGTAAAGAGGTAATGAAAATAGTTACTCTTTTTTTTTTTTTTGGAAATTAGGCAAATTTCAATATTGATTTTATTAATTCAAAAAAACATTTCTAGGTGGCAAGCTTCCAAGAATATACTTTTATACTTTTACCTGAATATAATTCAACCAACTATAACCCTAGAGGTGGGCAGTCCAATATGCTAGCTATCAAGCTGTGTGTGCTGTTTAAACTTGAATTAATTACAATTAAATATAATTCAACATTCGGCTCCTTATTTACACCAGCCACATTATACATGCTCAATATCTGAATGCGGCTAGTGGTCACAGTATTGGACAGACAGATACAGATACATTTATCACTACAGAATATTCTATTGGACAGCACTGATTAGAAGGCTCACCCCCACATTTCTTTGTGTTGTATTTTTTTAAACTATCACATTTATTGACAGTAAGTTATCAGATGCAGAAAGCTATATAAAGTATGAGTGTGTCGTGCAATCTTCAGAAGCAAGAATTCTTTCTGCATTGTGATCCTTTAGAGGAGAAAAGACTTTTTTTTGCCTTGTTTTATGAACTTTTAAAGTATTTGTCTTAAACTTTGTTCATTTGATTAAACAAGACAATGAAATAGGAAGATATTCAACCTTATTTTCTTAAATACATACATATTTATATGTACACACACACACATATATTCTTAGATATTAAAGTCAGCATATTTGGATCTTAACTGATCCTGAAATTAATTTTGGGGTGAAGATAAAGTTTTAGAAGTCATGTATAATATATTCAAAATTACTTCTGTTCTAGCATACTGAAAGGAAAATTTCTTTTAAAATAAAAGCATGAAAATACATAAAGACACTCTACTCATTTATTCCAAGCAAGGTTAAAAATAATTACTATTTTAGCTACTTTTGAAATGTGTTTGAGAATAATTGAGAATATTAATCATCAAGCGTCCAGTCATCATAAGACTGATGGAAATATGAAAAAAGGGGGAAAAGTCCATCATTAGTTAGTAAAATATCATGTTAGAATGGTTTAGTATATAAATGAATCAAAATGAGTGGGAAGTTTAACTTTCATGGAAGGTTTTTTAATTACTTTGCATGTACCTCAGACTGCATCCTTTATACACTTGAGATTAAACCATTTTGCAATTTTTCACTTTTAAACTCTGAAACAGAGGAGCTAGGGTTTTCTTAGAAGGGTTGTCATCATGGCTGAGTTGTACCACCTCTGGAAAATATGTTAAATGCCAGACCACATGGGTAGGCTCTGAAAGTACGCTATTGACTATTTAAAGTTGACATGCTGTTTTTCTGGAAGAAAAACAAAATTGAGGGACTTGGAAAAAAGGTAAATTGAGGTCATCTTGGACTAACATTGGCTGCTAAGATTTTTTTCAAGGAGTTTTTTTTAACCACACTTTTTTGCTTATTACAAAATAATTCATATTCTTTACTATAAATTAATTAATTAGAAATGAAATGAGTTAATTATGTTAGAAAGCACAACTAAATAGATAGAAGAATATGAAAATGATGTTCACCATCCCTAGAGATAAACTGCAAATCATCTAGTATGTATTTTTCCAATATTTTTGTTTCCTTACATAGAAAAAATATAGTGATTCCATCACTTGAGGGAGCAAAGGTGAAAATTTTAAGTTGAGATTGTATTTTAAATATTGTTCTTTAGTTTTTTTCAAAAACATCAAAACATCTTGTATCATTAAGAGTGTTTATTAAAGCACCATTTTTTTTTTTTTTTTACAAGAGCAGACAGAATCATTCCCGGTTTCAGGACATGAAGGGAAATTCGATGTAGTTCTGGTACTAGGAATTGCATTTTCCTAACTCAGTCAAGAGAGCCTTATTCAGACTATTTGGTCTAGTGAGTCCCCAAACTGCTGGCTTTCAATTTTCTGTGGTCAAAAACAAATGACTAAAAAAATTAAACATCAACAAATGCCTCCTACTTTTATGCTCCCCAAACCTCACTATAATTCTTTCAGTAGCTTTTCGAATCCAAGAGAGACACATTCATATCTCTACAAGAAGGTAGAGGACTTTTTCTTTAAAGTACTCAGAAAGCAAGAGAACTTCAACCCCTAATCTTAAGTTAGACATGGGATACCGTCTAAGGGGAGAGTTGCAATTTTATCTGTAGGCAACTACTGGTGTTAAGCATGAAAGTAATATCATTTTGTGCTTTAGGATCATCTATTTGGTAGCAAGGAGGTCTCTGGAAGCAATACAAGCGCTCTCTCTCTCTCTCTCTCTCTCTCTCTCTCTCTCTCTCTCTCTCTCTCTGTGTGTGTGTGTGGGGGGGGGATGTTGGGGGGTGGTTCTTTTTAAATCAATGAAAAATGGCAGGGCAGGGCTGAGGCGGAGCTGAAGGGAAAGAGGAGGAAACTCCTTAGGCATATTTTTTAAATAGTTGATCCGTCAGCTCTAGGTAATTAAACCGGTAATCGTAGAGTAATGAGGGGAGAAAAAGATTCTGCGTGGTCTCCCAAGTTTATTTCTCATGCGACACAAGTAGCGACCACAGAAAGTGAGAGGGATTATAGAAGCAAAGGGAATGAAGAGGAGAAGCAGCTCTGGATCAGGCAACAGGACATTGGTTTTGATCATCCTCAGCTTGAGTTGCCGGGGGATGTCTTGGTGCCGTAGACAGCAATGGGAAACCCCATTCTGAAACTCCAGAGAGGCACCCGGCTCAGAATGCAGATTTAGGGCAGTGTTTGCCAAAAGATGTTTTCCAGACTGCTACTGCAGGACTTCACAGAGCCTCCGGTTTGGCAATGCATGCTGTGAATCTCCAAGAACCAGATATGTAAGCTGGCACTTCTCGAATTTATTTGAACATGGAACCTCGTGCTCTCTGGAGCATTATTTTAGAGATATTGGTTTGTTGTCATCATTGAAGGCTGATAATGAATGGGAGCTATGAAGAAATATATTAAGGATGAAACTTCAGAGAATAAATATGGATATATACTTATAAGTATATATTTATATGTATATATATCTTCAGAGGAAAATATCTATATATATATAATGTCCAAAGGTTTTGATTTCTCCTTATTTTAATTTTGTATCTTGGTAAAAATTTTTCTATTGTTATGTTTCCCCAGAACAGATAAAATCCTACCTTAAGTTTCACAATTTACTTCAATGTATTGAGTACATTTTACAGTTTAATCTCTACTCAGATATCTTGTAAAATTCATTTTAACTCTGAAAAACTCTGTACCCCCAAACTCAGATGCATGCTGGAGAATCTATGCTTTTTAGAGATGGGCTCCTGGAAAGAGAGGCCGGAAAGAGACTTGCGGGGAAGGACCCAAACAAGCAGGAGAGAGGCCCCACTGAGAAGCTGAGAAGTGAGGGTTAGCTTTGTGTCAACTTGGCTAGTTATGGTGCCGCAAATAACTAGTCTAGATGTTGCTACAAAAGGTATTTTGTAGATGTAACATTTGCAACTAATTGAGTTTGTAAGTAAAGAAGATTGCCCTTGACGGCGTAGATGGGCCTCCTTTGATAAGTTCAAGGCCTTCAGAGCAAAGACTGAGGTCTCCTGACGCACTCTTCCTCAAGACTGCAACATAGAAACTGTCACCATCACAGTGTCCAGTGGAGGTCCAGGTCCTTGGGGTCCTGAACCAAGAAATGAGCAACACACACACAAATAACAGGCGAAGTACAGATTTATTAAAGGAAGGTGAAGGTGAAAGAGCAGAGTAAGGCGGCGTGGGGCGGGGGATGCTTAAGGAGCCGGATCTCTGCAAATTAGCATCTTATATGCTGAGATGTGAGGGGGTCTCTTCCCTGTAGGGACCTGATTGAAGACTCTACCTCATTTGCTCCCAATGGTTACCTTATGATACCTGATGAAAATATTGTCCACTTTTCACCTCTGGGTTACTTTAGAAAACCTAACTAGAATACTGCCCACTTTACCCCCGCTGGTTGTTTTAAGATACCAAACCTGTGGCAGGAGTTATCATGGTGATAAGTCTTCAGTGGTGGGAGTTGTCATGGTAATGGGACTTCTTATCAACAGGGACAGGACTCCTCTCCTCGTCTTGTCCTTCAGTGGCTTCCTTCCTTCCTCCCCACCTTCCTTCCTCCCCCCACCTTCCTTCCTTCCTAATTCGTTATACATAACAGAATGCACTTGGGCACATTGTACACAAATAGAGCACAACTTCTCATTCCTCTGACTGTACATGGTGAAGAGTCACTCCAGCAGTATAATCATACATGTACAGAGGGTAATGATGTCTGTCTCATTCCTCAGTCCTTCCAACTCCCACACTCCCTTCCTTGCCCTCCCTCCTCTCCACCCAATCCAAAGTTCCTCCATTCTTCCCTACAACCCACGCCCACCGCCCCGACATTGTGGTTTGGCTTATTTCTCTAGGCATGATAGTCTCCAGCTCCATTCATTTACCTACAAATGCCATAATTTCATTCTTCTCTAAGGCTGAGAAATATTCCATTGTGTGTGTGTGTGTGTGTGTGTGTGTATATATATATATATATATATATATATATATATATATATTACACTTTCTGTATCCATTCATCTGTTGAAGGGCATATAGATTGGTTTAAGTAGCTTCTTTCTAACACCCTGTCTCTGACATCTTGGTGTCCCTGAACTCCACCTAACAGAAACCTAACTTTCCAGCCTGCTGATTTCAGACTTGCCAGTCCCCACAATCCTGTGAGCCCATTCCTTCAAAATAAAGAAATCCACCCTCTACCACCACTTTCTCGCTCACTGATATAGAAGCCAGGAAGAACATTGTAAAGAGAAGGCCGTGACCAGCATCATCCAGTGCTGGAGAGGGTCAAGTAAGATAAAGAGTAAGACACCACAAATCCAGTGGACGTTCAAACTCCCCCTCCAGTGTTCTCTGTGTGTGTGTGGGGGCACTGGAGATTGAATCCAGCCTCCCACATGCTAAGCACATGCTCTATGCCTGAGCTACACCCCCAGTCCACTAACATTCTGTTATTTTGATGTCTGAGAAGCGTTTCGAGCCAACAGAGTCACCTCTCAGCTGTGATCTCACTTCTTGTTGACAGGGTTGCAAGTTGAAACACCAAATTCTCCTCGGGTGTCAGTCCCTGGGAGAACTGATTCTTTGGAAGTCCAACAGCCCTTCGTACGGAATCCAGTGCAGTCAAAGAAACTAACCTGAATTCTCTTTGATGCCATCTTTTTTTTTTTTTAATATACAAAGATTGAATTTAGTAAAATAAATTATCTGAATATTCATAGATTTTATGCAATTTTAGTTAGAGTGGATTTGCAGATTGTGAGTCTATGTGAGGTTGTAAGTAAGATGGTCTTATATTTGTATAGAAGAATAATTATTTTGAGAATGGTCAATAAAATCTTTTCCCCCTTTTGTCTGAGGCAAAAGGGTTTTAATGATTTACCTCATGCTACCTTCTTTTTCTTTCTTTGATGCCATTTTCTCTTTCATCATCTGTAACTAATTAGGTATGAGTCATAATCATGGCTTCCTTCTGGCTCAAATCTACCTTGTTTTTCGTTGTTGTTGCTGTTTTTTCTTTTCTGTTCCCGTGGGTGTCACTGTCTCCCTTTGCCTTCTTGTTGCCTGTAGTCTCAGGAGCTTGGAGGGGAAGAAGGACTTGAGGTGGGTGGCAGTAAAACATACATAGGAGGCCCCAGGATTCCGCTGGGGAAGACAGGCACGTGGTGTGGTTCAGGGACACCGCCAGGCTCAGAGTGGAGAAGTTCTTGGGCAGCGTGGATGTCACTGTCCCCCGTGCCCCACTTCATTATCATGCTTGGGCCAGATTCCTCTGAAGGGATGGGAAGAGCCCTCTCCACATGGCTTGGGGGCGGGGGTCTGGAAATCCCAGGCAGAACCTAGTTTTGGAAAAACACAGTAGAATCATGTGAAAGAGGTGGGAAAGGTTGTATCCACGTTGTTTCAGAACACAGAAGCTGGGCTTGGGGAGATTCAGGCAGCGGTGTGCTGGTCCGTGTTCAACAGCTCCCTGGGGAGAAAAATAATTCGAACCTTAATTTAGATCTGGCTGGTTTTCATGCTATGAACTTTCCTACCATGGCCAGTTTTGAGCTATCGATGTGCTGTCATTAAGCTGGGAAGAGGTGGGCATTTGCATCTTTATGCAAGATTTTCTATAAGATACAATAGATGGAAATAACCTAAAGAACATAGAGCATAGAAAAATAATTAGGAAGTGATGAGTTCTGAACATTTATGACTTTGGTTTTTAATGGTAATTTATTTAATTGATGGTTTATACAATTTAATTTTCTAATAATGGTTTTGTTTAACAATCGCAGGCAAAATTGCTGAGCGTGTAACAATCGGCTGTCGTCAGCCTGTCCCCATGGACTCCAGCATACCACTGACCCAGGGCTCTCAAGCAATGCACCTGGGGCATCAGCAGCACCCACAGCCACGGCTCTGACAACTCCCAGTGCACAAGGTTTGCTTTGTCTGATGCTCACTAGGTGAACTAAGGAGGCTCCTTGGCCAGATCAGCTGCGGCAAGTCTTCAATCTGCATTCATTTCTGTGAAGGAGGCCTTGGTACTCTCTGGTCTAAGATGGGGGAAAATAGCAGAGCAGGGATGTCCTCTTGCATTTCCCCAGCATGCCTCTTCCTTGCCAGTTGTTTTCCCTTTATTTCAATGCCTTTGCTGGCCAAAAATGCCTATTGAACTTTGTTCAAGTCTTGCAAATGCGTTTGGCTGTAGTTTGCTTCATTTTTATACCTTGCCATCTTAGTTTTTCAAAATGAAGCTTTTATCATTTTGTATTCAAAAGAGGAATCATGCTTTTATTTCAGGGGAACAAGTGGGGAAGCATGGTTAACTAAAACGGCTGAAGAACAGAACAACCCTTAGAGGAAAAGTCACTATTCCTAATGTCATCACCCCAGTTTGTCTGTATCCCGGGTCTCTGCAGTGCTCACCTGAATTTGTGTATTAACAAAGTTCATTTCCCCTTGAGGACGGTTCTTAAAAGGTAGGGCAATTTTTTTTTTTTTTTTTTTTTTTTTTGGTTCAAAGCGAAGTTTCACAGTTCCTTTTCATTTACTAAGCTCTTCAACTAATGGGAAGTTATCGCTCCTATTCCATTCCTGCATTCTACTGATCCCATGGACATTTTTAGCTTCTTCTCTCATTTGAGGCTATATCTTTGACCCAGAGCAGGGACTTTGTCGGGACAGGCAGCTCCTGGGTATTTTGCAATTCTGTTTCTTCCTTCTCGCCATCCATCAGACCCACATGCTCTCGGTCCTGACACCAGCACACAGAGAGGGCTGTGCTGTGTGTCTGTGATCCTGCCAACCTCCGTCTCAAGGCAGGTTGTATCTCTGGGCAGGAAAAAGATGCTACACTTCTTCTTGGGCCCTCTGTGCTTCTCGATGCCCACATGGGTTTCTTCTGCTTACCAAAGAGACATTTTCATGTTAATAGAAGAATCCTGCAGCCACAGAATTCTTTAATACTAATTTCTTTCCTAAAAGAAAAACAATACCCTGAAAACAATATGTGGTGATGAGAGATTTCCATGGCGACCGTCCCCTGGAGTGAAACATGAGGTTCTACTTTGGCCTCGCTGTCCACCAGGAAGGCTCTTCATGGACAGGCCTTGTCACTTGCTTCAGCCCCTGTCTGAGCCGGGACGGGACTGGCACATTGCCTTGTTGAAATTGGCTCCACACCTTGTTTAAGTGGGCATGCCGCCATGCTAATTGGTGGGTATGAGCACAGACATGCTAGAGAACTCTGTGCACATCAGAACCGGGTAGGAGAAGGGTTTCAGCCCACAAATGTCAAAACAGCCCATTGTGCGAACTTTGTGGGCCAGGATGAAGAAGATGGTATCATGTCACTGCGATAGCTCAGAGCTGGATTTATTTTTAAATGTCCCCCAAAGCTGAAAAACACCAGGAAGGTATGGCCTGAGAAGAAGGAGGAAGAGGCAAATTTATTGACTTTCAAAAGAAGTGGGTGGTACCTGCCAAATGGAACACAAGAAGGTGGTTTATCCAAACAGTTCCTCCAGGGGGGTAACTTCCTAGCTGGGTACTCCGGCCGACCTAGAAGTCAGAGCTACTGTGTGGTGGGGTCCCAGGTTGATCACAATGGGGTCTGCTGAGGGTGGGGGCACATATCATTTCCCGTCTGAGAAATGTCTTTTGAATGATTCCTTTTTTGAATACAAAATAAATGCAATGCTTGTCCTTGATGTCACAGTTCCCCCCGGGATCAGCCAGCTCACCATCAAGTGCACCCAGCAGGACCGTCCCTTACCACCTGACAGTACCACCATCAGCCCCCAACCTTTGGTCAATTCCTTTCTATTTGGGATGGAAGAGTTTCTCCCTTGGAAGGACAGCTTGGTACCAACCCAGTTTTAGTGCAGAAGAGAGAAAATTGGCAATAACAGAATGAGGAGGATGCTGCAGGGTGTTCTGAGTGTAGGTTAGTGGGCTATCTGTCCTCTGCCTCTGTGGCTGGCAGGGACTTTCTCAAACAACCTGGTGATAAATGGCCCAGGAGAAAAATTCAGTCCAAGGATTCCAACACTGAATAACAGAGACACTGGATCATCACAATACAGGACCGGGGGAACTACACCTACACCTACACCTACACCTACACCTACACCTACACCTACACCTACACCTACACCTTGTGGAGATTTTGTACCTCAATACTGCCACGTTGAACTTAACACACGAGACCAACGTACAAAGGAGAGTTGATGTAGGGTTAGGAACGTGCCTAGTTGAAAATTCACTCTTTGAATTGCAGTGTTGTTTTTTCAATGGATTGACCATGTACTGGAATAGGGACACATCACCCATTCAGCCTCCCTCTGCTTTTGAACCGGCTCCCTTCTGTTAATCATTGAATTTTTGCACAAAGTAGACTGGGAGAAGCCATGCTCTGACCCCCATTTTACATCATTTCTACCTTCCCAGTTGCCAAAGTGCTTCATATTTTTTCTACTATTGAAGCCATGAAGTCAAGGTGCAGAGCTGCATAGTGGTCAAAGTTGTTGATGTGATCATGTTTAAATCACTTTTAGTCCCCTTACCCCTGCTTTTTGGGAGGGAGGGGTATGGCTTTTTTTTTTTTTGATACCGGAATTGAACCCAGGGGTGCTTAACCACTGAGCTAGGGAAGCCCTTTTTTATATTTTATTTTAAGATAGGGTCTCCCTAAGTTCTTAGGGCCTCACTAAGTTCCTGAGACTGGCCTTGAACTCTCAATCCTCCTGCCTCGGCCTCCCTAGCCACTAGGATTATAGGCATGTGCCACTGCAACTAGCTGGTATGGCATTTTATAAAAACCTAAAAGAAACAGAATCAGAATCAGGGTGGGGTTTGTAGTAAACCAAACTAAAAGTTCCTTAGTTTCAGCTAAATGAAAATAATTAGAAATAAGATGATTTTGCTTGTACCCCAAGGCCTCCATCATTCACTTCCAGCCCATGAAAAGCATCGAATTCAAGAACAAAAACCAAAATAAAACCCTCTGTATTATACTTGGAGACGGTAATGAAAGAGCAGGAAGAAGTTGATTGGATTGCATTCTTTGAAAGGTAAGCAAAATCTCTGGGTTTAATGGTTCTGCTTCTAATGTCTTCCAGTTGGGGATGGAGTCTCAGCCTCTGGCATAGAAACACGTGTCTGTAATTCCCTCCAGTCCTCATTAGCATGACCTATGCAGGGGGATGTTTCCTTATCTTGGATTCACATCACATACGTTTTGATGGGTCCAATCAAATCGCTAAACTGTCACTCTGTCCCTCTTCACACAAACAGCCCTGTTCACAAGGAGCTTTGAAAAGTTCCAGGTTGGTGGGAGTGACATGGGAATGTTTCAGACATTTTCTCTTCATGGCTAATTAAAGGTCAGAGGATAGAAGCCGGTCATTTTCCCCCTCACTTTTCCTCCTGTAATTTATTAATTTACCCTGCCTAATAACCTTTAAAATTCTAATTCCACAATTACTTCTGACATTCTGAATGCTGCTCAGAACAGCGCCCCACCCAGCCTTTCCCTTTTTGGTGCCTACTTCTGGAACAGAGGTGGTCTGTGATTGATAACTCATTCAGTCTTGAGTGTTTTCCTTCTCAATTCTGACTCCTCGTACACTCAACAACCAATTCTGTGCAGAGTTAGAAATGATTTCTTTTTTCCCCAAAGGCACCAATCTGCATGAAGCGGAATTCATAATTCTCAGCGGCCAACCCTGTATTTTGGGGGCACAGCTCTCTGGATTCATTGGTGTCTATTACTTGCAGTTCCATTCACGCCTTCCCTGAACCTGTCTTGACTCCATGCAGTCACCAGCCCAGGCCTCTAGCTGGTGGCGTCTGCACTTAGCTCTGCTGCCTTATACCATCCAAAATGCTTGGAGCGAGTCTTTGGACCCAAAGGCCACTGAGTGACCCCCACCCCTGTGATGGTCTCTCAGAGCTACTATGACTAAGTACAAAGACTGGGTGACTTAGAAGAAATTCATTGTCTCACAGTCTGCAGGTTAGAAATCCCAAATGGAGGAGTCAGAAGACCCTTGCTCCCTCTGAAACCTGAAGGGAAAGGCTTCTTCTTTGCCTTTTCCAGGTGTGGTAGCCCCAGGACGTTGGCTTGTGACAGCATCACTCCAATCCCCACGTGGTGTTCTCCTCATCCTCTTCACGGGATCCTCTGTATGTCTGTGTCTGTGTCTAAATTTTCCCTTTTCATAAGGACACCAGTCTTACTGGATTAGGGCTCATCTTAATCACCCAATTCTGCAAATACCAAATACAGTCACATTCCGAGGCCCTGAGAGTTAGGACTTCAAAATATCTTTTGGGCTGAGCCCAATTCATCCCTCTGACCCTCAGTCATGTTGGCCCAGTTCATCTGAGTTCAGTCTGCAATTACTTCGAGTTGACTACCTACTATGAGCCACACACCGGTGAGGCCCAAGGAGTGGTGAAGAGGCCTAGGACGTTCCCCGTCCTCGTAAAGCTTAATGAAAAAACAAAGGAAAAAAATGTGGTGGGAGATAAATTATACAAAACAAACAGACAGACCAACAAACAGAACCTCCAACAAGGACACGGAGGCTGAGGGGCTTCTTTAGAAAGGTCAGGGGGGTCAGGGGTGTAGCTCAGTGGGAGGGCGCACATGTGTGGCCCTGGATTCCCTGGAACACTGCAAGAAAAGAGGAGGGAGGAGGAGGAGGGGGAGGAGGAGGAGGGAGGAGGAGGAGGGGGGAGGAGGAGGGGGAGGAGGAAGAGGGAGGAGGGGGAGGGGGGAGGAGGAGGGGGGAGGAGGAAGAGGGAGGAGGGGGAGGGGGGAGGAGGAGGAGGAGGAGGAAGAGTAGGAGGAAGAGGGGAGGGGGGAGGAGGAGGGAGGAGGAGGAAGAGGGAGGAGGGGGAGGAGGAGGAGGAGGAGGAAAAGTAGGAGGAAGAGGGGAAGAGGAGGAGGAGGGGGAGGAGGAAGAGGGAGGAGGGGGGGGAGGAGGAGGAGGAGGGGGAAGGGGGGAGGAGGAGGGGGGAGGAGGAAGAGGGAGGAGGGGGATGGGGGAGGAGGAGGAGGAGGAGGAAGAGTAGGAGGAAGAGGGGAAGAGGGAGAAGGAAGAGGAGCAGGAGGAGGAGGGGAAGAGGGAGGAGGAGGAGCAGGAGCAGGAGGAGGAAGAGGAGGAGGAAGAGAGGAAGGGCTTGCTAAGGAGGCTGCCAGGGGAAGGTGAGGCTGCCATAGGAAGAAGGGAACAGTGCTCCAGGCAGAGGAAAGGAGAAGTGAGGATACCTGAGAAGGGAAGAACATACAGGTTCTGGGAGCTGTCCAGTGGCCACTGTGGATAAAACGCAGCAAGAATGTGCCACGGTGGCCATGCCACTGTTTATAGCAGCTCAATTCACAATGGCTCAACTCTGGAGTCAACGTAGGTGCCCTTCAACAGATGAATGGATAAAGAAAATGTGGTATATACACAGAATGGAATATTACTCAGCCATACAGAAGAACGAAAGTATGGCATCTGCCAGTCAATGGATGGAACTGGAGACTGTATGCTAAGTGAAATAAAAAACCCCAAAAAACCAAAGGCCGTATGTTCTCTCTGATATGTGGATGCTAACTCACAGTAAGTGGGAGGTGGAGCAGGGCAGGGGGTGAGAATAGAAGTTCAGTGGATTAGACAAAGGGGAATGAAGGGAAAGGAGGGGGGAGTGGGAATAGGAAAGACAGTGGAATGAATCAGACATAACTTTCCTATGTTCACATGTGAATACACGACCCATAACTCTATATACAACCACAAGAATGGGAAGTCATACTCCATGTGTGTACGATATGTCAAAATACATTCCACTGTCAGGTATAACTGAAAAGAACAACAAAGGAGCAAAGGCAGCCGCCTGATGGAGCAGGACCTTGCAGGCCATTGGAACCCCTGGGTCTGTAACTTTGGGCGCAGTGGGAGACTATTAGATTTAGGCAGACATGAGCTGACCACCCCATCTTGTGTGGAAAAGGGATTGGAGAGTGAGGCCACAGTGGAGCCAGAGACTGGCTAGAAGGGTGTCATGTGGTCCTGTTCTGCAGGCTGAGGGCGGCAGTGAGAGGGATCCGGAGCAAACTGGTTCAGAGCCTGTTTAGAAGGAGAGCTCACAGGGCCTCTGTTGGAGAAGAGGGAGAGAAGGGGACCTTAGCCTGAGGGATGTCACCCACCCAGCCCTCCAGCTCTCTGCTGGGACTGCCTGTGTGGAGCCCCTTCCTGTGGCTGGCCAGCCATTCTGGCCTCATCTTGAATCTCTAGTCACCATCCAGACATCCTGCTCTGCGGCCCGGACTGGCAGGGTCTCATGGTGCCACCAGCTAATATGAAGCACAAGCCCTGCCTGGAGCCCAGGCCTCTGTCTTGCCTTCGAGGTGAGAACGAGGTTTGGTATTTAGGCTCAAGTTCTCTCATCCCTCACTGTAGTTGGCCTCAGCATGCTCTGTTTTCCTGCCTGTTGTTTTGTGGAAGTGTCCAATCGTGTATAGAGCCCCCAACTCTGATGAACTGTTTTTGCATCGCGGAGCCTAGGTTGACAGCTCTGTTCATTGCAAAAGACAATGGAATGAGGAGAACTGACTTCTGTCGGGCGGATGCACGTGCTATTGAGTAGGGGTCAGATGTCATTCTTCTGGAAGTCAAATAAGACTTGTATCCTAGGCGTAGGCAAGGCTGAGAAGGACCTTCACAGGCATTCTGCTTGGGGGTACCCTGGGGGGCCTCCATTCCATGGCTCCTTGCCTCTACAATCAGTTGTGTCCTATGCGTATTGGAAGATAGGCTAAGAATAATGAGGGATTTGGATGAATACCTCTGACAATCTTTGTTCTTATAAATTGTTCCAGGGAAGTGAGAGTGTTTTTTTGTCTTCCTGGATGCTTAGACGAGTTTGACATATTCTGGGTTTTTTGTTTGTTTTTGGTACCGGGATTGAACTCAGGGGCACTTGACCACGGAGCCACATCCCCAGCCCTATTTTGTATTTTAGAGACAGGGTCTCACTGAACTGCTTAGTGCCTCACCATTGCTGAGGTTGGCTTTGAACTCATGATCCTCCTGCCTCAGCCTCCTGAGCAGCTGGGATTACAGGCGTGCACTACCATGTCTGGTACCAGATTCTGGTTTTTAAAGGCCAGTGAAGCTGAGTGGTTTGTTTCTTGAAGGAATCGTCTTTTCATTTTATAAATGATAAGCAGCCATTGGTATTTCCCACTTCCTGACCAGGATAGGGAAACCTGTCCTCTAACGGAAGTGGACTCCTTATTTCAATGAAATGATGGTTTTGAGGAGCAGAGATCTATGGTGGGGAAGTGTGGCATTATGGTGGGAAAGACCTACGCTGTGGAGGTGCCCCGTATATCTCCTCTCTGCATCCTGTAAGGTGGACTTCTCCCCTCCCAGCATCCTCTCACCCTCCTCTTAAGAAAAGTTTCATCCATGATTCAAATGACGTGAGTCAAATTAGCCTCATGGAAGTCAAAGAGTCCTTTCCTGAGATTTTAGAATCTGGGAAAAAGAGTATAAGGCAGGTCCTTCTGAAGACACACGATTCCAAGTAAGAAACAAGGAATCTGGGGTCAGGGAGAGTAAATGAAGGACAGAGGTCACCTGCCTTTCTTCCTGATTTTGGTTTTTAGTGCTTCCTATAAGATACCACAGAAGTTTTCCTTGGTATGTAACCTCATTTTTTAGTATAAGCTGGAGTTTAAATAAATTGAATCTGTTATCCCATTTTACACACAAGGAAAGCTAGTCTTGAAGAAGTAATAATTTTCATGTGAATACAAGCCTAGTAAGTGCTAAGGGTAAGATTTAGATCTGGGTCTAGGAGTCTCCAAATAATCCCACTAAACACTCTACAGACTTCTTATAGAAACTAGATCCAGTCATGTGCTATTTCCATTAAATATACTTAAAGCAAACTGCCATTAGTTGAATGTAAAAAAATAAGCAAAGAAATATCAGCCCAATGTAAGCAAAATATCACATAAAACTTGCTATAAATTTGAATGCAGACATCATTAGATAGCGCAATGAGATATTTTATATTGATTTTAAAATACAACACACAAAGAAGACATAATAGGCAGAAACCATTTTATTCCAACAACCATGATGAATATATATTAAACCAAAAAGTTAGAAATGCAAGAATTGTCGAAACCACAATCTTAATGAGAGACTCAGACTTCTCAAAACCAGGCAAGTCAAGTTGTCAAAAGTCTACAACATTATAGAGAAGTTGAATCACAAATAACTAGCAATTTAGCCAAGGTCCAACAACTAGACATTTTTCCAAATCCCCGTGAACCATTGAACAATTTTATTATGTACCAAGCCATAAAGAAAGTCTCAATAAACTCCAAATATTGCATTCATTCACATTCTCTGATAGTTATGTAAGAAAATAAGATGTTAAGAACAAAATACAACCCAAATAAATGTACGTGACAGGAAAGACTATTTTAATAATTCTGGAAAAAAGAAAGAATCGTTCAGAGTAAAATCCATCTACATATATGGCTTTGGCTATATCAGCAAATTAAATTAAAAATAATATAGGTTATAAAGCTCTATAATTTTATATGTTTAAAAGAATATTCACATATATGATATTAAATACATAAGTAAGCTTTTTTGGAAAAATGTACGTGCAACTGTTGGTGTTAGCTACTTAAGTGAAAAAAAGATGTGTAGGTCAGAGGCAAGGAAGAGAACTTCATAGAGAATTTAAAGCACTCACATTTAGCGAACTATCCTTTTACAAAACTATACATTCTTTCCAAATCCCTATGGAATACTTAAAAAAAAACATGTAGCAGACCATGAAGAAACTAATAATTCTAAATAATACCACAAATGCAATGAGATAATTTATATTGATTTTAAAATGTAGTCACCTTGTTTCTTGAACTGTTCAGATCCTTCTACCTAAAGAAATATAAGAGGAAGACCATTTTATAATGTCTTATTTTTAAAAGTAACCATTAACACAAATATCCAAATTTTCTGAATTATTATCAGAACCACACACACAAAACCAAAGTATCCAGGTAATAGAAATACTAATTATTTTTAGCCAGGTTTTCATTACTGAGACCAAAATACTTGACAAGAACGATTTAGAGGATGAAAAGTTTATCTTGGGTCATGGCTTCAGAGGTCTCAGTCCATACAGGCCAACTAGGCCCCAGGTGGAACAGAACCTCATGGCAGGGTGCACGGCAGAGGGAGCACCTCATGACTTGGCAACCAGGAAGCAGAGGGAAAAAAAAAAGCTCTGCTCCCCAGGAACAAAATAGAAACTCCAGAGTCTCGCCCAGTGACATACCTCCAGCCACACCCTACCCTCCAGTAGGGTATGGCTGGAGGTATGTCAGTTAATCTGTATCAGAGGGTGGATCCACTGATTAAGTCACACCTCTCACAATCTCATCATTTTACTTTTGGAAATTCTTGCACGGTCTCACACATGAGCTTACGGGGGGGATACTTGATTTTTAAACCATAATAACAGGTACCTATTCATGAAAAAGCGTGTCAAGCTGTATTACAAGGAAGATCCAATTCTATGTTAAATATGTAAAGAATACTTAAATGATAGGCATTTAACAAAAGTTAACAATAAATTAAAGAACAAAGCATGTCATAAAAATGTAAACAAAAAGAATCCAGAAGTCATAATCTTACTCTCTAATAAAGTAAATTTGGAGCATAAAGGAATCAACAAAACAAAAAAAGATAATTTTCTAATGTTAAATAGTGTAATTCATATATATCTGGTTTCAGAAAATCTATCTACATAGATGATTTTACTACTTACAAAATTGACAAAGAACTGTATACAGTGGTGCATGCCTGGAATCTGGCTACAGGAGGCTGAGGCAGGAGGATTGCAAGTTCAAGGACAGCCTGCACAACTTAGAGAAACCCTGTCTCAACATAAAGTAAAAATAAAATGGACTGGGAATATAGTTCAGGGGTAGTGCACTTGCCCAGCAGGTGCTAGACTAATAAATCTAAGTCCAGCCCTCCTCAAAAATGTTCCCAGTTTCACATAGCAATGTAAATGAATTTCTAAAGAAAGATAGCTAACTCACACAATTGACAATAAATTATCAGGAGTCATTTAATTAGAAAAGACAGTATAACTTTTTTCTTGACTTTATCTGAAGGAATCAATGAGTCTGAGCCTTGGAGGGCATGGCCATGGTTATCATGGAGGATAGAACTACTTCAGCTCTCTTCCTCTTGGACAAAAGAGGAATCTGCACAATTACTAATATATTCTGCTCTCTTTGGAGCAATGCCTTTGGCCAAGTGGAAGGCCAATGCAGAAATCTGAGGGGGACTGTGGTGGTGTGGGCTTTGTTTAGCTGATTGGACTGGAACACTGGGGGCCACAGTTGAAGCCTGTTCTGTAGGCTGCTCTCATCTTGCTGCTTTGAATCTTGTTAATTAATAATAGCCTTAATTGGGGTAGCTTCCTCGTAGCCTCATAAACATTGCATGAGACATATTAAATAAATTTGGTCCCAGCTACTGTCACTCAGATTACTCGGATTAGCCAATGAAGTGGTATTCTGATGAGGAAAAGTTATCCAGAAGTTGAAACAGTATAAAACAAAAGGCAAGAATTTGGGGAAGACAACTCTCTTTTTTGTCTATCTAGAAAACAGGAATGGATTGCTCTCTACTTCAGATTATCTTTTCAGAGATGTTTCTACAACACACGGTCTTGGAATGTGAAAATGTTGTTTCCCTCCAAAGCAAAGGTTAGGTTTGTTTACGGTTTGGATGATAAAGGCAATGTCATCCTCTGTAGCAAAGATCAGTTGTGCTTACTGTCTAATAGAAAAGATTCAGTTTCCCTCAGCTACTGGTTCCTCTCCTATAATTCAACTCACTGCATGTGCAAATGTCTACTTGGGCCTTCCTGCATCACTCTCACAGGACTTGGGAGCAAGGATAACTCATGCACATATGCTGATGTCCATGCTTATGGCTATGCAGTGAGTAATGAAGCCCTTTATCTCTGACCCAGGAGTCTCTTGTCTTCTGCTAACATCTATGAAACTGCAGCAGGCCTATGTGTTAACTTGCAAGCAGGATAAAATCTCAAGCCCTTCATACTTCTTAAAAATAATAGAACTTATAAAAAAATATATATATATATATATAAAACCTAGTTCACCAAGGAAATTATTTTTTAAAAAATCAAAAAAAACCTAATAAGTATATTCCTTACACCTGGTGGAATTGCCAAAACCTTCCTATGAGATGCCTCTAAATATTGACCTCCTGTCCACATGCCAACTCAGACTCTTCCATTCCACAGTTTCTAATATTTTCTTAGTTTCTTCATTTGACCCTGTTTGGAGAAGGCCCTTCTTCATTTGACCCATGAACCTTCTCCCCGGGGTATTAGCCCATTTCCAAAAACATTGTACTGGTTTCTTCATTTTTCTTCTGGGGATGTGTGTAGCCCCGTTTTCTTGGAAATCAAATAATCACTAACTCATCTATGTTCCCAACTATTCATTCATTCTTTCATTCACCAAATGCCTCTAACACCTCACATACTTAACCCACAGTTAAGTGCTCAGTAACTACTTATTGAATGATTAAATCCCACTCTAGTTAGGGGCTAGCCGTCCATCGTATAAACACTCCAATAATGTATAAACTTTGAAAAGTGCTATGAAGGGAAGATACTGAGGAAAAAGACAACATTAGCAGCAACCATAGGGAAGTGGCATTTCAACTAGGAGTGAAGAATCGGAATTAGATTGGCCAATGAAGTGGTATTCTGGTGAGGGAAAAGGATGGTAACAAGCAGTGGATTCCAGGTAGAGAGAAGAGCACTGACTCACTTTTCTTGGTCTTGTTCCTTTTTCCAAGTCACATTCCATGACAGCTGGGAAAGTTGGCTTTTCCTTTTAAGAGATTCCAATTCTTGGGGCTGGGGCTGAAGCTCAGTGACAGAGCTACTTGCCTAGCAGTGTGGGAGGCACTGGGTTCCATCCTCAGCACCACATAAAATAAACAAATAAAATAAAGGCATTCTGTCCATGTACAACTACAACAAAAAAAAAAAAAAAAGAGAGAGAGAGAGGTTCCATTTCTTTCTTTTTACAGTTCTAAGGATTGAACCCAGGCCCTTGGACCTGCTAGGCAAGTGCTCTACCACTGAGCTACATCTCCAGCCATTTTTCAATTTTATTTTCAGACAGGGTCACACTAAGTTGCTCAGGCTGGCCTTGAACTTGGGATTTCCTCTGCCCCAGGCTCCTATAGCTGGATGACAGTCCTGTGCCACCACACCCAGCTCTAGCGCTCCCATTGCTGTATCCCCTTTTCTAAGGCGGATTCCATGAATCGCTGCGCCATCATCCAAACGGCCTCTGTGTCAGGTGTCATCTTTTCTGGGGTTTTCTCTGCTTCATCAGTCCCTCCCCTGACCCCAGGCAGCCTTCTCATCTCAGCAGCTCCAACAAGCACTGGCTCACTGCGGGGTGCATCTCACTCTCTGCTTATTTGCATATGCTGAGCCCAATTACTCATGCAACCTTTATTGGTTACTGCCTTCGCACACATCCCCACGAGCTTATCCCTTAAGTGACTTCAAAGAAATGAGAGTCACATTCGGCTTTATGATCCAATATATCTTAAAAAGACGACAGAAATGACACGACTAAAAAAAAAACCAGAGTGCCAACTCCTTACAGAGTCATCTGTGAGCTCAGCAAATTCCTCCACTAATTGATCTGGTGTTTTTCTGAACAAAGTAAATAGAAAGTTAGCCAGCCACAAAAAAATGTCTGCTGGCCAATGGTAGACCTCACTGGCTGTAGCGAATGCGGCTACCTTTAATCATATTAAAGTAGTTGCTGCTGCCTTGTCTGAGCGTTGGCAATAGGACTTCCCAAGCGCTTTATAATAACGCGCAGGAACGTCTGTGTTTAAATATCCTCCTTAATCATTCGGATCCGAAGAGCGATGTGATTTTGAATGGAGGAAACCAGAAGCTGACATTAAGTATGGAATAAGCCTGTTTCATAAGTAAGCTCTGGTATAGGTCTAGGGAAAGCACCAGTTCTGGTCAATGCCAGCCAAATTTACTGTCGATAATAAGATAAATCTGAACAGGGGAAGAATTGCTGTCTACTACAGAAAACTGCTTCTTGTTAGCGACATTACTTTGCTGCTCTATGACCTGCTCATAGGGGTGATGAATAATCTGACAGGCTTTTTTGTGAGATGGTCCAATAAAACATATCGTTCCTTACAGCAAAATGAAGCTGGGTGTTCAAGTGGTGTACAGTTCACGGGTTGATTGTTTTTTTTTTGTTTGTTTGTTTGTTTTTTTTTTGCTTCTAACTAGAATAATCCTGGTATGCTATTTTGATTTGAAAAATAAAACATACGATTGCTTTTTGAAGACATGTTTTCTGAGTCTATGAGGATTCTTCACTCAGTCTTTCTGAATTAGAAGAACAATACCAAATACAGGAACTCATGATTGTTTTAGGGCCTCTTGTCTGAGAAGTTTACACTCTAAATTCCACAGGTCTTTGGTTTCCAAACTGCAAACGAAATTAGAGCTAATGTGAGTGGTTGTTGTAAAAAGATTCCATCAAATATCCTCTTAATATTGATAGGAAATGGCACCAAGAACACAACAGATAAGGAGCTTATGTGGACATAATGGAACTGGTGGTGGAATTCATGGAATATTGAAAAGAAAATCAGGAAAGCCAATAAAAGAGACTGGATCAGGAAAAGGAGCATTGCAAAGGAGCATTGCAAAGTTCAAGAGGGAATGAATTCCAGAATTGATCACCATTGGCTGTGAGAGGCCACCAGAGAGAAAAAAT
This sequence comes from Ictidomys tridecemlineatus, assembly GCF_052094955.1. Taxonomy (NCBI): domain Eukaryota; kingdom Metazoa; phylum Chordata; class Mammalia; order Rodentia; family Sciuridae; genus Ictidomys; species Ictidomys tridecemlineatus. Next base: position 128,371,839 of record NC_135485.1, read on the forward strand.
CCAAACGATGTCCCTTCCCCACCCTCACCTTGCAGAACTCTGTGGTTTACGCCAGACAAGAGGCTAAGGAGACCTGTAGATTCAGAACCCAAATCATTGGTGCCAAGGGTTTTGATGAGCAGGTTTCCATAAGGAAAAATCAAGTTCAGGTTAATTTTCTTAAAGAGAGAGAGCAGCAAGAAGTAGGTCATTGTCCACAGGAGCAGAGTCTAACCAAGTGTCATCCTGGCTCTAATTCTGTGGCATTCCCACAGATTCCTGCCACCAGACTTAAGTGTGGGGCTAGGACCCTCTATGTTCTTTTCCTCTGCAACCCTCTCTTATTCCCACAGCAAACCAAGTGTGCCCACAGTTCACACAGATAAGCAGAGAAAAGGGAACAGCAAGGTCACTGCTGGTTAGCACTCACTCAAAGTACCTTCTTCTCAGTCAAAACTCATTGCAAACCCAAATCACCATTTTTCCCCTTAAATTTTTAAAAGGTGTTCGCAGTTGGAGGCCTTATTAGTCAAAATGGTAAAGCAGATTTTCTGGACAGGCCAGCAAAGGTGCCGACCGGCTGCAGTGACCCCATTCTGAGAAGCACCTGCTATGACCACACCCTCTTCCAAAAGACCCTTTGGTGGGTAGGTCAGTGTGTTTGTCATGTGACGTCACAGCTGCAACCAAGGCTGGTTGGACCAATCACAGGTGTTTGCTAGGTGTCCCTAAGTTGTCCCATGAGGGAGTCCAGCACTAGAATTCTAGAATTGTCCAGCACTAGAATTCTGCCATGAAAAGACATTGGATGGGAGTTAGAATCCAATCAGAAACTCTTTGAAAGATTGCGTATGAACTTTTCAGAGGCAGACCAGAGAGGCCAAGAGCCCCATAAGAAGAAGGGACTAAGCAAAACCAGGACAGAGCCGAAGCCATGAGCAAACAGAAATCCTGAGATAAATGGAAGAGATTCACAATACTACTCAATCACTGTAGTAACAGGAGAAGAAAAAGAAACCAGAGAAAGTAGGAAATTAGTTCTAGGGAAAAAAATGTAGAGATACGCAGAAGGGAAGATCTGGACCATGAGCCTGTCCAACTGCTGGAGAAAACTATTAAGTCCTTAGGGACAGCTTTCATTGCATCCTAAGTTGACTTACTTTAAGTTATTTTGACCTTTTCTGGATTTTCTTACTTTCCTGAGTAATCTTACAATAAGCTCTGTTAACCGAGATGATAGACTATTCTGAATTCCTTGCATCCTATAAGAGCTAAGAATTCTTCAGGTCACCTTATAAACGTGTCAGAGCAACACACTGAAATGCAATATACTACCTACAACATTTAGAGATCCCCAGAGTCTACCTGTTTTCACAGGTACCTACCAATCATGCCCTTTGAAGAAGAAATTCCAACATCTCTGATTCCTGGAAACTTCCTGGAAACTTCCTGGAAGCGCAGGAAGATGTAATCCCTTCTCTCTTACATAGATCAAGGCACCTAGGATACCTCTTAATTTCTGCTCATCAACTCTTGTCATAATGACATCATCAATTTAGTATCCCCAAGGTCCCAAGGTGTCCTGTGCAAAAGTGAGATAGAAGATACTGATGTACTGTGTTGCAGAATAAAGCCTGGGGTTTGATATAGCTGTTCTACTATTCCTACCAGACAAAAGCAAACTTGACTCTTCCCTCTGCTTCATGGGATAGAGCAGTGGTCAGCAAAGTAAAGTCTGAGGGCAAAACATGGCTGCTGACTTCCTAAATTTCATTAATAGCCTTTAATTTTATTACAGTTCTATATTTACAGAAGAGTCACAAAGACAGTACAGAGCTTCCATATGCCCACAGTTTATTATTAACATCTTATATTTATATGACATATTTGTTTTAATTAATGAACCAGAGTTGAAGTATAATTAATAAATGAAGTCCATAGTTTATTCACGCTGCCTAGTGTCCTTTTTGGGCCTAATATCCTTTAATTTTTGCCTAATGTCCTTTTTCTGTTCCAGGATGCCATCCTGGATACCACATTGGGTGTAGTTGTCATGTCTCAGACGGCTCTTGGCCATGAAAGTTTCTTGAATTTTCCTCCTTTTTGATGACCTTGGCAGTTTTGAGGAGCGGTAGCCAGGTATATTGCACAGTATCTCTCTGTTGGAATTTGCCGAATGATTCTCTCATGATTAGAATAGGGTTATGAAATCCTGGGGAAAAGGTCACAAATTTAAAATGTCATGTTTATCACATCTTATTAAGGGCACATATGATCAGCATGATTTATGACTGTCAATATTGACCTCGAACACCTGGCTGAAATAATATGTGTGTCAATTTTCTCCAGTGCAAAATTAGATTTTCTCAGCTTTTCATACTGTAGTTTTTGAAAAGTATTCACTGCACAGCTTATGTTTAAGGAGTGGAGAGTTATATTCCCCATCCCTTGGGGTTGAGCATCTATGTGATTTATTTGGAAATCTTGTGCATGAGAGATTTGTCTCTGCTCCCTATTTATTAATTTCTTCCATTTATCTCAGTATGGACTCATTGACATTTATTGTATACTTTAGGTTATAATCCAATGCTACTTTATTTTTTGAGACTTGGCTCTTAGAAGTTCTTGCAGTTTGCTCTTGTGTCCTTTTGATATTCCCTCCCCCCCATATATACACATGTATTATTTGTGTATGTTTTTTCTGCTTTTTTTTTTTAACACTTCCTTACTTTGGGGAACTACAAGATACTCCAGGCTCATCTCGTATATTTCTTGCCCTGATCCTAGAACCAGCTATTTCTCCTAGGAGCCCTAGTTCCTTTGATTGGAGAATGGTATTAGAGACCAAGGTCTGAGCATTAGATGTGCTGTGGTTATTGGAGCTCTTCTTGCCTGTTTGGGGGAATAAAATCTTATTGGAGCACGCTCCACATCCATTTGTTTATGCATGGTCCACGGCTATTATTGTGTTTTAATGGCAGAGTTGAGTAGTTGTCACAGAGGCCATATGTTCAGCAAAGCCTCTAATATCTACTATGCGACATCCTACACAAAAAGTCTGCCAATCCCTGGGATAAAGGGAAAACTATAAACAAAAGCAATAGCTGTACACATAAATACATCAAAGGTATTGTGTCCATCTACAACTAAAAAAAAAAAAGATTTTTTAAAGCATTTTATGCTTCTGGCATTTAATTTGGCACTAACCTTTCCAATTCCCTCGTGAATATTAAATTGCTCAAATTAACTATTTGGATAGGACCTTGTAGAAACCCTGGACTATCACCCTCTTCCCAAGATTAAGACAAATTTTCTTGAGTTTAAATCTATATTCTCATACTCCTTGACCTACACCCCAAAATCCATTTCCCAATCATATCCCACAGATATTTAATTAACACAAATTAGGAAAAAATGATTCATTTTTTTTTTTCTGGAAAGATCTTTCTTTTGGAAGTTGCCTTTGTAATTGCCCCCATCCCCAACACACACACAAGGCATGTAAAAGATAAAGGATGTCGGGAAGATGGAAATGAAGAATTACCATTTCCTTGTAGACCAAGTTCTCAGATTGTTCCTATAAGGCAGGAAGAGCCACTTCAGGTGATGGATACTCAGGAGGATGCAAGTCAAGCCTTTCTACCCTTGGTGTTGTTAAAATTTACCAGAATTTGTAAAGGCTGGTTTCTTTGGAGGACTGCATGGACTGTGACTTACGGACGTACGTTCCTCTGTGGCCACCAGAGGCTCAGTGACAATTGGAGGATCCAAATATTCTGAGGCCTCCAAATCCTCCCACATATTCCCGTTTCAGTCCTCAGGGTCGTCCATTTTTTATATGTAATATTTTACTGGTAAGGCTGAAAATTCAACAGATAAAGCAAATCTCAGAACTAACCATTGCATTTGGTTGGCAGCTATTTTGCCCTGCTGCAAGAGATTATTTTAGCATAATTATATATGATCCCCACTTTTATTTCTGTGCCTTGAGCTGAGAAAATGCCTATTTAGGTCTGTTGTTTTCTTCACGTAAGCTGCTCTGATGGCCACTCGTAACCACTTCATCCCACTTCATCTGCTGCTCAGGGGTAATGGCTCCTTGGATCCCCAGACACTATTGCACTCCTGTAAGTCATCAGCTACCAAATTCTCATTCTGAAGCTTACTTAAGTTACTGCCCTCGCCCCCAACTTTCCAGACAATTAATCCAAGAATCCTTTCCTGTCCAGTTTTCCTGAGGCATTAGAATCACTCCTGGTTCCTATTTCTGAATTGGTTAGGGTTATTAGACAGAAATTAACTGTTTTCCCTGGGTTATGCTACACTTAGAATAAACAATGTGGCTTTCAAAAGAGACCTCAAAATACAGTGGCTCAAACAACACCGTTTTATTTCCCTTCACGTAATAGTCCAGAAGAACACTTGCTGAATGTAGTTGTTGGTTCCACTCTGTGGCGTCATCCAGCAGCCTGATTGCTTCTCTCTTCATTGACCCTGAGCCAAAGTCAACTCCCAAGTCCCAAGTACCTATTGAACCCTGCCATCATTTGGTTCTTGAATGTCTCCCAAAGGCCCATGGGTTAAGGACTTGGGCTCCCACCTGTGGAGCCATCAATAGTTGGGGGCACTGTTAAGAGGTGTGGCCTAGGGGGAGGAAGTTAGGCCAGGCAGGGTGTGCTTTTGAAGAGGATCATGGGACCTGGCTCCTTCCTCTCTCTCTGCTTCCCAGCCACCAGGGGGTGAGCAGCCTTCTCTGCCACGTGCTCCTCTCATAGGCTCAAAGGTGACAGAGCCAAGTGACCATAGCCTGAAACCTGTGAAACTATATGCATCAAAATAAACCTTTCCTCCTTAAAATTTTATTTATCTCAGATATTTGTTACAAAGACAGAAATCTGACTTACACAAGTTCACAAGAGGAGGGAAACGGAGACCGGGGAGTGCAGGTTAGTTCCTTCTGAAGAAGGGACGGGACGTGGAGGTTGTCCACATCACTGTTGCTCGCCTCTCCCTGATGAGAATTTAGGCCATGCCTGGCCACAGGAAGTCCAGCTGGAAAATTTAGTCTCTAGCTGTGTGGCTGTTTGCCCAGCTGACATTCGGGGAAGGAGTTTTGATACTAAAGGGGAAAGAAATAATGGGAAATAATGATAAGCCTAAGAGCGGTTGATTAGAGAAGGAACTTATTACCAGTAATCACAGAGCTCCTAGAAACACCAGGAAGTTTTGAGAAGACGGTTTAGCAACTAGGCAGGAGGAAAAGAGTCTAGATCCAGAACCAAAGTGAAAATCATGCCCCAGAACCGTAAGCAGAGGGCATTGCTGGTGATCCTGGGCACTGGTCCCCAGAGCCCATGCTCTTGCCACCAGCACAGGAAGCCAGGTACACAATGAAGCAACCACAGAGCCACACCGGTCAGATCTCCTTCACAAGCTCGGCTACAGGCAGCACCATGGATTGAGCCTCCAGCTGCTGCCTCAGTGTCACAGAGGTCAGGCTTCCCCAGGACTGCTCACAGAAAGTGACTGAGCCTTTCAGGGACACCCAGGCTCATGCCTGCCCAGTGCAAGATTCCCCTGAATGACACCTGTGGTTGGCTAGAAAATGGGTCCCCCAGATGCCCCGGTCCTAATCCCCAGTACTTTTGAAATCTTACTTTATATGTCCAAAGAAACTTTACAGATGCCATCTTGAGATGGAGAGATTATCCTGGGTGACCCAGGTGGGCCTGATGTAGTCAAAAGGGTCTTATCAGAGGGAAGCAGGAGATCATCGTGGAGAGTACCAGATGTGAAGGCAGAAGCAGAGATTGGAGGGAGGCAGCCACGGGCACTTTGGCAGTCTCTAGAAGCTGAAAGGGGTAAGGAACAGCTCCCCTGGAGTCCCCTGAAGGAATCAGCCCTGTTGACACCTTGATTTTAGCATTGTAAGACTCATTTCACACTTCTGACTCCAGAGCTGTAAGATAATGGATTCATAGATTTGCGGCGTTCACATGAGCAAGCTAACTAACATTTCCCATAACTTGAATAATTATAATTTTCTTTTTCTTCTTCTTCTCTCTTTCTTTGGTATGAGAAGGATAGTTACATCTGGCCTTTCCTATTGATAACCGTACTCACATTATTGCACATTAGAGCTCCAGAACTTTCCTCTCTCATCACTGAGTCTTCATTACCCTTTGACCAACACCTCCTCTCACCACACACATTTATATCAAATCGCCAAGTTGAATACTGTAAATACGTACAATTTTAACTTAACTATACTTAATAAAACATGGGCTTAAAAATTCCAGGTTTACTGGGTGGAGAAGACAGGAACATAGAGGAGGAATGGGGAGTGACTACTTTAAAAAAAAATAAAACATAAGCCAAAAAAAGAGACTATAAATAAACTATATTACTGTTCATTTGGGGGAAATTGCATTGTTTCAAGCCTCAGAGTTCCTGGTCATTTGTTTCAGTGCAATAGGAAACCCACCCAGCAGCTTTTTTGGGGAGAAGGAGTTCTGCTACTAAAGCTTCTTGAGAACCTGAACTAACAAATCTAACAACAAATGCCACTAACCAGCTCACTCTCCACCCCAGGAAGCTCCACCCCACTCCCCAGATAGGTTCTCCACTGCCCCATCTTTGACTCATGAGTTTCCAATTCATAGTCTTGGAATTGGAAGACTCTGTCTTCCAATCAGTTACCGATTGGCCAAGTCTGGGTGACACGCCACCACTTTTGGACTGTGTAGGTGGGGCTGGGGAAACAAGTGTGTTTGGTCTGTTTGGCTTCCTTTGTGGGGTGGGGGTAGGGGGTGGCTCTTAACTGGGGGAGGATAGGTTTCCTAAATAGGCAAAGCAGGCTGTACCCTGCAGAGTTCCCCCAATGGTGAATGTCTTAAGTAATGTCTCTGTCTCGAATAATCTGAATCCTACTCTATATGACCAAGAGATGTCCAGTCTTCTTTCCCAAGAATTTGTGAAGATTTATGGGCAGGGCTCACACTGGCTCAGAGCTTTTACCATCTTTTCGCTTGAGTTGGTTGGCATCAATTTTTTTTTTTTACTTTTAAGCCTTTTTTAATAATACTTTTATAGTAATATGTCTGGATCATTGCACATATTTTATTTAGATGGACTGCACAGAGAATTTCATGGTCTCTTTTTTTACCACTTAAAAATTTGTTAATGTGACAGTATATTTTGAAATATTATATGTACATAGAATAGATATAAACTTGTTCCAATTAGGATCCCATTGTTGTGGTTGTACCTGATGCGGAGTTACACAGCTCTTGCCACCTCCTGACCTCACCGCCTTGTTGCTTGTCTGCCCCAGGTAGACCCCAGCTCCTCCACTATTTCAGGAACATAACTAATGCCAGCCATTGAACATGATAAAACCTTACTGAAGGTCTGAGAAGAGTAAGGGGAGCTGTCCCACACAAAGGGAAATAGACAACTCCATATTATTGCTCCTAAAACCCATCTGTCACAGTCCAGGAGGAATTCCTTGGAAATTCAACTCTGCTCTCAACCTCCTGCCTGCCACTATGATGCCAAGGTATACATCTTCTCTCCCCAGTCCTCTGCTCTGTCTCCACTCTGCTCAGCCTGTTTCTTTCCCAAGGAAGCCATAAAATCTATTAGAGAAAAAAAAATCATCTCTGGAGAGATGATTTTTCTCAGTCTTGATTTTTTTTCTTTTTCTTTTTTTTTCAAGAATAGAAGCATGGCTGTGCCTTTGCTTAACTAAAAAGCCCATTACAGTGTTTCCCCAATCAAAAGGATGATCTCCCTGAAAATTAATTGCCTCCACCTATAGAGCAACAGGCACGAATTTGAGGTAGGTTTAAAAATAGCAGCATTCGGGCTGGGGATGTGGCTCAAGCAGTAACGCACTCGCCTGGCATGCATGTGGCCCGGGTTCAATTCTCAGCACCACATACAAACAAAGATGTTGTGTTCACCGAAAACTGAAAAAATAGATAAATATTAAAAAATTCTCTCTCTTTAACACACACAAAAATAGCAGCATTCCCAAACCTACCTTATTCCACGCTCCCCAAACGTACCTATAGGTGGATAGAGAGATCAGTATATATATATGAATCATGAGCTTCACATTGGCTTTGTGTGGCATCCTGCCTTCTCATGTCTGAATCTGTTGTTTTGTTTTGTACCAGAGATTGAACCCGTGGGCATTAATCACTGAACCACATCCAAGCCCTTTTTGTGTTTTATTTTGAGACAGGGGGTCTCACTAAGTTGCTTAGAGCCTCACTAAGTTGTTGAGGCTGGCTTTGAACTTGAGATCCTCCTGCCTCAGCCTCCAGAGCCACTGGGCTTATAGGCGTATGCCACCGCACCCAGCTCACATGTCTGACTTCTAATTAGCACTTCCCCTTGGTCTCTGCTCATAGGCCAGGTGGCCCACCATGGGACAATATTGCTTGGAGAGGTTAAATTTAATAAGTTTGGCCTAAAGTTGCCACTGAACATACCTTAAATTTGCCTAAAGTTTTCTTTGTCTCTTCTGAACTGTGTAACCTTACAACAAACTGTAAACAGACTGCAACCTGCTCTTACCTTTCAGTATGGACAAAGAAACCAAGCCTCGGTCAACCACAGGCAGGCAACTATTCAAACCAGGTTCAAATAAGGCAAATGCCAAACTTTAACCAATCCACTGTCTTTGTGTGTCACTTCTGTTTTCTGAATGTCGCTTCTTTTCTATCTATAGTTGCTATCCAGCTGTGTGGCAGCCTGCTAAGTCATTCTGAACCTATTCTGGCTCTGGGATCTGCCGGTTTGTTAACGGTTTCTTGCTCCATGAAACTCTGTTGAATTTAACGTGTGTAGTGAAAATTGTCACTGAACACAGGGAACTGACTTTCAGGGATGCTGTGCTTTCCCACCACTAGGACCCCCATATATGTATGTGGTGTTTCAGGAGCAAAGCCTCCTGGACCCCAGCCATCTCACCAGACAGCAGTGGTCTGGTGCTCGGCCACTCCATGAATGGAGCTCCGCTGAGGACCATTGCAGGGCATAAAAACTACCAAGAAGACGAGCTCCGTGGAGTAGCTTTCAGAGATAAACCACTCCAAGCGGAGGGGATGGCTACAACCAGAAGCCCCCGCGGTCCCCTGAATCTGCCTGCTTCCCAGAGGGCTCTCAGTCAGTCCTCACCACCCCTGCTGAATGTACCCCACATTTTCCTTCCATCACAGATACAGACACACCCAAAGGGGAGGAGGAAAGACTAGACTACTTCAGAGGTGAGTGGACTTAAAAACCTGACCCCCATTCTTTTCTTTTATTCAGCAAAGCTAACCAAAGGAATAGAAGTTCAAATTTCTCTTGTTTCTTGTCCCAGCGAAGTCTGTTATCTTCAAAATGGACTTGGGTATAATCAAAAGAAAACAGTAAAAATTAATTTTTAAAAATCCCCAAAGACCAAGTTCACACTGGAGAGATTTCTAATAACTAGTTCTGGTAACAGGTGGGTTGACTTGAGCTAGAACTCTTTTCCTTCCAGTTCTGCTCTTTTTAAAAATTCTTTTTGTTCTGATGTTTGCATTTGTTTAGTGTCATGGATTTTGGATTTCTTCTCATTCCGTCCCATTGGTTTTCACCAGTGTGAATACAAAAATGTGCCTGTTAATAATAATAATAGCTGCCACTGATCGATTATGTGCCATACCCAGACACTATATTGAATGCTGTCTGTGTCTAATAAAAATACCATAAAAATAATGCTAGGTTTATTTTCATTTATCCTCACAACCATCCTAGAATGTTGGCAGTATTATCACAATTTTTTTTTTAGAGATGAGAAGATGAAATGATTTTATGGTTAATTTCATTTTTCTGATGAACAGACAAAGCCTAGAGAATTCAAATCTCATAACTAAGAAGTAGCAGAGACAAGGTTTGAATTCACATCTCCGATTTTTTTAAAACCCACCTTTTTTCTAAGTGTTGTACTCCACTGAAGAAGCTAACACAACTCTTCACAACCAGAGAACCCTTTTCAAAGAGGCTGCATCTGCATCTTGGATCATTTGCAAAGCAGACACCTAACACAGGACTAAGCTCACTGCCAGGTTAGTATAGCCCCATTCAAGTTCAGGTCCTTAAAGTTACACTCCCCTCTGAAGAATTCCAATGAGTCTTTTCTTCTCTGGTTTTGGGCTGTGCTTTATCCCCTCTGGGAAAAGCCCTGAGTTCCCAGGACAGTTTGCCATATTCATATCCCAACACCATGGTAGTAGCCTCTCAAAGGCAGAAGGAGGAAGAATGGCCTACCCACTGGGCGCGGTGGCGCACGCCTGTAATCCCAGTGGCTCAGGAGGCTAAAACAGGAGGATCGTGAGTTCAAAGCCAGCCTTAGCAAAAGCAAGGCACTAAGCAACTCAGTGAGACCCTGTCTCTAAATAAAATCCAAAATAGGGCTGGGGATGTGGCTCAGTGGTTGAGTGCTCCTGAATTCAATCCCTGGTTACTCTACCATAAAAAAAAAAAAAAAAAAGAATGGCCTTCCTTAAACACCAGGGGATGTGAGAGCTCCTTGTCCACATGTGGCTACTTCCCTGGCCACAGAGCGACAGGTGCGCTGGCCCCATGCTGCAGACAGTATCTTTGCAGTCAAACAGATTCACCTTCTGGTGGCTTCCTTTGTCAAATCCCCCACTGTGCTTTGGGTTCTTCATTTGTAGACAAGATCAGAATCATCTTCAAGTTGCAATGTGCGTTATAAGCAGCATAGAAAGAGGTCCCCGTCATAGCAGCTGAGATACCTGGCAGCTGTCATTACAGACTGAAGTCCAGGCCCCTGTTTTGCTTCACCTGTATGTTAGGGAGAAGTTACAATGGTGCTAACAAAACAGTTCCATAATTGGTATTTAACTTTGGGGATGATCTGAATGTCCTGGTTTTTGGGAAGGTGGATCTGGATGATAATCATTTAAATTTTTAGCTAGGTTGAGAGCTTTGTATCATTACAGGAAGGTCCTACACATTATTATTTCCTCTTTGATTATGTATTAGAGTGATTTAATGCCATCATTATTCCAAACAATCCTGCTTGTGGTGCTTGCCTGAGACCCAGGGATATGAGCTGCTCTTAGAATATGCATTGAGGCAGAGACCCTGTTTCAGAGGAACTAAACTAAGGTTCACAGACTTTAACTAACTTGCCCAGAGTCACAGAGCTAATAAGTGACAGAGCCACATCCAAGCCTAGGTCTGTCTTCATTTCAAAGTTTATGGAAGGAATGAAAACAATTCTTAGTCTAATTGTCTGGGATTTCTATTTCGCTCTCTCTTGCTGCTTTGGCTGACTTTCGGCATCAGCCTAATACTGCTTCAAGTCTAACTGGAGCGTTTTCCTGCTCCTGGAAGTTTTCACTGTCCCTGAAGGCTGAGTCAAGTGGCTCCTGAGTTCCCACTATGTCCAACGCAGAACTGATCAGAGGACTTATTATCACACTAAAGGAAAACCGTGGGCTTTGGCCTGTCGGGCTTCCTGCTGGACCGAGTACCTTAGGACAGTATCGTCTTTGTTTCCATAGCACCTCGGACTTAGCAGGGGCTCAGGGCAAATCAGTGGACCTGAACTGCCAAATTGAAGCTATAGGTCAGTATTAGACCTGAATACTTAAGTGGAAACTTTAAGATGCAAATAGGCCCATAATACCCAAGTTGTTTTCAGTTCTATGTTGGCTTGCTGTGCCAAGCCACCATGGAACTAGGTAGCTGTCTTCAGGACACAAGGCTCACAATTTATATCTATTGATATACCTACCGACCTACCTACCTGTGGCCATGTTTGGGGGTGGGGGACAGTGGTGCAAGGTAAGTTTGGGAACACTGTTATTTTTAAGGAGTGTGTGTGTATGCAGAGAATACATACTACAGGCTTCTTCTTGCTTTTTTCCTTTACTTTGGGTAAAATATGAGCCCTAACCTCATCTTAATAAACTCAGAATGGACCACCCTTTGTTTCCTATTGGAGATAAGCAGGGCTCATTTCAAATGAACAACCCAGGCAAAGATATGTACCAGGGAACACCCTAGGCATTTCATTTACACTATCTCAATCCTACAATGACTTTCTTAGGTTGGTGCTGTTATTATATCCATTTCATCAGCAAGGAGATTGAGGTACAGATAGGAAATGTAACTTCTCCAGGGCCACACAGTGAGTAAGTGGTCATCAAAGAGCAAAAGCAGGCAGGCCAGGGTATCCCACCCCTGCTTACCAATGCTGGGGCCTTTTATTTCATTATGAAATCCAGTCGAAGACATTACTAACCTTATTGCAGTTGTCCAAATTGGAAAAGAGAGAATCTTCAAATTAGAAGGCACCCCATAGTCCACCCTAACTCAACTTCCTATTCACTACAAAATACCTTCTGGAACTTTCCAGATTAGTGTATATTCATTCTGCTCTGCTTGAGTACTCCCAGTGACAGGGAGGAAACATTGTAATATAGACATGATACATAAACCATTCAATGATAAATTATTGCATAATAAAAATATGCTAAAGGGCTATGCTTCCCTAATACATGTATTTGGTAGTTACTTTTTATAAATATGCAAACTCATTTTGGTAAAACTTCTTTTAAAAGTCTTAATATAATTTGTCTTGAAATATCTCAGTTTTCTTTTTACACTTCCTTATTAAAGGGCTTATTTTCAGGGAGGAAAGTACAACAAGTGTAAAAGAGAAAAAATAGTTGCATTTGTTCATGTTGTGATTGTTGCTGCTTCGGGCATAAAAAAAATAAATGCAAACAGGGTTTGAGTGATCTTTTTAATATTTTCAGTTAATTTCCCACAGAGTTGTAAAAGCTACTATGGTACCGTTTTCTCCCACTATTGAAAAAAAAAAATCTGTTTGAAATGAACTACTGGAAAAGTTAGGACATCGTAAATCATGCTAAATAGTACAATTTCTTTGATATTTAATCCCTAATTAAGATGAAAATATCAATTGCAGCTGTTCATTAGGGATGTTTTTATTTTGAGTTTAGGTCACAGCAGGGGAACAAAACCCAGAATCCTATAATTTTTAAAAGAGATTTCAAAATGCTTGCATTACACCAAACTTCCAAGTATAGCATCGTGGGGGATAGTGGCAGTGTCACAGCTGAGACTATGGATTCTGGGGTCAGATTGTTTGAGTTTCAGTACCTGCAGTTCCCAGCTCCTTTGGATGTTGAAGTATTGAATGTTCTTAGCATAATGGCTAGTGTTTCAGGTACCTTATAAATCCTAATGATATTATTTTCAATTTCTATGAAATCCTTTTTAGAAGTATAAGGAAAACCTGGGCCTGAGAATGAAGGGTCAGGATCCAAAAATTGTAGTTCAAAGTTTTCTGTTTATTTTTCAAAACACTTGAAATTAAATTGAGGATAGCCCGTGATTAACACCAAAATACCAACAAGACAGGTCTGAGCATGAGGGAGTACAGGAACATTTTAGGGTTAAGATGTGGCCCAGGTCAGGTAAAAAGGTACTATAGTTTGCATCTGGAATTTCCCCAAAGGTCCATGTGGTAAAGGTTTTGTTCCCAGTCGATGGTGCTATTGGGAGGTAGTGGTCCTTAAAGAGATAGGGTCTAGGGCTGAGGTTGTAGCTCAGTGGAAGAGCTCTTGCCTCCTATGTGTGAGACCCTGGGTTCAATCCTCAGCACCACATAAAAATAAATAAATAAAATAAAGGTATTGTGCCCAACTACAACTAAAAAATATTTTTTTTAAAAAAGAGACAGAGCTGGAGAGAGAGGGAGAGAGAGTCTAGATGGAGGAAGTTAGGTTATCGGGGGTGTGCTCTCAAAGGAAATTATGAGACACTGGTCTCTTCATCTTTCTGTCTTTCATTCTTGGTCATGAGTTTAATGACTGTTCTGCCATCATGTACTGCCAAAGGAAAAGGACCAACCAATCATGGACTGAAATTTCCCAAACCACGAGCCAAGTTAAACCTTTCATCCTCATAAGTTTTTTTTTTTTTTATCTCTAGTATTCATTACAGTAATTTCTGTACATTTCTGTTACAGAAAGCTGACTCACATAGAAGGGATACCAGAAGCCATAGCTCCAATTCTGAAGTCACTGAGTGGACAAGAGCAGAAATACAAGCTAAAGTTACCTTGAAACTGAGCAATCTCCTTACAAGACCTGCCTTTCATAGAGGACTGGCCGGGCTGCCTATGACCTTGATTTTAATCCTGGGGTTGCCCTCTGTCTGATTTCAGGCATGTCACTTACATTGTCTGAGCCTCCTTTTTCTCATAGTAATATATATATTTTCCTGACCACTATAGTGTTACTGAGACTCTGTGTGGGAAAGTGCATGGAAACAAAGTCTCAGAGCACTATCTGTACAGCTGCCACATGTTATCACTATTAGTTCTGCTTCTAATACAAGTGTGACTTCCCAGGACCCAGCAGGCAGGGCCTGAAAGGCAGGCTGTTGCAAAAGCAACCGACCACAAGTGATAAACAGGCACAAACTTTCTTTTTCCACCTCACAAGCCTGGTTTAGGGCTGGACTTGCAGCAGAGGCTAACAAAGCTTCATGCACTGATCTGAAAGGGTTCACTTCAGCCAGCATTCTTCAGGAAGCACTTAGGGAGCACTTTATCAGTGGGCAACTCTGTGACATCAAATGCTCAGTTAAAAACATCCTTCCAGATAAAAGGAGATTTGACCTAGAAATGACTAGAATGGTAGAGTGAAAACAGCTGGTTCCTATAGGTGCTTTAGCACAAGGAGACAATGAGGTAGTTTGCTATGTACTTGATGATAGGGTTAAAGTTAATAGGCAATCATCAGATATTAGCCAATAATAAACTATGGCCTTATTTCCAATTCTCTAAAATGTCTCTATATTCAATTTTTAAATATAAAAGTTTCCCTAAAGTGAATGAGGCTTGATGGCATTTTTCATAATTAAACATGACATTTTCCCCATCATAATGAAACAATTATTTTTGTTCAACTGGAGTGGTTTTATTAATTAAAAAGGATGATGAGGGAGTGACAGCATGGTCACAGAGTCCTCAGAGAGTCATAGAATTTTAGGGCCAGAAAAGGTCTCGCCAAAACCCAGTTTGGTGTTTTCAGATGGCATGAAAGTCTGTCTGCACCTGCAAGTCCAAAAGCTGAGTTCTGATATCATCTGGGCAGTAACTAGCTGTGTGACACGGGGCAAATTATTCAAAATTTTCTTTTGATTCAGCTTGTCCAACAAGGGATCTCAAATTCTATGAGACTTTAAGTTTTCTATGTTGGCATCCGTTTGTATATTTTAAACTAACAATGTGTTCCAGCAGAGTATGGTTTTCCACTTTGACAACAAATGAGGAATCTGGCTGTATTTGAATTCTCCCCATTAATGGGAAAAACACAGTTTTTCTTAATAGGCTGTAAATACCCTGAAGGTGGCGTCTGTGGTTGGTTATTTTGTGTCTCCCGTGGTGACTCTAACCTACTAGGTATTAAAGAGGAATGAAGGGCTGTAGAATTTCATTGTTGCAGGTTTCAATGTATTTTAGATGAAAGCATCCTGCTCTGAAACACACAGGGGAAAAACATCCTATTGTAATGTGGGTTTTCAATAAAGTGATGCTAATCGTGTTGCCCAATACTACACAAGTGCGTACAAGCAGGCGTGCATGCACACGCGCACATACACACACACAAACCACACACACACACACACACACACACACACACACACACATGGTTTTTATATAGTTTTTGAAAAGAGAATCTGGGGTTTTCTACTACGCACTGCTATTGGGTTGGTACCGTCCATTCTTCATTTGTATGCAGAGCAACGGGTCCCAAAGTTACTTTTTCAACAACATGAATGTTGACATGCAGTTAAGATGGATCATGTAAATACAGCCATTGGAATAGTCTGGATATCCTGTTTTATGATTTGGAATGTTCAATATGTCTGAGATGGGACAGGCATTATCATTTCTCAAGGGAATCTAACTCAACAAGTTTACGCATGTCCAACTTAGGCTCCCCGTGCTACTCAGTAACAAGACCGATTGGGTCACTTCCAGGAGTTATGTTCTGATGCGGCTATTTTTAAAGATCCCACTGGGGTGCCCCACTCCCATTTTCTGATTTCTGTTATGCAGATACCCCACTTCTCTGGGAGCGTGGAGCTCCCTGCACGGTGGCAACATAAGCTCAAGCTTCACAACACGTGTGATTCATTTTCCACCCTAATGACTCAAGAAGAGATTTTTAGAATTCAATCTGAGACTTAGTAATTCAATTTGTAGAAAGGAGCAGGCAAAGCTCTAATTCTATCATAATTAGTTTCATGTGTGAATGTATTAACCAATTAGCTCATTGGGAAATATATTAGGTAAATAGAATGTGAACATGATGGATACAGGTTATGAAAGAATCCTCTAGAAGGAATTCAATTGTTCCCCCATGAAGACCCCCAAGTGTCTTCATTAGGGCAGGCAATTTGGGGCAACCCAAGCACTGGCCTGTGTGCTGGAACTTGCAAGCAACACTCAAGATTTCTGTCTTCCTAAGCAAGTAAAGATTGCTTTTGCATGCCTTACCCACACACATTTTATGAAAATGTAACCTTTTCACTCACTTTCCGGGCTACTCAGAAAAAAAGTCAGCTTTCTCCTATTAGTGATTAAACCAGCTATTGTAATACTTAGGTTGGGTTGCAATTGCTTCTCTGTGAGCTGCATGACCATCTCCTCTTTGTTTCAAAAACCTAGTGCTTCCAGCAACCCCTGTGGAACTGGTAAAATATCAACGTGACTTCCTCAGTTTCTAAGCTAGAACAGAGAGGTTGAGGAGTTTCAGTGGTCATGGCAAGCCTGACTGGCGTCCATAACTCCATCTTTGGAGTTTGCAAAAACCAATTCAGGAAATAGCTATTGCTTCCCTGGTTGGCGGCTAGCATTGACCATTATTTCCTAAGGAGAAATCACTCAAGTCTTTCCTGAAATGCTAGTATTGTGCTATCTGGAGAATCAGCTGAAGGGAGTGTGTGTGTGCAGAGGCAGGGTGAGAAGGGTCCCTGCTAGTATAAATCTGGAATGCCTGCTTGACTGTCTTTTATGTTGGACTTATTCCTCCCCTTTGGGCATTTTCCCCAGTCATTTTTGGCCTTCATTTATTTTCAAGGAAATGGAAAGATCCACAGAGCAGGAGAAGAATATGGTCGACCATAAATTGAATTAATGTGTTCTCTTTCTCTCTCTGTTACACAGCAGCTCTATAATACTATTGCCCCTGGTTCAAATGGTGGGGATTGAAGTTCCCCAATTACAGGGTGAGGTGGGAGGGAGAAAAAGACAAAATCTGCACATTTTAAAGATAAAGAATAGATATCGGTAGGAAATGTCTTAATGCATAGGCGGCTTTGGGCAGGTCTCCACTCACTTATAATTTTCTAAGTTATTGAAGAGTGATTATTAAGGTACAGTAGGGGACAGCCCCATCCCAAAATCTGGAGAGCAGCAAGTAGCCCAGATCCTGAATGGTGGGTCCCTGACTTTAGGAATGCTTGGGTAAAGAATATAATAAACATGACTTTCCTACTTGAGCAACACATACACAGCTGGGCTGTGAGTTTTAATAATCCTTGGACATAAAGCACACTTATTATTCCCTTGAGAAAATAAAGTGAGGCCCACAGAGATACATCCACTTACTTAGATTGCATTTTGAGATGGCAGAGTAAAACTCGGGCCCACATCTCACTGTTGCCCACACCACTTGCCATGAGTATCCGAACCTCTTATTTATCTCCTCCCTCCTTCCATTTCTCTGTTGCCTCTTTCTTAGAACCTGGAGGTGGAGGAAGGAAAGGAGCTGGTTTCCCCCTCCCCCATTTTTGGATTTCCTATTTCATTCTCCCACATACGATCTCAAAGTCTCAATCACCTCCAAGCAAGCACATTTCAATGTCAGGACCAGTCGCAGCACGAGGGCTTTGTCCACAGAACTAGATTTAGAAGGGATCACTCAAATTGGTTAAGTCGTTCAAAGCCTGGATTGTATGAAGACTTTGATGGAAATTGATGCTCTCAGACACCGCCTTTCTCGACACTCGGATGGTCTTCATGAAGAGTTCTGCTCAGTGATCCCTTTGACATCCAAAGGGGCCCTCAGTCCAGGTGAGATAGACCAGGAAGAGAGCCTTTTTAGATAATTCTTTAGAACGCACATGGAAGAGCATGGGGAATAGGCATTTTTAAAAACTACTGTCAGGCATGAAGAATAGAAAGATCCTTCTTGGAATTTGACGACTCATTCATTTGATCAAATTGTACAGTTTTTATGTTCTTTGATCAGATGACACATCTAGAAATTTGCCCTGAGTCAATAGCCATAGACCTGTGCAGATACATGTATGCCCAGAAATGTTCATCATAGAACTGGACTGCACTAGTGAAAAATCGGGAACAATTTGTGTCAAAGATGGGGCTAGCTAATAAATGATGACACATCCACATATTATAATATTATGTAGCCATAAAAAGAGATTTTACAAAGAATATTTAATGATTTGAAGAAATGATCATGAAATATTCAGCAAATAAAAAATATTTCAAGAAAATTCAGTTCAATATGATATCCTCTAATCTGGTCCCCTGTGGCTACTTAAATTTTAATTAATTATAATTAAATAAAATTAAAAATTTAGCTCTTTGGTCATGCAAGGCACATTTCAAGTACTCAATAGTTATCCTATTGGACAGTACAGACATAGAACATCTCCATTATTTGCAGAACCGAGGGCTCTAGTATAAAATACAGAATATGGTTTCATTTTTTCCAACACACACACACACACACACACACACACAGAGAGAGAGAGAGAGAGAGAGAGAGAGAGAGAGAGAGAGAGAGAGAGACTCACATATACACAGAAAGAAAAATATTAGCAGTAAATATACCCAATAATAATTACAATGATCTTAGATTGGTGGGATTAGATAAGAAGTGGACAAGCATTTTCTGTAAAGGGCCTGAGAGTAAACATTTAATACCTTGTTAGCTCATAGTCAGGAACACAACTACTCCACTCTTGCTCTCAGGATGGAAGCAGACATTAGCAGTAAATTAATGAACATGACTATGTTCCAATAAAACTTTATTGGACAGAGACAGGTGCTTAATGTAATTTAGCCTATAAGCCATAAATTGCTCACCCCTGGTCTATGTGATTAAAAGTGATTTTTCCCCTGTACACTTATTAATATTTAAATTTTAAGAATAAATAACTTGTATACCTTTTACTTTAAAATGAAATTATAGAGAAATGTGTATATGTATGTATATAATATAACATTATACATAGTTATATATATATATACTCTATATATAATAATCTGTATCTATATATCTGTATATAATCTATATAAAGATATATACATTATATTTTATATATAAGATCCCCCCATATCTGTGGTTTTACTTTCCAAAGCTTCAATTACTTGCAGTCAGCCATGGTTCAAAAATATCAACTGAAAAATTCCAGAAATAAATGATTTATAAATTTTAAATCTTTTACTTTAGCATATTATAATTGTTCTACTCTGTTATTAGTTACTATTATTAATCTGTTAATGTGCCTATTTAAACTTTAGCATAGGTCTGTATGTATAAAAAACATAGTGAATAAGGGGTTTGGTACCATCCCTGGTTTTTGACAACTACTGGAGTTTTGGAATACTTCCTTGTGAATAAGAGGGAGATGTGTGTGTGTGTGTGTGTGTGTGTGTGTGTGTGTGTGTCTAGACCTGAAAAGTCTGGTACAGATACGTGGAATTCTTTGCCAAGCAATTGTAAGCCATTGAATTATTCCAACCCCCTTTTGCCTGTAATTCCATATAACTCCTTCCTATTCCTGCTCCAGTCTGTCCTGCCTCTCAGAGTTTCCATCCCCACTTGTGGGCACGGGATAAGATTATACTTTCTGGGCTCTTTTGAAGAAGTCCTGCCAAGCAAAAGTGACAGGAGTGATTTCTGAACCTTATCATTTTATCTCATCTATAACCTCAGACTCTCACTTCCCTCTAGGACAGGATTGCAAAGTTCAAAATGGTAGTTGTACCCTAGCAATTTTGGTCCCTAAGTGATTTGTGAACTGAGATCTTTACATGATAGACAGCTATTATGAGTGAGGAATAAAGCTGTGTTGTTTTGAGCCCTTCAGGCTTGGAGTCATTTGTTACTGCAGCATAACCTAGTCTATCCTGACCACTTAGGGTCCTAACTGATAAATACTGTTCCCAAACCCCCAGGATCCACTCTCCAAACTTCATTTTTCCACTAGCCAACCACACCTCTTCTTTCTTTGAAGTCCTTTCCCTTGAATCTGAGCACAAAGCCAGAATATTGTTAAGCGTTACCTGCTGTCATTTCCTCATTTCTTGGCATTGCTCTGCACTTGAACTTCACTACCCTTTTCTCCCCTTTTATATAATAGATTGGAGGTCACACATGTTCCTACTTTGAATAATTCATCCCACAGAATCTCAGTATTTCAGTTAGAACATTTATGTCTTTCATTTTAATATTTTAGCATTTTTGTCCTAAATGTATGACCTTAACTGGTTGCCATGCATTTCATTTCTTCTTGCCTTAAATATTTTAGAAGTTTCAAAGTACAAACATTACTCATAGAGGGCATAACAAAAATGTTCAGTTTTAGTTCTGTATTATTTAATTATAACTGGTTTTCATTAAAATGATTATTTTCCTCCTTCTGATTTCTTTCTGCTTTGGCCCGGGACCCTGGGAATATTGTACTGTTGGTGCTTGGCCGCAGTGCCCGCAGCTGGAAGGTGGATGCGTGGCAACAAGACCTCTGGGCCTGTTTCCATGTTAGGCTACCCAGGCTTTTGGAAAGTTCCAGAGGCCTCAGAAGTCATGGTCAAGAGTGCAGACTGATGAAAGTTTGAACACTAAAGATCATTAATATAGTCTGGATCTCAAATGTCCCCCAAAGTCCCATGGGTTAAAGGCTTGTTCCCCGGGGGGGGGGGGGGGTGTAGCACTATTGGGAAGTAGCAGAACCTTTAAGAGATGGGGCCTAGTGGGAAGTCTTTAGGTCATTGGGGTTGTGCCCTTGAAGGGGATTGTGGAACCCTTTGCCCTTTTTGTTCTTTGGCTTATTATGTAAGCTATTTCAGGCTACCACACATTCCCATGGTGATGTGTTGCCTCACCACAGGCCCAAAGGAATGGAGCCCACAGATTGTGTACTGAAACCTGCAAACCTGAGAACCAAAATAAACCGTTTCTCTTTATAAATTGATTATCTCAGGTATTTTGTTATAGTGACTGAAAACAATCATGTTTTCTTCATCTGTTACCACTACAGAGAATAATAGATCATTTTTTTAAAATTTAATATTTATTTTTATGTGGTGCTGAGGATCAAACCCAGTGCCTCAGGCATGCTAGGCAAGTGCTCTACCTCTTGAGCCACAACCCCAGTCCCTAATAGATCGTGTTTAATGACAATATCTAATATACATTATATATTCAGTGATGACAGGCAATACTTTAAGGGCTTTATATGAACCATTGCTACATCTTTATGGAAGAGGCACTGTTAATTCTCCATCTCACAAATAAGGCAAGTTTGTTATTCAGTTTCTCTAATCCTTAAATAGGGAGGGTTTCTCGAATCCTTCAGGTAGGGAGGTCCTGGATACCATAAGAGTCCGATACAGATAAAGAAGGTAAGTGGCAGGGCACAGGGAGATCTCATCCAGATTCTTGTTCACTCACTTCTTTGATGAGAGCGGACTTTTCCACTCTGCCAGGGTGAGTGTGTGTGGTGGACTTGCCACACTCGGCCTGGGTGAACTGTTGTCAGCTTTCAACGACTACATTAAATAAATGTCATAGCATCACACTTTCTCACGGTAGCTGCTTTTTCTCTCATGTACCTGCACCTTCTCCTCTTTACGGCCCACTCTAACATGTGTCTATAAACCGGTTCCTAGCCTTTCTTCACTTCATGACTTTCTCCTTACTATTTCCTTAAAAAATGCTCTACCAAACCCTAAATCCAATCTTTTATTTCACTGCTTGGGTTCCTTAAAATACGTCCATCATAAAGTAAAAATCCGAATGCAAAGTAAGAGTAAGGAAAAAATATATATTTTCGACTTAGCTTTGCTTTTGTGAACCAGATGGGAAAACACCCGGTATATAGTCAGGCCCTCCTCAATTATAAAATGGCAGCTGCACCCAAGACCCGATCCATCCAGAGTTCTCCCCAAGGGGCCACTCAGCTAAGCATAGCATGTGTCTCATCTGTCTTCTGTCACTACAGCAGAATATCACAGACTGAGTGAATTATAAATAACAGGGTTTCATGATTCTGGAAGCCTGGAAGCCCACGGGTGAGGGGCTGCATCTGGTGAGGGATCTGCTGTTGCATCATAACATGGCCGAAGGCGTCATTTGGTAACAGCTTTTACCATATGAGGGCTCTCACCAATGGGAGTGGAACTCCCCCATTTTATGACTAACTGACTCTTGTGATATTGGCCTTCACCCCTTCACAGAGGCCCAATGACATGACTGCCTTCTACAGATCTCACCCCTTAAAGCTGTTACAATGACAGACGTCAACATGAGCTTGAGAGGGGCCTTCCAACTACAGCCTCACGTGTTGAGTAACTTCATATCTGATGAGCCACAAAGAGGTCACTTCTGCCCAGCATCTCACCTTCTCCTTCTGCTGCCTCACTTCCCATCCTGCATCACAATGGTGGGCAGCCCCCAGGATGAGTGGTCTAATTTCTGCTCAGGATGAATCCCTGGTCTGAAAGAGTCTCCTGGGCTCAGCAAAAGCCTCCTCAAACATGGGATTCCCATTCCAGCTGCTACAGAAATCACGTTCCCTCCGTAGGGTCATACTCAGCCACTTCTCCCTAACTGAGCTGCTTATCACCTGAACTTTGCACAGGTCATACCTATAACACACATGCGTCCTTTAATTTTAAGAAGGTATCCAAAGTAGGAGTCTATAATTCCAACTTAAAGATAATAGAGAATCATTAATGAAGTATCCGTAATTTTGTTAAGATCAGCTTTATGGAGACTGAAAAGTCCCCAGTGCTCATACCGGAAGGATTTCAAGGTCCACTGACACATTGTGCCTTTGGGCACCAACAAGCATCCTGAGCTACACCATCACCAGGTAGATGTTCCTCTCCATACACCACAGGAATCTCTAACCACCTACGGCTCCAACTTACAAGGGAAGAATCAGGAGTCAATATCCTGAAGCCAAGGAATCAGTTCCTTTGTATTTCCTCTTTACTTCTTGACCTTGTAATTCTCCTATTTCCATTTCTTCTTCATCCCAAGTTTGCTGGATTGTTCTCTTTCCCGCCATTTCTGAGGCATAGCCACTGACTTCCTTCATCTAAGTGCCCATCAGAGCCATCTGCCTGCAGGACAAGTGCAGTCTGCTCCTGGGGCGGTGGCTTGGTAGGACTCCAGCCGTAGCTCTGTGTCGTATGATAAATGGATTGCAGCACGGCCAACACGGCGTTCTTGCTCTCTGCTGGCTGGTTGAAAAATTGGTGAGGCTGTGCTGATTGGGGAGACTGAAGGCAGCGATCTGAATCGACTGGTTTCACTGCACTGTACTGAGTCCAATGTCTAAACAGGGCCTGCACCTTCTCTTCTTTACGGCCTTCTTTCACGTCTGTATATAAACCCGTTCCTGTCCTTTCTTCACTTCACAACTCTGTCCTCACTCTTTCCTTAGAGATGCTCTACCACATCCTAGAGCCAATCTTTCATATCACTCTGTAGGTTCCCTAAAATATGCCCTTCGTAAAGTGAAAATATTTATCCAAAGTCAGACTAGAAAACAATATATTTTCAATTTAGCCTTCCTTTGTGAACCAGATGGGAAAACACCAGCTATATTGTCAGGCCTCTGATATAAACAGGGATATCAAATCACAATCCTTGAATACTCCGTTTTTAAAGTGTTCATTTAACTCGTATTTTCATTGTAGCAGTATTAGTCCTGGCTTTCACGATTTGACCTTGAATTATAGTTGTTCTATCACCATTTAGTGATCCCAACCAGCCACTGGGTGCGATCTTGGTTTGTATTTAGTTATCTTCCTAAATATCCACTATTCCTCCTGGACCACAGATTCTCTGAGTCTCACCTACTTGCCACACCAGCTATTTGAGAGAAGAAAGCCTGGAGAGCATAAAAACACTATTTCAGTTCACATAATTACCTATGCCTGTGCAGAATGTTCAGATATGCATAATCTAATTTAAAAATAATGTTTAAAATCATAATTTTCAAGCAACCAAGCTTAATTTGCTCTACAGCGCCATCTAGTGATACTGGATTCTGCACCAAGTGTCCCAGTTCATTGAACTACTCAGAGACAGTGTTTTTCTGTTGGTTTCTAGGCCCTAAATGGACAGCTCTTCTACATTTTTACAAGTTCTCACTAT
The DNA here is from genome assembly GCF_052094955.1 of Ictidomys tridecemlineatus. Lineage (NCBI taxonomy): Eukaryota > Metazoa > Chordata > Mammalia > Rodentia > Sciuridae > Ictidomys > Ictidomys tridecemlineatus. Next base: position 128,396,348 of record NC_135485.1, read on the forward strand.
GCTTAATAAATTGAATATATACGACTGTCAATGAAAGCAAACTCAGTCTAGTACCAAGAGGTACAATACTTCTGTTTCTTATTGAAATTCTTCATCCATATGTATCTTTTACTCTCAAATTGGGTATAATTTCTTCCAGCCCTTTTTTTTTGTCTTCACATCAGGTCATAAATGTCACTTATGACTGTTAACTGTGTGTCAGGTTTTACCTAAGGGGCTTAGTATGTATTGCTTCACTTAATTTTCACACTGACCCAGTGAACTGGTTGATGTTTAGTATCCCTGTTTCACATTGGTGCAAATCAAGGCACAGGTAGCTAATGTCACACAGCTAGGAAATACTTGTCTTTATAACTAAGTGGGGTTTAAAAAAAACTTTGTTTATTCCTCTTTGCAAAATGTGTCACAGGGAATAAGAAAGACTTTCAGGAAGGCCATTAAATTTTTTCAGTAAGTCACAAAATCAAACGTCCTAGGCCTAAAAAGTTAAAAGAAGTTCCTTCTCTCAGGTCAGGTTGGAGAGAGAGCTCCTTCTACAGGTATGAAGGGAGATTTTGTGACAGATCTTTTGTAACTTGGAAGGAAGGTCGTCTCCGGTCCAGGAAAGTAAGCCATCTGTAGCTGTCACCTAAACATTATACTATTTGGCTGTGGCAAGAATAAATGATCAAAGTAGTAAGATTATACCACGAGGGAGATAGAATATGAAAGTGATAAAAATCTGAGAAAATTCAAACCATTTTGATTTGAATTTTGATTGTGCTATACGCTGGTCAAATAGCAGGAAGATGTTTGTAACAGAACTTACAAAATATGCGCTAAAAACCTTTGCGTGTTTTTCTAGAAGTACCTGAGGTTGGTGAGATTGGAACCCATAGACAGTTCCCTTGAGTAAAGAGATATGCTATGGTTTTTGAGAGGGGGTGGTTTATGAGATTTTACGTGGCTTAAATGACACCTTCTTGTAGAATACCTACTTTTCTTTGAACTAACTTCTTGCTAACAGACTTAGCACCTGTCCTCATTATTAATTGATTGCCTCTCAGCTCCAAATCCACCCTTCATCGCCTACTCCGTGAGAATGGAGCTGGACCCTATAATTAGTTCTCCTTTGCCATCGGGCAGGATGCTGTTCTTGTCAGTAGAGAGTGGAGGAGTGGGAAAAGGGAGCTTTTCCTCCTGATTCTGCTCTGTTCTCCTGATTCCTTTGGTGCCCATGACACATCCACTGCAGGGGTTTCTGTAGCACCCAGTGGGTTACAGCACCCAGAGGCCAGCAGCTTCTGCAGAGCCTCTTGAGTAACTGTGCAGTGGATTCCAAGGGTGACACCTTCCTGGGGATGACTTCCCTGACACCTCTGAGGGTGGGTTTCCAGAAAATGTTCCTGGCAGGGATTCTCGGTGGCTTGGCTGCCACCTAATGAGCAGCAACTGCCCCACTCCTATAAGACCCGTTTCTTCCTCGGGGGCTGATCTCAGCCCTTGGAGTAGCACCGGCTGCATATATTGGCTATTCCTATGTTCTGTAGATTTGTTTTTATTTCCTACCAGTCAATCCCTTATTACCCCCATTCTCTATTATAATTAATAATTCTTTACATGAAACATTCCCAGTGGGAATCACTGAATGGTGTTTCTCTCTCATGATGCTGTATCACCATCATGGACGCAGTGAGAGTGTGGGTGGGATAGCAGTCCCTGAACACGGGACATAAACAATCTAATATAGCTATCTGACCACTATCAACAGGAAATCAGAATACTGGTTTTTTTGCACCAGTCTCTTGTGGGTTTGGTTGTTTGCACACCTCCCTCAGCCTGGTCAAATCAGGATGTGCAAACAGAACTGATTCTAGACCTGAAAATCTGAGTCCAGACTTGGGACAGTAGTGACCTTTTTAGGACACAACCTGAGTGTGACATGAGTTGGCTCAGGTTGACTTCTCTAACACCTCTACTTGGGCTCTTGGAATTACAATGCTTAATGCTACTTTGCTCCATCAAAAAAAGATATAAATTTACCAAAATGAAAAATTGTAATGATCCAAGGAAGAACTTATCTTCTGGTTCATTTGCTCTGTGGTCAGCAGGAGAGGTTAGGATAATATGGTGGTTACTGACAATGAACTTAACCTCCTAATGGGTCACAAGCCAGTAGTCATCAATGGGCCGTGAAAACAAGCTGTGGACCTCTCTGAATACTTACTTACCATTCCATTTTATAGATTAAAATTATTTCTCCACTTAAAGCAGTGATATCATTATAGTATTCACCCCCAAAGACTTACCAAATCTGGATCGTGAGGAGCAGGAAATCAAATGTCAGTCAAAAAGACATTTCTCCTTTGAATTTGCAATGCAAACTCCTCTTTAATCTGTTGGTGCTAGTTTCAAATGAAAGAGTCTAAAATAGACCTTGACCATATTAGGTCAAGAACTTGATCTCCAAATCACATTTCTAAACAACTGCCCGGCATTGCTTACATCAAAGTCTCTCTTTTCAGATGCAGAGCAAAGCATTCGGAATACTCTGGAGTCTTGCCGTAATTAAGAATTTTACTGTACATAAGCACCGTGATAAAGAGGAGCATCCATGAATGAAAGAGGCGCTTGCTTTCTGCTCCTCTTCCTTGAGTAGCACCCATCACTGTGGATCACATACCCTTGAAGCTAAAGAAAACTCGCAGACATGCTTTTGATTTCACACAAAAAGAGAAGGACCGTTAAGGGGTCCTACTCACTCTGCTCTGCCAGCCAAAGCGATGAGGCTCAGGTTGTTCCTCAAAACTCTCTGCTGCTTGGTTTCCTTCTGTACCCACTTAGTGAGCTCTCGCAGAGCTGCCAGACTGCGCACATGGTGCTCCTTGAGATGCGTTCACCCATGGAAAGATGGGGTGCTGCCTTAAATGTGTTTTTGTCCCCCAAATGATGCGAGTCGCTTTACCTTATCATTTTAATACAGGAAATTATCTAATGCAGATATTGATCTGCTTCTTAAATTAGATGTGCTTGCTTATCACATGTATTGCTATTGAAGATCAATCCTTTAAGTAACTTGCACAGGCCAGTAAATCCTATTCAGTATGCATGGGTTCTTATTAGTTTCACTCTCTTTATTTCCATGATCTTGAGAGGAATCTCACTGAATAAAACTGTATATTATCTCCACTAGAGACTTTCATTCTCTACAATCTATAACTTGTTTGTATAGTGAAATAAGAATGGGTTCCAATCATAGATTGGGAAATTTTCAGAGACTGGGGACTCTTCTGAGCCATTGGATGACTTTTCTGTTCCTTACTTTGACACCTCTCTTCAGGACCACTGTGTGTGTATGCAGTTGTCCATGAGAATGGTGCTCTCTGAAGTTGTGCAGTGCACAACATACGTGGCAGTCCTGAGTGATTCAGCCTCTTCTCTGCCATTTTCTCTACACCTTCTTCCTTCAGGAGTTAAGTTTAATTATAAGATACTCTGAACATCAGTCTAGAGACATAAACACGGAATTGAAGACTAGTTTGATTTTCAGTAGACATTTTACACAATCTCCAAAGTAACTATGACTTTTACTTTCTTTATACTTTGCTGCTAATATTTTGACATTTGCATTTTTCTTCAACAAATTCTCTAGCATGGAAAAACAACAAAAAGAGGTAGTTATTCTGCTTTTATTTTCTTTTCCTCTATTTCAAATGGCAATTGAAAAATAATAGTTGCTACTATTGATGCAGATGAAGTTTCTGGATTTTCCTCAGCATTCTGATATCTCCATAGCAGGGGTAATTGAAAGCTGACCACCCAAAACTGCCCTCATTTTTTTTTTTGATGTGAAAGTCTGCATAACTATGAATGCATGTATCAGAAGAATTCAAGCAGCAAGCTCTTTCTCAACTTTAGCTAATTTTCTTTCTTTCTTTTTTTTTTTTTAAGAGAGAGTGAGAGAGGAGAGAGAGAGAGAATTTTTTTTTATATATTTTATTTTTTAGTTCTCGGCGGACACAACATCTTTGTTGGTATGTGGTGCTGAGGATCGAACCCGGGCCGCACGCATGCCAGGCGAGCGCACTACCACCTGAGCCACATCCCCAGCCCAACTTTAGCTAATTTTCAGTTTCACTGTAGTAGGATTCTTTTTGAGTCTGTAAGTTGGGAGAGGCTTCGTGTTTACATGAAATTAAACGCACGGCTTTGCCATCTTTCAAAGGCTTGGCCTTTATTCCAAAGCACTTGTGAAATATTGCGTATGGGTATACATGCACATTCCAACATCTGAGACAAGACAGGGGTTAAAAAGCAAAGATAAGACAAATGGAAGACACGCTGCCTCGCTGCCTCTGCCCAGGGCTCTGTCCTCATGTGCCTAAGAAGTTTGAACCAAGGTTGCAAGACAGTACTTGATATGGTAAAGGGTGATAGCATCTGTGGTGTTTTCTGTGCCCCAGGTGCTTTAGATGAGCTGCCCTGGGGTTCATACTACCCCCAAGAGGTGGGTATAGATGGAAGAAGCAGAAAGAAGCAACCTACTTAGATTCATGAACTTACCCAAGGACCTAGAGTTAGTAATTACAGATCTCTATAAAACTCCAGTCCATTCTTTTAAACATTTGTAGGCCTGTTTGTTGTTCCGTTATAAAAATCACAAGCATCAGAAATAGAAAGAGCACAGATGTTCCTTGACTTATGATGGGACTGCATCCCAGTCACCTTATTGTAAATGGAAAATATTGCAAGGAGACGTTCATGGAATACACCTAACCTACCGAGCATGGTAGCCTAGCAACAGAGTACGCTGCCCTGCTGGTCATTCATGCTGGGGATGGTGGGGCTGACCAGGAGCTGTGAGTCCCTGCCTGCTGCTACCCAACATGACATTTGAAGCAAGGTTTCTCCTGAGTGTGCACTGTGTGTGTACTCTCTTCAGATGAAAAGTCCAAAGTATGGACCAGCTGTGTATCAAATCACCGTGTATCCAACACCCACTTAGTAGATGCCACTCTTGTCGAATTTACATCAGATTCTCTCAGCTTCAGAATAAAATGTATCCGACAAAATGAGCCACCTATTTATTCCTGTCTTTCTCCCTTCTCTAAAATCAACCACTATCCTGAAACGGCAGGCATCTTCCCAGTCAGGTGGTCACATTACTCATATATATATTTTCATTTCATATAAATGTATCTATAGAAAATAGAATATACTGCTTACTTTGTATCCTTACATTAATGACGTGATGCTCGTAGGCTTTTTGTAATTTGGTTTTTATAGACAAAATGGTGCTTGTAAGATTGATCCATGTTGACAGAGCACCACCAACGTTCTCTGGTTTGTTCCTTTCAGCTGCTATCGATGATTCCGTAACCACTTCTTCCATTTCCTAACAGTAGCTATCTAGATTTTTGAAAATTTTGACATTAAAAATAACACAGTGATGGATGTTGTCGTCTCTAGAAAATGCTTCTAGAAGTGGAATTCTGGGTCCTAGGGTACATGCATTGCTATGAACTAAATCGTGTCTTTTCTAAAATTCAAATGCTGGAGCCCTAACCCCTCCCCCCCTTGGGACTGTACTTGGAAACAGGGCTTGTATGGAGGTGACTAAGGTTAAATGAGGTCACAAGGACAGAGCTCTGCTCTGACAGGACTCATGGCCTTACAAGAAGAGACAGACCCGGTGAGCTTGCTCCACCCCTGCGCACAGGAGTACAGAGAAAGGACAAGTGAGGACAAAGGGCCATCTGCAAGCTGAGAGGAGAGCTCTCACCAGAAAGCAGACTTTGCTGGAACCTTGATCTTGGACTTCTAGCCTCCAGAACTGTGAGAAAATAAATCTGTTTTCTAAGACACCCGGTCTGTGGCATTCTGCTACGGCAGCCCGAGCAGACTATTACATGCATCTTCAGATCTTTAGACTGCCAAGTTGTTTCCCAAAATGTACTAACTCCCACCCCACCAGCAAAGAAGATAGCTCTTATGACGTCCAAGCCTCCCTAGCGCCTGGCCTGCCCACGACCTTGACACCGTGCCAGGCCAAGGACTCTGATTCCTTGAATTACATCCCCAAGTCAAGATATGCAGGAATTTTGCTGCATAATGATGTGTGGTAATTTTAGCTAAACTCGGAGTCTGAGAGGTGTTTTGAAGGATCTATTTCCAGACTCTTATAGGCACTAATTTTTTCCTGGTTTAACCTCTTCCAAATAAAAATAATAGCCTGAATGGACTTATTACATCTCTAGATAGAGTTCTTCAGAATTTCAGAATTCTTATATATTTTTAATAGGGGATGTTTTAAGCTGTGATTAATTCTGTTATCTAATGAAGTTTTCAAACTTAATTGTTCAGGACATTTTGTTTGAGTTTTTTTTTTTTTTCCTCCAAGTCTTTATCAGATGTGGTCTGAAAAAGTTACTTTAACATATTTTCTCTGCAACAAAAATCTGATTCTCTACTTAAATTCTACTTGCTGTTATGTTACTTAATTTTATTTCATATTTTACTTAAGATTAGTATTGACTTAAGATTAATATTGACTTAACATTGCCTCAATGTAAATTATTCAAAATAACCACTGATAAACAGACATTTCTCAAAAAAGACATGCAAATTGCTATCAAATATATGAAGAAATGTTCAATATCCCTAGAAATAGGAAAATGCAAATCAAAACTACACCGAGATTTCATCTCACTTCAGTTAGATTGGCAATTATCAAGAATATTAGTAAATTTTGGCAAGGCTGTGGGGAAAAGCTTACACTCATCCATCACTGGTGGGACTGCAAATTAGTACAAGCACTTTGGAAAGCAGAATGGAGATTCCTCAAAATACTGAGTCCCAGTGGCTCAGGAGACTGAGACAGGAGGATCTTGAGTTCAAAGCCAGCCTCAGCAACAGTGAGTCTCAGGGAGACTCTATCTGTAAATAAAACACAAAATAGGGCTGGGGATATGGCTCAGTGATCCAGTGCCCCTGAGTTCAATCTCTGGTTACTCCCCTCACCCCCAAATGGACCCAACACATGACTCAGCTATCCCACTCCTCGGTATTTATCCAAAAGAACTAAAATCAGCATACTATAGTAATACAGGCATATCAGAGTTCCTAGCAGCGCAATTCACAATAGTCAAGTTATGGAACCAGCCCAGGTGCCCATCAGTACATGAATGGATTTTTTTAAATGTGGTAGATATGCACTATCGGTTTTTACTCACGAAATCATGGCATTTGCTGATAAATGGATGGAGATGGAGAACATATGCTTAGTGAAATAAACCAGTCTCAGAAAGCCAAGTGTTGACTCTTTACTCTCCCATGCAGAAGCTAGAGCAAAATAAGGGTGAAAAAAGGAGTGAGGGTGGGGAGGATCCATGAGAATGGAAAGAAAGAGGAGGGGGGAATAGGAAAGGGAGGAACTGCAGAATGAAATTGGCCAAATTTTGAATATTATGAATAGACCACAGTGAATTTTACCTTTATGTGTATCTATAAAGCACTAATAAAAATAAATAAGTAGAAGGGAGACCAGTAGGAGCACAGGAAGGGAACAGGGGGAGGGAGGAGGGGAGGGAAAGAGGTCCTGGGCATGGAAATGGAGCCAATTGTATCCCATGCCTGTATGATCATGTCAGAATGAACCCTGCTATTATGTACAACTATAATGCGCTACTAAAAACATTTTAAACAACTAAAAGAGGATTTTCAGGGAAAACGTCTCACAATCTTGACCCTAACTTTACATTAGTGTAATTGTAACATTAAGTAAGAGATGAAGGTTGTTTTTATTCATGGCATTTATTTTTATTATTTTGATGATGGTGTAACTTTTTTTTAAAACCATGGAATAATTTCCTTTAATGTGATAAATTTATAATAAGAATTTTAATAAGCAAAAAAAACCCAAAAAACCAAAAAATGAATGGCCAGCAAGAAACTCCAAGCTGAGTTCACATTTGTAGCTGCCTCTTTGTTCTAATGCAGCCTTCCTGAGAAGAGAACTCTGACTAGGAGTCCTCATTGTTGTGGTCATTCCACAAGATGAACTGGGCAGGTCTCCCCGGGTTCTTTCTGCTGGTGTCATCTCATGCCAGCTCATATAGAATTCTCATCTCCACCTTTACACCCGCCCCCATGTTCACTGCACATTAAGAGCCTTTAATGAAGGGGCCATAACCCACAAAGGCCGGATTTCAGGAGAGATGGCACTGATACGGTCTCCTGGAATCTCTAATATCTAAGCCAAAGGACCACAGATCACTACAAGGGCTCAAGCAAGTAACCTTTCTGTCTCTCCCTCTCCCCGCCCCACCCTGATCCCCTGCTGCCCAGAGCTTTCCTCCACAGGCCCTTCCTGCCTTGATGTTCTGCCTCACCTCACGCCCAGAACAAAGGAGTCCGCTGACCACGGACTGAACCACTGAAACTCTGAGCCCGACTGAACTCTTCCTCCTCCAGAAAGCTGGCTGGCACACAGGGGTTACCTGCCTTTTCCAGTGGGTTGGCGTTGATGGTGTGAGAGAGGTGGCATTATAACTGCTAGCACCTCAGTCCTAACCGAGGCAGCAGCTCCAGCCACCCTGGCTGTCTTGCCTTCTGCCCGGCCAGACTCACGCTGGGGCAAGTGGGGGAACGGGGTACCCTTGAAGAATATCCCTGATGAAGTGGTAAAAAAAAAAAAAAGATTCAACATATTAACTCCAGACCCTGGACTACAGATCCTGGAGAATCTTCTGGGTGAAGAAATGGGAACACAAGAAGCATGGCTGCTTCCCCAAGTGCAAGGGCTGTCTCAAGGCACAGCCAGGAGGGCGTTTGAAGGCAGCTGAATTAACTGCTTTTCCCATACAGCATTATTTTTGCTTGAAAAAAAATGACTCAGACAAACTGTAGTTTTTCTGATGTCTATTTGGCAGAATTTTTTTTTTTAAATGAATGAAGGGATCCTGCCACTTGAATGAAAACAACCAAGAGTTTTTGTGGCCACTGACAAAATTTGAGATTTTAGTGGCAATTAAAATTTGCAAAACCCATATTTGCCATTATGATCCTGACAATTTCCCAATAATTAAGGAGTTTTCAAAACGAGTTTGGTGGGGACACTAATGGATGTCATTCTGGTATTGTACAGCGAGGGGCGTCAGCATCTGGAAGATCTGCATAATTTGGTAGACCAACACTGTTCAAATGGCCAGCGCATGTTGCAAAATCTTAATTAAAAATAGATCTTAATGCAAAAAAATCAGGAACTTTTTATTGACATGGTTTCAGATTCCATATTGCAACTAATCTTTAAACTATCCCTTGTAAAGTTTTGTTATGCTATCAAGGAAGAATATTCACAAATATCTGATAAGGCTATTAAAATACTCTTCTCTTTCCCAACTACATGTCTTGGGGAGTCTTCAACCCCCACAATGTGTAACAACAGACTGAATACAGAAGCATACCTGAGAATCTCATTGTCTTCTCTTGAGTCAGAAATTAAGCACATTGGCAAAAATGTAAAACAAGGTCACTCTTCTCATAATTCTTTTTGTTTTAGAAAATATGTTTTTCATTAAGTGTAATATAAGTTAACAAGTAATGAAGCTAATAATTCTATTTGTAACTGAATTAATAACTACATCATCTACAATTTGTTTTAATTTCCAATAGAGTGGCTATTAATAGATATAACGCATGCAAGCCAAAGCTCTTCGGTGTCCTCAATAATTTTTGAAAATATAAAGGGATTCCAAGATCAAAGACTTTGAAAACCTTTCTATTGAGCCATTATAAATCTATGCAGCTGATTGCTGATCTGAAATGTCAGGTAAAATCTCACCTTTTCATAAGCAAGGTTTTGCACTGTGTCAAGTTCTTGGTGGTGAGCAACAGAAATTAATTCTGCCTACTTCAGAAGGAAAGAAGAATTGGAAAACTACTTGCTAGCTCATAGAATCAAGTGAGCTGGAGGCAAGATGTTGGGTATAGCCAAGATCTCGTCTCAGCCACAGAAGAGTCTTCATGTGATGGCGTGTTACGGGCAGGCAGGTCTGGCTGGACAGAGATGCTGTTCCCGGCAACCGCACCTCCATACATTCTTCCCATAGGCCCTCCACTCCACCATAGCCCATCTCCATAGTCCCCCATCTTCTTGCCCTGCAATCAGCACCTGAGGGGGAGTCATGTCATTGACTGAGCCTCATTTACCCATCTCTACCGCAGTTGCCAGGGAGATGGCGAAAGACACATGTTTTCCCTTCAGGTTCCAAAATGGAAGGGAAGGATTTTCCCTTTGCTTTTTGTGGGATACCCCCCGAAAATAGGCAAAGGATTTTAAATAATACTGGGCATCCCCAAAGAACAACTACCTAAATCTTAACTTATGAAGCACAGGAGAAGCAGTAAAGTCATTGAAGTGTGTAATTTTCATATTTATCAGTTTTATATGAAACAGTAGGAAAAAATAATAGCATCATCTGTAATTTCCTAATATGTCATTAGATGTTATATATGCAACAAACTCCTATGGCTTACTCTTTCTTCCTCAGGGAATGCTATTGAGACATTCCTAGTTTCTTTTGCCGATTTGTTTAATTTATAAAATATCTTCCCTGCTAATACAATATATCAATTGTTTATTATAACAGTTAACAATATTTCATGTGAGGCCCATGTAGGAGAATAAGGAACAACTTGACGGAAAAATGTAAAAAAGACTTTTCTTTTTTCAGATTGTCACAGCCAAAGCAAAGCCCAAATCGGTCTACCCAAACTTGAATAAGGATTGTTTTCTGAATTATGTGGGACACTGCTTCAAATCTCAACCAAAGTAAAGACTTGGGTTGTTTTGATGGTTAATTTTATGTGTCAGCGTGGCTATGTTATGGTTCTCAGATATTTGATCAAATACTTTGAAGCTATTTTGTTGTTGCTTAGACGTGAGTAAATTTAAATCAGTAGACTCTGGGTAAAGCCGATTACATTCCACAACAAGGGTGGGCCCTATATAATCAGTTGAAGACCTAAAGAAAAGGATGGAAGTCCCTAGAGGAAGAAGAAATTCTGCCTCAAGATTGCCTTTAAACCTTCAACTCTTCCCTGGGTCTCCCGGCTGTTGGCCTATCCTGCAGATTTCAAACTTGCGGCCTTCCTAATTCCTGATTAATTTCTTAAAATTGATCTCTCCCTCTATGTACACATCCTTATTGGTTCTGTTTCTCCAGGGGATACCAATACAGTTTGGAAGTCCTACTTACCATAATTTTTCCAACATGCCAAGCTCGTTGCAAAGGATGGACACTTCATAGGATTAACTGAAGAAAATTATGTTCCAAGAGAAAAGTCTAACACTGTACTCTCTAATACAACACCACTAGCCACATGTGGATGCTGGTACTTAAAATGTGGCTGTCCCATGTATTGAAAGGATGATATTTGAATATACTGGATGAAATAGATTAGACTGGTCATGTTAATTTCAAACAGATGACCTTTTTTGTAATGTACCTATTGGAAAAGTTTAAATCACCTGTGTGGCCTCCAATCAGTGCTAATCTAACCCAACTCTCAAACTCTGGGGCTCCACAAGATCTCCTCTGTTTCCTCCCTGCCACTGGCTGCCACGTACTCATTCTGAATGCCATGATTCCTTTGATCTCATTGAGGTCTTTGAGATATGGTTGGTCTAAAAGCAAGGGTGGGTGTAGCCGGATCCAGCTGCCAAGAGACACAGACAACAGGAGCCAGGTATGAGTGGCTGTCCTAACAATGTCAGAACACTGTTATTCAGTCTGTAATCATCAGTCAAAACACCGGTCATGACCATTTGCAGGTCAAGGAACAACCTTGAGGGGAGGCACATTGACCTTGCCAATTTTATTGACTTCATCTGAGGTGTGAAGATTTTATCCTCTGTGCCTCTGGTTATTAAATGAGTTTGGAGTACTTTGCTCTGTCCCAAAGGCATGGTTCTGTTGGAGCAGGGTGTTGAATGCAACCATTTGGATCATGAAAGATACAACTCCAGAGGATGTGCTTGAAGAGATTCTTAAAGGGGTTGCTCATGGATAGTTCAGGTACATTCTCATGTGACTGGCAAACATTCTAACATTTTTTTGGCCAGAATGAAAACCTGAGGGCTATTTAAGGATAGGGCATGTCCTTGTCTTCTTATTTGGGCTGAGGTAGAGAGGACAGTGTGTTCTTTCCCATGTTGAAATGCTGTGGTCCTACTTTGCTAGGGAACCATTCATAAAGCTTCCAGAAATTTCTAATATATGCTGCTGGTTTTCCTATGATGCTTGCAATTTTGTTATTAACACATCACAGTCTTCAACTTATGAATTCTTGGAAATGTAGAAATTTTTTTTTTTATACTAAGACCAAGAAGAATAGAGGAAAGAGATGAGACCAGGGATGGAGATGTGGGTTCAAGTTTTAGCTCTAGAAAAATCACTTAACTCGTCTGTGATTTGTATTCCTTATCCCGTTAAAATGAGAAGTTCATCATCATGTTCTTTGAGGTTTTTTCCCTCTTGCCTCTAATATTTGATGAAGTGGAAGGAATTCAGGGGACTGTCTTTGGAAGTCTACACCATACGATCTTTCTAGCCATTGAAAACGTTAGGCAAGCTCACTTTTGAAGTGTCTTCTAGTTCAAAGATCATTTAACCCTTTTCTGCTCAAGAAAATCAAGTGTATGCCACAAAATGCCATTCTTCACATTCCCTGGCAGAGCGGAAGATGTCTTAAGGCTTTCAATCATTAGGGATAGTACCCGTGGTTCAGCTAGACAGATGGAACTTGTTGATTTGAAATAACCACATTCTCCAATTCCAGGCTGAACTGTGGTTGCACGTGTGCCATCTGGATTTTGCAGAAGGGTCCAGAGTAAATGCAACCTGGTGCCAAACCCTAGGTCCTGCCGAGACCCTAGGTCGTCCGGGTGGACCCAGCACAGTTTTTTCTAGCAATAAAGCAGACAAGCCCAGTTGGAGGGAGATTCTCCGTGGTGGGTTTTAAGCCACCGGGAAATAAAAGATGAACACAGGTCAAGTAGAAATGGGGAGGCCTCCAGCCCAGTTTGGAAGGGAGCCCAGAGATTCTGAAGGAGAGAGCAGCACGGACAGAACTGCAATGGAGTTGGAGACCAAGGTGTGCTGGAGAACTTTTTGCTTAAAAACCTAGCAAAACAAAAATGTCCCTTACTCTTCTGTTTCTAAATGTGGAAATAAAGAGCAACCTGGCTTTGTGTAGTTTCTCAAGTATTCTGAAATTTAATGATTCTAGAAGCTGCTGAAATTTGTGACTAGATGGTGCCAGCATATGCAGAGAGTCACTGCTGAGGTTTGTCATCTTTATGTAGATATATACCATTTTGACCAAAATTGCTGCAAAGCTCAGGAATATCTATATCTTAATCCACTAATTTATCTTAACCCACTTCTTTTATATACAGCAACCGTCGATGATAAGCAGCTCTTTGGGGACACTTGGAAATCCTATATTGACTAGAACTTGGAGACCACAGAATGAATTTAAGATGTGGTGTCGCTTTCCCTATAAATGTCTAGGATTTGTAGTTCTATGTCAAAAGCTTTACATTATTTTAACACTGCCTTGAATTTTGTTTTTTACCTTAACTAATGGAAGCGAAGAAAAGTTGAGAATTTATCTGTTCGGTGAACTAAGAAATTCTGTGTGAGCATTTCATGGTGGTTTTTTCAGTGTTAAAAAAAGATTTTTCCTTTGCACAATACTCAGAGGACAACCGGAGACATGGAGATCTTGCACCTCTATTGTAAATGAATGCAAAATTGGCAAACAAAATTAAACATAAGAGTTAATATTAATGGCTTAATGTTAAAGTGAGACTTTCTTCCCAATAAGGTGTTGCAGCTCTTTAATATTCTTAAATAGACTCATTAACATCGTAATAATAACTAGCAGCTTAGAAGGTAGACTGGGGTCCATACTAATAAAAATGTGAAGATGCTGGAAGAATCACAAATGCAGAAGGAATTGGATTAAAATTCATAAAATCATGACAAACAGAGCAAAGGATGAGATCAATAAAATGAGTTTAATAGTGATAAATATAGAAGAGCCATCAGAAGACAGTAATGATTCAATGTGTGAATTAAGTAGACAGAAAGGGTTAGAAAGTAATACAACAAAGAAAAATATGATCTTATGTGGGGTGAATATTTTAAAAGACTCTACCAAAATGAATTGGGTCCCTGGAGCCTGTGTGAGCCCTTTGTTTTGAGGACTGTGATTTTACACAAATATCCTCTCAGTTCAGATTTGGACTCAGTTCAGATTTCCCCAGTGGGAGAAGGCTTTGGGGGGAAGGTGGAATGGTAGGGTTGATGGAGGTTGGCATGAAAGGATGATGCATTGAGAAGAAAAGCAAACATCAGGGGAACTCATGAGCTTACAAGGGGGAGCACACAGAGAGATGGTAGTATCAGAAGAAGTGGGTTTGATGTACCCTCTCTTCTATGTTTACAAAAGTTGCCACATTGCCCTCACACAGTGTCTTGGTCTGTGTTCTGCTACTACAACAGAATACCAGAGATTGAGTAATTTATAAAGAACAGATTTATTTCTTACTATTCTGAAGACCAGAAAGTCCAAGGTTGAGGGGCCTACATCTGGTGAAGGTTTTCATGCTGCATCATTCCAAGGGAAAAAGCAAGAGGAAGTGTGAGCAAGAGAGCTTGAACTCCCAGCTCCAGGTCCTTTTATAATCAACCTTAATCTATTCATGAGCATGGTATACTCATGACCTAAACACCTCCCATCAGGCCCCACCTCCCTACACTGTTGCATTGAAGATTTAAGTTTCCACCACATGCTTTTGGGACTCATGTTCATACCAAACACATGCTGTGGGTCAGCAGTTTGTAAAGGAAATCCCATATGCTACGTTAACTGTTTGACATGCTGAATGAAGACTTTCAATGAAATTCATTTGTCAAACTCAGGCCATTAATAATCAAAGGGTGAGAAGTTCCTGACTGACTCTCTTTTTGTCCTAACACCCTGTTTATTTAACTTTGTGATTCCCAAGCCTACCTACATCTGATTCAGTGAGGATCCATTTTTCAAATACCAATTCCTGTGCCACCAACGCAAATGTACTGGATCTGGAATGTTTTGGGGACTGGGCCCATACATTTTTTTCTTTCTTCTTACTCTGCCCAGATGATTAAGCTGTAGCCAGGTTTGGGTTCTGATTATGCTGATATTCTTAGCTTTCATTTAGAGGTCTTAGAGTTGTAATTTGTGGTGCTGCTAAATTATTGATTGGATTTATCTCTTTTTTTAAAAAAAAATTTGGTAAATTTTAAAAAATCTTCCCTTTGCCATATGAAAAGTCTATGGAGTATTTAATTTGTTTGCATGAATAGAAATATCAATATGGACAGTATCTATTAATTTGCTGATTGACGAGCATAAGCAGTGATGATAAACAGTTGAAATATGGAGCAGAATTTATCCCTTTCATCACCTTTAATGACTGTTGGCTTCAATCATTTCACTCAGCATGAAATGGAGCTCAGAATTTACTGCTCGCTTCTTGAGGGCTGAGATGCTGGATACCCAAGGGTCTTAGGGAACTGTAATAAATATAAAGTATTTTTCCTAGGCTGATTTCTTACGGCTAGTTTCACTTAAAGGCTCTCATGAAACTGCAACCAAATATTGGTTTTGAAGTACCAAGAACTGACTGATGGGGAAAAAACCCTGTGACAATGACACATAAAAGTTAGGGCAAATCACCTTGACTCACATATAACTCCATTTCCCTTTCCACAAAATGAGGGTAATAGCAATTGGTAACTCTCTATATCATAAGTTAAATTAACAGGGTAATAGCTCTAAACTCACTTGCACAGTGCTGAGCCAAGAGCTCTAGGGGAAGGATGTCATATTAAGAAAGTAGTATATTTTATGTAAGAGAATGTGAGAATATCGAAATTCATAGTTACTAAGCACCTACCATGTGCCATGAACTCTATAAAGCATTGTCCTATGATATTTAATTTGTTAAAATACTTTATTAATAAAACCCTGCATATAGTCATTTAAGGCCTTTTAAAACGGGGGCCAAATTCTTCAGGGAAACCAACATTATTGTATGTAAGTTTCCATGAAGAAATATCTATAGGGATCATACTAGTTTGGCTCGAGCCAATGTATTTGGTCTGAGCTAGTCTCAAGGTCCTTGAAGATAAAAGCACTTGTTTTAGACAGCTTTTTCAACTGCTATGACTAATGGACCCCACCAGCACAGTTACAGAGGAGGAAGAGTTTATTTGAGGACTCACAGTTTCAGAGGTCTTAGCCCATAGAAGGCCGGCTCCATTCCTTAGGGCTGAAGGTGAAGCTGAAGAGCCTGGTGGCAGAGGGTGGCAAAGGGAAACAGAGAGATTCTACTCGCCAGATACAAATATATACACCAAAGCCAAGCCCCAGTGCCCCCCTCCTCCAGCCACACCCCCCCCCCACTTCAGTTTACCACTCAGTTAATCCCTATCAGGGGATTCAATCACTGATTGAGTTAAGACTCTTACAACCCAATCATTTCTCCCCTGAACTGTCTTGCATTGTCTCACACAGTGAGCATTCTGGGTTCACCTCACATCTAGACCATAACAGTACTCTTCTGAGATAAAAATCCTGCAGAACGTTACTTCACTGAATGAACTGTATTATTTTGCTGGAAGATGGGCCACGCTAAATCAAAAGTTCTTAGCATTGACAACAATGTGTTTAGAAGGAAGTCAAGCTGGGGTTGTGGCTCAGAGGTAGAACGCTCGCCTAACATGTGTGAAGCACTGGAGTTCGATCCTCAGCACCACATAAAAATAAAATGAAGATATTGTGTCCACCTATAACTAAAACATATATATATATATATATGAAGGTAGTCAATTTAAGGAACATTGGACATGTCCATTCACAGAAATAAAAGCAGAATCAGAAGTTTCCCTTGACCATTTTGGGCTATAGTGAGGGAAAGAAGCAGAACGATGCATAAGCAAATCATGTCAAGCCTTATGGGAAAATAGAACAGAGAAGGGCCATTGCACACGTATGTGAGCCACAGATTTGAATGCCGTGCTCCGTTTTGAGCCTCAGTGAGAAGGTGGCACTTGAGTAAGTTGGGGGCACTCCCCATGTGAAAATCTTTGAGGAGAACAGTCCTGGCAAAGGGAACAGCTCTAGGTAGATGCTCAGGTAGAAACATGGATAGAGTGGAGCAGGGAAAGCAAAGACCATTGTTGTTAGAAGAGAGTCAGCAAAGGGGAAGGTAACAGGAGGTGATGGCCGCAAAGTGGCAGGAGCTAGACGACCTGAGCTCTGCAGGTCTTTGAAAAGAGTCTGGCTTTCACTCTGAATGAGAGTGAGCCCTTGAACGGAGCAGAAGAGGAGCATCTGACTTAGATTTTAAAAGAAACCCTTCAGTACCTTCAATGAGAACAGACTGCGGAGGGAAGGAGGGGAAAGCGGGAAGACCAGTTAGGAGGCGACTAGAAGCAAGAGGTGCTGGGGGCTTGCGTCAGGAGGGTATTGGAGTGGAGATGGCGGGAAATGACTGCAACCTGGGTACCTTTCAAACCTAGAACCACAGGGCTCCCTGACCGGATGGGTGTCAGATGCAAGAGAACAAGAAAAAAGGAAATGATGACCTCAATGTGTCCCCATCAACCCGAAGGAAGCTCTGGCCATCCACTGAGTAGTGCAAGGGTATGGAGGGAGCAGATGTGGAGATGGGGAACATCTGGAGCACAGTTTGGGTCCCATTGAATTTGAAATGTCTGTTGGCCTTCCAAGTAGAAGTACAGACAGCTACACCATTCTGGAATTTAGGAGAAAGTTCTAGTCTGGAATTTAGGAGAAAGTTCTAGTCTGGATTGGGATTACCAGATAAAATGCACGCACCAAGTGAAATCTGAATTTCAGATAAACAACAAATAACTTATTTCATATATAAGTATCCAAATATATTATAGGATATGATATAAAATAACAATATAATGGCTAAATATTGTTAACACTAATAACAAGAATCATAATAATTGATAATAGTTCTATAAAGTTAGTTGCATGATCCAACCAGTGTTTTGGACACATACTAGAAAGTTAAGTCACCGTTATGCAAAATTCAGATTTCACTGGTTATTCTGTTTTTGTATTTGCTAACTTGGCTAACCTAACAGAGATGGCATTCAGAACAATGAGTAGTCGTGATTATGAAAGAATTGAGTGAGATAGAGATCAATTGTTTAACCTTGGATTACTCTAAGGTCATGAAGAAAAAGAGACCCTGATAAGGAAAACTGATAAAACCTCTCTCAAGATGTGATATTCTAGAAGAGAAAGAAGAGGAGGGTGTGATAATCTTTTTCAGATGCCACCGATTGGCCAGGTATCCTGGGGATTGAGAAATGACCATTGGATTTAGCAACGTGGAGATCATTAGAGGTTCAGTGAGAACAGGTCAGACATGTGAGAGGGTGAATTAATGTGGCTTAAAGAAAGACTGGAAGGAGAAGATTTAGAGACACTGAACACAGAGCAGCTCTTCTGAGAAGTTCTTGTTGAAAAGAAAAGAGAACAGGTGGGAAAAGTGAGTTCAAGAGAAAACTTTTGAAAAAAATGAGGTGCATAATAACCTGTTTGGGTTCTGTGCTGTTCTACACAATAGTAGTCCTCACTCTTTATGTTCCTTAATGTTTTGTTTCATCTCATATCACTAATTCATCTTTGTGTATGTGTGTGGCAGGAACACTTGCTGTGAGATTTACCCTCTTAAAAATCTCAAAGTCTACAAAAATTTTGCGCAATACGTTAACCATAGGCACAGTTTGTACAGCAGATCACGGGAACAAATTCGTCTTACATAAGTGAAACTTCATATCCATTGAACAGTAATTCTCCATTTCCATTTTCGCCCACCTCCTAAAAACCACCATTCTGCTTTCTACTTCTGTGGGTCTGGCTGTGTTAAATGTATCATTTAAACAGAAAGGTGCAGTAGTATTTCACTTGGGTCTGGCTTATTGCGCTTACCGTGATGTCAGCGAGGTTCATTCATGTGGTGTCAAAAGGATTTCCTTCTTCTTTTTTCTTTTAAAGGAGGAATAATATTCCAGTGTATGAACATACCACAAAGAAAAGGTGTCTCTCAGACTCTCATGTGTGTGTCAGAAGGCCTGTAATAGCATAAATTGCCGAGTCCCAGCCTCAGAGCTTCTGATTTTGTAGATTTGGGATGAGACCCAAGAATCTGTATTTCAAACGAGTTCCCAGGAGATAACTGACGCTGTCATTCAGGGGCCATTTTTTGAGAACTATCTAGACTCTGCCCTGCACATAATGTGAACCCAAATCACTTGCTCCAAGACAGGAGCAATGCCAAGTCACTCAGAGATGCCCAACTTCCACCCAGGGGTCTTTCCTCTCCTCTCTGGGATCTGGCTTAAGAATCGTCCCAATGGTGAAGAAGTACAAATTTTATCCAGAAAGAAAAAAGTTCAAAGACCCGCCTAAATATTACAAAATTACAAAAATTAATAGAAACCTCCCATTAGAAAGTAGTAATTTCTTTCAAGTCAAGAATAAGAAAATTATACTGCTTTTGCCAATATTCTTCATCATTATTTGGAAAGATTAGCTACTTAAAAAAGAAAGAAGAAGTATGCACATTGTATAAGGAAAGGTAAACTTAGATATATTTGCATGTGATATGATTATGAACAAAACCCCTAAGATTCTAACACGATAATCCCTATTATGGTTAGAAAGATTAGACAAAGTATTTCAAATAAGGTAAAAAAATCATTAATCTTTCTCAAGATGAATAATAACTAGTCACGGATTAAAATTCATTTTAAACTGTTACACAAAAACAATATATATATATACATATATTTTAAGGATAATATCATATATAGATAACAATAGTTTAAGTGCTCAAGAACTACATACTCTGCCTTTCAGATAATGGCTCTAAAAATAATTAAGATGAAGGAATGTTAACACATTATTTATTCCTTTGTGTGTTGAATTAGGAAATCTCACAGATGTCAAAATGTTAAAGCTGTCATGAGTATGAGGAGACACGTGTTGCCTTGATCTCACGTTCTATGCTTTTCTCCATATTGAAAATACAGTATTTAACAACATAATTTTAAATTTGAAATATCTTGATAAAATGATAATAAAAGAGCAATATGGCTTAAATATTTTAAATAATAAAGCATATGACCTATATAAAAAAAAAACCTTAAAAATATTTCTTAAATTATAGCAACTAAGATAAAATCGGGTAGAGAGACTTGCTCCAGAAAGGTAAGTGCTCACGTCTTATAAAAATTGATCTAAGAGCACCATGTAATTCCCGTTAGAATCACATTGTTATGTCCTGGTCCATTCAGGCTGCCATAACAAGATAGCATACACAGGATCGTCTCTGAATACCAGAAATGTATTTCTCACAGTCCTGGAGGCAGGGACTCAGGAGGCCAGGATCAGGAATCAGGCCTTCGCCTAGTCTAGTGGCCCACTTGAGGTTGAATTCTTGCTGCATTCTCACCTGGCGGAAGAAACAAACAAGGCCCCCTCAGGTGTCTTTGATAAAGGTAGAATCTCACTTATGAGCACTCTGCCCTCGATGGAATCACATTCTAAAAGCCCCACCTCTGAGTACATCACCTTGTGGATTAGGGTTTCACCATAAGAATTTCGCAGGAACACAAATACAAAATGGGAGCTAGACATCCTTCAACAGATGAATGGATAAAAAAAATGTGGCATATGAATACAATGGAATATTACTCAGCCTTAAAGAATAGTGAAATGATTTTATTTGCCATTAAATGAACGGAGCTGGAGAATATCATGCTAAGCAAAATAAGCCAGTCTTAAAAAACCAAATGCTGAATGTTTTCTCTGATATGCAGATGCTAATTTAAAATATGGAGGGGTGGCCAGGAAAAAAAGAGTTATTTTGGATTAGACAGAGGGGAGTGAAGGAAGAGGAGGAGAAATGGGGGTAGGAAGGACAGTAGAATGAATTGGGCATCATGACCCTATGTGCATATATGACTACATGACCGGTGTGATTCTACATCATGTACAACCAGAAGAATGAGAAGTTACACTCCCTTTATGTAGGATGTGTCAAAGTGCATCCTACTGTCATGTATAACTAATTAGAACAAATCAAAAATCTAAAAATGGGATTAAATGAATTTAAATCTCATATGAAAAAATGAATGAATACCCAAGAATTGGCAAAAAATTATACAATGACCATTATCCTAGAGTTATGGAAAAGGAGATTGAATGGATGATTTTTTTTCTGAGAACTTAAATATGGACAGAACACATGGACTTAGAAGGGATACATGAAACAGACCATGCTCTTTGCATAAAATCTGATTGAAATCAAATTATAGTGCTTAATATGATATTAAGTGTCATAATATAAGGCCTTTGAAAGCTGTTAGCTATTAGGTGTGTGTGTGTGTGTGTGTGTATAGTTTCCTTTTCAATCAATGGGAACTTTTCTTAAGATGCTATGGAGCCAAAATATCGAATTACGTTTTAGAATAAGGAGTTGTAGGAATTATGTATAGATTAAAGCTATTTTGGGGGGGATCTTTAGGAAATTCTTTGAGCAGACACACATGTTCCCTCACTTTGTGGAACAAGAATCAGCTAAAAATTAGATGGTCACGTTTCTGTAAATGGCCACCTTTCCCCGTTTTAAAAATGTAGGTTTTAACACGTGGAGAAATATTTTTGGCGTCTTAATTTTAGGAGCCCAGACAGAACCTCACGGGCAGAGAGGTCTGTTTGGAGCCTGCAGAGAAGCTGGACTTCCAGAGGGCTGAGCAGATGAGAGGGGAGCTGTCAGGGCTGTCCAGATGGAAGGGGCAGGAGTAGGTGGAAAGCCCCTAGGCTGGGAGTCTAGTCCGACACCCATGAAAGGAAACAGAGAAGGAAGGGGCACTGGGTGAGAAAAAGCCACACCTTGGTGCAGCCCACTTGTAGGAGAAGGACAGAGCAAAGACTGTCTGTGGAAGAGTCCTTGTTACAGGGATGGCCAGCCACCCATACCACGGCCATTCTGAAATTATTTAAGAAAGCATGGTTTCTGTGAGTATGAGCATGGCACAGGGTCTTCAGGTGGAGACCACCATCTAAATCCAGTCCTCCAAACAGGCTTTCTCTTAAAGGAAGATCAAGTGGCACAAAAACATGGCCACTGCAGTTCCCCCTAGATGTCCCCTTTCTCCACGGTCAGGGAGCAGCTCCCTATGTTACTGTGAGTTTTGTTTCCTGAAGAGAAACTCAGAAGAGGGATGAGCTTCGGTCCCCATTACTGAAGTTGGTTTGGGGATTGCAACTGGTGCCCACTTTCTCACTCCTCCACTCGACTTTAAACGCCCTTCACTCTCAGCTATTACCCCCACGAGTCTTGCAGACTTACCTGGGGATGTGATCCAGACTACATTACTGCAGGGAATCATACCCTTCCCCTAGTCAAGGTTGATATACAAGGGGGCCCTTTCACAGTACAATTGAATAAGGAAATAGCAAGAGGCACCCAAAGGGATCATCGAGTTCGACACATGTGCACACCTATGGCCCTTGTGCAAAGGTATTCTTATCTCCTCTTGCTGGTCAAGATCAATTGCTCCGGCCAAGGTGGTGACTTCTTACTTGCTGGTCTCTGAAGACAAAGAGACCAAGGTTCCCTAGAAGCTGCCTCAATTGGAAACCCCAGCTATGTCCCCCTGGCAAAAATGTACCCCTTTTAAAGACCAGTTGTGTGGCCAGAAAAGGCCTCTGATTTGATGCATAGTTTGCAACTTGAAGGACGACGTCCACTCTTGCAGCACAGTATCTCTGCTGGCACTGAAGTTGAGCCATTAAAGGGTTTTCCAGTGCTTTTCAAGGTTGACTGCTTCTGAATGGTGTGGTTAGGGGTTTAATGATTTGGTCACATGGCCATGGGCTTCCTTTAGTATGGATCTCCTCGTGGATGCTAATGTTGTGTGAAATTCCATGCCTGTGGATCAAGCATTTCATAAGCTCCCCCAAAGAGTGGTGCAGACTGAGCATCTGTATGCAGGAAATGCAAACTTATGCCAGAATAGCTATCCGTTCTGATGAGAGTGAATGACGAGCCCTTCAAAGATGGAAGAGATTCGATAGAGTCCTCTTGTCACTAAATGGCGATTTGGTCTTCTCAACAGATGGTGCCATGTTGCAGGCTGGGTGTTGGTGTCTGTTGCTGGAATATTGGGCCTTCAGAGCCAGCATTAGCTGGATCATGGGAGTTCATGCTGTGGGACCCGTAAGTAGCTCTGCTTCCATGGTTGCTCCATTTGTGTGCCAGTTCTGGGGCAGCCAATGACAAATGCCAGCTGACTTCATCTGACCAAATCATGTCATCTACTTGCTCATTCAGTGTCTCTTCCATAGCAAATGTTTTCTGGAAGGGTCATAACTTCTCCATTTTTCTAAGAGTCACCCAGTCATAAATTTGCCTTATCTCAGGTCCTGGTCAAGGTGTTGAATTCCAATGTCCTAAGACTATGAACTCTTGCTTTCCCAGTCTTACACTCTGGCCTCTTTAATCAAACACTTTCAATATCAAATCCACAGCATCTGCCATTCTTTGGGGGCTAATACCTCCACTTTCCTTGGGACATAATCTTCCCTTATCAGACCCAGCATATCCTTAGCAAGGTTTGCTGGAATCTTACCCTACTTACCCACGTGATACCAGGTAAAGTCGTATCCTGAGGGGACACTGGTATTGAAGGAATGAGACCTCTGCAGTGTCCTCCATTTGGGCAAAATTATAGAGGTGGCATGGACAGGTCAGGGCTCAGAGGACTCTAATGTTAATGTGGTGTGAAACTCCATGTCTGTGGATCAAGCATTTCATAAGCTCCCAAAGAGCTTATGAGTGTGCATAGCCACAGGGCTCAGGGGACGATCACCCAGATGTCTCGACTCCTTGTTTCAGAACCCCAGGTTTTCTCAATCAGAGCCCTGGCCGTCACCTAGCAGACCTGCCTTGCTTGACCATTCAGTCGTCTTTGTAGCTCTGTGACCCTGTTAAGTGCTGTCTATCTTGGCTGTGCTCACTTTCCCCTGCTGAAGATAAGGGGTGCATTGCAAGCTACCAAAAAGGACCTTGGGTTTCCATGCTGAGTTATTTGTTTTTAAACTCAGTAAAGTAACATTTGCACACAGTAACATATAGATGGACAGTTTGGTCACTTTTGACAAATGTAAGCAGTAATGACCACAATTGAGATAGAGACCACAGCCATCCACTCTGAAAAATTCCCTCCTCGTGCGCTTTTGCAATCCATCTTCTCCTCCCTGACCCCAACCCCTGGCAACCACCGATCGGTTTTAATCCTGTGACTTTTTTAAAAGTATCATAATATGGAATCATAAATGAAATCTTTTGCATCTGGCTTTTCTCACTTTAATGCATCTGAGATTCACTCACAGTATTGCCTGTATCCAGTGTTCATTCCTTTAGACGGTTAATAGTACTCCATCGTTTGGCTAGATCACGATTTGTTTATCCATTCCCCATCAGGCATTTGATTCGTTCCAGTTTTTAGTGCTTAGGTATAAAACTGATATCAACTTTCACATACAGGTGTTTATGTGAAACGGTTTTCATTTCTCCCGGGCAAATAGCTACGAGGGGAATTGTTGGATTCTATGATAATGTGTACGTTCCAGTTTATTTTTAAAAATTGGCAAACTATTTAACAAAGTACCATTTTGCATCCCCAGTCTAGGAGGAGAGTTACAGTTGTTACACATCTTTGTGAAGACTTTGTATTGTTGTACTGTAAATTTTAGCCAGTAGAGGTATAATCATAGGTATGCCAGTACATTCTATCAAGTATCTTTCTTTGTGCCTTTTGGCCACACATATTTTGGAGTGGGATTTAATCCACCTTATTTTTTAAAGTGACAGTTTTATCTTTCACACATTGTATTTAGTGGCCCTTTCCCATAATCCCTCCACAGGTCATAGAACAATTTGGAGGGAATAAAATCCCTCCAAGACCATTGTCCTTGTACACCTTGTTCCCCTCATAACTTTTGAAGGCTTGATTTCCCAGGTCTTGGCCAATGAAGCAATTAGGCCACCACCTTGCACCAAAGGTTACCCAGGCCACCCACCCCACTCAAGATGGGCTCTTCCAGGAGCAGTTGAGAGAAGAGACTCAGCAAATACAGATCAAGGAGGGACTTGGGGAGAGTGTGGAAATATCCAGGGAGAATTTTGTTGGCCTCTACTCCCTGGATTATATGGTAGTCCCCCTTATCTTTGGTTTTTCTGCCTAGGGTTTTGTAACCCATAGTTGACTTCAGTCTGAAAATATTAAATGGAAAATTCCAGAAATAGATAACTCATAGATTTTAAAATAATTTATTATAATATATTGTTATATTTGTTCTATCTTTTTAATGATTGTTGCTATTAATCTCTTACTGTGCCTAATTTATAAATTAAACTTTATCTTAGGTATACATAAGGTTTATAAAGGAAAAACATGGTATATAGAGAGTTTGGTACTATCTTTGCTCTGGGGCATCCATTGGGGGTCTTGAAACATATCTCCCAAGGATTACGGGGGACTATTGTGCAATATGGACCTTCTCCTCTTCCTCCCCACTAAGTCCCTTGTCACTTCGGTATGGCTTGGTCAGGAGGTGACAGAGTGATCAGCCCTGCTCCAAGCTCAGAGAAGGAAAGTCTTACAGTTTTACATGAAACTAACTTTGACCCCATTTTACAGTTAAAAAGAAAGAAAGAAAGAAAGAAAAAGCACACACACAAAAGTACCAATCCTTTAAACTCATATCTTTAAATAAAACAGTATTCTAGTCTTTCCCATGTCTGACTCATCCTTCACCCAGCTACCAAATATATCTTCCTAAAATATTTCTCTGCACACATTTTCTCTTGACTAACCTGTTACCAGGACTCAAGCTCCCATCTAGCTCTCCAAACACGTCTACTATTCTTCTATACAAACCATCTGCTCCCGGTCTCCCCTTCACGTGTCTCCCCCGCTCTGCCTTTGCTTACAGCATGTCTATCGCTGAAGTCTTGCTCCCCGGAGTCAGCCAATAGATATGTTAGGTTTGCCTCACATTGTCTCTTAATTTTTTAGAGTGATCGTCAACATTTTTAAAAAACCACAAATTTTACAACAAAATTTGCATTTCTCGCTTTTTCTGAAAAAACACTGAAAGATGTGATAAGACAGGGACCTCCCCTGGTGGTACCCATCTGTTGGGCCGTCACCCCAGCCTGGCCCATTTGGTGATTGCCCTAACAAACGTTTGAGTTTTCAACCACCGATCTGCCTGCTTGAATACACTTGTGGTTTCTCTCTCCTTCCTTTCAGCTCACCTCCCTGGCTGATCTTGCTTTTCCTTTCTGATTTCTGTTCCCTCCTCTGCATGTACTTGCTATTCACCCCACTTCTCTTTTAATTGAGATTCCCCAGAATTTTGTTTGTCTTTGTGTCCTCTCGGATTCCTTGAGAGTGGACCCAGTGTCAAGCACTTAGTGCCCCATCCTTAGTAGAGGAATAATAAAAATTTGTGTATCATGCTGCCTCCAACTAATGTATATATTGTTTGTGATTTGGGAGGTTGCTGTAAATCCAGCTAGAAACTGCTTAAGCAGAAAACAAGGACTTCTTGGCTTGTGAACTAGAAAGGCAAGGCAGCAGTTGGAGACAGACCAAACCAGGAACTTGAAGGCAGTCAGTTCTTGATTTCTCTCCCACGGATCTTTCTTGATCTTGTCCTCAGATTTCTCTGGGTCTGAGTCCCTACTGTCTAGTACCTACTGTGGGTAGGATTTTTCACTCCAAAGGAGACATACCTGATGGCTGCTCTGGGGTTGCATTTGCAGAACCCTCTTTCTCTATTCAATTCAAAAAAAAAATTTCCAGGATAGGACTCAGATTGGCCTGTTCTCATCCTGCTGGTAACAGGAGATGGGATACTAGTATAGATAATTCCCAAAGTGAAAACAAAAGGGATGTGTCTTAGTCCATTTTCTATTGCTGTAACAAAATATCTGAAACTTGGAAATTTAAAAAGAATAGAAGTTGGTCTGGGGTTTTGGCATGTGTGAGACACTGGCTTCAGTTCTCAGCACCACATATAAATAAACAAGTAAATAAATAAATGAGTATCCATCAACAACTAATAAAGTATTTAAAAAATAAATAAAAAGTTTATTCTGCTCATGGTTCTGGAGGCTGGGAACTCCAAAAGACTGGCCAAGGTATCTGCCAGGTATCTAGTGAGGGTCTCCTTACTGCATCATAACATGGTGGAGGACTTCACAAGGTAAGACCAAGCTCACTTGGGTCTCTCCTCTTCTTATACAGTCACTAATGCCATCATAGGAGCCCCACCCTTATGACCTCATTTAATTATAATCCTCCCAAAGTCCCTGCCTCCAAATGAATTGGGAGATTAAGTTTCTAATACATGAGAGACACATTCAAACCACAGCAAGGTGTATTTCCTAGAAGAAAGGAGTAGTGTGCGCAGACCAGGCTACAATATGTCAACAGGGCGATAGCACCTTGAAGATAATTTCCCTTGTCTTACCTCTATGAGCAATTATACCACGTACCTATCAGGTAGATTAAGTATGAGTCGTGATTTTCTTTGTGGTACTGGGGATTGAATTCAGGGTGTTCTACTCCTCAGCCTTTTTTTTTTTTTTTTTTTTTTTGAGAGAGAGAAAGAGAATTTTTGTTTGTTTGTTTTGGGTGGACACAACATCTTTATTTTATTTTCCTGTGGTGCTGAGGATCATACCCAGCGCCCCGAGCATGCCAGGTGAATGCGTTACCGCTTGAGCCACATCCCCAGCCCTCCTCAGCCCTTTTTATTTTTTATTTTAAGAAAAATAAAGGCCTTGCTAAGTGGCTTAAGACCTTGCTAAATTGCTAAGGCTAGCCTTGAACTTGCAATCTTCCTGCTTCAGCCTCCTGAGTAGCTAGGATTACAGGTTTGCCCTACCAAAACTGGTTTCATTCGTGATTTTCTTTTCTATTTTGGTATGGAGATTTTTTTTTTCATTTGCTTTCATTTCTTATTCTAGTTTAATATTAGAAAATAAATTCATGTACTTAAGGGTTTTTTTTTAAAAAAATTTATAAGTCTTTTAATTAAAAACAACAACAAAGCATCTTCTCTCCATCCTGATTTCTGTTCCCAGAAAGAACCATTTTCAAATCTTTTAGTGGTCACTTTGGTATTTATCTTTATATTCTTAAGTGGTACTGCTCCGTAGTTTTATCTTGATTTTAAACATTTAGACATGATTTTTACCTTCCTTATCTGAAGCTGAGGCTCCCGGGTCTCCTTCCTACAGTCTCTCCCTCACACACTGTATCTCTTCTTACCTTTTGCTAATAAAGTTATCACATAATTTGTGGTTATACCATCTTATGTCTATGAAAACATTTTTAAAGTTGAAGAACACTGGGATTGTGTTTTATCTTTTCTTGTCCACTTGTTTTATTTCCTACAGAAATGCAACCCACGGGTTTTCTCTATTATTCTCACTTATCACCCCCAGACACTATACAACCGCCTCTGGCTCTTTAACATGGTCAAACGCACCAGGCAGTCTCTCA
The DNA here is from genome assembly GCF_052094955.1 of Ictidomys tridecemlineatus. Taxonomy (NCBI): domain Eukaryota; kingdom Metazoa; phylum Chordata; class Mammalia; order Rodentia; family Sciuridae; genus Ictidomys; species Ictidomys tridecemlineatus. The sequence goes on from NC_135485.1 coordinate 128,425,072, forward strand.
GTAACATTCCCCCTCTTCAATGTGCTCTTCTTGGAGCTCTCTGTCCTCTTTCTAGGTGGCCTGCGCAGCTTAGCCCATTACTTCCTGGCCCCGTCACCTTGGGGATTCCCAAGGGCGCTCTGGTGTTGGATGCCTAGTTTCCTCTTTCTCAGGTTATTATGTCATGTTGATGGAGCACATCCTCCAAGAACTTCTTGGGAAAGAAATAGGGAGGAAATCTGTTGAGGTCTTGCATGCCTGGGAACATCTTTTCTACCCTCAAACTTGATCAATTTTCTAGATACACAGAGAATCGTAGGTTAGAAATATTTTCCTGTACAGTTCTTGCAGGCATCACTATTGCGTCTCTCAATGCATAAGAAAAGACCTCAAGGGAGCGAGGGAGTGGGCTATAGAGGGAAAAGCATTCCAGAACGTGATTTTCCAGTGCAAAGAGCCCACGGGGAGAAGGGCTGGAGTGGGCGTGGATTCTCAAGGACCTGCGGGGCCAGGGAGCTGTGGGGGCAGGGGGAGGTGATTGGCAGAGAGCAGGAGGTGTCAGTGGCCAGATCCCATCAGGCTTTGGAGATTGCTCTAAGGATCTAGCTTTCATCCTGAATAAGCTGGGGGACGCGATGAAGGATTATGAGCCGAGAAATGTCATGATCTGAATTATATGTTTAAAGGATCATACCGGCTGCTGTGTGGAGAGTCGACGGCCCGGGCCAAGGGCAGAAGCAGGTAGGGGAGACTGCAGTACCCAGGCAATGACAGGCTTGTGCCCAGCCAGTGGGGTTCCAGTTAGTGGCATAGAAATTGTTGAAAAGTGCTCAGTTTCTGGTTAGGTCTTGAATGTGGTACCAACAGGGTATGCTGCCGATTGTAAGGCAAATGATGTTGATGTGGGATAAAGGAAGACAGGAGTCCAATGGAACACGGATGTTTTTACCCTGAATGAATAGAAGGAAGGAGTTGTTTTGTGAAATGGAAGTGTCTGGAGGAAGGGCAGGAACTCAGTTTGGAATGCATCAGTTTGAGACGTTAATGGGACATCTGTGTGGAGATCTCAAGTCAGCAGCTATACACCTGGATTTAAGGGGAGAGGCTTAAGCTGGGGGATGACTTTGAAATCATTAGTCTATAAGTAATGACAAATGGGTGAGAAGAGAAAGGAAATGAATGAATATAGAAAAGAGGTCTGAAAACTGAGACCCGAGGCATATCGATCTTTATTAGATCTGTATTATTTATTATCACTTATTAGATTTTTATTACATCAGGGAGACAGGACAGAATCCACTCGGGAGGCTGAAGAGTGGTCAGAGATGTGGAAAGACAGTCAGGAGACAGTTTCAAGAAATGAGTGGTCAACTACAGACTGGTTAAGAAGCTGAAGACTGAGATTTAGCAACCTGGAGGTCCCCCGTAGTTTGCTTAGCTCTGCGTGTGAGAGTAAAAACGCAACTTGAGCGCATTCAAGAGGAAGTGAGGAGAGACGCTAGAGCCGAGAAACAAAGACAAACCTTGAAATTTTGTCCCAAAGGGGAGCAGAGAGAGAGAAGGAAGAAATTTTCATTTGTTTAAATGGAAGATATGACAGCGCAGTTGCTTGCTGGTGAGAATGATCCAAGAGAAGCAGGGAAAATGATAAGAGAAGAAAGCAGGACAATTCCTGGAACTTGCAAGCAAGGAGATGGAATCAAGGCTCCAAGAAGAGGGAGCGTCATAGCTCAGAGGATGGACCGTGTGTGTGCAGAGCAGGCAGAATAGACCAACAGATGTGGCGGGGATTAGCAGAGGTACTTTTCAGATCGCTTTTATTTTCTTAGTGAATTAGGAGATAAGAACATTAATTTTAAAGATATGGTAGGAGGAGATGCAAAATAGTCCTTTAGGAAAGGAAACAAGCTAGGAGAATAGGACCGTGACTAGACTACAAAAATGTAGGGGCCCTGTTGAGCAGCACAAAGGGCTCATGGGAGTAAGTGATAGTGAATCCAAAGAAGTAGAATCAGATTAACTAATGTTCCGTCCCAGAGGAGCTGAAATATTTTAGGAGCTGAGATGCTGTTTTAGTCAGCTTTTTCACTGCTGTGACCAGAAGACCCGACCAGAACAATTTTAAGGGAGGAAAAGTTTATTTGAGGGCTCCTGGTTTCAGAGGTCTCAGTCCATAGACAGCAGGATCCATTCCTTGGGGGTCAAGGTGAAGAGTGTGCCAGAGGGAAGCCGCTCGCATGATGATCAGAAGCTGGCCAGATGCAGAATATATACCCCAAAGCCGCACCCCCAATGCCCACCTCCTCCAGCCACACCCTATCAGCCTTCAGTTACCACTCAGTTAATCCCATCAGGGGATTAATTCACTGGTTGGCTTAACCCAGTCATTTCACTTATACACCTTCTTGCATTGTCTCCCACACGAGCTCTCGTGGGACACATCCAAACCGTAACAGATGCTAAGAGAATGAAAGAGCAAAATCGGGGGTTGGGGGGGTCAGTTGTCATCAGAAATGGGGAAGCTTGAAGTCAAGATTGTCAAGTTCATACCAATGCAGAGTTGGCAGGAAAAATGGTGAAAATTAAATCATCAAAGGAAAGGAAGTCGAGGAGTTGACGGATCAGGATTTTAGAAGAAAGATCTACATAGTTATTGAACTACCAAGAAAGCATTCTGTGGGGATGCATTAGGGACCTCTACAAGAACAGAACCAACAGGATATAAATATTTTTTCACATATATTATGATTATAAAAGGAGGATTTATTACATTGGCTTACATAACTCGAAGCTGGAGAGTCCCACAATGGCTGTCTGCAGGCTGGAGAGCTAAAGAAAGTAGTAGCTGCTTGTTCCAAAAAACTGGAGCCTCAGAATAAGAGGAAAAATTGATGCAGCTGCAGTCCAGGATGGAAGACCTGGAAACTCCTGGAGAGTCACTGGTTAGAGACGGCTTTGGAAGAGCAAAGGAGCTGGAATCCGATGTCCTCAGGCAATCTCAGCCTCCATAGAAACACCCTCAAGAAGAAGTGGCTGGGATCTGCTGCTGCCTCCTCCTTCTTCCACCTTTTAGTTCCATGCAGGTCCCAACCTATTGGCCTGTGCTGCCCACATATAGGGTGGTTCCCCTCTCCATTTGCTGTCTCAAACACCAATCATTCCTAGAAACACCGGCATTGCCACACCCACAAGCCTCTCTATTTTAGCATCTCTTAATTCAATCAAGTTGACAATTCAGATTAACCAACACAGAGGTCATCAGTACTGGACAAAGTCACTGGAGGTCAGAAGTTGCTTCTTGTATTCATTGTACTAGTGCCCATGAGTCTGTCACTCTGGAGACCCATATTCCTCAGCTTTGGAAAAGTTGGGGTTTTTTTGTTTTTTCTTAAACCAATTCTTTACTAATTTTTTCTTCTTTTTTTAACACTTTCTTTTTCTTAAAGTTCCTTTAGTGAACTATAGGTCTCCTGGTTTCATTCTCTAATTTATTTGATTCTCCTATTTTTCTGTCTCTGTCTTTTGTTTAGCTTCACGAAGACTTGTTTTCCAGTCCTTTTGTTGAATCAATTATTTCTGTTATCCTATTTTTATTTTCTAAGAAACACTTCTTATTCTGTAAATGATCCTTTTCTCCTTTACCAGCATCATCTTATTGCATGTGTGCAATATTTTATCTCATATTTCTGAGATCGTTAATATAACTTTTAATAAGTCTTTTCATTGCTCTATCTTTTTTTAGTCTGATATAGATTTTTTGTTTGTATCTTTACATTTTATGATAGAGACTTTCATCATATGTCTGACAATACTTGATTGTTGTTCACATTTAAAAGTGAATCGCTAAAACAGTTGAGGGAAAGTATCATGTATATTTGCAAAGTTTGTCAGTTGCTACTATCTACCATGAAGCAACCAGTCAGGCATCTGGTCATTTCACTGGGAAACTTTTGAACATCAGTATATAAGTCTTTTCTCTGGCCAGTTGGTTTTGCCAGAGAAGACTCGTAAAAGGCCTTGTCTAGGGAATACAGAGGGTGCCCTGTCATCCAAGTGAGGAAAGGAGGATGGGGACTCACTAATCAACACGGCATACAGTTTTGATTCAGTCCTCCTTTTTCAGCTTTACTCCCATCTTCTACCATACCTGGTATCCTTGAGTCTGAAGACTGTCTGATTCCATTTTCCTTCTGTTTCCTTCTGGCCTGTTGGGGGCACAGAAGTGGAAAGGAACTCTGAGTTAATTTGGTATCTCTTTGTATCAACTCCACCCTGCACATCTTCCCTACAGAAGTGTAGCAGTCAGTTTTCAGTTACTATAACAAATACCTGAGATAATTGGCAGATGGTGAAAAGGACTTCTTTTGTTTCACTATCCAGAGGTTCCAGTCCATGATGCATTGGCCCCCATTGCTTTTAGACCTACGGTGATGCAGCACATCATAGTGGGAGTGTGCAATGGAGCAAAATGACTCACCTCATGGCCAGAGAGCAAGAGAGAAAGAGGAAGAAACCATATTCCCACTGTCCTCTCCAAGGTCACGCCCCCAGTGACCTAAAACTTCCCGCCAGGCCTCACCTCTTAAATGTTCCACCACAAGCCTTTACTACATAGACCTTTGGGGGACTTTTGAGATCTAAACTACAGCAAGAAGTAACAAGTGTTTCCAGTTTTTGAGCCTCTCTAGGATTTTTTAGTGGGGATGCTTTTGCTTCCGGTAGTTCCCACAGCAAAGCAAACTTTCTTGCTGCTCTGTTAACTTCGTTACCACCCATCCGTCTGCCTTCTGTCTTCCAACATTTTGCTGCTAGCTCTTATCTGCTGTTGCCTCTTCTGTTCTCTTTACCCTTCCAGATTTTATAAATTTCTTTTTAATCCCTTTTCCATCATTACAGAGAGACTTTGGGATGGAATTGTGATCAACACATGTATTCAGTCCCTAATGTCGAAGAGGAACTTTCTCCTTATTTCTTTATATGAATTACCAAATAGTTGGTATAGAAGATGCTCTTGAAGCCCTAACCCATCGTGCCTTGATCAACTTCTGAGTTGACCTGCAGCTGCTGGGAACACCTCCTAAGGAGGCTAATAGCATCCTAATTCAAGCCCCTGCCTCTTTCTGCTTCTCTCTGAGGATTTTCTTTTCCTGTACTAAAGAGCTTGCTCGAACCTTACACAAGGTATCCTGGAATTCCTGTGAACTGAACTCCTCTGAGTTCATACAGACTGGGAATCAGTGGCTCAATGGCCAACTCACACTTTGGTGGGACTATTGACGTAACCCAAACAGCTCTTCAGAGGTCCCCTGTGGACTTTGGTCTTCAAATTGCCCATAGTAGCAACCCATTCATTCAGTGGGTTTTCTATTTTTTCTTCTCTTGTTTTCCACTCTGTCTCATTTTTCCTTCCCAGGATTCTCTCCAAGATAAACTTCTTATATTGAAGGTCTTTTTGTCTCTAGGTCAGATTTTGGAAGAACTTAAACTAAGACAACTAATGGACCTATAAAGTATATTATAGGAAGTAGCCCCATAAAGTATTTTCTGGATGGTCTGGAGGCAACAAAGACCCCATTGGTGGTAGTGGTAAAGTGGCAGTGACCCTATCACCTTGAGGTGTCACAATTTCTAAGAATTCCACCCACATTGTATTTGGACGGGAAAAAAAGTAAAGGAGAATCTTGGCTTGTGCAATAGAGCTAATGCCTGTTAAAGATATGGGGACTGGAGTGATCATAGGAATTGGAGAGTTGTCTGGTTCTTGTCAATTGCTCTAGACGAATTGGGGAAAGAAAGAAATGGGTTTACATCACCCAACTCACACTTTGGAACATAGTAATGAATGGCAGCAGCCCTTTTTGGAAGCATCTAAAGACATCTCCATTTCCTGCAACCAGAGGGCAGATGGTTCTGAAAACCAAGCCCAGGGGTTCACTGTAAGAGCAACAGAACCACAGAGCAGAGGAAGGCACAGTCTAGGCAGGCCTCCTAGGCACAAGTCAAAGAAAACGCACTGAGAACACTGGAATGTGGGCATCTGGGTAGATTAACTAGAGAACCTTGAATAATTTTTTCCCTGAATCATCTAGCCTAGCTGAAGAATCCTTCACCCTGTAAGATGAAGAGAACAGCATCCCCACATCTTGGAACTGTACCGAGTCCTCCTCTGAAGCACATGCCTCACAGATCACACTCACCACCTCAAGGTCGGCTGCTACCCATCTTCATGCCTCTGTTCTGAAAACTAGGAACTAGTCTCAGCCTAGCCTGATCAAGTGAGCAGAGTTCCTACTGTGAGAGATGTGACAGAGGGCATTTTCTAAAGGTGGCTGCCACAATATTCCTCATCCCAACTGCTCTTCTCCAAAGCAACTTTGCCATTCTCCTACCAGGTGAGCAATGTGTCTGATTCCCTTCCCCTTGAGTCTAGGCTGGACTTACTTGCTGTGATCAATCGTGTACAGCCAAAACGATCCTGTGTTTTAGTCAGTTTATTATTGTTGTTGTTGTTGTTGTTGCTGTGACCAAAATACTCTACAAAACAACTTGGAGGAGGGGAAAGTTTATATGGGGCTCAGTTTCAACAGTCTCAGTCCATAGACAGCAGACTCCAGTGCATAGACAGCAGAATAACACCCAATGTGAGGCAGCACATCAGGGTGGAAGAGCATAGCCCAGGGAAGCTGCTCCCCTCATGGCAGCAAGAAAGCAGGTGCGAGGCAGAAGGGGCCACAGGGAGAACAATCTTTCCAGGGCTTGCTAGCAACCCACCTCCTCTAGCCACACCCCACCTCCCTTCAGCTATCACCAGTCAGTCCATTCAAACTAGGATGGACTGATCAGGTTATAGCTATCACAATCCAATCATTTCACCTCTGACTATTCCTGCATTAATTGGAGGACGTATCACATCCAAACCATAACAAAAAGTGATAGAGATTCTGCCTTGTGCAGGGGAACATTTGCCTCTGTAGGCCTGAGCTACCATGTCAGAATTTGGCTTACCCTGAGGCTGCCATGCTGTAAGAAAGACAATCCGCACGAGGAGCAAGAACACTGGTTGCTCTCACAAGGTACCTCAAGTGCTCCCAGATGCTCACTCCATCTTTCTCACGTGAAAGCTGGCTGCTTTTGTAACTGCCTCCTACTAACTGCCCAAGGCTATTGTTTTGGTAAATACCTTCTCTTTATCATTCACCACCTGGTCCTAGGAATATGTTAATGCTCCTTCTATTACAATACATTCTACAGGAACCTTGTTCACCTTGTCATTCTGTAGTACACCATCCTGACCCAATACATTATGACAGAATGATAGTTGGGCTTGATTGTTAGAAGGTAGAAAGTATGCTGGTTGCTTTAGTAAAACATTTCATGCCAGAAGATGAGAGATATGCCCTATGAAGTTTCTGGAGCCTGCCACACCAGGAAATGCTTTAGGGGCCCAGCAATCGAGAGATATGTTGAGACATCCTATCTAAAAAATGTTTTGCATTTACCATCACTAAGAAAGAGACACATGAAGTAGTGAGCTACTTCAAATTCTTGAGGACAACAACAACAAAAAAAACCTTACAAATAAAACTACCCTTGAGAATACTGCTGTCATCTATTTATCAGAAAACCATTGGTTTTGAGGGTCTGAGAGAGTACATGAGCAATCATCATCAGTGTCACCTTAGGGGTAACACCTTGTGGGCTTGAGTCATGATCCTCACATTTAAGATGTGTATGGAACCAATGGTCACTAGATATAGCTGCTCTTTAAGGCATGTCCTCAATATTTAGAATATGTGAGAATGGTGATTAAAGCATGCAAGAAAGATTAAATCACTACATTCCCAGCGACCCATTAGTGGATACTGTGTTATTCATTTAGGCTCTTCCCATTTAAAGACCCCGATCTCAGGGTATGTGAGTGTGGAGAGAGGGCATTTCCACCAGGGATACAGCATCTATATCAATGGCTTCAACTGATGATGTGTGTATATCCTCATGTTGACAGATGGGTAGGAAAAAAATGGGAGTTAGTATACCAGCAGGGACAACTGACTTGGATTATCTCGAGGAGTTCAAGTTGCTGCTTTATCACTGAGATGGGAAGGAAGATGCAGCCTGGAGTGACGAACTTGGGAGATCCACTGAGGTACCCCCGAGTGCTCCTGTGTCTGCTGGTAACAGAGTAAGGAAAATTTAATCAACCCCAGTCTGACAAAGGAGAGGTCATCAAGGCTCAATCTCTCAGAGCAAGCAATTTAGACTAGTGGATGTGCTGGCCAGGGACAAGGAAAGATCTAGAATGGTAGGTAGAAGAGAGCCATGAGGAGTATAGATGAGAGCCTTGGGAGCAGCTGTTGCAATGAGGATTTTGACTTGCTCCACGTATTCTGGTATTTTCGGTCTTGCTGTCTTTTGTTTTTGTAAAGATTGCAGCCATCCATAAGATGTCAGCAACATAGTAAAATCAAGGTGGGCCCCAGAGTGATGTCAGAGGAAGAGAGAGGCTGGAGGGTAGGGAGATGGGCCCCTGGGAAGAGCACAAATAGCACCTGAGGATATTTACTGAGAAACTTACAAAAAGATTATTTTTAAAATCAGGACCTGTGTGACTGGGGTCCGTGCCTCTCCAAAGAAAGGAAAAATGCCTGATTGATATTCTGATTGGACTGAAGGCTTCATGACCACCCCATGGACACTGGATGTCTCACCCAGGATTGGGCAGGGGGTAGACTTCCTTAAGCCTATAGATCTGCATACACCCCTAGACAGTAGCACCCTTTGGTATCCCTCTCTTGGTCTCTTCTCTCCTTGGGAGCTCTGCTTTCTCTCTATTACTCTAATAAATCCCGTTACTTTGCTCTCACTCTTGTGCCTGTGAATTTTATTCTTCAAATTCATAAGACAAAGAACCCAACCCCACACTCCACACTACAAGAGGATGTGAACAGGGCAAGGAGTAAACATGATAGTTGCTACTGATAACCTGTTCCTGACCCTAGGGGTACCTGTGGAAACATTTCTCTACATGCTGATGGCTTTCTAGCCTGAGTGCCGTAACTCTCTGCTTCTCTTGAAGCCCTTCTTGGTCCACAGTTAGGACAGCCTGGAGGTGATGCCTATTAAATGCCCCCCAAGGTCAACCCTTAACCAATGAGGTCCCAGAGTCAGAAGGTAAGTGCTCCAGCGTCCCCATCCCTCGGTGGATTAGCTCTGAGACGGGTTCTACATATTTTCTCAGAGGATCCCAAGCAGAAGACAGACTTAGTTACCCAACAAAGTACAACCTGCTCATTGATGCACGCTTTTATATTTTTTTCCACTTTTCTTTTTTCCTTCCCTCCTTTTTCCTACTCTATCCCATCAACTTCCCAGATCATCAAATAAACTCCATATCTCTAATCAAATTCATATCTTGGTTTGCATTTTGGAGAACCCATATGAGCATGGTAAGTTCTCATTATAAATTTTCTTATCTACGCTTGTTTGTTCTTTGCTACCAATATTGCTCATAATTTTGCTGAGAAAAAATAGTGCAGCATCAGTTGGTAGGCTTAAACGATACCTCTGTGTAGTAATGGTAAAAATGTGAAGAAAAGTTTTGAGAGTTATTTTCATTAGTTTATAAAGAATAAAAACATTGAACTTTTTAAAAAATGCAGTAATATATTCTAAAGCCATATGGAGCAGAATACTTTATTAACTATAGAAGTAGTGGGCAAGGGCTGTCAACTATCCAGTGATTATTTTAAAATTGCTGTCATTGGCCAACTCCTATGATTAATGAAATCAACATTTTCATGATGTGGGTAAAATTAAATGTAAATCCAATTTAATAGGTACACTTTTTTTTTTCCTTTAAAAGTTGTTGAGCTATCTAGGTTATTTGGCCCTCCAATTAACTTCCATTTGTTGAAACCCTTCGCAGCCACAGAAACATACTTGCATGCAGACACACATTGCTTTGTATTTCAAACATTTTCAAAGTGTGGCTCTATGGATTCGTGCATTTTAACTTGGGCATTGCATACAGATTGCCTTTGGAATACAGCTCACAAAGCGGTCCACACTGAGGGCAAGGCTACAGTAGTTCTTTCTTTGTCTCCTGAACGTGCTAGGAAATCCTCCAGGAGTGCTGTGACTAAGTCAAATTTAGAAAGGCCTCCTCCTTGACAGCGAGGAAAATATCAGTAGTGTCCAGAAAAGGCCAGAAGCGGTCAAAAAATCAGGAACAAACAAGCTTTGCTCATTTCAAACCATATAAATATTTGTTGAATAAATCCCGTTTTCCCTTTTGATGGAATGTTAGTTTCTGAGTCCAAGTGATGTCCAGATTCCTCCTTCCCATAGGCCTATTGAATATTCAAATGTCTTCCATGGCGTATTTGCCCTGGTACACAGTCCTTGTTGACTCTCCATTGTTTTTGTCTACCTAGGACTGCTTATTCCTCTTCTGACAGTCATTGCCTGGCTTTCTCGGGGGGAACTGTTATTTCTCCATTTCTATCACGTGGTGGTAGTGCAAAGTTCTAATTATAGACCCCTGACCTCTCGGTTCCTGTCACAGGGACAAGGATGTGGACAGTCCCCATGCATCACGAACCGTGGGTACTGACTGCTCCCAGAGGCTATTAAAACTAAACCAATTAGAGGGCTTCTCTGGGGCTTCAATGTGGAGCTAGGAAGAGAAGGGGAGAGCTCGTTCCCTCCTAGTGATGATGCCTGAAATAGCTATGTGAGTCCACTGCGTGGAGGAAGCTGGTGTCAAGAATGAGGGCAAACCGCAGAGATGCAGGACACCAAGTATGAAGTCCTCAGTTCTGGAGTTGGAGGTCCCCGCTCTGCCCTCCCTGCTGTCTTCTGGGGCTTGACGGTTCCACTCTTTTGCTTTCTGAGCTCCTCCAAGGAATATCTGATTGGCGTGGTTTGGGGTCACGTGACTGCCCTTCCCTAGGCCATAAGGCAGGGCACCCACTTTAGTCGGCCAAAGATCTTATCCTGCAGGAAATGGTAATTCTCCAAGTCAGATCAGATCCTGTGGGTAAGAGGAATGTGCACTAAGAAGCCAGGTAACCAGGGCGCCCACTGCAGAGCTTCCCGGGCTTCCAATGGAACTAAACTGAATACGACTGATATTGGATGCTCCCCAGAGGACACTCACCCACAATATGCAAATAAATGGATTTCTCTTTCAATTTTCATTTAGCCTTAAATAGTAGTCCTGGAATCTTTTCTTCTCTCGTTTTAGTCTTTTTTTGGGGGGAGGGTGGGAATTATTTTTTCTCAATACTAGAGTGCTGGCCTGGCTCGCGTGAGGCCCTGAATTCAATCCTCAGCACCACGTATAAATAAATGTATAAAATAAAAGATCCATTGACAATTTTTAAAATATATATATATATATATATCTTTTTTAAAAAACCTCAAAAGGAAATTTTCTTTAAAAAATTACTTTATTGGATCTATCTTTTCCAACGTGGAAAGGTGTGCTGTTAAGGGAAAACAAGCAAATTACAGAATAGGATGAAATCTTATTTTGATAAAATATTTAAAAATACAGGCGCAGCTGTAGATATACGAAAGAAAGAAAGAAATCCATCACGAATGTGACAGCAGTGTGGTAGTAGAATCATGGCCCCTCCAACGGTCCACATCTGAATCCTGGGAACCCGTGAATGTGTTTCCACACGTTGGCTAAAGGAGCTTTGCAGGCAGAGAAAACCAAGGATCTTGAAGTGAGTTTAGCCTGGCTTATCCAGGGGGCCCATGGAGGCCTGAGAGTGCAGGTCAAAGAGGGAGGGAGATAGACGCAGCCTGAGAAAGAGTCCACTGCCATCGCTGGCTTGGAGGGTGGACAGGAGCCCCAGCTAGGGAGCCCAGGCTGCCTCCGAAGCTGGAAGGACCAGGAACCTGAGAAAGGAATTCCTTCCTCCCAGTCAGCACCTGAGCTGGATCCACTAGGATCCTCACCTTTCAGATTTCTGATCTCTAAGACCAAAAGATAATACATCTGGTGTGTAGGGGTGTGTGTGTGTGTGTGTGTGTGTGTGTGTGTGTGTGTGTGTGTGTGTTTAAGCCCCTAAGTTTGTGGTAATCTGTTATAGCATCAATAGAAAACATGCACACAATTACTCTTGGGATGGGTTGTTTGTTTGTTTGTTTGTTTGTTTGTTTAGGGGAGAGAAGTGAGAAGGGAGATTAAGGGACATTAATACTTCCAAACCAGGAACTTTTGCACAAATATATTACCTGTGTACTAAAGATTAATATATACTTTAAATGATGTTGTGCACATTAGCCATACAAAAACTAATTTTTTAAAAAACTCCCCTAAATTTGCTAAAGTTATTAGTTTTCTAACGAGGGAGGACTTTCTATTTAATGTTCCTAGATTTTTTTTAAAAAAAAATTACACATACAGGAAATTTGTGTCATTTAAGATATATGTCTAGCTGCATAAATACGTAGATGTGTGCGATGTTATGTGCTAATGTACTCACATATTTATTTATTTATTTGAACAAGATTAGTATTTCTTTTTATCTCGTGTAACTTGAGGATAAGAAATACAGAGGAAGGAGACACAGGGCTAGTTGAAGTTTTCTCAGATTCCTTTTAATTCTGTTCTGCCATCTGTATACATGGTTTCCATTCTCAAGGTGGCCTCATGACTGCAAGATGACCACAGGAGCTCCAGCCATGGTATCTGTGTTCTGGGTAAAAAGAAAGAACGAATACAAATAAGCACAATCTAGATGAGTCATCCCCTTTTAAAGAACATTTTAAATTTGTGCTGGCAATTACCTAACCACATAGCCACCTCTGTCCATAGGGAGGCTAGGAAATGTAGATTTTTCAGCTGGGCACATTGCCACCCCCAACAAAATCAAGGTTCTCTTAGTGAGGAAGAAGCAAAGAAATTGATTTTGGTTGAACAATTAGCAGCCTGGCTACAGTGACAACCAAATTATAAAGCAAAGGCCTTTGTAACTATGTCTTTAATGATAAACACAATGCCATAATGAACATTCTTTTATTGTTCAAGGCAATATAAATAAGCACACATATATCTTATAACTGTTCAAAGCTAACCCCTAAAGAGAAAAAAAAAGCAATAAAAATTAAAAACCTAAAAACAATACGTTGCATTATGAATTGGTTTTTATAGAACATCGACTCAGTAAATTTAGTTTGGGTTATTTATTTTTTTTAAAGATCCTAGTTTTAAGATGAACTTCAGAAGGGATATGAACTACACCCTCTTTGAAATTGTATGCATAATTTATGTGTCTGAACTTTTTTTTTTTTCCTGATTAGATGTTATGTAGAGCCTCAAAGGAATTGGTGACTGGAAAAAAAAAAAAAAAAGGTTAATAACCTTGGATTTAGGTGTTAGGCCTGTTTGGAAAATGCCAAATATAAATCTAGCTGAACTCAGAGATGAATTGGGGGTTTCGCTGTCCTACAAATATTCTCAGGCCAGGAGAAATTCCAGGATGTGCGACACTGTCTGATGCAGTGGAGAGGTGCAGGCCACAGCTGGAGCCCAGGGGCTGGTCAAAGAAACACATTAAATAGCAAAAGGCAGAGGCTTTTGGCCTTTGAAGGAGTAGAAACTGACTCTGTGCATTAACAGCCCCACAGACTGAGCCACGGGGCTGTCCCTGGAGTAATTGAAATCCTAGAGAGGGCAGTGTTTCATTTTGAGTCTGAGAAGTAAGAAAAGAACAACATGGACCATCTGTTTTGACATCTCTACAAACAGAGATATTTGGCATATAGTATTAAAACTGTTTATCGAGTTCCTAATGCGGATGATTAACAAATAGGAGCCTCGTGGACTGTGTTACCCTGTGGATATGGGGGGGGAGGGGCGGCCTTTAATCTGTCAATCTCGTGAATCTACCAACACAGGTTTAAGAGGACTTAGAGACTGGGGTAATAGGGCAGAGTAAATCTGATTATTTTGTCAAAAAGGCCTCAAAAGAAAAAAAATGTGGTGTCGCTGCAGCATCATGGTTGTCTGGCTTTGTAGATAGCTGGGACTTTGACAGGGGAAAGGGCAATTTCAGGGCTCCACTGGGGGTGTCTGTCCCCTCCTGTCCCCTGTTCCTCTTGTGGAGGAACAACAGAGTGTCTGCTCTGGAGGTCTCCAGAGTGGGGCGTGCGTGTCCCCCTCACAGTACTCTCCACACCCTCATTGGGGTGCAAGAAAAAAAATATTAAAACATTTAAATTTATCTGAAGAACAGGGAAATACGCACTACAAATAGTCAACATATGGACTGACAGCTGGTGCCAACTCTAGGTAAAGATGTCGGGGTCAGTCCTCACTGTAGGGGACATTTCCCTGGGGGTGCAGGGGCTTCCCCGCTTGGAGAGACCGGCCATGGCATTCCCATGTCCCTCCCCCACTCTTCTAGGGTCTCAGGACACATTGTCACTTACCTCTGCCAGGTTACGTGGGCTGATAGGTCAAGGTGTCCAACTGATGGAAACCAACCCTCACAAAATATGCACATGGCTGTCAAAGATGGCAGAAAATAAGAAAACCCTCTTGTGATGGAAGATTTTCTTAAAGCAAGCAAAATGGAACCGGGTAAGATCAGAGCCTGAGTCTGTGCCCAGACCAAGTTTTTTTCACAGAACAATGACAGGGCAGCTGGTTCAAACTGACAAAATATTGCTCTCACCAAAGTAAAAATATTCAGAAGACTACCGTAAATAGGGAAGTCTATTCTGCTATCACACACATAAATCTCAAACTAGGTATGTCTATCAAGCTTATATTGTGTTTTAAAAATGTCTTTTTCAACTCTGACAGCCACTAAAACCAATGACAAAACAAAATCGACCGAAAAACAGACCTTTGAATTGCTGTAATCACAAACATGAAACTACAACTTTTAAAAATAGTGAAGGACAGCCAGCCATATGGCACTGGTTAAAATAGCACGTTTAAGAAAAGATATATGCCACAAATAAAGATTCATAAATATTTTTATTGTTGCTTATTTCAAGTTTGACTCATCCTTTCAACATACCTATTTTATGTTATGTTTGATGCATATGATATATTAGTGCAGCCGTGCATGTATATAACAAAATACAAATATACGTACTCGAGAGTTGCTACCTCAAAATTTTATTTACTATGCGTCTGTAAAATAAAGTGTTTAGAAACCACTGCTCAAGATAACGCTGTGTGGTTGTGATCTGCTCTTTAGAGGATGCAATCCTTGGCGATTTGGTGATCCTCCTGGATAACTGTGTTAGTAAGATTTTAGTCACTGTGATAAAATACCTGTCAATCAACCTAAAAGGAGGAAATATTTCTTTTGGCTTAGGGTTTCAGAGCTTTCAGCCCATGATCCCTTGGCTCTATTGTTTGGGGACCTGGGACAAGGCGGCACACCATGGCGCGCATGGTGAAGCAAATCTGCTCACTCTATGGTGACTAGGAAGCAAACTGAGTGTCAGGAAACGTTCCAACATTCCCTTTAAGGGTACACCTCCAGTGACCTAACTTCCTTCCACCAGGCCCCACTGCTAAAGGTTCTGCATTCTCCCAGCAGGGCCAAGGCTGGCCATCAAGCCTTTAACACAGGGCCTTTGGGGGACACCTAAGATCCAAGCCATAACAGTGACTTAATACCTGAACCTAATTACGCTGTCATCTCCCCCTCCCTCCTGCTCTCACAGCAGTGGGCCCTGGAGGGGGTTGTCTAAAACGTTGACTAATCACCCTTTCTTCTTGCATCGTAGTTACTGGAGTAGACATGTCATCGTCCCTAGGGACTTGAAGGAAAGCTCACTGGGAGCAGCCATGAGGTCGGAGTCGCCACTTGGCTCAATTCCTTATCCCACAGCAATTAGCATCTAGAAAAAGTCCAATAAAATTACACTTAGGAGTTATAAAAAAAAATTAGTATGTGGCAGTTATAAAAAATGAGTATGTGTCCAGAAGTTCCTTGGGACTAATGATCACGGTGGGAAATTTCATAATGTGGCAAATCATTGAGGTAAACTGGGTCTTACCCGGAGCACAGGGTCTCTGTGTAAGAGGTGCTTCCTCTCATCCTCTGATTTTATGGGCTACTGTTTACTCAGAAGGATGCTTATTTCTGCAGAGAAACAAAATGCTGATATATCTAGCTGTTATTTGTGGCTTGGAGATGCCTGGCTTATTTTCATGTGTTTCCCTATTGAATTACTGGGTAAGGCACAATGTTTCGTGTTGTTCTCACCTTGATGCTTAAACATATGTTCATGTGAAACAAATATAACCTCACAGTTTGGTTTACGTATGTAATATTTATGTAATATAATTTAGCTAAGTGTAATGTAGATATATAGATTTTTTTAAAATAAACTTCGATGGCAGATAACCTCACTGTTCAAAATAACCCTAATAGCTCAATTATTTATAAACTATGCGATAAATTCTAATGAGCTCCTTAAGAGTAGGAAATAAATAGAATTTCATCTTATGTGTTGGCCTAACGATAGTTTAACTCCAGACATATATCTGATTTTCAGTCTCTCTCTCTTTCTGTCTCTCTCTTCTGCTCTCATTTGTCAAAAATATTTTAATATAATCTCTCTGCTTAGAACAGGCACATAGTTTCCCCTGGTTCCTCAATCACTTCTCCACTCATAACCCCATAGCTAGTAAAAATTTAAAATTTTCCATTTGCTTTTGCAAGAAAGTCAGTGAAAATTTGGTAATAATTTTGGGGCAATTTCCACCCTACTAAATTATGAAATATAAGTGGGCTATGAGGCTCAATAAAGAGATATGTTCTTTCATAGTTTCTGTACCAATTTGCCCACATTTGGAGATACCACACAGCAACTTGTTTTTGACCTGCCAAAGAAATGCTAACATGGATGGAGACTGAGCTGCCCTTCTATGAATATAGCCCCACTGCCTGCCAGGTATAAGCTGTGTACCTTTTTTCAGAAATAAAAAATGAGGCTGGATGCTGTGGTGCACACCTGTAATCCCAGCAGCTCGGGAGGCCGAAGCGAGAGGATTGTGAGTTCAAAGCCAGCCTCAGCAATTTAGTGAGGCTGTAAGGAACTTAGCAAGATCCTGTCTTGAAATAAAATCTAAAAAAGATTGGGGATATGGCTCGGTTGTAAGTGCCCTTGAGTTCCATCTCTGGTGCCAAAAAGAAAAAGAAATGGGGTGAGCTATGCCATCCACAGTCATGCACTAAGAGTATCTAGGGTAGCGTTTTGCACACAAGAAGTATCTTGGTTCATGGATGATACCCATGAGAATGAGATGGAAATTCCTATTCTCTGGCAGGTCAGGTGGGTTATACAGAGTCAGGCTACCACAGGTAGGACCCTCTGGAAAACAGGTGTCTCTGTTCACATGGAAATGATCTAAGCCTTAGGTCTGTCTCAAGTTACGCAGCAAAACAAAAATCGGTCTGCAAAACTGGAAAGAATTTTTGATAGTGATTTTAGTTGTGAGGGTGCTGTTCAGCAGAGGGTCCTGATGAAGAAAGGAATTCTGTCCACCAGGATCACAGAATGGAGAGCACACTGGTCATTAAAGAAGCCATCCAGCCTCTCTTTGAAAAGAATGCCAAGCAATGCTACGTATGTCCTGGCTTTCTGAGCACCAGAGAATGATACAAATGAAGGATATTAAGCAAACAAGTAAAAACCAGTCTTCTTGCCTTGCTCAGTGTCAACGCACTGCAAGTTTTCTATAATGGTTAAATTTATGATAATAAAAAGAATACATTCTCATTGTACGACATTTGGAAACTATGGGGAAGAACATGTCAATTATGCTTAATCTCACAATTTGCTTATTCTAGCAACAAATGTACAAAATCATGTCTTACTAGGAGCATTAAGAGTCACTCTTCAGTGATGTTAGTTCCTACCTGATTTATTCCCCAACTTTTTCTCAACACACTTTAGATAATAATTTTAAAAATCAGATTTTTTTCACAGTTCTGGATCTTCCTTTTCACTTATATAACAAATCTTTTCCCAAATTATCAAATACTATTCCAAGCTCGCTCTCTCTCTCTCTCTCTCTCTCTCTCTCTCTCTCTCTCTCTCTCTGTTTTTTCTTTCTTTCTTTCTTTCTTTTGTACTGGGGATTGAACTCGGGGGCACTCAAGCACTGAGCCACATCCCCAGCCCTATTTTGTATTTTATTTAGAGACAGGATCTCACTGAGTTGCTTAGTGCCTCGCTGTTACTGAGGCTGGCTTTGAACTCCCCATCCTCCTGTCTCAGCCTCCCTAGCTGCTGGGATCACAGACGTGTGCCACCATGCCCAGCTCCAAGCTCTCTCTTTAACAGCTGCATAATATCACTCACTTGAATTTATTCTCATTTATTAGATCATTCTACTTGGGTCATATGAAATTTAAAATTTTTCATTTTGCAAATAATGCAGTTACATAGTATCCTTGGGCCTCACACCTGATTATGTGTGGAACATTTTCCTAGAATTTGGCTTGCTGGATCAAAAGCTTTGAACATTTTGAAGGCTCTAGATACACAATACTCAATTGCTTTCTTGAAAGACTTAAAAGTTTTAATTCTGCCCTAATGAGTGCCTGTCAGTCACACAGCAAGACCCCATTCTTCAAAACAATGAGTATTCTCATTCAAATGTATATATACACATTTTAACATAGAGTAGCACACTCTATGTACATAAATAATGTATATAAATATAAAATGTGTATATATAATGTATATATATGTATATATGTGTATATATACACATACACACACACTTTTTTTTGCCAACTGAGTCAAAATGGGTTTTCTTATAGTTCTTAACTGATAAAGAAAATCAAACTTTTTTCAAATAATAATTTTTCTTTATTAAATTATGTACAATGCTAATATTTTTTTCTCAGCATGATAGTTTAATATTCTTCAGGAAAGATCTTTTCTCATTGCATTCTGAGATCTAGCCCCTCCTTACGGCTGAAGGAGGTGGGCTGGAGAAGAGGCTGGGAGTGGAGACCAAGTCCTCTCACTTGGACCTGCCCTGAACAAGGTCTGACCTACAGCAAATGTTTTGACATCTCTGGGCTTCAGTTTCCTCCTCTGTAAACAGAAGGAACTTCATCAAGGTCCCTTCTAGTCCTATAAGTGGGGTGTTATCGGTCCGTAGTTTCAGAGCTTTCTTTGCTCTGCTGATTGTGATCAGCTTGGCAGGGAGTGTTAGTGGATCCACATCATCTGCAACTTGCTTCCTCACTCCCAGCCCAGGGCTCTGCCACTTGCCACCTGTGAGCCAATCACTTTTTAGTTTCCCCGATCTGTAAAGGGAAACCAAGTTTTCCAGGTTTCTAGTAAGAACTGCAAGCAATAATAAAAACAGAAGTGTTTCGGTTGTCATATGCCAAGCCTATCTATACCTACCTGCTCACACACTCTGAAGTTGCCTCTTGAAAGCATTTAGTTTTCATAAATGTCCATACACATAAAAGGGAAATTTTTTTTTCTCGCCCACTTGCATGCACCTTTCAAACTAGGGTCAAGCTTCCAGTGCTCCAAAGAGAAAGAGGCCCAGAGAGAATGTGAATAGAAGCGAAAGAAACTAAACCGTTGTGTCTGTGCTTCTCAGCATGGAGCCTCAAGAGATAAATGCAAATTTCTAAGATAATTTAGAGTACACTTGATTTCACACACACACACACACATATATGTATATATATATATATATATATATATACACATACACATACATGTCTTACATATATGCTTCATATACATATGACACACAAACATACACACAGCCACGTGTTTGCATCCTTTCCATGAACATATGGGAATGAGAGGAGAAAATATGATCAGAAAAATGTAAACCACTTTCCTTTAATTCTTGCCTTTAATTTTTGTTCTTTAGAACTTGCAGATTTGACAGGCTCTGTTTTTAAAACTATCTATGGTATATTTATATTGATTTGCATAAACAACCTCAGTTTGTCAGCAGAGTGTACTTCACACCGCAGGTAAGTATAGCACTGTTCTGAGCACTGAGAGTACAGAATATGGACCAGACACTGGCTTACCGTTGAGGGGAGACAAGACGAATAAACATGTAATTACCTAAATGTGTACATAAATACAGCTCTTGATGAAAGAGTGGACAGACGCCAGGAGGGGCTTCTTGCCGGGGCTGGTGATGATTGCACTTTCCTTCCCTGTGCTAGCTTAGCATTTTTCTTTCTGAATCTTGGGACTGGGATTGTGTCTTGTAGGGGCATTAATTTGACTTGCATATCACATGAGGCTAAGCAAACGGTCATTAATACAAACACTATTTAAAAACTAGCCAGAGATATCTCTCCACAAAATAGACCAGGCTTTTCTCTCTGCAAAAAGAAAAATAGTGCTTGGGGAAATATTTCTGGACCGAGTTCAGCTCACACACACATACAAAATAGATCCAGAACTCTCCTAGAATTCGTGGATATTCTAGGCAAAGAAACCCGGATGCAGCCAAGGCCCCACCCTCCATGGTAGGAACTGGGAGTAGAATATGACCTGTGTTCTGGGGCTCCTATTTGCTTTTCTGCTCAACCTCACCACCCATGACAGGCTTCATTTCCCCCAGGGAACACGTAGCGTGACATTTCCAAGCACTTTACATGTATTAGCACACTTGATCCTCATATGAATCCCCTCTGGTAAGTACTGAATCTCACCCCCATTTGTCAGATGTGGAAACTGAGGCCCCCAAGAGGTTAACTGACTGTCTTGAGGGGCTGGAATCCAGCCCCAAGCCGTCTGGCTCCGTGGCCTACATTCTTAACTATAAAAGTTGCACTGTCTCAGCTGGATGGCGAACTTTATGCATCTGAGCAGCCAAGGGGATGTGGGTGGAGTGGGGAGAGAAAGGAAGGGCTTTCAAAGTTACCCTGACATTTGGCCAAGAACTTGAAAAGAGAAAAAAAAAAAAAAAAAAAAAGGAAGGGGGAAGCCCAGGTTAGTTGTGAGAGGCTCGGAAGAAGTGGAAGAACAGGAAATGGAAGAAAGAGGCCAAGAGAGATCACCTTTGCCCTGGTAGGCTCCTTGGCAACCAGACCTAATGGCCTGCGGCTGCAGTTCAGGAACTGGGTGTCTGGTTTTTTTTTTTAGCACCAGCATCTAACTTCTCTGGGTCCCGGCTGACTCCTTCTGCAGCCTCCCAACCACAGGCCTCTTAAAACTGATGGGGGGAGAGAATACCGCTCACTGATTTAGGTTAAGGAGCTACCCAAATAAAAGCATTAGCCCAGGGGTAAGATTAAATTCCTGGCCCCAAATGGCAATTTTCAGAAGGTGTCCTTTACCATATGTAAATGGGAAACAAGATAACCGCCGTGGGAGGTGGCAATAAATGCAAAGTGCTGGGGAGACTGGGGTCTCTCTGGAGAGTTCTGTGACACACAGACAAACCGTACCTCCAGCAACACTTTTCCCTGTGACCTTGGATCTTAACTTTGGCTCTGCTCTTGGATGACCACAGAACGGGAATGAGATGGTAAGCTTTTGTCGGCTAGGGGGAATTGCCCCGCTCAAGAACTTGGTATCCGGAAGGAAAAATGAGATTGTTCTTCAAGAGCTAAACAACAAAATCGATATATATTGTAGGCAGCAGAGACGTGCAAAGTCATCCTGTTAAACATAGTAATCTGATTGAGGATAATAACACAGCTAGAGGAATAATAGCCCATTTAGGGTAGGATTGGATGCCATGGGAGAAGAGAAAGGAGAAAAAGCAAAATTTGCATTCCTTACAGGTTTTGAGGGCTTGCTAAGTACCACACTAGGGAATGAATGAATTCTACCCCTGCCTCCTTGGGTTCTAGGGCAGGTTGAAAAAGTCCACCCAAGGACAGCTCAGGAAAAGAAGTCACCTTGGAGGAGGACATCCAGGATTCCAAGCCTTGGACGGAGCTTGCCCTTTGGGGGAAATGCATGGGGCAGGCCAATCAGGTTGGTCCTACCCTATCTTCAGTTTGCATATCAAAAGCTATCGCTTTGGCATCTGGCCCAAGTTGAAGTCTCCAGCTCTGAGCACTTCGGCTTAGCACAGGGTACTGCTTTGATCTCTAAACAGTTCCTGGGTCAGTTCTTCTCACTGGGAACCTACCTGGGTGAAGGTGAGGACCGGCAAGCCCCACCTCCAAAAGATGGCGTTGCGGGCCATTGTTCACCAGGGAAACTCTCTGTTTGGGTTTTGAGTTTCCTTGCATTGATCGGTCTGGCTGCAGTGATCCGGACTGTGTCCCAGTTACTCCCATCACAAGTTAATCAGGAAGCATCCTGGTTGCCCACACTTTCACTGTGAGCTTGGGTGACATGACCTGTATCTGAACCCACTGAGCTTGCTGACAGACGTGGGTGTCTGAGCCTGCAGAGCTGAGGGCAGTGTTAGAGTCACCAGGTTAATGACATCTTATGGTCAAGCGGCTTGTCTTTCCCATTAACACCTCAAAAGCGATAGTTGCTGTCCTTTTAGATACAAAACTTGCATAAGAACAACCTTGCAAGGTCTCCAAGAGGATTAAAGGTAATGTAGATGGAGCACTTAGCTGGCACCCAGAAGACAATAACCATGGGCGTTATTGCTGCCATTGCTACCTATTAGTATTTTGCAAATACTTAAGCACACACACACACACACACATCTTGAGTTACTCCTAAAGGAGTAACAAATAATTACTGTCTATAGTAAGTCAGAGAAATTCTTTCCCATAATAAAATTAGAAATTCTTTTGCAATATATCTAAAGGCAGTTAGGCGGTAGCAGTTAGGCCACAGTATTTTTAAGGGCCAATCATTCCCTACTCCTCTTATCACTCGTGCAGTGATTTGGTCTGAATGGTTCCGTCCAGCCCGACACTCCAGCTGACCATTTCTCTTCCACATTATACCCAGATGCCATCTGTTTTAGTGGCACGCATTGATGATTTGCTTCAACATCCAAGTCTATCCCCGCAGCACAGGCCATGGATTTAAACCATGTATGTGAAGGAGTTGTGGGATTCCAGAGGGGTTCAGTAATGCTCTGAGCAGTAGGAAGCACACAACCCAGTGCACACGATGTGTACATTCACACACACACACACACACACACACACACACACACACACACACCTATATATGCCTGTAACAAAGCTTTATAAAAACAATATTACTATATTTTGACTGGGGTTTTGTTCTCTTGGAAACTCATTGAAATTTCATCCGCATTGTGAGGTCTTCAGTAGATGGAAACTTAGCCCTACATTAGGATTAGATAAGATTATGAGGGAGGAACCCATAATTGAATGCTGGTGGCTATACAAGAGAGACAGAAACCAGAACACACAGGTGCCCTTGCTGCATGTGATGCCCTGCATGGCCTCAGGGCACTGCAAGCAAGGCCACTACCAGCAAGAAGGTCACCACGAGATGTAGCCCTTTGACCTTGAACCAGAACCATGAGCCAAATTAACCTTTTTTTCTTTATGACTTACTCAATCTGTGGTGTTCTGCTTTAGCAGCAGAAAGAGGACTAAGAAAAATACCCTTACGTTGTAGATTAATTTTATTTTCGAGTCTATTCTTTTTTATTTTTTTAATACTATCTGAGACCCACTAAAGTGATTTCAAAACCCACTAAGGACTCAAGTCTGGCTATTTCAAAGGACATTGTTTTGAGGCCCATACACAGTGGTCAATGATCCTGTGTTGTGGGCTTGGCCACTTTTGTTGTCTCATTTTCTTCTAGCAAGTTCTGAGAGTGCTCAATGCTCTTGTGAAGCATCGCTGCTATTTTTGCTCTTGTTATAATGTTTTGGTTAACAATTGATGCTGTGGTGTGGCTTAAATGTTATTTTATATTAAAAACATACAAAATGTGGTTCCTGGGAAAATTAGTTTTATTTGTCAAAACAAAGGCTTCTGAGAGGCTGGGTATGTTAGGTCTGTCCACAAGGTGGAGACAGGGGGATGATGATGAAGATGACGATGACCGCTTTGCTCTATCATAAAGGATCATTGTCAAAGTACAACGACAGAGAAAATACTTTCCAAGAACCTGGCAGCGAGTTGGGTCCCTGGGAGAGGAGCAGTGGTTCCCCATAGACCCACGGGCCTGTCAGGGGCTAGAATAGAGAGTGAGCTCAGGCTTCAGGAGTCAGACCAGGTTCCAGACCCAAGGACACCATTTACTGACCACACAACCTGGAGCATACCATCGAATCTCTACGCTTCCGTTCCTCCATCTGTGAAGTGGGCATCATACTAAACCCACGGACTTTTGAGAGTGTTGAGCATGGTTGTATTACGGGTATATCCATAGACTCATCGTGAGGACCACCTGGCTCAGTCAATGGAACTTCCTTCTCTTCTAAATTCATATATATTTCTTTTCTCTTGTTCTTTTCTTCTTTTCTTTTTTCTTTTCTTTTCTTTTCTTTTCTTTTTTTTTTTACCAAGGATTTTGACAGGCGGGTGCCATGGCACCTGGTTCCTCCTTTAGATATATATATATTTTAAATTTTGTTAGTTGTCAATGGACTTTATTTTGTTTATTTACATGCGATGCTGAGAATCGAACCCAGTGCCTCACAATGCTATGCAAGTGCTCTACCACTGAGCTACAGATAGCCCCAGCCCTCCTTTTGATATTTTGAAACTGGAAATTATGTCAGAAATTCAGTGATGAAATGGAGGAAAATGAGTCTTTATTTCTTTCCTTTTCACACTCAGGAACTTAGCACTGGATTGATCATAAGCCTTGACACACTCCCATTATTAGGTCACACATAACTTTCTTTTGCTAATCTGTTTTTAATGATAACCAGTAATACCAGTGAGGGGCTCACTACCTCTCACCAAAGCCAGAACCTTGGCAATAGCCATGACCACAGTGGGTCATGCAGTTCCTACACCCTCTTCTCTCCCCCTGCCAAGCTCACCCCCTTGCCTCTTTCCATCCAAAGTAACCTTCATTTTTTTCTCCTTAATTCTTCCAGAGTCAAGAACACCTGGAGTAGAATTCATGCCCATGCTGAGTTCAGCTTTGTCTCCATCCTAGATTAGTTCACTATGTAGCCTGGTTTTTCCTTCTTAAACATACACATGGGGTAAGGGTAGCAAGTATGTTATGGGCAACAGGGTCCTGAATGGCCCTGCAACCTGAGATTTTCATCATGGCTCTTCCTCTTACAGGTAGCAGAATGATCTGCTATGGTTTGATTATGTTCCTGGGAAACATGCATTAATCCCCCAAGTTGTATGTTACTGGTATACCAAGGTGGACCCTTTAGGAGGGAATTAGAATTAGATGAGGCCCCCATGATAGCATTAGTGGCTTTATAAGAGGAAGAGATACTGGAGCTGGCAGCTTACTCTGTCTCACCATGTGATGCCCTCTGCCATGTTATGATGCAGGAATAAGTCTTCATGAGATAATGAGAAGATGCCATGCTATTGGGCTTCCCAGCCTCCAGAACCATGAGTTAAACCAACCTCTACTATGTATAAATTACCCAGTGTCAGGTATTTTATTATAGTAACAGAAAACAACTAAGGCAGACTTCCTTTTCTTCTTAATCTGGTTGTGTGTTCATTCTATGCCATCCTCAGGAAAACAACATGTGGGAGGTGCTGAGAGGAAAGATCCAGCACATGGTAACTAGGTCTCTGTTTAGTTCTCAGAAACTCAATGGAAGCTATTCCAAGGAACATTGTCCTTGGCTGAAGTAAGCTCTGTATGTCCAGATTGTACTTCAGGATCCATAGTTTCAGCTAAGTGGACTGAGAGCATCCCAAGTTGGCAGGGAAAGACTGTGATGGCATCTCCTTGGTTAAAGAAACGTGGAATCCCTCAGCAGAGATCGCAGAAAATTACTACCAGAACAGGACAGCTCCCTTATCCCCTCTGCTTGTGCATTTCTCCACTCTTCCTCCCTCATCCTGTCTTTCCTGGGGTTGAGGAGTGATTACATACTATCTCTTCATGGACAGGAAGCTTTTAATTGTGCACATGTGGCATTTTAAAAAACACCCTAGATTAAGTTCCTCTGCTACTCTATACCACCATTCCCTTTTCTGACCCTGCTTATGTATTCTCATAAAGCAGGAGAATACAAACTCATTATAAAATTAGCTAAGTCAAGTGTGCCCACATATGCATTTCATAGTTGTTCGTAAATTTGGGATTATCAAAGCCACCACTCTCTTTTCTCAGGATACAAAAAAAATTTTATTTGAAGACTATTAAATTGTTCTTTACCTTTCTCTTTCCTAAAATAAATCATCTCAGTTTTTGTTGTTGTTGTTGTTTGGTTGGTTGGTTTGGTTTGGTTTGCTTTGTTTTGTTTTACTCTCTGCAGCAAGAATAGGAACCATTCCACCTCCATTCCACCCCTGGTCTTCAGATTATAGGGTGCAATAAACCCTGTCAAAGAAATCGATCCTACAGAAGTATAAGAAAAATGGATTTCAAAACTTCTGCCAGGTGTCATTAGGAATAGATGGCACTTTTGTTCAGCAAGATATTGTTGATATTGAATAGTAAGTTCAGGACCTGATTTGGAAAGACATTGAGAGTTAAAGTGGTTAACATTTATGTAATGAGGTAGGGAAATAGCGGTAGCAGACTTTGGAATGGGGAAGAAGATGTCTCTTGGGGAGAGAAGGGGAAAGAGAGAGAGAGAGACAGACAATCGGATACATAGTTGAACTCAAGTAAAGCATCCTCAGAAATAAAGAACGAGTATGATACGGCTGCCAGCCAGGGCCTGAGGAAAGAGATGGCCAATGTGAGCCACACCTGGTATAAGACACGGAAGGACACCAGATAGTGGTGACTAATCTTGAACTTCATTTTAAGTTGTCTCCTGCTCTGATTTGTGCTAAAATGTTCATCCATCGCCCTCAAATTCTTATACAAGTGGCTGTTCCCAACAGCCCATGGTAGTGGTGCTTTGGGGACCAAAAGGACAAGGAACATGGCCACACTAGGAGAGCAGGGTGGAAAGAAAACCGAAGGCCTGGGAGGACTTGGCTGTTGGAGAAGCAGCAGCAATCGCTGCCTGCCACAGAGGAGAAACTGTGCCTTCCCTCATCAACAATCATCTTCTGATTATTGAATATGGGCCTGGGATGATACTAAATATATAGGAGAAACAAGACAGGGTCCTGCCCTGTGAAGCTCACAGCTTAGTAGAGAAGTGAAAAAAAGGGCCAATGTAACTCTGTGGGTTAAATATGATAAAACAATTTATGAATATATAAGGTACATTAATAGTAGGAAGAAATGGAGAGGAAAATTCCACAAGAGGTAATCATTCAATTAAAAATGATCTGCATCAATCTCCAGGATATACAAAGAACTCAAAAAACTTAACACACACACATACCAAAAAAAAAAAAAAAAACTAAAACAAACCCCAACTAACCCAATAAAGAAATGGGCAAAGGAACTGAACAGGCACTTCACAGAAGAAGAAATTTGTGTGGTCAATATAAATATATGAAAAAGGGTTCAAGAGCTCCACCAATTAGAGAAGTGCAAATCAAAACCACACTGAGACTCCATCTCACCCCAGTCAGAATGGCAATTATTAAGAACACAAGTGACCATAAATGTTGGTGAGGACGTGGGGAAAAAGATTCACTCATACATTCCTGATGGAACTGAAAATTGGTGCAACCACTCTGGAAAGTGGCATGGAGATTCCTGATAATACTTGGAATGAAACCACCATTTGACCCAGTTTTCCCTTCTCAGTTTATACCCAAAGGACTTAAAATCAGCATATGACAGTGATGCAGCGATTTCCATGCTTATAGCAGCTCTATTCACAATAGCCAAGGTATGGAAACAACCTAGGTGCCCTACAACAGATGAACGGATAAAGAAAATGTGGTATAAATATACACAATGGAATATTAGCCATTTGCCAGTAAATGGATGGAACTGGAGAATATCATGCTAAGTGACATAAAAAACCAAAGGCAGAATGTTCTCTCTAATATGTGAATGCTAAACCACAATAAGGGAGGGAAAAATTAGAAGTTCTTTGGACTAGACAAAAGGGGAATAAAGGGAAGGGAGGGGGGACAGGAATAGAAAAGATGGTAGACTGAATCAGATGTATCCTTCCTATCCTTATATATGAATACACAACCAATGTAATTCTGCATATACAACCACAATAATGGGATTCCAATTGGAACAAGTTATACATGTTCTATGTATGTATAATATGTTAAAATACACTCACTGTCATGCATATCTTTTTTAAAAAGCTCTATAATAGGAAAAGCAGGTAATATAATTTGCTAATTTCTGGCTTAAACAAACACAAACAGAAGTTTACTGTATGTATGTTTGTGTGTGTGTGTGTATGTGTGTGTATACACACACATACACACACACACACACACACACACACACACATATATAAAGAGACAGAGAGAGTGCGAGAGTGAGCGTCTGCAAAAGAGACCCTCTCCTTTGCAGTAGAAATGAACTGGATGTGGGGATGGGAACTGCAGTTGGGTTATCCATTGTGCAACTTTTGCCATGACCTGGATCTTGGTGAATGGATAGGAATTGGCCCTTACAGATCATTAGGAAGTCTGGGTCTAGACTAAATCTCTAGACATGATTCCCTGAAGAACATCCCCATCTGGAAGGACAACCTCCACATTCCTGAAGAATAAAGCTGCTGGCAAGAACCCAGCATTGTAACTATGACCTAAGGATCAGAAAACCACTGTTGCTACAGCAGTGCACTTCAGTATTCATGAAACCAGAGCCTAGACACAGGGTTGCAGAAAAACACAATGTGCCCTGTGCTTCTCAGGAGTAACAGACAAGCAACTGGAATAAGCCCTCTACACTTCCAAGTCTCAGGACCTAATCAAAAGAACCCAATTCACAACCTGAAACTCAGCTCTAAGGAAGTCTGGGAAATAGCAGTTTGGGTTTACCAGCTCATGTGGCACCAGAATACACAAGAAGAGGATTGGGGCGGATGTCCAGTGACAGTCACTGTATCTGCTATAGTTTCCTTCATAAGCCAGTTTTGAATAGTCAATTTTAGGGTAAGGTATTTACAACAAATAACATGCAGCAACAAAAATATCCTAAGGAATCATCATTATTTAATATATAATTATATCATTTTTATCCTCATTAACATTCTTTGCCTTTGGTAGGTAAGAGAGAAATGGAAATGTTTTGACTGGATTTCTTTGTTTATCATATATGTACAAAAGTAAAATAAAAAGGAACGAAGGCCCAACAATTCTACTATCAGGTACTTACCCAAAGGAATTAAAAACATATATACACACAAAGATTTGCTTACAAATGTTCAAAGCGGGGTTATTTATGCTAACCCACGTGGAAACAGCCCAAATGTCCATTAACCGACAGGTAGATAAACAAAGGGTATATATATACATGATAGAATATTATTAGGAGTAAAAAGGAACACATTATTGATACCTGCTACAGCAGAGATGAACCTCAAAAATGTATTAATTGGAAGAAACCAGACACGAAAGGCCACTCATTGTAGGATTCTATCTGTATGAAATGTACAAAAATGGCAAACCCATACAGACAGGAAATAGCCTAGCAGTTGCCCAGGTGAGGGGTGGTAGGAATTCACAACTGATCCAAAAGGGTGATGAAAGCATTTGAAAACTGAATTATTCTGATGGTTGTGCAACTCAAAAAATTTACTGGCATATTAAAATGAGTGAATTTTATAATGTGAAAATTATATTTAAACAAATTTTTCAAAGAAATAGAAGCAGTTGAAATGATGGTTTGGGGGATGGATCATGCACATTCACCAGTGTCACAGAGGCCAGCATATGATAGAATTGGGAGATTGTGATTCCCCTAAAATATTTATGAGGGACTTATATTTCTTACCAAACATAGATCCTCTTCCAAACCTGTGATATACATTAAGGCAAATTTTTAAGAAAACTTCACCTCCTTTTACTGACACCGGCCCATCTGGTTGGGCCCACCCACACCACTGCACGTGCTTGGGTGTGCACAGGGGCCCCTGTCTGGGCTCGTTTGTGGACAAATTATCTTCTTTGCATCATCAAGTTCTTACCCAAATGTGTGAGCGGCAGTCAAAATAGCACTGAACTTGTTGAATAATACTAAGAACACTTTAATAGTAATCTGAGATTATTAAGCTAAAATCTTAGCACCATGGATACAGAAGCAAAGAGAGTATTGATCTACATCAGCATGTTTTCATTCGGGATTGTTTTCCAGAAATGTTTTCTGGAACATTGGTACCTGGAAATGCTCCTTGAAGGTGGAGTTCCCTTGTCAAATAAGCTTTGGAAACGCTTATAGAGATTCAAAACACGTATTCAGGTTCTGGGAAGGCTTGCAGTGTACAAACAAGTAAGCAGGTTTCAACCCAGAACTTTTCAAACCAATTTATGTAATAATTATAACGCTAATGATGATAATGGATAATGCTTACTTAGCACAATCACTTTGCTAAGCATCGTGTGTACACTTGATACCTCCTTTAGTCCTCATAGCAATGATATGTGGTAAATACAATTATCCCCATTTTGAAGATGGAGACACTGAGGTTTGTAAGGGGCACAGCTGTTGCGTGGACCAAGGCAGTCTGTCCCAAGGGCCTAGGCATGACTTACCACTAAGTACACCACACACATCATTAGATTCTCATTAAAAAAAGCTTATCCCAGAAATACACTTTAGGAAGTAGTAAGTTTAAGGAACTCCTATTACAAATGTGTCAATAAAGATAAATGGCAAACGAATCTGGAGGAAGCTGTTGTCCGTGTTTCTTTATAGAGACTGTTAGGAGAGGAAGTAATCTGTGATGCAGTTTCAGTGAACCAGCCTACAGTGAATGTTCTCATCAACACGGATGAGAGGATCAGTCTGGGAATGGATGCAATTTTTTTAATCACAAAAAGAACTTTGGGCCTCTGAGTTCTCAAGATTGTAAAATAATAATAATGTTTTCTTTTTAAAATCAATGTTAAAAAATGTTCAAAAAAATTTCTTGGGAACCTGAGCTAATGGATCACAAATTATTTCAAACCACAATTTAGATGTATCTCTACTTAAAAATAGGTCATGTGAGTTGGGCAGGGTGGCACATGCCCATAATCTCAGCAGCTTGGGAGGCTGAGGCAGGAGAATTTTGAGTTCAAAGCCAGGCTCAGCAACTTAGTGAGTTCCTAAGCAACTCAGCGAGACCCTGTCTCTAAATAAAATAGCAAAAAAAAGGGAGGAGGTGTTCTGGGGATGTGGCTCAGTGGGTAAGCACCCCTGAGTTCAATCCCCAGTACCAAATAAATAAATAAATAATAAAAATCAAAATAGGGCATATAAGCTTAAGTACATGAGAGTACATGATGAGATGAGGATGATGGTAAAGTTCTCTGAAATTTAATACAGGGAAAAGTAGAAGACAGGAAATCTAAATCTATGCAATTTCTTTGAATTTGCATTTCTTTGAATCTACACATGATCTGTGCAGCTCCTGGGCCTCTCGTCCACTACCCAATTCATTTGGAGAAGTTTAGTGAAGCAAGTGCCCTGGAGAACACACCCAGGATTTGCATGCATTCATTGACTTGGTCTGTGTTCAGATTCATTTTTCTCTTGGCTTCTACATCCATTAGAGAGGGAGAGGAAGGGGTCTGACAAGGTCCATCTCCCCATTCTAGAACTTGCTGCCAACATCGCCTGGACTGCCATGACCACCAGGTACTCAGGACTTTCTCAATTGATAAAAAGTCCCAGAAAATTCAGATGGATGGCACAAAAGTATTCCTCACTACAGCAATTTCTACAAGAATCCCTATTGACCTCAGCATCATGAAAAGTCAGTGATTAAAGAATGACAGTATATTTAAATCCATGGGATATTATATAACCATTAAAAATCAAGCTTTGAGCATTATTTAACAACATAGTAAAATGTGTATAGCAAAGTTTCACATAATAAAAGATATAAAACTATGTTTAAAGTATGTCTTAATACTGCAGAACAAATATTAGTATATCTACTATATATACAAAAGA
Source organism: Ictidomys tridecemlineatus (assembly GCF_052094955.1). Lineage (NCBI taxonomy): Eukaryota > Metazoa > Chordata > Mammalia > Rodentia > Sciuridae > Ictidomys > Ictidomys tridecemlineatus. Next base: position 128,457,140 of record NC_135485.1, read on the forward strand.
GAATTTTATCAAAACGTTAAGGGTAATTTGGAATAATAGGATTATCATGACATATTTCTTTTATCTTTTTTTTCACATTAACAGTTGCCTGTGATTTCCTCTGTTTTTTTTTAAATAACAAAATTGTTCTATTTTATAACAAACATTACAGTTTAATTTTTTTTAAAAAAGATGGCAATACTGGATGTCAGAAAGATAAAATCAGCATAATTTCTAAAATGGTACACTAAAGGTATCTGTTTATATGTCCTTGTTCCTGAGGCCTGTGGAGAAGGCAGTTCCATGTTTAGTATCTAGTTTCACTGACTTACTATCTAGATAACCTTGGGAAAAGTTTAATTTCTATTGTCTCAGTTTCTTAGATATGTATATTGGGATTTATAAGTGATCTTCTTGGTAGAGTCGACATGAGGATCAAAAGCAGCTTGGAGTGTTGTGCAACACCTGCAATAATGTCACACATAGGGAGTCTTGGCAAATGTCACACACTGCGCTACTTCTCTGCCACAGTTCTACAAAGGCTTCACCACTGGGACAGGACACAGCAGTCTATGAGAATCTGACAGATGTGCATAACATCCAGACAAAATGCAGAATTTTTTATTTTCAAGCCAGAAGGACTCTTGCAGTTCGAAACTTCTGTGCGATGGGGTCCACCCCTTTCTACAGAGGACAGCAAAGCAATTGGCATCATCCAGTAGGGTACCCGAAGAGGTCGCTTGCCTAGAGCTAGTAGAGGTGTTCTTTTTATGCCAAAGAGAAAGTATAGATACTGTTTGACCCATAATAAATGCATTTATAAAGATTTATTGTGGACCAAATTTGGGGGGCAATTTGCATGCAGTGAGCTAATTTAGGATGGAAAGAAATATTGCAAGATGTCTATTGTACCATAGTTTCTTATAGTGCAAATTTGGAGTCTAAGTATACATCAACATGTATATAAGTGAGGACAGAGCTTCTCCCCGGTGGGCCTGATCCATTGGTGGGTGAGGATGTGATGTGGGTGTGCTGAGACTGGTCATTTCACCTCTCAGGATAGCTAGAGCCAGTCTAGGTAGGCAAGAGCATATCCTTGTTTTCTTCCACTGTGTCAAAGGTATATAGTTTTCATATGTGCATGTGTGCATGTTTGGTATTATGGAAAGATGCAAGCCCAAGTTAGAATTTCTGGGTGAAAACAATAGAAATCAGTGCTAGACCATTATTCAAGGTTCTCAGATAGTTACAGATCACCAGGGGTCTGATACAACAGGGCTGAGGTGGCTCTGAGGGGCAGGGAGGCATGAAGCCCAGTCAATGGACTAGTCTGAGTCAGCAGAATAGTCTAATCAGATTATGCCTACCGGAATGAGAGTACTTCCATTGTTTTCCAGTATTTTTCTTTGGGTCATTCATTCAGGATTCAAAGTCATAGCAGAGGGTATCTTATTTGCTGAATATTTCCTAAATCATTCTGAGTCCAGACAAAGACATTACAGGAAAAGAAAACTATGGCTGATATTTCTCATAAACACAAATGCAAAAATCTTCTATAAAATGTTAACAAACTAAATCCAACAATTAAACACACACACACACAAAAAAAAATATGACCAATGGAATTTTTCCAATATATATAAAACCTGATTAATATTTAAAATCAATTAATGTAATTCATCATATCAAGTTAAAGATGGAACATTTGGTACAACTGATGAACCTACAAAGACACACTATTATCTTCCACAAAAGCCACATTATCATTATCAGAAAAATCATATAGCAAAATCCAACATTCATTTATGATAGAAACTTTCAGAAAACTAGGGCATAAGGGAAGCTTCTTCATCATAATAAAGAATATGTACAAAAGGTCTACAGTTAAATCACACTTGGTTAAAAAGTACAGCTTTCCTGCTAAGAACAAGGGAAGACGTCCCCTCTTGCCACTGTTTTTCAATATTGTTCTGGAAGTCCTACCTAATGCAATAAGTAAGAAAAGGATTTTTTTTTAAATATACAGATTGATAAAGAAGAGATAATGTTGTGTTTCTTGCAGAAACATATGATCATCTGTATAAATCATGTCAAATCCAAAAGAATTGACAAAAATATGCCTGGAACTAATAAGAGATTATAGCAAATTGTATCTTTGCAGGATACAAGGTTAATATATAAGCACCAATTGTTTCCCTATATACCAACAATGAAAAAGTGTAATTTTAAACTAAAAACACATTAGCCCCCCCCCCAAAAAAATAATTTAATCTTGTTGAAATCCAAAAATGAAATATTTAGGCATAAATCTAACAAAATATATCTAACATCTTTATGAGGAAAACTGTGAATCTCTGATGAAAGAAATCAGAGCAGAATTAAATAAAATATATTCCATGTTAATAAATAGAAAGATGCAATGTTGTCAAGAAGTCAGTTCTTCCCAACTTAGTCTATAGATTCCATGTAATTTCAATAAAAATTCCAGCAATTTAGTTTGTAGAATCAACTAACTAATTCTAAAGTTTGTACCAAGGAAGCAGAGGAATAAGGATAGCCAATACAACGTTGTAAGACAAGATCAAAATTAGACGGCTGACACTACCTGCCTTCAATTTACTAGAAAGCTGTAATAATCGTAACAATGTAGTATTGGTGAAAGAATAAACAAACAAGTCAATGAAACAGAACAGAGGTCTAGAAATAGATCCACAAGAATATAGTCAACTGATCTTTGACAAAGTAGCAAAGGCATTACAATGGACCAAAGACAGTCTTTTCAACAAGTGGTGTTAGAACAACTGAGCACCTATATGCAAAAAAATAAAATTTTATATATATATATATATATAATTTATGTATATGTCTAAAACCATGTAGAATGTCATAATCAACAACTAGCAGCACTTATCTCTTAGGAGCAGAATTCAGTAATGGGAGGTGAGAAGGCTGTTGGGTGATGAATTATCATTTTCTCTTTTAAACACTGTGTGTGTGTGTGGGTGTGTGTGTGGGTGTGTGGGTGTGTGTTTTGTCCTTAAAATTCTATTTACAGGTGTGTGTGTGTGTGTGTGTGTGTGTGTGTGTGTGTGTGTCCCGTAGTGCTAGGGTGCTAGGGAATTGAACCCTGGACTTTTCACATTTCCTCATTATTTGAATTTCTTCCTTTCTTTTCTTTTTTTAAAGCATCCATTGTTTTTAGTATTCAATTTTTCATTTCCAAATATTCAAAAGGACAAAAAACAAACTGATGAATTGACAAAGGAGTCTTGCCACACATGGCTCTTGGAGGGGACCTCTGATTTTGTTGTTTGTTTGTTTGTTTATTTATTTATTTATGTTTTTCTTACTGTCAAGAAGAAATATAGCATCTCAGGCTGTGGATGTTCACCATGTGACCCATGTGAATTGCTTGCTCCAGTGCCTTGCATTTTTTTTTTTTTAATTCTTTCAGCTAGTTTTATCTCCTCCTTGCCCCCTCCTACTCATCCCCCAGGCACCATCTTTTCTTCCCCCTAATTGATCCGCCTAGTTGAAGAGAAATCTAGGCAGGCTTCTAAACTGCTACTACACTGACACCACCCTCTTCCCAACACCCTCTCTGCCCTCCACTTGCCACACCCACCCGTCCCACCAGCCTGGTACAAGATGGTGGCATGTTATGCAAGTAATGCATTCCTGGAAAATTCATATAATTCAAAACTTACATAATTCAGACCTACTTTTCCCGCGGGACTGAATATAAAGTGTGTGCAGGAGGGGAATGCACTCTTGGAGTACATAAATCTACAAATGAAACATACCTTGGCTTTTTATTGCTTTTTATTTTCCCCTGCATTTTCTCTAATAATTTGAAATGCTCTCTTAAATGAAGAGTCTAGAGCATGATGGTGGCTGTTTGGCCTTCCCACGAGAGATTAAGCACATCTAAGTTCTATTCCAAGGCCCCCGATTTTCCAGAGTGTTTGGCTGCTCCATCACTAATGAACTCTTGGGTGACCTTGTTACAGCATTATAGGTAGGATAGAGAGAAGATTTTAAATTAGAACAGCAACAAATGTTAAAATGACAGGAGAAGCTGTTGGATCTCACAGGTGTCCCCATGCATGTAAACAGTTGTGGTTCACCAGATATTTACAAAAAACGAAGGCAGCTAAGGTGGCCCTGCCATGTGACCACAGAGCAAACACAGCTCCAGGCCACTCAGCCCACCTTCTCTGATAATGTGTGATTCTTGATGAAGGTTTTTGAGTCAGGGGAGATTCACATAAACTGTCAATATTTAGATATTGGTGGTTTTGTTTTATATAACTCCAATAAAGTATGATATGTGCAGAAAATATTCCATTTCTTACCTTAGCATTCAGGACTCCCATCTCCTCCCTACATCTCCAACTTGATTTCCTTTCTGTGCCCCTCCCAACCGTGCTGACACCTGTTTTAACCCCCTCTGGTGGGTTTTTATCAGGGGTAAATAGTTTAGTTTAGAAAATGAAGCCACTAGAAATAAGCAGAAAATAAAATAAAACCAGCTAAAACAAACACAAAATTTTTAAAAAATTATTTATAATTGCATCACAAAGAGGTAATTGTTATTAATATTTGAGTATTTCTTGGCATATTTGTGCTATCTGCAGATGTGCAAAGAAATGGGAGTATATAAAAGTATTCATATGCAGAATTTTTTTTTAACCAAAGAGCAATGATTCACTAATATTGTTCTGGAACATCATTCTTCCCTCTTAGGATATTATTCATTATTTTGTATTATTATTGTTAAAAATTTGCATAGGCTTGTATTATATGTTTTATAATCCATTGAAATAACCTTCATGTTTGAACATTTAGAATATTCTAAAAGTTGGTATTGTGAATAATGCTAAAAATAAATATTCCTGTTACTAAATCTTTGCAATCTCCATGATTTAAAAAAAAAAATTCCTGTAAGTAGAATTTCCAGGACAAAGGAAATGAAAAATTTCAAGGCTTTAAATGTGCAATGCCAAATTGCCGTAGGAAGTTGGAAACAATTTGCGCTCCCAACGTCCCCATAATACTTGCAAGTCACTCATGATTCAAGCTTTCTAATTCATCTGTCTTCCAAATTCAGATTGTGATATAAGAAAATCCCCCAAAGACAACCATATTAATTTGTTTTATTTTAAAAATAATTCCTCTATTAGTGGCAAGACCTGAGTGGACTTTGGTTGTTATTCTTAGACTTGTGCTCAGAGAATGCACAAGGGTATGTAGATGTAAATCCCTCTTGGTATAGGACCACAGAGAAACAGCCTGTAAATGTCAAAAAGCATTTATTAAGTGAACTGATAAATGTATTTTACTTGCAGACCTGATATGAGTTATTTATCTTTCCTTGGTCTCCAATTGATGGACTTGTTCATAGCAATGGTAGCATGGCTGTGTGTGTGTGTGTGTTTCTGTGTGTATGTGTTTTGCCTTGATTGCTTAATTTTTAATTGACATATGATTTTTAACTGATGTAGGCTTGCAGTCTTTTGATGGGTGCATTTTGTAAAATATTTAAAATCAATGAAATTAATCTATGGTACTTCAAGGGCTGGATATATCAGTACTCTTGTAAAGACTGAGTCTATTCTGGTAAAATGTTTAAAATGGCACTCAATTATTTCCCTTATCATCCAGTATAAGTGGCAAGGTCACTGGGAAGCACACGCACAATGGAACTCAAGTTTGTTTGTGAGACCACCGTCGCTTCCTGGAAGCCTCTTTCGGTTTGAAGTTGTTACCATTTTGCAATGAGTCTCAAAGTTCTTTATCTTCCAGGCACATAATTCATGTATATTTTTCTTTGTAACAAACTTTCAAGCAGGGCACTGGAACTGATAGAAGGACAGCAGTTCCCTACCTCTCTCTCCTGGGATATCTGGCAATCTATTAAAGGGTATTCAACCCATTAAGGAATAGATCCATCCATCCATCTAAGTCAACCACTTAGAAAATGGCCAGTTAGTTAACAAACATCTTACACCAAGAGTCTAGGAAAAAGCCATGTGACAAATAGTCACAACAATTACTGTAAAACCACATTAGCAGGTATTGTGCTCCTCCTTTGAACACTCCCAATTCTTCCGTGGACCGCCAGAGGCAAACCCCCAAGGGATGCCATCCTTTCTCAAGGTGGCCGCTGCTGCAGGCTCTTATTAGGAGATTATTGCTTTTTTCTGGGGGAAAAGGGAGGAACAGAATAACTTCAGAGCTGTAAGAGGACTCTAAAAAGGAAAGAATATAAATGAACAGCCCTTTCTGTCAAGCTCATTCAAATGTAAGAGGTCACTACCTAGAAAGTATGACCCTCTCCTTGCCCACATCATGATTAATGAAATCCTTCCCATCAATTGCTGCTTCTAGTCAGCTTGCCTTTGAGTTATTATAAATATTGTATTCCTTTCCTTGGACTTTTTGTAGCTCGTGCCTAGCCGCTGCAAAGGGTGACAATGAACAAGAAATCTGATTTTTGCAAAGATAGCTCTAATGTGAATGAGGTTTTACCATAAAAAAATCCCAACACCAACCACAGCAATGCCATGAACTTATATCTGACATGCATGTCAGCATGTCAGCGTACCCATTTATGGCCTGATGTCCTGTAGGTCTGACCCTCTCTGTATTTTGAATTCCTAAACCAATTATTGAGAGAATAAAGATGATGATAGACAATCCATTTTTTAAAAAGTCCTTCTTCCTCTGAAAGCCAACTAAGCAAGTATTAGAGTTCCCCTGCACGCACACCATTCCCCTAGGCCAGCTGAACAGAACTAACAGATGCCCATCTTGGATAAAGTGTATTGGATCCCTGTATCTTTTCTTTTCTTCAATTCTGCTTTTGTTTTCTGGAATGATTGGGCATCTTTGGAACCTGTTCTTTTTACTCATGGGTCAAAAGCTTGATTTTGAAAGCACCTACCCCAGGTTAAAGGACCTGACACAGTGTTGAGGGGGCTTGTAGTGAGGTGGTAGGGCAAGAAGGTACAGCTGACCTTCCATGTTGGCAAATGGCACCAAGGCCACCTTGCCTATGAGTCTTGAGCTTGCCTCCTGGATGAACTTTCTCCAAGAAACAATACAGCATAGGACAATTCACTGACAAAATGATTCTCCATGTAGAAGACTCATACCACTCATTTCTTTAACAAAAATCAAATCTACCATATTCAAGGATTTTGAAGAAGACTCAATATTCTAATGGGAATCGGAAGGCACATTACACTTGGGTCACCTCCTATAACTGGAACCAAATGCCAGGGGCCTACAGGCATGTGTGACAGGGATGCACCTCCTGTCTTTGAACTGATTCTGCTTCAGGGCCTGCCCAAGGTAGAGCCAGCCATCTTTTGTGAAATACATCACCAGTGGAGTGCTTTGTTCTGATAATGTATTACTCTAATATATCTGTGGCTTTAATGATATATTAATGTAATACATTATTAGAGCAAGGACAACTGGTGATATATTATGGAAAGAATGGTGCCATTCAGAAAATGAAGGATTCAAGAAAAGATTCATTAGAATTACAGGATAATAGCCAACATATGAGACTCTGGAAACTATAATTTGGATCTGTTTTTCTTTTTCTTTTAATTTTTTTTTTTAGTTGTCATTGGACCCAATGCCTTTATTTTATTTGTTTTTACGTGGTGCTGAGGACCGAACCCAGCACCTTGCGCTTGCTAGAGGCTCACTCCACAGCTGAGCCACAACCCCAGCCCCTGGGGTTTTCCACAGTTAAATAAACACCTCCCTTGCTCTACCTCCCTGCCTGTCCCCATTCAAGCACTAAATTCCATAAAACATTGGTTGCTACATATTTTATAAACTCTTTATACATACTAACAATATCTCCGTGAACCTTGGGTCACTGCAGCCTCATTGTATCCAGTTACATTGTTTTCACTAGAAAGTCCTCCTTATTTACCCCGAACCATAGGAAACCAAGTAACATTGACCTCTGGACAGTCAGAACAGCATATCATCTCTCATTACAATAATCTGAACTCCAGTCATTGCTCAACATTAATTATTGCCAAGGCTATAGCATTTTCTTGCTACTTGACAGTTGATCTTCATCCTATCATTAACCTTAGGTCAATTTAATCCCAACCTCCATTTTCAGCACTCTACAAACAATTTATTTTTGCATTTTTTTCTTCCAACCACACAAAGACAAACAATGTCAGACTGCCCCACATCGTTTTATGCATTACGATGATTAAACATGTTTAAAGACATTCAGACATCAAAGTTTAGAAAGCACCAATGAGAGGTCTGAAAATGAGATGTCATACTGGTTTATTTGCCTGTAGGAGAATTACATAAGTTCAGGAGTCAAAATATATTTCATTTTAGGATTTTAAAAAAAATTAGCCAAGAAGATTAAGAGTCAGCATCTACCATGTAAAACCACCCACTGTGGTTTAGAAGGCTTTATATTTAGGGTTCTAAAAACTATGAACAGAAATGATAGCAAAATTCAGACAATTTTATCTGCCTATAAGATTATTTTTTCTTCCTAGAAATCCAAAGTATGATCATATAGGAGAAGGGAAACTGAAATTCCTGCTGAGAAATTTATTTAGTGTTTTCTATTCTTCTGACCTCATAGGAAAGGCCAGAAATAACAGTTTGACACAGCAAGGCCCATGAAAACAATAGTATTTAATGTATTTAACTGAACAGTAAATAGTCATTGTAAATATAATCATACCTAATTGCAAGTTAAAGAAATGCTTTACAGAACTTTGTTGAATTCTTTTCAGCTAAATAGAAAATTCAGGAAAGCATTATTTTAAAAATTTCCATAAAATATGCATTTTTATGCACAAAAAATGGTATTTCTACATCTACATATAAAATGTCATATAAGAACAATTTGGTTGAAACCAAATAAATAAACAAATGAACACAAAAAGGAAAAGCCCTTAAACTTTATGCATTAATGTATCTTTGTTTAGATTTTAATTATTTATGTGATTTCAGTTAAGATAAAATATAATGTTCTCTGTTACAATTTTGCATGGTCACAAAGCAATGATATTAAGTATATGTTTAACAACTTTCCAGGCTAAACACTGTCACTTCCTCCGTCTCTTCCTGTATCCACCACAAAGGAAAAACTGAAATACCTCATCCTTGGCAGAAAGAATTAAGACATTTACCTTTTCCAAAACTATTACTTGAGCAAGATTGGAACAATATAGCATACTGGTTTTGGGAAATTCATTTTTTCCATATCTTTCTATTTTTTTTTCCAGTTGTTTCTATATCACTCTCAATGCAGAATGTAGGGTGGAGGGTACTTCACATGTGAACGTGGCATTAGGGCCAGACATCTGCTACTCTCCCAACCCTGAACACTCAGGACTATCACAACAATTTCAACTTTGACTCAGTGCCTAAGCTTTCCCAGGGAAAGCTCTGAGGTCACCTTCTGTACCTTCAGTTATCAGAAGAGTCAAGGAAAGCGGGCCCCGCTTGGCCTGAGTGTATGCACCAGTGCCAATAGTTTCCTCACTTCCAGGAAAGAACGAGGTCCAGGGACAAGGTGAAAGTTCCCCTTTGTTGTTGAACTTAGGAATTGACAATAAAAACAGGTGGGCAATAGGAAGCCTCCTTGCCATCTTGGCAGGCCAGCATTCTGCCCTATGACCCCGGAGCCAGATCTTTCTGCAGTTCTGTGGGATCCCTGAGACAAAGGGACACAAGGTCAAGGCTTCTTGGAACCCTTACCGGTCTGGAATAGGGAGATAAGCCGACAATTTCTCTCAGCCTTGGGGAAAAAGGACTTTTACATACTAAGGCTTCAAACTCCTCTGGCTGGAGGCCAGAGGAGTCACCTTGTCACTCTGTCAATTCCTTAGAAACACAAATTTTAGCAGAAAACCCTAGAAAATCAGTTAGAATTACAACATGAACAGTAAGTATAAATTGCACTGCACCAATTCACTTTTAATGCTGGCCTTTGCCAGTGTCCTACTTAGAACCTTTGTTTCAAAATCCAAATGCACAAAATAACTGTCTTCTTTACCCCCTTTCCCAAATTCTCCTAGGTCCCTAAAGCCCTAACTTGGTTTTCTGTAGCACACAGTACAGGCATCTTGAGAAGAAAGAAAGGTATGAGATCTGCAGCGGCCTTCAGTAAAATATTTCTTAGCGCGGCTTGTTTAAACATGCCAAGACGCAGCTGGCTTCTCATGGAAGATGTTGTGAAAGTGCATTAAGATCTCAGAAACCTAACAAAAATTCCAAGTTCAGTTAATACCGAATCGTTAAGCTATTTTAAGTAATTTTACAGTCAGATGTTCATTTCTACCCTGTGAAGAATTTCCACGTTGTGTTACAAAATGTCTAAATTCAACATGTCAAATAAGAACATGGTATTTCTCTGCATATGCATCTGCACACCCTCAAGTAAGGGTTTTCTAGCTCTTGACAAACTTCAGGCAAAGATGGCAGTTCAGCTGAGCTCCTCTGAAGGAAAGCAGTCCTGGGAGTCACCAGGCCCCTCCACTGCACGGGAAACAACCATCCTGAAGTCAACAGGAAGATACCCATCCTGACAAACGCGACAAGAAGGTGCAATGACAAATTCCCTCCAACATCAGGGATCACCTTTACAAAAGTTAGCAAAAGAACACCCAGAATCAGGTTACAATATTTCCTGTGGCACTCACCTGAAGAATGACATGTGATTTGCAGTAAAATCGATGGAACTTGGGAGCATTGTGCTAAGTGAATAAACTTAAAAAGTCAAAGGTTGTATGTTTTCTTTCATGTAGGGGAGCTAGAGAAAATAAAGGAGAAAAAAGCTTGAGACTCATGAATATCAATAAGAGACCAGTAAAGTAGAGGAAAGGGACGAGGTGGAGGGTGAAGGGGAAGAAAGAGGGAGAAAACTGGAGAGTGATATTAACCAAATTATATTATTATATCATGTGCATGTGTAAATATGGAATAACAACTCCCACTAATATAAATAATTATAGCATACCAATATATACATGAAAAAAGTTCAAAGTTTCATTTTTCCCTTATCTATTCAACTTTGTTTATTAAATAAATATATACTGACTTTTTTATGTTAAAAAAAAAGACATGTGAGCTCACTCTTGGGGATTTTCCAATTTAAAATTCTATAGGAGCAGCTCTGTGTAAATAGAATGCCACAAGATTGGCGGGAGCAGGAGTAGGGAAAGGAGAACAGTTCTATGCCTGCAGTATTACAGACATATCATAACCACAGCCTCCTCTGTGTGACCAAGAATCAGTGTTGATGGAAAGAGACAAGCCTCGTGTGCATGGAGCCAGGTAATGAGCCCTGCCTGCAGACGACGTTGAATTGAGCCAACACATTCTGAGCCGATAAAATCATACTCAAGAGTGGACAAAGTGAAACCCCCACCTCTCATCAGGGCCCTTTCCTCAAGTTTGCCTTGGGTTATCACATCCCCATTCTCATTGTTAACCTGTATTCACAAGCCACCTTGAACGCAAAGCTCCATTTCACCAAGTCCTCGTTCAATTGTACAAATTGCATGCACTCCCTTGAATCTATTTTCACAAATGTTGTTCTATTCATTCAAACATAAGCCTGATGGGCCCTAAGAGTTAGGCAAGTTAAACAGGAGAGCATGGAAGAACATGATGTTAAAAAAAAAAAAAACACATAAAATGTAAATGAATCTCTCAACAAGCTTCCATTGAACACCCAGCTACGTAACCAGCTCAAATATGCCTCAAACCAAATTCAAAATGTAGTTATGGACACATAATAGTTCTTCATATACTTTTTCAAATTGCTTTCTAAAAGGATCCTGACAATTGGCACTCCCACAAGCAATGTAAAAAAGATCTCAGTTTCATTGTATGTATTGAGTTAAATTAAAATCTTAAGTAAAAAAGAATGTGTCATGCATATTGTATATTACATAAGCCCAATGTCCTACAGCTTTAAGATTCTGACATTATGGATGGAAGAGTATCTAGATTACAGGCCACCTGAGGACAGAGCCTTGAGACTTAAAACAATAGGCACAAGTTAAGTGGACAGAGGACATGATGATGTGGGTCATTTTCACATATAAAACAAGGTGCCTACGAGTCCCTATCACTTAACTCCAAAATGTGCAGATGTGAGGAATTTCCCCACATGCCCATAAATTTTATACAATAATCATTATCTCTCCTCCCATGTTAAGAGACTCTGGGTCTATCTCTGCCTACTGAAGTGAGCCCATGTGCTTATTTATTTATTTACGTATTTGTTTATTGATTGATTGTGCCTATGTTTTCCTTAGGTGACCACATTTCATGGTCAAACCTGACTGGACACAGAGGGTTAGGTGGTTAACACACTGCTAACCCAAGCTGAGCTTATCAAGTGCTCAATACAAGCACTTTAAACACAAGTCTAAACAACAACAACAAAAGAATAAGTCCATTAGCCTTGGGAAACAGCCTGTAACCCCAGCAACTCAAGAGGCTTGCAGCAGGAGGACTAAAAGTTCGAAGCCAGCCTCAGCAACTTAGCAAGATCCTGTACCAAAATAAAGTAAAAAGAACTCAGGATGCAGCTCAGTGGTAGAGTGGCCCTGGGCTCAATCCCCAGAACCACCCCACCACATAAAAAGCTGACCTAGAGAGATATGCAGAGGGAAGGCAACACCAGACTGTGGGTTGGGATACAGGCTGCCCCGTGACTGCCCAGTTCTTGTGAAATCTTCTACTACTTGCCATTGGGTTCTAGGAGACCTTCCTATGTCCTTATCACAAATATAATTTTTAAAGTTGAATCAATTTGATAAGAACAAACTGTGTTCAAGTATATGTCTTTCTACCATGATTTTAAGGTGCACTTCTACCTCCTTCTCCCTACCACTTTCCAATAAATATGATAAATCAAGATCTATCAATCAACATGCATCTTAAATGTAATTGATTTTTTTCTGCCCTGAAAAGTTATTTAACTTATGGAATGCTTTGCCTATTGTTTTAGACGGCTTTTGCTTCTCTGTGATGAAAATACCTGACAAGAACAAACTACAGGAGGAAAAGTGTATTTGGGGTTCACCATTTCAGAGGTCTCAGTCCATAAATGTCCAACTCCATTTCTCTGGGCCCACACCATGCACAAGGGCCCAGTGCAGGACACAGCTCACGGTGGAGTCAGGAAGCAGAGAGGTGGGCAGGGGAGGAAGGTGTTGCAGGGATGATGAACCCATCCAGGGTATGCCCCCAGTGTGCCACCTTCTCCAGCCACACCCGCCTGCCTACAGTTACCACCCAGTCAGTTCATTCAAACTACGATGGACTGATTAGGTCGCAGCTTTTAAAATCCGATCATTTTACCTCTGAATATTCCTGCATTAACTTGGAGCTTTCGGGGGACAACTTATATTCAAACCATAACATATGCAATGGCATCTCAGAACCCGAGACTGTAGGACATAAACGAGGAAAACCAAGTAGGTCAGCTCTCTGCTGTTTATCACCATGCTTCCAGGCAAGACAAGCCCCAGTATGTGCCAACAGGCAGGGCCAGCTGGGCTTTCTGTACATCACAAGTTGTTAAGGTAATTTTGAAGAATGTTACGGGGCAATAAGGTTCATCTGGGCTCCACATTTTAATTTAGTAAACTGACTTGTCACCCAAATGTACTGATTGTTTCATCCTAAACAGAGGTATTACCACCACCTTCCCTAGCAAAATAATGAATAATTTAAAATGCTTTTTTTAATTTTGAGAAATTAACCTTTTTGCTTAAATTCTACCAACCACATTCAATTGAAAATAGCAAAATTAGAAATAAAGTTTACTAACTTTATCACCAGAATTGACTGAGAAGCTTGTGGCTTTCTCCATCTGTAGACAAGGGTCCTAACTTGGGAAATTAATGCCACTTCCTTATTATTCCAGAAGCCACCCCTTCTGGTGCCCTTATTCTTTTACCCCACCTCCTTCTTTCCCAAGGCACTGAGGATTCAAGGAGCATGTGTTAACCTAAGGGACCCAGGAATTAGAAGTGCAGAAAACACTGTCAGAAGCACAGAGAACAGCCAGCAGAAGATTCACCTTAAAGAGAAGCACATGTGTCTGGCATCTGCTTGCCATCCCAGCAGTAACAGGCTTTTATGAGTTCTCATTTCTGATGGGAGCAAACATAACCATGAACACACCTGGGGAATTCACCTGGCGAGCATTTTTGTTGTTCCTTCATCTCTGTTCATCTGCTTGTCATACTCATTAATTTGTAAACCCCTCTGTAACTGTGTAGTGAGAGAGCATGATTAAAATTCACCCAAAATAACAACAAAAAAATCATCAAAATAAACATTCATAGAGTATTGGTAGAATCATGCAAATGATTTTTCTAATTTCTATTTGGGCTGGAGTCTGATATTTAATCACATAACAAAAAAAGACTCTTTAATTTGGTAACAGAAATATGTCTGCTCTCCTACTGGATTGAAATAATGTGTGTGTATGTGTGTGTGTGTGTGTATGTGGGCGCGCAGATAGATAGATAGATAGATAGATAGATAGATAGATAGATAGATAGATAGACAGACTGACCAATACATAGATAGATAGCAGTGCTCCTTTGTTTGGTTACCATTTGTCTAAAGCCTGCAGACCTGCAAGAAAAACTGAATCAGTTGCATCAGTGTTAAGAGGATGCTTAGATTCTGATTCACAATTGACCAAAAAGCATAATCAGACAAAATATGGATTTCAGGCCAATCATTTAGGATCACCTTTTTCCAAAGAAGAAGAAACTTCTTCTATTCCTAAACTTTCTTATAAAATTTTATTACCTGGGATCATATGTAAAAGCACATGATCAAAAGCATTCCAAGTAAGTAGTGGATTGTTTTTGGATGCCCAACTTGTGCCTTACTGTGTGCCTTTTACTTCCCTGAGTAGAATTTGGTTAAAGCCATGATTCTTGTTGAAAGCCTGCAGAATTGAGTGTCATGCCAACGGAGATCTCAAGATAATGTGCAAGGTGCTAGTTTAGTGTTATAAATGAAGACTTGAATGGAGGGATAAGCCATGGAAGGCTTCAGAGGTGATGAGTGTTGAGACGTCCAAATCAAATCCAAGAAAGGGAAACATGGGAAATTGCCCTAGGTGGATGGTTCCCTGATGAGCTGCAGAAGGGAGGCCCCGCCTTAAAGATCATACCTTCAACATTTCCAAAGCCTCTGTGTTGGACAGAGATAACGTCCTAGAGGACCGATTCTGTATGGGGCCCCCTTCAATTCATGTCTTCTACTGTAAGGGGAAGATAGGAAGCATTTTAGGTGTTGGGGACAATGTTATAAAAACCCAAAGTTAAAGGCAGGCAGACATGTCTAGGGAAGGCTGAAAAGTTGGACATCTGGTCATGAGGTCTCAGGAGGGACAAAAGGTCAGAGGACTATGGACCAGTTAGGATTAAGGAAGACTTAGAAAACTACTCTACTACCGCTTGACTTTATCCTGGACACGCTGATCAGCCAGATGATGTGTCTAAGCAGGGGTATGACATGCAAAGAATCATTTTTATGATAATTGGTATCAAGACTGTGGAGAAAGGAGGCTGGATTTAGGAAAACTGGTTAGTGAGGTCAAAGTCATGCATGAGGGTGGAGAGGATGCATTAAAACTGAGGTAGAGCAGAGGAAGCTGAGGCTAGAGGAGCAACAGAGAAATATGTAAGCAATTAGATAAAATGACATAAATCAAAATTGAGAGTAAGAAATGGAGCATATTGGAAGGGTATTTATTTCTAAGATAATACTAAGTTTTAGATACCTGGAGTCTAACCAAGTAGCCATTTTTCTTTAAAAAAAAAAAAGCCTTTTTTTTAAAAAAAACTTTAAAACATCCTCAACCTTTCAGAAAAGCTGCAAGTACACTCCAAAGAGTGTACTTATTCCCAACCCCTATTATGTCTACATAAGTAGCTGACCTGATGCCCCATCACTCCCTAATTCTTCAGTATTAATTTCCTACAAACAGTAACATTCTCTCACATAATCAGAAGAGAACCACAGAATCAGGAAATTAGCTAGATACATTACTACCATCAAATTCTCCCAAACCTCTGTCAAGTTTGGCCAAATGTCCCATTAATCTTGTCTAGCAAAAGATCCCGGTTCAGAACCACGGGCCAAGTTCACCGTCAGGTCTCTCCAGTCTCCTTTCGTCTGCAGCAGTTCCTCAGTCTCTCCTTGACTTTCATGTCCTTGACTTTTGAAAATTACAGGGCAGTTATTTTGTTATACGTCCCTCAATTTGAGTTTCTCTGATGTTTCCTCATTATTGGGTTCAGGTTATGCATTTTTGCCGGGAGAATCAAAGAAGCGATGCTAAGTTCTTTCTCATGCATCTTATCAGGTGGCACACAATTTCAATTTATCCCATTACTGATGGTGTTGGCTTTGATCACTTGATTAAAGTGGTGTCTGCCAGTTTTCTTCAAAGTTATTCTTTTCCCCCATGTAATTAATAAGTAAATTTGCTACTCCTCATCAATCTTTCAATTTATTCATCATTAGTTTATATCAAAATGAGAATGGATTCTGCCTTCTTTATTCAAGTGGTTAGAATCCATTACCAGTATTATTTATTTATGTGCTTAAAGCATCCCAGATTTGGCCAGTGGGAGCAACTTTGGGATGGTTTCTGAGTCCTTCTGACACACTCTATCATTCTTTGAGTAACTTCCTTGATTTCTGGCACAAATAAGACATTCCAGACCCATCTTGTACTTTTCCTACCATCTCTGAGATCAATCATTTCTCCTAGGAGCCTTGGTTCCTTTCAGTGAAAAATAATATTTAGAAGCTACATTTTGAACATCAGAAGTGCTCATGTTATTGTAGTTTCACTGATCCAGCCTTCTTTGTGGTCTAGGGAATATATTTATGTACATACATACATTCACACACATTTGTATGTTTGCTTCTAAAGTTTTATATATATATATATATATATGCACGTACATATAGACATATCACTATGTATGTCTATATGTACACATGTATATACATATATATATATAAAGCCATAGGTTCTATATTAATACAATTTCAACCCAGCATCACAGTGTCCATCTTAATTTCCTCCTTTTTCATATCTGCAAGTTCATTCTCCAACAGTGAAAAACTAACTTTCTTGATCAATACATAACCCATATCTCAGCTCTACAGCTGTTCCCTCCTTAGCACTGATGGTCTCCTGGCCCCAGTCCTCCTCCAACACTTCTTGCTGGACTGTCCCATTCCCTGCCACCAATATGGATGCCTTCTCACCCTGCTTGAGCTCTGATATCCCCTTCTGTCACAGGGGAGACCCTGCCCTACCCCGGCCCACCTAGGGTTCAGACATCTACCTTGTTCTGCCTCACTTAACACATTTAGGACCAAATTGTTCGGGAATGGAAAGAGAAGAGGATGTAAAAAAAAAAAAAAGAAAAAGAAAAAGAAAAAAAGAACCAAGGAGAAGTGAAGAAAAAAAAAAAAAGAAAGAAATCAAGGAACTTGCAACAGCTATATTAAGTAGCACAGTGGTGTTGAGGCTGAGACAGGGCCTGAAGGCTGGGTTCCTATAGGCTCCACTGTTTATTTTTGTGTAAACCTGAGCAGCCTTCTTCATTGTATTAGGTAAAAAATGGACATGTTTCTGATTATTTGCAGATCCACATGTAGTTTTCATAAATAGTACAGAAAGTTCAATGTATCCTTTACCCAGTTTCTCCCAATGATAAAATCTTGTAACCCAAGATCAATATCACAATCAGGATGTTGACCTTGATACAGTCAAATACAGATCAAAATACAAGTCTCCTTCCTGTTGCCCTTTTATAGACACACTCAGTTCCTGTTGTCCCCATGCAGGTGGTTGTGCGTACCAAGGGTTCCTTTGATTCCATGGAACATGATATGGACATACCACAGTTTATTGTCCAGTTGAAGGACATCTGTCTGTGTTTATTACAACTAAAACTGCTATTAATACTTATGAACATGTTTGTGTGTGAGTATAAGTGCTAATTTTTTTTATGAAATTAATGCCCAGGAGTGCAATTGCTTGATCATATCAGTTCATGTTAGACTTTCAAAGAAACTCCTGAACTTTTCCAGCGTGGCTATGCCATTTTAGATTCCCACTAGAAATATATGAGAGATTCAGTTTCACTGCATCCTCACCAGCACTGAATATTGCCATTATTTTTTATATTAGACATTCTGGTAGATTTGTAGTGGTATTGCATTATAGTTAAAATTTTCATATCCCTAATGACTAGTGATGTTTAACATCTTTTGTGTGTTTATTTGTCATCTGTATATTTTCTTCACTAAAATATTTCTTCATAGCATTTATCTAAGTACAATTAGACCATTTCTTTTTTTTTAATCACTGAGTTTTGAAAATGCTTTATGTATTCTAGATGCTAATCATTTGTTGGTTATGTAGTTTGCAAATATCTTCTCCAACTATTCAACTAGTCTTTTGATCCCTTTAACAAGTCTTTTACAGAAAAAAGTATTAATTTGATAAAGTCCAGTTTATCCATTTTATTTTACATTTATGTATTATTCTTTGGGCATCAAGTCAAAGAACTCTTTGCCTAGCCCTAAATCCTGATGACATTTATCCTACATTTATTTCTAAAAGCCTTATACGTTTACATTTTATATTTAAGTCTGTGAATCATTTTGAGTCAATTTTTAATCTTTTTTTAAAATTTTTGATTTAGTTGTTGATGGACCTCAAATGTGGTGTTGAGAATTAAACCCAGTGCTTCACACATGCTAGGCAAGTGTTCTACCACTGAGCCACAACTCTAGCCCTTGGGTCAATTTTTATATAAGGCATGAGGTTGAGTTTGAGGTTCAGAATTTGGCCTGTGAATGCCCAATTGTTTCAGTATCATTTGTTGAAAATTGAATTGCTTCTACACCTTTGTCAAAATCAGTTTGGGCATATTTTTTGTGGATCAATTTCTGAATCTCCACCATATTCTCCATGTAGAAAGTCTTACAATCAGGTAAACTGATATCTCCCATTTTATTCTTCTTTTTCAAAATTGCTGTAGCTATCCTAGTTACTTTGCCTTTCCATATGCTTTTTAAAATTTAACTACAAAAATATCGCTAAGACTTTGATAGGGGTTGAAGTAAAGCCATGTCTCAGTTTGAGAAGAAATTGACATCCTTACTATGCATGAGTCTTGCAGTCCATGAACATAGTAAATTTTTCCTATTTAGTTTTTTTTAATCAATGGTGTATAGTTGTCCTCAAAGTTCTGTTAATGTTTATTAGATTTATGCCCAAGGTTTTTTTCTTTTTTAGCAATAGTAAAAGATGTTTAATTTAGGTGGCCATATGTTTAATGCTAATATATAAAAATATAATTGATTTTATATGTTTATCTTATATGCTAAAACCTTGCTAAATTCTAACTTTACTAATTTATAAATTAGTTCCCAGAGGGTTTCTTAAACATTACTCAAGGTTTTTGGTGTAGATTCTTAAAATGGAGACAGTTTTATTTCTTTCTTTCTAATCTCTTAGTCTTTTCTTTCTTTTTTTTTTACCTTATTACACTAACTAAAAATTCCAACGCATGTTGAATAAGACATTGAAAGGAGATGTTGTTGGCTTATTCTCATCTTAGGAAGAAAGCATTCATTATTTCACAATTAGATATTATGTTACTAAGGTTTCTTTCTTTATAGATGAGTTTTATACAGTTGAGAATATCCCTCTATATTCCTTAAGAGTTTTTATTATGAAAAAGTGTTGCAATTTTTCAGTTTTTTTTTCTATAACTGATATGATTTCTTTTCTTTAGCCTGCTAATATGGTGAATTACACTGATTTTCAAAGATTGAACTGTCTCAAACCCTTTCGAATAAATTATACTAGATTACAGCATATAATCCCATTTATAATTGTGTTGAATGTGTGTGTGTGTATATATAATTTTGCATACATATGTTTTTATTTTTGTAATATCACCTGCATATATTTGAAACCACATCAGACAATATTATAATTCTTGATTTAACCGTTAAGCATAATTTAGAAAACTCAAGGAGAGATAGAAATCCTATTGTAATTACCTATATTTTTGCTTACTGTGCTCTCTCTCCTTTCCAAAGTTCTAAATTTATTTCCTATTTTTATTGTTGACTTTCTGTTAAGGCAAATGTGTTAGCCATTATTTTAGGTTAGGTTGACTCTGCTTGCTTTCTCATGTCCACAGCCTGTAGTTGTACTTAACAGCAGAAACATGGACAACTATGTCTACTCCATGTTTTCAAAAACGGAAGTCTAATCCTCTTTAAGGTTGGAAGCTATCCATCTGCTTTTCAGACTATAGTCACACATAGTTTTTTATGTCTCTGTACATGCACATTTGATCGTGACTTTTTTATATTGTCAATTTAAATGGGTCAAGTACAGCCCTTGAGCAAAGGCTTAGCTCAAGGAGAAAGAGAATCCAGAGACAAGAGGTCCCCTCACAGAAACTTTAAGGGAGGAGGATTTCACCCAAGTCAAAAGGAGATTCTCTCAGAGCACAGAACAGGGGAGAGAGAAGTGGAAATGATTAAATGTCATCCGGGAAAGTCCTCCATGAACCCCACATAATCCACCCGGTACATTAGTTCTTGATGCATTTCATGGACTTGTATACTAACAGGTGAAGATAAGCTTGCTGGGAAATGCAGTGAATGCAATTGTTATTACTGGTGTCCTGACTGAACAACGATATCCCCTTGACATTGCCGTCAACAAATCATTTAAAGACTATTTGAGGAAGAAGTATGAGCCCTTGTACTTGTCAAAAACCTTCCATTGATACTTTCTGGTGAAATCAATAAAGTGTCAGCATCAAAAACTTGCAGAATGAGTGTCAGCGTCCTGGAAGAAAATACAGAGACAATAGTGGAGGAGCTCTCCTTACAAAATGCCACATCGCCAATGCTGTGAATAGCACAGAGGACAACTGTGTGTGTGCGTGGATGACTGTGCTGTGAAAAGTGATTCATAAAACTCAGACACTTATTGTGATACAGTTTCTTATTTATATATGCACAAGATTAATGTGTGATAACATTATGCTTGGATAAGTCCAGAGGAGCTCTTTCAAACAACATAAAACAAGAATTCTAAGTAACAAGTTAACATCATACTGTTGTTCAATTTGCACTATGGTTTTCCCTAGCAGGACATAAGATAACATGTATTTTACAATTAACATCTTTTTTTTAAAAAAAAAAAACAACATTTTAACCACTTTTTTGTTTGTACTCTGCATTCTTGGTATTTTTATGACTTAATTCTAGTCAAATACACATGTCATAAAAGTTACCCTTTTTGACCATTTTTAGGAGTACAGTTCAGTGGCTTTAATTACATTTGCACTTTTTCATCTTCTCACACTGAAACTCTGTACCCATTAAACAATAATTCCCTACTTACTCCTCCTGCAGCCCCTGAAACTACCGTTCTACTTTCTGTCTCTAGGAATTTGGCCACTCTTGGCATCCCACATATGTGAAATCATACAATAGTTGTCATTTTGTGCCTGATTGATTTCACTTAGCATAATGTGTTCAAGGATCTACCATGTTGTAGCATGTGCCAGAATTTCCTTCCTATTTAATTTTGCGTAAAATTCCATTGTATGTATTGTTTATCCACTCATCTACTGACAGTCATTTGGGTGACTTCTTTCTACCTTTTTGATATTGTGAACAGTGCTGCTATGCACCTAATGATACAAATATCTGTTTGAGTCCCTACTTTTAATTCCTTGGGGTAAATATTCAGAAATAGAGTTGCTGGATCATATCACCTTAGACTGAGTAAAATCCAATATTTAAAAATAACCTACCTCATAGGGTTGTAAATGAGTTAACAGACTTAAGTCATTTAAAACACTGCATGTTCCATAGTAACGCCTCTATGTATGCTAGTGATTTTTATTATTAAGTAACCAGAAATATTTTTTCTGGACCTTGGAAGAGAGGAAAAGTATACGTTTTTAAAAACTGTAAGTCACACATAGATGGTGATAGATGCTGATGGAATAGATGAAATTCCTCAAGGGTAGAAATAGAATGAGAAGAGAAGAGACTAAAGCTCAAAGCCATAGGTACATTGAGAAATAAGAAAGTGCTCTAGTGAAGAAGGTAGAGAAACAACCTTGCAAGGTACAGAGCAAGAGAACAAGATAGGAAGTGAAGTCCAAGCAAAGAACAGCAGAGTTTCAGAGCAGGCACGGTCATAATTCTGGAGGATAACAAAGTCCAGGTGAGTGTGTCTTGGTAGAGATTTGAGGAGATAGAGACCAAGATCAGTGGCCCAGGAGAAATTAAGGAACTGGGAGATAGAGTGTTTAAGGAGTCCTAAAGTGAAAACCGAAGCAACCCAGGTTGGTGGCAGGAAATGAGATGGAGAGGAAGATAACAAAGAAGAATTCCAATCACTCTCCAAAAGCAGGGAGGGGAGTCACCTGGAAGTTGGAAGATTGTTGCAAATAATGATGGTGAGAGGTGACGGGATAATGTCATGATATATTTATAAATCCTCAAATTCTTTGGGGACAGATTTTTAAATGTGGTCGACTAAATGCACCGCAATGAGAAAAGACTGGCCTAACTTTCTGAGAGTCATTCATTTTGATACCAAATGAGTTTCCTGCCGAGTATAATCCTGATGCAGAATCATGGGCTAAATTGAAGTTTTATCCACATAAAAGTGTTAGGGCCCAACACAGTGGCCATCCCAGTGGCTGAGGGAGGCCGAGGCTTGAGGATCACGAGTTCAAAGCCAGCCTCAGCAAAAGCAAGGCGCTAAACAACTCAGTGAGACCCTGTCTCTAAATAAAATACAAACGAGGGCTGGGGATGTGGCTCAGGGGTTGAGTGCCCCTGAGTTCAATCTCCAGTACCAAAAAAGGGAAAAAAAAAAAGTGTTCGGATATATCAAAATGTCATATATTTTAATATCTTGAATTATTTCCTGTGTCAATGTAGAACTCAACAAATATCCTAGTAATGCAAAGAAATCTATGGCCATTAGAAATGTCTAGCTGTATGAAGGTGTATCTGAATATGGAGTCGTAATGCCAGACGATGGCTGATTGACTTGATGGCTGATATATTAAATCACAGAAAAGGAGGTAAAGACAGCATTTCAAAGTCTAGGACCATCTGTACTTACATAATATTTCCTGGCCTCTACTAAAAACTGAATCACAGTGAGCTGACAGGGAGGTTGCAAGTGAGGTGGGTTGTTCACAAATTAACTCCAAACAGCACAGCTAACTAAGCAAAACTCAAGATCAGAAATGGTCTCTTGGCTCAGGTTTCAATAAAGAAAGAAATGACAAGTGGGCTCATCCTTCCCCTGTAAGCCAAAGATAGAGATGTTGTCCTGATTATTTCCAGAAGTGCACAAAACAGGGTGTTTGTATGAAGGTGCTCGTGATCGATAAATGGAGAAGGGAGCGGCCATGAGAATGGAGGAACATTAAACTATGAACTGAGATCCAAAGAAATAATCTGAAGGAATCCATTATTGATGAGAATAATCACAAACCACTCAAAGCAAATTAAGAGTTGGGGCTAAATAGTTGAATGCTCTCTGTGGGACAGCCCCAGCTATGGGACAAGCTTCAGGCTGGTGACTTTCGGGAAAGTCTAACCACCGTACGTCTTTGTCATCGAGGGAAAGGCCGTCCAAAGTGAGGTTCTGCCTCTCCAGAAAGAAGGTGGCACAGGAAATAAAAGTTGAAAATAACATTCCATGTAGTAAATGAATGCTGAAGAAGAGCCATTAATGGCACATATTTCAAGCATTATAGGAAGAGACTCAGAGTGGGAGACTTCTTTCTCCTACAAGAGTCATAAAGGAGCCACTAAAAAATAATTATTGGTCACACGGAAATGAAAGCACTTTTACTATTAATTTCTTTTTTGAAAGAGAAAGGAAGACAGAGGATTCAACTCCTGGGCTTTTAAAGTAATATTGAATTCAATAAGTACAAGTACTAAGAACAATGTTTTTCACCAGGCTGTATTATGGCCAACCGGTGGGGGGTGGGCGTAGAGGAGAGGAGAGACAGGGAGAGGAAAGAAAGAGAAAATAAGATGACCATGTTCAGTTATGACTTTTTCTCCTAGATTCTGGAACCCTGCTCAGCACCACATGAATACCCACCCCTAATTCTCCCACCAACAACCCCATTGCCTCCTCTTGCAGCCCCCGACGTGTGTGTGTATAAAAGAAAGTTACTCCAAGCCTTCCTCCTGGGCCTTCAGCCCCCACATGACCCTCACCACCTAACACTGAGCAACCAGCACTGCATTTTGTTTTCCTGAGAAATTCCAAGGGGTTAAGCTTAACCAGCCCCCTGTTTAAGCCTCCTGAGCTCATTGTGTTCTTGCCTCTTCACTAAACCTTCCTGTTTTCTCCATCTTGGGGAAAATGGTGCACTAATATCCCATGTGATAGTTTTAAGAGGTGGGGCCTTTTGACTCTGTCCTCATCCTTGAAATGGTGTCCTTACAAAGAGGTGGAAGGGAGCTGCCTTGTCCCCTTCCTCTTCTGTGATGCAAGAGCACAGCAAAACGACTCCATCTAGCCAAGGGAGGTAGCACACGCCTGGCATCTCAGCAACTCCGGAGGCTGAGGCAAGAGAGTCACAAGTTCAAGACCAGCCTCAGCAACTCAGAGAGGCCCTAAGCAACTTAGCAAGACCCTGTCTCAATCAATATATAAATAACACCACTCCATCTAGCCAGCAGAGCAGCCCTCACCCAATACCATATCTTGGCACCAAGATCTTGCCTTTCCCAGCCTCCAGAACTGTGAGAAATAAACTTTTGTTGTTTATAAGTTACCTGGCCTAAGGCATTTTGTTATAGCAGCCCACATGGACTGAGATACAATCATGAGGTAAAACATTGTAGGATATTTTTAGTATATAAAAATGCTTTCACATACATCATTTCCTTTGAATTTTCACAGCCAGTCTATGAAATAGAAATGCTTTGCTAGTTTTAAGTCTGTGAGAGGGGAAAGGTGACTCACCAAAGCCCACACAAGTAATGGCAGAATAAGAACTCAAAATCAATCAAGACTCCTGGTCTCAGGCCTGGCCCACAGTCAGCAGCTCCTCCGAGGAGAGCTTAGTTACTAGATTTTACAGCCCTTCCAGGGACCGGAAGTTTGAGGTGTTAGGTCACTTCCTGCCAAGGGTGTATTACCCATCAACCTCAGAGGCCTTGCGAAGACAACCATTCTCCACAGGGGCCACGTCTTGAATAAGGCTGAGAAGTGCCAGGCTGACGAGCCATCCCAGTCTGCCTGGTGCTGTTCTGGTTTGCATCCCCAGTCCCCAGCAAACAGGAATGGCCAGGCACCTTAGGAAAGGACTGATGGGCTTCCCACGTGTGCCTTTCCCTCGTTCTGTTTTAGAGTCACTCAATAGTCGAGTCCTGACTAAAGGCAAGGGCGCCAGGCCAAGCACTGGTACACAGAGCTGAACGAACGGGGTCCCTGCCCTCAAGGTGCTTGCAGTCTTAGGAAGGGAATTTTAAAGGCTTGACTATTACAACAGTCAAAGGAAGAGACAGTTTCAGGAAACAGAGGGTGACCAGCAGAATCCAGGGCTTGAGGGAACATCCAGAAGGACAAAGACTGAGATGAATAAACCAGATTGGGAGCCTAGAATTAGAGATTAGCAGAGAGTGAAGACAGCCCCCAGGGTCATCCTCCCACGCGTAAGCCAGAGGACTTCTCCTCCAGGTCATGAATGAGTGTAGCTGGTGCCAGACAGGCTCTCCCACCTTGAACAAGTGGAAGAATGGGCCTGGGGGTGAATGAACATTAGACATTGGGCACATTGCTTATGTGTCTGAACTCCACCTGAAATGGCTGGAGCAGCATCTCTCTCCAGGTGGGTGGCCTCTCACATGGAGAGCTTGGGCTTCCTCACAATATGGAGGTCCCAGGCAACCAGACTTCTTTCATGGCATCTAATTTCCCAAGGAAGGAAGCAGGAGCTCTCAGAAGCCCCAGATGGCACATCCACCATGTTCTGTCAGAAGCCAACCCAGACTCCAAGAGAAGGAAAACAAATCATAATTCTTTGTTTTTTTTAAGTCCTAGTTGCCATATTTTTATTGATTTATATACTTTTTCATTTTTATGTATTCTTTTTAGTTATACATGACAGTAGAATGTATTTTGACATATCCTACCTGCGTGGAGTATAACTTCCCATTGTTGTGGTTGTACGTGACGCGGGGTTACACTGATTGTGTATTCATATAAGAATGTAGAACAGTGATGGATGACCGGTTCATTCCACTGTCTTTCCCATTCCCAGTCTCCTCCCCGCAATCTCTCCTGTCCAATCGGGTCAACCTCCACTCCCCCATCACCCCCATTTATTGTGAGTCACCATCCACATATCAGAGAGAACATTTGGACTTTGGCTTTGGGGGGGATTGACTTATTTCACTTAGCATGATAGTCTCCAGTTCCGTCTATTTACTGGCAAATGCCATAATTTCATCCGATGCTTTAAATCATAATTCTTGATGTGTGGGACAACACGCATGTAGAAACAGGTAAGCTATCAGGTGCTGTTTCTGGAGAGCAGCTACCATGAAGGCTTAAAAGGAAAGAGTTCAAAATGTTAGAAAAGGCCAAGGTGAAGTTGAGGCCTCCAGTGACCCCATAACGCATCATGGAGAGTACTGTTCTCAAACCTGAGAGGTCAGGAAACTGAAGG
Source organism: Ictidomys tridecemlineatus (assembly GCF_052094955.1). NCBI lineage: Eukaryota > Metazoa > Chordata > Mammalia > Rodentia > Sciuridae > Ictidomys > Ictidomys tridecemlineatus. Next base: position 128,483,959 of record NC_135485.1, read on the forward strand.
GGTTGTTGATTAGTAAGAGCGCTTGAGTTCCAGTGGCTGCTGCCATGATGTGGGGTGCAGATGCTGACCCCATGGCGGACGTGCACTCTGCAATAGGAAGGGCGACGGTGCCTCCCCAGAGGTGGACAAGTGGGTGCTGGACTTCAGAAGAGAAGGTAGCACAACCACTGCCTGAAGTTGGCAGAGTCCAGTCGTGGGACCTCCTCTCTGCCATCCAGGAGCAAGAAGACTGACCGCTGTTGCAGAAGGTTGGTAAGAGAATGGTGTGAGGACCGAAATCCAGGTTTCAGTTCAATGGAAAAAACGAGGAGACCAGATTAAAAATGTAAAGGTGCTTGAGGGACTTCCCCACGGGGACCGGCAAATGGCAGAAAGATGCAGTTGGGTAAAAGGTCGTCCTGGAATCCCGCTAATGGATGTGGGAATAGAGATCTGCTGCAGAGCTGTGTTCAGAGCAAGTTAGAGGGCTCTCAGGATGGAAGAAATTGAACATTAACAAGTAGAAGGAAATGTCACTCATTCTTGCGTTCGCTCATTCATGAGAGAAGGGGAAAGGGGTGTGAGCCGGGTTATTCAGGTTGGTGTCAGGACTTTCAACGCCATTGCTTCTGAGGTTAGAGCCACCCCTTCATGTCCTCAGCCTCCTTTAGGTTAATCATGAAGGTGGCAGTCAAGGTTGGGGTCAGGAGGAAGAATGGGAGACCTGGAGGGGCTATTTCAGTGAACACTCAGGAAGCTCAATAGCAGAAGCCCAAGTGATGGCACCAGGCTATCCATCACGTCCAACATTCTAAACACCCATTTTCCCCTCCAAGGAAAAGGAAATCGGCATTTAGTGTATTAAATCTAGTCAATTATTTAAAGGTGCATGCTCTCTCCATGAAGGAGGCAGGCATAAGAAGTAAAATATTCTGTGACATTTGAGTGGACTGAAAGAAAACAGAAGGAACGTAACGTCACGCCAAAGGTATTTGTTGTTGTTGTTACACACCTTGAGCCAAAGGATTGCAAGGTATTTTACACACAAGGTGCTCACTCTTCTTCTGCAAGACTGGAAACGCGACTGCCAACCCCAGCACCCCCCCCCCCCGTGCCCCCCACTTTCCATCAAGGAACACACTGACCAATTTTTAATTTTTTGTTCCTGCTTCAGGGATGTGTTAAGTCTGGAAAGGAAAGTATACAGTATTGTTCATCAGGGGGAAAAAAATAGGGACGGTGTTGAAATAGGGTGGTTGCCATCTGAGTTGAATTAAATATTGTCTTGTTTATTTTCTTTTGTGTTTTTTGTTTTCTCTTCCCTCTGAAGGGGCAAAATACTCCAATGGAACTTGTTACTCAATGAGAACAATCCATTCATAGTGTTGAAGAAAAGAACATAGGAGCATTGTCTGTTTGATCTGTGCTGAGTGGTGTTCTGCCTTTGAGCTGGCAGAGAGGTGAGCCGGACGCTGGGTTTGCAGCACACATCAGTGACAGAGGCCCCCATCTCCTCTGAACCCAACACCCTGGGCCTGGAGGAGGGCAGCTCTGGTCTCCTGGGTGGGCTGTGGCTACCAGGGAGGCTTGGGAACATTCCTTCTCCTCTCTGTACCAACTAAAATAAGACATGGTGAACCGAGACATCTGCTAAGCTTTCTTGTCTAACACATAAGTCCGAGCAGAAAGCCATCTGGCGTCTGCCCAGCTTCTGCAAGGCACAGAAATGACTTGCTTAAGGTAATCCAGTCATAAGCAGCTGAAGAAAATCATTTACGCCTATACAGCAACTTCCCCTGGGCATAGGCTCCTTCCTCTCCTGGACAAAGGTAACCCACTCCCCACCCTCACCCAGTGCTCCAGGCCAAAGCCAAGTTTAAAAATCAATGTCCCACATCTTTCTTTTTCTTTTTATAATGTTTCAGTAAAATTAATTTCTCCCTCTCCTTCCTTAGATCCAGGGAATTGCTTACACAACAGGACACAAGAATTGCGAGTGGTGGCTCTCATTTTCCTCTGCATTTTGCTAATGATTTTTTTTTTTTTTGCATGGTCCCTGGAGCATCTGATACTTACCATACTTCCCTGCAACCTCTTAGTTCAAGTCCAGGCCTTTTACGCCAAACCAATCCATTATACTTTCTTTCTGGAGCCAAGAGTGGTGGACATTTGTTTTTTGGCTGCTCGGTGTCCACACACCCTGCTTCCTGTAACTGCGGTCAGGGAGCTCCATCTCTTCATTCTTGGTCCCTCCGGCTCAGGGGCATCACTTGGCCCAGGCCCGTGACGATCTGTGCATCATCACACTCTCCCGGGCACCGCAGCTGGGCCAAAGGTCAGTGAATGATCCATCCAGAGCCAAGTCACAGAGAGACCCAGGAGAAACTTCTGAGAAAGAGCCTCCCTTTCTCCTCAGGCTAAGTTTGAGAGAGCAGAGAGGTTGGGGCAAAGCCTGTAGTGGGAGCTCCCCCAGCAGGAGTTGCTGAGAAAGAAAGCAACCGAGACCTGAAGATGCCATTAGAGCTCAAAATCTAGAAAGTTCTGAAGCAAGTCACTTCCTGGGCTTTTCTAAGAAGCTTCCTTTTCCCTTAAGAGATAATTTTGTAGCATGCTATAGTTTGGGCCTAGGATGTTCCCCAAAGACTCATGTGTTGAACTGTGGTCCCCAGAGTGGCACTATTGGGAGGTGGTGGAAGATTAAAGAGGTGGGGCCTAATGGGAGGTCTTCAGGTCATTGGGGGTGTGCCCCTGAAAGGGATTGTGGGGCCTCTCTCTTTTCTTCTTTCTCAGTTTCCCATCATCAGGTGAGAAGTTTTGCTCCACAACATGCCTCCACCATTGAGTGCCATGATAGCCCCCAAATAATGGACTCAAACTTCCAAAGTTGTGAGTCAAAGAGAACCTTTTCTCTCTATAAGTTAATTATCTCTGATATTTGTTATAGTAACAGAGAGCTGACTAACACACAATCAAACCAGTCAGGAGTATTACTCCAGTCCAGGCACTTGTTTGCAGGATGTCTGCTGTATTTATAAGCTCTTTCCTTTCTTTGCTGAAATGGTCTTACTCTTGTTCTCTCCAATACAAGTCAACTGGTAAGGACTCCTCATTTTGTTGAAGCCATGCTCACTAATCCTGTGCATTTCAAAGTTGAAACATAAGTTTTTCACACGTTTACAGAATTTTCTGTGTCTTTCTCTTCGTTTCATTCATTTGTGATAATTCAGCAATAATTAAAAAAAAATTTTTTCTGGGCACTGGGGATTGAAACGAGTGTGCTATAGCACTGAACTACATCCCCAGCTTTTTTCCCTTTTCTCTTGTGTGAGACAGGGTCTGGCTAAGTTGCTGAGGACCTTGATAAGTTGCTGAGGCTCGTCTGGAACTTGCAATCCTTCTGCCTCAGCCTCCCAAGTTGCTGGAATTATAGGCAAACACCACTGTGCCTGGCGGTCTTTTCCTTTTTTTTCCCTTCAGTACTGGGAATTGAATGCAGAGCCTTATGCATGCTAGGTAAGTGCTCTATCACTGAGCTACATCCCAGTCCCAGCAATGACTTCTTGAGTGATCAGTATGTGCTTTTAAAAGGCATGAGGGGTGCCAAGTCTCAGCCTCAGAAAACATGCATAATTTCAGAACAAGGCATGTGCTCCAGGATAGGAGAGGGTAAAAAGGGATGCAGAACACAGAGCAGGAGCTGATGGGAAGGACTGGGGACTCCCAGGATGCCTCTGGCCTTTTTAAATCTTCCATAAGGTTCAACATTGGCACAAGACAGTATTTTTCTCCTTTCCTCATGCTCACTGTTAAATATCATTATATATTGGAAGATGAAGATTTTAAAATAAAATAAACATCCCAGGTGCAAATTCATTCAACAAGGGACAAATATTTATGAGTATCTGCTGTGTGCCTGGCACTTTCTGGGCCCCAGGGACAGAGAGTACAATGTCACAGAACTTACAGTCTAGTGAGACAGAGAGGATACAATATGCAACAACATAAATAAACAGGATGCCAGATGCTGCGGAAAGGAGAGATGATTGGCCGGAGAGGTGGTATGAGGTTGTCTTAGATACCGTGATGAGAGGAAAGCTCTCTGTGTGTAGGAATGTGGATGAAGTGAGGTTGAACATTGTGTGGCCATCTGGGGGAAGACCATTCTAGCAGAAGGAACAATAAATGCAAAGGTCCGGAGAGGGCCCACTTCTCCACCAGGGATGGTAGGTAGACACAGGGCCTGTGACACTGTGGGGCACCGTAAACATGTTTTAATTTCCTTTAAAAACAGAAGGAAAAGCCAGGTGTGGGGCCTCACGCTTGTAATCCCAGAGATAGAGGATGAAGCAGGAGGATCACAAGTTCAAAGCCAGCCTTAGCAACTTAACGAGGCCCTCAGAAACTTAGTGAGACCTAGTCTCAAAATAAAAAAGGGCTGGGTATGTGGCTCCATGTTTAAGCACCCCTGGGTTCAATCAATAATAATAATAATAATACCCAGAAGGAAGGAAGGAATTTTCAAAGGAATTGTTTTAACATATAGTACTTATATATCCATTTTGGTACCAAAGCTGTCATAGAATATAATTTTAATTTTTTTTTTTTGAGTGAAAAAAACAGGATCATGAAAGTCGCCATGTACCCCTGGACACTGAAACAGGAAGGAACTGGGCTTGTCGGAAGACAAGCTGGACTCTGACCAGAGGAGTAAGAGCAGAGGGTGGGTGGCAGGAAGTGAGTCCAGAGACGTAGGCAGGGACACCGGCAGGTAGAGCCCCTGGGCTGTTTGGGGAGTAGGTAGCTAGAAACGAAAGGGAGGCAATGGAGAAACTGAAGTGCTCAGGATTTTTGACACTGCTAACGTCCACAATTGGGACATTGAACATTTCTGGCCACTCCAAGAAAAGGGCTTCTATTGACTTTTGCATTTTTCAGCAGTTTAAATGAATGACTTCTCGTGGGTGCCAACTCCCACCTGAATCTTGACATCGGCTTCTGCTGCATCTCAGCTTGATCTTTTCCTTATGACCTTCTACCCTCTCCACTGTGGGCTAGAACAGAGACTTAGAGGGATGGGGAGGCACTTTGCAATATCCAAATGCCATAAAAATAGGGAGAGTTGTGATTATAGTTGATAATGGGTCATGAGACTTCTCCCATGGGTGGACTTTGGCTCAGAGACAAATGACCTTCTTTTCTTGTTGGGGTTCGTGGAGTGGAGGGGGGTGACTCACCTGCCTTGTGTCCATACTTAGCATAATCAGGCATCTCTCAGTCACAATCAATATTCAGGAAGGGTTTGTCACCTTGTGTTGTGAACTCAGAGAGTTTCTGATGCTGCTTGTTGCTGCTCATTTAATACCAGTAAAATATTTTGAGCTGCTAACCCAGAAGGTCTGGGCCACTTGCACATCGCCCCTCTGCTGTCCTGCATCCTGTTGAGACAATTGAGGTTATCTCTTATTCTTGATGGTGCATGTTCATATTCAACATGACCTGGTGGACGTGGAGCCTCAGCCAGCAAGCTGGGAGCTCCCAGCATCCCCCAGGACTCTCAAGGTCCTTTGTAAAGCCAGCTGTTTGAGCAAGGAAACCTTTTTTTCCGCCTCTCTTCTTAGAAGGAAATAAGTTAGGATGCCTTAAAGTCTGTGAGGGCAAAAGGGCTCAGGGATTTTGTCGGAGCTTCTTTAGGAAGTCACTTTTTATTACATTCCCCTGTATGGGCAAATACCAAATTAAAAATAATATAAAAGGGCCCCTGTGTTTTAGGGTTAGGAAGGGCTTTACAGGAAGGAGAACAATTGGTTTTAACAATACCTAAGGGAAAGAGGAACTCTATTGGAATGACTGAAGTCCCCCAAATTCAAACTTCTAAGGCTACATCTACTTTTTCAAAGTAAATATGTCCGGAAAGGTGGTAGAAAATATGTAGAGGAAAAAAAAAATGTTTTTCCTTTAGTATCTTTAAGTGTCTCCTTGTTGCACCTAAGGTCTGACTTCCTAAGTTTACAACTTTCAGATGGAAAAGTTCATGGTTGAAATAGAAAGCACTGTTTGGGGGGACTTTTCAACCTTAGGTTAATTTTCAGTGGAAATTCAAATCTAACCAGAAAGAAATTTAAGTATTGCTTATAGATTCACTTTGAAGGCCCAGATCAGGGTGTAATAGGTGTCTCCTTTCTTCTGCTTCATTTCTCTGCAGTCATCTGTTGATTGCAAATAAGTGGGTGCTATAGTTCGGATCTGGAATGTCTTCCAAAGGCCCATGTGTTAAAGGGTTGGTCTCCAGTGCGGCACTACTAGGAGGTGGAGCCTCGGGGGAGGTCTTTAGGTCATTGGAGGTGTGGCCTCAAGAAGGATTGTGGGTTCCCATATTTTCCTCTTCCTTTCTTTTGTGTTCTGGCCATGAGGTAAACAATTGTGCTCCTCCACCTGTGCTTCCACCATGATGCACTACTTGCCAAAGCACTACTTGCCTAGCTACCAAAGCAACAAGGCCAATCCCTCATGGACTAGAACTCCAAAACTGCGAGGTAAAATTAACCTTTTCTCTTTAAAAATGGACTATCTCAGGTATTTGTTAAAGCCAGTGGACGATGCCATACTAATGATGATAGAACCACAAGAGAAAATGAGATGAAACCTGAAACTCTTAGACTGTGTGGTTGGAGATAACCTCCCAGAAGTCCAGTATTCAGAGAGGGGGTGGCCATCTTCCTGCCCTTTCACCTTCCTGCACTGTATCTGGCCTGGGTGCAGACTGGAGGCCTCCAGAGGAGAGCAGCAAGGGTCCCGGAAAGGAAACCAAACAGTCCTGGAGCTGCCCTGGGCCAATATTTGGAGTGTAGTCATGAAGGGAGCAGACCTACACTCTCTAGCTTCAGAAGAAAGAATAAAAAGCAGAGGGTGAGGAGGCTAGATTGCTTTTGCCTAGTTTTCATTATGATAAAATTCATGATCACCTAAAATTGAACATTTAAATCACTTTAGGTGTCTTCAGTGGCACTAGATGTATTTACATTGTTATATACCATGCACCTCCAGAACTTTCTCATTGTCCCAATCGGAAACTCCATACCCACTGAAAAATAACCCTCAATTCTCCCCCTCTCCAAGCTCCTGGCAACCACCATTCTACTCTGTCTATATATAAATTTGGCCTTTCAAGTGAACCTCATATAAGTGAACCCACACAATATTCATCTTTCACTTGGTGTAATGACTTTAAGGTCCATGTCTGTAGTGCATGAGAGTATGCCTTTACTTCTTAAGGCTGAATAATATTGCACTGCATGTATATACTGCATTTTGTTTATCCGTTTATCTATTAACCAATGAACATTGACTTGTTTCCATATTTCAGTAACTGAATAATATTTCTGTGAACATTGGTTTGCAAATATTGGTGTCCCTGCTTTTGGTTCTTTTGGATATATACTTAAAAATAGCATTGCTAGATCATGTGATAATTATGTATTTAATTTTTTGAGGAATTACCATGCTGTTTTCTACTTAACGTTTGTACTAGCAATGCACAAGGATTGTCACTTTTCCGCACCTTTGCCACACTTTACTTGTTTTGTGGGAGGAAGTACTGGGGATTGAACCAGGGAGGCTTAACCACTGAACCAGATCCCCAGCCTTTTTATTTCTTTTTATGTTGAGACAGGGTCTTACTGAGTAGCTTAGGGTTGCTGAGGCTGGCCTTGAACTTGTGATCCTCCTGCCTCAGCTTCCTGAGCTGCTGGGATTACAGGTGTGCATCATCATCACCCCCCCACCCCCCCACCTCCCCCCCCCACCACACTTAACTTTTAAAATAGCCATCCTAAAGGGTGAAAGAGGAAAATGCAAGGTTTTGACTTCAAGAAAGAACAGTCTCACAGTAAGATCTATCCTATTAGGATCTGCTTACTTTAGACAGGTACTAAACTCATTTCTAAAATGGAAGTCTATGAATCTGTGGCACAATGTCATTTGTTTATTTGATTTGTCTGGGTTTTTTTTTTTTTTGGTGTGATGTGTGTAAGATAAGAATAATGTATGGATCATAGTGATTTGTTGAGACTTAATGTGCATATAGCGGGGTGATCACAAACTAATGACCCACAGATTAACCAACAAAATATGTCCCCAAACTTGGTGACTTCTCAATAAACTTTGGATACCCTGCCTCGTGAGGGATGGGAAGACATGGCAGTAGAGGATCCATGGTCTCTGGAGTGGAGATGCGTGTTGTGCTGGCATTGCTCAACTTAAGAGTGTGTCACCAACGCCACTCCAGCCCCAGTTGTCCACTGGGTAGACAAGCTACACAATTATGAACCAAGGGTGAATTAAATGACTTATTTACTAAAAGAACTTTCAATAAGATACAAGTTCTCTGACTAAAGTATCTGAAATAGGAAGACGTTATTACATTTGTTGGTATTCTCAATATTAATATGTTCGATTGTTTTGTTTTGTTTTTAAAGTGACTGGTAAAATCTAAGGTATTAGTTACCTTAGAACTTTAAAAAAAGATCAAAGACACCATGTTTTGTCATTATGATTTTGTTCCATGAGAATATGGACCATGACTCTTTTATCATACCATATGCCCAAAGTGTAAGTGGGGTAAGGTAATACTATCCATTACTATGCACATATTATTATGCTGTTATTTTTAAGTATCCACTGTGCTTTGTGTTGACTTGAATGCAGTCATCCAGCACAGTAAGTAACAGGGTGACACAGGCACTTAAAATAGGATGTGATTAAAACCATTCGTTCAAAGCTCATTGAGACAATTAGACTTATTTTGTGACTTATAACTTTCAAGGGTAAGAATCCCAGATTGGGTTAAACAATATTAAAATTTAGATACATGGGCTTCGTTTTGTTTTGGGGTAAAAATCACTTTCTAAATTTAGAGAAGTCCTACTTTATAAAATGTGCTCTGGTTTTGATCTCTCCCCCTCTCCCTCACCCTCTCCCTTCATTTCTCTGGTCTACCTGTTTGTTTTGGATGGAAGTGCTGCAGAGGAAGAGGGTAGTCCTCATTCAGAGCTCTACTTCTCCGGAGGACCATAACATAGACTTGAAAGTAATCCACTGTGGGTTATGATTTATGATAGATGAATGCCAAATAATTCTAGGTCATTTGTTTTGTTTCAGGCACAACAATAGGGATGGGAAGGGAGAATAGGTTGGTTTAAAACAAATCAAATCACGAAAACCTCAATAAATGTTTTATAACTGAAATTTATAACTGAATGAATGCCACAATGCCTAAAATTCCTGTTGTGAAAGTCACCGCCGTGGGATAAGGCACAGGGAGTCCAGAAAGCAGAGGTAATATATTCAAACTTTTCCTCTAGTAGCCAAAGAAAATGAAAATATATGCCCTGGGGATCTGGGGTTACAGCCAGAAGAGGTTCCCAGGCAAAATTTCTTTGAACCTGCATCTTGACTCAAAGTTCATGCAGAGCTTGGACCCTGTGGCATAGTCCATGCCACCAAGGAGCAAGAACAGCAGACTGGTTACTGTGCCGAGGGATGCTACTAAATCCCACTCGCTATGATTTGGATCTTGAATATTTCCCAGAGGTCCACATGTTAAAGGTTTTGTCCCCAGGATGGTGCTATCAGAACCTTTAAAAAGTGCAACCTAATGGGTGGGGATGGTCCTTAAAATCATTGGAGATGTGCTCTCCAAGGGGATCAGGGGCCTTTTGAATTCTTCCTTCTTTGCTCCCTAATTTGTGAAATAAGCTTTTTTCCTCTGCCACACAGTCCTGTCGTGATGTGCTGCTTTGCCATAGGTCTTAAGAAACAGATCGACCCATCGTGGACTGGAAACTCCAGAATTGTGAGCTAAAATAAAATTTTCCTCTTTATAATTTAATTATCTCAAATATGTTCTTATAGTGATAGAAAGTTGACTAACACTCCACTTCAACCAGATATAGAATAAGTCCAATACTGTCATCATCCTCAACTTTGGTAAGAAAAACCAAGCATATGGAATATCCATACAAGCCCTTAATAATAGCTTGCTTTAAATTATTTGCAAGTTAAATTGCTTAACTCACCCCCAACAAATAAATGTCTGAGCAAAAGGAACGTTCCAGAAAGATGGTCATACTTATTCTATGATGGCTCGTACTTTCTGGGTATTTCATGTGTATTCTTGAGAGAAAGACATGGTTAACAAATCATTGATACTGCTGAAGACATTGGCATTGAGTAATTTGCTTATTGTTGCTTTAAAAAAAATTTTATTTTAAAGATAATATATAGGGGCTGGGATTGTGGCTCAGCGGTAGAGTGCTCGCCTAGCACTTGGGAGGCCCTGGGTTCGATCCTCAGCACGACATAAAAATAAATAAATAAATAAAAGATGTTGTGTCCAAAAAATAAATATTAAAAAAAGATAATACATAAACATGTTTCACTGTCAAAAACTTGGAAAGTAAAAGAAAAAAAAATGAACAACTCTCATTATCCCATTGGTTGTTGTCTGGGGACAATAAAAGCCTGAGGAGACATTGGGAAGGGTTCAAAAAAAAAAGTTATATTCTGAATGAAAAAGATCATGGGCCCAACCATCAGGAGAGGGAAGATTTGCATGGAACAGCACAGCGGGTATTTCTGGGTGCTAAAAAGAACAATCCTGAAGAGAGAGAAAACAGGGACCTAATATGCTAGAAGCAGAGATGAGAAGAGTGGACAGAGGAAAGACCAAGAAAGGGGTCCCGAGGTCAATGCTGCCCACTCGGGCAGTTAGACTAAGGTGGCCTGGAATTGGCTCAGTACATGGAAATGAGGTGGTCCTGCATCTTGGGGGACCACGGTTTACCTTTGGGCAACTGATTCTGTCAGATCATTTTCCCTCTTGAACATCTACTAATGATGTGCTTGGCGTGAGGTCTTCCATAGTCTTGTCCTCTGCTCAGAGTTCCTAGCTTGCCTGGAGAACTTCTGTAGCTTAAAGTTTAAAAAATAAATCATCTCCGTTTTAGGGGAAATAACAAAGAAAGATTAACTAAAAATAATCCATAAAATTCTGTAAACAGTACAGGATCGGGGATAATATCTCTTTTTCATCATCATGGTATTCCCAGTGGCTTCTATAGAGTGTGGCACATAGTAGGTGTTCATTAAATATTCAGCAAATGAATGTAAAGGCTTTTTTATCAGTCTAGGGGCAAGTAGAGAGATGAATTCACCCCAGATGAGACGCCTTTAGTGAATGGATCCCTTGCAGAGGGGTAAGTAAGGTTAACAGAGCTGGTGAGGCTTCCAGCAACAGTGAAGGGCCATGACCATCCCTAGAGCTGAAGGAACAGGGAACAAAATCATGTATCTCAAGCCCAGTGGGGCTGAAGCTGTATTATGGAGGTACAGAATTACAGCCAGGGCCAAGGTAGCCGACAGGGATGAAGACAGGGAGGAAAAACTATCCCCATCCTTCACCCTCATTTCCCTCTTATAAGTACCTCTTGTTGGTCGAGTCCAACTGGACTTCAAGCCAGCCAGGGAGCTTGGGGGACACAGTTCCTAGAGCACAGAATGGAGCCGAGGAGTGGGGAGAGTTGGGGGGCCAGCACAAGACTGCTTCCCTCAAGCACAGGGAATTCAGCCCTGTCTCTACAGGTCTGCTTCCTGGTGGCTCTCAGAGATGGTTTGCTCTCTTTAATAACAAGTTGTTATCTAGGTGGGGACTCTTACCTGTCTTTCAGGGAACTGGGAACAAGATTTCCTGGGGAGAGTTCTCAGGCCCCAGGGCTTACTCCTTCTCTAGCACACAAAAGCTGGAGACTGAAGGTCTTTAGGGCTTGACTCCAGCCCCTCTGTCCCTCAGGCTTCTTCCTGATTGACGTAGGAAGATCACTGTGACTCAAGTAGCATGCTGGTCATCTAATGGAGACTTCAATCACCCCCAAGTGAAAGTAGGCTAATTATACAGTCTTGAGCAATTCCTTGCCTCAGTTTCCCCAGTCCTAAAGTGAAGAAAGAAATCCAGAGAGTTGACTGGAGGATGAATAGCCTTCGCTGACACAGTTGTATGATATTTTTTTTCCCGTGTTTTATTATAGGTAATTATGTGACACTCAGACACTAGTACTACAAAACAAGACTCATATATTATGCAAAAGTCACAGTGACGCTTCCCCCGGACATCATACTAAGAAGCAAACTCTCCATGGAGCTGGAATATGTTTAAAAAAAAAAAAAAAGCAGTCATCAACCTAACCTTTCTCTAAATCAACAAACAACCTGGCCCAAATGGAGCTTGAATCTCCTGGGGTACCAATTTCTAGAGGCCTGACCTTTGGAAATGAAGTAATTCCTCGCAATGCCTGTTGTCTGTCTGGGGGGATGTCTTTAGTAAGAACTGTATGGCAGTCACTGCTCCGTGCTCTGGGCGAATACTCTGGGTGCCAAAGGAGCTTTGGTCTCCAGCCTCTTCCCGGCACGTACCCATGGAGCTCCTCCATCGCAGCTAACTCCCTATGAACCGGTTCATCGGTTTGCTGGGCTTTGTGTACCCAGAAGACACCTGTTGAACCAGTTGTGCTTAAGATCCCAGGACAAGGATGTGTATTGTAGTTGATCCCTCCTGTTCCTTCCTGTTTTTTCAAGACATTTGCAAGAATCATTTTTTTGTCCTGAACATTACATGAAATTCTATTGGTCCCCTGGTCCCTCAGATATAGATTCCTGAGTGTAACATAAAGGTGGAGGAGGTTTCAGAAGCTATTTTCACGAGAGCACCCATCTTTCCAAAGTGCAAATGCCTGTTGACCTGCCATGGAGGAGCTGGGCTGGACTGGTGACTTGTGGTTTGGGTTTTAAGGGTAGGAGATTTTTCACCAATGCATTGTAGCTATGAATCCCCGGGAAGACTTTCCAAGAACATTGACCAAAAGCTGAGTGTCTGAGGCTAACAATGAAATGGGATCTGGATGTGGCTTCATAAGCACTTTTTTCATTAAACACTTTGCTTTTATAGTACTGTTCCTCAAAGTGTTAAAAATCACTATATTTTGAAATGTCTGCAAGTTTTCTGTTCAGAGGATTTAATACATCCTCTCCCCCGATTTTTTTTTTTAAAATGAGATTTCTGGGTTTGAATCCATGGTATCTATGATTTGGGGTATGTATGATTTTTAAAATAAGGTGGGTTTCATTTTTGTCATTTTTATGTGTCTTTCTAAGCCCTATAGCTAACCTTCATTCACATTTAAAAGAACCTTCTGGGAGCTAGGAAAGTGATATTAAACCAATGCTAAATTATCCATGTACAATATTTGAAAGTACTCAATTCCTAAATTTTGTATGTTGTTATATGAAATGCTTTTAAGTTCGGGTTTGCAAAATCAGTTTGCTCAAATTAGGATGCACAAAAACACCTCGACATTATCCTACATTTGAGCTCTAATTTTCCAGAATAGCAGAGAGCTCTCTGTGAGTCAGAGCTCACTCCCAGCATCACCCAATGTTTTAGTTCTCAATTCCCTCATCTGCAAAATACTGGGGCCCAAACAAGTAATATACAAGGTACCTTCTGGCCATGAGGTTCTCTCATTCTGATTTGAAATTCTAATTATCTTTCCTTATTAAAATATTAAACTATGAGATTAATGATGGCAGAAAGAGTAATAATAATAATAACTCCCATGGCATAACCATTTATGAGTTTATATGAAAGGGCTTCTAGTTTACGTTAAAAGAACATGGCCAAACTTCACCAACCAAAAGAACACAGATGGAGCTGGAGGTAACTTGATTTTGCTTCCCAAGAGATGCTCAACTACATAAAATCTGGCATAAAAATAGAGGTAGGGCCAGGTGTGGTGGTGCATGCCTATAGTCCCAGTGGCTCAGGAGGCTGAGGCAGGGGAATCACAAGTTCAAAGACAGCCTTAGCAAAAGCAGGTGCTAAGTAACTCAGTGAGACCCTGTCTCTTAATAAAATACAAAATAGGGCTGGGGATGTGGCTCAGTGGTCAAGCGCTCCTGAATTCAAGCCCTGGTAGCGCCCCCCCCACCAAAAAAAGAAATAGAGGTAGGAGTAGAATTCTAGAAGCAGAGGTAGACTGGGGTGAATATAGAAACAGAGACAGGACTCACAGAGGAAAGAGTATAGGGGGAACCCACGGAGGCTTTTTGGTTGACTTTCGTGCCCATTTTATTCTCTGATCACCAAAATTTATAACAACTCATATGTAATTACAATATAATTACATAATATGTAATAAATATGTAATACACCATTGCCTGGGTATGGAATACTTTTGCACTTTGTTATTTTTATAGTTTTATGCCTCATAATGCTGTTTTCTAAGAAGAATGTTGCTTAATGTGTGGGTTGGGTAAACACGATGCCCTGGGCATGTGAACCATTAGGAGTGCAGAGGACCGGGAGCGGATTCCACAAAGGGAAAGATAGATATTGCAGAGAAACTGAATCAGAGCTGATTGCAGTGAGAGAGAGGGGCCGTGAGAGAAGCCACAATGCAAGAAGGGACTCAAAAGGAGACAGCAGTATGATTTGAGGCAGGGCAGAGGGTGACTAGGTTAGGCAGCAAAGAAGTACATTAAATGATCCGACAAATCAGTTCAAAAATGCACAGAAATGGGGAGCAGCTGCTTCGGGGAGATTTCATCCATGCTGATCAACAAGGCCCAGTGATTCTAAGTTGACAGAGATGCTAAGAGTCCTGGCAAATAAGGCTTTAGAGACAAGAGCTTTGTTTTAAATTGGGGTTCAAATAAAGAGTAAACAAGAGACTATGGAGGGATCCAAACCTCAGAGCTGACAGGATGGACCAGGTGAGGGAAATAGACCATGGAGATCTGGAACTCACCTGATCTAAACATAATTTTGAACTCTGAGATATCTGCCCAGGGTGTTGAGGAGTTGGACGGTTGGGAAGATGTTTATGGAAAGTCCAAGGCCAAGGGTTTCGATGAAACACATCCAAAGTGCTCAGAAGCCTTTCCTCCACTGTCTTTTCTGTTGGACCATCCACTTCTTTCGAAAGCATGGTTTATCCAAATCGTGACAAAACTTGCTGGTCTCAGCCAGACCCCCGCCGCCTGAGAACACAAGTACAGACAGATTACAGCAAAAGCCTCCCCCTCTGTGAAGGAAGACTGGTCATCGTCACCAGATACTGACTGATTTATAACACGTTGAGGCCCAGGCCAAGAGAGACGCCAGGCCCATATCTCGGCTTTGGGACAGGCCTTCATTATTTAAACTGTCAGACTTGCAGCACTTTTAGGGTAAAGAGCCATCTTAACTCTTGGGTAGAAGGTTCAGACCCTGAGAACGAGAGAAGCCCCTCACTGTTTCGACTTTTCTCAAAAATTCTCAGGCAGAAAGAGGGGAGAGCCCTCTGCTCAGAGCCATGGTCCTCTCCAAGTGGCTGGGAAACCTGTTTCCACAAGGCTGGGTGGACACCTGGACTCCTCTCTGCATCTCCTAATGGGGATACCAGGGTGGATACCCCTGGGGTTCATAGACCAAGACTCAGCTCCAAGCGTTAAGTGGGTGAGTGTGTTTGCAGTTGGATTCCAAGACTTCTAGGAAAGTGTCCGTTCAATTTCATTTTTCTCTTTAGATGCATCTTAATTTCCAAGGCACTGGTTCTCAAACTTTTTGGGATCAGGATTCCTTTACACTCTTAAAAGATACTGAGCTTTTGTTTGAGTGGCCTAAATCTATTGATATTTACTGTATTCCTCATGAAAACTGTATAATTTTAAAATATTTATTAATTCATTTATAGATAATGATACAATAAATATGGTACATATTTTTATGAAAAATCACTCTATTTTTCAAAATAAACCATTTTGTGAGAAGAAGGGCATTGTTACATTTCAGCAAATCTTTGTAATGTCTGGTTTAATAAAACCCAGCTGGATCCTCATATCTGCTTCTTCATTCCATCTGTTGTAGTATGTTGCTTTGGTTAAAGATGCCTATGAAGAAGGGCTGAGGTGTAGCTCAGTGGCAGAGTACTTGCCCGGCATTCATGAGGCCGTGGGTTCGATCACCAGCACTGCAAAGAAAGAAAGAAAAAGATGTGCATGAAGAAATCCCAGCCTCACACAGATGGGAAGTTAGAAGAGGGAGGAATAGCTTCACAGCCTTTTCAGGTAATTGTGGATATCCTTCTTTGATATTACACTAAAACTTGATGCCTGGGAGTTCGTAAAAGTTACTTACAGGGTGGAATCTGAAGCCATATCAATGGACTCTCCCTACTCTTTGGCATTAAAAACCATTGATCTCTTTTGTACTTTGAGAGAATCTATTACAGCACCATTCAGTAACATCACACATTAGCCATTTGGAAAATGTTGGTTCACTGAGTTATGCCAATCTTCCAAAATGTTGATACTGTATCTAAATATATATATATATATATATGTAAATATATATATATCTAAGTATATATATTTATAATATATATAATATAATAATATATATATAATATATAATAAGATATATATCTAATATATATATCTAAATATATATATATATACATATATATATTCTAAGTGTTAGAAAACTGTTCAACTCATGGTAATGAATACATGCAAATATTGTACACTTTTAGGGTAAAGAGGATCTTAACTTTTAGGCAGATGTGAATATTGTCATTGCCAAAAAATACTATGCATTGTTTTCCTTGAAATTATGGGCTCATTTCATTTCTTTTCTTGAGAAATATCCAAGTCTGAGTTTCTCTGTCAGTCATTCATTCTTTCAAGTACAAAAAAAAAAAAAACCCAAAAAATGTCCCATGAAAAAAATGACTATTTTAAACCATCTTCATGTGATTTTCCATCAGACAATTGATATACTTCAGCGTGTGGCAGAAATGCTATATATGTATCAAACACTTTGTCACAAAGAATATTTAAAAGACTTGTAGTCAAGAGTTGAAATTTAATAAAATTATTAATTTTTTACTGCTCTGCCAAGGACATTCTTAAATGAGCCTTCCTTTTTTTCTTTCTTTGAGTGCCTGGTGAAGAATAGGATGATTATTAAAAGTCTATGGTGCCCTTGGTTTAACTGGTCCTAAGGGGCCAGCATTTCATCCACCATAGTTTGGCAACGTTGGTGCAAATACCAACATGGATAAAAGGCCAAATAACATCCTTGTATTATTATGAAAATAGTCTTGACCTTGCAGATCCTCTACAGACCACACACTATTCCGGGGAAAGTGCTCCCTCTGTCTACCCACCCTTAGCAATACTTGGACTTAAATGGAGTTAACACCTGTGAGTTAGTGCTTATGAAACATATTCTTTGAGTGCACAACTTTGAGAAAATCTATTTTAATATCACGTTTGAGAGGTGATGGAGATGGGGGTGGTGGTGGAGAAAATACTGTGATTATTAAGTTAAAATAAGGTCTTAAAACCTGGTCCATGGAGGGCAAATCACAGAATATTCCAGTCTGATGACTATGGCCAACAACTATCCAAGCTAATGGTTCACGGATAGGTGCACCACAAATTATTTATTCAATTTTGATTTTGAATCCATTGTCATAACCCCCATTATTTATCTTCCTAATATTTTAGGTTAGTCTAACATTAAAATTAGTTTATGTTCCCTAAGCATACAGCAATTGAGGGTGAGATGTAAATGACCTTGAAGAGTGTTTTTTAGCACAGAGATACCAACCTGGGATTTAAGCAGAAAAATGTTCTATCCTTATTTCCATTTTCTATTGTTATGTACCACTTTAAATAATTTTTGGAAAGAGGTGGAGGTAAGAATAAATTCAGTTTAAAAATGCTTTTGGCTGTTGATAAAATACCTATATAATTAAAAGTTGACAGCATATGCCTGCATGCCTTTAAAAGGTCGCAGGAAATGTACTCTGCTTTGAGAAAAGGCCTAAAGTGTGTTTTCAATTATAGTGTACTAAACATTGTGAAGAGCCATAGTAATTCAGGAAAAAGGTGGTGATGTATCTATGCAGAGTAATAATCTTCAATATCCTAGCCAAAGGTTCCCAGGGAGCAGTGGTGAAACCTTGTGACCATTGGTTTACCCATGTTAGGTGTGAAGATCCTACAGACTCAGGGTGATGGGTGCACTTGGAATGGATGAGCTCTGGTTTATCATTCAGACATTAATTTCAAGCCTAATGCTACTGACAGTAGTCCAAATCATGGCCAATTGAATTTGATCTGAGTTGAAAGATAGTTCTATTTCAAATTTTAATGCAAAAAAAATTGGAAAAATAAGTTTCAGGATGATGCTCCATTTAAACTTGACTGCTCCTTGTTTGGTTTTAGGTTGAATTCAAAGTGAGTATTTAAATCGTCTTCAGATAGCATTACTTGATATTGGGAAGCTAGATCTTTTGGGAGCAATTGGCAGGGAGGGGTTCACCCTGAGATTTCATCCTCAAAGAAAGACATCTTTGGGGAGATGCGGTACTCTTTGAGCTACTCTACTAAAATTACATAATATAGGGCCTTATTGTTATTTTTAAAGGGGGTTCATAGGAATTTAACCCCCATGGCTCTCTTTAACACCATTGAAGATTTCTAAGTAAATCAGAACCTCAAAGAGGCATCAGTTATTCCTGTCAACTTATAGAGTGTCATTTTAATGTTCTATATCTTCACTATGCCTCCACCTTCTTCGATGAAAAAGTCTATTTAAAAATTGGTAGGAAAATATTTAACATAATAAGATGATGAGTCAGAGTTTTTAAAAAGCTCAAAAGGGAAGATGTAGTTAAATAATGCACCTTCTTATTTTTTAACTACATCTGACTCATGACATATAATGTATTCCGCTAAGTTCAAAGTTTCCTGTTACAAAGAGTTTTATGAAACAACTCTTCTTCAGACCATTTTTTACTTCAATTATAGTAGCAGGTTTTGGAGTTTAAATCATTAACAACCTGAGTGAACTTCTATCTAAATGACTGCAAGTCACAAAGAGAACAGTCCTCTTTCACCAAGTACCTTTTGTGCTGAGTGAGCCCGGTCCTTTTCTGGTTTTCCCCTTTATGTGTCTCTTTGAAGCGAGATGTGTGATGATTTGTAAAGTAATGAAAGTATATCAGTTAATGAAAACTGCTATATTAGGCACATAATGCACACTGGAATTGCTTCAGGGTAAATTTCATATACCTGCATTATAGTAGAGGAAAAAAGTAAATTTCAGAAGTCAAGATCGCTGTGTGCACTGTAGGAGTATCATGTAGCAGTTAAATCAGCCATCAGGGGTGACCTAATCTTATTTTCCCCCCTTTGTCAAGGACCTTAACTTTCATTTAGGCAGCATTTTTTTTTCAAGTGTTACCTCTATCAGATGCACCAACAGCTGGACATTCATTCCATCAAACTGGTTATTGATCTTACCATATGGTATCTTTTTAATTTTTTTTTAGGAATATTTTTATTGGGATGTTTTTGGAGAGTGTGTGGGAGTCTGCAACCTCCAGACTTACAGTGATGGAGTGAGGAAGTAATTCTTCTAGCCCGAAGAATTTTATACAGAACAAAATGTAGTTTAATAAACAAAAGAAAGTTAAGAGAGCAATCTATCTCCTTTAAAAAAATATATATCCGTAAAATAATGAACGGATCGTTGTTGAAAGAGTGGGAAAAACTTTTTTCCCCCTAGATTTGGCGACTAGCGGGATAAATTCGAAGAACTCCATCCCACCCCCGCACGCGCGCCCCCCATTCTTTGCAGACAGAGCGGTTGTAAATCCGAGGCTGAGTCCGCCCTGGGAGCCTTAGGGCACCTTTCCTCTTTGCTCTGTGTGTGTGTGTGTGTGTGTGTGTGTGTGTGTGTGTGTGTGTGTCTAGCTCTCGCTCTTTCCCTCAGTCTGTGCCTCTGTGTGTGTGTGTGTGAGTGTGTGTGTGACAGAGAGAGAGAGAGGGAGAGAGAGCGCGAGAGGAGAGAGAGAGCGAGAAAGAGAGAGAGAGAGAGAGCAAGAGAGCGAGCTGTGAGCTGTGCTGCCGCCGCCGCTGCCCTTTGATCCCGACATTAGTGTTAGGGGCTCGGAGACACAGAGCGCGGCCATAGACACCGCCGCACCGGCACTCATTTATTTATACCTCCCATCACACACGCGAGCACAGGACACACACACACTCACACCTATTAGATCCGTTTCCATTGAAGAATATTACGCTCGGGGACAAGCCAGGTGCACGACCAAAAATTAAAAAAAAAAAAAAAAAAGAGGAGGAAAAAAAAAAAGAAAAGAAAGGAAAGAAGAAAACCCCTCTTCTGGCTCCAGGAAACAAGCTTCAACCCATTGCACACACCGGAGAGAAGGGGTTTCCCCCTGCCCGCCCGCCCGCCCCCCAACTACCTCCCCGCTCCTGCCAGTGTCTGCCTCTCTGCCCCCACGGGGGTTTATTTGATCTCACATTAACCAAGGAGGAGAATGTGAGAAAAGGGGGAAAATGCCCAGGAGGAAGCAGGAGCAGCCCAAGCGCCTTCCCTCACGTAAGTCATCCCTTCTCCACCTCCTCTCGTGCCATTTTCTCGCCCTCCCTCTCCTCTTTCCCCTCCGCAGCCTCCTCCGTTGTTTTCTGCATTAGTTTAGGGTTACAGAGGTGAAACTGACAAAGACACAGCCCGGGTTACTCCTCGTTTAGGTCTATGCTGAGGCAGCCATGTTGGTGATGATCAGCCCCGTGCCCTTTCTATTCTCTCTCTCTTTTTCTTTCTTTCTCTCGCCCCCCCTCTTTTTTTCCTTGAGATCGGGCTTTTTTTCCCCTTTGCCTCCCCCTCCCCCTCCTCACTCCGGGTTGCTGGGGGGAGGGGGCGAAAGCGGGAGGAGGGGAGTAGTGTGGATGCCGGGGTTTTTACCGGGGGCTGGGGGGGAGGTGGGAGAGGTTGGAATCTTTAAAAAAAAAAAAAAAAAATTTCCTTGTGGCTCCCGGTGCCTGGGGTGCGGGGGTCGGGGCGCGCGGCGGGCAGGGGGCCGTGACATGGCGTTTGGGGGTGCCGGGGCGAGGGCGCGCGGCCGCCCGCCGGGCTCGGGATCCAGGGAGAGGTCCGTCTCCGGCTAAAGGTTGCGCCGGGGTTGGTCGGCCCCGGAGCCGCCGGCGGCAGCGGCGGCGGCTGGAGCAGGAGGAGGCGGAGGTGGAGGAGGCGGCGGCGGAGGAGGGGAGTCGGGGGCGGGCGAGGCGGGAGCGGCCGGGGAGGGTGTGGGGGGCACCGCACACAAACACACGGGGATACACGCGCCGCCGGGCGGCTGCTCCGCGGCGCCGGGGCGAGGGGGCGCGCCGGGGCGCGGGGCGGCCGGGCGGGGGGCGAGGCCGGGCAGCGGCGGGCGGATGTGGGGTGCGGGAGCTGCGCCGAGGCGGAGGCAGGAGGCAGGGCGGCTCGCGGCGCGCGAGGTCCCTGCAGAGCTGAGGGGAGGGAGGAGCAGGGCTCCTGGCCGCAATAAAATGCGGGGTCAGTGGGAGCAGACGGAGCCGGGCGAGACTCGGGCTCCCAGACCCCCCTCCCCGGCGAGCCTGAGCAGAGTCCAGGACTAAAGTGCATCACAGCCCTCCTCGGCGGCAGCCACACACACCAACTGGAGACACACACCCGCCGGCACGGCCCGGTCCCCTTCCCCTCCTCCACCCGCGCCCCCGGTCCCTCTCCGCCCTCCCTCCGGCTTTTCTTTGCGAGACTCTTAACTTTTCCCCCACTCCCTCTCCAGTTCCCCCCGCCCCCCCAATCTTTCTCCGCTTTGAGTGTTCCGAGATGCTGCTAAAGCTAAAAGTGAAGGAGAAAGAAGCAACTAAAAATATCCCCCGGGGCCGCCCGGCTCCTTGAATGCAGGGAAGAGGGGGCAGGGGAGAAGGCGTGGGGCGGGGTGACGGGGAGGAGGGGACGCGGGAGGCGCCGGAGGGAGGGGTCGGGGGAGACGGAGGGTCAATTTCTCCTCTCTCCCCCCCGCTCGGCTCCCCTCTCCCGGCGGTTTGGCGCTGCTCGGAGCCCGATCCTGCAAAACCCGGGCTGGGGGCGGGAGCGGAGCCGGAGCGCCCGCCCGCCCGGGTGTCAGGCCGACGTGGTCGGTCACCTGAAGTTCACGGAGGGTGGGGGAAGGGTTAAGGTTATGGTGTCTCGGGCTCGGGTGGTGTGTGAGCGTGTGCGTTTCCGCTGCAGACAGGCAGCGCGATCGATCTCCCCCTCGCGAAATATCCGCGGCGGTGCCTGCCCGGGGGACCGCGAGGGGGGCGCGGGCTGCCGGGGCCGGGCGCCCCCGCGGCTCCGTGTCACCCGGGCCGCGGCCGAAGTGGCGAGCAAGGGCACTTGCAGGCAGTCTGCTCCGCAAACATTCCTCTTTCTTTCCCCTTCCCGGTACGCAGGGAGTCGACGCACAGGGCTTGGGTTGTGCTTTTTTTCCCCTTCCTTTAAAAAAAAAAAAAATGCCCCTGTGCAGTCCTTTCTTCGCCTGCCCGCTAGAGGTTCCGAGGATAATATCACATATGTAATATATATGCACATAAAATCACTCTCAGGCGGCTGCGTGTGTAGGGAAATTTTGTGCGAGGAGGAGAAGGCGGCGGAGTCGGGGAGGGCGAGTTGGGAGGCTCCGCGCAGCGATTCACAGAAAACTCGCAGCAGTTGGTGGAGAGTGCGTGCACATGGCCGGCCGGCCACTGCGCCCAGCTCTTCTCGGGGGCGTGTGGGGGAGCCAGCGGAGGCCGGAGTCCCCGCGGGGGCCACGGGGGAGGCTTGCCCTGCTCCGACAAAATGGGCTTCAGTGTTCTCCGCGAACTTGCCCTTAGATGGCAACTTTGGGAGCTGATGAGCTTGTGTGCGAAAACCAGGGCGGTGAGGTTATTTGGTCATTTTCCTTTCTTCTCCCCCTGCTTTAAGAAAAAAAAAAAGAAAGAAAGAAAGAAAAAGAGAAAGAAAAGAAATAAAGAAAAGTTGGCGGGGTTAGAGGGAGGGTGGGAGAAGAGAAGGGATTTATCTGTTTGGGCTGTGACGGAGGTGGAACGGCCGTGCCTCCCGTTGTGTGCAGCGCTGTCGGGCAGCTGCAGCCTGCCCTGCCGGTGACCTTGACCCTGACCTCGTGCGACTACCCTCTCCGTCTGAGAGGAAATTCAGGCTCCATTTTAGCTCGTGTGCCTGGTGGGCCTCTCCTGCGCGCCGGTGCCTGGTGATGAAGTTACATTTTGAGAGTGGGGACTCTCCCACCCTGTTCTCTGATTGAATACTGGTATCTCCTCACTTAAAAATCGCCTCCCTCTTTCACTCGCGTAGCAAAGCTGCTTTTACCAAAGTAAGAAGCAATTTACCTTTGGAAACACCTTAAACGTCCCTCCAGTTTTAAAAGGGAAGCCTTAATTTGAGAAGCTTTTCCACTTACCTTTGCATTGAATGGATTTTTATGGATGTGTGCTGCCTGTTCTAAGCGGGGTTTACACATGTTTTATAAGCAATTTGCATTTGGACTAAGAGCAATTTCTGGGCAAATGGTGTATTTTGCAATTCAGTCACACTAACCCAAGGCTGGCTAAGTGCTGAGTGAGGCTTGGAGGGACTTACAAGTGGTATCTAGATGTAATAAATATTGACTTGGGTAAAAATTAGTGTTAATTTCTATTTATTATAGGGTATAATTGCAGTCCTAAGTCCTAGTTGTAATGATAAACTCTTGGTTTGTATGCTTGTTTGTTTATGTGTAAGGGAAGGATTTTTCTTCCCCTGGAGAACTGTGTTCTATCGAAGTTAAAATGTAGTTAAGTCTGGGGATTAAAGTTGCTTGAGAGAAATCATCCCAGGGTTTTAAGAAGTTATATAGGAGCAGATTTAGAAAGTTGACCCTAAAAGGAAGGAGTAATGTGTGCAATGTTGGGGGTAGGGAAAAGGGGTGATAGGGGAATGAACTGGGGCAAATTGCTTCGCAGCCAAAGAGCCCTTCTGAGTAAATACAAAAGTGATTAAAGCCCCTATTGATAGGTTGTTTTAAGAATCTGTAGAACCCAGTAAACACATTTAAGAAGTGCAAATTAGAATATGTAAAAAGGAAACTTGTGAAAACAATCTATAGTAAATTTGGAATGCTTTCCACTTCCTCTTAGGTCTCTTCCTGGCCTCTGCACCCCACAATAGTGTGACTAAAGATTTCTAAAGCATAAACCATTGCTACTTACAGACTTATTCTGTGTTGGATTTCTTTCTCTTTTATTAAGTATACTACTAGCCAGGCACAGTCCTCCCACTCGACAGCACAGACACCAGGGAACCTGGAAGTTCTACTCTCCAGTGGATTAGTCGTGGAAATCCAGACTAGCACTTGGTATTATCTGATACCAACTCTGGGGTGAGCCTCAGCCCCTGGCACTGAGTCCCAGCAATTCCCCAGGCTGGGCTCTGGCCTGCTAAGGTTTCCTAGCTCCTTCTGTTCAGCTAGACACCCCTGGGACTCTTCAGAACCGAATTAGCTTTGGAGATGGGCGAGCCTTTAACCTGACACTACTAACCAAAGCCCTGGGTTTCTGATTTAAAATTCTACAGTCATTTCCACTTGGGCCTCTGAGGTGTGTGTGTGTGTGTGTGTGTGTGTGTGTGTGTGGAGTGTGTGTATGTATGTGTGTGTGTGTGTGTGTGTGTGTGTTTGTTACATAGGCCTCATACATATGCAGAAAAAAAAAATGGCCAGCTCTATAGAGTTGAGTGGGGATCCTACTGACAAATCAAAAAGAAGTTCTGTATTAACTTTTGGAGGCACCCTCCACCAGCAGCAGCAGCAGCAAAAGGTGTTAAACCTGTATTATTTTCAAGGGTTGGTTTTAAAAGTTATTATTCCAAATAAATCTCTGTTTCTTGGCTTCAGGCCGTAATGATCATTTGGGGTCTTAAATGTGATCCTGTTGCTGTTGTTGATGGCTCTTTTACAAAAGTTCTTTCCATTAACAAGTTCCAGTACCATGAAGTATGTCCTCCTGGTCGGTCCTTTGAGCTTTAACACATGCTTATTTTTAGCAGAATCCCAAACTGCATCTCTTAAGGTTCATCAGCCTAACAAGAGGAAGAAGGAAACCACTAGGCATGGGGCTAGGCTCTTTATGAACCTCGTAACAAACTGAAGAGGGAGAGGATATAGGAAAGGCTTTTTCCTATGTTTATTGCATCTGTAAATCCTTCTACCATTGATGATCAGCTCTTTTAAGATTTCCTCATTAGCATCAACTCATCCATAAACACATGAGTTTAGATCCTATTACACTTATCATTGGAAATTTGTCTGATCCCTGTTCTTGAGCGGGAGCACAAAAGGAAAAGTACTAAAACAATTGTTTTATTATTCTAGAACTTTCACTGTTTACTTAGTTGTGGGTCAAGACTAGGATAGGTTATTGTGTTTTCCATTAACAAAACTTGAAATATTCTCTCCTTCTTTCTAGTAAAATTGGGAATGAGAATGACTGGAAAGGAACAGGACATATATAAATGCATATGTATCCCTATATTCAGGTGTTTAGATATACCTGTATAGAGATACATTTTAATAATGTTATGAGTCTTTTTTGGTCTGATGAAGGAGAAGCATTAAAAAAAAAAACGTAACTCTTTCTCCTTATTTTTTTTAATGGTGCTGGGAATCGAACCCAGGGCCTTATAGGCAAGCACTTCTACCATTGAGCCACGTTCCCAACTCCTCCCCGTTTGTTCTTATTAATCTTTGCAGTGACCAGGCACTACCTCTTGACTAACCGTGGTAACAGCCACATGGGGAAAATTTTCAGTCTGAAGTAGCACAATATTTCATGATTCCTGTCAGACCTGGCTAATGATTCTAAGGGACCAAGTAGCAGTTTGGGCTGATGATAGGTAATAATGCCTTGCTGTTCTCCAAAAAGAACATCTAGGTATTCCTGATACAGTAAGGAGGGTATCACTGGGGTTTCCTGCTAAAACAGGGAAGACGGCTCAAAATCACATTCCTTCTAATGCTTCAAATAGTTTCTAATAAAAAAATTGATTTTTAATTTATCTGTGTGCTGCCATCTCGCTCTGGAGATGACACAGCTGGTATGAGTTGACAAGTCTCTGCACAAAGTGTTAATAAATCATGCTGGAGAAGTATAAATTGGACAGCTTTTGGCTAGTGTTAGAGCTTGCTGTGCATTTGGTATTTTAGAGTCTTTGAATGGCCTCTATTAGGACAGTTCCGTGAGAGGTGTAGAAAATCTCTGCCTCGAGAAGCTTGTAAAATTAAATGGACAGAGGTGGTGGACACACCCAAGGGTAAGTGTGTGTTGCTGGAATAGCCAGGCAGGATTCTCCTGGGGTCAAAAGTTGGTTTAGTAGTGTAAGGAGTCCTGTCAATATCAACATGTTCTTGTGGAAAAGGCCAGGTTAGAATACATGGTGCTGGCCTGGGTTCACTCAGTAATCCCAGCAGTATGGATTCAGATCATGTCTGGATGAGTTAGTTCCACTAAAGAGAAAAGCTCTTGTCCTGTATCATTAATGCTGGTCATATATGCAAATTGGCATCTTTGGACTCAAAGATGAGATGGCCTAGTCCATATGGGCTGCTATAACAAAATGCCTTGGTCAGGTAATTTATAAATGGAAAATTTGTTGCTCAAAGTTCTCTGGACTTTGGGAAGTCCAAGATCAAGGTCATCACAGCTTCAGTGTCTGGTGAGGGCTCTATCTCTGAATTTCTGTCTCTGGAGTTCTTAAATGGCCGGGTACTCTTTGCTTTTGTTTTTAACAAAGTTCAAGGTCAACAATGGCTCTGCTTTCTGACCACACAGGGAGGAGGAAGGCAGCTAAGCTTTCTTGGGCTTCTTACAGAAAGGCACTAATTCCTTCATCAAGGTTCTTCCCGAATGACCTAATCGCCTCTCAAAGGCCACACCTCTGGTGAACTTTGGGGGAGCATAAACTTTCCCACCGCAGCCCAAGGTATGAAGGAACCGGAAGATACCACATGGCTACACTGTGTGAAACTTCCTTGATATCTGTGACTGGTCACCAGTGTCGTTCTGTTTGGGCTGAAAGGCATGATATTCCTGGGATTATGTTAATATGTCCGATAGCCCTCATTTGAAGTTGTCCTGTCCTCCTTGGGTCTTCGTTTTTTAAAATATCTGCTGGAGAATTAGAATAGGAGAAGGAAAAACAAACAGACCAGGCTGGCGCTGATCTCTCCATTCGGAGTGATGTATTAGTAATTTTCTATAATTTAATCAGACTGGTCGCAGAACAAGATAATGAGAGTATGACCTACAAAATAGGACTTGGGAGTGCGTTAAAGGGTTTCTAGCATCAGGTTTTACAAGACCATGGGTTTTGTGGTGAAGGAATAGATTTGGGGTTTTCTCTTATTGGAAAGAAATTCAGGCCAGGCCTGGTAAGTGGTGTGAGTTTTCATTCCTGTTTTGGTTTAGTGAATGTGCTCTTAGGATCACGTTAGGGGCACATACCGTGAGGGATGATTCTTTCCTCCTTTTGATGTACGTTTTTCTTTCTCTCTCCCTGAGCTGTGTTGCTCAGGAATTCCTACTGTCTAGGTCTGAGTGTGTAGAACACTTTATGTCTTCTGTCATATTAAATAATATGCAAATCACTGAACTTAGAAATAGTTGAGGATACTTGACACGCTGGTTTCTCTCTGCTTTTTTCCTTCTGCTTGAGAGCAAGTTTTGTATTTCCGTCCCCTGTAAATTATATTTTTATGATATTGGAAAATAGTATATGACTAGGTGCTAAAGCAAGGGCCTGTCAGTGACTCTTATCATTCCCCAGGGACTCACCTTGGCTAGAATTGCTACAGTTATAAGGTAGATTTCTAAATTAAAATCAGACTTTGACTTTATATTAATCTTAGACCATATGGGTGCATATTGCTGTTTATTTTATAAAAGTCAGTTTCACCCCATGTATGTACACACACACACACACACACACACACACACACCACACACACACACACGGCTATACTGTATCTGATTTTGTAAAATGTAAAGTGCTAGGTGGCCCATGGTGTGAGATCAGAATGTGGCCTTTAGCAACTGTGCTTTTCACAGACTGAACTGGGGTTATACTCAGTGTGATAGAGTCTGTGTGCCTTAAAGGTCTATTATCCCAACTGTCCAGTTTCTTATTAAAACACAGTCTCCACCACTGAATTTCTGTCTCTGGAGTTCTTAAATGGCCGGGTACTCTTTGCTTTTGTTTTTAACAAAGTTCAAGGTCTGGGAATGTAACTCAGTGTTAGAGCACATGCTTAACCTGCATGAGGTCCTGGGTTCCAACCCCAGCACTGAAAAAAAAGGGAAAAAAAAAAGAAAGAAAGAAAAAGAAAATTCAAATTCAGCCAAGTTTGTCTACTACCAAGGAGTAAATCCATAGACCTCCTCAGAGCCAGAAGAACAAACCCTACAATAACCTCTCTCCTTCTCTGAGAATTTCTACATGCGTCACAAGAGTGGTTGGACCCCCTTAGAGGCATGGTGTGGAGGAAACTAGGAGGGGAGAGAGATGTGGATCTCAGGGTAAACTGTCTGAGTGCTCTGAATGAGTTGGCCTTCAAAGGCGACTGGAGAAGGCCAGGCGAAATGATCTTTTACATGATTGATGAGCAGCACTCGACTTATCTGAGCCTTTGAAACAAGCTACTGAACTTGAGGAGGACTGTGGATTTTCTCAAGTTATGTAGTGCTAGTACCTTGGGCTGCCTGATGCTGTGTGCTTAAAAAGAAATTTCTTGTTGTTTTGAAATGAGAAAGAGAAAATATCATCTGTGACTTTGGGTTCCTTTCCCGTCTGCTGTATATGGTGCAAGAACTTCATTTGCTTTTGAAGTTCATAGGATGGGGGTCAAATGCACAGACTCTGGTGCTTGGTTTTTCAGATCCCATCCCGGCCACTGGCTAGCTGGGTGATCTTGGGCGGATGACTGAACTTTCTGTTCTCCAGTTTCCTCATCTTTAAATAGTTATAATAGTTCCTCTACCACAGATCATTTGAATACATATATAAATGTAAATGATACATGTCCATGTCAAATCATGCTTAATTAGTGTGGGCTTTGTTGAAAGAGCTCAGTAAATATTACCCGTTATTAAGTATATGAAATGTTTATTTGCTTAGATTGTGATTAGATTATAGACATTTCTGATCTAAAATTTTATGGTAGTTTCTGTGTTTTTTTAAAATTCTGTTTTCCTTGGATCTCAGTAGTGTGATGTGGAATAACAATATGATATGGTAAAATTCTTTTATGAGACCATTACTGTAGGGCTTGACCAGTGCTTGTTTCATTGTCCCACAGTATTATATTGGGCTTTCACTGTAGGAATGAGTTTGTTCCTCCGGTCACACGATTTGCTCTGAATTACATTTAAGTTGTGTAATAATCCTATGAATTATGGCTTAATTTTACTATAAACTGAGAATAGTAAATCCTCCTGTGGAGATTTATAGTGAGACTGAAATGAGAGAATAGGTGTTTAATAAAGGTTTGTTTATTTATTCATTTATTCAACAGGCTGTCCACTGATTAAAATAACCGAGGGGAAATTGATATTGTGTTTTCCATATGTTACATGGGTCATAGTTCAGATTTGCACAGAAAGGAGGAGAGGCAGGGCCTGTTGTTTCCAATCACAGGGATCCAGTCCAAGAGAACGTGTTCAGTGAGTCTTAAGTAAAGGACTGAGGTAAGCTCGTGTGTGTGTGTGTGTGTGTGTGTGTGTGTGTGTGTGTTGGAGCGTATCAGAGGTCACAGCCTGGTACCATACCGAGGTGTTTCGCCCCACAGGGTATGTTTAAAAACTTGAGGCAACATTTTGGAGATTGGAGGTTTCACATAAAAATCCAAATTTCCAGCTTCTTTTGAAAACTTGGAAGAGACAGCAGCACTGGGCCCACCTCCCCACATGGCAGCAATCTGCTGTGGCTGTCTCCCTTCCCCGGGCATGTGCTCGTCAGTCTGCCACAGTTCCTACCACTCGGCCACCGTGTCCCCATATGCACACACACCTGCCCACCTTCCCCAGGTCTCTTTCCTCTTGGTCCCTGCAGGCATTTGGATGAGAACCTGTTCTACATTCTCTAATTCATCACTGAGTCGAAGGTACTGTGTCCCGCATTCTGGGGTGGCACAGAGAAGCAGTATGAGGTAGGGATTATGGTCCTGGCTGTACTACATTTAGCTGTGACATTCGCAAGTGACTGCCATCCTCTGCCTGTTCTTCTCATTTGTAAAATGGGGGACATCGTCGGCTGTATGGGAGCTAAGGGAGCTCAGACGTGTAGATTCAGAGTGGTGTGTCTGGCGTGTAGTATCTGCACAGTAAGTGCCCGCCACCGTAGCGCACCTGACAAGTGGCTTCATGTCAACCGAGGATCTCCCCAGAATGCTTTCACTGCGCCGTGGAGTTCATCAATCTTGCTGCCCTTCAGTTTCTGATCACCATTAAGCAACCTAGTGTTTCTCACCCCTGGCTGCAGATTGGAATCACCTGGGAGATTGAAAAAGGTCAGACACCCCTAGAGCCGTGAGTTTGGTGGTCCAGGGTGGAGCCTGGGACTGGACTTTTTTTTAAAGTCCTCTGGGTGATTTGAATGAATCAAATCATTCAAGGGTTGAGGACCCCTGAACTCACCAGAACGCCCACTCTGGGATGATGTCATTTCAGCCAGGAATAAAGACATGTGATGCTGAGCCCCGGCAGTTTATTGACCAGACTTTCTTAGATCCTAAAATGAGCTCATGGACTTGAGTAATTGGCTCCAGCTCCAGGAAACCAGAGGCTGGGGAAGAAACCTGCAATAGGCAGGCGACAGAAACCCCAGTCTTCTCCCTCGCAGTCCCTCCCCTGGGGGAGGCCACAGTTTTCTGTCCGATCGCCAAGCCTTCTCATGGGTTTTGTGACCTTCAGCCAGTGGCTTACCCTCTCTGGGCTTAAGGAGCTCCAGATTGTAAAGTGGATAAGAGTACGTCACCCAAACCTTCTCTTTACATTATGCCTGATGGTTCCTGGAGCGATTTCATGGATGTCGTCTGCTTGTGAGGTGGAGAAGGGCTGCCTGTCCCGCCTGTGGGACAGCAGTGGAAACGGAACCACAGAGAGGGCGAGAAACTAGCTGAGAGTCACCAGTGTCAGCATTTCCAAGGGCAGGACCCGCCGACATCTCTCGAGGCCCAGTGCTGCTCAGAGGTGCATGAAATCTTCATGGAGCCTCACAGTCTGCAGGTGATGTCTGGGCCCCCTGCAGGCCTCCCAGAGCCCCCCCGGCACCCCTCGAGGTTCCCTTAGGTGCTGATGGAACACGTTGGCTCCAAGACTCATGCAAACGTGTGCTGCTGAGAACATTTCTTTCCTTGACGACTGGAGAGCTGGATTTTTGACCTTAGACTGAGCAGAGGGCAACAGAACAGAGTCGCATGCAGTGACACTTTCTGGGGCCGGGAGTACATGCTTCATATGGCGAGCGCTGCCTTCTGGAATGGCCTAGAATTAGGCATCTAATCTGTGCTTGTTGGGCCCACTCGTTAACCCAGCGAGCCTCCTCAGAGCATGAAACACAGCTGTATTTGGGAGGAAACAGTGTGGGAGACCCCACGCGCCAGGAAAGGTTCCTGAAATGTGCTGTGTGATTTCTCCCTTCTGGGGGAAGCCAGCCTCCAACAAGAACTTGCAGAGTTTTAATCTGACCTGAAGGAGAGAGCAGTCGGAGTGTGCTGCTTGCATGGAGATTTCTTGGAAAACTGGGAATGGAACCACCATTTGACCCAGCTATCCCTCTCCTTAGTCTATACCCAAAGGTCTGTAAAAACAGCATACTACAGGACACAGCCACAGCAGTGTCTATAGAGAGCAATTCACAATAGCAAACTGGAACCTACCTGGGCGCCCTTCAGTAGATGAGTGGATAAAAAAAAAAATGTGGCATATGTACACAATGGAATGTAATTCAGAAGTAAAAGAGAATAAAATCATGGCATTTGCAGGTAAATGGATGGAGTTAGAGAAGATAATGCTAAGTAAAATTAGCCAATCCTAAAAAAACAAATGCTGAATGTTTTCTCTGATATAAGGAGGCTATTCATAGTGGGATAGGGAGCGGGAGCGGGAGCATGGGAGGAATAGACGGACTCTAGATAGGGCAGAGGGGAAGGGAGAGGGCATGGGGTTATTACAAAAACAGAAAATGCGCTGCTTCCCGACTTGAACAGGTATAGTAGGTTTGGTGGAGATCCACAGACACCCATCGCTCCCTGAGGCCTTTTGCATCGCTGACAAAACACAAGGACAAGAGAAAGTACAAGAAGTTTGAATAGGACTCGATGATCTCTGTGAGGCTAGAATCACAGAAATCTTTGATAAGATAAGGCCCTGTTAAATAGATATATATATATGTAAAAACTACCCAGAAATGAAGAAGTGTAAACAAGAAGTATAAGCTTATTTTTAATAATCTATATTGATTTTAATGACAAAATTGGTACACGGTTAGTCCAAATAATTAAAATTGCCTGTAAACAACTCAAGTGTGAACGTCCCCTCATCCCAACTTCCACCCCCAGAGAGAACACCTTAATTAGCAATATTTAAAGATATTTGAAATATAGGTGCATTTCTGCAGAGTTGGCCCAAGTAATGCAGTTGAAGTCCTGAATTCGGTGCAAGGGTGGCCACATTGCTCTTGGAGCTGGTGACATCACATCTCTGATGTTGAATCCCAGGTTGGATGCTTTTGTCTCAAGGGGGAAATTGATAAACTACCCATCAGAAGGGAGGCATCAAGGACGTCGTAGGCTGTTAAAGTCATCTTAGGAGGAGTTCATTACGGAGGCAGTGGGAGTGCTTAATTTGAAAAGAAGAGTGGGGGGCGGATAAGAATTGTGCTCGGTATCTCCGTTCAAATCTGTGAAGTTCTGTTGAGTGAAAAAGGGAGGAACTTACATCGAATTGTCATTCATCCTAAATTGTCAGCTCACATGCGATAACCGGTGTGTTATTCGTACATTTATTCATTGATTTCACCAGCGGGAGCTGAGTGTGTGTCAGGGATTAGAGGTTCGTAGAGCTGAGCAGAGCCTGGTCCCTGCTCTCAAGAGCCAAGTGGGCAGAGAAAGAGATGGGAACAAAGAAGTCTGATTCAGCTTGAAAAATATTTTCACAGACTTGTGAAATGCTGAGTGGAAGACGGAGACAAGGCCCAATAGGGTGGAAGTTACAAAGATAAATTTGATTTGATAAGATAAGGACCTGTTGAATAATTTTTAAAAATGGAACAGTGATCTTGTGCTTATGAAGAAGTTGGCTCAACCACCTGTCAGGGTGATTTTTCAAAGAACTTCTAGTAATTCAGGATAGAGTGGGGAGAAGTGTTAAACTCTAAATTTATCTAATAGTATGAAAAAGAATTCTGTGACGTAAATGCTGCTTTGCTTCGTTTCTGTTATAAAATTGCATGCATGCTTCTGCCTCGGGAAGCACCTCTTTCAATATGCTGCACCGAGCACCTTTTGGGAGTTAGGGTACATGGTACAACACATAAGGTGGAGTGATAGAGCAGTGACATCTTGATCGTCCAAGAGCTGTGGTTCCCACGTGCTGCTGAATCATTAAGTTCTGAGCATGTACCTGCTCAGAGAAGTTCTGTGGAACACAGTCTCTGCCAACAGTGCTTTCACATGTTGACACAAAACTATACAGAGGATAAGTACAAATCAATATGCTAACAAGTGCAAGAGATGTACTATGAATTTGATACATAAATGTTTGCAGAAATGCGAGTAGGAGGGATGGGCATAAGATCCTCCATGGGCATAGAGGAGTGACATCCCAAGCACCCTCAAGGAATTGATGGATTCAGATGTCGAGAAGGGAGAGAAGATTCCAAGCACAAGGAATGTCATTAACCCCAAGCAGATGGGAGACTGTAAGAGAAGGGGCTTCCCTGAACCGCAGGGACCAACCTGGTGACATAAGGATAAGAAGCAGGAAAAATATGGCAGGTGCTGGCCCAAGTGATAGAGATTGTGATTGCTAAATTTAGAGGTTTGGACGCAACTCAGAAATAAACTGTAAAAGGGGCTGGGGCTGTAGCTCAGTGGCAAAGCACTTGCCTAGCATGCATGAGGCGCTGGGTTTGACCCTCAGCACCACATAAAAATTAACAAATAAAATAAAGGCATTTTGTCCATCTACAACTACAAAAAATTTTTAAAAAGAAAAGAAATAAACTGTAAAGTATGGTAGCTTCCTGCACTTTAATAAAAATAGAGAGGGAGGGTGATGGCCGAAAGAAAGAGATGCCCTTTTCAAGTAGAGAGGCCTCTTTTGAAAAACCAAACTAGGGTGAGTGGCAGTGGATGTGACCGGCTGGAAGGGCTGGTGGGGGAGCCCTGCCCTGTGATGGGTTTCTTGGGGGCTGGTGCTGAACAGGTATGGCCAGGGTCTCATCCCTTTCTTACCTCCTGGCTCCTGAATAATTAGCAAAGATGCAGTGCTTCCCTTTGAAGGGCATAAGGCATGTCCTCTTAAAACAATGTGTGTGTATCTTACATATATATAATAAAGCATAGTGATAAAACAACATCAGTAAAACTACCGCCCCGTCTAACAAATTTCAACACTATTGAACCTCTCTGAAGGGTATTTTTCTATTGCCACTCTTGCCCCAACACAAGTTCCTGATATTGAATGTGTCTCTTGTCTATTTTCATCTTCTCCATAGCTTTGCTGCATTGCTTGGCTTCACCTGTCTTGGAGATTTGCAGGCCTTCTGCAGCTTGGTGTTCAACAGTTGCCTTTCTGGGATTTATCCACGTTGCTTTGTGGAGCTTGCTGCGACTGTTTCCACTGCTAACGCTGCACTGTAGAAACACTGCCGTGGAGCTTGGCACCTCTTTCGGCTGTTCTGAGCAGTGCTGCTGTGTGCATCTCACTGTCCAGGCTGGAGGGCTAATTTCCCTAAGACGCTGGTTCTCAAATAATTTGGTCCCAGGATCTCTTTTCCAGGACCCCTAGAAGTTAATGGGAACTCAGATGTGCTTTTGTGGATATGCACTATCACTTTAGAGATTACAAATGAGAGATGCGGCATTTGCATCATTAAAAATGATGGTGATCCATTACATTTAAACTATAAATAATATATTCTTAATGAATCAAATGTGTTTTTCCAAAAAATCAAAAGAGTGAGAAGAGTGACATTGTTTTATATTTTTGCTATAACCTGTGATGCTTGATTTAGTAGAAGACAACTAGATTCTCTTTGCTTCAGTTGCTCAATCTACTCCAACAGGTGCGGGGTGGAGTAAAATCTAGCTTTGTACAGATATGTAATAGCCTGTTCAGATAACTGTGGATATTCTTTGAACTACGTCAAAACTCAAAAAGAGGTAGCTTCTTGAAAGTGAGTGTCGATGCTTCATCCAAACACTTCAAAGTTGCCTAGCACGTGTGAGGCCCTGAGTTCAATGCCCAGGACCACAAAACACAAACAACCCCCAAACCAAAACCAAAACAGTTCAGTGAGTGTTCTGTGTTCTCTTACATCAGAATCTACTAGACCATCTCATGCTTTGAGTAGTTCATCATGCATGTAACATCCGCATCGGACACTTGGGAAAATACTGGTTCCCTGAGTTATGCAGAGCCACCAAATATGGGTGCATTTCAATTGTACAGCCTAAAAATCGTTAATAGCAACAGAAAAATTATCTGAAAAACCTTTAAGTAATATATTGGGAAGCTGTTGTTCACAGCATAGAATACAAATTTTTCCAAAACTTTAATGGTTAACGTGAAAGTTTGAATCTTCTCATTGGCTAAAAATACTGTCAGTTTTTCCTTGGAGTACCAGCTTTGCTTTATTCATTTTCAAGAAATATTCATTTCCACATTTGAAATTTGGCAGTTACTCTTTATTCTGAAAGGGATGCTACGTGGAAGAGTGGCGAGCTCAGCCCCTGACCCAATGTCCTTTTCTCACCATAGCCATCAGGCTTCAGTAGAGGCAGGAGTGCTCTATGCATGTTTCCTTACATGTATCAGGAAGATGTTTGCTCAGGAGCAGTCTGCAATAAGATTAATAATGTCTTTGTCAAAGACATTCTTAAGTGAAGCCAGCAGAGTTTTTCTGTTTGCCTTTTGTTTGTGTTTGTGCATTAGTTTTTGTTGTTGTTTTGCTGTGTGTAGCAGCAACAAATACAGTGACTACGAGTACGGTTTAGTGCTATCTGCCCTTGGTATGAGCTAAAGTGTTAATAGATTTTTTTTTTTCTACCATTGCTTTTGTATCTTTGGCATAAATGTCAACAGGGTGAAATGGCAAATGATAGCTTACTATTATTATGGAAGTAACTTTGATCTCAGGGCCTCAGAGGCCCCTGGGGGTCCGTGGACCACACTTTGAGAACCACTACTGTTAGATGCCTACACAGGAATAGGAACATCAAGTCTTGGGGTGTGTGTGTGTGTGTGTGTGTGTGTGTGTGTGTGTGTGTGTGTTTCTTTAGCTTTAGTTGGTAATATATCATGCAGCACAATGTATTGTCACTGAAGAGCTCAAAAGGCAGAGAACTTTGAGGATGAAGAACAGTTACCTCTTAACTGCTTCTCACAGCTTCTGTTTAAAATAAAAGTAGTGTCTTAAATAAACTCGTTGGTTAAATTACCTTTCTTCTCTGTAAACACGTAGGTAACAGTGTTGGTCTCTGAAGACGCGTCATGTTTGTCTGATGGCTTCCTGTTTGGAGGAGAGCTCCTTTGGTCACCATGGACAAGAGATGGCTAAGGTTTTCACACCTGGGTGGCTGTCCTCACCTTCCATTAACCCACTCACTCAGGAACCTGGGTGAAATTCAAACACTGCTCCCTTCCCCACCACCATTGAATTGATCACCAAGTTTTATTTCAAAAATAGCTGCAGAATTCATCGTGTCCAGCCCTTGCCACTGCTATAGTTGATACTCTTACTATTCCCCATAAAGAATTAAAACAGTTGCCAACCTGTTTTTGTTTTGCTTCAATCTCACTTTCTCCGTCCCCTACCCCAGCCCCTATAATCCAGTCTTCACACTGCCACCACAGCAGACCTTCTAAAACTCATACGATCCAGAGAATCCTTACTTAAGATCTTTTACGCATTCCCTAAAAGGATAAAATTTGGATTTCTAGATTTTGAAGATGCTCCGTCAACTGAATCTCCTTTCCTTTCATCTCCTGGATACTCCTTGATTATTCATATTGAATTATCTGTTCTGCAAATCATACTTACACTCCCTTACCTTGATATTGCTTTTTCCCTGCTTCTGGAATGTCTTCAACCCACGCGTCTGATTTCCCTATAACATCCAACTTCAGCTCCAACACTGAGAAGCCCTTCCTGTTTCTCCTCTATCCCTACCATTGTCCCACCTGGCAGAACTAGGTGACTCCTTCCCTGGTCCCCACAGATGTATCACCGTAATCTCTTATATGCATAATTCCTTATTTATCCTTGTTCTCATTGACCATGGGCTGTTTTAAGGACTTTGGCTACTTATTTTTTTAGTGCCTTCTTGCCCATAACACTATTTGATATGTAGTAGGTACTTAATAAATATTGATGAATTAATGAACGGAGAGAAGAGTTAAGAACTGGTCACAAAAGCAAAGAAATGTATTCTATAAATATTGTTGAATGAATGAAGTCAAGAATGGGTCACAGACTCAAAGACAGGAGGTGTGCCATACATGCTGTTGAATGAATGAATAAGTAAGTTAAGGATGGATCACAGATTCAAAGGGTTTTAGGAGTGGAAAGGGCTTTGGAGACCATCTCCTCTTGTCTTCCTTTTTCAGAAATGAGAAAATGATTTCCCTAAATTGTGTGTCTGGACTGGGTAGGAGGTGAAGGACAGTGCCATGGATGTAGCCTAGAGATGCCTGGAGAATGTGCTTCCGAGGACACTTGCCCAGAGGAGCAGAGGCCACGGCCTACACCACAGGAGACACCACAGTCTAAGTATAAGAGGGGATGTTTGTGGTTGGAAGTCTGGCACATTCCGGGCTGTGCAGTCTCCCCCTGCTATTGGCCGCTACGCTCTTTCTGTCCTCAGACTGTGCCAAGACTGTAAGATTTTCCTGATGACTGGGCATATTCTGCATCTGGATTCCATGTTCATAACAACCAGAAGTTTCCTGTCTCTTTGGTTGAGGTGACTGTGATATAGCGCTGGGGAGCAATAGCCATGTCCTGGGGTAAGCCCTACCGTGTAAAGCCACAGTCTACTCCGAGATTCCTAGGTGGATTCCTGGGAGGAAGGGAAACTATTATTCTCTAAGTGCCAACTTGATGCCAGGTGCTTCACTTTCAGAATTCTCATCCAGCTTCAGAATAACCCTGTAAAATTGCGGTTATTAGCATCCTCCTCTGTGAACACAAACGTAGGATTCCGTGGGAGGGTCTGGGGCCAGGGCTTGTGTCACTCTGTTTTGCCTTGCTTTTTCATGCTCTATAAATAATATCTTCCTATACAAAACTTCTTGTGGCCTTATTTTTTACCAATTTGGCAAATTCATGAAGTTGCATGGATTTTATTTACTTGAAAGGAGAACCTCTAGTTGCCTGGTTTAGTGCTACCTGTCTTTTGCGGTTTACAACCCCTTGGTCCTCTCTGCAGGCCCACCACGGATAGGAGAGGGAGCAGGTGTTTTTATCTTACTTATGGATGAGGATCTGACCAGTGAACACAGACTCTACCATATCAAAACCCTGTCTATGGGTTAATATATAGTAGGGTCTCCAATTTTTGTTAGATAAACATCAGGAGTTCTACGGCTGTTAAGGTCCAAATTCAGGTTGGAGTAGAACCAGGTCTCAGAGTCTTACCCTGCTGCTCCATCTTGCTTTCCCCAGATCCTTGAGTGGAGAGGCACAGGGACAAGCCCTTCCTCTGATCAGTTCGTGTGGGACTGGGCAGCCTCTGATCTGGCTGTCAGGTGCATTTCTACACAGCTCAACAAGCAGAGGTGGCCCCTCTGAATAAGATCTTTAATGTTTTTTGCTTCTTTTCCTTTACATACTCAAGATAGGCCTTAAAATAATTTCCTATTTACCTGACACACCCAGGTCAAATGGCTAGAGAAAGATTGAGGAGCCTATAATGGATTCACTGAGGAGTCCCATTCAGAGGATCCCTAAAATCATATGATAACTGCGTTTTTCCAAAACTAAAAAAAAAAAAAGAGAGAGATTAAAGCAAAGCTGTGCTGGTAGGTGTGTGTTGGTGTGAGGGGTGGGGATGGGATGCCCTGGACACCCAGGAGGCGTAGGGTTCCTTGAGGTGTGGTTTGTAAACCACTCATCTATTCTACTTCTCATGTTATACATGAAAAAAAAAATGAAGCACGGAAGTGTTTAATGACTCATGCAAGTAGCTACATTAATAGGATGGTGCTGGAACTCACAGCCATACATCTGAATTTTCCATACTGTTTTAAAGCATTGCTCTGCTTTTATTACAAAGGAAAAGTACCTGTTCTTTAGAGCAGGGGTTGGCAAATTTTGAACTGTTTTTTTTTTTTTCTTTTCTTTTCTGCAGTCCCTGGAGCTAAGAATGGTGTTTATATTTTTAGAGATTGTTTAAAGAAATAAGCAACAACAACAACAAAAACAAAGGGGCTATCACTGTATGCGCTTTTCAAAGCAGAGATTTACTCAGAGATTTGCTACTGCTGATAGTAATGTGGAAATAAAATAAGATTTTTTAAAAAGGGCTTCCTCAAAGTAACTTCAAAACACATAGATTTAAAACACAACCTGATTCGTTGAGTATATTTGTATCAAAAAACTTCCAAACTTGTGTTCCTCAAATGAACTTCTTTCAGTTGCCCAGTACATTTTTTATTCTTCTTTTCAAATACCAGTTATTCACGGAGGATAAGCTGGTTGACTAAATTCTGATAATACGTGGGAGATGTAGCTGAGGAACTGCAGACAGTCTAAAAAAGAAGTGGTGTGCTTATTCCCGTACAAAACCAGGGTTATGGACTCCTCAGAGGGGAAGAGCAAAAGGAACTGATGTGTGCATGATGCGAGTGGTCACTCTGGGGCTGTACATATGCATGCCAGAGGGGTTTTTTGGTGTCTTTGTTTTTTTTGGAGCAGCTACCTTGAGGTTGAAGCTTATCTAAAGCAGCATATTCCTTGACCTCAGCCTCACCACTTGATGCATTTCCAGAAGCGTCTGAGCTTTGTTGGGAAATGAAATGTCTCCTCTGGAGCGTCACTGGTGCTGACAGCGCCAGGTTTCACTCAGGTGGAAGATCTAGCACAGTGAAGACCCCCAACATGCCTGAGGAATGCCCTAGAAGAAAGGGGAGCCAACCCCAGGAATCTTCCAAGGGAATGAAGAGGATAAAGCCCCTGGAGTCTGAGCTGTTGAGGGGGTGTTCATTCAGCTGAAGCATATCCTGGCCCCTGGAATTACTTTAGTTTTGTTGGTTGATTGTTGACTTTGTTGATTTTTATGGTCTTTCTGCCTCTCGTCCTTGACCTCTTATGTGTGTACCAGAAGATGGGCAGGGAAAATAAAAGGAGAGAAGGAATAAGAATACAATTTGACTGCTTGATCGTAGCCTTGGCACTCAGCCTGGGAGGGGTAAAGCTTAAAATTGTTGACTTTAATGAGTGCCTTAAGTTAACTTTAACTAGGCTTTTTTTTTTTTTTTTTTGGTGGTGCTGGGGATTGAACCCAGGGCCTTGTACGTGGGATGCAAGCACCCTATCAACTGAGCTATATTCCCAGCGCACGGGATTGTTCTTGTCATCAGTTGTCCTTTGGTGCCATGGATTCTTGTGCATGGAGAAGAAATATTCTCCCACAATTTTGTGAACATGTGGGGCTGGAGTGGGTGGGGGATCTGCCTCCTCTGCATCTTCTGCTTAATATGTATTTAAGCGCCAAATGCAAAGCAGTTTCATTTCTTTCCCCTTGCTAAGTGTCTTATTTCACTTGGCCCTTTTGTTCCTATGTCTATGTGTAATTTTAGCAAATAAAGAACTTGGGCAGACAGAGGATTACGACCACAAGCTTTGTTACAAAAGTGCACCATTTTAGTGTTCTTGGTATATGTTCCACAAAGAAATTTATCATTTTATGTGTAATCTAAAATTTCCATAGGTGGTCATTTGTCTATCTATGGGAGCGCTGTTTGTTAGGCTGTAGAGAGCATTATGCTATTATTGGGGCTTTCTTTTCTGGTTAAGTTCTTCTTTGATCTATTAAGGATTTCCTGGTAATTTCAGGAGTTTGGTAATTTATCGCTCATCTTGAAACAGGTATTGGTAATGTTAAGATGAAAACATTTATACAAGAGGAAATAAAAGTCAAGGAAGCAGATAATCGACCGATTTATCAGCCTTAGCAGACAATTTTTCTGATAACGACATGGTAGCCATGGTAAATTTACTTCTGATTGCTTGAGGGGACAGATTCTATATGCTTTTTGTAGCATGGAGGTACATGAAAGGGTGAAGGAGCAAGTAATCAATCCGTGGACTAACCAGTATCGTTTTGGTCTCTAGATTGGCCTTTTGGCAAATGGATTCAAGCTATAATTCGAAGTGTCCCCTGGTCATTAATTTGCTACAACGTATGTAAGGACGAGTATACGTTTATTTATTTATTTATTTTTGTTTAGAGATTTCTGAGTAGCTCTAGAAGGCCTCTTTTGCTAATGTCTTTTTTTAAATCCTTCATTTAAGAGAAATATGACTAAAACTTAGAGATAGGCAGAAAAACGTGTTAGTCCACTCACAGTTCTTTCAACATCAGGATTTGAGACCGAGGGGAAATTGGTCAGTTTTGTACCATCATGCCCAGCTTAGGCAAAGACGGCATCCCTAACCAAGGCTACGATTGAGAATCCAGAGGTGAAAAGAATCCAGAGAAACATCTCAGGCCTTCGTCCATATTTATGTGGCCTTCGTTTTCTGGGGCCACCATAACAAAGCTTCACAAACTAGTGACTGAAACAACAGAAATTTATGGTCTCACGTTTCTGGAGGCTGGATGTCCCAGATCAAGGTGTGTCTGCAGTTCTGTGGTCACTCTGAAGCCTCTAAGGAGAGATCTCTTTCAGGGCTCTCTCTCTCTGGTTCCGGGAGTGCCTTAACCCCTGGTGGCATAATTCCAGTTCTCCTGTGTTCTCCTCCCTGAGTGTGTGTCTGTGTTGTGTGTCCAGGTTTCCTCTGTCTGTTTATGAGGACACCAGTCTTGTTGGATTAGGAACCCACCCTAATGACTTCATCATAGCCTGATCATCTTCAAAGCCCGGTTTCTAAATAAGGTCATATTGGCATATACTGGAAGTTAGAACAATTCGAACATCATTGGGGTGACAGTTTGGTCCTAGTTTGCACACAGTTTTAATGAGCATGGTGGTGGTTATCTCAGCATAATAGAGAAAAAAAATATTCAAAAAGACAATTAAGGTAAGAATAGTAACTTAAATATGCAGGTGCATGGAGCTGTCTAATAAGGGGATATGTTTCTGGAAAGCCCCACAAGTTCTTGAGACACAGCTATGTATCACAAACACAATCACAGTGTGGACACCTTATGTTTTAGGGTGTATGTATTCTAAAATCTCATCAAAATAAAATTTTTAAATGTTGAATATATGATATTCGGGTAATTTGGGGTT
Organism: Ictidomys tridecemlineatus; assembly: GCF_052094955.1. Taxonomy (NCBI): domain Eukaryota; kingdom Metazoa; phylum Chordata; class Mammalia; order Rodentia; family Sciuridae; genus Ictidomys; species Ictidomys tridecemlineatus. Next base: position 128,526,622 of record NC_135485.1, read on the forward strand.
ACCCAGGGAAGATTGATTTTTTTGTCAAGCTGTTCATAAGTGTTTAAAGGTTTGGGTTTTTGACTTAGCTTTGTCACTCAATACGTGTGCCTATCGTGTAAGCCATTAATTTTTTGAAACCTTGGTTTCCTATGAAATTTGCTGACAAATATGAAAGTGTTTAACACAGTACCACGTGTGTCTTCACCTCTCTCCGTATTGTTCGTGTAATCGACAAATGTTTATTGGAAGCTTGCTACGTGCCAGGGCTTGCCTAGAATTGTTTCCTTCACTTAAAGATGATTGAAAGGCACCGTCTACTGGTCAAGAAGATAAAGCTACATCCTAGGAGATATTGAGACTGAAATGGAACCCTATCTGGGAACCCCATATTGATGGTTGGCAATCTGAACTCCGGTCCTACCTTGGTGGTTTGTGGGAAGCACCTCAGTCTTACTAAGTAAAGACACACATGGCTATGTTTACAGCAGAATGCAGAATGCATTTGAAATGTTAAGCTAAATCTCAGGGAAACGGGGGGCTTCTGCTTCAGTCCCAGTATCTCCTAGGACACTGCTTTCTCTTCTTGACCATCAGGGAAATTTCAGTGGAAAGTTTGCAGAATAGGCTCTTTTCCTTATTCCATGTTTGACACACATGAGAGAGAGAGTTTATAATTTCAGAAGTAGTTCTGTTGCTGACAGGTGTTACCTTTCTGACTGTTAAGCCTATTCTTACTTTCCACTCATGCATTTGACAAAAAATAATTGAATGTCAGCTCAATAACTGAGTGTCCTAAGAGATGAGGGTCCTGCACCAAGCAAAACAAAGTCTTTCTTTAACAGTAGTGTTTGAGGAGAGACCTGGGTGGTAAGGGAATCAGAAAGCAATGGTGATGGCCCTGAGGCAGGAGCTCATCCTTGGGGTTGCAGATCTGCAGCTTATGTAGGTCCTTGAGGTCGGGGTAAGGGTTTGGATTTTGTTCTGAGAAATAGGAGGCTTTGAGGATGGGATTTGTGTAACCTGATGTAATTTTTTTTTGGTAATGGATTAGAATTTTTATTTATTAGAAAATGACTTTTAAATGGACTCAGGAGAGTCCTTCAGTTGTGGGAACCAAGGCAAATGCAGTGGTGGTTTTTTTCTTTTTTTATCCCACATTTTTAATTAACGCATTATAGTTGTACATAGTCATGGGATCTCTTGTTACATATCCATACGTGAACATAATCTAACAATGTAATTTGGCCAGTACCCTTCCCAGCACTTCCCTTCCCCCATCCTACCCAGCCTTTTCTTTCACCATCTCCCTTTGAATTTCATGAGATCCATCCCCACCTTTCTTTTCCTTTTTCCTTCTCTAGCTTCCATATAGGAGAGAAAACACATGACCCTTGACTTTATAAATTTGGGTGATTTCCCTTAACATAAGGATCTCAAGTTCTATCCATTTTGCTGCAAATGACTTAATGTCATTTTTTCTTTATGGCTGGATAAAACTTCATTGTGTATATGGACCTATTTCTTTATCCATTCATCCGTTGATGGACACCTAGGCTGGTTCCGGAGTTTGGCTATTGTGGATCGTGCTGCTGTAAACAAGGGTGTGCGTGTTTCTCCCTGCTCTCTGCTGACTTCAGTTCTCTAGGATAAATCTTGAAGAGTGGTACAGCTGGGTCTGACATAGTACTTTGGAAAGCTCTCTCTGGCTGCTGGTCGAGGCCAGCAGGGTAAGAAGGGGAGGTCAGGAGTCCAGGCCAGGGACGGCAGAGATGTGTACCAGGGGGTAGTGACTGACATGGAGAAAACTGGCCAGATTTGGGATGTGTATCCAAGGTAGAAAGCCAACAGAATCCATGAATGATTTAGGAGGGGAGTATAAGAGAAAGAGAGGGATCAGGGGTGGCTGCAGGGTTTGGGGTCCAAGCTGTCGGAAGGAGGGAGGACTTGCCATTGATGTGGAGATGAGCAGAAGCTTAATGGAGGCGCATGGCCAGTTCCGTGCCCAGGAAGGATCTGGCCCTTTCTGTGAGAATACCGAATCTAGTTGAGACACAGTGGAACTGACTTTGAAGATACGGAGTGATGAGTTCCTTTTCATTACCTTAAAAAAAAAAAAAATCCTGGACGTTCAAAATAATCATTGGAAGACACAGCTAGGCGTGGAAACGGACCCTGACCCGGGAGTCCCTCTGCTGTCTCAGCGTGTCTTCTCCCCTGACTTCCTGTCCCTTCCCCGGGCCCTTCCAGCACACAGCACCTTTCCCCCAGCTGGCCTGGTGACAGGAATCCGGTTGTCTTCTCCACCCTGGCAGTTTTAAATAACTAGCAGTTTCTAGATTTTCTTCCTGGCCACACTGACAGCAGTTGGGTGCCGCGGGCATCCATGTGTCCACACCGTGGTCTCCGAGTCTGCGTCCTGTGGAGCCGATGGCGGGCTGTGCGCTGACCTCCGTCAGTGGACTTGGAGCCCTCAAGACCCCGCGATGTCCCTTAGTGGCAGGCAGACCTGGTGTGGGAAATGTGCTAAGGCGAACAAAGGGACAGTTTAAAAACCGGCAGGTAAAACCAGTCCGAATGTGGATAGATGTGTTTTATGCTTCACATCACAAAGTTGGATCAGAACGGCGCGCTATGCAGCAGAAGAGACCTTTATGAAGCATGATGGAGGTCACTGCTTTTGTCTTCCTGGTACCTCTCCCCTCGCCTTTCTTCTCTGACCCACATTGAGCCCACTGTAGAACCGCCCTCTGGCTTCAGTGATAGGCCCAGGCAGGGCAATGTGACCTCCAGCCCGCCAATCAGAGGGGGAAAGACCTTTCTCCAGTGGAAAGTCATAGAGGGTGACAACCCGGAGCCTGTGGCAGCCAGGCTTTCAGTCTCCTGGGAAAAGTGGCCTGAGAGGGAGAAACTAGAGGCAAATGGTGCTTTTGACATCCTATCTGATCCCAGCTCCATTGTGCCCCTTCCATTGTTTGGTACAAGAACTGAGAAAATTCCCTTTCTGCTTGGCGCAGTCCTGCTGGTCCACTGCCATTTGCCATCACAGAAGCCCTAGCACCTCTACTACAAGCAGGGCTTGAGCCAGAGCACAAGGTGACTAACTCACGGCCCGGCCTCAAGGCGTTTATGATCTGTGGCTGGATTTCAAGTCCAGCAAGTACACTGAGATAATTGGTAAAGTCTACCTTTAAGGAATCAATAGGTCCTGTGTTTCTAAAATGCAAAGAATTAAGGATCTAAGAATTTTTTCATTGAGGTCAGTTATTTATTTGGCATTCTTAATTCTTCACCTTTTAAAAATAACACCACCTAATATTGGCATTCTCCACCACCGGACAGCCTGTCCTTTCTGATAGTTTGCAGAGGAGCGAGCCTGTTTAGAAATTATTTCCCAGCATCTCCCATTTAACTCTTCATCTCTTGAGGTGCACTTCCAAAGCCCCCTGCACCAGTGGAATTAATCCTGTTGTGCTCACACACCTGTGCTGTGTTCCTTTGTGGTGGCTCAAGCCCTTGTGAATAGAATGCTCTTGTGACCCTCGCCTCCCTGTGGATTATAAACTGTCAGGTCAGAGACTGTTGGGCATCTGAATCTCCCTGTTGCTGTGAACATCTCCTCGAACATAGTGTTCAGTAAGTGTTTGAATTATATCCATTATTAGCATTGATTTTGTCAATAACTTTTGTATACGGCTCTTTGAACATTACAAACCACCTTTTTTTTTTTTTTTAATCAAGTTGCCCTAAAGTGTAGTTGTATGATTTGCGGCACATGTTACAGGTAATAATTGCTAATACTGGTCCACATGTGTGGCCTTGAAAGCTAGCTGTAGACATTCAGCTGTAGTTGTGTATTAGGCAGGAAGGGAAGACTTGGAAGATTTTTAGATGAAAATGAGCCAGAAGGTTTGTTGGTTGGTGCCAGGTAAACACATCTGGGGGGATGTTGGAGACGTTGACTGTTGGTTATGAGTCCTAAGAGGTTTAGTCAGCCCTGTAGTCTTTAAAACCTGCTGGCTAGATTCATGTGGACCCAGGAGGCAAGGGTGTGTGGATAGATTTAGAAAAGGCACTTTTAGGTTTCCATCTACCCTTGCTTCAACCTAAGCCCAAAGACATGAAAATTAATAGGTGTCTCTTTCTTCTATATTCTTATTTCTCTCTCTGCCCTGATCCTTCTGAGTGAGGATGCTTTGAGTTAAGTATTGCTCCAGTCAAATACATCCAGTTAATACTGTCAACCAAGAAGGAAGTGAATGGCAAAGGAACTTTTCTCAGAGAATGTGGGGGGAACTGTGGATATTGGGTACCCACTTGCTGCTTAAGAACCGAACTATAAATAAATGTGCTAGGTAGTAGAATTTTGTTTTCCCCGATAGAAAAATGTTCACGACATGGAAACAAAATTTCATTCAGTGTGTTTTCATACTGAGATGGCACCATTTTTATTCTTAATTCTCCGAGTTGCTGATTTTTAAAGGGAAAATATACATGCGAAGATAGACTATTGTGTAAAACTCACAAGAAGCAGTGTGAACCCAACAGTCTGGAGACAGAGGTTGTTGTAAGATTAGCAATGGAAATAGCTTCTTTTTCTGAAGGTTAAAAATAATGTATTTACTAGAAGTTATTTGCATTGGCCACTTAGAGGCTTCCCGGGATGCCTTAGTTAAGAAAGCTGTGAAATCCACAGGAAGCACTTCCAGGACCTTTCGCTGCTCTGCGATTTCCCAGGAAGACTCCGTGCTGGTTGACAGACAGGAAAATGGAGGTGTCTTACTGCTGGGATTTCTCAGATGGCGGCAGAGAGAGGCGAAAGGCAAGGCTGGCGTGTCCTGAGGGTTGCTGTGTCCGGCAGCCTCATCCTGGAGGTTGCAGGAGAGCTTCCTGGTGAGCCTCCCAAACAGAGCACCTGTTCCCATGATGTGGCGTGAAAGGTGCAGGGTGCCCTGCGGGGTGCGCACAGCAGCTGTATCAGAGCATCCTCCAAGAACCCCTCCTCTGTGAAACGGAACATGAAAACAGAGAGGAGCCTGGCAGACAAAATAAATTCGTCAATATAAATAAACAATATTTCTGGGAGAAAAATCCTTGCAGTTTTGTGAACTGAAATCATATTGTTTGCACCTCTTCTGATTTTTTTCCTCTTCACAACCTTACTTATCTTACATTCATTTTTCTCTAAGCTTCCTGCACCTTTCATGTGACCTCATGGGATGCTGAATAATTTTAGATGTTTCCCCTCAAATTTCTGTTCTTGTTTTTTTAAGACCGCATGCTAAAATTCTTTGATGGTTATTACTCGGATAGCTTTAATTTTACAAGAAGCCTCTTTGGAAAAGTGACTAGTAGAGTATTATGAGTTTAAAAAAATACACACACACATACACACACACACACACACACACACATATATATATATATATACTTTTTTTTTCTCTATGTGTCCAAGTTTTCTGACAGTCCTGAAGAGTGTGCATCTCAGTGATTACATCTCAAAGAATGGAGGAATAGATGGTTGAGAAAAATGCAAGTATTTCTGGGGACATAAACCGCTCTGTGTAGGAGATGCTTTGGTTCCTTGCTTATTGGATTTGGGTTTGTGATTTGGCAAGGTTGGGAAAGTTGCCTGAACCATAGATACTAGTTGTCTGTAACATTCTAGAACACTCGATGTCCCCGAAGCTGCATCGACAACTTCTTCAGCTTTCGGCCCACTCACTGCCTCAGCACGTTGGGAGGGGGACATGTGGCTCTCTGAGGGTATGGAGGGAGTTAGGAAGTTAAGCTTTGCCTTTGGGACTATGCCAGTAGATGTGCTAAATTCTTTAGGCAGTTGAATCAACTTGTACCCACAGCAACAAAGAAGATGCCGCCATAAGGGACCAGGAGATTGGGGTCCTGGAATGATGGTCCTCACCTCTCCATGGCTTATCTCATGAGGGAGCCTGCATGCTGCCCTTATCCAGGAGAACCCCATGCTGACCTCTGACTCAAGAGTCTGGAAGGCTGGTTGGGGTGGGAGGGCAGGGATGCTGCTCAGAGCTCTGTGCAAGTGGCCACAGGGAAGTCCCCTAGCAGGTTGGGTGACAAGTTTTGCCGAGAGCTCCTGGGCCAGGAGTGCAAAGATTCTGGATTCTTGGTTCTGGCCTTAGTTCTTAGTGGCTCTGTGGCTCTGATTTGATCAGTAAACTTTAGTGTATTTAACAGTCGGAGTAAAGTGACAAAATCGGTCGTGTGCTTAAAACTTTATGGTTCTCAAAACCTGATTTTATAGACCTTGTTAGCTGCCACTTACTATACTGGTTCAGGGCCAGGCTTAACTCTCTGGATCTGACAAAAATATAATATAAAAATATTTAATTTGGAAGCATATACGTTCCCGTTCTTTTATTTCATGAGTATCCATAAAGATCGAAGAAGAGTGATCAATTAATTCTTGCTGGAGTGATTTTTACATCTTTTACTTCTTTTGCTATTTATAGTAGAATTCCCATTTGATTCTTTGGAAAGATGCGATATTTAGTCTGAAATCAAGAAAGGTGGTTTGCTAAAGAAACATAAAATTAGCCCTCTTGTTAAATAGGATGCTTGGTAAAAAAGCATCCCTCCCAGGAGAAGCCATTGGGGAGCCGAGGAGTTTGGGGTCACCGCCAATTTCAGGAGAGATGAAAAATCTTGAAATCAAGTGGGCAGAGGGAAATGTGGCAAATCTCAAGGAACCAGACTGGTTTTAACAGAGAAAATTCAATTTTACCTGCTTTTTCCCAGCAAATTCCATTTGATATTTTACATTTTCTTGATAACTTAATAAAGAATCTCCGGAAAGAGTTGCAGAACTTTAGCTTAGTGAAAGAGAATTTGTCATTTGTGACATTTCTTCTCTAAATAGCATGGGAAGATCAATGTATTAGCTTGTAGTTCATGCATTACTAGCTCTAGCTGTTTCTATTCTGAAAGGAAACAGCCTGTGATGTGGCAAAGCCTGGCACAGTGAGGAATTTGGCTCAGTCCCGAAACATTCATTGAACTCTGCCAGAGAAGCAGAAAATAAAGCACAATCCCTGTCCTCAAGGAGCACCATTGTAGGAAGGAAGCCAACAAGAGACAGACACTTTAAAGTGATAGGAAATATGAAAAAACTATAAACAGAAGAAGAGAATGTCAGCTGCGCCTTCCAAATATGCACTCAGGGCACTTCCTGAGTGTCACCTGAGCTGAGCCCCGCCTTCCCTCACCTGGGTTCAGCCTCCTGCCTGGATCTCCCTGCCCCACCCAGTACCTGCAACCTGTTCCCACACAGCAGCCAGGACTGTCCTTTGGCACTGTAAGTCCCCTCATTCCATTTCTCCACCCAGCACCCTCTCTGGCTCCCAGTTTTGCCAAATGCAGAAGACTCACAGCTCACACTCGCGAGACTGTCACTCACACGCTCGCTCCAGCACAGCTGCACACTCACACCCACGCATGCTGCCCTCTGACCACCCCTCCCACTGCTTTGACCTTCCCTCACTCCATTTGGCTTCCTAGATGTTCCAGGGACCCGTCAGGTATGTCCTTGGGGCTTTCACAGTGACTCTCTACGCGGAACACTTGCGCGTGGACAGCTGCTCAAATGTCGCCGCCTCGGTGAAGCCCCACCCTGTCCACTCTATTTAAAATTACAGCTTGCGTCCATTCTTTTTATCCTGCTCTACGTTTTCTGTTTTGTTTATCTCAGCGCTTATCACCCCTCTGGCATACTATATGATTTATTATTTATTAACTTTGTTTAACATCTGTCTTCCTCCTCCACTGATGCGTAAGCTCCAAGACAGCAGGGCCTTAGTTTTTGTTTAATGCTGTTCAATCTAGAATACAGTCTTGAACAATCTAGAACAATTCCTGACATGCGACAAGTATCCCGTCATTATTGGTCCAACGAGTGAACGAAGGGATTAGGAGAGACCCGTTCTGAGAGTTCTAGGGAGAACTGCAAGGAAGAAACCCTGGAGCTGGGTGTGGAAGGACATTCCAGATGGGATTTCATGAGCAAAGACAGAAACGCAGCTGAGCTCCCAAGAGCTCCTGGACTGGCAGAGTCCACCTAGCTGGGGGCCGTGGGAGGGCTGGTGGCGGGTCGATAAATTAATGAATAGGAAATATCTCAAGGGGATTCTTAGTAGGGTGAAGGAACACGCTGATCACTGTTTTAAGGACGTGGCAAGCATGTTGGTGATTGAAATCTCAGACCTCAAGCAAGTAGCACCCAGAACGTGGGCATGCCGTGGCGGCAGGGCATCGGTAATGCGAATGGCGTTGCTAATGAGATCTGGCTTTTATACAGTGCTCAACTGTTTGCAAAACATGGTCACATGCTTTTTAGGATGTAAGCTTCATAGAGTGAAGGGAATTGGGCAAGTATTGTTAACATATTTGGATAAGCTTTTGAAAAAGTTACGTGCATCTTATATTGGAGGAAATGAAGCCTCAAAACCAGGTAAGTGACCTGCCTCTGAGATCAGGAGTTAGAAAGTGAGGAAGCGAATTCCCACTGTCTTGTCTCACGGCCAACAGTTCCCCCAATCTACCAGGCTGCTCTTGAATTCTGACGCTCTACTGAAGATAGGGTGCTCCTTTTTTGCAAGGGTTCCGCTTTCTTTCTGTTTCCCCATTCATTCAGAATAGCCATTTGTTTTTTTGTTTGTTTCACCTGTCACTTCTTCCCCAGATTGTTTTTTATCTTTTCTGCTTTTCCCAACCAACTTACCCTGAATAATTACTGGAAAAATGAATACAGATGGTACGTGGGGTGTGTGTTCCTCTGCCTGTTCAGCATCATGCCTGTGCCTGATTCAGCTCCTGACTGCTCTTCGGGCCCTTGCTGACTTTCATTGATTGGGTTCTTGGGTGGAAGGGAAGGGAAGGCTTGTCATCGTCTCCATGTGCTGTCTTGAGACTAACTTGCTGCTCACTTTGGAAGTAAACCCGATCTTCTTAATTCCCCCAGATGTTAGTAGGCAGGAAGAGGCGGAGGGAGAACTCAGTGAAGGAGAGCCCTGGTATGGAAACTCTTCTGAGACTCCGTCAGAAGCATCCTATGGAGAAGTCCAGGAGAACTATAAGCTGTCTCTGGAGGACCGGATCCAGGAGCAGTCCACTTCCCCCGACACCTCCTTGGGAAGTGCCACTCCCAGCAGCCACACGCTGGAGCTGGTGGCGCTCGATGGTGAGGTCCTGCGAGACTCACTGCAGTGCCAAGACCACCTCTCCCCCGGAGTGTCTTCTTTGTGTGAAGATGACCCCCCGGGTTCCAATAAACCCCTGAGCAGCAACTTAAGGAGGCTGCTGGAGGCTGGCTCCCTCAAACTCGAAGCCACGGCCACGGCCAATGGCCGAGTGGAGTCCCCTGTGAACATTGGCTCGAACCTCTCCTTTTCCCCGCCGTCCCATCATGCCCAGCAGCTCAGCGTTCTGGCCAGGAAGCTGGCTGAGAAGCAGGAGCAGAATGACCAGTACACTCCAAGTAACCGTTTTATATGGAACCAAGGTAAGTGGTTGCCAAACTCAACCACCACCTGCGGCTTGTCCCCGGATTCAGCCATCCTCAAGCTGAAAGCCGCAGCCAATGCTGTTCTGCAGGACAAATCTCTCACCAGGACGGAGGAGACCATGCGATTTGAGTCCTTTTCCTCCCCCTTTAGCTCCCAGTCTGCCAGCTCGACCTTGGCAGCTTTGTCCAAGAAGGTCAGTGAGAGAAGTTTGACTCCTGGTCAGGAGCACCCACCTCCGGCCAGCTCTTTCCTGTCCCTGGCTTCTATGACCTCCTCAGCGGCCCTTCTGAAAGAGGTCGCAGCAAGGGCTGCCGGCAGCCTCCTGGCCGAGAAGTCATCCCTGTTGCCCGAGGACCCTCTACCGCCACCGCCTTCTGAGAAGAAGCCAGAAAAAGTAACCCCGCCACCTCCACCGCCACCTCCGCCACCCCCGCCGCCACCGCCACAGTCCTTGGAATTATTGTTACTCCCCGTTCCCAAGGGAAGAGTTTCCAAACCCTCCAGTTCAGGTATGGAATCTTTTCTTTCCGTCACTGGGTAAGTCTGTGGCTCTCTCAGCTGCGGGTCTTATTCATTGCCTTTTGCAGTTGGGTCCCCGTCTGAGTTGGGGAAGGAATTAAAAAAAAAAAAAAAAAAAAAAAAAAAAAAGCAGGAGCACAACAAATACTTTAAGTAAGCAGCGTAGTAAGTCTTTCATGTGTGTGTTACACAAAGCCTTCACAAATAGCTTCATTTTTGAAAGGTAATGAATAATCTTAGAGACATACAGTACTCCCTCCCTTTCATACAGCTTTTTTTTTTTTTTCCCCTTACCAAGTTCAGGCTAGGTCCATACCAGATATATTTAATGGGGAAGATCAAAGCATCTTTGTCATGGAGTGCAAAGCATCACTGAACACAGAGGGAAAAAACCACTGCTTTTGAAATAGTGGGCAAGGGAGCGCCCTGCTGCCTCTGTACAAATGGATTTTTGTATAATCACTAACTACTCTGCCCTAATTTATCACAATATACACTTTTATGTGAGCATTTTTATTATTACCTTTTTTTTGGGGGGTAGAATTTAAACCTTTTATTTATCCTATTCTATCATTTCTTGCCATTTAAGAACTCTTAAAAAAAAATAATGGTGAAACATGATCCAAGCATTTCTTGCAAACGCTTTATGTTGTTCAAATCCAATCTGAAGGAATGTGCATTGGAAAATCTGAATCGTGGGTTTTTCTAGGGGAGACCATCTTTCCGAAGGAGAGGTCACTGTCACATAGAGCCTTGGCATTCACAATTAATCATCCAAGGGAGAGATTTAGTCACTTGAGTTCTCACCGTGGAAATGTCACTTTGTGTGCTGGTATGCTTTAAAGCTGTGTGCATGATAAATACACGTTTCTGGGGATGGAAATAGGGGTTTCGGATGTCTCCTAAGGGATATCCTGTTAGACCGGAACAGGAAGTGGGCTGCGTGTCTGCTCCTTGGTATAAACACCACCACTGTGTGTGTCTGGCCAACTTTCAGTGATCTGGGACAACGTTGGTAGAGTGCTTGGGACGGCACATACTGGACCGAATGATCACAGCTAACATCAATTTGATGTATTCATGACAGACTTCCATTTAAATGGCTGCGTGGGCTATATGCCTAATTATAATTACTTGAAAACTGTATAAACAGCAGAATAGAACTAAGACAATGGGTATCTGGGACCTGGATGACTCCATTGATGCACACCATTCCCTCCCGAGTTTCAGAAGTGTCCATAAAAACCTCGAAATGTTTATCAATTCTGAGTTTCATTTCTTGTAACTTCTCACCTGCCATCTGGTGAAAGGAGGAGAAACATGGATACAGTCAGGAAACAAGAAGAGGAGAGGGAGCTGGGTAATGCTGCAGTGGAACACATCACTCCGGGTTTATAGAAATTTTATTTAGAGTGGCGGAGAGAAGGAAGGCTCTGTGTATGTTCTCTGATTCCACTCATTGCATAAATGTATGAATGCTCTTTGCAATACAGTTTTGTCTGGACACTAGTTACTTGGAAAAGCTTATACAAATTTAATAATAAACTTAGTTGACTAGAGGCTTGGAAAGAAGTGAGTGATAAAACCATGTCTCCTGAAGGCCAACTTATAGCGGCTTTGTTATTTTAAAGTGGTCTCTGGATTAGCCAGCAGTGGCTGTGAAATGTAACTTTTTCACCCAAATGATTAGAAGCATGTAAAGAGGAGAAAGGGGTCACAAGCTTTTGGTTTGTTTGTTTTGTTGGAGGATGTGCACCCGAGGGTAAAAAACATGTTTTCCCTTTTTAATTTAGATGCACTTAGCCCAGGCCAACATCTCCAAGGTCTTCTCAGCAGAATTTAACCTGGGAGATCTTAGAAAGATCATTTTTTTCCCCCTCTTCTTTTTACTGAATTGATTCTTTTGCCGAAACACTTAATATCTCAGTGAATGTTCAAAATGTTCAAGTCAAAAGAAGAGGGAAAGGGACTCCTCAGATTTGGGCTGGATGACCCCTGCCGAGTGACCCCTGCCCAGCCCCCCAGCCCTGTTTCCCCATGTCTCTGTGCACACTCCAAGACCCCGTGAAACAGCTCCATCTGTGCACACTCCAAGACCCCATGAAACAGCTCCATCCGTGGAGTAATTACATTAAAAAAGAATCTTTCATTTTTAAAAAAAACTCATTCAAGAGGAAAGATTCAAAACCACGAGGCCCTTGAAATTGTTCTGCGTCCATGTGGACACATCCTCAGCCCAGGTTCTGCGTCTTTCTTGGATGGACTGGCCCCAGGGAGCTCTTACAGTTAAGGTGAATGTCATTGCTCCTCAGCAGCCCAGCTTGATGGTGAGTTAAGGAATCCATCGAGTGATTTTATTTATCTTTTCACCATGAGAGACTTGATCCTCATGATCACTGATTTTGCAGTCTGCGGAGTAGAAGGGAAAGGGGGTAGACGGTTTTCTCCATCCCCGTATCTCCCGGCTCCCACTCTGCACCCCGCCAGCTTCCACACTATACTGTTGATCTCAGGGCAACCTGGGAACTAGATTCCAATAGGACTCCGACTTTACCTAAGAAGGATTATGAGAGTATGGTTCAAAGAGAATTGAGTTAATGTGTGACATTTATCTTTATAGCAAACAGACAGCCCTGTTTTTAAACATTTCTCACTAGTATTATTTTTTTTCTCTGCATTTTAGAAAGAAATCTTAATTCAAAATAGGTGGGCTGACTTCTCATAGCAGGGAAAGAGTTTCTGTTGCCTAATGACTTAAATAAACAGATAATACGCTTTCCACCTTCACCTCCTGGCCACACACAAATATAAAGCCACAAAAATAAAATACACACCCTCCTGATTTTGGTTTTTAATTTTTTAAAAGCTGTCTCCCAAAATGTTGCAAAAAGAGCGTATAAAGTTGATTCTAGAGTTCCAAAGAGCTCAAAGAGCTGTGCACCAGAGAAGATGATCCTGTCTTGAGTAATTTAGACACCAGCATTGCTTTGACCTTCTTTAGGTCGAGGGAAGTCCAAACCATGAAAAAAAAAAAAAAAAGTGTCTTTTAGGTCTGGCCTTATTCTTCTTTTTTGAACAGGATTTTGTTGTTGCCGAGTCATGGTGTATTTAATTCCTTAAGAGTCCACCACTCGGTAGCCTTTCCACCCCGCTACAGAGATGTGACACTGGAGCAGGAGGATTCTTTCATGTGACCCTGCACCCCCCAGCACATGCTACACTGCTTCTCTGAAAGGGGACACGATGGAGGGAAAATGATGTCTGTTTGCTATAAAGATAAATGTCACACATTGACTCAATTCTCTTTGAAGCTACTGTTCTGTTGCAGCTAAGAATAAAATAAATGGTTTTTATTTTCAAGACAAAGTTTCTTGTAGAAGGCCAACAAGAGTCCCGGGTGCCAAGCTCCTAGTTAAAGAAATACCAGGGAGAGTTTCAGAGAGAGGGTCTCCAGAACACCCCATGGTCCCGAATGAAATTTATATATGTACTTACACGCAACTTGGTCTCACACAGTAGAGAGCTGAAACTGTTTCCTGGGTCAATGCATAAGAGTGTTCCGGATTCTGTTTCCTTTCATATTTATGGGATGTGATTAAAATTATTGCAGGAGCATAGAAAGTTCAGAGCAGGAGATGACCTCTCCTGATATTTTCATCCATGCTTATTATAGCCTTAATCTGTGATCACATATATGAACGTCTACAAATTCACTTTTTAACCAAGATTCAGAACTGTCATTAATCTCCGTGACATTCCCCTAAAGATTTAAACTTAGGCTGATTGTCAATATCAGACTTGTACCTTAGTTTTGTTGAATACTTGCTAGAGTATGCATTGATAATGGCAGCATGAATAACAGCAGGTACACCCATTGATATCCTTTGCTAACACGATTTTGCTTTTTGTTGACCTGAAATAGCATTTGAGATATACGCCCAAGAAATTCCACTAGAAGATGTATATTATTAGAAATAATATTGTTTCTATTCACTATAATACCCATGTATATTATTAGAAATAATATTACTTGTATCCTTAATAATATCCATGCATATTATTAGAAGGGAAGATAGGTTATCCTACACAGATGTGCACCAGTGGTGTTGAAAGTCTGAAGTGGAGATGGTAATGATGCATGGATTATGCACTTACAAGGTCAGCTGGCATCTTGAACTTCTGTGTGTGTGGCCAGGTCTGTATGCAGATTTACTCACTTGCAAAGGCTCTTGACTTTCTGCAAATTGCCACATAACATTTACCCAGAGAAAGTTTGATTTCAAAGTCTATAGAACAATGACATTTGTTTAGAAAATACCTAAGCGACTAAAACTCTCCATGATTAACAATATTTTTTTAGTCCTATCAAAGTTTGTTCTTGTTGTTTTGTGGACTTATATTTAGACAATAGGGTAGAAAACCCAATTGGAAATGTAGAGATTGGCTCTAATCCTAGCCCTGCCACTAGGTCACTTGCAGAAAAATTTTAAACATACTACCGCAGTTTAGTTTCCTCATCTGTAAATTGGGCTGGTTTGGAATTATCTCTAAGATTCCTCTCCTCCTCCTCCTCTTCCTCCTCCTCCTCCTCCTTTTTTTTTTTTTAAACACACCTTGCAATTACTTACTGCTTGTTTCCTAACCTAATTGTCTATTAACTCAAAACAAACATTTTTTTTTCTATTTTTGAATTGAAATGTGTGGCTTCTTAAAGTTCCCGATCAAGCCTCCCACAAGGTCACCTCTGCTTTGGGCAGAACTTGTCCATGGCGGATAGTTGAGCATGTATCACGTCCTCTATTAAAGATATAGTCCACACTGTCCACTATTAACATCAGCTGTTCCGAGTTCATTTCTGGAGATGGCTGAGGCCTGAGTACAAGATCCGCCTGCTCACCTGTCCATCCATTCAGGCCAGGTGTTGGCCTGCTGTGGGAGAGGCATCCGCCCAGGGGCTACACTGGTCCACTGGGACTTCCTGGCACCTCCTGCACATCTCCCTTCCACTCCCACCTGGGGCTTTACTTGGCCCCCTCAGCCCAGCCCTTTCCATATGGTCTCATCACAGCCAACGACACTGACCAGGGGGAACCTGTGTCAGACCTGGCACTGTTAACGTTGCTGGAAACACAAAGGTAAGGTAAGTCCCTGCCCCAGCCACGGCCCTCTCCTCCTTCTTCCTCTGCCCTTCCATCTCTTCCATCTCTTTTATCCCTGCTGAGCTGAATTGGGCCATCAGGAGTTTGTCTAGGCTGAGTGAGACCCTCTCCTGGCAGCACAATGGACTCCCATTCCTTTATTACCATGGCGGGCCGGGCCTGGAGCTGCGTGTTTTTTATGTGCTGTCAGTTGTTTCAATTTGCATCTGCTCTGGGGATGAGTTTTCTGCTTTGGAGGGTACACCTAGAGTTTATAGTCATTGCTATCAGTGCAACAATTGCCACTACCAAGAGCTTCCATTTACCATGTGACAGGCGTTTTATATACATTCATTATCTCTTTTATTCCAATAATATGATTGCCTATAAAGAGAACGGGGTTTATCCAAAGGAGCAAATTAGCAGCTCTCGCTCCCACTGGGTCTATTAGCACTTGGTGGAATTTAGTTTTGTTTGCACGGTTACTAACTAGTTAGTAAGAAGAAGAAGAGAAGCTGTTTATCAGGCTGTTGTCAACTAGGTAAAATCACGAACATTTCAGTCCCATTGCCCCAAGAATGCATGGTTCATCGTGAGGAAGTGACCATATCTCCCCGAGCTCTAAATCAGAGTGAAAATTTATAGCTCTCAGTTCCCTGAAAATAGTCTGGCCTAGGAAATAGAACGCATTCCTGCTTCCTCCTGCTCCGAAGTAGTTAACATCAGGTACACATGGAGGATGTCCTACTAAAATGTGACATTTCCTCCTTGAATAAATAAAAATGTAAATGTTACTAGGGGAGATTACTGGCCAAATTTGAAAATCAGTCTTTGTCTTCTATTGACTTTTGCCATTTAGCTTCTATTTTCTTCCTATGCTGCCGTGATCAGTTAGACCTTCCAGTTACAGGAGTGTAACTGTTTGGCCACATTTGTTGCATTTATTCTTATTGTGAGGATTCTAATTTTTCTCCCAGTCAACCCAAGGACACCATAATTCGTGCACAATTCATACATATTCTGGTATTAATTAAGACTAAGGAAGCCTAGCTCCAAAATGAAATGGATTTATATGAAATACTAATATGCAGGATTTAATGTAGCATACTCTAGCATAACACTTGAAATATAAAGTCGTTGATTAGGGTGGTGCCTGGGAAGGTGTCCGAGAGACTAGGAAGCACATTGGTCGTATTAGGCAAGGCAAGGTGGTAGGGGACCCTGCCATCTAGACATATTTGTTCTTCTAGATTATGTCTTCTTATGGCTTTCCTCTGGTGTGCCATTCAGTCTCTGACTAGTGGAGGACATCTCGGTTTTTTTCCCCCCCTCTCCTAGGTAGTTCTGTAAAATTAGGCAGCCTAGGGTCAGTGGGAAATACCTCCTGAAGTTGGGGACCAGGAGCAGCCTGTTGGTATCTCCTTCTCTTTGATGTCCTTCCAACCCCAAACTGGCATCTCGGTCATTCTTTTCCCTGTGTTGAAGGACCGTTTTCTCACCTAGGGTCCTGGTGCGGGCCTTTCTCTCAGATCTGTTGTTCAGCCGGAGGGCTTGCGACCAAGATGTCAGGATGGAGAAATAAAAATGAAGGGAAGAAAGAGAAAAGTCTACGGGGCAGAAGACGGATGGGCACTGTCGACCGAGAGCAAGGATGCTTACCCCAGGCCTGCACAAGCGCATTTCCCCCCAGTGAAAGGGCACCTCAGTCCCACCCCACCCCATTCGAGCAAGGAAGTACCCACAGCGGACACGTTGCAAGGAGCCGGACCATACAGGCCTGAAGGGCACAGGTTTAGTCACAGGATTCTTCAAATGGCTCCGTGAAACTAACCAGTGTGGCCTGTACCCATCTCTCGGTAAAACCGCATTTCTTGAATTCCATAACTTTATTCCAGAATCTTCCAGGACTCCCGTCCACTTCAAGTGGCCCTTTGCATGTAGAGTAGAAAGTCAATTGACTCAATAAGTGTGTGAGATTATCTTAAAGTAGACACTTGGGATGTTTCCTTTTTAAAATTTAGAAAGTGAGGTGTGCATTTAAAAATTCAAACAGCACAGAAGGATAGAAAGAGAAAAATGCAGGTTTCCACCCCAAACTGCCCTTTCATCCACGATCCTACCGCAGTAACTTGGGTGCACTTCCAGAAAACGTTCATGCGTGGATACGTGGATGTCATTTTTTTGCTTCATTTATTCATGCCGATTTTTCCACTCCCTCTTTGTTATTTTCTTACCCAGATATTTCAAAGCAAGTCCCAGATACCATGTCCGTTGGCTTGTAAATACTTTCATATTTTTATATCTCCAAAAGATAAGGACTTGGAAAAAATAACCACCTTGCCACTGTCACATCGAACGGGATCTACGGTGGCTGCATGGTATTACGGAACACCAGGCAGTGATCGAGATTTCCTCCACAATCTCAAAAATGTCTTTTCTTAACCATTGCGTTGTTTAAATGGGATCCAGATAAATCTCCCACCTTTCCTTTGTCTTATATATTATCCCTTAAGACTTTTTCAAGTCCGTAATCCCTTCCCTTTTTAAAATGCCATTTACATATTGAAGAAATTGGGTCATTTCCCCTGAGGAATTCCCACATTCTGGATTGGGCCGATTCCCTGGGTGGGTTTAACTTATTATTACTATTTTTTAACATGTATTTCTGGTAAACTGCTGATTAGAGGCTTAATTAATTTTTTTATAGGAATACTTCATCGATGGCCTATCAGGAGGCACACAGTGCCTGTCTCATTTCTA
This sequence comes from Ictidomys tridecemlineatus, assembly GCF_052094955.1. NCBI lineage: Eukaryota > Metazoa > Chordata > Mammalia > Rodentia > Sciuridae > Ictidomys > Ictidomys tridecemlineatus. Next base: position 128,544,554 of record NC_135485.1, read on the forward strand.
GTGGTGCTGAGTGTTGTTTGATCCACCCTTTAGCATGTTCCCTGTCAGCCCGGTGGGGTGGCATGCACTGCTCTCCCTGCAGGAGGCTAAGAAAAGGAGGACGGCAAGTTCAAGACCAACCCGGGCAACAGAGCATTAACTTACCATCTCAAAACAAAAAAATAAAAAGGTCTGGGGATGTGGTTCAGTGGTTAAGCACCCACTTCAACCCCCAGTTCCAAAAATAAATAAATAAGTTCCCTATTAATCTTTTACCCGATGGTTCCAGCAGCAATTGGTTTCTCTTTTTTTAGAGAATAAACATAGGCTCACCTTGGACATGTGGTTTTGTGTCTCGCTTTATCCTCTGACCCTAATATCTCGGACATGTTACCACATTAGATGGAGATCAGTTCATTTTAAATGGCTTCGTGTGGTTTATTTTACTTTTTTTAAAAAAATGTTTCTCTGGTTTGGAAATATTTCGGATTCCTCATGATTTTAGAAAGGAACAGCGGAGCCTTCAGCTCTCCGTGGTGTCATTCCCGAGTCTCCTCGTCACAAGGTTGGTGTGAGTCCACAGTCGCAGCAGAGAGCCTCCTCGTGGGGCTGGGGCGGAAGAGATGATCCGAGCTTTGCTTGGAGGGGGAGCCGGTGTGTTCGCTTTCTTGAAAAATGGAAACATTTGTGGTGGCCTACTGTGGCTCTTCCCAAAGCAGACAGTGAGGCCCAGTCCAGAGCAGAGGAAGACGGCTCGCATTGTCAGTAGCCACCAGAGGGACAGAAATAAGAGGACGAAAAGCCCTGACCTCGGGGCCCCCTGATGGCTAAATTGGCAGCAGCATCTATCTGCACAAGCCACCGCTAAACAAGTCAGCAGTGGGGATCCGAAAATCTGTCTCCACTGGAGTTCAGCCTGTGAGGTTGATGATAGCTGTTTGGTTTTCAGAGGACCAGAGCCTTGTTCTCTGTCCCATTGGGTCTGTCTGTAGTTCTCACCCATATCAGGGAACTAGGAGGGGACTCACTTGTTGGTTAACTTCAGGAAACGAAAGCCCTGAATTCAGCCTTCGATGGTGGCCGAGGGGGCATGGAGGGCCCTGAGCCAGCAGGTCGCAGGTCTCGCAAGGCCCTCCTAAGCGAGGGATGGCCCTCGCCCGGGAGACTCCTCAGTCCGGATGGTCAGAGTTGGGCCAGTGGGACCCAGGCAGAAGTGACTAGGTGAACATGGGTTTCTACCTGAAGCAAAGCAGTCACAAAATGTGCCCAAGGGTAAAATCTGGGAATCATCAAAGGGGGAAAAAAAAAAAAAAACCCTAGGTCATTTTTTGTGCTTTTTATGCAGCAGCACATGGGCATGGGTGCCAGGTTCGATGTGCCTACTTGTTTTCCCTGACGTTCCTTTTCTCTCCTTCCTCCAAGCCTCAGAAGAGGAAAGCGGGAAGCCTTTCCAGTGTCCGATTTGCGGTTTGGTTATAAAAAGGAAGAGTTACTGGAAGCGGCACATGGTGATCCACACAGGTTTAAAAAGTCATCAGTGTCCGCTCTGCCCATTCCGGTGTGCTCGCAAGGACAATCTCAAATCCCACATGAAGGTAAGCCACCTGCGGCAGTGGGACCCCAGAGAGAGGCAGGTGCCGCCAGGGTCCCTGCACACAGTCTAGGGCAGGAGGCTGCTGTGGCCGGAGACGGTGCTCAGCGTAGCAGGTAGAATTCAACACAAATGAGGACCCTTGAGAAGGGTCTCTTTACAACCACCAGTGCCAGTGCACTTTACAGCCAGGAGCTTAAGGCAGACTCTTCAGTAGGCAGATAACAAATGTAGCGTAGAGCTGTCCTTTCTTATGGAGGAACAACAGCTTCACTGGGCCTTGCGTGGTGACGCATTTCTGGGGCTGTTGGGAGGAGGAACTGGGAAAAAGCAGGAAAGGTGGAGTCCAGCAAGAGCTACTGGGCCTGAGCACCAAAGACAGGTCTCCGGGGCCCGCCTGCCTCCTGGAGAGACCTGTGCAAACCCAGAAGAGCTCCCTTGTAGGTGTCAGGACACTGAAAGGCACCTGGGTTTTTATCTTATTTTGCTAAGGGACCAATGCTGACAAGACCGAGTGGCCTCTGTGAGGCTGTCGGTGGAGGACATTATTTTCGATGTCCCAAACCCCTGGAAAGCTCAAGTCTGTCATAAGCATGTAGAGAATTGACTAGAATCCCTTATGCGACTTGAGGGGGGAAACCTGGTCATGGAGAAATCTTCTTAGAAGACCTCACTGATTCTACGTTTTGATTCAACTTCAAGCATGAGCTTTTGAATTTGATAGATGTGAATTTCAGTCTTATTATGCAACTTTCCTGCCACGTGGCTTTGAGCAAGTTATTCCTTAGGCTTTCAATTTTCCCATCTGTTCAATGGGAGCTATGGTGCTTGTCTGGAAGAGCTGTCATCAGGATTGAAGGAGGTGATAGCGGCAACATGTCTGACACAGCAACGGTCAGTGGCAGTTATTAAAATTAAATAAATCTCAGTGGCAGTAACTTAATTTTAATAACTGCCACTGAACATCTTAATAATGACAGTGATATTTCACTGATATTTTCAGTAGGGCTCAACTGTTGACATTATTTACAAGCCGTCTCCCTTCCTGAAATAAGCCCAGTGTATGTATGTAATTAAGATATTTGCTTATTTCGAAATCTTGTAGTCTGAGCCTTCGGAATAGATCAGTAATCCCCGTTCTGAACTGTAGCTCTTGAAAGAGTGTGATGGAACAAAACTTCTATTGACTTTAGGAAATAGCTTAGAAGATTAAAAAAAAAAAAAAAACCAATTAAATCCATGATGTGATTTGTTTTCTATCATTTGCCTTCTTCTCCTGGGAGTAGTGTGCCCTTCATCTTCAGAATTCACTTAACCAGGGGCTCGGGTGGGTTGGATTTCCCTGTGTTTACTCGGGTTATGGCTCTAACCCTCCTCATCCTCGATCACCTCTCCCCAAAGGAAAAGCCCATCTTTGAAACCTGCCAAATTGGATTTCATTAGCAAGATGAGACTTCAAAGGAACTGCCTTTGCAACAAAAAAAAAAAACTTGTTTTAGTTACTGCCTCCTTAGCTGTGTTTAGAAATCAGGCCCGGCGAATTTACAGCTTCAGTGAGCAGCAAACTTGCATCTAGCCTGACACCTTGTAAGCTTGGTTTCAGCTCAGGGTCACTTAAAACAACCTATTTATAAACCCAGGGGGGAAAAAAAGCTGGGTTTTCAATAGCAGCAACTGCTGACCCTGAAACTACAGGGAGATGAGTTGGGTGCCTTGATGACACAGACTCATGGCCATGACAGTGTTACAGATGAGAGCTGCCAGGGCTCTGCGGGTCGTGGGGTCTTGGAATGCTTTCAGAACAAATCAATAACCAGTACAATAAAGCAGTTGTGTGAAATTACTACTTTATTCAAACTCCTGGTGTCCTAACCTGTTGAGCTCTGACTTGAGCTTTTGATAAGGGAAGCGTGAGAAAGGGATCATGCAAGTTTAATTTCATCAAAGGTGTACGTTCTTTTCCAGCCTCGCCACCTCCCTTATGGGTCTTTACTTAGTTTTTTTTTTTTTTTTTTTTTTTTAAATCAAAGAGATCATGGTTTTATTTTGATTAGACATACTTTAACATTGCCCAATTTTACAAATCTAGTCTAACAGAAATGTAAAGGCTGTGGTCTTATGCGTAGGTAGCCTCTGCTGCATTCTTCAGAAACTGTAAATATGGATGTATGATGTATCTGCTAAAATGAATTTTGCTCTAAAAAGCGGGAACACTGTAGTCAAAGATCAAGACCTCAAACTGTGGGTTCAGGAAAGAAAAAAGTCTCACTTCGAGATGTCTTAGGAGCTGCAAGAGTTTGGAAGACTCACATAACCTCTTAAAACCTGTTTCCACTAATGGAGATAATAATCATGCTGCCTCTCCCATGAGGTTGTTATGAGTTAAATGAGATAATACACAGAGAGCACTTAATACAGTACCCAGCCTGGAGAAGAGACCTTCAGTAAATGTAGCTAATAATCATTATCCCAAATCCGCCTGTGTGCATATTAATGTTTACATTTAGAAATAATGAATGAGATGGTATAAGAAATTGCTCTAGAATAAATCCTATTGCTTTTCTCTCTTGGTGACCTGTCTTCAGTAATGAGCCTTTAGAAAAACTGAAAAATAAGATGAAATTAGCCATTCATCTCTCCACCCAGAAATAACCGTTATAATTCCCGTGCATGATCTTCTATATTGATTCTACAAATTTAATTAAGAAAAATAGAGTTCTGCTTTCTCTGTTTGACAGGTACAGTACTTACTATTAGGTGTGGGCCTACTAGGTGCCACTTTTTTTTTTGGTAAGCCACCTTTCTTCCAGGATATACTGTGCAAATGTTTTTAGGACCAACGGCAGCAGGGGCTTGTAAATGCCTCCAGCTTCCTCGGGGTTATCTTAGATTTCCATTAAGTCTTTTACAACTTCCCTGGATGAGTGAGCATACAGGAATTCAATGTGAAATTCATAAGCTAAAAGTGAGCAGAAAAGGCGAGAAGGGCTGCCAGGATAGAGAACCCTAATGAAGTAATGGCAGGAAGCTGGACCAGAGGCGGGGCGCTGCCCTCTGCCCCTCCTCGGTCTGCTGTGAGTCCCCAGGAAGACCCTCGCCTGCCTGGCCCAGTCCCCTCGGGGATGGATGGACTGTACATTTCCCAGAGTTTCTGCAAGCTCTGAAATACCACCCCCCCAGGCATCTCACTGCTACCAAGGGCTGGTTCTGATGACGTCTAGGAACTGTTGGTGGCCAGGGACCAGGGAGTGAGTGATTCTGGAGAGAATGGCATGCTTTAGATGAGCATTTCTTCGCATTAGCCGACTAAGAGGGCCTTTCAAGCCAGCCTTAGGCTAAAGAGAATAAAACGGTGATAGAAAAGTGCTCTTCTGTTGGAGAGAAGGCCACAGGAGGATACGTGCTTCTCTCAAAGGCCGCACGTGAGCTCTCGTCCCATTGGGAAGGTGTAGCTCAAATGCAGTCATAAGTGCAAGTCAGCCCCACACTGTTCCTCCTTCTCACTTGCACTCATTTTTCCACCACTAAACACAAGGCCAGGCTTTAGTGGGAAAGCCACGTGAACAACTGCACACAGATGCCTTTCAGCCAGGGCTTCCTTTCTGTCTTGGAACCTGGGCTCTTGTTCTGTCCTTTTCCTTCTTCCAGAAGCTGCTTCCGGAGCTTCTGTTCTTGGATTAGCTTCTGTGCTCTCTGGAGTCAGGAGATGCAAGGGCACCTCTGAAACGGAATCCGCCCCCCTGCATGGCCCTCACAGGGAGCCTTCCTCTGGGTGACCTTTATCACCTGGTTCCGGGCATGCCTTTGGCAGCACCTGTCAGGAGCCCCGGGGGGGGGGGGGGGGGGCGGCGCTGTGACCCAAGGCCCCCAAGGTGCCTGTCCCTGTAGGAATCTGGTGGAAGAACTGCTGGGGAATCTTCTGGATTCTGTGAGAAAGTAAATGAGAAATGAAATCCCTTTGTCTGGAAAGAAGAGAGAGCGGCGGTGTGAAGAGCCAGGGCGGTCGGTCAGGGTGTTTCCCCACCTCTGCCCTCTGCCTGGGCAGAGGGGAGCCTTTTGGCCGCAACTGAAGTTTTTATGGTTGTTTCTGTTGATGAACTCAGGCTTTGGGGGACCCAGAATCTCTTCTGTTGTTTTTTTCAGAAAGCCACAGTGGGGTGCTGTAGCAACAGGATCTCACCATTAACTTTTAATTTCTTTGCTTTTGTTGGTCACTTAACATTATTTAAAAGTATGTTTTGGCTGGTGAAGAATGCTTTTGGATTGCATTCAGAAGGCATAAACAGCTGTAGTAAAACTTGGTCTCTTGGAAAGGAGACCCACACAGAGGGCCCAGGTGGTGCAGCAAGTTAAGGAACGGGCCTTTAACCTCAGCGCAGACCAGGGTTCAAGTCCCCCTCGGGTCACCCCTGAACGACACAGGGTCAGTTTTGTTTGGATTTTGAATTCCAGTTACTGACATTCTTGTTTGTCCAGATCCCACGATTCCCCAAATCATTTGGCCCAAATCTACACAATTGGCAGTTTCTACTCCAGGGAGGGCCAGTCCTGAAATAGCAGCGTGTAGCAGGTCAGCACTGAAGTGCATTGGCAGAGATGAATGGGGAAGTTACAAGCTTATGAGCACCTGCCAGCTCAAAGCCTGGCTCGGGCCAGTGCAATGATTTCCTCACTTTTTCAAGCACTAAATTTGGTAGTGACAGGAAGGAAGAAAAAGTTTCTCCCAGTTTTACAGGTATCGCGTGCACGCAAGACTGGAACTGCGTTTAAAAGTCTGCCTTCTCTCCCTGCGACAGCAGAATCTAGAGCGCGATATTATAACCACGTTTGGAAAAACCGGTTTCCTCTTGCTCAGAATGTTTGGTGAGGGGCAGACCTTGATTTTTCTCCTGCTTTCCTTTCTTCCTATGTAATTTTTGCTCAAGCCACTTCTTCTGGGGGGTCTCCATTTCCCTGTCTATGAAATGGGAATACCCAGGAGGTATCAATTTCCTACATGCTTCATTTACCTAAGAGCAGCGTTTTTGAAAATTGAGATTATGTTTGCAAAACATAGCTAATTCTCTGGGTGACCGTAATTGGGTACATGCAAAGTATTATTGTGAGAAGAATTACTTGACAGGTTACCTCTTTTGACCCCTAACTAATAGTTATATAAGTTGACCTTGTGCTGGGTTTGTAATATTTTTCTCGAAAGATAGCAACCTTGAACAGACGACTGAACTATCAGGCGGTTTCTGCCCGGCGCTGCGTCCATTGGCAGGCAGATCTGATAATGGACTCTTACCCTGGTGGACCTGCTTTGTGTTGGGGGATCGACCTCATGACCCGGAGCACTCATGAAGTGCTCCTGTGGTTGTCTTCTTCCCTGGGGGGCCTGTGCTGGGTGTCGTGGATGGGGCGTGTGGATGCATGGCGGGCACCCTCCCTGAACGCAGGGCGCCGAGCTCACTCTTCTTGCTTCTCCGTCAGGTTCACCAACACCAGGACCGGGGAGAGACCTTCCAGTGCCAGCTATGCCCTTTCACTTCCTCTCGCCACTTCAGCCTGAAACTCCACATGCGCTGCCACCAGCACTTCCTGAGGACAGAGGCCAAGGTGAAGGAGGAGACCTCAGACCCAGATGTCAAGGGATCTCCCCACCTCAGTGACAGTGGCTGCCTGGGGCAGCAAAGGGAAGGAGGAGGGACAGAGCTAGTGGGGACCGTGATGACGTCTAACACTCCAGAGAGGACTAGCCAGGGTGGGGCTGGCGTCTCGCCTTTGCTGGTGAAGGAGGAACCCAAGGAAGATAACGGCCTGCCCGCCTCCTTTACCCTGAGTGCCGCCGACAGGCCCGCCAACCACTCAAAGCTGAAAGACCCCTCCGAGTATGTGGCCAACAGTGCGGCAGCATTGTTCAGCCAGGACATCTCTGTTAAGATGGCGTCTGATTTTCTCATGAAGCTGTCAGGTACTTGACTAGGGTTGTGTTCTCTCTCCCCTCTGTCTCTCTGTCTCGCTTTCTTTCTCTACCAGTATTTTCATCTGTAAAATAAGCTGGCAGGATCACAAGGCTCCCCGCAAGTCTGAGAGTCTGCACTTTCATAAATTTTCCTTGACTTTCTCCCCCCCCTTTTTTTTTTCTTCTTCTCTCTCTTTTTTTTTTTTTTTTGGCAATCGTTTGGAAGTAGGCGTGGCTTTGGTTTGGGTCTCAGAACCACAGGGATCTTTGATTTCCTTCTGGTTTTGACCCTTTGGGGATTCTCACTGTGGGGGGGGGGGTAGTGGGAAAGGTCACAGGATGAGCCAGGTTTGTGCCCCTTGCTTTGTGCCACCTTGGGCCCCTGTTTGACGTATCTCTTTCTGCCCTGGGTTCTTCAAAGTACTTGCATATGGAATACCTCATTTTGTATTTTTCAAGTTCTTTACCGTCTTAATTTGAAAGGACACACATTGGCAGACCACTATGAGGAGTTACACTTCTGCAATTTGAGCAAATGAGAAAGATCATCTGTATGATTTTTCTTCAGGATGTTGTGGGTGGGTTATGTTTGTGTGTGTGTGTGTAAAGTTTTTCATTTTATTGGGGTGAAATTACATCAGATTTACCTTTTTAACCATTTTTCAGGTGTGCGGTTCGGTGGCGTTCCGTACCTTCACCTTCTGGTGTACCTGCCACCACTGTTGGTCTCTAGAACTTTATCTTCCCCAGCTGAAGTTCTATATCCAATCCACAATTAGTCCCCCTAAGTCCTCCCTCCAGCCCCTGGTGACCACGATTTTACTTTCATCTCTATGAACTTGGCTCTTTCAGGTACCTCATATAAAGTGGAATTTTTTAAAAAGTTTTTTTTGTTTTTAAACAACATTCTGTTCCTACCATTGTGATCCCCTTTTAAAAGAAGATAATGTAAAAATTATGAAAATGTATTCTTATCAATTGATATCACTTTTCATTACCATCAAATTACACGTGACTCTTTTTTGGTCATTTTTTTCCCCATGTGTTTGATTTAGCAGCGAAGTTGAACAGGGGTGGAGAAATGTTAGATTTTTTTTCTTTTCTCCCAACTCTTTTTTTTTTGGAATGATAAGACGCGTTGTGGGACCGTGCTGATCCTCATTACATTTTAAAAAGTACAATTTGAAATTTTAAAGGAGTTGTAGAGGGTGGGGAAAGGTCGGTTGAGAATCGGTCCTGTCGTTCAGTGAAGGTGGCAGTCCCCAGGATGATTTCCAAATGCCATTTCAGCTCTTTGGAGATTGACAATACCCTTTAAATGGAGAATAATTGGTCACCGCCTTCCTTTAAGTGGACTGAGAGTCGCGTTTCACTAAATGTCATCGCCAGGTGAATGAGAGGCTCAGCTTCACTCCAAAGTCCCTTTGCTCGGTGGCACTTCAGTCAGGTCTTTCAGAATGTCCCCTTAACCCCAGATCTTTGCCCCTCAGCAGTTGGAAGGAGTGAGTCGGGACGGGGGATAGAAAATGAGAATCCCAGAAATTAACGGAGTGGGGTGGGGAAGGGGGAGCGGGAGGGGCCAAGCTACAGGAACTAGTTGCATCTAATGGAGTCGTTGATGCAGTGTGGGGTCTCCGCTCTTCTCACCTGGCCCTCTCCCTCTCCCATCCCAATCTCAGGGAAAATGTGATTATCTAGACTTTGAGATTTATATTTAAAATTCCTTGATCACGTGGGAAAACACGTGTTTCCAGTTTCCCCTTTGTCACCTGTAAGGGAACCTGGCTCTTCCTCCAGGGTCTCGTCTATGGTAGCAGAAGGGCCTCCTTTTTTGAACTTTTTTAGTACAGTCCTGAGGGAAGCAACTCCAAGGACAAATTCATTTAGCATAGCTTGGAGTGGTGGTCGTTTCTGTACTTAACAGACAGAGGCAAAGGAGGTAGGGAGAGAGCGAAAAACTCTCAGTATGGTGTTATTCCCTTCACCCCTTGACTCCAGGGAATTTTTTAAATCTGGAGGAAGATGAGGAGGGAGGCGGGAAGGTTTGATCTGTGGATGGAACCCTGGTGCATGATAACGCGACTCCTGCTGGGCTCAGCTCCCAGTGCCCCCCATCAGGCATGGGGTGTAATTAGCTCCAGTCTCTGGAAGCCTGAGAGAGGGTGGTGGCTGCCTGAGCCAGTGCTGCAAATAGCAGAGACTGAGGGGAGAAGCAGCCAGTTGGAAGGTTGGGGTGAAGCACTGTGTCTTCTATTGTGATCCGCTGTTTCAGCCAGCTATTGATGGGGAGTTGTTTACAGTTTGGCAGTCAGAGTATTTACCTACTGATCAATTGGCATAAGAAAACAGATAACAAATGCACACTATTTATGCAAAAGGCCCATGCAGCTATTTTATGGTGGCTTACTAGAGGTCCTGAAACCTGACTTGTATGCACTGTTACCTAGCAACCTGTTATAAAGTCACCAGGGAGTGAGATGCATCAGTAATTTTTTGTGTGTGCATATTTGGATGTAAATGTAAACTTGGTGACTGTGGCAATGCGACCCACGGGAGGAGAAGATATGTTAAAAGGAAAAGACTACATTTTCTTCAGTTTTTTTTTTTTTTTTTTAAATTTCACTGTCTGGTTGGTTGGACCCTAGAATTGATATAGCTGCTCCCCCTGAGGGGCTCTACCTGGCTCTATCTGGATATGATCCAGGGACCAAAAGGCCAAAATCCCAGGGAGCTGAGGCTGAGTTTCTAGCTCTTCCTGTCCTCGGATGGAGTGAACAAGTAGTGAGGCTCAGGCCCTGTCCCTTGGCATTATAACGGTGCCATTGTTCTTGCAGGGAATTTTCTCGCTGGGCTCTGTCCGTGCACCTGCTGATACCATAGGGTGCAGCTGTTTGTGGGCACTGAGTCTGGGAGTCTTTGTGCCAGCCAGATCGCTGTCTGCAAAACTGGAGCACAGTGACAAATTCAAGCGTGTAGACACCTACTTGTTTCCAAAAGAGAGAGAGAAAACACTTGATGCTTTCTTGCCTGGTTATTAAGGAGAGTCTTTCTTGCTCCTTTGATTAAAAATAAGCATAAAGATGTCTGAATGGAGCCCAGTGAGATTCAGAGTCGCTGGATGGAATGATGTGTTAAACGGGTTCTGCATCCTTCTACCCTCACCCCTGTGGGCAGATTTCAACTGTGAAATAAAAAGCCCTTCTCCCAACCATCGCTGTTCTTCCCTCCGAGCTCACTGAACATTCCCTGCTCCTTTGAGGTGACTATTGCTCCCTAGAATCAGGCATCCTGGGCTCAGCATCACCGTTGATTAACGGAAAGTAGGGGGTGGCCCCTTCTGCTGGCTTCCTGGGTGGGTGGAAAGTGTTTTATAGGCTTCGGTGGAATTTGGAACTGGGCAGTAGGGCTTAGAGGGCTAAGGTCCTACATGTCCAAATAGAACTTTTGTGGAAGCCAGAAGACACATGCAAATCACTGTGTGATAGAACAAATGATTCAGGGGCCACAGGCCTGGAGGTGATCTGGGGAGGAGTGCTCACAAACCATTGGGTGCTTAATTCCTGCTGAGCCTGTTCTTGTCTCTCATGGCCAGCAGCAGTTCTTAACCTCTGCTGCACGCTAGACTTACCTGGGGAGTTTTTGTAAAATGCCAGGGCCCAGAAATTATGATTTAATTGGTCTGAAATAAGCCCTAGACATTGGCATTTTCTTTACAATCTTCAAATGATTCTAACATGCCGCTAGGAGTGGGAACCGCTGACAGGGAGTATAAACTTGGTACCCAGTGCAGTATGTTTCAGCACAGCTCTGGACTTTCTGAATATAGGTCTCTTCCCCGTGTTCCATCCAGTCCATGAAGAGGGACATGGGGATGTAAGATAGGCCTGAGGCATTTATTTCTTTAGAGGCCAAGGTTGGCATGAAGGAGAGACCTGGGGCTGAGTCATATTCATTGAGCCCCATGTTTTTCCTGGTGAGGCCCCATGACCGGGGACTGTCCAGTTTGAAAATCTCAAAAGTCTCTATCTGGGGACATCAAGGAGCTGGGAGTATCGTGATTAGAAGCCCAATTCAAAGTTGTCTGCAACCGCCTAACATCATTTCTCTTTCTGCAAACGGCACTTTTCAAGATATAAAACTTAATTCTAACTCTCCAAATTATAACCAAGCAGTTGACAGAAACTTGGCACCTCTCTTGTTGGCAGGGAGTATCTTTTTGTCCCTGATTTTCCAAAATAAAAGATATAAGTCATTTCAACTATTTTTAATTTGGAAACCAGAGAAAATTTTTGTACCGTCTCCCACATCATATTAATTTCGTAAAATTGAGACCAAAATAATTTTAACTAGGAGAGATGGACTTTTTAAAGTGGTAACTTACTTTTAGCCTCATGGAGGTGGTTCACGAGTAAATGGGTACAGGCTAAATTGTTTCTAATTTATTGGCAACTCAGCCATGAAAGAGCAAAGGTTTTCATGTGTCAGTGAAGAGGTGATGATAAAAGTGTTTGGGTCATACCTTGGGGCTTCCCACAGGCTTTTGCTCTGCAGCCCCCAATCATTTCACACAGTTTTATACGTCTGCGGTCACAATATGGCTTATGTGTAAGTGGCAGTTCCCTGGCTGCAGAAGGAAGGTTGGGAGATGCCCACTGAACCAAGTGGTTCCCTCTGCATGGCGGCTCTGATTGGCTTTCTGTGAAGCATCTTAACAAACAAGCCTTCATCCTTGTGCCAGTTACAGCCGGAACCCCAGAGCCAGTGCCCCCGGGCTCTCCCCAGTGCCTGGGTGTGCACTCCACACTGGGTCTATTTTTGAACCCCCCCCCTCCCTGCATCTTGGTCTTGGCTCTTCTTTTTAGCCCTGTCTTGCTTTCCTCGTGATGGGCACTCGCCAATCATGTGACTCAAATTCCTCGTGGGAGCAGCTGCTTGGGGGGCCTTCTACATGCAAGTGGCCTGAATGCCCTTTGTGAAACCCTGGAGTGATTCATAGGAGAGAAGGAGAGTGTGACTCCTGTTTCTCATGACTTGCTAGTCCATGAGGCCGATTTGAGTCACAGAAGGGGGCAGACAGGATTATAAGGGGACCTAGAGTGACACACAGGTGTCAAGACTTGCATGGACGGAGGCTTGGAGATACATACTCATTGCTTATTATACTTACCTTCTGTAATGCTTACTCTGTGCCGTTTAACCCCTGGAGCCTCACAGCCATCCCATAGCATTAGTATTGCCATTTTACAGAGGATGAAACTAAGAAACAGAGGTTGAGTCTTGCCCAATTTCAAACAGCTAATAAAGGGCCAGACCGGTATTTTAATCCAGGCAGCCTTGGTTCCAGCATTTCCTTCCCTGCGCTGTCTGGACCTTCAATTACAAGGTAAAGAAGCAGCAAAATAGGAAGTTGGCTCTATTCTCTGCTCTTCTTGTTTGTTGTGGGGTTAGCCAGAACCTCTCGCATGGATCCTCTGTCTGTTATATGGCAGATATTTCCAGCATTTGTATTTTGTGTGTGTGTGTGTGTGTGTGTGTGTGTGTGTGTGTGTGTGTGTGGTGACGGATATGGCTAGGCAAGTGCTCTACCGCAGAGCCTCCTCTCCAGCCCAGGGAGTGTTTTAGTCAGCTTTTTTTTTTTTTTTTTTTTTTTGCTGCTGTGACCAAAAGACCTGACAAGAACAGTTTTAGAAGAGGAAGAGTTTATTTGGGGCTCATCTTTTCGGAGTTCTCAGCCCACAGATGACTGACCTCATTGCTCTGGGCTTGAGGTGAGGCAAAGCATCATGGCAGAAAGGTGTGGAAGAGGAAAGCAGCTGAGCACTTGACAGTTGGGAAGCAGAGAGGGACTGAGCTGCCTCACCAGGGAAAATATAGGCTCCGAGGCACGCCCCCAAGGACCCATTTCTCCAACCACACCATACCGCCTACAGTTAGCACCCAGTTAATCCGTCTGAGTGGACTAATGCATTAATTAGGTTAAGGTTCTCATAACTTAACCATTCACCCCTAAACTTTCTTGCATTGTCTCACACACGAGCTTTTGGGGGACACCTCACATCTAAACCATAGCAGGGAGTATTTTAGAACACAGAGAGTACTAATAGTGAGGCCCACTTCCCTTTGCATAGACTGTTACGGTACAAGGGTATTTTCAAATACGTCGTGTCCCAATGAGCGTGTGGATGAGGGATCCAAGACTCGGAGTCCGTGGAAACGCCTCATGACTGGAATCCAGAGCTTGCTTTCCTCACTGGACTGCAGACAGCGTGCCTCCTCCTAAAAGAGCCACCAGCATGATGTTTGATCCCGACAGACCCTTGAGAAAGCTTATCAGGGTCCATCATTGCTGTAAAATTAAAACTAAATCATTGTCGTCCTCCTCACAGAAGCGGATTTTCTTCTATTTACTGCTGTTGTCATTGTCACCACTTGAACTTGCTGTTGTATGCGCCACCGTTCATCAGATGTGTTTGCAGTGAGCCAGGCCCTGTGCCAACCACAACCACTTCATGCAGTTTTTCTCTTGAACCCCACCACAGCCCCTTAGGGTCAGAAGTATTAAACCTATTTTATAGATGAGGAAGCTGAGACTTTAAGGTTTCGGCCACAAGAAACAGAGCAAAGATTCAGCTCTGCCTAGCTGCAAAGGCTTGGCTCATGACCACTTAATTAGCTATTACCTAATTTTTATTTCTCAGTTGAGCAAACTGTCTTTTGACCTCCGTCTGCTTCACTGTTTATTTTCCTTGGCTTCGAATCATGGCATCATTTCTAATGCATGTGCTTTTAGTCACTAATCTGGTTAAATTCTTTGTATCTTCAGAATGCGTGGACGATTCATCTTTTCCTGGGCAGCCTTCACTTCACCTAGATAGCTTGCCCCTCCAGATCCCCCCAGCCCAGCACCCCCCCTGCCCCCCCCCCCAGTCCTCCAAAGCATTTCTGATGGACCGTTCTTCAAATACCTCCTGCATCTGGGGATGTCCCTGACTGCCTGCCTTCTGCTGAGTACCAGCTCTCCACCACTCTGGACAAAAAGTCACAGCCTTTAGCTTTGCTGGGGTGTAGACCCCCAACCCCCCACCACTTTCCCTCTTCTGTCTTCTCCAGTGTTATTCCAGGGTTCTGGTCATTTGGTCTATGGAGCACCATTAAAGTCGCCCTGCACAGGGGTAAGCCTCCTGGGAGGGAATCACTGTGGCCATTTCCTAGTCCACAGCAAACCACGCATCAGACTCTGGGGGATCCACAATGACAAAAATCATTGCACACTGATCTGTGAACCAGGGATCAAAATGACAAGCATAACCGTCTCGAGGAGATGTCATTTGGGGTAGGTGGTCACCGCGTTCCCCGGAAGGGGAACTGTTGTCCAGGTCTTTAGGTTTCCTTTCTTCTGGTTCATGCAGGTCACTCAGGAGTATGACCTTTATAGTAATGTTGTCATCTCGTGTAACAAAGCTGTTGTCCAGTCTTTAGGTTTCCTTTCTTCTGGTTCATGCAGGTCACTCCGTGGCTGTTCGCCTGCTTCCTTTTTGAATGTGTTAATAGTGTGCGTTTAAAAGACAGCTTTCTTTCACATTTACTCAAGACTTGATGGCTTTTCCAGGACTTGTCCTTCCTGCTGTTGACAAGGGAGATATCCTGTCTGTTCAGCGGATTACTGCAGATGGCTACTTTTGCTCATTATGTGTGGGGTTTAGTAGTTTAGTTTGTAGAGAAAGAACTTAGGCATTCCTTTTAAAGTTCTTGAAGCGCCCTTCACTATTGTTACTAACCTTGATCTTCTCCATAGGTGGGCTTCCTCCTCCCCCTGTGGCTCTGTATCCTTCGTCAAACCTGTCATGGGGGACCTTTGCAGTCTTGATTTGGGTACTCAGATCCTGAAGTGTGGCCAGGTATTAATGAGAAATATAAGATGATTAAAATGTCACTAAACACCAGCTGTAGAACAATTAAGGCAAATGAAACAGCAAGCTTTAAAAGTATTTAGCAAATGTGGTACACATTCCATTTTCACACAGTACGCTTAGCCTTTAAAAGTAATATTCAGTATTGAATTAATTATTATTTAATTAAATCATAGCCTCTGTTTGGGTTTTAGAAGACAATTTATTTTTCTCCCTCAGAGCACTTCAAATTGTCAAAAAAGCAAACAAACAAACAAAAGCAAAACAAAGCCCAGGTCCCCAGCTTGCTCACGTGTGCCACTCACAGAGCACCTTGGATGGCTGTGACGGCAGCAGGGTACGGTCTGGAAAGCTCAACTCCGACTCTGGTTTTATCACTCATGACTGTGTGATTTTAAAAAGGTCATGTCATCCTCTGAGCTCGTGTTTTCTTATTGTAAAATAAGGGAGGTAGAAAACAGTAATGGTTTTCATTTCGTTTTTTAAACACCAAATCCAAATTTATTTTTCCAAACAAAATCTTAACTGAATCTCAATATGTAAAACTCACATGGGAAGACGTACTTGTCAATGTAAATTTTTGTTTTAAGTTCCACCTTTATTATACTTATTTATTTAAAACCCCCAAATTAAAGAAAAATTTTACTCTGGTGTTATGGAGTATGATCCTTATAGTAATGTTATCATCTAGTATATTTCTAAATTTACCTTGCAGATTCAAGATTCTCTGCTCCAGGGCAGGGAAGTTGTGGCAAATGGGAACAGATTTCTAACAACTCATCTTGTAATCTCAAGGTCCCTTTAACTCAATCTATTCAGATACTCAAAAGAGTATAATAATATTCTGTTTCAGAGACGACAACATTTAGCAACTTCCTTCATTCCTTGTAACAAACAAGAAGCATCCAAAACTTACAACTTGCAGTACAGCCATTCAAAATCCTGTTTCAACTGTGTGGTGACTACTCAGTTAACTGCTCTTTGGAAAATGTATTTAATGATATTAGGTCTTAGATGCCTCATCTGCAGAATAGGGATTACATTAGGACCTACCTCAAGGGCTGTTTGTGCGGGTCAGATAGTTAATCCGCATAGATTGCTCAGGATGCGGTATTTCCTGGCCCATGTCCATGAGCTCAGTAAATGACAGATCCAGCTCTCTCTGCCTGTCTTCATAATGTGTGTCTGTCTTTGTTGTCTGTTAGCCACAATGGAACACATACTCTTGGACTGACCCTGGTATTTAATTTAAGGCAGGTTTGCCTAGGGGACAGTTGGTAACGTCTGGGAACATTTTATGTTTTTACCACTGGTAGGAGCTACTGGCCTCTAGTGGGTAGGGGCCAAGGATGCCAGGAAACATTCTACTATGTGCAGGACTGTCCCCCTCCAAACCAATTATTCAATCCAGAATGTCAGTGGCCAAAAGTTGAGAAAAGGACTTCAGGGCTGCATATAGGTTCTGGTAGTTCCGTAACTGTACAATGTTATGTGAACACACATGCATAGACCTGGATATTTTCGAAAGATCAGTGGAAAGCCAAACACTTCCTTATTAACAACGAATTACTAGAAATTTAACACTCCCCCATGACAGGAGAAACTGCATTACAAGGGCTACACAAAACCAAATTAACTCATCAACATAAGTTAACACACTGGTGGACTCCAGGGAGTTGGCATTTTAGGTGTGCACTTTGGTGAATTTGAGATGTACCTTTGTTGGAACCCCTGTAGCATATCATGGGGTTCCTTGGAACACCGTTTGAAAATCATTGTTCTGCAAACCCAGGTCCAAGAACCTGGCTCTGGTTTAGGGTGAGTGAATATAGTTCTCCACGGCCTTCCTTTTTCACAGAGTAGCTCAGTATTCACCACAGTGCCAGGCTATAAACTGAACAAGAGCTCTGTCTTCTTGATCTCAAGGGAAGGTATCATTTTCCTTCACCAAAGGGAATCAAGAGGACGGGTCAGAAAACTTTATATAGCATTCCTTGTCTTCTCTTCCTCCTCACAGTCAGATCTGCACAAGATTCCTTCCTACCTCAAAGCACCCCTTCCCTTCAGGTGACACCCTGAGCTCACCTTCCTTTTCTCAATAATGACACCTCTATCACTCCATGTCCCTTATTTTCCAAATCCCACGTTCCAGCTGCTCAAGATAGCATGCTTCTCAAAGGTCTCGGGCATCTTGGAGAGGAAGGAAAGGGCTTGGGTGCATTTTTACCTGGAAGCGATGGAGCCTGGGGTCTGCATGTACCAGCTCGGATTCATTTATCCATCTGTTAAACTCTCGGGATCTTATTAGTTTCCTTATCTATGAAATGGTCTCTAAGGATGTTAATAGGGTTTTCTGGGGGAGAGGAGGCTTAGAGGGGATCTCCCTTGGACCTATGGCACCTTCTGTAAGGAGGGAGTCCTCTTGTGCTCATTCATACCGACCTTTTAGAATTGGACAGTTGGAATCTTTTTCTCTGGGGGTTTTCCCAATCCTTTCCTGCATTTGTCTCTATCTTGAATCGTTTATAAATCCTCATCGAAGCCAATCTGTTTCCCCTAAATGACAGCCCAGCTCCATCCAGCCCAGGAACTTACAGATGTACATAATTTATAATCAGAGTGGCTCGGCTCCTAAAATGTTTTGAATAAACAAAGAGAGACAGGACCTCTTGATTAGCGGGGCTTCCTCTGTGCCTTACAAGTGGAGCGTCTGGCAACTTTAAGATACATAAACAGAAGTCGAGGCAGGTGCTGCGAAGGCCCTTTGTGAGCTGCGATCCATGTGTGCACAGATCTTTCTGTGTGAGGAGTAGGAATGAAGTAAGGACCACGCAATGATTCATAAATTGTTGCTTTTCTCTTAGCAGTTTCCCACAAGGAAAAGAAAGCATCTTTAATTTCACCTTGCTCTACCCATGTAGGTTTTTGTTAAAACTAGAATAATTCAAAAGATGGCAATTATTCGGTCATATTAATTTTTTTTAAAAATGGCTATATGTGCTCTTCTCAATGTAAATATTTTTGGCAACTGAAAGAAAGCAGGCTGGCCTTCATATTTCTATTTTTACATTTTCTATTTAGACCCACATGTTTTTCTGTTATGTCATTAACTATATTTACATTTTCTCAGCACCTGACACTTTTATGCCCTTCTTGATGTTGTCAGCATAAAAACCAGGTGTGTCGTGCTCTGCAAGCTGGTAATCCAGCCACATGGAGCTGCCTGTTGTTTTTTGAAGTGTCTTATTGAAGTTCTGTTAACTCCAGGTCTTGCTCACCATGCCGAGCGTCTTTTTCCCCTTAAGTCTCATGGAGCGTGTATTCTGACCAGTGCTCCGAGAAGCCATTTACATGTTCCCAGACTATCCACCTCATGTTTGCCTTCTCCGAAAACTGGGATTTGCTTCGAGGGCCTCAGCTTTTTCTGTCTGTCCTAGCCTTATCTTGAAAGGTTAAAATGTTTTTAAATAAAAGATAACAGCGTAGAAGTTTTTTTTTTTTTTTAATGTTAACCATTCACTTTAAATTATTCCTTCCCAAGGAACCAAAGTCACAGAAGTCAATAAATACACCACTGATGACGACTCTGTCGTGACTAGGATCCTCCTGGAAAAGGGTCTTACCAAGGTTGTGGAAGAAAGGGCAAAGTCTAGGTGTGCCACCAGCAAAACCCCCTGGGAAGTGGTTAAAAAGTGCACAGGGAAGAAAGACACTAAGTAAGCGGAGTCTTTACGCCACCCTCCTGGTTGGGGTTGGAAGTATGTATTTGAGAATTGTTCTAAAGCCGGTGCTGTTGTTCCTTTTGGCTTAGCTTTCAGTGGCATTGCCCCCAAATGGCTGGATGAGAGGCAGTTGCCTTGAAATTTTCTGGATTCCCTCTTTAGAAAAGCTAGCGGCCAAGGGACTGGATGGGAGACATCTCGCTATGTGGTGTGGTCTCGGTAACAAAGCTTTTAACCTCATCCCAAAGATCTCATCCCCAGGTAATGAGCAGATCCAGGGAAAGCACTTCCGGTTGATTCCCGTGGGATATTCTAGAGTTCTTAACTTTCGTTTCCCACAAGTAATACTGGAAGCCCATCAGAGGCCACTTCTTGGTAGCCAAAGTATTTATTCACTCAAAGAGTACTTACTGCGCCCCTCTGATGTGCCAGCCACTGTTCTGGGCACTTGACAGACATCAGCATTAGAATGATTGTCACCGTCATGAAGCCTGCCTTGGAGTTGAGGGAACAGACGTTAAGTAGTTAACAACAAATTGAAAAAATGATACAGTATGTGATTTCTCTGCTCCGGCTGCCACGACAAAACACTGCAGGCTGATATCGTATAAATTTAGTCTTCAGAGTTTTGGAGGCTGGAAGTCCAAGGTGGAGTTGTTGGGAGGTCTGGATTCTTCTGAGCCTTCTCTTCCTGGCTTGTGGATGGCCCCCTTCTCACATGTCCCGACAGGGCCTTTCTGCTGTGCATGTACCTTTGCTGGTGTCTGTCTTTCTCTGCTTACAGGGAACCAGTGACGTTGGATTAGGGCCCCACCCTTACAGCTTCATGCAACTTTAATTACCTCCCTGAAGGCCGTAACTCAAAGCATGTTCACACTGCAAGGTTAGGGCTTCAACATGTGCATTTAGTGGGGGACACTGTGCAGTCCATGGCAGCTCCATATTATGGAGCATAAAATATTTACTGTAGGATAAGAAAGACTGGGTGCAAGATGGGGAGGGGGCTGTAGTTTTGAGCAGGATGGTCAGAGTAGAGCTCATTGAACAGGTGGCACTCAAGCAAAGGTTTGAAAGTGAAATTTTTTTTTTTTTGACTTTGGGTACAGCACAGCCCCCACAGGTAGAGGACCCGCAGTTCATGGACTTAGGTTCTGATCTCACTTCTGCAACTTTCTGGTAGTGAAACTTGTGAATGTGACTTTAAACCTCTGGGGCCCAGTTTCCAAAAACACTAGAGGGGCCTAAGGGGGAAGAAAGGACCATGTGTTGTGCATTGGCCCGGGGGGTGGGGGGTGCTTGCTTTGGAGATTCATTTTCATCTTTTGGTTTTTTAAGATGGAATGGGTTTGAGGATCATTCTAAGAGATATTACTAAGAATTCTGTGTTAGGACAAGATCCTCTCTTTGAAAAGACAAGCACACCTGGTGTAAGCAACCCACAGTTCCTACTACATGGTCCTTTGCGGGAACCTAGTGACGACAGAAAGCAAGTGGGAGCTGTCCTTGTCACTCTGGTTGTTCCCGTGTGTGCAGCGCAGTGGGGAAGGCCTGGCACAAAAGAGCTGAGCCTCAGACTCCATCCCATCAAAAGCCAGTTAGCCTGACCATGTGCTCCACACCAACCAGCCATGCCCAAAGTGGAAAAGGACACTGGTGGAAAAACTGGTGAAATCCGAATAAAATCTGGAGTTTAGATCCCAGTAATGTGGATGTCTTTGTTCTGACAGCGGTACAGAGGTTAGGTCAGAGGTCAACCTTAGGGAATGTTGGGCAAAGGCCACGTGAGCACTCTCGAACCATCTTTGCTGCTTCCCTATAAATCTAAAATGATTTCAAAATTAAAAGCAAAACCAAACCCAAAGTCCATTTGTTATGCAAAGATGACTCGGACTAAAGACATAGATTTATTCACAGTGACCAGAAGCACAGTGCCAAGTACATGCCCCACCGCGGAGGGGTCAGTAGTGTCTGCTTCTAATAAGGCAAGAGTGGTGTCTCTCTCGCCTGAGCTTTTCTTACTGGCAAATTCTGCGTCCTCACCTTACCACCCCACCCCCCGGTTTTGGCTTTGGGTCTTGCCTCTGACTCATGTTTTTATTCAATATTTGATGGCAGAATAATTGCTAAAAGCCTTATTCTGTAATAGGATTAGGCGGGGGAGATTGCTAATAGGTCAGGGAGGCAATGACACAGACAGTATCTTCCTGATACTTAGGAAAACCAAAGAGAAAATGCCCCAGCGCTTGGTCGAGATGGCACTTCTTAAAATACTGTTGGTTTAAAAGAATCTGAAGCCCACACCTTTCAGAAGTCCAGGCGCAAGGGGTGCATCTGTAATTCTGAGCTCAGGGCTCAGCCTATATTGGTCCGATCGTGGTTCCTCTTGCTCTTAGCACAAGGTGATCGTGCATTCCATACTTCATTAAGTCAACGGGGCAGCTTGGGGTGGGTGGGGGAGGCCTTTCATACACACATAGACACACACACATATATAACCCCCCGCTTTATTTTGACAGCTGCAAATCAGAAGGAGCCCCTGAATCTTAACTTTAAAGTGAAAGAGGAGCCCAAGGAAGAGGAAGCCCTAAGCACGGCCTTGCCTCGGCCCAGCTATGTGTTCCACCCAGAACCTGAAGTGGCAGCCCAGAGCATCTCCGAGGACACGCCGAAGCCCCAGGACGGGAAGGGGAATGTGTTGAGGCGGGATATGTCAGTCAAAGCCGCGTCTGAACTTCTCATGAAACTCTCAGGTACCCGATTTATTCTAAAACGCTCACCTTCTGACCCTTTGACTTGCAAATCCGACGGGTCGGCTTCCGGCGTGGTTTATAATTAACCTGATGGTGACAGCATCGCATGATGGCGGTGAATTCGGGAACGATCAGATGACTTGGCTGAGATTCCTGTGTTGTGTGTCTGCGTGTGTTTGTTTCCATCAGTTCTTTACCTATCTTATTACATGCAGCCTTATTTTTCTGCAGATGGTCGGAAACCACTGCTGGTTTCCAAGATGATGTAGGCCATAATTTTTAAATGGGTTCTAATGACATTCACGGCACTTCTGTTAATTGATCAAACTCTCTCTTCTTTCCTAATAGAGGACCTTGCATTTGTGTGTGTGTGTGTGTGTGTGTGTGTGTGTGTGTATTTATACCATATTCTTTAAGGACCATTGAAAGTATCTTTCTTAACTTCATAGACAGTCTAGATGGCCCTTGAAGTAATTGCCAATAGAGTAGCAATAGGAGATTTTATGGACAGAGAATTTCATAATGGAATATTACAATAATTAGCCTGTTCTTAAGGTGAATGAATAATTCTCTACTAGCATTTAAATGTAATCTCAGCCTGCTGCATGTAGGATAAATGGGTTATAATTTGAAACCCATACATTTTGGATTTCCCGACAACTGGTCTCCTATCTGTCCCATCTTGTCCACAACAGGTAAAAAAAAATATGTCTTTCAAATGCCAAGGTGTGACTTTCAGAAAGATAAGCTTGATCAATAATAATCCTTGTCAAGTCATATCCCATCCTTAACTCACTGCCTCCTAAAGGTAATTTTTAGAGGCTATATTTAAAATGCTAATAATTTGAATCCAAGCTGTTTTTTAGTTTGGAACTTGCCTTGCTTGGAGGATGAAAGCAAGAAATGCATTTGAGAGCCTCCTCTGTGATCTGTAATTTCATCAGCAATTCTGACTGCATTTCTGCTTGACTAGGTAGGTTGGAAAGTAAGAAATTAATAGTGATTTACTTGGAGTCATTAGATCAGAACTGTTGAAATTCCTATATTTGCCAGTTGGTGGGGTTAAGAATTCTTGTCTTTGATGCTAATTCAAAGCACGCCGGAACTCCAGGGAAACGCGATTTGTTAGAGATGAAGCACGATAGAATTGTGACATCCTTGTAGTAACCCCCTTCTGCTAAACTCTACAATGTAGCTCCTCCCACATAGATGGGAGGTCTAGCAAGGTCTGCAGATTGCCCAAAGCTGGAAGTTTTAAACAGCCATGTTCAAGCCAACACAGTTTGGTCTACTTCAACCCTCTCCCTGTGTCAAGATATCTTAGTGACGTAGAATAATCCCTCTGCTGTTCTTCTGATCAATCCAAAGAGATCACACAGCTCTGATTACGCTTCTCCCATGG
Source organism: Ictidomys tridecemlineatus (assembly GCF_052094955.1). Lineage (NCBI taxonomy): Eukaryota > Metazoa > Chordata > Mammalia > Rodentia > Sciuridae > Ictidomys > Ictidomys tridecemlineatus. The sequence goes on from NC_135485.1 coordinate 128,567,852, forward strand.
TACAAGCTTTCACCTTACAGTGAGTTGAAGCCTCACCCCACAGTGACCCTGTTCCCTCTCCGGGTGGTAAGGTTCTGCTATATAATATATTTAGAGTCTCCTGTGCAGCTGGCTTTGTGAGCAGACTGGGGTGACCCAGTTAATAATAAAAATAATCTGCTAAATAATGAGATAATCCGCAAAAAATGAGATTTCAGGAAAGATGTTCTTTATGGAAAATATTTTATCTTAATCTTTATGAATGATGTAGTTAGAGATACTGGAATATGAAATAATCTCCTAGGTAATTACGAGACGCCCCGAGAAGAATGTAGTTGTGCAGCCATGAACATTGAATGATATATGTGGGCAGCAGTGGCCCTTCTAAATGTGCTCACTGACTTCTCACGGGCCTTGGTAGTAGTGGAATGGACGGCAGCATCATGTTCTAAAGGGCATCTGCCCCTGCTTCATGATGCAGAAATGAAAACTCGTTTTAAGACTGACAACTATTTTTTTTTTTTTTGCCCTGAAAGAATTCTCTAGCATTCTATGTATAAGACACATTGGCCAAAGAAGTAATGCACCACAGTCCATACCCTGTAGATGCCATGGTCATTGGAGATCCATCTGAGCGACTGTGCTTGGGGCTTAGGGCTACAGCACCCTGAAGTGCTAGGTGTAGGTGTGCGGCTTAGAGACAAGTGTCTTTTCATTCCTAGGACCCAAGGTAAAGAAGACTAACCCTTTATTAGGTTGAAAGTGGATAGCAAAGTTTCTAATCACTGATAGGTCAATCAATCTTGCAAAAAGGAAGATGTTAGGGAAAAAAGATAGATCATGTGCTCTTTGTCTTCAAGTTGGAAGTTTAACAAGTTCACTGTTCCTGCCCTGAAAGAAACTGAAGGATTGGTCAGCGTCTTCAGATCCTCCTCCTTTTCCACAATCATTCTTGTCCCTGTCTAGACAGGAGTCGTCCTTCAGTCCAGAGTCTCTCTCTGTTAGTCCGGGTGCTCCTCTTCACCTCGGCTGAGACCTCAGTGCCCGCTGTATGCTTTCTGGTGAATGACAGTCCTGTTGCTTCTTCCCTGGTTCATTCCCTTCTATTGTCCTGGGGGAAATCATTTGATCAGGAAGAATTGGATCAGAGAAGTACAGCCGTCGTTTCTTACCTCAGGGAGATGTGTTCCAAGACCCCTCGTGGATACCCGAAACTTCAGCTAGTACCAAACCCTACCCTAATACTGCTTTTTCTCTCTCTATAGACAAGTACCAATGAGAAAGCTTAATTTGTAATAAGAGATTAGAAACAACTGATAAAATAGGGTAACTAACTCTAACAATATATAATAGAAGTCATGTAAAACTTATGAATTGCCTGTGTCTAGAATTGTTCATTTAATACTTTTGGAACACAGATGCCTAAAGGTAACCAAAACTGTGGCTAAGAGGGGACCACAGTGCACCCCACGCATTGGACATAGGATGCAAGGGTAACGCCTGGGACCTACTTTCCCATGTTTCACTTTTGACCCAAGGAATTTCTAAGAAGCGAAACAAAAGGATTTTTCTTCTCTGTTAGACTAGAAGCTGTGCCCTACGGTTTAAACCCTTTCAGTCTCTCTATCGAATCAATAAGAAGAAACTAGTCAACAACTTGGGCTGCTCCATGTCCAGTTTTAAATTGACTTCCGGTTAACTCCGTAAAGATGGCTACCTGGCACGTGGCCCAGTCAGATGTCATGGGAAACCTTTCTGTGGGGAGAAACCTCTGTAGGTACGTGGTTTTCCAAATTGACATTTATGTTCTACAGGAAAGACACAGATGAGTTGGAGACAAGGCTCACTTTTTCAAACACTGTGTGTTTGGGAAAATCTGAGTTTTCTTCCTTCCTGTGGTTCAAGTTCTACTTCCAGTTGTGAATTGAGAAGTGGAGTGCCTGACAGCTGGGCCCAGTAAATTGATGACCATAAAGAAAGCAACCCACCCCGAGGAAACCACTGGACGCCTGTGACTACCTGTTTTTATGTGACCCAAGGCAGCCAAAATCATCAGCGGGTGATTGCCAGAGATGATTCCCAGAAGTCTCCCTTTAAGGAGGCCAAGATCTTAAACTCCAAGGTTCAGTACCGGAGATAGAGAGCACTACACAGTGTGAGCTAGTCAAGGCACATTTAAGTTCTGATTTTGCAACACCTGGTCACATTGTGATGTAATGCTGAAACGGACACAACCGCTTATCCACTTTCTTGTGCATTAAGAGAAGTCGCTAGATGAAAAGAGACAAAGAAATGGCCCCTTTGGGGAGTCACGTGTTTCCACGGGAATGCATGTGTACAACCTGCCAGGTACAGTTGGGCAAGCCTAGAGGTAGCAGATGAGATTTGCTACTTAAAAATAAGAATTCCATTAAAAATAAGAGGTAGAAAGCCTGGAGTTATTCCAGAAACATTAATGAAAAATTAAGCATCTAATCTTCTCTAACATGGTAAATAAAATTTCATGTTGGACCTTAATTTGAGACGAATCTATTGGTGTTCTTATTTCTGTGCACACCCAATGGATTTTTATTCATTTCCAGATTATGTTCATTTATCCCTGCCTGATTCTGGAAAGAAATGTAAATTATAATCGCCTCCTGTGTAGGAATCCAAGCAGGCCCTGGGTTTGTAATATATAGTGATGTAGGGCTCATGGTGTCACTATGAGGCATTAAGTTGCTGTGGCTTGAAGATGGTTTGAGTGTGCCCCCCAGAGACACGTGTGTTGAAAGCTGGGTTCTCGGTGTGGCCATGTCAAGAAATCATGGGAACTTACAGTGGGAAGTATCTGGGTCATCGGAGGCATGCTCTTGAAAGGGAATGACGTAGTTCTCATGGGAAGCTGGTTAGTTGTCAAGAGAGGTTGTTATAGAAGAGAAAGCTTGGCCCTTCTCTGGTTTCTCTCTGGCTTCCTGCCTCACCATGAGATTTTTTTTTTTCCTTCTCTCACATACTCCTGCCACGCTGCTATCTTCCCTTGAGATCTTCACCAGAGCTGAGCCAGTGCTGGCACCATGCCCTTGAACCTCCCACATTGTGAGCTATCTAAACCTCTTTTCTTTATAAAGTACCCACAGCTTCAGGGATTTTGTTGTAGCAATGGAAAACTGACGTATACACAGGTAAACTTGAGTAGGATAAAGTTTTAAGGTGAGTTTAACCTTCAAGCTATGTTGATGTGGAGAGGAGAAACACCCCAAAATTGACTTTATGAACAGTTTTAATTAAGGCCCCTGTGGTTATCAATATCAGAAATTCTTTTCAGGTGGTTTAGTCAAGAAAGAAGAATTTAAGAGACTGATGGATCCCAGGGGCTCTAGGATGCAGCCTTGGTCCTCCACTGAGGCCAGGGACTGGAAGGCCATATGGAACCCAGGAAGCCCTCATTTGTCAGCTTCTCCCTGCTTCTCTCTCGTCATACAGATGGCCTTTTACTCCTACCCATTCCGCATAGTGAAAGTAGTCATTGTCAGCAGCTTCTGGGTTTACCTCTTGCTCCAAAGAGCAGCCAAACAGAAATTCTAAGTCCCAATTCCAAATTATACCTGACTGCCTTGGTCTGGTATATAGGGTCCATATTGGGTAAGTACGGCTGGCTGGGTCGTGGTGGCCCCGTGATATTGGGAAGAGAGAGAGGAAGGCCTGTAAATGAATCCTGGGGTGAGCAGCAGCGGGAGGGATGTGAGACTGGAAGATGTCACCATTTTATGTACGAATCACAAAACTTCTAGGATCAGGTGATGGTAATGGCTCTCATTTCAATGCTGAATGCAACTGTTTAGGCCGGTGGGTGCTGCTTGGCTTTCCTTGCTGGGAGAGTCTCCAGGGACCTACCCAGTCAGGACCTGGCCCAGCCAGCCCCGACTCTCTAAGCTGCTGGTGTGTGTGAGACCGATGGAACCGTCCTCGGGTGGGGTAGAGGTAGGGACACTCTTGAGCCTGACTCTGGACGTAGCTGAAGTGGTGTGATGTAGGCCCCCCATTCTGTGTTTTGACAAGCCCCCCGACAAGCGATTCCGATAGCGAAGGTTTTAGAAGCCCCTGTGCTAAGACGTGGCTGGGGAAATGAGTTTTATCCATCTGAAAAGAACCCTTTAGGTTGAAGTCGACAGAGAACAAAGCTGTGTTAAATGACCCTTTTCCTTTTGAAAAAGAATCGTCTTTCTTCAGTGGAGAGTCTTTTTAATTTATTATGAAATGATGGTATCTGGGAACCTTTTTTGAGAAGGGCACATGTACCTAATAAATCAAGGTGGTGTTGGTTGTAAGCCTCCAATCATACGACTTGGTTCATGTTTTTTCTTTGCTTAAATTTCATGTTTTTTCCTAGGTGATGTGGGACTCTTTCAGAGAAAAACCTGCCCCGCCTCTACCCCTTTCCAAACATAACCAAAGACTGCGTTGAAGATGTTTTATTTTTCTTGAATTTTTAGAGGCCTAGCGTGGTCGCACACGCCTGGAATCCCAGCAGCTTCAGGAGGCTGAGACGGGAGGATCATGAGTTCAAAGCCAGCCGCAGCAATGGCAAGGCACTAAGCAACTCAGGGAGACCCTGTCTCTAAATAAAATACAAAATAGGGCTGGGGATGTGACTCAGTGGTCGAATGCCCCAAGTTCAATCCCTGGGACTCTCCTCCCACCCCAATTTTTTTTTTTTTTTTTTTTTTTAGATAAATTTAGCTCAACTATTTCTTAGGGTTAAAAACTATTCATTATTCTATTCTATATTCTACTTTGGAAAATTGTAATCTAACAAACATTTTAAGCCATGTGTGTTGGTCAGCCTTCCATCACTATAACAAATGCCTGAGATAATCAACTTATAAAGAAAAAAAGCTTATTTGGGCTTGTAAGTTTCGTAGTTTCCAGTCCATGATGGGTTGGCCCCATTGCTCTGGGCCTGTGACAAGGCAGTGCCTCATGGCAGGAGCATTTGACAGAGCAAAACTATTCACCCCAAGCCCAGGGAGCAAAAGAGAGGAAGAGGAAGAACCCAAGGCCCACAATTCCTATCGAGGGCACAAATGACCTGAAGACCTCCCACTAAGCCCCGCCTCTTAAAGGCTAGGCCACCTCTCCACAGTGCTGCTTTGGGAAACATGCCTTTAACATGTGGGCCTTTAGGGGATATTTAAGATCCAAACTACAGCACAGTGTGACTTCAGTTTTATTTTAGTGCCATCACACAATTTGCCCTCATCAAACTTAAGAGCTTCTTAATGAAGGGGTGGAAAGGATGTGGGACCTCGTTGAGGAGTTTCACCTGGTTCTTTGTGACTCTGTTTACTTAAGGCTGGAAGCAGAGTTGACTCCTGCAGTGTCCCAGTAGCCATGTCAGCGAGTCTATGTAAAATGGTAATTTTTAGAAGCATCCGTAGAAAAGTATTTTGTTCATTTTTTAAATTAATATCTTCTATTCATCACATTGTCAGATATGTGGATTTTTCAACAGCAAAAAAAAAAAAAATGACAAAATGGCCTAGTCTCATCAGTTTGAAGTTGAAAAGTACTTTTATTTCATTTTGCCTTTTTGTGCACTTGGAGAAATTTATTAACTAAAGTTTTATATAGTTCAGAGGCAATTTCTACACTGATTTTTTTTTTTTTAACATCATCCCATTTTTAAAAACACCTTTCTTGAGGCTGGGCAGGGTGGTGCACGGTGCACATCTGTAATCCCAGCAGACTGAGGCATGGGGGTTGCAAGTTTGAGGCCAGCCTCAGGAACTTAGGGAGGCCCTAGGAAGCTTATTGAGACCCCGTCTCAGAATAAATGATGAAAAGGGTTGGGGATGTGGCTCAGTGGTAAAGCTTCCCTGCGTTCAATTCCCAGTACTCCCCCTAAAAAAAATTTTTAAATTGAAAAATACAATAAAAAAGTAAAGATACCTGTATTGAAATACAATTCATATATCATAAAATTTGCTCATCTCGGGGTGGGTTGGTGATATTTAGTATATTCACAGAGTTGTGCAATCATCATCACATCTAATTCCAGAATATTTTTCTTGGCCACCCATCCCAGTTAAGTGTCCCTCTCGATTTCTCCCACCTCCACCCCAACTCAAGCAACCACCCACCTACATCTGTTTCAGTAGATTTGCTGATTCTGGACATTTCCTATGAAGGAAAACTTCTGTGGTCTTTGACGTCCGGTTCTCTCACTTAGCATGTCTCCAAGGTTCTTCTCTGTGGTTCCATGTATCGATTCTTATTCCTTTTCACGGCTGAATGATATTCCACTGTATGGACATACCATGTTTTCTTTATTCATTCCACTGTTGATGAAGATGTGTGGTTTGTTTTCCAACCTTTGCTGTTATCAACAGTCATGTACAAGTTTTCATGTAAGGTTTTGCTGTCTTTAATTCTGTTGCGCTTTTGTTATGTCTTTGATTCTGTGGGCTTGCTGGCTCAAGTGGAAACTCTTGTGCTTAACTTGTGGAACAGGCAGTGGCCCTCTCAAAGAAACTGTACCCTTGACAATCCTTCTAGCAACATCTGAGGGTTTGACTTCTCCACATCCTTACCAAACCTTGCTGCTGTTGGTCTTTTTTATTATAACCATGGAAGTCGTGTGACTTAGGGTTTCACTGTGATTTACGTTTCTCTGATGACTAATGACATTTAACATATCTTCTTGCACTGGGTGTTTTATATCTTCTTTGAGGAAGTGTCTGTTCAATTCTTTTCTCACATTTTAATTGGGTTGCTTGTCTTTTATATTCTGGACATAAGTTCCTTAATCAGGTTGCAAGTATTTTCTCTCATTCTGCTGGTTGTTTCTTTCACTTTCTTTCACTATTCTTTCCAGAACAAAAGTTTAAAATTTTGTTGTAATCCAATGTATTTCTCTTTTGTGGCTTATGAGCAACATCACATTTTTCCATAATTCTAAAATTAAGTAAAAATATAGATTTGTTTTATATTAAAAGGAAAGCCTTCTTATATTAGCACAGCACTATTTAATTTTCAGAAGTATTAAGTCTGTGAATCCTAACTTATTGAATAACATCTTCATGGTGGAGTTGACCCCTCAGATTTCTGTATTTATTATAGCATTAGCTATAGCTTTAGCTGATGGTCATGAATGTTTGCATATCAGCTTTTTAAATGATTTATAATATGTGACCAGCAATGGCTTATTATGAGTAGCTGGATCTCTTTCCTGATTGCCATATATATCCTGAGCAACTCGTGTGTGTGTGTGTGTGTGTGTGTGTATGTGTGTGTGTAGATATATGTATGTATATACATAGGTACATACACACACAGAATAAACACATAAATAAAATCCATAACTGGGAGAAGAAAAATCTAAAGAAATCAGACTTTTTTTTTAAGCACTTGAAAATTCAATGAGAATTGGAGATATTTGGAGAGCCAAAATTAGACCTATTCAAATAACAGATATAACACTTTAATAAGATACAAATTTGACCTGTTTCTATACTCCGAGATGTCTTTTCTTGAAGGTCTGGGTCTTGTCGAGCTCAGAGGATGCATGGTGGCATCATTGTCCCCTGCATTTAAGCAGAGTGGGGTAAGAAGTGGCTGCAGGCAGTCCTGGGAGGCTGTCCCTTTTCTGGTGAAGTGGGGACTTGCTTCTAACAGGCCTCCTCACCTCAGTCTGGCCAGTAAGCACTCCTGTGTTATTTTGCAACTCCCTGCACAGTACAAGCTCTTGGACCCATACCCCTAAATGGCATCCGTGCCCCCCGCCTCCTGTTGGAGCTCACACCCCAGGACCAGCACCCCTGCACCTCCGTTTTCCTCTTTCTCCACTCACCCCCCTGGCCACCCGTCATGCTTTCTTAATCAGCTTCCTCTGCCTCTCCATACTGAGGCCTGGGATTCAGAAAGACCAGACTCAAAAAGGGCTCTTGTTTTATTATCATTTCCTTGTTGCATAGCTGCATATGTTAATAGAGCCACAAAAATTTGTATTGGCTTGTATTCCCTGAAACCAGGCAAGAACTCTGCAAGGAATTTCCTAGGCTGCGCCTTCATCTTAGATTGCTTTTCTGTTTGGCTGCCTCAGGACTGGGACAGGGTGGGGTTTGGATGCAGCAGGGATGGGGCAGGGCTGCAGGGCAGGAGATGTGGGGTGGGGTGAGGTGGAGGGGCTCCAGATCTTCCTGCGGAATATTGAGCATGACCTGCGGGAGCTGCGTTTGCGGGAAGGGTGCAGGGTGCCCTCCTCCTGTATTCCAACATTGTTTTCTGTCTTTGGTATAAATGACTCTGGACACCATTGATCTCCAACACACTGGGGCACAAAGCGTTGACACACAAGCCCTTAGCAAATACTGTGTGAGCACCACCACTCTGAGAAGCAGCTCCATATTTTCCATGAGATCCAGGTACAGCGTGGATGCACATATTTGAGTGTTCAGTGAACACTCTGTTAACACTCTGTTCACTTTTTCACACAGAGGACAAATTTCCCTTCCAGGTGGGAGCCCTGGGCCTTACCCTGCTCTGGTAAGTCTAGTTTTGTGGCTCCTCCCTCCAGCCCTTTTGGCTGTGTGCTACCACAGTGATGCCGTTGTGAGGGACAAGGGGACTATTATTTTTCTCAATGAGATAACTAGAAAATTCTCATTCTGCAGTGGTGTTTCTTCTCATCGCCATATTAACCTTTCACCTTTACCTTATTCCTGTCTAGGAAGGGGAGCATTAGCATGCATAATGAAACCCCCGGATGCGGTGCCCATCTGGGTACATGCTGGTATCAGACCCATCTCTGGAGAGGGGAATCCTCATGGCTAAGTAGCCTGTCTGCTGCCACGAGGCCGAGTCACCCCCTGGGCAGGGGCCCTACTAGGTGGCTTGTAGGAGCTGGAAGGTAATCATAGAGGAAGAGTGACGGGACCCGTTTCCATTGGGCAGGGAGCATCCCTATTGACCCAAGAATGGAAAACCTACCTGAAGAGAATTCTCTCGTGACTTCCATTATTCTTACGGGAAGACAAATGATTTCAAAATGTTTTCTCTTGATCAGACTGGGAGGACCTAGGATATTTTTTTCTGAAGGGATTTTGCCTTCCCCCTTAATAATTCCCCTAGTTACTCCACACTTGTGGATGTTTTCCCCACATTCAAAGCACCCCGACTTTGTGCTGTGAATTGGTTCACTTCCTGGTTTCTAAATATGGGATAGCAGCTGGATCCAGGCGCGTTTCCTGGTTTCCTGTGGCTTGCCATATGTTGGTAGGGCTTATCTCCACAGCTGGAGAAGTGGGGGAGGTGACGGAGCCTGTGAATGGCCTGTCAATGGCCTGTCGCATTTTATCTTAGGTACAGAATCAGGTGGTGAGGGCCACTGTTTAAAGATGAAGTTGGGAATCCGTTTCCTTACATCCTGTCCCCTGAGACCCACCCCTGCCCTAAGCCTGTACCCACGCCTGCCCTGCTTGTGTCTACCAGAAACTCCCTTCAGGGACATCCTGACAGAGGTTTCTGTGGTCCACACGCATGTGGCCAAAGCTGACCCACAGCCCCTCTATCCAGGAGGGCGAGAGGCCCCCAGCAGAGCCAGAGGACTGGGAAAAAGTCGTTACTTGGCCTTCAGGGCTGATGAGCCAACATCGTGGGTCATCTGTAGATAGTGGCTTTTTTTTTTTTTAAGCACTTTTTTTGTTGTTTTGAAGAACTATGGGGAATAAAGGAAACCAGGCACCAGGAGGACCACTTCATCAGGACAGATGGCTGCTTCCCTTCCATCCCTCATGCTAACCCCGCTGCGTTTTGCTCTTTGGTTTTTGTTTTGTCTCGTTTGTTTTATCTTGCAACAGTAGGATTGAAAGCCAGGGTCTCACACACGCTAGGCAAGTGCTCGCTCGACCTGCACCCCCCCAGCTAGGTGCCCAGCCCTTGCACCCTGTTTATCGCTTCCTGTTTAAAATAGTTTCCTTATTTCTGTTTTAAGAAGTTTTTTTCCTATAATAAACTTCTTCTAGCCTTCCTGGAGGCCCCCAGAGCCCAAGTGTCAGGTCTTGTGTGTGACAGTCAGGGTCTGATTATCAGGCCACGTTATCCAAGAGAAGCGTCACCTCCGTCACCTCCCCTCCCCGGCTACTGTCCAGTTGACCATTCCCTGCTCTTTGGCACCTGCACTGGAGAGGACATGGCAACCAGAGAGAGGAAGGGAAATCAAGATGAGTCACGTACACTACTTATGCAAAGCTTTGATTTAAAAAGAAGGTTGAAACGGCCAGAATACAGTGTGGGGATGTCCATGCACTTTGTCTCCAAGAACCACGGGGAAGTGAGAGTCCAGAGGGAACGCCACCCCCCATCGGGCGGCTCTACCGCAGTTCAGGGACTCCCTTCCCACCATGGCCCTCACGGGGTGTTCCATTGAAAACCAGGGCCTATTTGTGTTGGCCGTTAGTACTTTAGTTTTCGGCAAAAGTGTGTAAGGCTTTATTGGGGTTTCAGTGAACCCCGACCACTAGCATCGCTCTACTCCCATCCTCTCTTCCCAAGTCTTTTTATGGCCCTCCTCCTTTTGTGTCTTACAGTTGTCCCCACTATCTACAGGACAGGACCCCCGTGGAAGCCCAAAACCATGGACAGTACCGAGACTTACATAGGTTATGTTTCTTGTCCTACCCGTGCATACAGACTTATGATTTAGACGTAGTAAGAGATAAAAGACAATAGCAACAGATAGAGCAGCTATAACAAGGCGCTGTAATAAAAGTTAAGTGAATGTGATTGTTCTCTCAAAATATCTTGTGTGTGGCACTCACCCTTCTTCTTTAGACTGACGGGAACTGAGACTTTAAAAAGCGAGGCCTGCAAAAGCAAAGCCATAGAGAAGAGGGAATTACAGTGTGTCACTTATTCATTTGCTGAACTTTTTATCGAACTCCTACTATTTTCCAAGCTTGTTTGGTGTCTTTGCTGACCCCTATCCTTTGCCCACCAGCCCCCCAGCTCCCCGCTGCAAACACTAACAGGACTAGAGCAGGCAGGGCTCCAGCAGAGGTGTCCTTGTGACGTGTGACTCATTATTATGTATTTTAGTAGCAGTAGCATGTTGTATCCTAGAATGTATTAGTAATATTTAGTTTCACCCAAGAAAAGAATTTTCTAGGGCGAGTACTGGGGATGGAACTCAGGGACACTCAATCACTGACCACACCCCAAGCCCTATTTTGTATTTTATTTAGAGACAGGGTCTCACTGAGTTGCTTAGCGCCTCGATTTTGCTGAGGCTGGCTTTGAACTCGCTATCCTTCAGCCTCATCCTCTCAAGCTGCTGGGATTACAGGTGTGTGCCACCATGTCCAGCTAGAAAAGCATGTTTTAAAATGTTTGTATATGCTAAAGCTTTTAAACTACTTGGAAGTGGAAAATACATGAAAGTTTGTCTAAAATTTTTCAGTAATACACTAAAGTTTGGTGAAATTCTCAGTCATTGAAATAAAACTTCACTTGCTCCTTCCTCTCTGTGGGCATTAAAGAATCCCTCTGTCCTTCCCTTAACTATTTATGCCTATGCAGGGGGGGGGGCAGCCCACGTTTTGGTGATATTGTTACGGTGGCAAGAATTCTGCTGAAACTTGAGGAATTCTGTTTAAACCTACACACACACACACACCCAGGCATGCACACAATAGCATCCTGGATATGTAAAGGTCTTTTAATCACAACAGATGAGGGTAGACAGGGCTTAGATTTATTAAATGGCAGAGGATAATAATGTTAAATAGCTTTAAGGTTAGAGCCAATATTTTAATTGACCCTTTCTCCTTGTAGGGGGTGGATTTTTCCTCCCTTTTAATGTGAGACAATAAAAGTATATTCTAGATATTAGATGAAAAATAGGTTGATTTTTTAAAATGAGATCATTTGGAATGTTACCAATGGCATATGTAGAGTTTAACTACCTGCTTTAGCCCATTTCTAGTGGCATCATTAAACCAGGGAAAACAAGATGAATCTGTAACAGAGAGCTCAGAGCGGATGGGCCACCCCTCATCACCTGCTAGCTTGGCAAGTGCATCTCCCCCAAGCCCCCAGGGAATAGAAGATTTTAATTCTTAATTTTTCTCTGGACAAAAGTGAAGTCAAGTGGAGAATTTGTTAGGCTTGATGAACGCTTTCTCCTTTGTGATCACCAGAATAAAGTCCTGTTGAGGGCCACAGCGCTGTCGGGATGACGCATGGCTGAGAGGTGAGGAGGTGATGCCAGCAAGCCATAGAGATGATGATGGTTATGTTAAGCTGTGTATTCAATTGTATATTAGACCCCTGCTGTCCCGGAGGCGGGATTTCCGGAGGAGGGATTTCCGGGTGGTGTGTGGTGTGTCCCAGGAGAAGGCCACCTGTGCGTGGTGTTCATGGGAGTGTGGAGAATAAGGAGTTCCTGTTTTGAACCTACAAGGCTGTGTGGCAGCTCAGTTATTTTGTGCCCAGCCAGACTGCGGCAAAGTCCCAAACCCATACCATACCAGCAGCCCAGGTTTTGAAGCCAGTGTGAAAACATTGGGAAACACCCCACCAAGTTCACCAAGGCCCTTGGACCTGTTGTGCTGATGGCTGGTTGGTGTCGCTAAGGGATACAAAGACTGCTTTAAAAACTGACATAGAGTAAAATCGCAAGTGTTTTGATCTGGAGGAGAGGCATGTTTCTTTTACCTGAAGGAGAGCTGTCAGCTGTATTTACCTTTAAAGTTCGAGCTTGGCTTCTTAAGGCACAGTTGTTCCTTGCAGATTCAGAACGATCCATAAAATAGAACACCCGGTGCACCTTGTGTGTTTTTTAAAAATTGATTCCACTTTGAAACCCTCCTCACCTCCGTGTACTTAGCTGTGAATTCTAATGGGCGTAGCTAATTCTTAAGACACTTGTTAATTGTATATTGATGCTGGGGGGAGGGAACCCTAATATATGATTTTGATGATCAAATTCAGACTTCAATTCTGATAAAATATGCTTGAAATGGTCTTAGGAACTAAATATGTGGGGGAAGGGACAATACTGGGGAATGATATTGGCCAAATCATATATATTAAATTATGTGCATGTACAAGTGGGTAATGATGTCTCCCACCATTATGTACAATTATAATGCACAATAAAAATGTGGGGAAAAAATGTATTTGTTGGGGGGGGGACGATCTAGTCCTTTCATTTTAAATAAAATTCTTAATGTTTATGATACCATGATGATAGTGTCATGACTTGAAAAAGGGTAGTTTTCCAATTAATTAATGGGTTAATTAATGATTTAATGGGACACAGATCTTTGATCACTTTTCTCAAGACTCTGGCTTGGCCTCATGGTTTGCTCAGTGACTCCTGCACTGTCCTGGGTGAAATGTGTAGGAAGTGTGTGTGTATACGAGAGGTCATTTTGTGGTCTTCGGTTGGTATCAGCCATTCTAGAAAGTTCTCCCGTATTGGGGGAGAGCTAGAGAGAAGTCTGCCCCATCCACTGTTTCCTTACCTTTGCTCCCCTAGCTCTGGGTTTAATGGTTCTCCTGACCGTCAAGAAAACCCATCCCAACTGTTCATTCCATTCTGATTTGGGCAAGGGCAGACAGGCTCGGCAGAGGATGAAGCCAGCTCACCATTATCAGATGCCAGTGGGTGCCCGACACCGCAAGGGGACCGTGACCTTGTAATCTCACTTCTGGCTCCTGGTCATTTGTTTCCGCTTTGCTCGGTCCTTTTGGCCTGCAGGGTTGTTCACGGAGCATTCGGTAATAATCAAACCCAAACCTTCCAGAGCCCAGTTTCACATGTGGAAGATGTTTTATGCCCAACCAAGTCCCTGAGTGTCTTCGAGGCTGACAAGCTGGTGATTCAAGATTCAAGTGGCTTGGGAGGCGAGGCAGGAGGATCGCAAGTTCAAAGCCAGCCTCAGCAATTTAGTGGGATTCTAAGCAACTTAGTGAGACTCTGTCTCAAAATAAAAAATATCTGGGGATGTGGCTCAGTGGTTAACAGCCCTGGGTTCCATCACTGGTACCAATAAATAAATAAAATACCACTTCTGGATCAGACCATATACAGTCGGGGGAAGGAACGGTCAGTCTGTATTGTTGATTTTCGTGCCTTTGCCTGTGTTTCTGCACTTTGATGATTTGTGTTAAGTTGGTAACATATGTGTCTATGGCAGATGGCGGAACCAGGGAAGGGAGAATAATCTTGTGCACCTACTATGTGCCCTGCCTTAAGTGATATGTGCAGAAAACGCACATGAAGCACGCCCAAGTGCGTGGCCTTGTGCTAACTCGTGAGGGTGGAAGGTGTTCAGTCCAGAGGGGACCTGTGTCTACCAAAGACCGTCGCACCGTAGGAGGCACAGTATTTGCGGGTCTAGATGGGGAATAGAGGAGAGAGAGAGAGACTGCCACTCGAGGAGGATACAGGAAGGCCGCTCACAGAGGGGACATCTAGATCGAAGTTTGAAAGCTGAGTAGGATTTTATCAGAGTGTTTAAAACGTCCAGAGCACATAAAGGAAAGAAAGCCAGACTATCTCAGGATTGCAGGAGCTGAAAGGTGCACGGAGGATGCTGAGACGTGATGCAGGAGGGGAGGCAGGAACAGCTGAGTGGGTACAGGGACAAGGGCAGGAGAGCAGGGAGCAGGGGCCCACGGAGGTGCCTCAGAGTCCTGCTTCTCTCTGGGCTTCCTGGCTACTGCACCGTGCTCACCACTCCCTGCCCTCTCTCCTGGCTTCTTTCCTCTTCTTGAAGATAGTAACAGTTCCTCCCTCTACTGCTCTCTGCCCCCCTCCCTGATGACCTCACCCGGTCCCGTGGGCACAGACAGCTTCGGATCTCCATGTCAGGAACGCTGTGCTCCGCCTGCCCGTAAACCATCCCAGCCCCCGCTTCCTGCAGGAATCAAGACCTGGGCACAGCAGAACTGCGGAGCCTCCTCTGTATTTCTCTCCAGCCCATCTTTTCTATTTTCCTTACTCCAGATCTTAGAGGCTTAAACAGTTTTTTTTAAAAGTCTCATTCCTTGCTTGATGTGTTTTTTGGGGGAAGAGGGTACCAGGGATTGAACTCAGGGGCACTCAGCCACTGGGCCACATCCCCAGCCCTTTTTTGCATTTTATTTAGAGACAGGGTCTTGCTGAGTTGCTAAGTGTTTTGCTAAGTTGCTGAGGCTGGCTTTGAACTTGTGATTCTCTTGCTTCATTCTCCCAAGTTGATGGGATTACAGGTGTGCACCACCACGCCTGGCCCCTTGCTTGAATCTTTACAGTAAACTCAAGTGTCCCCTTTCTCTTTCTCCCTGTCCTTTAAAGTGCTACTGCCTATTGCCCCTTGCAGATGGCTTCCTGCCTATTTCTCATTTGGTACCAACTTCCAAACCCAGCACCTGAGATTCCATATTCTGCCCCTATCAAACTCTCCAATTTTGTTTCTCTGGAATGTAATCTAGCACTCTTTGTTAAGCTCTGTGTTTAACAGAAGATTTGACTTCGCCACCAAGGTTAGAGCACGAAGAATTAAAAGAAGAAAACTAATTATTAAACTCTTGGCACTGAGACAAAGTTGGAACGGGGTAGGTAGCACATAGGAAGCCTGAGCTGGGGAGGGGAGTAGGATTTATCATGTAATGGATGCAGGGTCTCAGTTGGGGAATATGAGGGAGCGTGGGAAATGGATGGGGGTGATGGTGGCCCAACCATGTGACTGAACTTAGTGCCACTGAAATGTGTTGAGAGCCACAGCCGAGTTGGAATGGTGCCTGGCATATTACTAGAAGGAGTGGTTGAGAGGTGACACCAGTAAGCCATTAAGATGATGCTGGATTGAAACAGGCTGTGTATTCAGTTGCATATGGACCCCTGCTGTCTGGCAATAGGGCAGTGATGTTGAGAGCCACAGTTTAGTCGGAATGATGGAATGACGCCTGGCATTTTGCTAGAGGGAATGGTTGAAAGGTGACCCTGTTCCAGAATAGGGTGGCTCCGGGATTAGGGTGGATCCTGCTGCCCTAATCTACTTTGGAGTTCCCATTGAGTTCTTGGGAGGGTTCGGGGGAGTGTATTCCCGGGAAGTGTGTGTAGAGTGCCAGTGAGAGTTTGGGAATAAAGAGTTGCTGTTTGAACCTACAAGACTTTGTGGCGGCTCGGTTATTTTGTGCCTAGCCAGACTATGGCATTTGGTGGCCCGTACGGGGAACACCTGAAGCTTGAGGTAAGTGAAATTGCTCCGCCCCTGAAGGAGCCTGGTGGAGGGCTGAAGCAGTTGGGCGGGGGTGAGAGGGAGTTCCCGAGTTCTGGTTGGTGTGTAGTGTTCCTGGAAGGGCCCATGGGTGGCCTGCGCTGGAGTTCAGGCAATAAAGGAGTTCCTGTTTGAACCTACAAGTGCCTCCTCGTGGCGGCTTGGTTATTTTGTGCCCAGCCAGACTGCGGCAGAAATGTATGTTTAAAATAAGTTAAAATGCTTAATTTTACGTTATGTATATTTCACCATGATTAAAACAGAACTTGGCCCTCCTGACCCGACTGAAAATATCAAAATGAGAGGTTATTGACCATCAGAGTGAGAGGGATTTTGAAGATTCCTCTGGAGAGAACTGGACAGGGCAGAGGACATGGGGAAGGGGAACCCAGTCCTACCCAAGATTAAAGAGCACGGCTTCAGGGACACCATGTGGGAGGTACATCCTGTGATTCCCTCAGTCAGGGAGCACAGTGGCCTGATGTCTGACATCTGCTGGCAAGTCTAGAGGGCAGAAGTGGGCTGGCCAGCTGGCTCAGGGGACAGCAAGAGCCGCCATGATGCTGGGTTAGGCCTCAACTTTTCCTCTTTGATCCAATAAGAGGTGACCGTCTCCCACAGCCCAGTGGTGGGCCAGAGTCCCGCAGGATGGCTGCTGTGGGTTTTTTCTCAAATGCTGCCCCGGGGGGGCTGTGGAGAGAATCAGTCCATGGGACTGAGCGCAAAAGGAGATGGAAACGGGTCTGGGAGAGGCTGTGGAGGAACTGAGTGGCCTCAGAGGTTGATGAACCTCAGAAAGAGAGCTGACCGGAAGCCAGAAAGACCACCTCTAAGTGAAAGGCCCTCCTTGGGAGAAGACCCCATGGGCAAGTCCCAGGAGAGAAACAGCTGCTGGCCCCCAGGGCTAGAAGACCCACGCCCCCCTCTCTGCCCGCCTCATCTGTCCCTGAGAAGAGAACAGGTGTGTGGGAGAGAAGCCAGTGTGATGTGACGGGGAGGGGCCAGCCACGCCCCCTCCCCCAGCTTTCCAAGGAAGGTCCAACTGGGCCACATCACATGCGACTGAGCATTTTGGCTCCTAAATCAAACCATTTTTCTGTCTGAAGGAGCTTTAAATCTTGGTGTTCAGGAAGAATTGCCAGGTTATGGGCCGGCCTGAGATGGTGCCCAGTGACAGGAGAGCCCGGCCCGCAGGACAGACAGGGAGTAGCTCTGTTGCTCTAGAGTGCTGCCTGCTCAAGCCGCAGCTCCACCTCTGCACATGGGCTCTCAGGCAAATCAGACGACAGGTTGTTCCCAAACAGCCCTGGGAGAGAACAGTCCCCCCTGTGGGCTCTGGCTGCTGTCCCACACCCTGGGTTATAACTTTCCTGGTATCAAAGGGACATTTATCCTCCCCTCACCAAACATCTAGATGTCAACAGCTTGAGGGCAAGAACTGTGTCTTGCTTAAGTCCACACCGTCTGCCTCACTGAGGACGTGGTCCACCTTCAAGACAGGCTGTCAGATGGAATAAGGCATAGCTGGCTGCCTCTTAGGTGTTGGTTTATGAAGGCGAAAGAAGACAGTGGAATTGCCTTCCCCTTCCTGCTGCCCAGCTGAGTTGGACTAGGACTTATCCATTGGACAAGCCCACCCTAAAAATGCTACTAGACATTGCAGCAAATATCATCCCGCACTAGTGTCAGAGACTGGACTTTGTCGTCTTATTATGGGGATACGTATTCATTTTCCCTTAAAAAAAAAAAAAACACAACAAAAACAGGTACACGATACAGTGCCGGTATTTATCTTAGGAAATCCAAAAATACAAAATAAGTGTCGTGATAGATGATCATGCACAGCCCCGTCTCCAAGCATCACCTGCTCCTCACACTTTATCCCTCCTCTCTGCTTTATGTGCTGATTTCTTTCTTGGAATAGTAATGTAAAGGTCACTCAGAATAAAACGAATATTTAACCTATTATTTTTAAAAGAGAGTCTAAAACTCGTCCTATCGTGTGCGTCAGGAAAAGAGGTAAATCCTGGTGTATAGACTTGTCCCTGGGTGAGTGGGGAAGATGAATAAAAGGGGGTCCTGGGGACCCCATGGGGTATGGAGCAGAAACCTGTCACCTGTGCTCCTGGGTCAACCTGCCCAGGGACCTTTCTTTTTTGCCTTGGATGCCATTTTAACTTTTTTTTTTTTTTTTTTGGAAGGAAAAATAGACTGTGGCAAAAGCTCAGAGCAGTGGTTTTCAATCAGAGTGATTCTGCCCTACCCCTCTCTCCAAGAAAGTTGGGCAATGTCTGGAGTCACTTTTGATTGTTAATACCAGAGGCTGGTGCTACTGGTATTTGGTGGTAGAGACCAGGGATGTGGCCAAACATTCTGAAATGCCCAGCGCAGCCCCACGCCACAAAAATCCTGCCCCCAAATGGTGATAGAGCCAAGACGGAGAACTCCTAATTTTTATTTTATTTTTTCCATAAAAGACAAGGAAGCACTTGGCAATCGTGCAGGGAACAGAAAGGGCTACAAAAATATTGATTGTAATATGTCTTACTCATCCATTGAGATGGTAGTTTGAAAACCCTTCTCCAAGTCTGGAATCCATCCGGGAGATTAAGGATGCTAAAGATTTTTTTTTATCAGTGATCAGTGTTTTGTGCTTTTTCGAAAGGTCAAGAGTTGTCATAAGAAAGGGCAGAAACACTTCCATGCAAATCATACTTGAAATGATCCCAAGTAGATTTTAACAACGAAGTTTATTAAAACCAGTGCTGCAAATAGCCAGGTAGTTTTTAATCCAGGGTCAAAGCTGAGGAGACAGGGTTGGGGGAGAAGATAAATAATGGAGCTTCTTTCTAGCTTTATGCTGTTGAGTTTTTGTTCTGTGTTTTTTGGGTTTTTTTTAACTCAATGAGTGCCTTTGTGTTTGGGCTGGTACCTCTTTGTGTTGGCCTTCCGCTTCAGAATGACTAGCCAGTGCAGGGTGCCTAGGTGTCACTATGTACCTGTGACACTGACCCCACTGTTTATTTTAAGTTTATTGTATTTTTACAAATACTAAGTACTTTGAGGGAACGTGAAGAAGGAAAGGCGTGTTGTGATGGCTTTCCTGAGTGGGTGGGATGGCCATCACCAAATTCAGTCTGTTAGGAAAGAGGTGGGCTGCACTTGAAGGCCAAGGAGCTGAGCACAGGACCTGGAATTCTCTCTCTCCTTCCTCTCCCTCCTCCGCCTGTCCCTCCTCCACCATCCTCTCCTTCCTCCTCTTCCCCCTCTTCCTCTTCCTTCTCTTCTCCCTCCTCCTCCTCCTCCTCCTCCTCTTCCTCCTCCTCCTCCTCCTCCTCCTCCTCCTCACAACTCAAGTCAGTGAACCAGCGTTTTATGTGCTACTTCACAGACATGCAGGGAATTAACAGCTTGGTAGGAATTAGGGAAGGGGAGAGGATCTAGATTGAATATCCCAGTTGCCTGCAGTTTAGATGCTGACAAGAAACCAGCAGTTTTTCCTGAGGAACATGTGGAACATGTCAGGAGGGGGCGGGGAAGGACAGTTAGCCTGCTTCTTAAATAAGACCTCATGGATGGCACCATATTAATTTTAATCATTTAATTAAAAATGCTCTTCTTCTTCACTGCCCGTCAGTAAATTATACAGGTATTCATCAGGGCCATGCTTGGCGGGAAAGCAGTATCTTTGACATGGAGCTCACCAACGGGAGGTCTCCCTTTCGCCTCTCCTGACTGTACCACGGACAGTCTTATTGCCCTGTCAATCATCCTAGGCCTGTGGTCCAAAGTTGTCCACAGGGTGGTAGCTTGTCATGATTCTGGGAGCCAGAGGCCTGCCAAGGAGTTAGTTGGGCAGGTCATACCCAACACAAAAGGATTCTCCCTCTGGGGGCTGCAGACTCTCCATGGATTGTTGTTCCATAACTCTGGGCTTTTCCACAGTGTCTGTATCTTGTCCTCTTTGGTCTCCAGTAAGATGCTTGTCATTGGATTTAGGGTCCTCCTGGATACTCCAGGACAATATCATCTTGAAATCCTTAACTTAGTCACATCGACAAAAGAATTTTTTTTTTCAAATAATATTACATTCCTAGGTTCCTAGGATTTGGACATAGACATATCTTTTTAGGGCCACTATTCATAGATAGATGCCTATAGAGAGATGTCGGTCATCTATCTATCTTTTATCTACCTGTCTTAGTCTCCTTTTTTTAATGTTCTAGAATGTTATATACACAGTAGTTACTAGTAACTGTTGATTGGATTTTAAAGTGGCCCAAATTAATGTCTGCACCGATGGTCCCACCTTGTTTCAAAAATGTCCTACCATCCCTTCTAAGGAACATGCGAACAGACTCTCAGACCTTGCAAAGCAATTGTGTGTTTTAGATTAAAGATGGAAAATCTAGTAGGCACACCCAAAGGAAGAGCTGTCAGTAAATTGAACTGTTATTATAACCTGTGAGATTGCTGTTCTTCTGGGCGTTGATCCTTGGGCTGCAATTAACTTCCTGGGTGTTCTTGAGGATTACTAGCTTCCAGCAAGGTATATCTATCTCCCTCCATTGAATTCACCTTATTTACCCTTTATTAATTTAGGTGCCTTCAAAGAGAGAGAGAGAGAAAAAATTGATCCCAGCTTTAAAAATAGGGGGAAGAAATTACAGTACTAACAGGCTTGCTCTTATTTGATTCACTGAAATTGAGTCAGTCCTAGATAGAACAAGGACAGGCATTGACCATGTTCTCGGTTGGTTCTGGAAGCAGTATAGTGGAGAGGAAGGGGGCCTGGGGGCTGTAAGGAGACCCAGTCAGGAGACCTAGTGAGTTCTAGACCTAGACACCCGGACCTGTCTCCATGGCTCTCTGTGTGACTTTGGACAAGACACTTCATTTCTCTGGGCTGCAAAGTGGAAGCCTCAATCTCTCACCTTTTTAGAAGTCAGATGGGTTGAACCAATGGTGTCCATCCATGATCTGGAGTGTCATGGCGCCCAGCCTTTCCAGACTGTTCCTTCACTCAGCCCTCAGAGTTTTCTTTGCGATGAGAAATCTGGAGTTGGTTCAGAATTAAGAAACAGTGGTGTGTCTTTGTTTCTCTCTCTGTTCACCTGCTTGCAGCGGAAAGCTACAAGGAAACGCGGACGGTGAAGATTAAAGAGGAACCCATGGAGGTTGATGTCCAGGACGCCCCCGTCTCCATATCACCCAGCCGGAACGCTGGCTACAGCACTTTAATCGGGCGAGAGAAAACCGAACCCTTACAGAAGATGCCGGAGGGCAGGGTACCCCCAGAGAGGAACCTCTTCAGCCAGGACATCTCTGTGAAGATGGCTTCCGAGCTCCTCTTTCAACTGTCGGGTATGTTGGGGTGAGGGGGAAAAAAGTCGGGGAAAAATCATGGGGAGGAAGGCCCTTTTAACAAGGAAATAAATAAATGAATGAAAAGGAAAAAAAGAGAAGCCAACCCACATATGATAGGAAGTTTTAGACAGAAGTCAATTTTGTTACTTTAACACCCAGACTGCCACCCAAATGAGCAGTTAATAAAGCACTGCCAATTAGAATTCCTGCCAGACTTTCTTTAGTAAATAGTTAAAAAATCTTTTGAAATGAGAACTCCGCAATTTGGTGCAAATGATCCAGGCTAAAAAAAAAAAAAAAACCTTACCTCTGATTTTGATTTGGTTTGTTGATCGGATTAACAGCCATTTTATTTTTTCCTACTGTGCCAAAGACACACTGACGTTTGCCCCAGTGTTGACTGAGTTTCCATGAACTCCAAGTTAGTGGGGTCTGCCTTGATGAGATCGTATTATAACTTGCTAAACAGAAATCAAAAGGAGGAAGACTGCTTCCAGGTAGAGCCTAAGAGAGTATTTCCTGTAAGGCAACTTTTTCTACTTTGAATACTTTCAATCCAAAGTGCAGGAATGGTCAGCCCAGTGACGTGTCTGGATGAAGTAGTTGGGGGTCCCAGCACCTAAGCCGACCCTCTCTGCAGCTCTTTTCAAGCCACACACCATTTGTCCCTAACAAATTTAATATGCAGTCATTCTTTGAACACGAATGGCACTGATACGTACACTGAGAAGACTCAGATTATGATAGAAACATTATTTAATTAGCTTCTAAATACACAAAAGTCCATAGTCCAGCACTGACCTATACTTTGAAGTTTATGCATCAGTAGAACTTGTTTGATAAACTGTTTTGTTATGGGTAACAAAACATCCACTAAATTCTTCATTTTTTAAAATTATTTTTTATAGTTGGTAGATGGACAGAATGCTTTTATTTTACTTGTTCATTTTTATGTGGTGCTAATGATCAAACCCAATGTGCCAGGTGAGAGTGCTCGCTGCTGAGCCACAACCCCAGCCCTAAATTCCGCATTATTTAAGTGTTCATTGACTTTCCTCCCTACAAAAACACAGGAAAGAATCTGTGTTCCTCCGTGGTGGTTCGCTTTCTCCTTGGCCTGGAGACAACTCCTAGCTGGGTAACTACCAGATCGTGCTGAAAATGGTGGCCCCCAGCTTCTCCAACAAGGGCTGTTTTTGCTCAGCTCTCTTCATTATTGGAAATCACCAGTTTGATACATTTAATAGGACACGGTCTTTACAAGCTCCAAAACCATGTGATTTTTTTTTTTTTTAAGTCTGAGACATATCTGAAAACAGTATCACTTTGACCATGATTAACATCATTGGAGAGTTAAAATTAGCAAAAGTGAGACCTGTGTGGTTCTTTTCAGAAAGTCTCTGACAGTACATTATCACAGTCTCCTATCGGCTCAAAACTCGGTGTCTGAGAGTTCTCACCCTGGCGCTGTCACGGACCTCAGACAAGTCACTTAGCCCTGACTTCCTGCTCTGCAAGAACACTGGCTGGCATTCCCAGTTCACCCTTGTCATTGTTGAATGGACAGAAAGGGATTGTCGACGTAAACACCCGTACTGTGGCTTCAGACTAGTATTTCAAAGTGTGGGACAGATGTCGTAAACCTTGGTTCACATTTTTCTGAAACCCCACAGGATCGGGAGTTTGTTCCTGGTCCTGCCGTTGAAATCTGAGACCCTCCTAGAGCTAGCCATGGTTTCTCCAGCTGCTTAAAGGAAGCCATTGAGAGCTGCCGTGGACCTGGTAGAATCCTCCCATTTGAACTGGATTGAGAAAGCCAGAGATCAACCTTTGTGTTCTTAGAAGCTAATTAAATAATTTCTGACAGCTGGGAGATTCAGACCCCCAAGACCCAGGAAGGGAGGGTGTCCCTCTTCGTGTCTAATGATCTGTTTTTGTCCATGGTGACATTTATCAGAATCAGCAGTCGATGACTGCGGCACCGAGAGGTCTTCTAGCTGTTTTTATATCCCCGCTCACAAAGGGGCCTGACAATACAGAATGCGTAAAGGTTGTCATCAAAGCCAGGGGCAGAACAGTTGCAACAATTGCAGTTTTCATGCTGAATCGGAGGAAAGCAGAAATTTTCGGCTGGGGAAAGACAGAGTAGACTTCATTGTCTCTGCGTACGTGTCACTGGGTGGGGAGTGTGCGTGCTCACCGGGGCCGATGGGAATCAGACATCGCACCTGAAACTTACTCACTTGTCCCCTTTGATGGGTTTTTCAATAAAATTCTTCCTGTGGGTTCTGTCTGTGCACTTTGGAGGCATCTTGCTCAGTGAGACAGGGAGGGTTTGAATGTTGCAAAAGGAAACCCAAAGGAAGCCACAAGAGACAAAGAGAAGCTGGGCTGTTTTCTGCTGAACGACGGAAGCTCCGTGAACACAACCTAAGAGATGTACGTTTCATTCTCCTTCCAGAAAAAGTGAGCAAAGAGCACAATCACACGAAGGAAAACACCATCCGGACGACCACCAGGTAGGCCACTTTGGGTGGGGTCCCCTCAGAGCGCCCTTGTGGGTGGGGCCTCAGGCCGGGCTGCACTTGACCTTGGCCCAGACTGCTTCCTCCAGGGCTCCAGGAGCCACACCCCTTCCACCTGGTTCCACCAGAAACTCTCAGTTGGTGGGAACAACACAGAAACCAAGGACAACAAGGGGAAGACCCTTAATGTTTGTGAAACATCCTCTCACCTTGCTGGGAATTTTCCATGTTATCATTTCTTCCAGTAATTTTGTGATGTACCTATTATTATCAGCATGGCAGAATTTTTTTATTCTTTTTGTACTAGAATTAAACCCGAGACCTCATGATGCATCCTAAGCACATGATACATGGGCTACACTGCCGGCTAACAGAAGTTTGTTGACTTGGGAGTTTAAGTGGGTGGCAAGGCTGAGATCGGCGGTGGGGTCTGTAGCTCCTGAGTTCTCACACCCTGTCGGTAAACTGAGGTCCTTATTGCAACTCTGCTCCTTGCTGTTTGGCTGGGAGCTGATGATTTGTCACCAAGGATATCACACTTTTACCTCCGTAGCATTAGGTGGAGGGCAAGAGTTTTTCAAGCAAAAGAAAGAGAATACTTTAAAACGTTGCAAGAACCGAGTGTGGTGCCAACTGCTCAGGAGGCTGAAACAGGAGGATCACTCGAGACCGGGAGTCCAGGGCCTGTCTGGGCAACACAGGGAGAGCTTGTATCAGAAATAAATTACTTTTGGCCAGGGACGGTGGCTCACACCTGTAATCCCAGTGGCGTGGGAGGAACTCGAGTTCAAAGCCAGCCTCAGCAACTTAGGAAGGCCCTGAGCAACTCAGCGAGACCCTGTCTCTAGTAAAATATAAGAAAGGACTGGGGATGTGGCTCAGTAGGTAAGTGTTCCTGGATTCAATTCCCAGTACCAAAAACTAATAATTAATTAAATAATCAAAGCTCTAAGAAAATCAGTATTATCAACACTTAGGGGCAAGGAAGTTTTCTATTTGGAAAATGCAGTTCAAGGAGGTAGCTAGTGTTGGCTGCCCATCCTTCTGCCATGAGGAAAAGAGGAGGGCCAGCCAGTGTGGATGGACAGATGGGGTTTAAAGGCCACCCAGAAGTGCCAGAGGCAAGAACCAACCATCCAGTCCCCTGCCACAAACACACACGCTGTGGAAAAGGAGATCGGGGGGACTCAGCCTCCACCTCTGAAGGACCATCCTCCACTCTAAAACCATGCTCCGTTTTGTGAGTTAGCCCAAGACAGAAGCTTTACAGGACGGACAAGAGGGATACAAGTGTACCGGATAGCGGCTAGGAACCAGGAGAACAAGCCCCAGGCTACCGAGATCTCTTTAGGTCAAGGAACTTGGCTGTCCTGAGCAGAGAGTCTTCCTGACCGTGCGGTTGACGGGTTTGCTCTTTTTCATTCTTGAAACACAAGATAAATGATGCTTTTCATTTTTGGTGAATGGACCTCAGGGCATCATCAGGCATGTGGACAGGACTCACAGGGACTTAAAACCCAAGGCGTTTTAAAATTCTATGAATTGGAATCCAGGAATATCAATCAGAAACCCACAGAGCCACCTGCCGCCTCCCGGGCTGGACAGTGTTGGGGAAGCCGAGTCTGTGACGCGGACGGAAAGCGGGTCTCGTGAAGATGCTCTGTGGAGGGTCCTGGGAACTGAGTCTGGGAGCAGAAAGGCTATTTTGTCTATTAAGTTGGACCCCAAGCAGATGGGAGCTGCAGTAGACTGCAGCCTCCTCCTTCATGTAATCCTAAAGCTGCAGCTTATGTCCCTGGGTCTAAGCCCAGATGGAATGCACCAGGTTGGTGGGCCTTTACAGACCACTCCCTGAACATCAACTTTAATGTGCTTCCATCAGAAGTGTCACAGGCAGGTTCTCTAGAAATAGAGCAGAAGATAGGGATTCCCAGGGGGTCCTTTCCTTGGGAGATGAAAGCGGGTGGAGCTGATCCAGGATACGGTTTCATTGGGGGTTTAGCCTCAGCTCCATCCCAGGTGCACCAAAGACTCCGCACCCCCAAATTGTTCTCTGGCTTCAGGTCCCCCCAGGGCGGGGGTGTCCTCCCCGGGGGCAGGGAGGGTTCTCAATCATGGTCAGCACTCAGCAGCTCGAGTGGGTGCCCAGTGTAGCAAGGACCCAAGGGCTCATCCCAAGGGGTTCCCCGCCCGCTTTTTAAGATCGCCCGGTAATGCATGGCAGACAGGGGTGCCTGGACACCGTGTCATTTTAGGCTTTTTAGGTTTTCTGGGAAGAGGCAGGACGAGGTTTGAACTCGCCCCAGAGAACTGAAGTGCACCTCAGGCTCAATTGCCGTGGCTGGCGCTAAAGCGTAATTAGAGGGTGGAAGAGCTTTTTTTTTTTTTTAACCATTTGGCAAAAAATGAAGCAATCCTTAAATTCTCCTCTTGCTGGGAGATGATGAGTAAGAAGAAACTTAAATCAGATCTTTTGCCCAAAGCAAAGGAAGAACTGCTTCCTAGGAGTCCCTGGAAGCAGAAACCTGTGTTACAGAAACTCTCGGCTTATAATTCTACCAAATCCTTGGTATGCTTTTATGTGTCCTTCAAGTGGGCCGCTGGCTCAATTAGCCTGTCCGCAAATAGGTTTCTCTTACCTCTTACCCCGTTGCTTCAAGTGCAATAGAATCAAGCTGCTCGATGCCAAGAAATGGTCTTTAATTTAACTGATAGCAGAAATTCCCTCTCCCCTCCCCGCCCCCCCCACCTCTCTTTTCTGATTCCTGTTTTAGAAGGAAGTTGTTTTGTAAGCTCAAGATCAGGGTATGCTTTGTTGTAAGGTATGATTCATGGTGCAGTTCAAAAAAGATTTACATCAAGCCTCCAGATTCCTGTACCTCCAGATTTTTAAGCACTTAGTGGGATATTTAGTTATCCTACGTCTTATGTCTGATTTCCTAGAAGACGCTGACTGTTCAAAGCAGTGGCCAATGATTGGTATCAAGTTCAGAATTTTCCATGGTGGAGGGTTACTAGGTGTATTCAAGACGGTTTAATCGTGAAGGGCGGCTCCAGGACACCAGCCTCCCAGGACTAAGGTGGAACCTTTCTTGCCTTCCTTGTGCCCTCGGATGCCCGACCGCCTTGCAGTCCCAGGGACGTGGGGGTGCGTACAATACTGGAGGAGTGGATTTTCTCCTGTCCTTGATAAGCCCACAGCTCCTCTGCCCAGTTGATTGCTATTGATTCTGACATTGATTCCATCCACAGTAGGTAAAGAAGAGTGTAGCACCCCAAGATGAAACCCACCAGTGCACCAAGCTTGGCGTCCCCATCCATGCTGGCCAGTGACAGGGGGTGGGGTGCTGATTCCCATCCTGGGCCCCAAGAACATGAAGCCCATGGTCTGAGCAGCTCCTTCATCCCGTGCAGGCTGGTGTGACTCCTCTTCACATCCTCCCTCCTCACCCCTGGCCACTGACCACTGGGCCCTCTGTTGGGCCTCTTATAAGCCGGGCAGGTGTGGAGAGCAGAAAACAATGTGAGACGGCAGTCCTCGTTAGCAGCTTTTAAAACGAGGTTTCAGTGACGCTAAAGGTTGAGATCAGTAACTAGCAGGTTTCTGGATCACTGATTCTCTCTGCCTCGTCTTGTTTTAACTCTTATGATGGGAAATCTCCAGCGCTTACTGAGGTGGAGGGCTTGTACCTTTCACCCAGATGTCCCAGCCACGTGGCTTCCCCGTCTCCCTCCCTCCTTCCCCCTCCCCCGACGCGATTTTGAAGCCCATCCCAGACACCGTCTTCAAAACTGGTAAAATGCAGGGTTTATTTTTGTTTTGTTTTTTGTTTTGTTTTGTCTTTTCCATCCTAAGAACTTAGACTCAGCTGTGTAAATTAGGATCATCTTCCCAATTTGCCGGAATCATCCTGTTCTGCATCCCAAAAGTAAAGGAGAAAAGCAATCTACCAAAGTGCCCCATGTAGCCAGGCAGAAAAATCCATTTACCGAGCAGCTGGCATGACTGGATCAGGTGGTCCTCGGCCCTGTCCCCGCCACCCGCCCTTGTTTGCACCCTCACACAGACACCTCCGCTGATCAGGTCCCGTAGCTGGAACTTCACTGCAAATGCTAAGGCGACAGTCCTTCTGCCTGTTTAACCTGAGTCTAGAAAATTCAATCCCGCTGGGTCTCCTCGGAGACAGCATGTGAACCGAGCGTTCTTCGTGCCATTCTATCCGACAGATGAGATGAGGAGAGAGTCCCGGCCAGACCCAGCAGAACAGCAGGACCGAGCACTGATGAGACTAGTAGAATCCTGATTTTCCTCCTTCCTCTCCCAGCACGAGCCTGGGTTCTGCGGGGAGCAGATAACGAGCTATTAGGATCATTGGGTGGATGAAAATACATGAGGCATGATATCATAAGCAGATCCGGAAGTTTAATGGAATAAAAAGAGGATCTATATCTTTCGACATGGACCATCGCCCCGACAGATGCCAGATAAGACCCAAGAAGGGAAACAGAGCCCTAGAGTAGGAACCAGATAGTTCCTGGCAGGTGACTCCAACGTGCTCAGTGTTGGGCGACACCCCGAACCTCAAACAGTGGCTGCCAGGAACCCTCTCTGGGTTATTTGTTCTCTCTTTTCCCCGTTAATAATTCAGCATCCTTAGGGGTATACGATTGCAGGCCTATGAGAAAAAACTTCTCACACCTGGCTTGCTTTATCCCAAAAGCAAGGAAGCATTTGCCGGAATCATCCTGTTCTGCATGCCTAGATAAAAGGCGGGAGTGGGGGGGAAAAATCAGAGAAAGATAGACTCATCTCATGCTGTGCACACCAATATTTAATTTGCCCAATTTTCAGAATCTGAAATGTGGGCTATTTTCCTATGATTTAGATAATGGCACAAACAGTGTTTGCTAAAAGACATATTCACTTGGAAGTGTCCAATAGAGAATTTTCCTGCGTGATGGTTTCAATTCTGCCCTTAAATATTTATGATTCAGTAATAGAAATTGCTCAAATTTGTAAAAGCATGATGTGCTGCCTCAATTCAGGCAATTTCCCCCCCTTTTCATTTCTTTGGAGAGCATAAGAAAATAATGCTGTATTACCTTAAAAAGTAAAAATTACTTTCAGAGAACACTGAATTAGGCAGAACCAATTAAGAAAAGAAACAGGAAACAGAGCAAATGAAATTGGTGGTTTTTCAGTACCTCTCCATATGTTCCCTTTACCCTTCTATTTTGTGATTTTAAATTAAATGCTCGGAGAATTTTAGTTCTAAAGGATGGAAATTACTACTAATTTCATACGGCCCCTTCAGTTACGATATTTCTTTTCTTTTCTTTTCTTTTGGAAGACAAGGCTATTTGAGGGTCACATGGTACCACTGCAAATTTTAGACACTCTTTCTCATTACACTGCCATCTACTGAAATACTCTCACAATATAAATATTTCAACCTTTGATGTCTGTGATATTAACCACGTCTGATGCTTTTGTGCAGTGCACAGCCTGCACCACTATCTATAACTGCCCCGACACAAATATTGATTTGAGTATTTTTATATCCCTTTTCACTTACCTTTAAGTCTTCATTTGGTCAAAGAAATTAAAACTCATTCTTGAAAACCGTAGATTATTCTTCACATGTGCAGGCACGCACATACCACACCTGGCCTGAAGCTACTTTGTATATCATTGCCGGTTCATCTTATCTCCCCCTTCTCATCACAAAGCATTTCACAGTACTTTCATCTATTCCTCTACTCCCTGGTCCTACCAGTATGACCTGCCATTTTCCCGCCCATTTGTGGCAACTATACAGAAACGTTGCTTGAAATAATGGGGCCCCTAGAACTGTGCACTCCAGAGCAGCACATTTAAATCTCCTTGGCAGGGTCTGCTGAGGGCTGTTGCTTCTCTCCTCCACTTCCCACGGGTTCTCCCCGCTCGGTTTCTACGGGCTTGCAATGGTCGTCGGCCCTGGTTGTGTAACTCCTGATAATCAGCAGTGAAGTCTCCTAAGTCTCTGTCAGTCTTGTGAGCAGCTAGCCACAGCCTGTGTTCTCCGGCTACCCATGCCAGCGGTGCAGGGGCGTGTGACCCAAAGGTGTACCTGGCTTGAGATGCTGGCTTCCACCCTGATCTCATCTGGGATTTCCTCTCAAAGTGTCTCTGTGGTTGTTACTGGAAATGCAGCACAGTATTCGAGGCAGGCCTGGGTTCAGAGGCCAGACGGCTCTGCTGCATGTTGCTGCAGCCACATGACTCTCCTGCGACATGGCGGGGAGGACCAGGCTCCTCTGTGCACAGCTTACCCCAGCAGAGTGCCCATTGTCCTTGTTTATGTGTGAAATCCGATTCCCGAGGGAGATCAGGTCCTCCGGCTGACATTTCCAGGCTCCGGATGTGCAGGGTTCACTTCCTTGGCCTGCAGTTGGCTGGGGCTCCCTGGGTCTCCACTGCAGGGCGTTTCACAAGGCCAGGCATTGTGCTCCTTGTCCCCAGAAGTTTCCTGGCTCTATGGATGAATACTAGAGCCTCAGCCACCGGAGCTTGTTCCCTGAGCGCTCGGTGTTGGGTTGTCCCTTGGCCACCTTGGTGACAACCCCAAAGAGAAGGCATCATAGTTTTCAAAGAAAATACAAAACATCTCCCGTGGGTATTTCCTTTCTAAGATGCTCTGTCTTTCCTCTGCCATATTTTATGCAGCCTCTTCCTTTCGGAGCTTCTGGGCTCATGAAGCTGAAGCTGCTGGTGCTGAGGGTCCCGGGTTAGAGAGCTCTTCTTGCCTGCATCTTTGCCCACTCTCCCTCCCGGCTCTCTCTGTACAAGGCCCAGTCTCTTCAGAAGTAAAGGATCCTCAACAGTAAAACTTGATAGCTGTTTTTTTTTAAGTTTTCAAAATAATTTTGACTTTCAGATGATTGTAGGGACTCTTACAGAAGGAAAAGTCATCTCTTAGAATCCTACTCGCCCGAGAGAGCACAGCAATGTCAGAGATATGTGGCCCTGCTCAGTTCCTTTCTATTTCAGTGTATGCTGTGTGTGTGTGTGTGTGTGTGTGTGTGTGTGTGAGAGAGAGAGAGAGAGAGAGAGAGAGAGAGAGAGAGAGAACTGGATCCTACTGGGTATTTAGTTGTAGAATCTTGCTTCTGTATCTAGCAGTACAGTAAGTACGTCTTTGCAGGGCAGTGAATGTAGCTTGGTGTTGCTCTTCAGATGTTCGCACAGTATTCGGTGTTTGCATGTGGGGTACCCTTGTCACTTCTTCTTTGAGTCCCCTGTAGCTAGAGGTCAAGGACTCCCCCTCCCCCAGCTTGTTGCTAGGATAAAGTGGCTCAGAAAAACCATTCCGGCCTTTCAGTCTTTTGCTATGATTGTCAAACTGACTTCCAAAAGGACTGAGTATAAAATTCTACCAATGAGCGGGAGCGATGGAGGGAGAGGCAGAATTTCAAAAGTCTGACCAAAAAAAAAAAAAAATTTTTAACCAATGAGGAGATTAAAATCATACTATGGCTAAAACCTTTTAATTGATTGATCCTAAGGATGTTGAGCATTTTGCTCATTTGTGTTTTTTTCTTTTACTACAATTCATTATTGTTTTCTTACCATCATGTAAGAAATACTCATTACATCAGTTTTCTTCCGTTCTTGCTATTGGTCTTTCATTACTATGAAAAATTTCAAAGCATAGTGAAAGAACAAAATAATAAGTCTCCATCTCTCCATTTCCTTGATTGAATAATATCAACATTTGTCATGCAACTAATATATATACATATCTATATATATAATTTTTTTTTTTTTTGCCTGTGGTGCTGGGCATGGACCCCAGGCCATAAGACTGTTTTCCACAATACCATTTTATACCTTACAAGATTAACACCACCTTTAGCTTTAAACCATCGGGCAGTTTCCCTTTGGTCTGTGCCCACGAGGTGCCCAGCCTGACCAGGGAAACAGGAGGAGAAGGAAGCACTTCTGAGCTTGCGGGTCCCTCCAAAAAAGAAACAGAAGAAGAAACCACCCTGGTGCCTGTGGGGAGTGACCGACGGCATGACCTTGGTTCCCCTCTGCCCAGAGGCCCCGTTTGGAAAGCCCTGGATTTGCGGTGGCAGCCTCGATTTGTAGATAAATGTCCCAGCGGACGCTTGCCAGGGTATGAGATTAATTCAGGTTTGACTCGTTACGGAACCTCTTTCTTTGAAAATGTGGAGCCCAACATGATCGATGGCTGGGTTTCCAGGCCCAGCCACTGGGGTCGTCGGAGGTCTCTCTTAGGCTCCTGTTAAGTTTGAATAAGGAATTTTCTGTCTGGACAGCCAGGGTTATCTGCAGGGCAGGAGCTCACACTTGGGTCCTCTTTTCCCCAACATTCCCAGACCTGCCAGCCAGGGTTCTTTTTATTACAATAAATAAATAAATGAAATCATTCAGGAAGAGGCATATTGAAAAAGGGAAGGGCAGGGTCCATGAATACCATCAAAACTGGGTTTTCTTTCATTTTAGATCACCTTTCTAACTTCGAATACCATCGGCGATCTGCGGCGAAACATAGCTGTATAAAAAAGAAAGATTAAACACATAAACATATATAAAAAAAGAAAAAACATTCTAGGTTTTTTAACTAATACATTAGTTGAGTAATGTTTAAGAAAAATAAAATCAGCACTAAGAATGAAGAAAATTATATCAGCCATGAAAATTATGTTGAAAATGAAATATGAATTGAATATCCCTCATCCAAAAATCTGAAATTTGAAATGCTCCCAAGTCCAAAACTTTCCAAGCATTGACACAGTGCCCCAAGTGGAAAGTTTCACGTGGGGACTCACGTGACGGGTCTCAGTGAAACACGAGAGCACTAAAAAGTATTGTGTGCACTTACCTTCAAGTGTATGACATAGACATGAGTCAAACAAATGTCCTGCTCAGAATGGGCTTCTGTCCCCAGGACTCTCTTTATGTACACACAGATGTTCCAAAATAGCCTCCTGTCCCAAGGATTCAGATAAGGGATGGTCAGCCTGTAAATGTCATCTGATCATTTTATAAATGAAAAGCCAACAGTGTGACAAGGTTTTTGTCTTTCAATTGGGAGCCTGTTTCCAGGCTTGCTACTCCAGCTTCCTGGAGAGTTTCTTTTGGAAGTGTGGAGAAGAGAGTCCTAAACTAACCCAAGTACTTCCTCTGCTCATCTTCAGACAATCTCATCTTGCTCGCTTCATAAGTTTTAAGAAGTTTAAAAAAAAAAAAAAAAAGCAAACAACCGTTCTGTTCTTCAGCAAAGACTGTGATCTTTTGCTGTCAGTAAGCTCTAGTTTTTGTTCAAAGACAACATTTCCGGTTCTCATTTCCTTGAGCTTCAGATTGTAGACGTGGAGATGCGATATGGAGGGTACCTGTGTCATTTTTAATTTGGTCGCATCCATGTTCCCCACATTCAGAAAGTCTTGGAACTAGTGTGAGATTGATTCTTGAATAACTTTGATCTGTTGCCTGCTCCTTCTTGTGGCTTCTGGGAACATGGGAGATCACTGTCTCAACTACAGCCTCCCGCTCACTTCAGAATGTCAATGCAGGATGCTGCTCTTGGGGTGTGTCACAAGGTCTAAGTGACTCAGAGATGAGAGTGTCTGTGTGTGTGTGTGTGTGTGTGTGTTGCTGTTGTTGCTTTGCAGTGCTAAGGATTGAACTCAGGGCTTCACACATGATAGACAAGCACCCTACTGTTGGGCTCCCCCCAGTCCTTTTAAAATTTCATTTTGTGACAGGGTCTCACTAAATCGTCCAGGATGGCTTCCAACTTGTTATATCCTCCTGCCTCAGCCTACAGAGTGCCTGGGATTACAGGCGTGAGCATCACACCCAGCAAAGTGTTTTTAAAATACCAATTCAGTGTATGATATTTCAGTTCTTACAAAATAATAGGGTATGTCAATATCAAAGTCTAGTACCACAGTGTCTTTTGAGTTGCTAACTGGGGCTTAGTGGAGAGGAAGGAGGAGGCCCTATTCACAGGGGAGCACAGTCGGCCATCTGGCCGTGTGGCCCAGTGACCGAGGGCTGCTAGAGTCAGCAAACCTGAGCTCCCACCACGCTTTCCTCCAGGCTCTCAGACACATCCAAGTCAGAGAACTTGTTCTTAAATTTTCCTTGAAATAAAACAAACAAAAGGAAAATTAACCCAATTCTGTTGGACATATTTTATACCCAGCTCTTGGAAGGAATCTGGAAGCCCTTTCATATCATACGAACATAGGTAAACAGATGATCAAGTACTTTTACTCAAAAGTACACTTTCCCCCCACTCATTAAAGCCATCTGTGTGCAGATAGAAGTCAGGTGTCACGAAGGGAAAGTTTGTCTCTTATGTTTAATAAAGTTTTATTCCACCCTGATCTCCCCAGATCCTTGTGAGTTCGGAGTAATAACTCATTCTGGAGCAGTCTTTCTTGTTGAACTTTCTTGTCTCCTTGCCTTTCCCCAGTTCAGTGCTGAGAATTAGTATTGCTGTCCTTTAAAAGGAAAAAAAAAAATTCTTTTATGTTGCTCCATTAAAACTATGTGTCATCACTAAGCCTAATTTTATTTTCTAAACTTTCTCTTACACGCTGCCGCCCCCATCTTCTCGCTCTTTTTCTTTTTGTTTGGTTTTGGTTCTTGCCGTCAGAGTGAGAATTCCCGAAACGTTCTGATCTCAGTGGTGACGCCTGAGGAGGGTGGCCTTAAGGAGCCAGGCTCTCTGCTCTGCGTGAAGGGGAGCTCCCTGTTGGCCCTCCATGTTAAAGGTGGAAATATTTGTGCCACAGTCGGCACTTAGCAAAATGTATCACTATTTAGAGCCATAATCTTTTATGGACTGTTTTATTATTTATTGTAAATCTTTCTTTTTGCAGCCCTGAGCTGTTGACCCCACAGCCTGTACCATCTTAGGCCTGAAATTGTCCAGTCTCAATGACAGCATCGCCCCGTTGCATCTTGCCCTTTAGATTTTTTTTACAGAAAACAAGAACAACCACGGGGGGGGGGGATCACAGAATATCTGGCTCACTTTTATCCAGAAAAGAAACTCAAATAGATAGAAGTTTCGTAAGACATCTTTTAAGTAATGAAAGACAGGAAAAAGAAGCAGAGCACTTGGACTGGTCCAGTCCAAACCCACAACTCCCAGATACCACTACTGAATACTTGTAGAATATTTAAATGAATCTCAGTCCTCCAGGTCTGTGTCCCTGGCTACAAGGGAGTATGTCCTGGTAGATGGAGATTATTCAACAGAGTAAGTGACGATCCCCTCTCCCGAGAGTTTTTAGTTCCAGCGTTCTCTCCTACCACCTTTTACCAAAGATATTAACTAGAAATCAATTTCTTTTCTTTTTCACAGTTTTTACCCTTTTCTCACTTCCTTAGCTTACCTTCTCACAGACAAATGAAATGATAAAAGTTTGGGTAGGGAGAGTCAGAGGCCCAGGGCCACATGACAGTCCCACCTGGCCCCTTTTCTGGATTCATCTGTAACAGGTTCCCAGGTGAAGGCCTGGGCAGACGTGCCGAGTGTGCACGGCAAACTGCTTCATTTCCCTCTGGGGAAGATGCAGCTCTGGTTTATCCTGCATTAAGCACCTCCTGGAACTTCTGTCCCCGCCACCCTCTCCCAACAGTGACAGTCACTGAACGGCCTCAGCACAGCCTTCCGGGGTGCTGCGTGCGTCCACTGCCAAGCCAGGCGTCCTCTGAGAGCCAGTGTCTTCTCCACTGTCCACACCTGCGAGGCGCAGCAGAAGAAAAAGCATGCATGGGAGAGTGTCTCCATATTCTTCAACTTACCTTCTTAGTCCCAAGCTGCACTTCTCAGTGTCCTGTCCTCTCAGTACATGGTCAGAGTTAAGATGACCAATGGTACAGGAGAACTGATCCATTCAGCAAGCGCATGCTGCAGGGCAGGCTCCCAGTTCACTTATCCATCCCTTCGCCCTCCTGCAAAGCAGTGCTGGTCTGCACAGCTAAAAGGTTACTATAGTGCTGTGTCCACGGCCATAATGCCACCACGGACTTCATATTGGTGCTAAAGTGGCGGTTTATAAACACCTAATGGCCTCAATACCCTGCCTTTTTTAACCAGGGTTAAGAGAGTCCAGCTTGCCCTCAAAAGTAGTGGATACAGATCGTGGGGACTGTTCAAAATTGCAAACTGGCCAGGCCCATGGGTTGCAGAAGTTTTAGAAAATGGGGGCATATATTATTTTAGAGAGAACTAGTGACTAAAATTGTTTTCTCTTGCTCTGTTTCTCAACTGCAAATGACTGCCTTCAACTTCCTACCTAGGCTCCTACATCCCTCATCTCCTGCCTCTGTTCCTTTCTTTTGCTTTATACATTCCAAGAAGGATCCACAGATCCATAATGTCCAGAATTCCCTCGGTATTAAGAGACCACACAAGATCTCTTGGCCAGGAAAGCCAACCTACCCTGATGCAAACCCTGGCTTAGCTCAGGGGCAACAGCAACTACGGAACTTCTCTGTGCCTAAGTCTCTTCATCAGTAAAATAGGGGTGATAACAGTGGTAGTTACCACTCCCCCCATTGGGTTCTTGTGAGGATTAATTTAAGTTCAACACACACAACACTTTAAAACAATGCTTCATAATTAGTGTTAGTTGCTACTGTTGATTGAGCGTGTGCTATTGTACTAAGACCTATAACACTCAAGACCTCATTGAATGCTCACAGTGCCCCTATAATTTCTGAACCTCTTTTTCCAATGATGAAACTGACGCTGGCAAGGTTATTGACTTGAGAAAGTTCACTTAGCTAAGTGGCCAGTAAGGACCTCAGACTCAGTCAAATCCTTCTGATTCAAAACTGCTAGCCCAGTGCGCTCCTCACCTCCCTGTACAAATGCAGAGCATGCCCATGGCATGTTGGACCTAACACTGATGCTCTGTTAACCTGTTATATAAGACCTTATGCTGCCTTGATTTCTAGAAGCTTCTTCATTCTCAGCTCCCATAAAGGAGTGCTGCTGCGTCTGTGCATTTGTGCATTTGGAAGCCTCCCTCCTGCAGGAGAAGAATTCTTTGCCATACAGGGTGAAGTGGCCTCCAGGGTAGAAAATTATTTGAAAGTTGCTTCGCTCAGTCACTGTCTCCCTTCCAATTCACTTTCTTCCAAGTAGCTCAGCAGTAACAGGGTTGGGTCCTCACGTGGATGTCAATCCACCCTATGGAAGATGCAGGGCTCACCTGTGGCCACGGCGTAGCAAAACCCAGAAAGCTGTCCCCTGCGCGTAGCATGGCAGCCTCTTCCCCTCTTTCTAGGCTTGGTTTTCAACGTGCCCGACATCTTTACCTGCCTTCTCTTCTAAGCTCTTCCCTCTTCTGCAGGGGCCACTGCTGGCTTGCAGCCATGGCCACCAGCATCACCATGTTCCCTGTGGACTGCTGCTCTGTCTTCTGCAAGTCCCCCAGTCCTCGCTGCCACACAGAGCATCCTGAAGCCAGAGTCCTTACTTGAGATGCTGCAGTTCTTGCTCTACTGTTGGGACAAAGCCACAGTCCCTGCCCTGGGGTCCAGCCTCAGCTCCTCACTGGGCTTTCTTCCCCCGCCCCCGTGCAGACTGGCTGTCATTTCAGCGGTGCCCGAGCATGTTCCCCAGCTCCTTGGAAGCCCAGCAGCCTTATTCTCTATTTTTCTCAGTGGGCTCCTGCAGAAAGGCCCTTGCTGGCCTCCCCGGCCGGGCCAGCCCTATAGTGCACTGTGCCCTCTCCTGCACAGCTGAGGCCACCTGTGCACATCCCATTTATGGATGGGGTTGGTCTTCCAGCTCCCGGAGACCCCCAGCCATAGCCAGCTGCTGACCCTTCTGTTCCCAGGGCCTGGCATGTCATAGGCACTCCCTGAGCAGTTACTGTAAAACCGAGGGCAGCCACTGTAACAACTGTAGTCATTACTGTAAAAATGAAGCTGGTGCCAGTTTTTCAGTGGCACTGCTATTTCTAGGCACCCTTTTTGGAGATGGCTCTTGGCCCTCTTGGTGTTCCCAAAGGGGAGTCAGCATTTCAGAACTACAGGTCCATGAGCTCCCCTGAACCTGCAGACTCCAGGCACTTTCTACAGCCAGAGTCACTATCGTGCAAAAGGCTGTGGCCTGACCTTCTCCCTGTGCCCCTGCAGTGTTTCCCATGTGGACTGGAAACTGAGACACCAAGGTGTCACTGTCACCTAGTGTATGAGCTTCAGAGCAAATCATGTTGGAATTGAGCAGGGTTGCACTAGGTTCAACTGGCAATCTTCCGTTCCCCTTAGAAGGTCTTGATCCTTAGCAAGATTTTTAATGGAAGGGTTGAAAATTAGCCGAATCCCCCAGCACCTAACCAACTCTTCAAAATCAGAGTGGCCTTTCCTCCATTAATTTTGTAATGGCTTTAATACAAAGGGAACTTTACCCTTTTACTTAACTTCTGTGGAAAAGTTGATTCATTTATGCTCCCCTTTGGGCTATAGAGAGAACCAAGTTAAAACAATATAGTCCCCATTTATTGAGCACTCACTGTTTGCCAGACACTATGCAAAGTACATTCCAGGTACCCTCCCTAATCCTCCAGTTCCTATGTGAGATGCCCATACATTATCATTCCATTTTGTAGACAAGATGAAGGCTCAGAGAAGTTAAGTAATTTGTCAAATGTCACACAGCTCCTAAGTGCATGCCTACTCTCCAGTGCATGCACTTAGCCACCATGGTTTGCTGCTTCATCTTTCAAAGTGTTTCTATAGCTTGTAATCTACAAGGTATTTGGTATAAAATTACAAATCTACCCTTTCCCTTCTCCCCACCCCTAGCCTATAGCCAGTTTTTGTCATTCACTTGTTTGTTTTTGTGGCACAAGGGATTGAACTCAAGTGCACTGTACCATTGAACCACATCCCCAGCTTTTTTTTTTTTTTTTTTTTTTTTTGAGACAGGGTCTCATAAGTTTCCCAGAAAGGTTGCCATCCTCCTGCCTCAGCTTTCTGAGTAGCTGGGATTACAGGTGTGCACCACTATGCCCCACTAGCCAGTTCAGTTTTTTAGTCTATTTAAAGTTTCATGTTTATGATGTAAATCAAAAACATGCCATAGGCACAATTGCATTGAATCTAGCCTAACAGTCACGTGAAAACTCTATTATCTATCAATGTATATTTTACTTTAAAAAAAAGCCTTTCAATTTCATCTTAATAATCCCCTTTTAATATTCAATAATAGTGATCACAGCCTCGTGCCACGTTTTGAAAAGCCCTAGGCGTGTGCTCTCTGGTGTCGGTTTCTTCCTCCAAGTTGCGGTTTGTAGGGGGCGGATCCCTTAATGGGGCGTTTCCCCGCCTACTGGGAAGGTTCAGCCAATCAGAGGCCCTGTGGGCCTTGGGGGTGGGGCTTGAGAAGGAGCCGAGGGCTTCCCCTCCGTGGCTCCAGTTCTGGCTCCGCCTTCCCCTGAGCAGGCGCCTCCCGCCTGCCTCTGCCATTCGCCAGGTGACCCCGGTCCCGTCCCTGGGTTGGGTTACTGCCCCATGGACCTTCCACCGCCTGGACACCTGGTTCTCGGGTTCAGTTTTCTCGGGTGTACCTAGGGCTCCCCGTTTTCCAGGTTGACGCTGATGGATGCTGCCGTATGCTGACTTGGGATTGCCATACTTTTTTTTTTTAACTGTTTATGTTAGAGGGATGGAAGGTGGACCCCATGACTGGGTTAGAACCCCTTCATTAACAGCATCCAAACCCTTGCCTTCCCTGTGGCTGAGGTACGAGGGGAAAGCCCTGGCTGGAGTCTGGTGGTCCTGCTTCTGAGTCCACCTGGTGCAGTAGGGGCTCAGGGTTGCTCCGCTGCTCTCAGGTTTCACTCCTGCAGCCTAAACCCAATTCCTGGTTATGGTTGCAGTTGCAGTTTCTGTGGCGACCAGAGTCCCTCAAGGTCAGATGACAGATTTTGGGTGAACCAGGCCTGGCAATTCCATCTCCACAATGGAGAAAATAGAAAGAAAGAAAAGAAGAAAAAAAAAAAAACAGATAAGGCCTTTCTGATTCTGACCCAGGCAGTTGGTCTTTATTTGGGCAAACCATACTGAGAAAGCATTGAGCAAGAGTAAAATGACCACTTGGTTGCTCCCTCAATGAGTTCAACAGTGTTTCAAAGGTGATGATTAATCTGTGCATCCTAAATATAAAGCCAATAGGCAGAATGGACAGATGGCACTTGTCTCTTGTCTTAAATACAGTATCATCATCTTTGAACATTATTTAAAGCAACACCTTGTGCAGTATTTTTTTTTTTTGTGTGTGTGTGTGTGTGTGTGTGTGTGTGTGTGTGTGTATTTGGGTCCAGATGCTCTGGGTGTCTTAAATAACTTTAATTTACTGAAATAACCTTAATTTACTAAACCTCACTCCTCCTCCCCCACCCCCAGCCCTTTCTTTTCAGAAGACACATTTAGACAATCACCATTCACCTCCAATTCAAAAGATCTGCTGCCCAGTGAGTCTGTGCTTCACGGAAGAATATCCGCTCCAGGTATGGAACCAGAATTGACTTTGTTCTTCTATTGGTGGCTTAAGAACAGCTTTTCTGAAATGTGTGGATTTTCAGATATTTGAGCTAATGTGTTCTAGTTGTTTCCATGAAGGGAAGTTTTTGAAAAGAACATGAAACACCATTTAAACAGCCACAAATATTTATTAAAACAAGATGTGGACGGTGATGACCTCTTCATCTTTTCTTTAAGAGGTGATTGTTCTTACTTGTTGGTATTTTGTCCATACAGTGAATTTCTTTTTCTTTAAAATAGTAAAGTATAAACTGAAAATAATTTGTCTTACATGCTGTCAGGATGTCGGGCAAGCAGCAAGATAGGGAAGGACTGTGGTAAGAACATTAGTCCCCACTCTGGCTAGTCGTGACTCTGGCAGGGTGTGGGTTGCTACTGAGACCACTTTGGTTCCCATAGAAGCAACATAGCTGATCAAGAAAATCTTCACCACCCAGATTGCATCTCTCTTCCAAGACATGTATCTACATGTATCCATCCAAAGCTCTTGTTTGCTTTTTCAGCCATCCGTATGCATTTCTTACCCATTCTTCCTCTTTCATTTCTCCTTTCCAGAGTTTAAAAAAAAAAAAAAAAAGTGGCACTGTCCTTTTATCTGCAGCATGGCCACCCCTTAGGGCTCATGTGTGAGCTCTCGGGGTTATTATGAAATGAGAACATGGGAGACCATTCACTGGAGTCCACAACCCCTCCCCACTTCTCACCCCAGTCTCATCACCAGCCTAGCAGCCAGGAACTTCTCAGCTGTCACTCCATCCAGCTGCTGACAGAATCTCAGAAGCACTGGCGAAGGGCGGAAGAGGATCCTTGTCCAGGAGAACAGAGTGGGAGACCAACCATATGTGGGTTAGGAAGAGCTCACCATGGGGTTGTTGGCTCCAGTAATCCCACAAGATAGAATCCAGGTGTTTTCCATCTCCCCAAGGAGGCTCATATCATAGGGCACTGGAGGATTGATGAATATTTGCGGTGTGCAGAGTCAGGTAACTTATATCTTCTAAAATATAGGCTTGGGGTACCATAGGTCAGTGGAAATGTTTGGACACACATTAAGGTGTTGTCATGGGGGATCCATCTCTTCTCATCTGCATGCATCTAGCCAGGTCCAGGTACCTACATGTTTTTTAGGCCTGACAGGCACAACTTTTCAATTCAACCCCCAGAGATAACATGCTTACACGAGAGCACATTACATAATAATAGCTAGTTCCAAAGGTGGAAAGAAATTCCACTTAGTTTATGTCTTCCTTCGCAAACAGGGCTCTTAGAACTACTGTTACTTCCCACAGTGTCATTTGGAATAGCCATTTCCCTGGTCCCAAAATTATTGCCCCGCTGTTAAGTTGATGGATTGTGACTTTCTAATGTCAAAATAACTGCCTAGGAATTGCCTGTTAGAGTGCTATGACCCATTCGGCCTGCATCCCATGATGTATGTACGAGCCCGAGCCCTGCGTTGCTTGCGTAGTGTTTGGCTTGGCTGTGTTTAAGAAGGGCTTATTGGTCAAGTTCAGAAGAGTGATACTAGTATATGTTTAACTGTGTGTAGAGGGTTTTTTTTTCTTTTTTTTTCTTTTTCCTGTGGAGCACTTTATAGACTTAGGTTACACATTAGATAAACTCACACTTAAGTGTTTAACTCTTATTTGGCTGGGGGTGGGAAGGGAGTAGGTCAGCCTAACTGGGATTTTTTAAAAATGTATATCCACCCTACTAAGGATAATCCATCCTTCTCGAGCAAAGCCTTCTTTAGGCAGAAGACAACCAAAATGATTACTACACATCTACATTTTGCTAAAATAAGCAACTCAATGGGGACTTTTGTTTCCTAATAGCAAGGTGAAAATGCTTTAGAAATAGAGCTGGAATTGGAAAATTTGTAAATGCTAGGGCAGCCTTATGATCATGAAATTCTCATAATCTGAACACAGTCTGGTAAGGAAAGCCTCAGTAATTTGGTCTAACTGTGGAGAAGACCAATGTGAACTAACCAAAATCTGCAATATGGAGACTTTTAAAGAAAAACATATTATTTAAAGTCTGGACAGTGCAAATGGCCATGGTAAACCTACTACAGCTCCTTAATCCTGTAACACAATTCTGAAGTGAAAAAAATAAAAAAAGCTTTTTGAATAAACTATTCTGTGACCAAACAGAATGGAAAGCTATTTATATATTACAACAAGGGAGAAATTCATATGTTTTGTTGGAGAAATATCAACATCCTTGATGAATGCTGCTCCAGGGCTGTTTGGATGCTACCTAAAATACGTTGGATGTACTGTATCATCATCCTGAAATCAGAGAAACTGTGAATCCCGAAATACATCTGGCCCTAAGGGGTCTCAGGTAGATATTGTGGACCTACATTTATCCAGTACTCTGCTAAATCCAATGCTGGGAAAAGGGAACTTGAAGCTACAGAGTTGAGAATCTCAAAGTCCTGGGGTAAAAGAGTCAGGAATATTTACAGAAAAATTTGGAAGACCATTGGAGATGGCTGAATGTTGGAGGGTGTGGTAAGAGGGCCCCAGTGAGAGTCTTCTAGTTCTGGGGTAGCATCATCAGTGAGGGCTGGGCTACAGAGGAGGAGGAGGGGGACAGGAAGTGGACAGGCCAAGTCAACTGGCTGAGGAGACTGCTCAGCTTTTCCGTAAGAGGGGTGAACCAGGGCATGGCAGTAGCTGTGCAGAAATGAAGAAGCCGGAAAGGAGGTAGATAATTTGTTGTTAGTATATAAATGAAAGCCATGGGAT
Source organism: Ictidomys tridecemlineatus (assembly GCF_052094955.1). Classification (NCBI taxonomy): domain Eukaryota; kingdom Metazoa; phylum Chordata; class Mammalia; order Rodentia; family Sciuridae; genus Ictidomys; species Ictidomys tridecemlineatus. The sequence continues at coordinate 128,611,311 of NC_135485.1, forward strand.
CCTTAGAAATCTTCTCCCAGCTAGTTTAAACATTGCCATTAAAATATTATTTCTACTCTTTATTTACTTAGCAAACCTCTTCTTTCTACAGAAAATACAAAGATAAATGTCAGCCCAGAGAATGATCTTAGGTTCCCAATTGGTAGAGACCATAAGTAATGAGGCTTACTGTGCCTGTGCCAGGCTAAGAAATCCCCTAGAAATCCCCCAGCAAATGCTGCAAACACTTGGATAGCGGTATATACTGCTGTAGTCTGGATTTGAAATGTACCCTCCTTCCCCAGAGGCTCATGTGTTCAAGGCTTGGTCCTCAGCATGGCACTGTTGTGTGTGGGGGGGGGGGGGGCTTTAAGAGGTGGGGCCTAGTGGAAGGAAGTTAGATCATTGGGAACTTGCTCTTAAAGAGAATATTGGGACCCTTCTCTCTGTCTCTCTCTCTCTCTCTCTCTCCCCACCTCCCTCTCTCCCTCACGCTCTCTACTTCCTGGCAACCATGAGGTGAACAGGCCCTTCTGCCATATGTACTATACTGTCTCAGGCCCAAAGCAACCGGGCCCAGTGACATGGACCGAAGCCTCTGAAACTGTGAGCTTTTCCTAGCAATGGAAGGCTGACTAACCTGCTCATGGGATGAAATTCTCTTCCAGGTACCTTCCAAGTAAAGCCAGGGGCAGGCAGGCAGGGGAGGTACCAAAGGGGGGAGAATCAGTTCAGGTGGAAGAAGTCTGAGCCTGAGGGGTCCCTGGTGGAGTCAGGTTTTGGGACCGGGTTTCAGCCTGATGGAGAAAGAGGGATGCAGCCAGAGGAAGAGCAGAGTAGGATAAGGGTGGTAGAACCGTGCGCTGTGAAGAAATCCAGAATAGCACAGTTAACTAGGCTTTTGCCTTTGGCAGATGGTATCCGAAACTCACAGCTGCCACCGAAGCTGAGAAACAGAATAAACAGAGAGCCTCACGGTGTCCTGGCCACGGTTGCTGCCAGTATTTCTAGACTGACTTTCCTAAGAGCCACAGAATGGTCAGGAGCCCAGACCTCACATGGTCACTTGTCTTAGCGGTGATATCAGGAGTCCGAGTGTGTGTGTGTGTGTGTGTGTGTGTGTGTGTGTGTGTGTGTGTGTTTTGCTGGGGATGGAACTCAGGGCCTCAAACATCCTAGGCAAGCGCTCTACCACTGAGCTACACGACCAACCCCAAAATCCTTATTAAACTGACAAGGTAACAACCACTGTCCCCTCCTGCTAGAGAGATAAGGGGACAAAACACCCTTCATGCCATGAATGGATTACTGAGTGCACCCTGGGCGGTGGTGTTGCTGGTGGCAATTTTGCAAAGGAAATAAGAGCTTTCCTGTTGTCAGTGAGAGAAATTACCGACCGTGTATAATTTAATGTACTTTGTTTAATTTATAGTGGTCTCACTTGTACAAGATTTACCTTAATAGAAGAAAGCTTCTGAAGTCAGGTGTTTTTCAGGGCACCTGGGGCTGTCCTGTATTAAAAATAGACCCATTAGAGTTGCCTCTGCAGCTATGTATACTTTGCCATTACCTTTGAATAAAGAAAGGTTATTAAGGTAACCATGTAAGAGCACGTTTCCTTACAGCTTCTTGAAGCTTCAGTTCTGCATTATTATGATTTTGAAGTCACAGTATGTTTGCTCTGTATTAATCCAAAAAAACAAAAATACAACCAGAGTGGGTGTGAAGGGAAAAGTGGGTCTCCATGGGATTCTTTCACAGTGTTGGGAGCCGCTGGTGCTTCTGTTTGTTATTTCAGATGGAGCCTGAAGTTTAGATGATGGGAAACAAATCAGCAATTATATTTGTAAATCCATACCCCCATTCTTTTCTAACTTGCCTTAAAAAAATCTTTTTGTTATTATTTATATCCTACTACTAATAATAAAAACATTAGCACCCCTTCAAAAACAAGCTTATTTGGGTAGGCAGTGGAGAAACAGGGTTCCTTTCAGGATTAGGTGTGCCATATCGGGATTTGATGTTAAATCAAAAAACGAGTTTAGAATTGTCTGCCTTGTTCCCAGGCTGATTCATGATCCATTTTCCTCTCTCTGCCCTGCCCAGCGATCTAATCCAAGTAGCACCATGTCATATACTTTTCTGAAATCTAAATAAATGATGCTTTGCATTCCAGTACCACCTGCAAGACCCCTCAGCCTGCTGTGGCCACATAGAAAAGACCATTTTAAGACAGTTGGCTTGAAAGATAAGTCTTAATGTGCGTGTGTCACTTTCCTGCATATTGAGACTTCCCAGCACCAAGAGACAGAGACAGACACAGAGATACAAAGCCATCCCAGATTTCAGCACAGTGTTCTCTTCAATCCTTTCTCAAATACAGCAGATTCTTTTTAAATTCAGACTGAGTCGTAGGTAAACAATAGAACATCGGGTGCTGGTGTGTATCTTTTCACTCCCAGGCCTTTTGGACGACACAGATCCATTCTGTGTCGGTCACCAAGGATCTACTGAGTTGTCAGGCTCAGGACCCTGTTATCGCATTTACTTCTGGAAGCAACTCAAGGAGACATGGGAATTATCCAGTTTACAGATGACTAAATGGAGACTCGGATGATTTAATAACTTGTTCCAAGTCATCGAGTTGGCAAGTGGCAGCGCAGGAATTCAAGCCCAGGAGTGCACAGTGCATTTTCTCTCTCCCTCTGCCCCACTGTGCCGCCTACTAAGCCAGATGATGTGTCACCAGCCAGTGAACAGAAGGGCACCCGCCCTGGCATTTACCCACATGCATCCACAGCACCTGGCATTTTAATGACTAGGGATGGCCTGCCTTCCTTAAGTTAGGAAGAGAAAGTAGTCTTTAAGTAAGGTATTTGGAAGAATTTACATGATAAGTATTTACTGTTTCTTACTATAGTCTGATTCCATTTCTGTCTTTTCTCTCTTCCTTTAATGCCTTGTAATGTCATAATTGCTTGAAATATTTCTCTCACTTTGAACTTTAGTAGATTTTTTTTTTCTGTGATGGGGCTTGAACCCAGTGGCACTTTATCACTAAGTTACATCCCCAGCCCTTTTTCTTTTTTTATGTAGAGACAGGGTTTCACAAAGTTGCTCAGGCTGGCCTCAAGTTAATGATCCTCCTACCTCGGCCTCCTGAGTTGATGGGATTACAGGTGTGTGCCTGCCATGTACCTGGCAAGACCTCCAAAGATTTTAATGCTTCACCTGATTCTTAAAAATGGATTTTACAAAGTTGCATTATAATATCTGGTTAAATAAATAAAATGCAACATGCTGAACTCATTGGTGATTTTGGTCATCAATGCAGAAGAGAAAGTTCTAGACTGGGATTTGGAGAACGTGGGTTTAGTCCTAACCCACTTTCCAGTAGAAGGGGATTAGGCCTCCAAACTCCTTCCACATCCCCTCTATTTCAAGAGCCCTGCCATCTGCCATGGCAGGATAACTTCATCTCCACTTTCCTTTTGGTCTTTTTAGGGCCCTGTTTGCGATAGGGGAAAATCAGAGTCTAATTTAGGAGATTCACTCCTAACCTGCCTGCTGCTGCCTGCTCTGAGAGCTAGGGAAAGGACAAGTCCCCCTAAGTCTTCCCCCAGAGACACAGTGTTGGGCAGGGGTAGTGGCTGTGAGCAGCACAGGCGTGGCTTCTAGGTAGCCACATGTTCCGTTTCTTTTTCTGGCTGCCGACGACTCGTATAGATAATTTTTTTGGAGATTCATTGAGCAGAGTACTTAATGACACTATTTCTGCATTTGTCAAGGCCACTTGGCTTATTTACAAATAAGTGTGCTTGATGGCCTAGTGCTTACCTCCTGTCCATGATAGGGGTGCAGAGCTTCCGACCACAGATTTCAGTTATACAACCTGCAGTTTGCAGGAGAATTTCTATTTGAATCACAGGCGGGTGGCCCTGAACTGAGGACACCCAGGTGGGTATATCCACTTTCTGTTGTGTTTCAAATCTGAAAACTCTTCCACACTGCTTCTAGCCTTCCTTAAGATATAGTCTGTGCAGTTGTTGGCTAGAGAGAACGTTTTACAGTTATAGCTTTTCCTGATGCATGTAATGTTATTTGGGGTTAAAAATTGTGTGTTCCAAGTAGCTTCATCTGTGCCTCACCAAAGGGCTTTGTCTTAGTGTAGATGTTTTCCAAAGTAAAGTAGTTGACTTCACTGAGCTCTGTTTGTAGAGAAAGGTCTTTCAAAAGGCACTGTCACCTTTGTGTCTGAGTTAGCCCTTCTCAAACCTTTAACTAATTAAAGTAGTTAAATTGTTGGTCTGTACCCATTCTTGTAAAAGCTGGTAACCTTTACAAAAGAGAAATTGGTATCCAGTTTAGATGCCTCACCTGGGGTGTCTAGAAAAATCCAAAAAGATAGAGGGGGAAGAAGAAGTGATTGTTTGGGAGGCCCTTTGACCCCTGCCCACCAGGCACATGAGTTGAGTCACTTGATATCAAAGACAGGCATCAACGCTCTTGTATAGGTACTTGGTAGGAAATGGTCCAAAAGCCCTTTTAAAAATCCAGTTTGAGGACTATATTTCCTAAGCCAGGTGACCCCCAGGGCCGTGGCCACCTTGGCTTGATCTCATATCTTCCTCTGAACGAGCAAATACATAGATGCTCACATAATATATTCCAAATGCTGTTTATCGGGCGTCAGCAGTGCCTATGGTTGTGTTTTTACTTTTGCAAGAATATTTAGACACCTTGAGAATGAGTCGTGCTGTAAGAGGCCAAATTCCTGTGTATGTGTAACGGATGATGGAGAGTATTTGTTTGAAAATTGCAACGGACTGACCCCGGCTTCAGTTTGGGACTGGCTTAATTCAATCCACCAGGCCTTTTCTCTACATGCACTCTGTTCTTCCGTTCCTTTGCTATCAAAAATACATATTCTCATTCCATGCAATTTCTTCCTTGTGTCGTTTCTTCTCAGGGCAGCGACCGCCCTCTGGTAACCAGGGTAGAGGGGGGAAAAAAACCCAGAAAGGTCATTCCATTCACAAACTGGTCTATCTGTTTTCATTCCGACGAATCCATTCTGTATTCCCATCTGTAGGCCAGACGGGTGCCCCTCTGTGAGAAAGAAAGATGCCCCCCACATCCCACCACGGCCCTTTTTGGATAGAGAGCTAATGAAATGACGGTCCTCGTTCCCCCTCATTTAGTGAGTGGCCCTTAGCAGTACTTAGCTTTTCTGAGTCGATCATTCAGAAATCAAAGACCTTGACCAGAAGAGCCAGAGGGTGGTCCTTCTTTGTACTTGTGCCATATTGGGTTCCACCGCCGTCCCCGGGTGTTCTGCTGAGACCCCCCACACAGAGGTCCCTGGAGCTCCTTTGAAGTCAGCAGGTCCCCCGCCGAACTCACCATTTCTCCCACCTGTCACCCTCCACAGACCTCCTCCCCAGAAGGAACTCAGGAACGAATGCAGACCTTCCCCTTCCGTTTTCCTCAGTCGATAACGTCATCGTTACCCACCACAGGGCAACCCTAAGTCCAGACTCCATTTGTCTGGGTTCCCCCAGACGCAGACTGTGAGAAGTGCAGTTAGGTTTCTTAGGAAGTGAGACCAGGAAGCACAGATAGGCCTCGGGACACGAGCCAGGGAAACAAGACGGTCCATCAAGTGGACATTAGGCGACAGGTTACCAGCATGACGACTGGAGGTGTATTTCCTAGTGCTGTTGTTTGGATCTTGAATGTTCCCAAAAGCCCATGAATGAAGGCTCGGTCACCAGCCTGTGGGGCTGTTAGGAGGTGAACCTTTATGAGGTGAGGCCTGGTGGGAGAAATTTAGGTCATTAGGGACAGGCCCTGTGTTTCTCCCTTTGCTTCCGGCCACCATGATGTCAGTGGCTTCCTCTGCCACTCACTCCCACCATGGAGTACTGCCTGAGCACAGGTCCAGAGGCAGCGGGGCCAAGTGACCGTGAACTGAAACCTCCTGAAGCATGAACTGAAATAAACCTTTTCTCCTTGTAAGTTGATTTTCTCTAGTATTTTGTCATAGTGACAGAAAGCTGACGAGGGAACTGTGGGTAGGGTAGGAATGTAGGATACGCACTTGGGAGTTTCCTACCTGACAGATGAGAGGGCTGGGATATTTATACAGTCACTGGTTAAAGCTACTCCCAAGAGAGTGAATTCCCCCACGGCCTGCTCTGCCACACAGGCTAAGTCTTCAGTAGCCCTTGGAAAATCTATGTAGGTGCCAGGAGTGGGAAGTGAGGTATGGAAGCACGAAGGCAAGGAAGTAACTAGAGAGGGGTGTCAGGGCTATTGTGCCACCGTCTTTTGTCATTGCCTCTTCTTTGCCCTCCACTTCCATGTGTCTCCTAGATCTTTCTGAGTGTGTTCTTTTCATCCAGTCCCACTGCCAACACTTTTATTCAAGTCTCCATCGCTGGTTCTCACTGTAACAACCGCCCCTGGCTGTTCTCCCTGCCCCAGTGTCAACCCCTCTGATCCCTTCTCTCCATCCTGCACCAGACTCTCCTTTCCAGAAGCAGGTCTCATGGTGTCATCCCTGGGGCCTTCTCTTGTCTCCACGATAAGCTCTGGTCTTTGCATGCACGTGCACCTTGTCCCCAAACGCAACTTTTTTTTTTTTTTTAACTCAGTAGTCTCTGCTTTCTTTGGAAGCCATTTTCTAGAATCCCAGAACTGTAGCAGGTGGCACTTCCTCTGTGTCCTTAGGTATTTGCAGTTTCTTGTTTTCTCCTCAGCCTGCTGGCTTAGGTACAAGCTTTTTGTTGAGCATAAACTTTCTTGTTGGCCATTATCTCAGAAGCTTGCCCCCCAAATAGTTGCTCAACAAATCTCGGGTGAAAGGAAGTATGTTGTTGAAAGACCGTGTTGTTTGTAGAACTGTAATCTTCTTAAATGTTTTAAAGAGATTTCGTGAGACTTCGATTATAACACACATCTGTCTCTTGCTGCAAACCAAAAGGGATCCCTTTACAGATACAGCTGGTCCCTCTAACCAGTGGGCATGTTCCCACCTTCACCAAGTGAACCCCCTGACCATAAAATGTTCTACTGTGGCAGGAGAGAGACTGCAGGCTGCCGTGTGTCCACTTTTTCAACTTAGATCCAGCACTATTCTGCCAACCCCCAAAGGGGCAGCAGCGATGAGGTACAAGAAGACTTCAGGGGTGTGATGTGAAACCAAGGCACCAACCTGCGGTCCCAGCCACGTGGGAGGCTGAGGCAGGAGGATCACGTGAGCGTAGGAATTCAGAGCCAGCCTGGGCAACAAAGAGAGACCCTGTCTCAAAACAAAACAAAGCAAAATTTAATGTGAAAACCCAATGCTGATGAAAATCTAGCACTGATTTTGAGGTGATCAGGTAGTAATAAATTTCCAGTCATAAAATTCCCTGTCATTGAGTTATATGTTGAAGTTTGGGATTAATTAGAATTATCATTTTTTAATTTTTTTTAATTGTTGACAGATCTTTATTTTATTTATTTGTTTATATGTGGTGCTGAGGATCGAACCCAGTGCGTCACATATGCCAGGCAAGTGTGCTACCAATGAGCCCCAGCCCAAGACCCAAATTAGAATTATATCATGTAGAATTTTTTTTTCCGTCTTTGATCTAACAAGTGTTTTTCAAGAACACTGTTATTAAAGGAGTGGGTTTATGGGCTGGGGATGTGGCTCAAGCGGTAGCGCGCTCGCCTGGCATGCGTGCGGCCCGGGTTCGATCCTCAGCACCACATACAAACAAAGATGTTGTGTCCGCCGAGAACTAAAAAATAAATATTAAGAATTCTCTCTCTCTCTCTCTCTCTCTCTCTCTCTCTCTCTCTCTCTCTCTCTCTCTCTCTCTCCCCTCTCTCACTCTCTCTTTAAAAAAAAAAAAAAAAAGGAGTGGGTTTTTTTTTTGAGGTACTTGGAACTGACCTAGAGACTGTCGAGCTCTGAAGTACATCTGCAGCCCTTTGTATTTTTTTATTTTGAGCCAGGGTCTTGCTAAGTTACCCAGGTTGGCCTTGAACTTGTGATCCTCCTGCCTCAGTCAACCCAGCAGCTGGGATCACGAGTGTGTACCACCACGCCCAGAAAAATAAGCTTCTGTTTTTAATGGAAGTTATGTAATTGAAGGACAGTTTTATATTTTGACCAAATACTTGAGCCGTTCACATAGGAGTCTCCCCATCGACGTAGTGGAAACCACGTGAGAGAGATCTGAATGTCTGGGATGCGGCAGCCACCCAGGAGATGGGAATATGGGTTTTGTTTTTTTTTTTCCTCTCAAGTTATTAAAGAAAAAGGATGCATGACACTTTCCTCTTGCTTGGGAAATACATCCCGCATGTTGTGTTCTGGCACTTTCCCAGTTGTCTCTGACACACGAAGAGAGAAACAGTGTTCTCCAGCCGCTAGGCTGCCCGCCTCCCTAGTCTGGAAATGAGTGCAGAGGGGGCTAGGGAGGCCAGGGCCACCCGCACAGCCCCTCCTGCCCGAGGCTGCCTACCCTCAAATGCCTCTGCATCCTACCCTATCCCAATCTTCTCCTCCCTGTAAGCCATTTGGGGCTTCCATAAGGGAAGAATTGTGTTAAATAGTCTTAACTTATGTTAAATCCTGAGCGGAATGCATTCTCTAAGTTAACAGAGCAGTAAACGCTCTGTGTGACTTTGAAACTGGTCGATGTGCCATGCTGTTAGTTCAACCTGTAAATTGACTTGAGCAATTACTTCTAAAGTAGGTGCTTTGCAGCATAAAGATCTGAAGACAAACTGAATAAGTGGGTAGGGGACTGGTGAAATAAAGCATGCAGCATGGCATGGGAAAGCCCATAGCCATTGAAAAAGGAAGGAAGAGGATAGGTAAGAACTCATTTGAAAAGATGTCCAAGACATAGGAAAAACTGGCTGCAGACAATAGGAGTGTGACAGGATGACGTGATCCCATTGTATTTAAGGAGGCAGTACCTTTTATGCACACGCAACGTGCTCGTACATGCACAGATCATCTCTTGACCTGACGGTGAGCTCCACTGAAGAACAGAAGGCAGAAGGGTGTAAATGAGAGATGTCCTTCTGTTTTCAGTTTATGCTTTTCTGTTTAATTCACATTACTTTTGTAATTTTTAAAGGTTAAGAAGAGTAAAATGGAAAACCCTCGTGTTCAACTCTTTTTTTTTTTATTTTGAGAATATTTCTGGCATTTAGAGAGATAATTTGGAGCCAATCTCTAAAATGAACTACTCAAAAATACAGAGAAGGCAGTAATTCTCAGCTTTTTTTCCTTCAGTGAGCTCCCCTAATTAAAAGCCAAAGTTACATGAGTTTTTCTTAGAGTTCATGAGAATATAAATCAGGTTACACATCCCAATGAATTTGTAAAAATGTGAGCACAAGGGAAAAAGGATCAGAAAGGAGAAAAATGTAGAAATGTTGACTTTACTCAGTTTAGTTTCGAGTGCTTGTTACTTAGATTTTATGGACTTTCATTTTATAATAATCATGTTATTATAATTATAATCAGAAAATGTCAATAAGTTTTTTCAATTCTGAGCAAAGGAATAGCCGTCTTGGATATTCTCATGCCTGACACCAAATCCCTCTGGACATTTCTGTCTTCCAACTCTGCCTGCAGCTTGGGACAAGGTCAACTTGGGCAGAACCATATTTAAATATGACAGAAGAAATATGGTAGACCTAGATGCCAGCAAAAGTGAATGGAGGTGTTTTGAGCCAGAAGAGATGACAATATTGGGGCCGGCTGCAATGGCACATGCCTGACATTCCCGTGGCTTGGAAGGCTGAGGCAGGAGGATCGGATCACAAGTTCAAAGCCAGCCTCAGCAACTTAGCAAGACCCTGTCTCTAAGTAAAATATAAAAAAGGTCTGTGGTTGTGGCTCACTGATTAAGCACCCCTGGATTCAATCCGTAGTACAGAGACAGAGAGAGAGAGAGAGAGAGAGAGAGAGAGAGAGAGAGATGACAGTGTTGGAGATAAAAACTCAAGGGGATCATCTTTGGAACATAGAACTGATCCTAAGACATCAAAGTACTTGTGACTTAGGAGTGCTGTTCTGGTGGCCTGTGTGTTGGCGCCTGCCCAGCTCACGATCCTTTCCTCTTAAGACGTGCAGGCTCTGGTACCTTTTCCCACCGGGGGCTTTCCAGTCACAGTGACTCATCCAGCTGCAGAGTCTGGTTTCCCGCCCTGAGTATCCAGGGATGACTCACTGCCATCAGCCACGTCTTTTTTAACTTCAATGGAATTAGGCTGGGGGTCTTTCAGTTGAAAGATTCATGAATGGGTGGGTCCCAGCAAAGAGGCCAGAGGCGGTGAGGTTATCTGTGAAGTCAGCTGTAGGATGGGGATGGGAAGGAGGCCAGGAAACGGGATAATTAGAGAGTGGGAGAGCTCTGAGATGGAATGATTTACAAAAAAAAAAAAAGATTTAAGTTCAAACCCTGGCTGCCGGTCTCCACAGCGTGGAGGCAGGAATTGATTGGTGACGTGGATTTTAGGTAACCATTTTGTGGCAAGATGACTCAGACCAATTATTTTTTGCTCACTAATTCTGCGTGTACTCTATAGGCAGTTGCCAGGAGAAAAAAACCAGAGGAAAAGTTTTCTGGGGAGGGGGAGGGACGAGCAAAAAGAAGAAAAAGAAAAAAGAAATGTGTACCCTTACAAATGCTTTTAACGTGTAGGCATGCTTTCGGTATGTGAGAGTTATTTTGGACACTATTTTTGGTCAAATTGTTTTTCATTTTTATGAAAAATGTTAATTTTTAAAGCACTTCGGTCTATCTCCCAACTGTTACTTTTATCACTCGAAAATGTGGTATTTTAAAAATACCATCACTGGTGTCATACTAAGACTTGCTTTGGATTACACGCCTTTCATAGTAATTAATTTTTTTTTTTTTTGAGAAAAGACATTTAGACATGAAAAAGAAAAATGAAGGTTCACCAACATGTTCCTAGCAGTTGTCTTTGTGTGATGATGTGAATTTGGGTTGTGGGTTTTTTTGTTTTGTTTTTTGTTTGGTTTGGTTTTCTTCACTTGTCTTTTTTTCTTCCATAATGAGCATGAAACAATTTTTATAAAGAAAAATTGAACTTTTTTAGAGGGAGTAAGATGTTAGGGAATGGAACAAACAAGATTAATGATGTTTTGAATTATAGGTCATAAATACCATAACAATTATGGTCACATACAGGATGGGTCTTTGTTGGAGGCTCTGAACATCTTGTGTAATAGTGAACACATTTTGGTAGTAATTTCAGAAATTTTAAGGCTATGCATGATCTGAGTTGTTAACAAAGAGCTTTGAAATCCTCATGAAATATAAATATGACCAAAGTCACTTAATAGCTCCTTTCAGTTTGGGGATTTACTCAACTCGGGCAAGGAATGATTGATGTTTGATGGTGGTCGCTTCTTTTTAACCTCATGCCGAAAATTAATTAATTAAATTTATCTCAGGGCACCAGCTACCGTAAAGGAACTGCACAGTTCTATCAAGCAGTTCTATCAAGAAGCATAGCAAATGTTCAGATTTCTGTTGCATCTATTTCATTTCCTAGCGTGAGAGGTCGCTTAGTGAAGGCATCACAGTGGCTGCAGACGGGTTCATTGACTTTCCCCGGGGATTATTGTCGTTCTTCTCCATCAGTGACAGAGGATATAGAGATGTTGTGGAATTGGGATTAAATATGGAAGCCTCTGAGTATCTTTAAGTATTTGGTGAGCAGTGTGAGAGGCTTGTGAGGTGTGTGTACCACTGAGTGAAAAGATGGTCATTCATTGCACACATACTTCTTGACCTCCTATTATGTGCCAGGTTCTTTTTAGGTCCTAAGAAACAGCAGTGAACCTTCAAAAGGCCCTGTCTTTATGAGGTTTACACCCTAGAGGGGGCGCAAGACCATAAACGTGTATTCTATAAATATATATCTATGATATACTGACCTTGTTCTTAGTCCATTTTCTGTTGCTGTAACAAAACACTTGAGAATGGGTAATGTATAAAGAGTAGAAATTTATTTGGCTCACAGTTCTGGAGGCTAGAGCATGGCACCAGCATCTGCTTGGCATCTGCCAAGGCTCTTCTTGATGGATCATAACATGCCAGGGGGCAGCACATGGTGAGATGGGTGGAGCATTCAGCGTGGCTCTCTTTTCCTCTTCTTCTAAAGCCACTAATGCCATTAGTGGGGGCCCCACCCTCATGACATTATTTAATTCTAATTACCTCCCAGAGGCCCTACATTCATATATGAATGAATTTGGGGATTAAGTTTCCCACAAATGAACTTTCAGGGGACACATTCATCCCATAGCAAACATCATGGAAGAAAAAATAAAAAGCCATGTGGAAGAGGGGGTTTGTGAAGGGGCCAAGGTGGGTGGTCAGTGAGACTCCCCAGGAAGATACAGTTCAGCTGCCGAAAGCTGGTATGGGAGCCAGACCAGGGAAGAGCGCTCTGGTGAAGAGGGCGGCCCGTCACCCAGGGGCCCTGAGGTGGGGTGAGCCTCCAAATGCTTCTCTCGTTTTATTTTCCTTATTGTGAAGTTATAAAAGAGGGATTCTGTTTTATTATGTTTGGTTGAAATTCTGGATTTTTTTTTTCTTAATCAGTTAAAAATGACTAGTTATTTACTTGTAGAAAAAAAAAAAAAAGACTACAAAACTCATTCTGATAACAACAACAACAAAAAAAGGCCCCGAAAGTTGTAGAACTTGGAATCAGAATGTTTTTTCAAAATGACAAATTCATTATCTAGAATTTCTTCTAGAGAAGGGAATGCCTTCATTAGAAAGATGAATCTAGCTTCACACAAGAATCGCTCCAGCATTATTTATAAAGAGCTATGTCAGAGAACCATGAATTCACCAGTAAAACTGCAAATTACTCTAACAGATGCTTACAAAACGTGCCCAGAGGCTATTGTGCATGTGCGTCTTGCCAGTACTGCCACTGAAGAGGGGATTTATAGTCCTAAAACCACTAATGATGGCATTTTCTAAATGTTATACCACATTATATTGTGGAAGACAACAACATCCATTATTTACAATGGAATTCTTAAATATTTGTTGTGTGCATCCAGTACTGACAGTCAGAAAGACTCGTTTACGCTAGTACAAAATATGCATTTTGGAAGGAAGCCTTTGCCTTTTCTTCACTCCTGGAAGTAGTACCTAATATGGAGCTTCTTTGCCTGCCCTACTCAGAAAAAGCCCCTAAGTACAAAACTATTCAAAGCCTGGTTACTAAGGAGGTGATCCCCACCCCCAGGGGGCCCAGTTCAAGACAGCCTCACAGCCACAGATCCCCCTTCCCACCCACCTCTCATCATCTTCAGATGCTGAAATACCCTTAAAAATATTTTGGTTGTCATCCCTGATATCTGAGGAAATGTAGATTCTCCATCAACTTTTCAAGATTCGCCTTACGTAAATCCACGGAGCTCAATGCTGGAAATGTGTCATGGTCCCTGGAAGAGAGGAGGTGACGATCTCGTCTAGACCCGTCTCTGTGCCCTTCTTCAGCCCCATGCAGGGGCTGTTTGCCGGGACAGGGAGTGAGATGGGAAGTGTCGTGAGGCACCAGTGTGTTCCTCGCTGGGAAGCTGAGCCAGAGAGCGAGTCTGGAGTCTGAGTTAGTTCCCTCTGGCGTGGTGCAAGCTTCAAAACCCAGAATGTCCTGTCAAAGGCAGAGGGTCGTGAACAGAGGAACAACCTTTAAAAGTGATCCAGTTACATCCATTTTCACTTACTGTGTGTGCACACGCATGTGTACGTGTGCCCATTCGTGTCCTTTTGGCAGGTGGGAACACCCCCGTCAGAATCTCTAAGAGGATTTTGCTGTTTTAAATAGAAATTTCCATTGGAGAGACATCAGAGTTTAAAAAGAAGAAAACTCCTGGTTGGCTGAAACGAGCAGATTGCTCCTCAGCAGCGGTGGCCCCTCTTCAAGGTTGCACAAGCACAGAGTCGAACAAGTCACGACCAAAAAGAAATGAAGCTAGAGAAAACTGCATCCTGTTTGGAGAAACTCAATTTGTTTTGTTGTGCATAAATAACCCGACCAGGATACGCGTGCCCAGCTCGCTGTGAATGCATTTGCGTCATTTTCATTTGTTTGGGGAACTGGGGTAAACTTGCAGACAGACCTTTGGGAAATCACTGCCGGCTCAAGCTACATGACATTCCTGGCTCTGTTAAGTTCCTAGCGTCTTGGGGAGTCCTATACAGTGATTTGTGAGGCATCCTTTGATCATTGGAAAAACCTCCCCTCTGCTCAGAAGGAAGGTAGAAGAGGTGTCTGGTTGGACTGTGCGCTTGACGTTCTCACGATGACCACATCAGCTCTGTACCTCCCACGCTGGGTCCCCGTCACCTTCTAAATCATTTCGCCAACAGCTGGATTCCAACATGACTGCCTTCATTTGTGCATCTGAAAAATTAGGAGCGATCCTGATCCCCTGATGGCTAGCAGAGCCACGATTTTCTTTCCCTCTTGACGGTGGTCAGCAGCTTGATCTCGTTTTTGTTCCCGTTGCTGAGTCTAATGGGATTAGAAAAAAAAATTATAAAAGAGGAATTTTGAAATCCGCATTGGGAAGAGTAATTTGTCATTTGATTTTGGTTTCAGTAGACTGGAACCCTTGAGACCTTTGGTCAGAACAGTGTGTTGAATTGGTGGCTTTCCACTCTTTAGACAAAATCTAGTGTCAGTTACGCCTGTTTGTAGGCATGTACTAATGAGGATGTGGAATAGATGGAAATAGGTCCTCTGGTAAGTTGGTAAGGGACGATGATAAGGGAAAATTGGAAAGGAGGGAGGGATAAAAGAAAGAACACGGACACATGAAGGACGAATCAATCTTCATACATGAACGGGGCCTAGCATTTGTTGATCTATACTATTTAATTCATCCTTTGCAAAAATACTGGTTGAGACTCACTAAGGTCATCCCATCACCTGCCAGTGGGGCACAACCAGAAATCTGACTGGAGTATTGGTCTGACCAGTAAGGAAGCTGGGAGCCCCCGCCTTTGACTTGGTCCTGGTCCAAGCTGGTCCAAGCTGCCTCGGGGACCCTAACTACCGCCTTTGTGACAGCTGCTTTGGTTCTCACTGAGCGGCTGGTCGGTGGACCCAAATGCCCGTCCTGTTAAGGTGGTCACATCACTCCTGAACCCAACCATCGAATCTGTGACTAAACAGAATGAACAAAGCAAAAGGAACCAAACCCTTTCCCAGTGGAGTTTGATAATATTCTGCTTTGCATCTTGGGAGAAAGTAAACGTAATGGTGTTTTATATTTGAGTGAACCTCACTGAAGAACAGTGTCTCGGAGGTGCTTTTCATAGTCTTACTTTAAGTAACAGTAAAGTGAACTTAACGGGGAGAGAAAAGACAGAGGACATTTTAAAAACTCGGCATTTAGCCATTAATTGAGCTCTGAGAGCCCTCAGTTGCACTAGCCTTTGGTTCTGCACCTTCTTGGACAGATATAGGTAGCTGTGACAAAGTCCAGCTTTCATTCTTTTTCAGTGTATTAGGTAAGGGACAGATGACCCAGCGTGTCACCTTTGACTTCCATCTTTTAAAATGATCCCTTCCTATGGAGAGCAGATACTCCCCTACCCCCTCCATGAATGGTCAGAACGGTCAGACTGAAATAGGAAGTTTTTGGGTTGCTGGAGGTGACGGATTGCAGCAATCAGCTGAGCTTTTAAAAGCATATATATATTGAAAAGAGAAGATATGTCTTGGATTCCGCCCACTCCAGAAATCAGCAAAGAGAGAATTCTCTCAATTAAACCATGATATAATATCCATCCCACCCTTGGGGCATTACTTCTGCTATGTTGATGCAAA
This sequence comes from Ictidomys tridecemlineatus, assembly GCF_052094955.1. NCBI lineage: Eukaryota > Metazoa > Chordata > Mammalia > Rodentia > Sciuridae > Ictidomys > Ictidomys tridecemlineatus. The sequence goes on from NC_135485.1 coordinate 128,627,196, forward strand.
TGGGCATCACGTTGACAGGCTTCCCACGCCCTGGCAATCATTAATTATGCCAAGGGTGCTGGGGATCGGTATAGTGATTCAGAAGAAATGCACGTTGACAACTTTTACCTCACCTTGCTCTGGAGTACCATCTCAGGACCGGTGACAGGCCTGTTGTGTCTCTTTACAGTGTTTTTTCCCACACTCTTTATAATAGGAAAGAGGACTTTCAAAATAATTTTTGCTCTGAATTCGCTGATCTCATGGAATGTGAAGAGCCATTGCTAAGTCTTATGAGAAAATCAGAGAAGACGACTCGTGGGGCTAAAGCAGCTTGTATACTTGAAAATATCTGCAAATGATTTTCACTTATTATAAATATATAATATTGACACATCTGTAGATATGGTACCAGCAACATAAAAATGATAAAGGACACTGAAAAGGGCAGTGGTCTCAATTCTGACAGAGCCAGATTCTCTCGTCTCATGAATGTCTATAAAAGAACACTATTCACACACTAAAATAGTGGATTTTTTTTTTTAACTTCACATAGGCAATTATTTCCATCTTACTCTTAGAGAGAGGAAGTCGAACGGATAGTTAAATGTGCTTGGAATTATGCCTATGACTTCTTTACTGTCCTGTGAATTTTCTTATTGAAAACTCGGTGAACTTCTTCATTTAAAAAATAAGAATCGGCTCATGCTCTTTGCCCCTGGTAATCACCAGGGCACCACTGTCATTGCAAGTACATTAAGGACCTACCTGTCTATATCCCTTGCAGCCTTTGAATCGTCAGTCTTTTCTTTCTCAAAATCTGCAACTTACAGCCTTAGATGGATCCTTCCCAACTGGGAGCCTCTGTGTCCCTTGGACATTTGGCAGGGCCTGGGGCCTGGTGTTATTTTAATTGCCTAATGAGGGAGAAGGTTCTACTGGTATTTGGTAGATGAAGCTGGGATACCATTCAACATCCCTTGGTCCACAGGATCAGCCCTACAAACAAAGAATTTCTGGTCCAAAATGTGTATAGTGCTGAGGTTGAGAAACCCCACGTCAAGTGTTGGCAGAGGTACATACGGGCACATATTAGAAACTGGGACTCCCCGACCAGATATACAGATTAAATAATGCACTTGTGGGAATTTCTCAGGTTTCTAGCCTATGGTTTGGTTATTTATCACTCTGTTTACATTTGTTCTTGTTTGATGAGGAATATCTGGGTGGGCTAGGGGTGCAGCTCAGTGCTACCACTGAGCTCTTTCTTAACAGGCACAAGGCCCTGAGTTCCATCCCCAGCACTGCAAACAAAAAACAAGCCACAACAAAACAGCCGGGGAATTGTGATACTTTTTACATCCTATACACTGACTGAGCATACTTTAAATGATAAATTTATTATGTATGTCAATTGTAAGGGTTTGATGGCTGTCAGAATCCCAAATAGCAGTGGCTTAAATAATGTGGAAGTTTCTCTTTTGTTTAGAAGTCCACATGCCTCCAGGCTGTTTAAGCTCCTTCTCCCTTGTCCTGCCAGTGTTTGCGCACAGCCTGTGTTTCATGGTGTGGTGTGGCTGCTTCGGCTCTCTCCATCACATTCACCTCCTATATAGCAGGAAAGCAAGAAGGAAGTCAAGGGCATACTCTCTCCTTTTAAGAATACAACCCAGAGGATGTCCACATTACTTCCAGTCATCCTGTGGCCTGGGACTTGGCCACCCCTGGCTCTGGTCTGGGATAGTATGCTGGCCAGCAGTACTTTGCTGGCCATCTGTGTGCCCAGCTAAAACTCAGGAGTTCCTTTGTTAAAGAAAGGAGAAAGCATGGATGTTGGAGGACAGCTAGCTGTCTCTGCCTCAGGTGTCTTGTTTAGGTTAATTCAAGGTCAGGAACGGGAAGGCTGGTTAATAATTCCAGACGGCCTTTGGTCAGGATAGAGTTCAGTGTCTGCAGTGGCCTGTTATTTCACTGTTATGTTAATGCTGAACAGTTGACTCTCTGTGCCTGGACTCCCTCATTTATAAATCTCTAACAGTAATAATAAAAAATAATACCTAACTCTGAGGGTGGGTGGATTAATAGAATAATGGAGTATTATATACATAAAATCCCCAGAACAGGGAGTCGGCACCGCCAGCACAGCCAAGCCCTCTCCACATCTCCGCAGGGCTTCCTGCATCTGCCTCGGGTTGCTGCCAGCCCATTTGAGCCTTAACTTATTAAGCACATTAATGTCATTTAGTCTTTAAATCAATAAATATTGGTTACTCTGACCTGGTTTTGTATCATAGCCACCATTACCCTGTCCTTAATCAAGTATCGTGAGATTTGATTTGATATTGAAACTAAAGCTAAGTTGGCATGACAAGGGCATATGATAACTTTTTTTTTTTATGTTGTAGATGGACACAATGCCTTTATTTTATTCCTTTATTTTTATGTGGTGCTGAGGATGGAACCCAGTGCTTCACACATGCCAGGCAAGCACTCTACCACTGAGCTACAGCCCCAGCCTTTATGCCAACTTTTTGACCACTGGGTTGCCCGCCGCTGAGCTCAGAGCCACATGAGTGGACAACTGTGAACTCTGTGTAGGCAAGGGATGTAGCATCTGCTTTGTCACTATAGGTAATATCACCTCACATTTGACCCTTTCTGCACACATGCCAGAGAGTCCTGGTCTGATCCAAGAAAGTTCATGAAATTCATGATAATTCTTCCTAAATTCCTCCGTAAAGACATTTAAAAAACTCATAGTGGAAAAATTTCTCAAAAAAAAAAATGATCTACAAACGGCAGTGTAGAACTGTACTTCAGATTTTAGCACCATGTAGCCAATAGCCTTCCCTGAAATTCTGCTCATCAGCTATAAGAAGCATCAAGACTAAATAATGTTAGAACATCTGTGAAGATGCAAACATCCATGCACACACACACAGAGGACATCCTGCGTTGATGGGTGAGTAGTGGAGCCCCTACAGCACATGTGTTTGCTGTTAGGTCACTACATACTTCTTTTTATTAGAGTGAAATATGAAAGCAGGCCAGTATCTCACCTACTCTACAATGATAGAAATGCTTGTCATGTCTATTTGAATGGAGCAGGATATATTTTCTATGGGTTATAACATACTCTGGTGTGGACATGAAGTTAGTGGGGAGAGCTGGACTCCTGTTCATAAACTTTTGTCTCGGTTTTCCTCTCAAAATGTCCCTCAAGGCAAATTTAAAATTAATACAATGCTCTCTAACTTACCAAAGGGTGGTTGTCAAACATCTTCAGCAAAATCATCATGATATTAGAAGCCCGTCCCCCCCAACAAAAGTTCCTCGAAGTCTTTTTGGTCCTTACAACAGGAAATTTAGTAAAACGATTCTGCATCCATCTAATCATAGATTCAGTGGGAGAGAATGATGGTGACCTGTTTATGATGGCAGTTTATATTATTATCAACAGAAAATGATAAAGAAAACCATTCCACACAGTCATTTGGAAATGAATGTTATTTACACCGACTGGCATCAAAAATCTTTGCTAGGCTGGCTAAAATTGTAAACGTTCAGAGGGAATGTGGGTTTAACAACAATATAATGCAAATTTGCAGAATAAAATTATTTCCACTACACCACAGAAGCCAACTATCACAGTCAAATGCTTAAAATCAATTCAAGGACTTGAAGAAGCCAGTTTTTAGAGTTTGGGTTTCTCCAAGCAAAAGAAGGATTCCACTCTTATCCTCTTTCTTTTTTAAAACAATGAATACAGGAAATAAAAACCCTGGAAGAAGCAGGTGGGAACAAGGACTGATGGTCTTACGTTGGCAAACAAGCTCCAAAGCAAAGAGGAAAGACAAAGTTCTTTTCCTGTGGGGCTGCTCTGTGGTTCTCCAGGTAGGGGGTGCTGGGCCTGTCTTTAAAGTTCAGAGACTCACAGACTTCTCCTGGACCTGAGGCTCAGGCAAGTGCTGGTGAGCCTCTGTCTTTCAGGAGGAGGATGGTCCTCTGATAGTTACTATATAAGAGCAGCGTGTATTAGTCAGGGTTCTCTATAGGACAGAATCAACAAGAAGTGTGATTATTAAAAGGGGATTTATCAGGTTGGCTTACACGACCGGAAGCTGGATAGTCCACAGTGGCCATCTGCAGGCTGGAGAGCTGCAGGAACCAGTAGCTGCGCAGGCCAAGAGGCTGAACAAGAGGGATCAACGATGCTACCCTAGTCCGAGACTAAAGGCTTCCGGAAACTCCCTGGAGAATCACTGGCAGAGTCCACTTTGGAAGAGTGAAGAAGCGAGAGTCTGATATCCTCAGGTGATCACAGCACCCAGCAAGAAGCCCGTTCAAGAAGAATTGAGCTTGCATCTGCTGCTGCTCTCTTGTTCTTCCAAATTTTATTCCATCCAAATTACCATACCTGCCCACACTTAGGGAGGGTCTCCATTTCAAATGGCCGCCCCACATGCCAGTCATTCCTAGACACATCCTCTTAATCATCTGCATCTCTTAATCCAATCAAGTTGAGTATTCAAATGAGCCATTACACATTGGAAGGAGCACTTGCAGAGGTCAATGTGAAGCTTTGTAAAATAATTTCACCTAAAGGTAAAGAGTTTACCTCTAAGAGCAAGAGCTGCACTTACACTTTGTTCTGTGGAGTCTCTTATCCAACTCAAAGAAACTCCGATTCTGGTTTGAACCTGACATGAGTTGTTTGTGGAAACCTCCAGTTTTTGTTTTGGGATATTAGATTACACTAGAATTCTACTGATTAATAATTATTGTAGTCCCAGAATTGTGTAACTCGGAGCACTGGCCCTAAGAGATCAATATTCTTTATAAAATGTAACTTATTGTCTCTAACTTGGAACAACTCTGGGGAGGACACCTCAGTGGACGCACCTCTGGACAGTGGGTGTGGTTCGGTTAAGTGTGTTTGAATGGGAGGTAGCACCCACCACACAGGTGGTCAGGAGAAGCAAATAATATAATTTATGTCAGGCACTTAAGAGAGTTCTTGGCATCATTAGTGTTCAGTACATTTTATTTTTGTTGCTGTTCCCTTATTTCCTGAACAGATGTTAAGAGAGTAAAGAGGAATGACACCAAATTCTCAAAAGTGGTTAGAAACTCAGTCTGTAAGTGACCACATGAGGTTTCCCTCCTACCCTTCTCCCACACCACTAGTTCCCTGCTCCTTGTTCCTTTGTCCTGCCATCCCCTGTGTTGCCAGTTTTGTGTGCATCATTCCAGAGATATTTTGTGCACAGACAAGTGATAGCATATGGAAGCCAGATTTTCTGCTGTTGCTATCATGGTGGGCAGGGCCCATTTGTATCATAGCTCCTTCGGCTTCCTGGCAGGTCACGCCTGCTAGTGTTACCTCCAGCAGCAGACCACCAGCATCTCCTTTCCGGGCTCTTGTCTTGTGAACTCGAAGAATGAAATCCATGGACAGTGAGAGTGCCAAAGAGTAAGATTTATTCAAGCAAGACAAAGATAAACAGAGCCCTCCCCCAGTGAGAGAGGTCCCAGAGAAGGTGGCCAGAGAAGCGTACTGGTCTAGGGGCTCATGTGGCTGCAGGAGGGGAGTATTGCTCAATATTCCTGCTAATCAGGGATCAGAAGAGTGCTGAAGCTGTCGGTCCCTTTATGATAATTGGTATCTGGATGGTGACTTGGTGTAGGACCTGTGGACCTTCTGGTGGGCATCGTTTTGCTGTTGAGTTTGAAATTCTCTGTAGTCAGAGGACTACGGGACGGACCAAGGTCCATTCTACCTTCCCTTTTACTTATCTTGGTCAAAGGGTTTGGTGGTTGGACTGTGTGGAATATCTGGAACATTTTCTCCAGAGCCATCCATTTGGGGCCATTGCTCTAACTCCCTGCCTATGTCTTACTGTCTGACTCTCCTACCTGTCCAGTGTCTGCACATATTGATATTTATTTTAGGAACATTTATTCGTAAGCTGATCTCCACTTGAAAGAGTAAAGAACTTCCTTTCACACTCATCACTGAGATGGGGAATTGAAGTCAGTCTCTTCCCTCCGTAGTTCCAAGTGGCAAGTCATTCCCTATGGAATCAAAAGGTTACATCCGTCTCCGTTTGCAGAATGCGGAGGACATTCACATGCTTTCAATAGGGTAGGCACTGTAGGCCCGAGGAGTGGCGCAGTGGAATCACATTGGAACTGTTTACTGCATCCAACAGACCATTTTATCTTAACATAGGGGTAGGATTGTTAAATTAGGTAGCCAAATATATGGTGGCAAGAATCAACGCTCAATTCTTTTTTACTTATTTGCATATGATTTATTATCCAAATGGCTCCAAATTGTACTCAAAGGGAATTAGAAGCCTTAGGTAAGGTGCTGTACTTTAGCTGAGTAGATAGAGCAAACAATTTCAGAAAAAAATTATAAGGATTTTTCTTTTAAACTTCACTCCCAACATGTGACCTGTTCTTATCATCATTTAGTTCTTTCACTTTCTATCACTTAAGGAAAAAAAAAAACAGCTGAAAGAAAAAGAAAATTGGCCTAATGAATCTATCATTATCCCAGTACCTGAGTGATGTGGCGACATCTTTCTAAGTCAGTGCAGTCAGGCAGGAGCAGCCTTGGTCACCCTCCAGGGGCAGCTGACTATGATTTTAACATTGCTGGGTATAGCACATGTGGTTAATAGCCTAGTCTAGCTATGATTGTTTGCCAATTTGGCAACTTCACTGTGGAAGAGGAAATCCACGTGCTGGTGCATGAGAGTCGCCTTTGAAGACTCACTGTTTGACCCGTGGATCCATGGTTCCGTGCCAGAGCAGTATTGGTAATTTGGTGTTATTCAGTGTTGTGTTCTGCTGTGGATGCTACTGGTTTCCTCAACGATAGAAATAGCTCCACTAATTGAGTCTTGACAAGTACAAAGCTTTTCAGTTGGTCTGTATGTGCTTTTTAAATGGGACATGTAGAGATCTCTAGGAGCTTTACCTGATTGTCTCCTGCAAGGTTAGTGTGTGACCACATTTGCAGCTCAGGAGACACCAACAGGACCTCGAGGCGAATTCCTATGCTGAAAAAGCAGCCATACATTGCTGCAATGAGAATGTGGCAGGGTTCCAACTCGAGACGGGTATTTGTGAGTTCCCACTTTAATATTAAATGCAAAATTCTTTGTTCATGGAACATTAAGGTTACAAATGTGCGTATGCCAAGACTGGGAAAGAGTAGAAAATAAGATTCTCATGGTGACATCTGTTCTCTACTCTGGTGTGTGCTCCATGATACGGTGTACGATTTGAAGACCAATGAGTTATACAAAGCTTGTCGTGTGCAGAGTGATCAAGGACCTGAACGTCATCGTGTGGGGAACAGGGGGAGGAGTGAAGTGGGAGCCACCCCAGCCTGGTTCTCACTATACAACCTCAGGCAGACAGTGACCTTGTTTACCTGAAATTCTCTACAATCTAGAAAACCAGTGCACCTTCTTCTTCACAGTGCTCCCTAGTTCACAGAAGATGAGATAAAGATTCTGCTGAGGGAACGTCTCCAAAGAATGTTAAACCTTTGCCTTCAATGTCAGAGGAAGTAGATTTCTGCTCCGGGGTGGGAGATGGCTCAGTGCACACAGACCAGGACTTTGCAAGCCTTGTCTGTGCAGAAGTGATTCACATTAACTTACACAAGGCATGCATCTCTTCCGCCTCTTGCTGGTTAAATTTTAACCAAATCAACAAATAGTTATTGCCTTTCTATTTAAGATCTATGTAAAGAGAGAAGATAGCAAAATATGCTTTAAAGAGAACCAAGTTAGAGTATGTAAGAACACACACACACACACACACACACACACACACACACACACACACATACCTGACAGTAACTCAGGGTATTCCCATCCTGGGAAAAGGATAGTCCCTTCATATTTCTAAATTTATTATTGTACCTTTCTGTGATTTGATCTGTAATCAAACTACTGCATTGACATTTTTATATTTAAGTTATTTGATTTCATTCTCAATTTGAAAATTGAAATGGAAAGAAAATGCTTTTTTTAAAACATATCTATTTCTCCTGCTTTTGCTCAGCAACTTTGGAGTTGTATCACAGAGTATTATCTATGACTTAAAAATATCCCTAGGCTGTTGGATAGTTACGTTTGTGGAGTGAACCAAAAACCAATTTCTTACTCTTTCCCAATCCTGAAATGATTGAATAGAAGTAGCTTGGATTTTTTTATTCATTTGTGTTGATAATGGTAATGCCCTAACTTTCATATACAAGTGTGATTCCTCAGATTTCTTGCTAAGAGGAAATGCTTTTGGAGTAAGATTAGATTTACATCAGATCTTCCACCTTCTAACTCCATTCCGTTCTTCAATGGAGACATTTATGCCACCTGGGAAAGAGGAAAAGTGAGCACATGACATCAGCCTTTTTAGTATCAGGTTCAAATGAGGTCACCAGCCTATAAGAGTCTGAGGTCAGCAGCTGCCAGTCTTCTCCCACCTTGATACAGAGATGAAAGGTCCTTCACAAGAGGATGACATGCCCCATGTCACACCTGCGGAAGCTGTTGGGGTCATTTGGGCATGCTGGGTTCAGACCCCAGCTCCACTCTTCACCAGCTATGTGAGAGCAGGGTACTTTCTTCATCATTCTGAGATTTGATTTTTCTCCTCTGTAAAATGAGGATAAAAATGAGACCAACCTTTATGTACTATTGTAAGAATTAAATGAAATTATATAGCCTTAGCATAGTGCCCAGAACAAAATAAATGCTAAGTAAATCTTAGCTATTCATCTGTTTCAACTACATCCTTAGCCACAGCTTTCTCCCTCATTAAAGAAAACATATAAATATTTAAATTACTGGTAATTAAGTCATACAGATGGCCTATTTTATTTATGTAAAAAAATATAATGTTTGCTGCCAATCATTATGTCACGCTTTCATAGGTTAATACTAACAGTCTCTTCTCTACTCTCCCAGCTAGCAAGGTGCTGTGGTCTAAATGTTTGTGTCCTTCCAAAATAAATATGCTGAAATCCTCACACACACACCCCCCCATGATGGGATTAGAGGAGGGGCCTTTGCAAGGTGGTTGGGCTGTGGCTTGGGGCTTTCATGATTGGAATAAATGCCCTTGTAAGAGAGGCCCCGAGAGGTCCCTGGCTGCCTCTGCCGTGTGAGGTCAGTGTGAGAAGACGGCTGTGTCTTAGGGAGCGGGCTCTCACCAGATGCTGGATCTGCCAGCCCCTTGATCTTGGACTTCCCAGCCTGCGGGGCTGTGAGAAATGTGTTTCTGTCATCTAGGAGCCCCAGGTCTACGCCCAAAGGGACGAAGGCACAAAGTCTTTCTCCATCTTATTTCTATGACTCCCACCTGGGGAAAAATAATTAAGCCAACTAACAGAAATCCCCACCTTATCAAAACATGTAACTCTGCATAATCAAATAAACAGCATTTCTGAGTCAAGGAGAAAAATATGTGCTCAGTGTTACCTTAAAATGTTAAATCTGCCATCAACTAACATAAATTTTATAATGTGCTAAAACCCAAGGTCAGGAGAAAGGCAAAATGGAGTGGTTCTATTTTCTATTAATATAGAATTCAGTAGGTTAGGAGCAGAGAGAGAAGAGGAGCACAGAAAATTTGGAACTAGATGTAGTCACACAAGAATATTGCCGTGTCTGGGAGCTGATAAGGGCTTTAAGGAAATTTAGAAATCTTTAAAGGAATGGTTGATATGATCAAGGCTTGTCCATAAGAAAAGAAGACTCCAATAATTGAGAATGCCAGTGGACTCCAATCTTAGCAAGAAGAACTACAGGATCTCCAGGGGCTTACTTGAATAATATTTGGAAATGACAGTGACATGAATTTTAAATAGAAACATTAAATATTTTAAAGCTACTCTATAGGTGTGAGGTGCACAGCAATTACCGTAATTTGGGGAATAAATGAACATTCACATTTTAGTATTATAGAAATTATTATGGAAAATCTGAATTCTCAAATTATAGAGTATTGTATTTATTTAATTTGGGTAGGGTAATGGTGCTGGGCCTCAGACCCAGGGCCTCGCTCATGCTGGGCCAGCACTCTACCACCAAGAATGTTTTGGAACGTCATTTTTGTTTGTTTTTGTTGATGCTGCCGTGGTGGAGATGGAACCCAAGACCTGGGACCTGCTAGGCAAGTGCTCTGTCATTGAATTACACCCTCAACCCGGAAAGGCTGATTTTTTAAACCACAGTGGTTTGTTCTTTTATTCATTCCCCCTTTTGGTCAACATGTACATATTGAGTATCTAGTTTAATAAGCAAGAGAAACAAGAATTCTCCTATTCTTATCATCAAATGATGTTTGCCCTCAAAATGTCCTCACATGTTCCCGTACTTTATAATAAATTGTAGAAGAAAACTTTGGGATTTAAAGATTCTCTATCCCATCATACAGTCTTGGGGAAGCTCCACACTTGAATGCTTATTCTTTTCCTACTCCAAGAGGAGTTGAAAAGCCGGGCGTGGTGGGGCACATCTGTAAGCCCAGTGCCTCAGGAGGCTGAGGCAGGAGGACTGCGAGTTCAGAGCCAGCCTCAGCAACTTAATGAGAGCCTCTCATAATAGAACAAAAAGGGCTGGGGGTGTGGCTCAGTGGTTAAGCACCCTTGTGTTCAGTGCCTGGTACCAAAAAAAGAGAGAAAAGAGTTGAGAAAACAGTCACCATAGAGTCTTTTTCTGGGGCGAGTGAAAACTGAACTGAAAGGAGTTTTTTAATTAAACTTTTCATAAATGGTGCTCAGATTTTTAATATGCAGTATTTCTCTTTTCATTCCTATAACAAATACCTGAGAGAACCAATTTATGAAGAGCAAAGGTTTCTCTGGGCTCACATTTTGAGGTTTCAGTCATGACCCGGCAGACCTACTGCTTTTCCACCTCTGGTAGGGGAAGCACATGGTGACCAGGGCACAGGACAGAGAAGGAGCTGGAGTCCCACCATCCCCATCCAATGACAGATGGGCCCCCTGGGCCCCGCCTCTTCAGGGTTCCTCCACCTTCCAATAGCAGCAAGCTGGGACTAAGCCTTCAACACCTGGGCCTGGGGGACATTGAGCATACAGGCTGTAGCATGCAGCAACCCACCCAGACAAGGAAACCAGGGAGAAGGGGACAGGGCAGGTAGCCGAGATGAGGCGGAGACTCTGGAGGAGGCGCATGGGCTGCCCCGGTGAAGCCCGTGGGGAATCTGTGTGATCTCGACGCTTCCTCTCCATGGTTGGTGCATACAGGGAAGTTTAAAGTGGAAAAGCACTGATTGTAACAGATGATCTTTCTGGTGAGATAGATTTAGATTTTCCTTTTTGGTCTTAGACTGTGATGTGATGAGTGGTTAAGAGTAAGCACTCGGAGGTTGGTATTCTTTCTCGCTTTTTTAATTTTTGTAAAATGGGAAAGCTAATGATGATACCTAAGGTGCAGGGCTGTTATGTGGTTAAATCTAATGTGGAAAATGCCGGGCGGTGCCGAGCACAGTGGTGAATCCTCCCTGTGTGAAAGCCGTGGTCGTCGGTGGGCATTGGCTCCTGGATGTACCATTACAAACTCCAGTACCGTTTGGCACAGGGATCATAAACTGCCCAAATGGAAGTTTACCTGTTAGAATTATGTTGAGCTTAACCACAGAGACATAGCCAATGAGAATCCGTAACAAGGAAATCAGAATCGGGGTGTAAGGCCGGTGCTGCTGTCTCAGGAACACACCGAGGACCAGCTTCTCATCTTCTGCTCTTCCGCCCTCATCAGTGGCTTTCATCTTCATGGCTGAAAACTGCTGCACCTCCAGGCATCGAGGGGAAGAGCCTGAGTCGAAGCAAAAGCTTTCTTACAAGACCATCTTTGGGGTGTGGGGGCTGGGGGCCAGAGTGTCAGGGAAACTCTCTGCAGGAACGGACACCTGTATCTCCTTGTCCAGAACTGCTTCGTGACCTGCCCCTAACAGAAGTGGGAGTCAACAAGGAAGGTGCATGTTTGTAACTGGGGACATTCTCGCCTTAAAAAAGAAAAAAAAAATGTAGTTTGTTGGATATCAAATAAGTAATCATCAGTATCTGCCAGAAACACAAAAAGAAACCACTCAACCCCAGGGCCTGTTGATTTTCTACCGGAGATTTACAAATGTGCTAGAGACATGGTCACTGGTCTTTGTAACTAAAGAGGCAATAGCCAGAGGCCCTCAGATGTGACTCCTGAATCAATATTTTCAGTTTGCCTCCACGTTGCAGCGTAAAATCCATTTGCCACTTGGTACAACCGACGGGTCGTGGAGTTGTGACTGTCTCATTTATTCAAGAAGCATTTATTGAGGAAACACTGATCTTGAAATACAGTTAAAGGAAAAAGGCAGAAGCAACACCCAATTTTTCATGCATTTTTTTAAATATTTATTTTTTAGTTGTAGTTGGGCACAATACCTTTATTTATTTATTCATTTTTATGTGGTGCTGAGAATGGAACTCAGGACCTCGCACGTTGTGAGGTAAGCGCTCTACCGCTGAGCCGTAACCCCAGCGCCCAGGCATGATTTTTTTTTTTAATGTAGAGGTCTAGATTCTGGCAGTGACTTTCTGTGTTTGGATGCTTAGGGAAGTTCCCTGTGGTGCTGAAGTTCTATGGGATCAGCCTTACTGGAATCAGGGTGCCTGGCCCCAGTCATTTTCTATACCAAGGTCAAGTTCCCTTCTGTTGATTTTAAATGACCAGTGTGAAAAACCAGATGTAGAAAACCACAGTTCCTCAACATCTTAACAGATTTCAAGTCAGTCAATAACTATTGCATCTAACAGTTGCCCAGCACTAAGCAATAAAATGTCATCTGGTTTTCCTGGGAGGATCCTTCCCAGGCAGCTACATGCTAAGAACCAGTTGCACAAGGTTTGTGGAAGCCTGAGGCATTGATTTCTCATGGCTTGGGGGAGCTGGAATGTGACTGTGGTTTGGTTTCTGCTCTCCCCGCCACTAGCCAGGTTACCTGGGGGAATTACCTAAGTTCTCTCAGCCTCACTTTCCTTATTTATAAAAAGAGACGATTCAACAAGATGATCTTTAAGGTCCTCCTTGAACTAAGGATGGGAGCAGGATGGAGACTCACCTACCATGGAGACTGTTCCCAACCTAAGCAGATTGAAGGGTGCCTTCGGCTAGGGAGGGTCTTGGTTCATGCTTCATTTTTTTCTCATGAAAATGAAAGGGTTGGATTAGAAGAGCTCCAGGTCCTCTACTTGATCTAATGTCCTGTCCAGTAGAGTTTGATAAAGCTTCCTCACAAATCCTACCAGATGAGTTGTTTTCATGGAAATTTTTGGAGATGTTTTTGACAGATTTCATCTTTCCAAGACCTGTGCATGTGCTTGCAAAAGCCAAAATAGAGTTCAGCATTAAAGATTGAAAGGAGAACAAGCAAGTTCAAGGCTGTGAACTCTTCTATGGGTAGGAATCTTCACCCAGTGTTTTCTAATTGGCCACAGATTAACAGAACTATTGCTCAATTGTGTGGTTCTAGTAGTTGGTTGGATCCACACCTTGAGCAGCAGAAAATCCTGTTCTTTGACAAAGTGTTTGAATCATTGCTTCCTTACTCCAAGACCTGCAGAGAGGTGATCATGAAACTTCTAGTTCTGTTAGGACTTCCCATGAGCAGCACCGCTGGTACCTTGTGCAGGGTCGCTAGTGATCAGTAAAATGGTGGGATAGGTCACCAGTGCCAGCCATCTGCCATGTGGCTTCTGTCCTCGTGCTGCAAGAAAGATCCTCTGAGCCAAAAGGGTGGATGTTGTCAAGTTACCCTAAGTTGAAATGACCCCTCCAAGTTGTTTTTAAAGAGATCTAGAAGAACTGCAAGCACTAAGGAAGAGAAACCCATTAGAAGCGTAAGTCACAGCTGGCTCTTCACTCCATAAGCAGCCCCCCACAAGGTGGACGCTTGTTTTAGGCAGAGGCAGAGCAGAGTGCGTTGAGACCAGAGCATGGGGCCTGTCGGAATTGGCCCGACCAGAACATCCCATGCCCAGCCTGGGGAATGAGCTGACAGGTCTGTCTCTCCAGGAGTATGGAGGGCAGCACAGTTACAGTGTAAGTTATGCCTCAAAACTTGCCAGCCTTGATGATGAAAGAAACGAAAGATCAAGATACCATATTTCATAATGGAAAACCCAGGCGGCCCCAGAGCCGCTTCTTCCGTGACCAGCTGCGGTGGCTCCAGTTGATCTAGATAGTTATTTATGAGTTGAGGTCATATTTTGGCCAATCTTTTACTTACAGCTTTACCCAAATAAAGCCTCCTCTCTCAGCATTCCTCTTGCCAAAGCCAGGTTGGGAGATGGTTCTTGGAGAGGGTTATTTTTGTCAGGGAAAGCAGGGATCTCTTCACACAGTAAAATGTCCCAGCAAAGCCCCCGGGCACCAGATCCAGGGCAAAGGGTGTCCAAATTGAAAGGAAGCAAACTGAAGTCCTTTCCTCCGTCCCCTTGTTTTTGATATTTGGTTTTTTTGAATTCTTATTATTTGTTAGTGTGGTTTTTTTTTTTTCTTCATTTATTTATTACCCCAAATGTTTCTCAAATGGCAGGGAAAGGCCCAAGGGATCACTCTTCATTAACAACCAGTTGACTCAGAGGAAGTGGGTTTTTAGGATGTTCCTGTTGGATCTGGGAGTTAGTCAGCGTCTCTTTACTTTGACCAAGATACCTGACAGGAATTGCCCAGAGGAGGAACAACTGATTTTGGCCGGAGGCTTCAGAAGGTTCAGTCCGTGATCAACCAGCTCCAAGGCAGAAACGTCGTGGCCCGAGGGCTTAGCGGAAGGAGGCTGCTCAACTCAGGGAACCGGGGAAGTGAGAGGGACCAGGATAATCCCCTCCTGGGCGTGTCCCCAGTGACCTACTTCCTCCAGCTAGGCCTCACCTCCCAGCAGTCCCTTCGGCTCTCAGTGGATGAATCCAGCTAATTAACCCATTGGCTGGATTCATCCACTGATGAGGTCAGGCCCTCATGATCCAGTCATTGCCTAAAAGCCCCACCTCTGGACCCATGAGACTTTGGGGTCTATAACGGACCCAAACCATACCAACCTTGCCCTTGGTCTGTCTTTATTCTGATTTTATGACGCCCATCTAACGTCTCTACGCCGGGCAGTAGCTTAGGCTGACCCTCGTAAGAAAAGAAATGGAAAGAAACTTCTGGGAGCCGTTGCCAGGTCTGCACACAGGCACTTGTAACCGAGAGCCTTCCACCCAGAGCCAAGAACACAAGAAAAAGCCCTTGTTGGTCGTAGACGTTGGCATTGATTTCTTATGGCTTGGAGGAGCTTAAATGAGACTGGGGGTTCGTCTCTGTGCTCCCCAACACTAGCCGGGTGACCCGGGGCAGTTACGTAGGACCTTTCAGCCTCCCTTTCACTTATATGTGAAGAGGGACCGTTGAACAAGATGGCCTTTAAGGTCCTTCTGGAACTAAGGTTGGGACAGGCTGGAGACTTAGTCACCTACCATGGAGACGGTTCCCCACCCTGCGCAGGGTGTAGGGTGCCCCGAGGGGGAAGGGTCTTGGAAATTATTGCTTCATTTTGTCCTCATGAAAACGGAGTTGGATTGGAAGGTATCCTCGTCCTTACCTGATCTGAAGTCCCGTCAAGCAGAGCTTGACAGAGCTGCCTCCCCACTGTGTTCCGTGGAGGCTTTTGGAGAGGTACTGGGGGTTCATCTTCCCAGCCTGTGCAGGAGCTGAGACATGTGCCCTGGGATCCCTAGGTTGAGGCGCATTGTCCGTCACGCTGTACCTTGGCCAGTTAGACCTCATGGCCATGGATAAGGGGCCTCAGTTCACTGTAAACTCAGTTCATAAAGACTGAGATGCACAGTGCAGAGTCGAGGGGGTTCCCCTAACACTCTGCTCCTGTTTTTCCAGCTGTACTGGGGGATAGAAGGGCTCACTTCTGCACACCCCTTTGCTTCATTGAACAGAAAAACTTAGCAGGGGATGTAGCTCAGTGTTTGGGCACGTGTGAGGCCCTGAGTTCAATCCTCAGCACCACCAACAAGAAAAACTACCCAAATGATGTTCAAGGTGGGAAGATAGAGAGAGAAACATCCGAATGCATAACACCAAGTAACCAGGCGTTGAAGGGTGTAATTTATGTACATTTCAGGGATCAGAGTGGTGTATGAAAAGCAAATTAAGGAGACGATGTCCTCTGAGACTCTGAATAAAAAGATTATTATTAGACAAGTATTTTGTTGGAAAAGAAATGGAGATGTAAAGTATACATTTGCTGCTGCTTTTTCTTAAATTAATGAAACAAATACTAAGGGGCATGAGATTACAGATGAAGAAAATCCACATTTTTTTTTTAAATGCCTGTATTCTACTCTGGGGACTTTGGAACTGATTCAGAATCAGTTACTGACATGTATACGTTTCTGTTTTATATATTATGTGTCAGCGAAAAATTGTCAAAAATCAAATTCCTCGATAATCTAAAGGAAGGTTGTAAGTTTTCTTAAGCAGAACAGAAGAAGCTAATTAAGGTGGAAATGTGGAAATGGGTTCAGCTGGCTGCACACATTGCTGCTGACAGTGAATACGGAGAGGTCTTGAAAGAGTGCTGGGGTTTGGGGAAAAGCTTGTCAAAAGCTAGAACCTAATATCCAAAGTCCTAAGCCAAGAGTTGCCCCAGGAAGGGTTTTCAGTTAAGAAAATCAGCCAGCTAACCATGGCTAGAACAAACAGGGACTTATTTTCCTCATAAAACAAGGAGTCCAGAGGTGGGTGACCACTGGCATTCAGTCAGCTACAGAGAAATACCATCAAGGACCCTGAGCTCTTTCATCTTTCCTTCACTCCATCCTGGCAGTTGGATATCATCTTATCCTCATGCTTCATATTCACAGATTGGCTGCCACAGTCCCAGACATTTCTTCTGTGATCAAGGCAGGAAAAAGAAGACAACCAACATCCCATCATATCTTTCCTTTGATCAGAAAATCCACAGGCTTTAGCCTTTTCATTGACCAGCACTTTAGCACATAGCTGCCCTAGCTGCCTTCATAGTAGGAGAGGGCAGGGAGAAGGAAAGTTGAATATGGCCATTGGGTTAACCCGTGTCTGCCAGAGAGACTGTCTTAAAGAGAATCAACTGGTGGTTCCATGCTGTTGGGAGGAAATAAGGTTATAAAATCTTTGGGAGTGTGGCACAGGACGGCAAA
This sequence comes from Ictidomys tridecemlineatus, assembly GCF_052094955.1. Taxonomy (NCBI): domain Eukaryota; kingdom Metazoa; phylum Chordata; class Mammalia; order Rodentia; family Sciuridae; genus Ictidomys; species Ictidomys tridecemlineatus. The sequence continues at coordinate 128,644,441 of NC_135485.1, forward strand.
CCTTTCCACTAACAGAATCATAAAAGCACCTCTCTTGAGTGGCATTAAAATGCCTGTTTGGAAGGCAGGTAGCTTTATATTTCCCCTTGAGTTGGTGATAGACCTTAATTAATACTGGTAAGTTCCAGTTGTGCCTGTCTCACTTGGACCCTTTCGTTCAGTCATTCATTTATTAAACAAATATATACTCAGCACTGATAATGTATCAAGTACTGTGCTCATACTGAGGGTCCATAGATAAATCAGACAGAGCCTCATCCCCCAGGGACTTGACAGTCTACCAGGGAAGGCAGGCCAGAGAACCTCCATAGGAAGCTCTGCTGCTTGTTGAGCTGTGCTGTGTGCTTTACGTTATATTGAGAGAGAGATATATAGACATGTGTAGGTGATACGCGAGATGTGTTAGTCCACTTTCCATTACTGTAACACAATGCCTGTAATGATCAACTTAAAAAGAGGTAAGGCTTATTTTGGCTCACAGTTCCAGAGGTTCCAGTCCGTGGTCAGTTGGCCGTGTTACCTTGGGCCTGTGGTGAGGGACACATGTGGAAGGAAGTTCACAGGGAAGCACCCTACTCAACACATGGTAGTCAGAAGCAGAGGACCTGGGTTCCAGTATCCCCTTAGAGGGCATGACCCCAATGACCTAAATGCCTCCCGCTAGGCCCCACCTCCTAAAGTTCCATTGCCTCTCACTGGTGCCCTGAGCTGGAGACTAAGCCTTTAATTCGTGGGCCTTTAGGGAGCATTCAGTCTCCAAACTGTAGCATTATGTGAACAAATAATAGACAGGGCAAAGTGGTGCCATGGAAGTCTTTCTAGAAGGCCTTCGGGGATGAGGAGGGGAAGTTGATTCTAGGGAACTGGAGAAGCTGCATCGAGGGGATGGAATCAGAGAGGCCTTGAGAGCAAGTCGGGGTGGTGTGCAGAAGTGGTGGTGTGGGAGCAGCTGTTGGTGGAAAAGAGTTGATTTAAAAGCATCGACGGCTTAGAAGGAAATCCTTGGTTCCCACTCCGACCAGCGACTGGGTGATGGCAGGAGGCTGGTGTAGGACAGTGGAGGACCTGAGAAGCCGCAGGAAGGCGTTTGGAATACAGGCAAGACATGATCAGACTTGTGCCCCAGGAAGAGCTCCGTGGAGCCTCTGGGGGGAGGAGGGGCTGCAGGAAGGCTGAAACTTGGCAGCCGAGAAGCTGTTTTGGGGGTTTTGCAACAATCTTGGTGAGAGATAATGATTCCATTAAAGTAGAAGGTTCTTTCTAGAAAGATCTCTGAGGTGAGATGGGCAGTTTGGGTGACCGCTGAGATGTGCTGAAAGAAGGAAGGGGAGACATCAAAAAATGATTCTGAGGTTTTCACGTTCATTTGGGTGGAAATGGGGAAGAGGCACAAGTCTGGTCCTGTCCTGCCCTGGGTTCCAAGGTTCTCCGAGGCCAAACGCCTTCCTGTGGCTTCTCAGGTCCTGTCCCTTCTGGGATAGGGTCAGATGGCCTTGCTCCTTCCTGGGGAAGGGAGACAGATTGCTGTGGTTGATGCAGACATCGGAGGGGATGGGAGCCACCCCGGACAAGGCTGGGGTCTCGTGCAGGGCTGGGGTGACCCCTTCTAAGAGCCCTCACCGGGAGACCTGCTGGCCTCACACTGAGCTCCACGGATGTCCTGGTTTTCTAGGCCACGAAGGGAACGGACTTCTGTGATGCTCCAGCTTCTCCAAGAACATGACTAATACTTGAAAGAATCATTAAGAGACTTCTTTATTCTTCATTGCACCTACTTGTTGGGTCTGTGACCCAATTAATTCCTTCTTGCTGGGAAAGTTTTCAAAGACCCTGTACCCTCTTGACCTCTCCTAATCATGATTACTGTCGTCCTCCTTTGAAGTGCTGTTTGGATCGCACACTTAAAAGGAACTGCCTGAACACCCTCTCGTGACGGTGTGGCTGGCCTGCCCACTGCTTGGGCTCAAGGACGCTGTCTGAGAGTGGCTCTTGCCTTCAGCAGTTCACCTGGCCCGGCCTCCCTTTCACCCTGCCTTCCCCACAACCCACCCCTTGCCTCTCAGCCGTTTTGAGTCCCCCATCATCCTACCTTCATAGGACCAGCTCTTCTCCCCAGGCCCAAAGAGCGAGTTGTAACAAACACAGATCAGTCAACAAGTGTGTGTTATCAGTGTTGGGCTTGCTGGCCGGAGCCTCCCTCCCGGCAAACAGAACTGCAGTGTCACCATCCCCCATCTCCAAACACAGGTCCCTATTTGTTTCTTCTTTCCTTAGGTGAGGCCATCTGGCAGATCTTCATTCAAATGAAAATCGATCCAGTTACCCAAATACAGGTGGAAGAGTGTGTTTGGGAAGCAGTTTTAGCCAAATTGTGTGAAGTAGAGTGCTTTTTCCTGCCGTTACCTCTGACCAGTGGTCTAAGCATTTCCTTATGAAAAGTTCTTCCCATCAGTTACTTAGCACCACATGGTGGTGTTGGGTTCTGTGATGCGGTTCTGTGCTTTGAGATTCACAATGACGGAGGTAAAGGACAAGACACTAACTCAAAGCGTCTTCAAAGGAGGCCCGGATGAGTGTCCCCTTGGACGTGTCCCCTTACCTCTTGTTGGCACTGCCTCCTGTCTCCTTACTGCAGAAGGGATGTTTGTAAATCAGCTCATTGAGAAGTATGGACAGGAAAATGGGAGGTAATCCTGCAGATGGTTAGGAAAAAAGGAAAGCATTATTTTATTTTTTAATTTTTTTTAGTTACACATGGGACAATATCTTTATTTTGTTTTAATTTTTATGTAGTGCTGAGGATCGAACCTAGTGCCTCACATATGTGAGGCAAGCACTCTATCATTGGGCCACAACCCCAGCCCAAGAAAAACTTTTTAAAATGGGAAGTTTTCATGTCCACTTATCCATGGCTGTGAGTCACGTGCAGGTCAGTCACCAGTTTCCTAAACACTGGAGACTATTCTAGAAACCATAGTTGTGCACTCTTGCACGAGGGAGTCTTGGGTGGAGCAGTGCGTGGTGACCATCCCTGGATCTGCTGAAAACAAGTTCCTGGCTAAGAATTTTGCCCAACCCAGAACAGAGGACAAAGCTTTCTCCGTAAAGGGCCGTATGAGATGGGACTTTTGATATTTGCACTGGAATCTGAGATGTAGAAGACTGTGTTTAGTATCTTGAGGCAACAGTTTACATTTCTAAGATTTTAGCATGCAGTTCAACCATTCATTCAGAAAGTATTTATTGAGTGCCTATGGTGTACTGTCAATCACTTGGGGATTGGGTCAGCTAAAGACTGGGGAGTTGTAATTCACTGGACGCCACCTCACCTTTCTCGAGTGGTCTCCGCAGAGACAGGAAATGAGCATGAGGACCAGCTGTGGGTCTTGTTTGCAGTCACGAACCGCATCCATTGGGAGAGGGCCTCTGCCAGAGCCCTCAGGTTGACCAAAATGCAGTGCCTCCCTGCTGCGCAGTCCCTCCTCATGACTCTTTATTCTCTTCAGCAGAAACAGAAAAGATAGTCCTGGAGGCGGGAAACGGATTGCCATCCTGGAAATTCAACGACCAGCTTTTCCCCTGCGACGTGTGTGGGAAAGTGTTTGGCCGACAGCAGACCCTGTCCCGACACCTCTCGCTGCACACAGGTGAGCAGGCACCTCCCTGCCACGTCCTCCTGACTGTCACCAGCCTCTGAAAGAAGTCGAGTTCCCCTGAGAGAAATGGTTCAGGAAGTGGAGGAAAGGTGTCCACCCGGACCTCCGGGGTCTCGTGTCCTGCATGTTGAAGCAAGACCTGGGAAGGCTTTTCTGTTTGTACTGGGAAGTTCACTGAGCTCCAGGGAGGACCGCGGAGGAGACACACACATTTCCACGTGCCCGGGGACTATGCTGAGCTCTCCAGCAGGTGGACAGACTCCTCTCAAAGGAGCAGGGGAAGAGGCCTCACCTGTCCTAGTGGTTTCGTCTCATGGTGGAACAGTGGCGAAGGGGCCACCTTGGTCTTTTCAGTTTCCTGAACATTGGAGACTATTCTAGAAACCATAGTGTGCACTCTTACACGAGGGAGTCTTGGGTGGAGCAGTACGAGGTGGCCATCACCGAGTCTGCTTAAAACAAGTTCCTTAAGACCAGCCCTCCTTTACATTGAACAGTAGACAAATAATGGGTGATTCTAAGAATGGGGGAGAGGAGCCAAATTCACAAGGAGTAAAACAGGAATAAACAATAACATAACCAGTAAAAAAATAAGTGAAGACATAATTTCACTCTTTATCCATTCACCCATTGACAGGCACCCGGGCTGATTGCATCACTTGGCTGTTGTATAGTGGTCTGCTATAAACTTTAGTGTGCATGTCCGCTATAGTGTGCTGATTTTAGTTCCTTCGTTTTGTTTTTATACCAGGAATTGAACCCAGAGGTGCTTAACTGCCGAGCCACATCCCCAGCCCTTTTTATATTTTATATAGTGACAGGGTCTCACTGAGTTGCTGAGGCAGTCCCCCTGCCTCGGCCTCCCAAGCTACTGGGATGACAGGCCAGTAATAGGAAGGAGATGACCCCAAAAGAGACAACTTCAATTAAGTTTCATTAAGAAAAGCAAAGGAAGAAACTATATCCAAAAGTAGGAAAGAAAGAGCTCCAAAAATTCTCCCAGATGAGTTCTTTCTCACCTTTTGAGAGTCAGAAATTCCAATGTTGTTAAATCCTTCCCAAGTGACAGGAAAAAGAAAGCTCGCAGTTCAGTTTAGGGGGAAAGTGTAACCTTAATACATAGCAAAGCTCAACAGCCTCACTGACTTACACAAATGCAAAGATTCTAAAGGACTCTGTGTAATAACCTGTGCTGTAGGACTACTCCCCCCGTCCCCGCAGCACCCTTCATATGCTGGGGACCTCCTGTGATAACAGTGATGCTTAGTGTGGTGTAGAAACACCTTCTTTCCCAGGTTCTTCCTGTGATGTAAACAAGACAGGCATTTTCTTCTACCCAAGCACAGAAACACCAAGTCAGATTAGGGATGGAAAGGGAGGCTGTGCTGTGGTTCTTCACTGCCTCTGTCTGTAGAATGAAAGCAAAGCCCTGCTCCTGGTACTTTAATTTGCTTGATTAACCAAATGAATTCAGAATGCCACTCTGGAAACAATCCTGAAACATTAGTCAGTTTTATGAGAATTTCCATTAAGAAATTAATTGAAATTTTTTATTTTATTTATGTTAAATGAAAATGTCCAATTAAATTATTTTATACAAGTCTTTTTTTTTTTTTACTTTAATTTCATTAGTTGTTATTTCATGTTTGACCCAGGCCGGGAGCTTAGGGAAAATGATGGGCCTCTCTTACGCTCCAGAGCTGTGAATGTTGATTTTGTTCTGCTGCCGGGCTCAGCACCTCACACTGACACATAGGGGCACACACACACACACACACACACACACACACACACACACATGCACACACGGTACCCTTTAGCCCCTGTGGGGCTCACCTTGTCAGGAAGAACTCCAGGGAAGTGTCCCAGGAGGCATATGTGCTGTCCCAGGTTGTGGCCCATCAGCCCTGCAGCGTGACGTTTGGCCTCCATATTCAGCGTTGCGTCTGTATTTGGTTAGTCGCTACTGAACCCCGTGTTTCAGGCTGTCCGTCAAGTCTTGCTCAGAGGTATGGCCCTGGGAGCCCCTCTTTTATCTTTGGGAGGATTAATACAGGCACAAACTGCTGGGTGCTTGAGACACTTGCTATTCCAAGGTGTGACCTTTGTCCTCGTCTGAAATGAGCCTCGACTCATCCTCTCCTTGGTGCACTTCAGTGATGTCTGGCCAGGGGTCGAGATTTCATTTTCTGAGAGCAGTTTGGGTTTATTCCTGTTGGTTCTCCCCCCAGAGGAAAGAAAATACAAATGCCACTTGTGCCCCTATGCTGCTAAGTGCCGTGCGAATCTGAACCAGCACTTGACTGTCCATTCTGTGAAGCTGGTGAGTACAGACACCGAGGACATTGTCAGCGCTGTCACCTCTGAAGGCAGTGACGGGAAGAAACACCCTTATTATTACAGGTGAGTTGAGGACGAGCACACAGTGGGGCCTCCCAGACGCCTTTTTTTGGGGCTCTCAGCCAGTCTTCCCCCAGGGCCTATGTCACCAAGGCCCTTGTCTCAATCATATGCAGATCTTCATTTGAATCCGGTCTTTGCTTAGCTCCAACCCTGTGTGGCAGGGACTCCTCTGCAGTCTGGCCTAGTCGAGTTAATTGAAAGAGAAGGGGTCTTGGAGGACCTCTGTGGAACGGAGCTCCAGAGAGTGGCAGGGCTCTGGGATGATCAGCTCTTGGGTCTGTGTGGTCCCGAACTTTGTAACTGAGCCCCTTGCTGCCGCCTAAGAATTGCAGGAAAAAAAGATGAGGAAAAATAAATCTGAGAACCCCCGAGGAGGAAATAGCTCAGAAGACATCACATATTGTCCCTTGGCTATGTGCCCTTTAGTCCCAGCAATGTCCATAGTCAAAGGTGAATCAATATTTGGTTCAGTCACCATAAAAGTCCAGGTATCAGGCTCGCTACCAAATGTGGCCTCGAGATATTGTTGGATACTTGCTTTGGCAACGCGTCTCTGAGGCGGGGTGGCTTCTATCAGGAGTTATCACGGACAGGACTGCCCGAGGTTTCGCATGCCACAGGACAACCTGTGTGTGCTTTCCTTGCTGCTCAGGAAGGTTTCCAGTGCCAGAGAGAGGCTCCGGGGTGTGCAGCACACTCCAATTTTATCAGTGGACCAGCACCGCTAAATACCTTGGCTACACCGCCCCACATCTCTTTGCCCAAAGGAATCAGTTAGGCGATGTGCAGCATCTGGAAGCTGTAGTTTTTAATTAACTTTATGATTATTTAACATCATTATAGCATGTATGGGATTGTTACATTATGCTGGCACCTAATCCGTTTGGCACAGTGACCACTTCAGAGGCATCCCAGGAAGCAGAATTTTCTAACATGATACCTTTTGGTGGAGAGAAGATGCGTGCAAAACTAGTTTTTGTGAGCACGCTCCACGCACACACTACACGCTCCACGCCGCACACACGGGAAGCATGTCTCACTCTCCCTCTTTCCTTTTGTCCTTTCGTGTAGCTGCCACGTGTGTGGATTTGAGACTGAGCTCAATGTCCAGTTTGTCAGCCACATGTCACTCCACGTGGACAAGGAGCAGTGGATGTTTTCCATCTGCTGCACCGCCTGCGACTTTGTCACCATGGAGGAAGCGGAGATCAAGGCTCACATTGGCACCAAGCACACAGGTGACCACTCCTGTCAGTCCTTCTCCCCTTTCTGCATCCCTTGCACCCCAGACTGCCTGCCACATGGCAGAAGCATCCTTGCTGCCACGAGACGTTGGCATTTCCTTCCATAGAAGGTTAGTCTCTACAAAACCCCGAGTTTCAGGCTGTCCATCCATAGAAGGAAGGACTTTTCCTTCTATGTCCATAGAAGGAAGGACTTTTCCAGAACATCTGGGCCACATTGCCCTGCAGTCACAATGTCATTGCCTGGCTCGGCCTGGGCCTCACTGATGTGGAAGATGCCGGGTTTGGATGCTTTTGAGAGGTGTGAGCCGAGTTCTTGTACCGCAGCTTCTTGCTCGTTGTCATACATAGCGGTCTTAAGGTCTTTCCTTGCCCCAGGTTGTGCCTTTGCACACTGGATGCCATTTAAACCTCTTAGCAATGCTCTGAGGTGAGTATTATTGTTACCGCAACATGTAGATGGAAGAACTGAGGCTTAACGGAATTCCGTCCAAGGCCAGCAACCTGGACGTGACTTGAGCAACTCAGCCCAGGACGGTTTTCCTTCCACAGCCTGCTCTGTCCCACAAAACACCTGGCAGAGCTTTTATTAAACCTTTCTGTTTCTCTGCACCAGGGCACTGAGCACCTAACTCTGCAGGCTCCGTTCCCTTCCAGAGAACTCGTAGCCCTGACACTCCCCATAGTGACACATGGCACCTCTGATCAAGGGCAAAGATAACCAGATTCTCCTGAAACAAACCTAACAAGACTTGGCCGGCCCTCGCCTCTCACTGGAGCCTCTTGCCATCCTGGTTAACTTCTTCCATTTAATGATGTTAACATTTTGACTTCACCGTGCAATTAGACTCTCACAAGTGATGGTTACAAATGACACCAGCGTGGAGTCATTAAGTGAGAAGGAGGAAGACCTCCCCCCGCAACCCCACATTTGTGGTGCTTAGAAATTAAAAGCTGACGCTGCTAACTGCCAGCCCCGGGTGTTGGGTCAGCCCCTTACATCACCGGCTGCTGGAGGATCCCGGAAGGGGAAGTTCCCTGACAGTTGTGCTGACGATGAGCATGGCCGATAAGGAGTTCTCTGTGCTTCTTTGGCTGCTTTGGCTCAGTGGTGCCAACAGCAATAAAAGCTTGTTTTTGTCAGTAAACTGAGCAGCTATGACTTGGAGGTCTGCAGAGAGTCATTATGCTGAGTGAAAAGGTGCCATTTTTACAGTCGGCTGTCTGACCATAACCACATTAGCACCACGGGCAGCAGGTGAGCTGGGAAACTCACGTTGAAGACAAATTAAATTCAGAGTTTCTGGAGTGGCTCATGGAGGGAAAGGCCAGCTTCCTTCTCATCTCCACTGGCTTCAAAGAGACTCTTTTTTTCTGTGAAACCTTCCTTCTTCAACCCTCTTTACCCCAACATATGCCTGGGTCTCCACCCTAGAATGCTCTGCAGCCCTCTCCACCCCACCCCACCCCACCTCAGAGAAACTGTAGAAACTTAGTGGCTGGAAGAGGTGGGCTTAGCAGCACTTATCATTGATGGAAACCTCACAGTGTTGGCTGGTCAATGCAAGCAACCTCACCTCCTAATTACCAGGGGGCACAGAGGGGAGATCCTGTTCCTCTGGAGTGGCACAGCTCCCTATCTAGCTGGGGACAATATTCTTACTTGTTAATACAGAGAGCCAAGACCAAAATTCCTTAAAGAAGTCTCTTTTGTTATTTACCAAAAGCTTTTAATGCTGCTACTATTAGAATAAGATTAGAATGTATTTTTTTTACTTACATATGACAGCAGAATGCATGACAATTCTTATCACACATATAGAGCACAATTTTTCATATCTCTGGTTGTATACAACGTATACTCACACCAACTCATGTCTTTATACCTGCACTTTGGATAATAATGATCATCACATTCCACCATCATTTGTAATCCCATGCCCCCCCTCCCCTCCCACCCCTCTGCCTTATCTAGAGTTCGTATATTTCTCCCATGCTCCCCCTCCCTATCTCACTATGAATCAGTCCCCTTATATCAGAGAAAACACTCGGCATTTGGTTTTTTGGGACTGGCTAACTTCACTTAGTATTATCTTCTCTAACTCCATCCATTTACCTGCAAATTCCATGATTTTATTCTCGTTTATTGCTGAGTGATATTCCATTGTGTATATATATATGCCTCATTTTTTTTTATCCATTCATCTATTAAATGACATCTAGGTTGGTTCCACAGTTTAGCTATAAACATTGATGTGGCTGGGTCCCTGTAGTATGCTGTTTTTAATCCAGTTAAAAACTGATTAAAAAATCAGTCCTTTGGGCATAGACCTAGGAGAGGGACAGCTGGGTCAAATGGTGGTTCCATTCCCAGTTTTCCAAGAAATCTCCATACTGCTTTCCATATTGGCTGCACCAGTTTGCAGTCCCACCAGCAATGTATGAGTGTGCCTTTTTCCCCAACACTTATTGTTGTTTGTCTTCATAATAGCTGTCATTCTGACTGGAGTGAGATGATATCTTAGAGTGGTTTTGATTTGCATTTCTCTAATTGCTAGCGATGATGAACTTTTTTTATATATTTGTTGATTGATTGTATATAATCTTCTGAGAAGTGTCTGTTCAAGTCCTTGGCCCCTTTATTGTTTGGGTTATTTGTTTTGTTAGTATTCAACTTTTTGAGCTCTTTATTAGAATGTGTTTTTTAAGCCAGTGCTTTGCAAACCTTTTGTAAGGCCAGATAATAAATATTTTAGGCTCTCAGGTCATGTAGTTTCTGCCATTACAATTCAATTCTGCCACTAGAACTTGAAAGTTATCATAGACAGTACACAAATGAATGGCCGTGTTCCAATAAAACTTTATTTACAAGAACAGGAAGTCCATTAGAGACAAGAAGCTGTGGTTTGCCAATGCCTTCTATAAGCTATCAATTTCACAATGAGCATTTCCTATATTTAGTGCTGTTTTGAGGTGTCTGAACTTGACCCAAAATCTACCCATCTAAATCTGTACATGAATAAGCTGTATTATTGTGAAGTGATTATGAAAGCAATAGTTGTGCTATATGACATTTATTATAATATATAGTCTTAGAATAGGGAGCTTGTCTAAGTCACTGCCCAGAACAATCCCTGCACAGTGTGAGGAGTAACTGTTCACTCGATGAATGGACACATGTGCACAAATTCCTCTGTTCACATCTTGCATCTTGCATTATGAGTGGGAAGAACATTCAGACTTGGCCCTTGATCAAGCCTTAGAGCTCAGTTGACTTACAAATGTAATCTATGCAGAAGTTACTTGTTGTGGAGGAAAATACAAGTGTGATTTTAAGTCTGGGTTCTAGGTCCAGGTTCTATAAAATAGCTTCTAGCCTAGGAACATGGTCTAGGATTTAATGCTATCATTTAAAATGATTAATTTATGAATGCTTTCACAAAAATTTTTGGAAGCCAACTACGTACCAAATATATAAAACAGCAGGGGAAATTATATATATATATATACACACACACACCATGAAGAACCATGTCTAGCCAAATAATTTTATATATATATATATATATATATATATATATTTATGAAGAAATATATATATAATTTAATTCTCAACCATAGAAAGCAAGTGCTTATATAACCCATTTACAGACATAATAATTGAGTCATAAAATAAAGTATCTTATCCAAACTCATCAGCTATTAATTAGTATTCAAACTCAGGAATTCTGAGTCCTTATTGTTTTCATGGGCAGAAAGTGGGTGGGCAGGCAGTATTGGGGATTGAACCAAGGACCTCACATGTACTAGGTAAGTGGTGCACCATTAAGCTCCATCCCCAACCCCTTTTTACTTAGAGACAGGGCCTCACCAAGTTGCCCAGGGATTGATTATAGGCATGTACCACTGCACCTGGCCTAAGATCCTTATTCTTAACCACTATACAATGAATGACTAAAATTTAAAAACAGATATTTATCTTTTTAAGACTGAAAAGAAGTACACCAAAATACAATAGTGCTTATGTTGAGGCAGTAAGATAACTGGCAAACTTCTTGGCCACAATTTCTCAATTTGTTTTGTTTTAAATCGTGAAACATTTTTTTTTCCCTTAAAAATTCCCTACAGAGGGTTACCCTAATGTGTGAGAGTGCACAAGTGTCCTTCACCAAGAATCTTTATGATGCCAATGGTAAATGACCACTTCCATCACAGTTAGCTTTGGATTTAGGTGGCAAGGGGACCCTGGCCTACCCCCTGCAGACATTGCAATAGGAGAGGAGGATTGAAAGCAGGGGAGGCTGTTTGGACCAGAGATCAAGTGAGCTGGGCTGTATTCCTGTTTAGTCTCAGAGAGTGGCTGACATAGCACCTTGTATCTTTATAAATTTACCAATTTATGTAGCTCTTCCCAGTGCCTTAAGCCTCAGGATATTTGAATTGAATTTTAAAGATAGTAATTGAAATTAATATGTTTCAATTCTGAAAACATTTTTTAATAAGTATTAAATAGACTGTCAGTAAGACCAGGCTTAGAACATAGATTTGGAGAAGTAATGTCAAGGATTTGAGGCCTTCAATGAAAATGTTCTATTTGTCTACAGAATGTGAATTAGTTGATTAAACATACAGATAAAGGACTGGCATTTATGGCACTAGTTGTAATACTCTCGGATGCCGGGAATTGGACCCAGGGTCTTGCACCTGTTAGGCACGTGCTCTACCACTAAGCTAGTTTTCGCATAGCTTCCTTGTTCCAAGGGAAGACTGCATATTTTGAAGGCACATACCATCCCTTCACATAGTCACATACTCTCTGTCCAGAAGCCATGTTCAGTTCTGATAGAAACAAGATTTTAAACATTATGAACTGAAGTGAGAATTGTCCACCCTGGACCTAAGTGCATTCTCACAGAATTAGGATTTGAAAACATTCTAAGTGATGAATTTTTTTTTCCTTTTTATCCCTCTCTCTCTCTTTCTCTCTGTACTTTTGTTTTGTTATTTTTGTTTGTTTTATTTTTTGCTGGGGATGGATCCCACCCAGCACCTTGGGCATGCTGAGCACACACTCTACCACCGAACAGTGCCCTCAGCCCTTCTTTCTTTTTAAAAACTTTCTTCAACTAAACAAATAATATGTGGTCACACTAGAAAATTTTGAAGTTCAAATAATAAAAAAACAAGCATTATGCTAACAATATTAAATCCTACTCCTTAACCCATCGTGACAGCATTATTTCTAGACTTTCATGCCTATAAGTAGTATATTGTTTATTTCTAATGTCCTAATAAAGGAAGTTCTCAGGGTTTATAATCAATAAGTTCCTTAACTAACGAATTTGAAGGAAACCAAAGTTCGGTTTTCTGGTGTTTTCTATCCTAATTTAAATTCTGGAGTTGTGTCCAATCTGTTCATCAGTTTGGGGAGCATTGACATCTTAACAACTTTCCTGAATCAGAAACTGTGGATAACTCTCCGTTACGTGGGGCTTACAAAGTACATTGTTAATTTATTACAGTATAACCTCAAGTGATTATACCACTTCCTACATAGTATAAGAAACTTAAAATAGTGTCCTTCCATTTCTCCCTGCCCAGCCTTTATTATTGTCAAATATTTATGTGCATGTGTTTTAAACCTGACAGTGCACTGTTGTTATTTTTGTTTCAACAAAATTACTTTTATTATCTCTGAAAATATTTCAATACTAAGACGGAAACATAAATTTACTTATCGTTTCCAGGAGTCTTCATTCTGTTATGTAACCCATTTTTGCATTTGGTCTCATTTTCCTTCTGCCTCAAGGGCCCCTTTTAACGTTTCTCATAATATGAGTCTGCTGGCGACAAAACTCTTTCATCTTTTTTAATGTCAACCTTTTTTGGTATTTTTGCCGTCACTTTTGAAACAATTTTCATTCAGCTTTGTTCTTTGAATATAACATGGTGGGGTTTTGTGGGTTTTTTTTTTCTTTTCCACCTCTGTGTACTCTTAGGACTTTTTTCTTAACCACTTGGATTCACAATTTAATGATAATGCTCTTTGGTATGGATTTCTTCATGTATCTTAGGCTTGAGGTTAATTGATCTTCTTGGATCTAGGAGTTTGTGGTTTTCCTCAAATTTGGAAAAAATTTGTTCATTTCAGATATTTTTTTATACCCTACTCAAGTAGCCCTTCGGGACTTACACTAAGGTGCCTGAAGTCTCATCATTTACTGGTGCTCATTTCATTTTGGGCAATTCTTTTTCTGTTTCATTTCAGAGAGTTTTCTATGGCTGTTAGCCTTCTATTTCACTAACCTTTTCTTCTGCCATGTCTTAATCTGCTATAATCTCATCAATATATGGTTCTACCTCTGACCTTGGAGTTTCTATCTGTAAAATTTGACTAGGATCTTGTTCACATCATCCATGTCTCTGCTTAACATTTTAATATATGAGATTTATTTTTAATGTTCTGGTCTATAAATTCTAATGGCACCAGTTCTAGGTTAGTTTTAGTTGATTGATTCTTCTCTCCATTTTGGGTTGAGTCTCTTGTTTCTTCACATGCCTGATAATCTTTGTTTAGATACCAGGCATCATGGTTTTACATATTGGTATTCAATATTTTCTATACTCCTATAAGTATTATTGACCTTTTTTCTAGGACACAGATAATTACTTGGAAACTTTGATCCTCTTGAGTCTTACTTTTATGATTTGTTAGCAGGCCTGGATCATAAAGCATTGATCTCTCCAGGGCTAATTATTACCCACTATTAAGAGACCTTGTTCAGTTTTCTGCCTAATGCCCTGTGAATTATGTGTTTTTCTGATCTGGCTGATGCAGACAGCTGTTTCCAGCCCTGTGTGGGTGCAAAAGCCAGGCACTAAGCTCAAGTGGCGTTTTTCTGGTCTTGGGTAGCTTCCTTGCACACAGCTTCGACCCATGCTGTGCTAAAGACTCAAAGGGCACCCTCTGCAGGTCTCAGGTTCCTCTGTGAGCTCTGATGCCCTGTCTGGCAATGGCTATTCATGAGGATCTCTCCAGTTGCTCAGCTCTGCCTCCTGCATCTGGGACCTGTCTTCTCCTCCCTGATGCACTGTAGCCTGGGACAGAGCTCAGGACAGGAGGCTGAGCAGTCCCAGGCCTCACCCATCCTGTCTTGGCTCTCAGGGGCCATTATGCTTCATCACCTCATGTCCAGTGTTGTAAAAACTACTGTTTGATGTATTTTGTCTGCACTTTCTTTTTTCTTAGTTGTTTCATAGCAATGTTAGGTCCAGTTCCTGATATTCCAACGTGAGTAGCAACTGCAGTCTCCCGACACAGATTTTAATGGCCTATTTGACTTGTTTATGCCTGGCTTTGAGGAGGAGCCTGGGGCACTGAGGAGCATGGACACTGGAGGCAGAACAACTCAAACTCCTCCACCACTTAGTGGCCATATGACCTAGGCCAGGTTTACCTCTGTGCCTCCATCCCCTCATCGGCAAAACGGCAATAGTTGTGCTGATAGAATTTTTGTTCGTTTGTTTGAACCTAGGGCCTCATGCATGCTAAATGCATGCTCTGCCACTGAGATACCCTTCCAGCCTTGGCATTTTTTGGGGGGGGAGGCAGTACGGGGGGAGTGTGATTGAACTCAGGAACCCTTAACTACTAAGCCGCATCCCCAGCCCTTTTTTATATTTAGATAAAGGGTCTCACTGAGTTATTTAGGGCCTTGCTAAGTTGCTGAGGCTGGCTTTGAACTCGCAATCCTCCTGCCTCAGCCTCCTGAGGTGCTGGGGTTACAGGCATGCATTACCGCACCCAGCTTCCTAGGATTTTTGAGAGGATAGAATTTAGAGATAACACATTTAAAGTGTAACAGTTTCTGGAACTTAGCACCATGTTCGGTACATCTTAGCCATTGTTATCATTAGATTCTAATTATTGTAAGACCTCAATGAATATTTCTCAAAGGCATGAATGCCTGCTCTTGGCTCTGAGAACCTTGCATGCCACCGCCACAGACGCACTAGGAACTGGAGCCCCAGTGAGAGCACTGGTGGGAGCTGGAAGCCTCAGCAGAACCGTGGTGCATCCCTGAGACCCGACTCCCCCACCCTCAGCTGCTGTCATTCCAAGGGTTTTCGTCTCCCAGGTTAACAGATCTGGGTTGTTTTCATATTTCAGGGGAAGACAGGAAGACCCCCAGCGAATCAAATAGTCCCTCTTCGTCCTCCCTCTCAGCTCTGAGTGACTCAGCCAACAGCAAAGACGACTCAGATGGCTCCCAGAAGAACAAGGGCGGGAACAATCTGCTGGTCATCTCTGTCGTGCCTGGGAGCCAACCCTCGCTGAACAGCGAGGAAAAGCCAGAGAAAGGTGAGGGCGGAGGTGAACGTGGCCTGCTAAGCCCTGTCCAGTCCACGATGACCCAGTCTTGAGAATGAGCCCTGGAGAGGAAAGGATTATTAGGCCCAGGATGCAGTACAGTGTGCAGAGAGCAGACCCAGGACGCAGAAAATCACATTTTATTTTGGCTCGGTTTGTTTCCAAATGCAAGGTGGAAAGATTGGAGAGGGTGACACTGACTCTGAGGCTGTGTGTTTTGTATAGAGATGCAGGGAATGGTACCTGGGAGGTGCATCTGTGGGGAGGCACGGGGTGGGTGATGGGGGGAACCTCAGCCCCACTCCTGCCTCCTACATGCGCCTCTACACCCAGCTTCGGTCCTTTCAGGGTTCGAATGCGTTTTTTGCAACTTTGTCTGCAAGACGAAGAACATGTTTGAGCGCCATTTGCAGATACACCTCATCACCCGGATGTTTGAGTGTGACGTGTGCCACAAGTTCATGAAGACCCCCGAACAGCTGCTGGAGCATAAGAAATGCCACACTGTCCCCACCGGTGGGCTCAAGTAAGGAAAGCAAGTACAGAACCTTTTACTGTGTTGTTACCAAACACCCTTTCCCTTGCCCTTCCCCTTCCCTGAAGGTTTTGGGGGTCATGGAGTGGGAGAGCTTGGTTTGAGGGAAGTTAGTCAGAAACCTCTGCTGCCTTTAGCTGGATTGAATTAGACCTGTCCCCCAGGGGGGTCAGCAGATGCCAGCAGGAGAATCCATTTCACAAATATCCCCAGATTCAGGGCAAGGAAGAAGATGTGCTGGACAAGCCCACCTGCAAGGGTAGACCCATCCTGCACTGTCTGAGTCTCGTGCACACTTGATTTTAATGGATTCAGGGGTTAGTGAACCTGGGTGTCGATCATTACACTGTCACTACAATGCACCAACTCTGATTTTCAAACGGCTTGCCATATATCTTTTAAATAAGCCTTATGACCATTCCACCCCACCCACAATTGGAACCTTGGCAGTTTGACCAGGCAGGAGATAACATTTTTCATACAAAGATCATGTGCTTCACGCCTTCCTACAAACCTACCAGTGCCTTCCCCGAAAGATCTAGACAAGGAGCATCATCTTTATCCAATATTTGCAAGAAGCCCTCCGGTCTCAAGTGAGACCAGTCAGTTATTATCAAACATACTGTGTGCCTGGCTTGATAACAGGTGCTAAAGGGCACACGAGGAATAAAATATAATTTCCACCCTCAGGAAGTGTATGTGCTAACACTCTCAGAATTTAATCTTCCCAGTGAGTCTGAGATCAGAGTCCCCATCCACAAGGCCCCTTATGGTACACTGAGAAGAGGGAAGCACACGTTTTTGGGCACAGAAAGACAATTGTCAAGGCAGAATTATTAAATATTAGCTGAAACGATTGTGTAGTGAAAAGAATAGAAATATACGTTTTACTTAATATGGGGAAAAATAAAACTTTCATTTGAAAAAAATTTTCATCATTGAGACTCAACTAACCAGAGAGGTGGCGTGCCTCCCTGTGTGGGTAAGGAATAGAGAGCCCAGAAGGGCCCTGGTAGTCTAGCACCGAGGGCAGTGCAGGGTTGACTCCCCTGAGCTCCTGCCTGGTCGGGGGCACCCTCCTCCAAAACCTGCCCAAATGGAAGAGGCAGCAGACAGCACCTACTGTCGGCTCCACTTTGGTTCACTCTTGGGGCCACTCGGGTGGGAAGGAGAGGGAGGGGGTGGGGAAGGGGGAGGGTGGTTATAATTCACTCAACCAGTAGATGGAAAATGCCTAGCAAGACCTTATTTGGGGACTTGATTTGGTTTGTTCCCACTGTCCCTTTATAAATAATTGGTATAAAAAGAAAGACGAACCCAGCTTTCTGTGGATGGACTAGTGACATTGCCTTCCCGGTAGCCCAGTGACGCCCATTACTTTGTGGCCTCGCCAGTTGTGGCTTTGCCAGTCGCCTTTCCTCAGGGGCCTAAGCAGTCCCGAGCCTCTGAACCCGTGGGGGAGAATGCACAATGAACCTGATGCATTTGCTGGGCCAGACACTTCCTGTGCGGTGCTAACCGTCCCCTGTGTGATAGTTTATGTTCTAGGATGACCAAGTAGAAGAATACTTTGAAAAAATTGATAATGCCTTCTGGCTATACAGTGAGTCTTTGTTTTGTTTTGTTTTGTTTCCTTCGCCATATCAGGGAATTAATTTGCCTGAGAGAGTGTCTTTAAGATAAACATTGGGAGCACGGAAAACCCTTAGCACTTTGCCTGAGCAGCGAGAGAAAGATTGAGCTGTGGGTCACAGAAATGTCCTTAACATGAAACAGACCGCCGACGTCTAAATTGCTTTTCTGTGATGGAACTGCTTGTACTCTATATCCTGTTCATAATGCAGATCAAATAAGATTATACTATTATTTTTCTTTTGCCGTAGCTCAGGACAGTGGTGAGTTTCAGACTCCTCTAGGTAAGGCCCAGCTTGGCGTAGGGGTTGTGTGTGCACCTGACCTGGGAATGGGCTTTATATTTCTCTCGTGTGCACTCTTCTGTGAGCTGAGGTTCAAGGCTAACGGCGAGCTTGGCGCTGAGGAGGCAGTGCACGGTGCACCTGGTTGTGTTGGGCTCTGCTGAACACCTCTCCAAACCCTCTGAGGACAGTCCACTCCCAGGCCCTGCCCTGCAGGAGCCAATGCAAGAGTTGAGGCAGCCATTTGGGCATCTGCATTCTTTTTGGAAAGAGAGCAAACACGCTTCAGTTATCATTTCAGCCACGATTCAAAACCTGGCAGTGTCCAAAAGAGAGGCCCCACAATTTTTGTAAACACGCCCCCACCACTCCTCGCAGCCTCTCTGGACAGCCGGGAGGGTTGGCAGCGGCCTGTCTGTGCTGCGAAGGATGGAGAACAGAGCCATAGAGAGGCCCAGGCTTTGTCCAGAGTCTCCAGTTAGAGCCCATAAGGTGATGGAGCCGGGACTCAAGCCCACCCCTCCGACTCCACCGCAGACCCTTGTAGAGACCACTCATAGAAGGGCTCAGCATGTCCCACGGGCTTTCCCTGTGCTGAGTGCTCTCCCTAGCACCATAGAGAATGCAGAAGAGACTTAAGAACTGCTCCTGCCCTCTGAGAATCGATGATCTGGCATAATAACGTACTGAGAGGTCTTCAAGTTCCAGAGCAGTCCCCCTCCCTCCTCCAGACCCCCCTGAATGGACGGCTGCTGGGCGGTCTCCATCTCCCCGCAGCCCTGCACAGTCCTCTGCTTCCTTTCTGATGAGCTACAGGAGATACGTTCTATGTTTTCATATGTATGCACACACACACACACACACAGGGACACACACAGGCCTTCTCATCCTAACAACCCTTTAATAAGCACGACTCTGACCCCTGTGACTTTCTTTTTGCTGGAAGTAGCTCTCCCCTAAAGCTGTTCTTTAAAACCTCTTAGCCTTTCTGCGTGTGCTTGGTGTGGTGCATGAAAAGTCGATTCTTTGTGTTGCTCCCATCTAGGGGGACGGTCAGGAGGTTTAGACCTCTGCCATGTCTGGTCGGGAGCGGGGAGGGCTCCCAGGGGCCGGGTGGGGGGCTGGAGGGAGCGCCAGCTTGTGTATTCCTCGCAGTTTCTCTGGTCCCCTCGTGAGGGCTGGCCTTGGCCCTTGCAGCCAGGAGACCCAGAACAGGCTGAGCGGACCTCGGCGGAGCTCCCCGCTAGCGGGGACTGCTCTGTCACCAGTGAAAGCCAAAAAGGGCCATCTCCACCCCTGAGAGGCGGCAGGGCTGGGCTGGGCTGGGGTGAGGGCAGGCGGATGAGGAGGGGAGAAGCCTGGCTGCCACCGGCCCCTTCCAGCTGACCCTCCCTTGCATTGCTTCCCCCCGGCAGGTGCCCATTCTGCATTTATTCCACCAACCGCCCCGCTGCCATGGAGTGCCACCTCAAGACCCACTACAAGATGGAGTACAAGTGCCGGATCTGCCAGACGGTGAAGGCCAACCAGCTGGAGCTGGAGACGCACACCCGGGAGCATCGCCTGGGCAACCACTACAAGTGTGACCAGTGCGGCTACCTGTCCAAGACCGCCAACAAGCTCATCGAGCACGTGCGCGTCCACACCGGGGAGCGGCCCTTCCACTGTGACCAGTGCAGCTACAGCTGCAAGCGCAAGGACAATCTCAACCTGCACAAGAAGCTGAAGCACGCCCCTCGCCAGACCTTCAGCTGCGAAGAGTGCCTCTTCAAGACCACACACCCTTTCGTCTTCAGCCGCCACGTCAAGAAGCACCAGAGCGGGGACTGCCCCGAGGAGGACAAGAAGGGCCCGAGTCCAGCGCCCAAGGAACCGGCCAGCCCCGGGGCCCCGCTCCTGGTCGTGGGGAGCCCCCGGAACCTCCTGTCTCCCCTGTCGGTCATGTCGGCCTCCCAGGCCCTGCAGACCGTGGCCCTGACGGCCGCCCACGGCAGCAGCTCGGAGCCCAACCTGGCACTCAAGGCTCTGGCCTTCAACGGCTCCCCTCTGCGCTTTGACAAGTACCGGAACTCGGACTTTGCCCATCTCATTCCCTTGACCATGTTGTACCCCAAGAACCACTTGGATCTCACATTCCACCCTCCCCGACCTCAGACTGCGCCTCCCAGCATCCCCTCCCCCAAACACTCCTTCCTCGCCTATCTCGGACTAAGAGAAAGAGCAGAGACTGTCTGAGGGCAGCCGCGCTCTGTACCAAAAACGGACAGAGACAGGAAACAAACAACAAAAACCCACAAAACTTAAACACAACCCCAGCAGGTGTATGTTGCTGCAAAACCTACAGGCCCCAGGGGTCTGAGCCACGTGTACTGTATATCTTTAGTAAGGAATAGAGAATTGGCTGTGTGTGTATACCTATCGCATTACCTACAAGCTGCTTTCCCCAGCCTTCAGAGAGGTGACCCCTGCCTACTTCTACCTTCAGAGGCATGCCTCCCCAGCCACCTGCCCCCACTCCAGCCCTTCCGTACTTCTCTCCGAACGGAATTTTGTCTCGTTAAACCCTCAAGAGAGTGTCCTTAATAGCAATCAGCACTTGTAAGCTTCTATACCGGTGCATTTGGTTTTCTGTTGGGTGAATGGGCTGTGTGGGCGTTTGTGGATTCCAAAAAGCAAGCCGTGTGTCGCGTGCCATGACTTCTCTGTTGCACATTCTCTGTACTGGCTTCTTGAACGGGGATGAACGTCCTTCTCCCTCCCGGGCTGTTCATCCACTACAGTTTCTCCCTGAGTTCCTTCATCACCTTTCCCTCTCTATTTTCCAGCTACAGAGTGGTAGGGCCTGGTGCTCAGTGGATGAAGGGATGGCAGGCATCTGCAGTGCTGCTGGACATTTCCCACAGAGTGCTGGACACCCCGAGCTCAGATCTTCTCTGGTTATGAAGATGCGAGACATCAAGCGACTGGTCTGCAAGAAATATCTTGCAGCACTGCAGCTGGCATCACAAAACTTAAGTGTCGTTGTGCGTGCCCGTGCGGAAGCAGTGTGCATGGAGCGCGCACACAGCGCATCCTTTTTTTAAGGGCAGATTAAATATATATATATATGATGTATTAATTCAGTGGTTACCATTTGTTTGCAGAAAAAAAAATTGTATGAGTGGAAAACTTTATGGTTGATAAATCCAGCCAAGGAGATTAAAAGGGGTTTGGATAAATTCTGGGTATAAATGCTCAGACTAAAAAAAAAAAAAAAAGAAAAAGAAAAAGAAAAAAAAATGAAGCGGCAGTTTTGCACAGTGCTTTTGGCCTTGCACTAGTTTTTGTTTCTCATGGGGGAAAAAGAAAAAGATAAAAGGAAGAAAATGTACCTTTTTTACGGAATGAGTAGACTGTATGTTTGAAAATTTAGCCACAACCTCTTTGACACATAATGACACAACAAAAAGGTGCTGTTGAGTCCTTGAGTTTAGTTATGCCCCTGAGAAGTTTCCATTGTGTCTGCAGATCCTCTGGCTGTAGCCATGTCCTCCGTGTGATTATAACTCTGTATTCCATTTTGTTAACGCCTGGTAGATGTAACCTGCTAGGAGACTAACTTTATACTTATTTAAAGCTCTTATTTTGTGGTCATTAAAATGGCAATTTATGTGCAGCACTTTATTGCAGCAGGAAGCAGGTGTGGATCGGTTTCACAGCCCTTGGCTCATCTTAAAAAATAATGGATGGCTTAAAAAGAAAAAAAAGAATGGAAAAAAATCTTTGGCTGAATATGTTCATTGCTTGGGTTTTTAAGACAACAGAATTTCCAGTATAAAATAGGCTAAAAGAGCAGGAAGAAATGTGCTTTGTATAGTAATGGGAAATTTGGAATATAAAAGTTTATGTATTATTTATCTATGGAAGAGCTGGTGTACAGGAGGAACGCTTTCTTACTGTGTTGCTGTTTTCCCAATGTGTGTTATCCTAAAGTTGGGATTCTTCTTTTTTTTTCATCTGTTTCACCAGGGCAAAATAAATGCATCCCTGATTTTCTTCCTCTAGTCAGTTGCTTCTCTAAAAAGCCCCTTGGAAGTTAGTGCAGTTCTCCAGGAAGCCAGAAGACTATACGTCTGTCCACACCACGGTCTCCCCCTCGCCCCTCTGCACCAACCCTCCTGCCCCCAGCCCTATCAGGTGCACTACCCTTCCCTTCGCCAGTCACCCAGCCCTGGATGGGGGAGCCTGCTCTGTGCCCTGGCAAACCTGTTTACACTACGGAGATGTCCACGGGGGGGCAGGGAGGCCCGACCAGCTAGGGCAGGAAGCTCCCAAACCCTCAGTCATTCTCCAGCAGAGACCTTTGCCCTTGGCCTTGTTTGAAACGTTCAACTCGCCATCTCAATGTCTCAGTAAAAGACACTATAGACAGTTATGGACAATATACTCCAAGAATACTGGGCTGGGGGAGGGGGGCTGTTTTTTTTTAAAGTCATGTCTTGATCCCCATATAATGGAGAGTGTGCCACTTGGCTGATAATGTGTTTTCAAAACTACAAGTTCAGTGATGACAGCAAAGAGGGCCACGGTGACGTCATGGGGGCTGCCAGGAAAGGTGACTCACACTTACGCACCGGCAGGTTCAAAACCTGAGAGGGTGGCCCTGACGATTAGCGCCCTGGGTTGTACAGCTTGCTGCTTGTGCAATAAGAGGTTCTAGGGTGGAAACTTTCAAGATGGAGAGGAGTGACCGAAGGGGACATTTACTGCTCAAATGCCATGCATTTCACTGCTTGCCACTGAACTTGTATTTGAATGACTTAGTAATGCTTAATATAATTGGGCGACTTTTTTAGCACTTTGGAAAGAGTCATCAATCTTTCTGGTAAATTATATAAAAAAAAAAAAAGTTTTCTGAGTGAGAAAAGGTGTGTTTGGAGTTTGTTTGACTTTTTATATTATTATTGTTATTAATAAAGAAAAAAATCTACAGCATTTTTCAGACTCCACCTAGATAATATGTACCCCTGAATTTGGTTTGCAGTTTGATACTCAGGGAAGGATGTATTCCGTAGATATCCTTTCCGCGTAAAACACTAACATCTTTGAGAAATTCACCTACCAACTAACTTCAACTCTGTTTTCTCTATGCATTCTTCCATGAAAGCAAGCTTATTTTTCCATATAGCATTGCAGTTAGGTTCTCAGCACTTTCTTCTATCCTTTTTTTTTTTTTTAACTCCTCATATTATGTTCGGATGATCATACTGTCAAGGTTTGTGTACATTACTGAAAATTTGTATTGTATAAAGCTTTTTGCATTACAAGGCTGTACAGGGTCATTTTGACAGTAACTGGTATATTCCTTTGCATCTTATGTTGCATTGCCAATTTCTAGTGTATCCAGTTTGAAAGTATAATATACTCTAATTAAAAAAAAAAAAAGGTTGGCTATACTCTGGTTTCTTTTGCTGTCTTGGTTGCCACTCTTGGCTCCTGGTGAAGTCTCAGGGTTTTGTTTGTCTTCTTTTGTTCTGTTTTTTCACTTTTCAGTGTGTTATCACATTTTGGAAATGCCCACTCCTGTTTATAGCTATTACAAAATGCAAGTTTTGAACAGCTGTGGTTATAATGCAAACTGTTACTGTGTAAGTCATTAATGTCTGTTAAGGTTGGGAGCATATCCATCATTCAGGACAGTGGCAGCCAGCTCCTTCCTGAAATTATTTAGTGACATTTAAAAGCGTTCAGCAACCATCCCCTCTCCTGCTTAACATTATTTTATTGACCCGTAGCCAAAGGGGGGGGGCGGGGGGAGACAGATGAATAATTCCATTTATCTTAAGCTGAGCAAGTAAGAGATTTTAATGAAGGGAAATGCTGTTTTGCAAGCTAAATAATAATCTACCCAAAATGCAAATAATCATAGTTCACCATTCAAGGGAAGGTACCAGAGAAACTGAGACCAAAAAGAAATTTCAAAAGTGTTGGGGGAGGAGAGAAAGACATGAAAAGCACACTGATAAGTTTAAAAAAAAAAAATCTCTTAAAATCCATTTTAAAGCTGTATCCATTTGAGATCTTCCCCATGAGTCTGTGATGATTGATAAAAATATATAAAGCAGCAGATGAGAATGTTTGGCCTGGTTCACAACTTGCATGCTTATAAATATAATGTCCTTTACTTATTTCAAGAGATTGTGAACCACTTCACGCTAACATTTAAAGTGATCAAATTTACTTTTTTAAAAATGAGATAATGTAGGAGAAATCACTTTGCAAATGACCAGTCACTAATCAGACGCTATTTTCTCCTTCTTTTTCTCATTCAATAACTATTTTTTTTTAGAGGGTTGAAACGTTTTCTTTTTATCGGGTTCAAGCACTAATTTTGTTTTGGGGTGGCCAGCACTTATGGGAAATATTAATATGAGCCAGACTCCTTTGATTTTGGTAATGAATACAAGCATGAGTGGCTTCTCACTTTTAACAAACACTTCTTTTCTTATACTCATAGCTACATCACATGCTCCCTCTGGTTAGGTGACCTGCAATATGAAGAAAATAATCATCAGTTTGGATGCCATTTCCCCTGAAATGGGCTTCCAGTGACCCCGAGGAACAATCAGAAAACAGAGCCACTGGTGAGAGAAGGGACCCCGTGTTTCTTTAGTTATGGATCAGGCATCTTTAGGCCAGACACCTGGCCTTTGAATTCTAATTCCAGATCCTAGATACCCTTTGTATTGTCAGGCTACATAACTATATTCAAGGTCAAGCAAGACTCTGGGCGTGCTTATACGATGTCTGTGGCTGATCATTCATTTGGTGACCACCAACAAAACATCTCTCATTGTTTAACAGCCATTATCTTTGGTCACGGGGAAATAAGGAGAGGAGAAATATCAAGGTCTGCAGAGCAGTTTCGACTCCTTGCCCAGGTCAGAAGCCTCACGTTACAACTCTGCCCATGGCCACGGGGAACCTGGTGGACAATGTGGACGGTGTGAAGGGGAGGACGTGTACCTCATTAGTTGCTGAAACACAGAGACCAGGCCCTCCCACTGCTTTTCAGGCCATGGTGGGAAGGAGAGTCCAGAGAAGCTGTGCGTGTGAGAGCAGGAGGAGGGGAGGAAGGGGTCAGCCCCTGAAGGATTTCATTCATGCCTCCAGGAGGAGGCAGAGCAAGTGAAACTGAAGTTCTTCCAACCACAGCTTAGAACCAGTGAGTCAAATCACCAGATACAGAGGGGCCCTCGAGTAGGCTCAAGCCACATCCCAAGGAGCGGTCAATCAAACATGCAGGCTACCCCATCGACATCTTTTCTTATGCCATCCCTCACAGTACGAGAGTCCCACACAGAATGTGATTTATTTGGTGAATAATTCCAATTCACCAAACAGGCAGGCCCTCGAGTAAGTGAAATGTGGTGACTCCTGGGGACTGAAGGACCCCAACCTTCCCCTTTTCCCAGGTCTGGGTGATCTCGGGTTATTCATCAAGACCTCTTCTTTTTCATGAGGTAGTAGATCTCTCATTCATAATTCTTCCTTTAGAGTTGGATCTGCAAAACAAGACAATACAAAAATCTGCTCACACTGGTAGTGGCCATAAAAGAGAAAGAAAACAATTGCTCTGTCCCCTTTTTTGAAAAGATTCCTTTTCAAAATGGTTAAGGTAAGCATCAATAAGGGTTTTTTTTGTTTTTGTTTTTTTTTAAAGAGAGAGTGAGAGAGGGAGATAGAGAATTTTAATATTTATTATTTTTTTAGTTCTCGGCAGACACAACATCTTTGTTTGTATGTGGTGCTGAGGATCCAACCCGGGCTGCTCGCATGCCAGGCGAGCGCGCTACTGCTTGAGCCACATCCCCAGCCCAATAAGGGTTTTCAATACAATTGTAGACTTGAAGCAGAGCATCTTCTTTGATTCACACTTCAAAATTAATTCCCCCTACTTCAAAATTAATTCCCATGGTTGTCCACCCTGTTTACTGAGAATACCTGATTATGTATAATGTTTTCCAACCATAAAGGACATACCATGGAGGTAAAGCATGGCTCAGACACAAATGAGGGGTTTTTTAGTATTTTTAGTTGTAGACAGACCCAATACCTTTATTTTTTATTTATTTCTCTTGATGTGTTACTGAGAATAGAACCCAGTGTCTCACAGGTGCTAGGCAAGCGCTCTACCACTGAGCCACAAACTCAGCCCTGGTGACGACCTATCTTTAAGCACCTCATAAAAAGAGAGGGTGAACTAGATAATCTCTAAGACCATTTCCCAACCTATAATAAACCACATTTCTATGACTTCATAAATAAGAAAAAAAAAGTTCACTTTTGAAGTAGAAGTCATTGCAAGGCAAAAATTCTTATAAGACAATTAGAACAAAAATGGTACCTCAACATTTTTAAGCCACCACCGGCTCAGAGGAGGGAAAAAAGAAAAAAAAAAAAAAAAAAAGACTAAAAATATTTTCCTGCCCACTTCAGAGTTTGGGAGGTCTAAAATTTTCTTCTTATTAAAGCTAAGTCACCATGGTTGGATTGCCTGAGTCATCTTGAGGGCGGCTTAAACATATTTTACCAACCTGTGGGTACTTCATCTAATTTAATGAGTTAGGAGCCAGCCAGATGGGAGTAGAGACGCCTTGCCCTACACCAACTTCATCTCTCTAACTCTGCCCCCTCCATTTCCCACCACCCCACTTCTTCCAGCCTCCTCCACGTGACTGGGACAATTGTGACCACTGAGTTCTCTGCCTGCCACCTTTAAATCCACCCTTCTGTAGAAGAGTAAATGATTTAGCAGGTCTGAGGAGATCATCTTCATTTTGACATCAGGAGATAACATGTGAAACATTCTTATTCTGCCCCTTGCTTAAAAAAGAAAGACTCACCCCCAAGAACTTGGAGAACATTAGGAAAGTTAGTTCCCAGGTACTTCAGATGAATGGGAAATTATCTGTTTGTCTGTGTACCTATTTGTCTCTATTGAATCTAGCCTCACTAGGTGAATCTACCTACCTATTTGTCTATCTCTACCAACTGTCATCATTCATTTATCTTTAACCATCTATCTCTTTCCTGATCCCCACCCCTCGACCCCTGCAAAAAAAAACAAAAAAAAAAAAAACAAAAACACAGAACCCTGAGAATAGAGATTACGTGCAAGCATTTATTTTCGGAAGCAATTTTGAGAACAAAAAAAAAGTGGGATATTAAAAAGAGTGAAACAGGAGAGACAAGAGGAAAGGCAGTCCCAGGGTGCGTTAGTGAGCTAGTCATTGCTACGGGCAACTGGATGCAGTCCCTCTGAGGGTCCCCATGAGGACCGTGTAGATGTATCTCAGAATCCGCAGCCCAAGGGTAGGGAAAGGAAGGGGTCTGAGTAACCCAGAGGGCATCCGTGCTCTTGCACTTCTAGCTTTGCCTGACCAATGGTTGAGGAGGTCCTAGAGGCAGCCAAGAAACCACGTGGGAGAGCTGGCTGCTGGGTAAAGGTGAGGCATTGCAGTTACACCTGACCACAGAGGGTTGCAAGCTCAGTTAGCAACAGTGTCCAATACAATGGCTCTATTTATCAATTTCCCTCTAGGCCAGTGTGGGCTGCCCACTGAATCCCTTGAATTAGCTCAAAGCTCCTTTCCTGTGCTCCTACCTCTGAGAGGGACTGGTGGAGTTGGCGGAATCAGTGCAGGGATGTGATGCTAGGGAATGACGGAGCTGGCCCATGGGAAGCAGATGAAAGCCCTGGAATCTGCAGAGCAGGGTCTCTTCTTGGGGTTTTTGTTTTGTTTTGTTTTGTTTTTTGTTTGTTTGGGATTTGGTTTGGGTTGGTGTTTTTGATGGTGGGATAGAACCCAGAGCCTTGTGCGTGCTGGACGAGGGCTCTACCGCCGAGCTCTACCCCCAGCCCTGGTCTGCGTTGATTTCTCCAATGGGAAAGCACTTGACAGGGACATGGGCTGGCTCCTGCAGCTTCCTTGACCCAGGAGGACCCAAACAGGGCTAAGGGGGAGAAGCCAGCCCCAGACCCTGGGACCAGCCTCGAGCCCAAGTCTAGGCACCCAGGTGGCTCCTGTAGGTCCCAACTTACTATGAATGGGAGTCCAACAAAGGGGTTGGGAGCTAAAAATAAAATGGTTACATTTGCCTGGCATTTTCTGTGTGCACAGAATTCCCTCAAGAATTCCCTGGGCTGCCCTAACAGCTAATCAAAAATTTAAATATTCAGGATATCTCTATTGTTCCTTTCTTTTTTTAAAAGCACAGATTGAAACCAAGGATGCTTAACCACTGAGCCACATCCCCAGCCTTTGTTGTTGTTGTTGTTGTTGTGGTTATTCTGAGACAGAATAACCACAACAACAAGTCTAAGTTGCTGAGACTGGCTTTGAACTAGTCATCTTCCTGACTTAGCTTCCCGAGGTGCTGGGATTACAGGTGTGCATTTCCAAACCTGGCAGTTCTTTCCATTTTTAACACACAAAACTAGTAGTCCTGCTGGGCATTGTGGCGCACGCCTGTAATCCCAGCTGCTGCAGAGGCTGAGGCAGGAGGATCCCAAGTTCAAAGCCAGCGTCAGCAAAAGTGAGGTGCTAAGCAACTCAGTGAGTTGCTCTCTGTCTCTAAATAGAATACAAAATACAGCTGGGGATGTGACTCAGTGGCTGAGTGTCCTTGAGTTCAATCCTGATACAAAAAAAAAAAAAAAAACACTAGTAGTCATTTTACTAATAAAAGATTGGAATAGTGTGGACTGATGGATGGTCCCATAGATACATAGGACACACACATGAGCCAGGCTTGCTGGCACACACCTATGGTCCTAGCGGCTCCAGAGGCTGAGGTAGGAGAATTGCAAGTTCAAAGCCAGCCTCAGCCACTTAGCCAGGCTCTCAGCAACTTAGTGAGACCCTGTCTCAAAATAAAAAAATAAACGGAGATGTGGCTCAGTGGTTAAGTGTCCCTGGGTTCAATCCCTGGTACCAAAAAAGTGATACAAAATAAACAAAAACAAAAACAAAAGAACTACACACGAACACATACACATAGACACATAGACATAAACATAATCAATGTGTATGTGTATGTACATCCAGAAGGAAGGCCACCGGCTTTATCATTCTAGGATTCCTATTAAAAGACAACATTTTTCATTTTTCCCTTGTGCTGTCGAAAATAAAAACAGGCTGATGAAAGAGCCTAACGTATGAAAAGAATAATTAAGGGTCAAAGAAATCTCATTAATCAGAGCACCCCCTTGCCCATCTTTCCTGCAACTAAATAAATGGGCATGACCATGGGGCATCACCACGCTATTAGTCATGGGCCCATCTCTTTATGGCCTCGGACAACAAACGGAGCAGCCGCAAGAGCTAAATACGCTGGAGTCTTGGTTACACGAAGAGGCCATGTATCTTTTTAAATGAGCAGAATAATAATTTCCTGCTGATGAAGGACTTTACAGTTTGGCTTGTCTGCCTGTGGATTGGAGGATTCTGCACTTAGACACGACTTACCCATAATCCATTGCCTCCCTCATTAGTATTCTCAGACCTGGTTCTTCACAACCCAAAGTTTCCATCCCAGACAAACATAGTCGAAAACAAGTCCAAACCTACTCTATCAACCAGTTCTCTCTCCCCAGACACCTCACCTGCTCTAACCTGTACCCATGTCTCCCTCTCCTTTTCATGGATTATTCACGAACAACAAATATGTGTCAAGTCATGTGCCAGCAACTGCTAAGAAGTGGAACTAGGTAAAATACAGTTCCTGGCTTTGAGAAACTACCAGTCAACTGAAGAAATGCATGTGTGAGTAGATGCACTGTAACACCCGGACAAACACCATGAATCGCTGTGGGATTATTGAATAGACGGCTAGTGGTTCTAACTTGCAAAACACGGTCTAAGGCACAAGTAGGGTTTTGTAAGGAGGGAAGCGGGGAGGGCATTCCAGATTGAGGGAACAGCTTGCGCAAAGGCAAGAAGGTGAGAAATTGCTCAGTGGATTCCGTTGTGCTGGAAGATGCCAATGAAACCAGCGAGCGGCAGGCTTCGAGTCCCTTGTCAAAGACACTGAACTCTCCCGTTTCTCCTGAATCTCCTCTGGTCAGTGAGCGCTAACGGGAAGTGTTGAGGAGAATGACGTTATTGGTTCTGTTTTAAGAAGATCGTTCTGGCAGCAGTAAGAAAGGAAGACTGAAAAGGCAGAACAAAAAAGAAAAAAGAAAAACTGGAGAAACTGGGATGTCTCTCGTGTCCTAAACTGAGACTCACTAATCCCTCAGATCAACCCCTTACCACATATTCCTTTGCTCCAAAAAGGGCACATCTGTCCTCTAAGTTACCCCCAGATGTGAAAATTGGGGTCATCTTTGTCCTTCTGCTCCTTTCTTCTTCCTCCCTCTCGTTAGACTGTGAACCACTAGGTGCCACCTCACCAACAGAGTCCTGACTATTCAGTCTGCCAAATATTTATGGCTATTGTGTCTTTTCCCCTCTTAACATCCTAAGGAAGGTCTTGGGCATCCTCCCCAGGAGTGTCAGTAGTTTCCTGCCTGAACAGGACAGTCTTGTGCAGGGAATATTGGGGGGAAAAAATTCATCCCAGAGTTTAGAAGAAAAGTCATGATCCGACTTTCAGATGTGAAGAGGATATCTGTAGACAGTGGAGAGGTGGTGGCACCGTGGCAGCAGCTGTAAAGACAACGACCAAGGAACCAAAGGCAGAACCTTGGGAGATGCCGACTTTAAAGGGGAAGGAGGAGCAGCAATGCTGGAGAAAGAGAGGAAGCAATCAGAGGAGTCACGGGCCAGCACACAGAAGCCAGGGAGAGAGAGAGACTGTATTGGGAAATGGCACCCAAGCCTGAGTAGGGTGAGGTCGAATCTCACAGCCTTTGCCAATGAGAGAGGCCTTGGTGACCTCTGAGGACGTCACTTCAATGACAGGTTGGGAATGAAAACCAAATGCCACCAGGTTAAAGAATGGTCTGAGCCCGGTGCAGTGGCACACACCTGTAATCCTAGTAGCTCAGGAGGCTGAGGCAGGAAGATGGTAAGTTCAAAGCCAGCCTCGGCAACTTAGCAAGACCCTGTCTCTAAATAAAATAGAAAACAGGGTGGGGATGTGGCTCAGGGGTTAAGCACCCTGAGTTCAATCCCTGGTACCAAAAAAAAAAAGAAAAAGAGAGAGAGAATGGCTAGCAGTAAGAAGCTGGTGAGGAGAAAAATCTCCCCTTGCATGAAGGTAGGTAGTGAATAAATTCATGCTTACTTAGCTCTTGCCAAAAGACACCAAATCTTCCTTTCCCTTCTAACTTTCTCCCATTTCCTACTTCAAATTCCTCCAATAGGAGAAAAGTAAATGGCTGGTGTTAGAATCTCCAGCCACATTCCACACCAGGTTTGCATCAGTCTCTCTGCAGTTTGGGCAGTTCATTCTAACACCACCCTTACTTATGGAGACTTATTCCTGCCTCCACGGACCAGTGTCTGATAGCCAAAGACATCTTGGGAAACAGGGGTGTGGGGGTAAAATGTAGTACCACCCCTCCTAAACACCAGAGTACAGGCAAGAGTGGGACGTGGTGGGTGCACGCCTGCAATCCCAGCAGCTGGGAAGGCTGAGGCAGGAGGATCGCGAGTTCAAAGCCAGCCTCAGCAATGATGAGGTGCTAAGCAACTCCGTGAGACCCTGTCTCTCAATAAAATACAAAATAAGGCAAGTCACCCTGCCCCCTTATCCTGTGGCTGTGGCCAGAAGGATTCCAGTCTAGAAAAAAACAAAGATTTAGAAGGGAATATCATGGTCCTCCAAAAACATGATGGTCAGAGAGTCCAGATTCAGCCTCCAGTCCCTGAGAACTAGAGTTTTTAGGAGGGAAATCTGAAAGCCTAAAAGAGGTTGCTCATGTGGGAGTCCGGGGACCATGTCACCCTGTCTCTTTCTGAGGCACTGCAAACCCAACTTTCATGACAATGGATCTCAAATCCTTCTAGGCTGCTCTCCACTTCAGCTTCCAGGCCCGGTCACCGTTCCCCCACTTGCTGCCACCTCACCAACAGGAAAAAGAGAACCTAATCTACTAGGAATAGAAGTCGGTTGTGTGAGCTAGAAATGAGAAAGCTCTAAAGAGTCTGTTTTTCATTAAATATCATGAGAAAATTATTAATTCATGCCAGAAACACAAATGTAAACATTATCATATTGAAAGCATTTATACTGCAGGAGACCATCTGGCGAAGCCTCACAGACCACACTTTGAGAAGCAGAGCGTGGATGTCACCGTGGCGGGCTCTTCCATGAACAAGGCAAATCCAGAAGAAGTGAAAATTCAAGGGTTTTGAGGGGAGTGCTTTGCAGGAGTGACATCTGCTAGATATTTGTCACATGCTCTCTAGAGGTGGGCCTGCTTTGACAAATGCTGTTTTGCAAAAAATTTTAATTTTCAAAGCAAGGGGGTGGATATTATTTCAGAATCCCTCTCTTTAAAAACGGATTCTTTCCCCTTGGGCACATTAGCCCAGAAGGGTATTGGCACACAAACTGTGAATTGTTTAACATAAAGGATGGAGACAGGGTGAAGGGGAGTGTGGGAAATCTGATATGTGAGCAGCTATGATTAATTATTGATTAACTCCAAGAGAGAATTATAGTCTCCCAAAATCACAATGTAAAAGCAAGATTCTTTTTTTGTTTTTTAAATGCAGCTTCAAACACTGCACACTGTCACATTTAGAGATAATTGTAATTTGGAAAACATCTCCCTCTCTAGAGC
The DNA here is from genome assembly GCF_052094955.1 of Ictidomys tridecemlineatus. Classification (NCBI taxonomy): domain Eukaryota; kingdom Metazoa; phylum Chordata; class Mammalia; order Rodentia; family Sciuridae; genus Ictidomys; species Ictidomys tridecemlineatus. The sequence continues at coordinate 128,677,342 of NC_135485.1, forward strand.
ACCAGTTTTGTACGAAGCAGAGCAAATGCTGCATTCCTGAAGAATGAAAAAGAAGAAATGCTGTGGCCACCTGAAGTGATGGCCTGACCCCCTGAGAATCCAACTGGACCCTTTTTGCCCGGCTGCCCTCCATCGTCAGTGGACCCTGAACTTGATTTTGTTTGTAGCTCTGCCTTTATTTACCTAGAGATGCTATTGATGTAGCAGTCCTGTGTTGAGTCTTTCTAAATCCCCTTTCTCTGTTACCCACCACCTCCAAGGGGTGAACCCAGAGAATCTAGAGAACAAATTCTCTGACAGTCTTTTTAGCCCTTGTGATTTCATTCCCATCTTGGCCCTCCCCAAGACCATCAGCCCACTCAAGTTCAGTCACTAAGCATGGAGTCATCTGAAGAAGGCCACATTAAACTTCAAACAGTCGGAGCAGTAGACACTGTGTCCTACTTAACTCAAGCAGGGGCTACCCACGCCTCAAGTTCTAGTGTAAACAGCAGCATCTGACACAAAGGAGCACAGTATTGGTCAAGGGTGTTTGGGCTGCAGCCACTAGGTGCCTAATTACCTGTTAGGGAAGTGAGTAATTCAGATTACACAGGCTGCATATGGTTACTGTCTCATCCCATCAAACCCTTTAATGCGTGTATTAGGAACAGAAGAAACAACACAATCTCCTAGGAGAATACGGACCCTCGATGATTATTCCCATATTCCTTACACTTGGAAAAGTTTGACACCTAATTTTAGTACTTTTCAAAAAGGTGATAAAAAAACAATTCAATATTTACACTTCAAAGTGGAAAGAAGCCAGACTGGATTTTGTTTGCATCTTGTGCCTTTGTTTGCTCAGAGACACTACTGCTGGTTGACATGTTTGTGTTTGAGCCTTTCTCAAATCCTGCCCCTGGAGGCCACTCACCACCCTCAAAGGGGAAACCTAGTGTTTAATATTCTAGAGCCCCAGCCTCCAATACTAAACTTCTGGAGACGGGAGCAGGACTTCAGGTGCCCGAGCCCAGGCTGAGTCCTGGCCTGCCCTAAGCTTGGCCACTGTACAGTCTTTCCTGCTCAAATCTATCATTGGTTTAGGACAACTCATCTGGTAACGAATTCGATTACTGAGTGAGTGAACAAATTACTTGTCGATGCTTCTTATAACTCTTAGCCATCTAAGAGAATATGTAGTAGGTAGGTGACAAATGAGTAAGAGAGAGAGAGAGAGTTCCAGAAACTGTGGGACTTTAATGCATCTGATTCCATTTCTTCATCACATTAAAAAAAGAACATGCAGCCTGGATAAGGCGAGGGGAGGGAAGAGAAAAGAGAGAGAAAGACAGTCGCTTAACCATTAATAATAAATTATTTATATAACTCATGTTAACCCAAGGCAGTCTTAGGGTTCAGTCTTGGCATAAATCACAGAAAAATAATAATTTCACAAATATATATATATATATATATATATATATATATATATATATATATATATATATATATATATATTTAAAAGCAACTGAAGTCTTATTCCTCCATGAAACACCAAAGAGGGGAATACATTTTCAATGTACTTCCAGAGATCTTAAAAATCTTCGTTAGATACTTTATTTCTTACCAAACTAAGCAAGAATCCCTTGAAGCCTTACTCTTCTCCCTTTCTCTATAACGCCCTGAAATTCCTCCCTACACTCAAGCACACAGTCCTCCTATCTCTTCCTCAGCCCTTTGTTATACACATCAGTTTTAATCTTTCTAGTTTCTTCTTTCCACCCCACATCTGAACCAATAAAAGACCTGAGCCCTCAGATTGAAAGAGCCCATCAGTTCCAAGGGAAATCAACTTGAAAAATAAATTCACACACAGCAATGTCAAAAGAAAACCCAGAACACCAAGATGAAAAAGATAATCCTGCAAAGTGCAATAAGATTCAGAGAGATTCCCCACAAAGTGGTGAGGTTCAGAATAACATGAGACTGCTCCTCTAACCCAGCAGTTTCAAGAAAACAATGAAACAACAGCTTAGAAATGCTCACATTTCAAACTTGGGGTTCTATAACAAGGCCAACTAACACTCAGAAAGAGATCAAAATAAATTCTCACACAAGCCCTCAGGAAAATTTATTACATACGCTCTGGTAGAGAAGGGAGAAAGAACAAAAGAAAACCTACCACAGGATGTACTCCAGCAAGAAGAAAAATGAACCCAAAAGATAATCTTGGGCTATAAGCAGTAAAGGAGAAGGTGTTCATTTGTGGCTTAGTTTTTATAATAGGAAAGTAATTTTTCTCAAAGGTTGGGGAGAGAGGAATGTTGGAAAACACAACTTAGTTTTCTACTTCTACTGCTTTTTATTTTACCTTTGCATAACTTGTCATTACAGTTAACAAATGCTGACGAGATAGATTTTCATTAGCCAGAATTACAGGACCTACAAAGCATGCTTTAAAAAGGAACCATGTTAGGAAAAATATTAATTCCAATGTGACTTGGAAATGCAATTCCTGAGTCTAATCACTGATTCTTGCCGTGGAACCTGGCTGCCTTCCACTGAGTCCTGATGATGATGATATCAGGAGGAGTGATGAACATGGAGTGGAGAAGACTGTCTCTCCCTTCCAAGTTGAACTGGAATTATGGATTGACAGATGAAGAGGTGAAAGGAGGTAAGAACAGTATTTCTGACCAGCTGATGCACTTGAAAGAGACTCACAAGCTGCCAAGATACAGGGTTTGAGGACTTTTGCCACCAGCGAGTAGCAGGAGGGCCACTGCTCTGCCCAGGAGGCCATCTGATGAAATATTTCAGGCTCCACAAAGGCTTCTGTTGAGAAACCCGTGGTGCTGTTGCCTATGTCATAGGCCATGAATTTAAGGCCGGGAATCTCTCACTTGAGCTTTTTTACACCATCCCTGGTGTGTGCCAGAAAAAGAGCACTTGCCAAAAAGCAGACATTTTCCTATCTCTAAAAATAAAACGCTGGCCACGCTTCATGCCCCTGTGCCAAGACCTAGCCCTTCCTGGGATAAACAATAGGTGGACCAGCCGATCAGAGGCAAAGACTGCATCCTGGAGTGGGTCTAGATGCCCAGGCCGGGGTATGTGCAGCTGTGACACCAGGAAGCCAGAGGAGTCCCTCCCTCCCTCCTCCACAGCTGACGAAGGACAGCTGCTTCCCCCGGCCCAGGGCCAGGTGTGGCTGAGAGGGGAAAGCCTCAGGACACTAGAGACCTTGACCCTAATGAGGTCACAGAGCCACCGACCAAGACTTGGCAGATACTGTGCAGAGAAACTCCCTGAAAGGAAAAAGTTCCATCAGCATCCATCTGCATTCATCGCTCAGGGCCCAGCTCGTCACCTGTCAAAACCCCTCACGCCCTCACCTGCTAAGCCCAGGCAACACCACCATCTTCATAGGAGAGGGCTCTAGGAAGTCCGCATTCCCACTCTAATTGCCTTCTGATTGTCATGTGCTTCCACAGCATGCGCTCAAGCCCCTGTGCCTTGTCATGAGGGTTCCGATCTCCCCTAGACCATAAACTTGGCTTTTTGCTGGTTTGGGGACTTAAGAGGGGGTTCAGAGAGGAGAGAGCCTAAATATAGCAAATATTTGCCGGCCTGATCACTCCATAAACATGCTTCAGTGGAACAGAGTGTAGGGCCGACCCAGATGACGGACGTCACTCACCCAAGTGTCACATCATAAATAAACCTGAATGAGCCCATTCTCCCTCAGAACCAGAGTGACGCCTGTCCACGCTATAAATATTTATGAAGTCATGGGCCCTGAAGGACTTGTGTTTTTCCAGGTACATAGACTTTCATGAAAAAGTTAAGCAGAGCTTTTCCTGCAATTATAGAATAGCCACCATAGCTTTCCGGTGGGTATTTCATGGAAAGGAAAAGAAAAAAAAGAAGGAAAGGAAAAACAAGTCCCCGTTCCATGAGGCTGCCACACGAGGAGATCTCATTTATGCCAGTCAAGGTTCATTCTCCTTCCAAAAGTGACAGCCTTCTCGGAGGTGGCGGACACCAGAAGGAGGACTATGAGTCCCCTTAGTGCCACCCTGTCCTGTGTAATGAAGGGAGCACAGACAGATCCTTGTCACCAGAGCAATTCAGACCCCTCCCACCACCCCTGCTAGGAGACACGTTCTCCTTAGTGCTCTTGTCTGTCTCTTAGTAACAGAAAAAAATGTACACCTCACCCCATTCCTATGCTTATTTGAAAAGAATTCTCAGAATGTGAGGATGTGTGCCTGAGCTCTCCGGTGCCCCTCCATGGCATTGGGAATGGCACCCCAGAAGCCCCACCAGGCTCTGAGGCATTCTTTCTCTGCTTCATGCTGCACAGAGCAAACACCCCTGGGTCCCCCAGAGCTAGGGAGCACTCCTCCACTCCCCTCCTCCAGGCACTTCAACAATTCTTGCCACCACGAACTCCCAAGCCATTGTCTCCAATACAATACATGCTAATTTTCATGTCACTTTGCAGCTTACACGTTATTCATCTCCCAAATGCACCGAAAGCCCTTGCCCAAGTCCATCAAGCCTGCTTCTTTCCCAGAGATGGCCTTTTGCCTGGCTCTTCCCCTAGAGTGGCCCCTGCTCCGTCACAGGGATCTGGCCCCACAGGGAAAAGTTGATGACCTTTTGGCTCCAGCCTCCAGGAAGTCTTGTCACACATGGAACAAGAGTCTCTGGTTTTTGAGAAGTGAGTCACAGGATGCCTTGACCATCCTATCTGGGGAGACCAGGGCTGCCATGTATGGTCTGTGCTCTGTGCCACCCACCTCTCCATGTCAGTCCCAGTTCTTTGCCAGGGCAGCTTGAGTCATAAAACTCAGCACATTCCTTAGGCGTTGGATAGTCTTTCCTTGTTATTACTTTGCCTTTGTTTTATGTAGCACCCGGTTTCATTTTAAAAACCCAAATAAAATCACACGGTCAAGGCAGGGAGGGGAACGGTTAGGAGAATAGGGAGGAAAGCAAAGTGAAAAAAAGGAAAAGAGTGAAACCTAGGTTAGGAAGAGGGGAAAAAGGGCTAGAACTCCCCAAACAGGCCAGGCAAAGCAGGACAGAGGAAACCGCAGATGACAGGCAGAAGAGAGAGAGGATGTGAGGAGTGCCTGCCACCAATGAATTCACCTTGACCCAAATCCTTTCTGCTGTGTTTGAGAGAGCACTTGGTGTCAGGGTCTCCTCCCCACCCACATCCTAAACTCCGCTGCATGACTCAGAGTTAGTACTTGACACAGCCATGCAACCTTCTCTATGCCCCTCCACTTTCTGAGTCTCCTCCATAATCTCGAAGATTTATCTTTGATAAATTCAAAGGAACTTTCCAGAGATTAGCACTCTGATTCCATGAACCTGCCTGTTACAGCCTTTTTTTGCTTGGACTACAAACCCTAGTCCACGGGTGAGAGAATATTTTTGCACAAGATAACATTTGTTTTTCCTATGGGGGTTAGAGGAATGGGGCAAAAGCATGGGAAGGAGGTATAGACCCCACCATACCAACGCTTCTGGTCACACGGAATTTCTGTGGTCAGGTTATTTCTGCAAATTCATCTGTAAAGCCGTTAACACTAAATTTTAGAATCAAAACAATTCTAACAAGCTAAGTCTTTCATACAATGGAAAACAAATGCTGCCAAATGAATGATAACCATTACTATGGAGAACCGAAATTTCCATGGAGTCCTGAGGCAGGCACAGCCATTACAGCCTCAGATCAGGAGCCTTAGGTACTAAACTTGGAACTTAAGCAGAGGCCTTCGCCTCCCTCTGCTGAGATTCTCAACCAGACTGGCCAGGGCAGAAATCCTGGAGGTTCCGGAGCGGCTCCAGGGCCGCATTTTCAAATGCAGGGTTTTGGCGAGCTTAATGGAAACCATATGAAAAGTTCCCGGGAATCAGACCAGATGGCTCCTAGGGAATGTTATTTAGCCCAACCTGGGGCTAAAGGACAAAAATAATCACTAAGAGGGGTTTAGGGGTGGTGATGAGACTTTTAATTATCTTTTCGATTCAACAGCAATTATAAATTGCAGGGCAAAGCTTAGTAAATGGGAGTGAGTGGGAGCAGGCGGCGGGGGAGGGCCGTGGAGGAAAAGGGGAAGGAGGAGGTGGCCGCTTTCAAAAACCAGACCCTGCTCTGCCTCTCCTCAAGGCAGCAGCTGCGGGGCCCCAAGCTGCCCCGGACGGCGGCGGCTGGCCCCTTCCCGCGCCCGGGGGTCCCAGCACCGCCTCCGCCACTCCTAGTCCCTCCCTCCAGCGCGCTCGGCCCGGGCGGGGAAGGACCATGGAGCCCAGGAGAAACTGGCGGGCCACGTGCGGACAGCAGAGGGAGGAGGGTGACCTGCGGGAGGAGGAGGAGGAGGATCCAGCAAGGAGGAGGCTCTGGGCGGCTCAGGGGAGTTGGAGCAGTTGGACAGCAGAGGAGGAAGATCCTGCCGGGAGGAGGAGGGCCGTGGGCGGGGCCGGGAGCGGGGTGGGGCTGCAGCAGGAGGTGGACTGTGGGCGGGACCGGGAACAGTGGGCGGGGCCGGGGACAGTGGGCGGGGCCGGGGAGCGGGGTGGGGCTGCAGCAGGAGGAGGACTGTGGGCGGGGCCGGGGGCCGTGGGCGGGGCCGGGGAGCGGGGTGGGGCTGCAGCAGGAGGAGGACTGTGGGCGGGGCCAGGGACCGTGGGCGGGGCCGGGGAGCGGGGTGTGGTTGCAGTCGGGGGAGGGCCGTGGGCGGGGCCGGGGACCGTGGGCGGGGCCGGGGAGCGGGGTGGGGCTGCAGCAGGAGGAGGACTGTGGGCGGGGCCGGGGACCGTGGGCGGGGCCGGGGAGCGGGGTGGGGCTGCAGCAGGAGGAGGACTGTGGGCGGGGCCGGGGACCGTGGGCGGGGCCGGGGAGTGGGGTGTGGCTGCAGCCGGGGGAGGGCCGTGGGCGGGGCCGGGGAGCAGGGGCCGCTGGATGCCCAAGGAGGAGGAGGACCCTGCAGGGAGGAGGAGGAACGTAGGGCCCGGGGGGGACGCAGCCGGGGCAGGATCGCGACGGGGTGGGAGGTGGGCGGGGCTGCGGGCCTGGGGCTCCCGAGAGAGTCAGGCGTGAAAGGCGGCGACAGCCGCTTCCACCGCGGCCGGGTCGCCCCTTCCCGAGCCCCAGGCGGAGTCCATTTGCCTCCTGGTGGCGGCTGGCGCGAGGAAGACCTGGCGGTGGCAGGCGCCCACTCTACTGTGCCATGCTCTGAATACAAAGCGGCCTTTCTCTTGGCCCTGCGCCCCTCCTGGGCTCCCAGAGGCAGGGGACTGGCTTTTTGACGCTATAACCCCCAACCGCCAGGGCCACATCACCATTTGTTTGGTTGTTCTAGAGGAATCTGGGTTCCAGGAACTTATTTTAAAGGAAAATTTAGCACTTATTTATAATGATAACTTTTGTCTCCAGCCAATTAAAACACACACGACAACAGCAAGGAGGGGTGGGGGCAGTGGAAGCCCAGGGAAGAGTCCGAGCAAGCCCACCTGCCAACGTCCAGATACTGCAGGTCCCCTCGTACCTCAGAGTCGTTGATCACCCAAACTGCAGGCCTCCAGCTTTGTGGCTTCATCTTCCAAGTCAGTCAAATAATGACAGCAGCCTTCCCCGGCCATAACCACTGGGTTGACCACCTCTGTGTTGACCACCTCTGTGTTGACCACCTCTGTGTTGACCACCTTCTGAGTCTTCCGAGGAGCCCAAAATCTTGCTTTCAGATTCACATTGTTTGTAAAGCTGGAGAAAAATGGCCTTATTGTCAACACTCGCTCATCCAGCAAAGGTCACTTTTCCCACAGAATTGGGAATTAAATTGCTTCTTTCAAGTCAGACATCATTCATGAGCAGGAGTTGGGTTTCCCACCCCTGCATTTTCTTCCATCCTTTTTGACCTTCTCATTTCAAATATCTGTGTCTCTAATCAGGAAGGCCAGATCAATAAGCAGGAAAAAAAGAAAAGGCTGTATAATCATTCTTTGGCTTTACATCCTAAACACCCTCCCACCCCTTGTCTCTACCACCACTTCTTAAGGCCCACATTTCTGGGTGTGAACGCTCTATCTTCCATTTTACATCATGAATTTCTTCAAGTCAGGACCCAGAAATATGAATAATTTAGAGGACAGTTACCAAAGATGCTAAGCACTAAGAAGACACTTTTGAAAGTTAGGAATATTGCTAATGATGGTTGGAATTTTCCTTCAATCCCTACTTGTTGCTAACCCAGGAATGTGTACAGTTTTACATCCCATGTTTGTTCCCTCTACCCCAAAATATTAGCACCTATTTAAAAATACTAAGATTTTTCTCTGTCTTATAAATAAAAAGTCAAAATTCTAGGTCCCAGGTTTCCCTTAAATAAGCTCCCCAAATTAAGATTATGTGTGTGTGTGTGTGTCTCCTTTTAGCCTATTATTGCATCACAAAAACAAGAACAGGGTATAATGTCACTCACTTGTCAGGAATGGTAGACTTAAAAGAGGATACTGCAAGTATGAGAAATTTACTTTAGGGTAGGGGTCAAGGAAGCACGTTGCAGAGGAAGACAACTAACTGTTCACCAAAACAGCAGAGGACACTGACTGGCAATGGGATTTCTTGGCATTGTACAACTCCATATAGCAAGAGGTTTTATTTATTTAACAGTCGTTAATGATTATCCCAAGCAAATCCCAGGAGGTCATCTAGCAGTAAATATACTTTCAGGAAATCATCTGTCCTCCCTAGAAGTGGGCACCAACCCCACAGTGAGGGGTGGCCCCTGAGTGCCCACACCATGTGACTCTTCATGGATTGTCCAGCTTCGAATGACCCCAAATAACTCCCCCCACCCCCCACCCCCACACACAGCACGCACAGGTCCTGCCTTTCTGTGCTTGAAATGCTCCCAGGGAAAGGTATCCTGGTCCTAAAGCAGAAAGATCGTTTTTCTAAAAGCCTGCCATTAAAATAAACTGGTTGTCTGGGAACTAAGGTGAGCCATCCAACCCTGTCCCTTCAGCCACATTTATCAGATTTCCTCACTGGTGCTCATAGACCAGCAGTATATATAAAATACATATATATATACACATATATATGTGTCTTTATATATTTGCTGGTTCTTGTGATAATGTTAGATGGTATTTGGACACCTTTTTATTTGCATGGTCAGATTTTTTTTGCCCCCTAGTACACATAATTAGTTCTCAAGACCCATGGTATTGCAAACATAATTAAGATGAGTCTGAGGGGAGAAATCTTAACAAAAATCATAGAATAACAAAAATAGTGTTAACTTCTGTGATAAATGAAGTTAGTAGGGCATGTGCAGAAACTGCTTTTTATTATTTCTTTCAGCTTATTCCCTAGGACTCTGCCAGGACTCTAAGACATAAAAGGGATCTTGTTTTAACACTCTCTTTGATAAAGTGTGATCAGGAAAGCCAGAGCCCCTGTTGGAAGGACCCTGTCAGGCAGAGCAGGGGCAACAGATACTGGGTGGAGGACAGGTACTTGAGGAGGGTAGGCCCAGGTTCCTGGGCACCCATGATGGTTCCCCACGAGAGGAAAATCGGAGAACTTACTGCCTTTATCACAAGAGGCAGAATCCAACAGTTCCCTTATACTGCTGATGAGAATTTGGTCAATACAATGGAAATTCCTATCCCTGAGTGCCTCTTTGAGCCTTATTTCCTAAACAACTGGAAAGATCCATGAAAGGAACTGTTGGTGGCACCTTTGGGAAGACTGCCTACTTATCAGAATAGCTCCCTTCCCCCCTGGTTACACACCAGAGGATCTGCATTAGACTGGCTTCAGGTGCACGTGCTGCCATTCTCAATGCCACATGGAGACACCCAGAAGCCCACTTCCCCCAGAGATCCACTGCTGAAGGACAAGGAGAAAAGAATCTTACGATCTCTGGGAAGTTTTTCCTTCCACGATTGCAATGCTCCAGGATGTCAAAGTAAACTTTTTTAGGTTTCACACCTAGGGTAAGGAGACATCCAATGTGTTAGAGCGGGTGGTGAGCGGTCGGCTGCAGGAGGAATAAATGAAATCGATGTCCCCCAAATACTTTCTTACCAATAATCCCACACCCTCCCATTCTCACCCCTCCTCTGCCCCCATCCTCTGCAGATCTATGCTTTTCTTCCCCCCTAGCTGAGTGACAAATGTTTGTGTTGGGTCTCTCCCTCCTGTCATTTCTTCATTCTGTCTTCCTTATTGTTAGGAGACATACAATGGACCAATAGGATGAGTGACAGAGGCAGGAAATCAACAGGCAAAGGGCCTCGAATAGCCTTAGACTGTGGGAGGCATAAAAATATCAGATGAAGATCATGATTAAAATCAAGACAAAAGATTCAAAATGCTAGATTAGAATGGGACTTACATATTTTTCTGGAATTTGGAGGTGCCCGGGAAAGATCACCAAAACCCCAAACCTGGTGTGCCTGTAAAAAGAAGAGTTAGGAATAAATACCAACGACTTTCCCAGTGCTAGAAACCTGTTGAAATGCCTTCTTCACTGCCACCCCGCACCCCCTCCATTCAAAAGGCACCTTGATAACTGCTGTCCAAAGCCACCGTAATAACAGATGACAACAGTAAAATGGCAAGACAAAAACTGAGGGAAATCTTTATAAACTAGGCTAGGCAAAAGACTTTCTCAACGTGTAAATGGTTTATACAAAACACTAGTAGAAAAATGGGCAAAGGAAATATACTGTCTTCATTATTCACAGATTCCATATTTATGAATTCACCTACTAGCTAAAATTTATGTGTAACCCCACGGTTAATACTTAGCACTTTTGCGGTCATCTGTGGACATGCGGCAGAGTGGCCAAAAAATTTGAGTCACCTGACATGCACCTTCCCAGCTGAGGTCAAATAAGGTGAACAAGGAAGGTCTCCTTGTTGGAACAGTCCTACTGTAATCGAGCCTGCTCTCTGCAGTCTATTTACAACCATACTGTCTGCACTTTAAAAAAAATTTTTTTTGGTGATTTGATTGTTTTCAAGAAGACGATGACATGCCCACAGAGAAAAGAGGTGTGTTAATTTGGCTTTATTACAGTGTTTTGGCCACAAGTTCAATGTTAAGTCACAACAAGTATGAAGTAAAGTGTCTTTAAACTGAAACACACACAAACACAAAGCTATGTATTAACCAGTTGACTGGAGGCTCATGGTGACCTAACCTTCTAGTCTCCTGGGAGCAGTGAGTCTGTATTGGTTAATTCAGGGTTTGTGACAACTGTATAAAACACAGCTACCACAAATAATGAAAGTCAACTATAATTCATGAAAAAGATGTGAAACTAAATAAACAGAAGTTGTTCAGCCTCACCAATCACCAAATAAAATAAAATAAAGAAAATGGGAATATCTTCATATATCAAACTGGAAAACAGATCATTTCTAAAGCAAGTGTTAAAATATAGAAAACAAACTCGCTGTCGGAGCATAAAGCTCATTTACTGGGAGGCAAGTTACCAATATAAAAAAATATATATGTTTTCTGACCCAAGAATTCCACTCATGGGAATATACCCCAAAGGTATTTGTTTACACTTGCAAAAATACATTTTCAAATTTTAGTCATCATAACTTTTTAATAATTTTAAATTTGAAAAGTCTGGTAACATGGGATATTTTTACATTATAATATATCCCATCAGTGGAATTCTATGCATCTGTTATATACAATGACAAATAATTCTGTTTATTAATACTGAAAGATGTCCAGGAAAATACTGAGGGATATAAGCAGATCACAGAGGACAATACCTTGTATGACTATCTGTGTGTCTACCTTCGTGTGTACGTAACTATGGAGAAGCTACTAAGGAAGTTCATCCCAGTGTGAATTGTGACCAGCCCTGCAGGAGGAAAGGTGATTTTTCCTTTTGTTCCTATGTATAATTTCTGTGTCATTTGAATGTTCACAACCAGAGGAAAGCTGCTGTGGTCTGAACTGACACTATATTGCCTGTGGTTAATGCCCAGCGTGGAAAAGGGGGAAGTTGGTGACTGACACAGAAAGCATCATTACTTCACCACTGTGCTAGTGACACACCTTTGTGTTGCTGTGACTAAGATACCCATCAAGACCGACTAAGAGGAGGAAACGTTTCTTAGGGCTCACAAGATCAGAGATTCAGTTCAGGGTGAGTTGAGTCCAGTGGTGTTCTGCTCACCTCCATATGCAAGGTAGGCAGAACATCATGGCGGAAGGGCCCAGCAGAGGGAAGCTGCTCAGCTCATGGTGGTCCATGGATCGATTAGGTTATGGCCCTCGTAATCCGATCATTTCATCTCTGGCTATTCCTGCATTAACAGGAGCTTTTGGGGGACACCTCATATCCAAACCCTAATGGCATCTTTCTATGCCCATTGTCTCACAGAAAGCTATACACATAAGAAGCACTCAGAGATAAACTTTAGAAATCAATGTTTGATGAATAACTTTTGAATGAGTATCCAGTTTTAAATGCCAACCCCTTTTAGTTTGTTTTTTATGAATGATGGACACTGTGCAATCGTTTTAAGTTCTCCACATGAAAAGATCAATGAGGAATGTTGGGCTTACCACTCTGTGCTTGACGTTGAGCGAATTTTTCAAGGTTCCGGTTATATTAGGGAATAGTCCTGCATACAAATGAAGAGGGGAAATCAGGATTACATCCAGTGTTAAAGGATACTTTACACTCCCAATTGAGTCTAATGACAACAACGTACACACGTCGTTTGTTTTCCTCTGGCATTTAACAGAAGAGTAATTCTGTCAGGCATGACAAAACCATGACTGAAACTTATCTTTGTCTTCAGTCTTCTGGAATTTGGAACGTGCAGACATTTTTATGCTTGGAGCATTGTTCTGTGATATACAGTTTGTATTCTTAAAATCAGACCTAAAACCATGCTGTAATTTTTCTTTAAGGTCTCAAGGAGCTCAGATGTATTTTTTATAACCAATCTTATTGAGGTATTTCTTACACACCTTAAAATTGACCCTCTTGAAGTATACAGTCCAGTGATTTTCAGTAAATTTACCAAGTCATGCAACCATCACCATAATCCAATTTTAGAGCATTTTCATCATCCCAATGGGATCTCTCATGCCTGTTTACGGTTAATCCCCTTCCCTAAACCAGTTCCAGAAAACCACAAATCCACTCTTCTTCTCTGCAGATTTGCCTTTATTGGTCATTTCTTATAAATAGAATTCCACACTCACGTCCAGCTTCTTTTCCTTAGCATAATATTTTTTTATGTTCAGCTATTTCGTGGCTGTTTGAATATTCTGTTCTTTTTTATTACTGAATAATATTGCATTTACAAATAAGTCAGATAGCAAGTGTCCCCTTTTCTTTTTCTGTGTGTGTATGTGTGTGTGTGTGTGTGTGTGTGTGTTGCTAGGGATGGAACCCAGGACCTAACACAGGCAAAGCCAACTGCTACCACTGAGCTACATCCCAGTCCATGTGCAAGTCGTGTATAGACATTGTATCTTCATTTCAGGAGAAATCCTAGGCGTGGAATTGCTGGATCCTATGGTAGATTAATTTTTAACTTTTCTGCTGGGGATTGAACCCAGGGCCTTGTGCATGCAGGACAAGCACTCTACCAACTGAGCTATAGCCCCAGCACTAAGTTTAAGTGTATATATATATATATATATATATATATATATATATATATATATATATATATATATGTTGTGTAGTTGGACAATACCTTTATTTTATTAGTTTATTTTTATGTGGTGCTGAGGCTTGAACCCAGCCCCTCACATATGATGCTAGGCTAGCGCTCTACTGCTGAGCCACAACCCCAGCCCCTGTTTAACTTTTAAAGAAACTGCCAAGGTGTTTTTCAGAGCAGTTGTACTGTTTTACATTCCCTCCAGCAATAAATGAAGCTTCTAGTTCCTCTGTATCCTCTACCAACATGTTTTAAAAATTTATTAATTTTTTAAAATTTGTTCTACTTAGTATACATTATAGCAGAATGCATTTCAATTCATCATACACAAATGGAGCACAACATTTCAATTCTCTGGTTGTACATAGTGTAGAGACACACTCTTCATGCAGTCATACATGTACCTAGGATAATGATGTCCATCTCATTTCCATGGTCTTTCCCACCCTCATAACCCCTTCCCAACCTCCCCTTTGTCCAATCCAAACTCTACCAACATTTGATTATCTGTCTTTGTGATCATAACAATAATGGATGTGGAGAACTATCTCTTTTTGTGTTTTTAATTTACATTTCTCTAATGACTAATCAAGTTTAGTTTTCTAGTGCATTTTTATTAAGCATAACCTTGCTTGGCATAATATCACAAGGTCTGACCATTATGAATGATTCAAGAGAAAGGAATTTTAGTTGTGTTGTTTTGTGCTGATAAACTTTTTTTAAAAAAGGTATCTTAAGCCAAAGTCAAAGAGCTCGACAATTATTTAGCTGAATTCAAGAAAAAAAAAACACTTATCCACAGCAGATGGATAAGAATTTTATCTGCACAATTAGCTCTGATTGCCCCATTCTCTGTGAATTCTTAGCCTTTCAAAGCTCTGTAAGACTTATAAATCCCATAGGCCTGCCAGAGGCTCAGCTAGTATTTTTTATCATTCTTCCCTCAAGAATTATACAAGATAATCATTAATTAGTAACTGATATGACTCCATAATATTAAAGTTTTACAGAGAGCCATTTTGAGGCTTTTGATCACATTATAGAATAAATATCTTTTAAAAATCCAGACATTAGAATTTATGTCAGAACATTGCATAATGTATTTACATATTCTGATCCAACTTTTAGCCAAACTTGGTCATTTTTGTAACTGAGCTAGAAATGTCTCTCACTTTCTGTAGTCTGTTCGTGAAGAGCAACACCAGTAAACTTAGAGGCGTTGGAAAATGGCTAGCCAATGCTCCGTGAGTTCACCGTTGACAAAACAGAGCTCACAGTGCAACTTGACCTTGGCAGTTTCACCTTGCCTTTTAATTAACGACCTTTAACGTTACCCTGATTTACTGGCCTGTGCCCTGCTCACTGCCTTCCACTTCCTAGTACTAGAACCATAACCAAATTGGGCAATTTCATTGGTGAAACTAACCATCTTACTAACTGCCAACAAATTCTAACTTAAGATTTGGTCCTTAAATGTGGTGCCCACCCTGATGGAATGCTACAGGTTTTTAAAAGGGAATTACCAAGAAAAGCAAGTGTAGGCTGGTGAGATGCTCAGATTTGGAAGGATTCTCCTAGGTCTTCTAATCATTTAGTCCCTCTACTGGGTGTCTATCACAGTACAACTGTCAGCCTTGTTTGTGATTCAGTTTTCTTTTAATAGATTGGAGATAATTACCCATCTCTGAGGTCCTTGAAACTCTGAGTTCCTTGAAATGGAAGCTTCCAGAACACAAAACATAATGTTGGAAGGTGAAGACAAACCGTTCTCCATCCGTTTTGGGGTACTACAGTCTTAAGTATATATGAGCAAAGAAGGAGAATTTAGATTAAACCTTAACAGCACTTAACCTGAAATCTGTAGACGCAAGGAAGAATCCAAAGTGCCCGCTCTGTTGGCTTGAGTAAGTGTCTTTATGGATATTTTTCTGGAGATAGAACCCAAAGCTTTTATCAGATTTTTTAAAGTGTCTCAAAAATTAAGTATCACTGCTTTACACAGATAGTTGTTAACCATTGAGATAAATTACAAAGCAAATCTCTGACATATTTTTAAGAAGAAGGCATTCAGTGGTCTGAGTATTAGATAATAATTAGGCTATCAATGGTAAATTTCTTGATTATGATACAATTTTTGTGGTTATGTGAGAAAAAGACACTATTCCTAGAAGGTACACGCTGAATTATTTTGAAAACATGCTGATATGATGTTTATAATTTTTTCTAGATAGTCCAGTAAAGAAGCAAATATCAGTATGCAGAAACTAAAATAGAGCAAAAGGCTTACAAATGCAGCAAAACATGAACAACTAGTGAATCCAGGAGAGAGGTATATTCTTTCAACTTTTCTACAGATTTACATTTTGTAAAATTGTGAGTAAAAGAATATGCATCCATTTATCTGTCTTAAATTTCTAAGAAGGCTAGTATCATATTTTTTTCTTTTCTTTTTGGTACTGGAAATTGAACCGAAGGGTGCTTAACCACTGAGGCACATCCCCAGCCCTTTTATGTATTTTATTTAGAGACAAGGTCTCGCTAAGTTGCTAAGGCTGGCTTTGAACTCGAGATCCTCTTGCCTCAGCCTCCTGAACTGCTAGGTGTTATCATATTTTATAAATGGCTCAAACTAGGTTCAATAAGAAATTAGGAAAACCAGGCAGTGGCATCCCATATCGCATTTGAGCCATAATTAAAGAAAGACCTCAAAGCAATGCTTCACCCTCTTCCCATCTCCTCCCCATCGAAACTCCAGCCCCTCTCCTAGGCTGGTACCAGAGTGTCCACACCAGACCTCCACCGTACCCATGAGAGTGCCTTTTCCTAGGTTCACAGGCAAAATCAATCCAGTCACCTCCTAGTGGATGTTATGCTGGAACAGTAAAGTGCACGCGGTAACAGATGGCATCTTGTGACCTTCTTAATAACAGGCGAGGCTGCCAATGTTCCCTTGCGTCCAGGCTCTGCGGGGAATTTGGAAACCGTTGCTTTACACTTGCATATTTTCTGGCAAACACATTTAACCATTTATTAGTCAGTTTCCAAATTTAACGTAGAGCAAAACAACACCGAGCAAAATTCCCAACACCTGGAAGGGCTGCTGGCATTTCCTGAGTCCGGAGGCCCATCCTGGGGTTCTCTGGAGTGTGCTGCTGGTGATCAATAGTCGGCACAGCTGCTATTTTTAGTGCGGCAAGGACCTCAATTCCAGGCAAAGTGCTTATCACTCTGCCTAGATTGACTGGTGGCCAAAGTGATCTTTTTTTTTTCTTTTTGTCTTTCTTTCTGCAGTTTAAAAGGAAGGAGGGCCTGTGTCCCAGCAAAGTATACAGATTAGCCAGAAAGCAAACTGGATCCTGCCGTGACAGCGCACAGCACAGTGAATGTGGGGATCCCCTGATGAGGGAGTTGACTAAGTCACCTGTTGGCTTATTTGCATACGCTGGAGAGTGGTGGCCTCCAGTTCCACAGTGGGATGGGTTAGGAGAGTGAGTGTGGACATCAGGGGAGAGCGCCTGGCCCTGACCACCCCTAGGGTCCCACAGGGCAGCTCTCCTCTGTCCAGGCCAGAAGGGTGGCCTCAGGGGAAAACAGTGAACACCTTCCTGCCAAGACCTTTTGGAGTCTTCTTCTCGGGAATGAACCTGTAAGGGCTTGTCCCAGGAGGAGGAGTGGTGGAATCTCCCAGCCAGGCAATGGGAGTGGGAAGGTGGGTGGAAGAAGGGCAGGAGGGACTTTCCCCATGTCTGTCTACAAGGTGGTGGAAACAGCTCAGGCGGATGCGGTGTGCAGTCACACAGAGCAGGAGGAGTAGGTCTCCTGGAGGGTGGGGTTCCTCCTCAGGTGCTCCCCACAGAGCCCAGGGGAGGGAGAGTCTTCCAAACCTCAGAAGACAGGAAGGTGTTCCAGGTGCCTCAGCCTGAGAAAAGCTGGGCTGGTGTGAGGGAGGCCTGACTGGGGAGCTTGCCTAGTTTGGCCACCCGGTGTCCCTTGACAGTCCACCCAGGACCAGCCTAGCCTCCCTGCCTCCCGTGGGCTACAAGACCTGCATAAAAAGCCTCCCCTCCTCAGGCCACTTCTCTCTGGGGCCCCAACCTCAGGAGCAGCAGCTCTGGAAATGATCTGAAAATAGCACAGGGGGACTTGCCCCCAGACAGGATCAAAACAGAGCAACACAGCTGGGAAGCCACAAGACCACAAGACACGGCCCCTTCCTGAGAAATGGAAGGTGACTCCCAGGCCTTGAGCCTCCGACTGCTCCCACGGGACCGGCCCCAGCCACGTGCCAGCTCTCTTTCCTTTTCCCTCTCCCAGATCACACTGGATGTACTCCACATGCACCAGCTTCCCCTCGGGGCTGGCCTGGTGCATCTCCCTAAGCCCACTACAGAGCCGGGAGGGGAATGGAGGAGTCTGTGCAACTCAAATCCTGTGCTTGTGCCAGCTGCCGTTGCTCATTCTTTTTTTAAAGTACTGCAATTTTAGGGGCTGCTACGTAGGATTCTGAAGGCTACTGCTCAAAGAACCAGTTTGTAAAAGGTTGCTTCTGTAAACTACATTCTAATTTTAAAGAGCAATTTATAAATTGCCGTTTGGAAGAAAAATGATAAAGAAGGGACTGTCTGTGTGAGGAATTGTGTTGTGAGAATGGAAAAGCTAGCCATAGAGGCTCAAAAACCACCGGACGGCAATTATAGGGCCCTGTCTTCTGTTGAACCCTGTGCCAGGTGCTGCAGACGCAAAATCAAATAAGACAGACAAGTTCCTGTCCTTGGGAGGCCTATGTTCTGGAAGGAGAAAGAGACAATCTAAACAAATACAGTGTTACAGAGAAATCAACATAACCGCCAAGATAGAAATTGAGAGGGAGAGTATGAAGAACTTAGTTTAAACATGGTATCCAAGGATGGCCTCTCTGAACAGGAGACACCTAAATTCAGACCTGAAGTCTATGGCTCAGCAGAGCTAGGATAATTGTGTTCCAGAAAAGAGAACAGCATGTGTAAATGTCCTGAGGCAGGAGTTGGCTTGCTTGGTATATTCAAATAACTAAATGAAGCCAATAAAACTGAGCAAAACTAAGAGGAGTAATGAAATGAGGCTTGCTCTCTAAACTATGAAGCATGTTGCAAGTGCAACAGAAAACAGAGTTGTGTCATCTTCTTGTTTATGCATTAAGATCTCCCTGTGTGCAGAATGGATCGAGTTGGCAAGACGTGACTAGTGAGTTCTTGGTGCTTTTTGAAATCTTTTGAGGTTTATAGTTGGCTTCACAGAAGAATAAAAGTGGAATTGAAGGAGTAAGAGGAAAGCAAGTCAAAGATGGACACAAATACTCCATGAACTATATCACAAATTATAAGCATCTGCTCACTTAGGATACTATTTAGTTCTTGTCAGTAATCTCCTAGATTCTGCCATCTTTGTAATAGGACACACATCCTTAGAAGCAGTTCCAGGTAGGCGCTTCAGAGACTTGGAATTGGGTGTCCGCGGTTAGGAAATATCCCAAGGACATCTTACACATATTGTCCCACCTGAGCTTTGGCGTGTTCATACTACACAAAACCTCCTCCCAGGACGTGCTCCATCGCCTGAAATAGCAGGAATCAAGGAGACTAGTTTTATTCCTTGCAAGACTAACAACTTGAGTCCACCCAAGTTGTACAGGTGTGGGGCACAGGTACGGAGCTGAGAAGAAGAGAAAGGGAAGGGACAGGCAGGAGAGCTGGCCCTGATGGATCAATGTGCTTCCCACCACGCTCTCCAGAAGGTTGTTTTGGACAGAAAGATGGACAGAAGCTTTTCCATTAAACAAATCTTGCTAGAATCCATCAGCCGAGAGCAAGCGGAAAGTTGAATTAGCCATTCATTGGTCACATTGCAGCATTATGACACTTGATTTTTATTAATTGTTTTCATGAGTTATATGAGAGATAAGCATGGGATGGACCATTTGCTCCATTCAGGAAACTGGGACAGAAAAGACACAGCCAAATCGAACACTTGGAAAGAAAGTCAATATTCATGCAAAAAGAAAATCAAGGTAATATAGGCAGAATAAATATGGCAGACCCTCTTTGAAAGGCTGTTGTGAAAAAGACTTGGAGAACTGTTTTCTGTGATGATTATGAATCACATTTAAGCCCAGACCATCCGATCTGACCTTATAAATCCACAGGTGCAATACAATTCACAGGTATAATCGGTAGACCATCAGTGGTCTACCACTTATATAGTCAGCTTCTGTTGACAATGTAAGGCTTGGTTTTGTTTTAACTCCCTTCCTTACAGACTTCTAGCATAGTTAAAGCTCATAATCCAAAAAAATCAGGCTCAGGAAAGGAAATGAAGCACAAGAGACTTTATCATGTGGCCAAATTAGACCATTTTGCCTGATGTACTGTCATCTCTCAATGAAGACAGTAGCCATCGGTTATATTGAAATGACCATTTGGAGAATGAAAAAGACAATATGGGTCAATTAATAAGTCACCATTATTAATATGTATGCTTATGTCATTCTTACCCGTTCTCCTATGAATACCTGACCATAAAAATTGAAGAGAAGTTAGGAAACAAAGGACTACCTATCGCACGGTGGTAAATTATTGCTTTACTGCTCACATTATCACACTTCAAAGACTCCCATCCTTCTAACGTTCGGTCTGCACAGCAGCTCTAGCAGACCAGAGGTGATTACTGGGGTTAATAAGTATTCTGAAAGATGCAAACAGCAATATAAATGGAATAGGATCGTACCTAGTGCTACGTAGATC
Source organism: Ictidomys tridecemlineatus (assembly GCF_052094955.1). Classification (NCBI taxonomy): domain Eukaryota; kingdom Metazoa; phylum Chordata; class Mammalia; order Rodentia; family Sciuridae; genus Ictidomys; species Ictidomys tridecemlineatus. Next base: position 128,697,841 of record NC_135485.1, read on the forward strand.
AGATGCACTGTGTCCTTGACTTGCTATGAGCGTTGTGATCAGCCTGCCTGATTTCCCATACACTAGCTCGGACTTGTCTCTAAGCTATGGAGCATGTTTCAATTTTCTGTTCTTTACTGAAAAGAGGAGAAAGAAAATCTTTCCTGATTTTAACAATAGCATAAATGGTTACCTGTCCTGTCCTCTTGCATCGGCTAACGGTAGAAGAACATTCAAAATCCATCTCATATGTACTAATTCCATAAAGTCAAATTTCATTAAAGAAGCTGGATCTTCATTAGTTAGGAAGTACCCATAAGGCTACAGCATAATTTCCCACCATTCATTACATACACACCATGCATATTCAACCTTAAATACTACAGCAAATGGGCAAGCATTACCAAAATATTTTACAGAGTGCTTAAAACTTTAATTTGAGAGGATAATCATTAGTCTTATTGAACTTCCAGAAATCTGACCATGAGAAATGGGAATTATATGGGAAAACCATATAATTTGTTTCCTCCAGAAAAATCAGTTTGTGGTGGAAAGGCCAGCTGTTCCCTTCTATAGTGTGCAGTTGTTGCTAGGATGTGTCTGCCTAGCCAAGAAATCCATCTCTGGGCTCTCTGGCATCACACTGGAATGCAAGCGGAAGAGATGCACGCCATCTCCAGGATGGAGGGGTGAAAGGACATGTGTGCCTCCCCTCCCCTGCTCCCCCACAACCTGCCGGGTGGAGATAGAAGACCACCAAGGTCCCAGGGATGAGGGAACCCCAGAGGGAGGGAACCTGTGTCCCCTCAAATCCAAGAAACAGGACCCCACCCAAGGAAAGGCTAATTTCCCAGTTACCAACCCCCAAAGGGAATTGAATAATTCTTTGTCTATGAATCGCCTGACAAAGAATTCAAAGCAATTATTTCTAGGAAGCACAGAAAGCAACAACGGAACACAAACAACTCAACAAATGTCAGAGAAACAACACAAGGACCAAATGAAAAGTTCAAGCAAAAGAAACAAAAGATACAGGTGAGAGGATAGAATATCAATGATACGCAGGAAGAACGAGCCTCAAGATCTAAGGTATGGCCTGAGGACTGTGAGTGGTAAAATTATATTGGATATGGCATTCAAGCTAAATGAGTAGATTTTAGCGCTCTTGTATCAAAACTAAACAAAACAAAAAATAAGGGGGGGATATAACTATGTTGAGATAATAGACATATTAATTATCTCCACTGTAATAATCGTTTCCTTTATTTCTGTATCCCTTAGCATCATATTCTAAACCTTAAGTATACTCAATAAAATTAGTTTAAAACTACCAAACAGAAATTCTACATCTGAAGAATACAAGGAGTGGAATGAAAAAAATGCAATAGAGAGCGTCAGGAGCTGACTTCTACAAGCAGGACCATGCATCTGGGAAGTCAAAGGCGAGCCATTTGAAATTATTCAGAGGAGAAATGGAGAAAAATAATAGAAATGAATAAGGAAAGCCTATGGGATTTATGGGACACCACACAGAAAAGTAACATAAAGATTATGGCAATACTGGATGGAAAAGAGAAAGAGAAAGGGGCAAAAGATGAAAGAAATATTGAGTGGAAACTTCCCAAATCTGGAGAGATAGATCTGGACATCCAGGTACATGAAATTCAATATTTTCCAAACATATTCAACCCAAAGAGGATTTACCAATGCACATTATAATTAAACTGAAAAATTAAACACAAAGAGAATTTTGAAAGTAGCAAGAGAGAGAAACTCAACGTAATTTCAAATTTGATTATAAAGCTCTAGTAGTCAAAACAATATGGTACTGGAATGAACAGACATAGAGACCAAGGCCACAAAATAAAGAGCCCAGAATGCACATATCAGTAACTGATATTCAATAAAAGCACCAAGAACGGACAACAGGGAAGTTATAGTGTCTTCAAAAATGGATGTTGGTGGGGCTGCACACTAGTATAACTACTCTGGAAAGCAGTGTGGAGATTGCACAAAAAACCAAGGATAGAGCCACCATATGACCCAGCTTTCCCACTCCTTGGTATTCTTCCCAAAGTATTAAAATCAGCATACTATAGCAAAACATCCACCTCAGTGTCCACAGCAGCACATTTATGGAATCAACCAGATACCTGTCAACAGATGAATGGATCAAGACATTGTGGCATATGCACACGATGGAATTTCTACTCAATTATAAAGAAGAATAAATTTATGGCATTTGCTGGTAAGTGGATGGAAATGAAGAACATCGTGTTAAGTAAAATAAGCGAGACTCCCAAACTCAAAGGCTGAACGACGTCTCTCATATGTAGAAGCTAGAGTGAAATAAGGAGAGGAGGGAAGGATAAAGACATGGGAAGCTGAGTGGAGTGGAGGAAGGAGATGGAGAGGCAGAGTGGAGGGATGGAGAGGGGAGGAAATGTGGAATGAATTCTCATAAAACTGTTAGGTGCACATTTAAATATGCCACAGGGAATTTCATCTCTATGTGGAAGTACAAAGAACCAACCAAATATAAATAAATAGACGAGTGAAAGGAAGTCGAGCAGAGTAGAGAAAGGAGAACAGGAAGGAGGAAGGAGAAAGGGAGGGAGAAGGTGGGGAGCCGTGAACTGGAATCCAATTCCATGCATAAGTGATTTTGTTGGAATGAGCCCAACTACTAACTCTAAAGTTCTAGTAAAAATAAAACTCCTGCACTGCCAGCTACATGAAAATATAGCACACACCACTATGTCCAGTGCACGTGGACTCAAATAACCATGTTTCTAGTCTATGCATTTGCTATGCAATACCTCTCTCTATATCATGATTTTATCGTGATTTTAGAGTGTATTGTTTCTAGTTATTGAAAAAAAAGTTTAATGTAAAACAAAAAAAAAATCAGTGTTGGGAAAAATTCATATTGATACACAAAAGAAAGACATTGAACCATATCTGACAGCACACACTAAAATCGACTCAAAAGAAATGAAAAACTTAAGACCTGCATGAAACTATAAAACTTCCAGGAGAAAACACAGGTCTTGCCATTAATTAGTCTTGATAAAGATTTGTTGGATATGATACCAACGGCCCAGGCAACCGAACAGGAAAGAAACAAGTGGAACCTTCTCAAACTAAAAAGTTTGTGCACAGCAAAGACAACAATTAACAAATGAAAAAGGCGATCTATGTAAGGGGAGAGAAGATTTGCAAACCCTATCTGAGATGAGAGGTTACTATCTACAGTGCACAAAGAACTCATACAAATCAATAACAAAATCAAATACAAACTAAAATCAAGTAAAATAAAATAAATACCCTGATTGAAAAATAGGACTTCAACAGACATTTTCCCATAGGACATATGCAGATGACCGAAAGTCATATATGAAAAGGCACTCAATATTGCTCAGCATCAGGGAAAAGCCAAACTAAACCACAGTGAGATGTCACTGAGGTGTCACTGTCACCGTCAGAAAGTCCAAGGGTAATAAGTGTTGGTGAAGATGTGGCAAAAAGGGACCTTTATGTGCTGTTAGTAGGAATACAAACTGGTATAGCCATTGGAAAAAAAATATGAAGTTTCCGCAAAAAATTTAAAATAGAATTACCATGTAACATAGCATCCCAAATCTAGGTATATATACACATACATACACACACAGGAAATAAAATCACCATCTTAAGGGAATACATGCGTTCCCACATTCACAGCAGCATTATTCACAACAGTTAAGATAAGTTAAGATATGGAAATAAAGGAAATACCCTATAAAGATGGATGGATAAAGTAAATGTGGTATATACATCCAATGAAATATTATTCAGCCTTTAAAAAGAAGGAGAGCCTACTGTTCACGATATCATGATGAGTCTGGAGGATATTATGCCAAAGGAAATTATCCAGGGACAGAAAGAAAGATACTGCATGATTTTGCTTACATGTGGAGTCTTAAAAAAAGTCAAATTTATGCAAACACAGAGTAGAAATGGTGGGTCCCAGGAGCTATGGAGTGAGAGAAATGGGGAGATGCTGGTCAAAGGTACAAACTTTCAATTATAAAATGACTAAGTTCTGGAGACTTAACGTACAGCTTGGTGGTTGTAGTGAATATAAAAATGTATTCTCCAACTTTGCAAAGAAAGTAGATCTCAAATCTTCTCACCACACACACAACAGAGTAAGTATGTGAGATGATTGACACATTAATGAGCTTTATTGTAGTCATCATCTCACAATGTGCACATATATCAAAACACCCTGTTGTACAACCTGAATGCATACAATTTGTATTGGTTAATCCTATCTCAATTAAGCTGGGGAAAAAAGAACCTAGAAAGAGAGACACAGCAACCTTGGTGAAAGGGGAGCTGATCAAGTTGCCCTTACCTATGACATCTGCAGTCTCCTGGCAGGGTGGAAGATCGTGGGCCATGTCTTTTAGCATTACCATTCTAAAGGAAACAAGTAGGAGAAACAAGGTATAAATTTATAGGTCTATAAACCACTTGGAGCCTGGACCTAGAGGAATTTTCCCTTGGTTTCTTAAACGTTTGCTTCTTCTCTCCCTCTTTTCCCCACTCCCAGCCATAACCCCACACTGTCATGAAGTCAACCCAAGCTGGACTTCCTCATTGCCTTTAGGGATTTGCTTGTTCTCTGATTTGTCGTAAAAGGGTAAAATTCTCAACTTCTTGCACATGAAAAGCTCAAACGTTAAGTTCATAATTATTTCAACAGGATTTATGAGTGTTTCTCCAGGGAGCTGCTTTCAAAATAAGATAAGTGCTGTGCATGGAATAGGAGAGATTACAGTAATTACAACTGGCTTCCAAATAAAACTTAATGGCAAGCCGGGTAGCTTGGGGACTCCCAGATGCTGTGTCTATCCTTTGAAACACATCTGTATCTCAGTTTCCCTGAATCCAGATATGAAATTCTTTTTAAGCAAGCAGGGATTTACTGGAAAGCGCAGGCCATTTTGTATGGAATGGACACAGCACTCAGTTGCTGGAGTGTAACCCTTAGTGGCAGTTGCTATAGGACCTCTAATTGAGGGAGGAGGGTCTCCAAACTGCAGAGACCTAGAACTATGTGCTTGGGTTCCTGCAGGGAGCAAGTAGGGGAAGAGAGACATTGATGTCAGTCCAAGGATCCTAAAGTGCTCCTGCTATACAAGTGTTCAGACCAGCCCTGGTCATCCCAGAGACAGGGGCTGCTAACCCACCCTGTACCTTTCATCTCCTAACCTAGAACAGCATTTGACTCATAAGAAGGTATTACATTTTTAAATGCAATTTCTGAGCCCAGTCCCTCATAATTATTTTTCAGTAAGTTTGGGGCAGACAGTTCCAATATTAGTAGACAGTGGGTCAGTTTCCTGATTTCTGTGGGAATCACTTCTTTGCTCCTTTTTATATTTGTTTAATCTCCTTTTCTTTATATATATGTATATATGTGTATATATATATAATATATATTTTATGTTAAGTAAATAGGAATACATTAAATATATATTTAATATATAAGTATAAATAATTATATTTAACATATTTATATTGAATACATATTAAAATATATTTAAATATATTAAAATATATATATCTTTAAACCACCAAACATTATGGTTTGGGCTAATTTTTAGTTTTATATAAATGGAATTATACAGCGTGTGTTTTGTCTGGCTCAGAATGCTGAATGTTTGTGATATTATTTTTCGTATTTCTTACTACATGGTATTTCAATAAGCATCCTACTGTCTACCCATCAGATGTCGATATCCATCTACATCAATGGGCCCTCCATATCTAGTTTCCACAGCTACTGATTTAACAACTGCCAATTGAAAATATTTTTTAAAAGTTGTGTCTTTACTATGTAAGAATATTTTCTTCTTGTCATTTTAACAACTATTTGCGTAGAATTGATATTGTATTATAAGCAATTATAAGCCATCTATCTAGAGGTGGTTTCCAGTATCCAGGAGGATGCTGTTCAAAGGTTCTATTTAGACGCTACCTCATTTAATAGGAGAGACTTGAGCATCTTCAGATATGAGCATCTGTTGGAGGTCCTGAAACAAATCCCAGAATGATGGACTGTAGTCAGTATTTATTCTACCCTTGGCTTGTGTTAATTTTTGCCCAGTGTGAAAAATGCTGCTGAGAACACTCTTCTATGTGTCTTTTGGTGCCCGTGTGAAAATGCATTTCAGATGAGCATACACTTGGAGTGGAATTGCTAAGTCTTAGGGTATCCATAGCTTCAACTGTAGAAACTAAAACCAAACTGTTTTCCTGAGGAGTTATGTCAGTGTACATTGCCACTAGTTGTTAAGAGACTTCACAGTTCTGCACCGAATAAGCCAGCAATATTTAAACTTGCATTTTATATGTAAAGTAGATACAAATCCTTTGTCAATCTCTGAGTTAAAAATCTTCCTCCTCTGTCAGGAGTGTAGCATGCCTGTAATCCCAGCAGCTTGGGAGGCAGAAGCAGGAGGATCATGAGTTCAAAGCCAGCCTCAGCAACTCGGTGAGACTCTGTCTAAATAAAATACAAAACAGGGCTGGGGATGTGGTTCAGTGGTTGAGCACTCCTGAGTTCAATCTCTGGTACCCCCACCATCACCTCAAAAAAAAGTCTTTCACCTCTCTATGGTTTGTCTTTTCATACTCTTGATGGAATATTTGATGGGACAGAATTAACTAATTTTAAGTAGTTAATTTTAGTTCAGTTTATCTAACTTATTTCTTGGGGTTTGTGCTCTTTATTTTCTATTTTAAAAAATCCTTGCCAATCTCAAGGTCATCACCATAGTGCCCTTAGTGTTATGTAATGATTTGCCTTTAACAGTTAGGCCTTCTTTCACCAAGAATGAATCTAGTGGGGTTGAAAGCACGGCCTATCTCAGCTGCTTTGCCATCTTTTTAATACATCAAGTGCTGGCACAAGTTTGTTGGTGGCTCTTCTGTTTCTGTGGTCTCTTTACTTAATTACTGGGGCTTTATGACAAGTTATCTGTAGAACAAGCCTCAAACATTGCTCTTTTTTTCATAGTATCTTGGCTATATCATGGTTTTCATTTTCATATAAATTTTAGCATCATCTTGTCAAGTTCTACAAAAACAGCTATTAGGATTATATTAAGTCTGGGCTGGGGCAATGGTTCTGCAGTAGTGCACTTGCCTGGCATGTGTGAGGCACTGGGTTTGATTCTCAGCACCACATATAAATAAATAAAATAAAGGTCTATCAACAACTAAAAAGTATATATATTTAAAAAAAATAATTGTATTAAATCTATAAATCAATTTGGGGAAAACTGATATTTTTACAATATTCAAGCTCCCAATCCATGAACATGGTTTATCTCTCCATTTACTTTGATCATCTTTATTTTTCAATCACTAATATTTTATAGATTTTATGAACATGGTTTATCTCTCTATTTCTTTAGGTCTTCTTTATTTTCTTTCACTAATATTTTATAGTTTTCTGTGTGGAGATCTTGTTCATTTTGATTACATTTACTCCTAGAGACTTGACATACTGTAACCATGCTCCATGTGAAAACTTTTTAAAATTTCATTTTAAAACTGATATTCTTAAGCACATCTTATTTCTTGTTTTAATTTAAACATTCATGAAAGTTTCATATCATGCTATATTTTTCTTTATTATAATAAGTTATATTTATTGTTTATCATAAAAAGGTTTCAGCTCTCCATTCCACACATATTTCTTTTCTACTACTGCTGTAAAAAGCTAATGTTTGGTATTTGTCCTGTAGCTTTTAATAATCAGTGCCACTTCATTTGAGAACCATGACATGACATACTGCTCTTTTCACTTAGGGATTTATCTGCATAAGTACTTATTTGGAAAGGAAAACCACTGTGTTTCAAACAATGTGGGACTATTCTGAAGGCCCCGTCATAATTATCACAGCTTTTCACCTTTTCTGGGTTTGTATTCCTTGTAAGCAACGAGGTTGGCTGACTGGGGGAAGCAAGGTTGAGATGGGGAAGTTAGCTTTGTTCTAGGGTGTGAGGGAGAAAATGCCCCCAGTAGCCAATGTCTCCTAAAAGAGTTATTGAGAAGCCCCTGAAGTGACATCAAGTTTACTTTGGGGTTAGAACAAGTTTTTCACCCTCTTCCAAAGCAGCATTTCCCATTGCTTTCTGATTGTCAGAACCATGTGAAGCCCTCAACACATATACAAATTCACTAGTGCCTCATAATCATAGTTTCCCAAGGGAGTGACTTGAGTTTAACAAGAACTGATCATCGTCATAGTCAACCAAGGGCAGAAACAATCATTTCTCTGAAGGACTCTCAAGCTGATGGGAGTGTTCAAGTTAAAATGTACAAATGACACTATTTTTTTTTTTTAATCAAGTTCTTGAAGTTTTTCTTGAGGACACACTCCTAAGGTTATTGCATATCTTTGGTTGATTTCCAGAGTTTTTGAATTGATTTTGACAATTTTTCAAGGAGTGTACAAGAATATATTAAGGGATGGATCTATAGCAACATATGGAGGAATGAATATACAGTGGTCCTCTCTGCATTCTGAAAGTGCTGCCCTTTGAAACTTTAAAATTATTGAGATAAAACATACATAATATAAAATATACCATTTTAGCCATTTTCAAATGTATAATTTGGTGGCATTAATTACATTCACAATGTTTTCCAACTGTCCCTATATCAAAGTTGATCCACCTTTTGGCTGTTGCTTTCAACAAGATTTTTATAATGATGTTTCATTTATCATTTAATTAAATTTTAAAAAATTTTTGTGATTCATTTTAACCCATGGGTTACCTAGGAGTATACTGTTAAATTTTCAAATATTTGGATATTATCTAGTTCAATGTTTTAGCTTAGTTTCTAGCTTAATATTTCTTGTCAAGGAACATACTATATATGATTTGAATTCTTTGAAATCTAATACTTTTTAATGGTTCAATGATCAATTTTTTAAAAAATATTCCATTAATTATTTTTTACTATTTATATATATATATATATTTAGTTGTAGTTGGACACAATTCCTTTAACTAATTAATTTATTTTTATGTGGTGCCAAGTATTGAACCCAGGGCCCTGCACGTGCTAGGTGAGCATGGTCCTGCTGAGCCACAACCCCAGCCCTCCATTTACTTTTTAAAAAGTATATTTTTTAAAATACATCCCTGTAAGTATATCAATCAGAACAAATATCATAATTGTGTTGTTCAAATTTAGTATGAACTCACCAAAATTTTGCTTGTTGTACCAGTTATTGTGTTAAAGTACTCATTTATGACTGAGGATTTGCTTATTTCTCTCTTTAGCTCTTTTAGCATTACTTAGTGAATTATATTAATTATTATTAATTACTATGTTATTAGATGCACAGAAATTTGGAATTTTCTTATCCTCCTATGTGATGGATTCTTCTATTATTATCAACTGTCTCTCCGTAAGCTTAATATGCTTCTTGCCTTCTGACCATCCCTAGAGAAGTCCTCCTCTCCCTTTCCTCCTCCTCTCCACTTCCTGTATTTTAAGACTGTTTTTGTTTTTAAAAAGAAGTTGTAAGTTCACAGATAAAGTTAGAGGATGATTCAGAGGTCTACCATAACCTACCACACCTGCATGGTTTCCCTGTTATTCACATCCCCCATCAGAGTGGTACATTTATTACAATTAAAACATAATTGTCCAAATCCATAGCTTACACTCTTGGTGTTCAACAGTCCATGGCTTTGGACAAATGTATAGTGACATTTGATACATATGTGATGTTATATGACACTATAACAAAGGATGTATGTGTGTGTGTGTGTGTGTGTGTGTGTGTGTGTGTACATCCTCCTCCTCTTTACCAACCCCTGGAAACCACTGCTATTTTTACTGTCCCGATAGTTCTTCCTTTTCTAAATTAGAAGCATATAGATTTCATATTGGCTTCTTTTATTTAATAATATGCATTGTTTCCTCCATGTCTTTTCATCACTTGACGGCTCATTTATTTTTATCATCGAATAATATTCCATTATATGTATGTGTCACAGTTTACATTTACACAGTTTACGTCTCCAAGTTTGGGAAATTTTGAATAAAATGACCACACACATCTATGTAGAGGATATAAGTTTTCAGCTCTGTGGGGTAAATACCGAAGTGTGCAATTGCTGGATCTTACGGTAGCAGTTAAAGCTTAATTTTGTAAAATACTACAAACTGTCTTCCAGTGTGGCTGTACCATTTTGCGTTCCCAGCGGCATGAAGAGTTCTTGTTGTTTTAATTTGCATTTCTCTGATGATATATGATGTAGAACATCTTTTCAAATTCTTGTTTGCCTTCTGTGCATTTTATTTTATGAGGTATCTACTAGGGTCTTTGGCCATTTTAAAATCAGAATATTTATTTTTGCATTGTCGCATTTGAAGAGTTCTTTGTGTATTTTAGATAATAGTCCTTAATCAAATATGTCCCTGGCAAATATTTTCTCCCAGTTTGTGGCTTCTCTTCTCATTGTCTTGACATTGACTTTGTTAAAATTAAAACTTATCTGAAAAAAACCAAAGTCAATTATTTCTTTTATGGACCATACATTTGGTGTTGTATCCAAATACAAGTTGCTGGGTGTGGTGGCACATGCCCCTAATCCCAACAACTCTGGGGGCTGAGGCAAAAGAGGATCACAAGTTAGAGGACCACCTTAGCAATGTAGCAAGACCCTTAGCAACCTGGTGAGACCCTGTCTCAAAATAGTAAATAAAAAGGACTGGTGAGGTATCTCAGTGGTAATGCACCCCTGTGTTCAATCCCTAGTACCATAAAAAAATTACAAGTCAATCTAGGCTTTCTCCTATGTAGGAAACTTCTAGAAGTTTTATAATTTTGCATTTGCATTTAGGTCCATTATCCATTTTGAGTTCATTTTTTTGTGAACAGTGCATGGTCTGAATCCAGACTCATTTTTGCAGGTAGATGTTCAGTTGTTCTGAGACTGTGTGTTGAAAGGAGTCTCTTCCCCATTGTGTGGCCTTTACCCGCAAACCCCCCCCCCCCCCCCGCCATTGCACATCAGTTGGCTGTATTTATGTGGGTCTATTTCTGGGCTTCCTGTTCCATCACATTGATCTATTGGTCTCTTCTCTTGCCAACACCACACTGTCTTGATTACTGGAACTAAGTGGTAAGACTTGAAGCTGAGTGGTTGTCGGTCCTCCAACATTATTCTTCTCCAATATTGTGCTGTTGTTCTGGGTCTTTTGCCTTCCCATATAAACTTTAGAACCAGCTTTTTAATGTCCCTAAAATAACTGGCTAAGGTTTTGAATCAGATTACACTGAATGTACAGACAAATTTGGGAAGAATTCACATCTTGACAATGTCATAGTCTCCCTAACTGCAAACATGGAATTGCTCTTCGTTTAGTTCTGCTTTGATTTCTTTCAGCAGAGTTTTATGGTTTTCCTCATATGGGTCTTGCGAGATTTATACCTAGTTATTTCACTTTTGGAGAGTGTAAACAGTATCATGTTTTTCATTTCACTTGCTTATTGCTTACATATAGGAATCAATTGACTTTAAAATTTTTTTTTATTTGTCAATGTACCTTTATTTCATTTATTTGCATGTGGTGTGGAGAATTGAACCCACTGCCTCACACATGCTAGGCAAGCGCTCTACCACTGAGCCATAACCCGAGCCCTCAATTGACTTTTGTACATTAGCCTTATATTCTCTTATAATCTCTTATTAGTCAATTCCCTGTGTCAATTCACCTATAGAAGGACCTCTTGGTTTCTTCTAGCTTATGACAATTAGGAATAAAACTGCCAAACATTCATGTGGACGTAAGTTCTCAAATTAGGAACATGAATTCACATGGCAAGGCTTTGTTTACTTTTGTAAGCCACCACCATGCTGCTGTTTGTAACAAAGCTCTCTGTTTCCTTCCAGGTATGAATGGTTTCTCTTTCTGCCATGATTCTTTCCCTCATCAGACCAAGCCTTTGAAGGCAGGGACCATATATGTGTTGATCACTGATGTAGCCTTGGCATTCAGCTTCAGACTGTATACACAGAAGGTCCCTAAAGAATATCTGATTAATGAATGAGCAGATAAACAAAGTTTCAAGACCTGAACATTTGTAGTTGAGGATCTGGGGATGGAGCTCAGTGGTAGAGCATAAGAGGCTTGGGGTTCCATCCCAGGATGGCAAAAAAATACACACATGCACGCTGGGTGTGGTAGCACACCTGTGATCCTAGCAACTCTGGAGACTGAGGCAGGAGGATTGCAAGTTGAGGCAAGTCTGGACAACTTAGACTCTGTCTCAAAAAATAAAAAGGGCTGAAGGTGAGACTCAGTGGTAAAGCACCCCTGGGTCAAATCCCTGCTACCAAAACAAAACAAACAAACAACAACAAAAACTCTGTGAGTGAGTGTGTGTGTATTTGCACTATATCCCTGCCTTAGGAATTCCAAAATTCAGCTCTTATTTTAACCTTGACAGACCTAGGATTGGCACTGAGATCCCATAATACAAGTTCTCTACCTCACTAATCTCCATTCTCCCATCCCAGTATCCTTCTTTATGCACATTATATATTTTGCCTATTGTGGTTAAAACTGATTTAGAATCAAATAATCAAGACTTCCACCAAGTTGCTTCTGCCTCACATGATAGGTTTTCTTCTCTGTTTATAGTAAGTATTCTTACATGTACTGGATTGTGCTTTGGACACTTTAGTATTTTTCTGGTTTAACACACTTGAAACAATCAGTCATTTCACTTTTTTATTCCAATAAGAGTCCTTGGACCACTAATCAGCTCCCGTAACTATATCATGAAGCCACACCTATAGAATTTTCCCCTAGGAGACTTATAGCCATGTAAAAAAATCTCTCTCTACAGCCTTACAAAACTTTAATCAAACAGCTTTTGCTTGGAATTTAAAAAGACATTTGTCCTCAGGGCTAAAATTAGCCAAGAAAAAAAAAAGATTAAAAACAAAAGCAAATATAGAATGTAATCAGTACTTTCAAAATGAGCTCAATCTGCCCTTCATCTTCATTTATAACGCTTGCTTCTCCTTACCCTTTAATGGGACAGGCAGTAGTTGTGCAGAGAATCTATTTATGAGTCTGAGGGCTCCAAACAGATAAACTTCGCAAGCTTGTGGCCTTCTGTGGTTTGCAAGGTCACAGAGAGCTTTGGTTGGAATGATGCATATGATGATCACACTCTGAGTAGCCACACACTCCAAGTCTTGTACATTTTTACCAGGTGTCATATGTCTGGATTGTTTTTCAGGGCTATTAAATATCTTTTTTTTTTTTCCTACCTTGGTGAATGGATCTGTTTGGAAGGAAATGCAGCTAATATTTATTAGGGCAGTATGAGGGCTATCCTTTACATCTGAAGGTGGAGCCAGCCATCTCACTGATTTTCAAATAGGTTTCCAGAATCTGGGGAAGATATTTACAACTAACAATGAGAGGGACAGACCCTTGAAGTTTTCCACATCCCCCTTACACTAGGAAGTGTCTCGTGCTCACCCGGTCCTGCCTGACAGCTCCCCAACAGTGCTTGGGCTAAGTGCTTCTTTGCCACGGTGCTCACTCTTTCCTAGGGGCACATGCTTTTCCATTCCCCACCGGGAGGAAACCTGCTTTCCTTAGATCTTTCTTGAAATACCAAACCCCTCCCGGCCCTCAGACACTGATCATCTGCTTCCTTTGAACTGAGTATTTCTGTGGTTGCAGTTGCTGTATCAAACTGAAATTAACTTTTGCACCGTGGGCCTATCCCAGTGCCTGGCTTCCGGGAAACACTCAGAAAATGGACTCTGGGGCCCTTGACACCTTCATGGACAACTTTCTTCCACCTCTGAGGGAACTTTCCAACTCCTGAAAGTGGAAAAACCGTACAAGAAACAAAGCGATATTCTCAGAAACATCTCTTTGCTGCAAAGACAACACAAAATATGCACAATTTAGTCAATCACTGGTTTTCATCTCATTTCAGGAGCTGTAGTTATCTGTCATTTTAGGAGTAGTAAGGAGAGAATGGAATCATCATTTCGGCTGGTGACTGACATTTAGCTCTTCTTCCCACTGACATTTACTGAGGGAGATGCACAGGGTTAACATCTATGAAGACTCTCAAGATCCACAATGCCCCCTCTCTCTACCAGCGCCCTTGTCTATTTATAGGGACACATCCAGGTGTAAATTACAAAGGAATCTTACTGTGGACGCTGAGGCTCGTGCTGTCGGCTGACTGGGAACTCATCCAGTTGTTTTTTCCGGTAACTGCCCTCATAAGTTGTCATGCAGGAATTAGACCATCGGGTTTCATTCTGCCAAGATGCTCCGGCCTTGCGTCTGATCACCTCAAACTCTTGAGAAGTGAGAGGGCTGAAGGGCAGAAGAATTTGCGGGGTCAAGTATAAGAAGTGTGACATAGCTGTTGATGGTCTGCGGGGAATATCCACTGCTTAAGCCCTCTGAATAATGAAGAATTAATTCCCTTCTAGGGTCAGGAAGCAATGCATGAGGCTCCCCAAACTTCATAACTCTGACAGCTCACAGAGTGCGGAAGAGTAACTGTCTTAGGTACAGTTGCCAAGCAACGGGTCCCAAAATTCCGCAAATCCTACTCCTCACTCACGCACAAGTTTTAACCAACAAATTTATTTAAGTTATATAACTGCTAGTCCCTGCTCTACGAAATATATACTGCTTTGCCATTACATCAAGGAAGCCCTCGGCAGGATTATTGTCTATATCTGCTTCATGAATAAAGCAGTGAATCCTAATGGTTTCAGAAGTTTGGGAATAATATTTAAAATGATGGGGCCAATTCCATCACCCCTACATACCTAGCCTCCAAGCGCCTGGGAGAGAACACCAGCTGCTTGTGATGTCAACAATAGCAGGTGACTCAACAGCTTCTCATGTGTCACAGAGCAATGGTACTGGCACTAGAGTCAAAATAAGCAGAAGCCCAGAACCCAATCCCACAGATTCTGACTTAACTGGTCTGGAAGAAGGCCCAGACATGGGTATTTTTTTTAAGAGCTTAGTTCTGGAAGGTTCTAAAGAGCGGCCAGCGTTAAGAATTGAAGTTATGGCCATGCTTTATTGATTATGTTGATTATATCCTGGGGTTGTATATAACTAAAAATAATTTTTTAAAAATTTTTAAAGAGTTAAGATCATGGAAATGCCATGGTGAACTTTGTAAAGGTGGAGAAGAGAGAGCATTCTGTCTTCCTCTCACAGGCTCCCCCCATACTAATAATCACCCTAACTCTGGTTAGCGCGTTTGTCCCTTCTCGCTTCTCCAGATTAGCAAACAATTCTTTGGCAACTTCAAATGCAACTGATCTTTTGACATGAATTCTAACTCCGGGAGCAGCAGTCTCAAGCCTCAGGGCTGTGGCCTGTGGAATTCTTTATAAACACTGACTCCAGGCCTTACCTCAGGGGGGCTGATCGGGGATTCTGCAAGTAGACCCGTTATCCATCCGTGTGGAAGAAGAGAATCTCCATCGGTGACTTTACTGGCATTAGTGGGGCTTGTTCAGCCTAAGACCTCAGAGATGGGTTCCGTCTGAGGCAAAGCCCAGGCATCTGCATCCTTATAGTTATTGATTCTGAGGCGCTCAATCTTTGAATATGGGCAACGGTGCTCCAGGAGTTAGATTTTTAAGTCTTAGAGGGAGGCTGACCCAGCCTGGTCTGTTTCTCCAAGAATGAAATTATTCGCAAATACTCGTTAGTGTGTTACACGAGGGGTTTCTTTCCTTAAAATGTTAAAATATGGAACGTAAGCACCTTTGCCCTAGGAAAATGATCTGGACAGATATCTGAAGGCTCAGCTGCTCTTACTCATGGCATTGAAGCCTTCCAGAGAAATCCAGATGAGCTTAACAACAACAAAACACACCTGGTTTCCAGGAACAGCTGTTTATTGTTTGAAGCTTTAACTATTTAAGCAAATAATGGTGGTTTTACTTTTACCTGTGACAATGCCAGCAATATTATTATTTGGAGACAGGAAAATAAATAGAAAAATTATGACAGACTATTGGTAAAAATTTTCTTCTCAAATTATATGGTGATCTATAAACCCATCTGCAGTAAAAGAAGGTCTTTTAAAAAATAACTCGCAGTGTACTTTATTATCACTTTCCTGTCCTCTAATATATGTTTCTTTCTCCCAGAATCAATTATATTGTTGTAACAATTATAACCTCAAGAACCGGCAGGAATAACATTTAAGTGAATATGTCTATTATTATTGAGTTTATATGGAGTTATGGACTGATAGATGTTGAGACGTCCGTTAAAAATAAGTTGGACTTGCTGGGGATGAGCAAAGCCTTGGGTTTAATCCTGAGCAGTGCCAGAGAGAAAGAAAGTGAGAGCGAGAGAAAGAGAAGAATAGAACAGACTGATCCAATTTATTATAACAAGTATTTATGAGAAGTCTGAGTCAGGCATGATGGCTTGTAATCCTGGTGACTTGGGAGGCTGAGGCAGGAGGATGGGGAGTTCAAACCCAGCCTTAGCAACTTATTGAGGCCCTAAGCAACTCAGTGAGACCTGTCTCTAATAAAATATCAAAAAGGGCTGGGGATGTGACTTGGTACCAAAAAAAAAAAAAAAAAAAAAGAAGTCTAAAGGAGTCCTCATGTGCATCCTTTGTTCATATTTTATGATGAGGTTGTTGTTTTTCATGGAGGCTGGCATTCAGCACTGAGGTGTATGGTGTGGCTTCATGTGGGAGAGTCTGCTCTAAACTGCCTTTCGTAACTGTATCCTGGTCAGTTGTGTTCTCAGTCCCCAGCATGTACAGTGCGACCAGGAATCCAATCAAGAACACTGTGCCAATGAACTCTAGATGGTGAGTACAATTTAGCAGAAACAGGGGCTTCTGAGTAACCGAGCTCGTACCAAAGAAAACCAATTAGGTGCATGCAAGCCAGCTGATGGCAAGGGGGTGGTCCCCAGGCAGGCCTGGACCAGGCTTGAAAACACAGCTGAGGATTCGAAGGAGGTGTTAATCGACATTCCTTCAGCTTCTTGGTCAAGGAAGTTTAGATCGCGTGTGTCTTTGCAGTGGGACCTCCCAGAGTTTTCAGTACTTCAGTGGACAGCGTGCATCTTGCAGAGGGGCCCAGCTTCTGCACATCTCCCAAACTTGTTTGACCTCGAAAATCATGGGGAGGGGGCGGTCTCTCTAGGGACTGCTATTCTATGGAATGGTCAGGACCTGAAGACCGAGACGATGGCTGGCCCGTGGTCACCAAATTTATTAAAGCTTAACTAGATCTAGAGCCTAAAGCATGGGCAACCGGCAAAAGGTCGATCCAGGAGGATTTTGTTTAAAAAAAATGATAACATCAAGCAGTAAAATAAACATACACACCTAAGTAACTATAAACCCATATCCAGAATTCTAGAAGGCTCTTCTGAATGCCCCTCTCCAGTCAAAACATCACACACACACACACACACACACACACACCCTGCTACCTATATACCACTATTTTGATTTCTATTATCATAAACAAGATGTCAGTTTATGTTCTGTGAAAGCAGAAACTCATGTTACTGAAAGATGAATCCAGGAAGAAACCAAGGTAAAGAGCAAGGAAGACTAAATTCCTGGGGAGAAAAGACCGTATTTGAAGATGAAGCTTCCATCTCAGCCTGAATCTGCCTCCTCCCTAGAAGGTGGCACACTCTGCTGTTTGCATGAGTGTGGCTCACATCTGCGTCAGCACACACAATGGGTGATGGTAACCGCTGGAATCTTTCAGTTATAATATCTACTCCCAGTTCTTGATTTTGGTGTCATTGCTTCATGCTTAACAGATGTGTGATTGGGAAATTTTTAGTAACACATCAAAGACTGTGGTAGCTGGTCTCAGGAAACAAAGAACCACTTATAACAGGGATAGAGGGAAATAAAAGAAGGAAAGAAAAGAAGAACAGGAAAGGAAATTGATTAAATAAGTGAGAAGTCTCAAAGGAGGACTACTTTTAATTTGCTTTCCTATAGTTCGTTTGATATGGTTTACTATTTGAAAACCAAAACTGATTACAAATAGTGTATCCATTGTGATCCCAATTTGGCTTAATAAAAAGTGTGTGTGTATCTCTATTGAGGAGGAAAGTCCTGGAAGGCGAGACATAAAATGCTAATGCTATAGCTGAGTAAGAAGATATGCATGATTTTTATATTTTATATTCTTTTCTTTATTTTCTGAACCTTTTTACAATGAACACATGTAGCATATAATCAGAGCCAAAATGTTGTTTTGTAAAAACTAAAACAAATTATGTGCATCCACATGTCGTCAATCACTCCGTCTTGCGGGGAATCTCTCTTGGATGTGCTTTTGGATTTACTTTTTCACTTCTGTCTAAAGTCTATGCCTTAAGGAAGAAGATCAAAACATTGAAGGCAAAGACATTGGAAAGGGTTAAGGTTTATATGTGGACCTCAACCCTGTCTATCCATAGATACCCACATGTGGTGGTCTTCAGATAGCATCCCGTCCTCAAATGAGCCAAAGGCTTATTATAATAATCAAAACTAAAAAAGGAAAAAGAAAAGAACAACCCACAATAGTGGTTGTGGCTTGGTGGATTTCACAGTGGCAACTCCTGGGATAAACAGCTGGTGATGGTGACTGACTTCTTCAGCTCAGCCCGGGAGAGAGCGGGGAAGCAGATCACAGGCAGAGCTGGCTCCTCTCTCCTCTGCTATAAAATCCAGCCATTGCTGCTCCGTTCCATTTGGACGACAATCTGTCTTGTGTACAACACACTGTTAAGATAATCAAGAGTCATTTGGAAGGATATTTTAAAAGGTCTTTACAAGTTCTGTCCTTGCTTAACTCCCACCATACGTCAGAACAGTAATTGGTAAATATAGAAGAAAGCACTTATATGTTTCCGGCACTTTCCTAAGCGTTTAACACTCATCAGCTCTCTTAATTCTCACAAGCACCCTATGAGGAAGTACCACTGTTGTCCCATTTTACAGGGGAGGAAACTGTGCCGTGGCGTACAGCTAGGAAGTGGTGGAACTAAAGCTGGAACTCCAGCAAGGGCTGCAGATCTTGAACTCTGTGGGCTACTGAATTTTGCTTCGCCTCGTTATCCGTCAGTCTCTACCTATTGCTCCCCAATGCCGCCTTCTTCCCCTTTAGTTTTACTCTTTTTTTTTTTTTTTTTTTTTTTTGGTGCCAAGGATTGAACCCAGGGGTGCTTAACCACTGAACCACATTCCCAGCCCTTTTTTGTATTTTATTTAGTGACAGGGTCTCACTGAATTACTTAGGGCCTTGCTAAATTGCTGAGGCTGGCTCTGAACTCATGATCCTCCTGCCTCAGCCTCCAGAGCCGCTGGGATTACAGGCATGCGCCACTGTCCCAGGCTGGTCTTACTCTTGCTGACTACACCCTTCCTCCTTAGTCCAGTCCAGAATCATTCCTAACAACCTGCACATGACTCACTTTTATGTTCCAAGAAGCTCCTACTCATGACCTGGTAAGCATGCCCTGCAGAGAAATACCAAATAATTACAGTTTTTATCTTTTTAAACATACTGTCATCTTATGTTCCCAAGCTGAGTTTCGTAGAATTATTTATTGGAAAGAAGCATATGACCTCCTGTTACATGCATTCTTTAAATAATTTAAAGATCGAAAAGCCAAGTTTAAGAACCACATATCAAATATTAACAATTAAATATTAGTATGCAAAATCCTCACAGCCTCAAAATTATCCAAGCCACGAAGAGACTCTAGGAAGTGATCACCCCTGGCATCTTTCCCAACTAGCATCCCAGGAAATTCTCTGCTAAAAAGAAATTAATCTTTGTGTATTATAACTTCGTCTTTCTTTCACTACAGGTGATCAGACTCTAGCTTTGCACATACTTGGCAACTGCTATACCACTCAGCTACATATCCAGCCCATATTAGTAGTATTATTTTATTTTGGGACAGGGTCTTACTACACTGCCCAGCCTTGAGCTTGCTATTCTCCTGCGTCAGCCTCTGGAGTAGCTAGGATTGCAGGCATATATCACCTCACCCAGCTGCGTTACAGTTTCTGAATGCTTAAAGATAAATAATAGATTGATTACGTTCTCAAGCTTTAAGTTTGGTAAGTCATGGTCAGTGAAAGAAGTTAAGTTGCGCTAAAATGATCCGTTAATGTAGGTGTGGTGATGAACCAAGGCCAGAGGGTAAATCCTTTCAGGATTGAAGGAAAACCCTTCATTCTCTCCCAGTTCACAGTTTACTTGCTTTTGTTGGCTTAGTCAAATCCATACCCAGGCTCCACTCCACTTGACTCTGTTAATAAATCTCATATTTGGGTCCTAGAGTTCAGAGGTGCCCTGGAAGGAATGTACACAGACCTGAGAACTGTGTACCCCAGGACAATCATAGTTAATGCTCCACTCCATCTCCTTTAGATACTTAATCTACCTGGTGTAGCTTCCTAAGCACACAGGTGTTTACATACCTGCTTCTGTATTTCCAAAGTAAATACTGAAAGATACTTTGAGCTAAGAGATGTTCAGCAGTGTTTTGTCCTACATGAATGTGGGAATCCTGACAAGGGTGATTTTAGGCACCTCTGGAGAACTGTGTTAATTTATATATTACTGCCCTTTGATTTTCCAGTCTTTGAAAGGACTGTTCAATATGTGGCTTTGCCTCTTTGTCCCTATATTGGCTTTGCTCAGAATTTGTTCACTCAGCCTTTCATTGAATATTTTTATGCATCTACTTTGGACCATTGAACACCACAATTTATTATTTCCTACCACATTGATCTACTTTCTATAAATACAGTTAATGGATATATGCCGTATATAAAAAAACATTTCGTACTTTTACTGTCCCCCTTGCTTAGCATTACTTCACTAATGAAGAGCCACTTAATTAGGAAACTATATAAAAAGGCAACATCAATAGTTTTCAAATTTAATTGGATATACTTTCTGGACTTTGGAAAGTGGTGAACAGTACAAAGTGAAATATTTTTGGTTATTTTGAGATACTATGCAAATACCTAGTTCAATTTATGAGTAAATTGTGGACATTAAATTATTTTGAGCTAGAAATTTGTATTGTGAATACCACACAACAAGTCTTGATGCTAGAAAAGCTTAGCACCTATTATGAAACTTTGAACAGTATTGGAAGGTATTTTAAATATGCAGAATGTTTTATGTACTCTATCCCTTCCCCTCTCTCTGGAGTGTGCCAGACATTGTCTCCTCGGGATAGTGACAGCAGCATATTTTGCTGTACATTGAAGTGGTCACACATCTCACAGTGATCTGTTTGGATGATCATGGCTAAGCATTTTAGAATATCTCTCTAAGTTTCTGAATCCCTTTCCCAGGAATCCAATTGTCCAGATATGCAAAATTTAGAACCTTTGGGATATTCGAAGCCCAAAACTTAGTTCAAGGCCAAGGTATGGTACAGACTGTGAACTATCAAAGGAGGTAATGCACGTTGACAAGAGAAAAACCAGAATGGACCACTGGAGGGTAACTGTGGGTAGGTGTGGCTGAGGAAGTAGGTCGCCGAGGGCGAGGGTAGAACTGAACTCTGTGGATGGTTCTCCTCTCTTGCTCTGTGCATCCCGGTTGCCAGGAGCTGATCAGCCTTCCTCTGCCACACCCTTCCACAACGATGTCCTGCCCCACTTGGGCCCAGAGCAAGGTAGTTGTCACCAAAGACTGAACCTCTGAAACCATGACCTCTAAATAAACTCTTCCTCTCAGGTGTTCTTGTCAGGTATTTTGGTCACGGCAATGAAGAGCTGAACAACACACACAGGCGGGGTTTCAAGGTGCTGAGTGATAGAGAATCAGGAGGTGAGGGATACATTTTTATTTGGGGAATGAGGATTGGATCTCTGTAGAAGTTTCCTTCTTTGAGTCAATTTCAGACAGAAGGGTGATGATTGGGTTAGTTTCCTAGGGCTAGCACATCAAAGTATCACAAACCAGGTGGCTTAGAACTACAGACATGTATTGTCTCTCCATTCTGGAAGCTAGCAGTCTGAAAATGAACATATTGTCAGGGCCATGCTCTGTCGGGAACTGATGGGAGAATTCTTTTCTGCCTCTTCCTGCCTTCCAGTGTTTGCCGGCAGGGTCTTTGGCATTTCTTGACTCGCCACTACATCTCCAGTGTCTGTCTTTGTCATCATGTGACGTTTTTCTGTATGTTTCTGACACATGGTTGTCTTTGTATAAGGACACAAGTCATGTTGGATTAGGGCTCCCCCACTCTGGTATGACCTCATATTAACTACTTATATCCACAACTACCCTATTCTCAAATACCATGACAGTCTGAGGCATGTTGGTGAGATAGGAGCTCCACATATTTTTTTGATAGCATAATTCAATCCATAATGACAATGATGGTATATGATGGGCAATAAAATATTCCGAGATTGAGTTAATGGTCTATGTATCCTCTTATTTGTAAACAGGAACACTATGGTTTTTAAAAAGAGGTAGTGTGATTTCTCAGATTTTTGATCTGAAATAAAGATGTAGTGTGTGTAGTAGATATCTCGTAGGCAATGTGCATCCCAGCGAGAATTAACAGAATTAATTTTGTTGCAGTAATTTGAAGCTAAGACACTTATGATATTTTCAACTGACAATGGTTTTAGAGATTTCTTCAAAGACTTGAAACTATTGTAAGTTGAGGAGCATCTGTACTATTGCAATGACAACTAAGTCCCTAACACATGCTGTTTAGGAAACAGTCAAACCATCGCAGTGGGCATGGCATTTCAGTCAAAATGGAAGTGTTTCTGGGGAATCTGTTGCACAACAAATTCTGTATGGTGTACAATATTGTACTTGTACTCTTGGAAATTGTTAGGGAGGTGAATTTTATGTTATGTAAGTATGTGTGTGTTGCCACAATAAAAAAGTATTGTGGTCCAATACATTTTTCTTAACAAATTGTTTCTAATTCATGTATTACAGAGATCATTGAATAAATAGTTAAAAGAAACATTTTTATACCCTCAAACTTAAGCAAAACACTCCGCTCCTTTGAAACTCATTTATCTATCAAATAATTCATTTTGGGGTGCCCCCTTTATAAACCTCATGAAAAAATGCCTTTTAAACTGTTGTTTGTCAATAAGCAGGAACTGTATTTATACTTTATTGTTTTTTCTCCCACCCAACTCAGATTGAGGTGGGCATCAGATTCTGGAAAACCATTCCATAGATTCTCCCTAAATGATCCTTGCCTCCAAAAGTTGACCAGGCCACTCAGAAGTCTATCAGGAATTTGAAATCAGGAACCAAGAAACTGAAGTATTGAAGTTGGAGTCAGGAAACAGAGAGAAAGAGGGGGAGGTGTCAGTACCCAACTTCCCCTTCAAGGGCACAGCCTCAAAATAGCACAGCAGGCTGGCAACCCAGTGGCACATGGATTGGGGAGGGGTGTGGAATTTAAGATCCAAACCATAATAACCCGCAATTTTTGTTGTAAGAATGGGAGAAATAATTTTCCGATTCTTTTCACAGCGTAGTTTAAAATGGAGATCGTTGTTGCCTCCATACTTGAAGGTTGACTTTGATTCTTGCCTTTGGATTTTCATGAGATTTGCTGTATTTAAGATAAATCCATCTCTCTTGAGTTGTCTTGAATAGGTCAACCATGCAATCTAAAACCTGTGTCTAAAATTTATTGCTTTCCATGAGTCACAGCTTCTTCTACTGTATAAAAGGGGATAGGCTAAAATAACTCTAAAATATCCTATTAATCTGTTAGACATTTTTAAAAATGCCTAAAGGATACCATTTTTTAAAACCATTCCTCTTTAGACTCTTGATCCTTTCTTGTTTCCAGATGTATCTTCCCTCTAAAGAAGAGTAAATCATATTTTAATAAATGTAAAAAAAGAAAAGTATTCTACTTATAAAATTGAATCAAGGAAGGATATTTCATATTTCTAATAAATAAGAGTGTTATAGCCATATAAAAGTGAATACCTAACAGTTGACTATATGAACTTCGTCTGTATGTGTTTCAGTGCTGTGATTCCAATAATTAAACTTCTTCATGAAGATCACATCTTTTTTTTCCTGTGATGGAATTGGACTCAGGGCCTTGTCCATGCTTGGCAGGCACTCTACCCCTGAGCCACCTCCAAGCCCCCTGATCTTTTATTATAATACAATTAATAACACTATTTCTGTCTCACCTTATTCCAAACAGATTAAAGCATCTGTACTAAGCCTTTGTTTTGTGTGCCTAGAACCCTACATTAGTCTGTGGCTGTCACCCACTGATTTCAGGAAACTGGTCTTTTCCCAATGCCAAATGTTTCCAGTCCATCACAGACTGGCCTTGGCCAGTGAAGACCTCTGGCTATCAGGCAGGCCAGCATAGTTGCTTCTCTAAGGCTTTTGTAACTGGGTCTATGGATACAGGGGAAGTCCTTCTTCTGGACCTAAGCACCGCTGGTTGCCACGTGTCAAGCTGTGCGGAGGAACCTAGGAGAATGGAGTCAGCACACAGAGAAGCCAAGAGATGAGGAGAGTCCTCAAGTCGTTTGTGTTCATGAAGCTCGCTGCACCCTTACCCTTTCCCTGTATGATTAAATGAGCCAAAATTTAATTTAAAAGAGGAATAAATTCCTCTTTTTGACCAAATTAATAGATTTCTGCCACTTCTAGCCAAGGGTTCTAGTAAATACCGAAATAATATTACAAGCTTCTGTTTTGAGGTTTACATTGGTTTTTAATGTCTAAATGTTGTCTTCAAACACAAGAACAAAAGTCAACTGGAAAAAATAGCTTGAGGCACCATTCTTCAAAAGAGTAGAATCTAGAGGATTCTACTTTTTTATGCACTTTTTTATTCCCTGGAAATAAATACTTAGTGATAATTCTGGCCCGTGAAGCTTCAATGTATTTGTTTTATTTTGTCATTCGTGGCATGTTTGATAACAAAAATATTCGAATGGTGCAAAAGCGGTTATATCAGATGCTTTTTTTTTTTAGAAAAAAAAATTAACTTTTGTACAAAATGTGGATGATGTGAGCTAATGTGCATTAATATTTACCTGAAAAATTGTCTGTATAAAGGTAACGTTAGGGCAATGTGAGGCATTGGGTTTGATCCTCAGCACCACATAAAAATAAATAAATAAACTAAAGGTACCGTGTCCATCTACAACTAAAAAAATAAATAAATAAACGAACAAAATCTAAGATATTAGATTACAGAAATAAGACTAAAAGTTAAAATACTGAGCAATTTAAATTATGTACAAACCCCTTATTCACTCTATATGACAGAGGAAACTATAAGTGAAGATAATATCTGTTAGTGAAATGAAGTCCGTGTTTTGAGCAACTTGGAAAATAGTATTACTTAAATCTAGTGTATATAATGTATTACATTTACAAGTAGTGACCTTAGATTAATTTCTTAATATCTCTAATGCTCAATTTCTTTTTCTATAAGGTGGGGATGGTGCCATTTTTCAGGGATTGTTGAAAAAAAATAGCAAAATACATAGATAGACATCACTATAGCTATTTATACATAAATAATTATATATAATAATTATGTATTTACATATAATTATATATAATTTATAATTATAGTGATTATTTTTAGACATAAATAATCATATATAGATATATCTATATTTAAAATACACACACACACACACACAAATGAAGCTAGGAGATCATAATTCAACCTAAGGTGTACTACCAGAAAAGGAAGAACTGCCAATGTCTTGGGCCTCATTTGCAGAAGTTGACTTACATTTGAAAAGTGGGCTTGTGCAGGGACAGTTTTCTGCAGACAGCAGTGAACCAAGGTCCTATAAGACATGTAGGGATGCTGAGCCAGAAAATTTTGTGTATGAATAAATGCTCATGAGACTTTATTCGTAAGAGAACAGTAATCCTTGAAATAGTTGGGTTTCATATATAATGAGACCTGGCATATTCATATGAGCCAGAGAAATGGTTTTACTATTATCCTGAAATACTTTCTACAGAATTTTTTCCATACCTAAAGTTGGGCCCCAGTGGATGTTACAGAGCTTTGAGGATAAATTCTCGTGATTTCCTCTGCATTAGTTAAAAGCAACATTAATTTAGATTAAGTGTTTGACCTTGTTAAGAGTAGAGTAGCTCACTGACTTACATATGCCCTCATCTCATTCTACCAAGAAGCTGAGGTGGCTAAGCAAAATAAATTGCCCTAAGGTTACCTTTATACTGACAATTTTTCAGGTAAATATTAATGTTCATTAGCTCACATCATCCACATTTTGTACGAAAGTTAATTTTTTTTCTAAAAAAAAAGAAGCATCTGATATAACCGCTTTTGCACCATTCGAATATTTTTTTTTATCAAACATGGCACGAATGACAAAATAAAACAAATACATTTAAGCTTCACTGGCCGGAATTATCACTAAGTATTTATTTCCAGGGAATAAAAAAGTGCATAAATTTAGTTACTAACTAACCCAAATACTATAGTACAAAGAAAAACAAACAGGTTAAAGAGATGTTCTGATTGTTCTTTTACAAGAAAAATTGGGCATCATTTTCTTAGATTAAGTATTAAGATTACTTAATACTTCAATCTGCAATTACTCAATGACTTCAATAGTGAACATATGTTAACTGTTGATGAACAACATGGCTAATGTTAATCACTGAAGAATAGCAACAGTAAGGGAACAACACTAACACTCCATGCGCACTGTTCTGACACTCCACCTGAATTGTAGAAGCATTATTATATACCTACTTGGGTTATAAGGATTCAACTTTAAGAGGAATTTCATAAAACCAGCTTAGCAGCATTTGCACTAATGAAGCCCCATGTAGATTTCTCTGGCTTCAGAAGCATCAGTGCTCTGCCATCTGTACAAATATATAAGTTACTTCTTTTCTCTGAGCCCTTGTTGTTTAGTAGTTCTTAGCAGTAGCACCAAGATGTCCACAATGGCAGTCTACAGGATCAATGCAATGTTTGAATGGCTTCCATTGGTTTTCCACTTTTTTTTTTTTTGCATTAAAGATTAAGTATCATAAGTATGTTGTTGATGAGCCGTTGTCTCCTGTGTCCACTTGTAGCAGCTCTAAACGCTCAGGGAAAGCAGGAAAGTGGCCACAGTATGAGCAATTATGAAGAGAAATGCCTGGTTAGATTGTACCATGTACTATTGAAGTAGCTGTCATTTTAATGAGATTGGATATTATCTTGGAAAAATGTCTGTCAATTTTGGAGCTCAGTTTGTAACATAGCACATTCTCCCCTACCTAAAAAAATTAGTGGTAATTATGTTTTTTGACTAATGCAAAGTTGACCTGTAAGATTTCTTTTCAGAAAAAAAAAATTCTTTTTAAAATGGATAGAGACTATAACTCATTTAATCCTCACAACCACCCTAAGAAGTAACTACTATTCTCCAATATTTATTTATCAATTACTATTTTGAGGCACTGAATGTAAACTAAAATACTCCTTTCAACAACTCTGGGTAGATATTCATGTCATTCCCATTTAATAGTGAGGAAATGGAGACTCAGGAGATTAAGTAGTTTGGACAATCTGAAATGAAATACTAGTCTATTTGAAGAACAAATAATTACTATAAATGTTTGTGCATTATATTTATAACAAAACCTACTAATTATTGAGTGCCAGGCATGTCACAATTTTTTTATATAATTTCTTTCAATAACTCTGTAAAGAAGCTATCATTACTCCAATCTTACAGATAAGGAAATTGGTGCACACAGAGGAATAACTCACTCAGAATCAAATGGTTGGTTAGTGACAGAGCCGAGATTTGACCACACATGTAGCTGTGGACCAGGTCAGGAGTCCCCAGCCCGCTAGTATCACAAATGGGGAAGAAGGGATAGGGCTTTTGAGCCTAACAAAAGGGAGCACAGATATGAAGAGGGGGAAGAAACACACATATTTTGCTGTATTATACGGTCTCCAGTATAGCAGGTAACAGAAATAAAGGTGATACTTTAGAATTTGTTCTGTAGCCAATGGTGTTCAAATTGAGAAGAAACGAATAACAAAATTCAGAGCTAACAAAAAACACCCCCCACTTTCCCACCTTCTTTATAAGGCTGTGTGTGCGCTACGGCTACTTACAGGGTTCCGCAGACGACAGGAGTTTTGCTGTTCCCTGTAAGAGCTTACCAGGGGAGATTATGAAGGCTTCCTCTGGGAGTTTCTAAACCAGTTTTTCATCTGATAGTCTGGCTTCCCCGTGGTCTTGGCTGAAATCAGGAGAATCTGCTGGACAACCTTACAGTTTTCTCCTCACTGTGCTACACAAGGTAAGCATGATGTATGAGTTACCTTTTCACCACTGTGACCAAAATATCCAGCAAGAACAAGTTAGAGGAGGCAAAGTTTATCTTGGATTGTGATTTCAGAGGTCTCAGTCCATGGTGGGCCTGCTGCACCGCCCTGGGCCTGCAGTGAGGCGGAACATCATGGAGCAGGGGGCACAGTGGAGGAAAGCGGCTCAGCCCATGCACCTGGGAAGCAGAGGAGCCCACATGAAGAGCCAGAGACATGAGATAACTGGCAAAGGCATGCCCCCAGTGACCCACGTCCTTCAGCCCACCTGCCTGCTAACTATGACCTAGAACAGCAGTTCTTTCCAATTATTAATTCATCAAATGAATTGATTCACTGATGAAGTGAAGCTCTCATAATCTAATTCTTTCACATTTGAACATTGCTACATTGACTAACCCATGAGCTTTTGGGGTTGGTCAATAACCCTCAAACATACGCCAATCCTAACAAATCCTTCAAAAAGTGGAAAGGAATATTTGTCAAAATAATACTCAAGGGATTTGATTCCAGATAAGAACCAGTAGAGTAAGAAACACCAAAAACTGACATATTACGTAAAATATTCTAAAAGGCTCAGAATAGAGTATGTTTGACTCCCGGAAGGACATTCTATGCAATGGAGAAATTTTGTGGTTATAAATTATTTTATTCAAATGTGCATAGTTATAACTACTGTAAAATTGTATAAGACAGATGGACATGATGATGTACACCTGTAATCCCAGTGAGTTAGGAGGCTGAGGCAGGAGGATCGCAAGTTTGAACCCAGTCTCAGCAACTTAGCAAGACCCTGTCCCCAAAATAAATAAATAAACAAACAAATAAGGAATGTAGCTGTATCCCTGGGTTCAATCTGAAGTATCAAAAAAAAAAAAAAACAAAAATCAGTATAAGACATGTAAGAATTAAATAGAACAGGTGCTTTAAAGACAATCATAAATATCATTAGAGCATGATGGTAGTAGTAAGAAGATGAGACAAACCTTAAATTATATATAAGATTCGTGTAACTTCAGGGATTCGTGATTTTTTTTCTTCATTTTTTTCCCCAGATTTTGGGGCAGGTACCAGGGATTGAACTCAGGAGCCCTCGAACCCTGAGCCACATCCCCAGCCCTATTTTGTATTTTATTTAGAGGCAGGGTCTCACTGGGTTGCTTAGCGCTTCACTTTTGCTGAGGCTGGCTTTGAACTCGCAAACCTCCTGCCTCAGCCTCCCAAGTGGCTGGGATTACAGGAGTGCGCCGCTGTGCCCGGCCCTGTTTTCTACATTTTTATTGGAGCTTTAAAGTTGTACATATTAATGAGATTTGTTATTACATATTCATACATGCACAAAATATAACAATAAAATTTGACCAATATCACTCCCCAGCACTTCTCCCCTACCTCCCTGTCTCCCACTCCTTGTTCCTTTTCCTTTACTGATTTTTAGGAGATCCACCTCACCTTTCTTTCCTTTTCCTCTTCAACTTCCACATAGGAGAGAAAACATATGACGATTGACCTTCTCATTTTGACTTATTTTACTTAACATGATGGTCTCTAGTTCCATTCACTTTCCTGTAAATATCCTAATTGCCTTTTTCTTTGTGGCTAAATAAAACTCCATTGTGTATATATGCCACATTTTCTTTATCCATTCATCCACTGGTGAACATTTAGCCTGGTTCCATAGTTTGGCTACTGTGAATTGTGCTGCTATGAATATGGGTATACATGTCTCACTGTAATAAGGTGACTTATGATTCTTTAGGTTAAATGCCAAAAAATGGTATGGCTGAGTCATATGATGGTTCCACATCTAATCTATTGAAGAGTCTCCATAATAATTTTCATTGTGGTTTTACTAATTTATAGTTCCACCAACAATGTGAAAGTGTCCCTTTTTCTCTATATCCTCTCTAGCATTTATTATTATTTGTATTCTTGATGACTGCTATTCTGACTGGTGTGAGATGAAATCTCAGTGTAGTTTTGAGTTTCGTTTCCCTAATTACTAATGATATTGAACATTTTTTCTAGGTATTTGTTGGCAATTTGTTTTTCTTCTTTTAAGAAGTGTTTGTTTCATTTACTTGCCCATTTATTAATTGGGTTATTTGATTGTGTGTGTGTGGGTGTTAAGTTTTTTGAGCTTTTTATGTATGGTAGCTATTAATCCTCTGTTAGAAAAGTAGCTGGCAAAGATTCTCTCCCATTCTGTGGGTTCTCTCTTCACATTCCCAATTGTTTCCTTTGCTGTAAAGAAGGTTTTTAATTTGACACTGTCTCATTTATTAACTCCTGGCATTATTTTTAATTTGACACTATTTATTAACTCCTGGCATTATTTCCTGAGCTTTAAGGATCTTATTGAGAAAGTTGTTGCCTGTGCCTGAGTTGCTTAGCGCCTTGCTTTTGTTTGCCCGTGCCTAAAAGGAGCATTGAATCCATATTTTCTTTAAGGAGTTGCAGAGTTTCTAGTCTAATTCCAAGGTCTTTGATCCATTTTGAGTTGATTTTTGTGCAATGTGAGAGATGAGAACCTAGTTTCATTCTTCTATATGTCAATAACTAATTGTCCCAGTGCTCTGGCTAGAATTTCTAGTACTATATTAAATAAGAGTGGTGAGAGTGGACTTCCTTTCAATTTTTCCCCGTTTCCTATGAGATCAGCTTTGGGTTTCTCATATAGAGCCTTTATGATGTTAAGGTATATTCCTTGTATCTGTAGTTTCTTCAGGGGTTTTATCATGAATGAATGTTGAACTTTGTCAAAGGCCTTCTGTGTATCTATTGAGATTACTAAACAGGTACTGAGATTTCTAAAGAGATATTGAGGTACTGGTGTAAAAACAGACATACAAAACAGAAGAGAAGACACAGAGACAAATACACCCAGATAGTCATCTAATCCAACAACATACATTGGAGAAAAGAGAGCCTTTTTAACAAATGG
Source organism: Ictidomys tridecemlineatus (assembly GCF_052094955.1). Classification (NCBI taxonomy): domain Eukaryota; kingdom Metazoa; phylum Chordata; class Mammalia; order Rodentia; family Sciuridae; genus Ictidomys; species Ictidomys tridecemlineatus. The sequence goes on from NC_135485.1 coordinate 128,729,235, forward strand.
TGCTGGGACAACTGGATGTCCGTATATAGAAGAATGAAACTAGATTCTCATCTCCCAGTCTATACAAAAATCAACTCAAAATGGATCAAAGATTTCCCCCCCTTAATTCTGTTATTCTATTAATTCTGTAAGGAATTATATCAATTTTTCTTTTGTATTTTCCAAGAGTTGTTTTGTGACCTAAAATATGATGTATTTTGGACAAGTTTCCATGAACCACTGAGAAAAAAGTGTATTCAGCTATTGTTGGATGAAATATTCTATAGATATCTGTTAGGTCCATTTCATTTATAATATTTTTCAGGTCCAATAAGTCTTTACTGAGTTTATGTCTTGATGAACTATCTATTTGTGACAAATGTGTCTTCATTTGTATTATTGTACTGGGGTCTATCTGGGGCTGTCTATGCCCACTGTTTTTCTTTCCATTTCTTCTTGGGTTATATACTGAGAGCAAGAGTAAGGGTTGAGGGTTGTTAATCCCTTCCTGATTTTGTATTACTCACAAAGCTGCCAGTAGGAGTGGCCTAAGACTAAAGACAGCTCAAATAATTCTCAGCTTCTTTTCTTCCCAATATGAGGTAGGGTGGGCTAGAAAGTACCATCAGTTGGAGTTTTGTCTGCACAGACCAGTTGGAGTTTTGTCTGCACAGATCAGATCCATGCACTCTAAGGGTGGGGCACTGCAGAGTTTATTAGTGGAATTCCAGCAGGTGGGGCTTAGGTTTAATCAGGCCTCAGGAGCTTTGTTGGGTGGTGTCTGCTCTAAGAAGATTGGATCAACATAACCCTAGGGTCTGGCAGTTGCCACCCAGGGATTCTACTCGTGGGGCAGGACAGTCAATCCTTCACTCCTTCTGCTGCCCATGAACACAGCTTTTTTAGAGTTCCCAGGCTTAGTCCCTGTATTCAAAGTACCTGTTCAGACTCCTGACCTGCTTCAGAGGGTCACATGAGCCACCTTTCTCAAAAGGGGAAGTGAGTTGGGCTCCCCTTTGCTTTTCTGACTTGAATTCACCTGGGTAAAATATTCACTGTGCCTGTTTTGCTAGGTATATGTTCTGCTAGGTACACCCTAGACTACAAGGAAGGTGCGCTCCAGGACAGTGTAGTCGCAGATCTCCTGGCTCCTTAGCAGCAGCTGTAGTATGGCCACCCCAAGTTCTCCACCTCAGTTCTCTGTGGCCAGTTGCAAAAGAGAGGACACTTTTCAGTATAGCCTCTGGATCAGCCAAAGGCAGGCTGCTTTTCTTACCTCAGGTTTCTGTACTAATCTTGTCTGATTTCTCCATGTTTCGCCTCCCTCTGCTGAACCAGCGATGCTATTGACACTGCCACAACCAGCTGAACTGCAATGTAGTCTTTCTTTTTTGTTTAATGTGCCCAAATTTCTGAGTCTCTAAGATACTCTGACTGTCCAATATTGAGCGTTAGTGAAATTCTCTTCCATCCACCTTGCAAAGAAACAGTACTCTCCTGCCTGAATCCCAAGCCATAGAGCAAGTAGGAACGCAGCCTTCCTCTAGCCCGTGGGTTATTCATAACTTTAATGATAGTAAGCAGCCTTTGTGTATTTCCTATATATCATCATGATAGCTAAATGATTTTCTTGGGGCATCTCATCAAGCCCTAACTTGACAGAGTTGTAACCCAATCTCATTTTACCATGTAGGAAACTGAAACCTAGGGATGTTAGGTTACTTGTCAACCTGAGAGCAGTTGGTCTCATTTAAACTCGTATGGTCCAGCTCCAGAATCCAGGCTCTTGATCACTGTGTCATGCTTTTTCTATGGACAAAACTTGCTCTTTATCATCAAGAAAAAAAGTAGATCTCTAAAATGCTGAGGGAAGTGAAATGGCCAAGGAAGATCAATGAAAGTTTTTGATAATCTTCAAACTGAAACACCTTTAAACATTCTGACCTCACCTGGGTTCCTTTGGTTTGGCTCAAGCTCTTGGCATTCTCCATCCACTTTTGAAACTGAGATTCCCAGTTCCCGTTGGTCCTCATTGGTGGGGGTCTGCCAGTCCAGACATGTAGACTTTAAAATCATGTTCAACTCATTACATCATCTGAGCTGTTTTGTTACTAGTGTACACAGCCACTTCAGAAATTTCTAGAATACTCTGAAATGAAACACTAAATGCCAATCATGGTTTTCAACTCTTAGAGACCTGCTGTGTATTGTTCTGGCCTCAAGTAAGACTTCAAAAGTATGGTCACCCTGGCTTACATTTTCTCTGGAAACTCAGAAAATACAGAATCAAAGCCATTTTAAGATGCATGACCTTTTCTTTCCTCCTCAGCTTTTTCTGCTCCTGACTGATAAGAAGAAAGAATCCTACAGGCCTATATGCCAGGGTGTAAGAATAGAAAGAAATGGAAATCAGTAAACTACAACAGGGTGCCTAATTGCTCTATCTTGCCACCCACATCAAACTTCCTTCAAGTTTTCAAGCACAGTTTACAAATAAGTAAGCCAAGGCACTTCAAAAGAATCACAGTATAAACATACAAGTGATTTTTTTTATTTTAAAACACATTATGAAACAATAAGTAGCATCATGATATAGGATGTATTTCATTAGTCTTTGCTTTTAAAAGCTTTCAACAACAAGTCTGCTGCTAGTCCTGGGGACAAGGCCCCACTGAGAACCTTTCTTTCAAGAAGGGGAATCTGTTCTTGGACAGTAGGATGGGTCCTGAAATGCTCTAACACATTTTCCTGAATGAGATTCCACATCCAAACTTTCTGCTGCTTCCGTCTTTTGGCAGTCAGCTCCCCACTGGCAAGCATCAGGTCCCGGAATTCTTTCATTTTATCCCACATTTCTGTGATCCCCTCCCCACTTCTGGCAGAAATACGAATCACCTATTGGAAAGGAAGAACCAGAACTGCTTTACTTAAAATGACAAGAAAATATTTTCACTGGGACTCTGATATTTATCAATTAATTTTTCAGTTTATGGAAATAGGCAAGTGACAAAAATGAATGTTGTGTCAAAGTAAATATTCTGATATATATACTAGTGTAATGAATCTAGGATTACTAAGGGCATTGTAGAAATAAGACACTAATTAAAGGTCAAATTCTTTAGCCCATAAATTTATTTTAATTTGGGATTGTTCAGATAGATGGTCAGGGGCATCCTGGAGAACTGACAAGAGAGTCACAAATGAGAAAGGCAATACCAGGGAGGTTTCCCTGAGGCCTGAGTTTCAGGAAATAAAGCCAAGTTCCAGTCTGTGTCAAATCCACCTGACTCAGCAAGGCTAAGAGCTAAGCACTTGGCACCTGCATGTACAAGGTGGCTCTGGACTCAACGTAATGTGACCAGGGAAAACGGGAGCTGACAGTAAGATAAGTCATCGTCCTCATTAGAAGGACTACAGCTTATTCTTTAATAACACAGCATCCTCCTGCTGATAAAGCTGTCGGAATCAATAATATTGCACTACTTACTACAGAATTTTTCTTTGCTTCTTTTCACTTACTAAAAACAGCTTCCAATAAACATAATGGGAATGGAAGTATCACATCACAAGCCTCTTCTCTTGTACTCAAATTCCAATTTAGATAATCAAATCCTTAATTGTTCCATAATCTAAAGGATAGCTCCTTTCAGGATGGATTTGCTCTCACTTCCAAGTGGTTCAAGTCAAGCATTAAGCAATCTAATCTATCACCCCCATTCTAGTTTTTGACATTCAGTGGTTGAAAGATTATATTTAAAATCATGACTACATACTCCGGCTTTGTCATATTTTTAAAACTGTAATCTTCACATTCAAGCACAGATTGATTATATGTCTAGCTGGAACTTATGTCCTCTCTTCTAATGTACACAGTCCACTCAGGGTGAAAAATGTAGAATGAAATGCAAACTAACCTTTGGTCTCCAAGCTTCTGAGCGCTTGCGGAGCAATTTCAGTGCACTCACATACTCTGCTTGTATCCTTCGAGCTGGCACAATCAAGTCTCCGTCAGATTTAGTTATAGCTACCAGATCTGCCATCTCAATTATACCCCTTTTGATACCCTAGTGTATCAAAAGGAAGAAGAATCAGATTTTTCAGAACAGTTCATTGAATCACAAGTAGCGTAAAAATAGGACAACCAGTTAATACTGTGATTTTGAAAGTCACATGCTTCATTAACTTTTTTCCTGTATTTCTCTAATCCCTGGATGCCAGGAATCACAATTACTTGATAAAAATTACTTAAATCCACCAGTTCATGGGATTACAGAAGTTATCTGTAACATCTCTTCCCAACTTACAGAGTAGTTTAGTAGGATACATTCAGAATTAGAGTAAATAGATCAAAGACACAACATGATTGAGTGGCAGGAGACAATTCACCCAGTCTCATGATGGATTCTGCTTCTCATGAGCAGGATACAAAACCATCCATCCTAAGAACGCTTAAAAAGAAAACACACATTTCACTAACATCTGCATTTCTCAAAACAATGTCTTCAAAAGTTTTTTAAATGCTTCTAGCATTTTTTTTTAATTTGCAAATAAGAAAAAATAACCTGAGAGCTAAAACTGTCCTACCTCTTGACTTAAATTGTGTTGCATAAAAATACCAGAAATAAAGGACAAAATTCAAGGACCAATCTCATTTGGGAAATACATCTTTCCATTTAAGATTAAAATTCCTTTTCAGGGGCTGTGGCTGTAGCTCAGTGGTAGAGCACTTGCCTACCATGTATAAGGCTCTGGGTTGAATCCTCACCACCAGATAAAAATAAATAAAGGTATAAAAATACATAACATTAAAAAATTCCCCTTTCAAATACTTTTATTACTTTTAATTATTAAATTCTAATAGTTAATGTTTCTACATCACAGCATATAGTCTGCTATTGCTTTTTTTTTTTAGAATTATGTAATTGAAAAGGAAGTTCTATATAACAAAGAACATGCCTTGTCTTGTCTTTGTTCATATTTTACTGGTAAGGACCTCTAAATCCTTAGTATTTCTTGAATGATTTGTTACTCATGGTGGGTGCTGGGACCATACCCAAGTTTATGCAGTGAGATCACTCAGGATGGGGGCCTGATCACACTAGAATGACCAACTGCAGGATTAGAGGGTTGGGGCTTTGTATCAAAACTCGTTGGCCCAACCTCTGTGGGAGAAGGGAAGTGAAAGATTGAGTTAAATTATGTAGCCAATGATTCCATCATTTTCAGCTTTGTGATAAAACTGCAATTATAATATAGTGCCTTCCCAAGTTATGCAAGTTATTCTAACGAATATCAAACCAAGGGGTAGTGGGATCCCCCAAATTTGTAGCCAGCTGGTCAGGGTCATGGGTGGCCTGGGAACCCTGGAGCTTACAGCTGGTGTCTGAGTGAGGGAAAGCTTGTGGAAGACCTGTGAAGTTCACACTAACTCCAGGTGGTTAATGCCAGGACTGCTTTGCAGGAGAGTAAGACACCTATTGCATGAAATATAAATTGTGATGGTGGCACCCCAGTTAAAAATAACCATTAGTAACAAACACCCATGCAACAGTGGTCTCTTTTAGTGAGAGCTATCCATATATTCCAGTCACTTCCATGTTACAGATAGAAAAATTTAAGTTGTATGAGTAGCTCAAAGCCATACATTCTATTACTATAAGTTGGGAAAAATATATAGAGAGAATCTGCCTTTGATTCAGATATTTTAGCCAATATGAACGATGTTTCTTTCTTTACACTGTTTTCAACTTAATTTACAAAAACACAACTACATCTTAGAGATACATACTTTGTATTTTGAGAGGAAATATCAAAATAATTACCTGCAATTCATCCCCTCCTGCTGGTGGCAGTAGTAAGACAAACATGTCAACCATGTCAGCAACAGCAAACTCTGACTGACCCACACCTGGAATTTAAATCACAACTATGTCCTAAAATATTCACAGTTATTACATTTTCTCAACCTCACTATCATTTCCATTCCACTTTATTCACTTACACTCACCCCTTTGAACAACCTCTTAGTCCATTTTCTGTTGCTGTAACAAAATATCTGAGACTGAAGTTTATTTGGCTCACAGTTCTGGAGGCTGGGAAGACCAAGAACACAAGCCAGCATCTGCTCGACATCTGGTGAAGGCCTCCTTGCTGTATCATAACATGGTGGAAAGCATCACATGGCTAAACAGAGCAAGCATGGTAGCTCAGGTCTCTCTTCTTAAAAAGCCACAAATACCATTATGAGGGGCCCCACCTCTAAATACCATTAACATAAAAATTGGGGGATTAAGTTTCTGACACATGATCTTTTGGGGGACACATTCAAGTCACAATACCCACCTCTGAAGAATTTATTAAATGCCACTATTTTACACTCTTAAGAAAACTGGTAGCCTTCCTAGCTCGCTCTCTCTCTTTTCCCCATTAGACCTATTCCTTGACTGAATGGAGATCCAAGGGACTTCCACTCTCTCCTAGTCTCAAAGCTCTTCTTGGCTTCTCTTTCTTCAGTGAGTAGCTGGAGCACTGTGACTCTAATCTTAAACCATGCCTGCCGATGTTTCCATCTTTTCCTTCATATTTCTACCCTGAAAACCTCCAATCACAGGTCAATCCAAATATGTGTACTGTTTCCTTTATAGGCATGCTTGAGAAGTCTCTGCACTGTGGATGGGTGCCACTACAGTGTTATGGTCTCCTGCATCTGCCACACCTTCCCTCACTGCCTAGTAAAGGCACTCCCCGTCAAGGCCCTGGGTCAGCCACCTTTCCCATTTCTCACAACAGTGATCTCCCACCATCTCCCCACCCGATCACTGTGGACTACTTCACAGAGGAATAAAGGGAGAACTCCCCCCACTTCTCCCTGTCCACCTCCACAGACAAATGATAAGATACAAACAGCCCTGCTGCCTGCCCTGCAGTCTGTGGAAGAAGTATTGAAGGGAACCTTCCTCTTCTTTGCCATGAGCCCCGCCTATGTCTACAGGCTCCAATTCCTTGACACACAATATGAGCTGTACTCAAGGTCTTCTCACCTTGGAACCAAACAAAACCACATAAAATTGTTCCACTTCTCACCAAAGTTCTTACTTTCTCTTTGTAGTCAAGTTTCTGGGAAAAAAGCAATTCATGCTCACTGGCTCAACTTCACATTAATCTCAACCCACTGGAATCTGGCTTCCACATCTCCTGGGCCACTAAAACTCCTCTGGAAATTCCCTCCTTTCTGGTTGCCTATTTGATACCTATTCTTCCCTGTTTCCTCACCCCAGTGTTACTGGGAACATCAGTGTATCAGGTGAAAGGCCACATTCGTGAGGTCCCCTTTCACGGGAATGGGGCTGAGAGAAAGCAAAAGTCATGAGCTAGGGTTTCCAGGACGTTCATTAAAGAAGGCAATCCCACCTAGGAGGTGCACCTCTTCTGCCTACTCTTCCCTGACCCCTTACTCCTCCTTTCCCTTTCTTCTATCTGGAACATAGATGTAGCAGTCAGAGCTTCCTCAGACATCTTTTAACCATGAGCAACCTTGAGCATGAAGATGAAGTGAAGGGAGGACAGACAGACTGAAGCAGCCTGGGCTTGCTATCACTCACAATAAGCACCTATTCTGGACTGCTTATCCCCAGAATTCTTTTGTTTACAAGAAAATACTCTCTTATTTGAGTCACTGGGACAAATTATTTAAAGTCTCTAGGACAAGAAGTTAAATACAACTTTTAGGTAACATGCTTGGTTTTTATTCTACCTTCTCCTTCTAAGGCAGCTCTTCTTCCACCTAATCTCAACTGGTAGAGCTCCTTAAGCCCAGTCCTGGCTACTGCTAGGGACTGAATTGTCTGCCTCTACCCTTCTCGTTCTCATGTTGAAGCCTCAACCCTCGAGGTGACTGTATTTGAAGACTGGGCCTGCAAAAAAAGTAAATGAGGTCTTAAGGATGGAACACCTAATCCAACAGGACTACTGTCTCATAAGAAGAGGAAGAAACATCGGGGTAAGAGAAATGCTCATGGGAGGACACAGCAAGAAGGCAGCCATCTGCAAACCAAAAGAAGTTGCAGAAAAAAAGAATCCTGCCAGCACCTGGGTCCTGGACTTTCAGCCTCCAAAACAGTAAGGAAATAAATTTTGGTTGTTTAAGCCACCCAGTCTACAGTATTTTGTCATGGCAGCGTCAGAAAACTAATATGGTTATCTTCCATTTTTGCCCCATAGTTTCCCCAGTTTACAGTCTGAAATATGAAACTCTGAACTATGCTAACTGCTAAATCCATCTTTCTTACTCAGTCTTTCTCAGGACACACAGTCACTTGTACACCTAATAAGCATCTTATACTTAATATACTCTCAACTGAACTTCTCATTTTCCCCTCTCCAAATCCCTCTTTTCACAGCATTCTTGATTATCTTCATTTCTCTTCCTTCCTCATCTCTTATACCTAATCATGGATAAAGCCCTGCCGATGTACACTAAAGCCTTTTTAATCCCTCTCCTATTCTCCATTCCCATTCCCCTGTTTGGTTCAGAGCCCTGCCATCTCTTTCTCTGATGAGTACAAGAGCCTCCTCACTGCATGCTGCCTCTGCCCTTCTAATCATTCCACACTCCGCTGCCAGCAATGTTTCCAAAATGCACATGTGGGTTTCTCCCCGTCCTGCTCACCCTGCATGGCTTCCCACTTCTTTCAGGGCAAACTCTAACCTCCTTGACATGGCACACAAAGCCCAGACAGTGAGCCCTGGCTCCAGCACTAACCCCCACACACCCCTTCACACTCTGTGCTGTCAGTACCCTAACTGAACTGCGCTTCTCTGAATGAGTCAAGCTTTCTCCCTCCTCAGTGTCTGCAAAGGCCCTTCACACACATTTTGTTTCACTCCTATTCTTTCTTCAAAACTGAGTCCAGCTGTCACCTCCTTTAGGAAGCCTTCACTGAGTTCCCTAAATCTGAGTGAGTTAGGTTGCCTCACAAACATTTAGGATGCAGTAATATAATAGATGGTCTCTCCACCATAACACGACTAATTGTCATTTCAGTGTCTTCACTGCATATAATTTTGTGCTACAGATATAAAATTAAATAAAACAACCCTCAAATCAAAAAATAGCTAACTGCATTACTTTTCTTAATAATACAGATGAAATGTGCTTACACAAAACAGGCGTGGGGCTTCGCTTGCACAACTCATCCTAAGTCTATAGCTCTTCTCTGGCACACATGACATGCTGCCTCAGATAACAGTGATTAGCAGTGGCTCACTGTCACCCTCCGAATGGCAAGCTCTTTGAGGTTAGGAAGTGTAGCCTATGTACTCCTATTTCCTATAGAGTCTGGGGTAATATCTTGTACTTAATTACACCTTTAGTAAGTATCTGCTGAATGAACAAAATATAATTAGTTGTTATTCATCTTTATATGGCATTGGTTACAAGAGTATATTATCTTTCTGAAAGCATATCACACTCACCTACAGTTTCAATAAGGATGATGTCATACCCCCCTCCTTCACACAACAGGATAGCTTCATTTGTGGTTCTTGTCACACCTCCTAAAGTCCCTCTGGTAGGAGATGGCCTGATGTATGCATTCATATCTCTTGATAACTCTGTCATTCGGGTTTTATCCCCTAAGAGCGATCCTAGAACACATAATTACATTTTATAATCATGGAACAGTTCTAAGGTCCAATTATCAATCAGCCAGTTCCCAGGAGATGTGTCATATCTTAAGATATATTTCATATTATTGAGCTTACCTCTAACTCACTATATATAATCATGCATGATCCATTTTTTTAAACATTCCAATCCCTTTAAAACCTAAAAAGGCTTCCCACTGCCCCAAGCCAGATCCTTTGGCCTAGCACTGAAGGCCCTCAGAACCCAGCCATATCTTACCTGTCCAAATTTGGCTCCTACCAGTCTCAAACTTCCCTCTGATCCAGCTGGGTGGTTTCTTTATTGACTTCTTAACATCTTCCTCCCCTCCTTTGCCTGTGCTCTCATGCCACAGACATCTCTTTTTTTCTCAGTGCTAACTTACAAAGTGTCACAGCCAGGATCTGGGCTTTTCTAGAACCTTTTCACCCCAAGTCTACCTCTTGTGAGTTTCTCAGTACAACAGCGGCTCTGCAACCTGCCAGCATCCTGGAGAGCACCAGAGAACTTCACTGTCGCTCCCCTTCCCATCATTACCTAGAGCACCCACCACTCCTCGTTCTTTTATTTGTGTAAATGGCATTTTCTCTATGTAAATGAATCTTTATGCTGCCCTTCATCCTATGTGTGTTGTTTTAATTCTTTACCAGTTAGAAATTCTGAAGCCCAGACTGAATGCAAAGTAAGTCAAATGAATGGATGGAAAAGTATTCACACAAAATATTTTGGATTTCATATCTATGTCTTATCTCTTCCATATGGTGATTCTCACCAGGAGTAATTTTATGTCCCCTGCCCAGGACATTTGGTAATGTCTAGAGAAATATTTACTTGTCACAGTGTGGGTGGGATGCTACTGGCATCTACTGGATAAAGGCCAGGGATGTTGATAAACATCCTGCAGTTTAAAGGGCAGTCACCTACAACAAAGAATTGCCTGGCCTCAAATGGCACTAGTACCAAGGTTGAGAAATTATACTTTAGCAAAAATTCCCTGCTTATGAACCTTGTCTTATAGATATTGAACACTGAATGCTAAACAATGTGTTAACAGTCGGCACTCAATTTAAAACTTGTGAAATGGAACTAGTTAAAGTTTTTTAGTTTCTTGCAGTATTTTGGCAACATCAATACCTGTAAATTCTAGAAAAATAAAAGCTCTGGAACTACTATTACCTTTTCCTACTTTGCTTTAGCTATGTAAAATGTGAAGGTGTGGTGCTGTTTTAACCTGAATATTTATTTTCAATCTGCCTAAGGGCTATTTTTTCCACATACGTTGATACTAAAAATTAAGAAGATTAAAGATATGCTCTTTTCTCTTATGACTACAATTTAGAGTCTTCTCATAAGTCTGAATTCTAGAGCATACAGCTACCATGTGCCTCAACTACTTTATTTACTTCACATAAAACTTCTTCCTAAAGTAATTTTCTGCATGAAATCATCCCTGTGGAAGTCAACAATCTGCCAAAGTTTAAATTATTATCCTATAGATCCTATCACACTGAACTAAACATTATGAAATTATTCTCCCATGTAATTGTCTTTTGCAGTGAATCCAAAACTGTTAGTTGTAGACCCCCAGGGAGGTCTCAAAAGTATCACAGGGGGTCTGTGAGTTTAAAGCACCAAGACTAACTACAGACCAAAAATTGAATGCTTCTCAAACTTCAGTGCTATTTTTCAAATGTATGTGTTGTCATAATAAGGTAGGAATTTACAGTTCTAGTGTCCTGTGTATCTTCATATTTTTTTTCTTTCAAAGTCTTTATTTTTTTTTTTTTTAATCTGAGAAAGGGGCTCTCCTTTTTGGTTTGAGAAAGGTGAAGAATCATACATTTAGCCCGCGACCCGCGCTGGCTTCATGAAAGAAGGTTTGAGTTGTGAGAAACTCTGCTAAGGAGTTTTAAATTAAAGAGACAAGTCTCTAATTACCTTTAACCAGCTCTTGGACGGCTCCTCCTAGCTCCAGCCTCAAGCCACCTATTGTGGTATTGAGATTTACTGAAGAGGTTAGCAAGATAGAGAGAACACACCAGGGAGTGGACTTTATTGGGGAACAAAAAATTCTGGGGAAAATCCCATCCAATGAAGATGAAGATGAAGATGAAGATGAAGATGAAGGGGGGCAGCATCCCAAGGTCAGGGGCAACAATTGGGTCTTCAAGGTAGTGGTCAGACACACCTTTGCACGGACAAGCCCTTGGACTTGGAGAAGGGTGGGGAAAGCTCTAACACAGCTATACCTCTCACCCAGCCAGGGAGGTAACTCAAATCATGTGCGAGGATGGCCTCCCACACACATCCAGACAACTTCAGCACCGACTACTTTATAAAATTTCTGCTATCAATTGCAATCTCAAGCTATTATTTCCTCTTTCAACTGCAAACAGTCTAGGATATTAAGAAGGTGGAGGGGAAAAGGACTTCATACCTATATGAAAATGAGGAACACTTATTTAAAAAAAAATCACCAAGGTACTTACCTTTAACAAAGTTTAAATATAAATAAATTAGGCAATGCATTGACAGAGATTTAATCTTAACTTTCTAAGTATAAATTTTATCTACATTATTTATTTATTTATTTTGGTACTAAGGACTGTACTCAGGGGCACTTGACCAATGACCACTGAGCCACATCCTCAGCCCTATTTTGTATTTTATATACAGACAGGGTCTCACTGAGTTGCTTAGTGCCTCACCTTGCTGAGGCTGGCTTTGAACTTGTAAACCTCCTGCCTCAGCCTCCTGAGCTGCTGGGATTACAGGTGTGTGACACTACGGCTAGCTACAATTAACCTCTTTAATTATAGTGAATCAAAGACTTCTGAGCTAGATGTCTCAATGAGTGCTAAAAGGGATTGTTGCCCACCTCTCTAATAACTATGGCAATTGAAATAATATTCCATCTGCAGAACACCACAATATACACACCAAACACCTCCAAAAAGCCCCCTATATTCATTCTTTCACAACATACACTTGTGTTGATTCATCTTTTCAGAAACCTCCTAAGAATCACAGCTTCACAAGGCCAAGAGCACTGTATCTTATTCACCATTACACTGCACAGTACTTTCTTTACACAATTCCTTGCCTGTAGTAGGCATTCAAATACTGCTTAAGTGAATAATTGCAGTTGAGAAGCTTAAATCATAAATAGGGGTAAGGAAAGAAAGACCTTTCCTGAGTATTTACATGGCATGCTTTATGTTTTCTTTAACTGATCCTTTGAGAACTAAGTTTATATTCATTTTATCTCTGATGATCTGCAAATTAAACTGTGAAAGATTGTATGACCTTAAATCAGTAAGTAATTGCTGAACCCTGTACCGTGCACAAGATACAATACTAAGTGCTATAGGGGGAACAGCAATATATTACATGATCCCTCTAAGAGCTTTCTGTTTAACTAGACGTATAAACAGGTGACAAGTCATAAACAGCAGTAAATTTCTTTTTCTTTTTTTTTAAGCTTAAGATAAGTTACAACAATAGGAAAATAACAGATGGGTAAGAACCATTTTCTACATAGCCACTGATGCAGTCTGCATAAACAATAGAAGATAAGGGTCTAGCCTTAGGCATGACTGCCAAGGGCTAAAATTTGTTTTTGATCATCTTCAACTTCTGGCACCTGTAATGCTGGTTCTCGAAGTGCCACTGTGCTACCCACAAGCTGACCTTCTCTGCGCAGTCCAATGCTCCCCAACCACTTCCCTCAGCTTCTACCCACTCTGCAGAGGCCCCTTCCCTCAGTGAGACCAAACTCAGCTACAGGTATAGGTCACTTGATCATGGAAAAAAAAACCAAAAAAGCTCTACGACCCCAAAAACCCAGCTGTACTCACCACCACTAGTGCAGGAAGAAGGGTCCACAGCTAGCACTGATAATCGGTGCCCTCGCTCAGTAAGCATTTTTCCAAAATATTCTATAAATGTTGATTTTCCAGCACCAGGGGGTCCAGACAATCCTATAGTGAAAAGAGATCTTCTAATTTACTAGATAAATGAAATCAGCACCATGTTCAGTTTACTGAATAAAACATTAGACTATCTTATATTATTAAAATTATCATTAATATATATTTAAACATGTCCTAAAGCAAAAAATAAAAATCTATCTTTTATCTAATCCCCAAATAATGAGGGTATATAGGAATAATTCTGAGTTCCATGTGTTTATATATTCACTTTTTAAAAATACAAAACATGCTTGCCTTTTTACTACAATGTAGATTTTTTGAGACACACTTCAGTGCCTATATTTTAATGTGCTGAATTTCTATATCTGCCCAGGTCTCATCATGACTGGCAATTATTCCACCTGCCCCAATTCTGTCTATTTTCTCTGCCCATTGGAAAAACAACTCATTACTCTAGAAATTTCTAGTGATTGAGAAAGTAATTTTCTATTCACAAAGGATCATTCTTCATCTCACTTGTAACTCAAAGAATATCATAAACAGAGTCCTGAAAAAAATAATTTGTGTTAAGAGAGAGAGAAAAGCTCCCTCCTCCAAGAGCTAGTCAAGCATGGTGGATAAGAAGGCAACCCCCAGAGCCAATCAGCAGGTTCTCACTCTAGTTGTGCCTCTTAGGAGATGCAGAGATCAATGCTCTCCAAGTTACTTTCCCTCTGTGTGCTTCAATAATAAAATAGATAGTGTAATAGTACCTATCTCTTCAGGCTGTTTTAAGAAGCAGATCAGTTAACATTTTCAATATGTTTGAAACAGTGTGTGGCACACAAGACAAACATGTTTTGTCTAATGAGTATATACAACCCAGGTGTTTAACTGTATTCAAAACTATGTATAGTGTATGACATGCTTTGCTTTCAATACAATTCTCAGGGCAGCTTCCTATCTTCAAAACCTTTACAGATGCTGAATAAATACCTGCTGCTTTTATTTGTGATGATGATAAAATGACTACAACAAAGACAGGCATTTATCTGGCCTAAAAAGATTAGGATGGAAGAATCAGAATACCACTTCAAAGTTATGTATGAATTGCTATCACTTCAAAGTTATATACGAATTGCTAAGTTAATTCTAGATATTTCTGAACCATTTTCTCTGCAAGGATTCTTTAAAACATAGTAAGGTGTACTTCACCATAACTAGAGTTTCTCTTGGTGAATTTGCTATTTTTCCTGTCTACAACAAAAAGATTAGTAACACTCAATGGAGTACTCTCCCAATGAGAGTCCCTCGATGAGGGCAGAAGAAATAACCATGTAAAATATGTGGGCTGGTTCAATACTGGTTGGTGCGCTATTTTTGCAATTATCTTTTTTGATATCTATTAATATAAAAACTAGGTTTGAGTCCCTATATTGCCAATAAACTATGCTATAAACGTCTATTGTAATGTCAACTTTTACATGTATTTACTAACTCTTCCAAAATTCTCTATATTTTGGCCACACTTCAAGTGGTTTTTTGCAGAAAGGTTAGATCAAATCACTGAGTTCCCTATCAAGGGACACTCTCTACTCAAACTGCCTTACTTAATTCCTGCTAGTCAAATATATCTAAATTTCCAAAATATAAGAAGCTGACTCACAATTACAGAACTAAGTTAAATTGCCCAAAATAATCAAAGGATTATTTAAATGTAGAAAGCAAGTGAATATGGTTTCTCCTTTAAAACACATTTTAATATTGAGATGGCTGGATGGTGAGTTTCGGGGGAAACTCAACAGAAAGTATTGGAAGCAGTGGAACTTACCTGTAGAAAGACTAACAAAGAATAACAGAGGGACGCTGGTGTTGTGGCTCAGCGATAGAGCACTTGCCTGGTGCGTGCAAGGCCCTGGGTTGGATTCTCAGCACCACATAAAAATAAATAAATAAAAATAAAGGCATTGTGTACAATTAAAAGAAATAAATATTTTAAAAGTAATAGTAATAGAGGGCTGGGGCTGTGGCTTAGTGGTAGAGCGGTCTCCTAGCATGTGTGAGGCCCTGGGTTCAAACCTCAGCACCACATAAAAATAAATAAATAAAATAAAAAAGATATTGTGTCCAACTAAAAAATAAATATTTTTTAAAAAAAGAATAATAGAATAAAAGAAGCAGAAATGTGATGAGGATAATTATAGTTGTTACACCACAAAAAAAAAAATCCACTTTAGACTACTAAATAAGAAGGACTACTGAAAGCAAAGAGTACAATGGTTACTAGTTCTTCCTATACATGTTTATCTTCTGGAAGTCACATAAAAATTCTTACCCAAAGAGAAATCCTATATTATTATATCAAAATACAGACCCTTGGTTTAAAGGATCATGGCAAAATTTCAATATATCAAGATTAATACTTGCAAAAGAAAACAAGGTATTTAAAAGTCATCCAACAGGAAAAAGAATAATCTCATTAGATTACAAACATTTTAAAGGAATTTAGAAAATATTTACTGAACAAAAAATAAAAGACTGACCTATTCTAAATGCTAGTGGTTTTCCTCCATTTAATTGTTCTTGTTCTCGGTGGTAGATTAATACTTTCTGAAGAAGCACCTGGGCTAACTCCTTTTTCCTGCTGTGAGTCGATTCTACAAGAGTTATGGCCTCTGCTAAGCAGGCCCTTTGCCCCTGGATTAAGCCAGTATAAAGTTTATCCACAAATCTTTGTTCTTTATCAGAAAGTCCTTCCATGTGGTCCTTTAAGGTTGCTTGTACACATAATTTCCTCCTTAAGCCATTTGACAACAGCATCCACTTTGTACAATGGAGTCCGAGCGACTTAAATGGCTGAGCACACGGGATTCCTGACAGGAGATGAGCACTTGAGTGAAAGGTGAAGTGGTAACCAGGCACAGGTGTCCTTAACAGGCCTTTTAGGAAATGCTGGTGAGGATGCAGTAGGAGCGCGGGAAGATTCATTTTGTTTGTAACTGAAGAAAACCCCGGATGCTTTTTGACTCAATTGATTTGTGACCTCCCTAGAAGAAAGAGAAACATATTTTGCCAGTTTATACAGACAACTAAGATATGGAGGTAGTAAAAGTGAAAGTAGAGTGCTTTTCCCACATTCTAAAACACACAAAATTAGCACTCTTGGCTGTATACATGGCTGAGTTTTCTTACTAAATTTAAGAGAGAAGACTTCCCCCTTGGTCACAGTTAATATTCAGAGTAATCCAAATCATGAAACTATTACTCTATTGTGAGGTGGAATTTACATTAAAATGTCCTTTTAAACAAAAACCAAAATATACCAAACCTCATTAGGGCAGACATTTTCTGTCACACTTTTTCTCACATTCGTCTTCACACTTTCCTCAGGTCAACATACCCAATTCTGAAGCTCATACAAAAGATTCTTTAAAAAGAATGTCTCTGAAGCTAGCCTTTTATTCATTCTCTACAAAAGAAATGTGATTAGTGGTGTGGCACCAGAGGCACAAGTTTAGACCCCTGTGTATCCTCAATAGACTCACCCGAATAACCTGGCTTAAGCACAAAATCAACAACAATAAGCCTTAATGCGAGTGAACTGTGTGGGTTTGTGTAGTAACAAATGAGTGCATCTTAAAGGATGGTCAGAAAACCAGGTACTTTCTAAAAATGCACATTCCCAGCCCCACTACTCAGAAGCTCTGTAGCTAAGCACACTGAAGTCGAACCGCTCAGGAATTGGATGAGGAGCCTTAGATTGAGTGATATTCCCAACATAGTTTTATATTACATTAGGCAATGAAAGCTGGCAACAGTACACTGAATCAGGACAGGGTAGGGGATATGAGCCATGGCCATTCAGTTGCTGCTACTTTGCTATCATGACCTGGGGCTAGTTACTTAACCACTCTGCACTTAATGTTCTGGAGTTAGGAGAGCAGAGTGGTTAAGAGAACAAAATGACTTATTTCATGTAAAAAGCCTGGAGCAGTGCCTAGCACAGAGTAGGAGCTCAATTAACATTAGTTTTTATTGTTAGTATATGAATTTGTAAGACAATAGTAATAATTAGGTCACAGTCCTAAACTTCCAGTGACATACTAAGATTTTGGAGGGACCAGGGATTGAACTCAGGGGCACTCAATCACTGAGCCACATCCCCAGTCCTATTTTTTTTTTTTTTTTGATGCTGAGAATAGAACCCAGGGGCTTGTGCATGCAAGACAAGCACTCTACCACCTGAGCTATAGCCCCAGCACCCCCAGCCCTATTTTGTATCTTATTTAGAGACAAGGTCTCAGTGAGTTGCTTAGTGACTCGATGTTGCTGAGGCTGGCTTTGAACTCATGATCTTCCTGTCTCAGCCTCCAGAGCAGCTGGGATTACAGATGTGTGCCACCACATCTGGCTCAAACTAAGATTTATAGGTACATATGTCCTATGCAATTTGGGTTCATAATTATTTGGAAATTTTGGTTTTTCTGGGTCTCATGGCTCATTGAAATTATTTTATTGATCCAAGGTACTTCTCCAAATAGCACTTCAAAGCCAATGAATATAAAATTAATTTTAGTTAATAAACATGCTATTCAGGACAAAGAAGTAGTTTAAGATTTTTTTAACCTGTAGAAACTATAACTGTTCATAAATTTTCCAAAAGCAACAATTTTTTTCAAATTGAGGGGGGCATTATAACATTTATTTACACAAATTTATTTTAAAAAGAATAATTTATTTAAAATGTATAAAATTATTTCTGAAAAAAAGTTTTTAAAACATCTATCGACGAGTAGCCTTCAAACAAGCACACAAAAAGACACTTAAAAGTATCTAAGAGGGGATCTATTGTGGAAGGTGTCATTAAACAACATCTTTCAGCTCAATTCACATCCTCACCACCAACACCACCACTAGCCTGGACACTCACAGGCAAGAACTGGATTTTTATTCAACCCCTACTTTCCAAGCACATACTACTTTCCAGATTGTAATATATCAGGGATGGATCTGAAAGAATAAAAGAGCTGATGAAGGAAGAAGACAGCTTTCTAGAATGAGGACTTGGCCTCTTACCTGCCATATTAGAAAAGACTGAAAAATTCAGTGATGACAGAAGATACCAGTATAAGGAACTAGTGATGGGAGATATGTCTGGATCAGTATGTAAACTTTAGGGGCCAAGAAGCTAGCTTTTGGATCTTGGCAGAGGACAAACAACAGAGACCTTTATGGAGGTGACACCACTGACTTTGCTCCTTTAGGAGATAAGTCTAGGAACAGTGGTGAAAGGTCAAGAGTGATGAGACCCTGGTAACGAGTCCAGTTTAGAAACCCTAGCACAGGACCCTTAGCACAGGAGCAAAGGAGATGATGAGGACCTGGACTTCAGCAGGGCAGTAAGCACATTCAAACAAGATAAGCCACATTCAAGACCTGCATGTCCCCGTTAGAATCCTCAAAGCTTGACATGAAGCCTGGCTCTCTTCACTTGCTAAGGGGGGGCGGGGGGAGAGCTGTTGCTGATCTGATCAGAGTTTATTTTATTACCCACTTACCTGCAACTTTAGAGCTTATAAACCACTTTCAAATACTTTATTTTACCCTATACACCAATCCCATAAGGACAGTGTGACAGTTATTAATCTTGTTTAACAGAAAGGGAAACCAAGTATGAGTTAAACAACCATAGTCACAATCAGAGACAGGAGGGCCAGGACTCAAATCCATACCTTTGACTCTCTATGGAATTTCTTCTTAATAAATTATGATAGAACAAAAGAGAAATCCTTTGGCTAAAAGGGAAATAGATATCAGTTAACTTTACCCACTTTCCTAAGTGAATAGGGGGATGGGGCACAAGACCAGAAACAGGAAGACCAGCTGGAGAATTGCACTAGAAGGTAGATGAGAGGAATGGCCTGGACGAGGTTGAGGTAGTGTTAAGAAAGATTCCAGACGAATTATGAAAGAACTGCTAATGTGGGTAGGAACCTGAACAGTCAAAGACAAGGCAGAGGTTATTACCTGAGCCATAGAAAGAAAGATGGGGTTGGGTGTAGTGGCACATGCCTGCAATCCCTAGGCTCAGGAGGATGAGGCAGGAAAATCTCAGTTCAAAGTTAGCCTCAGCAGTTTAGGGAGGCTCTAAGCAACTTAGCGAGACCTTATCTCTAAATAATAATTTAAAAAATACAAAAAAGATCTGGGGATGTGGCTCAACGGTTAAGTGACCCTGGGTTCAATCCCTGGTACCAAAATAAATAATAAAAATAAATTTAAAAAAAAAAGACAAAGTTGTCCTTCAGTGAGCTAGGGAATAGTGTCAGAAGTAAGGTTTAAAGTGCAAACAAGAGTTTAGTTTCCAACACATTAAATTTAAGAGGCCCATTATTAAACATTACACTATGTATACTTGCATCAGAACATCACATGGTCCCCTACTAATATGTACAATTTTAATGTACTCATTAAAAATAAATTTAATCAAAAACAAAACAGACCTACTGCTAGGAGCCACAGCAAAGTATTATGATGCATGGCACCTTTGGTTAAGGTGATGCCAGCTAGCCATTGAGATGATATGATTATGTTAAGATTTACATTCATATGGAAATTGGACTCCTGCTGTTCACCTTGGCCTGCTATGGAATGGGACTCCTGGAGAGTTCCCATTGGTTGGGGAAGGATAGTAGGAGGGTTTTCCGGGGGAGGTCCGGGAGACACAACCGCGTGGGTGGACCGGTTTGCTGGCCTGACACCTACAGGGTATTGGCAGCATTTTCAAAAATAAAGTTTTGTTCCTGCTTGAGTGGCTTGTGATTCTGTGCCCAGCCGGGTTGCGGCAACCTACTAGATATCCAAGTAGGATATGGAGTGAGCAGCAGCATTTATCGGTCTGAAGTTCCAGGAAGAGGTCAGAGCTGTGGCGTAAATTTGGGAATTATTGTTTAGCTGACCAAATAAGTTCACCAACTAAGGGATTGGATAGAGGATGTGTGACACCATTTTTTGATAAAACTTTACACACACATGCAGGAGGAATACATGTGTTGAAGTGCACGTAAACTCACCTATAGATAAGTAGTCTTGAGGTGTTTCCATATTGTTTTGGGCATACTGATTTTTTTCAAGGCAGCCTATTATTATGGTGGTAGACAGAAGAATGCCCACCCAAGGATGCCCATGTCTGAATTCCTGGAACCTATGAACATGCTATATCACATAGCAAAGGGGAATTGAAGTCTGCAGATGGAATTCAGATTGCTAATCAGCTGACTCAGATACATAGATTAGTCTAGTTTATCCCAGAGGATCACTGCAATCATCAGGGTCCTTACAAATGGAAGCCGGGAGGCAGAAAAGAGCAGTGCAATATCATGTGAGGACTCCACCCACCTCCACTGGTCTAAGGGAGTAAAAGGGCTAACCTGTAGAAGACAGAAAAACCCAGGAAGCTGATTTTCCTTGAGATCCTCCAGGACAGAATGAAGTATTATTGGTAGCTTGATTTTAGCCCAGTGATACCCATGTCAGACTTGATCAAGACAACTGTAAGATAATAATTTTGTGTTGTTTTACACCACCAAGTTTGTGGTAATTTGTTACAGCAGCAACAGAAAACTAACACAGTTGCTAAGGTAACCAAAAATATTTAAAATAAAATTCAGAATTTTTATGAGAAATATCTAATAACTACTCATGATTTAATTATCTGTCATAACTTGTACATTATTTCCTTTTTCATTTGGATTTCTTCCAAACATGAGAAGTAAACTTGATGAATCCTTAATTTTATCATTTATTGTGACTATCAGTGTTACATCCAATACATTCATATGTCAATTTCTAAATTAGACATAAAATTAGCATATGTTCTAGAAAAATCAGTAAACTGAATTATGTGTAAGGTGAAAAAGTGATGTTTTAGCTATGGTACTGCAAAGCTTTTATCAGATTCATCACATAAAGATTAGAAGTTCAAAAGTACTCCAAAACAGCATGACGTACATGGTCTATTCACCAGTTCTGAGCATGGTAGCTTTTATCAAACTATGCACAAACTATCATAAAAATAAGAATTCTGGAATGCATCTCATCCACTTTTTTTTTAACCTGAAAAACATCTATTTAGTTCAAATAACACCTCCTTTGAGGCACATTTCCCCCCAACTCTTCCAGGCAGTTAATTGTTTTATTTAATGTTCCACTGCCTTTTGTTCATATAACAGGTAGTTTTCTTTTCCTTTTCTTTTTTTTTTTTTTTTTTTTTGATAGTGGGACTGGAACCCATGGGCACCTTACCATTCAGCTACATCTCCAGGCTCTTGCTAAGTTGCTGAGGGTTTAAGTTGCCCAGTATGCACCTTGAACATAAGATCCTCCTGCCATGGACTTTGAATGTTGGAATTACAGGCCTTGTCTTTTGTCTTTAAAGTAATCTATTTTGAGACCTCTCTCCACCAATTTTCACCCCTTACCTTAGCTGAGAACCTCCCAGAGAAATGACAAAATATTATTGCTTATTTCCTCAGAATCTAACACAGTGCCTTTCTATATTTTGTTTTTTCAGGTCCATGATTGGATATTCTATCTACCTTGCATTGATCTCACATAAGATGAAGAAAAGCTTGGGTTACGATACTTATCCATGTGATCTGAGGACTTTTACCTAAAATATTCTGCCATCTAAGTTCCCTGTTTCAAATCATCTAGCCAGAACAGAAAATGTTTTAAGGAATTAAAACCTAGTAGCAAGAACATTAGTAGATGAAAATATGTCCATTTATAACATCTCAAGCAAATAACATTTCCTAAATGAGATGAATAAAAACAGTCTTATAGGGCTGGGGATGTGGCTCAATTATAGAGTGCTTGCCTAGCATGAGCAAGGCCCTGGGTTCAATCCTCAGCACCAAATAAAAATAAATTAATTAGTCCAACTACAACTAAAAAATAAATACTTTAAAAAATCTTTAAAAAACAAAACAAAACAGGGGCTGGGGATGTGGCTGAAGCGGTAGTGCACTTGCCTGGCATGTGCGGGGCACTGGGTTCGATCCTCAGCACCACATTAAAATAAAGATGTTGTGTCCACCGAAAACTAAAAAATAAATATTAAGAAAAATTTTTCTCTTTCTCTCAAAAAAAAAACCAGTCTTATAAAAAAGTAGTATAGATTACTCTAACATTTAAAATAATGATGTCGTGGGCTGGGGTTGTAGCTCAGTGGTAAAGCACTTGCCTTGCATGTTTGAGGCACTAGGTTCGATCCTCAGCACCACATACAAATAAATAAAGATACTGTGTGTTCATCTACAACTAAATTTTTAAAAATCTGTTTAAAATAAAATAAAATAATGGTGTCTTATAACAATTTAATTGCAATCTTCCTCAAGAAATCCATGCCAACTATTTGATAAGTTAACATCTATTCTGCAGGCATAATTCTTTGTCCTTTGATGTCAGTACAAATCTTAAAAGGCTTTTAAGTGAAAGAAAGAACCAGGAAAAGGATGATAACATTTACTCCCTCCCTTCTTCTTTCCCAAAGTAAAATAACAGAAATGAAACCAAAGACCTATCCAGATGTATAGAATTCTAGGTTCTGATACCTTCCAAACTCTTCCTGGGGACTGAGTTTCTTAGTTCCCCTCTCTCTCTGGACCATGTGAATGGCAGCCAGCAGCTGCTGCTTTCTACTGGGTGTGGACTATGTGTGAGTTCTGGACAAACATTTCCTCATCTAACCTACAGATGAAAAGGCTCAGCAATGTTAGGTTGATTGGCCACGGCCTCAGAATGAGTTGAAGAACTTGGGAAAAACCTGAATCTCACAAATCTATTATCTACATGATATGAATAGAGACAATAAAATAATCCTTTACATTTGAATGTGGCATAGTTATACCTGACTGTTGTTT
Source organism: Ictidomys tridecemlineatus (assembly GCF_052094955.1). Taxonomy (NCBI): domain Eukaryota; kingdom Metazoa; phylum Chordata; class Mammalia; order Rodentia; family Sciuridae; genus Ictidomys; species Ictidomys tridecemlineatus. The sequence continues at coordinate 128,752,712 of NC_135485.1, forward strand.
ATTTTTTACTTTTTTTGCTTAGGCCAAAATGAAAAATTAGTTTACATTTCCTGTGCAAACCATATTGGCAGGAATTCTGAATGAAGTGTTAGGTGACAGAACAGACTGAATTTTAAACATTTTAAATGTTTCTCATTTCATGGGAATATCTGATAACTAAATTTATTAACAAACCACATTAATTTATACAATTAATCTGATTTTAAAGGACCCCACAAATTTTTTAAGAGTTATCTAACTCAGCCTTATGAGCAACATTCTACCTATACATACATGTCACAGGCAGAAGATAAAAGTTAGTTTGTTAACTTATATAACAAATAAGTTATTTGTAGAGTGCTCACCTTGCATGTGAGAGGCCCTGGGGTTGATCCTCAGTACCACATAAAAATAAATAAATAAAATATAGGTATTATGTCCATCTACAACTAAAAAATAAATATTAAAAAAAGAAAAAAAGTAGGAGGGAGACCAATAGGCTAGAAGGGGATCTGGGTTTGGGAGGAAGGGAGGTACCTAGGAGTAAAATTGATCAAATGATGTTGCAGTTTTGTACCAACAGGCCACAATGAAACTCAATGTATAATTAATATGCAACAGTCAAAAAAATTCACATCTATTTTTCTCCTGTAGGATGGGAGAAGGGCTTCCTACCTGTTCATGTAACTAAGAGTATTTTTTCTGCTTTCTTATACAAAGAAATCAGAAAAGTTGGCCAATAATCATGCAAGAGAAATTCTATAGCATTTATAATGTTCACTAAGATACCTAAAAGCATCACCATTGCTAATATACCAGAATATCAATGTATTAATATATAATGAAAAACATCAAGTAGGCAAAAATAATGAAATGAGTTTGTAAGGGCATCCCCTCCTTAAATGTCCCTCAATGGCTCATGTGTTAAAGGACTGGTTCCCAGCCATGGTGATACTGGAAGGTGGTAGAACCTTTAAGAGGTAAAGTTTAGTGGGAGGAAGTTAGGTCATTGGGGACATGCCCGTGGAAAATCCCCAGCACCTTCTTTTGTTCTTGGCCATCATGAGACGAGCTGCCAAAAACTGCCAACATTCCTGCCATGATATACTGCTCTACCACAGGACAAAAGCAACAGGGCAAATCTGTCATGGACTGAAGCCTCCAAAATGGTAAGCCAAAATAAATCTTTCTTATCGTCTCAGGTATCTTGTTATGGTACCGTGAAAGAAGGTTCACAAGAACAGTAGCATTTTAACATTCACATCTGTGCTAGAGAGGGCACTGGGATAAAGGAACTTTCTTATACTCTATACTCCATTGGTGAGAATATAAATTACTACAGTCCACATGGAAATCAGTATGGAGGTGTCTCATAAAACTAAAAATAGAAGTGCCGTATCATCCAGCTATATCACTCTGGTATTTATCCAAAAGAATTAAAATAAGCATACTTAAGAGATACATTCATACCCATGTTTATCAAAGCACAATTCACTACAGTCAGGCTATGGAATCAATCTAAGTATTCAGCAACAGATGAACAAATAAAGAATATGTAGTATACATTCACAATGGAGCTTTATTCTACCATAAAGATGAACAAAATTATGTCATTTGTAGTAAAGTAGATGGAACTGAAGCAATCATGTCAAGCGAAATAAGCCAGATTCAAAAAGACAAGTACCATATGTTTTATCCCATGTGTGGAAGCAAATGGGAAAAAAAGAGGATTGAGATTTATACATAGCTTAAAAAATAAAATAAAAGGATATCATGAAAGTAGAAGGGAGGGGCTGGGGTTGTGGCTCAGCGGTAGAGCGCTCACCTTGCATATGAGAGGCGCTGGGCTCAATCCTCAGCACCACATAAAAATAAATAGATAGATAGACAGATAGATAAATAAATAAATGTGTTATGTCCATCTACAACTAAAAAATAAATATTAAAAAAAGAAAAAAAGTAGGAGGGAGACCAATAGGCTAGAAGGGGATCTGGGTTTGGAAGGAAAGGATGTATCTGGGAGTAAAACTGATCAAATGATATTGCAGGTTTGTACCAATAGGCCACAATGAAACTCAATGTATAATTAATATGCAACAGTAAAAATTCTCATCTGTTTTTCTCAAAAATACTTTTTATACCCATTCTTTCCTCTCTACCACATTCTATGTCTCTACTGAGTTTTCACAGGAAGAAATATGCTTACATTAGTCAAAACACACACACACACACACACACACACACACAAAACTGCAACAAGTTTCACTAAAAAGACTTACCCTATTTATATGTGATATACTCTAAGACTGTCTTTTCTTTCTTTTTAATAGATTGCAATGCGCCAATAGGTGCAACTTTAAATCCGAAAAACCCAATCTACTATAGCCACCTCTCTGATCATTATTAATTTATCTTCCATACTATCACTTAACCTCATGGTCATATTATCCTCTGCTTAAAACACTAAAATGATTCCCTCTGCCCCATCTGAAATAGAAAAGAAAAAAATTGTGTATATGATTCATTGATTCACTCAGGAAATATTTATTGAGATCCTACCATATGCTAGGCACTGTGCTAGGCATGGGTTAGGCATGACTCCTGTTAAAATGGAGATTACACTAGTCATTACATAAGTATTTCATATTATTTGAGTTCTTCTGTGTCCACCTCTCTTAATTCCTTTCCTTCTCTCCCTCAACTTTTACCACATTACTATAACCACTATGATCAGCACACAGGTTCCAGAAAAAGCTACACTCTTTCATACAGTGTGGCTGTCATCTATAATGTTTTTGTCTGGCCAGAATGTCCTTCTCTCCTTTAATCAGTTAGCATATTCTTTCTCAGCCTTCAAGAACCAACTCAAGTGTCTCCTATATAACAGTTCCCTGGCTTCCTTTCCTCACACCTTCAGTTCACTCATATCTCTTGCCATCAGTGCTGGCCATAGTCCTCTCTTACAGTGCCCATCACACTGTGCTGTAGTCATTTAAGATGGCAGTCTTCCCTAGACTCTAAGGTATCTTTGTCTCCACAGCAAAATTCATTTCTCACAGAATAAGTGTATGAATATGTGCTCTAATTTTGTGTGGGTCCATAATGCCATTACACTGATTACTCAGTGTTTTGAAAACATATATTTTTCTAGATGGTGTAGTAAGTATAGAGGTAAGAACTTTCTTTTTAAATTCTCATCTTAACATATGGATGTTTTTCTTCATTAAAAATTAGCTTAGCAGCAGCCAGTCTGACTTGGGATATTTGTCTTGAAATTGATCCAATGAATATTCTCAATTTCAATAACTACTCTGGCAAGAAAAAGCACACAGGATTTCCAAAATCAATACATTAGGTCAGTGTCTGCAGTGCAGCACAATTCATACAGGCAATTCAGTGTTATCCCATGTGTTTCTATTTCTCAATGCTAATCACTTTTGATTTGAAGATAAGCTGTCAGATGCCATCAATCTACTCACCATCTCCCACCACTCCTACAGAAGGCTTTGCTGTCTCCTTTTCAAATAACTTCAGGAAGTTTTTGTAGAGTAGGATGTCTTTTTAAATACGAAACTTTTAAATAGGCTTTAAACAGTCATCATTATGTAAGAGTAATATAGAACACATACTGAATTCATGCAGAGATTCTCTAAAGTTCTGTGTCCACTTTACCTTTCATCATGTTTCCAGTAAGACTCAGATTTCCCAATTCTACTTTTAGGTCCCATTTAGCAAGGGAAGTCTCCTATTTTCCTAAATTCCATCACCATTAAATGTTTGGATTCATTCCCACGGCTACCAACCTAATTCAAATCTGCATAGTCTTAGGGGGCTCTGAGACCAGATATGTTTCCTGAGCAATTTCTCATATTCTTTCAGTTTCTTCATGTCAAAAATGAAGACATTCAGACCTATGCATGAGGGTAATGGGAAAGACGAATGAGAGCGTGTGCATGGGTGAGCCTGGCACAGGGCCCAGCATCATGCAGATGCTAGCTAACTCTAAGGAACTTTTCTCTTCTTTTCCAGCTCTCTCCTTCCCCAGTTCTCCTCTCAGACTTTACAGCAAGACTTATCCTGTTGCATGTGATCTCCTTACTCTCCTTCTCAAATTCTTCCAGAGTTCCCCACACTTTAGGAGGGTAATTCTCCAAGTGTGATCCATGGAACAGTAACACTTTAAGAACTATGAGAAAGGGAAATTCTTAGGCCTCAATTCAGACCCCTGAATCAGAAACCATGGGTGAAAACAGGGCCAATAATGTTCTCATAAACCCTCCAGCAGATTCTGAAGTGTGCTCCAGTTTGAGAATTGCTGCCCAAAGGACAAAGTCCAGTCTTCTTAATCTGGGATTACACAGCTTCCCCAAAACAATTTTCCTGCACTCACCTTTCCAAACCTCCTCTAAGGAGAGTTTATTTATTATCTTCCAAACCTACCACTTACTTTTCCAACTCCAAGATTATACTCTCTTGTTGTCTCTTTCCCTGTGTATAGCACCTATCCTATCCTGCTTAAATTTCACTCTTCTTTTAATTCTTTCTGGATGATCCCAGTCTTGTAATTTTTTCCCATCCTTTAATTCCAATTATTTCTGAATATTGATTTAGGTGATAATCTGCACAGATCACAAGACATACCTGGCCAATTACATTTTAAAAAGCAAAAAAAATGCACATAAAAATAAAGATTTGGGGCCTGTGTTGCAGAAAATCATCTTTTTAAGAGAAAACCACTGTTCCACAAGGCAACAAATGATTAGCAAGTTTCAAGGGCTCATCAGCAATTTCCATTTCAAATATATATTTTATTTCATCATCTTCAAATTCCTCAGTGATTTATATTTCTTATAATTATGTAACTTTTCATGTTTTCTCTCTCCTATTAGAATACAGCACTTAAAAGTGCAGGTATTTTTTTTAAAAAAATCCTCTTTTCCTGAATGCAAAACAGTATTTAGTGATTACTATCTAAAATAATATTCTGGACATTGTATAGAGGCCCAAAAGATTTAAGTTCTCCCAGAAACTTTTGATTTTCCACAGACTTGGTACAGTTTTATTAGTTTTTTTAAAATATATGTATCAGAGTACAGCTTTTTTCATTTTTCAGTGAGAAATACATATTTGAAGACAGAATGTCCTCTGCTGGAAGAGATCTAGCCCTGCCTGGGCACAGTGTTCGACAGAACCTAGATACTGCCTGTGACTTTTAGTCTGAACCCTATTTTTATATCCTAGACTTTATCCCTCACAAAATGTGTTAGTCTCACTCTTCGGTGGACTATTGAGCTTTTCTCGCACCCGGCCAGATCTGGTGGTGACAAGGGAAAGCTGCCTTGCCAAAGGTATCTTCCTAATGGCACAAAACAGCCCAAGATGACGAGAATTTTAAAATAATATCCACGGGGCCTTTCTTTTTCCGGGAAGAAAGGAACTTTCTCTTTGAATCGATCTGCCGACCCCTGCTGGTCCACACGTCCCCCGCCCCACGACATCATCCCATTCAGTAGCCTCCTTCTCCTGCCCCCAATCCTCCAGGGGGCGCCCCCAACCGGGGACTGACCCCAAGCTGGCAGCCTGAGGACTCTCCAGCCCTGACTCCAGGACGACTCGCGCACCCGCGCCCCGACTCACCCTCCCGAGGCCACGGAAGTGCCGTCCCGCCCCTTCCGCCCCTTCCTCCCGCCCCTTCCGCCGGGCAGTGGCGCGCAGGCGCATCGCCAACTGCAGGCACGGGGCCGGGTCTGACCCAGGTCTTCGCAACGTGGCCTGGGAGTTCCGTTGCGGGGGCGCTGGGGTGTCCTCTGGGAAGGGAGCCGAGGGAAACTGGGGGGTGTTAGCGTCTTTTAGGTTAGCTTTTGCTTTTCTCCGGGACCAGTTTGACCCTTCCGCCCCCGGCGTTCGACGACTACGTGCCCCCGCTCCTGTGCTGGCCCTTCACCCGGCCTCGGGTCACGTCCCGAGTCTCGTCCCGCCCCCAGCTGCCCTTGGAGGCTGTGTTGCACCTTCCTTCTTTGTAAACTGTAATGGGGGCTTGGGAGCGAGACGCGTAACGATTGACAAACTCTTGCAATAAGATCTCACTCTGCAAAGCAGTTGGCAACCTGTTGGAGTAAATGCTCATTGTCCAGCCAAAATATAGTTTAAATTTTTTAAATGGTTTTAAATAGCTGAAGGACTCACGTTTCTTCTTAAGAATCATCCATTCATATTTTTTTAACATGCACCAAAGGCAAGAACCTGCACTCACTACCACAACTGTGCCCTCGAGAAGTCCGGGGGCGGGTTGGCGGGGGGGTGTGTGGCTGAAATGAAAATGAACAAGCCTAATATTTGCCATCTCATGGCGGGTTGGAATAGTAACTAATGTTTTTTAAAGAATATTAAGTGCTATAACAGGTAATAAAACTGTTGCATCCAAATCTAGGGCTTTTAGGGAAAACTTATTCTCCTAAATGTTTGCTATAATCCGGTAAAGATAGCATCTATGAACCGTAGACAAGTAGAAATGCTCTCAAATGGGTGCTATAATTAGTATCTGGAACCCAGACCTGTATCCTCACATGTGATTTGCCTAATTGCATGTGATTGGAAAGGTTTAGGCCTTCTCAATTATTTTGATACAGAATGCTTCTTAATGGATGTAGAACAATTAAAAAAAAAAAGGATTATTGGTCTTCCCTTTCATCTTTATCATTGGTCTTACTACTAGTCTATAAGATTGCCAGCTTTTTCCCCAAAGAGTAATTGCACACCCAAGAGTAGTCAGGGTACAGAAAATTAAAACAAATCTAAATGAAGCAGAGATTGAGCGGAGAGACTGTGGAAGGGGTCAGACTTCAAAGGTCGGCTACTGAACACAAATATAATCAGGACAGGACAATTTTGTTTCTTTAAGCTTGAGCTTGATCATTTTTTTTCTTTTATTGATAAAGCCTTAAGTTTTATAAAAGATACGTTTGCATTGTCTTAGTAAATGAGGAAGTTTGTTAATTTAAAAACTGAGTTTTTAATCCTAAACTCCTTTTTATTCTACAGATTAATGAAACACTAGTGCATGTTGCTTTTTAAAATTATTCAGGCGTTCCTGAAATTATTTCATGGAAAGTTATTCCTTTGCAAAAAGTTAGTAGACGCTTCAGGAAAAAAAAATGCTAGCATCTCCAATATTGGAGAAAACATGAACCTGTGTTTTGTGACTGAGAAGTACATCTTTGTAGCATGCTTCCCTGAATGTTTAGTCAGATCTCATCCTGAGGAAACATTTCAGGTGAATTTAAAATGTGATCCGTTTGGATTTTCCAATAATGTCAATATAATGAAAGACAAGGAACAACACAGCAAAGGGGACAAATCTATATTTAAGGCAACTGTAAACTATCCTGGGTAGAGTTAAGGATTTTAAAATTTTGAACATAAAGCATCATATATTATTGACAAATTTGTAAGGAATAATATTGGTCATGATTTTTAAATAATTCTTTTGTTTTCAGGAGATGTACATTCAAATACATTTTAGGACTGAAATCAAAATGTCTGCAAATTTCTTTCAGATAATCTAGACCAAAAAAAAGCATGTGGGGAGATAAAATACAGCATTGTATTAACAAGTGGTTGTTCAAGTTACTAATAAATATGTGTTCTTTTAACTCATAGTTCTATAAAGTTTGAAATTTTTAAAAACAAGCTGGAAACAAATTGTATTAGCAATTATTTAATATAACATTATGTTAAGGGTAAAAATTTCATCTGTATAATTTCTTTCAATCTGACCTTAAGAAATGATTCTTCATGTCAAGAACTATAGACACCCATTTGAGAAATTACCTCATTCTTAAAGGCATTTATCAACTAGAGAAATGTTAATGTATGTCATTTGATAATCACTGCTTGGTGCAGTGAATGTTGCCTTTGAAGTTTAACGTAATGAATTTTTTGTAATCTGTTGGCAAATTATAGTTTTTAAATGTCCATTCATTTCAATAAATACTTACTAAATGGTTATGAGGTGCCGGGTACTCTACAGGTTGCAGGACACCCTGAGGATATCAGAATCCAAACATGCTCAAGTCCCTTATATAAGATGGCCTAGAATTTGCATATAACTTGCACACATGTTCCTGTGTACTTTAAGTCCCATTTAGATTATAATACCTAATACAATGTAAAGACTATTGTTTATGGAACAAGTGACAAAGGGAAAGCATGTGTATACATTAAGTACTGGTACAGTTTTTGGATACAAAGGGTTGATTGTGTTATTCTGGAGATACAGCTGTCACTGACTCTGTTACAAAGTCCCTGCTCACACAGAGCTTACATTTGGGACATGAGAAAAGCAGAGTCAAATAAGCAAAGTTCTGCATAGTGGTGATACATATACTCCCAGTGACTCCTGAGGCTGAAGCAGGAGAATCACAAGTTCAAGGTTAGCCTGGGCAACTTAGTGCGACCCTGTCTCAAAAAAAATAAAAAAGGACTGGGGAAGTAGCTCTTTTGTAGTGTATCCCAGGATTTAATACCACAGAAATAATAAAAAGAGGCAAATATATATCAAATGATACTGCTATGTAGAATAATGAGCCAGGGTTTAAAGTTTAGTGCTAGGTAAAATTTGGGCCTATACTATACACAGGGTGAACAAAGAAGGCCTCTTTGAGAAAGTGATATTGGAGCAGAGACCTGAAGAAAGTGATGGTAGTGAGTTGTGACTGAGGAAAGAACATGCTATTTTTTAAAAAGGGACAGCAACTATTGAGGTTCAAGAGCAGCTTTGCATGTTTAAAGACAGCAAGGAGACCAGAGTGAGTGCTGTAAGCAAGGGGGGAAGAGTAGGAGGTAGGACAGGAGATAATCTAGAGTTGGATTGTGTATTGCACTCAGATATGTTCTAGCTTCTTTCTCAAGTAAGATATGGGAAGTTCTTGGTATAATGCTAGAACAGGTAACAACTCTTATTATTAGTTTATTAGTTTTTTATCACTGCCATAAAAAATTGCCACAAATGTGGTTGTTATGGTTTAAAAATGAGGTGTCCCTCCAAAAACTCCTGTGTTAATGCAGAAATGTTCAGAGATGAAATGACTGGACTTTGAGGGCTATGAATTAATCAGTCCATCCTAGTTTGAATGGACTAACTGGGTGGTGACTTAGGCAGGTAGGGCTTGGAGGATAGGAAGGTCACTAGGCACATGCCTTGAAAGGATTCATTTTTCCCTGCAGCCCCTTCCCCTTGGCTCTCTGCTTCCTGGCCATCCTGAGTGGAGTCATGCTCCACCACACCTTTTTGCCATGATGTTTTATCTCATCTTGAGCCCAGAGAAATGGAGTTTGCCCACCATGGACTGAAGCTCTGAAGCCATGAGCCAAAATAAACTTTCCTTCTCTAAGTTGTCCCTTAGAGGTATTTTGGTCACAGTGATGTGAAGCTGACTAACGCAGTGGTTTAAAAGAACACAATGTATTATTTAACAGTTCTGTAGGTCTGGGGTCCAACACAGGCCTTGGGGGGCTGAAGTCAAGGGTGTTCCTTTCTAGAGTTGTAGGGGGAATATTTCTTTGCCTTTTGCAACTTGTAGAAGCCAGTCACATCCCTTGGTTCATGTCCCTCTTTCTCCATTTTCAAAATCAGTACCATTAGTCAAAGGTTCTCCACTTTTATGTGTTGGTGTCATTAAATTGGGTCCACCAGGATGATCTTCCCATCTCAAACTCTGTAACTTTAATCACACCTACAAAGTCCCCTTTACCTTGCAAGGTGACCTGTTCACAGGTTCTGATGATCACAATGTGGAAATCTTTGGGGGCAGGGGCATTCTTTCTGCCACAGTCCAACCAGTCCACCAAGATTCATGTCTGTTCTCATGCAAAATCCACCCATTTCCTCCAAACCCCCAAATTCTCATATATTACAGCACCTCATCTAAATCTTAAGAGTTCCAAATTAAAGTTATGGATGGTCATGTTTCTGAGATAAAATCCTTTTCATCTGAAATTGTGAAACTAGAAAATGAGTTTTCTGCTCTCAAAATACAGTGACTGAACAGCATGGGATAGCCATTCCGTGCAAATGGAATAAAAGGAATTACTAGCCTTAAAACAATTTCCTAGTCCAATCAGGCAATCTCCACTAAATGTCAATAATCCCTATGGTTCTTGGTTCTACTCTGAGCAACAGGAAGGGAACATGGAGGTCTTTGGGGGGAGGCATTATTCTGTCTACCACAATCATTTTCATTCAATTTATTATTACTTCATACTAATCTTCACTTAACAGAGGTTCTTTAGCACTAAGTTTCTCTATGAGTCCAGTCAAGTGGTTAATTACCTTCGCTTATCTTTCAGCAAATACTTGATCAGTACTTGTGTGGCACATTATTTTAAGGAATTTCATTGTAAATCACTTCATGGGAAATGCAAATATGCCATCTATTTCTACTAGCTGGAAAAAAATGCATTCTTCATTTTTATAGACTGATCAGATTTTCTTATATGCAGGTCACTTATTCTAACATTATTGATTGACCCAAAAGTATTATATAGTATTAAGCATACTATTACAGTATAATGAGATAGGCAAAGTTTTACAACTTCTAAGTCATCGCTCTTTACCTTTGAAGGACGCTGGGAACCCATTTCTGGTTCCCAGCAGGTGGCAGCAAATCAATACTCACTAAGGTACAATAAAATCATCATAATTTGCTTGTCCTGCTAAATGTTTTGGCTGCTGCAGATTGGCTTTCTTAGAAAGAAGTGCAAAAAGTACTGCTGTCAGACTATGGGAATCTATATCAATTGACAACTAGTTGTGAGAGTGTATTTAATTTATGCAACTAACTACATTTTATTATGATTATGTTAATGTTGTTCATTGTTCAACTCACAGAATCTAAAGTTTATTTGTAAGCCGTTTTGTTGGAATAATACTTAATGCTCACAAATTATCTCTGTAGATAAACACATATTCTCCATAACCACACTAATTGGCTAATATTCCATCAACATGACATTTCAGAATTTATGGAATGTAACCAAAGTATTACAGGAAAATTTATAGTGTCTTCATGCCTTTATTAGGAAAGAAGAAAGAATTGGTGATTTAAAGACCAGCAAACTGTGGTTCACCGACCATGTCCAATTCATAGTATGTGGACATCCTGCTTCTATACAGTCTATAAAACTAGCAGAGACAAATCTCCAGTTATCTGAAAGGGAGGAACACTAAAGAGTTTACAGATATTAAAAGAAGAGCCTCTGGTTTTTACCAGTGGTATCTTGTCCTGGGAATATTTGGGCAATACCTAGAGAACTTTGGTTGTCACAATTGGGTTGCTATCAGCATCTAGTGGGTGAAACCAGGGAAAACCACCATAGTGCACAGAACAGACCCCCACAGCAACTTGCTGATCTCAGATATCCATCATGCTAAGACTGAAAAATCCTAATCAAAATCATAAAAGAATATTATAAATAAATAAATTTAGACAAATAAATCTGATAACAAAGGAATAAATCATTTGAAAAGCCATCTACCAAAACTGATTGATGAAGTTGAAATCTGAGTACTTGCATATCTGTAACAAAATTTGAAGTCATAATTTTAAAATGCTTTCCAAAGAAAACTCTAGGACCAAATGGTTTCACTGGTGAAATCTATCAAACCTTTAAAGAACATATAATGTCCATCATATAGATGCTTTGAGAAATAGAAGAGAGATAATGAAAGTATAACCCTCAAAGAAAAACTGACAAAGACGTTAGAAAAAGAAGAAAAAAAATCACAGAGGAATATGTTCTCAATACAGATATAAAATTTCTATGCTAAATACCAGCAAATTGAATGCTGAAATATAGAAGAAATATGGGTCATAGTCAATTGGGGTTTATCCCAGAATGCAAGATTTCCCAACTTTAATAAGCCATGTAATTTACCACATTAAGGAGAAAAAAAAATCATACGATCTTCTCAATAAATGCAACAAATAAGCATTTAACAATGTTTTGCCGGCTTTTTAAAAATATTTATTTTTTAGCTGTAGTTGGATGCAATACCTTTATTTTATTTATTTTTATGTGATGCTGAGGATCAAACCCAGAGCCTTGCAAGTGCTAGGCGAGTGCTCTACCGTTGAGCCCCAACCCCAGCCCATGTTTTGCCAACTTTTGATAAAACTACCACAAAACTGGAAATTAAAGAGAACTTCACTTTATAATGAAAATTTGAGAAAGACCAGTAGCTACTATCATGTTTATTGGTGAATTATTCCCAGGACTGGGAACAAAGTGAAGCTGTCTTTTCCCTCACCACTTTTATTTAACTTGGTTCTCACAAATCTTTTACTTATAAAAATTGTGAAGATTAGAAAGAGTAAAACTGTACTCACAGTACTCCCTGCAGGGAAAAAAAAAATTGTTTGTTTGTTTTAAAAGCCTACTGCCAGGCATGGTGGTGCACACCGGTAATCCCAGTGGCTGGGGAGGCAGAGGCAGGAGAATGGCCAGCCTCAGCAACTTAGTAAGGCCCTAAGCAATTCAGGGAGAACCTGTCTCAAAATAAGAAATAAAAGAGGGCTGGGAACGTGGCTCCCTGGTTAATCCCTATTATGGAAAAAAACTACTAAATTGTCTTTGTAGATTGTTCATGTATAAAATCTTCAAAATCCACAAGAATTAATAATTAAAATTAGTGAAGTCATAGGATAAGAACTGGAAAATCCCCAAATCTCAGTAATCAAAGGCACACATTTTCCAGATTGCTGACCTCAGAAGCTCAGGGTGACATCAAGGCATTTTTCCTCTCTGTGCAGCCAGTTGTTACACATGGGAAATGATTATGGAAATATTAGTGCCACATTCTAACCAGCTGCACTAACCTGGCACTGCCCTGTGATTGGAATATGCTGGGAGCAACTGCAGACGGCTGTTCCGTCCTTGAACACTGTACTGAAACAGTTACAACATATTTAAAATTCATGAAATTTTTCCCATTTCTTGCTTCCCTCAGACTGAAAACACTGATGACAAAAAAAAAAAAGTCTGGGAACAAGATGGTGGGTGTAGTTGACAAAACAGAAAATCTGTTCCTGGACAGCTTTTGATGAATTTAATAAGTAGAAAGATAATGAACTTAGACTACATTTGCATAATGGCATACAAAAATTCATTGAACACTGCTAACTGGGGAAACTACAGTTGGGAAACTGAACGTAAGATCCTGGTTCTGGCAAGATGACTCATTCTATTTAATGATGATGCATGGTTTTAAACAAAGGGAGGGGGGAAACAGCTCCATGCTTTCCTCGTTGATTTGAAATATTTCATCCTATTGTAATAAAAAAGATAAAATTCATTTTAATAGAAAAGTTTCCAATACCCAGAGTTGTCCTAAGTGTATCTTTTCCAAGGATTTAGGAAAAGTATAAGGTTCTCTTTAATAGACCTTGGAGAGGATTGGGATTATAAGTCATTTTTTAACGTTAAAAAAAATTTTGACCCTTGAAAAGTTTTTTAAGTTACTCTTCCCTGTATTTTAACAGTCAGTTATACTTAATTTAAAAAGACTAATTTTCAAATTTAACTTTGTGAGTAGAGTTCAAAAGACCCTTTTTTCCAAAAAAAAAATTTTTATTGATTAATTTTTTTAAGCCTCTACATTTTACAGTTTTAAAACTTCATGCTACTTAACATTCTGAAAATAACTATAAAATTTTGGTATAATTTTCTGAAATCTCAGGGGAAGTCTTTTCTGAAACTTTAATATGAGTTTGAAAGTGAAAGGAAAACCAAATGTGATAGTTTTTTTTTTTTTTTATGTTTTTTTTTTTTTTTATTGTTGGTCGTTCAAAACCTTACACAGTTCTTAATACATCATATTTCACAGTTTGATTCAAGCGGGTTATGAACTCCCAACTTTACCCCGTATACAGATTGCTGTATCACATCAGTTACCCTTCCATTGATTGACATATTGCCTTTCTAGTGTCTGATGTATTCTGCTGTCAGTCCTATTCTCTACTATCCCCCCTCCCCTCCCCTCCCCTCCCCTGATGTGATTCTGCAAGCTGTATAAGGGGCAATATGGGAGTGCATAACCCACTTGAATCAAAATGTGAAATATGATATATCAAGAACTATGTAATGGAGGGGTAAGACAAGATAATACAAATGGAAGAAATGATTTACAGTAGAAGGGGTAGAGAGAAAAGGGGGGGGGAGTGATAGTTTGTTAACAGTTAATTACAGCTGAGATTATTAAACCATTAGATGCCCACTATGCTCACAAGAATACATTACTTGTTCTCTCAATATCCTGTGAAATAGAATCTACTGGAGTCCCCATTTTACATACAAGAAAACTGAGGCTCAAGGAGATTAACCTGGGTATCCAAGATTGTGCAGTAACTAGTGAGAGTCTGGCTTTGAGATCAGTTGACTCCAGGGTCCTCATGCTTAATCACTGATGTTTACTATCCCCCATTTTTTCTGTGCATTTACTAAATAACAGGAGTATTTTGGATCCCTCAATGTAATCTGACCTCTGCAATTTCAACGTTATCTTTCTACGAGTGTCATATACTATAATGGCGTGGTGTGGCAAAATTTCCAATGTGATACACAATTTCACCACACGGTGGTGCCAACGAAGTGAGGAGCTGGGTGCTAAGCATATTTGACATTAGGCTCAGACCTAAATATAAATGTCTAAAGAATGTAGTTCAAGGTGTTTAAAAAATCAGAATTTATAAAAAGAGCAGTCATAAGGAATTATAATCTGTCTTTCAAAAACAAAAGATCACCACACCACAAGAGTAATTGTCTCATAAAAGTTAAAAATAAAAAGATAAAAGATGAGCCTTTGTATTCATAAAGAAGCATGTGGGACAGATGTCAGAGACTTTCCACAGGAAGGAAAACACCACAGGAAATGAATTAAATGACAGCAGGTGACTTAAAAACAAAGTGAGACCAGCTGTATAGGGATGTAACTCCAGGGTCAAATGGCTAAGTGCTCCAGTAAGATTCCACACTAAGTGCAAATGGGTGAGCAAAAGCTAGGGAGTAAAGGATTGGAGAACCCTTTAAAAGACATCATCACTTTTCTAACTAGAATAAGTACTATTTCTTTTCCCCTGCAATATCGAATAACTAGGGAGGAAGCATTACTTTTCGAAAATTATTGAAGCAAATTTTTACACGTTCTTTTACTTCAGTGATTTCTCAAAGTTGGATCCTGGGACCAGCAGTATCAACTTTACCTAAAGTTGTTAGACTTGTAAATTCTTTGGCTCCACGCTATCTTACTGAATTAGAAGCAGGGAACAGGGTTCCAGGTGATCAGATGCATCTTAAAGTTCAAGATCCACTATGTTACCATAAAAAAAATCCATTGAAGCATTATTAATAATACAAGGATATGGAAAATTACAGTCTAAAATTAAGCGATAAAATTATTATCCAAGCATTTACACGAGTCTGTTAATACTTTTTAATAATAGAAAATACATATGCTATTATAGTGCAAAAGTTGGAATATAAAATTGACCTCACTTATGTAAAAACAATTGTAGAAAAATATGAAAAGAAAACAAGCAAGACTAACAGTGATTGGCCTTGGAGTCATGAGATTATACACACCTCCACCACTATGCACATTCTTGTTTACACATAGTGTTTTCAAATTTTCTATGAGAAACCATTTTATTCTTATAGTAGCCTTATCAACTTGATAACTGAGTGAGAAGAAAGAGAATGGGGATAGGAGGATAGAAAATTAAGGTGGCTCCAATTTGGTTGAGAGCGCCAGTGTGCACAGAGCTAATTCTTAGAAATCACATTTGACAAGCTGCTGTTAGAGACAAGTCCTTCAGTCTTTAACTTCCCAGTGAAAAGTCCCGTTAGGAAAACTGCTTACAAGAAGACAGATTTGCAACCATTTCCAGTCCTAGGACTCCTACTGACTTGTTGAGGTCTGGAGAGATTTATTGCTTACTAATGACTTCACCCAACAACCAATCATGTTTAATGTCTAAACATCCCCCAGCACCAGTGTGTGTGTTCCCCAAAACTTGAAAATTAGCAGGGTCAAAAGAAAATGGTTCAAAGTAAGTTACTTCACCTCTCCCTATTGTCTCCCTTTTTCCGTTTAAAAATCCAGTCTTCCTTCCCCTTGGTGGAACACTGGCTTCCAATGAACCTGTGTCTCCCGGTTTGCAAATCCATCTGTACCCATAAAAACCATCTCTGCTTTTATTTATTTTTTAGAATTTTTTAATTGTAAATGGGAACAATACCTTTATTGGATTTACTTACTTGTATGTGGTTCTGAGGATCAAACCCAGTGCCTCACACATGCTAGGCAAGCGCTCTACCATTGAGCTACATCCCAGTCCCCTCTGCTTTTATTTTTACCTTGTTTATTATTTCTTGATGTACTAAAGCAACAGAGACAATTTCCAAAGTCCTATTTAAAGATTACATTCTTGCCCATTTTTTTTTCTAAATATATGACGGTTGGGAAAAAATTGACACAAGTGACAGACCAAAGCTTTAAAAACAAACAAAGCCCAGCCACCTGATTAGTACTAGAGAAACAAAGCACAGAAAGACATAGTTAATGTGTATGCAGCATTGGAAGGATGTGGGGAAGAAAAATATTTGACAGAGAAAATCTTGTAGATACCAACCATATGCTTTGCTTTTTCAAGTATCATTAGGTGGTAAAATATTATGCTTTTTTTTTTCCTTTCTTTTTTTTTTTTTTTGGTACCCAGGATTGAATTCAGGGGTGCTTAACCACTGAACCACATCCTCAGCCTATCTATATCTATACCTATCTCTCTCTCTCTCTCTCTCTCTCTCTCTCTCTCTCTATATATATATATATATATATATATATATATATATATATATATATTATTTTTTTTAATTTAGAGAAAGGTCTCACTGAGCTGCTTAGGGCCTTGGTGAGTTGCTGAGGTTGGCTTTGAACTCACAGTCCTCCTGCCTAAACCTCCAGAGCTACTGGGAAAAAAAATATTAAGCATTCTAAATAAGGGAAATATCTTTACATTTAGAAAATAATATGCTTAGATGTATTACTCCTAAGAAATATTCTTACTTTATACCACTGCCATTTCAATTAATGACCTGACAAATCATATAAGCCAAGAATAACTCATAAAACTATAATTTAAAAGATTAATAATATCTACCTACCTACCTATATTTATGTATGCCTTGGAAATTAGACCCTACATATGATTCTACCCTACATTTGATGAGGATCTATAGAATATGTGATAAAATTGATAATGTATTTGGGCATTTAAAACTTAGCCACTTAAAAAAATAACCTAAAACAAACCATGTTCTCCAAAAATAATAAAATGTAATACAAATTAATAGGAAATGATTAAACAAGGGGGGAGAGGCAACTGTTTGAAAATTTGGGAGGGGAATTGTCCCAAGTAAGTCTTAGGACAAAAAAGGAAATTAAAGTTATAATTACTGATATTTTAGGAAAAGGATTAAAATATTAAAACTCATTGAGCTTAAACCAAATCCAGTATTTAAATATTTCCATCGTTTAAAAATGAAAGCCTTAATTAAAAAGTATTCAACTCGATAAAAAATAAAAAATAGGAAAAATAACCCTTCCCCAAAAAATATCATAAGAAAGGAAAAAAGAAATATCAAAGTTAAAATTGAAGAATTATGAAATGAAAGCCATTCAAGTTATAAGTAGACCAACCATTGTGGGGTTTTGTTGTTGTTGTTGTTGTTGTTTGTTTGTTTTTGAGCAAAGAGAATACAAGACTGCCCTGAGAATTTCTAATTAAGAAACACAGGCATACACATGCAGATACCTAGTACTTTAGGAATGAGAAAGAAGATAAAACCCCTTAGATGTAATATTCTAATTATAAAAGCAGACCTCCATTTCCAATAATAGGGCAGGCTAGGTTTTTCAAACTAACACTTTCTGCTGGAGGGAAGAATTGACTTGAAAACGATTGGTAGCGCATACTGACAAATTCTTTAAAGCCGTAAAGATCTAATGAGATAGTAAGGGATTTCCAGGATGAAATCTAAATGGAGAAAGGCCCCCAGAGATGTTAGCAGAAGGCTGAAACCATGGAAATGCCCTAGGAGCATTTGCTAAACTAGACAAACTTTGGCTACCTCCCAGCCCTCCCCAGGGAGACACTTTTCTTGTCAGAGCATTGGCAAGGGAATAAGTGCTTGCCTGAGTTTGCTGGAGAAGCATGGTAACTTTATATTGGATCTTGTTTTTTCTAAAGAATTCAGGTTTTTATTCTCTGTGGGCAAACATAACAACCAAAGTTCTTTGCAATAGGATCATCCTTAACACAAACTCCACTTCCTTTCATTGCCTTAAAGATACTTTAAAGATACTTTCCCATTTCATTTTTAATAGCCCAAACCATTAGAAATTGGCAGAAGCAGGAGTCAGAGGCTTGGCCATTCCACTGACAGCTGTCAAGTCCCTCCCAGATGCCGGCTGCTTGTCTGCAGCTCTTGCCACCCTGGGGTACAAACACCTTAGCTGGACCTGCATGATCTGGTGGAGATATGGCAGGAATTGGATCTGGGGCTGCACCAGTGTCAAAACTGGATGCCAGCCCCAACCTCCTTGGAAGGATCAGGAAACAGACACAGGGAGTCTGTGGTTGCTGCCACATGCCTTGGCTCCTGACCTTTTTGCTCACTGCTGCAGCCACCTGGCCGTTGGAGTAACCACCACCCCAGGCTGGGAGGAGTGGGAGCCACTGCTGTTCCCTGGGCAGCCCCACACCCAGCCATGCTATGACTGACACTGCCAGGGCTCCTGAAGTCCTGTGGGAGGGGTATGCAAACCTGACTTCAGTCCCTTTAACTCTGCCCACAACCCAACATCTCCCACTTCTGTGGAAACTGGGAAGCTTCCCATCAAATGGCCACTTTGGAGGTCTGATGAGCAGTTATGATCGCCATAGCCAGTACAGATGCCTTGAGTTCGCTCCTTTGCTTGAGATAGACATTGCTTGGCTGAAGCAGATCTGAGTGTTCCATGAATGCCCCCACCTGACTCTGCTTCCCTCCCCAGCTAATCTGGGTGTTCTACCCACCTAAGCAGCTGTTTCAGATGTCTTTATTTGTTCCCATAGAAGAACCTCCCCCATACAGACTACACCTGTGCAGCAAAGCTGCTTTGTCTACAAAAGCACAGCACACCTCATTGTCATTGGGCCATCCTGGGACTTCTGTTCTGTGCACTGACAAACACTCCTCCTACCAGGTGCTGCAGCATGGGCCTCAGTCAAGCCTTGTTTGAATGTTTTATTGCTTATTTGTGATTTTTATCTTATGCAGAGTGGATTGAGCAGGTTGCACTAAGAACTGTTTACACCAAGGGCTGCTAGCTCTGAAAATACTTAGCAGCCAGAAAGCTGCAGAAGAGCTGCTGGGAGCTGCTCTGGCTGCTAAGGAGCTACCGAGAGCAACAGCAAGAGCTGTTGACACTAGCTGCCCAGAGCTGGGGCACTGAGATCAGAGAATCATTAGCCCTTGGAACCTGGACCCTCTAGCATTAGCTGCGCTTTGCCTTTTCGAAATTTCTGTCCAGATTGAACAAAGAACCTCTCTGCTGATCGGTGACAGTTTCAATTAGAAAAATCAACATAATTCACAATAACAAATGATAGGTGAAATATTAAAGGCTGACATAAAATTTATGACTTAGTCCAGAAATTCAAAGATATTTTAATGTTGACTATTAGTTTAAGATCCATAATCTTCATTATGTTAGGGTAGCATCTCATTTCTTGTTCACTAAATGTTTTAATTTAATCAAGAATGGGTAGTAGCCAGGCACAGTAACTCCCAACTCTTCAGGCCACTGGAGCAAGTTGTCACCTGGTCCTAGGAGTTTGAGGCCAGCCTGGAAATCATCACTGAACACTTATCAATGGAAGAGTACTGAGACAGGATGAGACCTTGGGTACACAAATTTACAACCCAGAGGATATTGGGGGTAGGTAATAATGGGACTCAGCAATCCCCTTTGTAGGGTCCTGGTTCTCAAAGTGACATTTGAAGAAACCTCTTTCACACAAGGTGTGGAAATAAGGTGAGGAATGTTTCAACCCTGCTTAGAAGATTGATAAGAAATAAAAGGAGCCCAAAGTCTGTGGGTTGGGCTCCATGCCCTGCTGTCATACAACTTCCACCTGGCTACGGCCAGGTTTTAGAACATAAGGTCCCGCCAAAGATGGGGTAACAGTGCCTAGGTTTGGCACGTTTCTTAAATAGATAGTTCGTGAAGAAGGCCAAATCCAAAATGTGTTGGTAAACATTGATACATTTATAACTATAAGGCCAGTTATAAATCACAATAAAAAGCCCAGTTCACAAGACCAACAAAAATTATATATAAGAAAGGTGGCATCACAAATGAATGGGAAAATATGTGTTATTTAATAAATGGTTTAGGAAAATTGTTTTTTTAGGTGGGAAAGCAGCAGCAAAGGCATCATGGAGAGCTGGCATTGTCACTGGACTTCCCTTTGAGTACCGAGGCTGAGAACAGAGCAGAGCAAGCAGGTTGTGTATGTGTGTGTTTTACCAGAGGTTGAACTCAGGGCCTGTGCATGCTAGGTAAATGCTCTACCACTGAGTAATATCCCCTACCTTTTTAATTTTATTTTGAGACAAGATTTCCCTAAGTTGCAAACTTGCCATCCTCCTGCCTCAGTCTCCCTGGTAGCCATGATTACAGGCGTGCACCACTGTGCTTGGCTAAGACAGCAGAGATGAAAGAGTTCTGCCTTTAGTACCAAACCTACCAGTAATGTGTGATTCCTAGATCACTGTCCATCTTTCTTTATTTAGAGATTGGGAGGAAATATGCAATGCTAGCAATAACTGTCTCCTAGTTTTATGTTTTAATCAAATATACAAAGAACATGATTTTATTTTTATCAATCATAAAAGTAATGATGGGACATTGAACCAAGGGCACTGCAAGGTCAGGAGGCATCTCTAAGATCATCAGTGCTAGGCTGAGACATATGGCTTTCCACAAAAGTTGCCTGGTTTGATAAACATTTTTAAAATCTGCATGCAATTATATATTTATGGGACACATAAAAGCATATACAGGATCATATAAATATGTATATATATATAAAAAATATTCATGTACCTATGAAGCTCAGGCTTCTCAGGGGTGCCAAATCCAAAATGTGTTGGTAAACATTATATCAAGTTGGAGAAAAACTACACACTTTTTTATGACATTATATACAAACAAGTAGAAACAGATATTTTTAGGAAATATGGATTTAAAACATAAATATTAAAAATTAATAGCGGAGACATAATCTGCTTCTAGTCCAAGCAAGATGACAGAGCCTAGTTTATCTTCTCTGCTAAGAACCAATATTAAAAAAAAAAAAAAAAACCTTGAACAAAATGAGGCAAAAATAGAATGCAAGGTGAACTCCAAATGTGTGAAGGACAGGTGAGCTGCTCTGGGACTCCAGGACTGGAGGACAGCTAACACGTTTACATAGTTTGCTTTGATTTGTTTTGCTTTAAATCCTAGAAGTCTTTGTTTCTTTTTTTTTTTTTTTAATTTTTTTTTTGTAGTTGTAGATGGACAAAATGCCTTTATTTTATTTGTTTATTTTTATATGGTGCTGAGGATTGACCCCAGTGCTTCACGCGTGCTAAGCAAGTGCTCTACCACTGCGCTACAGCCTCGGCCCTGTTTATTTTCAATAGCAGGTAATAATAATTTTTAAATTTAAAAAAACTAAATTAGCATTGCCAGAATTAGCAAATAAATATAGGGTGCCTATGAATTTTTGGTACATATTTATAGCAAAAATGTATTTGTTGTTTATCAGAAATTCAAATTTAGTGAGGCATCCACTATTTTATCTGGCAACCTAATCTAAACCTAAATGCATTTTGATTTTCTAGATTTTTTTGGGGGGTGGGGTGGGGGGTGGTTACTGAGGCTTGAACCCAGGAGTACTGAACCTCTGAGCCACACCCCCAGCCCCTTTTTGTATTTTTTAAATTTTGAGACAGGGTCTTGCTAAATTGCTTGGGACCTTGCTAAACTGCTGATTTTCTAGAACTTTTATGATTTTACTTCCATCATGACTGAAGGACAATGGGTTTTAATCTTGATCAAGGATTATAATCAACTAGGGAGCTGGAATCTGAGGCATTGACCAGGACTCAGGATTTTTTTCAGTGACCTCGCCATCCTTCTCATGATCTTAACGTGCAGTCAAATTTAGAAAAACTGCCATCAATAGTTTTAACTGCTTAAATATTCTCCATTTTGCATGAAACTCCAACACTGAAAGCTATAAATTTCTAAAATAATTACCATAATCTAACTTAACGTCTTTGACACATTGTCTTTACTTGACAGTAATATGTAACACTATGTCTGACAGAACCATTTAATAGACAGCCTGTTGTTTTAAACTACATTTCTTTGGAAATGTTCAAGCTTTTCCCTTCTCGTTCAACAGAAAAATGCTCAAGGTTATGGTATAAAAGCAGGCAAAAGCTCTTCCCTATGCTGAGACGAAGAACAAGACAGTATATTTTTAAAATCGTACTTTGTGAGGGACTTCAATTTCAAAGAAGCAAATAAACTTTTAAAAAGATTCTATTAAAAATATGGGCAGTTGGCCCTGAGGCATAATTCAATATTTATCAAATGTTTTGTATATTTTTGCTGAACTTGGAAAGAGTCGCTAGCTTTGTTCTCAGATAACTAATATTTAACTGTCTGTGATAAATATTCCTAGTCCCCTTTATGCCAAATTCAAATGTGCTTATTTGGTTTATTTTCAATTTCACAAAAGAGGGAGATAAGACTGAATAGCCAAGTGTTGATCTTGTTCACTGTTTCAGCTTTTTGGAATAAGTGAGAAATGCACATAGCTTTAATTTAAAAGACCCTATGGGGCCGGGGGTCACCACAAGCCTGTAATCCCAGGGACTTGGGAGACTGAGGCAGGAGGATGGCAAGTTCAAAGCCAGCCTCATCAATTTAGTGAGCCCTAAGTGACTTAGCAAGACCTGTCTCAAAATAAAAAAATAAAAAGGGCTGGGGATGTGGCCCATTGGTGAAGCGGCCCTGGATTCAATCCCTGGTAAAAAAAATCAAACAAACAATACCCCAAAAAGCATTGATTGGCTGTGTGCAACCGCTCTTATAAAAGAATTAAAAGTCGTGGGATTAATTCCCCTGCACTTTCTAGTCCCTTTTGACAACTATGCTAGCCAGTTAAAAAAAAAAAATTCCTGTAAGTCTTGAAAATGACCATGTCCTATCTGACATCTTAAATCGCATCTCAGCTATACATCTTCCTAAGCAGAGTTACAGAAATGTCTCCCAAGTATTTCATGATTATTGATTGATTCAAATTGCTGATTGGAAAGAGAACTTTCTTAAAGCCATCAGTCTTGTGGGAAAGTCTGCCAGCCACCTGCAGGGACACTGGAGCCACTATGTGGGGACAGTTGCCCCTACTCTTGCCCCACAGGCTCAACTCCTTTTACTCTTTCTCAGGTAAGACTCGGGTTATGCTGAGGGCCATTACCAAGTAGGAATGACGCATCGAAATTTCCTTGCCAAGCGTACCCCATGCTGCTTAGAGGACATTCGATGGGACATTGCATGCATGCTTTAATAAGGTGACCTTGCTCAAGGACCAAGGCGGATCCGGGTTTAGAGCTGATCAGGTTTGAGGAAGTAACCGGCTCCTTGAGTTTAAGGCGTTGCCAGTTTAAGACAATGGGTTTTAGGGAAGTTAGAGGTTGAAGATTATTGCTGGGATTAGGGTGTTCCTGCTGCTTGTTCCCGTTGAGTTCTCGTGAGATTAAAATGGGATTTGGAGAGAGCCTCGTGGAGTAGGTGAAGTGTGCGGGCAGACGGCAGAACGAGATTGCCCCTGGACCTGTGTGGAGGCAGTGTGAGAGCGGGAATAAAGAATTGCTGTTTGAACCTACAAAGGTGTGTGGTGGCTCGTGATTCTGGTGCCAAGCCGAGACATTGGCAGGGTTAGGCACACTCATGGACACTGTGTATGTGACCAGAAGGACAACAGTGCATCTTTGCCAGTAATTCTCCCCACAGGCCAATTTCCATTTGAGGCCAAACTTCCATCAGAAGAGGAGTCAGATGCTGCCCATGGCTCTCGTCATCCATCTGTCACACCTACTCACCAGCACCAGTTTAGGGGTCATTTCTATGTTGCTGATCATCGGCTCCAAATGGCATGTACCTTTGAAAAATATGACTCAATATCCAGTCAGGCTATGGTCGAGTGCTGGTGGGCAAGGGTGGGTGTCCTTCCTTATCCCCTCTGTGTTCCTCACTCCAGGGTTTAGTCATATTTTTCTCTTTCTGTATCCTAAGGAAGAACACCGTGTCTCTGAAACAGAAGCCACATGAGAACAGAAATCTGCCTTGTTCACCAGGAACACCCCCCTTCCCCGAGCCTAGAACAGTGCCTGTAACACAGTAAGCAGGAGTAAAAGAAAACAAAGCATTGAATGGAAGAACAAAAGAATATTGTCCCCCGGATTCCTATACTAGATGACTGTTGCTTAGAAAAAGGACACATGGTAAGTCAGGACCCCAGAGGAGCTTCAGGAACAGAGTTCACACACTGTACACCTGATTTGCTAAGTAGACAATCTCACAGGTTATTATTTTCTCTGATCTATCTTTTCCTTCAGTTCTTACCACGGTTGGGAGTTTGGTATTTATTTGTGTTTGTAACAGCTCTGAATTGTGCTCGGGGAAGGCTGGGTGACATCTGGTTTTTATACGGCCTCTGTCTGTAGGCTGCCTCCCTTTATGCCAGGGGCTCCATATTCATAAACGTCAACTTGGGTATCGTGAACCACATCTGTCCTACAAGCACAGGAGAAGGAAACAGTGACTTGGGGACTTTGGACCATGGGCAGGCAGCCATTCCAGCTTCCTGAAATCACACCCCACAGGGAGATGCTGACTTGACCCCTGGTGGACTATGCAAAATTGGTGCTCCAAGGCTGGTGACAGGAGGAAAGAGCTAGGACCCAGTTCATGTTCCTTTTGCAAAACTGAAAAAGTTACGATTAACATACTTTATAAAAATCTAGTCACATACTTAATAATCACTGTTTGCCTAAAAGTTGTTCCTTTCCTCTAACAGCTAGTAGTGCACTTTTGCCTTGGTTATGGAATTTTGTATATTTAAATGCTATTTATAATTTGTTTAGTTTTACATTTTTTTGTGGCGTGCTATGATAGCCAACCCCCAGAAGAACATCAGTTACTTAAAAGTCAAGTATAGAAAGTAGCAATGAGGGGGCTGGGGATGTGGCTCAGCGGTAGAGCGTGCGCCTTGCACGTGTGCAGCCCTGGGTTCAATCTCAGCACTACATAAAAATAAATAAAATAAAGGCATTGTGTCCAACTACAACTAAAAAATAAATATTAAAAAAAAGAAATTAGCAATGAGGATTGTAAACAGGACAACAGTGTAACTGTAAATGGAAAACAGAAATCCAATGCGAATTTGGAATGTGAGGCTGTATTGGCTAGAACGAGTCTTGATGAATATGTGAAAATTGGATTTTATCAGACCAGCAATCAATTTGCCTGTAGTATCTATTGCATTGTCTGTTGCAAAATTTTGTTAAAGAATGGCAAGAAGCCACTGGAGCTTTGCATTGCTTTCAAAGTACCCTGACCTTTCTGATAAACCAATTGAGTTTTTCCTGAACAAGCACAAAATAATGCTTTCAAATGTGAAAGTGATTAATTTTGTCATTTAAAGGTGGAGAAGAGACCAAAACTAAAGAAATATCATTCAAAGTTAAACGTGTGTGTGTGTGTGTGTGTGTGTGTGTGTATATATATATATATACATACATATATTTACATACCAGATATCTATCTATCTATATATGTAGAGAGAGAGAGAGAGAGAGAGAAATCACACTATGTTTAAGAGGTTTCTCTATAAGATTAATGATAATGACTATGCTCAGGAAGAAACTTTAATTAGCTGCTGAGAATTTCATAATCCAAATGGATTGTCATACATAATATAAAATTAATGGCCTGCTGCACAGAAAAGCAGTGTTTAGCAGGAGTGTGCCTTGTAGATGTTTGACTTACATTTGGAAAGAATCATAGAAGTATGGAGTATCAGTCAGCCCTTGGCAGAGAAGTGCAGAGATACAAGCAAGACATGGCCACATTCAATGCCAGGAACCCATCCATCACCTCCTCCTGTCTCCCTCCGTGTTCTTCCTTCTTTGGGACCCCCACCTGCAAATGAGGATGTTGGCCTAGGGAGCAGTTCCTCCTTCCATTGTGGCATTTCTGGCCAAGGGCCTCATCCTTGCAAAACGTGGGAATTCCACTCAAGAAGGAAAAGAAAAACATGAGAGAGAAGTGCTCAGTGACTTATTGGCGACTTTGTAGCTCCCACCCCAGGCAAGAGGAGGTCCCTCATGTCCTCAGCCATGACGGTGGGAGCCAAGATGGAGGCTGAAAGACACACATTTACTGCGTGGACAGAGTGTTTGTCCCTTTATCCATCATTTCATTCCCAGAAGACTGTGGGTGAGAGCAATTCATAAATTCACTGTGACCCCCAAGGGTTGGTCTTTTAAGAGGCTTTGTGAGGAAAGTGGAGCAAGTCCCAGCCTCTTCTTCCACAGAGATGGAAACTGTTCATTGAGGTGAAGAGTGTGTACACATGTTTTCTACAAGAACAAAGAAATAAAAAGCTTTATTCGTGACACCAGTGATGTCATTTTATTAAAAGTAATGTATTCAAGTGGCATCTCTCCATGATATGTTCTACTTTTCAAGGGCCTCAGTCAATCATGTTGGGATGTAAAATTTATCTTTTTAACTCCTGAAGCTATCAGGACTTTTTAAGAAGACTAAACTATGGTGCAAATATCTTGAATTTGATTTTGACACTTGTTTTTTTTCCCCCCCAATCATCAGAGAAATCAGTGATATTATGGGACAGATTTATATGTCAAATCCAAAAAATAAGATGAATAAAAAGAAATCCAATGCTGGAGAAATACTTTCCAGAGCCATATCGAAATAATATTTCTTTTTTTTTTTTTTTCTTTTTGGCTCTGGGAATGGAACACAGGGCCCTGAGCATACAGAGCCACATGAAATAAAAATGGAGGAGAACTTCACTTACCATTATCTCTGAGTAAAATCCTAGAACATTTTAGGTATTAAATGGGATGTTTTTAATCCTAGTGCCTGACACTGCTGAGAAAGAAATTACAGCATACTTTCTGGTACATGTTTGAACTACGTATTTAGAATTATCAGACAGAGGTTCTGAACAGTTTTGCCAACCCCAATGACTAATTGTGGTCAGAACTTTCTATTTCAGTTTCTATTTTTCAGAATGAAAAAGAAACTGACCTTGTGTGGATTCCAACTCAGTTCCTTAAGCTTTTCATCGAGTATGGCGTCACAGAAACTTTGGTGAAAGATCACAAACACTCTTGGGCCTTTTACTGATACAAAATAATTATTCAATTTGAAACCGTTGTGTTTTGCACGAACCTTGAAGATATTATGTTGTGTGAATAAGCCAGACACAAAAGGGCAAATACATTATCCCCCTTTCATAAGGGAACAAAAATAGTAAGTTCACAGAAACAGAAAGTAAAAATAAGGCCCCCGGGGGCTGGAGGGAGTCAGGACTGGGGAGTTAATGTGTAATGGGTGCACAGTTCCTAATTGGAGACATGAAAAAGTTCTAGAAATGGATGCTGGTGATGACAATGTTAACACCACTGAATTTTGTTCTTAAAAATAATTGAAATAGTAAATTTTGTTATGTATATTTTATTATTTTTTTTGGGGGGGGGAGTTGCCAGGGATTGAACTCAGGGGCACTTGATCACTGAGCCACATCCCCAGCCCTATTTTTTGTGTTTTTTATTTAGAGACAGGGTCTCACTGAGTTGCTTAGCACCTCACTTTTGCTGAGGCTGGCTTTGAACCATGATCCTCCTGCCTCATCCTCCTAAACTTCTGGGATTACAGGCATGCGTCACTGTGCCTAGCTAAATATGTAACTAACTTTTAAAACATTATGTAAAAACAAAGTCTCAAAATTATAAGGATTTCCATCCCTTTATCTCTAACCTTAAATTTTCTAATTCATGACTTCAGAGATTTAGTTGTTAATGGACTGCAGGGGTTGAGGGGTAGTACTGGGGATTGAACCCAGGGGCATTTTATCACAATCCTGCTGCTTCAGCCTCCTGAGATGCTGGGATTACAGGCATGCACCACTGCGCCTGGCCTAGATTACTACAGTTCTAAAAGAAGTTGTTTTTAATTGCAAGTGTGTGTGTATGTGTGTGTGTGTGTGTGTGTTGCCAGGGATTGAACCCAGGGCCTTATGCATGCAAGGCAAGCCCTCTACCAACTGAGCTGTATCCCCAGCCCCTAATCGCAATTTTAAATTGTAATAATGATACATTTAATATGTACCAAATTGTTATTCCTGGGTGTGCCAAACGCCCAGGGTCTGTGTTAGAAGCCATCCCTGGCTGTTCCCATTAGGGACTTTGAAGCACGATTCCTGTGAAATGGAAGAAGTGAAAGTGGATTGGAAAGAATCAAGGGAAGGGCTGGCTCTGAGGTGATGCCTCCTGTGGTTTGCTGTGGAGGGTCCACGCCCCTCTTACTTGCTGAGAAAGAGCCCAGGAGAAATATAACTCCCCACAGAGAACTCTTGAGGAAGGTGCGGCCAGTGCTGCTATTTGGTAGTCTGCTCCTCTGCTGGGCCTCGACTCATTAGGCAGGTGGAAGAGAACACCTTTGGTGGTGGGATTCCATCTTCAAGAAAGTAGTCAAAGTAAGAGTCTTGGGGTCTCAGTACGAAGACAGAGGGTCTGCTTGGGCTTTACTAGAAACCAGCATTTCCTAAGTGGGGGGTGTGCAGGATATTAACAGGTGTCCAGGAAAGAAGATTTCTGTGGTCAAGTAATTGATGTGACAGGCTCTCCACTGCAGAACCTCCCAGCGTGCATTCTGAATCAACAAAAGAGTTCATCTTTAAAAATGTGGCCAACATTGTCTGAGGTCTTAAAAAGAAACTGCTTGTTTTTCTCAGAGCATTTTACAGACACATGTTCTGGGGAACACACATTGGGAAAGGTTTTCCCTAAAGAAATCATTTATATTGTTATTTGTTAGCTAGCTTCTTGCCCAGGTTTTATGTGATCACCATAAATACCAGTGGCTCAGTTGCTGTCACGTGGTCTTAATGCTTTGGTTCTCCAGAGCGTTTAATGTTTTTTTCTTATTAAAAAGGCAGTGCATGGGTTCAATTCCTCCTACCACCAAATAAATTAATAAACAAAATAAAAATAAACAAAAATCAAAATC
Organism: Ictidomys tridecemlineatus; assembly: GCF_052094955.1. Lineage (NCBI taxonomy): Eukaryota > Metazoa > Chordata > Mammalia > Rodentia > Sciuridae > Ictidomys > Ictidomys tridecemlineatus. Next base: position 128,782,167 of record NC_135485.1, read on the forward strand.
AATGCAATCTTATTGGAGATAATAGAAAAATATAGAACATAAAAAAGTATAAAATAATACACCTATGGCCCGCCCCACTTTCTAAAAGTAGTCATTGTTCCATAAATCAAAAATTCAGTTCTCTTCTTATTAAAACAGTTATTTACTCCAATGACACATTCAGCACACATTGTTTCAATCTAATTTTTTAGTTACCAAACACAAACTTCTTCTGTGTTAGTAAATATTCATCCACAGTATAATTTTATTGCTAAAAATCCCATATTAGTAAATAGATATGTACGATATTAACATGCAGGTCTGAACTATCCTCACAGACTTTGTAGGTTTAGGAAATGCAGAAATGGCCTTCGTTCTTTTTATCTCCTTTACGAGAAAAGATTTGGTCAGCTCTTCCTAAGTCCCTCAACAATTGTATTTTGGCTGATTTTTTTTTTTTTTTTAATATCAAGGATTGAACCTAGGGGTGTTTAACCACTGAGCCACATCCCCATCCCTTTTTATGTTTTGTTTTGAGACAAGTCCTGCTAAGCTGCTTAGGGCCTCTCTTAATTGCTGAGGCTGGCTTTGAACTTGCAATCCTCCTGCCTCAGCCTCCTGAGCATCTGGGATTACAGGCGTGTGCCACCATCCCTGGCTTGGCTAGTTAGACATAGCCACAGCTGAGCAAGATCACGTGTGTTGATGACATACTTGCCTATAAGGATAACACGCTTTGATTCGAACTTAAAAATGACTCATTTCTGAGACCCCCCCCCCCACACACACACACACTGGCAGTTCACATGTGTTTACTTAGGGTTGATCTTGGCCTCCCTGCAGGCTCGGGACCATTAAGGGTGATTAGCAACTGAAGCAGAACTCAATGCACTGGGAAAAACAAAAACTTCTTCCAGGAAAGGAATTTGGCCTTTGAATGGAAATCTGTGGAGAGCCCTGCCACTCTCCCAAAGATCCTTGGAGTTCAAAAGGGATGGGCCAGGGCACTCTGCCCGTGGGAACACTGCTTCTCAGGAGGAAGCACCCTGGTAAAAGGAGGCCTTTCTCTCCTTTGTCCTTTTATTAACAACCCGAGGGAGATTCTTCCTCCACCTTGGTAGCCTTGGTAGCCAGGGTTCAGCTTGAGGATCAAGGTTGGGTAATACTATTACGAGAGGCACTAGGGGTGTAGCTCAGTGGTAGAGTTCTTGCCCAGCATGCTAAGGCCCTGGGTTCAGTTCCTACCCCCCCACACCAAAAGTAAAATAAAATAAAATTATGAGCATAAGTAAGTATATCTTAGAAATAAAAAATGAAAGTCTTTTTTTTTTTTTTAATTTTACTCTAGGGGTAACTAATTCACTTAGAGATATGGTTTCCAAACTATAAACATTTCTAACCAATTGCAAGGATAAACACAAATTGATAAACAAAGAGTTAAAGATCACACCCTTCAAGAAACAAAGATAGCCTAATTCTCAAAACCGTTTGATCTATTGATCACCTAAAAGTTTCCCCTTCCAATTTGCCAAACCCTTCAGACAACCTGAGGTACCTGACTGTTTCTAAGGGTACTTCTAAGGGCTGAGAAAATAGTCTTGTATGACCCCAAAGGGGCTTTTGTTGCCCATAAAAAGCACACACAAAGAATCGGACACACAAACTTCCACCCACTTTCATGAATAATATTTCAAGACCAATACTTCACCCTATTATAGGCTAACATTAAAAACTTACGCATTTTAAAATAAAGCCGGGAGCAAGAGACCCAAAGGAATACCGAATACCTAATTGTTGTTCAAAACACTGTTCTTCAGTTGACAAATCTCCCAGAAATAAGAACATGTGCATTTGTGAATGGGAAGCCACTGTAAGCGAAAGCAGAAACATATGAAGCTAAAAAGTTTTTCTAAGTGGAAACAAATATCTTTCTGCATCTTTCAAATGCCTCGTTGCTCACTCTCCACACACAACTAGGTAATTAAATATCCTGAACAAACGATCCCTTTTGAGAGTTGGAAAGTACACTTGTTTGTCCTGAAGATTTTCTCCAGTCAAGGTTCTTGAGGGGAACCCAACTTCTAGAAGAGACCTACCTATGGTGAGAGACACGTTTAGATCTGGGAATGACATAGCAGATCATCTATCTGACTGCTTCATTTGACAGATGACACAAAAAATACCCCACTCAGGGAAGCTGAGTAGAGCTGCCCGGGGTCATAAAGCCATCGACCCGTGGGCAACACCGAGATGAAAAGACCCCAGGCCTCCGGGTCTCCTGATCCCTCGGGGTGGGGGGCCTCCGCCATCTCTTCATGTGATGTATGTTTGATCAGGTCTCTCTGTGCAATGATAATGTCCATACGTGCCCGTAAAGTATGCAATGGCATTTATTGAAATTGATGCTCCTCTTAAATCAGTTCCTCACAGAAACTGTCACCCTTCACACTCAATCCACAAGTCCTCACTCAGAGACTGAAATATGGTTCAGGCAAAGCATTGATCCCAGATGCGATGTTACGCTGAATTGTGTGATGATAAGATTCAACTCTATGAGGGCAGGAAACAGATCTCAAGCCCTGAGCACAGTATCTGGCACAAAATGGATATTTAATTAAGTGAATGGTGATCACCAGCGCCAGAGAATGAGAAGAATTCAGGTTAACCTTTTTTTTTTTCCATGTTCAGGACATGGGCAAATTGTCCTGTGGCTTGTGACTGTGAAGATGCCCATCAGTGTGGGGTAGGGGAGAGGAATGTGCCACTGGCTCAGTAAAGACTGTTTTTCAGATTTTATTTATTTATTTTTGGCACTGGGTATTGAACCCAGGGACTGGGCAGGCTAAGCACGTGCTTTATCACTGAGCTACAGTCCCAGCCCCCAAGACGGTTCTTAATAACGGTTCTATATCTGACTACGGGGACCTCGTGTTTTTGCCTGTGGCTGTGGATCCTGTTCTTCAGGGCACAGTCAAGCCTCATTTGCTGCATGTACTTGTGGAGTGTGAGAATTCCGCAGCCTTTACTCCAGGTGGCAGACCCAAGCCCCCATGTGGGTCTGCATGCCCCTTTGAGATCCCACTAATATCCCAGCAAGCAATTTAAAATGTGAAAGAAAACAAAAAACCAGCAAGAGCAATAATTTTTTAAAAAGGCAAAGGAACCATCAATGGATGAGAGTCTTAGTGCGTTTTTAGAATGTGTGAGAGAATGGTGAGCGCTGACCATGAACCAGGCGTGGTTCTGTGGTGCAGAACGGAAGAGGCGAAGGCTGCTGCTGCGGGGAGGGGACAGGAGTGCAGATATCACAGCAGAGGGACAGAAGGGTGGCAGAGAACAGAAGGGCTCGCTGCACAAGTCCTCTCCTCCCCCTCATGATTCCTGCTCTCAGAAGAGCCACAGCCCAGCAACTGCTCCAAGGACACCAACTTCGCCAACAGACTCTCCAGGAAGAGCGAAGGCAGACATTGCAGATCTTGGTACCCAGAGTAAAACCTGCTCCTTTTGACACACGGGTCCTAACATAATGGCTAAATGGCGGAGAATCCAACAGACATGTGAGATGAAGCAAGCACCATGATCTAGAAAGTTCAAGATAAAAATAACACCAACGCATCAGAAGAATTTGCAGTGGAAGAAAAAAAAATCAAATAAAAATATAATAAAAATATAAATAAGAATAAAATTTAAAAAACCCCAAACAAAACAGAACTTTTCAGAGTCAAAGAAGCTAATATATCCATAAAATAAGAACTGGATGGTCTAAAAAGGAATCTTGAAAAGTGAAGATCTCACAGTAGCGTACACCTGTAATCATAGCTCCTTGGGAGGCTGAGATGGGAAGATTGCAAGTTCAAGGCCAACCTGGGTAACTTAGTGAGGCCCTGTCACAAAACAAATATAAAAATAATTGTAAAAAGGTTGGGGATGTAGCTGAGTTGTAGAGCATCTCTGGGTTCAATACCCAGTACAACAAAAAAAGCCGAGGGGAGTATATAAATCTAACACCAAAAAAATCTGTATTAGTTTCCTATTGCTGCTGTAAGAAATTATCCCAGACTTAGTGGCTTAAAATACAGACTCATTGTCTTACAGTTCAGGAGATCAGAGATCCAGAATGGGTCTCACTGGGCTAAGATCAGAGTGTTGGCAGGTCTGTGTCCTTCTGGAGGCTCCTTGTTTCCTTGCTGGTCAGTTGCTGAAGACCACCTGCATCTGTTGGTTTGTGACCCCTCCCTCCATTTTGAAAGCCAACAGTCTGGCATCTTCAGATTTTGCCTTCTCTTTCTCCTGGGCTTCAGACCCTCCTGCCTTCCTCTTTTCCTCCAGAAGACCCTGGTGAACCCGTGGGAGCCCCTGGATAGTTTCCCCATCTCAGGGTCTTAGGCTAGTCACCCCTGCGAAGCCCACCTTTGCCCACAAACGACACATCCACAGATTCTGGGCGTTTGAATGGGCCTCACAAACTTGGTGACGTAGAGAGCTGCAGCTGGATCTGTCATCAGGAATCTCAGTACACCCGAAAAGCTTTCAGTGGAAACAAACAACCACAGGTCGTCTATAAAAGACCGATAGTCAGAGGAGCATGGGTTCCATTCAGCCACCCAGCAATCCCAGGTCAAAGGGGAGACTCTCCCAGTGCCTTCCAGGTTCTTGGAGGGAAGTTGTTCTCAACCTGGAATTCTGTGTTCAAACCACCACTCCAGGGGGAGAGCAGAATTTAAAAAGCTTCTCAAAAAAAAAGGGATTTCGTTTTACATTAGGAAATGACTTATTCAACCCCTAAGATGAGGAAGAAAACCAACAGATGATGTTGTAGCATCCAGGAGACACAAGGTCAGCGAGAGAGTGCAGAGAAGGCAAGTCCTGAGAAGGTGGCCACGCAGACCCCCAGAGAGCAACTTGTGTGGACGGGGAAGAAGAGGGAGGCAGGGCTCCAGCACCGAGGGCGATTTGGAAGACTCAGTGGTACCTACGACAGAGACGTTGGCAAAACTTCAAGATGCAATAAAGGAACAGACGGGAAGCATATCAGTCAAGGTTCAGAGGGAAGAGCAGAAACAGTGGGGACGACGGGAGGATGGAAGATTGATAGATGACAGACAGTTTGGATCATGAAGGTCCCCCAAAGGACCCTGTGATCAAGATTTGGTCTCTAACCTGTGGCACTATTGGGAGGTGGTAGAACCTTTAAGAGGTGGGGCCTCGGGGGAGGAAGGTAGGTCACTGGGGCAGTGCCCTTAAAGGGGACATTGGGTCTTGGGACCCTTCCTCTCTCTTTTTTTCCTAGCCACCCTGAGGTGAGCCCCTTCTTCCATCATGTCTGCCTGGCCCTGATGTACTTCCTTGCTATAGGCCCAAAGGACCATGGATGGAAACCTCTAAAGCTGAGAGGTAAAATAAACCTTTCCTCTTTTTAAGTTATCTCAGGTAATTTGTTATAGTAACAAAGAGCTACTAGGTAGCTGGTAGGAAGGAAGGTAGGTAAAAGATAGAGTTAATACAAGGAATTGGCTTATGTGATTGCGGGGACTAGTATGCAAGTTTGAAATAAATAGACCCTGTTGTAAGAAAGGGAAGATCATGGCAGACTTGAAACTATACAGCAGGCTGAATCTGTTGTCCACAGGTGGAATTTTTTTTTTCTTTCTTCGAGAAACTTCAACTTGGCTTTCAAGGTTTTCCAACAGATTAAATTAGGTTCACCCACTTTAATCTCCCTTATTTAGAATTATTTGCTTAGGGACTTCCTAGCAACACATAGATTAGTGTTTATATAACTGAGGACTCTAGTTTAGCCAAGTTATTATATTGAAAAAATCATCATGTGTAGGCCAAGGAAAAGAAATCAGAAAGCATAACTAAACAACAACAACAACAACAACAACAAAACACCCATTATCAGAAAGCTATAGTCCAACTACAAGCAAAATAAAATGAAAGAGTTATTATGATTACATGGTAGAACACACAGAAGGAAAATGCATTTGAACTTGACCCTGGAAACAGTTGCTACTGAGGGGCAACCAGAGAGAAGGGAGGTCAATCGGAGCTCCCCACTTGGCTCTCGGATGGACGCTTAACACGGTTATGATGATGTAAGTGCTGTTGGCTGACTTGGAGTATTTGGAACCAACCTGTTGGCAAATCTCAGGAGACTCGAGTACGTTAAAGAACACAGTGTAAATGAACTTCTACTTGGAGGATGTCGACATCGAAGGCAAGGTAAGACCCTTTGTCTTAGTCTCAGAGAGTGGACGGATATTCATACAATCGATGGATCATGAAATGGAGAGTTAAGGTTTGCAGCGATGAAGAAGGCCAGGGAAGGAAATGAGAATCACAAAACTGCTCTCCCGGGAGTAGGCGGGAAGGGGATGTGGGAGCCATGTAAGCTAAATCCTCCATCACAGGAAGAAATCAATAAAGAAGGTCTAGAGTTAATAAAACCAAGAAATAGAAGTAGGAGTTTATAATTTAGAACTGTAGAGATGGCAACCAAAAGAAAAACAATAACAAACGTTAGCACAGGTTGCATTAAGGCAGCAGAATTAAGATAGAGGAGAGTAGAGCCCAGGATTGTTGCTTTGCAATTTTAAGTCAAAACTGTATGTTTGAATGTGAATTAATCAAATGCAAAAACTTAACTGTATCAAAAACTTAAATTATATTTGAAAAAAAAATTAGAAGTAGGAGGAAAAGAAGGGGAAAAAAAAGATCCCAAACAACAAAAGCAGAGGTGTGGTATCTGTAAAAGATGAAAGGCCAGGCATGATGGTGCATGCCTGTAATCCCAGTGACTCTGGAGGCCAAGACAGGAGGACAGCAAGTTTGAGGCTAGGGCCTCAGCAATTTTGTGAGGCCCTAAACCACTTAGCAAGACCCTGTCTCAAAATAAAAAAATAAAAAGGGCTGGGGATGTGACTCAGTAGTTGAGCGCCCCTGAGTTTAATCCCCAGCCCCCACTTCCCCTCCAAAAAAAGATGAAAGTCAAACAAAAGAGAGCACTGTGGGAATTCAGCCTTCTATGCCTTTGTCTGCAATGAAGCTGCCCAAGATTCCTGTTTGGGGCCCAGTGTAGCAGTTCAGCATGGTGATACACAGCTAGTGTGGACCATGGGGAAGAACAGCAGAGAAGAGTATAATGTGATGATAACATGACCTTGACCCCTAATCAATACAGAGAGCCCTTCTCCAATTACCGGGCTTCTCAGGCTGCCTGCCTTTGCCCCTTCACCTCCAAATGAAATGTCAGCCGCCCTGCGGTCTGAGGAAACCTGGGGAAAAGGGACGCGTTGTCAGTGACCCCACTTCTAGCTGAGCGTCCCCATGCAGGTGACTCAGGCTCGGCTGGAACCCTCCCAGCTTTTACTTCTTCATTGCAATTTCCTGGCAGCCCTGCTGCAAACCTGCAAGACGTCTTTACTGTCCCTGGAGCCATTCCCAGTAAACAGGCCTGCAAACCTGAGGGCGCCATCGGGAGTGGAGGAATGGGCAGGTCAGCGCTTGCAGGTGGCCCTGGGGAAAGGGCCAGCTCTGTCCTCTCCTCCCCCACCCCCACTCTTCCTTCATCCTGTGGTCAGCCGTCAACCCTCCTCCTTTTTCTCGTCTTCCTTTGCCTGATGCCTGGGCTGTCAGCCCTCCCGCTCTGCTTCTCTGTTCTCTGCATTTGCAATTGATATGCATTTGTCCCTCCTCTGGGCATAACGCTGATGCTTTGTTTGAGTGTCTTTGCAGATCGCTCCTATCTTTTTCCTCCTGGCTTTTCCTCCCCACTTTTCTCCTCCATTTCTTCTCTTTCTTTCTTTCTTTCTTTCTTTCTTTCTTTCTTTCTTTCTTTCTTTCTTTCTTTCTTTCCTTCCTTCCTTCCTTCCTTCCTTCCTTCCTTCCTTCTTTCTCTCTCTCTCTCTTTCTTTCTTTCTTTTCTTTCTTTTCTTTCTTTCCTTCCTTCCTTCCTTCCTTCCTTCCTTCCTTCCTTCCTTCCTTCCTTCCTTCCTTCCTTCTCTCTCTCTTTCTTTCAGGAACCCCCCACCATCTATTATCATTTCATAATGATACTGACAGATCTCCTTGACTTGTCTGCAGTTGGGATCTCAGTTTGTTGTCTGTCTGGCCCCACCTGAACACTCTCAGTGAAACCTTTTCAGCAAGGAAACCAAGCTTTAAGTAGAATCACGGTAGGCAGTGTGCAACCTGGGAAGAACTTCCTGATCTCCCTCAGTCTTGTTTAAAGGCCAACTAAATGGACAATGGCATAGGATGGTCGACTGTTCTCACTTCCACCAGCCACGGCATCAAGGTGAGAGCGCTCAAGAAGGGGCATATTCTACTTCACGAGCAACAGAAATGCAAAACAGCCTCTTTTTTCCTATGGCAAACCAAGAAGCAGGGATGCCTTTCTTTCTAAGAGTAAAAAGATGGAGTCGAGACAAGAATTTCCCAGGGAACCTCTGATTGCCATTTCCTAGAGAGAGAAAACCAAGCAATAAAGTGTATCGTCCTTTTAAATGAGTTAAATACGTTGGCTCATGTATAAATTAGAGCAAGTCATCAGTATTTTAGAAACTAAGAGCCTATGAAACCTCAATTTTAAAAGCTCAAACATAGCTCAGTAATTTTATTATAAAATTTACATTCTGACCTGTACTACAAATTTAAAAGGAATTTAAAGATGTATCCAAAGTGTGTGTATGATGGTGGGGAATGCAAGTGTCATGGTACAGTTATAGTATTTGGTGTAACACAGAGATCAAACGTAGTAAACATTATTTATCCCCGGTTTTAAAGTGGGATGCTTTGATATTATATTTAACTTAGGATAAATGGAACGCTGCCATCAATTTGTGAAGCATTCCTAGAGGAATTGTCAGAGGTATCAGACTTTTTGATGGGATGAGAACATGGCTAAGAAGTGGACATAGCCCTGGACACTGGGTTCTAGACACAGGGGCGTGCTAAGATGCTAGGAGGCCTTATAAATGCCCTAACCACATAGGCTGCAGTTCTTCATCAGGGGGAAGGTGGATAACCTTTTACAGGTCACAGTTGGTTTTGAGAATTTAGCGGGCCCACCCAATCCCACACTTTCAGGGAAATACACCTTGGCACATACACAGAATGTTTCACATGCAGTCTCCTGACCCTAACACCACACATGGGCCATCCAAGGCTCCGTGGCTATATGGTCTGTCTTCTGCAATTTCTGCATCGTGGGCTGCCTCAGATTAATTATGAATCAGACTGGGCTGCATCCTCTACCGTTTTGAAAACCTCTTTTCAGTGTTATAGGCACAGATATTCTCCATGAAATCCCACTGCACATGGAGTGGGAGACTGTGAGGAGGAAATCACACTAGGAATGGTTTTTTGCCTGAGGTGGTGCGCTGGGCTGCGGGACCCCAGTGGATGAGCTGCCAACGTGGCCCCCGGCAGGCGACAGGCAGGCTACACGGAAGAGTCATGCCACAGATACTTTTTATTTTGCAGTGCTGGGGATGGAACCCGGGGTATTTCACATGTAAAGCAAGTGCTCCTCAATTAATCTACACCCCCAACTCTTGTGAGCACTTCTTAAAGGATGAGTTAGAATTTTCCAGGCAGCAACAGAAGGACCTCTTAGAAGACCACGTAGAGCAATGGATGTTGGAAAGCTTGGTGTGGCAAGTTCACCAGTGTGACTGGAGCGCAGGCCTGTGCGGGGACGTGTGAGAAGACAGATGGAGCCATGCTATGAAGGGTCCCTGCTCGCTCTGCAAGTACGTCATTGATGTCTCCTTATGCATGTCACGTGTGATGATAGGGACACACTGAAGGATTCTCTCAGGGTAGAGTGACATAGCTGGTATTTTAGGAAGATGGTGTGTAGGATGGATTGGATGAGGAGGCTGGGGGTCCCGTCATGAACACTCATTATAGCCATCACTTTTTGTCTTTCTCTTGATGGAAGTTTCTACTTGCTGGAGCCCTATGTTCATATGTCAATTTTTTAAAAAATTTATTTCTTGGTGCTGGGAATTGAACTGAGGATCCAAACACGCCAGCACATGCTTTAGTACTGAGCTACACTCCCTGCCATACAACAATTTTTGATGTGGGCAATTTTTGTTGCTTAATTAGAAATGAAAGTTTGCTGGCAGCCCTCTGACTCGTGTCCATCCATTGTGATTTGTGAGAAGAAGAAGACATCACGCATGAAAACTTTTATACTCCATGTTCCGGCCCACAGATAGGTCTTGTCTAAGAAACACACACCTAATAGGCAGAAAAGAGCTTGTAAGTACACTGTGAAGGTTATTTTCAATGAGTACTGATTTTCCACCCGTGAAATGGTGAGCATGGGCACCACAGATGCCACAGGTGGGTTCAAATGTTTTAACCTCCTATTTTATAATGCAAAACTTAACAAGCCAGTTGCAGTAGCACACCTGCAGACCCAGCTATGGGAGTCCAAGGTGGGAAGATCACTTGAACCCAGGAATTTCGGACCAGCCTGGGCAACATAGTAGGACCCATTAAAACAAACAAACCAACACTTTGTAGTTCTATATGTTATAGAACTAGGGAGGCCCATTTATAGATTGCTGCAGTCTGGCTGGGCATAATTCACGAGCCACTTATCAAGCAGAAATGAACTTTATTTTTAGAACACACATGCCACATCACACAAGCTCTTCAGGAATTCCCTCAGAGCCCAACTGCCACCACCGGCTTCCCACAAGCCTCTCAATCCTCCACTCCTCCTGCTCTTGAGGCCGATTGGCTGGGTCATATGGGCGGAGCCAAAAAAAGTCCCCCAATGAGCAGCTCTGTGGTCTGAAAGGGCGGGGGAAACAGCCCAATGAGCATCACCGCAGAGGAGCCAATCAGCTGGCAGCTAGAAGTTTGCTGGGGCCCCTTCGGCTGTGGCTCTCAACAATAGATCACCAGCAGGATGCTTTACCTTGTTTGTTCATTCTTTCATTCCACAAATCTATAAGGGTCCCCTTCCACATTCCAGACACCGTTGGAGGCAGAAAGGATGCACTGAAGTCTTTAATCAGGTGGCACATGCTGAGAGGACTCAAGGAGGCGGTTTGACAGAGAACGCCTCAGAGCTATGACTGCTGATTGGTTGGCAAGGGCTGAGCAGGTGCAGGAGGGAGCATTGCTGGTGCCGAAACCAAAGTGCCAAAGGTGGAGCCACCGTGGTGTGTTTGAGGACTTGGGCGGCACAAAGCAAGGCAGGAGAGATAAGCAGGACCCAGAGCACCCAGGATAGTGGTTTTCAAACTCACGGGACCCAATGGCTTCTCCCCCTCATTTCTCAATTAGGGCATGATAGTAATACATAACACTGGGGTTCATTTTGATATAATCATACAGAGATAGGATGTGATTTGTTCCACTTTAGTCTCCAGTACTTCTTCCTCTTTCCCTCCTTTCCTCCTTCCTCCTGTTCCCCTTTCTCTATTCTACTTGGTTTCCTTCTATTTATTTATATTTTTTAAAAATCAATGCTTAATAGATCATACATAAAGATGAAGTTCACCGGGTATGGTGGTGCATGCCTGTAATCCTGGTGGTTTGGGAGGATGAGGTAGGAGGACCACTCGTTCAAAGCCAACCTCAGCAATTTAGCAAGGCCCTGTGGCTCACTGGTTAAGTGCCCCTGGGTTCAATCCATAGTACTGGAAAAAAAAAAAAGAAAAAAGAAAGAAGGAAAGAAAGAAAGAAATTCAATATATGTAAATTCAATATATGTATGAAATATGTATATTCGTATATATATAGCATAGTTTGATCAATTTCATTCCAGCATTCCTCTCTTCCCATCCCTCCTCCTCCCCTTCAATCTCCTTCCTCTGCTCCACTGATCTCCCCAATGCCATCTTAAACAAAAATGTTTTGTGCTGCCCCTCCAACTGCCCTGAAATCCCTACATAATACACTATTTTCACCTTGTTTTTGAATGTAAAAATATCAATCATCTTCTCCTAGGAAACACAAAGTTGATATTAAAACTGAAATTTCAGTCCCTAACTTGGAGGTAGCCAACAGATTGATGGGTTCATAGGAGGAAGACCTCCTATAGGTGTTCATTTTGTCCTAAGAGTGTTACTCTATGTGTTGGGAAATAATCTGTGCCTTCATCCATCAATGAATGAGTATAATTAGACTAACATTCTTGCTCATAAGCCTGAACCGGTATTGTAAATGAATCAGCCATTCATTCTTGTTAAAGGAGTAATTTAAAAAGCAATTTATAATGAAGTACTTTGCATTTCCATAAGCAATGCTCAGGCATGACTCCACTGGAAACATCAGGAGTCATCAGCTGAGTCCCATGTAGGTGGAACGCATGTGTAAGTGTCAAGGTATGTCGCAACGGTGACTCAGAGCCGGTGGCTTCTCTAAGGATGAGGTAAGTGATCTTCTGAAACGGTGAACATTTCTAGATAAAGCTTGGAACAAAACAAGAAGTCTCTTTTTCTTTTCTTTTTGTACCAGGACACTTTACTACTGCATTACATCCCCAGCCTTCCATTTTTAATTTTGAGACAGAAGCTTGCTAAGTTCCTTAGTGTTCTCCCCAAGTTGTTGAGGCTGGCTTCAAACTTGCAATCTTCCTGCTTCAGCCTCCTGAGTCGCTAGGTCACAGGCATGCACCACCACACCCAGCCAAAATGCATCTTTTTCTACATTGACACAGAAGTTGCAGTCCTGGAAGATCCCACGTAAAGGCTTTGCACTGGATATATAATACTGAGCAAAGAACAGGCTTAAATAATGATCAACGGCCGGATGAAGGATCATTCTACAATATGGACATCTAGCATTCTCTATCCTGCTTGCTCAATGCCAGTAGCAGCTCCCCTTCCTAATAATTTGACGATAAAAAAATCTTCTGTAAAATTCAAGCCTGCCCTAAGAAGGAGGACCAGGAGGCGGGGCTTTATGAGACACAGGAAGGAGTTTGCATTTTATTCCAAGTTCCATGGAAAGTCACAGAAAGATCTTATTCTGGGAAATAACATAAACTGATTTGCATTTTTAAGTTTGCCCTGGATGCCATGTACAAATCGATGGTAGCAGGGCTGAGAGTGGGGTCAGGGACATGGCAAGCAGCAGCATTGACCCCAGACAGCAAATGAGACTTCCAAGGAGCTAGAACAACAGAGTCGCTCACTCTCCCTCTCACATGCACAGATATCAGATTGAATAATTTAACCCAAATATATACTGCTAGTTATGCAAATCTTTGCATTCAGTACAGTGGTTAATATTCCTTTGACAATATTATGATATATATGATGAACCACTTATTAGATTCAAGAAGCATTGTAGCACTATCTTGTGAAATGTGAAGGAACATGAGTTTCGTCTGAATGAGGACGTCTGTTTGGAGTAGTTCTGAAGTGGGAGGAGTCTATAAATGTTCTGTGAGAGACCAGAAAATTATTTCTGAAAACATCCGAAATATTTTAATGTAGGTGGTCAGACTAAGTCAGAGTCTTTTTATGAGTGGTGAAAAAAATATTTATAAATAAAGCAAACATAAACACAAACAAATCACACTTCATCAATTTCTACTAAAATAACAGCAACAGTATTGCTATATAATCCAATAAGGAACAACAAAATAAATATTGAACTAATTCCAACTGAGACCAAGCTCGTGTCCAGAACCATGCTGATTATCCCAGCAGGCACGACACGTGATGCTACCAAGCACCTTTAATGTAACGGGTCCAAATTGAAATATGCTTTGAGTGTATAACACACACTGGATTTTCAAAAACTTAGTATGAAAAGTGTACAAAAGACTTCAAAAATAACTTTGTGTGAATTATTAACTGTAATGATAATATTCTGTGTGTATTGATTTAAATAGATTTAGTAATAAAGAGTGAGATACACACACATTTATTAGAGAGAGAGAGAGAGAAAGAGAGAGAGAGAGAGAGAGAGGAAGACCAGCCAGGGAGTTATAGTTGGAGTCTAATCTAGTCTAGTCTGTTGATCATGGGGCCCACAAGGTGGGTGAAAGTAGAAGAGATGAAATAAATGGGTAGATTCAGAATGTGTTGAGGGCAGAGGCAATGGGATTTATTGATGTGGTCTGAGAAAAGATATTTGGCTTTGCAACTGGGTGAATGATGGTGGTCTCTGGTGATCAAAAAGGGGAAGAAACATGGTGGGTGGGAGCAGCCCAGGAATCGAGTTCAGTCTGACCGTGTTAGTAGGTTTGAGATGACGCCTGTGAGGGAATGACAGGTTAGGTGACGAGATCCTGAGAGCTGCTCTGGCTGGAGACACATCTGGGACTCAGTAGTACACAGGAGGCTTCCAAGGTCGTGGGGTTAACTGGAGACAAGTGGTCACCTTAGAAGAGTGGGTGGGTGGAGGAGAGAAGGGCAGCCGGGACAGAGCCCTGGGGACTCCCACACTATTAAATGGGACACTTTTCTCTATTAATGACTCCATTACGAGAAACACTAAAGTTTTTACATTAATTTTAATGGGAATAGTTAATGATTGATGACTCCAGTTTTGGCTTATGAGCAAAAATTTTGGAACTAATTAGACTCATTTATCAAAGCATGAAGATGTACTTCTTTATGAGTTTTGAATTATTTCCCAATGCAGAATACAGATATCATAATAATCTTACAATACAAATGTAGTAATTAATGTTTGGATTAAGGGCAGACTACATGTTCTCAAGTAAAATGACAGATGAGTTCATTAATTTTTGTTGGTCACCTACAGCACAGGCATTGAGCAGTTTTTTTGTTGAGAAATCATTTTCATGTTTTCTAAGTTAATTTGATAGATTTCATCTTTTTAAATTAAAAAATCAGGTTTATTGAAGAATAATCTTTCTACTCTACAACTTTGAATATTTTTGAATTTGAAGGGGGTTACAGTGAATTTTCAAATACACACACCTATATACACACACACACACACACACACACACACACACACACGCACACACACACTCCACCCACCGGTGTAACCAACATAGTTATAGCAACTACTATTGAATAAGTACCAACATAAGTGTCAGGACTCAAAGTTTCAGGAAGACTTTCCAGAAATTGCCCAGGGAGGAAATATACAGGAGGTGGGATTTGAACACAAATCTCTTGGACTCAAAGCCGTTTCTCTCTCCCTAACTTCAATGTCCCAAGTGATAGAAGCTGAAGTCTAGAATAAATGTGGAACCCCGCCCCCATTTCCAAGCTAGATCCATGTCACAACTCATCGGTATTAGAGTTTTGCTAATTCAAACGTTACAAGGTTTTACTGTCACAAGGGGATTAGCTTCAAAGAAATGTCTTAGTGGTGTTACACTTAACGCCTCGTGCTTAAGTAGAATTACACATCTTACAAATGTTAAGTTGGCCTATCTTGTCTCGTTCCTCTGCAAAGGACCTATGCTAATTTAAGTTTCTAGATATATTTAGGCAAGTGTGGGGGTGGGGTAGGAAAATTGGTAGGGACAGGAGTTAATGGGTTTTACTAGATACGAGTGAGTTATTAATACGTGATGACTAGGGAGGGTAGAATGTGCTGTGTATTTAGGCAGACACCCAGGGCAAAGTGACTGCCAGTTCACCCAGTTACGGATCATGCACTTCCAGAAGTAGAATGCACTTCCATGTCCTGACCAGGGGAGATAAAATGACACCACCAAAATAAATCCTCGCCTACAGAGGGATAAACAGGAATTTGGGTCGTGGAACTACACAGTCAGAGAAGGCCCTAAGTCATGATGAAGGCATCGAACTGGCTGCCAATTCCCAGGGGGGTGACAGGCTTACTGGCAAGTCCTTCCAGCAGGTGATGTGGAATGTGGGCGACGGAACTGAAGGGCAGCTTGAATCCTGTGGGAGTCGTGGGCGGGAGACCAGGTGTGGCATCTATTCAAGGTAGAACAACAACCCAGGACCAAACCAGGAATAAAGAAATAATTCTGGGATTTTTCTTTTCTGTTTTACTTTCTTCTTTTGTTTGTTTTTGAGGAACTGGGGGATGGAACTACCAGGGACTGGCACATGCCAGGAAAGTGCTTTACCACCGAGCTCTGCCCTGAACCAAGAAATTATTTCAATATCGGACACCACAAGAGTAAAAGATATCCTACAAGCAGCTGGTCTGTAAGTTAGAGATGCTGTAGGGAGTAGTGTAAATGGAAATATTTATAAGCATCCTGAAAGAACAATTATTTAGCAAAGCCCTGTGTGATTTCCTCCCTCCCGTCATAATAAATAACACTTTTTACTGCTATTGTTGCAATTTAGAAAGTTCAGGGTCGGGGGGCTGTGTTCCAAATCACCTACCATGTCCCATGGATACTGAGAATCCAGCACCACCATCTACTGAGTGCTCAGTAGGCCTTGAGGTCATTGTCACCAACTGCAGCCAAACCACTATCAGCGCTCACCATGTGGCTTGTGGCCAGGTATTCCATGTGCATCACACCGGTCCAGCTGCGCAATGACCCGTGAGAGGGTGTCTATTATTTTTCTGTTTTACAGATAATGAGGCCGAAGCACAGGCTTTAATTCACTTGCCTGAGATGGTGAAGCTAGGAAGAGGTAGAACTGGTGTTAAAAACCTCAGGTCTGTAATTCAAGTGCCTGCTCTGAATCATCACATCTGCAACGTAGTTATCAATCCAAGCCAGGGGTAGGTGCATATCCTTCAGTCAGTATCTGACCCAAGATCAAGGGAAAGATGAAATGTTCTCATCAAGGCCAGCTCCAATGCAACTTCTTTTCTTTTCTTTTGTATCCCCCTCTTTTGTTTTTGAAACTTACTCTGTGGGAATAAAGAGAGCTGTGACACTTTGTCTTTTGGATCAAGTTGTTGTTGTTGTTGTTGTTGTTTTTTAACAGATTCTCAGCTTTTCACAAAGTATTCCTTTGGAAAATCACTCCCAAGCTTTTAAACCTAACAGGCCCCTGCCTTTGAATCATCATGCTACATTTAGGCTGAATGGATTATGGCCTTTCCTATTCTGTTGCTAACACTGAGCTTTCAGATCTCCAAAGAGATTCTTCAGTTCCAGGGCTTGGAGACTGTTGGCCACAGGTTTCCTTTTGGCAACTGTGGCCTTCAAAGCCACTTAAGAGTTACAAAACTGTACCTGGTACACACGTGAAAGACTCAGTAAAATAGTGACCTTTGTAGAAAACCGCCCATAGTTCATACAATCCAACCATCCCAGAAGAAACAGATGATTTTGAAAAAAAGAAGCCAATTCACCTTGTGGTGAGCAGTCCTTCTTCAGTGTCCAGTGACAGGGCACGGTCATGTGACCTGAATGTGGTACATTTGCAAGGCACTTGGCAATTTGTTTACTAAGGCCAGATAGTAGAAGAAAATGCAGGCAATAAATAAAACACAAGTGTTTTAAGAAATACCTATGGTTCTAAGGGACTCTACTGGTATTATACCTCCCAAGAAATACCAACTATTCTAAGGCCGTGGTCCCTGGAGCTGGCGATGGGCAACTAGCTTTTCAGAGATCTGTTTTTCAACAGCTGCTAGAGACCCAGTGAGCTTTGGAGGAGCAGGGGTCTGTCCCTGATCCCAGAGCTGCTAAACTGGAAAGGCCTCGTCTGCTGTCACCATGTCTCTCCTGCTGCTGTCCTGGAAGCTCTGTCTTCCACTCACCCCTCTTGCTGGGTGTTCTTATTCTGGGTATCACTGTGGACATGGTCTTATCTGGGGAAGCAACTGAGGAGGGCTTTGGTTTGCTTTGTTCTGAGGTTCTGGCGGGAACCCAGGGCCTCACGTGAGAGTGCTCTGCCTCTGAGCCGCACCCTTTGCCCCAGCCTGGGAATTCTTCATTAGTGAGCTTCATCCAGCTCATCCCCCGCTCCCCACACCTGTTTCCTTTTTCTTGACTTCCTTTCATTTAAGAGTATTAAAATCTCAGTGAACTGAACTAGAAATTCTTCAGAAATCCTCTCAAATCCTTGGGTATAGGGAATTTTTAAAAGACACAGATGATAGGAGATCAATGAAGGAATTTCCCATTGCCCTCTGTCCGACCCCAGGATGGATTGATGGCTATTACTGACTCTCCCGGGCTTCCTCTTCAGACCCAAGTTCTTCAGGATCCTGGGGTGACTTAATTTTTGTCTCTTCATTACTGTGGTGCTGTCCCTCCCTTGCCCCACTTCTACTGTGACCTTTGCAATGTCTTCTGTATGATTCTGTATGACCCTCGATGGCTTCAGTGTCCATGAGGCTACACCATTTCACTCATTCATTCATTCATTCATTCATTCATTCATTCTTCTTTACTGAGTGCCTAGGCGCCATCTAGTGGTGCACTAATGAAAATCAACACTCTACTCCCACTCTACTCTTGGTTCCTTGAGTTTTCTCTCCTCCAGTGACTTTTACAACTCTGCTCCATAACCAGCACCCCTGGTGAAGGTTTGGTTTACAACTGATCATCTTTGAGGTCTCTGCTATCTCAGATTTCCCAGTGGAAGGCTGTGGCTGTTCACAGTGAATGTGCCCTTTGCTCTCCCTTCTGCTTTGGTGTCCCTACTTTGATTCTTAGCCTAGACCAATGGGCCACCACTGCAATGACGGGCATGAGTGTCCCCAGGACTACATTGTCAGTCCTCAACCCTAGGGACTTGAACACATTTTCTTCTTCTCTGATCCCCAATTCCAGCCTATAGAGAACTCTGGGGACTGGATCCACTTCCAAGTCCCATCACCTGACCTTCGCTGCACTCACAGATGCTTGATGGTGCTTCAGCTTGTGACCAGTGGGTACAGGGGTCAGCTCCTGGTTCTAACACGACCCTCCTTCCCCTCCATGAATCTCTCCAGCTACACAGAGTATCCTCCCTCTTCTTCTCACCAGTAAACTTCTAGATCAAAGCACTCTGCTTCCATTTCTTTTAGTCATACTTTCAACCTCTTGTTATTGGCCTTTGTGAACCACCCCTCAAAATTTTTAACAGTCCTTAAAAACTTCCTCGTTATTCAGTTAAAACACATCCCTAAATTCATTCTTCTCTCCTGTGCTGGTCGTGCTGCTGGTCAAACCTTCCTGTTGCAACCGACTCTTGCCTTGGCGTCTGTCACGACTCTTTCCTGCTGTCAGATCCTTCCTGCCTTTTATGTGACAGCTTCACTACAGGTCCTCTCCTGGGCCCTGGTGGGTTTAGTCTCTACCCTCTAGAGCTAAAATCACAGGGGAAAATAAAAAATCCCAACCCTTGGTATAACCTACCCAAGATCCCTAACGACCAGGCTCCTTCCCAACGGCCCTGCGCCTCCAGCTACACTGAATGACCCAACTGCGCCCAGGTCTCCTGGTTGGGCCTTTTCCTTTTCTGCCTGGTAGACATTTCTCCTGCACAATACCCAGTTAGCCCTGGCGAGTTGCTCTTCCCGTCTGGGTTATGCACCCTCGGTGGCCCTATCATGGCACTGGAACATCATTCTCTTGCCTGCCTTCCTCATCAGAGCGCAGGTTGCTTGGCGGCAGGACAGAGGTGTTGTTGACATGAGCACAGTATCTCATATTCTTGTGAGGGTGCGAGACAGTGCTTGGAAACCCGTCACTCAGGGCCAGCAGCACAGTAGGCACCCTGCTATCTCCTGTTTTCTTCCTTCCTTTCGTAAGCTCCTGGGGGACAGGATTTCCCCGATTTAATGAGGGGTTCTAAGTGCTTTGCATGGATGGACTTAATCTTTATGATAACTCCATTCAATAGGCTTTTTGCTTCCATTTTACAGACAAGAAAACAGGGGCAGAAAGAAACTTGCTGGATATCAAATTCTATTAAATAACAGAGTGAGGCTGTAGTTCTAAGGCCTTCCATTTTTTTTTTTTTTTTTTTAAATTTCGGTGCCAGGGATTGAAACCAGTGGTGCTCTATTGCTGAGCTACATCCCCAGTCCTTTTTAAGTTTTGAAACAGGATCTCATTAAGTTGCCCAGGCTGGCCTTGAACTTTTGATCCTCCTGCCTCAGCCTCTCAAGATGCTGGAATTACAGGTGTGTGCCACCATGCCCGGCTTGGCAGTTATATTCCTAAGATATTTTCATACATATTTTTATCTGAATGATCCTCAATTTTGTGATAAGAACATAACTACATGATCTCTGCTTAACAAATGAGAAACCAGGTTCACAGAAGTTGGATCAGCAAAGATGGGCATGAATTTGGTATAACATGTATCTTCTAGCCAGGGCTTCCTCTGCTTGTACTCTGGTGATTTGGCAGACAACAATAAGAAGTGGGCATTTTTTCTTGATCATAGTGTGGGGATATTGCATTCTGGTGGTGGGGAGGGGGGCAGCATTTTTTTTTTTCTTTTAAGCTGGGTTTAAAATGGGAAGAGAAAGAATCTTAAAATTTTAGGTCTGGTACACCTCCAGGAAAGAAAGAAAATGTGAAGGAGAAAGAGTGGCATCTATTTGGTCAGGAAAGTATGTAAAAGTCCTCAAAATTTGGGTCCCTTATGGACAAAATCATTCTCTTTTTTTTCCCCTTTGGGAGGGGTTTGGAATCATACCAAAACCCAAGAGAACTGCAAAAGCAATTTCTCTTGTTGCGCTGAGTTCTCAGAACCACCCACTGCCCCCCAATAATACCCTCCAGTCACCCTTAGTTTCATCTGAGTTGGAAACTGGTTCTTTCAGGTGCCTGAACGACACCAACCAATAATTGTTGCTGCTGTATTTCTGCACATTGAAGGATGTGTACATTCAGATTCTGCTAGGTTTTTCTCACACTTTTTAGTTCTACCTGTCCTTCCTTTTCTGACTTAAAGGGACCTTGCTCTCTACCTGATTCCTCTTTATTAGTTATTTAGTTCACCTGTTTTATTTGGCAGAGAATATCTGAGGGAAAAAAAAAACTTTCAAAAGAAAAGCAAATCTTACCCTAAAATCTAATATGTAAAGAATGAAATTCACCAATTTTTAACCAAAGTAAGCAATAATGACAGGTTTATTTAAAATTTCCAGTAGAGAAAACCCACTAGTTTTGGAATAAAAGTACTCAATGTACGAGAGCATAAGTGAATATAAAAGATAACAGAAGAAAATAAAACCAAACATAGTACAAAAAAATTTAAAAAGTTGGAAATGGATTTAAACAGGGATGTTCTTTAAATCCTCCAAATATTTAACAGTTACTAGGTTTGGCAAATAATTCATTTGAAAATTAAAGCCTGTTTCTGTACTGTAAACTCCATAAAAACTGCTCAATAAATTCAAGCACTCCATACAATTGGTATTGAAATACATAGGCAGTCGATCTCAGAATAGCAGGAATTATTCATTTGCTCTCACAGTTATATGAATTAACCAGCTGCATAACTGCTTTTTTGGGGAAAGGATGGAGAGAAGAAAGAAAGAAAAAAAAAAAAGAAGATAAAAATCTCTAAAAAATTGAAACACAGCAAAATTCAGGCATCAGTTCGTTTCTTTAAGGCGACAAACTGAATTTTTACAGTATATTCTACATTTGCAATTGTCATTTCCCCCCTCCCCCCACCCCCTCAAATACTCCTAAATTCACTAGTCTAATCAATTCTTAACTTTCAAATATTCTGTACATACATATTTAGCAAAGAGCATATGCCTAACATTATTCTGACAGCAGTATGGTCAGCATACAATTTTAGAAAGATTACTATGTATATCATAAAGATTAATCTTTACTTAAAAACAAACAAAACCATTACTAAACAAATAGTTTTAAAAATTATGAAAACCCATGAAAAGAAGATTCAACATGGGCTCTAAACCTGATAAAAACACACTTCAGAAAGACTAACCATTAATGCTAAACTTCTGCCAAACGATGACCCTAAAGTGCCAAACACAAAAGAATCTCTTAGGACCATTTTTTCTAATAGATAATTTGTCCCTGGCTTGGCCATCTCTTCTTTAACTATACACAGAGTCCTGCTAAAAGTCTGCATTTTAGTTGATTTTACAAGAGAATGTTACAATGTAAACTAGACAGGTTCTTGATATCAATAGTATGTTACCAAGGGTTTTCAAATTTCTGAATCCAACAGTTGGTCACAGAGGTCAAGTATTATCAAGGCTCCTTTGTCAGCTCTCCATTGGGTCTGACTCATCCATCCTTCAAGTACATGCAAGGCTCAATAGTTTTCAAGAGGCAGAAGCCTGAGGCCGTTTAAGACACTGATGAAATAGGATTATGAGGTGAACCCATTTGGGTGAGAACTTTATCCAGCCACTGGAGGGGACCGTGCAGATGTATCTCAATCCAGCAGGGGGTGCTAGTAACATCCTGGCGGTGGTATTCTGCTCCCCAGCCCTGGAAAAAACAAAGCAGGGGTCATTTAACTTGTTTAATGCAGGGTTCAACTTATTAAGTAAAAGGAGTTCACCTAATCAGGGACTCTGACTGAAGCGACAGACAGTTCCCAGAAGAGTATGCACATACACGCCATCTGGCAGGCAACCTGCGGGAAATGGTGCTGGCCACTGGAGGACTCCAGGGTAAAGAATTACTGGTCTTGGGGCTGGGGCTGGGGCTGGAGCTGGGGCTCAGTGGTAGAGCACTTGCCTAGCAGTGAGGCACTGGTTTTGATTCCCAGCATCACATATAAATAAATAAAATAAGGGTCCACTGACAACTAAAAAATATTAAAAAACAAAACAAAACAAGAATTATTGGCCCTGGGGAATGAAAGTTTTAAAAGACACACATTTTTTAACTTTCATATTCATTTCCCATTCCCTTCTGAATAGTAAGGTAATAGCTATTATTAAATTCTCATTTTATCATCAATAAAATAAGGAAAAGGCTTCTTTGGACATTGATACCCTCTCTTCCCTGTTGAGCCACCTAAGGTCTGCCTATCAACACGGACCTCTTGATCTTTTGCTCTCTAAGCAAAACTGGCAGGAGTGCATGGAAGTATCCCCAAAGTTACCTAGCCACTGCCTGAAGTCAGCATTTAATTATTCATTTGTATAAGAAGGCAGCTTGGCAGACATCTTCAAAATTACTGAATCAGGACCCTAAAGTTCCATAGAAGATAAAGAGCAGAGTAATACTGCCACTTCAGAGCTCAAAGACTTGTTGGCAAGCGTGGACAGCAGAACATGAAGTTCTGGTTGATCCCTGTTCCCTGAGGTGTACCACAGAAGGCTGGCTACCTACTCTAGCAATTTCGAGAAGTACATCTGAGTGTGAAGACCTTCAGGAGACAGTGGTGACATGTGAACTCTACCTGCACATAGTACGCAGACACATGAACTTGAACCTCCATTAATATATTGCTAAATGGAATGTGTCGGTTTTCCTCCATCAGACAGCAGGTTCTGAGAAGGCAGGGACAACGTCCAGCACAGTCACTGGCACAGAGCAGAAGCTCTATACACACTTGTTCAGCTGAACAGATCGGGATTTTTCATCTATGGGGGAGTTTAAGATGCAAATAATTTATGAAATATATGCTTTATATTAGCATCCTAAAACGGCAAGCTTAAAAATGGTGCAAGATTGGTTATTAATGTTGGTTATATTAATGTTCCTTAGCATTTCTCCAAGATGCTGAGTGGCAGAGGGTGAAGTGTCCAGTCATTGTGATAATGAAGAACAATGCTGTAAAAACAATCTGCAATGTTTTTGTTGCTAATATATGGGAATCCCTTACGATGTCAGCAAGAGTTTTTACTAAGATTCGTTTATCCTCAGCTCTCTAAACTCAGCTTTCCAGCTATGTCCACTACACGGTGTCAGCCCCTTCATGCTAGTGCACATCGTATGTTGTATTAATTACATGTGTGAGACCACAAGCATCCTGAAGCTAGAGACTGTAGGTTGTTTTCATCTTTGTATTCCTTCTCTGGAATACTGCTAAGACTCTGGCTGAAAGAATGAAATCTATTAGTGTAAAAGTACATTATTGAAACTATAAAAGTGCAGTCACGGATATACACACAGCAATAATAATGTCTATTTTATTCTGTTGTCCTTCCTTTCCCCCCTTCCCCTCCCCTCCCCTCCCGTGACTGCATGACCAATGTGATTCTGCAACCTGTACACTCAGAAAAATGAGAAATTATATCCCATCTGATTCAAATGTATGATATGTCAAGATCATTGTACTATCATGTGTAACTAATTAAAACAAAAAAATTTAAAAAAATAAAATGTAAAAGTTTATTCATGCTAAAAAAAAGAAACTATAAAAGTGAAATAGTTAAAATTGATTGGGTAATTAATATGAAATGAATCACAAGAGGCAACTAATTGGAGTATTAGAGCCATAAATTCTTCCAGAGTGGCCTTCAATAATAATAAACTCACAAGGGATCACAGAATAATTACCGCAGTCCCAGCTCCATCCACCCCCATTTTACAGATGAGGAACATGAAGCCCTCAGAGGAGTCCCTGCACCTTAGTCACACAGTTAAAATAGCAACTAGAGGCCAGGTGAGGTGGCACACACCTGTGAGCCGGGCAACTTGGGAGCCTGAGGTAGGAGGATCACAAGTTTAGGGCCAGTCTTGATAACTTAGCAAGACCCTGTCCAAAATTAAAACAAAAAAGGCAAAGACAGCTAGAAGAAGAAGAACCTGTATCTCTTCAGGCTGTTCTTTCCTCCAAACCAATAAAAAGAAACAAACAAAAAAATGCTTTAGGCAAGTCATGTCCTTATTTTAAAAATCACCTGAGTCAAAATGCTAAGTCAAAAATTAAATAGTGAATTAAAAATGAATGAAAATGGTCTTTGTAGTCTCATATGTACATGGACAATAGGTCAAACTCTGAAAGGGGCAAAACAAAACAAAACAAAACCCTCTTTTAATATTCAAGAGGTACCAGGCTCCGTTGCAAAGAACCACTGAACTACATTTTGAGAAAAGAAGCAGTAAGAAAACATACCAAAAATCTGCTAAGAAACTCAAAAAAGGAAAAAATGATATTTGGGAAAAGAAACATTTGATCTAAAGAATGATGAACAAAATAAGGTTCCCAAATTATCCTCAGTAATAAATACATTACAAAACCGGTTTGATAACTAGCTAAGTGAGCTTCTAAAGAAACGACATAGAGGGTGACGGCCTCACCCAAGTCTGTAATTAGTTTTGTTTCTCAGAGTGACACAGGATGAAAATTTATCTTTGAGAAATCAGAGACAAGTCAGTCAGTTTCTAGAATAAGTCACTGACTCATTAAATATAATCAGATATTCAAATTTTTTTTTTTTTACATTTCAATGGCATCTTAGAAACTTTCATTTCTCAGAGGCACAAGATGAGGCAGCACAGAGTGACCAGTTAGTACAAGCATGTCTTTAACCTTCTCTTCAAACATACAATACACACCTAATGCACTTAAAGCCAATAAGGTATCTATCTTGGAGCAAGGGCCTTAATAAATTTTGAACTATATGAAAAGTACAAGATGTACTAGAACCACTAAAACAACAACAACAAAAAAACCCTGACCAGTCAAAAATAATTTCCAGGGCTGAGGATATGGCTCAGTTGGTAGAGTGCTTGCCTTGCATGCACAAGGTCCTGGGTTCAATCCCCAACATCAAAAAAAAAAGAAAAAAGAAAAAAGAAAAATCCAGTGTGATGAATTTTTATTTTTACAAAAAGATCACGCACTTATCATTGAACCAAAAGTAACAAGTGTTACTATCATAAAAGTAGCTAAAATAGCTAAATTTGTATAAGGAACAGGCTACTGAAGGCTACTGCAATTGACATTTAACACAAGCGCTCCTATGTCCCAATATTTTCTTAGAAATTCACATGCTGGTTAAGGTTTAAAAATCCCTAGATAGCAAGTCTGCTATGACTGAAATGTATCAAGAGGATGTAGACTGATACACTTTAACAAGGCACAGCAAAATGTATTAAGCCCAGCCTAGAGCAATCGGGTCTCACTCACCTTCACAAAGCTCATGCGTATAGTACACATTTTTGTGAGCTCGTAGACGGTCTCGAAACCATGGTTCACAGACTGTGCCAACAACTGAGCAAATTCTTGGTTGTTAAAAATTTTCAAGCTACACCCACTAGGGATCTTGCAAACAGTAGTGGGATGAAATCCATGGTGGTAGTTGCAGTTCCGACTTTGCACGAAGATGCTACTGTCACTGAGGCATTCGGCATACACCTCCCCTCCAACATAGTAAAGATGCACTCCTGTGGGAAGACAACCATTCAGTTACTGCCATCGTTTTACAGCTAAAGGCACTTGTGCAACCTCAACATAAAAATATACATTTATACGATTTCAACTTTGGCAACATAGGCAGATATTCTCTAAGTCCTGCACAACTGACAGACTCTTAGTTAAAAAAATATCCACATGTGAATACAACATCCTTACATCAAGAAACACATCCAGGAGGTTTCTAGGGAATAACAGAACAAGTCTTGAAAATAATAACAAAGTATAAAAATTTCATGTTTATATTTTGGTACTGGGGATTGAACCCAAGAGTGCTTTATCACTGAGACACATCCTCAGCCCTTTTTGAGACAGATCTCACTAAATGACATTGGGCCTTGTTAAGCTGCTGGAGCCAGCCTTGAACTTGTGATCTTTGTGTCCCAGCCTCCCAAGTCACTGGGATATAGGCATGTGCCACTGTGCATAGTTCATTTTTGATAAGTAATTAATGCCTTATTTGGCCATGGCTAAACATGTATTCTCACTCTAAAAATATTGTACGATAAAACTTGGGCTTTGTTGTGGTATCTTCTATGCATTCATAATGTGTCTCTTGGATTTATTCTGCAGCAGAGAAGGGGGACCAAGAAAAGTAGAACTAGAAAACTAGAGGTAGAATAAGCTTTGCTGAGAACTGAGATACAAGGTCTAGTAAAACAAATTTTTAAACTAAAAAATGTCATATTATATGAAACAATAGCTCACTAACCTACCACCTGCTGCAAACTTCTTCCTGTGAGACCGACCCAGAGTTCTAGAAGTGTAGAAAATCGATACTGGTCAGTCTTTAAAAGAAGGAAAAAGGGGAAAGGGCCCCTTTGACAAAGTCCCATGCCATTAAGGGAGATTACACAGGCCACCCAGCAGTCACAGCCCGTATGGCTTTAAATGATCCATCTTACAGGTAGCTGCATGGCTTAATCACTGCTAATGTGGCTGTCCCATCTGAAATATGAAGTGTTGTGTTTACATGTGCACCCAAGGCAGAAGACTTCTCTAACAATTAAATAGCTGCTGAGGCAGAAACCCATCTTTCACCTGATACAGTAAAAACTTCTTCACAGAAAGACTTTCATCCCTGATGGAAAAATGATAAATTTAACCATATAAAATTTAAAAAGTAAACAAAAAATATAAAGAAGCAAAAAATGTCACTCCATTAGCAACACAGAGGAAATAATTGTTAATAGTCTGAAACACCATATTCAGTTTAGGGCCTCATTAAGCTTTCTTTGTAAACATTTAAAATACCTGCATGACTGTATGGATCTAACCATTTGTTTTACAGTTCTCCCATTAGCAGATCATTGTGTTGATGCCGATTTTCTGCTGTTATAACAATGCCATGATCAATGTCTCTGGACAATTTTTAATAATATCCTTAGGAGAGATTCCTGGAAGTTAAAGCACTAGATCGAAGGCTTTGACTCACTTTGCCAAATGACTTCCAGAATGCCTGGATCAATTGACACCCTCACCAGTAGTGTGTAAGTGCCTTCCTCATTTGACCCAGGCAGAACTGAATATGAGCTTAAACAAAAGCAAAATTTTTCTAATGTATAGCTGAAAAATAACATAGCTGTTTTCATCTGTGTGTAAGGCTGGATACGCTCTCCAAGTCCATTCGCCATCTGGGTTTCTACCCTGAACTCAACTGTTCGTGTTCCTCCCTTATCCTACTGTGGTTCTGGCTTTCTGATTATTTTTTTATGAGCTGTGCATATAGAGATAGAATGTAAATAATTTACTTATTATTTCCTTGTTCTTTGTCTTTTAATTTGGTTCATGATATATTTTTTAACCTAAAGAAGTTTGAAATCCTTTTAAGTCTTTTTGTTACTTTTTTATGCTTAGAATTTTTTTTTTTACATCTCTGATCAAATATATTTTACTCTAGCTTTTTAATTGTTTGCCTTTGAAAAAAATGTTCAAAAATCCATTCACTTATATGATATGAGGCCAGGATTCTCCCCACTTCACAACAGCCGACTGTGTTATTAAGGTCTATTAAATGACTCTCCTGATTTGCTATGCTTCTTAACAACTTAAATTTTTATGCAGTCTGAATTTATTCTCCTGTTTTTGATTTACTTGTTGTTTTGTAACATTTTATTAACCCCAATGTCAACAGTTTTTTTCTTTTCCATTAAATCTTTTAGATACTCTCATTTGTTTATTCATCCAGGTAATACTCAGAATACATTACTCAAATCTCAGAAAACATCACATTGTAGTTTAACTTGCTTTAAACAACAATTAAGTTAGAAAGAGCAAATATCCTAAAATGCTCTCACAATATTAAGCCTTCCCTTTAAGGAACAAAGACTGCCTATTAATTCAAATTTTATTTCTCTCTCAGTCCAGTTTTAGTAGCTTTATATAATCTTGCTACAGTTCAGATTATTTCCAAGAAATTTATGTTTTCTGTTGCTATAGGACTGGGACTTTCCCCTCTCTTATACTTTTAATGGGCTATTGCCAGATTAAGGGAGACTAACAACAACAACAAGATTCTCCAGGGCTTCCAGGTGAACAGTGCTCACCCACAGTGTGGGCACAGGTGAGGGAGAAGGCTAGTGTGCTTCTGGCAGGGCTGTGAATTAATATTAAGCTTTCTGATAAAATACATCAAGAGCTTTTGGCCTACCAGTTTCATTTCAAGAATGTATCTCACGAGTGTTATCTAAATCATTCTTATCATCTGCAAATCATGATAATCTTGGCTTAAGCTTCCATCATCTGAAATTGTGAGCACACTACTCAGAGGATCTGGAACAATTTTAAGAAATGGCATTCCCAGAATCCTTATTTTCTTCCTAATATTTTGAAAGGCAATTGTACACTGGCTTTTTACTACTTTGGGGGAATAGCCACCTTAGAATTTAATGAAAAGTAAGTCCTTCCATTCCAAATGCAGAATGTGTTTATACATAAATTACAGGGGTTTACAGACCATACAAAGTTATCTGTGTATGTTATGAACCTAATTTCTAGCATTTCATCATTAAATGTATTTAGTTTTTATTTTTTCCCCTTTTAATCATATTAAGGAAACACCTATCAATTCCTATTTAAGGACTGCTGGGTTTCACTGCCTCTAGAATGTTAAAACTTTGTCTCAAATGCTTTTCAAATACCCATTAAATAATCTATCTGGTCCACTATTTTAAATTTCACAGGTCGTTCTTTTTAAACATTTAACTCTGAAAATAATTTCAAATTTATAGAGAAGTCTGAAAAACATAACAAAGAGCAACCATACACCCATCACTCACACATCCCTTATGTATTCTGACATAGAGTTGCTTCAGATACAGGCAGATGGAGAGAAGACAGATATCTTCATATGTACATTAATGTCTTTCTCAACTATTGCATCACAGTCCTTTACTCTTAAGTACTTAAGTATGTATTTCCCAGGCAAGACGGTTCCACACAGTCCTCAGCAAAGTCAGTGAATTTAACATTGATATGAAACTTTAATCTACCATTCTTATTCCAGAATTGTTCTCTCAATAATATCATTTATAATAGTTTTCCCCCTGTCCAGTACAGGATCCACTGTCATATATTATATATAGCTTGTCATGTCTCTTTTTTAAAAAAAACTATTTTTTTTAGAAGTTGATGGGCCTTTATTTTGTTCATTTATTTATATGCAGTGCTGAGAATCGAACCCAGTGCCTCACCCATGCTAGGTAAGTGTTCTACCACTGAACCACGCATGACCCCAGCTCCTTAACGTCTTTTAATCTGGAACACTTCTAGCTTTTCTTGGTTTTTTTTTTTTTTTGGACAAATATTTTGGGAGAATAAAGTCACTCTTTACTCTCTTAAATACAGAATGCTCATCATTTTGGGTTTGCCTGATGTTTCCACAGGATGGGGCTCGGGTTTGCATTATCAGCTGGAATCCTGCATGGGCGATCCTATATCCTTATCAGGGTATCACATCTGGAGGTATATGGATTCGCTGTCTTTACTGCTGATGACAATGTTGATCCCCCAGTCAAGATGGGGGATCAATTATGTAATTATAAAAACAAATTACACAGTTTCTGTACTTTGTAATTACTGCCTTCTAGTGTCCTTTGTGACTAATAGGTAGTTTGTGGGGATATACCTGAAGACCATGCAAATATCCTGATTCTCATAAAAAATTCTCTTTGTATTTAGTATTCATCAAGGAGCTTTGATCCTTACTAGGATGCTTGCAAACTGCTGTTTCTCCAACTCTAGCTCGTTCTATACCAATCAGTCTTCCTAATTCACTAGTTCATTTATTTATTGTTGACAAGGACATATGTTAGTGTTCTTGAGAGGTTTAAAATTAATTAATGTATCTAATTATATTTGCCCCCAGGTACCTATAGAATCTAAATTCACAGATTGAAAAATATTCTTTAAAAAACTGCATCTGTACTGAACATGTACAGACTTTCCTTTCCTGTCATGATTTCCTGAGCAACACAGCATAACAGCTACTTAAACAGCATTATATTGCATTTGGTTTAAAGTATTTAGGAGGATTGCACAGGTTACAAACACTAGCACACCAACCTTTACAAGAAAACTGAGTACCCAAGGGTTTTAGTACCCTCGAGGATTCTGAACAAGATATACCAAGGGACAACTATGTTTTGTGCTCACACTGGGAATTGTGGAAGCCCCTTCGAGTTGGCTCCTGTGACACGCCCCTTAAGCATTCTTTACTTTCTGACATAATGAGATGCTGGCTGTTTTTCCAAGGAGCCCCAGTTCCTCTTGGTGGGAAATGGCAACAGAGGTTGCAGTCGGGGCTAGAGATGCACTTGTTGCTACTGGATGTCTCTGTTTCTTGGCCCTCCCGGCACACACATCAGAAACCACATGCATGTACAGACACACGTACATAGATTTCCATACACACGAGAACAAACACAAGTATGCACGTCTAAGTACATATTATTAAAGTCATGATTACACACTGATGCCTCCATCTACCTCACAATTAATCTCTTGCCCTCCTTCATGTTTGTGTGTCCCTTACTCCACAGTGAAAACCAAGCTCCCCAAATAGCCACACACTCATTCTCTTAACCTTATCATATATCTAAAAGTTTCAGAACTATTTTACTCATATCACCACTAAATAATTGAGTCTATTAAAAAGATTTTATTCTATAGCAAAAAAAGATAGAGCAGTGCCCTAAAATAGCAAATCATGATTCTGGCTAATTCACATTAATAAAATGGCAGTCAGGAGACCACATAGTGTTTAAATGGAAGAACTTCTAGATAATACAAAATTTAAAAATACTTCAAACTGCAGCAACTGAACATGACCCTGTGTTTGCTACAGGAATGAATGACCAAGTCTCCTCTGGGAGAACAGCGATAGGAAAGATAAACATCTGAAGGGTTCAAGAGAAGACTCACCTTTTCCAATATGCCGCCTGGTGTTTTCAATAGTGGAATTCCGGTTAACATTGGAGAGCAGCCCAAGGCAGAAACGGTTCTTATTGTTGGAAGGATCAGTGAAACCATCCACCAACACACTTGTGGAGGAGGCATGGAACGCTTCACCCACTCGATTGTTGAGCTCATAGTAGACAATAGAGCACCAGTGTTTTGGTTCTTCATAAGCAACTGCCTGAACATCTGTAAAAAAGAAAAGGTTCCATCAACTGAAGTTTGGGCCTCGGGCTCTCAAAAACTGAAACTGCATCCAAAAAACTGGCTCAGGATCATGGAAGAGCAACTGCGGGTTATAGGTTTTCTCTGATGTCTAAAGCAGGTACTTCTTAGGAAGTGTGACATTCTCCTTTAAAAGGAAAACAATTTCCTACAATTACTATCAGAGAGCAAGCCCAGCGACAGCATCTGCTGAATACTAACAAAATGCTACTTGCTCTTTAATATGCAGAAATGGAAATCACCCTACCACAGCCCCTGGCTCCCCATCTAAAGAAGCCAAACAAGAGGCCAGTGAAAAAAACAAGTGGGAAAGAACAGCAGAGTTAGGCCAAGAGTGCCGCATACAAAGGGCTCACTTTTGGCAAAGCCTTTTCTACCTATGCTTTTTAAAGGAATGAAAATCAGTTTTTAATTATTGATAAGAAGTGACTTTATTTCGTATAAAGTTGCCAATGATGACCACAGCTCCAGTTTTGCTCCAGTTCTCCAACTCAGGAAGAAATCCTGCCAGCTGGCCATTCTTACACAATGAATCATATCTCTCTCATCCAGATTTCATGCTAACTTCCTTATATTTGCTTTAAGTCATGCAGAGCAGGTGTGTTTTGTCTCTCCATTCCCAGAATGGGCCAACAATGGAAATTACCCAACTTTACTGACAGGATGCAGCTTGTTAAGTCAAATCTCCTAAGACTAACAAG
Organism: Ictidomys tridecemlineatus; assembly: GCF_052094955.1. NCBI lineage: Eukaryota > Metazoa > Chordata > Mammalia > Rodentia > Sciuridae > Ictidomys > Ictidomys tridecemlineatus. Next base: position 128,814,733 of record NC_135485.1, read on the forward strand.
TCTCCCAACAGAACACACTTCTAAACACTTGCAACTAAAAGGTTTTAAAGATAAGTTCCTTCTGTAGTAAAACCTCTTGTACAACTGCTTTAGAGATTCCAGGAACACAAAACCATAGTATTTCCAGCCTACCAATAAATAATGATCTGAGGTTTATGAAGTCTTGGGTGTGCAATCATAAAAAATTGAAAGAAAATCCACATGAGAGGCATGGGCTATAACTGTTAAGGGAGAAGAACCTCTGTGTTCTTACTATCAGCCTCTACACATATTAAAATGCACTTTGTTTTTGACTTTGGTAAAGAAAACAAAGAAAATGATCACTAAAAAATCCCACACATTAGTTGCTTTATATACTTACATATTTCAGCTGAAAATATATACTATTTCCCTTGTTTTCTAAGCAACTCTGCCATGTCAATTTGCTTAAGCTCATGGAGCAAAATTTTAGTGATTTACAAGTGCCCAATCTTAAAGACGGCTCCAATGTCATTCATATAGGTCTTTTATCAGCTTCCAGGATTGTTCAAAATACTATTCAAGTAGACCAGACACTGATGCAATTCTTTTTCTATAAAAATGCCATGATAGGGCTGGGGCTGTAGCTCAGTGAAAGAGCACTTGCCTTACATACATGAGGCACTGGGTTCAATCCTTAGCACCACATAAACATAAATTAATAAAATACAGATATTGTGTCAATCTACAACTAAAAAAATATTTTAAAAAAATGCCAGAATATTTCGTGAGCCATACAATCTTTATTAGAACTATCCCACTCTGCCCTTGTGGAGCAAAGGCAGTCAGAGATAACAGGTAATGACTGGCACGGCTATGCTCCAATAAAGCATAGTTTACAAAAACAGGAGCAGATTCAATGGGATGTGGGCTCCAGTCTGCTGACCCCTGCTCTTGGGAAGTCACCAACAAGGACAATAAGAAAAAGACCCAACATCCCCTTCCTTATGAAAATATTAAATGATTGTAGACTTATTCCAATGGGGAAAAATTTAAAGTTATATTAACAGGAACATTCTTAAATCTGTGTCTATTTCCTGAAATCAACATGTTAGACTTAACCACAATGGGCACAGGGTCCACAGGGTCTTATCAGTGTGTACTACTCTGTCCGTTCTCTCCTTCTATCCTGTTCTCTAAATTCTAAAAACGTGTGCGAGAGGGATTATTTTTCAAATCAGAGTGTTTATTTGTTGACTTATATGTTTGATAGGATGTCCTAGAGATGATCAGGTAAAACACAGAATCAATAAAAAAAAGAAAGTGATTTTAAAAATTTAACTGCTTAGAAGTTGTATATCCCAATTTATTACATTGCACATCTAAGAAAGGTTCTTTGAGTTCGACTTTTTAAAAATAAATCTTACTCTTTAGAGCAGTTTTAGGTTCACAGAAAAATTGAGTACAAGGCCAATAGATTTTCAATATGTCCCCAACCCTATGCATAGCTTCCCATATTATCCATAACCCCTATTGAGGGGTATATTTGTAATAACCTATAAATCTACTATGACACATAATCATCACTCAACGTCCAGAGTTAACATTTATTTGGGGATGTATGTGGTATTGGAGATGGAACCCAGGACCTTGTGCAATCTAGACAAGTGCTCTATCTTAGCTACACCCTTATCTCTGGGTGTTGTTCATTCTGATGGTTTGGACAAATGCATAGCAACACATAGCTATCATCAGAGTATCATACAGATATCATCAAACTTTAAGTACTTAAAAATACCTGCAACGCTGGCGAAGTCTGAGACATCTATTTTAATTTAAAAAGAGTCAATAAGACATATCTAGCAATCAAGTTGCATTTTTAACTTCAATTTGCATAAATGTTACACAGATTGAACAATCTGTGCACGTGAGTGTATGGGTGTGCCAGTGAAACCCTTCCCGAGAGGCCACTGGCTGTGGCTTCTAACAGATGCTCAGGGTCCTATCACACTTAATTTACCTGTGCTCTGCTCTCTTAAGCCTACTCGCCACTGTCAACCTGCAGGAAGGATGGCACGATCCCCTCAGTCACTGCCATGAATAATACACAGCTTAAATTAAAGACCCACCCTTCACTAAGGAAGGAAAGAAACATTCAGTTCTGCTTAGAGTCCTTCAGGGTGAGAGGAGGAAAAAGGTGTGCCTCAGTGTCTTTCGGGTAATAAAGTTAGAAATAAATTCAGCAAGAAAGAAGCAAATGTTATTGGTTTTGGTTTCAGCGAGACATAAATAAGGTCTAGAAAACAGATGGAGTTTATGCATGTAGATTCTAACCACCAAAGAAACCTTTCAGAAGGCCAATTACGAGAACTTTCCGCTCTGAACATCACCTGTGGAGCTGGTGCTGTGCCCACTGGGGTTCAACTCCCCTCTGTCCACTTGAAAGCATTTCTTTCATCACCAGCTCTAAACGATGCAGTACTGGAGATAAAAAGATGACTGCACAACCACACTCGGGCCTCTGTTAATCAAAAATTCAGTGTTTGCTCTTTAAATAAGAGACATATGTGTTGTCTGCAGAATTCTGTCCACCGAGCTTCTCTTCCTGTGCCTTGCCTTTCTCTAGCAGCTATCTTTTTTTAAAGATTAATAAACTTTGTGAGAGAAAGCAACATACTAACTTTGGATTGTAAAAGGGGAGTAACCAGCAACTCATTTTACCTCCTCTGTTGATCTCTGAGGGCAGGGAAGGCGCCATCATATTTGTGTCCATTGGTTGAGAGCCATCCTGGGTCATGGGGTCCTCGGGAGGCAAGTAGGCAGGTGGGGGAGTATCAGCTACAAAGTTTCAAAAAGATCAACATGCTTAAAACACGCTTAAACACGTATTCTCGAAAATGCTTAAAACACATATTCTCTTCTCTGCTAAGACAAGACCCCACGTTGCCGTCTAACCTCCACATCAGAAGACTAGATACTACGGACACTGGTCTTGATGTTACCCCCAAACCTTACACATTCTTGATGACAATTCAATGGGAGGAGCACCCACTATGAGCCCAGTTCCAGGAGCTGTCAGCCTGTTCAGGACCACACCATTTTATTTATTTATTAAACATTACATGCAATTTCTTGTTAACACTTAGGAGTTTCACCCAAGTTTTTAGCACTAATTATACAGAAGTCTTAATAAAAGTCTATGGAAAATGCTTCCCATCACTAATATTTGTTGTAGCCATTTTTGGGAACCTTAATGACTTCAGTGTCCTTAAGGCTTATGATATGGCATTACTATTGCCAGCTTTTTCTAAACTTCTGCAGAAACACATCCAGGTAAGCAGACTCACTAGCTGGCTTGGACCAGGACATTTAAAAAAAACAATCAGAATGGCACTTAACTATGGATAGAAAACATCTGAAAGCTAATTATTTAAAAAGGAGGTTTCAGAATCTTTTGTATTAAACCTATGGGCTTTTTAGGAATTTACCAGCCAAGTTTCATTAGAGTCTATGGATTTAAACTGATAATTTTCCATGACTTTGAGCAATATGTTAGGATTACCTTCTCCCTTCTATTTAAATCAGCACTAGTTTTAAAATCCCTAATAATAAAATAGTTGGAAATAAATCAGTTTATCACAGTTTTAATTCTAAAATCCTCTGTTTCAGAATCTACATATGTACTCTTGTGAAGGGCTCACCAGCTGGCAAACCAGGGCAGACAACATGGTTTCCGGAGCAACAAAGACTAATAGAAGTCTGATGTTTTCTTACTGTAAAATAGAGGGTATTTTGGTTCCCCACAAACAACCCTTTGTGGTCCAAAGCCAAATTCCTCACTGGCTCTTGGGAGCCCACCACCTAGCACCCATGACAGAGCCTAGGGAACAAACTTTGATCTTAGGGAGCCATGCATGCTTGGAGAAGTACTCAGGGCAGCTCTCCAACACAAATAACCAGCAGTGCTCCTTCAGGGGTTCTTGGGGATTCTACTGATGCTCCTGCTGAATCAGCCCAGTGCTTCCACCATCCAGCTGCTGAAAAGCTGTGACTCAATGTCCTGACACAGGATTAAGGGGTTGCAGCTGGATGCCTTTTCCCCTTTTAAAATTAGCTTCTTCTCTATTAAAATTGACTCGGTTTAACCTCAAGCCAGGACTGAAGACAGCCTCCTCTGAGCCTGAATCCTTTGAATTTCTGCTATCAAGTTGGTGACAATTTCACTGGCAACCTGCAGCATCAGCATGGCTGATGAGGAGGGAGCAGTTCATTATTGCTGGTGGTCTACTACTCCTCCTTTCTTCTTCCTGCATTTCCTCTACTTGGCCTGTGCCTTAATCCCTGACAGTCAAGGACAAGGTGTAAATTCAGGCAATAACCTTCAGTGTTCTCTTTCAGGCTTGCCCTGGGTGCCACTACTGAAAGTGCTTTGAAATATACCTCCTTGCCACTAACCTGTCCATCAAACCCAACAGGTTTTTGAGGGAGCAGTGTGGACAGGGAATCACCAAATGTTATTAGTTTGATTTTACTATCACACCACCTTCATCCCAAAAGTTTTGGATTGAAAAACCACAAAGCAAAAAAAACAGGCTTAAAAGCAGGGAGTTAACAAATACATAAAAATGGAAGCAATGGAAGCAATATGAAGTATGAAACACTTTCCTTTTTTTTTTTTTTTTTTTTTTTCAGTACTGGGGATTGAATGTAGAGACACTTTACCTTGGGGCCACATCCCCAAACCTTTTTATATTGCTAAGTTGTAGAGGCTGGCTTTGAACTTGTGATTCCCTTGTCCCAGCCTTCCAAATGGCTGGAATTATGGGTGGGTACCACCACAATGGGTCATTTTTCAATTTTTGAAGGTTCAGGACTGATGTTCAATTTGACATGCTTGCCCATTTTCCTTTTCCAAAATGTTAATGGATTTCAAGCGTACCTTTGATTCTTCTTGAGGTCAACTGGCCAGAAATTTGGTATTAATTTTTTTTTGTGTGTGAGATGCTTGTTTATTAATTTATAATTTGAAAAATACAATGTCCTAATTAATCATTTATTTTGATAACCATTACACTATCAGTTATGTCTAAAAGAGGAAAATAATTGTTTTTTGTCTCTGCTAAGTTAAACAAGCAGATGGTTTCCAGTACTTCTGCTGCAATTCCTTTGTTGCTAAAGTATATGTTTCTTGGGATTACATCACCACTAAAATGAATTTAATTAAATGGGGAGGGAGGGTGTGATCCCTTAGGAAATATCTTTTCTGAAGTTGCACTGGCAACAGGGGTTTTTCCACATCTGAAATGATGTTAATCGAGACTGTTTTTCATAACAGCAATGTGTGTAATGCACTATTTTTCTCTCTCTCTTTTTGTATCAAGAGCAAAGACTGTAATAATTATGCCACTCCCAGAAGGATGCAGCTGTTTCAAAACTTTTTTAAAACAAAGGAAAAACAGTTTATTTGAGCATTTGTGCCTGACAAATAAAGCAAGACATTTGCTTCCTTGGCTGGAACCTCCTTCCTCTGCAAGTGGCACTGCAAAGCAGCAGAGATTGGGCCCGGATGTTGCGGTGAAGCCCCCTCCCGCCAGGTCTCCCTGGGACCACTCCATCCTACCTGGCATCTGGAAAGGGCTGCCCGGGTCTGAGCTGGTAGGAGAGTGAGGATAGGTGCTGCTGCTGCTTCCGGGAGAGTTCGGGTAACTGCTGTTGGGAGAATGAGGGAACGGGTGGCTGTTGGGCTGCTGGAAAGAATCTGGAAAAGTGGCGTTGAGTGGCATGTGAGGCTCATTCTGTCCCAGGTTCCGGAACTGAGCTAGGAGGCTGTGCTGAGGGTTATATTCACTGTGTCTCGGAACCAGCACTGGAGGAAGAACTGGAAAGAAGGAGAGGAAAAAAAAGAGAAATAAAAATGAGAATTGTGGAGATCGATCAGCACCTCACTGTAAAGCTGTAACATTATCTGTAAGTAACAACAAATGATCTGAACCCGGCCCTGCTGCCAACTCAAAAACACCATTCAAATGAAAAGCCACTGAGGCTCAGGAACAGATATAGCCTCTTTAGACCCCGAGATGACATATGCCTGAGATCTGCAGCACAGACAAAATGCCCCAGAAAAGTTTGCAAAATATATTCTTTTAGGTTAAAAATTGTTAAGTTTCTCATTGTTAATTTTTCCACCCACTAAAAATCAAACACAATTAGGAATATGTCACCATTGACAAGTCCACTTCACGGCCCAGCTGATAAGGTGTTTATTGAATGATATGAATTATTCCCAAAGAATGTTTCAAATTGACACATGACTTGCTTTAAAATGAAAAGGAGATAAATGAAGTCAAGAAGGTAGATACAGTGGGCAAGAGAACATCCCAAGGCTGGGGAAGATGTCCATCACACAGGGAGCGATGCTCTGTCGGGCAGGTTCATGCTGCGTCCCATCCCAGCAGCAGCACTCCACGCCACATCTTTTCCTAAGGAAAAGAGCTGTCCTCAGCCACAGTGACTTTACCCAGCATTCCTTGGCACCACTTGGTAGGCCAAGGAGGACACAGGATGAACTCTACATTCTGCTAACTGAAAACTCAAGGTATGAAGGCCAAAAGGCAGGCACCTGGGAGAAGCAAAACAACTCCTGTCACTCCTAAAAGCCTCCTAAAAGCTCTCTATAATACTAAGAACCCGAGGAGTTGAAAATCGGCATGTTCATCAACCTCTAGAAACCGCCAGGCAAAGCCGCTGTTGATATAGGGGCAGGGGAATGGTCAGTTACAGAGCCTTGAGCAGGCTCCACCCTAAGTTTCCCACTTGGTCACAGGTTCCTCCTAATGACAAAGGCCTCTGGAAGTCCTCCTGCTCTTGTAGTCTTGATGGAGAGGATAAAACCCATTTTCAAACTGCACGATCCAAGAGACAAGATTTCAAATCTATTATAGTTGGAAGTTCAAACTCAATGTGTTAAAGAAACAATACTTGGTGGCATTAGGAATTCAGTTGACTTTTGAGGCTTTCCAGGCAATCTCTCCATGATTTGTTTTATTTTCGGGGAAAATAAGCTCTTAATACTTGGATCATCACATATGTATGGGCTGAAAAAAACATTTTTTAAGTAAAAATAGGTTTTATAAGTATTAAAATTTCTCATGCTGTATCTTAAATTTCTATATAATCCTGTAGCAGATGTGTTGATTTCTCTATTATTTGGTCCTTTAGGAACTAAGCTTTTGAGCATATATAATTAAAAAAAATTTTTTTTAATAGCTCTGTGATGGAATCTGCCCAAACCAAGCCATTAAAAGCCTGATTCTTTTCTCCTTCTACCTTTCAATATCATCTGAAGTACAAACTACTTTGCTTTATCAAACAAATTCCTAATAAATGCTTCCGCTATGCCAATAGAAACTTTACAAAATAAATACAATCTGTCAAACAGTCCAATACTTTTAAATTATCTTCTAGCTACAGTTTGTTATGCTTTTCACTCTAACTCACCCTAACTCCTAAACCACTTCCCACAAATGCAGAACCAGGCTGCAATTTGAATCAATTCTCCATCTCCTCTACCTTTCCGAGAGCATCCCCTGCCTGCCTATTTTAGCAGCTCTTATTCTGCCCAGGAGTCTTAGACTGAGGACTTCCTGTTCCTACTGCCTGCAGGCAGGGCAGCCAGGGGGGAGGAATTAACCTTTGCCACAGCAAAGGACAACGTGTTTCTGTACCCCCAGCATGTGTTCCCGCAGTAACCCTGTTGTGTGGCTACCTGCTCAGGCACAGAGCTGTCCTCAGCCACAGATGAGCTCCATCAGCTTTTGTAGATGACCTGGGAAGTGAACCACCAAGGACAGCGAAGCAGCATGCTGCAGAAGAACTTGACCAAGAAAAGTAACTATTTCCCTCACCTCTGTTTTATTTTGGTGTGGTGCTAGGGACTGGACCCAGGGCATTGCACATGATAAGCACATGCTCTGCTGCTGAACTCCACCCGCAGGTCTTCACCTCTGATTATTAAGATGATTTTGTCATTGCTGGTACAGGACCTTTTAATAAACTCTAAGTAATGAATTATTAGAGATCTATAGTGAGATGCACAGATCTTCGCATAAACAAAACATATACTGCTCCATCTGGCTTCTTCCCCTGTGAGATCCATCTAACGTTGTGTTCCATTTTATCACATGTATATATTGCAATATATTTGATGACATAATTATATCTTATGCCAAAGAAATTTTTTCCAGTTTGGAGTAATTATAATGAAGCTGCTATGATTCCTTTATTTAACTTATTTTAAAACAATTTCAAAGCTACAGAAAAATTACAAGAATAGTATAAACAACTCATATATCCTTTACTCAGATTCAACAGTTTTTAACATTACGCCACATGTGCTTCATTATTACATCTCCTCCCTTCTCCTTTCACAGGCACATGCACATGCACATATACTCTTTCTGAATTATCTCAAAGCAGGTAGCATATATCCCCCACAATTCCTAAAAAGAATATTAACTTCCACATATAAGGTTAACAAAATAGCTGCTTTCAGTTTCATACTACTAACATTTGAGTTGTTTCATAGACTCTCTCTCAATTTGGGGTTTCTCCTCTGTTTCTTTTTTTTTTTTTTCATTTCTTTTTTTTTTAAAGAAAAATATTTTCTTAGTTGTTAATGGACCTTTATTTTATTCATATGTGGTGCTGAGGATCGAAAACCAGTGCTATACATGTGCTAGGCAAGTGCTCTATCACTGAGCTACAGCCCCAGCCCTCTCCTCTATTTTTTGATAATTAAACTCAGAGATTTCTGACTGAAATACTGCCCAGGTGATATTCCCCCCTTCTGAGGGTAAATATCCAAAAGCCACTGTGTCTGCTTATGATTGATGTGTTGTCTAATTCATCCACTGTCTATAGTATAATTCTTCCTTTTGTAATAAGAAAATCAGTGAAAAATACCTTAAGACTATGTAAACATCATTTCTCATCAAACTTTACCTCTATGTGAAGCATCCATTTTTGCTTGAATCAATTTTTGCTATAATGATTACAAAATGGTGTTATTTAACTCCATTATTCCTCGTCAAAATTCTAACATGAGCACTTTCCCTTCTTCCCCATTTACCTGCCCATCAATCATCCACATGGAGTCAAGGATTCTTAGTCAATGGACTACCTATTTTGACGTTCAGATGGTCTTGGAATTGGCCATCAGGAGCCCATGCAAGCTGGCTCCTATGTCTTTTTAACATGCCATAATTTTTTGAGATTTAATTTCTGGAATAAGATGTTCCAGACTTATCTTTCACCCTTCTCTCCAGCTCTAGAATTCCCAGTCCCTTTCAGTTAGGAATGAGATACAGAAACCAAAATCTGGGCTCTGTGTTCTCTAAGTCTACCAGAGTCACACAGATTCTAGGGGTGTGTGGGCATCTGTGTCTTACAAATCCCAAGTTTTTACAGTTAGCTCCAAGTCCAATCCAACTACACAGGGTTTTGATTTGATTTCCTCCTTTAGTTCATATCAGTGTAGCCATATTTCAGGAACAAGCCTCAGCAACACCAATATTAATACATTTATGAAGAACATCCTCAATTCTAAAAGATACTTAAAATTTTTCAAAACAATTTTTCAGAATCATTATATTTATACTAATTTATAAACCAAACCTAAGATAAACTTGAAGCTTATTTTCTTTTTATGAAAAGTTTTTTTTATATATACAAACTACTTAAGATTTGCTCCAATTCATTTACAATGTATTCCCCCACACCCAGTGTTATTTTATTAACTTGAAATTTTCTTTCTCTTCTTTTGGTGAGTTTATTTATTTGAACATGACGTTTGTTGCTGTTTTAAGAATTTTGTTCTGCAATCTTGATTTAACTTTATTTTTTAAATAAAAGAATGTTAACATGATTCTGAAAGTCAAATACTATAGTCCCTCTCCTGTGTCTTTTACTCAGTCCCCTATCCTAACCTCCTCATTTTTATTTTCAGGTTTATTCTTCCTGTGTTTCTTCTTGGGGGTGGGGGAAAGCAGATAAATGTCTGATTCTTTTTTTTTTTTTAATTTCCTCTTTACTACTAACAAAGAAAGGTGGCCTACTGTTGTTATCTTCTGCATTTTTGCTTTTTCTATACCTGTTATGGTTTAGATGTGGTGTCTCCCAAAAGTTCACATGTGAGACAATGCAAGAAGGTTCAGAGAAGAAATAATGGGGTTATAGCCTTAACCTCATCAGTGAATTAATCCCTGATAGGATTACCTGGGTGGTAGCTGGAGGCAGGTGGGGTGTAGCTGGAGGAAGTCTTCACTGGGGGCATGGCTACGGGGTATATATTTGTATCTGTCAAGTGGAGACCTCTCGCTCTGCTTCCTAATCACCATGTAAGCTGGTTCCCTCTGCCATATTCTTCCACCATGATGTTCAACCTCATCTCGAGCCCCAAGGAATGGAGCCAGCTTCCTATGAACTAAGACCTCTGACACTGAGACCTCAAAAAACTTTTCCTCCCTTAAAATTGTTCTGGTCAGATCCTTTAGTCACAGCAGCAAAAAAGCTGACTAAAACCACATTCTAGTAATAACTTCATGTTATAGAGATCTTCCTCATTTGTTATGAAGTCCACCATCAGTTTGTTGAGCCCGTCTCCCATGCCTGGGTGTATTAAGTGGTTCCCATTATTTTACCTGTAAGGCTGTACTGACTGCGCGTATGTGCGTGCTGCTGAATTCCCACAGGTGGAGATGCCGGGTGAAGGGGTAAACGCACATGTGACTGTGACTGTTAAGCACCCCTTGTAGGGTTGTCATTTCCCACTGCCACCAGTTATGCATGAGCATCTTCCCCCTACCATTTTCCAGAGACTTGGTCAAGATTTGGATGCTTTTGACAATCTGGTGGGTGAAACATGTCTTCTAGGTGCACTTTTAATTTACATTTCTTATTGTAAGAGATTATTATCTCTTCACGTATTCTGGAAGAGTGTTTTTATATCTTCTGTCAAGTGTCTGCTTATGCCTTTTTGCCTGTTTTAGGTTTTTTTTTTCACCCTTCATTTAAAAAAATATGTGTCTATGCCCTAGAGTTGTCCACATTAGCCTATATCTCATGTTGCAGGTATTTCACACCTGTCACAGGTCTTTTGATTTTTCTTATATGCCAATGTTTTTAAGTTTTGTTAGTCAAATATGTTTCATTGCATGTGAACATCTACGTCGTTTAGTCGTTTGTTCCCATACTACAAGGAGGAATTCATCTAGGCATTCTTGGGTGCACATAAAGTTTCAGGGTTTTTTTTTTTGTTGTTGTTGTTGTTGTTTGTTTGTTTGTTTTTAAGATTTAAGTTTGATTTTACTTGTGAAGAATCCAATTTTACCTTTTTCTAAATAGTTAGCCAGTTACTCACTTATTGAAAGGCTCCTCCTTTTGTCTTACTAATGGGAAACACCACTTTTCTCATAATTTCTACATGTTTGGGTCCCTTTTAAGATATTTCTTTATACTTCATTCTCATCTGCTCTGTGCCCAGTATGACTGTTTCAATTGCAGCTGTTCTGGTCTCTGACAGGGATAACCTCTCTCACAATTCCTGTTCAGTGTTTTATTTGTAGGCTTATTTTTCCACCTGACTTTTATTATTTACCTCCTGAAAAATGTTATTGATATTTTCATGTTACTTTTATAGTCTACCATCTGCCTGGATTATTGGTACTTTTACTGGGATCATGTTATCTTCATAATCTGACAGCAAAAATCAACATCTTGAGCATGGTAAAAGGCCTATTCAAGAACTAGGAAGGTCTGCTGGATTCTACTGTTGTGCCTTTTGTATTCGATAGATACCATCTGTATTAGTTTGCTAAGGCTGCTATAACAAAAGTACCAGTCTGGGGCCTTCAACAACCGAAGTTTATTTTCTCCCTGTTCTGGAGACTGAAAGTCTAAGATGAAGGTATTGGCAGGTTGGTTTCACCTGAGGCCTACTGATGGCCATCTTCTCAGAGTGTACTCAAATAGCCTTTTTTTCTGGTATTTCTCTGCATGTCCTAAACCTCCTTCTTATGAGAAAACTAGACAGATTACATTACAGCTTTCCCCTCATAACCTCATTTTTACTTAACCTTCCTTAAGACCCTATCTCTAAAAATAGTCATGTTATGTGGCACTTGGGACTTGGGCTTCAAAATGAATTTTGGAGAAGTAAACCATTCAGTCCATCATGCCACATACCGGATTTATTCATTCCTTTTTAAATTTACTAAGCACTTTATATTTTCTGCTATTTTTAAAAGGGTTTTCCCATTACATCTTCTAAATAGTAATTATATATACAAAGGTTATTGATATTTTCATGTTACTTTTATAGTCTACTATCTGACTGGATTATCTTGCTGAGTTACTTTTATAGAGATGTTCAGTGCATAGATCGTTGTCAACTGACAAAGGGACAGCTTAATTTTCTTCCTTTCCATTGTTTTCTCTTGTCTAATTGCACTGACTAATCGTGTCAGCAGAATGTTAAAAAGCAGCCAAGGGAGCAAAAACTTTCCTGACTTATCTGGACCTTGGTGGGATGCTGAAGTGTTTCCCCCTCAAAAAAGATGCTGACTTTAGGATGGAGGTGTATCTACCCATTCCTAAAGTTGAGTGTTTTTAATTAGGAATGACTGTTGAATTTTGGCCAAAGGCTTTTTTAGCATTTCTGCCACACTCATATTTTTCTTCTTTTATGTACTAATACAGTCCCTGAACCCCTGGCATAACAGCTGCTTGGTCATGAGATACTATTTTCCTAATATTAGAGTCTGACCACAATAGTTTATTTAGGATTTTTACATAAATATGAATAAGGGACACTGGTCCGCGTTCCTGTGTGCTACCTCTGCTGGGTGCTGGTGTCGATATGATGTCTGCTGCATCAGTGTCTGTAAGCTCTGAAGCAGTGTGTTTCCGGGCAGTCTCCCCATATTCAGTTGACTGCCTCTGTGAGACCATCTGGGCTTGGTGCTTTTCTGTGGACTAGTTCCTAGATAACTTTCGGTATTCCTCTATGAAAATAAATTTGTTTTAGCTATCTCTACTAAGATAAGTTTTAATATTTTTTTTCTAAAAAACTTATAATTTCTTCTTGGTTTCCCAATTTATTTGCATGCAAATATGAAACAAAATCTTAAAGTTTTTTTTCCTTCTATATAAATAACTGTTCCCCACTTGTTTCTTATTTTTATTGGTTAAATTATCTGGTCCCTGGTATATTGTTGTTTCTTCTTCAAAGCAGGGTTTGGATTTGATCTGTCCCCCCTCCCCAATCCGTACCTCAATTTTGTGTTTTGTTTTGTTTTAATCTCATCATTCCTGAACTTGCTTTGATTTACTTTGACGTTCCTGTCCTGCCTTTCTGATTGGGAATGCAAAACTCATTTTTACTCTTTCACTTCTACTAACAGAGGTTATGAATTTTCCTTTCATCATTTATTTAAATGTATCCCACTGACACCAATCTATAGGTTTTTGCAGAAATAACAATTTTTTTGTTTATATCTTCTCATTCACCTACAAGTCATTTAATGGAAAAGTTTCTAAAATTCTCAGGTGGGGGATGGAGATATAGCTCAGTGAGACAGCACCTGCCTAGCACACATGAAGCTCTGGGCTCGATCCCCTGCACCAAGAAAACATAAAACCCCAGGTAGAATAGCTATGTACTTTTACAATAGCACTGTAATAAGAATGTTGATTTTATTATTTCTACTTCATGGAACTTGACATTTTGTGACCTACAATATAATACATTGTCTGAATTTTGTATTTCCCCAAATGCTTATTTAAGGATATTTATTTTGAAGTACTGTTTTGCACTTAACAAATTCAAGCCATGGACCTGAAGGAAATCATATATCTATCTGATAAAGGACTTGTGTGTCCTGAATACATAAGAACCCCCAAAAGTTATTCATAAAGACTAAAAATCCAATTTAAAATTAGGCAATCAATTTCAACAATCTCTTCACTAATGAAGATGTACCTTCAAAATATGCTTAGAGAAATAAGCCAGACTCAGTACCAATAATCTGTGATTTCACTATGTGAACAGGCAAATTCACGAAGGCAGAAAGTAGAACAGAGGTTATCAGAGGACAGGGATAATGGGAAAGGGGGAGAATTGTTTTATGATATGGAGTTTTCACTGGGAATGAAAAAAAATGCTGGATTTGGGTAGCAGGAATGGTTATGCAATATTGTGAATGTATTTAATCCCACCAAAGTCTATACTTGCAAAGTATATACTTAGCTATATCCCCAGCCCCCATACTAGATGTTTTATGCACGTAAAATCAAAACATTCCACACAAAGACATGTATGTTTTACTTGTTAATAGTCAAATCTAGGAACAAACCAAGTGTCCATCAATGGCTCAATAACTAAACAAATCACAGTTTATCCATACATTGGGATACTGTTCACCAATAAGAAGGGATGAAACATTGCTTCACATGACAGCATGTATAAATGTCAATTATGTTGAAACAAGGCAGACAGAAAAGGGGTATCTGCTATATATTCCATGCATACAAAATCTAGCATAGGCAGTTCTGTATAGTAACAGAAAGTGGTCATTGCCAGAGAAGAGGATGGGCGCCCAGCAGGGCGTTACAGGCAATGCCTATGTTCACGCATGGGTTCTTAGGTCAAACATAATCAAACTGTATGTTCTAAAATACGTACAGTTTGTTCTACACCAATTCTGTTTCTCAAGAAAGGCATTCAAAAAAATAAATGTGAAGAAGCAATTTTAAATTGTCCTATGCCAATTTTTTAAAAAGCTAAAATTTTGCTACTGTCTACTCCTTTTCTACCCCCATCTTTAAGATCTGAGAATCGTTACTCTGAGCTCTCGACACTACGACATTCCCAACTGAATCAGTTTTATTCTCCTGTCTCTATCACTATCCCATAGACACAGCATTATACTGAAAATCAACTGAAGACACTGAAGTAAAGAGCTGCGGAGTGGTGGTAACAGTTCAGACACACTGTCTTGTAATACAAGACACCAAGTTCAAAAGCCAAGTGCGAGGCAAAAAAATAAATGGATACCCTACACACTCTTTGCAAAGGACTTTTCTATCAAATCTCTCTGAAGTTCAAAGAGTGGCAATCAGCACTTGAAATCCATTCTATAATCACTCTCAGAATCTTCTGCAACATTTTCCCACCGTTTCTTAACATTTTTCAGGGCGGTAAACCTCAGCGACAGGGGAAAGTGAATTCATCTAGAGTCCAAGCAGCTCCGTTGGAATAGTGAAATTTTGCTTTAGCTTACTAATTCATATACACAGGTTCTACTCCTTAAAAGTCATCAAATGTAAAGCAACACCTTAAATAACTAACAACAAACTGACACTGGAACTCCAGGAAAATGTGCATGTTACTTTTATTCTGAGTGCCCAGGGTGGCATGTGGGGCTGGGTGGGTGCTAGCACCCTGGTTTGAATGTGATTGTCTATTCACCAAGTGTCACATACGATTCTAACAAAGTTATAAATTTCTCAGAAAAAGATAAAATATAAAACTACCCTAGAAACAAGGATGTTCAGGGGATAACTAAGTCCCACACGGGTCACACTGATGTTGCTACCACAATAATTATCTACGAGTACAAAACACACTGAGCACAGGGCACCATGCTGCAGACTGGAGTGCTGAGAGAGGCAACTTCCTCCCCCGGGGCCACACAAAAAGGGTCAAAGCCAGGCTTCAGGGGAAGGCAATGGGTGCTCTTCAAAAGGAATCTCCAGGAGACTTAGGGGACCAAGAACAGGACCTGTATTTGGGATCTCAGCATTGTTGCGTTCTTTGTGGTCTGTTTAAGAATGGATGATTAGAATAAATTCCAGAATGTTTCTGGACAAATTAAAATTAAGGTCATTCATTTTGCAGGGAAAAAAAGTCCAGCCTAGTTTAATGAGTTCCATTATGACAAGTGCCTATCTCCCTGATGCTGCATGATACAGCAATCATAGAAATCTGATTTGTGTCATTTGAAGACATTTTATAAGTAGGATGTTTGTCGGGGGCAGTCCCAATTTGTACCTATTATCTGGCTTCATTAGTAATAGGGGATCCCTGTCAATACCAAACGTGCCCAACTTGGACAATAAACAATATGGTCATCTTAAACACAAGCAATAATGGATGAAATTCAGGAAAGAAATGGATCTGGAAGAGCTGTCAGCCGAGGAAGAAGTATTAGAGCGTTGGAGAAGGGCACCTGGGCGCTAGGCAGGCTGGGCTACCGGGCCAGGCACCTCTTCCTGGTGAAATCCTGAAGGGCGGGCGATGCCGCGGCTCTCCTGGGCAGCCCCTTTCCCCCACACTGCTCCTTTCATTTTGGCCATGTATCTGTTTTCTGTGGTGGGAAAAGAAGAAACATCCAGACTATATCCACGTTGAAACACTCTCGTTGTGCAGCTCTCAGTTCCTGGGCGAGAGATTGACCAACCTACAGAACCAGGATTGCCAACGAGGCCTGGCTCGGGCAGAACTAGGGAAGCAGCGAGGCGCGGACACCTGCTTATGCTACCTCTTTCTGCATCTCAGGCTACTCCTATCTTATGGGAAACAGACACAGGAAGGTAATGACCTTCCTGGGAACCATTTTCAGCTTCTTAGGGCACTATCATTGCAGTGCGATGAGGTCCCACCTGGCACCTCCAAGAATGGGGCTTCTCTTTTAGCCAAGGCTGGTTAATTTGAATTTCAAGAATCTCCTCTAAGAAAACAATGTGGTGTTGAAACACCTTTCTTCTTAAGTCATTTAAAATCTGATTATGTGTATACAGGTCCTATATTCTAACCCTGGTAAATCCTGACCTGGTCTCACTAGTTCCCTCTCAAGTGTATTGTGAAAAAGGTGCCCAGTGACCCCCCTCCCCCACCCCCACCCCCTCCCCCCCTCCACTGGCCTGAAAATCCGTCTAAGAGGGGGCTGCTGGTTTCACTCCTTTCCCTGCCCTCTCAGGAGGGAGGTCAGATTTCTGCCCGTTCTCAGTGACGTAACTGCTTTTTTAAGGGGATTCTGTTTTTTAACTCTTTTGGTTAAAAAACAGAATCCCCTTTTCCAGTCAACAAACTAAGAACTCAGGAAGCGGAAGTTTGGGGAGACCTTTGTGATCTGCCGTGGACTCAGCTCTTCCGCGTTGCCAAGGGACGTGGGAAAGGAATGAAGAGGACCAGCTGAACTCTAAGGAGGGGCTGGATGCTGGGTAGCCCGCCTGACTCCGGATCCCAGACTGGCAAGATGTAAGCACGGCTCGAGATTCGGTCACCACGTGGAAACTGGGTAGTCCAGTCGTCTAGTTTAGTCTAAATCTGACAATGCCCACCTGGGCTGGGACCCACCAACTGCTTTGGAGGAGCAGCCGCACCCCTGTTCTTATTAACACACCACAGAGTTGCCAGGAGGCGGCGGCCAGGCCTTGCCTGAGTTTGTTCTCAGACACATGATGGCACACAGGCTACCTGCCACCCGGCGGTACATGAATGTTCCCTGGCTCCACAGGGTTAGAGAAGACATGTAGCTGTGAACTGACACACCTGGGTTCTAGTCCTGCCAGGACAATAACTACCTTTGTGACTCTGAGCAAGTCACCCAACTTCTGTGGGTTTCAGTTTCCTCATGCAGAAAGAACGAGGGGCTTGCTCCCAGGGCCTGCCCATGTTAAATTCCACGTCTTCTGCTCAAGAGAACATTGCTTTGTGTACACCTGGAGCTCCACTGGGTCCAGAGCTCCGTCCCAGATGGCATTTCTGGATACTTTGGTGAGGTCACCTGAGAGCAAAAAGGTGGCCCCGGGGTTAACGGAAGAATGGTTTGAGAGCCAGTCCAGCAGCAGCAATCCTCACGCAAAGGGGGCAGGGAGTTGTCAAAGTGGCTGTGCCCAATGCACTGTCCTCCTTAGACAGAAGTCCCAACAGTGTGTGCTCTGTGGTCTGTAGACGGAAAAGTTTCCCACAGGAAGTGGTGGAGAGCATAAGGCCACTTAAAAGCTAACAGTATTCTCATTATGAAATAAAATTCCTCACCTCAAAATCCCCTTTGGGGATTCTGAAGAAATGAAGAAACTGAAGAAATGACCCATAGCACCTTAATCAAGTTTTCATGAAAATATAGAATAGCCTGAATCCCTGCAGGGTGGTACTTGATTTTTTTTTTTTTTTTTTTTTTTTTTTTTCTTCTTGGTGGTGAGCTGATGGCAGCTGGGTTTGACAAAAGGTTTGCTGAGCACTACAGTTACTGTAAAAATCTGAAGGGCAGACACTGCCCCTGCCTCCAGGAAGTTCCCACAGGGCTGAATCCTTAGGATGGTCATCTGCATTTTACAGCTGAGAAGGGGCTCAGCCTAGTCAGTCTTGCAACTTAGGACACACTGCTGCTGACTAGAGGCCAGGATTTGGATACAGGTCTACTGGTCAGCACCAGACCACACTAAGTACTACAAAACTGAAGAGACAACTAAAGTCATTTTTAAAATCCTCTTTCCATTCTTCTGTGTGGTTCTTTTGGGGAAACATGTTTTTAAAAGAAAGGCAGTTTTGCCTAAAGATGGCAAAACTGTAGTGTTTACCTTCTAGGAATCCACTAATGACTCCTAAGTAAGAATATGTCAATGAAAACAGGTATGCGAATGATTAAATAGAGAGTTAAAATAAAGCTTAAAATAAAATAAAAATTAAATGTACTTTAAAAAGGCCCAATTTTAACTCCTGAGAACTCTAACTTTGTAGCTCTGTCATGCCCATGATTCTCTTTAGTGTACCACGGGTGATGTCCTTGAAACGTGCCACCCATCTATGAGAACTTGAGCCTATAATACGTGCACAAGACTTGTGACCCAGCTGAGGTTCCCGCTGCAACCTACGTTCTGGGGGAGCATCACACTCTTCCCCCACCTACCCCTGGCCTTCTGCAGTTTCCTTTGCTAGCTGTGCTTCTGCACTTTGCCCACCTAAGTCTCAGCTCGGACATCTTTTCTTTTGTAGTGCTCTTCCTGGTCTTACTCTCCACCAGCAACAGAAACCAATTCCTCTTTGTGCCCCACTCAGGCTTAACAGATTTCCATCTTAGCACCTGCAACATTTCAATGCTAATTTGACTACCTCATCTTGTAGATCATAATGCCCTTGATGGTAGAACTGGTTTTCTTTCTTTTGATTCATCCAGTATCTGACATATAATAGGTCCTTAATAAGTATTTTTTCAATTAATATGTTAGTGAATGATGTTACTGTTACTGGCATGTGTATTGTCAGCTGGTTAATACAGAATAGACCTCTGACTCCCTGCATTTGAATTAATAAATTTGCAAGATACTTCTTTTTTTTTTTTTTTTTTTTTGTACTGGGGATTGAACCCAGGGGCATGCAACCACTGAGCCACATCCTCAGCCTATTTTGTATTTTTTTTAAATTTAGAGACAGGGTCTGAGTTGCTTAGTGCCTTGCTGTTACTGAGGTTGGCTTTGAACTCCCAATCCTTCTGCCTCAGCCTCTGGAGTCACTGGGTTTACAGGTGTGAACCACTGCGCTCTGAAGATACTTCGTTTAAAAGGTGGATTCATTACAGATATGATAAATCAGAACCAGCCTGGGTGAAGGAAGATGAGGGGCTACTGTGTGTACCGGCACCAGAGGCTCAGGTTTCCTGCCCTATCGATGGCTCTAACTCTTGCATAATGAGAACTTCCATTTTCTCACTTTACACTAAGACTACAGGATGTCAACCGTGATTCCTGGACAACACACTGACTTAAATTGGAGGATATGGGAGCAGGGTGTGCTGACACACATCTGTACTGGAGAGGCTAAGGAAAGAAGGTTACAAATTTGAAGTCAAACTGGGCAACTTTTTATCTCAAAATAAAAAAGGTTGGGAATGTAGCTCAGAGACAGAGAGCCCCTGGGTTCACTCTCCAGTACTTCCAACAACAAAAAAATCAGAATGATGTGAAAAAGTCTGGCACAGCTTTGCATGAAGCTGACAGAAGATTTTGTAGTGTCCAGTTTTACCCTGGTCACCCAGTACAGCATCATGGAAGAAGAACTGACTCTGGATCCAGAGAGCTCAGATTCTGAGCTAATGACTTTGGACAGCACAAGTTCTTGCCTAGTTTCCACACAGAGATAAGGAAAGCGTCCCTGGGACCTGCACCTTGGGACCTGCACCTTGAGGATCAGGAGGACCGCTCACAGCAGTCTCTCAAAGCCAACTCCCTCTCAGCCTCTGTTCTTCCTGCCCTCACCCCAGCATCCTTTCCCTTAGCTTCCACAGAACAGGTGCTAGGTTATCAATGACTGCGGAAGTTCTTTAGAGGTTAAAACAACAACAACAACAACAACAAAAACTTCTGGGTATAAATAAAAAAACAAAAAAGAGGGGATGGGGGTGGGGTGGGAATTCCTTCATAGGGAATGAGGCATACAACAGAGAGTGGGTTTTAGTTTCAGATTTCCAAACTGGGAAATCTGCTCAATTATGTACTGACCAATTAACAAGGGCAATTTACAATGGTAAGCACTCAGTAAGGGCTAATTACTACCTCACTTTTATTACTAAAATGGGAATAACATTTGTCCCAGACTTTCTTTTAACATTTACATGGTGCTTATCTATGCCAAGTGTGGTATCAAGCTGTACCAAGGCTAACATATTTAATCCTCATACCAACTCTGCTCCTAGGCACATTACCTCTGTGGAAATCGAGGTACAGTGAGATGAAGTAACTTGCCCAAGAATATATTATCCAACAACCAGTGGAGACAGGATCCGCTGTGGGCAGCCCGGCCCCACATCCCACAGCACCACGGTGGGTGTGAGCATAGGCACAGACAGGTTGGCTGGAAGGAAGTTCTGAGCCTTGGTAAGCACTAGTGAAGAACTGTCAGGGCCACACAAAGCAGTTGGCCTGGCTGCCTAATCACCCATTGATATGTAAATGACAATCCCCAGGCGTCACACCAGGCAGCTTTGCTTAATTTGTAATTGCAGCTGAATTAATTATATTCAGCTCATTCTGAGCTCAAATTTGATTCTGTTAAATATGTTCTATGGATGAGAGACACTTATTACCTGATGATGACCGACCGGCCAACAGGAAATAAAGACAAATAAAGTTCCGTAAACATCTGACATACAGGTATGGCTGCTCTCAATTTGCCATCATCAACCCAGGGCGGCACGTACAGCAGATCACACCCTGTACCAGGGCGGACTTCAGAGGCCGGTCCCCTTCGGTAATGAGAGAAAACTGAGGGGGGAAACCACTTCTTTAGAGAAGCAGGCCAATGTGGTGGTTAAGCAGCATGGATTTTGGCGTCAGACTTCGATTTGAACCCTGGCTCTCCAGTTTTAAGCCATGTGACTATTTCCACCAACTCTGCAGTTCAGCTGCCTTGTTGGTACCAACTTCCTACAGTTGTGGTCAGGATTCAATGGCACTGTGAGTGAAATGGCAGCACAGTGCCACCACACGTGAGCACAAAAACAGCTGGGCTAACTGCCCTCCACTATGTTTATTGCAATGGCTGCCATTAATTTTCTGACATTTGCTTAGTGGAGACTTGCTCACTCACGTTACAATTTCGTTCTTATTCTAAGGAAGATATACAGAGAGGTATATTTCTTGTCCTGTTTCAGGCACAGCATGTTTCCAGAGTGCATTAAGTACTTGGGGGCTATTTAACTGTGTGGTCCTCACCACAACCCTGGAAAGGGACACAAGATCACTCTCCCACTTCGTGGGTCAGCAAACAAAAGCCCAACGAGGACGAGTGACTGGCTCAAGGTTACAGTCACCAAGTGCCAAAACTGAACCAAGGCCTTTTAATCCTCCTTTCTCTCCTTTCATATTTTGACCCAGTACTAAAAGGAAATCAACATCTACTTTACCTGGCCTCATCTACCCTGCGTTTCTTCAAGAACTCCACTCCACATTAGTGGAGGGCAATCAGCCCTCGTCCTTGTCAACAGGGTTCTTGGATTCCTGTCCCAGCCACCACCAGTGATCTACTCTGTCCTTAATTATTCTGCTGATGGAACCATCTCAGATTTGGCCAGGGACCACTCCTTCGAGCTGGCCCCAGGGACTGCAAGACAGGCTCCCATCAGCTGTCTCTTAAATCCCTCACCTTAAATTCAGCTGTTCTTTTCCCTATTTCACAGCAATTGGGTTTATATTTCAGAAGCATTTATCCACAACCATTTCCTAACCTGACTACTTTACTTAAACATCTGACCAGTATACCACCATCCACTGGAGAAGCTTTCCAGGTGTTCACAGAAAGAACATCACTGACAAAGCTGGCTGTCTATAGATAAGACCTGTTTCGGTCTTATGGTGTTTCAAGAAGGCACTAGTACACAGGGCCCACACACATGCACACACACAGGTATCAATTACGTAACTGAAACAGGACATATGCATGTGTGTGTGTATATATGAGATATATATATGGAGAAAGAACAGGACATATATCCTTTATGTTGATAGAGAAATGAAGAAAAAAACTATACAAGGGCAGTTTCACTGTTATTTTTATATACATATTTTTTATATATTTTATATAAACATATATGCATGTACATTTAATTTTAATTTATAAGAAAAGTCTTACTCTTCTTTTGCCTTATTCCAAGCGCAGTTTCCATACAGGTGAGCAGATAATAAAGTAGCGAAGGTGTTGTGTGACTACAGGCACCAGGCTGCCACCTCCTAGCACATGGGTGGGTTCTTGTGAGAGTGAACTAAGAAACGCAGTATCTCCTGCAAAGTTGTCCTAGCTTGAGGCAGTGGTGCAGCAGAAAATAAACCTGAGGTGCCATCAAGTCTGCTCAGATTCCAGAGCATGGAAGTACCATTTAAAGAACTGGGGGAAAACTGCCAGTCCTTCATTGGCCTAAATCTTTTAATTTAAACCAGAGAATGCATCTCCAGACTCTCTTTTATTGGAGGAAGTTATGGTTACTTCTGGCTCATAGCAGTTGGATGACCTCAGAACTGCCCTGGAGTTTTGCAGTCAGGCTTCAGGGCTAAAGGTCACAGGAGGGCGAAGAAGACTGGGAGGGATGAATGGGCAAGCAGCAAGGTTTTTCGGCCCACCTCCCATACAAGAGGAAGAGCTACTAAACAAGGACTCCAGTCCAGGCCAAGTGCAGGGGAAGTGAGCCTGTGGTTTTTCAAACTAGTCAACACCATGATCTAACAACTGTACTAATCCCTGGCTAGGCTGGCAAATCTACAGAACTGGGGATTCTTCAAACCCACTTTGATTTGTCACATAGTGCTCATGGGATCTGTCCCCCAGCTATGCTTTTTAAAATGAATATCCTCTTTTTACTTCCCTTTTTCTTCCCCAAACAAATCTCATTTTCCCCAAAATCTGGGCAAAGGACTGCTGATTTGGCTAACTGATGATTATTAGTAATGATTCTCTGAGTCTTTGAACAGAAAAATGGGAAAGTGGTAGGCCGTACATTTGGTGTGGGGGGGGGGGAGTCTTTTCTGAGCCTTTTGAAATCCAGTACACCAAGAAGGCTGAAAGTAAAACCAATATAAGCAGTCTGAGATCATTACATAAGAAAACACCCCATTTATTTCTTTCCCTTTTGCAAGTGTCCACCAAGGTCACAGGGCACTCCTCGCATGAGATAAGTTACCTGTGACTCCTTTTCTTCCTCCCATCACACATAAAACCTCCCCAAACCTGCAAATAAGTCACTGTTTGAGGACAATCCACATGTGAGATTAATAAGCCAAAACCCATTATCCACAAAGTCTCAAATTATTTTGCCCAAACCCAATCTTGGATGCATTAGCATGATGATGACGGTGGTGGTGGTGATTATTATTATTATGGTACTGGGGGTTGAACCCGGTAGTGCTCCACCACTGAGCTATACCCCAGCCTTCATTTTCAGACAGTGTCTTGTTAAGCTGCCTAGGCTGGTCTTGAATTTGTGATCCTCTGGCTTCAGCCTCCTGATTACCTGGGATTACAGGAGGGTGTCACAGCCCCCAGCCAAGTTACTTATTTAAAAAAAACCCAAAAAACTATTTTCACACAATTGCAATCAGTATACACACTACTTCTTTCATTTATTACAAAAAATATTTTTCTTTAATTTTCAAAATTGCTTTTTCTTCAGCCATATTTTTATCTTTAATAGCTGCCAGCTGGATGGTGCATCCAGCCCTATGAACACCTATGAACAAAATATCTGAGACTATTAACTTAAAAGGGTTTGTTTTGGCTCATGGGTTTCTTCTGGAGCTACTGTCCGTGACTGATAGGCCCTTTAGGCCTGTGTTGAAGCAGCACACCAGGGCGGGCGTGCGTGGCAGAACAGGGCCCTCACCTTAGGAGCAGGGGTCAGAGTGAGCGAGGAGCGGGCTGTTCCAGAAGCCCCTTCAAGGGCACAGAAAGGAAATGACCCGAATGACCTGAAGAGGTCCTACTAGGCGCCATCTTTTAAAGGCTCCAGCACCTCCCCCAAACAGCAACATGGGGACCACATCTTTAACACGCGGGCCTGAAGGTGTCAGTCGGCATCCAAAGCATAGAACATAGTACACACACAGTTATTTTTTTCGAAAATTTTCGATCAGCAGCTGATGTGGAGAGCCAATTGCACACAGGAGTCTATCTGTATCCCAGTAACTGCTGTAGAGCCCAAATGTGGTCATTTTCCTTGGTCAACCTTTTCATTTTCACTTGTTTTCCTTGGTATACTTTATTATTAACACCTAGCATGCATGAGGCCCTGAGTTCAATCCTCAGCACCACAAAATACATACATACATACACAAACAACTTCCTACTTCCTATTTCTATCTATAAACTGATTTAAACTTATCAGAACAAAATATATACCCGTAGGCTGGAACACACAAACCCAGCCGTGTTATTAGACGAGAGTATTGTTGGTGTTCTTGGGCTTATAAATTGGACACACCCTTTGTCCACCTCTATTACTCAATTTTGCACACCGCTGGAGTTACAGACCAGGCTTCCTTAAGCAGGCACAGTTCTGGAGGAGTCATCTATGTGGTATAAATGTCTGAATAAAGGGAAATTTTGATGTAGGTAAACACACGCTTCATTTTAATTTTTATAGTTAATGCTAATTAATCCCAAATTTTCAAAATACTTTTAATGAACACATTGCTACCTGGCTTACAATATCAACAATCAGACCCCTAGCTGCCAGCTCTCAGAGGAACTTCATGGAAAAGTCAACACTTTTCTCCCTACCCTCCAAATGTACAAGACTCTTGGGAGTTGGAATGCATTTGCCATCCTAACCTACCTAACCTCCCAGCTCAGCAACACAGGTCCTGCAGAGTGTTGGATTGTCTCCCCTGCAACCATGTGGCCAACTGGGAGCTGAGGCTCTGTGCCCTGCTCAGCACCAGGAGTGTATCCTACTGCACATCACTAGCAAAGGGAAATATCAAAATCCCCAATTAGAAGTCGTTTTGGTGAATGTGTACTGCCTCTGCATCACCTTAAAGGTACAACACTGTCATAAGGAAAAGCCCAGGTGGCTGAGCTGTGAGCTGAACTAGCTGCCTTTTCATGGAACGTCATCTATTTAAACTGAGGAAACTAGATTCACAGGTAGTTGCAAGAACAGAGAAACTGGGCTCACCTTTACACCTCAATATTTACAGTGCCACCCCAAACAGAGAAGGTCTCTCTCAGCCCCAGGGTTCCTCAGTTTGCTCCTTTCAGCCACACCCACTTCCTTCTCTACCCTTGGCAACAACCACTCTGTTCTCCATTTCTATAATTTCAAGACTTTCTCTTCAAGATAAAATTTGCCAAGTCATGAATTACAGGGTGACTTAAGTGTTCAAAATCAAAACCTGTATTCAGTCAGCAGGTGAGGAGGCTCTCGGGTGTATCATAATTTTAAACAGCTGGCAGCCTTCATGTTGAAAGAAAGGCGCCTGGAAACCAACTCCGGGGTATTACTGTAAAGATGGAAACCGAAATTGCAGAATGTGAAGCTCAGGCTTGTACAGCCTTTAGAGTTGATAAAGTTCAAAGTACAAAAGACAATGGCCAAGAACCACGTGGAAAACATTAAAAAAAAAAAAAAAAAAAGGACCAATGGTAGGAAATCTCCATTAAGGCACTTTAATAGCAGTAGATAGCAACAGGATGGCCTTCTATTACCAGTCAGATGACTGACCTAACCACCACTGGCATTTACTTTGGTAAAGAAAAAGAAAAACCTCCACTTAATTCAACCACTAATAAGCAGCCTTGGTCCCTAAGGCTAGTAAAACTCCAAGCACAGAGCCACCTGCCACACCATAGCAGGGTCAGTCTTCATTCACTCCTTGAACTTTCTGTTTCTCTAAGTATCCACACATATGCAGAAAACAAAATGCCTAACATTTTCTACTTCCCCAAAATGCATTTGTCAGTGATGGTCAGAGCGGCACCTTTCAACCACTTCTCACGCTCTGCCACTGTTACTAACAGCAATGAATCCCAGCCTCTGCAAAATGTTTCCATAACTCAGTTTTTCCCCATGACTATTTTTATGCTATTTTATTTGAAATAAAATAAATGGCATAGGTTGAGGAAAAACTACAGGAGCTTAAATCAACAGAATTATTTTTGGTCAAAA
Organism: Ictidomys tridecemlineatus; assembly: GCF_052094955.1. NCBI lineage: Eukaryota > Metazoa > Chordata > Mammalia > Rodentia > Sciuridae > Ictidomys > Ictidomys tridecemlineatus. The sequence goes on from NC_135485.1 coordinate 128,841,399, forward strand.
AAACTGAGGGCAAAAGATATCCAAAAGAACAATGACAAAACTTGAGTTTCAGCCAAATAAAAAAAGCAAGTCTTTCTCCCCCACTTTCCTACTCACCTGAAGTTACCTTATAACATCAGCATGCTAATCTTAATGAACACTAACAGAAGGAAAAATCTAGAAAAACAAGTCAATTTTATATTTGTCTCAAAACATGCAAAATTCAAACTGCTGCATGGCCAAATCACTAGTATCTCTTTTCAGTACTGGACCACCTCGCCCAGACAGTTGGGCCTGTCGCCTTGCCTGGACACTTAAGCCAGGAGACATCAGAATCACAGCACAACTGTCCTGCACTGTGGAATCTAAAAAAGTGAACTCATGGAGAGATAAAGCAGCAGAGGGTACCAGAGGCGCAGGAGGGGCCAGGTTCAGAACAGAGTTTCCCTTGGACAGGAAGAACAGTTCTGTGATCTCCCGCACAGCACAGTGACCTCAATTAATAATGTACGTTTCAAAGTTGCTAATGAAGTGAATTTTAAGCCTCACCACAAAAAAAATGATAGTAAGTGATGGATGTTAATTAGGACTTGATTATTCCACAATGTATACATATGTGGAAACATCACAGTGTACCCTACAAACAAACTATTATTTACTGATTGAAAATTTTTGCATTTTTAACAAATTCTAAGGTGATGCTAATGCTACCAGTAAGCAGACCACAATTTGAAAATTTCTAAACTTTCTAGATACTCAAGATCTCTGTTGGGATTTTCTCAAGAGTTACTAAGAACTCTCCAGAAAACTAAGTTAAGAGACTAAGTTAACTATCTTATGCTTGAACTGCTATACTGCTCTTCAAAATGCTTCATCTGAGGTATTCAAGTAATTTCAGAGTAGAGTTGAGTAATTTGCAGTTTAGAATTCCAGACCCCCTTTCTCCTGTTTCACAAAAAACAATACCTAGGTGTGCTTCAGGTGGCTCCACAGGGAGAAAATGCCTATTCAACTCTGGGAGGAAGGGGTGGATCTAACCACCAGGTATAGGGGTGGCTCCACAGCAGTCTTTGGAAAAAAGCCATCTGTTCCAAGTTTCACACCGGGGACTCCACAATGACAAATAAGTAAAATCCTGGTATTTTCACAAATTGAATAGATCTTAGTCTCAGCCTCAAAACTCTTCTAGAACTGTTCTGTGCATGGCTCCCAACACTTTAGGTAAAGAGAGGCTGAAATGACATCTGTGGAGTCTCAAAACACCTATTTTAGCCAGTTTCCCACCTCTTCCTTCTCAAACCTTTTATTATAGTATGCAAATTACTAAGAGTAACAAAATCATTTCAGTATCGGTTTTACTTTTTATCTTACGTCAGCAATGAAATGATCAACGAAGGACAGTGGATGGTAAAACAATAGAGACAAACTGAAAACTCATCTCTGAAAAGATGGGACAAATGACCATACTGATAAGTTAGAACCAGTGTTTTCATTTTACAGCAAAGATTCACTGAAGCCAATACCTCTGCCCTCACGGGGCTTTAATCACTGTCTTGTAGAGAAGCCCAAGGATGACCACGGCAGAGAAGAGCACTAGGGGAAACCCAGGTTACTGTGACACAGGCATAATCTATCTGGCGGCAGAGACAAAGGAATTAAGAGGCTGCCCCAAGAAACCGACATTCATTAAGCTCAGACGCCAAGGACAGAGTGAGCTGAGCAGAGAGGGAGGAGGAAGGCATAAAGGCAGAGGAAAAGAGCACCAGGTGTCCCCACAGAACACAGGGTACATACCAGAAAAGCAGGAAAGGAAGCTGGGAAGGGAGGCAGGACCCACTGTGCAGAGCTCCAGCAAGACTGATGGATCCTACCTGCATTTCAAAAGACCACTTTCCCTAGAGCACAGGGAGCTGAAGGGTGACCAGCAGGAGGGAGGCCACCGTCTGTGGGGGTGGGGGCCACACCCAGTGTTTTCTAGTAGTGGGTCCAGCTTCAGAATACTTTTCATCTCAAGTCACCTCTCCTTCCCAGATCTCTGACACACAGGTTGCTTAATCTATGAGGGTCTTGGTTTCACTGTTTGTGCATGATTAAAATCTTCCCTCTGTAACCCTGAAAGTCACCAATGACCCAAACATCTTATTTGTACATCTTACTTAGACCCTGCTTTTTGTTCTCCAAAACTCTTAGCTCCATTTTAATTCCTGGCTAAAGAGGACTGTGTGCCTCTATGTTAATCTTTGTGATTTTAAAAAATTCTAGCGTCTTATAACAAGCAGTAAAGAAGTCTAAATTCGAACTAATAGAATATGGCAAGGTTATCTGGAAAAAAGCAGCTGCCTTCTCAGCACAGAAGAACTATAACAATGTAACTTTTAAAGATATAATAAAAACAGTCATCTGGAAACACATCTATGAAAAGATGTGAAGAAAATTTTAAAAATATTATGTTCCAGAGCATAATTATGTCAATCCTCCTCAGATGATAGCAATGACATTTCAATAAATACCCAGAGGGTTCTTCATAGAATTAGACAAGGTAATCCTAAAGTGTATTATCTAGAATCACAAAACATACCGTTGAATGATTGTTGCAAAAGGAAATGCTAATATTTTATAGCATTCTATATAATATTCTAAAGTATACAAGACAACAGTATGTAATGTCATGGATTCATACATATATAATAACAGTACAAAATATGCACAGGAATGATAAACATCAAATTCAGAACAGTGGTCAGAGAAACAAAGACAAGGGTTTCAGTTGTGTGTAGTCTGTTATTAAACTGGGTGGTGAATACAAAGGAGTTTATAAATTATTCCCTAGTCTTTAAATACGTTTTGTATGTCTTTTTTAAAAAAAATATTTTTGAACGCCTTTTATTTGAAAACCATGTTATCATATGATTTGGCTCAGTAGTTCCCAAATACCAATCCAATGGCTTTGTCAGCAAGACCCAAAGTAATTGTTAAACAGATTACCAGGCTATCCCAGGGTCAGGATTTCTGGGAGGGGAAACCGATTCTAATGCACATCCACCTTTGGGAACCCTTCATTACCATTAGCTATTAATAGGTATTCCATCAACAAAACTGGCCCCAATCTGACAATGAGATTACTTAAATGCTTCAATATCAAATCTCTTTCGATTGACCCAACTGTCCAGAATATGGATTCTAACTTGAGGGCAAAACTATAATTTAAAAAGAGTCATGTGTCCATAGGAGACTGATTCCAGGACTCTCCTAGACTCCATGATCTGTGGATGCGCAAGTTCCTTATGTAAAATGGTACAGGATTTAAGTATAACTTATACGTAGATCCTCCTCCACACTTTAAATCATCTTTGAATTACCTATAATACGCAAAACAACGTAAATGATATAGAGATAGTTATTCTACTCTACCGTTTAGAGATAATGGGAATAATCTGTACGTGTTCAGTACAGATGTCATATTTTTCTGAGTATTTTCAATCCCCAGCTGGTTCTACATATGAATACAGAATCCACAGACGTGGAAAGTCAGTTGTGTATTCTTTACCTCCAAAAAGGTCATATGTGTAAAAACTAGGAGTATCTTATAATTGTATCAAATTATTTCACAGCATAATTCTTTTACATCCTCCACTAGGAGACGATGATAAGTGCTATTCTTAAAGACAAAGTAGTAAAAGTCACAATGGCTTCGTGATGGCTTGTGGACATATGGCAAGCAATAGAATGTTCTTTCCTGATTTTCTTCCCTTGCAATATTTTTTTTTCATAGCTAAATCTGCCCATACAAATGTACAGAACAAAGTGAAACAAGAAAACAAATTCAGAAATGCATTTACTAAAAATTAGAGGTACTGGTATTGCAATGACAATTTTCCCAGCCTGTTTCTAAGAAATAAAGCTGATTTAAGAGGTCTAAGCTGTTAAAATGTATTTGGATTAAACTACCAAAGACCACATGTTAAAGGCTTGTTCCCCAGAGTGGCACTGTGGTAGATGGTGGGACCTTTAAGCGGTCAGGCCTACTGGAGGTCTTCCAGTCATCAGGGGCATGCCCTTGAAGGGCAGAGAGGAACCAGCTCCTCTTACTCTTGAGATGAGCTTTGTTCTACCATGTACTCCACACCACGACGCGCTGCCTTGCAACAGATCCACGTGACCATGGACTGAAACCTCCAAAACTGTGGCTCAAATAGATCTTTTCTCCTCACGAGTTGATTATCTCAGGTCTTCGTTCCAGTGTGAGAGAGCTAACTAACACATGGGCTCATGTTCTCTTTTTCTCTCTCTCTCTCTCTCTCACGCACACACACACACACACACACACACACACAATTCCCCAAATACTTTGGAATTAAAACCAAAGACAGAAATCTGTTGTTTCAGAGAGCGTGAATCTGCTGCTTGGCAGAAAGCAATCAACACAGAGAGACTCACTCACCGGGGCTTTCTACTCGCTTATAGTGGTAGGGATTGATGCAGACTTCTTTCTGCTTGGAGCCAAAAGGGAACTCGCAGCATTCCAGTGGCTTCAGTTCATGGTGGCTCTGAAGATCAGGCCAGCGCCACACGCGGCAGTAAATGACGTGGGGCAGTCCCTTCCGGTGGGAGACCTGCAGCCTGCCGTCCAGAGAGCGGGGGATGGTGACACAGTTACTGGGCTGCCCGGGGCAGCTCAGGGCCTTCTCCAGCTCCTCCATGGCACCCTTCTTCTTCTTCAGTTTCTTCACCAGCGCGTCCACAGCCTTCTCTGCCCATTTTTCTTCTTCGTCACCCTGTTTCCACCCGAGAAGTCTCTTCACAGCTGGACTTGTGAAGGAAAACAAACTTGTCACATTCATAATGACGGTGCTAGTTATATACTCCTCGGATGTGGTGAAATAAAGGGGTCTCCTAATGTAAAAGGGCAGCAAAGGAGATCACAGTTTACATAGGATTCTCTGCAGCTTCTGAGTTTGCAGTCTTGACAAGTAGAAATCACTATTCTTGATGTTCTAGAACATAATCCAAAATCAGCACCTAGAAAAGAAAAAAAAGGGGAGGGGAAATGTTTAGAATCACACAATTTAATTACAATGTGACAGGTAACTATTTTAAGTACTGTTATGTACAGAAGGTCCCTGGCTTACAGTGGTTCAATTATACAAACTAGTATATGATGGGTTTACTGGGACCTAGCCCCATCCTAAGTCACGGAGCATCTGTATCAGTTTGCCAAGGACTGAACTGTGGTCCCCCAAAATTCACATATTAAAGCTCTAGCCCCTGGTGTGATTTTATCTGGACATGAGCCTTTAAGGAAGAATTTAAGGGCAAATCAGGTCATAAGGGTGAAGCCTTAATCCAATAGGACTGATTGCCTTAGAAGAGGAAGAAAGAGATCCCCAACACCTGCGCCCAAGAATGATGGAAAGACTGAAAGACCATGTGAGCAAACAGCAAGAAGGTAGCCATCTGCGAGCCAGGCAGAGAACTCTGACCAGAAAACTATCCAGAACCTTGATCCTGGACTTTCCAGACTCTAGAATTGTGAGAAAATAAACTTCTGTTGTTTAAACTGCCCAGTGTAAGGTACATCGTCCAGAGAGGAATAATATACAGTATTTGTCCTTTTAACAATCCTTTGAGTTAGGTAATACAATTACTGCCATTTTATGGATGAGTAAACTGAGATAGTTTAGAACAGTAGTATGTCAATTCTTTATCAAGCATTGGGATAGAAACAAATAGCACCTTAGTGTAAATAAGTTCAAATTTTCAACTTATGTTGTGATGTTTTTATCAAGATTCATTAATAACCTCTAAAAATATATTTTAAGATATACCTCCATCAGCAAAAACTAAAATCAATAGAAAACAGCAAAAAAATATTTGTCTTAATACCTCTGATTTATTTATTAATTATACTAAAAGAGAAGGCAGTTACACTTCTGCTACATAAACTTAACCTTTTAGGCTATTTTTTGGTAAACAAGCCTCTGTCTACGGGCAATAGGGCAAGCAAGGTAGGAAATTATTCCTTGCTTTAAAATTCTTTTCACTGACATGAAAAGAATGAAACACAAGCAGACATACTTGTGCCAAAGTCTTTAGTCAAACTGTCTCATTAAACTTTCCATCTACTCTATACCAGATGAAAACAGGAAAGAAAGGTTAAGAGACTCAATTTGGCTAAGATGGAACAGCAGCTAATAACATACCAACCTTCTCCCCAAAAATTACCACATCAGAAAACCAAAAGTCCAGCTTTTTAAAGGCATCAGAGAGCAACTAAGAAAAAAACAAAAATTAAAAAAAAAAAAAAAGAAAGAATTAAAGAGTTAAGATCCTGGAGAGAAGGTATAAACAACGAAACGAGCTGAACACCTACACTACTTTTCCTCTCCAGGCATTCTAGTAGGGAAGCAGGAAGCAGCTATGAAGAAGCTAAAAAGGCTAAGCAAAGCCACACTAGCCCAGCAGTGCTGAAAAGATACCAAAAACCTGGAGACGAGTCCACCAAGAAAGAGGAGCCCTGGTGAATACTCTGCCTCCAGCAGTCTTCTGCAGGTGTAGGCTCAGTTCAAAGCCAAAACTGGAAGGGAGCAGTCTTTACAGCACTGAAAGTCCAGATCATCCCCATCCCAGACTGGGTCAAGGTGATGGACACCACCCTCTTGCAGCCTGCCAAAAGAAATGCAATATACCCTCCCAAGGGAGAGAACATCATCTTTAGCCTCAATAAGGTTTATTCATAATGAGGCAGGACCAAATGATCCACTGAATCAGAATTGCTTTCTCATAGTTTATATTAGAAAGATGTCCAATATACTAAAGAAAACCAAAACAAAACAGATTAGAACTTGACCTAAGAGGTCAACAAATTCCAGATAATAAAATACAGGCTTAAAATATTAATAAATACTGACTGATATGCCAAGGAACTAGAAGAGTGAGGATTTTAACAGAGAACTGGAACTTATTAAAAATTCTAGAACTGAAAAATAACCAATGAAGACATTAAATAGACTTAACATAAGATTAATTACTGAAGAAAAAAGAATTAGTGATCTGAGAGATCAGTAAAAAAATGTCTTGAGTTTTAAGAGGGGAAAATAAGAAAATAAAGAGACATAATGGATACATTAAAAAGGTCTAGAACTCCAAGGATTTTCCAAAATCCACAGCCGACTCTAGCCACAGATTCATGAAACAAAAAATACAAAAAAGTCCCCAAGTTTCAATGTGTCATATCACAGTAAAATATCTAAAAATTTAAGAAAGAACTCTTTCAAAAGACATTCACATTTCAAATAAGGTTGACAGCTGTCATTTCAATGGAAACAAGACAATGAAATGACACCTTTAGTATGCCAAATATAAATAAGTAGTAGGTAACTTAGATTCTACATTTGGAGAAAAAAAAATTAAAAATTATTATGAAATCAAGGTAGTCTCCAACGAACAAATTCTGAGAAAACTGGCTTCTAGCAGACTGAATCTAGAAGAAAAAGAAATTCTTTGGGAAAAAGGAAAAACAATACAGAGAGAAGGAAGGAACTACCAAAAAGAATGAGGAACTCCAGAAAGGTAAATAAAGGTAAGTCTAAAAGGCATACTGATTTTATAAAACAATAATATAAATATCTTCTGTCATTTAAAATATATGTAGAATTAAAATGCAAAAAAGCAAAAGAAACAAAAAAAGCAAAAATGAGTAAGTTGTGTCCTAAGCTTCTTGGAGTCTCTAGGCCATGGTAAAGCACTGTTTATTACTGCCATTAAAAATTATATCAATTGAACGCAGTGGCACCTTTTGAGATTTGTGTGGTTTCTTCGCAAGTAGATTCTGGCCTACATATTTGGTACCACGTCTAAGCAACCTGCAGCTGGCTTTGACCTTGGCACCACCTGTTTTTGTGTGAGTGTCTTCCAGCACGGAAAAGTGGAGATACTGTCAATCATCAGGGGAGCCAAACTACCCCAAGCTGTGTCGCCTTCACTGACCCAGAAGGATTGGTCAGTGATGCTGCAAAGAATCAGGTTGTAATGAACCCCATCAATATGGTTTTTGATGCCAAACGTCTGGTAGGATGGAGATCTGACGATGCTGTTGTCCATTCTAATATGAAGCACTGGCCCTTTATGGTGGTGAATGATGTAGGCAGGCCCAAAGTCCAAGCAGAACACCAGGGAGAGAAAAAGAGTTTCTATCCAGAGCAGGTGTCTTCTGTGTTCTGACAAAAGTGAAGGAAACTGCAGAGGCCTACTTCGGGAAGACTGTTACCAGTGCTGTGATCACAGTGCCAGCTCACTTCAATGACTCTCAGTGTCAGGTGACCAAAGATGCTGGAACCGTCACCAGTCTAGTGTATTTAGGGTAATCAATGAGGTAATTGCCGCTGCTATTGCTCATGGTTTAGACAAAAAGGTTGGAGCTCTTTTTATTTAGAAGGTGATACTTTCCATGTGTCAATCCTCACGATTGAGGATGGAATCTTTGAGGTCAAATCACAGCTGGTGACATACTTAAGTGGAGAAGACTTTGACAACCACATGGTCAATCATTTTAGTGCTGAGTTCAAGGGCAAGCATAAGAAGGACATCAGTAAGAACAAAAGAGCTGTCCAAAGTCTCTGTACAGCAAGTGAAAGAGCTAAGCACAGCCTCTCTTCCAGCACTGAGGCCAGTACCGAGATGAATTCTAAGAAGGAATCGGCTCTATACCTCCATTAACCGTGCTCAATTTGAAGAGTTGAATGCTGACCTGATCCGCGGCAACCCTTGATCCTATAGAAAAAGGTCTTTAAGATGCTGAACTAGACAAGTCACAGATCCCTGATACTGTACTGTGGGTGATTCTACTCGTATCCCTAAGATTCACAAGTTTCCACAAGATTTCTTCAGTGGAAAAGAACTGAATAAGGGCATCAACCTTGATGAGGCTCTTGTTTATGGTGCAGCTGTCCAGGCAGCCATTTTACCTGGACACTACTCCTCTCTTTCCATTGAAACTGCTGGTGGAGCTACGACTGTCTTCATCAAGTGTAATACCCCCCTTCCTACAGGCAGACACGGCCCTTCATGACCTACCCTCAACACCAGGCTGGTGTGCTCATTCAGTCATGAAGGTGAGTGCGCCCGTACAAGGGATAACAACCTGCTTGGCAAGCTGAACTCACAGGCATACCTCCTGCACCCAGGATGTTCCTCTGATTGAAGTCACTTTTGACATTGATGCCAATGGCATCCCCAATGTCTCTGCCGTAGACAAGGGTACACAAAAAGAGAACAAGATTACCATCACTAACAACAAAGGCTGCTTGAGCAAGGAGGACATTGAGCACATGGTCCAGGAAGCTGCAAAGTACAAAGCTAAAGATGAAAAGCATAGGGACAAGGTGTCATCCAAGAATTCACTGGAGTCTATGCATTCAACATGAAAGCAACTGTTGGAGATGAGCGACTTCAAGGCAAGATAAATGGTGAGGACAAACAGAAGATTCTTGACAAATGTAATGAGATCATCAACAGGCTGGATAAGAATCCGACTGTAGAGAAGGGAGAACTTGAACATCAGCAGAAAGAACTGGAGAAGGCCTGCGACCCCAGCATTACCAAGCTGCACAGAGTACAGGAGGCAAGGCAGGGGGAATGCCAGAGGATTCCCTGGTGGTGCTCCCCCTGGGCTCACCGTGGAAGAGGTTGATTAAGTCAGCCCAAGGGCTGTACTTTGTTCCACAGTAAAACAGGGAAGGGCCCAAATTTGTAGCAAATGCTATGGCAGTTTTCAAATTGCTGCTATAGTAAATTAATGGGCATTCTCAATACTTGAATATGGAATATGTGTGTACTCGGGGAAAGGAAATAACATTAAACTTTATAAACACTGTATTGTAAGTGGAAAATGCAATGTCTTAAAAGTATTCAAATTTGGGGAAAAAAGTTACAAATTTGTGTCATAATACAGCAACAACTGAAAGAATAAGCTTAAAAGTATAAGCTAATAGTAGAAACAAAAATATGGAATTTAAAAAAATATTGTGATTGCTAAGTATGGTGGTACAAACCTGTAATCCAGCAACTCCGGAGACTGAAGCAGGAGGATCAGAAATTTGAGGCCAGATTCAGCAATTTAACAAGGCCCTACCCTAAGCACCTTAGTGAGACCCTGTCTCAAAATAAAAAATAAAAAGGGCTGGGATACAACAGTGATGCAACCACATCAATGTTTACAGCAGCTCAATTCACAATAGCTAAGCTATGGAACTAACCTAGGTGCCCTTCAATAGATAAATGGATAAAGAAAATGTGGTGTATATATACACAATGGAGTACTATTCAGACATTAAGAAGAATGACTTTATAACATTTGCCAGTAAATGGACAGATCCGGAGACTATCATGTTAAGTGAAATAAGCCAGTCCCAAAAAGGATATGCTGATATGTGGAATCTAATCCACAATAAGGAGGGGAGAGAACAAAAATTCAGTGCCTTAGACAGAGGGAATGAAGGAAAGGAGGGGGAATTAGAAAAGGAAAGACAGTGAAATAAATCTAACATAACTTTTCTATGTACATATGTGAATACACCACAGTGAATCTCACCATTGTGTACATCCACAAGACTGAGGTCCTAATTAGAATAAGATACATTTCACACTTGTATAATTATATCAAAATGGATTCTACTGTCATGTGTAACTAAAAAGAACCGACTGAAAACAAAGGGAACTGGGGATATGACTCAGTGGCAAAGTTGTCTCTGGGTTCAATCTCTATCAAAAACTAAAATAAAAAAATAATATTAATGATAATCCAAAGCATAGAAGGAGAAAAAGGGAACAAATAATAGATAAGACAAATAGAAAATAATAAGATTTAGATCTAATTCTCTTAAATATAAAGACTAAACTATGGCAGCTAAAAGATGGAACTAGATTGGGGAACACCACTTCACCATATTGGGCTTACAAGAGACACACATTAAACATAAGGACACACGAAGACTCAGAGCAAAAGGATGAGAAAAGATACACAATGTATATTTTAACCCCAGAGCTAGCACAGCTATCCACTCAAAGAAAACAAGACTTTAAGACATCTCCTCCAAGAATGAGAAGGGGGGTGGGAAGACATTTCATAATTTAGGAGGTGATCCACCATGTGGACATCACAATCTCCAGTTTATATCCAAGTGAACGACTCCATACACATAAAGCAAAACCTGAAAAACTTAAAATGACAAACAAACCATAATCCTAGAAGGAGATTATTAACTGATAAAACAAGCAGACAAAAACTGCTATAGAAGAGTGACATGTTCGAAGACTTGACCAACTTCATGTCCATAAATCACTGTTAGGGTTTAGATATTAAGTGTCCCCAAGAGCTCATGTGCGAGATAATGAAAGAAAGTTCAGAGGTGAAATGACTGGGTTATGAGAACCTTGACCTAATTAGTGCCTTCATCTGCTGACAGGGATTAACTGGTGGTAACTGTAGGCAGGTGGATATGGCTGGAGGAGGTGGGCTCCTGGAGGCATGGCTTTGGGGTAGATATTCTGTCCCTAGTGAGCCAGCTTAGTCCCTTTCTGCTTCCTGACTGTCATGTTCTGAGCTGCTTACCGCCATAATGCTCTACATCACCTCAGGTCCAAAGCAACAAAGTCAGCCATCTATGACTGAGAACTCTGAAACTGTGAGCCCCAAATAAACTTTTCCTACTCTAAAATTGTTTTTGTCAGGTCTTTTGGTCACAATGATGAAAAAGATGACTAAAACAACCACGAGCACCCAGGAACTGTAGAATACAAAATATTTTCAAATACATACGGAATACCTTTCCAGGATGACCGCATATCAAGCAAATGTCAACATGCATCAAAGGAGTAAAACTGTGTAACTACCAAGATCCTTTAAATTTTTTTTTTTTTTTTTGTACCAGGGATTGTACCTAGGGGATTATACTGAGCCACATCCCCAGTCTTTTTTATATTTTATTTAGAGACAGAGTCTCACTAAATTGCTTAGGGCCTCCCTAAATTGCTGGGGCTGGCTTTGAACTTGTGATCTTCCTGTCTCAGCCTCCCTAGCTGCTGGGATTACAGGTGTGCACCACCACCCCCAGGCTCCTTTTATCTTATTTAATCAACAAAAATATTGTCATTGAAAATAACCACAATTTCCAGCCCACAAGTCAAAGAAATCACAGTGGAGACAAATTATTTTTTAACTGAATGAATGTAAAAATGACATGTCAAAATTTGTAGGATGTGAATCAAGCTGTAATTAATGGGAAATTTATATCTTAAATGCATACATTAGGGGAAAAATGCTGTTCACTATTCTATGTATCCACAAGAGGGGAAAAAAAAAGAATACTAAATAAAACCTAAAGAAAGTAGAAGGAAATGAGAACAGAAACTTTTCTCTTAAAGTATACTACAAAAAAACCCCGTTAAAATCAAAGTTGGTTCTTTGAAAACACTAATAAAAATCGGATAAATCCTTAGCAAGAGTAATTAAAAAAAGAGAAGGCACGGATCACCCATAACAGAAATAAAGTGGGGGAAACCATTACTGATCCCCAAATTTAACAAAATGATGATTATAAACAACTGTGAACTGCATAACTGTGTCGGCTGTGCAACTGTCTGTTACAGGGTGACAATCTATCTACACGTCTGCCTTCCTCACTGGAGGAAGGTGGCTGAGGAACTCTCATGAGTTCCCTTTCTTTGGAGCCTGGAAGTGTACCTGGCACAAGGCAGATTCTCAATAAACGTTTGATTAACTATTTAGCTCTCTAAAGAACCTAGAAGGCCAAATGTGGAGGTTCAATTTTATTCAGTAAGGTTACAGGAAGTGAGTTTTCTATTTTAATGAGCTTCACCAAATTTACTAGTTATTCTGAGGCTGGTATTGTTGCTTTTAATAGGAAAGAGAAAACAAAACCAGGCTACTCTCAAAAGTCACACTTGGTCAGAGTGTACCTATTGGTATGGTAATTTACTTTTTACTAAAGATTGGTTTGGCAAAAGAACCAGAAAGACAACTTCTCTCTAGGCCTCCAGTTAACAATCCAGAGAGGGACTATATTTCTTCCTGTTCTGTACCTCCTCTTTTACTCCCCAAACAGCTTTTTTAACAAATGATTTTCAAATGGAAGGGATAATTTATCAAAATCACTTGGGGTAGTGTCAAATTCTGATGGGAGTTTGTTATTATCTAAAGGGAGTCTGCTGGAGGGTAATATAATAAGAACCATTATTTCAGACCCTGCTTCAACTATTCTAATTGACAGTCAATCACAAAGCTGTGTTACGTGCCTGCTAGACACAGGGGGGACACAGAGACAAAGAAGTCCAACATCCTAAAGGAGCTGTTCACACACTCAGTACAAGAGCCAGTGTGCCAACAGTCCACTCCCACAAAGCACACTGCTAACTTGCCTGCTGAATCCAATGCACGCACGGGGCTGAGATGTTTTATCAGGCCATCTCCAGGACTTCAGCCAGAAGGAAGGCCATGGCTGTACCCAGGTGGACCGTGGGCACAGAAACAGAAAAGAAGGTCCATGTACTGTGCATTTGCACAATGCTATCATAGTACACTTGTGATACATGCAGTAAAACAAGAGCAAACCACGCTAAGGTCTGGATGTTTGTGACCCCCAACCCCATAATGTCTATGCTGAAATTCTAACTCCCAAGGTGATAGTCCTGGGAGGTAATTAGGTTAGGGAGGAAGAGTCCTCTTACACAGGATGACTGCTCTTACAAAAGACCACAGAGAAATGTCTCCTCTCTTCTACCTGGTGGGGTCACAGTGACAAGAGGCCATCTGACTAGAAGGAAGTGGGCCTCAACAGACACCTACTCTGCCACAGCCTTGATCTTGATCCCGCCTCCACACTGCAAGAAGTGAAGCTCTGTGACTTGTGAGCGACTGGGTCTATGGTGTCTTGTAACAGCAGCCCATGTGGACTGAGAGGAATCTCATACAGCGCAGAAAAGAAAAAAACAATTAATTCCAGGAAGTTTTTCCAAAGGGGAAATATCAGTTAGGCCTTAAGTGATGAGCAGAATTTTGCAAAAACAAGAGTGCTCACAGTGGAAGTGCTCGTTATATGACAGCCACTGTGCTAGTACTTCATGTCTACTGACCAGTTTGACCTCACCAACAAACTCTGAAGTAAAGGCTGCCACTGTCCCCATTTTACAGGTAAAGAAAGTGAAATATTAAAAAGTTAAACATCGGATTCAAAGTTACCTACACAGTTGTAAGTGGCAGAGCCAATATCTGAATCCATTTTGCTTGACTCTAGGATCCGGGAATTTAAACCACCATTCTAAACCACTACTTCCAGCAGACACGAGGTACAAATGACCGGGCCTAATCTGGGTGGAGGCGATACAAGGCTAACTGTGAAGGGCAGGGGCAAGCCTGGAACGGCTCTGCGATACGCCTTGTCCTGTGGACAAGTGCAGGTCTCAAATTAGTGTACCAATATGATTCAATCTATGTTCTAGAAAGACAGCTGAGGTAATGTCTTTGATACAGGAAGACTTCTCCACACGAGGAGGAAAAAAAAAATTAAAATTGCCACCTCCCAAAACTTCGGGGGTTGGCAAACAGTAAATAATCTTGATGCTGTCTACAAAAATTAAAGTGAAAACATCATGAACCTGTATATAAACGTGCACAGACAAAACAAAACTCGGACTGATGACAATTTTTACCTACTTGACTGACTCCAGCATGTTTTATATACAAGTCACACATGTAACCTACCTCACACATGAGCCCATGATACCATGGCCTTGGCAAGATAACTAAATTTTTTTTCTACCCCTTTTTGTACTTCCTGCCTTGGTTTATGTCAAAAGTTAAGTGGCCTTATCAGTCTAAAGTGCAAAATAAAAACATGAGTCAGCAAACAGAGATTTCCTTCCCTCTTGCCCAAATACAAACATTTCAACTGATGGAAAAGAAAGCACCCGTCCAGCAAAGACCTGCCACCTCCCCACCCCCACAGCCTCTAAAAATATGGGGCACTTTGTTCCAGAAGAAATTTAATCTAAGGAAATATTCTAAACTGGAAAGGAAAGAATGTTTCACAAAAAGATTCATGAGAAAATCGTTTACAACATAGGAAAAGAGACATTCTAACAATCAGAAAATAGCTGCCAACTATATGCATCCATTAGGTTAGGAAGGAATTCAATGGAATACTCTGTAGTCCTTAAAATTATGTTCACAAAAACTATATAACTGAAAACGGTGGTGGTGTGGCTCAGGATGGAGTGCTTGCCTGGCCTGTGAGAGGCCCCAGCTTCCATCTCCAGCACCACACACACCAACAAAAAAAGTACTTTGAAGCCCGGCTTCACCTGTAAACCCCACCATGCAGGAGGCTGGGGCAGAAGGATCCCAAGTTTGAGACCAGCCTCAACAACTGAGTAAGACCTTGTCTTCCACACAAAATAAATGATAAAAGGGACTAGGGGTGTAGCTCAGTGGTAAAGCACCCCTGGGTTCAATCCCCAGTACTAAAAATTTAAAATAACTTGGAAAAAACTATAAGCAAAACATAAAATGGCACATGACACGAACAACTATGTAAACATACCAAAAAAATGGTGGCTGAGTTTGAAGATGGATTCTTTCTCTTTATTTTTCTAAATTTTTCAAAGTTTTTTAGTGAAAAATCATGTCATTTTTAAGTCCTCCTATGCCAACATTTGCTGATTGAAATACACACACATAAAGCAACTCATGAGCTCAAGTCACATATACATTCTGCTTAGAAGTTGGCTTTCCCTGTGCTCCAGGTCTACAAGTAGTAAGGACAGTTTAAAGCTGGGTTCTAATTCAGAAGCCTTTCCCATGGCATCTCACCCAGCAGGAGGATCTCTATTGGGACTACCAAAAGATGTCCGTATAATACTCCTCCTCAGATGGCTATGGTACTCCTTATTGTTAAAAAGCGGGGAGGGGGGAAGCAATGAATTTTAAAATACTTCTCAGTGCTGTGTAACCTGCTTTGTATTTAAAGGAAACCTAATTAGCCAGTTGCTCCGCCATGGGCATTCTCTCCACCGTGGCCCCATCTAGTAAAGAGGCATGTAATTACCCAACTGTGTGAGTGCCAACAACACATGCTCTGCCACTCCACACCTTACAGACCCCAGTTTCCCACAGGAAGTTCTAAAAGAAAAATTATTCTAATTTGTGTCTGAAGATGCAGTTGGCCCTCCGTTGTCCATGGGTTCTGTACTTGTGGATTCAACCAACAGTGACAGAAAAGAAAGAAAAAAACTGCACCTGTGTGAGACATTTATACTTTCCCCAAACAATAACTATTTACACAACATTTACATTGAAAGAGGTGTTACAGAGATGACTTAAAGCACAGGGGACAAGGTGCATAGGTTACATGCAAATTCTATGCCATTTTATATGGGGGGGGGGGACTCAGGCATGCATATTCTGGTATTCTTGGGATCCTGGGACTAACCCACCCACATATGCCATGGGATGACCGGGCTTTAATACAAAAATGAGGGGAGAGAAAGGCAAAAAAAAAAAAATATATATATATATATATATATATATGGCTAAACACTCTCTTTATCAGCTTCAACTAGAGGCTGTTTTATGATTCTTGCACTGGAATGGAAGCCGGTCGACTAGACGGAATGAATGATCCCATTAAATATTAAGGAAATAATTATCCAGTAAGATAAAATATGGATCCAAAAAATGAACAGGAAACAAAAATCAGACTCCTATCTTAAAAAAGGCAACTGACCGAAGACAAATGGTGTGTCTACTGTCACTGAGGCAAGGGACTCACCTTTTCCCTCCACTTGTTCTTCGGTTCACTACTCTGTCTCAACTAATGGTAAAATATCATAGCATAAAGATCAAAAGAAATAAGAAGCAAAAACAGGTTATTAATTAACTTTACTTTGAAACTGTTTAACAGTTGGATAAGTTATTCAAGAAAAAAAGACAACTTCATAGTAACTCAATAAACCAACTGTACACATATGTCCAGGTTTAAATAGATGAAATGATCTCATGACTACCTGGAAAAAGCAAGACCTGCGCTCCTAAAGCAGATCTTCAGTGGCGCTTCACAGTGATGACCAACCAACTATTGAATTTTGTAGTTCAATGTTTTTACGATATAAAGCTGTTCTGCTATATACTTACTAGATTCCATGGAGATGTAAAACACCTTGGAGATAAATTGCATAAAGTGATCAGTGGCGATATTAATTAGCACTGTGAAAAGGTTTGTGTAATCTAGCCTAACATCCAATTTTAGATAGGGTTCAAGGCCTGATGAAGTTAATTCTTGCCTCCTGAGATACTGAAATTAAAACATCAAAAAGGGTCAAAGGGGAACATACCAAGGGACCTGTAATGCAACTTTCATTACTGCTTGATTTCACTTAGGTAATGAAGTCAGCTGTGTAATTCTAACAAAGGCAGAATTGTCAAAACAGATTATGATTCCCAAGGAGGTTTTTTTTCCAGAGGCATCCTAAAATTCCTGACACTCATAGAAACCACAGACTAACAGAAGACTAGACACTAGAGACCCGGGTTAAAAATACTTAAAAAGAAGAAGCTGCAAAAAATAAAAAATAGAGACAATGCCATTAAATATTTTAAAACATAGAAAGCAATTCATTTTTAAGCCAAGAATTAAAATGCTTTGTTGATAAAAGAGAATTCAGAAAATTGGAACAAAAATCAAAATCATTAAGACCTACATAAAATTAGGCTACTGAATTAATCAGAAGTTCACGAAGAACCGGAGGGCGTGATGAAACTTTTGGTAAAGCTAAAGTACCTATTACTTAAAAGTGAACAAAAGACTCCCCCAGAGACTGGCCCAGTAGGAGGGCTGTGCAGAAACTGGCTTTCACTCCTGTCTCTAGATGGAGAAGCAGCCCACAGGCAGGACCAAGAAAGGGGTGAGGGAGACGTGCTCTGGAACAAGCAGAAGACGGCTGTGCATGTTACTGATCTGCCCAGTTCCTCTTAAACAAAGTGGGAAAGGATACTGTATAACTCCTTAAGGAAAATGATAAATCTTGACTCAAGGCAAACAGGAAAAAGTCAAGTTAAAATTCGCTATATAAATCCAAAGCCATTACATGAAGATAAAAACAGATGGGTCTCAGAAAAAAACAGAGACGGGTCTATTTCAGTGTCAGAAAATGCCCTAAAGTAGAAATGTTCTGTGATTTAGGTTCAACAAATAATCTGCTCAAATGTCGTTTTCCGGGTTACTCTAGTCAGGAACTCAGTCTGAGACATGTGTACTGTAGGAGGAAACAGGTAAAGCACCCTTGCACTCCATCATCCCATTGTAAAACAGCAGTCGACATCTCAACCCATGTCAACTACTGCTAAAGAAAAGGCACAGCTAACCAAAATAGAACAAAAAGAAATATGAAGAAAAACAAACCTCTATTTCTTCTACAGATCCTAATGCACATTTTAAAGTAGTTACTTTAGGTTAAAATTAGCTGCTCAATTGAGTCCTCAGAAAATGTATTAAGCAAAATTCCTACACAAGAAAGCCACAGTTCACAGAAGAATTCTGTTGGTCCCAGTCACAGCAGCAGAAAAGTCCTACAGTCACCAATATCTGGAAGTCAAATGCTCCTTGTTGAACTTCTTACCTATTGGAGCTTTGTCTACTTCCAAATTTTCCAACCTTTTAAACACAAGGCAGACTAATAAGTGTGCTAAGTTTTCGTTAAAAAAAAAAAAAAAAAAAAAAGTTTTCTAGAGCTTGACTTTCTGAAGCTGGAAGTATTGAAACTCCTGAAAGCCTATTTCCCTTTTAGAGCAATAATGCAGGAACTGCTAACCAAGTGCTACCAAGAGTTGTAACAATGTAGTCTCAGCAGAGTGCTAAGTGGGAGTCCTAGGAAATCAAAAAGAAAAGGAATAACATGAAGACTTTGGATTCCAACTCACCACACAAACTCACTGCAAGCTTCGACTTCTCAGACAAATAATTCAAAAGGAACATCCCCTTGGTGAAAAGGAAGCAAAGAGGTTTTGAATGTCACTATTACATAAGTTTCATTTACACATGTAAGTGCATGAACTATGCATCTCAATACATCTTCATTACATTAAAAAATCAGGCTATGCTGTGCACACACAAAGCCTCCCATCCTGACAATCTAGGCTGCTTATGGGCAGCCCGGTTAGTTTTTCTTAGTCACATAGATTCCGTAAGGAATAGCAGGTATCAGTTCTTTTCTGTCTCATTTGATGATAACTTGTTTAGGTAAGGAAACTGATGGCCATAAAAGTTTTCTTACTGTTACTAACTTCAACAAATTTGGCTTTTCTACATCTTCTCCCCATCTCCTCTAAAAGTCCTAGAATATTCCTAATCCCACTGGATCTCCACTCTTGAATCATGCTTGTAATGAAAAACCGTCCTCCAGGACATAGTAATCTTCCAAGAGATCCAGGTTCTCACAACCCTCACTCCCCATAAAGCTTATCTGTTTCACTTCAACTCAACTGATGTATAGACTCATTTGATCACTCCTCAAATGCAGGAAGGATACCAAAACCTTCAGCTTTAAAATTTGATTTTATTGACTATCCCAGGAAAGAGTCTATTGTAGAAAAAAACTATTCTCTGAATCATAGTTATCCTAGAATAGCAATTTCACAGACTGCAAGGAAGGCTAAATCTGGTAAATTTCCATAAGTGGCCAGTTATGGAGGAGAAATGTTTAACTGATCGTCTACCTTATGCAAGATTATACTGTATGTTTTTACAAACATAATCTTACTGCCTCCTCAAGGCAATCCTCCAAGGTATGCATGTCTCTATTTTACTAAGAAATCAACTTGAGACTCAGAGGTTAAGTAACTTTCTCAAGCAACAGCTCTACATTTTAAACCTGTACTAACTGATACTAAAGTTCATTAATCATGTCAAAAAAATAACAATTCAAATACCAAATTCATGATGAAAACAGAATCAACTACAGGAGGAAAAACTATCCCTTTTATTTTTTTCTAAAAAGCCCTGCTTCACTTCATCTTTTGGAACACAGTTCTCTTGCTCCAGGGATCCTGCAGGTGCTGTCCACAACAACAAACATGCACATCTGTAGGGCGAGCGGACTGACGCAAAGCAGGACTGACGCAAAGCAGGACGGCCTGAACCCTTTCCCTATATTTAGATCCTTCAACTCAGCTCTTAATTGCATCATTTAATCAGGACCCTCTGGAAGGGAAACACATCCATATTCATCACAGGCATCAAAGGAAACATCTTTACAAGTTACATCCTTTTGCAAACTCACACACAACCCCAGCCGCTCTCCCCACTGCTGAACCCCTCCTCTGGGAAGAGCATGGAATTTTATTTCTTTTTATCACTTGAAAAAATCACTTCCCTCCTAATTCAGTAAAACTGGGTGGAGGCCACTTCCTCCACAGGTGAGAGAAATAAAACTTGTTGATCTGTCATTGTCAGGAATTGTATCGTTAACCATTTATTTTACATATTTTGAAAATGGAAACAAAAGGCAGACTAAACCCAGAACAAGAAATCGGGGCCCATGTTCAAGGCTTTCAAATAACACCGCCCCCCCATTTTTTTTTTGTCTTCTTAAGATGGTTTCTAAATTAGAAAACAAGAGTCCTGAACTTTGTAAAGGTTTGAGCGCAGCCTTCTACTTCAGAGCTGCACTTGAACAAACCTCTCAGAACTTCAATTCGATTTTCCACAAAATTCTGACACCACCTCCACAAAATTCTGACACCAGTGTGTTGTTACAGGGATTGAATACGAATATGTAAGGCTGATTTGGAAATTATAACATGCTGAAAAACTTAAAAAGCACATCATCAACTGAGCAATATTCCAAATAAAGCTAACTTTAATTCTTTGTTAAAAGAGGAAATCTGTTCAGTTCTTTTGTTTGCTTAACGAAGTTCTAACTTATTTTTTTAAAAAGGGAAAATAAGAAATGATAACCGCTACAGTTATTCACTTCATACAACAAACACCTACTGTGTGCTGGGAGCCATTCTCAGCCCTGGAACACAGCACTGAAGGAGACAGAAAGCTAGTGCCACCTGAAAGGGCATGCGGGGAGGAGAGAGCCAACAGAGAAGAGCAAGTACCGAGGCTCTCAGGAAGAATGCACAGGGGACCTTTGAGGCCCAGGCAGCCAGAATGGGCCTGACAGCTTCTGCTCCAAATTAAGATGGGTGATGGGGACCATGGGGAGAGGTGAGCACAGCAGAGCCACCATCTGACTGTCCGCTTCACTGGATGACTAAGATGTCACTGGTTAAGACAGACTGAACGGGTGTGGGGTGAAATAGTGAATGGGGGAGCGACGAGGAAGCCATGGCAACTATTAAGGTCCAAGATGTTACAGTGCTGGGCAAACATGGCATGGTGGACACAGTCAGGTTCTGGATGAATCCCGAAGGTGCCGCGGTGCACAAGTAACACTCGCTGCTTGCATAAAGAACATGATTCACCACAAAGTTGGAGAAAGCCATTTAAGTTTTAAAAGTATGAAATCCTGGGCTGAGGCTGAAGCTCAGTGTTTAAGTGCTTGCCTCGCATGTGTGAAGCACTGGGTTCAATCCTCAGCACCACATAAAATAAATAAAGATACTGTGTGTTCATCTGCAACTAAATAAATATTTTTTTAAAGTATGAAACTACATTACGGGGACTGTGAGAGCGAATACTGGAGGAGCAGCATAAGAATTTGGACTGGAGTATATGCAGAGAGCGTGACTGGGATCCAAACTCTTGCAGGAAATGGGGTGATGGATCGATGGGGAGTGTGAGGCAGTACGCGGACTAACAAGGAAGGGTGGCGAGACTACAAACCTACAGGAGAGCCAAGGCTGGTGGAGGATGGTCTGGAGGTGACAGTGAAGAGGTGAGAGGGTTAGGAAAGAAAAGAGCTAACACTTGAGAGCTCCAGGGAACCAGCATCCTCAGAAGAGCACAGAGGAAGACCTGTGTTCAAGAGTGTTCCTGCTCTGAGTAATCCAGCTGTCTAACAATAATGGAACCATTAAATAAGTTAGGTACATTCAATTAAATAATAATAAATAGATAATAAATAAAAATGACATGAAAAAGATATTTACATAGTGGGGAGACCCATATCAAACTTCTTTAGTTCAAAGAAGCTACAGATCAACTATGAATCCTTTTCAAAAGCAAATGAAAACAGTGTGTGCAAACACATGCACTTTTACAGGCCTAGAAAGAAAAAACCAAACCAAACACACTGAAAGCAAGTGGCTGCCTTCAGCAGTGAGCTGGGAGCAGGTGAGTGCAGAGCCCACCACTGCTCCTCACACCAAGGATGATTTTCAAGTTTAAAACCCAATAAAAATTAAAAATGAAAGTAGGCAAAAATTTATTCTGCATAGCTCCAGAAGACAGCATTGTGACCAAGAGGTTGCAAGTTTTTTGTTTGTTTTGTTTTGCGTTTTAAGAAGAAAAGAATTAAAAGGGTATCTTCACAGAATAGATACCACTGAACAACTGAACAGTGATTTTCAGAGGCATGCCTCCTGTACCCAGGGGTGGAACATGTGACCCAATTCTAAGTGAATGGGATAATGGATGGGAGTGTACTCTTTCATTAAGCAGTTCAGCTTCATGATCGAAAACTTCATTTAACAAAAAAAATTTTCCTTCCTATTCAAGTCCCCTTTCTGCTAAAAATTCAAATATCCATCAAAATCCTCAATGCATAAATTTCTAACAAAAAAAAGTTTTGTATTATTCAAACAACTTCAAGAGTAATTTGGTCCTGATTTTTTTCTAGAATATAAATCTGCTATTTAGAAAAATAAAATGTCTAGAAATCAACACTTATATAACAACGGAAAAAAAAATTAAGATCAGCCAGATACTATCCCACATGACAATCAATGACAGCCTGTTTTCAACCTGCCAAAAACTGGAGTGGACTAACAATTGTTCACTTGGCACCTCCGAGGCGCACTTGAATAAACAGCAAGAGCTCCCTCCAGCTAAGAGCTAAAAGAAGAAAGTTTTCCTCTGGTTTTAAAGAACTAACGCTTCAGATATAGGTAAACACTGCCCACAAAACCAGGTGGACTTGTATCATAAATCTAGGCCTTTTGTGCCTTTGATGACAAGTTCTGTCCAGTTCTATCCCATAACTTCCCTACAGTAACAAACACACCAATTAGAAGTGCAAAACCGAAGGCCTGAGAACCCAAGTAATCCTCTTGTATGGGTTCTAAGATGTCTACGACACCAACTATTATTGAAAAAAATCCTTTAAGTACTTACTATCAAACATATAGGTACAGCAGAAGGAAGAGGACAATGATACCATTCCCACCACCATCCCCCTTACAGAAATAAAGTCTGTGAGAGAGCTGGCGCGGGTGGGGTGGGGAGCATTTAATAAGGTACTGTGGTAAGAATCACAGGGCAATATGATTGGACTATTTATCGAAGGAGGAAACATGTTCAGGTACAGTAGCCAATGGCCTGTGCCATTTTCTTTGCTACCACTATATCTGCTATGCATACTGAGCTTCATGTTGTTCACCTTGCAATGGAAACCTAATTGAGTTCAATTAACTATCAACCAGTCACACCATGGAATATGAAAATGGAATGCATATTCCAAAGCAGCATCAGCAAAAATGAAATGCTGTTTTGGAATGTATTATGATTTAACCAAGAAATCTTTTAGTTCCTTCTGTTTTTCTTAGAATGATAATAAAGCTCTTATGTAGCCTGAGAAAACAGTAAATGAAAGAACTACCTGTTGGAGATTCAAAACTTGCTGTGAAAATATGGAAGTGGATGACAAATTAACCATCAGTTTTCTCAATATCGTAAAAACTTTTATCACATGAATCACTCTATCCTCCTCTCAGAATTTAGAGTATCAGCAAGAAAGAGCCTTTTTATAGAATACATCCTGGCACGAGAACTCAAAACACTTTTGTCACTCTTGCCACCAATTTCAAAGGGAAAGAGTGTTGTGCAGATGGATCTATGGAAAATGCCACAAGGGCTAGTCATGGTCCCCATCAATCTTCAACACAGATAAAGTATTAAAAAAAAAATCACCCCATGTCCTCCTCATCATCAGCACTACATGCAAGCACTTGACCTGTACCAACTCTCTCCATCCAGCTGAGGCTCCTGTAAGCTGTTTTACAGATGACAAAAGTGAGAACAGATAAGCTAAGAATCAGCTGCCCTCCTAACCACCTCCTCCTTTCTTGATGATAAAGCTGAAGGACCCACAAGCAAAGATTTTGTTGTTATTGTTTAGTTATAGATGGACATAATACCTTTTTATTATTATTATTATTTTTTTTTTATGTGGTGCTGAGGATGGAACCCAGTGCCTCTCACATGCTGGCAAGTACTCTCCCCTGAGCCCCAGCCCAGCCCTCGTTTTATTTTAATCCCTCTAAGGCTTCCCTTCCCAGCTCATTTTTGGTTTTTGTTGTTGCTTTACTTCTTGACACCGTCCCACTTTCTAGAACATGTAAAAACCAAGAGTTTTAGCAGGGCAGCAATGACAAAATTGAATTCATTTTCATCTAAAGAGCATGGAATAAACTTAAGTTTTAACTTAACAAAAGGAAATGGGGCCATTACTTCACATCAACACCCCTGTAACGTATTCAACTCTTAACATCCTTTTCTTACAATGAGTCTGTGGAATATTAAACTCTTTTTAAGAAATTCAATTTCTTTACATTCTCACCAACTGTTTTTAAGGTCCTTTATGGAAAACAAAGTAATACAAAAAAAAATTAGTGGCTCATTTTTTGGGGGATACCTCTTATCTAATCAAGCAAAATACAGAGACAGAGAAAATTTAAAGGATTCTTTCAAATATCCTATCTGTATAAAGTAAAACACTACAATATTCACAGCCATACCTGGTGCATAGCTCTAAGTCGAAATTCTGCCTGTACTCTGGAGGATTGCGGCGGAGGGGTTAGGAATGGAGGGAGATAAAGCAAACACGTAAGGAATGGCAGCCACTACGGTCGGTATCCATCTGCCTCCCAATCCCTTCTCCATCCTCAGTCCCAGCATTCTCGGCTTCAGCATTACAAGGTGCCCAAGTAGCCCCATAGGACTCTACCTACCAGATGGCAGTCACAAGGCCCCTCCTTCCCACCCACTCACCCCCCAGGTGTGACAGCCAGAAACTTTCCCAGGCTCTGCTGGTGAAAAGCTGCTCTATTCCACACTCTACCTCTCCGTTTCTCTTTGTAACCTCAGCAGCTTTATGTAGCTGCACTTCTAGACTCCAGGAATCAAAGAACTGCTGGTTGCTTCAAGGAAAAAGGAGACCATGTAAAAGACACACACCTGTTCTCTTTTCTCCTCAAATAAAAAAAAAAAAAAAGGGAGCAAGTCAGTCCTAGCTTTTAAATGGCGTGCCTGAGCACCTGGGACAGGATCCTCGCTCTGCCAAGTGCTACCGGGAGCAAAAGACCTTCTGAATGGCTCCTACCCACGGACACTCACGAGGAACAAGAGCACATATCCTGGCATGTTTTTAAAAATACCAAAATGGAAAAATGCACTCCACAAGTGTCTACTTTGAGTCAGGTCAACAGCTCTTAATACTGCTGCATTGTCCAAGTGGTAGTTTCTAAAAGCAACCCCAATATAACCCTGGAATAGGGTCCCCTAGGGGTGGGGGACTGACTATTCATGTGACTCTGACAAGAAGATGCTGGCAGTGCTGTGCTCCATAAGGTGCCAACACCAGGATCAGAAGACACTTCCCATACCCTCAAGGGACTCAGTCCAGAGTTACTGTGATAACTGAAATCAAGGTGTCCCAACAGAAGCCAGACTAGACAAGCAGGTTTGTACTGTTCCTCAAAGTTACACTTCCCATTCTGTATCCCAGCTTTATCAAGCTGTACACGCAATATGCTGTGAAAACAAGAATAAACATAAATACAGACACTCAAAAACTTGCTGAGAATGAACTAAGGTAGAAAAGTAGGCAGGAAGAGAAAGTTCTACCAATTACATCAAACTTCTTTCCCAATCCCTTGATCTGGAGACACTACCCCAACTAGAAGTGAAATACCTTCAGTCTAAGACTAAGTAACATTACAACAAAGGCATGTTATTTAACTTTTTATATTGCTGTCATCTCTTCTTACCAGTTAGATTGCCTCTTCAAAGTAGAAACTAGTTTTACAGTATCCTTTCCTCTACAACCACAGTCCTGTGCTGGATGCACGGTACAAACATGTGAAGTTCTTGGTGAACTGTTTACTTCTGCCTTCAAAAGCAAAACCTCACACTCAGGATGGGCTCTTTTTTAAAGACTTTCCTAGGACACAGAGTAACGTCTTGGCTACACCATTTGACCACTCTCCACTGTTTAAATGCAAATAAATGCTATGCAGTTTTTGTACCAATCATTTAAATGATAATCAATTCTATTCAGTGAACAGAAAAACATTTAAAATCAATCAAATGTTCCTTCAAGCTTGAACTGACTAAACAGAAGTCCTGAGCACACAAACTCGAATACGGGGAAAATAAAGAGGTTGTTATTAATTATGCCAGGCTCCAAAGCCGGCAGTGGACAAAAGGCGAAACTGGAAGCTGTAACAGAGGACATGTGAGCTACATACCATCGACTGTCCTCAGTTTCAATAAGGACTAAATGTACAATTTCCACAGCAACATTCACTACACTGTCACTCCCTTTCACAAAAAAGCAACTGTCCTTTAATAAAATTAAGATCTCAACATTTACCTCCCTCTCCAACTTAGCTTCAAGAGTTTGAGTGACAGGTTGGACCAGTGCATACCAGTTCAGGGCCTGCACTCCCAGTCACTCATCACAGAAAACACAGTTAGGAAGCAGGCCAGTGATGAGCCTGTAGGTGAGATTCTCAAGCTCCCTCACCCACCATTACCACAACTTTGAGATATTTGCAGGTAATTTAAAAGAAAGGCGATGTGGTAAGGCTGAAAATGCAGACAAATTCTGATTCTGTCTAGTAGTGAGCTAAGGGCCCACTTAATGCTGAGGTAAGACAATGTGACTCAGTTAGGTATGGACCCTACTAGTCACCAGCAGACTTCTTCCTAATGGGCAGTACATGAAAAGACTTTAAAACCCATGACCACTAACTATTACCCATAAGGAAAAAATCTGGAAAATTAAATGCTGATGTCTAACTTTCTTTAACTTTATAAGAGGTTTTACTACATGGGGGAACTTTTCTTACTTTATTTTAATACCTCATAAACCAGTCCATCTCAATAATCAAAACCATATTCCAAGACATCACTGTGTCTCTCATGAATCAGTAAATGCCACTATAAAATCTCATACTGCAACACAGGTAGGTGGGAAAGAGGCCTATTTCAAAATGCTCTAGGGAGAACTGGTGTCTTTAAGCCCATGCCAGCAGATTGAGGAATATGCATATGACTGATAGCCCGGAAAGTGCTAGAAACACCCCACATTCTAATAAGAAAATTCCAAAATCATGTCATGAGGGAAGCAGGGTGATATCAAGTAAACCAGATGGAGAAGGCCTGCTTCTCAGAAGCCATGTAAGTCTAATAGGTGTAAACACACACAAGACTATGTACACAATGTGTGTGTGTGTGTGTGTGTGTGTGTGTATGTACATATATGGATATATATATATATATATATATATATATATATATATATACATACACACATGGATAAATATGTATAGATATAAATAATCTTGACCCTCCTTGTAACTCCAGAGCATTTCTTAGGATTCTCCTTTTCTTCAAGGAGAAAAGCCCAGCGTTTCCAGATTGACACTTTCTGGTCTATAAAGAAAAACACAATAAAAGAGAAGATATCATTTCCATTCCGGTGATGAGTCTGATCCAGAACACAGTAGAACATTTTATGTTTGTTAGTTTGTATATTTTATTTGTTCTTACATTACTTGATCATACCCCTTTCCTGTATTTTTCTATTAGAGTGGTATTTCCTATTAATTTTAAAAGTTTCTTACAAAGAACAATATTTAGTTGAAATCTGCTATCTTTTAGGTGTATCTGTGTGTTTGGTCAAATCTATAAAAATTTTCCTTTATGGTTTCTGCCCTTGGAGGCACATGGAGAAGTGCTCTGTAGCTGACTATTAATAATGTCCCCAAACTGACAGAAATCAATCTCTCTCTTTCCATCCCCCAATAGGGTAAGAACTCATGCCAGAATTTTCCTGCACCAAGCATGTATCACTATAATGAAAAAAAATTAATACTAATGAACACTGTAAGAAAAGCAATAAATAAGTCTGAAAAACTTATTTTTAAAAGCCCTGAACAATTTAAATAATCTCTTTAAATCATTAAAGAGTCTTCCCTTAGCTCAATTAATATACTTTTCTTTAAAACCTTTATCTAGAATTGTCAGGGAAATGCTCTATCTACAAATTCTCAAACTTGATATCTCACAATTTCATTACCAGGACTCCCAATGTGTAACTCCTCTCAATTCATTTAATCCATTAGGCTCCCTTATCTAGACTGGACTCAAGATTGCCTTCATTAACATTCTAGACTCTAAAAAACATTGATTTTTATAAACAGTTACCATACATGAATGCTGATTATGTGCCAAGACCTATGCTAAGTCTTTTATGTATTCTGCACTTCACTGACTACGAGATGCACCTCTGACATTTTAACACCACAGAAGCCAGGAAAGCTTACAATTCAGAGTGCTTTCAAGAGGTTTTCCCCTCATTTGTACAGGAAATAACATCTCACAATTAGCACTATCTTAGATTAGATGAAATATGGATGAATAAGTCATTTCATCTCCGAAGCAATCCAAGACTGATACTATCATCCCTATTCTTCCCGATGAGGGAGAATCCAAGGTTAGTGGTAGCTTTGAAAAAGCAAATCAGTGTCGGGCCTGGATTTAAACCCAGGCAACCTGACTTAGCATAGGGTACGAATGAAAGCTTGGAAGTCTTCCCTAAACTTCAGGAATGCCCTTCCAAAATCCCTGAAGAACTTAGCCGCCCCACCTTAAATTCCACCTGGGAACCCATCTGCTCTCCAGGTCCAGCAGGCCAGAGTCATACTAGAAAGTAGCCATTACTCTGTTCACCAGAGTCTTTTTATCCACTGTTTAGAATTTGAATCCTCGGTCAACCCTCTGGCACATGATTTACAATGGTTCCTCCAAGACTTCTCCAGGATTCTAAAACTTCCCTGACGTTTGCTGATCCCCTCACCTCATCACCCTGATGCAGGGGCTTGCCTCCTAGGACAGTGGAAGCTGGCGCGAGCTCTGCACGGCACTTTCCTCTAACCTTGACCCCCAGCCTGCTTTCTCAGACTTGCACTCCTTCCTGTATAGGTGTCCGCATTTTGTTATCTGCGCCAACACTAACTCCATCACCTTTAATCTTCGATTGCTCTCTATTAATTTCTTTCCCTGAATCTCCAAATATAAACAGGTCTCATTTTGAAAAATAAGTAATTTGAGATAGTATGAGAATCTAGTCCTCATCTCTTTACACACTCAGACCTTTTTCCTGCCAACACATTCATTTGATCATGTGACCTTCTCTCCCATACCCTGAACCTCACACTTGCCTCTCCAGACCTACTTCTGGATTTTCTTCCCACAGTTTCCTGGTTTCACCTCTCCGCTGACCCTCTACTCTTCTTCCAGTTCCTTCTTTTCTCGATTTCAAACATGCCTCTTCCTTCTCCTAACTCCTAACTGTGGACTACAATGAAGCCAAAGCACTGTTTCTCTCTTTGTGGGTCCCTGAGAATATGAAGTAGACGGCTGCTGAGGGTACATAGGAAAGCTTGGAAGTCTCCCCTAAACGTCAGGAATGCCCTTCCAACAAACCTGTGGAACACTTAGCCACCCCACCTTAAATTCAACATGTCCAGTCAACCCTAACTTTCTCCTTCTACAGCCACTTCTCCCATACTAAGGTTGGAAATTTAAGATTCACCTCTGACATCTGTCACTCTATAGCCAATCACAAGTCTCTGTGGTATTTGACCTGCAAAACTCTTTTTTCTTCCACTTCCACCTTCACCAGAAACTTACCATCACACAGATAATTCAATAGCCTTCTTATAAATCTTTTGGCATCAAGTTCTACCTGCTCCAATCTGAACTGCATGCCCCATCACTTTCAGTGACTTCCCCAGGCTTCCTATTCTAAAACACCAAGGTTTCAAATTCTCATCCCAACATATCCTTTCTGAACATGGGCTCTGCCTCATCCTGCTGGGTTCCACTGGGAGCACCACAGAGTCAGGTGGAGATGCTCACCAGTTACCAGATCTGTGCCGCCCCATGACAGCCATCGTGGCTACTGAAACAGAAGTTAGTTAGGACAGCAAAAATGCAGTTCCCAGGTGCCCTGGCCACTTTTTGAGAGCTTGGTAGCACCTGTAGCTATAGCTATTGTTTGTGCTAATACATGTGCTAGAACACCTGCTCCTATTGAACAGTGCTGCTGGAGAGCTATTCAACACCAGTACTGATCTCCCAACTGCTCTGTGCCCAGCAGTGTCTCCCTCCTACTTGTGCAAACCCACGTGTCCTTCCACACCACAGTGGTGGTCTTCCCATGAGCTGTCAATACAGCTTACTCCTACATTACTTTGTTATAATTCATACAATGTGGTTGCATTTAATTTTTCAATATTGCGTCTTAAATTTTTGTGCCTCTTAGAACTAACAAATACTCATGGAATAAATGAAGAATATATAATTATTACAATACCACACCAAAATTACTAAATACGGGTGTATTTCATATTCTTCCTCCATTAAAAAAGATGTTTTCTTTCAATCCAAACATACATTCTTGAATTTAGCTAAATGAATGACCTGATTTAATGGCTAATTATAATAGTTCACAGATAACTACTTCCCCTTTTTTCTTGTGGTGTTTGAAATTGAAAGTAAAAAGCTACACAAGGTCTGAAATACTTCCACTTTGCATAAGCGTACCACAAAGAAGCCACAAAAGACACACCAGGACAGGAAACTGAATGAACAGTCTGAGTAACTATAACCTAACAATCTGAGATTGCAGGAAAAAATATCTATAGCAGAGCAGCCCTAAAATTAGAGGAAACTACAAATAAAGCTTTAAAAATTATGTATAAAAATATATTTTCAAATCAACAGGCAGACCCTTATAACCCACTTCTCAAATATGACAGTTAATATTCATTTACATCTTGAGCTCAGAAACACAAATATGCATAATTTATCGTTGTACATATAAAAGTTCTTTCTTTAAATTCAGGTTTGTTGTCTCAAAAAAAAAAAAAAAAAAAAAAAAGTTAAGAAACCAATCCACCACACCACAGACTTGGGTTCTTGTAAAAGAATAAGGCTCCTTTTCCAAACACTAAGAACCAAGCAGAAGAGATTTGGGAGAATCACACCAGGTAAAGACTCCTCAGACCTTAAGAGGGTAGGAAGCTCTGTTTTCAGGAGAGTCTTCTCTATTATTTTTAGCTAATGACAAAGGTGCTAAACTATTCCAATACTGCACTTCTAGTGCCTTCCAAAAAGTCTGATGTAAACACTGGAGTTGAACCATTTATGAAAGTTTTGCTTTTCCTATCCAAAAGATGTAAGTCCCTTAAGCAAATGCATGTTCCAGAGCCTGCTCATTTCTGCAAGTCAGCCAGATATGAATGTTACTTTTTGCCTGTAAAACTAACTGTGCTATAAAACTGACATTATCTTACAATAGCTTAACTTAGATTTTAAGTAGTACATGCTATTTAGCTTTCTTTCTTTTCTTTTTAAAGGTTGCTATAAGGGTTAAAAATACTTCGAGTATTTTTGCTACAAATCAAATAAGAAATCACCATATCAGACTAAGTATTTGTCTACCAGATAACAGCAGAAAAGGAAGATACAGAGTCAAGAGACTTCAGTTTGAAACACAAGGAATGCCCCTGTTTGTTCCTAATGCACACATCCTGCAATCTTGGTACCAACAATCAAAGCCACATACAGAAGTATCAGAGCACTTCTTGTCTCAAAGTTGCTTTATGACTTAATAACAATTTATACCACCTTTTTACATTTAAATTGTCCTTTTTCTTCACAACATTTCCAACTCTCTCCCTAGAGCCCCCTATCCCTTCTTTAAAGACCCCAACCTTTAGCTTTTGATCTGATTTTGAGAGTCACAATAGGACTTTCGTATATTCCTACGTCAGAACTGTCTGCTTTAACCTGAACTTTGTACGATCTTGGATCTCCCATTTCCCAATAAGGTCCCATTGATTAAATTTGATACAGGGTTTTTCTTTTCCATTTCTAGAATGAAAGAAAAAAAAATCAATTTCAACCTGGAGAAAACAAACATCTCTCTTTGGTGGTCAGACTTGATTCCTATTTACCTCAAACATTAGGTATAAAATGTCAGTATCATGCCAAAAACTCTTCTCCCCTTCCTTAACCAAACTCTACTGGACATGCTCAGCCAAAGCCTCAGGAGTGTGGAAGGAAAGAACAAACAAAATATCCTACCCGCATACATAAATATACCCCGAATGTAACGCAACATCTTGTACAACCAAATAATGGGACCTAATTGGAACAAGTTACACTTATTCTATGTATGTATAATATTTCAAATGATACTCTGCTGTCACGTAAATAATAATAATAATAATAATAATAATAATAATAATAAAGAATACTCAACAACACTAGGAGGACCCAGGGCTGATTTCCTGCCTGCAATCCCCACATGGGTAACTTCAGACAAGCAGGTTGTTTTCTCTCAGCCACACATGGCTTATCTCCACATGAACCATCTGGATTAGAAAACCTTTAAAGCAGCTTTTAACATTAAACATTTCTAAATAGGAAATCACAAGTCAGTGTTTATGAAAGCACCTGTCAAGGCAGTCCCAGGGATGAACTTCACCAGAAGGATCGTGCACTAGGGCTGTAAAAGCGTACTCACAAACTCACCAGGACATCATTTCTGGATGAGAGGATGGAAGAGAAGACACAGGACCCGTGGTTTTATCAGATTCTTAAACAGCCTAACACTCTATTTAAAAAGTTGAGAACAAGTGAAAGGTAAGACATACAAAAGAATACTCAAACACTTCCCACCCCACCACCACTCTCCCCCGCAAAAAAAAAGTTCCCAAGGAATTTGCAATGAACTAGTCTTATCTCAAGACACGTGCTTAACCACTCAGGGAAAACACAGTAATTTTGATGAGATAAACTGAACTACTAGAACTTTCATCAGTACCCATTATCTTATGATTATACAATAAAACACGAGAAAAGTGACAGGAATTATACAGAAAAGCTGAGATAAAACTAGTTGGGCTTTGAAATGCATTATTTCTATGTCAGACTTATTCTTCAAATTATGTGTTGCTTAGATAAGTATTACCATTACTTTTCCCTTTTAAACATTTACAGGAACAATAGAAGACAGGCCCAAAAAAGAACAACAGAGGGCAAATATGTCTAAGAACCTAAAAGTCAAGTCATGTCTACACTGGCATAGTACCACCTACTGCACAATGCCTGTTTGGATCCTCTAGATGAAAACCAAAAAGCACAGCTAAGAATAAGTCTGGAGTCAGACTGCCTTGTTTGTATCCCAGCTAAGATGATAAATCAAAATCACTCACTGGTTATGGGCCTGAGGGAAGACAACCGCTTGGGCCTTAGTTTACCTGTAAAATGTGACAACAGTCCTTAGGGAAGTTTTGAGGCTTAAATAAGTATTACAAATAATGCCTGGCACATGGTAAAAATTCTGGAAAAAAGGGTACACTATTTCTTACCCCATGCTGTAAATCAAGTGAGAATCCATGACATTAATGACAAATAAGATCTCCAGAAAAGTCAACCTAATTTTATCAATAGCTTCAACTGTCACTTCCGAATTGCGTTTTAACAAGAGCAGTTAGTTGTAAAATTAACCAATGTATGTATATATTTCTGTCTCTCTTGAACCTCCCAAATTCACTATTAGAGGAGACAAGTGAGTGGAAGATCCTGGGACAGCACTATCTAGAATTTTCTAAGATGATGAACTTTCCTATATACACACTGTCCAATATGGAAGCCACTAGCTTCATGCGGCTGTTGAGCACTTCAAATTTGGGCAGTGCTGAAAAAAATTTTTTTTAAATTTAATTTTATTTCATTTAAACAAATAGCCAGATGTGGCTATGGGGCTACTTTACTGGACTACATGGCCACAGATGATCCATAAATAAAAAAAGGAACATAAGAAATTTAAGCAAAATCAAGGGTCTTCTTTTCCTGAATTGCTTATATGTTCAATGCAAGTATCTTTGTGTTTAATGGAAATCGGGTAACTGACTAGTTAAAGAAATAACATGTCAACTCATGCATCAGTACAGTGTAAACTCAGTGCTAATAAAAGGATCAGAGATAAAGAAGTATATGGCCTTCTGATATTTTAGAAGGTCCCTAAGGCCAAGTTAAATTCAAGCTCATGTGAAGTATGATTCAATACATAGACCAGATCTGCAAAGGGCCAGCACCAAAGCACTTGTTTCTATACCACCAAGTGGGAAGCTACTTGGACAATGCACACTGAGCATCTCTGAATTTATCTTCAATTGTTTCTCTCAGACATTCACAGTTCTGTAAGGCTTTCCCTCTTTCAGAAACACTAGTATTCTTGGCCTTTTCACTATGCACAAAATCCATGAACCACCCATATCTGAAGTATAACGCCAGACTCCTGCTTAGCTGCCCCTGTAATATGGTTTAATTATGATGACTGAACTAATAGGCTGACATCATAGACTTTTACAGGCTGACCCCATGTCATCCTGATGTATCATTTTGCACCAGTTCAGTGCTGTAAATCAATTTAAGATCTCGAGCAGGTTGAAAAGGCTGGTAATGATGCTTTCTCTGCCATCTCTGGAGACTCTACATTATACACAACTTACATTATTTATAAAGCCTCAGCGATGCCTCCATTAGCCTTGTAAGACTACACAAATGAGTTCTTTTATACACACACAACTTGGCCTTAATTATGTAGGCTACTGCAGCTTAAATATACTCCTCTAATTACACTCAAGTTTATTCTTTTTCCAATCTACCAAGTTATTAAATTTTACCCTGAACCCAGAATTGCTAAAAATAAAATTACAAAGTGAATTTTAGTTTTTAACTAAATATATATATATATATATATATATATATATATATATATATATATATAGTAAATGTAGCTGGAAAAATGAGACTTACTTCCTCTTAATGCTTTAGTCAACTTGGAGGGGGGAGGAATTTTACTTAAATCCCAAGAGGTGTTAAGAGGTTAACATTTTTAATTTCCTAAAAACTATCATTTCTCTAAAACACAAAGGTCATCAGCTCGGCAAGGAAAGGATAAAGCAAAAGGAAAAACGTATTTGATTCCATACCTATGGTTGTAGGGGTCAAAACTAAATCAAGGACAAATCCCTACCCTCAGAAGAAACCCGATCCTGCCTGGATCCTCCGGAGGCTCTAGCATCACCATCTCCAGAAAATCATCTCTCAAGACCCTGGTTACAGTTTCCTAAGAATTGCACTATTACACAAATGGTCCACCACCTGCATAGAAATATCAAATAACTGCAAATGGGAGCGAGGGAGGGAGAGCGGAGGACAAACACTTTAATCAGTACA
This sequence comes from Ictidomys tridecemlineatus, assembly GCF_052094955.1. Taxonomy (NCBI): domain Eukaryota; kingdom Metazoa; phylum Chordata; class Mammalia; order Rodentia; family Sciuridae; genus Ictidomys; species Ictidomys tridecemlineatus. The sequence continues at coordinate 128,877,155 of NC_135485.1, forward strand.
GCACATTTAGGCCTGGCACCTAGATCAGAGTAAAGCTGATGCAAAAACATTTACACCAGTTGAAAATGCTGGTGCAGTGAACACAGGATCTGCCTGGAATTTTTTTTTTTTTTTAAACAGCCGTTCCAATACAGCTCACCTGCCTCCCACACAACGTTAAGTGGTAGTTACAAACAACATGTAATATTAACCTGGGCCAGGCACAGTTTTCTCCTGGTGTTCCTGAGGTGTGGGTACGTTATCCACGACTGGCAATGAGCGCAAAAGATGTTCCTGCTGCAATAAGGGCATTCTGTGATTTAGCCGCTGAGAGCTTCCGCAACAGGAAGACACAAGAGAAATCTTCCAACTTTTGTATCAGTCCGTACTTTGGGGCGGGGGAAGGGGGTGGGGTGCAAAGCCAAGGAGAGAGACCAGGCAGGCTGTCAGTACTCACGAAAACGATGCTTGCTCCGCGGGAGATGGTTCTCAGACCCGCCTCGATTCTCAGCGCCTCACTAGTTATCTCGCACCGGAGTATTTTTTTTTTTTGTTTTGTTTTTTAAATCGCATTTGCCTCAAAATAAACAAAAGCCTCGGCTACGGCAGTTGTGAGATCCGGCCGGCATCTGTTCCTGCTGCCTCCCCAAAGCACATCCAGGAAACCTTCTCCCTCCCAGCCCGCACACACATTGAGCAACCAGCAAACAAGCCCACGCCGTCTCTCTCACGCCCACCGCCCCCACCTTCCTCCAGAAACCACCCGAGAAACCCTAACAAAGGCAGGCGCAGAGGGGAGGCACAGTTGTTCCCGGCGACTCGCGCGCACACACGCAGTGAGGCAATCGAATCCGGTAAAGGGAAAGGAATGAGACGACACGAACCCTCGGAGGCGCAGGGGGTGTAGGCGGAAGAGGGGGGAACTGCGCGCCGCCGCCAAACCTTTGAATAAATCAAGAGGGAATTTCGGTGCGAACTTTCCCTGACCCCGACCCCAGGGCGGCCGGTGGGGCACGGAAGGGAACCCGCGCGGGATGCCCGGGGGCCCGGCGTCCCCCTCCCGGGCGCCCCGCTCGGCCCGGGCTCGGAGAGGGCAGCGCCCGCGGCGGTCCTCCGAGCACGGCGAGGGTCGCCCGGCCGGAGCGGGACACAATGGGCCCGCGGGCCGCGCGCGCACGGGCCTCGGCCCGGCTGCAGAAACGGAAAGAGAAACAGGGAGAGGGAGGGCGGCCCGGAGGTCCCGCCGCGGGCAGGCCGGGGGCGAGACTCCCCGCCGCACACCCAACAAAGCGGCGCGGGGAGCCCGGCCCGCGGGGCACGAGGGGAAGGCGAGCGGGCAGGTTCGCACCCGGAGCGGCCGGAGGCGCCATCATGGGGGGGGGTCCGCGGCCCCACGCGGGGAAGCGCCCCTCCCGCGCAGTCCCCCGGCGGGGACCGCGGCGCTGGGCAGCCCGGGCCGCCGAGCGGAGGGCGGGGACGCGCGCAGGGGAAAGTTGGGTTCGGGTCCATTTCGCTTTACCGGCTTGGCGGCGCGCCCATCCGCGCGGACGCACGAGTGGCCGGGCGAGCGGGGTCCCGCGGCCCCAGTGCGGCCGGCCGGGCGCGGCGCCGCGCTCCGCTCCGCTCGCAGGGTCCCACCCCGCGCCTCGGCCCGGGCTCAGCCGCTCGGCCTCTCCTTCCTCCGCCCGCTCGCTCCCGGAGCCTGGATTGATCTGGTCGCGCTGGCGTCAGGGAGTCGCGGCCGCCCAGCCTCCACTCCTCGGCTGCCAATACCCGGCGCACTCGCTCGCTCGCCCGCCCGCCCGCTCGTTCACACGCGCACCCGCGCGCGCCGCCGCCGCCGCCGCCGCCGCCGCGCGACCAGGGATCCTCTCCAAATTCCGGCCCAGCTGGCGCGAGCGCGGCGCAGCGCAGCCCCGGCCGGCGGACAGCGCAGGGGAGCGGCGCGAGCCACCGCCCCCCGTCCCCAGCCCCACGCCCAGATCGTTGCAGGCCAGAGGAAAAGCACACCGGCTTTCTGGCTTTCGCAGCCCTGCCGCTAGTCCCGGCGGGGCAGGCTGGGTGCGCTAGGAGCGAGTCCGGCTCGACGTGCTGCGGGTTTCTTTTCTGACACGTTTTTTAACACGTTCACGGCGCGCACGGGTACGTCGTTAGAACGCGGAGCACATTTTTTCACTCACCTTTTCCTGTCTAGTTTTCATTGCCGCTCATTCACTCCACAAAGATTTGCAGCCCCAAAAGTTGCTTGTGTCCAGAATTGGATAAAAACTGTTGCAAACCCTGAGTCCACAGATGCATTTCCAACTCAGGATCCAATGATTTGAGTAAGACCCTGTTGCTCCAAATAATGACAGACGCCACAAGGAGGTAGCTCTTTATATTCTAGGTTTTTGGTCCAGTTTTTTTAGAATCATTTAGATAACCCAAACGCCCTCAAAACAAAAACAAACTTAACTTATGTATACCTGATTTGCATAGACGTTGAAAACATGTTTTTTTCCAAGGATCAACTTTTTTCTTCACCTGTCTCTGAAAGCTGGAATGGAATCTTGAATAATTACTAGAATGGTGAGTTGTGTTTAAAGAAGAATTATTCTGAGGAGTAAATTTCACATGAACCAAAGAATTATTGCCAGCAACGTTAATATCAAAAACCATGGTAAATGAATGGTAGTCCGATTATTCCTGTACCTCTATGCATCAAGCATCCCATTTAAAATTCTTGTTTATTATTATATATTTTATATTTAATTATTAAAAGAAAATACAACAAATCCCATAAAACCCATAAAATGGCATTTATAGGTTATATATCAGAATTTCTGCTAATTAAATCCTTTCTTTGTTAAACTATTTGAGCATTTACTGGTCAATTCTTGGATCTCATTTATTTTTTTTCCTAAAAGCAACATTTATCAGAGAGTTGCTTATTTCTGCTTCTCAGAACAAAAGCTACAATTTTAGCCTTGTAAAATGCCACTGAGATCAGGTCACTCTCTTGTGCAGAACCCTCCTTTGATAAATAAAATGAGGTATATCCAGACAAGGGAACATTATTCAGTCATAAAAAGGACCAAAGTACTGACATGTGTGCTACTTGGATGACCCTTTAGACATTATGCAAGTCAAAGAAGGTAGACATAAAAGAATAAGTTGTGTTTGTGTCATTTGTATGAAATGTCCAGAGGAGACAAATCTATAGAAATAGAAAGTAATTGGGGGATTGAAGCACCTGGGGGTAGCCAGGTTATGGGGTGATGAAATTATTCTAACATCATTTTCCAGTAATAGTTGCACAAACTTTGTGGATACACTGAAAGCCATTGAATTTTATACCTTAAATGAGTGCATTATATGGCATGTGAATTTTATCTCAGCAAAGTTGTTAAAGGAAAAAAAGGAAAATATAACTAAGTGCAGTATATGATCCTTGATTGGACTCTGATGAGAAAAAAAAGCTATACAATGGCATTATAAATGCTTCTAATTTTTCTGAACCTCTACATGGTCTTTTTTTTTTTTTAAAGAGAGAGAGAATTTTTAATATTTATTTTTTAGTTATCGGCGGACACAACATCTTTGTTTGTATGTGGTGCTGAGGATCGAACCTGGGCGCCGCACGCATGCCAGGCGAGCTCGCTACCGCTTGAGCCACATCCCCGGCCCCTACGTGGTCGTTCTTAATGCAGTCCTACAAGCCTCAAATGATAAGTATCAATATTACACACACTATGAAATTTGATTTCACCCCTTGTGCATGTTATTTCTTTAAATGGTAATAAAAATTTAGATACTCTTTTAAAAATGACATTAATGAGACAGTTATAAGAACATGAATATAGACTATATATTAATATCATCGCATTAAAATATTTTAAAAATCCTTCTTTGGCTCCCCATTTCACTCAGAATAAAAGTTCTCCCAGTGTGTAGAGAACTTACAAGATCTTCCTTCCCCAACCTCCTTTACCACTCCAACCTCATCTTCTACTTTCCCTCTTGCTCCCTTTCTCAAGTCACCCTGGCCTCCTCACTCTTCTGCAACATTCCGGGCACACTCTCACTTCAGTTCTCAGGTACTAGCTGTTCCCTCCCTGGAAGGAGGTCCACATGGCTCCTCTGTCCCTTCCCCATGACTTTCATCTGCATGTCAACAAGGCCACCATCTACAGTTTCTCCTATACACCTTTTATCCTTTCTCCCTATTTGGCTACGTATGTTTCTTGTAGCAGTACCTGTATTGATTAGCTTTCCATTACTGTAACAAATACCTAAGACAATCAGCTTATAAAGAGAAAAGATTCATTTTGGCTCACGGATTCAGAGGTTTCAGTCCATGGTCGGTTGGCCCTATTGTTTTTGGTCCTGTTGGAGGCAGCAGGACATGGCAGGAAGTCTGTGGTGGAGGAGACTGCTGGCCCCATGATGGCTGGAAGTGAGGAAGCCAGGGAGGGGAGGGGAGGAGAGAGAGAAAGAGACACTGAGGTCTTTGGGCCGACATTCCAAATCCAAACTCTAGCATGGCCGAGCTGCTTACCTAGAAAACTAAATTCTTGGCCTGTTGTGTTCACTGCTGTAGCCTCGGCGCCTGAAACTGCCTGGCATCTAACAGAATCTCATTAAACACCTGCCAGATAAATGAGCGAATCAATCAATCAATCACGCCTTGTTAGTCTTGGGGGACATGATGGCAAACAAAACAGATGAAAATCCCCGCCCTCCTCAAGGGAGACATAATAATTACAAATACGTTAGGTGGTGGTTCAGGGGGTAGAAAAAGCAAGGGAAGAGAGATCTGGAGCAAGGCCAGGGTTGGGAGGTGGTGGCTGTCTCTACTGGGACAGGGAAACCCCCTGGCAGGAGGCCCTGCACACAGTAAAGGAGGCCTGGCACACTCTCTGAGGGATGGTTTTCTGACCTCCCAAGCAAAGGACAGAGCCAGTGCAAAGTCCAGGTTACTTCATGTCTTCATGACATCCAGGGGCCACTGCAGCGTTGCCAGGAGAAGTGAGTGGCTGGCCGGAAGGCTGGGTGTGGGGCCCAGGGGCACACAGGCCACAGAGGCAGCACCCCAGGGTGGTCTCTTCTCACTGCTCTCCTATCTGGAAGAAATATCCAAGGACCTGTTTCCAGAGAACTGCAGAGGGTGAAGAGATGTTGGAAGCCACAGAGAAAGGGCACCTTGGAGCAGTTGTCTTCCAGGAGGGCTTGAGAGCCAACGAAGTAAGGAACCGTGGCCGGACTGCCAGCCTGAAAGACCATCCTAAGAGGGGTTGAGAAGAGGGGAGGACTGAGGAAGGGGAGGGAGACAAAGGGAGAGTAATTGGCAGGGCATGGATATGATCAAAGTATGTCACATGCCTGTACAGATATGCCACAATGAAACCCACTCCTCTGTATAATTAATATACACTGATTAAAAAAAAACACAACACTATGTTATAGACACTGTATTCTCTACTTTATAGATGCAGAAACAGAGGCACCAACATCATAAGTGACTTGCTCAAAGTCACACAGCAAGTACGCTGGTGTCTATAAAGTACTGGGTATGGAACCTGGCCTCTTGTATGCATTCACCAAAGTTACCAATAGTCTTCTTGCTGAATATTTGTAGTGCTATGCTGAGAATACAATTTCTGTCTCCAATCCAAATATCTTGGGTAAACTCATACCCACAGAACAATTAATGGAGTATTCAGTTTTTGAAAATGACTACATGATTTCCAGAAAAAAAAAATTATTTAATGGTTTTGCTCCCAGTAGCAAGTTCTTTCCTCTAGACATGTATCCATTGGCAAGTTTCCCACAGTGAAGGACTGGCTTTGGCTGCATTTAATATAAAACATAAATAACATTGATTAGGCAAAAATAGGAACTTATTTAATCTCTTATAAAAAGAAGGTCAGAAATAAGAATTTGGGGGCGGGACGGTGGTGAGATAACACAAAGGTGTTAGGGTCAAGTTCTCTGCAATTCTCTTTGCTTCTAACTCATTGTTGATTATAAAATGTCTGCTGCAGCTCCAGTCATCCCATCTGCATTTCAGAGAGAAAAAGGAAAAGGACAAGGACAAAAGAATAGTCTGAAGTCCCTTGGACCAAGATGCCACTCACCATCACCACCTGTGACCAGCTGTCACCACTACTACTACAACATCTGCCCACACCTCATGGGTGAAAACACTCCTGTGGCCCTTCCTATTTGCAAGGATGGCTGGAAAATATCACTTTAAATCGTTTAATCTGGGCAAATTGTCACTCCAACAAGTGTCAGTCCAACAAAATGAGGAAGTGAGGGCAGAGGTGGAAGCTGAGTGCCATAGTGTGCTTGCCCTGGCTGGAGACAGCTAAGGATCCATCCTCAAGTTTTTTCAAGCTGATTGTTTAACACATTGGTCGCCTGAAACTGGCCATGGTGGGTGTATCTACAACACAAAGACTAACAAACACCACAAATAAGGTCCTGCGTTGTTTTCTGGAGAACCAGTTTAACATTTCCAGCACACGCTGAATACTGGGCAGGTAAGGCTTTCCTTGCTACAGAAGGCTTTTCATTTCATCTTATTACCTTCTGTTGGTTATTTCTGACTATAATGGGTGAGACTTATTAAAGATGAAGCAGGTGATCTTTTGAAGTACCTGGTGTAATAAAAATCTCCCTCTTTAATTACATAAAGGTGCTAGGAGTATCCATTTATATTAGCTCTTCTTTCCTTAGAGAATGTACAAATTCTTTGGTGGTAAGTTAGGGGTGTCATAAAACTATTGTAAATTCCTTTTCAAGATGTAAAAGCTTTTATTTTTAAATATTATGAAAAATGTCTGTCCTAGTAAGAATCAGACATCTCCGAAACAGCCTCTCGATTTTGTGTTTGAAGCAAATGTTACAACAAGCTGTTGCTGCAACAACCAACTTTTCTAAGATGTAATTTTTAATAAAAATATAAAACACCCTTTGAACTAGCTTCTTCCAAAATTTATTCTGGAAAAAAACAGTAAAGTGGAATATCATCATTTTTTTTCCCCAGTGCTAGGGGTGGAACCCGGGACCATAAGCATACTAAGCAGGTGCTCTATGACTGGGTGACCCCTGCCTGCCTGATTTTCATTCCTAAGGAGGAGAGAGCTCTTTGTCCTTCCCTTTGGAATACAAACAGGTGCTTCAGACACAGCACTGACATGGACAAAGAATGTCTCCCCTTTGGCTTGAGAAGAGTCCATAAGAATTCATTTCGGGAGCTGAGCCAGAAATTGAAAAGTAGGCCTCAAGGGTTTGTGAACACAGTCCCACCCCACCTAGAAGGTTTTACCTCCAAGCTAAAAGTGTCTTTAGGATATTTTAAAATGAGCACCTGAAACCAAGTCGTGTATCAGAGTTGCAACATGTATCTTAGATGTTTCTGTGAAAAATCTTGCTCTATCTGACTGACTTAATGTTATCAGACTGTAGCCGTAATGCTGAAGAATCTTATTTGAAAAATAAATCAATGATCAATAGTGACCAATCTAAAAACCTTGGGTATCCAACTGACTCATACATATCTGTTGGGGGTTTTTGGAGGATGGTCAATAAATAACACCTCCTCTTTCTCCTAAGTACAAGGTTATATAAGAACCAATTAGAAGTCACAGAGATGGAAGTCTAAATATGATCTTTATTACCTATGAAGTGCATTAGAAGGTTTGGTCTTAGATCTGTGGCCAAATTGACTTGCCAATATTGTACTTGCAAATACAATACAAATTAGCAACCTCCTGAAACTCGCTGGCACTAGTATAAAGGAAGAGCCACAGGCTGCAATTTACTTGTTTAACCGTGGATCAAACAGAATATCTCCAGGGGTGCAGTGATGCATGCCTGAAATTCTAGTCGTTTGGGAGGCTGAGGCAGGAGGATTGTGAGTTCAAAACCAGCCTCAGCAGCTTAGCGAGGCCCTAAGGAACTCAGCAAAGCCCTGTCTTTAAATAAAATGTAAAAAAGGGGCTAGGGATATGGCTCAGTAGTAAAATGCCTCTGGGTTTAATTCCTGGTACCAAATCAAAAAATATATTCAAGAGAATATCCTTCTTCTGGGTTCCTGAAGGATTCTTCCGCTCTGCATCAGCATGTGCCCTAAGTTAGCTCATCTTTCAAAAGCAAAGCTAATGTTGCACTTGTCCATGTGAGACAAGGTGATCAGGTTTTCTCCCCCAGTTAACAAAAGGATGCTTCTAATAAAACTCCACTACAATTTGCATTTTGTTTTTAAGGAGTTGAAACTAAGTGTTATACATTTCAAATTTGCTGCAATTGTATTGATACCCTGCTCCGCAAACCATGATTATTAAATGAGAGTACTTCCTATAAAACCGTAAGACTGAGAACATGGAACAGTGTCTGTAGAAGGTACTGACAAATGAAATAACAATATTACTTTAGTTGGCCAGTATTTATTGAGCACCTACTGTGTGCTGGGTACAGTTCTTGGCACTAAGATAACTGTAGCAATTAGGACCTTTCATTTTAGGTTGGCAATTATATTTTCACTGGGGAGAGAGTGAACACAGGAGCACAAGATGTGATCATTGAAGCTAAGAGGACAATAAAACAGGATAAGGTGACAGTGATGTTAGGGACCCGGCAGGGTTCTGTTTTAGACCAGACGGCCACAAAGGGGCTTCTCTGAGGAGAACTTTGAGCTGAGATGCGGGTAATAGGAAGGATGCTGAGGAGTTGGAACTTTGCACTTTATTCTGAGTTCAATAGAAAGTCATTGAATGCATCCAAGCAGCGGGGGTGAGGGAGGCAGGATGAGGGTTCCCTTTTCCTGGCTTCTAAGTATAAAAGTGGGAGCTACAGGAGGATTTAGAGGGAAAGCAGGTAAACCAGGGAGAGGTGACTGCAGTGGTCACAGGAGAAGATGGTGGCCTGGACAGGGCTGGTAGTGAGGATAGGCCAAAGAAGAAAGAATACCTTTAAGGATTAAGGCTTCTTTGACGGTGAGCTTCCAGAGGATTGGCCAAGTGAAGGGTGGTCCCCTTCCTATGGCGCTGAGCTCCCGTGAATTTCAGGAAATATGTATTTTAAAAGATGCTTGTCTCACATTGATATTTCTCAACACTGCTCTCAACAATTACAAGAGTCTTCAATAATGAAGAATTGCAGAATTTCTCCACCAGCAGTACCTCTTGTTCTCCTGTGGTCCTAACTGCAGTTGGTTTGTCACCCAAGGATGAATAGGCTCCAATATATTTCATGCTAAAAATACGTACACACAAATATTCATAAACATATAGAGACACAAAGATAGAGCCACTCCTGGCCCTAAATATTTTCCCTGTTACATCCCTTTTCTGGGTGACTCCATCATCCACATTTTCCCCAAAGAGTATTTTACACCCCTGGCTATCTCTTCTAAGTCCCACTGGCCACATCACGCACTCTAATCCAATTTCTGCTTGTACCTGGCCATTGAAACCCTTTTTGCTGAGCCAGGGTCACTGCATACTACGGGGTAGGTTGTGTATATATGATGTATCCCTGGTTTTAAAATTTCGTTGACCTTCACATTGCAAAGTTTAATGAACACTTTTCTGTTTTTGTTCTCTGGGGTGACACAGATTAAATAGACACCACCAGTCGTTCTTTCATTCATAAACAACTGGGATCAAATCAACTTCCTAGAGAACTGGTTGAGTTAATAATTGGAGTATTTTGGAGCTTGAATGAGGAAATAGGACTGTTTTCTATATGCTCCAGGGAAAAATCTCCAGGATTTGTTAAGTAAAGAAAATAAAGTGGGGAAAACATGTATGTTTTAATTTATTTTAAAAGGTGAAGAGATATGGATATGTTCTTGTTCGCTTGTCACAAAATGATAATGGAAGGATAACCTAAAACTTTTTTTAAGAGTTCATGTTGGAGAGAGTGAGATAGAGAAAACAGGATGGAGACTTGAGTTTTCTGAAAACACAATGTTTTGTGGATTTGATTTTGAACCATGGATATATTCTACCTAATTATAAAGCAAAGTTATTTTTAATTAGAATCGATACAAACTGAAATAAAAATGAACCAAATTAACCTAACTATGATTGGGCCAGTAACACAGAGAGGAATTATTTCAAATATCTTTATAAAGGCAGTGATCTGACTATAAATCCCTAAATAGGATATAATTAAGGACAGAAAGTAGTGGGGAAAAAAAGTAAAGAAGCTGTTTCAGTAGTTATGTTATTATTAATATAGCATTTTAAATTTGAAATTATTAAAAAAAATGTAACCAAAGTAATTATTTTAACATTGTTACAGCCAAGATTGGAAAGTTTCCAGGGTTCTGGAGCCAGATTGGCCATGCGAATTTGGCCAACAAACTCCTACTGCTTCCTCATCTATAGAAAAAGATGAATAGTCCCTATATTATAAGCTTTGGAGAATTACATGCAGTTAATGTAGTACTGGCTCTTGGAAAGAGCTCGCTGTGAACTACTTTATGAATTATCTCCTCACTTAGAGCTGATTGAGGGTGGTCATGTGTTCAAAATGTTTAACACAATTTCTGCAACACACCAAGTGCTCACTAAATATCTGTAAGTCAATTAATTTCCCTCATGTTAATTTTAATTCAAATAGTTGTGACTGTCTATGCTTCTGATCTAAAGAATTTGATATATTGTTTATGTACTATATATGTAGACAATTGCATATAAACAAGAGTGCTAAATACATGTTGTGATTTAATTGACTTTTTGCTACCTGTCTACATTTTTTGTGTGTGTCAATTATGCTATAATGTAAAACAATATCACTACCTGCTTATTCCTTTGGCAAAATTGCTGTTCAACCATCTAAAAGGTTCTTTCATTGATAAGGAAATGCACACAAATTGCGAAACATTACTACCTACTACGTTTATCCTCTACTTTCCACATGGTGACCCAGACCTGCATGAGCAGTGGAGTTCATTTTCCACACAAGATTTTCCAAGGCTGTAGAACTTTTAGTTTTCCAAACTCCTATGCTTTGAAATTCCTACATTTGCAGAAAGTCTCCATTTAAAACTAAAAAAAAAAAAAACAAAAAAAATAGGTCTAAATTTTTTTTGTCCAGAGAGACCCTGTGATGTTTGCAAATTCCTGTGTTTTTAAAATTCTTCCCATTCTGTTGAAGGAGCAAGAAATGGTTGCTATATTAGATGGTTCTCAATATTAAGATAGGGGGAAAGTGTGTCCTGGGGCCCCCCAAATCTATGCTTTTTTAATAAGATAGAAAACATTTTTCTTTCCCGCCGCGGAGTGGAGCTTCCCTGACCCTTTCAAGTTACTCTTTGGTGAAAGCAAACTGTTAGAGCATGGTCAGTCACAGGGACCCTTAAACGGAAATCTCACCACCTTACCATCTTCCTTTACCCGGATGTCCATCCATTTCCTCTCCCTTAGCATGGTCATCACATTATTAGACCTCAAGTCTCCCTGATAGGATGGCTCCTAAGATTAAAAAGAGAACAGAAAAACAAACAAAAAAAGACAAAATAAATAAAAAACAAAATACATTTCTCTATTACTTCCCAGACAATACTGGCTAACCCACAAGAGGAGGAAGACATGTAATCTGGAATAAGTCTTAAAATTATCATCTCCTTTGTCTAACTTCTTTAAAGTTCTAGAATGGTACATTCTAGCCTATGGCATAGGCCCAGAAAACTGACATTTACTTTCACTTCTTTTAAGCTCTCTGTTTCTTCTAGGTAGGGTTATTCTCATCAAGGAAATGTTCTCAGTGTCGCTCTAAGAGAACTAGATTAAAATTCTCCATCACATGGCACTAGAGCAGATTATGCTAAGTGAAGCTAGCCAATCCCTAAAAAACAAATGCCAAATGTCATCTTTGATATAAGCAGAGCAACTAAGAACAGAACAGGGAGGAAGAGCAGGAGAAGAAGATCACCATTAAACAGGGTCTAGAGGGGGGAGGGAAAGAGAGAGAGAAGGGAAATTGCATGGTAAAGGAAGGAGACCCTCATTGTTATACAAAATTACATATAAGAGGAAGTAAAGGGAAAGGGGAAAAAAAGAGAGAAATGAATTACAGTAAATGGGGTAGAGAGAGAAGATGGGAGGGGAGGGGGTAGGGGAGGAGAGGGGGGATAGTAGAGGATAGGAAGGGCAGCAGAATACAACAGACACTAGTATGGCAGTATGTAAAAAAATGGATGTGGAACCGATGTGAATCTGCAATATGTATACGGGGTAAAAATGGGAGTTCCTAATCTGCTTGAATCAAATGTATGAAATATGATATGTCAAGAGCTTTGTAATGTTTTGAACAACTAATAATAAAAAAAATTCTCCATCACATAAACTGTCTCCCCAGAGTATGTGTACTATGTGTTTCTTTCTCTCTCCAGTCTTCTCCCAGAATACATCTCTTTTCCTAGCAGTGTTTTCAATGAATAGAAATTAACTAGCATCAGCCAGGTGTGTTGGTGCGTGGCACAGGCCTATAATTCCAGCAGATTGGGAGGCCGAGACAGGAGGATTGCAAGTTCAAAGCCAGCCTCAGCAAAGGCAAGGTGCTAAGCAACTCACTAAGACCCTGTCTCTAAATAAAATACAAAATAGGGTTGGGGATGTGGCTCAGAGATAAGAGTGCTCACCTAGCATGCATGAGCCACTGGGTTCAAACCTCAGCATCATATAAAAATAAAATAAAGGTATTGTATCCACCTACAACTAAAAAAATAAGTGTTTTTTTTTTAAAAAAAAAAAAATATCGACTGAGCATCTACCAGGCCCTGTTATAGGTCAATAAGTAATGCAAGAATTGCTCTTGCTTCCATGGAACTGATGTTCTAGAGAATATGGGGAATATCTGGTGAGATCGCTCCAAACAGGCATCCTGCTAGTGTTGGGAAGAAGCAGTACAAAGACCCAGAGTAGTACAGGCAGATTTCTTCTAGAGCTCTCCCTCCTGTGCTCTGGGTCCATTTTTCTCATAGATATTCTATGTGCTCTGTTTCTTATATTCCCAGAAAATATGCACTGAACTAACTGCAGGTGTTGTGGGAACACATTTAAGACATTTTAGGAATGACCATAAGGGAAATGACTCACTTTGGAGAAATTCACAGTAATTGTGTATCTGGGATGATCCCCTTTACTAGGTTTGAGTGCAAACATAGTCATCTCACGTTCATTCATTCCATTTATTACTTGAGTGCCCACCTGCCCTTTGTGACAGGAAATCTACTTATTTCCTGATACCTCCCACAATCTCCCTGTTTTGATAAGATCATCAAGGATTTATCCAGTCCAAAGGAGACCAGTCCTTCTGCAAAAAGCCAGGAAACGAGAAAGAGAACCGGGAAGCATGACCAGTCCACTAGCAGCTTGGCTTGGGTTTCTGCCACAGGAAGTTAAAGATGAGCCCTGTACATTCTCATAACAAGACATTTGCTGATGGTCACTGTCATACTCCCATGGATTCAGCTCTTCCCATCACCCCAGCTGCATCCTCTCCCACCCCTGCGCTCTCCCCAATGTACACAGTACTAAGCCATCTTAGTACTGTGCCATCTGCACCAAGGCTAGAAAAGAACTCAGCCCCAGTGTCTGTCATCCTGGAATAAGCATTCCCATAAAGCCTTAGCACCTTTCCTTCTGCTGGACACCTTGGCATATCCCAACCAGGAATCTCCTATTGCATGCAAAGGCAAAGGGTAGATGTTGCAAAGCAGCAAACACATGTCTTGTTTTACACACAGAGACACCTACACCTACACAAATTCATAGGGAAGTATTTGCCCTACATTTTCATAATTTGAGGGTCTTTTAGATGATTTCTTACAGTGAAGTTTGTGGATATCCTTGAAAGGAACTGTTTTAGTCAGCGTTTTTGCTGCTGTGACTATAGGACCTGGCCAGCACAGTTATAGAGGAGGAAGAGTTTATCTGAGGGCTCACGGTTTCAGAGGTCTTAGTCCATAGAAGGCCGGCTCCATTCCTCGGGGCTCTAGTGAGGCTGAACATCATGGCAGGACAGGGTGGCACAGGGAAGCAGTTCGTATCATGGTGAGCAGGAGGCAGAGAAGCTCCACTCTCCAGATACAAATATATACCCAAAGCCACGCCCTAGTTCCCACCTCCTCCAGCCACACGCCACCACTTCAGTTACCACTCAGTTAATCCCTATCAGAGGATTAAATCATTGATTGGGTTAAGAGCCTTTCAACCCAATCATTTCTCCTCTGAACCTTCTTGCATTGTCTCACACGTGAGCATTTGTGGGGCACCTCACATCCAAACCATAACAGGACTATTTCTGACTATGCAATAAAAAATGTGGTAGCTCATTCATTACAACACTGACTTGTCTTAAAGAAAGTTCCACTTCTAGGACTATGGGTTTTAAGTGAGGTCAAGAACTCACCATCAGGACTGGATAAGAGTTATGTTGTTTGCTTTTCCTCTTATCATCTAGTAGGAGGAGAATTATCATCATCTTAATAAAAGGAAAATACTAAAACGAGTATGTTAGGGAGTCATTTGGTTGCTCATTAGAGAGCATGGTAGAACAAACACAAATCAGTGATGCTGGTGGCATTTCAGACTTTCTGATGGCAGAGCACCCATCTGAAGGCTTAGCTCTGCTCCTTTCTTCTTCAAACACCTCACCGTTCTTTTATATGGACCTCAGACTTAAGTCTAAAATCCTCAGACAGGCATTCAAAGTCTTCCACAGTCTGGGCCTTACTCACTTGTTCATCTTAATTGACCATTATTTTAAACCATATTTTCTTTCAGCTGTATTTTTTTTACTCATTATTTCACAAACTTGCCATGCACATTTTTAACAATAAACTTTATTTCAGAATAATTTCAGATTTACAGAAAAGCAACAAAGATGATACAGAGTTCCTAGAATACCCGTCACCCAGTTTCACCTAATGCTAGCGTCTTACATTATCATGGCGCATTTGCTACAATGGAGAAAACACCATTGATGTATTATTGTGAACTGAACAGTTTTCCTGCTAATGTTCCAGGATCCCATCGAGGGTATCACACTGCAGTTAGAGCAGGTACCTTTCTGTGTCTAGTCCCTGCTCATCACAGTCCCCCAACCCCTAGGAAGCTCTTTCCTTTTCTGACCTATCTCCAAGGTCCATTCATGCCATGTCTCTGTAATGTCTTTCTGAATTGTTCTCATCCTCAGGGATTTCTCTGATCTTTAAACTCTAGAGCACTTTGGTTTGGATCATATATTCATGTATTTGGAGTGTGGCATACACTGACCTGCATTATTATATATTTTTTTATATTTGTTTTCCAATTATCTCTTAAGGAAAAGAAAATACCTCATTTTCTTATCCCTGGCCCATAGTTCTACAACTATTTTTTTTAAAGAGAGAGAGAGAGCGAATTTTAATATTTATTTATTTTTTTTTAGTTTTCGGCAGACACAACATCTTTGTTGGTATGTGGTGCTGAGGATCGAACCTGGGCTGCACACATGCCAGGCGAGCGTGCTACCGCTTGAGCCACATCCCCAGCCCCGTTCTACAATTATTAATTGAATTATCAAGGGCCCAAGGAAACTACATTTATAGTTTATAACATAAGAAATATAAATATAACTTGACAAGTTATATTAACAAATATTTATTGAGCATTACCGTGTGCCAGACACATCACATGTAGTATTATAGCTGATTCTTATGAAATTTTATGTGGCAAATATTATAATGAGCCCCATTTAAGGTAAGTCTTTTGCCCAAGACTACACGACAGGAAGGAAATGGACCCAAGGCTCCTACTCAAGCATTATGGCTCCAGAGCTCACAAATTCCTGAGCACTTTACTACACAAAGTGCTTTTTGCCCCAGCAAAGATTTCCAGTCTTTAGTCTACATTTGAGGCCTCCTATTAAATTCCATCCAGCCTGTCTTCAACTCTGAATACCTAGTTTCCCTGGTAGCCCACAGATATCATTCTTCTTCTCCTCCTCCTCCTCCTCCTCCTCCTCCTCCTCCTCCTCCTCCTTCCTCCTCCTCCTCCTCCTCCTCCTCCTCCTCCTCTTCTTCCTCTTCCTCTTCCTCTTCCTCCTCCTCCTCCTCCTCCTCTTCTTCCTCTTCCTCTTCCTCTTCCTCTTCCTCCTCTTCTTCTTCTTCTTCTTCATTTTTTTTTTTTGGTACCCAAGTTTGACCTAGGTATACTTAACCACTGAGCAACATCCCCAGCCCTTTTTCTGTTTTATTTTGAGACAGGGCCTCACTAAATTGCTGAAGCTGACCTTGAACTTGGGATCCTCCTTCCTCAGCCTTCAGAGCTGAAGGGAATATAGGCATGCACCCCCACTCGCGGCTCCACTGATATCATTCTTGAAAATTTCAAGAATGATATCTTTTTACCAGTTCCATTGTCCTTTTTTTTTAAAAAAAAAAAACTTATTTATTTATTTAATTAGGTCTATATGACAGCAGAATTCATTTTGATTCATTGTACACCATTGAAACACAGTTTTGCATTTCTCTAATTTTACACGATGTAGTGTCCCACCATATGTGTCTAGGGAAATGATGTCCATTACCATCTTTCCTGCCCCCATACCTCCTCTCCTTTGCCCAATCAAAGTTCCTCCACTCTTCCCATGCTTTCTCCCATCAGCATCACTTATCAGAGAGAACATTTGGCCTTTGGTTTTTTGGGATTGGCTAACTTCACTTAGCATGATATTCTCCAACTTCATTCATTTACCTGCAAATGCCATAATTTTATTCTCTTTTCATGCTGAGTAATATTCCATTGTGTATATATACCACAGTTTGTTTATCCATTCCTCTATTGAAAGGGATTTAGGTTGCTTCCACAGTTTAGCTATTGTGAATTGAGCTGCTATAACACTGATGTGGCTTCATTACTATAGTATGCTGATTTTAAGTCCTTTGGGTATAGACGGAGGAGTGGGATAGCTGAATTAAACAGTGGTTCCATTCCAAGTTTTCTTTTTCTTTCTTTTATTTAAAGAGAGAGAGAGAGAGAATTTTTTAATATTTATTTTTTAGTTTTTCAGCGGGCACAACATCTTTGTTTGCATGTGGTGCTGAGGATCGAACCCGGGCTGCACGCATGCCAGGCGAGCGCGCTAACACTTGAGCCACATCCCCAGCCCCCATTCCAAGCTTTCTTTTTTTTTTTTAAATTTTTTATTATTAGTTGTACAAAACTTTACAAAGCTCTTGGCATAACATATTTCATACATTTGATTCAAGCAGATTATGAACTCCCATTTTTACCCCTTATACATATTGCAGATTCACATCGGTTCCACATCCACTTTTTTACATACTGCCATACTAGTTGTATTCTGCCATTCCAAGTTTTCTAAGGAATCTCCATAGTGCTTTCCAGAGTGGTTGCAATAATTTGCAGTCCCACCAGCAATGCATGAGTGTGCCTTCTACTCTGTACACTGATTGGTTTGGGACTTCTAAGCTATGTTGTATTGTGTACTTTCTCTCTTTCTGTGGGCAGGGACTTTTCATCCTTGCACTGAGCCTTAAAACTGGAACACTATAGAACACAATAAGCACTATTTTTTCTCTTTGTGAGAATATTTTGAAAGGCTGACATTTTTTAATTTATTGAAATTGCCACATAAAAGTTGTACATATTTATGGGGCACCATGTGATATTTTGATACATGTATACCTTGTGTAATGTTCAAATCAGGTCAAACCTATCTATCTCCTCAAACATTTATCAGTTCTTTGTGGTAAAAGTATTCAAAATGCTTGTACTTTTTCTTTTTAAATATGCAGTATGCTGTCATGTCCTTCAGTCAGTCACCCTGCTATGCAATATCACATGAGAACTTATTTCTTCCACCTAAATACAAAGTCCCCTTTCCCTGTCCCTCTCTCTTCCCTATTTTCCCTAGTCTCTGGCAATCAGTATTGTACCTTCAACTTCTATGAGATCAACACTCTTAGATTCCACATTAGTGAGATCATGTAACATTAGTCTTTAAGTCATAATTGGCTTACTTCACTCCTATACTGCCCTCCAATTTCATCCCTGTTGAAAATGTCAGGATTTCATTCTTTTTTTTGCATAGTTGGATAGTATTCAATTGTGTACATATAAAATATTTTCTTTATCCAATCGTCATTTTTTTTCCATTGATGGCCTACGTTTTTTAAATTATAAAAGAAGTGCATGCATATAAAGTGAGAAATTCCTTCTTCAATTTTTTTCCTCTACCCTTTCCTTAAGGACAATTTGTTTTAAAATGTGGCCTTGGCATAAAATATTTAAAGTTATAAATACTTTTAATTATAAAAGAAAATATGAGAGTCCTGACTTTAATATTTTTCAACTGAAAGTTGGGTACATTGCTACATGCCTGGAGTCCTAACTGCTCAGGAGGCTGAGGCTTGATGACGGCTTGAACTCAGGAGTTCAAGACGACTCTGGGTAACACAGTGAGACCCAAGTTCAAACAAAATGAAGAAACAAAAAAAAAAAAAACAATTTTAAAACTTTCCAATTATGCAGAAGAATAAATACAAAAACCTCACAAGAACCTCACTAAGCACCGCCCTCCCATCCTTTCTAGAAGAAACCACTGTGAAGGTTACAAAACCTTGGGAAGTTTTCTCAACTTTTGTTTGTTTGTGGCAGGAGTAGACTCTCTACATATTTTGTGGCCTGATATGCCCGGTTATTCCCTAAACCTCTGCTGCCTTTGATGTTGCTACCCAGTCATGTTTTATCACATTCTAGCCAATCTCGTTTTTCTGGACACTAACCAATCACTTTCTTCTTTTTTACGTTTCTCCTTTTTTACCCCAAACAGTGACTTTATCTGAAATTTCTGAGTTTTTTTTTCTCTGAATAGTTTCATCTTCAGAAAGTTGATTCATTCTCTGAGTTGGCCACCATCTTCCCTAGACCCTTGCTTCCAAACATCTTTTTGGAGTTTTTCAACCCACACTCATTCTTTAGTCTATTGTGATCTGACTCACACCTGCCATTCCAATAAAATTACATTTAAAAGTGCCTGACTCTTTAAATGTCAGATCTGTTCATCACAGAAATTCCCTTAGCCCTCTACCATATGAGCTTCTGCTACCATGAACTCTCTTGTCTTCAAAAAGCACTCTCTTCCTAGACTTGGAGAGTTGCAAAATCCTTGTTTCTCCTCTATCTTTAGATCAGCACCTGCCTTACCCCACTGCCCTCCAGGGTTTTTGGTTCCCTGTCTTTGTCTTGCCCCTAGATGCCCTGGGGAATTTCTTCAGCTTCCACCAACATCAACACCTCTAACTCCAACATAAACTAACCTCGCTCAAAACCAATTTCACACTTCCAACGATCTGCTTGTCATTTTCACAATTTTACTGCACAGGTAAGATGTCATCTTACTCATTTCACATCTTCCTCATTTCCGTTAATGAACTTTGGCCCAACTGGGCAGCATATTGATCATTTTTCTTCCCAGTGCTCTTTGAATTTCATTGATTCTCTCTCCCACAAATTCTACTGCCACCTCTTTTTTCTTCCTTTGTCTATATGGTCCCATGATCTTCTAGCTTCTTAACTACACTTTTATAGCCCTCCAATTCTCTCATCTTTATTGTCCTCTTCATTGTCTATGCCCCATACAAATCTCCAGGTAAGTCTTCCATAAAGTCTGGCTCTAACCATGATTGTTTCTCCGATCAAACTCTCCAGTGACACGACACTGTGTGGGAGCAAGAGACAAATTTTTCTTCATGGTTTTGGAAAACCCCATATAGCAATTATTAAACACTTTTCTGTTAGGATCCCTTTTCACTTTCAAAAGCTATTAAGGAAGCTGGGCGTGGTAGTGTACACCTGCAATCCCAGTGAGTCCAGAGGCTGAGACAGGAGGATTGCAAGTTTGAGGCTAGCCTCAGCAACTTAGTAAGACCCTCAGCAACTTAGCAAGACCCTGTCTCAAAACAAAAAATAAGAAGGACTGGGAATATAACTCAGTGGTATTGCATCCCTTCAATCACCAGTACTGCAAAAAAGAAAGAAAAAATTATTGAGAGCTTTTATTCATATGGGTTATACCTATCCCTTACTGTGCTTTAAGACTAAGAAAACTTTAAAAATACATATTTATGTATTTTAAAATAAAATAAGAGACCAATTGTATGTAAAGATAGATACTATATTTTATGAAGAAAATAACATTTAAAAAATTTAATCAGGAGATTGCCATTGCTTTCCACTTTTAGAAATCTCTCCATGTGACTTAATAGAAGAATAGAAGACAGCTACATAGTTCTTACATCTGCCTCTATAGTCAGTTCATTGTGATATCACATGCTTTATATCCCCTAGAAAAATTCCTTTGTATATTTACAAGAGAAGAAGAATGAAAAGTCAAAGAACATCTTCCTATTAGTGGGGTAATAGTTTTGGCTACACTGAACCTTTGAAAGGATTCCACCTCTTGAGAATTACTGCTATATACTTCTCTCTCAATGCTCCTTAATCAAACTTCAGATTCCAGTTAAACTAGACTATTTATCCCCTTAGCATATTCATATTTCCATAGCTATCATATGAATTCAGTATCTCACTCAAACAGTTTTACTTGTACATTGCAAGTTCTGTATGGTTCACCCAGGACACAGGATTTTGGTGGGGGAAAAAATGAGACTTTTCCTGTGATTTACTGGAAAGCAGTCAGTACAGAGAATCAGTGCTTAATGCCAATTCTGTAACTAACATTTTGTGCTACCTTGGACAAATCATTTAATGTCTTGGTTCTTGGTGCATGCATTAATAAGCAGAAGAAATTAGATATGGTGATCTCAGGGTATTGTTCCAGATTTAAAAGCAGCAGGGACTTGGAATTAAATCACCTGTCATCTATTCTGAAGAAGTAGGAAATATTCATACTTGCCACTTCCAATCTTTTGTATTCTCTCTTAGTTAACCATAAACTGCTGCCTTCTTTCATGTGCATAAAAATCAGGTTCTCTGCAGTTTCTAATGACCTTCTTGAAGGGGTTTCAAGAAAACACCCTCTGGACCTTTCTTGAGCCTCTTGAGTCAGTAAGTAGTTTTGTTTAATTTTGGAATATGTCTCCAATACGTTTCATGAAATTTAGAAAATTTCCAGTCATATTTCTCTTTTCATGACCTTTAATGTTTTATCACATATTAAATTAATCTTTTTTGGTTGTCTTTGTGTTTCAGTTGGAATACTTTTTCAAATTCACTCACCTTTTGTCTGCAGAGTCAACTCCTCTGTTATTCTCATTGAGTGTATTTTTTTTTATCTCAGTCATTGTATCATTCATCTCTAGTAGTTTTTTTTTTTAATTTTTAAATTCTCTTTTAAGTCATCTCTTCTTAACATGTTTTTTTTCCCCCACTATCTTCTTGAACATAAGGAGGATATTATAGTAATTGATTAACATCCTTATCCACTAAATCAATTTCAATGGGTCTGTTTTCATGGACCTGTATTCCTCCACATTGTAGATCCTATTTCCCTTTTTCTTTGCCATATTTTTCTCCTAGTAATTTTAGTAATTTTCTTCTAGTAATTTTGGATACCCGACTCTGTGAAATTTACATTGTTGCATGCTGGCTATTTCTTTATTTCCTTAAATATTCTTGGACTTTGTTCTGGAATGCAGGTAAGCAACTTGGGAATGGTTGGATCCTTTTAAAGCTTACTTTTAAGCTTGTGCAGGTGGGATCAGAGTAGCATCTAGTCTAGGGCTAATATGGCCCCTTTACTGAAGCAATGCTTCTCAGAGCACTATATCCCTTGCCCTGTGTAGTAAAAGGTTTTCCATCTGGCTGCATTTGCCCTGCATATGATCTCTGGGGATTATCCTCCTGTTCCTTCCTGGTTATTCTTTCTCTGGCTGTCGGCATATGTAAGCACTGATCAAAACTTACCTGAAGGTAAGTGCTTGCCTAGCATGCATGAAGCACTGGGTTCTATCCTTGGTACAATGTAAAAATAAATAAATTAATTAAATAAAGGTATAAAAAGAGAACTTACCTGAAGATTCTGGGGGAATCCCTAGCAGGCATCTGGAACTCTCTCTCTTCAGGTCCCTCTTTGTGCAACAATCTTTCTAAAACTTGGCCTAACCCATTCTAGCTGTCTTGGCTTCCCTACATCCTTCGTTCTACACCCTTAATTCTGGGTGCCCCTCAGGCTTTGTTTGGTTTCTTCCTTCCTGCACTGCCACCTGGAAACTTTCTATAGGCACCAAGTTAGAGCAATTTTAGAGCTTATTTGGTTAATTTCCACTCTCTCAGGATTGATGACTTGTGCTGCCTCGAGTTGTCCAATGTCAGAAAACCATTGTTTCCGACTTTACATTCACTCTTAGTAAGTTTTAAAATTTTGTTTTTCCTTGTTCGATCTGTCATTGATTTTTCCTTTCAATGATATATAGAAGACATTATGAACTGAATTGTACTTTCTCCCCCCCGCCCCCCCCAAAAAAAATTCGTATGCTGAAGCTCTGTCGCGTAATGTGACTGTGTTTGGGGAAAGGGCCTTTAAGGAGGAAATTCGGGTTAAATGAGGTGTTTAGGGCGGGGCCCTGATCCAACAGAACTTTGGCCTTATGAAAAGAGAGTGAGATATCAGAAATCCATGTGTGCAGAGAAAGGAAAGTCCATGTGAGGACACAGGAAAAAGAACCGTCCGCAGGCCAAGGAATGAGGCCTCACCAGAAAACAATCTGCCAGCACCTTGATCTTGAGCTTCCAACTGCCAGGACTCTGAGAAAATAAACACCTGCTGTTCAAGAAACCCAGGTACTTGTTATGGCAGCCCTGGAAGGCTAACATATAATAAATAAAGGGATTCAACTTCACTTGTAGATAACTAGTTTTCTTAACATGGTATTGTAGTCTTGGGTTTTCCCTACAGAACTGCATTATAACCTCTCCCATGTAAATATTGCCTGATTTCTGTCCCACTGGTCAGTTTGTCTATTATTACACCAAGACAATACTATCCTACTTATTAGGATATTCAGTGTCTTAAGTATTTAGGGGGCAAGTGCATCTCTCTTATTCTCTTATCAAGAATATAAGAGTATGGTGATTCCTGGCACATTGCTCTTCTGTATCCATTTTAAAACCAGTTTCCAATGACCATCCAGAATACTGTTGGGATTTTAATTGTGCTGCATTCAAAGTGTACGTCAATTTGGGTACTACTTACATATTTAGACTATTGTCTTCCTTTTCATGAATGTGGTCTGTTTGTCAATATATTGAATTTTTTCTCTTACATTTTTCAATACAATTGTATAGGTTATCAATAAAAGTCATGCACATTTTTTTGTGAGATTTGTTCCTGAGTACATTTTTGGTGCTTCAGTTAGATATTGGTATTTAGAATCTATTTTCTATTTGTCACATATATCTTATATCTTTGTCTATATCTATACACATATGTATATGTGTATAGATACAGATATAAATCAATTGGTTTTTGTGTATTTTTCTTTTCTTTCTTTTTTTTTTTTTTTTTGTGTGTGTGGTACAGGGGATTGAACCCAGGGTCTTGCACATACTAAGCAAGCACTCTACCACTGAGCCTCAGTCTCAGTCCTGTATCTATCTTTTGGCTGACCACTTTACCAAACTCCTAATTATAATAGATTGACTGCATATGACTATCATCTGTGAAAGTGAGTTTTTGTTGCTTCTTTTTCATCCTGGCATCTATTATTCCTTTCTCTGGGCTTATTGCACTGGCTTAGGCTATCTAATACAATGTTGAGCAGGAGAGGACATTTTTGTGTTATTCTTGGTTTAAAGGGAATATTTTTAATGTTCCTCGTTAAAAATAATATTTTGTATAAGTTTTGGGAAGTTACCCTTTATCAGGTCAAGAAAATTATGTTCTGTTTCTAAATTGATAGGAGTTTTTAATAAAAAATGAATTATGTTCTCATAAAATTTTTATCCTACATCTGTTAAAATGATCATATGGTTTTTCTCCTTTAATATGTTTTTGTAGTAACTGACATTTATGAATTTTCTAATAATAATCCATTCTTGCATTCTTTGGATAAACACACAACTTAGTCATAATGTATTTTTTGCACATGTTAGACTCAGTGTGCTAATATTTTATTTAGAATTTTTTGCATCATGTTCCTATATTAGACTGACCTATAATTTTCTTTTCTTGTATCATTCTTTTCTAGTTCTAGTATCAAAGTTAGGTTTGTCTCATAGAATGCATTCCTAAGTTTTTGTCTTTTTATAGTTCTGTGTGAGTTTCTATTTATGTAAGATTATGTAAGATTAGAAGTATTCACTTCATAAAGTTTGGTGGAATTTGCATATATACACATACACACTTATTGGGAATAAATTTTCCTAAGAATTTATCCATTTCATCCTTACTTCCAAATTTAAATCGACATTGCTTATTTATAGTACCCTTTACTGTTATTATCACCATGGACACAACAAGGTTATGCCCCCCTATTCAATCCTAACTTTTCTCAGTTGCTCCATCCTCTTTTCCTTCATCAATCTTACCAGAAGATTAATTAATTTTAATTAATATTTTAATTTTTATTAATATTTATTAATTTTAATTAATGGAATTAATTAATTTTAATTAATATTTTCAAAGGCCATTATGGTTTTGTTGGTTTTCTCTTTTGTATTTTTTCTACCCTGTTGATTTCTGCTCTTATCTTTATCATCTCCTACCTGCAGGCTTATCCTACTCTGTTTCTAATTTACTAGTAAGACACCATAGTAACTTTCAATCTTTCAATGACAGTGCCGTTTTCACCTCATTATACAAGTTTTGATATGTCTACATTTTAAGTCTATATAATTAATTTCTAAATGTTTTTAAATTTAACTTTGATTTATCATTGGACTATACTTTAGTAGCTTATTAATAATTTCTAGGTATATATGGATTTTATCTTTTTGTTATAAATATTACCTCATAAAATTTTAGGATTGCTGTTCAATTTGGAAAACCATGATCCACATTCTTTCAGGACGGGCTTAAAGATTTCAGGGAATTTCAAGATTTCCAGTACAGGACTAAATTTAGAGTCTTTGAATCGACAGCATTCAACAACTAGTTCATCATGGGAAACTGATAAGCTTATTTAGAAGAACATTATGAATTTTATGGTGTCTTTAATGATGTCAGAATTTTGTCAAATCCAGGTAGGATTTTATATTCTTCCTAATTATTTATATGTATCATTCTCTTCAATAATTACATTATCAAATAATACAGGAAATGCTTTATTTCTTCTGTTTGAAGTGGATCTTTTTTTCTTAATGAATCATGGCTTTGGTATAAACTGAAACTTTTGTTAAAATTTGCCAAAGTAATTTCTATTGGTTTTAATTTATTTTTTATCACTTTCACTTTCTAATAACAGTTTTCTTCTGCTGTTGAATATATGAATTTAAAGATGACAAAAAGTCCTTTTTATATGTCCAAATCAGGTATTTTTAATGTTCCAAAATGTCCGCACAGATCACAGTTAGAATGGCATAACTGTATCAGTTTTTTAAATAAACATTTTATACCTCTTTTGGATTTGGATTCTATTTCAAATCCTTGAAAATACGGGTAATGTCCTTAAAATACAAGATTTGAACCGTTTTCAAGATGCACAGATCATGTGGATACACTGACTTTTCTTTAATGAAAGTCCAAGTTGGTTTATGTTTTAGTTTGGTGGGACTACCGTAACAAAATGCCACAGAGTAGGTGTATTAAACAACAGAAATTTATTTTCTTGGAGCATGGAAGTCCAAGATCAAGGGGTCAGCAATTTGGTTTCTCTTGAGGCCGCTCAGTATTGGTTCCTCTCATAGCCTTTGCTCTTAGCTTGAAGATGGCCATGTTCTGCAGGTACCCCTTTCTGTGTCCTCACGTGGTCCTTCCTCTGTGCATGCATCCTGGTGGTTCTTTCTATGTCCTAATCTCCTCTTATAAGGATACCAGTCAGATCAGATCAGGGCCACCCCTAGCAGCTTCACTTTAATTTAGTCACCTCCTCAAAGACCTTAACCTCTAAAAGCAGTCACATTTGAGGCCCTGGGCTAGGATTTCAACATTTGAATGTGTGCAGACATGGATAGCTCCCATATTCAAAGTAGCCCATTTATGGAACAAGTTGAAAGACACATATCTTTTGCAAAGCACTGATGAGATTAAAAGAATGAACCTCACCCAGCACATATGCAAATATTCTAATGTTTTAAAGTCATTTTATATCACCTTGTCTGACTTTCACAGTAGCATTTTCCCGAGACAGACCAGGACTGCTATTCAGTGGCAGATTAGAATGGTTTAGAATTCACTTTGTGGAGGAAAGAAACAGAAAGATAAGTTTTGGTTGGCCATAAAAACAAAAAGAAAACCTAAAATAGCTCCTAGAAATTTCAATCAAAATTGTGTCAGACAATAATCTCCATCTGATTGGTATTTGTCACATCTGGAATGGAATCTACAAGAATGAAATAGTATTCATTGTCTGGTTAATTAATTAAATTTGCTGTTTCATTTTGGACATGTTTTCACGGGCCTGTTGTGGGGGATGGGGATGAAATTCAGCCATTGGTTTGATAAAGTGGCATTTCCTGTGCTCAAAGTATACTGTTTCATATCTACTTTCACTTAATTTAATAACCACAACTTTTGAAAAACTGGATATTCTTTCTCATCTGCTCATCTTTCCAGTGCCTCTTTATTTGACTTACATGTCATACAGATGAACTTGCTGTCTTTTGCTCTGGGGGACCCAGATGACTTTGGCTGGGGGGTGGTTGTCAATGCAAATCTGTCAGAAAATCTGTCTGATGTAAAAACGATCCATTTTGTTGAAACAGTTTACAAACAAAATATGTAACCTTTAGTCCTGAAGTAAGCTGTCCAGGATTTCACAACAAACAGTTCCTCTTCCTTCTGATCAGGGTCAAAAACCCTGCCACAATATTAACATCACCTGCTAGTGACAGGATTCACAGGAAAAGCCCCAGGGACAGGCGAAGTTTATAGCTCAACAGTACCTTTGTTGTGTGCCCTGGCAACAGTGGGCCTCCAATCTTGCTGAACCAGAATGGGAATGAGAACAACAAAATCCCAACTGGATCACTGGGAATAATGGTAGTTGGGGCCACTATTCTTCCACCCTTTGATCTCTAGGCCCAGCTCTCTGTTTAAACGCATCTGTTGTATTCTAGAAAGTAGTACCTAATTCTTCCAGATTATTGTCAGAGAGCTGGCACTGAAGGCAAACCTATAAAAGGTTGTCTCCATCTTGCTCAAGCCTGGCTACCTCTGGACAATGGCTTGTAAACACTGGATTGGATTGGATTGGATTCCATGGCCACAGCCTTTGGGATCCACTCTCACACCCCCTTTACTGTGAACAGAGTTTCCTGGTTGTATGCCGTGTTCTATGGGATTCCATTGCTTATCTGAATTATTGTCCTGCAAGTTTTTCCCCCCCTCCTGAGACGTTTTCATGGGTGCTCACCACTAAAATCATTAGCTCTTGAGCTGCCATCTTGTACCAGGGCATCCCACCTATTATCTGGGGGTGTTGCCCTCTTGATATGAGGACATTCCCAAATCTCTATCTTAACTGCCCATTCTCACCATTCTCATCAGCACTTTCTTTAGTTCAGGTCTTTTGAGAAGTAGATGCCAAGATGGGAGTTCTATTGGGGAATAGTGTTGTTTTTCCTGAGCTCAGTATAAACCTTTCCTCAGGGCTTTGAAATCCTCTATAATCTTTTCTCAGCCTACCTGTTCAAGTGCATTTCTTATACCAACCCATAGTGAACCTTTTATGGTGAATACCTACTTCTTTCCCTACTGCCTACCCTGTGCCAATTCCTACTTCTGAAACTTATCTCAACCTTCTCTCCTAGAGTGTCAGTACTTTCCCCTTCTACCTCTCCATTCCACCTTTCCTAAAAGAACAGGACATCTCTGCAACTGACAGAAGCTTTCCTCAAAGGGTCTGGTGCACACCAATATCTCCCTTCTCCAAATCACCCTGCAGTTCACAGGAACCTCTCTCTACTTACTGGTTCTGTATTCTTTTCCCATTTGTTGGTCTCAGCTCATGGAGGGCAGGGGCCAGGTGTGACTTTGCTGTGCCTCCCTCCCCCACAGCATTTCACGCCTTCCATCAGAGCACTCCCAAGATTGCTCTGAGGCGAAATTGATGGAAACAGGTGTTGGTAGTTGTAGTTTATCTAGGCTCTTAGAGCAAGATTTCTTAAACTTTTCCAGTCAGGAGATTTTATGACAATGCTTGTTAAAGACAAATTCCGGGAACACCAACGACCTTCTGAAACTCTCCGGAGGACAGAAGCAGAAATTTCTTGGTGGTGTTGGTCTCCAGGACCAGATGGTTGAGCTAGTCGTTGGCCTGAGCCAGGTCCTCCTCTTCTATTATTTATTTTCTCATTCTCAACTGCCCTTCCCTCTCCTCTTCTGCTCACAGGCATCCATTTTAATGTTTGCGTATGTTACCTGTTTTGTTTGTTATGTGTTTTTGCAAAAATATAAGGTATTGTCTTGAATGCACATATTGTAAAATTTACGTCAAGTTATTATGTTCTGTTTCTCCTTCTGGCTTTTTCCTAAGTGCCATGTTTTGGGTCCATCCATGGTGCTATGTGTATATTTAATTCATTGTTTCCAACTACTGCATGACATTCCTTGGTGAGCATTTATTTACTACCCAGGAACAGATCCTGAGGTAGCCTCCGACTTCTCACTGTCACAAACACTATTGCAACACACAATCTCATTCTTTTTCTAGGACCCGAGATTATCCTTCTTATTCAGTGAGATTAAAGAACAGATGAAAGAGGGGGCGATTCTAAGCTTTCCAAACAGCTGGTGAATACCCACCTTGAAAGAGGGCTAGCAATCCAATTAGTTTCTCACCATGAAGGATGATAACACTACAACACAACATTTATTATTTTTAAGATGCTAGCTTTAATACACTTGGTAGTACCAACAAATGCCAGATAATTTATAACAAGGCTTGTAAGAGGCTGAGGGTTCTTAGCTTTAAGATTCCATTTATTTGGAGTCAATTATGGGAACACCCTAGTCTCACCCTTGAGACAACGCCCAACTCAAAAGAGAATTTTGCAAACAAGAGTGATCTCCCAAAAGCACATCGGAGGTCAGTCCAGACTGAGTATCCAGCAGGTCCAGTTTGGAGTCATCAAATGCACTTAAGCAGAAGCCAGTTGTCATGCACCATAGTAAGAGTATTTTTAAAAGCTGAGCAAGGCAGAGGCTCCCCCATCAGTTCTGGCTGGCTTCAGTTTGTTGCCTGGAGCTATATTGCAGAACCTCTGATGTATTGCCAGAGGGGTCACTGGAGGATTGTGTCTTTGCTCAAAGGTACTCTCACCTTCTTGTCTCTGCCCATAAGTCACAGCCTTGAAATGCAGCTATTGGCAAAAACTACCCCAGCCGCCCAGGGCTTCTTATGACAAGTCCCTCAGATCTTCTGCCATCTATCTAATAACGCAAGGGGAAAACATATATCTCTTGAAATAACAAGCACAGTACCAAGGCTGCAGAATCTAGTAAGCCAAGAGGTTAAAATAAGCTGCAAGAACAACTTAAGGCAGCAGCTTCACGTCTCCAAGAACATTCTTTGTTTACCTGATTCCAAAAAAAAAAAATTGTTTTATGATTGGTAATTATTAAAAAAGGTAAAGACAGAAAAATGAGAATAAATTGTAGGTTCCTCACGTAGATTGTGTCACAGCAGTGCAAATGGTGCCCAAATTTCAGTCTGCCCTCTGCTTGGCCCAGAGCAGAGAAGGGGCACCTTTCTCTAGTTGGTCAATCACAAGAAGACATATTTTTGCAAAACTCACCCAGACGGATTTAGATGAGATTTCCATTCCTTCTAAGAGGCACTTTATGTCCTTTCAGTGGGCCCTTGGGGAGGGACATTGTGCCATTTTATTTTAAGCCTCAGTGACAGACCCAGTGAGTGACAGGGTGATGGGCAATAAAACACAAGTTGGTTGAACTGAATATTTACCAAACAACTGGAATTGTGGCTTTAAAATCTTGACCTTTCCCTTACACTAAAGCTGAGAAATCCCCAGCTTGATGGATAGTTTGCTTTTTAAGAGTAGAAATTTTTTATCCATTTCTTTTATGATCCCCTAAACAGTGGGTATCATCTTATGCCCAAAGCAGATATTCAATAAATATTGGTGAATATAAAATTGAGGTTTTGGGGGCTGGAGATATGGTCAAGTAGCAGTGCGCTCGCCTGGCATGCATGAGGCACTGGTTCGATCCTCAGCACCACATAAAAAATAATATAAAGATATTGTGTCCACCTAAAGCTAAAAAATAAATATTAAAAAATAAAATAAAATAAAATTGAGGCTTGTTTAAAAATCCTGTATCATAAGTCCTCTGCCAAATGAGAACGGCTAGAATGCATTTGCGGAGACTCTCCCCTTTGCAGAGACTCTCCCCTTTGCAGTAGCTTTTGACACAGAATTTTGGAATCCCTAAAGGCAAATTTTGATTTATACACGTGTTCAAGAGCGCCTACCCTGAAGGCAGTCAGGTGTTTCTTAACACAGGTGAGTCAAACCTGGCGGTGGGGGCAAAATAATATCTGGTTCTTTTAAAGAGACCAAATTTCTCCAGAAGTAGAGGCAAGAAATGAAATTATTCCCTTTCTTTATTTCCTAGGGCTCAACTCAAATGTAGACTTCATGTGTTTACAGGCAAAAGTATAGGGCCTAAGTGGTTTCTGATTCCATCTAACCTTCCTAGCATTTACAAACAGAAGATAAAATAATATGTGTCCCTGCTGTCCCTCCCATTTTCCTAGAGAAATTATCCAGAGAGAGAGAGAGAGAGAGAGAGAGAGAGAGAGAGAGAGAGAGAGAGAGAGAAATGTTCTAAAAAGTTAACACTGGATTTCTGTGGATAGTGAAGTGCTTATGTTTTCTTTTTTTACTTGTCTAAATCTTCCACAGTTTTTAGAAATGGCAGATTTTAATGGGAAAAAATGACTTGTTAAAAACTATCACAATCTTCTACTCTCTCTCAGTACTTAGATGGACTAATCCGGCCTGATTAAATCTTTCCCTGAGATTTTTCCATTTGGAGCAGGAGGAGAAGAGGGTCTTATCTCTAGAATCACATAGCCAGAAGGACTATGTTCACATAGTGACTCTGGTGCTGCCTAGAAATGTCTTCCCTGATAAATGGAGAAAGTTTGGTATATAAGGAAGAACAAGAATCATGCATAGACAAAGAGAGAGAATCCAGACATTGGTCAGACAACTAAATGTAATGTCCCTCCAATCCTTTTTCATTTTAGTTCACTCATGATTCATTATTAAAATATGTTTAAATACCTACTATGTGCTTCCAGCCAGAAACTGATAAATGCTAATTATGTACGGGTGAGTAACATGTAATTTCTGGGGTTTGCATATACTTCTTAGGTACCTCTTTTTACTCTGAATAATAAATAATAAAGTAAGTAAGTATATACATTATGGTGACTAGAAAGTCCTACTACAAAACTGTCCCTTTAAAACGTGATGAAACTGGCTTTCTACTCTTGACCTAAATGGAGAAAGAACAACCAAATTTACACTTTCCACTTGAAACACCAGACAAAAGACAAAAAAAAAAATATATATATATATATATTTTAAAGGACACTGGAGACAATTCTTGAAACATAGAAAGTAGAAAGACAGGTCGTACAATTGCCTTAGTTTACTGACTTGAGAGAAATTTCAAGCCGCAGTGTCAGAAGGAGAAATCCAGGAGAAGTCTAGCAGAGTGAGGGTCTAGGCATACAAAGATAGCTAGAGTTTATAGGATAGGGAACTGGAGAAGAAAATAGCATGGAGTGAAAAGTTCAGACACCTGCATGAATGTATATGAGGAAATCATCTACTTCTGGGAGAGGATCCACCAGAACAGATTAGAAGAAACAGCATTTAGTAGTCACACAGAGCTGGAGAAATGCATATTGCCAATTGAAAAATGAATTCATAACAGGAAGATTTTACCTGATTAGTGAAAAATAATCATACCTGATCTAAACACTGCTCTAGACCTGCCTGATAAATCTTAAAAGGAGGATTCCAGTACCTCTCCCACCAATCAAACCATTCACAAGTAATGTAACTGCATCATCAAGTATACTTACAGAAATTTTAAAATATATTCTACATCCACAAGGTAAAATTCACATTGTCTGCCATCTAACTGAAAATTACCAGGCATGCATCGAAGTTGGAAAATATAACCCGCAATGAGGAGAAAAAAATCACTCAAAATCAATTCAGAACTGACATAGATGTAGAATTAACAAAGACATTACTAACTGTATTCTATATGTTTAAAAAAGGAACTAGAGGCAAGGAAGCTATTTAAACAAAGTTGACAGGTAAAAACTACAATGTACAAAATGAAAAACGCTCTGAAAAGAATGAATGACGTATGGGAAATTACAGAAGAAAAGATCAGTGAACTTGAGATAGAGTGGCAATACAAGCTTTGCAAAATTAAACAAAGAATAAAAAGAAAATAAATAGCACCAGTGACTATGGGACAACTTCAAATGGCCCAGTAGGTAGTGTAGTCAGTTCCCAAACAAGGAGGGGGCAGAGAAAGCAAATGCTAGAGTTTGGATTTTGTGGTAGGCCCATGTGTTGAAGGCTCAGGCACCAGCCTGTGGCACTACTGAGAGGTGGTGGTACCTTTAGGAGGTGGGGCCTAAGGAAAGGAAGTTAGGTCATTGAGGGTGTGCCTTTGAAGGGGTATTGGAACCTGGCCCCTTCCTCTCGCTCTTTGCTTCTGAGCTCTTAAGAGGTGAACAGATCTCTGTCACATGCTTCCACCATGATGTACTGTCCCACCCAGGATACGGTGCTGACTGACCGTGGACTGAAAGCTTTGAAACCATGAGCTAAAGTATCTTTCCTCCTCTTAAATTGATTATCTCAGGTATTTTGTCACAGTAATAGAAAAAAGACTAGCAGTTATAATGATCAAAACTTTTCAAATTTGCTAAAATGTATAAACTCACAAATCTAAGAAACCGAACAAATCTGAAGCACAAGAAGCACAAAGAAAACTCTAGCAACACATATCAGGAAGTGAGACAGCATAGAGTACCAATATCAGGAATGAGAAGAGCACCACTTAAGATCCTATAGACATTAAAAGGATATTAGAAGATATTACAATTTTAAGTCAATAAATTTGACAACTTAGGAGAAATGAAATTCTTTGAATTTATAAGACATCAAACTCATTCAAGATGACATGAGTAACACAAATATCTCTGTATCTAATAAAGAAAGTGAATTTTTATTTAATCCCATCTCTTGCTAAAGAAAATGTTATGCCAAATCCACATGACCTGTTATAGGAAATTGAAGGAGAGGGAGCACTTTCCAACTTATCCTATGAGACCAACTTTATTCTGGTATTAAAATCAGACAAAGATCTTAAAAGAAAAGAAAGCCACAGACTAAGGCACCCCATGAAACTAAATGCAAAAATTCTAAACAAAATTTTAGCGAATTGAATCCAACCATATATCTATATCTACCTCTACACACACACACACACACACACACACACACACACACTACATAATTGATAATATATAGTGAAAAGGACGTTCTCCCAATAATTCAAAAGTTTGTTTAATCGAACATTCTCAACCTGACAAATGGCATCTATGAAAAGTCTACAGCTAATATAATTCCTAATGGTAAGACTTAATGCTTTCTCATTAAGATCATGGATAAGTCAGGGATACCTGCTCTCATTATCTCTACTCAACATTATTGACAACATTATTGACAACATTATTGACAACGTTATTGGAAATTCTAGCCAATGAAATAAGTCCATAGAAAGAAAAAGTCATCTGGATTATAAAGGAAGAAGCCAACTATCCCTATGGAGAAGACATCATTGTTTATGTAGAACTGATGAGTGATTTAGCAAAGTTGTAAAAGGAGATCAATATATGTAAGTCAGTTTTATGTCTACATTCTGGCAATGAACAATCATACACTGAAATTTAAAAAAAATAATATTTGCAATAATCAAAAATAAAACAATTTAGGGTTAAATCTGACAACATATATGCAAGTTGTATGCACTGAAAACTATAAAAAAATTTTTTTTAAAGTATAGTAGACCTAAACTCATAGGGAGAGGCATCATGTTCAGCATCAAAAGAGTCAATATTGCTATGATGTCAATTGTCCTGAAATTTATCTACAGAATGATGCAATACCAGTAAAAATCACAGTAGTCTTTTTTTTTTCTTTTAGAAATTGGCAGGGTGATTTTGAAATTCACATGAAGCCATAAAGATCCTACAAAAGCCAGCATAATTTGAAAAAAGAGCAAAATTGGAAGAAATTTAAAACTAGAAGTTTTTAAAAACTAGAACAATTAAGACAATGTGGTAGCATAAAATAAATACATAGACCAATGCAAGGGAATACAGATTCCATAAATAGAACAATGAATTTTTATAAAATATAAAGGCAAGTCAATGCAGAAAAGGTACTCTTTTCATTAAAAGATGCTAGGACAACTTGATATCTGTATGCTAAAAATATACCTTGATTTATACCTCACACATTATACAAAAATTAGCTGAAAATATATCATAGACTTGAATGTAAAACATGAAACTATAGAACTATAGAGGAAAACTATAGAAACTATAGAGGAAAACAGAAAAATGCTTTGTGACCATGGGTTAGGAAAAAGTTTTTCTTAGACCTGACACCAAAAATATTATTAAAAATTGATAAACTTCACCAAAATTAAATGCCCCTTCAGTTTGAGAAGAATCTATTAAGAGAATGAAAAGACAAGTTACAGATTGGGAAATATATTTGCAAAACATATATTTGGGATATCAGTTTCCTATAGCTATTGTAAAAAATCATCACAAACTTATTGGTTTAAAATAACATAATGGGCTGGGGATGTGGCTCAAGTGGTAGCGCGCTGGCCTGGCATGCATGCAGCCCG
This sequence comes from Ictidomys tridecemlineatus, assembly GCF_052094955.1. Lineage (NCBI taxonomy): Eukaryota > Metazoa > Chordata > Mammalia > Rodentia > Sciuridae > Ictidomys > Ictidomys tridecemlineatus. Next base: position 128,912,240 of record NC_135485.1, read on the forward strand.
GGTTCGATCCTCAGCACCACATACAAACAAAGATGTTGTGTCCGCCGAAAAATAAATATTAAAAATTCTCTCTCTCTCTCTCTCTCTCTCTCTCTCTCTCTCTCTCTCTCTCTCTCTCTTTCTCTCTCTCTCAAAAATAAAAATAAATAAAATAACATAAGCTTATTCTTGTACATTGTTGGAGGTCAGAAGCCAAAACAAGTCAAAGTATGAACAGGAATGTTTCCTACTGGAAGCCATAGGGAGAATTTGTTCCATGCATCTTCCATCTTGAAGAGGCCCCCAGCATTCCTATCTCCTGCTTTAGTACCCCAATCTCTGCTCCCATCACCACACTGCTGCCCTCTCTCAGGTTGACCGGCTTGCCTCCCTCTTACAGAGGCTCTTGTGATAACATGTTGGGTCCCCCAGATAATCCACAATAACCTCCTTATCTCAACATCTTTAATTCAAGCATATCTGCAGAGTCCCTTTTGCCATAAAAGGTAACATGTTCATAAGTTCTGGGGATTACACCAGATAAAGAACTTATCCAGAATACATAAAGAGCTATCAAACTCAGTAATAATAAAATAATAATAAAATTACAAAGTGGGCAAAGATTTCAACAGATTTGAGAAACAACAAAAAATATATAGGGATGGCAAAAAATACAAGAAAAGATGGCCATCATTATTAGACTTACAGTTATTAATATGGCTAAAATAGAGACTTTCAATCATATCAGTATTGGCAGGGATATGGAATGAGTGAAATTCTCCTACTCTGCTGGTGGGAATGTAATATTGTACAACCACTGTGGGAAGAAGTTAAAAATTAAACATACACCTGTCGTGGTTTGGCTCTTCCACTCCTAAGCATTTACCCCAGAGGAATGAAAGCACATGTCTATCTTGAAATGAATAGACATTCTGAAATGATAGCATTCTATCTCTTGTGCAGAAATGTTGCCAGTAGCTTTATTTGTAATAGCCCCAAACCAAAAAGACTACAATGTCCATCAAAATGAGAATGGATACATTATGGTGAGGTCATGCAATTAATTCTATTCTTCAACAAGAGGAATAAACTATTGATACATGCACCACATGCATAAACTCCCATCCCCCCAAATGTATATATACCACATACATACTACATGTATATGAAATGCTGTATAAAAATGCAAACCAAAAGCAAATAAAAATGCACAATAGCAGGCAGATTTGTGGTTGCTTTGGGAAAGGAAGAGGGCAGAGAGAAGCAAGAGGAAGGGACTAGAAGGAAACTAGGAAGAAATTTTGATGTCGATAGATGAGTTCATTATCTTGATTGTGCTAATAGCTCCACAGGAATATGGTATGTCAAAATTCATCAAATCTTATACTTTAAATAAGTGCAGTTAATTGCATGTCAATTGTACTTTCATAAAGATATTTTAAAAGGAAAAAACCACATAAGATAATAAAAATTAAGCCTATTTGCATTCTATTTATAAGGCTATGGCTATTCACTAATGTAGCAAGAGAAAATTACTCCATGGTAGTTTCACCAATCTGTCAAGTGGTCCAGTGACATGGATTTCCAGAGGGACTGCTTTATTACAAAATTTTTTCCAGTTACCTATTCCAAGTGATTATAATGGATTAACCTCTTGCTTGACAAGTCAAATACCTTTCATTCGGACATGCTTGTCTTACACTCAGTTCTTTGTACAAAACCCAAAACTACCTTTCATCTCTGCTGTAGTGTTCCAACAAGAACACCAAAAACAAAATAGTCCCACCGAGAAGAGAAAATTGAAGGGCAATTGGAGAATGCAGCTTTGCATAATTAGGAGGTTGTTGATTTGTTTTTGTGCCATCAACCAGGTTTCCTTTATTTTCAGGAGCAGAATTTCCATATTCTAAGCCTCATGAGGAAGACCAGTGTCTTCATACTGCCTGGTGCTGCCCACCACACCTAGCGCGCATCTGATGGAACGTGTAGTGAGGGAGCACAGTGGAGTCCACTGATGGCCGCGGAGATTGGAATTAGTCACTTGATCTCTGGTACTTAGTTTCATTGTCTGTAATATGGGGCTAATATTATTATATTAAACGTTAAATTATTAATTATTATATATTATATACAATATATGAAAATATTAATTATATTGATATGGAAGTAATATTACTTTCATATTAATATAATAATGATTAATATTAATAATAAATAAATACATTTTTTAAAAATACATATTTTTTAGTTGTTGATGGACCTGAGAATGGTTGTTTTGAGGCAAAAATGAGTCGTCTTCTCCGGCGGCATTGTCCCCTTCCCCTCCTCCTTTTCATAGAGTGGGATCAAACCCAGGTCCATATTTGCTGATTGATGGGTATCTAAGATACGGCTTCAAAAGATACTAGAACATAAACATCTCAAATGTGTATGTGTGTCTTCTCCGCAGAGAGCAATTACTTATGCTGTCTATGCTCAAATTTTTTTATTATTTTAAAAAATCTAATTCATTTATTGGGGCTGGGGTTGTGGCTCACTGATAGAGTGAGGGGCAACATACCTAGCAAGTGTGAGGCACTGAGTTGGATTCTCAGCACCACATATTGATAAGTTCATTAAATAAAGGCCCACCAACAACTAAAAAATATGTATTTTAAAAAAATATTAATTTATTATTTTTATTACTGGTACTTTACCACTAAGCTATATCCCAATCCTTTTTTTTTTTCATTTTGAGACAGTTTTGTTAAGTTGTTAGGGCCTTGCTCACTTGCCCAGGCTGGCCTTGAACTTGTGATCCTGTTGCCTCAGCCTACTGAATTGCTGGATTACAGGCATGTACTACTGCACCCAGTTGTACTCAAATTTTAAACAGTAATTTCTTCAGAATTAGAAGTTCATAGCTGTAATCCCAGCTACTCAAAAGCCTAAGATAGAAAGATCACCAATTTAAGGCCAGCCTGAGCAACACAATGAGTCTCCCATTTAAAAAAAAAAAAATTCATTATTTTTAATGTGCCCAATGGTGGTAAAATTTTAAGATGGATACTATTAAGAAAATTAGCCAAATGTACTAAACACATGAGCACAAGTGACGGACTGTGTTAGTCAGCTTATAGCAAATACCTGAGATAATCAACTTATAAGGAGAAAAAGGTTATTTTGGCTCACGGTTTTGGAGGTTCTAGTTCATGATCTGGCAGAATCACTGCTTTTAGCTCATCATGGTGGAATCATGTGGTAGAGCAAAAACTGCTCACCTTATGCCCAGGAAACAAAGGAAAGAAAGGGAAAAGGGGCAGGGTTCCCCCCCCCAACACACTTCCCCAATGACCTAAAGACCTCCCCTTAGGCCCCACCTCTCCAAGATTACACTGCATCCCAAAAGCACCACCCCAGGGAATAAGTCCTATAAGGGTCTCTGAGGGACATTTAAGATCCAAACTACATCAGGGTCTAATCTAGGTAATTAAATTTGGGGTAAAATCAGGATATGAATGGCAATCTTAGTTTTCTTATAGCATTGAAGAATGATTTCAAGCAAATGTGCAAAAAAAAAAAAACAATGGTGGTATCAATTGAAATAAGTATTCAGTCTTTTATGTTGGTGACCATTAACTTGAGTAAGAACTGATGCTTACTTGAGAAATATCAAACTAATTGTATTACAGGCATAGTTTCTTTGGCCCCGATTCTACCTATGTTTCAAATCATTTAAGCTGCTTCTCAGGTGGCTTTGCCTATATAAATATTATAGCCCATGTAATTTTTTAAAAATCAAAGCATTATAGTTATACAGAGTTGGGTTCATCTTGACAAAATCACACATGCATGGAATTGGATTCACTGCATTTCAGTCTCTGTTCCTCACCACCTGTTTTCCTCCCCTCCTCCTTCCCCCAATTTTCCTTCCTCTACTCTAACTGGTCTTCTTTTTGCTCATTTATTACTATTTTTATTGGTGTTTTCGGTGTATATGTAAAGGTGTAATTCCCTATGGTGCATTTATATATGCACATAGTGTGATTTTGTTAGATTTATTCTTCATTTCCTTCCTTTCCTATGCCTCCCCTGTCCCTCTTGATCTTCTTCTTCACTGACACAGCTCTCTGATACATTTATGATATCTACCCCACCACACACACACACCTTTCCCCCCTTATTTTGTTGTAGCTTCCACAGATGAGAGAAAACATTGGACCCTTCCTTGGCTTTCTGAGTCTGGCTTATTTCACTTAGCATCATGTTCTCCATTTCCATTCATTTACCAGCAAATGCCATAATTTCATTCTTCTTTATGACTGGGTATAACTCTGTTATGCATATATACCACATTTTCTTATTCATTTATTGATGGGCATCGAGGCTGATTCCATAACATGGTTATTGTTAAATGCTCTGTTATAAACATTGGTCCTATAATAGGCTGATTTTAATTCTTTTGGATAAATACCAAGGTATGGGATAGCTGTGTTATATGGTGGTTTCATTCCTAGTTTTTTGAGGAATCTTTAAACTGCTTTCCAGAGTGGTTATACTAATTCGCAATCCTACCAACAATGTATGTGTGTACCTTTCCCCCAGCATCCTCACCAGCATTTATTATTTGCATTATTGATAATTGCCATTCTGACTGAAGTGTGATGAAATCTTGGTGTAGTTTAGATTTGCATTTCCCTGATTGCTAGAGATGCTAAACATTCTTTCATGTATTTGTTGGCCATTTTGTTTCTTCATTTGAGAAGTGTCTGCTTAGTTCTTTTGCCCATTTATTGATTGGGTTATTTGTTTTTTGGGTGCTAAATTTTCTAAATTCTTTATATATTCTGGATATTAATCCTCTGTCAGAGAAAAAGCTGGAAAAGATTTTCTCCAATTCTGTAGGCTCCCTCTTTACACTTTTAATCATTTGCTTTGCTGTGCAGAAGCTTTTCAACTTAATAGCATCTGCTTATTGATTCTTGTTTTTATTACTTGAGCTTTAGGGATTTTTTTTTTAAAGGAAGTTGGTGCTTGCACCAATATGACCTTCTATTTTTTTTCTAGCAGTTGCAAAGTTTTTGGTGTAATTCCTAAATCTTTGATCCATTTTGATTTGAATTTTGTGAGGGAGAGAGATAGGGATCTGTTTTCACTTTTATTTTCTTTATTGATATCCAATTTTCCCAGCACCATTTATTAAAAAAGCTGTTTTTTTTCCCAACATATATTTTTGGCATCTTTGTCAGGCATCAGATGGCTGTAAGTATGTGGGTTTGTCTCTGTGTTTTCTATTCTGCCATTGGTCTTCATGTCTATTTTGATGACAATATCATGCTGGGGTTTTAAAATTTTTTTTTTTTTACTATAGATCTACAGTTTAATTTCAGACCACGTATTATGATACCTCCTGCATTGCTCTTCTTGCTCAGGATTTCTTTGGCTATTCTTGGTCTCTTATTCTTCCAAACTATTTTTAGGACTGTTTTCTAGTTCTTTGAAGAATGTCATTGATATTTTGATGGGAATTGTATTAAATCTGTATGTTGCTTTTGGTAGTATGACCATTTTGACAATATTAATTCTGCTTATCCAAGAACATGGGAATTCTTTTCATCTTCTAAGGTCTTCAATGTCCTTCTTCAGTGTTGTATAATTTTCATTGTAAAGATCATTCACCTCTTTGGTTAGACTAATTCTCAAGTAGTTTACTTTTTTTTAGGTTATTATAAATGAGACAGTTTTCCTGATTTCTTCTTCAGCAGAATCACTGTTAGAATATAGGTAAGCTATTGATTTATGGGTGTTGTTCTTGTATCCTGCTACTTTGCTGAATTCATCTGTCAGCTCTTGAAGTCTTCCAGTGGAGTTTTTGAGGTCTTATAGATATAAGATAATGTAATTAGCAAACAGATAGTTTTACTTCTTTTCCTATTTGTATCGCTTTAGTTTTCTTCTCTTGCCTGGTTTCTCTGGCTAGAGGTTTGAGAACTAGATTAAATAGAAGTGTTAAGAGTGGACATTCTTGTCTTGTTTCTGATTTTAGAGGAAATGCTTTCAATTTTTCTTTGTTTAATATGATATTGGTTTGGGGTTTGTGGTATATATACTTTAACATATTGAGGTAAATATCTCTATTCCTAGTTTCTCCAGCATTTTTAACATGAATGGGTATTGAATTTTATCAAAGGTCTTTTCTGTATTTGAGATAACCATATGATTCTTGTCCTTAATTTGATTTATATGATGAACTAAATTTATTGATTTTTGGAATGAAACCAGCTTGATCATGGTGCATTATTTTCATGATGTGTTTTTGAATGCAGTTTGCTAAAATAGTATTAAGGATTCTTGCCTATATATTTATTGGGGATATCGGTCTGTAGTTTTCTTTCCTTGATATGTCTTGTCTTGTTTTGGTATATTTGCTTCATAGAATGTATTTGAGGGTGTTCTCTCCCTTTCAAGTTTATGAAATAATTTTAGAAAGACCAGTGTTAGTTCTTTAAGGGTCTGATAGAACCAAGCTGAGATCCATCTGGTCCTGAGATTTTCTTTGTTGCAAGACTTTCAAATGCTGTTTCAATTTTATTACTTGATATTGACCATTTTAGGTTTTCTATATTTTCCCAGTTCAATTTGTAGCCCAGGGATGTTTTTAGTTGTAATATACTTGCTTGTCTTTGAATGCTAATATGAAAAATAATTTAAAAATATGTTACATAGTTATTCTGATTTAACTGTAGAATATGGGTTGGTGAATTCAAAGTTAATTATAAAAAATAACTTATTGCTATTTCACATGAATTAGACTGTGTATCAATATGCCTAGTTTCGGCTCCAATCCGAGCTGCTCAATGACTACAGGTGAATGATGGGTAATATCCTCTGGCTTATCATTTTCTCATTTAGTAAAACTAAATGATGCATCATATATCTTGCTGATTCAGAAATTCAGTGTTTTTTTTTTTGTAAACTACTAATTGAAAATTTCTTTTTGGTTTTTAAATCAATTTTCACTTGAGCTTTGAGAACATAATACAATGTTTTGGTAGTAAGAATTTTACCCTGTATTTGAAATAAGAGGGAAAAAATACTATCCTGGCATTAAATCAAATGAGTGTTGTCAAAAAGAATGTTTGTGAAAGATCTGCATAGATAAACTCAACACTTACAGATATTTATCCTGCTGGAATAAAAAAAGCTATACAACTTAAGTATAATATACAACTTCATCAAATGTAAATTTACTTTATGAAACTAAATTATTCAAATTATAGACAATTTGTAATATGTTGAATGTAGAAATAATTCTGTTCATTTATATCCATGACCAAGAGTACATAATGTGTTGAATGTAGAGATAATTCTGTTCATTTATATCCATGACCAAGAGTACATAATGGAGGCAAATTTTCAAAAATGAAAGACAAATGAACCAACTTCCCGAGTCATCCAGTACATTACTGTAATCATTTAAGAATCACATCATTAATAGCTTCCTGTTTATCCCCGAAGAATACTGTACATACCTTGACCTGCATGTATGGTCTAGTTCCTGATAAACATTGTAATTGGAGTTTTTGTTGTAAAATGTTTTCCCAGTACCTGGTGTAGGATTCATTTTATTTTTGCCATTTAATTAGACTGGAACCCTCAAAATGACCATCAATAAGCAATGTCTTTGGAAGATGACAGACAGACAGACAAATACAAAAATAATCAAGTGAACAACTGTTATTTTTTTTTTCAAATTTGGGCCTTGCTATCAGGACACAGGACACATCAAGAAACAAATACTGACAAGCAAAGTTCAGCCAATATTTTAAGACAGCCAAAATTTTACTACCTCGTCCTTTTAAAATTTTAATTATGAGGCAGAATCACAAAGTGTATAAGAAAGATTATTGCTTAAGGAAGGTAATCTTAATTAAAGTGGGTTAAGTTCATACACCATAAAAATATATGCTACCATAATGAAGTTTTATCTTTACGTTAAGAGAATCTACCTCTTGGAATTCAGAGTGATGCTGGCCACCCAATCTTTAGATTTTGCACACAGACATTGATAGACTTCTGCACCTGGACCTCTGACCAGCTGATTTTAACTGCACTCTTCACCACCTCAGGTTGGACTTTATCATTTTTAGTGTCATTTAATTTTCCGGATGCTCAACTGGAGATGCAGGAATCAACAGGTAGGTACACTGTAAGAGATACTGGCAAATTAGCTAAGGTACTTCCTGTCATCTTTGAATATAAACAGCAGTCCACTTATTTACACAAATACTTACAACACTTCTCATGTGCCCATCACATATATACCCAGCGCTTACTATTTGGATATTGCTCTATACAAGACATATATTTTCCTCAAAGAAGTTGTTATATAACAAGCAATACACACATACTTTTATCTAGAATAACCAAATAATAAGACTTTCTGCACTCGTGGAAGATTTTTTCAGCTCCCTTTTCACTTAACAATTTGGAAATACGCCTGGAAGTGTTCAGCATTTACTAGATACTAACCAGAGATAAGAAATTCTATCTTTGGGATTCAGTAGAAAAACTATGCCAGGCATTTGCCATGAAGATCTGACCATCTAACAGCTAACATTAAAACTTTTTCAAGTAGTACAGGCACTTTTTAAAGGCATGCATGAGTAAAAATATAGGAAACGCCAAATACCGTAAAAGGGAATTTAGTGACTGTGCTGGTGAGTCAACTGAGAAGAGAAACATGGATATAAAAAAGTTTTACTGTATTAAAGACCAAAATTTAGAATACTAAGACAGTTAATTTTTTTTTAATCATATAATTTTTTTTTCAAAATTATATCAAAAAATAGTTTTTCCCAAGTTGGAATTAACTGATGGTTAATATTATTTCCTTAGTTGGTTAACTATTGCCCATTCCCTGAGGAAAGAAGACAGGTAACTCTCTTCAATCGATTTCTCAACACAATGGAATGGAATAAGTATCAGATTTACTTCCTCATCTTAAATAAATATAAAACTGGACTATAAGTACAATTATATTTATGTATAATATATAACTACAAAGATAGTAAATATAATTAGTACAAAAGAACATTAACATTCCTATAAAATTATATATATACACACATATGTATGTTTGTATATGTATATATATATATTTTTTTTTCAAGAAGTAGAAAACAGCATGAACATAATGAGAAGAGGAATTTAAAAGACAGAACAAGACCCCAGTGGAACATTTAGGGATGAACTATATAATACCCAAGGCAAAAACTCCAGGGAATTAAGTTAACACTAAATTAGACAATGCAGAAAAAAAATAGTGAACTGGAAGACCTCACGATAATAATGATTCAAATAGAATACACAGAGAAAAAGACAGGGAAAACATGAATAGAACATCAGTCAACTGCAGAACAAAGTCAAGCTGTCTAACCTATTTAAAATTGGGCTCCCAGAAAATGTAAGTTGGGGAAGCAACAGAAAAATTATCTGAAAAAATAATAGCCACAATCCTCTAAACTTGATGAAAACTATAAACCACAGATCCAAGAAGCAACACAAAACCTAAGCAGAAAAACAGAAGGAATTCACACAAAGGCAAGATATAATAAAAATATTGGAAACCAGTAGTGAAGAGTAAATCTTAAATGCTGCCACAGAGAACAAGAATATTATTGATAGATGAATAAAGATGCATTGGTCACCTTAGGTTGCCATAACCAAAAAAATAAAATAAAATAAAATATCTTGGGTGGTTTAGACAAGAGTTCTGGAGGCCGGAAGTCTGAGATCAGGGAGTCTGCATGGTGGAGTTCTGGAGAGGGACTACTTCCTGGTTTATAGGTGGCTGCCCTCTATCTGTGCTTTCACATAACTCTTTCTTGGTTTATGTACAAGGGAGGTGGGGACGGGGAGAGTGCTTTCTCTTCTTATAAGACCATCAATTCTACACAATAATGACCACACCCTTATGAGCTCATTTAGCCTTAATTACCTCTAAAAGCCCTATCCGCAAATAGTAGAATTGGGTGTTAGGATTATATCATATAATTGGGGGGGTATAATTTGATCCATAGCTAAAGATAAGAATAATAGTAGTCATCTCATAAAAACAATGTAAACCAGAAAATGGTGGAGTGATATCTTTGAAAAGACTTCATGTAATATAAGTCCAGGAGATTTTCTTTTTTAAAATCATCAGACTAACACACAAGAAATGAAAAAGAAAATTGTTTAGGCTAAAGGAATAAAAGAATTCTAGTTGGAAATTTGGATTTTAATAATGAATGAGACACACACGATGTGGTAAAAATGTAGGCAAATATGTTTCCTCTTAGTATCAAATCTTGCTAAAAGGTAATTTACAGCCAGGTAAGTAGTGGCCCACACCTGTAATCATAGGAGGCTAGAGAGGCCAAGGCAGAAGGATCACAAGTTCAAACCCAGGCTCAGCAACTTAGTGAGGCCCTAAAGTAAGTTAGTGAGACCCTGTCTCAAAATAAAAAATGAAAAGGACAGGAAATATGGCTCAGTATTTAAGTACCTCCAGGATCAACCCTTGGTACAAAAAAAAAGTAATTTACAGTTAAAATTAATGAAGTATTATGGGGTTTGTAACATGTAAAAGTGAAATGTATGATAAGAGTAGTTCAAAGGCTGGGTGAGAAATGGACATATACTGTTCTTAAACTCTTCATAAAATGTATATATTATGCAGAACAAGAATACCATCAAATTCCATGTCTGATAGGGACCTGTTCTTCTATGAGTCCTCACATTGCAGAAAGGAGAAAGAGGCTCCCTCAAGCCTCCTTTATATGGGTACTCATTCCTTTTATGAGGCCCTCTGCCCTCATGATCCAATCATTTCCCAAAGGTCTTCCATTTTAATAAAATCAAAATATTTGATCCTTCAAAAGACAGTGTTAAGAAAATGGAAAGGCAAGTCACAGACTGTGAGAACATTGTTTGCAAAATATATATCTGGTAAAGAACTTGTATCCAGGATACATAAAGAACTCATAGCTCAATAATAAAACAATCCTATTTTTCAAATGGGAAAAATAACTTTGGAGGTTGGGTTTCAACATATGAGTTTTGGGAGAACACAGGTATTCAGACCATATCAACATATATCTAATAAATTTTAAAGCATATAAAACAAAACCTGATAGAACTGAAAGGAGAAAAAAATTCCAGTTATGTTGGAGATTTCAACATCCTTTACTCAACAATTGATAGTGAATTATTCTTTCAGCTTAAAAAAAAAGCTAAATAAATTTTAACCGAATACTCTTATCTTTCATTAGCTCTTTGTACAAGAAACAACACTAAGTCTCATCTCTCTTACAGAATTTAAAGAGCATCAAAAGAAAAAGGAAAAATGGTCCCATTGAAAAGAGAAAATCAAGGGACAGGTGAGTACTACAGCTTTTAATTAGAAGGTTGTCAGTCTGATTTCATATTTTAAACTTGGTTCCAATATTTTTAGGAATAATGGTTTGAAGATTCTAAGCATCATGAGGAAGTATATGTGTGGTGTCTTATTATTTCTTCTGTGATCCCCACAGTATACATCATACATCAGATAAGATGCAGTGTAATGATTACTCACAACCCATTTGGGTCAAGGAAAAGTTAGTTTGATTGATGGCTGTGGAGCCTTAAACAAGTGACTTAGTCTTCCTGACAGTTTCATTATCTGTAAAATGATAAAAGTAATTAATTCATTGGCTAGAGCCATCATAAAAAATCACTACAAGAATGGACATTTGTTCTCTCACAGAGCTGGGGGCTAGAAATCTGAAATCAAGGTGTCATCAGGGTCTTGCTCCCTCTGGAGAGGCTGGGAAAGAGTCCTCTCTTGCCTCCTCCACCTTCTAGGGCCAGTGTTCCTTAGCCTCTGCTCCAAACTTTACTCTCTGCCTGTCTTCACATGATCCTCTCTTCCCTCTCTCTCATCATGAGGACACTTGTCATTGAATTTAGGACTCACTTGGATTATCCAGGATGATCTCGTTTCAAAATTCTTAATTTTATTACATCTGCAAAGTCCCCTACTCCCCCCCCCCGCCACCCCCAAATAAGTTCACATTCACAGGGTCTAGGTGTTAGAATAGAGACATATATTTGAGGAGAACAACATTTAACTCACTACAAGTCATTCTCTATAAGGGTTTTCTGTTTTTTAGGGTTAAGTGAGATGGCTTTTCTAAAGCACTGGTCTTATAATACTTTTTTTAGTTCAGGATGCTTTAAGGTATATCATTTTCATTAATCTTTATGATGACCTTGCAAAATGGACATGGCATACCCATTTTACAAAACTGAGAACCAGAAACTTAAGAGTTTAAACATTAATAGTTGGGTAAAAATAAAAACTGAAATTGAGAAAACAAAGCCATCTCTAACAATTGAAAAAACTATGAAATACTGAAGTACAAACTTAACAGAACATTTCCAAGACTGCTACATTAACAGTTACAGAATATTAATGAGACCTAACTCAATAGAGATATAAACAATGCTTATGGGGTCTGAAGGCTCTGTATTATTAAGATGTCATTTCTTCCCAAATTCATTTAAAAACTGAAAGCAATCCCAGTTTACATCCCAACAGGTTTTTCTGTAGAAATTGCTGGCCTAACTAAAATTATACAAAATGCCAAACAACTGTAAATAAGTAGGACAAAATTGGAGGACTCATACTGAGTGTTATAGCAGCTTTAATAATCATAGAATGTGCACTGACATAAAGATAGACATGTTACTCAACGAAACAGTAGACGATGTGCTGTGAAATTGCACAAATTGTTAAGTGGCAATTGATTTTCCCCAAAAGTGTCAATGGAAGGATAATCTTTAAAACATTTGGTGCTAGAATAATTGTATATACATATTCACACACACACACACACACACACACACACACACACAATATCAAATGTGATCCTTATCTTGTATTACATTGAAGAATTTAGTTAAATTAGATTGTAGACTTTTAAGTCAGAGCTAAAAGTCCAAAGTTTCTAGAAGCAACCATAGGATAAAAATCTTGGTGACCTTGGATTAGGTAAAAGATTTCTTCAACAGCTGTTGAAACATAAAAAGAAAGAAACAACAAATTAAACTTCACCAAAAATAAAATATTTTATTCTTCAAAGGACACTTCTAAGAAAATGAAAAGGCAGGTCACAGACTATGAGAAAAGCATTTGCAAAATATATATACCTGGTAAAGAACTTGTATCCAGAATCCATAAAGGATTCACATAGCTCAATAATAAAACCACTGTATTTTTTCAAATGGGGGGAAAAATAACAGAGACTTCACCTACAAATATATATGGCAAATAAACACCTGAAAAGGTGAAAATTCAGTATCATTGGGGAAATACAATTTGAAACCATAAAAAATATTACTCCACACATTTTAGAAAGGCTCAAATTTCCTTTTTCAATAAAATTTTTTTTTAGTTGTTGATAGACCTTTATTTTATTTACTTTTATGTGGTGCTGAGAATCGAACCCAGTGCCTCACATGTGCCAAGTAAGTGTACTACCGCTGAGACACAGCCCTAATCCTCAAATTTCCTTTTTTTAAAAACTGACAATACTGGGCTAGGGCTGTGGCTCAGTAGCAGAGCACTGGCCTAGCACATATGAGGCACCAGGCTCACTCCTTAGCACTACATTAAAAAAATAAAAAAATAAAATAAAAACAAGCTGTCCATCTACAACTACAAAAAAAAATGTAACTGACAATACTAACTATTGGTAAGAATGGGAAGCAACCAGAATTTCCTTATATTGTTGTATGCAAAATGATATAAGCACATTGTCAAATAACTTGACAATGTCTTCTAATGTTAAATATACTCTTGCCATGTGACCTCACGGATTTATTTCTGGGCATTGCACAAGAAAAATTAAAATGTATATTCACATATAGACTTATATGCAGGGGCTTTGGTTGTAGCTCAGTGGTTGTACCTCAGCACCACCTAAAAATAAATAAAATAAAGGTATTATGTCCATCTACAACTAAAAGCAAATTTTTAAAAAGACATTTGCAAATGTTTCATAGCATTTTCATTAATATTAGACAAAAACTAGAAACAGCACACATAGCAATCAGTTGGTAATAATCAACAAATTATGGTATACTGCTTGATAATAAAAATAAATGAACTATCAATGCACATAACATGAATATATCTTAAAAGAATTTATATAAACTGAAAGCAATGAGTAGTAAGAATACCTTCTAAAAGATGTCCAAAACCTAATCTCTGGAATTTATGAATGTGTTACATTAAATGACGCAGGGGACATAGAGGAGATCATCAATGTTGGGGACTTCAACCTAAGATTATCCTGGATTTTTCAACTGGGTCTACTCTAATCACAGAAGCACTTCAGAGAACAGAATTTTCTCTAGCTAGAGTCGGAGAAGGGGGAGACAAGATTTCACATACGAGAAGGACAGGAGGTGCTTTTGCAGGCTCTGAGATTTACGGGACCATGTGCAGCCACTGGTAGAGGAGCGAAGGACAGCCCCCACCTGGCAGTCAGCAAGGGGATGGAGACCTCAGTCTGCACCTTCCAGGAATCTGCCAACAACCCGAATGAGACAGTCTCCTGGAAGGAGCACAGGGCTGCCTTATGCCTTTGGCCTTGTAAACTCTAAGCAGACGACTCAGTTGAACAACACTACCTGGACTTTAGACTCAAGAATTCTATTTGTGGCAATTTGTTATAGCAGCAATAGACAACTAATACAAGGAGCCAAACACAAATGACCATGTCCCAGATAATTCTGTTTATATACCATTCAAGCAAAGATAAAACTATTGTGATAGGAATCAGTGGTTGGTGCCAGATCCTAGGTATTCTAGGTAAGAGACACACTGCAAAGTGTTCTAAGAGAACATTTAGGGTGAGGGAAATATCATGACCATTGTAGTGACATGACTGTGTACATTTATCAAAATTCATCAGATTGTATGCTTAAAATAATTATATTTTATTGTATATAAACTATATGTCAAAAAAACTGACACCCCTGTAAAGGTAAAATTTCTAAGCTGATTCTAAGCTGCAAAAGTCTGAGTTAAAGTGTAAAAGACCAGGCATTGTAGGGTTTCTAGATTACAAGGCCTGGGCTAAAAAGTAAAAGACAAGGCATTGTTACAATTCCTCTGCTACCCCCGGAACCTGTAATCTCTGTAGTTGTTAGGACAATGCTGAAACTGCCCAGTAAATATCTCCATTGATTCCCTGGTTGTTTCATAGCTAAGGGCTCCAAGCAGCTTGGCACGTAAGCATCTAGGCTCCAAAACCAATCAGTTTAAATGTGTACCCCGCTTAGAAATGACCAATCACCCCCGCCTGCCCTGTTCCCGCCAATGAATGTACTAATCCTGTCTCAGAGTTGTTCAATTTTCCCGAGCCTCATGATGATTTGTTCTGATGTATGCAAAGCCCACCGCCCTCTCCAGAAAGTGTACTTAAGCTCTGCTTGACCTCTGCTCTGGGCTCCGGGCTGCTCTCCCTTCTTGAGTGAGCACAGAGCCCCAGCATGCTGGAACGGATCCCCAATAAATCCCCTTCTTCGATTGCATGAGGTCAGTCTCTTGTGTGGTCTCTCCCTCCGACGCGCCGCCAGACCCTTTACACCCCCACACAACAACATTAAAGGTCTCCTTGCTTTTCAGCTTACTGCTATTTGAATGTAAAATTCTTAAAACTAAAAGCAAGTATTAGCATACTAGCATTTACTCATTCATATTCCTGAGGTTGAATAGATTTCTAACAGTCTCAAATATACTAATAATAATGCATAAAATTATCATTATGGGACTGGGATTGTGGCTCAGTGGCAGAGCGCTTGCCTTCACCATCTGAGGCACTGGGTTTGATCCTCAGCACCACATAAAAGTAAGTAAAATAAAGGTGCTGTGTCCATCTACAACTAAAAACATATTTTAAAAAATTACTATGTACAGATACTGATGTTATAACCAGTAACAGTATATTTATCATATATAGGTATAGATAGACACACAAACATACACACTTATATATATGAAAAAAGATATTTTTCCTCCTCAGCATTTTTAGGTCTTGTGCTGTTGTTAATGAGGTGTTTACAGAGACACATTAATTTGGTCTTTTGGAGGCCACATGAGTTCCCTGTAGGTGATGATCTATTTGACATTAAATACAGAACGAGTCTAAATGGCAAGTCTATATGGTACACCTCATATAAGGTCAAACTCGTGAAGCATCATGCCTTAGGGGAACTTTAAGGACTAGTAGGAGATGAATCCAGTAATAAAATTGTTATGGTTTATCTTCCTAAAAGTTCATGTGTTGGAAACATGTTATCCAACAGAGCAATGCTGAGAGGTTGAAATGACTGGAGAAATGAGAGCTACAATCTGATCAGTGGGTTAATTCATTAAGCTGGATTGAGAATTTGAATGGATTACTGGGTGTTATAACAGGCAGGTGAGCTGTGGCTGGAAGAAGCTTGTCCCTGGGGTGGGGTGGCCTCAGGGATTATACATTGTCCCTGGCTCCTTCCTCTGTTTCTCTCTGCTTCCTGGCGTCCACGTGCTGAGCAGCTGTCCTCTACCATGATGGTCTACGTACCTCTGGTCCAGAGCAATGAGTCCCATCATGGACTGAGACCTCTGAAACCGTATTCAAGCCCCAGATAAACTTTTACTCTCTAAGTCGTTTTTGTTAGGTATTTTGGTCACAGTGATGGAAAGCTGATAACACAAGAATCTATTGATGTTTGCTCTGGGACAGACCATTATAGACTCTGTCTTCATGTCCTGACATTTTCCAGCTGACAGCTATGAAGCCTCTCTTCTTCCTACATCAGGGCAAGATATAAGAAAGCCTGACCCTCCCTTCTTTGGCCTTTGGGGGAGTGAGTCCATGAATGATGCTGCCCACACGGACTCTCAGCCTGGCTGGCCCCACCTTCTAACCACAATTTTTGAAAAATGCCAGTCTTCTCTCTGCTCCCAAGGCTATTGTTGGACCAGCTTGGGAAGCCTTCCCTGCTCTCCCCACAAAGCCTCACCATGATAGACCATCTGGCATGTGGATGGCCTTATCCGTCTCCATGTCTAATCCAGTTTTGGGTGGGGGCACCCTCCATTCCTACAGGATGAGCATTTTACCTTTGCTTCCCAGTTTACAGTTGGGGAAATTGAGAAATAGGGTAACTGGCTAAGGTCACACAGTGAGTAGCAGGGCTGGGATTCGCCCTCGAGTCCATGCTTCATGAAGCCCACCTTCTGTGAATCAGATCACCCCAATGACAGTGATCACCATCAGCAGCAGCGTGGTCCTGATGATGTAGGCCTCCATTATGGAAAGTCTATTTGAATGCACTGAACAAACTTCAAAAGACTGTTTCAAAAGAGCACAGAAAGGCCTTGCCTTAGTTGTCTGCTCGTTTGGGCCACTGTTGTGTTCACAACGAGTGTTCTGATGCAGCTCTCGAAAGCCGCGCTGGGCAGCCTGGCATTAGAAAGAATTGTTTCAAGAATGTCTCCTTTTGACCCTCTCTGGCTATTAGGTGGCCTCAGCTATTGGCACACTGTATCCAGATAAAGAAACAGAAGACTCCATTTCAAATGTCTTTCCAAAAGAGGCAGGTGACACACAAATTAAAGAATGTGTCACGTAGTTCTGAGGTCAATTTGCTGTTATGGAAGTATCAAATGGGTGAAGGATCATCATGAAACCTTTCTGGAATTTTGGCAGTAGAAAGAGGTAGATTACATGGGATCCTCTATGGACAGGACCAACTCATTAAAAAATGCATGAAAAGCTGAAAATCGTCAGGGCTTAATGATTCAGGAAGACAGTCAAGTTCCTTGGAAGCAATCTCTATTATTCCATGATATATATATATATTTTTTAATTGATTTTTTAAAAAATAAATGACAGTGGAATGCATTACAATTGTTATTACACGTATAGAGCACAATTTTTCATATCTCTGGTTCTATGTAAAGTATGTTTACACCAATTCATGTCTTCATACATGTACTTTGGATAATGATGTCCATCACATTCCACCCCTGCCCCCTCCCTTCCCCTTCTACCCCTCTGCCCTATCTAGAGTTCGTCTATTCCTCCCATGCTCCCGCTCCCTACACCACTATGAATCAGTCTCTTTATATCAGAGAAAACATTCAGCATTTGTTTTTTGGTGATTGGCTAACTTAGCATTATCTTCTCTAATGCCATCCATTTACCTGCAAATGCCATGATTTTATTTTCTTTTATTGCCGAGTAATATTCCATTGTGTATATATGCCACATTTTTTTTTATCCATTCATCTACTGAAGGGCATCTAGGTTGGTTCCACACATCTCAAAGGATTTGCAATCAATCAACAACTATATGAAAAAATGTTCATCATCTCTAGCAATTAGAGAAATGCAAATCAAAACTACTCTAAGATATCATCTTATTCCAGTCAGAATGGCAGCTATTACGAAGACAAACAACAATAAGAGTTGATGAGGATGTGGGGGAAAAGGCACACTCATACATTGCTGGTGGGACTGCAAACTGGTGTAGCCAATATGGAAAGCAGTATTGGAAATCTGGGAATGGAACCACCATTTGACCCAGCTATCCCTCTCCTAAGTCTATACCCAAACGACTTAGAAACAGCATACTACAGGGACACAGCCACATCAATGTTCCATGGTATTTTATGCTAAGAAGACAATTCATATAAGCACAGTTGTGTTCTATGTCTGAAGAAGTGAGATAAAGGCCAGAGAAAGGCATTTAAGGAAAAAAAGATTGAAAAAAGTCTCAAAAAAAAAGGCGGGGGGGGGGGGGGGGACGGGGTAACCATTCCAAAGACCATTTCTGAGACTAATGGGGTCATACTGTTTTTTAGGTATGTCAAGTACTTTACATTTATCATCTCATTTAACTCCTGCAAAAACACTAAGAAGGAGATATTTCCATTTTACAGGAGAGCAAATTCAGACTGAAATAAGAAATCTTACTCAAGGTCACATAGTTAGTCATTGGTGAAGTGCAAATTCAGATCAAAGACACCCCTGACTAACCACCCTGGAGAACTGCCTCTCAAGTGTGTTCCAGTGATTACTTTTCAAAAACTGTTGTAGAAACCAGAATGCTATCATTTGGACATACAATTCCACACCCCCTGCCCCCACAATCATTTGCTTTTAACATGAATGACCATTCATTGCTTGTAAATACACCATAACTCCTCAGTAAACCAGTGGTGTGTTATTTCCCAGTAGCTCTAAAACAATGTTTTCCCCACTTTGGTCATTCATATGCCTTCATGATTTTTCTTATCTATTAAAGGAAAGCCTTTGAAACATTGTTTTATGTTTTTATTGGTGCATTATAATTATACATAATGGTGTGTTCATTGTGACCTATTCCTAAATGCATATAACATAATTTGCTCCATTTGATTTTCCAGTGCTTCCCCTTTCTCTTTCTTCCTCCCTCCCCCATCCTCTTTTTTTTTTTTTTGGTCCTGGGGATTGAACTCAGGGGGACTCAACCACTGAGTCACATCCCCAGCCCTATTTTGTATTTTATTTAGAGACAGAGTCTCACTGAGTTGCTTAGCACCTCGCAGTAAGTGAGGCTGGCTTTGAACTCATGATCCTCCTGTCTCAGCCTTCTGAGCTGCTGGGATTACAGGCATGCGCCATTGTGCCCAGCTTCGGATCCTCTCTTTTTACTTCTTCCTTTTATTTATTTATTTTTTAAAAAATTATTTATTTATACTTACACTAAGTATAAAAGCACCCCACTCCTCACATCTGTAGAGTCGATCCTCTTCCCTCTTCATTTTATTTTTATGTGGTGCTGAGGATCGAACCCAGTGCCTCATACAGGCTAGGCGATCGCTCTACTACTGAGCCACAACCACAGCCCTATTTATTTATTTTTTAATCAGCTCATAATCATTATACATGAAACTGGGGTAGGAAAACCTATAAATTGACTGTTTTACTCTTCTTCCTAAATTGTAATAATATTCATGAAATCAAAGGTTTGATGTGCTATTTACATTTTTTTCTAATAGATATCAAACATATATGAATATTGAAATAAAAATATCCGTTTAGTTCCACAGTGGCTCACAGCACACCATTTGGGAAATACTGTTTTTGAGTTTACAACATAAGGAAATTGAAATGTCTCCCCCAGAGCTGACCTTCTCATAAAGAACACTACCCTTCCTCCCTAGAGTTTGCTTTCCATTAAGCTTCACCCAACCAAACATTGGGCCGTCTCCTAGTTTCCAGAGTCTAGAACCTTCTGCTCTCTGGGTAGAATTTGCCATTAAATAAGCCAGAGAGGACCAGGAGCCTGAGACTTTCCCCTCACCCTTTAACTCCTATGGACCCTTGTCCTGGGTCCTCACTTTGGTTCCCCAGGTTCCTGCCTCTTCCCCACCCCAGCATAAGGCCAGGAGAGCTCCTTTCTCATCTTCAAAATTTCCTTTCTCCAGCATCCAGTACAGTTTGCTCATCTTACCCATGCCAAGTGCAGAATGAATGAGGGAAACCCTCTGCCTAGGCACAGTGTGTGCACATACATGTGGTCTTTCTGGAGGCCATTCCATGGCTCTGAAGGTGAAACCCCAGGTATTCCGAGAGCATGAGGTGTCCTTCAGATCAGGTACGCAGCCTCGTATGTACGGTCTGATTCTTTCTCCTTCAGGGGTCCAGAGTCCTGGGATAACATGGCTGAGCATCAACTTTCAGTCCTGAGAGGTCTCTGAAGGGTTGGTTTGGGTCACTCTTTCTATCACAAAAGCTCCCGTTTTTATACAATCCTCTCTACTACCAGTGTATCTAGAAGTTATCGCACTGTGTGAAAATTCGTCATTTATGAATTTAAATCTCCTTTATTATTAAGGGGAATTTTTAAAGACACTTTCCCATTATTATATTACTGTCAATATGTAAAACTTCATATGCAGATGACAAGTGTTTATCATTGAACAAAGGCAGCTTACCTAGCTTTGTTCTGGTGATTGAAGCACAACATTTTCATTCCTGGGGATCCTGTACATCCACGTTTTATGCTTGAAGGATTGGAAAAATAATAAAAGTATTTCCCCGTGAGTGTGAAAGACAGAAACTGGGGCCTGTTCTAGAATAGTCAGGATCAAGGCATTTCATATTTATTCCTTAAAAAAAAAATCAAAAATTTATTTTGCAGAAGATATGAGATATCAAACTCGGGTAGAATATGATACCATACTATCTGAGTTCTTGATCTTTAAATTTGCCTTTATTTATGTATTTGAAGCTCAGCAGCTGCCTCCACACCTAACCAAGGAACTGTCGGCATGCTCACTCCCTCTTCTTCCTGGAGGGCTCATCTATTCCACATGATCTTTTTTTATTATTATTATTGCTGCTAAAAGAACATGCACAAGGGGTTAGGAAGGCTGACCCAAAAGAGTTGGAATTGGTCCAAAACATTTGACTATTTCTTGGCATTTGAGAAAGGACAAATCTTTTTATTATTAAGAAAAGTAATGTTCTCACTGTTCCCTGAACATATGCTGCCTTGAGCAGCTGTGTGTTCTGGGAGCCCTTTTTGTCACCAAGGGAACACTCTCAACGTGCCCTATGACCTTTCCATCAAAGAACTCAGAAATAGGCTCTCTGATTTTCCCTCCCTAGCTAAAAGTGGATGTGCTGGCAACTGTAGAAGGCACTCAGGCAATTCTTACACTAAGTATAAAAGCACCCCACTCCTCACATCTGTAGAGTTGATTCTCTTCCCTCAATTACCAGCTTGGGGAAATACTGGCAAAATACGTGTCTTTATTCCTGAAGTCCTCTGTCTTGGAAATTCCACATTTGTGACTTAAGTATGAAGCTCTGGCATCATTTAAACCAAATGGGCCCAAATGCAAAGAGGTTTTAGATATTGGACATATTAAGAATTTTAAAAACAGGAGATTGTTATTCACACCATTCACACTTAAAGACTGAATTTTATTTAGATGTCCCCCAATTGCAAACTGGTTTGAAATATTGAACATACTATGAAATTTAAACAAAAAAATTGGGCATTTACAATTCTGTGGCCAACTACATCATAGACATAACTGAAATACTGCCTATTTATATGTGTGCTTTTTTCCCTAAGGCAAGTCCTTGTAATATAAAGTTCAAACAAATACAGATTTTCAACATATTGGGATTAATCAGAAATAATCAAGGCAAATTCTTCTTTTAAATTTTTTTTATTTGTTCTAATTATTTATACATGACAGTAGAATGCATTTTGACACATCATACATAAGGAGAATAACTTCTCATACTTCTGGTTGTACATGATGTAGAGTTACACCAGTCCTATAATCATATATGCACATAGGGTAATAATGTCTGACTCATTCTACTATCATTCCTACCCAAATTCTTGTTACTCAAAGAAGGCCCATTTCTTTTCATGAATTTACATTATGAAGTACGATGTGATCATTGCTTACTTAACATCAGAGGCCTTCCCAGATGTTACCTTGGAGGAAAGAAAATGCTCTTTCATTGCTTTCCGCTTCTAAATGTGAACACCCTGGTATCTGTTGAGTTCATAGTCTATGGTGGGCCCTGGGGTTGGAAGACTGGATAAGACACAGTTCATGCCCTTGAGAACGTTTCTGTGCCCTGATCCCAGACCTCAAGGTTGAGCATCTGCCTAGTCAGTTCTTTGAATGAACAAGTACTGAAATTCACCCTGCAGGGATGGTCGGACCAAATGGTGGCGCAGGGGCAGGTTGTGAAAACAGGACATGGTCATCTCCATCTCCTCTTTCAAAGGCCTGCCACCACCTGGCTCCTTTTCAGCAGACTTGCCACCGAGACACCACTGGCAGGTAGACCTACGCATAAGCCATAGCCCTTCTTCAGTTTTTTTTTTTTTTTTTTTTTTTGCCACAAACATTTACCTGAAAGGGACTGAAACAAGCAGCGTCCATGACGCGGGCCCGCTGTGACTGAACAGGGTGGAACACTGATGTTGGAAGACATACTAGAACAGCCACCTGGATTCTCCCTGTCATCTCTCAGCTGCAGGCCAGCCATTCTCATGATCAGGCAGGAGAACTGACAGGTGACTCTGTTTGATTCCACTTCAGTTCCTAGAGAAGTTCTCACGGAAGCTGGGTCTAGAGAGAGTTCTGCTTGGTCAAGTCTCAAAGGAGAGGCTGTATCTTGCCCTTGAACTGTGTTTCCCAAAGAATGAGTCACCAAGCCTGGGTGTTTGTTAAAAATCAAGATTCCTGCACACACCCAAATTTGCTGATCCGGAATCTTTAAGAAGGAGCCTTGGAAGCTGCAATTGTAACAACCTTCTAGGTTGTTCTTTAGCATACCAAGTCTGAGGAAAAGGTCCTCTAAGAGTCATCTGGAGAAACTGATTTGGACCCAAGGAATTCAGTAAGTGTATTCAATGCTTTTAGGGGAATGAAGATGCTTCAAAGAATCTCAGATCCCCTAATTTAGGAAGAGTCAGTGAGTGACATAGGTGAAATCTTTCAGTTAGTTGTATCCCCTGAAGTCACCGATAACCAAATATTCATTAATTAAGTGGTTCTCTTTCAATTCGTAACTTTCTGTGGCAAATTCCTGAAGGAAACACTGGTCAATTGAATTTTAATGTGAATCAATCTTAATAATTTTGTTTCTTTTTAACACCAGAATAAGCTTTTAAGAAAACTTAAGAGACCCCAGTGGCTCAGGAGGCTGAGGCAAGAGGATCACAAGTTCAAAGCCGGGCTTAACAACTTAGCAAGGACCTAAGCAACTTAATGAGACCCTGTCGCTAAATAAAAAATAAAAATAAATAAGGGCTGGGGATGTGGCTTAGTGGTTAAGCACCCCTGGGTTCAATCCTTGGAGCTAAAAAATAAATAAACTTAAGAGAACAGGAATTTTGATGTAGTACAAAGGGAAAAACACTCTTTGGAACATAAATATATAAATCGGATATCTTCATTATCTAACTCTCTACTACAAATATTCTGCCAGATTTATTTATTTGTTCACTCATTCTTATTGAGTCAATAAATTTAACCATGTATTGTTTATATTTTTGCAAAGTAAAAATAAATGCATTCATTTACTGCTTCTAGGTTGCTTCCACAGTTTAGCTATTGTGAATTGAGCTGCTATAAACACTGATGTGTAGGGTGATTTTGTTCTCTCCAATAAGTGGATGCTGATCCATAATGGGAGGGGGTATGAGAAAAATGGAGGAATTTTGATGGGGCAAAGGGGAGGAAGGGAAGGGGAGGAGGCATGAGGGTAGGAAAGATGGTGGAATGAGATGAACATCATTACCTTAGGTACATGTATATCTGCACATATGGTGCAACGCTACATTGTGTACAACCATGGAAATGTAAAGTTATGCTGTAATTGTGTACAATGGATCAAAATGGGTTCTCCTGTCATATATGCCTAATTAAAATAAATAAATAAATACATGTTTCCCAGGGCACCGACTATGAGCCAGACCCTAAGCGAGCAAAACTGAGAAAGTGTCTCTTCCACCCCACTTCTTTCACCAGTGGGAAAACAGACAATAAACGAATTAAGAACAAACAAAAATACAACATCAACAAAATGATAACTGCTGAGAGGAAACAAAGCACAACCATGTGGTGGTGACCGAGCTGAGCTTGGTAGCAGAGGAGTCCCTTTGCATGAAGAGGTGTAGAAAGGCCCCAGCTCTGCTGACATTTGACCCTCATCCTGAACACATGATATGAAGAACTGAAAGGTCTTCTGAGCAAAACCAAGGTTCCTCTGAAAAAGCGGAAATCCTTCTTTAATACTTTAGCATCAGCTGGTGCCAAAGAATTTCTAGCCCACCAACCTGCTGTGCAGGTCCAGGTTTGTGGATCCCTCCCCAATCGTGAAACTGATTTTTTGGGAACAAATCTGCCTGTCTCATGTATGCACATAAACCCAACGCACATACTGTAGACTTGCCAACACAGGTGCGGATTTCTTTATACTTTATATATTGTATATATTCTTTATATTCCATATATTTTTTCATATCATATATTGACGCCCATTGTCATATATATTTTACTGTATTTATTATTTGTACTGCTTCTGTTTCTCTGGAGACCCCTGACTGATCCACATTGTATCTGTTTCTTCCTGCCTTAGCAAAAGGGAGATGAAAGGAATAGGATGGGGTCTTGATGCTCAGGAAGGAGGAAAAGGACATATCTGTAAGCCTCGTGTTCCTGCTATAGAGGATTAGGCTAGGGACGCAGAGGAGGTGAGCGCTCTGCTCTAGAAGAGCAACAAGAGTTCTCTGAAACCCAGAGTATATGGTACACTCTTTCTGCATTATCCCTGCTCAGACTCCACTCTCCTATGTAGTTCTAAGATTTTGTTTTTTCCTCACAAAACTAGAGTTTTTCTGGTTGAAAATTAAAAAAAATAATAATAATCTATAAAATTTCTTCCATTTACCAGGTGTAAACCAACCTTCAGAGCTCCAGTTCCTTGGCCCATTTCAGAATAACCTTGGAATCCAGTCATTTGTGGTTTCCTGTGCCTGCTCCCCACAACACACCCCATTAAAAACTCACTTTATCAATATGGAGTAGGACCAAAAATGTTACCTTTGCGAGCCACACCTGTTAGGTGCCTGAAAGTGCTGACACTAAGAAATATTAGAAAGAAACAAGTGCCCTGGGTCAGCAGTTATTTGCCTGGCCAAGGTAATTCATCTTATCAAAAGCCAAGTATGGTGTCCATTCCACAAATCCTACTGCCTCTCTCAGTAGATGAGGTCACTAAGTTCTTTGGTATTTAAGGGTTCAGCAATTCTATGAGTTTGGCAACAATAAAAGGAAATAGAAGCTGATTTTCAAAGATCATCCCAGTAAGCCACGTGGTTCCTTCCCTTGAAGAATCTTATTGTGTCACACCACAGCCTTTGGAGTTCATGTGGAGCTGTGTTCTGAGCATTGCTGTTAGGCTTAAGACCTTAGCGTAAGATTTCACATAAGAAAACAACAGAAGGAAGTGGCACTCACTTGGGGAGTTTATCCAGAACACAGTCCTCATTGTGTTCTAAAGCAATTTATCTGTTTAACAAGGACCAAAGGGTCATCTAAAGAATGGTAACCCCCTCGGCTCACCTGGCACTCATGCTTTTATTCTCCCATTTAACAGAATCTTTTTACTTGGTGAGTTATTAATTGCTCACTAAGTGCCAGGAACTGTGTTATATGTGCCACATAACCCCAGAAAAAGAACAAGGGGACTAGTTGCTGTGCCCGCCCAAGTCTACTTCAGGCCAGGCAAAAGCAAAGGAATGGGACTAAGGTCAGTTCCTGAAACTACAACTAAGGAAAATCTGTGACTGACCTATGTATAAGTGGGAAATATCATTCCCTTTGTACCTTCCCTTTAAGTTTACAATTTCACAGCCCCATTTTACTTCTAGGTCTTAATGGCTGCTCAACTGTGGATCTGAACACTCTCCCAAAGGCACAAGTGTTGGAGGCTTGATACCCAGAGTAACGCTATTGTTTTACAATCATTAAAAATAGTTCTATAAACCATTAAGGTGTGTGTGTGTGTGTGTGTGTGTGTGTGTGTGTGTGTGTGTGTGTGTTGGTACTGGGGATTGAATGCAGGGGCACTTAACCACTGAGCCACATCTGTGTGAGTCTTTCGTTTAACTGGGGAGTATTACTGGTTTTGATTACTGGAAAGCTATCAGACTTTCCAACATTTCAATAGCCCATTTCTTGGTTCTAGTCCTTTTAATTTCAGCTTACAAATCAGCCAATTCTTGCCCAAGGTCATTTCAAAACATCAAAGGCAACTAAGGGCAGCCAACCCATACTCACATTCAGTGATTTCTGACCACTTCCCCTAGAGATCCAGTTTGGTAAGTCTGTGGTCTGCTTTCAAGTTACTGCAGGTGACAGTGTCTCACATGGCACAGTATCCATCATTCCAACCATTAGCACCACTCTCCTTACCACTCACCATCTCACCCTTGGCAATCTACTTCAAGGTGATGATTTCTGGATTATAAACAAAGGCTGTGACAATTCAGTGGTTCAAAACGACAAAAAATTACTTTTTGACCCCCAAACCATCCAGCACTGGTGTCTAGGGTTGGTGGATCTCCTGCAGCAGGCTGGGGCCGGGGCGGGGAGCGGGGGGCTTTCTTCCTCATGACAATTCAGGAACTCAGGATTCTTCCAATGCAGTGGCCTCCTTGCTGTGTAGAGTCTTGGGGTTCATTAGGTCTCTGTGTCCATTGGCCTGAATCCAGTCCCACTGTGCCAACAGCAGAGGAGCCAAAAGAACAACTTTGGTGAACAAACTGCATTTTCTCTGAACACAGGATGATCTGGAAGGTTTACCTGACTGTAGGGAAGTTATGGGACCACCAGGACTACGGAAAGGTTATTTTCTGTCCCTCTCCTTTAGTTCTATGTTCTGACCGTGAAAAGAAAAGCTGAGCGTTGCAATGAGACTCAGATGCTGCAAGAAAGAGACACCGTGAACTTGAGAGAGCAGATGGGGGGAAGCCTGTGACTTGAAGGCCTCTCGGTGGACAGCTGAAGCTGGGGACAGCTGTACTCAGGCAAACTCTGCGTTAAATGGCTTCAATCTGTGAACACGCTCTGGGGATCTTAACACCATGAGATAGATGAAAAATAGTTGAAACTCTTTCCTCTGGATGAAGAAAGGTAAGGGACTGTGATTTAACGGAGTTCGATATTAGAAAGCTAGAACTAGACATGTACGTGTCTTGGAATCATATGCTTTCTTTTTATGTTTTTGCTCATGTTATGCATTTTTAAAATTACTTATTTTTAGAAACCATAAATTTTATTGTGAACCTTTTGTGCTCTTTCTACTTGAAGAAACTCTGGTCCGTTGGCCTCAATGGTAGATTGATCCGTCTTTGTTAGTTCATATTCTGCTAATGACAAATGTCTGAGATGATCGACTTACGAAGAGACTAGGCTTATTTTGGCTCTTGGTTTTGGAGGTTTCAGTGTGTGACCAATTGGCTCCATTGCTTCTGAGCCTTCGGTATAGCCACACATCACGGCAGAGAGCACGTGATGCAGCAAAGCTGCTCACCACATGACAGGAAGGAGAAAACAAAGAGAAAAGGACCAGGCTCCCCCAATCCCCTTTGAAGACACACCCTCAGTGACTTGAAGACCCCCCACTAAGCCCCACCTCTCAAAATTTCCCGACACCTCCCAACAGTACCATGCTGGCACGCCTTTCACACATGGGCCTTTGGAGACATTTCAGATCCAAACAATGGCATCTAGTCGTTTATATCAGGTGATTCTTAGCCAAAATCAGGGCATGCCTTCGTAGTTGTTCAGGTCTTCCTTTATGTCCTTTAGTTGTGTTTTAAAGGTTCTATTCATGCAGATTTGCCTATTTTTAAAGTTTATTGCTAGCCACTTAACTGTTCTGCTGAATTGAGACTTCTTTTCCACTACATCTTGTTTGTGGAGGTGAAGGCTGCTGTCTTCTGATTAT
Organism: Ictidomys tridecemlineatus; assembly: GCF_052094955.1. Lineage (NCBI taxonomy): Eukaryota > Metazoa > Chordata > Mammalia > Rodentia > Sciuridae > Ictidomys > Ictidomys tridecemlineatus. The sequence continues at coordinate 128,940,823 of NC_135485.1, forward strand.
TAAATTTGAACTCCATCACCTTATGGCATGCTCTTTGCATATAATATATTTCAATTCATTCTTTTTGTTTATGCTGGACAATAATTAAACCCTTGACAACATTACATTTTACCACTTCACAGGAGTGTATTTCTTTCTGGTTGTATTGGATAATACTGAAAAATTTTAAATAACAGCATTAATATTAGACACACTTCTTTTATTCTGTACTTTATGGAAATGCTTTTAGTGTAGCCACATAAAATGTAATAATATATTTTTGTTCAACGTATACTTTTATGTTTAACTTTAAGGAGGAAGCATCTATTGTTTTATTAAACAGTTTTTAATCAAGAAATGTTAGGTGTCTTCTACCATATAATTTTTCAGCATTTGTAGAATTGAACAAAGGTGTTTTTCCTCTTTTGACATACTGTGGTGAATTACACTTATAGGTTTCCAAATATTTTGTCATGGTGTATTTCCTTTTCATATGCTGCCACATCCTTAGCTAATATTTTATTTATGAGTTTTATACTTATTTTTGTAAGCCAGATTTGTTGTATTTGTTTTTCTTTATCTTTGTCAGATTTTTAGAATAATTTTTATGCTCATTTATAAAAATGATTCAAAGTATTTTCTATTTTTGTTCTGGGACAGTTTAAATACTATTGGCATTAACTATTTTTTAAAATTTGATAGCATCCTCCAGTGACATCATCTTGCCTGGTGTGATCCCTAATGATTTCTGCTAATTTCTCCTATGATTTCCTGTGGGGTTTTTTTCTTTCTGAATATTACTTTGTATTTATTAACATCACAATGTTAATAAATATTTGTCTTTGTTTAATATTCCTTCCCTTAATTCAATCTTCTCTGGTAGTAAGATCCAACACTTGTTTGTTTTGGCATTTGATCAGTATCCCTTTGACCTTCTTTTTATTTCCAACATATCTGATCACTTTGTTTTATGTTTCTTATGTGGTATCAAAGTGCTAATATTTATTGAACTTTTATTATGTGACAGGTTCCATTTTAAGTGCTGTACACATAATAACTTGTTAATTCTTCCCAGGAATTCTGCAAGTTAATTCCTCGCTTTATTAAAAAGAAAACTGATGGTTGGAGTTGTGGCTCAGTGGTAGAACACTCATCTAGCACGTGCTGAGGTGCAGGGTTTGATCCTCAGCACCACATAAAAATAAATAAAATAAAAATTTTATTATATATATATATATATATATATATATATATATATATATATATATATATAAAACCAATGCACTGAGGAATTAAATAAGCTGTCCCAAATCACACAGATTTAAATCTAGGCAGCCTGGCACCACAATGGTTAGTAAATGCTCATTTATAGTACAGTTGAAGACTAGGTTTTTAATATTCAGTAGATATTTTCCAAAAGCTAATTCATAGAACAGATTTGACGACATTGTATTTGCTCTATGACCTGTTTGCTGAATATTATTTAGAAAATTAGCCTGATGCCTCTGAGTAATAGTAAAATTAGTTTATTCTTCCCATCTCATTGCTTATATACTACACCTCCACCACCTATTTTAGTTGATTGTGGGTATTTTTGTTTTGTTTTGTTTTAGTGTTTATTTTTTATCCCTCAAAGTGAAATTATGTCTATGCTGATGATTTATCTTTTTTGGCAGGAAGGATCCTGGGAATTGAACCCAGGGGTGCTCTTCCCCTGAACTACAATGCCAGTCTTTTTATCGTATTTTGAGACAGGTTCTTGCTAAGTTTCCTAGGCTGGCCTTGAACTCACATTCTCCTAGGCAGCTGGAATTCTAAGTGTATAGAAAAGTCATTTATCTTTATCTTTTCATCCTTGATCATGAAAGATGAGGAAAACTGCATATTTATTCTTAATTTTTTTCTCTAACTCTTGGTCATTTAGTTTATACTTTGTTTTGACTTATGACATTTACAGTCTGTTATCCTCATAATTTGTTGTGAACCAGAAGAAAAGTATATCAAATATATCACCATGAATTAATAAAGGAATCATCTATATAAAACCATAACTCAAAGTAGATATGTAAGAGTTTGTGGGGAGATGTCCTTATAGAAGAGAAAAAGTGGAAGAGGAATGGAAGAGAAAATTAAAATCTCTTTAGAAATTCGAGTCACATTAGAATAAAGGAGAAGAGTTACACATGGGATGTACACATAGGAAATAAAAACAAAATTGATTAAAGAAAAATGAGAGATATGAAGAAAAAATAGAGAATATTAACCATACATAATTCATATCCCTGAATAAAAGAAACAACTAATTGAACAGAAACACAGGTATAATTTAAGAAGAAAAGTTCCCAGAAATGAAATAAGACATAAATGAAAAGATTGCAAAGGCACGTCATCATGCCTTAGGAACAATAGATCAAGACGATCAGTAACGATGATCTCAGTCAAGTCTCTGTATTTCAAATCTAGTAAAAGAACTTTTGATTCCCAGGTTACACTGTTGAATGGTGTAGGGGTTAAGTCTTCCAAGAATCAAACATCAGAAAAGGATTCAATGCGCAGATGGCAAAGGTGGATGTTACGTTTGTGAGACAAAAGGAGGAGAGACTGAGGACACTGGATGAGTCCTTCCACCGTGATATGATTGTGACTCTGGGGGGATATTCTTTACCTGCCATTTGTGCTGTTTATTTTTCCTATTTCTTTGATCTTTTTGTTCTCTCTTTATGAGTTTTTTTCTTTCCTTCTTTTTTCCCTCTCTTTGCCTTTCTTTCTTTATTTCATTCTCTCTCTCTCTCTTTTTTTATACTGGGGATTGAACCCAGGGGTGCTTTAACACCAAGCCACATCCCTAGCCCTTTTTAATTTTTATTTTGAGCCAGAGTCCCAGAGTTGCTCAGGGCCTTTTAAGTTGCTAAGGCTGGCCTCAAACTTGCAATCTTCCCGCCTCAGCCTCCCAAGTTTCTGGGATTACAGGCATGTGCCTCCATGACTGGCTCTTTCATATCCTTTCATAAATTCAATGTGGTTCCTCTGAGATTGTTACTCTAATTTGAATAAAATGAATTCTTCATGAACTGGTTATTTGCAAGCTGATCGCAGCACAGAGACAATGTAATATAGTTCTGATTGCAAATTCCAGTTTTAGCATGTCACAGCTGCATAATGTTAATTCTGCAGTACAGTAATAATGGCATCTATCTCATTAAGTGTTGTGAGGACAAATACATGAGTTCAGCACATGAAAAAGCATACGGACAAGGGCTGGGGATGTGGCTCAATCGGTAGCGCGCTTGCCTGGCATGCGTGCGGCCCGGGTTGGATCCTCAGCACTACATACCAACAAAGATGTTGTGTCCGCCGAGAACTAAAAAAAAATAATATTAAAAATTCTCTCTCTCTCTCTCTCTCTCTCTCTCTCTCTCTCTCTCTCTCTCACTCTCTCTCACTCTCTCTTTAAAAAAAAAAAAAAAAGCATATGGACAAGGCTTGTGCACCAGGCATTGTAAGAACATGTTAAATATTACCTTTTAAAATTCATCTGGAAGTGTCTTTTGCATTTCCATTTCATCTTGCCTTTATCTATCACAACTACCTTACTTTTTGTAATTCAAAGTTATATATACCTACAATTTATGTAAGATGGAAATATTTCTGGGATTTTTTTTTCCTCCTTCTTTTGGATCATTTTTTGGACAAGAATAAAGGGTGACAGAAACTTTCTTCAGGCAGTATGGTATCAAAGGAGGTCTATTAAAAAAGAATATTTAAATAAGATGCAGAGTCTCATAATGCTCCAAATATCTAAAATGTAATTGATAATTATCATACCAAGAAGCAGGAAAAATCTCAAGCTGAATAAGGAGAGACAACCCATCGACACCAACACAGACGATGGAAGCATCTAACAGGACTTTAAAGCAGCCATCATAAAAATGCTTCAATAAGCAATTATGAACATGCTTGCAACAAATAAAAAAGGGTGTCTCAGCAAAGAAATAGCATACGTTAAAAAAGAATCAGATGAAAATTTTAGGACTAAAAAGATAATAATCAAAATTTCAAAGCTCATTGGATCTCGTGGTCTGAACAGTAGAATAGATAGGCCAGAGGAGAGAACCAGTGACCTTTAATATAAAACTTTCCCAATCTGATCAATAGAGAGAAAAGAGATGGAAAAAAATATGATCAGAGCTTTCAAGAACATGTTGGCCTATAATAAAAGATTTAATGTTTGTGTGATTAGACTCTCGAAAGGATTAAGCGAAGAGTGGGGTGGAAATAGTATGCAAAGAAATAATGGCTAAAAATTCTCCAAATTTGGCAAAAAAAAAAAAAAAAAAAAAAACCCAAAGTCTACAGTTTCCAAGAAACAGAGAAACTCAAACAGGATGAAATCAAAGAAATTTCATATAAGGACATGACATAGTCAGATTTCTTAAAACTGGCGACAAAGAAAAAAATCTGAAATCAACAAGACGGAAACACCTAACCTGAAGAGGAAACACATTTGAGTGAGAACAGATTTGTCATTAGAAATCAGGGAGAACAGAGAGAAATAGGAAACTGTGGGAGCCGTGGGTAAACTGAGCAACGTTGAAGCCATTAGGCGGGGAGGCCCAGTTGCAGGAACTCAGGCAGCACCCTCTGGTTTGAGACTGCCTACTTCAGGTGGGCACCCTGTTCTAGCTCACGGCTCAAGTTCTAGCATAGTTCTGGAGATGGGAATGACCCACTAGAACCACACAGAGATGGGTGTGGCTTGCTAAAATGCCAATCAATTGTTTTCTGCAAGACCCCTACCACACCAACCAAGCACTGAACCAAGACTCCTCCTGCCGAACCCTTATCCCTGCCTTGGATGTACTCCTCCTTAAATAAAGAACCTTAGCCTTTTTTTTCAACTTGTTCAGCACCAGATTGAGTCAGAACTGGAAGAGACATCAGACATTCTCCTTTTTATATATAATTTTTGGCTTTGTCTTTATTTCTTACTGATTATATCAGACTTTTAATTTTCCCAGGCAACTCACACATCTCCTGAGCAGGAACCTACCCTGTCAGGGTGCTGGTCACTTCACTGTAGGAAACCTTAAAATTTTGTTTTGCTAAATTAATATCAGAACTTCGTTTTTCTTTTTGATGCTGGGAATTGAATCCAAGGCCTTGTGCATGTTAGGTGAAGTGCATTACCACTGAGCATATCATGAGCCTAGGAGATCAATTTTTTCAGTCCTGAAAGAAAAGAATGATCACAATTCTTTACCCAACAAAAATGTACTTTAGCAATAAACAAAAATTCAAAATACCCTCAGATGAAGGAAAGGAAGAGAATTTATCACCAGCAGACCTCTTCTCAAAGAATGGCTTAGAGGAAATTTTTGAAACAAATGAATAAAAACAGCAACATGAAAAAAAAGGAGCAACAAGAACATCAGAAAAGAAGAAATAGTAAAAATGTGGGTAAATAACAGTAGACTCTCCTTTTTCTCTTGAATTTTCTGAATTGAGCTTGGTGGAAGCAAATGGAAGACAATTCTCAATTAATACAAAAGGAATAAAATCTTATCATCAAAATGAATCAGTAGTCTGGAAAAAAATCTTTCCAACTGTTTTAGTCAGCTTTTTTGCTGCTGTGACTAAAAGGACCTGACCCAGAACAATTGCAGAGGAGGAAATGTTTATTTCCTGGGCTCATGGTTTTAGAGGTCTCCATCCAGAGACAGCGGGTTTCCATTCCTGGGGCTCAAGATGAAGTAAAACATCTTGGAGGAAGAGTGTGGCAGAAGGAAGCAGCTCACATGATGATTAGGAAGCAGAGAGAGACTCCACTCACCAGATTCAAATATATACCCCATAGCAATGCCTCCCAACAAACCACTTCCTCCAGCCACACCCCACCTGCCTCCAGTTACCACCCAGTTAATCCTATGGGGGGGGGGAATTAATTCACTGATTAGGTTAAGGCTATAAACCAATGGTTTCTCCTCCAAACCTCTTGCATTGTCCAACACATAAGCTTTTGGGGGACATCTCATATCCAAACCATGCCACCAATTTATGTAGAAATAAGATTCTAAGAAAAAAGAATGAAAACCAACATAACTACGTAAATATTCTACAGGAGAAAAAAAAAGAAGGAAAGGAATAGACTCAAAATAGAGATGAAGAACCCAATCGGAATGAAAACATAACCCATGAAACAGAAGATAATTCTTTAGCAGTATTTCGTCATGCAGAAGAACCTTCTAAGAACAAGCATGTAACAGAACAAGAATTCAAGGTTCAGATGATGGAGCACAAGGCAAAATGAAAGTGGAGACTGAGGAGCTAAGGAAAAAAAAATTGAATGAAACTCCAATTCAATTTCGAAATCAGTACCCCACAAACTTTAAGAATATAGAGGATTGTGATAATTATGTGAAATACGTCCCCCCAAATCCCTATGTTAAAGAACCGATTCCTCATACATTAAAATGTGATTATATTGGATAATAGGGCCTTTAAAGAAATAATTAAGGTTAAATGATCATAATGGGGTGGGGGGGTGGGGGGGAGGACTTAATCCAGTGGAAGTGCAGCCCTGGGAAGAGGAAGAGACACCAGGAGGCCATGCAAGGACACAGAGGTAAGGCAGGGAGAGAAGTCTCAGGAGAAACCACCTTGATCCTGAACACTCAGCCTCCTGAACTGTGAGAAAATAAATTTATGACACCCAGAAGGTAACAAACTCCACCAAAGTAATACACAGAGAGAAAAAAATTTTAAAGACTATAGAAATTATCGAGAAGATAAATAGATATAGAAGACAGACAGAGGTCATCTAACACGAGGTCATGTCTCCCAAAGTAGAAAATCCCACAAGTAGACAAAGAAGAAATACAACAATGTAATACAGAAATATTTCCCTCAAATAGAAGAAATGAATGTGCAGGTTGAAAGGGCACACTCTATTTTACTCAAAGTTCATATAGAGAGAGTAATATTGAATCAATTACAACACGAGCAAAATTATTTAGGCATTCAAACAGAAAATCCCAGTCACCTAAAAGTCACCTTTGATCTTACGGCCCCATGGCTGTGGTCACACCCCTTGGCAGTTCTGATGGATTGTTTCCAGTATCAGGAGGGCTTTCCTCTCTGGATGATCAGAGGTGCAAACCTTGGTGACTTCCAAGAATCGCTCCATCAGCTCCTTCCTCGTAGTTCTTTCCCTACCATCACGGTTTTCTCCCGAGATGCGACACGGAGGCCAAGAATCCAGGGGAACCCTCTGTAGATCTCCGAAGCCCTTGCTCTCTGAACACTTTTCCTCCATGGCGCTGTCTCATGAATTCTAAGCACCTTGGCCTTCCTAAACTCAAACTCTTGGCTTTCACCTCAGGGAGACTCTGAGCTCAATTTGGGTGCACCCCTGTTGGGAAGCCTAGAACCTTCTCTTGGAAGTAGCTTCAGTATCACAGGACTTGCCTTGTTTCCCTTCTCTCAGAAATCACTACCCTGCGTACTTACCTAATGCCTCAAACCGACTGTTTCATAGATTTCCTTCAAGTTCTTTGCTTCTTAAGCCCAGAGGGTAGACCTGGTCCCTGTTTTTCTAACTGGGTTAGGAGGAGAGGTCTCAAACTTTCTTTTTTCCTCCAAAACCTTTTCTTTCCTTTACCAATAATATTAATTTTGTCAAGGAAGTATTTACCTAGAGTTCATCAATTCCTACAACTTCGTTTTTATATTCTCAACGGGATTTCAAAAAAAAAAAAGTAGATTTAATATTTAAATTTAAAAGAAATTTCATTTTTGAAGAAAAATCTCTCTTTTTTGCTCTTTCCATATGGAAACATGAAGAGAGGCCTGAAGGAATGATCACATGGTAATTATAATGACCTTAGGCTGTAGAATTTGGGGTGACTATTTACTTTCTCTTTTGGTACTTGGTTATCTCTATGGACCAATTCTCACACAAATCTTTTTTTTTTTAAGAGAGAGAGAGAGAGAGAGAGAGAGAGAGAGAGAATTTTAATATTCATTTATTTATTTATTTTTTTAGTTTTCCACGGACACAACATCTTTGTTGGTATGTGGTGCTGAGGATCGAACCCGGGCCGCACGCATGCCAGGCGAGCGAGCTACCGCTTGAGCCACATCCCCAGCCCCTCACACACATCTTAAAGACATCTTGTGATATTTTTAAGACAAATAGAAATAATTTCTCAAGATTATTGGAATCTTGGAAAAAGGTAACTTCAGAGGTAAGGAAGAATACCCCTTTCTCTGAAATAAAAAGATAAACAGATAGTTGTTGAGATTTTAAGAATAAATTCATGTCAAAATAAATAAATTCGTGTCAAGAGACAATCGGAACATTGCATCAAATGTTCAAATGACCTCCATCATTTTAGGAAAGTAAGAGGTGAAGTCATTTCCCTTCATAGGAAACAAGTTGCGAACTTCATGGAACCCAGATTTGAGCCAATTGAGCTTTCTGATCTGAATATTAATTGGGTATGTCTGTTTCTTGATTTAATTACTGCCTGCAATAGATTATCATTGATCATGCTATCGTTGGATAGGATATGAGGGGTAGAAACACAAGTGGGTGGGAACTAGAGAAATGAAGGGAGACAGACGCTAACAGTGATGATAACAGCAGCAGCAGTAGAAGATACCATTTGCTAAATATGTACCATGTGCCAAGCAGAAAGATAAAGGTTTCCATGCCTGGCTCACTTGGTGCTGGGAACAACCCACTCTCAGAGAGGTTCAGGAGTCTGCCTGTGGTTACACCAACCAATATCAGAAATGGAATCTTAGCCCAGTCCATTTGACAAAGAAAGATGCATCTTTGGGTTCTAAATAACAAATTCTAGTCATTCTTCCTTCACATACCTACTTCCTCAAGTAGAGGTCTACGTTTTAATAGCTTTAACCACCTTGCTGAGATTTTTGTTTTCTTAGATATATTAAAAGAACACCTTCAAATGCCCTCCAAGTGTTCTCTACAGAATGAAAATGGAGTTTCCTCTATTTTTTTTTTCCTTGCTTCTTATGTTACCTTCATTTTTGCAAACTCCAATTTCTTCCCAAATCATTGGAATGGCACCTCTGAGCCCAGCCTAGATAAAGTATCCATCTTTATCTCCTCCTGTTTGGCAATGTGACACCCAGATGTGGATCCAAGACTTCAGTTTCAGTGCTGACACACCTTCTCTCTTTGTCCTTGACCCATCTTTTCCCTCCCATGTTCTTATGTGTATAAAGGCAGCAGTGAGAACCACATTCTGGAGTACTCAAGGCCCCGTAAATTTAAACTATTAAAAAGGTCTTTGAAAAAAAACATTGAATAAAAGCATCAAGTATTAACAAACATTTGTATTGCTTCAAAATAAGGTAAATTTGTTGATATATTACAATAATCCATACTTCTATGAGTAATTAGTAACTTATAGAATTCACAGCAATTCACTCCACAGGTGAAGGGTACAGAGTAGTTGCTCACTGGCATGATGTGACCCAGAACGTGGATAAAGGTAGAAAAGTTGCCCCGATTCTTTTTTCATTTGGTCTATTTTTTTTTTTCAGGTTCTAGACTGAAACCTAGAATTCCAATTCCAACTCATCCACAATCCAGCAAACTCAGAAGGCTTTAGAAGCTCCAATCTTTCTTTAGATTTAGGTTCGGAGAGAAAATAGCAGACAAATAGGCCCACCACTGGTGCCCATCCCGTGGTCAAGACTCAGGGGCCTGAAAGTTGAAGACACAGCGAGACCAATTCAGTTTCTTGGAGAAAGAAAAGAAAATGTTTACAGCCTAATGTGATCTTTTAGTACTTTTCCTACACAAAATCAGAGCACTGCACATATTTATTCAGTTTGTTACTGAAGAATAACTCTAATTAGGTGGGGTTTCTTAGATATATTAAAAGAACACGTTCTTGTATCTCTTCCAGGCCTGAATATAATAAATACAGAGACTGCATAAAGATACATGATGATCGTTTATTTCTTTTTTCTCCTTGCAATTCAATAGGATATATCGACCTGTTTACTCCTCTTCAAGAATAATACACTTCTTTCTGTTCTCTGTCGTGTTTTGGGCTTGCAGCCAATGTCCACTTAATGGTGGGCAACAGATACTAGTTGGGAAATTAACAAAGTGACAGATTCAGGGGACTGGAGATGTGGCCCAGTGGTAAGGTTCCTACTTGTAAAAATGACAACAAAAATTCACTGTCTTCATTCTTTGGCTTCCAGAGGGACAACTGTGCTGTTGGAAGATCTTTATCACTCATCTGTACCACGTGCTGACTCTGTGACCTACAGCCTGTCCACCCCCAGCCTCAGTTTCCATGTCCACAAAATAGGAATACTCTCAAAGATGTTTCCTTTCTTCTGGTCTTTACTCAGTTGGTATATTTCCCATGAATGTCTTTCTCTGCAAAACCTTCCCGGGTTTTTCTACTTACTGTGTCTCCCTACCCTCACCAAGCTTTCTCTATGCCCATTAACCTTCTACTATGCACTTTTCTTTTTTATCCAGTTATTGAATCTCTCTCTTCTGTTAGAATATAATGGAATCCCATGCGGGTAGGCATTTTTAGCTCTCTTGTTCCTTGCTTTGGTCTCTGCGCACTTTGTGCTGCTATAACAGAATACCATAGACTTGGTTGTTTATAATGAACAGAGATTGCCTTGACTCATGGTTCTAGTGTCTAGGAAGTCCAAGATCCAGAGGCCACATTGGGTGAGGACCTTCTTGCTGTGGTATAACATGGCAGAAGGTATTGCATGGGGAGGAAGTGCAAGAGGGGACCAAATTCACATTTATAACTCTATTCCCATGATAACAACGTTAATCAACTCATGAGGGCCGAGCCCTTGTGACCTAAACACCTCCTATTAGGCTCCATCTCCCCACACTGTTGCATTCAGAGTTATGTTTCTACCGAACCAATGAACTTTGAGGGACACATTCAAAATACAGCAATTCTATTACCAGTTCTCTGAATAGATTGATGTAGAATGGTTAATTTTAAAGGATTGGTTGAAATAATGGATGGGATGGTTTTATATGGTCAAAATTTAGTGAGAATTTAGACACAGTGTTAGGTTCCAAAAAATATAATAGGGATATGGAAATGCAGATACCATGTATTGAAACACATGGAATAGAGATCCCAGAATGGTGAACACATAAATCCACCTAGGGTTTAGTGGGATCTCAGGCATATAAAGGTCAGTTCAGCCTGGAATATGGTCAGCTAGGAGTTGTTTGAAAAGGCTCTGTAGATGCACTGCAGGTGAGCGATGAGGTGGGGTCGGAAGCTGAGAACATCCTAGAGAGTTCAACATACACAGAGGAAAAGAATCTTGGAAGAAGCCTGGCATGTCCTGGTGATTTTTGGTATTGTTGAAACATAGGATGCTTGGGATTTAGGAAAGATGGGGCGGGGGGCCAGAAGTAGGTGTTGTCACATGGGGCTTTGTCTGCCATGTAATTAGTCAGAGGCCCTGCCAGAAATAATGCACCCAAAAGGAATACTTGAAGAGTTTAATGAAGGGGATATTTATAAAGGGATAGGCATGTTAAAGAAATAAAAAAATGGATGAGTCTAATTATGATGGGTAGCCTGACCACATCAAGGACCAAAGAGATAAGAGGAAGGACCAAGCATTGCAGGACTTCCCAACAGCGCAGTATTGGCATTCTAGACTGGATCATTCTAGACTGGATCATTCTTTGACGTGGGGGCTCTCCTATGCATTGTGGGATGTTTCACAGCAGTGGACTCTGCCCACTGATACCAGTAGTACCCTTGCACACCACTGTGACAATGATGATCAAAAATATTTGTTATCAAATGTCCTTTGGGGGCTAAATTGTCCCCCACTGAGAACCACCGATGAAAGGGAATTGAGTATGGAGGAGGCCTACCAAACAGGAAGTATGGGTCTGAGCAGAGGCCGACAGCCCCTGGGGAATAGACACCAAGGTTCCTCTGGCCCTCCCCTCTCTCCTTGATGCCTCCCCTTGGCCAATCCCAGCTGGAAGTTGCCGAATAAAGGAGTCCACTTGAGATGTGGAAATCAGACTCCCAGGGTTCAGAGCTGGGCGGAGAATGATGGGAAGTGGATCTGGGAGGTCAAATAGGGTTACCCAACCCCATTTAGGCCTTCGACTTCCTGCTATAGCTACGTAGACTTCTATGGGAGGAGGTTTTTTTTTTTTTTTTTTTCCTTTCCGGAAAAACATTCTTCCACAGGATTTATAGCAATCAGCCTCTTCCTTCCACGGAAGTGGTATTTTAAGCTGTTTCATCCCATGCTTTAGTCACCACCTTTCTAACCTTGGGGATATAGTGGGAAATTGAATCAGGGTAGATTTTCTTCTGCTCAATGGTCACATTTCTCAGGGAAGGGGTTGTAATTATTCCTGATAACAATCGCCTTGTTTAAACACTATCTTTAGCCATCAGATCATCTCAAAGACAACTTGAGTGGCATGGGTTGGAACTGTGAGGATATTTTTCCACCATCACTGGTGTTATCATCTATGTGCTTGGGAGTGTCATGTTGGGTGAGTCAATACAGGAAAAGCAGCATAAGCTAATGGCATACTTATCCTGGATCCAGACAGCAGAAGAGAGCATGGTACTAGAAGAGAGCTATTGGACTAAGTATCAAGTGACCTTGCACCATGAACCAAGGATTGTCAGGATACCACTAATTACTTCTGTGAAATGAGGTTCACTTGTTTACTTCCTGAGCCTTATTCTTTATATCTGTAAACACTGAGTATTAAACTAAGTTTCCTGTCTTACTGTAAAAGGTGAAAGATTTCTAGGTTTTTGTTTGTTTGTTTGGTTGGTTTGGTTTTTCTTTTCAGAATCTTCTCTCCTAGGATGCCCAAAGTCAATAGCCTGAAGTAGGATTTGCAAATTTATTGGAACTGGTTTCCATCTTTGCACAAAGAAACAGTATGTTCTCTAACAGTTCCAGAGGAGTCCTGGTTACCCCGAATCACATCAAACTCAGAAAATAGTTCTTAGCAAACAAGACAAAATTGAGCATATATGATGTAGTGTCCTTCGTGTACTTGGAAATGGAGTTTAAAGTTCTTTTCATTTTCTTTATGTCTGCAAAAGAATAAAGACTATTGGACTGGAGTTGTGGCCCAGTGGTAAAGTGCTTGCCCAACAGGTGTGAAGCACTGGGTTCGATTCTGAGCACTGCATATAAATAAATAAATAAAATACAGGCTCACTAACAACTAAAAATATAGTATGAAAATGATTTTAAAAAGGAATAAAGACTGTCAACATCTTGAAAAATGTTACAGAGATGGTTTGTAAAATGGATTTTAACAATATTGGTTATAAATGTTAGGTTTCTTGGGGTTCTGGAATATCAAAATTCTCATATTCTGCATGTTCTATGTTAACTGTAAGTCATAAAGCTAATTCTATAAAGAATATAATATAAAGAATTCTATAAAGAATTAGCTTTATGTCGTACAGTTCTGTGGGTTTTGATAAATGCATCATATCTCTGTATCTACCATTATAGCATCGTACAAAACAATTTCACCACCCTTACTTTGCTTCTGTCCTTTCCTTCACTTTGGCCCAAATCACTGATCTTTTTAGTGTATCTATAGTTTTGCCTTTTCCAAAATGTAGCATAGTTTTAATCATAGAGGGCAGTCTTTCCAGAGTAGCTTCCTTCGATATTTATTTAAATTTCCTCCATGTCTTTTCATTGCTGGACAGCTCATTCCTTTTTCTTACTGAATATCATCCCATTGTACAGGTGGGCCACATTTTATTCATCTACTCAAAGACATCTCATTTGCTTCCAAGTTTTGGCAACTATGAATAAAACTGCTATAATTTCTGTGTGTGGGTTTTTGTGTAGACGTAAGTCTTCAACTCAATGGAGTAAATGTCTAAGTATATGATTGCTGGGTCGTGCGCTAAGAGTATGTTTAGTTTTGTAAGAAATTGCCAAACTGCTTTCCCAAGTGGCTGTCTTGTTTTGTATCTCCAATAGCAATGAATGAGACTCCCTTTGCTGTGGGTGTTTTTGGATTTAACTATTCTAATTGTAGTAGTACACGTTGTCTGAACTTGCAATTCCCTAACGACATATAATGCTGAGGATCTTTTCCTATGATTGTTTGATATCTGTACATCTTTGCCCACTTTAAAACCGTGTTGTTTGGCTTCTTATTGTTACATTTAACCATATTTTGTATATTTTGGGTAACAATCCTTTATCACTTATCTTTAGCAAATACTTTCTAGTGTTGTGTTGATTTATTTCAAAATAGCTTTATAGTTTTCCTCATATAGGTACTATACAGATTTTATTGGATTTATACCTGAGTATTTTACATATTTGTTGTTAATATAAATAATTATATATTTTTATTTCAAATTCCAGTTGCTTGTTGCTGTTATGTAGGACATTCAGATATTACTGTGGTATCCTGTAATTTTGCTATTAATTGCTTATTAACACCAGTATTTTTTTTTTCTTGTCAATTCTTTGGGATTTTTGCACCTAGACAATCATGTCATCTGCAAACAAAAAAGTTTTTTTTTCTCCTTTCCCAAGTTGTGTACCTTTAATATCTTTTTCTTGCCTTACTGCAGTGTTATGCTGACTGCCAGCATGATGTTGAATAGGAAAGAGGACATCCTTGTCTCAATCTGATCTTAGGGGGAAATCACCTACTTCTCATTATCAACTATAATGTTAGCTATAGTTTTTGTAGCTTTTTTAAAAAAAATCAAGTTGAGGTAATCCCCTCTATTCTTAGTTTGCTGAGGAGTTTTACCTAGAAGATGTATGATTTTGCCAGATGCTTCTTCTGTATCTGTTGATTTGATTATGGCTTTTCTTCTATAGCTTCTTGATTTGATCATTTAAATTAAATAATAATCAAGTGTTTAATTGGCCTTGCATACCTGGGGTAAATTCCATTCGTGTGGTATATAATCCTTTTTAGATATTGCTGGATATCTATTGAGATTTTTGCAGAGACATTAGTCTGTACTTTTCCTTTCTTATAATGTCATTATCTGAGCTTGATATTAGAGTAATACAGATTTGTAGAATGAGCTGGCAAGTGTACCCGTCACTTTGGTTTTCTGGAAAAGATTGAAGAGTATTGGTATTATTTCTTAAATGTCCAGTGGAATTTACTAGTGAGAAATATCTGGAGTTGGTGCTTTCTATTTTTTTATTTTCCTCAAATTTATTCATTACTTATTCAATTTCTTCAGTGGATGTAGGCTGTGATGTTTAATTTTATGTGTCAACTTGACTGAGTCATGAGGTGCCCAGCTATTTGGCCAAATATTATTCTGGGTATTTTTGTGAGGGTGTTTTTGGATAAGATTAATACTTAAATCTGCAAACTTTGAATAAAGCAGATTATTTTCCATATGGGTGTGGACCTCATCTGAAAAGTTCAAGAACTGAAAACAAAAACTGACCTCTCTTAAGCAATAGAAAATTCTCCAGCAAATATCTTCAGACTTCATCTGCAAAATTGGATCTTCCTAGTCCTATCGCAGATGGCCTTTGGGCTAGAACTGTAGCACCAGCTCTCCCGAGTTTCCAGCCTACCAGTCCTCCTTCCAGATATCAGTCTTTTCGGCCTCCATAACTGTCAGAGCCACTTCCTTACAATGCATCACTTTCTGTACATAGTCACCTCCCACAGGCTCTGTTTCTCCAGAGAACACTAATATATAAGCCTATTCAGATTATTTCCCTCTGTGTCCATAGTGGTACTTTCTGTCTCTCAAGCAATTAATTAATTAGTTGTTAATAATATTTTTAATTATCATTTTAATATCAAAGGGATCAGTAGCAATGACCCATTTTTCATTTTTTTATGTTAGTAATTTGTCTGCCCCCGCCATTAGCCAGGTTACAATTTTATAAATTATATTGACCTTTTCAAAGAACTAAACTTTTGATTTCACTGATTTCTTTATTGATTTACTGTTTTTAATTTTATTAATTCCTGTTTTAATTTTTTTGTTATTTTTCCCCTCCTCCTTTGGACTTAAATTGTTCTTCTTTTTCTAATTTTTAAAGGGAGAAACTTAGATTGTTGACTTTATTTATTTTATTTTATTTTTTTAGAGAGAGAGAATTTTTAATATTTATTTATTTATTTATTTAAGTTCTTGGTGGACACAACATCTTTGTTTGTATGTGGTGCTGAGGATCGAACCCGGGCCGCACGCATGCCAGGCGAGCGTGCAGATTGTTGACTTTAGATCTTTCTTTCTTTCTAATGTATACATTCACTACGATACCTTTCCCTCTATTATTGTTTTCCCTATATCCTACAATTTTGATACATTGTATTTTTAATTTTCATATAATGCAATATATCTTAAAATTTCTTCTGAGATTTCATTGAACCATCTGTTTTCCTATAAATATATTATTTAATCTCTAAGTCTTTTGAGATATTCTAATTATCTTTCTGCTATGGATCTCAGGTTTCATTCCATTATGGTCTGAGTATATCTCTTGTATGTGTTCTATTCAGTTAAATTTGTTCAGGTATGTTTTATGGCTCTGAATGTGGTTTATATTGCTGAATGGGCTATGTAAGCTACCAATTCAACTTAAAGGAAAAAGTAAAAAAATTAAAGTAGACGAAAAATGAATTTACAGATTTAATGAGGTAAATGGAAGCTGAAGCAAGACTATGTAAGAAATTAGCAATAGTTAAGATGGTATTGACTATCATTCTTTAGTTGACTAAAGTTTGTAAAATAAAATTTCAAACTTGATGTACCACACCTATTTGCCTACCCAACCGTGTAAACAGTATTTTGCAATACTTTTCATTCAAGTTTTTTCTGAGGTGAGAAGTTTTAAAAATCTTAAAAATCCTTAGAGAAGAAGACACTGTACTCTCTTAGCTCCAACTCTTCAGTAATGTCCCAGCATGGAGTTGTCCAGCTGTACCTGGTTCTACACAGTTAGTAGGCCCTGTGGGATTCAAAACCATGCTTTGCTTGTGGGCACACCACACCACACCACACACACACACACACACACACCACAAACAACAAAACTACCAAGGACTGCTGACATTTCAATAACAGAACAATCTATCTTATGCATATGTAATGATGTAATTTATGGAATAAAAGGAGATCCAGGTGAACAATGCGCATTGTTTTTGAGTATCACCTGCCAAATATCTAGTATATTTATCCACCAGTGCATGTGACCATTTTGCCACAAGGATGATGAAAATGAAGATTACTATTTAGTAGTAGTAGAGACAATGAGTGACCTGTATTCTCTAGAACTTCTTACTCCAGTAGCATTCCAGTCTTTCAAAAAAAGAGAAAAGTCTAGCAGGAATACTCCAACCTCTGGCTATACCTGTGGTAGGGCCAGCTTCTGGTGGATTTGGCTGGCTGTCCTGGGTGGTGGGCCTTTTATCTCCAAGGTCTCTAAGCTGATGGCTTTGTTCTTACCCATGCAAACCCAGGGCCCAGAAAGTCACATTAGATCTTCAAGGTATGTCCAGAGATTCCACAAAATGGACCCAGGAGCTGTCTGCAAAGACTTTAAAAGTGAATCTTGTTCTGTAGGATGTTTAGCCACTCTTTGTTGCAGTTGTTCATGAAGGGTACGGTGCACAGACAATGGTATCTGCTCCAAACATCCTCCCCACCCCGACTCCTTAGAAATTAAAAGCTGCTCCTGGGTTGGAGCATTAAGCATAATATGGCTGTTGTTTTGAGCTGAAGAGTTCAGTGCTGCTGTGGATCTGCACATAAGTCTCTTGGTCCTGCAGCTGACTCAGGGGCTGTTTGTCTGGAGTCAGTGGGGACGGGTCACACTTAGCCCTACCCTCCTGCCAATACCAGCACTGAGAACACCTAATCTGTTCCCAAAGAAAACCTCTTTCCCTGGGAGCCAAGACACTGAGAATATTCTTTAGATGATATATTAAGCTAACCGAGGAAAATCAACTGAGATGGATGATGTAATTTATGGAATAAAAGGAGATCCAGGTGAACAAGAGGAGAGTTCTTTCCCAGTGTCACCATTAAATGTGTGCCCCTTTCCTATTTCTGTCATTCAATTCCTGGCACTACCACCCTGAGAAGAACTGGTACTGGTTCCAGTAAGTCCGAGGGTGATGTTACCCTCTTGGGGATGGTTTCACTTTTGCTTTGCTTCCCTAAGAAACTTCTAAACACCTACAGCAATAAGGCAGAGCCAGGCAGCAGTGGGCTGCACTGGAAGGGATGGAGGAGCCCTGCATTCTGGTTTAGCTCTGCTAGGCAGGGCCTTCTTTGGGCCTCAGGTTTCTTTGCCTCTAGGATTGCCCCCTTCCAAAACGGGTGAGATAGAATACAATATCTCACCTTTTACTGAATTTGGAGTTTATAGGATGTTTTCATAAACCTTTGCTTTTTATAAAGGACAGAAACTATGATCTTTATATAATAGGCATAAAAACTGAGGAGAAACTAAGTATCTTACCCAAGATTATATACCTCAAGTGTAATTAAACCAGAACCCAACGTAGAGATCTGGGTTCTAAATTCAGTGTGGGCTTTTAATTTTTTTATTCTGTTTTTTGGAAAAGCTTTTTTTTTTAATTGTGGTAAAACATGAAGATATAAAATTTACCATCTTACCTATTTTAAAGGGTGCATTTATGTGGTAGGAGGGATATTCGCACTACCCTGTGAACTTTATCACCATCCATACCCAGAATCTCTTTATCATCCCAAACTGCTATTTGGCTACTTGTTAAACACTGACTCACATTTACCATCCAGCCTCTGGCAATCACGATTCTACTTTCCATCTCCACGACTTTGACTACTCTGAGTCCCTCATGCAAATGGAATCATATTATATTTGTCCTTTTATGACAGGTTCATTTCACTTAACGTAAGGTCCTCAATGCTCCTCCATGTTGTAAGATGTGTAAGAATTTCCTTCCTCTCTAAGCATGTTTTTAGAAATATTTTTAATTGTAGATGGACACAATACCTTTATTTTGTTTATTTAGTTTTTTTACGTGGTGCTGGGGTTCGAGCCAGGGCCTCATGCACACTAGGCAAGTGTTCTACTGCTGAGCCACAGCCCCAACCCTCCATTGCATGTTCATACAACACTTTACTTTTCCATTCCTCTGTGATGGACTCAGGTTGTTTCAACCTCTGGCTCTTGTGAATCGTGCTGCTATAAATATTGTTGTACCCATATCTAGGCAAATCCCTGCTTTCAGTTCTCTTGAATATACACCCAGAGAAGTAGAATTACTGGATCTTATAATCATTCAATGTTTTATTCACATTTTTATTTCTCTACTTTTAACAGGCAAAGTCCACTGTTCTTTTAAAATGAAATAGAAAATAATTTCCCACATCTTGTTATTTACATTGGAAATGACATTTTCTTCTAGTTTTTTTTTTTTAAAAAAATCGGCCAGGGTATTCTTTTGGTGCGGGAGCCTTACTGATTCAGGACATCACTGGTGATGAAAATAATGCCTTGGGTTTATTTCGTCCTTTGCTCCTGATGCAAAGTGTTACATTGATGCTACCTCATCTGCTTCTTCCACGACAGTGAGAGGAGGGCAGGTAACATTCACCTCATCTTACAAGTGACAAAAATGAGGTTCCAGAAGGTGAAGAGATTTTCTTCAGGGAGAATGGAGTGCTAATAAAATGAGATTCCAGCTCTCTGATTCTTAATTTAAGGCTCGGACAGGTCCTGTACACATAAATGGAATATATTGTCAAATAATCCTAGTTTGATGCTTATATGATATGTATATTATTCTGGGTTCTCTGGAGGAATAGAACCCATAGAATATGCACAAAATATAAGAGGGGGCTAATTAGCTTGGTTTACAGGGTCAGAGGCTGGATAGTTCCACAATGGCTGTTTATAGGCTGGAGAACTGGGAAGACCAGTAGTTATTCCACGCAAGAAGCTGGAAGCCCCAGCACAAGAGGGACCGATGATGCAGCCCCAGGCTGAAGACTGGAAGTTCCTGGAGAGCCTCTGGCACTACTCTACTTTAAAAGGCTGAGAAAAACTGGAATCTGACATCCATGAGCAAGAACAGCAGCAAGACACACACCCACTCCAGAAGGGTGGACCGTGTGCCTGCCTGAACATCCCCTTCCCCCTCCTCCCCTTTTCCTCCTCCTCCTCCTTTGCCTTCTGCTTTTGTTCCATTCAGGCCCCCAGCCTACTGGACAGTGCTACCCACACTCAGTTCACTGACCCACACCCCAGTCTTCTCTGGAAACATCCTCCCTCCCACACAAACTCAGAAGGATGCTGTAACCATTTCCTGGGCATTCCTCAAACCTGTCAGGTTGACATTTAAGGTGAACTCTCTCGTTACCTGTTTTGTACACTGAGAAAGGTCTCCAAAAGTCTATGAAATGACAACGATATTACTAACCTCTAAGGAAAGGGTAAGGAAGATCCCCCCCCCCAAAAAAAGCAGAAAAATATTTTTCAAAAATCAATCAGAGAGTTCTAGGAAATTATTAACAACTCAATTACACAACCATATCATGATTATTACGAAAGCAGAAACTTAAGTGGAAACACTAAAGTTGTTTTTATGAAAGTTCAGTATGATGCTTCACATCAGTTGGAAAATATGAAAGTTTGGAAAAAAAAGTTCTTTGAACACAAGTGCGGCATATTCTCATGATGGAGCTGCTGCTACTCAAGTACAGCCCTAGGTCCTGTCTCGGGTGTGCTGAAGGTTAAGGTCGATGTCAGTGACCTTTCGTCTTTTTCCTGTTTGGGGGAGTTTGCTCATCATCTTCTGATTTACTTGCCTCTCCACCTCTAATGCATTTAACCTTCAGTTCCCTCTCAAAGTGACGTCTTACCCACGATCACTTCTCTGTTCCCTCTTCCCACTTGCTCCCAATGCATAAGCACTCTTCTCGGCACACTTAGCTCAGGTTCCAGCGTGCGGTCCGTCTTTCTCTCTCTTCTCTAGGCTGTGAGCACTGGGAGGCAGGCTCTGTCCCATTCTTTGTTTCTCTGCTGCTTGTCATATTGTCCCACATACAACACAGACTCAGGATTTATTTGCTAAATGAAAACAATACAATAATAGGAACAAATCAATAAGTCCAAGTTGATCTTCCAAGGCATGCTCGTCCTTGGACTGACTCGGGTGTCTCCTTCCCTTCCAAAATCAATGCCTCTGTCCTCTCCCCTCAGGTGGTTGTTAATGCCACTCTGCTGCCCTGCACCCACCCCCCAACATTCCAGACTAGAATGGGGATTAGAAATGAGGTGCCATTTTCAGATAGAGCATTAATCTCTAGGATATATAAAGAACTTAAAAAAAAAAAACTTAACACACGCACACACCCAAAAACAAAACAAAAAAAACCAAATAACCCAATCAATAAATGGGCACTTCGCACAAGAAGAAATATGAATGTAACAAATATATGAAAAAAAAAGTTCAACATCTCTAGCAATTAGAGAAATGCAAATTAAAAATACAGTAAGATTTCATCTCACTCCAGTCAGAATGGAAATTATCAAGAGTACAAGTAACCATAAATGTTGGCAAGGGTGTGGGAAAAGAGGTTCACTTATACATTGCTGCCACCTGGGACTGAAAATTAGTGCCACCAATCTGAAAAGCAGTATGGAGATTCCTCAGAAAACTTGGAATGGAACCACCATTTGACCCAATTAATCCATTTCTTAATATATACCCAGAGGACTTAAAGTCAGCATACTACAGTGACACAGCCACATCAATGTTTATAGCAGCTCAATTCACAATAGGTAAACTATGGAACCAACATAGGTGCCCTTCCACAGGTGAATGGATAAGGAAACTGTGGCATATGTATACACAATGGAATATTACTCAGCCAAAAAGAAAAATGAAATTATGGCATTTGCCAGTAAATGGGTGGAACTGGAGACTGTCATGCTAAGTGAAATAAGCCAATCCCCCAAAACCAAATATCTCTGATATGTGGATGCCAACACACAATAAGAGGGAGGCAGAATAAAATTATTTTGGTTTAGATAAAGGGGATTGAAGGAAAGGGGGGGTAAGAATAGGAAAGACAATAGAATGAATTGAACAGAACTTTCCTATGTTCTTATATGAATACACAACCAGTGTAACTCCATATCATTGCAACTACAAGAATGAGAGGTTATACTTTATGAATGTACATTCTACTATTCATGTATAACTAAAAAGAACAAATAAAAAAATTTTAAAAAAATGAGGTGCAGTCATTAGGACAGGCTAACCTTTGGATTAGAGTAGGAGTCAGGTGAGGAGGTAGGGGCAGCACAGAGCAGGAAACTCTCCTAGTTACACCTTAGCCCTAGAACTAAGGTTGCTAAGAGACATTTGACTGCTGCATAATCCCTGCACAGCCTCAGAATAACCTGGATGGTCTAAAACAAAACAATCAAAAACAATTCTAGAACCCTACTGGATCAGCATTTGCAAGGACGGGCCAGGCCTGTGTGTTTCACAAGCACCCTCGCTGATCTAGTGCCAGTCCCTCACCTCTGCCTATCTTCCTTCCTAATAGGCTCTGGGGTGAGCCAAGAAGGGGAATTGAGGAGGTGGGTCTTGGGAGACTTTAAAGTGGCTGAAACATGGAAGGGAAGTCCTGAGTTTTAGTAGCTAGAAGGGAGAGGAAGTTGCAGCCGCTCAACATTTAATTGATGAAGCAAACTGAGTCTTAGCCAAGGTCACAGAGCAGGTGGTAGAGCTGGGACTCTAACCCGGGCTATCTTATTCCCATATATGTCTCCTTATCTCCTGAAAAATCCTGTCTAGCCTGTCTGCGTTGTTAAACTGTGCATGCTAAAGAATGTTAAGCTAACATCCGTGTCTGGGAGACTGGGGAAAAGCTAGAGGCAAGTTGAGACCCATCACGCCCAGGAAAGCCCAGGGCCACCTTCTGAAGCTCCTGTTGGGCCTCTGAGGCTTTGCCTGAGTCTCAGTTCCTCTAGCCATAAAATGCAGATGGTATTTCCATACCTTCTTCTTTGCACTGCAGTGAAAATTAATTGGGCCATGTTTATTGTGCTCTTTGAAGATGAAAAGCTTCAGCATTAAGTAGGGAGAACTATCAACATGATCCCACATTTCTTGATTCTATTCCACAGATTGGAACTATAAATTCTATTAGAACCTCCTCCTTTTCCTCCTCCTCCTCCTCCTCCTCCTCCTCCTCCTCCTCCTCCTCTTCTTCTTCCTCCTTCTTTTTAAATTCTCTGTTATTTCTAAACTGGTCAAAACCAGGACCTAGTGGAATTTCTGAGCTTTCCAAACTGGAAATGGTTTGGAGGATCTAATTGCTGGCTAGGATTGGCGAAGGGAGGGAAGAAGCGTGTCTGAACACAACTCCAAGCATTCCTTGGTCTGCCCCTCAACCTGGAATCCTGCGGCTGGCTGTCTCGGGCTTGGCTTTGACCTTGGCTTCTTGAACTGTGTATTTATAGCCTCAGACCTCCTGGCCCTTCCATTCTCCCTCACCACCGCCCTTCCCTTCCTCCTCCGCTTCCACCCACAGGCACACAATCCCACTAAGCCTGAGATGTTGGAGGAGTTGTAAATGTACTTTTTAATGCAGTATTTGACATTTTTAACTCTGCTTTACAGAAGTGCTAAATGCGAAATATCTGCTGTTTGAAAAGCCGATCCTTACCCTTTGCCAAAGATAGCAATATATAATGAAAGAGAGAATAGCTTTTAGTTCTAAAGAAGTTAGCAGAATTAAAATTAAATACTGCTTTTAAGATAATGGTAAAAATATGATCTGTCTTTAAATAAACAAATGTATTTAAAAAGAGTATAATTGCTAAGGAACCACTTCTTTGGAGAAATAGAACTAAATGGAAATATATGTTCAATTTGAAGGCTTGAAACTTTGATTACCATTCTGACCAAACGTCTCAATTCCTTCAAATTGAAAATACATACTGGACTTTCACTGAGATGAGAAGTTGGGACACTTTGCCTTTAGGATCCAAATGCCCAACTCTGAATGATCCCACTGAGCTCCTTCTGCCACCCTGTTCCTGGTAGGTGCAAATAGGAGTTGTCCTGATATTTCCCATATATTCCTTCTCCAATCTGTGGGGAGGGAGGGGAGGAGGAGAGAAGGCAAGAGGGGCCATGTCCTGAAGTCTGAGAGTGGCCACCTGCCACCACCGCATTGTGGTCCAAGGTTTGTCAGAGAAAAGGACGGGTTTACCTCTTAGCACAGACACTTCTATATACATACAGGATGAACATCCTTGTTCTGGAAATCCAAAATCCAAAATGCTCCAAAATCTGAAACATGTTGAGTGCTAACAGAATGCCACAAGTGCAAAACTCCATACCATAAAACTTTTCTTTATGCTCAAAATTATTAAATTATTGATTACATAAATATTGTATAAAACCAACTTTAGGCTATGTGTATAAGGTGTATATGAGAGAGAAATGAATTTTGTGTTTAGAATTGGGTCCCATTCCCAAGATAGCTCATTATATATATATATATATATATATATATATATGCAAATATTTCAAAATCTGAAATCTGAATCACTAGTGGTCCCCAGCACTTCAGATAAAGGACAGTTAACCTGTGTATGTATATTATTTGTGTTTATGTACAGGAATATACTTGATATATTCAAAAGGCTTAACTAAGTGCCTGTGTGTGTGTGTGTGTGTGTGTGTGTGTGTGTGTATGTATAAGATCTGTGCAGACAGCCAAAACTGCAGGCTGAGCTCAGAACCCTGAGTTATAACTGACCCAGTCCCTGATGGGTGGGTGCAGGACAGTGGCCACAGTGAATAAATAAGCCAGGCACTTTTAGGGTTTCATCAAAATTAAGGAAGTGGTTCTGTCACAGTTTTCTTTATTCCGTGGGAAAAATAAAGGTTGGTTTGACTGGCGCAAGACAAAAATATGAGAAAGAGAAGATTAAAAAGACATTGGTGGGAACAGGAAAGAATAGAATGAATTGGACATCACTTCCCTATGTTCATTGTGAATAAATGACCAGTATAACTCCACATCACATACAACCATGAGAATGGGAAGGTGTGGGCTGGGGTTGGGGCTCAGTGGTAGAGCGCTTGCCTGGCATATGTGAGCCACTGGGTTCAATTCTCAAATTTTAATATTTTTAAAAAGAATGGGAAGTTATACTACATGTATACCCTCTACTGTCATGTGTAACTAAGAACAAATTTTTAAAAGTTTAAAAAGACATTGGTGTTGGCAGTATTGTGCTCAGCTGGGATGAGTTCCTGGAACTTCCCTTCTTGTTTCCCTGAGCTCTGCTGTGAAAACCGGGGCCCAGATTAGCTCAATAGTAGAGTGTATGCTTAGCCTTCACGTAGCCCTGGATTGGATCCACAGCAACACACACACACACACACACACACACACACACAGAGCTGAATCTCCAAGAAAGCCTCAAAGGATCCCACCAAATTTATGGCTCTCTGATGACAAGAGTTACAACTGCCCCTGCATCTCAGAGCCAAAGGCCTGCTTTTCTGTGAGGGCACAGGCCATTTCAAAAGGACTGTCTTAAATACAAATGCTGGCTGCGACTCCAACCCCGGTAAGGCTACCTCACCCTTCCCCACAAAACAGAACTAGGGATGCTCTGGGGGAAATTCAAGGGACATTTCCACTACTTAAAAACTAATTGGGAAAAGTAGATATTAAAATTAGGATGAACTGTTTAGAGCTCTGGCTGACACTGGGGCTACTGTCCATCCTTAACCCCAAAACACTTTCAAGAGTTTTCAATGTAACCAGATGGTGCATTGGTGACTGTTTCCATACTTGTACTCATTTCTTTCCAATAGGGCCCTTTCTTGGAAAAGTTTCTCATTCATCCTGTTGGATCCTTTCGATCTTTTGGGGAGGAATTTTCAGGAAGTATATCAAGCCCATATCTCTTTTTCCCAAGTGGAGGAAATTATACTAGTCTGAACTCCACCAGAACTCTGGTCTTATAGAACTAGCCCCTACCCAGGTACCCATCTACCCTTGTCAATCTCAGTAACCCTCCCATCCTGCCCTCCAGGAATCGCCCAAGAACTTATAGGCACATTATAAAATTAATGTTGGTCGTGTCCATCTATACCTCCAATTAAAATCCAGGTGGATCATGACAAGCCTATCCCAATGTCAAGCAATAACCCCTAAATCCCAAGGCCTGACTGACACACCAACCTTCAATAGGTAACTTTCTATATAAAAAACTGGGTCCCTCTACAACCTTTCCACATTCCCATCATACCTATCACAAAGCTAAATTGAAGTGGGCAAAAGATCTCAAAATCATTAATAACACAGTTGTTCCCCAATATCCAATGATGCCTCACCCTCATACCTTATTGTCTGGTGTTTCTCTGAGAGCTGGTATTTTTTAGTTGTTGACCTCTGTAACATTTTCTTTAGTACATGAGTACACCCTGACAGCTATTTTTTTTTTTCCACATTCACCTGTAAGGGCCAAAAATATACCTGAGCAGTCTTTCCCCAAGGATATTTTGAAAGCCCTACCTATTGTTCTCAAATTCTTTGGGTTGACCTAGCTGATGTCTCCTTCCAATATGGTTCAACCTTACTTCTATATGTGGATGATGTGCTTTTATGTTCCCCATCCCAAGAGACTCACCTTGCTGACAGCATCGACTTAGCCAAATCTTGACCTCTAGAGGGTATAAGGGCTCAGAAAGAAAACTTCGTTTTGTCAGACTTCTGTCAAATGTTTGGGTCACTTCTTGACATTGAAGGTTTGTCTCTTGACCCTTCCTGACTTCAAGTCACTTTAGCTGTCTCTCTTCCCGACACTAAAAGATCACTTCAAGGATATTTAGAACTTTCAGGTTACTGTTGGAATGGCCTATCAAACTTTTTTTTCTTTGATATCCCAACTTCTTACAATTTATTAAACAATTCTTCTCCTGACTCTATTCCATGGACTTCTGAAAGAAAACGATCCTTCCAGGATATAAAGGGCCCACTGACCTGAGCCTCTACAATGGGGCATCTGAATCGCCATCTTCCCTGCACCTGTCTATTCCTGACTAGGGAGGAAATGCTCTCGGAGTCCTGATCCCACACCATGTAGGGTAGAACAGGCCAGTGTCAACCAGACCCCGTGAGCCAAGCACCACCCATCTGTCTGTAGATGTCTGCTGCTTCCTCCATTCTCCTTAAACCCACTGAAATCTCGGCATGGGATCGCCCCTCACCACCGACATCCCTCACTCTGCAGATGCCTTCCTTAACTCTCACCTGGGGATCAAGCCTTTAGCACATGGGCCATGGGGGGATCTTCACAATGGAGCCACCATATGACCCAGCTATCCCACTCCTGGGGATTTACCCCAAAGAACTAAAATCAGCTTTCTCTAGTGATCCATGCCCACCGATGTTTATAGCATCACAACTCACCATAGCCACGTGACGGAACCAGCCCAGATGCCAGTTACTAGACAAATAGATAAAGAAAATGTGGTATATATACACACAATGGAATTTTATTCAGCCATAAAAAAATAATGAAATTGGGTCATTTGCTGGTAAATGGAGGGAACTAGAGAACATCATACTAAGCTAGACTCAGAAAGTCAAGGGTCAAATGTTTTCTTTCCTATGTGGAAGGTGGGGTTGGGGGGGGCAGGGAGGGATTAAGATGGGGGAGTGTCTGAAAATAGAAGGAAGACAAATAAAGTAAAGGAAGGAGATTAAGGAGAAGGGAGGGGAGGCATGGGGAAGTACTAAGGAATTAAATCTACCTAATTATGTTATGTGCATGTGCAATTATACCACAAAGAATCCTGCTGGTAGGTACAATCATGATGTACCAATTAAAATAATAATAATAATAATAATAAGGAAGATAAGTAGAGCAGAGCAAGCAGGAGGAAGGGGAGGGAGGAAGGGAAGGAAAGGGAATTACTGGGAAATGTGATTCATCAATTTGTGTTATCTGCCTTGCAAATATGGCACAATTAATTCCATTCTTATGTATAATTATAATATACCAATAATTTTTTTAAAAAAAATCCAAACTATAGCCATAGTCCATGAGCAAAGCAATATTATTGGAGGCTTTGCTGCATGGCTATCAGGTATGCCAACTTTGTAAAATATGTCTCCAGTATAACCTGAGGAAGCCAATGTATGCTTCCGTGGGTCATTTTCCCTTGCCAAACGGTTAACCTTTTAGAAGTCTCAGTTCAACCACCCATCTTATAGGGGTATACATATGTGTTGGTCATTGTTGGTGTGTTGTCACGTTGGGTTGCCTGCTTGGCCACTTGTTCCAACCTTGGCAGTGGCTAAGGTCTTACTAGAAAAAAAACGGTACCAATCTGGAGGGTTCCCTAGGTACTTCATAGAGACCAAAGGATTCACCTTACAGGGCAAACGGTTCAGGGTGTTTGTAAAATCTGGCCATTTATCAGCCTTTCCATCATGCTGGTCACCCCAGCCCTCTGGGCTCGTGGAACAGAGCAACCGAATAATAAAATCCCAGCTGGAAAAAAACTTGCATGGAGTTTAGTCTACTGTAGCCCAAAGGCCTTCTCTTACCTCTCTTCAATTTTTGTTGTTTTCCTTGAGGAAAGTATGTTGTCTCCTCTTGAGATCTCGGCACACCCCGTCCTGTATGTCTGGATGAAGAACTTCCCCAATTTATGCTCATTAAAGGGATCTCCTGCATTACAGCAAGGCGCTTCTTAACAGCTTACAACATAATACTAACTTCACAGTCCTTCAACAGTCAGGTGCGATGACATACGCCTGTGATCTCAGCCACTGCAGAGGCCCAGGCAGGAGGATTGCAAGTTCAAGGTCAGCCTGTGCAATTTAGCAAGTCCTTGTCTCAAAATGAAAATAAAAAGGGCTGGGGATATAGCTCAGTGGTAGAAGACCCTTGAGTTCAGTTCCCAGTTCTATAAAGACAACTCCCTGGCTTGCTCCTGGGAGACAAAGACCACTCTCACAAGCCTGAAGCCTGCAGATTACATTTATTGGAAAGTGCAGCAATATGAAAACTTCCCCCAGCCCCTGGAAGAGACCTTCTCAGGTACTCTTCACTAACCTGTGCAGTTAAGTTAAAGGGTGTACACACTGATGAATTCACATCTCTCTTGACTCACCTGCAAGTGAACTCCTCATCCCATCATTGACAATAAGACCAAGTTGACCAGAACCAGGCAACCAGGACAGGAAGCAGAGGAGAGCTAACCACAGTGAACCTCAGACCCCAGACGGAGTCGGCAAAATGATCCGGCTCCTTTGGCTTCTTGTTCCTTTAGGGTTCCCCGATCTTCCCCACAGAACCACAGCTCTGTCCCATTATCCTAGTTCTTGGCTTCCCCTGGTAACCTGTGGGATTGCAAGATCTGTCATCTCTTTCCTGCAAATTATTTCTCAAGAGATAATGACCCAATTTTTATACCTGTAACTTGTAAGAAAATTCCTTGAGAGGTTTCCTCCCTGTTGAAGTCCTCTGTACATCCTCACATCTAATGTGTCTTGTTTTTTCCGGACCCCACCTGAGGAATTATCTCTAATGCTTTCTGAACTTAAATACAATGAAACTGTAAAACTGAGTTTTAGCCAGAGCACCAACATCTGCCTGCTCAACAGTACCCACCTACTGGCTCCCAGTTCTACTAAACTCTTTTTTTTGTGTGTGTGGTGCTGGGGATTGAACCCAGGGCCTTGTGCATGTAAGGCAAGCACTCTACCAAGTGAGCTATATTCCCAGCCCCTCTACTAAATTCTTGCAAGAGATTTGCTATACTAGCAACCCCCTGTGTACGACTCGCTGACTTTTCCTCTCCGCATTCCTTCAGCTTTGCCTGTCTTCAGATCCCACCTCCTGGGTATCCCTGATACCAATCTTCAGTTTCACAATCCCACCAAACTTTCACCCACAGATGAAGCCCTAGACTTCCAGAATATGTCTGGACTAATGTACAGTCCTCTGATTGCATCTTTGTGGATGCACTGAGTGCTCTTTGGCACATGACTGCCTAAATGATCACCATGAATATGACCTCAGCTGATGAGGAGGACAGTGGTGGACTTTCCCGGGTGAGTCTGGGGAACGGACTTTACAAAGGCACAGGGAGGACCTGCCTAGACAAAGCTCCATGATGGGGTGCGGGATGAACGTTGGGAAGATCCACTCTGTTTTTCTCCTTCACTGATTTTACCCACAGGGTTTCATCCTGGTGACTGGGTTAGATTGGGAAGAACAGATCATTCTAGCTCTTTTGTTTAGTGGTGGGGGGGTATTTAACAGATGTTTCAAGAGACCCCTCCCCCACCGGAATCACATTGACTCAATACCTCCAGACTCTGGACTCACTTCAATCTGGAGTCAACTCAAGAGGCTTTGATTCAGAATCGTGGGGGTATCTGTGTGTCCCTCCTTAGTGACCGGTTCCATTTACTCAGTTGGTCATTGCCTAGTCGTGAAGATCCTGTTTTAGTCAGTTTTCTCACTGCTGTGACTAAAAGAGCTGGCCAGAACAATAGTAAAGAAGGGAAGTTTATTTGGGGGCTCATGGTTTCAGAAGTCTCAGTCCATAGACTGCCGGCTCCATCCCCCGGGGCTTGAGGTGAGGCTCAACATCATGGTGGAAGAGTGGGGTGCAGGGAAGCTGCTCACGTGATCAGGAAACAGAGAGACTCCACTTGCCAGATACAAGGTATACACCCCAAAGGCATGCCCCGTGACCCACCTCCTCCAGCCACACCCTACCTGCCTTCAGTTACCACTCAGTTAATTCCATCAGGGGGTAAATTCACTGGTTGGTCTCAGGCTATCATAACCTAATCCTTTATCCTTCAACCTTGCATTATCTCACACATGAGCTTTAGACACCTCCCATCCAAACCCTAACACTGACACAGAACTGGATGGTCCCTGAGCATGTCACCAACCACTCTGGCACCTTGATGCTGGGGTCCCATTGAATCAGGTCTCGCCATTTGTCCCAGACCCCAAATGGGAAAAGTATGGCAAAAGGCGGGAAGGAATTTGTTCAATCTAGCTGAATTAGAAAGACAAGGGGGATCAAGTGTCCCCAACCCTGACTTGGGTTCAATGACTGACTGAGCTTCAGGTTTAAACAGGGGAAGGGATACAAGTGTGTGTGTTGGGTCGGGGAGTAAGAAGTTTGCGAAGTCAAGCCGTCTTGGTCTAACTGTGGTTGGGCGATCATTATGTCAGGATAACGATTATCTCGATTATATTGTTATCTCATGATCTTGGTCAGGTGGGGCTTCGCCCAGGAAAAGAAAGTTGCAGTTTGGGAGTTTGGGGAGGGGTGGTTTCACCACTTGTCACAGGTGACACCCATCTAACCTGCTGTTCCTGGAGTCCAAGGTGACTGCAGGAGAAAATCACGCAGAGCCAAGGAGTCGTGCAAAAGAGAGGTGGAGACGCTAAGGTCTTCCCCTGGCTTTTAATTACCCACGAGGCGACTGCAGGCCCACGGGAAGAGTGAGCGTTTCTGACGGGGAGCCCCTGAGTCCTTATTACAGAGGGACAAACTGCTCTAATGGATCATCGATACTGTCTGCTGACAGCTTTCCATCAGAAGGAAGTAAATTTTAAGAAAAGGGGCATCCCCACCAAGGGTCCACCCAGTATGGCTAACTGGGCCTAAATTCAGAAGGTAGCTTGGTAGCCCGTGCGCTGACCGGGGAGGCCACATACCATCTTGCTCCTGGAGGAACCACAAACTGCCCTTTATCACCCTTGTCAGGGCATGTTCCTGTTTCAACTCCAGAGATAAACAGCCCCGGAAAGTCTTTTTACTACCCAGACCTGACCAGTGAGCTGTGAGCTACAATCAACCAATCAGGACTGGATGCTTCCCACACTCCGGGCATCCTTCATTTATATAATAGGGCCAGAGTGGGACCTGGGGGGCAGCTTTCTCTGTATCAGCCTCCCCTCTCTTTGTTCGTCCCTTTTTGTATGAAGGCATCCTCTCCCTGTTTGCAGTTTTTTCCTTCCTTCCTTTTAAGCCGCCTCTTTTTATCTTCCTTCCTAATGAAGTCACAGCAAATTGTTCTTTAGGAACTTTCTGGAATATGGTCAGAGAAACACCTTCCCAAAGGCTTTTCAGAGGAACCACGAGAGTCTGCTGAAGAACATTCTTTGCATCCTCAAGTCTGTCGGGATGCTGGCAAAATGCCCAAAGCCCTCCTACCCTGGGTGGCCCCAGGTCGCTTGGGGAACTGGACGCACCCAGGGCCTGCGTCTGGCCTTGTGTGCGCCCTGGGGGTGGGGGCGGAAAATGATGCTAGATGAGCACCCTTCTGAGAAGACTTCCACTTCCTGTCTTAAATGACAAACAAAGCCCCTCTCCAAGGCCGGGCCAGGCACAAAGGACTCCAGGCCGCCTGCTGGGGCCGCGGACCTCTGCCAGGGACCTCTCCGCAGGCCCTGGCCCTGACCATCCCGGCTCGCGCCTCCCCGGGTGGCCTCCCCGCCTCTTCACTGGAGCCCCACTTCCTTCCCCTGTAGTGTCCTTGCTGTCCCCTGTAGTGTCCTTGCTGGCTTAAGCATGGTGCCACCTTCTGCGGAGACCCGCGCTGACAGGCATCAGGCAGTGCATTCAATAGCGCGGGGCTGGACTTGGGCTCTGGGCTGATGGCAAGCGAGGCAGTGACCCTCTCTGCTTCCGCTGACCCGTCTGTAGTTCGGGAATAACCCCAATGTCGTCTCACACACTGTGGAGCCTGCTAAGCGAGGGCAGGGCTGTAGGTGGATCCACACGGTTCCTGGCACTCGGTCCACACTGCGCTGTGGTTTCTGGAGTTCGGTGTTTTCAGGGCTCTTATCCCAATGGACGTGGAGGTATGCATGTACCCTGCAGGAGGACCCCTGGTAACGTTGGTGTCCATAAGCTTTCTCAGGGTGAAATCAGAGATGCCTTCCTGCCAGCGCAGGCCTGGGGACAGGGCCTGACCTACCTGTGGCCGGGGCTGGCCGGGGCTGCCCTTCCGTAGTGCGGTTTGACAACGTACTGGGAGATGGTGTGGTCATGCGGTGTCCGCCATGGTGTCCCAGGGAGCAAGGGCCACACCCACCCTCTCTTGGTTTTTTCCTCTGGTTTCTGGACCCCACGCCTGTGTGTGACAGATGTCTCATCTTGAAGCCCCTCGTTACTGTTGGCTTCTGATGCAGTCATGATGCGTTCTGTCTTAAATGTGGCTCACGTTCCAAATTTCTCAGTGTCCAGTGAAGCCCCCCGTCTGGAAGGCATGATCTCTGGCTTCGTTCACAGCGTCACTCTCACACGGAAAGCACAGAATGGCCTCTACCGGCAGGGAATGGGCAGGACACTGACAGGTCGGTTGGCAGAGGAGTGGTTTGCATGCTGCGCTGACACTGCGGGAGGCCTGCGCCACACTCTGCATCTTCTCTGTGGCTTTAAAATTCAGATTCCAGCGCTCCTTTCAACAGTTTTCATTGAGTCTTAGCCAGCCCAGAAACAGGGGACGCGGTCTTAACATTCAAGGAACATGTGAGGAATTCATTTTTAAAATGAAGTTTCATAATTTGGAGGAATGAAATGCTTTCCACTGATTTCTATCAAGAGTCATCAGGCACGTGAGTCATGCCTTTGTCCTTGTCAGATGCGCCATTCTGAGACCTGTCATGAAGGTCTCGAGCCATCCTCAGTCTCCTGGGTGGGTAATAACTACCTGCAGGCCTCTGGTGCCCAGTGTGTTATGGCTGGTCTCCTAAGAAGTAGCTGGACTGTCTACTCCAGGGACTTTGCTTCAATCTGGAGATAAAGTGGTTACATTTCAAAGGGATTAATAAAGTAGGAAGCTGGGAACAGAGATGGAAGAAGACTTGTGAAGGATAAACCGCACCTGGGATCAGTCGACTTGTGGTGTTCAATGCTGAGAAATGAATGAAATGAAGAAAAGAAAAAATGCAAAGTCTATTTGACAGTTCAGATATAATGCAATTGCAGTTAAGCTAATGACTAAATATGGATATTTACTCCTATTTACGTGAAATAAAAACACATTTCATTTATTTGGTCTTCCATGCCTAGGACTATACAGCAGAATGACAATTTTTTGTCTCCATAAACATAAGAGATGGAGTTTTGTTGAAAGCTGCTCATGGTGAACTGAGGTAAGTAGGACTTTAGTATGAGGTCTTCCATTTATTTGGCAAGGAGTTGGGCTCTAGCTACTGTTTGCTAGAGGATAGATCAGAAGCTCAAATGTGAACCTCAGAGAAAGGAGACGGTTCTGCGGTCCTTGTTTCTGACTCCTCTGTTCTCTTTGGGCTTCTCTAGGGTTTTTTCCAATTTATTTTTTCTTTTTAAAATTTGTTCTTCTTAGCTATACATGACAGTAGAGTGTATTTTGACATAGTATACTCACCTGGAGTATGACTTATCCTAATTAGGATTCCATTCTGTGGTTGTACACGGTGTGGAGTTTCACTGGTGATATATTCATAGATGAACACAGGAAAGTTATGTCCGATTCATTCTCCTATCTTCCTTAATCCCAACCCCTCTTCCCCTCATTTCCCCTGTCCAACCCAATGAACTCTAAAAACTTAACACCCTCCCCCCGCAATACAAATAACCCAGTTGATAAATGGGCAAAGGAACTGAATAGGCACTTCACAAGAAGAAGAAATATGAGTGGTCAACAAATACATGAAAAAATATTCAACATCTCTAGCAATTAGAGAAATGCAAATTAAAACTATACCCTGAGATTTCTTCTCACTCCACTCAAACTGGCATTTATCAAGAATACAAGTAACAGTAAATGTTGGTGAGGATGGGGTACATTGCTTGGGGGGGGAGTACTGCAAATTGGTGCAACCACTCTGGAAAGCAGTATGGAGACTCCTCAGAAAACTTGGAATGGAACCACCATTTTACCCAGTTATTCCCCTCTTTGGTATATACCCAAGGACTTAAAATCAGCATACTAACAGTGATGCAGCCACATCAATTTTTATGGCAGATCAATTCACAATAGCAAAGCTATGGAACCAACCTAGGTGCTCTTCAACAGATGAATGGATAAAGAAAATGTGGTATACATAAACAATGGAATATTACTCAGCCATAAAAAAGATTATGGCCTTTGCTAGTAAATGGATGGATCTGGAGACTATCATGCTAAGAGAAATAAGCCAGTCCCCCCAAAACAAAAAGCTGAATGTTCTTGATATTTGGATGCTAACACACAATAAAGAGGGCAGAAGGAAAGAATATAGATTTTTTTAAAAAATAAAATCTGAACCATGCATTTATTCCACTTGCCCACCTGTCTTTCTTTGTGCATGGCTCCAACTGATAAGCACATGTAAGAATCTGTTCCTATCTCTGGAAATACCATTGCCTCACCTGAGATGCTCTACTGCATCTTCCTTTTTTTTCCTTTTGTTTTGAAAGAGGATACCTCTCTTTCATGCTCAGATCTTCTCTTTCCATTTTTATCACCCATATTCCAGCGCCTTGCTCAAATGCACTCTATTTTCCAGCATGTTCCTTTCCTACCATGTCCCATCCTTTCTGGAATAAGCATTCTCAAAACAACCAGAAAGGGGAAAGGAAGTATTTCTCTTTGTGAACCTCAGAGAAAGGAGATGGTTCTTGTTGATTATTGTTATTGCTATCATGATATCCATGATTATCCTTTTGATTAGCCATCTCCATCCTTATTTAACATCTACTGAGCACTTACTATGTTCCAGACACTGATGAATACAAGTGCTACATGCCTGATTTGCATTATCTCATTTGATCCTTACAACAACTTTTGGGGGGAGTACTTTTATGCCCATTTCCTAATATGGAAACTGAGGCTCAAAGAAGTTGGAATAATTTGCTCCATGTCACACAGCTAATATTTGGCAGTGCTAGGTTTTTGGGCTCTTTAAGATCTCTTCTGAGCTCTCAAAAATTAGATCATCAATTAAAATAAATTAGTAGATTGTAGGTTCTTAAGGGAAGAAATTATGTATTATTGATGGCACTGTTTCCAGTACAAGATTTGATGTTGGTACATAGTTTATTGGAGAAATGAAATCTTCTGGTGAAATGAACAGCTATTCAAATAAGCATGTTTTTCTATCTTTAGAATATACTATCTCTATATCTATATCTATAAATCTATATCTATCTATATCACCTGTCAGTGTTTCACAGTCTTTGAGATTTCTTTCGTTGTGAATATCTGGGACTGCTTATTGAGAACATAGATTCCTGGGTACCACTTTCTCAACAGTCTGTGTTCTGATATACACTTAAGACTTGAGGATCACTGCTAATTGTTAATAAGCATGACTGTTACTTTAAAAAAATGGTGGTTGTTTTTGAATTCTTAATTAGAATCAGGTATACATATGACTTTATGGTCCCACCACTCAAAACAAAGGTAGAGGGCCAGTCCAGATCATAATCAGGCCCCTGCAGGGGAGGGGGACAGAGAAATGGACACAAAGGAAAGCCCATGTGGAGTTGGGCTATTTGGTTTGTCATTTAAAGCTGTGGGACAGAAAGGTTCACACTGTTCTAACTGTGAGCTAGAGGATACCCCCCACCCCCG
Organism: Ictidomys tridecemlineatus; assembly: GCF_052094955.1. Lineage (NCBI taxonomy): Eukaryota > Metazoa > Chordata > Mammalia > Rodentia > Sciuridae > Ictidomys > Ictidomys tridecemlineatus. Next base: position 128,977,488 of record NC_135485.1, read on the forward strand.
ACAGACCAATCTCATTATACCCAAGATCTGGGTGTGGGAGAGAAGGAGGCCCAAACACCCAGTCACCATGGAAGCCATTTGGGGAGAAGTTGAGAGTTTATGGAAATAACAGGAGACATTCTGCAGAAACATCAAAAGATGTACATGCTCTGCCTGCCGTGTCCTCTAACAGGTAACCTGAAAGAACTAACAAGGCTCGTAGTCCTCGGAGAAAATGCCCGTTTATGGAGGAACAGCTCTGCATATTTATAGAGCTCGGGGTGGTTTGACAGTTATGACAGTTTAATGGTTGAAGGGTTTGACAGTTGGCATGGGGTGCTTTCTGATTGGTGGGTAAGGATCATGTGAGCCAGCAGGGCTAGTCTGATTGGTGGGTAAGGATCATGTGAGCCAGCAGGTCTAGTCTGATTGGTGGGTAAGGATCATGTGAGCCAGTAGGGCTCACCATTGGACAGCTCTTCCCTGGGGAATGGGGAAGTTAGTCTTCAGAGCCTGGGCAACTCCCAACACAACCAAGAGCCTTACTGACATATAAAAGCTGAAATATGGGGCATGTTACTTGTTCAGATGTCTCTTCCAGTGGGGTCATGGGTCAGGAGTAATACTGCTGATAATGCTAGCAACAAAAGGGGGAGGCAGAGAAAGTATTCTTCCCCATTTTTTATCAGCGTAGTATTTATTGATGGGATTTGTTGTTGCGTTTCTGTATGTGCACACCATGTGACCATAGAACTTGACCAGCATCACTCCCAGCACTTCCCCCCTCCCTCGCAGTCTCCCACCTTTGGTCCCTTTCCTCTACTGATCTTTCTTTTAGGAGATCCACCCCCATCTCTGTTTTCTTTTTTCCTCTTTAGCTTCCACATATGAGAGGAAACATATGACTCTTGACTTTCTGAGTTTGATTTATTTTGCTTAACATGATGGTCTCTTCTTCCATCCATTTTCCTTTAAAATGCCATGCTTTCATTTTTATTTATGGCGAATAAGACTCCCTTGTGTCTATATGCCACATTTTCTTTATCCATTCATCCACTGATGGACACCTAAGCTGGTTGCATTGTTTGGCTGTTGTGAATTGTGCTGCTCTAAACATGGGTACTCATGTATCACTAGCAAGATGGCTTTAATTCTTCAGGGTAAATACCATTCACTAGTATAGCTGGGTCATATGGTGGTTCCATTCCTAGTCTTTTGAGGAGCCTCCATACTGATTTTCATAGTAGTTGTACTAATTTACAGTCTCACCAACAATATAAAGTCATTCCTTTTTCTCCACATCCTCTCCAGCATTTATTGTTATTTGCATTCTTGACGACATATAACATTCTGACTGGTATAGGATGAAATCTCAGTGCAGTTTTGATTTGCATTTCCCTAATTGCTAATGATGTTGAACATTTTTCCATTTTTGTTGGCCATTTGTATTTCTTCTTTTGAGAAGTATCTGTTTAGTTCATTTGCTCATTTATTAATTGGATTATTTGAGTTTTGGGTGTAAAGTTTTTTGAGCTCTTTATATATTTGAGATATTAATCCTCTATCAGAAGAGTGGCTGCTGAAGATTTTCTCCCATCTATAGATTCTCCACATTCCCAATTGTTTCCTTTATTATGCAGAAGCTTTTGAATTTGATGCTGTCCCATTTATTAACCCTTGGCACTATTTCCTGAGCTTACGTGTCCTATTGAAAAAGTCATTGCCTGCACCTAAAAGCTCGAGTTGACCCTACATTTTCTTCTAGGAGTTGCATAGTTCTAGTCTAATTCTGAGGTCTTTGATCCATTTCGAATTGATTTTTGTGCAGGGAGAGAGATAAGGGTCTAGTTTCATTCTTCTACATATGGAGAACCAGTTGTCCCAGCACCATTTGTTTAAAAGGCTGTCTTAAGAGAAAAAAATAAGTACATGGTAAGAAAAACAAGAAGGATAATGAGAGGATGAAGAACAGATTTAGTTTTTGGATGCATCATTACTAGAAGTTGTCCAGAAAAGGAAAAAAAAAAAAAACCAACTATGATCCTATAATTTAATTAAGTAATCTGGTTTTCTTTTTCTTTGATTATAAAGAGCCAGAACCCTACAACACCTGATTGAACTGTAAGCATCTTCCTGCATTCTGTTTATCTGAGGGCTTAAGTTGAAAATCTCGGTGGTGAGGGAATAATTTTAGAAAGGGATTCCAGATGCACTAAGCCTATTTCTATTGAGACACAGTTCCTTTTTGGCCTTTGGAAAAAAAGTGACTGCAAACATGGAATTTACATTACTGAATACATGTTACTCTAGGTGAGGTATCCGTGCAGCATTTAGCAGAGGCCTGGAGGATAAAGGGCACTTTTTAAAATTTTTAATTGTAGATGGCCATAATATCTTTATTTATTTTTATGTGGTGCTGAGGATCGAACCCAGTGCCTCACACATGCAAGGCAGGCACTCTACTAGGCTGGAAGAAGTCCCTGCAGAGGGTATTGTCCCAGCAGAAGTCTACAATGGGCATTCATCAGGTCCATTTGGAACCTGAAAAATTTCTGGACCAATAACATTGGCACCAACTGTTTTTATTGTTATTTTGAGCCCTGGGGAGCAGTAGTTAGAACAGCTGCTTGCAGAGGCCAGACTGAAACACATTCAAGCGAAGCTCGACATGAATAAGAGTTAAGAAATACTCCAAAAATACCGTGGAAACCCGGAGAACATCAGCAAATCTACATCCGTCAATCAACTCGGCTCTCCCTCCTTCCTTTTCTCATATCCAGGTATGGATACAATGGAGAAACAGCATGATGTTGTTCGGAATCCTAAGGTATTTAATTCACACCGCACCCAGACCATTATTACACTATAAATTCTAAGATAGATCAAATCAAGATCACATGCATTCCTAGGTTTTCCTCTCTTCTATCACCACATTTCCACTTACCTTTTGAATCAGGACATCAGGACCAAGTTGTAAACATCCACCATAGGCAGGTAGACACCATATGGAGTCTCTGACCTCATAGGAGTTCAGAATGTACTAGGGAAGGCAAGAAATTAAAAAAAAAAAAAAAACAGTATGGAATACATAACCCAAGAGAGACAGACGTCTCCAGGTGGTTAGCAAATGTGTTGCTATGACAGCAGAGGAATTATAGATCAAAGTGAAGTGGACTGCAGTGTGCTCTCGAATTTCTTGAACAAGACGTGACTTGAAAACCTTGGAAAGGAGGTAAGACTTAGCTGGCTCAAGGAGACAGGCAAGGAGAGGGTAGTTTAGGTGATCGTTTTGGAGGAAGCGAAGGAATATAAGGAGATGAAGCTTTTATCCTTTTCTTCCTCTTCTTCACCCCGAACTCATGGTTTTCAAAGATGATTGGAAAGTCATAGATAATAATTGGAAAATGTCTGGAGGAATGGGTACTAGTTCAACAGCATTTTTTCTTTTTTATCCTTGCATACCGTCGTTCGCTCTAGCTTCTGAACTGTTAAATGCAACGCAGCTCTGGCCTGGGACCGTGCCAAGGAAAATACTAACTCCACATTTTTGAGAAGAAATTAAATTTTACATACGATATCATGTAGTAGCCTTTGATTGAAAGTAACAGAAGAGGCACTTCAACAAAGAACAAATATTATCCCACGTAATACGAGGTGCAGAGGTTGAGAATATTCCCCAGGGTTGGTTCATGCAGTGCCTTAACAACACCGTCCAGGTCTAGGTTCCCGCCTAGATGTCATCTCTGCCCTCCTGGGGACACATGACTTTTGATCTCAGATCAGCTCTCTCGTGGTTGCATGATGGCTGCGGCAGTTCCAGATGTCCCATCAAGGCATGAAAAGGCCCCAAGGTGGAAGACACCTTCTCTGCCTCCCTGGATATATTCTTTCCAAGACCACGCCATATGTCTTTTGATAAACCAGTCACTTAAGAGGAATGTGATTGCCATGACTGATTCAGACCAACAAAGATTTACCTCTTACACCAGAAAAGGAGGGACACGAGACAAAACAAGAGCCTTAAAAAGAGAAGGAAGGGGAGGAAGGTAGATGTTGTTGCCAGGCACGGTGGCACACACCTGTAATCCTGGAAGCTCAGGAGGCTGAGGCAGGAGGATTGCAAGTTGGAGGTCAGCCTCAGCAAATTGGCAAGGTACTAAGCAAGTTAGTGAGACTCTGTCTTAAAAAAAAAAAAAAAAAAGGACTGGGGATGTGACTCAGAGGTTAAGTCTCCCTTGGTTCAATTCCCAGTACCCTCCCCTCCCCCTCAAAAGTAGACATTGTTGCAAAATCTGGCCACAGATTCTTTGATACTCCTTCCCTTTCAAGAAGTTGAACCAATTCCCACCCTCCTCTGGTTACATCACAGCCAAACAGCCAATGGAAAGGCTTAGGGGGTGAGGAGCTGAGGTCTCCTGCCAACAGGCCTGTGAAGCGCCATCTTAGAAGTAGATCTCTAACCCCTTCAGATGCCTGTGGTCACCACCAACCGCCTGACTTCCAGTGTTTGAGGGACCCTGAGCCAGGCAATCCAGACAAGCCACTCCTGAATTCTTATCCACAAAAGCTGTGGGACAGTAAATGTCGTTTTCAACCTCGACAGTTTAAGGTAACAGCCAACAGATTGAGGAACTGACCAGGATAATTGTCCCTTTTAGGAAACTTGGGTGTTCATTCTGTAATGGAAACCATATAAATGTCTTGTGATTGTGTGAGTAAAGCGAGAAGAAACTGTTTTGAGTGAATCTGATGAAGTGGAAAGAATATAGATTTAGAAATGAATAGAATGCTGTTTTGTCACACACACACACACACACACACACACATACACACACCTTGTAAATAATTTCATTACTCTTGATCTTGATCATTATCTAGAACAAAAAGGAACAAAGCTGAAAGCTATCTGATGGGTCTTCCACTCTCAAATTCCATGAATACAGGAAATTCTTCACTTATTTATTTTTATGCGGTGCTGAGGATCGAACCCAGGGCCTTGCATGTGCTAGGTGAGCGCTCTACCGCTGAGCCACAACCCCAGCCCATCAGGAAATTCTTAAATTTTACTTTGTTTCAGTTTAGTATAGCACAGCATTAAGAGAAACAGCTCATAGCAGCTCAAATCACAATACTAAACTATGGAACCAACATAGGTGCTCTTCAAAAGATGAATGGATAAAAAAAAATGTGGGATATATGTATTCAATGGAATATTACTCAGCTTTAAAGAAGAATGAAATTATGGCATTTGCTGGTAAATGAGTGGAGTTTTGGACAATATCATGCTAAAATAAACCAATCCCATAAAACCAAAAGCCAAATGTTTTCTCTGTTATGCAGATGCGAATTCACAATGGGGATAAATTTACTTTAGGTAGAGAGGAGTGAAGGGAAGGGAGGAGATATGGAAATAGGAAGGATTGTAAAATGAAACAAACATTATTACTTTATGCACATAAATGACTGCATACCCATGTGATTCTACATGTACAATCAAAAAGTGAGAAATGCTCCATTTACATATGGTGTACCAAAGTGCTTAAATGCATTCTATTGTCATGCATAACAAATTAAAACAAATTAATTTTTTAGAAAAAGCTCTAGAGTTAAATGCCTTGGGTTTAAATCATAGTTTAGTCACTTATTAAACAATTATTCTTAGATGAGTGATGTTACTATTTTAAGCCTCCACTTCCTCATAGTTTTGTTGAGGGAATCAAATGAAATAATGCAGGTAAATCTCTTAGTGTGGCAGTATTTAGTAAACTCTCAGTAAAAGCAAGTAATGGTGTTGTATAGTAGAGCAGCACATTTTGTGAAATATAGAAAACTTTTGACATGACAGAACAGTAGTTCTTGTGTATTTTATAGATAGTTTATAGTCTGTCTTCTATATAATCAATATGTGAAGTGCATTTTATAAGGACTCAGCATACTCTTATTATTTTAAAGTTTTAGAAGTTTGGTCCCTGAGTTTTGCCCTGGATCGGGAAGACAACTCCAAATTACACTCTCATTCCTACAGGAAGTTACGGTCAGCTGTATGGTGATCTATTTTCACATGTGTTTCTAGAAGTGCTTCACAGTGGGAAATTGGGCGCCCTAAACTTTCTTCTGTCTCACACAGAGTACAGCCTGTAGTAGGTCCTCCATTTTTTTTTTCTTAAGGCAGCTTTTTATGAGTGAGCAGACCCATAGAGATTTAAGTCAGCTTCGACTTGTTCAGGAGCCATTGATTTTACTGTCCACCAGATGCTCAGATCCGGTTCTGCCAGTTTGGAAGCTCCCTCTCCCTGACTCAGTTCGCTGGCCAGACAGTCAGCCATCCCCTGGCCGGTTGCAGCTTTCCACACTCACCCACGTCTGCGGTGGTGAATTCCCTCTGGCCTTGGTCAGTTTTCTGGGATGACTTTCCAGAATCAATACCCGATGTTCCTATCTGCTCTGGCACCTGCTGATTGACTTAGGTAAGACTCAAATGTGGCAATGGGGTAAAGCCTATTCTGAACTTTCTATTTTCTAGTTGTGTAGCCAGGGTCACCTGAGGTTCCAGACCAACTCTCCAGCTGGAAGCACAGAATATTCTGGGCAGAAACCCGTGCCAATAGGCGTGAGCTAGGCCTGGCAATTGAGAGCTGAAGGGTCGAATTCCCTGTGCTCTTAGTTTGGGATTTTTAAATAAAGCTTTGTTTTATGTGTTCACATTTTTAAACCTGGATATTTTGTCGTTTCTTTTTTCTGTATTTTGCTACCAACAATTCTTTTTTTGTTTTGTCTGTTTGTTTGGTGGTGGGGTACCAGGGATTAAACCCATGCTTTACCAACTGAGTCACATCCCCAGCCCTTTTTTACATTGAAGTTAGAGACGGGGTCTCACTGGGTTAGTGGGCCTTCCTACGTTGCTGTCTCTGGCTTCCAGCTTGTGATCCTGCTGGAATTATAAGTGTGTGCCTCCATGCCAGGCACCATCAATTCTTTTACAGCCATAGAATCGCCATTCAAAAGTGTCTTCTTCTCCCAACAGTCTAAATGGGAGTATATGCTAAATATTCTTGGTTTACTCTGTTGTGATTTTGTAAGTGTGAATTACTTGAACAAATTTACATCTTGAAGCAATTTACATTGCTGCTGTTCTCCTGGCCCCATTTCTCAGGATTCTGTGTAAGTTGATTAGGGTCCCCTCTTCTTGACTTAGTTTCCAGACTAGATTCCTGATTTTTAGATGGCAGTATCAGTGCGGTTTGTTCTGCATTCCTGCCATTATTGTAGGTGTCCATCTGCCTCAAGATCTGAACCTGCCTGTTTATCTTACATCTTTTACATACCACTTCTTTTTAATCGAGAAAAATTGTGCTCTTTCTGGGGGAAAAGGCACTGTGCTTTATGTAAGTTGAATATTTCCAACACCTACGTCTCCCAAATTCAGTGCTTCATAGGTTTTAGGAAATTCAGATAAGGATTGGTTTGTATAAGGAATTGACCTTTTTTTCTATAATGTTCAGTAAATTCCAAATCTGAGGCCTCGAGATTCCCTATTGTAATTCTTTTCAAATCTAATATTTGACAGAATCCACAGAATGCAAAGGCCACCTATGGAATGGGAGAAAATATTTGCAAATTGTACACCTGGGAAGAGTTACTATCTAAAATATGCAGAGTTCCCACGGCTCAGCAACAGAAGAAGTAACACACCCACAAATGTGCAAGGGACTTGGACAGACATTTCTCCAAACAGGATGTATAAATAACCAAAGAATGTTCGACGTCACTAATCGTTAGGAAAATGCAAATTAGAACTACAATGAGATATCCACCCATCAGGATGGCCACTATCAAAAAACAAAAACAAAAACAGAAAATATCAATATTGGTAAGGCTGTGGAGAAAACGAAGCCCTTGCACATCATCGGTGGCAACAGAAAATAATGCAACTGCAATGGAAGCAAACGGTAATTTCTCATAAAAATAGAATTGTCATATGATTCGGTAATTCTGCTTCTGAGTATATATCCAAAGTAATTTATAGCCACCTCTCAAAGAGATATTGGTGCCAAGGCCAATGTCTCGGCTTGGCACCAGAATCACGAGGCACTCACAGCTTTGTAGGTTCAAACAGCAATTCTTTATTCCCGCTCTCACACCACCTCCACACAGGTCCAGGGGCAAACACGTTCTCCCATCTCCGCACACTTCACCTACTCCACGAGGCTCTCTCCAAATCCCATTTTAATCTCACGAGAACTCAACGGGAACAAGCAGCAGGAACACCCTAATCCCAGCAATAATCTTCAATCTCTAACTTCCCTAAAACCCATTATCTTAAACTGGCAACGCCTTAAACTCAAGGAGCAGGTTACTTCCTCAAACCTGATCAGCTCTAAACCCGGATCTGCCTAGGTCCTTGAGCAAGGTCACCTCATTAAAGCATGCATGCAATGTCCCATCAAATGTCCTCTAAGCAGGATGGGGTACGCTTGGCAAGGAAATTTCGATGCATCATTCCTACTTGGTAATGGCCCTCAGCATATTGGTATACTCATATACATAGCAGCATCATTCACAATAGACTAGAGGTGGAAGCAACCCAAATGTCCATGAACAGGTGAATAAATAAACAAAATGTTGGGTATAATTACAATGGAATATTATTCAGCCTTGAAGAGGAATAAAATTCTAACAAATGCTACCATGTGAATGAGGACAGTATGCTAAGTGAAAGAAGTCAGGAGCAGAAAGATAAATTCTGAGTGACTCTACTAGGTAAGGTACTTAGAGTAGCAAATTTGGTAAAATCAGAAAGGAGAATGGTAGTTGAAGGAACTGACAGAAGACAGAAAATGGAGCGCTGTTGTTTAAAGCTAATTCTATTTTTTGTGACAAGCTATTGTATGTTTTCCATAGCAAATGCAGCATTTTATATTCCTAGGAGTGGAGCTTCAGTTTTACAAGATGCGAATGTTCTGGAGATTGACTGCACGATAATGCAAATGAATATACATAACACTTCTCAACTACATTCTTGGAAATCTTTGTGATGGCAAACTTTACATTGTGTGTGTGTGTTTTTTTTAATTATGATAGAAATATTTAGTATTTATGTTTCACATACCTGTGGTAACTAACATGCATAAATATTTTCTTAGGAATGTCATGACTTAGTGAGGGTCATATTTTACTTATCCAGCTTTACAGCTAAATGGACTTGATCTTCCACTTCTTATCAGCTTCAGCTACTCAGCCAGGACAGGCATGAGATTAGTGAGATCCCAATCCTCAGAGTAGCTGCATTGATTATTGATGATGGCCTTGTGGTGCTAAGTGCTTAGTTGTATTGAATACCTCTTTGTAGCCAGACTGTTTTCCACTGAGCAGGGGAATGGGATTGGCTAAGAAGACCAACATCCTTGTGGGGTGGAGGGGTGGAGGGTGGCCTGCTTCTGTGACTTGGGTTCTCGAAGCAGCAGGCTTTCTATGCTCTTGTGCCAGCCTCTACGAGGACAGCCACCCAGAACAAGGAAGAAGGCTGTTCCCCACCAGCAGAAATCTTGGAAACAGAGGCACAGAGGTTCACCGGTGCACAGGCAGGAGAGGTACTCTTAGCAGAGGGAAGCCACAGGAGCAGAACAAGCAAGCGAGAAACACTAGGTGGTACTTAGTGAGCCAAAGAGGACCAGGGTTGAATTTCAGGGGATGAATGATAGGAAACAATTCATCTCACTCTTCTTTTTAAACCCAGTTCCTGGCGATAAATTCTGTTGAACTGAAAAACATTGAGGTATGTTTGTCTTTGGTTGAAGAGCGAAGTATTGAGAAAGCTTATAAACACACACACAGAAAGATGATCATCATCCGGCAAGTCCAGACACTCGAGTCCACCAGCCCGACCTATCTGGCAAGATGTCCATCAAGGTGATTTTGCCCGATCACATTTAGGGTCACTTGACTCCTTTCTTCTGAGACACTAATATTCATTTTTTGGTCTGTTTGCCTATTTGTTTGTTTGTTGTTATTGTTGTTGGGTTTTTTGGTTGTTGTTTTTGTGTATCAGGGATTGAACCCAGGGGTACTTAACCGCCCAGCCACCTCCCCAGCCTTATTTCATTTCATTTTGAGCCAGGGTCTCACCAAGTTCCTTCAGGCCTCACTAAGTTGCTGGGGGCTGACTTTGAACTCACGATCCTCCGCCTCAGCTTCCCAAGTCTCTGGGATGGCAGGCACCCAGCCTAACGTCTATTTTTAAAAAATAAGAATTTCAGGTCATCGAAGGGCCAAACAGTATTTTAACAAAATGAAAGAAATTATAACAACACCATCCTGTTAAGCAACCGCAAATACATCAAGACCAACGACAGCCAGGAGAATTCTTTCCAAAAGAGCCTTAGCCTCCCATACCCTGATCATTTGGGACGAAAAGAACACACAAGTTCAAGAGGACTGAAGGAGGCAGACAAATCACCAGGATGCGTTCCCCACCTTGGGCTCCCTGCAGGGGTGGCTTAAGACAGAGCTCCCAGCTTCAGCCCAGGAAGGACTCTTCCTACTATGCGCGACATGCAGGTGCGCATGGCCAGATCTTTGCAGCCTGCCATTTCCCAAATCTCCACTAAGTACCTAAAAGCCATTGTAGCACCGCGTTTCACACTTCAGGATGAAATATTGCAGTAAGATAAGGGGAATAAGCAGCTTTATGATTCTTGCAGAAGCCACCATGAGAACCCCAAAGAGGTTTTATTTCTATTTGCTTAACTATGACCGTTTTCAATTTCTGAGGCTTGTTAAAATTTAAATTTAAGTTTTATCTTGGCAATAACACAACAAAATCTACCCTCTGAACGTATATTTAAGGGTCCAACAGTGTTGTTGTATTGGGCGAAGACATACAAATCTTAAGAATTGACCTACTTGTATAGTTGAAATTTTATGCCTATTGACTGGCAACTCCCATTTTTCCATGCCCACCCCAAGCAATGGCCATTCTATTCTCTGCTTCTGAGTTTGACTGTTTTAGGTACATCATATAAGTGGGATTGCAGCCTTTGTCCTTCTGTGATTGGCTTATTTCACTTATCATAATGTCTAGAAGTTTCATCCATGTTGTTGTGTAGTCGACATCTTTCCAATGACTGTATAATATTCCATTGTGTGTATATACCACATTTTCCTTGTTCATTCATCTCTCAATGGACACTTAAATTGTGTACTCATCTTGGCTATTGTGAATGAACAGTGTTGCAAGGAACATGAGATTGCAAATATCTCCTCATGATCCTGGTTTTAATGATTTTTGATAAATACCCAAATAAGGGATTGCTGAATCCTATGGTATTTCTAACTTTTTAAGACACTGCCACGTGATTTCCTGGGGTGGCTGCCCCATTTTGCATTCTCACCCACAGTACTGAATGGCTCCATTTTCTCCCCATCCTCACTGTTACTTGATTTTAGGGTTTGTTGGTTTCTTTGATAATAGCCATCCTGATAAATGTGAAGTGATAGCTCATTCTCCTTTAGATTTGTGTTTCTGTGATATTCAGCATTTTTTCATACTGTTATTGACCATCTATTTATACAACACCTTTGGAGAAATGTCTATTCAAGTCCTTTGTACATTTTATAATTGGCTTACTGGTTTCATTGTTGTTGAATGGTAGGAGTCTTCATATTCTGGATATTGACCCTTTATCAGATATGTATCTTATATAACTGTTTTCTCCCATATAACTGTTAGGTCACCACTTTACTCTGTTGATTGATTTTCTGTTTGGAAGCTTTTTTTGTTACTGGTGATTGACCTCAAGGGCACTCGATCACTGAGCCACATCCCCAGTGGTATTTTGTATTTTATTTAGAGACAGAGTCTCACTGAGTTGCTTAGTGCCTCATTTTTGCTGAGGCTGGCTTTGAATTTGTAATCCTCCTGCCTTCGCCTCCCAAGTCATTGGGATGACAGGCAGGCCCCACCATGCCTGGCTGTCCTGAGACTTTTAAAAAATAAAATCAACCTCACCTTTTACCTTTTCTGCCTTTGGGTCTTCCAGGTGATAAACTGATTTTTTAAAAAAAATCTGCAGGAGACCCAGTTAGTTCCAGCATGGCTGTCCACATCTTCTTCACATCAGGGGTCTGAAAGTTTATCTTATGTTGGGAAATCTCAGCTTGAGATTACATGCTGAGTTTTCTCCCTGCAATGCCTCACTCTAGCTTCTTTATTATTACTATTATTATTTTTGTGTGTTAGCTCCACAGTTTTAACTGTAGCTCAGCAGCTGCAAGATTTTAGACTTTTGAGGCTATGTTAAACAGTAGTGTTTGGTTAGGGAAACCCAAGATACTGTCCATAGCATGCTTCAAGTTTTTCTTTGTCTGAAGAACTAGCAGCATAGTTGTGCATTTTGAGTGAGAAAGCAGAGACAGAATAATAAAATGTGGCAAAAACAATAAGGTTTCAATGAGACATCTTGCTTTGTCCCCTTATTGGTTCATAAGTTTTTGTTTTTGTTTTTTTTGTTTTTTTAAGGCAATGACTATGTCTGATTGATTTGGCATCGTGAAAGGATAGTTTTAGGCTTTCATAAAGGTAAACTCTCAAAGAGAGCTTTATAAAATAAGTAAGCATATTAATAAGAAAAAAATAACCCTGAGTTCCAAGGTTATTAGCTTTTAGCCAAAAACACAGTGCAAGAGGCATTCAGAGCTGTCACTGCAAATATATTCTCATTTGTTCACCTATCTCCCTCTTGACATTAGAAGCAGAGGATCTGATGATCAGAACTGTTGTCCTTATCTGAAATTAGTTAAACACACTGTCATTAATTCTGTTGACTTCTGTACTCAGCAAGCTGTTTTGAAAGGCAAGCTGCTCTTCTAAATCTGCAAAGAAAACTGGGAATTACTTTGCTAGCCTTTGGAACTGAAGGTCTACTGATCTCTTGGCCCAACCACAATGGGTCAGGAATTTTGAGCTGCTTTTCTAGGAGCACCAAAGGATTTGCATCAATTCACCCCATTCCCACACCAGCACATTTGCCTCCTCACTATTGTACTAAGCAATTCATTGAAAGCATTTTGAGGCCAGAGCTGGACATAAGGGTGCACTCTGGGTAGCCAGATGCGACCACTGTGCTTTGCATATGTGAGAATTGACCCTCATTAACATCATGTTCCAGCAAATAAATTTCTTTATGTTGATAAATATCACATTCTTTACTTGTACATGAAGAGGCATATGTAGGGCTGGGGCTCTGGCTCAGTGGTAGAGCGTTTGCCTAACATGTGCAAGACCCTGGGTTGGATCTTCAGTACCACATAAAAATAAATAAAATAAAGGTATTGAGTCCAACTACAACTAACAAGTATTTTTAAAAAAAGGCATATGTAAAAGAAGGTAAGTACACAAATGTATGTCATGCAAAGAATTAAGGGGCTGGGGCTCAGTTGGTAGAGTGCTTGCCTCACATGCACAAGGCCTTGGGTTCAATCCCCAGCACCACACACACACACACACACACACACACACACACACACACACACACACCAAAAGTATGTGGGGCCTGTATTTATTTCTTTTTTAAAAAAAATATTTTGGGGGTTGGGGATGTGGCTCAAGCAGTAGCACGCTCGCCTGGCTCGTGCGGCTCGGGTTCGATCCTCAGCACCACATACAAACAAAGATGTTGTGTCCACCAAAAACTAAAAAAAAAATAATTAATTAATTAATTTTAAAAATATTTATTTATTCTACTTTGTTATACATGATGGCAGAATGCAATTCATTTCATAGTACACATACAGAGAACAATTTTTCAAGTCACCGATTGTACAAAGTATTTTCAAACCATTCGTGTCTTCATACATGTACTTAGGGTAATGATGTCTAACTCATTCCACCATCATTCCTGCCCTCTTGCCCCCCCCTTACCCTCCCTCCCTTTGCCCTATCTGAAGTTCCCCCATTCCTCCCATGTGCCCTTCCCCATCGCCATTATGAGAATGCATCCTCATATCAAAGAAAACATTTGTGGGGCCTGTATGTCTAATAGTAGTTTTTGTGGTTGTTTCTAAGATCTGGTAACCTGGTTTGTCCTATAAATTCCTGACCACCGCACTGTCTATCCATGTTTCACTCAAACATAGACTTGAACCTTTAGAATACACCAAAACAATGATTCTCTCTTTTACAGAGTCTGGTAGCTCCTGCCCTGAACTCCACTGCACTTCCCCTCCTCCCTCCCCTCCCCTCCTTTCTCTCTTCTATTCCCCTCCCCTCTTTACCTCCCTCCTCCTTTCTTCTTGCCTTCCACGCTGTTGAACCAGACACTGTTCTAGTTACTGTGACTACAGTCATGAACAAGAGACCCCAAATCCCTATCTTCATCCAATTTACTTTATCTCATGGAAGGAGGACGAATGGAGGAGGTGAATAGTTACATTTAGGCAGATCAGATGATGCTATGGAGAAAATAAATCAGAGAAGACAGATAGAGATGAAAGAGGGTGGAACGTCAAATAGTGTGTTCCAGGAAAGTCCCACTGAGTGGACAACATTCCAGAAAAGATCTGACGTGGAAGGAGCAAGTCCCAAACTGAGGTCCTTGTACCCAAAGCCAAAGTGAACAAATGGCCCTTGGGATCAAAGCGCAGACACTCTGTGTGGCTCTGTGAGGATCAGTGAGCTCATTAGGCAACAAGAAGTTTCCAGCAACTTACCTTTGGCAGAAAGATAAGAAATGGAAATCTTATTCTCTCCCCGCATCTCCTGACTTAATTCTCAAAGATGATGGTGAAGACTGTACTCTCTGATTCTCCTTGGAAAAAGAATCTCTTAGATGGGGAGGTGAGTTCCAAGCCTGAATGGTCTTCCTCCGACCCAGCAGCCAGACAAAAGTCAACAATGAAGACGATTCAATATATATATATATATATATACACATACATACATGTAGGGAAATATTACAGTAAAGCCTATTAATTTCTATTAATTAATACACATTAATAACAACAAAAATTTTAAAGGATGTAGTTGAACTCAACACAGAAAATACTCTTATTTGGTTCCAGACGCAAGTATATAAATTCTCAAATTTTTCAACAGAAAAAAATAAGTAGAGCAGGAAAAGGACAGAAAACTTGAGTAGAAACTACAGAGGAGAATGTAGATGTGGGTTCAGCAAGTTCAGATATGCCACACACACACACACACACATACACACACACACACACTCACACACACTTACAGAAAAACTCTCAGGATTACCCAGAATAATCCAGGTCTGTGACTGCCAACCTGGGGTGAAGAGAAGAAAGGCATTCTTACCACTGACGCTATCAATATTTCAATGTTAACAACACTGGGGAATGCCTATGATATTCTGGATCCTGTGGTAAATGCAAGAAATTCAAGCATAAATAAGACACAGTGTTTGTCAGGCTTGGACAAGCT
Source organism: Ictidomys tridecemlineatus (assembly GCF_052094955.1). Classification (NCBI taxonomy): domain Eukaryota; kingdom Metazoa; phylum Chordata; class Mammalia; order Rodentia; family Sciuridae; genus Ictidomys; species Ictidomys tridecemlineatus. Next base: position 128,992,906 of record NC_135485.1, read on the forward strand.
TACCAACCAGACATTTACATAAGTCCCAGCCAAAATACACTTGTTTGGTTTATTCCTCTTAGGTCTATCTATATATATAGCCATCCCTCAATAACTGTGGAGAATGGTTCCAGAATCTCACAGGGATACCAAAATTTGCAGATGCTCAAGTTTCTTATATAAATTGGTGTTGTATTTATTTATGATTTTCTTCTCATTCTCCTGTAAACTTTAAATCACGTCAAGATTACTTATAATACCCAATATACTCGAAATGCTGTCTAAATAATTGTTACCTGTATTGTTTGGGGAACAATAACAATTAAAAAGTCAGTACGTGTTCAATACAAATGTAATTTTTTAAAATAGTTTCAATATAAGGGTGGTTGAAACTGTGAATGTGTGTGGAACCCACAGATCTGGAGGGTCAACTGTAATTGCAAATTAGGATGATAGTGGAAAATATAAAGTCTATGTCAATTCCATTAAAAATACTACCCAAAAATAACTTGAGTGAAAAATGAAACCCAGAAAAAGTAGTTTCTTATACTCCTTCAAAGGAACTGGGGTTGAATTTAGGGACATTTTACCACTGAGCCACATCCCCAGCCCTATTTTCTATTTTATTTAGAGACAGAGTCTCACTGAGTTGCTTAGTGCCTTGCTTTTGCTGAGGCTGGCTTTGAACTCATGATCCTCCTGCCTCAGCCTCCCAAACTGCTAGGATTACAGGCTGCACCACCACGCCCGGCAAGAAAACCTTTCTTATATTCTTTCTTGACATAACATGAATATCATACAGGACATCGTAAGTAAATACGTGGATGTCTTTTCCAGGTATCTACTTTAAATCTTGAAGAAAGCTGATAACCATGTTACCAGCTGGGAAGGATGTCCTTCTGGACCCCGTCACCATCAATAACTGGTTGAAGCCACTTTTACTCTGAAGCTCTTGTTTTTCAACAATAGTCAGACTCAAGTCTAGTAACCAAAACCCATCCAAGGGAAGAAGAAGTCAAAGCTTTTTGCTAATTTTACACACATGCCAGATGACATTCACATCCAGGACACTCTCCATATTTATCACCCTATGGGGGACCAAGTATTTTGATTTCAACAAGGAACTTGCCCCAAATGTTGGCACATCTGCAAGCACCTTGTTCAACAGCATTCAGTGGAAGCCCTGACAAGAGGGTTCTGGGTTGCTAGCACTGGAATACCACACAAAACAAAAGCGCTGGCCCTTCTACCTCCCCAGCATCCCCATGAGTCACAGGAACCGTGCACCTTCACCCAGTTATAGTCAAGTCTTCATTAGGGCACTAAATGGATTTTTAGATCTACGGGTCATCTTAAATGGCATGTTCAAAATTATACATGACTTCAAAATATATGTTTCTGGAATGGCAAGTGGTAATAAAACTAGCTGATATTCAGGGGATTTGTTTCAAAGGCAATAGCAAATATTTACCAGAAAATAGTAAATATTTCTTCCTCTTTCTTAGTTTCCCACACTTCTATACCCCCTTGGTCAGCTCTTCCCAGTTCCCCATTCCATATTTCCTCATTGAATGTTGGATTTGCTTTCATGAAACTTACCTGGAGTAAGAGAGACGGTTTCTTTGCTCACAAAATAAATAGAAGAAAATTAAATATTGACCAGCAGCTCTGCTGGTGTCAGCAGAGAGAACCAATATAGAGTAACAATAAACACTTTTGACGGATTAACGTGCACACGCGCGCACACACACACACACACACACACTCACACACACAGAGCATTAAAGATTTGTTCTCATCTAGGAATAAGTGCTTTACAATCAGAAAATGCTGAACTTGTCTTTTACTGATTGTTTGAAGTTGACAAATCACTTTTTGTAATTTTTGACTTTCACTTTTTTTTTTCCTTTTATGAAATGGGAATAACAATCCCAGTATTGTCATTAGAATTTGACACATCTGTAAAGTACCTGTTCAGTGTCAATCAAGAGTAGCCCCAAGAAGAGTGCCTAAAACTTAGGAAGTATCAGTAAATATTTGTTGAATATATAGCAGCTAGAAAAACAATAAATAATGTATAAAAATGTGTAGAGAAAAAAAGCTGTGTAAAATAAAATTTCTGCTATCACTATATTTAATATAATTCAGAAATAGCTTGGGTCATTACCATTTGAGGCAGGATGCAGTAAAAAAACAAACAGCTTCATTTTAACATTTAGAGGACTGATTCCATCCTCTGGAGAGGAAATAAGAGATCCATGATTGTGGTGTTTAACGGTTACTGCTGGAAAAAAAATTGGGATTTTAAAAGAATTCCAGGAAACCAGAGGCTTCGAGGTAATATATGAATCACAGGGAGAGGAACCACCTCTTCTGGCTGGAGGTTGGATCTCTAATGTTAAAACGAGGTCAGTAGATAATGGACATCCCATTACCTTCACTTAAACTGGCCTCTTCTGATGACGAAGCTACTTATGAGCAGGAGGAAACCCTGAAGGCTTAGCCCGTGAGAAAGTGTCCCTTTTTACCATCGACATTGACCCCTTGCATGGGCTTGAAATTCTGGCTGCTTTAATTTGCTCTGGGTCTGCTTTCTGAAAGAAATTATTATTTGGCCTTTTGTTTATTCTAATCCTTAATTTCTTTTGGGAATTTTCTGCTTATGTAACCAGAAGTAGTGAGTGTGTGTGTGTGTGTGTGTGTGTGTGTGTGTGTGTTACTGTATATGTATGTGTGCATGCGTGTGTGTGACTTAGCATTTTTTAGTCTCTGGCTCTTTCTATTTAATGGCAGGGAACTGTGACCAAAGCCTATTATGGAATCAGAGTAACCTTCATCCCGGTGCAAGGTAGAATGCACCTGTCCAAGTGCAGCCATCGAGTGTAATGCTTGAACTTCCTCATAAGTGTGATTGTAAGCACTGACTTCCATTCTTCCTCCTCTAATAAACTCCTTCTTTGTGCATTCGAAGGACCCACAGTGCACAGGAGTGACCTGGGGGAAGTCAAGTGGAAGAGTCACCAAGGGCTGTGGCACAGGGGCCTTGACCGTTGAATGGATACTTATCTTGGAAAGCCACAACCAAAAAGCAGAGCTGGGGACAGACCGGCAAGACTGACAGTCCCCAGCCCTGGAGAGGTGTGCTGCCTCTCTTCAGCATGACTCACAGTGGATGGGCTCTCAGTCCCACTGGCTGGGGCCCATCTGCTTCCAACTCTTTACTTCTCTATTGCTTCAGATGCGAGGCTTTGCAAGTCCTGTTTCCGGAGAAGCAGAGCAGTATAGGCTGAGACACCTGGGGGAGAGATTGTCCCAGAACACCAGGGCAACCTCAAGTCGGGGCAGAGCTGCCCACACCCTAGAAGCCGCCATCTGAGCTGGAGTTCACTGATGGAGCCCCTGTCTGCTCTGCTGGTGCCAAAGCTGGAGACTCCACAGCCGTTCTTTGTGGGAAGAGGCCGTCCCCAGAAACTTTCCATACAGGAGCCTTCTGTCCTGGGATTCCTCATACCTCAGGTCTCCTGGTGAGTAACTCTTTCAGTTCCTAGGCAGGATCACTTCTCAGAATGCAACATGGCCCCAGGAACACTGGGCCAGGGAAGTTCCCCACTTTGCTCTGCAGTGATGGCCTCGTACTTAAAACATCAAAGTTCTGGTTTCACTTCTCTCCCAGAATAACAGCCAACTCACCCTGCACTTAAGTGACTAAGCAAGGCCACTTAAGTGACCTTTCCCAGAACAAGGACAATCTTTCCAACGTGATGCAGTGCACCAGGACAATGGAGTCTATTCACAACACACTTACGTAAGTGAGGAGACCACTTAAGTGATTCTTCTCCAAACAATAATGATCTGCTTCACTGTGTTTTCTGTCCCACACTCATTACACATCAAAGGAGCTGCCAACTTCTGACTTTGAAAATGGAAAGGAAAAAATTAAAATGCTCAAAATGAATTGCCAGTGAGGCATCGGTGTGGTAGGACATTCACCGAGGATGCTGCAATGCCGCGATGCTCTGCTTCTCACTTGCATCCTGTATGTTAGAGTCTCCAATTCTGTACACTAAGTGCAAAGCAAAATCCCCTGTGCCTTTGCCTTCAGTCAGTAAAAATGGCGGCATATATTGCATATATATGTGAGTACACACATACACACCCTTCTCATGTTTGTGTGTGTGTGTGTGTGTGTGATCCACCACCGAAATCCAGATTGTTGTTTGCCCTAGCTTTGCACATCTGCCCAGGCAGAGTCACTTCTCAGAATGCCACGTGGCCCCAGGAGCGTTAAGCCAGTGAAGTTCCCATTTTGCTCTTCAGTGATGGCCTCATTAAACTCTTTTCAATAGAATAGATTTCAGGAATAAGGGACAGATGTTTGGGCTGAAGGAGGAATTCTTAGTGTGGTCCAAATCTTCCCAGGTCTCTGCTGTATTTTGAAGCCACCTGACAAGTGCTCCTCCCTCCCTGTCCCACCATCAGATTCAAAGGGGAGGATTCCGAGTCTCATGGTTGGCTTGGACTTCCAGGACAGAAAGAGTGACGCCAGGAATCTCTGACTCTGTGGAAAGCTGTTCTGTCAACTTGACCTGAAAAATTGGACTGGCTGGACACCCCAGGTCTCTGCTCTGGCCCAGTTTCCCAGTTGGCATCCCTTGCTGGTTCCCCATTAATCTTCATGCTCCCCTCCATAGGGCCAGCTCCTTCCCAGAACATATGGACCTTCAGTCCCCTTGCATTTGAGAATGGGGACTGGACAGAAAATAGGATCTAACTGAACTACAACCAAATTTGCGTTATCCTGGGATATTATCAAGGGGTTGGACCTACTGTGACTTGATGGGTTTGTCTACCTCTACCCCATCCTAAACTCCCACCTAAAAGCAAAGGAAAATACACATTTTAGAACATTGTAGAGGTTCTTTTATTCCATATTCTAGAGAGGGATTGCCAATAAGCCAATATCAGCAAGGCCAGGAGTATATGTCAAGTGTGTTGATCCCATAAATAACAATCCCATCATCTGAGGATAGATATGAACACTTAGTTTTAAAGGGGGAATAAGTGGTCCCTGCTCTTCAAAGTCTCCCGAAATCACACAATATTAAATGGATGGTTTCTTAGGAGCCAAAGACAATTATCAGAAAAACCTTTCAGAAAGGAAATATTTGAGCTGTCGCTGGCAGAAAGGGGTTTAGTCTGGAGAAAGATGGCATCGCATTATCACAGTAATAATTAGGCACAAACATGTCATTTCTGTGCCAGGAGTGAGACAAAAATGTCTGGATGTCAATATAAATAGACATCAGGATTCGATACAAGGGACTGAAAATATCATTGAGATGGTGGGTGTTTGGTTGGCAAAATAAAATCATGGAGCAAGCACATATGTTATTCCAGTGAGCCACAGTCCGAGAGAAATCGAAACTCAAGTAGAGAGTGCACGCTTCCCGTGACTCAGAGGGCAGGACAGAAGGGAACTTTCTAAGTAGCAAACTCAACATTCCTTAGTCAGGAACACCTGATACATATCAGCACAGGTGCACTCGCACACTTTGCTCCAGGGACGGGGGTGTAGGAAGAAAATATGTGTTCCAGGGTGAAGCAGAGACAAGTGGAATTGATATTTATCACGAACAGCCAGTTTAATTCAAGAGGTGTCCCTTTTCATCTGAAGAGTGAGTTAGGAAATGACAAGTAGCTTATGACTTTGTGGCAATATATGAGAGGATCAGCTGCTAGGTGTGACCGGAGGTTTGGGATGCCTATTGCTTAGTTCTTTCACCTGGCATTGTTCACGAAAGGCCATGATCATTGTCAGCAGTGTGACTTTGGGGCTCTCACTTCTGGATTGCCAATACTGACTTAGACCAGACAGTGAAAGAGGGAGGGTTTTACCAGTTTCCCAGGAGTGTGTAGATACTACTCCATTGAAAAGACAAAAACAAAAACAAAAAGCTCGCTCTTTTATAAACAGTCATATTACGTACAAATATTTAAACTATTGTCTCAAAGTAAGGATTGATGAAGTCTCCCAGCGAATGGCTTCCCAAGGTCTCCCCAAAGGAAAAGGGGCAAAATTTTATCAACCTCCCATCAGGGGCCTGGAACCAGCTGCCCCCAAGAGAAAACGAAATTTCATTTGGAAAATGAAAATCAACCCATGAGTTACAATGATCGAATCTTAACACCCAAACTGCCTGTGATAAGTAACCCACCCGGTTAACGTAACTATATTCTAATCTTAAGAACAATTGCTGGGCAAGGCGGCGCACGCCTGTAATCCCACCAGCGTGGGAGGCTGAGACGGGAGAATTGTGAGTTCAGAGTCGGCCTCAGCAAAAGTGAGGTGCTAAGCAGCTCCGTGAGACCCTGTCTCTAAATAAAATACAAATAGGACTGGGGATTTGGTTCAATGGTTGAGTGCCCCTGAGTTCAATCCCCAAACCAACCCCCCATTCACACACCAAAAAAAAAGATCAACAACCTACAACCTTCCTAATCAGCATGCAGTTAGTTGTTCCTGCAGAGCCACAGGGGATTGGTTCCAACCTCAAAATCCAAGGATGCTCAAGTCCTGTATATAAAATAGCATTTGCATATAGTCTATGCACCTCCTCCACGCCTTCAAATCACCTTTGATCACTTATAATACCTAGTACAATGTAAAATGCCATAGAAATATTATTGTACTGTGTAAAGGGAAAATTCTGCATATGTTCAATACATAAGCGTTATTTTTTTTTTCTGAATGTTTCTATTCAAGGTTGATTGAATCCTCAGATCCAGAACCCATGTGTGCAGAGGGCTGACTGTGAACATCTGTGGGGTGCCACAGTATCTACGGCCAGGATGAATTCTAGACATTGAACATCGCTGGTGGAAGGAAAAGTACACACGAGGCACAGAGTGGGAAACTCTCCAAGCTTGTGTGAATAGGGTTGAAGAAGCAAACAAAGACTTAGCCTCACCCTCGACCGTGGAGCCCAGCTCTTGAGCTTCTGTCTGGTTGAGGGTGCACTGTGGGTTGGAGGACTTCCGGTGGCCTGGCGCATAACACACGAAAGGCCCGGCTCCCAAGTGCTGTGGCAGCCTCCAGGGGGGCACCTTGGCACCCCTAAGATGTCAGAGAGCTGGCCTTTGTTAAACTTACAGAACTGCACAGGCACTTAGGGTTTGTTTCCAGTCGATAGTTGGCTAATAAACACTTGTATATGTAACAGATCTTTTCTGAAACCCGTTTTCCGCGTGACCTGGTAGTGATGTTGGGGGGTAACTGACCCTCATCCCTTTAAGCTTTGGTGACTACTGTTCTCCCTCAGAAAGAACCTAAGAACTGTGTGTGAGCAAGCCGCCTCAAATCTGCTGCCGCACAGAGGCCCACACTCAAGGAGTTCACAGAGAACTTTCCAGAACCCTAACTGCTGCTCAGTCAGTTCACTGTTTAGGAGCTCAGAAGCTGCCAGCGACCCCAGAGGACTGTCACCCCTCCAGTGACAGTAACCCTGACAAAAGGCTTCCATATATCCCTACATATTCTTATACACACACACATTCACACATACATACATGAGGAAAAAATATTTTTCTATATATTTATGTATTTTAATATATTTTATTTATATATTGTACACTTATAATATATCTTATATATTAATATATAAGATATCTTATATATTATAAATATATATTTTTATTTTTTATTTATATATGGAGAAGAATGCATTACAATTCTTATTACATGATTTCGCATACCTCTAGTTGTATACACAGTATACTCACACCAATTTGTGTCTTCATTCCTGCACTTTGGATAATAATGATCATCACATTCCACCATCATTAATTACCCCATGCCCCTCCTTTCCCCTCCCACCCCTCTGCCCTATCTAGAGTTTGTCTATTCCTCCCTTGCTCCCACTCCCTATCCCCACTATAAATTGGCCTCCTTATATCAAAGAAAACAATAGGCATTTGGTTTTGGGGGGATTGACTAACTTTCACTTAGCATTATCTTCTCTAATTCCATCCATTTACCTGCAAATGCCATGATTTCATTCTCTTTTGTTGCTGAGTAATATTCCATTGTGTATAAATGCCACATTTTTTTTTATCCATTCATCTACTGAAGGGCATCTAGGTTGGTTCCACAGTTAGCTTCTTTTTACTTTACTGCCAGGAGGTGCACAGGTGTGCTCTGCCCTGTGCCCCTACTGAGATGTGCTGCCTCACTCTTCAAGGCCTAAAAGCAGTAGGTCCAATCAATCATGGACTAAATCCTCCAGTACTGTGAGCCAAAAGAAACCTTTCCTCTTTATAAGTTTATTTTCTCGGGTATCTTGTTATAGTAAAAGAAAACTAACTAGTAAAGAAGATCCCTTTAGTTCATAACCTAACGAAGATCAGCTACTCACCTTTGGCATCAGGAACATAAATCTTGTAAAAATCCATATATTCCCACATTCCCTGAAAAATAAATAACTTCTTTAAAAAGATCACAGGGAGGGAAATGTTGTACATTTGTGGACCTAATATTCAATGTATCAGAAAGGATTTCAGTAAGCCCTAAATTTTCCTATTGACAGGTAAATAATTCTGAAGAGCAAAGGGCAAAAATAGAATGTCTTTTAGCTCAGTGCAACATTCTGGGTTCTTCTTGCCTCAAAAACTTTTGGTCTTAAATTGTATTCTTTTTGTTCCTTTCTTTTCTGAAGTTTTACAGCTGGGTCTCTGTATTCTTCCCATGATGGGGGCTGTCACGGCAGTTGTCCTTTAGAACGAACACATTGGCATAATTGGTAATAAGGGAATACAAGCCAAAACGTAAACCTCTTTATTACATCAAAATGCAACGGGTGAGTAGCCTTCCTCTGGCTGACTGTCTTCTGGCTGAGATTGCTGCCCATCTATCCTAGTCCTGCCGTGAGCTGTAATTTACACAACAGTAAACTTGACTTCCCCCATTTCCTCCTCTTTCACCCATCCCAGCAACCACCGCAGTTTTTAAATATAGAGCTGTCCTTTCTGGTCATCGTTTGTGGCTAGTTGTAGCAAGACTCTCTTGATACTCAGCCAGACTTTGATGATTTTTTAAAGGTACCAGTTAAGCATACCATAAGTTAAGAATAAATTTCTCCACAAGTTCAAATTCTCCTGTTCCCTTTCCCATAAGTACTAAAATAAATCTAAGAAGTCCCTTTACCCTATCTTCACACATAAATTTTTACTTCAAAATTGCTCTTCTTCCTAATGTTGGAAGTCAATAGTTAATATTCATTTGACATGCATTTTTCTGAGAACTTGTTCTATGTTGAAATTCACTTAAGCAAAAAAAAAAAAAAAAAAAAAGATTGAGACATATATGTGTGCACCCCAAGGAGCTTAGAAGTGGAAGACAAGTGTACAAATAATCAGCCCCCATTAGACACCATTATATGGCATATACAATGGAGTCTCCCAATCCCTGGGACATCTAAATTATTCTCTAGGATGCAACACAATATGATAATCAAGATCACTGGCTTTTCTTAACTTCAAATCCACCTACGTCATTCACTAGTTGTGTGGTCTTGGGCTTGTTACATAATCATTCTGAGCTTCAGCCTCCTCATCTGTAAAATGGGGTTGATAACTATTCCTCTTTCATAGTGTCTGGCACACAATGAGCTCTCATTAAATGTTAGCTGTTGTTTATCACGCATGTTTCAAGGTCCAATTCAAACGTGAAGGCCTTTATATTCCAGCCATACCTAACTCTCCAACTTTATTTTTTGGAAATTAATAAATTAAATAAGTGATATAAATATGCATATGGTATCCATTCAATAGTTTTATACTATTTATTAATTATCTTAAATTATTTGATAATTACAAATAACCACAACCTTCAAAGCGGTGCGAGTTCCAAGAACAATTGAGTAAAATGAAGCACGAGAATCTAATCCATGAAACCAAGAAGTAAATGTTCTACCTAAAAAAGGACTGGATGCTTAGTAAGATGTGTTCATGGGGAGTTTATCGTCTTTCCTCTATGCTAAAATGGTAAGCAATCTTCAAAGTCACCCAAATTCAAGAACAACTACAAACAAACAAACAAACAAAGATCTCCAGGGAAGATATTTCGGATCAGAGAAAAAATTTAGAAGTCATAAAGTAGATCAAAGAGCAGCAACTGACTCAACCACAGTCAAAAATGTCTACAAAATGGGCATCTGAGGGCTGGAGATGTAGCTCAGTTGATAGAGTGCTTGCCGTGCAAGTACAAGGCCCTGGGTTCAAACCCCCACACTACAGAGCGGGGATCTGATTCAAAGCCGTGAGAAAACTAAAATGACTGGAAGGATTTGGTATCCGAGACAATGAGAAAAAAGAAAGGGGCTAAAAAAGAGGGGTATGGGATGACCTGGACATAACTTTCCAATGTTCACGGACAAATACAAGACCAGTGTAACTCCACATCAAGCACAACCACAATCACGGGAAGTTACACTCCACGTATGTGTAATATGTCAAAACACACTCTACTGTCATGTATATCTAAAAAGGACAAATTTAATTTAAATTTTTTTTAAAAAAGAAGGGTATGGGTTGAATTGCTGAAATGGCAGTGGTTGAGGTCCTGGGTAGACAGGCCACCCACTCTTGGAACTCCCACCTTAAAAAAGGAGAACAAGGTCACTGACCTCATGTGGGGTTACTCCATCCACCAATATGTCAATCCCAACAGTAGACCTGGGGCCAGAGAAATGAACACCTGGTGGGTCTGTGCACCCTGGGGATCCACCATAAGCCAGACTTTAGCCAGAACTTCCTGTATTGCCTGTCCCTGCTAAGGAACCTTTCTTTGATAGGAGGTACCGAGTGACACTTTGAGTCTGTGGAAAGCAGTGTCCACTTGGGCCCAGTGTCCAACAAGATTTTACCACGTTTAGCCATTCTCTTTCCCTCAATATAAATTGTTGTAGGTCTCTTTGAAAAAAGACAGAAGTAAGCTTTACAGTGGGTACATGCCATGGTGGTGGTGGTGGTGGTGGAATGTGTGGGTGTGTGCACACGTGTGAAAAAGAGCTAGATAGTAATTCCAGAAAAAAAAAATACTATTAAAGAAAAGACACAATCATACTACATTAAGGACTCTCCAGAAAACAATGTCAACCTTCACTACATATGAAAGGTGAAGTTATTATTTTAGCCAAAAAAAGTCATGTAGCTACAGTAAGAGGGAAAAGGTGAGGGAGGAGAAGTTGGGACAGAGTTTTATCTATGAGCTGGCACTTTCAGCTGCCTCTTTCACAGGCCATTCTGATACAGTTCTCCACACCCCATCGACAATTTCAGTTACTCATGGTCAACTATAGTCTAAAAATGTTAAATGAAAAATTCCAGAAATAATGCATAAGCTATAAAGTAGATACTGTTTGGAGTCTCATGATAAAATCTCATTCTATCCTGCTTTAGCCTATCCAGGATGTGAAGTATCTCTTTGCCAGTGTATCCATGCTGTATGAAGTACCTACCTGTTAGTTACTACTAGCCACCTGGGTTATTGTTTAGGATGTCACAGAATCGCAGTGCTTTCATTCAAGTAATACTATTTTGCTTGATGGCCCTCAAAAGTACAAAAATTGTGATGCTGGCAATTTGAATATGCCAAAAGGATGCTGTAAGACATATCCTTTAAGTGAAAAGGTGGAAGTTCTCAATAAGGAAAGAAAAAAATCATACACTAAGAGTGAAGAAGGAAAAAGAAATTCATATCATATCTCAGTCTGACCACAGTGCATAAGTGTTTAGTTAAAATGGAAGATATTATAATATAATAATAATTATGATGATAAAAGTATTTTTCTAAAGGAGATCAAGTTTTGTTACTATTCATGGTCTCAGGCATCCACAGTGGGTCTTGGAATACCACCCTTCTCCAAGGAGGGTCAACTGTACTGAGTCAAGACTCCCCTCTCCTGGCCTGTAGGGGACAAGAAACCACCTGTGCACATTTTATTCCTAAGATTCAGAATAGCCTGGGGAATCAAAATCTATAGAGGAGTTTACCCTGTCTTCGGGTGTCTTCGGCTCCCATGTCAGAAGCTCCGGTCTCCCTGACCAGAATCATGACGGCGTTCCTTGAGTTTCCAGCTCTTTGCAATACAGCCTGTCTGAATATCAAATCTGGGCTGGATCTTCAACTTTTTCTATGAGTCCATTGCATGAAATGAGGGCTTCTTTTAAAGCAGCCTCTCATTCTTACAGTTTTCAGTTTATTAATTACCTTCAAGATTTTCATTGTCCATTTCCAGGGCTTCATACAATTTGGAAAAGTACCCTGTTCTACTCTCCTGTTTCTCACCCCCAGCACATTGCCAATGCCTGAATCATCGACTGTGCATTTCCTCCACCAGTGTGTCCCAGCTCACTGCCCGTGAAAGCCTTACTACCTGGACCATCACCTTGTTCCCGGGGCTGACCACCCTGACCCCCACCAGGAATCCCTCTTCATTACCAGCCAGGGGATGAGTGAGCCAGACCCTACACCCCACCTTGCTGATTTCTTGCACAACTTCTGGCACCAGCAGAAGTTGGGCAGTGAAAACATTTAAGGGAGGAACACTTGTGAAAGTCAAGGGAGGGATGAGGATAGGGTGTGACATGCAGATGTGACAAATCCCTGGAGGCCCAGTGGGAGCTGTGGAGCAAAGGTTACCTGGGAGAGGAGCCCCATAAGGGGACACACTCTTTCACCACCTTCTGACGTAGCCATAAGCTAGGGGCTACCTCACAAGTATATGAACTCTGCCACCTGTTGCTGAGGGCCATTGCCAAGTAGGAATGATGCATCGAAATTTCCTTGCCAGCGTACCCCATGTTAAATGGACTTGCCTTGGAAATTTGCTGTGACATTGCATGTGTCTTTGAGAAAGGTGACCCTGCTCAAGGACCAGGGTGGATCCAGGTTTAAGGTGTATCCTGCAGGTTTTAGGAAGTATCCTGGTTTAGGATAATTTGGGTTTAAGGCGTTCCCTGTTTAAGACAATCTGGGTTTTAGGGAAGTTCCAGGTTGAAGGTTATTCCTGCTGGGCATGGGGCGTTCCTGCTGCCTGAGTTTCCATTGAGTTCTCGTGGAATTCAGAAAGTATTTTGGGACGTGAATTGGCGGGCAGAACTTGGATTTCCCCAGAACGTGTGTAGAGGCCGGTGTGAGTTCGGGAATAAAGAATTACTGTTTGAATCTACAAGGTGTGTGGTGGCTCGTGATTCTGTGCCCAGCCAAGACTGCGGCAACCTGTTCTGCTTAGTAATTTGTCATGTTGAGAAAGGATGATCTTGACTTCAATGTTGAGCTGGATCCTCAAGGAGCAAACTGCAGTCTTTTCCTGAAGGGGGGTCAACCATGCGCAGTCATGCCTTGCTTGACAATGGGCATTCATCCTGACAGGTGCAACGTGAGGTGGCTTCGTAGCTGTGTGAACATTCCAGAGCAGATTTACACAAACCTGGATGTATAGCCTGTGATATACCCAGGCTACAAGATAGAGCCAACATCTACCATGCATTGTCGTTGACCACAACATGGTACGTGGCACATGGCTGTGTCTTGGCATTTGCCACTGCATGATCTTTATCCTGAGCTTCTATTCTGATGCGGGAAAGAGACACAAAAGCATATGGTTTCTGTTCAGCGTGGTATGTGCAAAGCACAGGGTCAGCTCCACATAACTAAGTGGAGGAGTGAATGGGCAGGAGAGAGTGGGAGGGAAGACTCTTCAAGAGGACCCTCACTTGCACTGAATACCAATCTCCAGGGTCATGATCATCTTCTCATCCCCCTTAGCCAACATGTCAACTTGAAAGATTGAAATAAGACCCTACTGTGCATAATATGTGCATTCACAAAGGGCCAATTTATCTTTTTATCCTTAAATGAAAAATAACTAAAACGATGCTTGGCGTCTTCCAACCACAAATGGTGAAGTATTTAGCCAAAGTGGAAACTAATTTGATTTTTCATGGGGTTATAAAAGAAAGCCAAGAAAATGTCTTAGTGTAGAATGTTTTATGCTTATTCGATTTTAAGGGTTTAGTAGATTTTCTAACAATCATCAAAAAGTATTTATCAAGTGACTATGCTTAGCATGTCCCTAGCAACAGAAAGATACTTCACTGTGGAATGTCTTTGAGTTTAGGATAGTTGATAAATCATTCTAACTTCTAGATAAAACATCATGCAGAAAAACCCTTGATCTATTCCCTCAAAATGCAACGGCTATAATTATAATAAATTTACTTGATCTTTTTTCCTTTTTTTTTTTTTTGAATTTCTAAATTACAGAAGTAGAACATACTTTAGTTTAAAGAGAGAGAAAGCAATCCAGAAATAGTAACATATCTTCTCCCCTTTAGAGCAAGAATACCAGTGTTATGATTTCTCAGATTCTTTTCTGAATATCTTCATTTCAATCTAATTAACTTGCTTCACCCTTACATGTGAAGAAAATAACTAGACTTTAGCACTCAAATCCATTTATTTGGTAGATCACAATTCCTTACAATGACTAAAAAATTATAATAGAGCACACCAAGGAGGAGATAATTAAAGTACATTATTGGCTTAATTTTAATTAACAACTATCAAAATCTTTTTAAATTCAACTATTAAATCAAAAGATTCTCTCTGAAATGTTATGAAAAAAATGTTCTCATCTTGGTTCCTCAGATTTATTTTTCTTTCTGATTTATTGTACAGAATATACATATGTATTCTATAAAAATATCTGTGGTGGGGGGCTGGAGTTATGGCTCAGTGGTGGAGCACTTGCCTAGCACATGAGAGGCACTGGGTTTAATCCTCAGTTCCACACAAAAGTAAATAAACAAAATAAAGGTATTGTGTCCAACTACAACTAAAAAAAAAATAATTAAAAAATATATATCTGTGGTGGGGCTAGAGATACAGCTCAGTTGGTAAAGTGTTTGCCTCGCATGCACAAGGTCCTGGGTTCAATTCCCAGCACCACACACTCCAAAAACAAATCTGTGGCTATAAATATATAATGCTTACAGATCATAAACAATTCTTTCAAGTCATAACAGGTGGATAATGGGTTCTGGGCTTTAAAATGTTCTCAAATGAGATCTTTCTTGCACAAAGAAAAACTACTCACAAATGAAAAGTGTAGGCTCTTCTGTGGCATTAATATTCTTGTAAGGGTCCGGCGGAGCGTCGGAGAAAGAGACCACACAAGAGACTGGCTCCATGCAATTGGCAAAAGGGAATTTATTGGGGATCCATTCCAGCGCGCTGGGGCCCCGTGCTCACTCAAGAAGGGAGAGCAGCCCGGAGCCCAGAGCAGAGGTCAAGCAGAGCTTAAGAACACTTTCTGGAGAGGACGGTGGGCTTTGCATACATCAGAACAAATCATCATGAGGCGCGGGGAAATTGAACAACAACTCTGAGACACGATTAGCACATTCATTGGCGGGAACAGGTCGGGCGGGGGTGATTGGTCATTCCTAAGCGGGGTACACATTTAAACTGATTGGTTTTGGAGCCTAGATGCTTACGTGCCAAGCTACCTAGAGCCCTTAGCTATGAAACAACCAGGGAATCAATGGAGATATTTACTGGGCAGTTCCAGCATTGTCCTAACAGCTACAGAGATTACAGGTTCCGGGGGTAGTAGAAGAATTTTAACAATACCTAGTCTACTTTTTAGCCCAGGCCTTGCCATTTAGAAGCTTTACAATGCCCAATCTTTTACACTTTAACTCAAGCTTTTGCAGCTTAGAATCAGCTTAGAAATTTTACCTTTACATTCTGAGTCAATCAGAAGATCAGGCACCATGCCTATTTTCTTCCCAGAATCTTTGAAGCATGGTACTCAAAGAGAATGCCTGCAAGAATCTTTAGCCAGTGTAATGGAAACCATCAATTAGTTTCTTAATTGTGTATTCAACAGCAGAAATTCCTTGGCCTTGAATATTCTACTTGACTTTAATGGTGTGGCCTTTGTCAAGTGGTATGCAAGAAACTTCTGAGATTCTACAGGGCCACATGTCCACACGCCCATCTGGGTTTGATTTAGATGATCTACCAATTACTTGTGTGCAATTTTTCAGACACATGGTTTTGTTTCTCTACTTCTCAAGTAAGCTCTGTTTACTTAGGCAGATGTTGCAAATTAGCTCTTAAAATTTTGCAAATGAAGTAAAGAAAGCCTTTTATAGAAGATTTAACTCTAATGTGAATTTCATTACTGCCTCACAAAGACAGAACAATCCCAGAATTCTGTACAAGTCCTCAAGAAGAGATTTTTTTTAAAAAAAAAATGTTTAATATAAAGACATTTTCCCCATTACTTTCTTGTCCCTTGGTGTGCATTATTACCACTACACCTAATGGGGATCCCAGAAATGAGAAGACTTTGAACTCAGATTCATTCTTCACCAGAGAAAATGTGATTACCTTGAACCTTTTTCTCAAATTCTTCCTTTGCTCCATTCAGCCAAAACTATTCTGAATGAAAGTTCCGAGAAAGCACCCACTTAAAGCAATATGGAGATGCCTCAAAAAAAAAAAAAAAAAAGGAATGGAACCAACATATAACACTCCTTGTCTATACCCAAAGGACTTAAAATCACCATACCCCAGAGTGACGCAGCCACATCCATGTTCATAGCAGCTCAGTTCCCAATAGCCAAGCTATGGAGCCAGCCTGGGTGCCCTTCAACAAATCAGTGTATAAAGAAAATGGGGAACATATACACAATGGAGAATTAGTCAACCAAAAGGAAGAATGACTTTATGGTATTTGCTGGAACATCACACTAAATGAAATAAGCCAGTCCCCAAAAGTTAAAGGTCAAATGTTTTCTCTGATATGTGACAACCAATCCAAAATAAGGGAGGGAGGATTTAAAAGAGAAGAAGGAGGAGGAGGAGGAGGAGGAGAGGAGGAGGAGGAGGAGAAGAAGATCAGAGGGACAGACAAAGGGGAATGAAAGGAAAGAAAAAGGGATGGGACAGGGAAAGTCAGTGGAATGAATCCCAACACAACTTTTCTATGTACAGATATGAATACATCACAGTGAATCTCACCTTCATGTACGTCCACAAGACACTGATTTTTTTTAAAAAAAAAAAAGCTATAAGTAAGTAGCAGAGAGTAGAGGGAAGGAAATAGGGGCGGAGAGGAAGGGAAGGGGGAACTGTGGGGAATGAAATACAAAATAGGCCTGGGGATGTGACTCAGTGGTAGAATGTCCCTAAATTCAATCCTCAGTACCCAAAAGCAGACAAATAAATAAGTAACAAACACTTTAAGGCCCTCAGGTTGTGGTTTGTGTCTGGAATGTCCACCGAAGACTCACGTGTTGAAGGTTTGGTCCCCAGTGCAGTAATGTTGAGAGATGGAGATTTTAGGAAATGAGTAGACCAAGAGGGCTTTGACTCACTCCATTAGTGGATTAATCCATGACAGATTAACAATTTGATGCCATTAGTGGGAGCTGATGGAAACTGTAGGAGGTAGAACCTAGTTGGAGAAAATGGGTTCCAGGGGCACGCCCTTGGGAACTATTTCTTGTCCCCAGTTCCCAGTCCCTTTCCCCTTCCTTCCTCTCTTCCTCTTCTTCTCTTCCCTCTCCTCCTCCTCCTTCTTCCTCTTTCTTTCTCTCTCTCCCACCACCCACCTTCCCAGCAGTCATGAGCTGAGCATCTTTCTTCAACCACCCCTCCACCATAATGTTCCACCTCATTCCAAGCCCAAAACCATGGAGACAGCAGACCATGGATTAAAGTATATCCAAGACCATGAGCTGAAGCAAATTTTTCCTCTTTTAAGTCATAGGGACGAAAAGCTGACTCAAACAGGTGTAGAGGTCTGAATCACACTCCTTAGTTCATAGCATTATTTTTTTCCACATATTAATGTTCTGTTTTACATATTTTCTCTCTTTTTTAAGCTTCACATCTGTTTCCCTCCTTAGCACAGGCTTCCCCCAGGACTGGCATGTTGCAAAATCCCAGGAATTGTGTTATATGCAGCAAATCTTGGTACCTATTTTGATACATAATATCCGTACCTTAAAGTATATGAGCAAGTTCTTCATGTATGTATTGTTGTTTTGTGCATGTTTTAAATATACCTCAGTGATGTACTTTAAATAACAAGCCTTGGGACTTCGAGTTTACAGGTTTTCACGGAGAAAGCTTAGAAGTTATTACTTTATCCTGACAAGTAAAAAGCTGATCAAACTGTAAAATCACCAACTCTTCTTGGATCCATTCAAAAAGTCTCTGGAGACGACTCCCCGCAGAGTTGAAGACTTGAACAGGTGAACACAGAATCACAATTTACCAGAACAGAAGTCCTCAGGGGAAATAGTGCCCTGGTGGGGAAAACGGAAATGTATTTGAGTTGCTGGAGGCAAAAGATGGACCTATCCAAGAGATAAAGACTTCAGGGTCCCCCCAACTTTTGTGACTTTTACATCCTGGAGTTCTATCAGGTTCTCAGAGTAAATACTAGAGAAAAATCCCTTCCTCACTTTTAGCACAGAGAAAGGAAAAGGAATCATTTTGAATTATGCCCCAAGCATTCTGTTCTGCCCTCAGAGAAACTCTTTAACCAGAGCTTTAATTGTTAGAACCTTTCCAGAGCCTAAGTAGGCTGGAGAAGGGAAATACCGACTCCAGCCTCCTCCACCGACTCTGTCCCACCTATGCAATGTACCAGTCCTGGTGGCAGCCTGTGCTAAGGAGAGGAACGAACAACTGAGAAGTAAGTGTGGCATTCACAGTCCAGAGACACCGGCTTACTAAAAGACTAAACATAATCAGAGGGCTACAGAATGCTTCCCCTCTCGCCCACACCTGACTACCACAAGACAGTCTAAATGTAAAACAACAACAAACATAGTTTGAAGAGACAGGGCAAGCATCTAAACCAGTCTCAAACCCGACAGGTATACTGGAATTATCAGCCAGGGGGGAATTTAAAAGAAGTTTGATTAATATGATAGAGGCTTTAATGGATAAAGTAGACATAAAAAGAACAGATGAGCCATGTAAGCAGAGACATGGAAATTCTCAGAACCCAAAATGAAATGCTGAAAATCAAAAACACGGCGACAGAAATGAGAAATACCTTTGATGGGCTTAGTAGACTGGATACAGCTGGGGAAAGAATCTTTGAACTTCAAGATATGTTACTAGAAACCCTCCCAATACTGAAAAGCAAAGAGAAAAAAGACTTAAAATAAAACAGAATATCTAAGAATTGTGGGAACTATAAAAGGTGTAAATATAATGAGAATACCAGAAGGAAAAGAAATAGAGAAAGAAACAGAAGAAATACCTAAAATAATAATGACTGAGAATTTTCCTCAAATTAATGTCAGACACTAAACCACAGATCCAGGCAGCTTAGAGAACTCAAAAGAGTAGAAGAAAAATAGGGGAAAAAAAGAGCAATTGCAAAAAGTAGAAAACAATAACAAATGGGCAGGTATTAATCCAACCATATTAATAATCACTTTGCATGTTGATGGTCCAAATGCACCAATGAAAAGACAAAAATTGTTAAAGTAGATCAAAAAACAAGACCCAACTATATGTTGTCTAGAAGAAATCCACAAATTTTAAAGACACATACAGATTAAAAGTAAATGAATGATAAAAAAAATAAGAAATAAAAAAAGAAAAAAAGTAAATGGATGAAATTTGATGATCTCTTACATGTATAAAAATAAATTCAAAAGCATGAGTCATTATTCATCACTAATAATAAGAACTTATCAAATGTCTACTCTGCCCTTCTGAAAAAGAGTAAAGTTTTTAAAGAAGTAAATGGAGCCAGGCTTG
The DNA here is from genome assembly GCF_052094955.1 of Ictidomys tridecemlineatus. Taxonomy (NCBI): domain Eukaryota; kingdom Metazoa; phylum Chordata; class Mammalia; order Rodentia; family Sciuridae; genus Ictidomys; species Ictidomys tridecemlineatus. The sequence continues at coordinate 129,012,740 of NC_135485.1, forward strand.
GCGGTGCATGCCTGTAATCCCAGTGGCTCGGGGGGCTGAGGCAGGAAGATCAGAATTCAAAGCCAGCCTCAGCAAAAGTGAAGTGCTAAGCAACTCAGTGAGACCTGTCTCTAAATAAAATACAAAATAAGAATGGAAAGGTGGCTCAGTGGTCAGTTTCCCCTGAGTTCAATCCTCAGTACCAACAATAAATAAATAAGGAATTTAAAGGGGTGGGGATCTCATGAAAACCGAAGGGAGAACAGTGTGGTAGAGATAAAGAACCAAGAGGCAGAAAGAAGATGACCAAACTGTGTTATGTGCATGCATAAATATATCTCTATGGATTCCACTTTTATGTGTAACTATAATGCAGATTAAAAATAAATAAAATAAAAGAAAGGTGGAATAACTATATTAATTTCTGACAGAGCAGAGAATGAAAATTTTCAGGGAAAATTCTCCAAAGTGTTGTAACAGTCCTTAATGTGATGCACTTAACAACAGAACATAAAATATATGAAGAAAAAACTAATAACTTTAAGAATAAATGGATCCATTATTACGACTGGAAAGTAAATCTTATGCTTTTTCTAAATTTTTTTCTCTCCATGCTTTTATTCTTTTTTGAGATGTATTCAGGTCGTTGACTCATATGTAATTGTCTGCTCCTTTTGGCAGCATAGTCTTTCATACTATGCATCCACAATATTTATTTACTATTCTTCTAGAAGTGGGCACTAGTTTGGCTACAATATTTAGCTTCCACAAATAAAAATTGGATTGAACCTTCTATTTATTGCCTCTCAGGCTCTAGCCAATCCTTCTGGTGATGAGGTTCTACAGACTGCATTTCCTAGACTCTCTTGCCAGTTCATTTGTTCTTCCAATAGAAGGTATTAGCAGGAGCTCACAGGTCTGTGAGGGTGGCAATGGACCCCCTGTTTGATAACAGCTGCTATTATCATTCTTCCATAAGCAGCAGGCAATTAGGGCACCAGCTCAGAGCATGTGGCACCAGCAGCATCCTCCTCCTCAGAAGTGGAAGCAGAAGATGACTATGCTCCTTCAATAGTCTGAGTACCAGCTGTATACCCCTTCAGAGGGTCCATGCACAAACCATGGGGCACCTTCAGCCACCAACCTCAAAGGGCTCCCCTCCATGCTCTGATGTGGTTACATCATGTCTTGATTTTTGTTCCCCAGTTCCTAGCATGATTTTTATTCTCTTGTCTGGACTGTATTGAGACATCTTTTTTTTTTTAATTCTTAAGCAATTTTCATAGGGAAGGAGGAAAATTAACCCCAGGGTAGGATCATTGGATTACAGGAAATATACATATGAAAGTTTTACAAACAATTGCTAAAGCCCTTGCCAGTGTGGTTATCACGCCTATCATCAGTAAATGAGAGACCCCCATCCTCTTACATTCTCATTAGTATTTGATAATATTTGTTTCTTCGCTTTTTGAAATTGGGGCTTAAAGTGCTCTCTGTGGGACAAGTGGGAAGCTGGGGATGGTCAGCTGGATAAAATTTCATGATTTGGTGTTCAATTCCTGTTCCTGAGCTAGTTTTCAGACCTGGAACTCAATGACTAAAGAGGTATCAGGAGGGTTAGGGTTGTGGCTCAGTGGTAGAGCACTTGCTTAGAATGTGTGAGGCCCTGGGCTCGACCCTCAACACCACATAAAGTAAATAAATAAAGGTATGTGTCCATCCACAACTAAATATATATATATATATATATATTTAAATTTTTATATAATATATTTAAATGTTTAAATATATATATTTAAATGTTTAAATATATATATTTAAATGTTTAAATATACATATATTTAAACATTTAAATATATATATATTTAAATTTTTTAAAAAGGTGTCTGGATCCACAGAGACAAAGACCCTTCCATACCATGGTAAGTCTATACTGTGAAGATTCCCTCAGTCCTTCCCCACAGCAACTGGCAGCCACATACTCAAGGGGCTATATGCTGTGGAAGTGGACATGCCCAGTCTCTGTGAGGTCTGGTGGTCACAGAGTCTAAACTTGTACTGATTCCCATCATCATGGCTACCTGTCTGAGCTGGGCATATGGAGATTTAGCCAGTCTGATGTATTTTTCTTATTCCTGAATGGATTATCAGGACTGGGAAATCAGAGAGTTGGAGCCCCATGTTCCACTGGGTCCCTGGCCTGTGGAAGAAAGCTATCATAGCAGGGAGGGCCTAGTAGAAGTCTCTGAAATGCCACAGCCACCTCCCTCCAGCCTAAAGAAATTAATGTTATCTTTAAAGATGAAAAGGATCCACAGATGGCGATTCCTCTCAATCTCTAAAGGGTTCACAGGTGGTGACTCCTGTCACATCAACATTTAATTTTCCACTCTGTTATCGTTTGGATATGAGGTGTCCACCAAAGACTCATAAATTGAAAGCTTGTTCCTTAATGCAACAGCGTTCAGACGTGGGGGTGTTGAGAACTGATTAGACCAGGAGGGCTTGACGCTCATTGATGGATTTATCCATTGAGGGTTTTGTAACTGAATGGACTTTTTGGAGGTGGTGGAAACTAATTAGAGGAGTGAGTCCTTGATGGCATGCCCGTGGGTACCATATCTTGACCCTGTCCCCTTCCCCCTCCTCTTTCTCTCTCTCTCCTTCCAGGTTGCCAGGAAATGAGTAGCTTTCCTCTGCCACACCCTTCTGCCATGATGCTCTGCCTTGCTTCAGAGACAAAGCATATAGAGTCCATTGACCATAACCAGAAACCCCTGAACCCGAGAGTCAAAATAAATCTTTCCTTCTTTTAAGATGTTTATATCATCAGGTAGTTTGTCACTGTGATAAAAAGTTGACTAACACACTGACCTCTGCAGAAACTGGACGGATTCTGGCAAATGACTATAGGCTTCCACAATTTCCACTAAGTTGTAGCCTCAACTGCAGCTACTGTGCCAAATGTGGTGTCTCTTTTCTCCAGTAGACTAGGAACCTGTGTGCAGTCATTTGATGGGTAACCTCATTGTTATAATCCCTTTCATAAAAAAAGGATCAGAAACATGTTGTCTTTATACGGCAAGGATAACAATATAAAATTTTGCCCCAGACGAGTGAACTATCCTATCCTTGGTCCCAATATAGTCTGAAGTCAGGTAGACCATTTGAACATACTGCAGACCTTCACATCTATCCATTACACCCTGCTGATAGAGAAGAATGGACAAGAGGTGACTAGTACACTGAAGGCCTCGGTATAATGTTTGTGCTCCAGAGGATGGAAATTATCCCTGGATGAAGGCTGAGGGGCCAGCTACTTCAGTAAGGTGTGTAAGGGGGCCATAAGTCAGGGAAGTGCTATATCTAACATTTACTACTACAAAGAATAAATTATAACACCTAGGCTTCTTTGAATCCCAGAAGCACCATATTCCACGTCTAGGAACATGGCTTTGTCTATAAACTTGGTAACCCAGAATGCTTCCATATTTTAGAGGGACTCAGCACAAGAAAGTATTCTTCAGGAAACCTAGGATGTAATTCTCTGACACTTGGGCCAGATCTGGCAGAATTCATGGTGATGGAGATATCAGTGAGGAAAAAGAAATATAAGATAAAGTTTGTAACAAGCGCTAGTGAGAGAATCCCAGTCCAGATTCTAGAATTCCAAAGTAATAAAGAAGTATGTAGCTTTGGAAGAAAAACTCTTGGAGTGCTATTGAGTCATGGTAGAGAGCTGGAATGAGCATGAGATACCAAATTGCTTATGCACCCCAAACTGTGCAACATGAGCCGGGTCCTATTGAACCTGACAAATTGGAAAGTCATCAGGGCCTAGCAGCAATCCATCATAAGATGAAAACGGCAACCCAAGCATGAGCATCAGCAGAACCAGAGGGCACAGCAAGCTACATGGTCAAGGAACATAGACTCCATGCCATCTGTCACAATTTTACTAGCATCCTGCCCAAGCACATACATATGGTTGTATGAAGAGAGGGAAAGGAAGTCCTATGTAGTCAAATGAAAGGAGAGGAAAATGCCCAAGCTTGGCTAACAGACAGAAGAAGGTGGTCACCTGGCAGCCTCCAGCTGTTGGCTTCTTCAGCATGTGCAAGTCAAAAATTGCACGGCCTATTGGCAGCCACATTGTCTTCCATTCAAGGGGGCCTTGAAAGACAGTTGAAAAGGAAAAAGCTTCTCAATGAATAGAATAGTAGGTGTTGAACTTGGTCACATTCATTTTACATGAAAAAAAAAAAAGGAGCCCACAATGGAATGAATATTTTGGTCATGGACAGTAGAAAATGACTTGGCTGGCTAATTGGAGACATGGAAGGAAAAAGAAATTGAAAGTTTGGGACTCAATTGCCAAAGCAAGGAGTTCTGGGGTTGAGGAATGGGATAAAGCATATGGAACTGCATGGGAAATATGCAGATAACCAAGTAGGCAAAGTGAGTCAGACAGATTATGGTAGCTAGCTTTTGCCAGTGTGTATAACAGTGCTGTCAGGATGTATACAAAGTGATCCAACAGTTGAAACAGAGGCTACCAATGGGCCCCACAGCCTAGACTAATAAAGGCTGATTTTCAACATCCAACCTGCAGCAACAGAGGTAAATGCTAAACTCCTGATTTGACAGCCTTCTCAAGAAGATCAACTGGTCACTCGGTGGCAGGCTAACTTCACTGGGATTCTTGCATCTTAGAAATGCCAGCTGTTTCTTTTCATGAGAATAGATTTTTTTTAAAAAAAAAAATGTGAATTTGCCTTTCCTACCCACAGAGAAGCACCTAAATCTGGGATATGGAATTCCATACAACATAATATCCAACCAGAGAATCCACTTTACTGCAATAGAAGAGCCAAAAAAGTGAGCTCACGACACTCCACCTCCATCACCCTGAATGGCCTGATGAAGAAGCAGCTGAAACACTAGCTCTGAGCTGCAGCATCATCTTCCAGGGTGCAATAAATGTACTGAGTCAGACCTCTTGATGGCGCTGTGTTTCCACCAGGAGGAAGACATGGGTCTCAACCCAAGAGGTCAAGAGTAGATTTAGCCACACATACTACCATTCCCAGTTCCTGTCTGGCTCCACAGGAGAAACCATTGCTGGCAGAGGAGGCATGCTCTCACCTGGGGACACAGCAAAGGTACCATTGAAATACTGACTGCAGCTGTCCCCTGAACCCTTTGGGATCCTTATGTCCAGGGACCAGAAAGCAAGAAAAGGAGTCATCATCTTGCCAGAAGTAATTGACCCTGAAAAGCATAAGAAACAAGGTTTCCTTATACACAGTAAAGACATGGAGGAATCTATGTGGCACACAGATGACCCAATTTGAGCCTCTTTTTGTGCTCTTTGCCCACATAAATGAAAACATGCAGCAAGTTCAGCCAGAGAAGTTATGTTTAATAGGGAGTAAGATTCTTCAGAAAAACTTCGAAGGCCAACATAGGAGGTGGTGCTGAGAATGAAAGAATTTAGAACCAAGAGTGGAGGAGGGAGATGATGAGGACCAGTCATGGCCTTGAGACCAACTGCAGAGACAAGGGCTCTACGTTGTCATTTTAAACTCCCTCTATCTAAATATCCCTCAGGCAACGAGGTCCACTAGAGCCCGTGAGGAGCTGTTTCCAAAAATCGTGGAGAAACGACTTGCTGACCAGGGGGACTAGGGTGGTTACCTGGCAGCCTTCAGCTGTTAGCTTCTTCAAGAGTCACCTCAAAGGTCAAGCCCTGTGCAGGCTCTTACTAGAGAAGACCCTGGTTAATGGCTGAGCAGAGCAATGGCAGCAGGGGTCAGGTTCTTCTTATGGTGACCCCAGCCAAAAACTGAACAGAGCAGAAGTCTAAGGGTCTCGCCCTGTGTGTACCATGGGGGTGTCTGCCAGTGAACCATCTCGACTCTGGAACTTCCTGTTGGTCCAGCAGGGACTGTCAGTTCTTCAGTGTGGATTCCCTCTGCTCAGTCTTAATCCTTCCATTTCTCATTTACTCCCCAACACAATTTTTTTTTTTTTTTTTTTTTTTTTTTTTTTTTTTATTGATTGTTCAAAACATTACAGAGCTCAAGACATATCATCTTTCATACATTTGACTCAATTGGGTTTTGTACTCCCCAAATACATAATACAGACTCACTTCTGTTACATACTCACATTTTTACATAATGGCTTATTAGTGACTGTTGTATTCTGCTACCTTTCCTATCCCCTACTATCCCCCCTCCCCTCCCCTCCCCTCCCATCTTCCCTCTCTACCTCCTCTGCTGTTGTTCAATTCTTTCCCCTTTTTTTTTTTCCCCCCACCCCCTTGCCCCTCATAACCTCTTATAATTTTGTGTATCACTGAAGGTCTCCTACCATTTCCATATGTTTTCCCTTCTCTCTTGCTTTCTCTCCCCCCATTCGTCTTAGTTTACTGTTAGTCTTTTCCTCATGCTCTTCCTTCCTGTTCTATTCTTAGTGGCTCTCTTTATATCAAAGAAGACATTTGACATTTGTTTTTTAGGGCTTGGCTAGCTTCACTTAGCATAATCTGCTCTAATGCCATCCATTTCCCTGCAAATTCTATGATTTTGTCGTTTCTTAGTGCTGCATAATACTCCATTGTGTATAGCTGCCACAATTTTTTATCCACTCATCTATTGAAGGGCATCTAGGTTGGTTCCACAGTCTAGCTATTGTGAATTGTGCTGCTATAATCATTGATGTGGCCGTATCCGTATAGTGTGCTCTTTTAAGGTCCTCAGGGAATAGTCCAAGAAGGGCAATAGCTGGGTCAAATGGTGGATCCATTCCCAGCTTTCCCAGGAATCTCCATACTGCTTTCCAGATTGGCCTCACCATTTTGCAGTCCCACCAGCAGTGAACAAGTGTGCCCTTTTCCCCACATCCTCGCCAACACTTATTGTTGTTTGACTTCATAATGGCTGCCAATCTTACAGGAGTGAAATGGTATCTTAGGGTGGTTTTGATTTGCATTTCTCTGATTGCTAGCCACAAAAAAAGTTGCTTTTTCATGGTCTCATGGTTAAAATATATGTATTCAACAAGTTATGCTTTCAACTGACATTAGGTTTTCAAAGATATAATGTTATATGGCAGTAAAAAATTTAAAAAGAAAGAAAGAAAGAGAAAGGGGAGGGATTGTGAGAAATAGAATTTATGTGCCAAACAATTGTGAGGCATATTTTATAGTTTCTGGTGGCCACACAAAGAGAGTAGCAAGTCTGGTTACTAATCATAGTTATCACAACACATATTACACATGAACTCCTTGGAATTCAATAATATTTTTAATGTTCTGCTGCAAGAGACACCAGCCCAACTGTCCATGCTAACAAGAAGGATATTTTTTTCCTAATGTCAACTAAAGAAAATCCCCATGAGCAATGACACACAAATTCTTTCTTCTAAATAATTTAATGAGCTTAATTCTCATGCCATGCCAAGAGGAAAAAGTGCACAAAACGGTGTTTTGCTAACTTTTGCTTCAAGTAAATGGTACCCATAGTTCTAACAGATGATTTCTGAGTGACAAGAAACTAACCAGTGTGTACTAGTGTGGGAAGTGCAATATAAACTAACAAAGAAATTCCAGTTCTGAAGACTGGATGTATTGGTAAATGCCATAAAGAGAACCCCTAGAAAGTTATAAGACAAAATTTGAAAGTCTCTGTACATGAAAGATGATGTTCCAGTTATAAACTGATGCATAACAAACCATCCCAAACATCATGACTTAAAATAACAATTTTTTTTTTTTAAAGAAAGAGTGAGAGAGAATGAGAGAGAGGGAGAGATAGAGAGAATTTTAATATTTTTATTTGTTAGTATTTGGCGGACACAACATCTTTGTCTCAGCACCACATACAAACAAAGATGTTGTGTCTGCCAAATGAATAAATAATTAGATATTTTTTAAAAAATTTAATATTATCACCACTCAATGGGTCAGAAATATGGACAGGACACAGTAGAAATAGTTTGCCTTTTAGCCAGAATGTCTGGGATGATTTCAGATGACTGAAGGCTGAAAGGTATGGGAGACTCTGGTGTGCGGGTGCATGTCTCTCTCTCTCTCTCTCTCTCTCTCTCTCTCTCTCTCTCTCTCTCCCTCACACACACCTCCATGTGGCTACTTAAGTGTAGAGTTTCTCCATGTGGGTACTTTAGATGCTTTCATCATATGCCAGTCTCAGGACTGTCAAACTTCTTACATGATAACTAAGGATCCAAGAGAACCAGACAGGATCTGCTGGTCCCCTGATGTCAAGACTGCTACTAGCATAGGGTCTCTTCTGCCATAACTCATTGGTCAAAGCAGTCACTAGTCAAATCAGGATCAGAAGAAGGACAACCAAATGGCACCTTTCACCTCTCCAGGGGTAGATTACTAAGGACTAAATAAATAAATAAATAAAATTCAGACATTAAACCCCATAATTTCACTTAAAAAAATATTCCAGATGGGAAAAAATTGTTGGAATTGTCCAGACAATTATCCCCTTTCTGAATGCACACCAATAGGAACATTTCAATAGTATCATATTGGATCCCATTATGCTTATTATATCTTCAAATCTACTATTTTCTTTTCCTACGTTCTTGATATTTAATAGCAATGACATTTAAACCTTGATATTTTGATCCACAACAATAGCATGGTTTTCTCCTCTAATGTAAAATAAATAACCAAGAAAATCAATGTGTAAGGAATACCTACGGTGTCTCCAAATAATATTTCTGAAGAAAGAATGGTTTTGTCTTCATATCAGCCTTTGAGAAAGTGAATGTTTTAGAAAAGCAACATAGCGTTTTTTGTTTGTTTGTTTTTCCAGTACTGGGGATTGAACTCAGGGCCTTGTCCATGTGAGGTAAATACTCTACCACTAAGCTACATCCCCAGCCCACACATAGTAATTTAACAATAGAATTACATGTCTGAGTCTGAAGAAATGTTGAACCATCTATATGAGATATCGAAAATAAATCCGTTACTACCAAAAGACCTAGAAATGCATCTTCAAGGCTACGTACTCTGTATCTAAACAAAAGTTAAATAGATAATGACACAGAATCATGATGTGCGGTCGGTACAGGGACTCTTAATAATGTAGGTTATTATCACACAACTGGAAAGTTGGTTAAGCTTTATGAATAGATCAAGCAACACTAGCCCACCCACGCTCTCCCCGTCTAAGATGTCCTGTTCTGGGTGGCACTTGGTTTGGCTGAATCAATGTGTGCTGAGGAGCAGGCCCTCTGCTGACAACTGAATATTAAATGATCTCACCACAGTGGTGGGAATTACAATCCAAAGAATTTCTCTCTCTCATCATCTTTGTCCTCCTTGAAACAGATTCATAGTGTCATTTCCCTGTTGCTCCTTGAACATGTATCTGAGGAGTGCTTAGTCTGTACTGACTATGTGACCCACTTGTAAACAAAAACAAAACACGCCCTGTTCAGTGGGCCCTATGTTACTTTCCTGTGGTTGCCAAAATGAGATACCATAAACTAGGTTGCCTAAACACCACACCTTTACTAGAAGTCTCAGGTCAAGGAGTCATCCATGTGGTCCCTCCTGATGGCTGAGAAGGAGACTGGGTTCCATGACTTCCCTCCCAGTTTCTGGTGGCCACCTTTGGCATCCTTTGGTTTGTAGATCTGTGTCTTTATCTCCACAGAGCACTCTCTTTCTAAGCATGTCTGTGACAAAATTTCCCCTTTTTACAAGGATGCAAGTGATTTATAATCAGGAACCCACCCTACTCCAGGATGACCTCATCTTAATTTAGATGACATCTGCAACAACCTTATTTCCAAATAAGGTCACATTCTGAGGTATTCGGGGTTAAGGCTTCAACATGTGGATTTTGAGAGGATGCAATTCAACGGTACGAGTTCCTAGTGGTCATATTTCCAGAGCAATGATTCACTTGGCCCAATAAATAAGGCAACTTTACTTCTAGCTCAGGAATGAGAATAAGCACGCACACAGAGTGATTACGAGGGTCAGCCAGTAAACTTGGCTCTGTATGTGCTCTCAATAGGGATAACCTAGAAAAAAAGATATTTTACAGAAGAAAGTAGTTGTTCAATTGTTCTGAGCGCTGAAGATCCAGCAGCGAATTAAATGGCAAAAGATCTCTTCCTTCATGGTGGTCACATTGTAATGGAAAGAGATACCAAGTAGACAAACAAGTACACCATGTGGCACTTTAGTAGGTGCCCGATGCTGTGAAGAAAAACAAGCCAAGGCAAGGGAGATGGGAGGTGCCTGTTTGGGGTGGAGTCTGAAATTCTAAACAGGGTGACCAGGGAGCCTCTCCCAGAAGGTGACATTTGGACAAGTGGTTGAAGGGGTGCGGAGAGAGGCTACATAGGCTGCAGACAGAGGAAACAGCTAGTGGCGTGGGAATAAGGCTGGTAAGTTGAAGGAAAACAAGAACAGTGTGGCTGGACCATGAGAAGATGAGGAGGAGCATATCCTAAGGGACCACTGTAAAGTTTTCAGCTCTTCTCTAAGTAGGAAGCCATTAGAGAGTTCTGAGCAGAGGAGTGACGGGATCTGATTTGGATTTTATGAAGCTCCCTGTTTCTAAAGGAGGCAACCAGGGAAACAGAGAAGTACTAAGAAGCCACCGCCAGAGTCCAGGTGAGAGATGACTGTAGCTGGGCCAAGAGGGTACAAGTGGACACGGTGAGAAGTCTTTGGATTCTGGGTGGTTTTTGAAAGAAAGGCCAATAGGATTAGGGATGGACTTATGTTAGGTATGGAAGGAAGGAAGGAAGGAAGGAAGGAAGGAAGGAAGGAAGGAAGGAAGGAAGGAAGGAAGGAAGGAAGGAAGGAAGGAAGGAAGGTCGGTCTTAGTCTGGGTCAAATGGAAAATTCCCTTAACCTTTCATTGATAAAATCAACTTTTTTACCTAGGCCAGATGAAAAATATTGAGTAGTTAAGTCCAGTGATAAATTGAAAGAAGGTATCCCTGATAGATTAAAAGACACTCAAGGGAAGGCTGGGGTCGTGGCTCAGTGGTAGAGCACTTGCCTAGCACGTGGGAAGCACAGGATCTGATTCTCAGCACATATAAATAAATAGAGATCTATTGACAACTAAAAAAACAAATAAATAAACCCACACATAAGGGATATAGCGATCAGGTACAATGTGTAGGTTCTGTTTTGTATAGATACTGATTTGAGCAAACCAACTATAAAGAAAACGACTCTCAGGGAAATATAAACATTGATTGGCTGATTTGATAGTAGGTCATTGATAAAATCAAAGAATTTTTGTTAATTTGGGAATTAAGATTGGCTTTGTTAAAGAGTCCTCATTGTGATAGGTGCACAAATAAAATGTTTATTGATAAAATACGACCTCTCGGATTTGCTTTGTCATAATCTAAATTGATGATCATCGTTCATTTTACTATTCTCTCTACTTTTGTGTATATTTGAAACTTTACATAAAAAAGAATAAGTAAGGCTTGGGGTTGTAGCTCAGAGTGGTAAAGCACGTGCTCAATACGCGTGAGAGCCTGGGTTCAATCCCCAGCACCAATAAATAAATAAATAAATGTCATGACAAAACCTCAAAATCGATGACATTGGTTTCCTTGAGAAATAGGTAGCTGGGAAAAGGAATAAGAGGGAGACTCTTCTCTGTGTCTGCTATTTTGTCTTCCAAATGTCAACTTATTGGCACTGTGTTGTCTATTAATGAATACTGTGAAAACTGTAGACATGCCCAGGCAGATGAGTGGGAAGAGCAGCTCGAACAGAGAATAAGTCTCAGGAAAAGCTGCCAGTTCCTCTCTCCTTAGTCTCCCTGTTCAGATCTCTGGCTAGCTTGCCGTGACTCCTCATTCTGAGGCAATGTTTAACTCAGCAACAAATAAGCCAAAACTAGAATGACTCAGAGAACAGTACCTCTGGGCAGTAGAGAATATATCATTATGAAGCAAAGTTTTCCATGCAAATGTCATCAGATTGGTTCAAAAACAGTGCCTGGATTGCAAGCACTTGTCAACTACTAACATCTGATTGAGAAGAGTGGCCTGCTTCCTGACCTAATTGATAGGTGTGGACGCCGGTACTCTTGGTGAGTGAGATTTCATTACATAACTGCTGTGTATATTGTGAGAGTGACTTTTATTAATGAAAATTAATAAAAATGAGCACATCAAATCTTATATGAATGATAAATACATTAATTTTGCATCAAACTAAATAGCATTTGAACCAGCTCCATTAACTTTGTAGTGTGATTTTCATACATAAATGGTAAAAATCATCTGAACTTCCAACATTCAGAGACCAATTCCAAAGACATCCATCAATCCAAACACCTTCCGTGATGCATTTCAAACTCTAAGTCTTTAACAAATAGTGTTCTGGAAAGGTGTAGCCAAATTAACTTTTATCATTCTCTTTGGAGATCTAAAATTGGCTATAATTTTACTTTTTAAATTTCTTGGCCTAGGAATCTAATCATGGGATGAACAAAACGAAATAGACTGATTCACAGGAAAATAACTGATTTTTTCCCCCATACATATCATCTAGGTGGCTGTCTCTATGCTCTAGGGATGAAAACCTCTTTTGTTTACTGCTTTAAGCCTAGAAATAAGACACAAAAAGCAAAGTGAGTTGGTGCTATGCTTAGCTATTTGAGTCAGTGTCTTTTGCATCTAGTAAAATATTAACATTTAGCTTGGTAGAGAAATTATTAGGAAGTTCTCTGGCTGGTGTGGTGCCCATCTGTAATGCCAATACCTGGGGAAGCAGGGCCAGCCTTAGCAACTGAGCAAGTCTGTGCCACAAGATAAAAAATAAAGAGTTGGGAATATAGCTCGGTGGTAGAGTGTCCTTGGTTTCAAATCCCCAATACAGAGAAAAAGAAAAAAAAAAAAAGTAAGAAATTATTAGGATGTTACCTTCTAAAACTGAACTGCACAATTAAAGCAAATATAATAGCAAAAGCTAATACTTGAGAGTCAAGGTCTCCGCTTCCAACTGGCTTGTAAACTTCAACAGCCCTGCTTTCATACCTTGGAGAATTATTCTTTATGTACAAAAGGAGGGGGTTTGATTAGATAGCCTTTCACTGCCCTCACAGATTTCAGATACTATCTTTATATATATATATATATATATATATATTTTTTTTTTTTTTTTCAGAAAGAAGCACACGAGAGTCTATCCATTTAGGATCTCTTAGTTTTATTGTGTCACAAAATTACTTACAAAGCTCTAAGGAACAGTTCCTGTGGCAAATACTATTTATTCCCACTCACAATGGTCTGAGTGTTTGTCCCCTCCACAGACTTACCTGGTGATGGATGTGATGATGTTAGGAGGTGGATCTGTCAGGACTGAGGTTAGTGCCCTCGTGAAGAAGGCCCACGGGAGCCTGCTTGCCTCTTTTGCTGTGTAAAGATCTAGCCAGTGGACACCATGTGTGAACCACAAGATGGGTCCTCGCTAGATGATGAATTTGCCCGTGTCTTGTTCTGGGAACCTCCAGCCTCCAGGACTCTTGAGAAATATATTCCTGTTGTTCCTAAATTATCCAGTCTTATTGTGTTTGAACATAATAGAATAAGAGTAGAATGCGACTTTCTTCAATTTCTATTTTCCCCTTCTTCCTTACTGAAAGAGCCCTGGTTTAATGTATGCTAATAGTCTGTCCAGCTAAATGTGTATTTTCTGACACCTTTGCCAATGAGATTATGAGACAGAAGTAGAAGTTGCTGGATGAGCCCTCTAGTACAGCTTTTTAAAAAGAAACCAGACGCCCAAGACAACATAAAACAAGCAACAGAGAGGAAATATCTGCAAAAGTCTGGCAGAAAAGACTCCTTCCCCCCACATACAAAGAGCCCTTAAAACTCAACAATAAGAAAATCGACCAGGTCTAATATTAGGCAAAAGACCTGAACAGACCCTTCACCAAAGGAGATAGACAAATGGCAAAGAAGCATATGAAAAGATGCTCAAAGTCACACGTCACTAGGGAATCTCAAATTAAAATAGTGAGAAGCCTACTAGAAAGACCAAAAGCCAGACCGCTGACAACACCAAATGCAGGCCCAGATGTGGAGCAACAGGAACTCTCATTTATTGTTGGTGCTGACACAAAACGGTTCAGACACTTCGGAAAAGAGTTTAGAAGTTGTTTTTTTTTTAAAAAAAAAAAAAAAAAAAAAAAAACTAAGCAAAAAAAAAAACAAAAAACTTAGCACACTTTTTTTTTCCATGTGATCCAGCAATTATGCTCCTGGATACTTACCCAAATCATTGGCAAACTTATGTCCACACAAAACCTGCACACAGCCTGGCATAGTGGCACACACCTGGAATCCCAGCAGCTCAGGAGGCTGAGGCAGGAGGATTGGGAGTCAAAGCCAGCCTCAGCAACCACAAAGTGCCTAAGCAACCCAGTGAGACCCTGTCTCTAAATAAAATACAAAATAGGGCTGGGGATGTGGCTCAGTGGTTGAGTGTCCCTGGGTTCAATCCCAAGTACCCTCCCCACAAAAAAATACCTGCACACAAATATTCATAACAGCTTTTTTCAAAATTGCCTCCAATGCCCTTCAGTAGCTAAATGAATTAACCAACTGTGGTGGATCCAGAAAATGGTATATTACTTAGTGCTAAAAAGAAATGAGCTACTAAACCATGAAAAGACACGGAGGAAACTTCAATGCGTATCATTAAGTGAAAGGTGCAAGTGAAAAGGCTACACAGTGTCTGACTTCACCTATGTGACATTCTGGAAGAAGACAAAACTATGGAGATGGTAAAAAGATCAGCGGTTACCAGGGTGGGAGTGGAGGTGGGAGGCGGTGGGAGCAGGTGGGAGCACAGATTTCAAAGGCAGTGAAACTATTTGCACGATGCTATAGTGGCAGATACACGTTAGGATACATTTGGTGAAATCCATGGTAGATAAAACACCTGCCATGAGCGAACCCTGATGTAAACTGCGGACTTTGGGTGGTAATGACATGCCAACACAGATCCGAAAGTTGTACAAATGTACCACTGTGTGTGGAATGTCAATAATGAGAGATGCTCTACGGGGAAACAGGGAATATGTAGAAAATCAGTACTTTCTGCTCAATTTTGTTGTGAAACCAAACTGCTCTGAAAAATAAAGTCAAAAAATTTTAAAACCACATAGGAATATTAATATATATATATATATATATATATATTTTAAATCTCTCTTCAATGAAAATGCCAACTTTTAGCAGGGGGTGGAGGAAAGAATGTGGACTCATCTGGCAGATGCCTTTTATTCTTGGCCTTTCTATTCTTCTTCCTGGAACTTAAACAAGCTGATAGAGATGGAGCAGCCATTGTGTGATTATAAGGCAAAGAGCTTGACTGAGCAGGAAAGTATAAAGAGCCTGGATCCATGGGTGGGTTTCCTAGGGCTGCTGTAACTGACTTCCATAAACTGAATGGCTCAAAACTACAGAAATTCATTCTCTCACAGTTCTGGAGAGTTCTCTCACAGTGTCCCTGGGTTCAATCCCAAGTACCCTCCCCACAAAAAAATACCTGCACACAAATATTCATAACAGCTTTTTTCCAAAATCAAAATGTCAGAAGGATAATGCCCTCTCCAAATCCTCTAGGGGAGGATTCTTCCTCCCCACAAGGTAACCCCCAGGAGATGCTTGGCTTATTTAAACATCCCTCTAGTCTCTGCCCCCATGTTCAAATAGCCATCTCCTGTGTGTCTCTTAAATTTCATCTCCTATCCTAGGAGCACCAGTCATATCGGCTTAGGGCCCACCCTACAGACCTCATCCTAACTTATTTACATCTGCAAAGACCCAATTTTCAAAAAAGGTAACATTCACAGGTACTGAGAATTGGGACTCCAACTTATCTTTGGGTGGGTGAGGAGTCAGGGTGGGGGAGAGGGAACACAATTCAACCCCAAACAGTCCCCAGTGGTATTCTGAGCCACTTTGCCACATCTGCCTTTTCTATCTCTGAACTAATTACAGGAGAAAACTAAAGGCCCCTGTTGGATTACACTTCTGTTTATTGACAACAGAACTGACTTTCTGACTGATGCAGTAACTTCCAAACCAGGACTCCAGAAATTTAAAAACTATTGGCCACATGGAACCTATCTGTTCAGAGGAGAGTTGGTAAGTTTTTTAAAACAGAGACCATTATTCTCTTTCTTGGGAGTAGTAGGGGCTGGGTGGGGACTTCTGTTCAGCTAAGATTTTTCTAGTTATAATTTAAAGATCAAATCTGTTTTCAAAATAACATTTGCCAGATACTGAAAAGGTCAGTGGATATGTATTTAGAGCCAAATTTAAGCCCTAACTCTGCCCTAGACTCACACCCGTCTCAGATATATCTTCATTAGTCACCACTACATACCTCAGTGAATAAGGATATAAATGCAGCTTTTGTGCTTTTATTACCAGAAGCACAGTTGACTTGTCCAACACAATCATGTTCAATTTTATGATACTATCTCTCTGCCAGGTGTGGAGCTTGGAAACATATGTAGCCAGAAAACACTTTCAGCAGCCAGCACTGAAATGTGTCTTAAGTTTGAGAGTTGCTGGGAGTTCTTAGACCATTTTTGTGGCATCCATATGAGGAACATAACCATGATTCATTCAGTTTATTTATGGGCTACAGCAATGAGCCCAACTAATGGATTCCATCATCTCTTTTAGTCAGAGAGCCCTGAAATGTTCACTCCACTGCTTGGTGGGCTCAGAAAAAGCTGACATCCGAGTAAACAGATATTCCCATCACTTCCCCTTAGGAAAAATGAGAGCGAAGATGACAGTGTAGATTTTCTGTCTTTTTTTTTCCTTTTTTTAAATTTTATTTTTTAGTTGTAGATGGACACAATATCTTTATTTTTTTTATTTTTATGTGGTGCTGAGGATTGAACCCAGGACCTTGCATCTGCTAGGCGAGTGCTCTACTGCTGAGCCACAACCCAGCCCCCTTTTCTTTCTTTTTTAAAAAGGTATTCATTGAATGCTACCTTATGCCAGACTAAGGGCAGGAGATTAAACAGAGACACTATCCTTAACCTTCAAGAGGCCAGTTTAGCTACAGAGATCGACAAACCAACAGAAAATCAATAAGGTAATAAGTGCTGAGACTGGCTTAATAATGGGGTCTTAGGGAAGGACACAGGCAAGACCATTAATGGCTTTGGCGGAGGTCAGGTTGAAGACACTGGTGTTGAAAATGAGACCTAGGGCTGAGGATGTGGTTCAAGTGGTAGCGCGCTCGCCTGGCATGCATGCGACTCGGGTTCGATCCTCAGCACCACATACCAACAAAGATGTTGTGTCCGCCGAAAACTAAAAAAAAATAAATAAGTAAATATTAAAAAAAAAAGAAAGAAAGAAAGAAAATGAGACCTAGGGTGTATTCTCTAGGAGACTGTCAGAGAAGAAGCAAGAACAGGTGCAAAAGCCTGGACATGAAGTAGAACATGGCATGTTTGGGGCCCTGCCGAGAGTTTGTTGTGGTGGCTATGGGGCTATGGGGTGGGCAAGTCAACAAAATGAATGCAATGTGGCTCCTTATCATGAAGGTGTTGGAAAGTCATGGAAAGGTTTTTGAGTCAGACACTTACATAATCAGGTCTGTGTTTCAGAAACTATCCTTCCGTACACAGAATGGATAGGCACAGAACAAGGAGAGGGAGTCAGTTGTGGAACTAGAGAGGGGGATTGACAGAGAGAGGACCCACCGAGGCGTGAACCTGACAGCACTTGATGAGTTCTAAGTCATGGGGTACACTGGAATAGCAGACACCCAAAGATAGTACTAAATTTTATGGTATTTATGGCATACATGTTAGAAATTAGGACTCATGATGAAAACAGGTAATTCTCTAATACCAATATCCAAAATCCAAATTCACTGAGGCAGAAGGGGATTGCAAGTTCAAGACCAAAGCCTGGACAACTTAGTGAGACCCTGTCTCAAAAGTAAAAAAGGGATAAGGATGTAGCTCAGTGGTAAAGCATCCTTGGGTTCAATCCCCAGTACCAAAATAAAAAATACATATTAACATATTTATATATTTAATTCAGTAACTGGATTCTGACCCTAATTAAATTTCTGATGTAATAACAAATTCTAACATGGGCTGGGGCTATAGCTCAGTTGGTAGAGTGCTTGCCTTGCATACACAAGCCCCTGGATTCGATCCCCAGCACCAAAAAAAATCTAACATAAGAGTAAAATTTAGAAACTACATATGAATAGAGATAGATGAAGAGACAAAAATATACGGCATATAAAAGTTATTATACATAAATCAATAATTATCAATTATTTTCATCTCACAGTTTCCTTGAGAGTCTCACCCCTGCCCAGCCCTCAATTCTAGTCACTGGTCCATATAACTTTGATTCGATTTTGTAGAAAATGAAAAGAAGTGATATATTGGAGCCAAAAGGAGCTTCAGAGACAGTGAAATATAGTCTTTAAGCTGGAACTATTGTGTAAAAACAAAAAAACATTTAAAGATAAGAAATATTCGAATGTCATTATGCTAAAAGACTGTAGATTCAATGCAAAGATTACATGTTTGTTGACTATTATAAGCAGAGGTGTCTTGGATGTGGAATTGTATAGATTAAATGAGGCAGTATTTCTAAATCACTAAGCACAGTTCTAAACAACTGATAGCTATAGCAACAGAGACCCTCACCCCAAATTCATTCTCTACTTTGATCTGGGTACAATTCCAGCCCAACTACATCACATTTTCCAGCCTTCTTTGCAGTTATAGTCACATGACAATTGTCACCAAAGCTACTAGAATAGAAATGAGTGTGGCTTCCCCCCCTGACCCTTGGTACAACACAAATTCCTCCACTCTGTCCCCTTCAAAAAGCTGAATACAGCTATGACTATAGCCTAGCAGATGAGGATAATTCCCTAGGGAATGGTTGGAGAAAAAACTGAAGGAGCCTGGATGACCACATGGAACAAAATCGCTCACCTCCCAGCCCTGGACTGATGAGAAGGAAAATAAGTTTTCTGTCCTTTAAATATATTGCCAGGTATCTGTTACATCAGGTTCACCTTTTCCCAAAATAATAGTTTCTTTTTCCTGCTCTTCTCCAATGCAACAATTTCATTTTTGCATTATTATCCTCCATGGGTATAAATATTTTAAATAGCTACAATCACAGTGTATGTGTTATTTTGTACTCTGCTAATTTTATTTCTCATATCACAACCATGTTCCAGGATTCAAAATTGTCTTCAATTACTTATCTTAAAACAAACAAAAAAATGAAATTGTTTAGAGGCAATTGGTACAATGAAGATAAGTTTAAATTTGCTTTGAGACTCTCCCTGTGTAGAATGACTATGATATGTAGTGATTAGAAGATGCTGGAGTTAGAGGCTATTTGTCAAGTGAAAAGGAAATTTTAAGTGTCAGTTTTACTGGAGCTGACCCTTCTGATTAGACCACTCATAACCTGCCTGCTCCTTTCCCAATAATTACTCTCTTCATAAAACAGCTTTACTTCCTAAGTGGAAGTTGAGATCATCCTAAAAGCATCAAAAAACTTTTTTGAAGAGCAAATGCCCTATTGTGGTTTTTCCTTTCTTAAGAGAACAATGTGCTTTTGATATTCTGACACCTGCAGTATTTGTTGATTTTATATCCTGAAGAAGCTTAGCAAGAAATCTGTTCAGTGTAGTATTATTCTGAACTGATAAAAATTATTAAAACATTCTAGAGAAGCTGGCAATTTAAATGAGAAAACAGAGTGCACAAAAGATTGGGTTAGAAGGTAGTTGGTCTTTGAGAAAAAGGAAATCAACTACTTAGCCAATTTTCAAATCAATTTAAAATCATTTATTAAGCACCTACAATATGCAGAACATTCTCTCAAGTTCTATTCCTCCCCTGAATGCAAGTCATAGCCACTGTTTTTGCAACCTGGTGGGCAGGACAGACATAAAACTAGCTAATAACAATTCATGATCAAGTAAAATAGGCTCTATAATACTTCCATAAGCAAATTACATTTGGGCCATCTTGGAAGGAGGAATTAATTTAATACATTTTGAAGAAGAAAAAAGAGGAGATAATTGCAGAGAATTAAAATTCTACCATTTCCCTCACCTCTCCTATTTCTCAGCCTCTGAGAGTCACCTTCCTCTAGTAGATTTGAGGAAAAGGATGTTTGCCTCCCATCTGCTCCTGATTCAACTTATTTTGCAGCTGCTTTTATGGGTCACTTGCTCCTGTCCATTGGCTTCAGCTTGGCCCTGGTTGTCCATCCATCCCGGTGCCCCCTGGACCATCTGGAATTTCTTTCCTTATTGTATGACAGTGTTACCCATGAAAGGCTGGGTCATATTTCCTGTTGTTTCTCTTCACTTCCCCCCAACAACAATAACACAGAGCTTATGTATATCAAACAGGCTTCTAATATTGGTGAAAGATAGGGAGATTTATGTTACAGGGGAGAAACCTTAAAATCAAATGTAAAATACAACAGTTCTCATATCCCAAGAGGGGAAGAACTGTATGGGTGTCCTCACAGAGATATTCCAAATATTCCAAACCTTGCTCCCTTGCTTGAAGTCCAGACTCCTCCTTAAAAATGCTTAGTTCTTTGTCTCTCCAAATGCAAATCCTTACTCCTCCTGTATAAATCCCAGCCCTGACCCTGGAACCCACTCAGATAATCAAAAGGTACAATAGCCACAGCAAGGCATTTTTTAAAATGGGGAGTATTATGGATTGGATATGAGGTGTCCCTCAAAACCTCCTGTGTTCATGCAGAAATGTTCAGAGGTGCAATTCTTAGATATAACCTAATAAGTGGATCAATCCATTTGATAAATAATCTGAATGGAAGATAGATAATAGATAGATAGATAGATAGATAGATAGATAGATAGATAGATAGATAGATAGATAGATATAGGTATAAATGAGGCATGACTGGAGGAAGTAAGTTAGTGGGGACATGCCAGGCCTTTATATTTTGTCACTGGCATCTCTCTCTCTCTCTCTCTCTCTCTCTCTCTCTGTCTCCCCTTCCTGGCTGCCACGAGGTGAGCAGCTTCCCTCTGCCACACCCTTCTGCTATGATTTCCTGTCTCACCTTGGGCAGAGAGCAATGTAGCCAGTCCATGATGGCAATCCTCCTGTCTCAGCCTCCTGAGATGCTGTGATTACAGGCGTGTACCATTATGCCCATCTCTCTCCGAGATTTTTCAAAATCTAAAATTGAATAAGAAAAGCCCCTTTTCCTCTAATGTGGGGAAAAAAAACAGGAAGGGTAAAGCTATTTTCCTTCACGAAGAAAGAGACTCTTCTCATGGTAAAAATTGAATAAAACCAAGATAGAGGAAATGAGTGTCAGAAGAGTGTGCTATTGGGGTTCGAGTGTCTGGCTCCCATTGTGGAAGTCTTAAAATTGCTGTAGTTCCTGAGAACCATACTTCAGTTCTCTGAGTTATTCCAGTAGGCTTTCATTGAGTTCAGGGTTTACTTAAACTACATTTGAATTGAATGTCTTTTCTTGCCAACAAAACAGTATGAGGACTATTATACTCTGTCCAGACCAAATCACCATCTCCAAGGAAGGAAATGCAAATAGGAGAATTTACCCTTTCAGGAAACCTGAGCAAATCTTGCATATGAAATCAGGAATTCCTTCTCCGGTTCAGGATACTATCCTATATATGGCCAAAAGTGACTCTTAGGAAAAAACAAATTTCTAATATGCTACCACAAATTCTATATATCCTGGTCAACCAGCTCTGTGGGAGGCCCTGTCCTGTCCTGCTGGACCCAGCACCACCCATATACTGAGCCAATTGAATCTGCCACAGGCTTGTCTTCAGAACATAATTGCAATATATTTATGCTTGTGGTGTCTAGTAATTATTGAGAAACTTGTGGTCAATGAAACAAATGGTAAGGTGGCCAACCAAGAAATCGTACTTGGAATCAGATCTTATCCAAGTGATAAAAATTGGTCTTCATCTCCTTTTCTTTCTCCTCCTCCTCATTCCAGCTTTACAAAATACCATGGTAGAGTTTTAAGGTGGTATGGTTGATGAGACACTTCATAAGTCTCTAGTTGGAGCTTGTACTGATCTGAGAGAACTAACCATGGACATAGATTGCTACTGCCACCCACTTAGGCCTGTCCCCATGAAGAATTGGGGGGACCCAAGGAACTATATTCAACATACATCACCCAGCCTGATGTTACCTTATGTCTCCAAGACTAACTTCTGTAGCATTTGTGTATCAGTTCACAAACTGACCCAGTCCTATGAAGAAGTACTTCAGGGCTACACAAATTAAAGACACCCAGGAAATTCCTGAGTCCAGTGAAGTCTTTATCAGTGTCTAGACTAGAGATAACTGGGTAACTTCTAGACATGCACTCATGCTGCTAGTTGTCAGTAGGATGTCAAAAAGATCATGTATCTGCATTTGATGCCTTAACTACAATTATGTTTAAAAAGCAATATGAGTAATACAAGAGGATTTATTCAACTTCAGTTTTACAAATGCATAGTCTAAGATGCCAGAGAAGTTCACTTGCCTCTTAAGTTGGTTCAAACTCCCATTCCATATTTCCCCCAATAAAAGTCCAGCGCCCGTCCCTAAATGTCTGGGAATTCCCAGGGGACTTTCATCCTTACTGTCGTTCCTGCCTCTGAATGCTGCCTCCACTGATCACTTCAATTGATGGATTATCTTGCCACGTAACCCATGCAGTTCCTATTTGGTACCACATTAATGCAAATATGGAACCCACAGGACCCATTCATACAACACATTTGTGTATAGGACAGAATTCATTGAAGATTTGGGATGGTGAATGAAGGATTTACATCACAGAAACAAAAAGATCACAAAGCTGAACATTGCATATTCTACATCTTAAAAGGGTTTAAGGTATTCCACCATATTTCTCCACCAGGTCCTCTCCCAGGCCTCCTTCTCTCAGTCGTCCCTGCAGTGGTATGTTATTGTAGAGCCATTTAGCTGTAGCTCTTCTTTGTCCCCCACACCCTTATACCTTCATGTAGCTTACAGCATATTTTTCTATCAGAGATTGCAGTTCCAGCTGGTAAGAATCCCCCCTCCCCTCCTATTAGTATAGTTTGCATGGAATGAATCAATTCCTGAAACTGGAAGATTCTAAAGCAGGCCAGCTTTTTCTTGCATTGTCTCATAAGTTCTTACAACTGGAATCTAAAAGCTCTCAGCACACTTCACATCTCTGGCTAGGGATATAGTTAGGGGTAGAGCACTTGCTTAGTATACACAAGGCCCTGGGTTCAATCCCCAGCACTGCAAACAAATAAAGCACATTGTATTAGCCAGTTCACCTGCTGCAGGTAATTCCCACCAAGTAATGATATTACTACTCTTCAAAATTGGTCTAGAAGAATATTCAGGTTCTTAATAATGTCAAACAAATTAATTGAATCTCAAATTAAATTTAGAAAGACACATTTTCAAGAATGGAAGGGAAACTAGATTCCTTCCTGCAGCAGAACATGTTGGATTTAAGAATTTAAATGACATCAGGAAACAGCTGGTCTCTGGATAGATGTGTTTGTCCTCAAAAGTGATTAATAACTGTATCATTTTGGACTTTGAAATGGAATGGTTTTCCAATTCTGTAAGAAAATTCCTGTCAAATAAATTGTTTATTTTTTATTTTTCTATTCTCTTTCCCAGTGATATAGGGAGGAGGCATGACTCCTCCTCTGGAGAGGATGAATAATGAATCTGGCTGAATGAGCCGTGATTGCAATTCTTCCCTTTGAGTCTAGAAGTTCATCGATTAGCTTTTCCTGAGCATGGAGGTCTAGGGTTCTAACAGTGGGACATAAGCCTAAACTACCCAGAACCAATTCAAAAATTTAAAAAAAAAGTAGGTGACAGGTGATTAGTCACCTTTTCTCCTCAGAATCAGGGATGTGATGTCAACTCCACCAGTACTGCTGGCTAAATGGTCACTTGGTATTCGCTTGTGTCTGATCTCTAACTCCCTTCACCCTTGGAATATGCTTTGACTGATATTTAAATTCAACGTGAGTCTCACTGCTCTCCATCCCCAGCGACCCAAATGCACTAGGGTCAAGTGAGTCAAGGTGAATTTGTGTCTTTAAGGGTATTGAGAACTGTTGAGGACATCTTCATGAAGGGTTTTTTGTTGTTGTTGTTTTTTGTTTTTGTTTTTGTTTTCCTTCTCTGCAAATGGTTAGAGATGCCGGCCCAATCCCTCTGCCTCCAATCCCAAAGTCAAGGATTTTGTTTAATTCACCACTCAACTCCATGTGCGCAGAACAGTGACACTCACACAGTGTATAGAATGAATGAATGAATGAGAGCCCTGGAGGAAACTGTAGCTGGTGGTAGAGAGCATGGGCTTTTGAGACCGAAGACTGAGTTTCCAGTTCTGGCTCCTCTCCAAGTCACTTCACCCAGCTCACAGGATTCATTATTGGACAGGTTTAATAAGGCAATATGTGAAAGTCATTTAGGGGGCTAAACATCATTGCTTTCCCATCTTTCCAGCCCTCTTATTTTATAGATAAGGAACCAGACATAGACTGAGGCAGAGGGATTGGGCCAGCATCTCTAACCATTTGCAGAGAAGGCAAAAAAAACATTCCCTTCATGAAGATGTGCTCAACAATTCTCAACACCCTTAAAGACACAAATTCACCTTGACTCAGCAATTTTATTTCTGCAAATTTATCCTAAGGAAATAATCACTGATGTGAGCAAAGATTTAGATACACAGATTTTTTTTATCATAGCTTTATTTACAAGCAAGAAATTAGAACTATACTAAATGTCTAATAGGAAATTGATTTGATGAATTATAGTAAGTCATATGGTGTAATATTACATGGCAATTTAGAATAAAATTGTAGAATAATAATAACATGAGAAAAGGCCTACATATACTCAAATAAAAAATATTAACATGCCAAAAGGTCTGTGTCAATCAGGTGAATTGTATTTTCCTCTTTGTGCTTCTCTGAATTTCTCATATTTCCTTCATAAATTGGGATTATTCCCATAATTGATTTTTTTTTTTTTGGCACCAGAAATTGAACCCAGAGCACTTAACTACTGAGCCACATCGCCAGCCCTTTTAAAATTTTTTTTAAACAGGGTCTCACTAAGTTGCTGAGGCTGGCTTTGAATTTGCATTCCTCCTGTCTCAGCCTCCCAAGCCACTGGGATTTACAGGCATTCACCTCTGTACCTGGCTTCATAAAATAAATAAATTAAAAAATATATACACACACACAGAGAGAGACACACACATACACATATATATGTGTGTCTGATAGAATTTTCATAATAAAGTGTTGCTAAATTTGGTGGGAGAACAATGAAAGGAGCCTAAACTTGGAGAAGTGTCCTGATCCTGATTGAATGAAATGCTTATCTCCTTCTCTAAATGTCATGGTTTTAAGTGAGCTAAAGGCTTTGTCACACAGCAGATTTTAGAGTATTCTGGCTCCGTGACTGTGCATGGATCTGAACATCGACATTAGTCTATATTAGCACATTTAACTGATGACCTTAGCTATGTTGCATTTTTTAAAACCAAATTGACTTACAGCATTACTCATTAGATTTAAGTACTAGAATGATTCATCATTTACAGTAAATCTATTAGATAGATTACACTGCAAAATTCACCATTGTCAGTGTGGCAGGCCTGCCTGGAAATTAAGAATGGGAAGGGAAATTGAAGGAGAGAGATTCCTATCCGTGATTTGAAATTTAAACTTAGATAGCTATGGCAAGCATCTGAGCCTCAGCCAAAGAGGAACAGGGCATCTGTCACATGTCTAAGATATTCCAGTCTAATAATAGCCTCGGATCTCTTCTGGAATAGGCTAGGGCCCTGCTTCAGAGGGAAAAGTCCTACATGTTAAAATACTTTAAGGAGTATTTCCTTACCCTTTACAAAGATATTCACAATATAACTTGGCTGCCTATGTGATCCGTGTAATAATTGTCGAGTCTCTGCTGGTTCAATAGAGCCTCAAACCAACAGCACGTTCCACTGGGGGCCCTCGCTCACCAGATGTCGTTCCACTAATAGTGAGTGAGCTCATCCTCAGTGTGGAAGGTTATTCATTTGGGAGAGAATAATGAAAGTGAGACAATCATTACGTCACCTTTTCCTGTACATTATCCTCCCCTGCAGCTAACAAGGAAAACATGCTGCATGTTGAGAGCTAACTCATGTCCTTGCTTTCATGGATCTACGTAAAGAGAATCATGGGATAATCATGGGATAATTCTCTCCAAATTACTTTTTAATATATTAGCTGATAATTTACACTTGGAGAGCTGGACTTGGAGATGGCGGCCATCTCCAGCTCAAGCATCACGACATTGTGACCTGTGAGTCTCAGCCCTTCCCTCCCAGAGGCACCGTCCTCTCCTTGCAGGGGTACCTCCTTGTCCTCCATCGGCCCTCTGGGAGGCAGAGACCACGGTTTCCAAAAACATACAGGCTTCTGAGTAATGGAGTGAACTTTTAAAATAATGCCCATGAGATCATATCTTTTTTTTTTGTTAGTTTGAATGACTCATACCCATCAGACCACAAGTTCAAGCTCTGAGTAAAATTAATTTATAGATGATATAGCAAAAAGGGACAAGGCTATGTTATGCAATTTATATTATATTCACACATAACACACATGTATGCACACGTTACATCTGTATTTATTAAAAACAAAAGCAATCTTTATGTAAGAAAGCATTCTTTTTTATAAAGCACACACACTTTCGTATTAAGAACCTCCACTTATTACTGGAATTTATTGTACCTGACCTCTAAATACAAGAACAACTCATCAACAAGCAATTTATTAAATGTCTTTTAAAGGTTTTTGCTTTCTGTCAAGGGCTTAAATGGACTGTTTTTCTCATGCCTTGTTCATCTTTATAGAACAGAATCACAAAGGAAAGAAAAGATCTATTAACAATCACCTTGATGAATGTGTCTATAGCTGGGCATGTGGCTCTGTTTCCTCAGTTTCTCCTCTGCCCCTGAAGCTTACTGGAAAGTCTGGTGGCTGGGGAGATACTGGGCCAATGATTCAAGCCTTTCATACTCGAAATGTCAATTCTGTTCTTCCCTTGATTGATCTCTGCCCCACATCTGCGGTCTCCTGTAGCACACTTTGCGCAAAGAGAGCAGAAATGAAAATTGGGACTCGTGGGAACAGGCCCCAGGTCCACCACTTTCTCTCTCTCCATCCCTTCCAGGTTTCAGACTTTTCATTTGTAACATTAAAATAACAATATTAAAAGAAAAATCAAAGGTGGCCAAAAAAAAAAAAAAAACCATACAAGAATGCACAGCACACGAGTGCTTTATAAATTGGACTAGTTTGGGACAAGCCACTGCATCTAGAACCACATTGGGACTTTCATGGGCCCTGGGCAATTTTGCCTTCAAACCCCTTGCTCCATAAAAAGATATGAAAAATGATATTTTATGATTTCACTATATAATGATAAATATAATATTATATAGTAAAAAATCTCCTTGACTTGAAATTTCATTTGTTTTTCTTCTAAACTTAAAACAATAAAAATGATTCTGTGGGCCCCTGAAGGCTTTGTGGGCCCTCTGCACTGTGCCTGATCATAAATTCGTCCTGCCTGTATCACAAAATACCCACTCCTGTGACCATCCTGCATCTTTCCTCTCTGTCCTGGATGGCTTTTGGTGGAGGTGTTTCCTCCCTCTCTCTTCCTTTCTTGCTGATTTTTTTTTTCAGTGAATAGGGGCTACCACTCTCCCATCTAACTTTTTTGGGGTTCTCCAACGTGGTGAGACAAGAAAAAACACTTAGAAATGAACACATAGAGCCAGGCATGGTGGGGCACACCTTGAATCCCAGCAGCTCAGGAGGCTGAGGCAGGAGGATCCCAAGTTCAAAGCCAGCTTCAGCAACTTAGCTAGGCCCTAAGCAACTTAGTGAGACCCTGTCTCTAAATAAAATATAAAAAGGGGCTGGAGATGTGGTTCAGTGGTTAAGCGGCCCTGGGTTTAATCCCTGGTACCAATATAAAAAAGAAAAAGAAATGGAAATATACTTCAAAGAGTTGAACGTGTTGAAAAATATTCTAGAATAGTGGACTGATTTCACCTCCTTCAGTCTGCTGTCCTCTGCTATCTCTACAGACCCTTCTAAGTATCAAGTTCCAAGAGGAAAGTTGTATGTGCTGAGAGGTTTCTGGAATTGTGTGCACCAAAATTTAAGAATGGTTTTTATTAGCTAGTGGGCCTTGGATGATTTTATTTCTTGCGTTTTAAAAATAAGCATTTAAAAAAAAACAGAAATGATAGAAATATTAAAATCCAATTTGAATAAAGATCAACTCCTTATTTTTCCAGAAGAGCTGCTGACCCAGATACAATTTATCCCTAGGTGGAGACGTCACACCTCATCACGCCCACGCCCTTAGACAACACCTTCCCAGGCCAGCTCTGGCTAAGCACTGATACTTCAGCCAATGGGATAATAGCAAATGCCCTGCAAGGAGCGCTTCAGATGAATTTCTCTTGGGGTCCTGTGTTGGGGTGGGGATTGGGCACATCTTCTGGAAGACTTTCCTGCTTCTCTTAGTCAACACAATGGCAGATGGAAGGGTTGTATTTTTAACACCTTTTTGACCTGCTAACACCTGATAGTGTGAAAGAACTTCTCTAAGTTCCTCAGTAATTAACAAGGAGGAATTAACATACTGAGACATATGAGGTTGATTATTTTTCTCAGTGGGTGGCCCTGCAAACACACACACACACACACACACACACACACACACACACAATGTCTCCAACCCAGCTCTCTATATAATCCTCATTTTCCATATATCTATTTCTATTTATATTAGCTTGATGATTCTGCCACTGTAGGTCGGCTAACATTTTGCCCCTTATTATGGTTCGAATGTGAGGTGTCCCCCAAAAGGCAATGAGAGAGCATTCAGAGGGGAGAAGATTAGGTTGTGAAGGCCTTGACCCAATCAGTGAATTAATCACCCGATGAGTATAATTGAGGGGTAACTGAAGGCAGGTAGGATGTGGCTAGAGGAGGGGGCCATTGGGGTCATGGCTTTGGGGTATATATTTGTATCTGGCGAGTGGAGTCTCTCCCTCTGCTTTCTGATCATCCTGTGAGCTGCTTCCCTCCACCACACTCTGCCTCACCTCTAGCAGAGGGATAGAGCCCACCTTCTATGGACTAAGACCTCTGAAACCCTGAGCCCCCAAATAAACTTTTCCTCCTCTATAACTGTTGAGCCACAGAGGTGGAAAAAGCTGACCAAATCTCCCCTGGTTTCCCTCTTCTATTAAGTGGAGGGCTTGGCTGGAAGCATTCCTGGGTGCTTTTCTCTTCAGTTTTCCTCACATGGGAAAAGTAGTCTGAAACTATCTTGCTTAATCAAAAGTTACACTTGTGTCGATATTCTTTTAAGTTGTTGCCCTGTCTTTGCATTGTCTAAATCTCTTCCCTTTTGTCTTTTATATATTTTAGGCACCGAGGTTATCATTTTCTTTTCTTCCAAGGAAGGAAGCAAAGGATCCTGAAGGATTGTGGCACCTGAAGAATCAGAATCCATGAGAGAGCACGCTGGGCTCTGCCTTCTACTGGACATCGCAGGGAGTGGGAGTGCTTCCTGGGGAGGCTGAGCAGTCCGCTGCTGGGTCTCCACCAGCCCCAGGGTGGGAGGCGTGGGGACCCAGAGGAACATGTGAGCACGCTGAAAGGCAGCTGCTACCCAGCGCCCGCCAACAGTTGCCCTGTGGGAACAAAGGCTCTGTCTTGCCAGGTTGGCAACTTTTCCCTGAAAAGCTAGAAATCAAGAATTTGCATGAAATTTCTCCATTTAAAAAGTTGTCAACTAATTCAATTTAAAAAACAAAACACGGTGTGGGCCAGCACATGCACAGGCCAAATCAAATAAGCAAGCAAGCCCAATTTGGCTTCAGTTTGTTCTGTCTGCGTTACATTATAAATTCCCTTACAATTTAAAAACATTTGACACATTATAATGATTTACGTACCTTACAAAGAGAAAAAAAATAATAATAGTAAAAAAAAAAAAAAACCTCTGAATACGCCTGCTTGCACAAATTTTAATAACCAAAAAGAACCACTCTAGCCATTCAATACTACAGGGCAAAGCAACTTCTCCATAGAATTTTCACTTCTGATTTGTGCCTAGTTTTGATATCGTGTAGATTCAGCCTGAATCATGTGTCCATCAAGTCTTATCACATTTTCTCTGTTTGTGAAATAACTTGCTGTATGTTAAGCTTGAGGGGTTATTCAGGTTTTATCACCAATTTTAGAGGTCACACAGCTAAGCAGTATAGTTCCCATCTTGCTATTAATGACATCTCTGATGTGTGGTAACCATGGTAACAATTGTTTCAATAGTGTTTCAGGAACTTGGAAGCTGTTTTTGTATATTTCCAATGGGTTGAAACCACCAAGCCACTGACCTTGTGCAGGCGTCCAGGGGGTGACCTCTGCTATCAGAGGGCTGAAATCCCAACACCACTAACCTTATTCTGCAGTCTGTCTGATGAAGAACCCCCAAAGTTTGACTACGCATGCGCAGACCACCACACATTCTGCCAATTTCTTCCCATTTTTTTCTTAGACCGACTCAGTTTTCTCTGCACCTCACACCACCATGTTTCTTCATAAACATCCTTACCCTTAGCCTCAGGAAGGTGGATTTAAAGTGTATTGTCCTCCACCTTCTCCACTGGTACCTTCTCAGTTAAACTGTCTATGCCCCAAGTATTTGGTGTTCAGTGACTGATGGGCTTTAGCGGAGGCTCCATGTGAATCTGATTTTGAGGTTTGGTAACATTAGCATTTCCCTCCAACAACACATATAATACTTTCCCATAACAAAAATAACCCCTGAAAAAGATGAGTTTGGACTCCTACAGGATTGTTGGAAATATCACTTTTAGTTGTGACAATCAACAGAATAAAATGCATGGATTCTTTTCTTTGTATCATAATAAATTCATACTCACCATGTGTAGACACTGTTTGCTTTTTTAATATCTTTTGGTGAGAATGCACACGAATTACAAAAGACATCTAGATGAGTTTCACAGGGTAAGCAACAATCAACTCAAAAAGAAAAAAAAAAGAACCACCAAATAATAAACGAGCAAATTAGGGATATTATTACTTTTAAACTCGGAATGGTAAAACCAAGACTCTTGATAGCATAATTTGACTGCCTAAGAAGCAGGAACGGGCTGAGGATGTAGCTCAGGGGTAAAGCGCTTGCCTCCCATGTGTGAGGCACTGGGTTCAATCCCCAGCACCATATTAAAAATAAATAAAGATACTGTGTGTTCATCTACAACTAAATAAATATTTTTTTAAAAAAGAAGTAGGAACCACCCTCTGTTGGGATAATTATTTATATTTATTACTTTCTTTAATTTTCTAAACTTTTAAACTGATCTTTTTTTTAAACAAAGGCAGTTTTTTAACTGAGAAAGCTCATCTCCTCCGGAATGTTATAATCATCATAGTCCTTCAAAAGAAAAAGAGAAAAATAGGAATATCACATTGGAATATATTTTACTAATACTGAATTATTTTTTTCTTCTATCACTAAAGTGAAAATTAGATAGTAAGAACCAAATTTAAGCTGGGCACAGTGGTTCACACCTGTAATCTCAGGAGGCTGAGGCAGGAAAGCTGCAAGATTGAGGCTAGCCTGGGCAATTTAGGGAGACTATCTCAAAATAAAATATATAAAAGAGGCCAGGCACAGTGGTGCACCCCTGTAATCCCAGTGGCTCAGGAGGCTGAGGCAGGAGGATTGCAAGTTCAAAGCCTCAGCAATTTAGCGAGGTGCTAAACAACTCCATGAGACCCTGTCATTAAATAAAATACAAAATAGGGCTGCAGATGTGGCTCAGTGCCCCAGAGTTCAACCCTTGGTACCAAATAAATAAATAAAAATTTAAAAAATAAAAATAAAAAAGGGGTGGGGATGTAGATCACTGGTAGAGTGCCCCTGGGATCAACCTCAGTACTGAAAAGGAGCAAACACCTTAAAGCCTATCCTCCAAACATTATTAACTCATTCAAAGAATGATTAACTAACTTAAAAACAAAATAACAAAGTGTCATTTCATTTATGTAATTAACTTTGGAAAATACTCATGGCTATGGCTCTTTGAGTTATGATATGAGACATAAGTGTGTACCACTGCAATCACTATAATATTTAGATATGTAAACTGAATAACCTCAAAATGAGTAAAGTTTTCTTGTGATTTCAAAAGTGAAAACTTTAATAGAAAAAAAAAAAGCTTTGCGCTTGTTAGAAAACAAGTTATAAACAGTATGCTCAGGCATCCAGATGCATTAGTCATCAAATATTGAAATAAATGTATCTTGTGTTCAATGAAAAACAAGGTTTTAAAAAAAGGAACCATTTATATTATTCTTGTGGAATAAATGAAAAAAAAAATAGAAGTCTGTAAACTCTGGCCAACTGGGATTTATTCCTGGGATGAAAAGATGGATTGACATACAAAAGTCAACCGCCATCACACACCACACTAACATTATGAGGAAAAGGCCTGATAATCATCTCTGTTGGTGCAGGAAAATCATCTGACAAAGTTAAACACCCTTTTACAATAAAAACTCTGAACAAACTAGGAATAGAAGGAAACTACCTGGTAATAAAGATGAAAAGCCCACAGCTAACCTCCTCCAAGGGAAAGTCTGAAATCCTTTTCTCTTAGTTCAGAAATAAGACACTTTTCCCACTTTCGCCACTTCTATTCGACCTAGTACTGGAAGTCCTACCAGGGCAATCTGGTGAGGAAAGGGAATGAAAGGCACCCCAGTTGGAAGGGAGAAGTAAAATCACCTCTGTTCACAGATAGCATGGTTTTAAGTGTAGAAAACCTGAAGATTCTATACACAAAAATACTGTAGAACAAACACATGAAGTCAGCAAAATCAAAGGCTACAAAATCATACAAGATTCAGGTATCTTTCTATATATATAACATTGAACAACCCAAAGGAAATTTAATTTTTTTCATTTACAATGACCTTGCTTAAGGCTGCAAAATACTGCTGAAAAAAAATGAAGAAAGCATAAAGGAGTGGAAGACATCCATGTTCATAAATTAGAACACTTTACATTGTGAAGATTCTGTACTACCCAAAGCAATCTATAGAGTCAAACAAACTTATCAAAATCCCAAAAGCATTTTTTGCAGGAATAGAAAAATCCATATGGAATTTCAAAGGACCTTGAATGGTCAAAACAATCCTGAATAAGAGCAAAGATCTTGTACTTTCTGATTTTAAAACTTATTTCAAAACTATAGTAAGTAAAGGGATGTGGTACTGGCATAAAAATAAATAAACAGGCTGGGTATAGTGGCACACATATATAATCCCAGTGACAGGGGAGACTGAGGCAGGAGGGTCACAAGTTTGAGTCCAGCTGACAACTTAATGAGACCCTGTCTCAAAATTTAAAAAGTCTGGGCTGTAGCTCAGTTATAGAGCATCCCTGGGTTCAATCCCCAAAACCAAAAATAAATGAACAAACAAACAAGCAAAATAGACCAATGCACTAGAATAGACAGGCCAGAAATAACCCCTCACATATATGGTCCAGTGACTTTTGACAAGGGTTTAATGGGGAAAAGACAGACTTCTCCACAAATGGTGTTGGGAAAGCCAGACATCCACATGCAAAATGATGAAGTTGGACACTTACTCTGTTGGGCTGCTGAGGCAGTCCTGACCAAATCTCACAGACTGGGCAACTTCAGCAATAGACATGTTACTTTCTCATGGTTCTAGATGTTGTAGGTTCAAGATTAAAGTGCTGACAGGATCAGTTCCTCAGGAAGCCTCTCTCTGACTTGCAGATGGCCACCTTCTCACTCTGTCCTTAGGTGGTATCTCAGTCCACTTTGTGTTGCTGCAATAGAATGCCATCATGTGGGTAATTTATGAAGAAAAAAAACTTATTTGGCTCATGGTCTGAAGGATGGGAAGACCGAGGTCAATGGACTGCATCTGGCAAGGATCTCCTTGGTGCATCATAACATGGCACAAGGCAGAATGGCAAACCAACACCCAAGATGGAAATGGCAAGGAGCCCAACTTACTCTTTTATCATTAATCCGTTCATGGAGACAGAGCCCTCATGGCCTATCACCCTTTAAAGGGCCCATTCTCAATATGTTCTCTTGGGGGACACAAGTCCCAACATGTGGCCTTTCCTCTGCATGCAGAAGGCAAGGGAGAGAGACCTCTGTGCCTCCTCTTCTTCTCTAAGGACACTCTTCCTATCATATACGCCTTGCCCTGTGACATCATTTAGCCCTAATTACCTCCCCAATGTCCCTGTATCCTAATGCAGTCACACGAAAGACATGAAGTCAACATATGAGTCGGGGTGGGGAAAACACAATTCAGTTCATAGTACTTACTTTAGGCCAAATACCAAAAATTAATTCAAAATTGATTGAACACTGCTAGGGTTTGAGTGTGGCTTGCCCCAAATGTCATGTTTTGAAGACTTGATTCTCAGTGTGGTGGGTTGACGCTGTGGGATCTTTAAAAGGTGAGGTCCAGTGGGAGGACATTAGGTCTTTTTGAGCCCCTGGTAGGCACCCACCATTCTGTTCTAGCTTCCAGTCATGCCACACGATCTCTCCCTATTATTTGCACTCCTGCCATTGTGAAGCTATGCACCCTGTGCCAGTCCCAAGTTGGTTCAGTACCTTGAACCTCTAATACCATGAGCTAAAAAACCTTTTCCTCTTTATAAAAGTCACCAAGCCTCAAGTATTTCATTATAGTAACAGAAAATAGACTGATATAAGGACCCAAAGATAAAAAAAATTAAAATTATTACACTCTAAGAAGAAAACAGGGGGAAAACTTCATGGAGGGTAATAAGTCCAAAATCTGTAGGTTCCCAGATTAGAAAAGAAAATATTTTAGGCAGCTCTGCATGGCTGTGACCGAAAAACACAAGGAGAAAAACTTAGAGGAGGTAAAGTTTATTTGGGAACCACAGTTTCAGAGGTCTCTGTCCACAGAATGGCTGGCTCCACTGCTCTGGGCCCAGGATGAGGCAGTGCATCATGGAGGAAGGACACAGCAGAGGGAAGTGCTCAGCTCATGATGCAATCAGAAAGCAGACTGAGGGAGAGAAGGTGGAAAGGGACCAAAGAAAGATGCACCCTGCCAGGACACATACCCAGAGACCTACCTTCTCCAGCTGCACCCACCTGCCTGTAGTTACCACCCAGTTAGTTCATTTAAGCTAGAACTAATTAGATTTCAGTTCTTATAATGCAATCACTTTAACTCTGAATACTCCTGCATTAACCCAGGAGCTTTTGGGGGGACACTCATATCTCAACCAGAACAGAGAGCTAGCTGAGAACCTAGCCTGCAGTCCAAGTCTACTCGCAGACGCCCCTATGCCTAGGGTACATGGGTCTTTTCTTCTAGTCATGCTTTAAAGGGAACAGATGAGGCCCACCTACATTATGAGGGGCAATCGGCTTAACTCAAATTATACTTTAAATGTAAATCTCAACCCAAAACACGCTCACAGAAACATCCAGAATAATGTTTGACCAAATATCTTCGGCTAAGCCAAGTTGATGTACAAAATTAACCATCAAAACAGGGAGAGAGTTTCAGCTTCATAAGACGAAAAATTCTAGAGACTGATTATACAATCATGTGAAAAAACTAAACTGTACACATGAAAATGATCAAGATGGCAAATTTCATGTAATGTGTGGTAAATGGCTAAATTTTAACAAAAGTGTGTTGGATCTTTCACTTGCCCAACCAGGAAGTTGGGAAAAGGTGACTGTCTTCTTACCACCAGGAAGCTCTGTAGCCACGGAGACCCAGGAGTAGCATGACAAACAGCACAAGAAGGCCCTTTTGGGTACAACCCTGATGTCTAACCCCTTTGAGGAATTTCACATGCAAAAGGACTTGTGATAGAAAAAGTAGGGATTGAAGCCAAACGGCCAAACTCTTCAATCAAGAAGTATATCAGGAGCCAGGAGCGGTGGTGCACATCTGTAATCCCAGTGGCTCAGGAGGGTGAGGCCGAAGGATCCAAAGTTCAAAGCCAGTCTCAGCAACTCAGCAAGGCCCTAAGCAACTCAATGAGACCCTGTCTAAATAAACTACCAAAAAAGGCTGGGGATGTAGCTCAGTGGTTAAGTGCCCCTGAATTCAATCCCTAGAACCGCAAAAATATGAGTACGTGAGGGTTCAGCTGATCAAGGAAGATAAGAAACCCATAGCTTCCATAGTCAGTGATGGTAATCAGACTTTACTGAGGGAAACGATGACATTCTGGTTGCTGGATACACATGCCAACATCATATTATTGGTGACATTTTTAGAGTTTGCCTTAAGTTTGCCTTGTCAAAGTAGCTTCTCTCTCTCTTGGCCTGGTAAAAAAGCACAAAGCAAAGGCCAAGATCATGAATTTCAATGATGCAAAAATGGCACCAATACATTTTCATATGCTTTTTAAAAAGTGAACTAGAGAGAGGAATTTCCTTTCAGTAAATATCAAAAGGAATCTTTCCCTTGGGGACATTAGGTTACAAAGTGAATTATATCTTCATCTGGGTGTTTTGCAAATGACTTAAAAGATGTTCTTCAAATAGAAATTTTCTATGAAAGTTGAGAGGGCAAATTATTAAATTATGTCTCAAAGAAACAATTTCCGTGGGGAGTTAAGATTCTAAAGTAGAGGTAGATTGCAGGACATGATGGCCCAGCCAAGTTAACATATAAAATATATATATATTTTTTTCATTTCTAAGGATTGAGCCCAGAGCCTGGTACATGCTAGGCAAACTCTTTGCCACTGAGCTATACCCCCAGCCCCCAAAGTGATTTTTAGAAAACATTATTTTATATTCTTGAGAAACATAATTGAGAAAAATTATATTTCTCCAGGACAGAATATAGGAGAAATAGCAGCTAACACATTTCTTCAATTGTTACTCTCAAACTGTTCAACTGAAGTGTTGGTAATGGCTAGATAGCAGTCAATTTTATAGCTGATCATGTGACAAATGACTGTAATTTTAGTATTTTGGAGAACATTACTATGTACACAGGAAGTGGAATTTGATTTATAGGATAACCAGATCCATGTTTCCAGTGCATTTCAATTGGATTTTCTTGAATTTTATGCTCATACCTGGGGATTCTTTACTCGGTAAGGGAGTTGTCATTAAATACGGTGATCTTAACGTGGAAACTATCAGGACATTCATTCAAGTTTCTGTTTTCTAGAGAAAGTCTTCTGAGTGCAAGTTCCTAAAACTCAAGCTTAGGCATGACAAGAAGCATCCCTTCTTCTCTCCCACTATATTGAGCCATTAGTGTATCTGTCCCCAAGATTTTATAATATAGTTCTGATCACAATGCTGACTGTCAAATAATTGGCAACTGTAATTCAAAACAAAATGTAAATTCTGGTTACTCTAAATTTTAAGAGGAAAGGTCAATTTAGTTTTTGGTATTTACTAACATTTACTGTAGTAGCTTTGCCCTTCATTAAATAGGAGCATTAAAGAAGAGAGAGAGTCAGGCGCAGGTGTGCATGTCTGTAAGCCCAGTGGCTCGGGAGGCAAAGGCAGGAGGATGGCAAGTTCAAGGACAGCCTCAGCAACTTAGCAAGGTCCTGAGCAATTTAG
Source organism: Ictidomys tridecemlineatus (assembly GCF_052094955.1). NCBI lineage: Eukaryota > Metazoa > Chordata > Mammalia > Rodentia > Sciuridae > Ictidomys > Ictidomys tridecemlineatus. The sequence continues at coordinate 129,050,600 of NC_135485.1, forward strand.
TGAGACCCTGTCTCAAAATAATAAAATAATAAATAATAATAATATAAATTAAAAATAAAAGGGAATTGAGGGTGTTTTCCAGTGGTTAAGCTCCCCTGTGTTCAATCCTCAGCACAGAGAGAGAGAGAGAGAGAGAATTATTGCTGAGGCAAAAACAAACTTTCCTTCTCAAAAGGTTAATACCTCGATGAGTCTCTTGGTCTCCAGTGAAGGCCCAAGTCCTGAGTCACTCATTGAGGCCCAAGGAGAGCCACATCCAATGGCACAATGACAGAGGTGTTGTTGCAGTGCTGGGCTCAGTCCATTGAGAGTTCAGGTTTGTAAGTCTCATTGTTTCAAAAGGAGTTTATTCTTTTTTTTTTTCTTCATTTTTACTTGATTTTTTAAAAATCCGCAACTATGAACACAAACTGGGCAAACCACTGAATCATAAATATAAATCTTGAAAGGCCACCTACTGTATTTGTGTGCTACTGAGTAAAACCAAACTTCTAAATTGAAGCCTAACTTTTGTACCTCCAGAGAAGATTCTTCCCTCTCTCCTCTAGCTAGGTCAGGTTGGGTTCCTCTAGTGCACTGTTAGGATGTCCCCCAAAGTCTCCTGAGCTCCGGGGCGAGGCTTTGGGGGTGTGATTGGATCACGAGGACTCTGACCTCCTCAGTGGGCCAGTCCATTTGCTGGATTAATTTATCCATAGCTGGATGGACTACTGGGAGGTGGGGCCTAGTTGCAGGAGTAGGTCACCCAGGGTACGGCCTAGAAAGGTTTATCTTCCCCCAGCTCCACCACCCCCCTTCCTGGCTGCCATGAGCTGGGCATATTTCCTTCCTCCATCAAGTTTCTGTCGTAGAGCCAGCCATGGACTCTGAATCTCTGAAGCCATGAACCAAAACAATTCTTTCCTTCTCTAAGCTGTTCTTGTCAGGCATTCTGGTCACAGTGACACAAAACATGGTATTTTATTTCTCCCTAAAAGCACTTACCACAGTGGGATTCCAATAATGATTTAGACTTTCAGTTCAAGATGGCTGACTGAGCTCACCCATTTACCTCCCTTTCTTCACCCAAACACTGTAATGAGATGAGGAAAGTGATATGGAAATACAAATAAATCCATACCAAGAAGGATACCAGTAGACCAGAAGAGTATGGAAGGTCTACAAGATTTAATCCAGGTAGGAGGAAACTTCTGGAGGCAAGGAACCAGACACCGCACATATGTGAAAGAAGAGGCTTCTGAACATGTAAATTTCCCCCCTCAAAAATAGGAATAAACTTTGATCAGAAGCACCTGGAACTAATAGGATTCTGATGAGAAGTAGCTGGAGCTAGGAGGAAAGCAAGTCTGAGAGGTAGCCCACACATAAGGAAGAGTAGTGAGTAGCTACCTCAGCTTGTAACTCACGGAGCTGCAGCGGGGCCTCAGCCCTGCAGTGAAGCCATAGTGCATTTTTAAGGGCCAAGTAAAACTAGAAGTCTGGTGAGTAAGACTCCCAGTGTCAACACTGGCACTAGAGAAGATAGGAGGTAATCCCTAACTGACCACTAACCTAAGAGACAGAGATCCCCACACACCGAGAAACCAGGCATCCAGTCATCTGAAAGAAAAGAGCCCATTTGGCCATACTCAGTCCTCCTGGATCTTTGCTTTGCCCAAAATATCACAGCTGACTCCTATAAGAGAAATCTGATTTGCTTCTAGAAGATCAAGTGTCTTAAGATAGACAACAACCAATCTAGACCTCTTTTACAGATATCAACAGAAAACAAAAGACTGATAAACATTGGAAGGAAACCAAATTATTTCATTTTGTGCTATTATTTCCTTTCATTGGATTAGCTTCTAAGAAAATAGGATTTACACAAGAAATGGAAGAAAAAATTTAAAAGTATGTATCTTAAGAGAATATTGCATCTATTAAAACAGAATAGATTACTGTGAAACGAATTAATTTGGGCCAGGCACAGTGGCACACACCTGTAATCCCAGTTGCTTGGGAGGCTGAGGCAGGAGGATCGCAAGTTCAAAGCCAGCCTCAGCAAAAAGTGAGATGCTAGGCAACTCTGTCTAGAGACCCTGTCTCTAAATAAAATACAAAATAGGGCTGGGGATGTGGCTCAGTGGTTGAGCGCCCCTAAGTTCCATCCCTGCCCCCCTCCCCACAAAAAAGAGTTGATTATAGTTCTTCAAAAGAAAAATGTGGGCTGGGGTTGTGGCTCAGTGGTAGAGCGCTTGCCTCGCATCTGTGAAGCACTGGGTTCCATCCTTAGCACCACAAAAAAATAAATTAATTAAATAAAGGTATCATGTCCATCTACAACTAAAATAATATTTAAAAAAAAGAAAAGAAAAATGTATCCTGGTCTACTGGTGCACACCTGTATCTCCCTACTTGGGAGCTGAGATAGGGGGATTGCATATTCAAGGCCTACCCTAGCAACTTAGGGAGACCCTGTTTCAAAATAAAAAATAAAAAGACTTGGGAATGAAGCTTAATAAGAGTGCCCCTGGGTTCAATCTCCAGTACCACAAAAATAAATAAAGAAAAGAAACTCTTATCTAAATTTAAATTTTTCCAACTTAAAAAAAAAGTTGGAAAAAAAATTTTTTTAAATGTACACAGCGGTATACAACTGTAATCCCAGCAACGTGGGAGGCTGAGACAGGAGAATTGCAAGTTTGAGGCAGTTTAGCAAGACCCCGTCTTAAAACTTAAAAAAATAATAATAAAAATAAAGTGTTAGGGATGTAGGGATTTAGCTCAGTGGTAAAAGCACCCCCGAGTTTAAACCTGTGTACTGCAAAGAAATATTAAATATAAAAACTTCCCCTGACTACTGGAAATGCTGAACATCTTTTCATGTTTTTTGACCATTTTTAGTTTCATATTTGTGAAATATGCCTTTTTATATTTTCACCCATTTTTTCCTCTTAGTCATTTGTGATTTTTCTTGTTTATTCATTAATATGCTTTGCATATTGCATATAGACAGTTGTTTGATATACATGGCCAGATATTTTCTGTCAGCCTACCAATTGCCTTTTAACTGTTTCTAGGTGTCTATTTGGAGGATAGAACTCAGGCCTCACACATGCTAAGCACATGCTCTACCATTGAACCACACCCCACCCTGCCCCTTTTGATGTCTTTGAGTACAGAAATTTAAAATCTTTATAGAGAGTAATTTATAATTATTTTTCCTAAAAGCTCACAGATTTAATTTTCCTAAGAATCCTCTTAGTACATTCTCTGTTGCTCTAACAGAATACCTGAGACTAGGTAGTTTATAGAGAAGAGGGGATTTTTGCTGGGGGGGGGGGCGGGCCAGGGGAGAACAACTTGTGTAGATTGATACAGCAGGAGTAGGAGCCGTTTATTGTAGGACAGGAGCAGTATATATACATTGCACACAGCTTATCTTAATTAACATAAACTAGATACAGCAGTCAACCAATAAGGAATCTCCACACTTAATGGCTCGCTGGTGTTACTTCACAAACCACTCCCTCTGGCAAAATGCCAGGCGCCATCCAGACTTGTTTACAGACTCTAACAAGGAAGTTCAAGAGCATGGCACCACTTCTGGTGAGGGACTCATGATGCTTCATCTTGTGATGGAAAAGCAGAGTGGCAAGTGGAGAAAAGAGAAAACACAAGGGCAGCCTCACTCTACAACAACCTTCTGTTGGAAGAACCAACCCACCACTACCTGCCTAGTCATCTCCAAAAAGCCCCACCCCCCATTGCCACCACAACGGCTGATTTCAACATGAGTCTGGAGGGTACAAACCAGATTAGCAACATCTTCTCTAGCCCCAACACATTGATAAAACTTCTTATGCAATTATAACTATTAAGACCATCTCACCCCTATAAATTTCAGTTTCCTAATCTAAAAACTGAGAGCACACCTCTCTTCTTTTAGTACCAGGGACTGATCTCGGGAACACTGGACCACTGGGCCACATCCCCAGTCCTAGCACACACCTTTCTTTCAAAGGTCAAACACCTTTCTTTCAAGGTATTTGTGAGAATGAATGAGATAATGCAAATAAAATATCTGACGCACCCTGGGCATGCAATAGGGGATGGAGCCCAAGTGTGGAGACAGGAAAGCCACACTGAAGGACAGGGACCTGGGCAAGATCAGATGCTTGTAAATCACAGTCGCCCGAGTCGTGGACTCACAGTAACCAGACTAGGTGGCCTCTCTTTGGCCTCTGCTACGGCCTGAAGACTTGGCTTTCCCTATCCTCGACTTGATGTTAAAGAAGTACAGAGATGCTTTGAAAATAGCTGTTCTGTGTCCCTTCTCAGTAAGGAGGTGCTGCAGGTGTTGAGACCTGTGTCACCCTCTCTTTCCCACCTCTTGCTTGATCCACCATAACCTTTGTCTCTCCTCCTCCTTACCTCGTCATTTCACTCACTCTCGGCTCTTGCCTTGAATCTACCAGTCCTTGTGCCACATCCCTAAAGCCTGGGCCGTTGGTGGCACGTCACTAGTAAAGAAAGCAAGACCGCCAACCTGCACCAGGAGTCCGTGTGTGGCTGTTCCCTGTTGCCCGGAGTCCTCCGCCTTCGCTGAGTCCTGCACACTCTAATTCCGGAGGCTCTGGCCTCACCAACTTGCCCATGAGTTGCTTCAACCCCTGGGTGCCTCCCTCCCAGCTGTGCTCCTTGCCCCAGCTTCCACCCCACCCCCATGCATTCAGCTTTAATGCTATTTCTAAAGCAAAAATCCATCATTTAACTTTTTGCTTAAAAACCCTTCAGTGCTGTGCCACTCACTCCTGGCTGTTTGGCGCTAGAAAAATATTTACTTTTATCAGGTCAATTTCTCCTTTGAAGAACAAACATAACAATGGTGAGCCGTGGCTTTAATGTAGATTTTAAAGACCTTAGCCTGGCCCATAAATCCCTGTGAGATCTCTAGCTTCATCTTGGTCATTCCCCATCTTGGCCCTGGCCTTCATAATCCTTTTTCCGTTTCTACAACACAACACTTATTCTACTTGTAGACACACTGTGCTCTCTTTCCCCTGCGCCCAGGGCCCTTCCCAGCCACCTTCATTGACTAAATCTTGCTTACGCATCAATGCCAGCTTCTTCCTGAACTATGTTCTGTGGCTTGGCTTCCTCCTGAGCCGATTCTGACACAGAGCCGCTCTGGGGAAGTAGTGACTGAACGGGTAACTGAGAAACATTGAGCTCATCGTTGGGTGTACGTTATCTCATTCAGTGCTCACAACATTCCAGTGAGGTAGATGGCATTGTTCCCATTGTGGTGAACGTCAAATCCAAAGCTTAGAGATGTCAAGTAACAAGTCCAAGTTTATACAGTTAAAAGTGGTATCCAAATCCAGGTCTGTCTGACTCAGACGGGCAAGTCGGGAGTAAAATGCAAGATCAGGCAGGACGAGAGAAGAGGCAATAACCAGACCCAATCTTGAACGTGAAGCTTCCGAGAATAAGGCCCTCTCAGGTGGAGTCTGCACAGGTTTTCGCAGCCCCACGCAATCCTTAAAATCCAACTCGTTCACCAGCTCCTGGAAAAAGATGCCCACGACCCACACGACATTGAACTCTCTTGGCCATAAAGAGATGTGGCAATCATTTCAGACAACCCTGCCCAGAATCACTTTTGTTCCTATAGGAACTAGAGAGTTCTTTTCAGATCATTAGATCCCCTTCCTTCTGTGCTATAAACTGTGATTTTTTTTTTTTTAAGAAAGGTCTAGCTTTTTTTTTTTTTTTTTTTTAAAGAGAGTGAGAGACAGAGGGGGACAGAGAGAGAGAGAGAGAGAGAGAGAGAGAGAGAGAGAATTTTAACATTTATTTATTTTTTTCTTAGTTCTTGGCGGACACAACATCTTTGTTGGTATGTGGTGCTGCTGAGGATCGAACCCGGGCCGCACGCATGCTAGGCGAGCGCGCTACCGCTTGAGCCACACCCCAGCCCCGAAAGGTCTAGCTTTTAAGATGAGCTTCCATCCCGTGTTTTAGTCAGCTTTGGGTCACCGTGACAAAAATACCCAACAACTTAGAGGAGGAGAGCTCTATTTTGGCTCCTGGTTCCAGAGGCTCAGTCCATAGTCAGCCAACCCCACTGCTCGGGGGCCAAGGTGAGGCTGCACATCAAGACAAGAGGCCAGTGGAGGAAAGTGTCCTTCCATGGCAGCCAGGAATGGGGGGACTGCAGGGAAGATGCACACTTCCAGGGCACCCCTCAGCCACATCCCACCTACTCACAGGTACCCCCCAGTCAGTGCATTCAAACTGGGATGGGCTGGTCAGGTCACAGCTCTCCTAATCCACTCATTTCACCTGTGAGTATTTCTATATTAACACAGAAGTTTTGGGGAACACCTCATATCCAAATCATAACACCTAGTATACAACTTTACCCCAAAAATCAAACTATTAGAGTAGAAGCAATCAAAATATAAAGGATACACCACTTAAGTGTTCCTTTCTAGGACTTGGAATTTGTAGTCATAGTAGACTAAAATACATTATTTTGATGTGTTATATGTGATCATAGATTCTGGGTATAGAAAGAAACACGGGGGCTGGGGATGTGGCTCAAGCGGTAGCGCGCTCGCCTGGCATGCATGCGACTCGGGTTCGATCCTCAGCATCACATACAAACAAAGATGTTGTGTCTGCCGAAAAATAAAAAATAAAAATTTTTAAAAAAAAAAGAAACATGGTACAAATATAAATTTTATTTTTTTTTTATTTTGGGTACAAGAGATTGAACCCAGGGGCACTTTACCACTGAGCTACATCCCCAGTTCTTTTTTACTTTTAATTTTTTGAGACAGGGGCTCACTAAGTTTCTGTGCCCAGCTTTGAACTTGCAATCCTCCTGCCTCAGCCTCCTGAATCGCTGGGATTACAAGCCTGCACCACCATGCCTGGCTACATCGTTACTTTTTTTTTTAAATTTGAATTCCTTAATCCTCTGCTCATCATCAAAACATGATTTACAATAGCAACAGGCTCGTGGGAGTGTTCCATTTGCTGAAAGTTTTTTCCAGGAGCCTGTTAATGGTAGAGACCTAATATTCTGTAATGGTTTGCCCTCAGACATGGCTGGCTTCAAGTAAGGAAGGAGGTAACTTCCTCTGCAGGTGAACATAATGAGGAGTAGAGGGCTAGAGAGATGGTGAGGAGCAACAACTGGGGTGTAACAATGTTGTGGATCCCGTCAGAACAAAAGGACTGGAAGAGAGAGATTCAAAATGTAATGGAGTAAGACATGTTAACACTCCCACAAGATGTGTTATTAAGTAAAACTTTTTTTAAAAAGTAGGAGGCAGAGCAAAAGACAGAATATATTAGTGTGTATGTGTGTGTGTGAATGTGTGTGTGTGCACGAACGCAATGTATTGAAATCTCTCTCAAAAGACTCAAGAAACTGGCAAGAATATTTGCCTCTGAGAAATGGGATTGAAAGCACAGAGATAAGGGAGGAGGTCCCAAGTGAGAAGAGGACTATTTTGCCGTGTACATTTCTTCTATGTGCATTTGGTTTTTTTATCATTGTTTAGTTTTTTATCATAAGCATGTATTTTTAGTTTTAAAACAAGACGAGAATGGGTGAGTAGCCAGGCGTGGTGGATCATGCCTGTAATCCCAGTGATTCAGGAGGCTGAGGCAGGAGGATTGCAAGTTCAAGGCCAGCCTCAGCAACCTAGTGGGCCTGGGTAACTTAGTGAGACCCTGTATCAAAATAAAAATTTAAAAGGGCTCAGTGGTAGAATATCACTGGGTTCAGTCCCCACTGCTGCAAAAAGGGGGGGAAAAAGTGGGAAGTGGATTTTTATAAACCCAGCTTGCTTTCTTATTCTCACCACGGGATGCCTTCCTCTATGCTATGAGGCAGGAAGTCGGTGCTCACCAGACTTGACCCCTCGATTTTGAACTTCCCAGGCTCAGAACCATGAGCCAAATTAATTTATGTTCATTATAAGTTATCCAGTCTCAGGTGTTCTGTTACAGCAGCAGAAAAGACTCGGAGACAACAGGTTTCTAAAACTAAGGCTGAAACAATCCTGTGTGGCATCGCCTGAAGAGAGCCTGCAGGTCCACCTGAAGGCCAAGGACAGAGTGATGGGAAGACTAGGAGGGAACTGGGCAATATGGAACCCGGGAAAACGGGCGTCAGAAATCAAGAATGCCTTCCCCTGCAGGTGCCAGACTCCCAGGTCGATGGGACTCCTGTCCCTGCCAGGCCTCTCCTGAGAGTCAAAGGCACTTCAGACCATCACAGGGAGGTTGTTCATCCACTGGTCTTGTGCCGCAGTCCGGCTGCAGCAAAATAACCTGGGGGGTGAGGAACAACTTGTGTACATTGATACAGCAGGAGTGGGAGCCGTTTATTGTAGGACAGGAGGGGTATATATACATTCCACACAGCTTATCTTAATTAGCATAAACTCGATACAGCAGTCAACCAATAAGGAATCTCCACACTTAATGGCTCCCTGGAGTTCCTTCACAAACCACTCCCTCTGCAAAATGCCAGGCGCCATCCTGACTTGTTTACAGACCCTAACAGTCTCGACCTGCTCCACAGCAAGCTTCTAATGAACCTTTGGCTCCCCCTGTATCGTGTCCACAGAGAAAATATGTCCTCATCCACCAAGGAAGGAAAGGGACATTCCCGCCTAATCTGAAGTTGTGGTTCTCACCAGATTGAAATCAATTTAAAAAGTCATTTGTATACAAATAAGACAATACTCAGAAAGAGCTGTTGGGTTTTTTAATTCTGCATTTTGTTCCCCCCTTCTTTTTTTTAGTTGTAGATGGACACATCCCTTTATTTTATTTCTTTACTTGTGGTGCTGAGGATCGAAGCCAGTGCTCACATGGGCTAGACAAGCACTCCACCACTGAGCCCCTGCCCCAGCCCCTCGCTCCTTCTTTTAAAGCAACTAAACGTGAGGTTTGCATCAGCTCAGGGAAGACGCTGAAAGCAGAAAACAGAGGGAGATGGAGACTTCGTGCACCGAGTGTTGAAAGCCAGCTTCCTAGAGAAACAAAAGGTATCAGGGCAAGATTATTCTAGAGTAGTCGGCGTGACCTCCCCTGCCGACCAGAAAAGGCTTCACACCTGGTCAAAGAAAAGAACGAAAGGGAAAGTGATAGGGGAGGACACGGGCAAGGTGCAAGAGAGCTGTGTCCTGCTTCCCGAGCTGAGCACTGCAGAGTGAGCCGGGGCCCGGCGCCCAGGTGGGATTATGGAGTCCACAGCAGAAGAGGCCTGAGTCCCAGCAGCTAAGCAGAATCCTGGGTGGACAGCATAAAACCAGAGAGTTACAACATCTGTGGTCTTCCCAGACGGACAGCCTCGGGTCTAACCTTCAAGCCACTCTGTGGGGCAGACACAGAATGAGCCTCGTGTATCCAAGGGAGGCACAGAAGAAGTGGAGGGAGATGGCTGGGAAGGGCTGCCCAGAGGGAGACAAGAGGTGTCTCCATGACAACCTGCACAAACCGACCAGGGAGGAACAGATTTCTTTATGGCCTTGATGAAGACCAAACTGTCTCCAACCCTGTGTTACCACCACCACAGCTTTAAAGTCATATAAACAATAGAGCCGAATAAACTAAAAAAAAAAAGATAATGATAATAAATTATTCAAAATCAGAACGCAGAGAAAACCTCATTAAGAGATGAGGCAGGGAATCTGAATCTAGGAGATGGAGTAGTGACTGAGAATATAAATTAAGCTGAGTGGGGCTGGGGATGTGGCTCAGCGGTAGTGCGCTCGCCTGGCATGCGTGCGGCCCGGGTTCGATCCTCAGCACCACATACAAACAAAGATGTTGTGTCCGCCAAAAACTAAAATAAATAAATAAAATATTAAAAAATTCTCTCTCTCCCCCCCCCCCTCCCTCTCTCTTTAAAAAAAAATTAATTAATTAAGCTGAGCTACATAAGAATAAAGCTGATAGTGTGAATATCAGAGAAAAATTGTGCTCTATGTATGCAATAGGAATTGTAATGCATTCCACTGTCAGATATAAATTAAAAAATTAACTTAAAATAAATAAAAAGAACAAGGTGATAGCCAGGTGTGGTGGCGCACATCTGCAATCCCAGCCTTCTGGAGGCTGAGGCAGGAGGATCGAGAGTTCAAAACCAGTCTCAGCAATTTAACGAGGCCCTAAGCAACTTAGCGAGACCCTGTCTCTAAATAAAACCAAAAAAAGGGGCTGGGGTTGTGGCTCAGTGGTTAAACACCCCTGGGTTCAATCTCTGCTACAAAAAAAAAAAAAAAGGAGGAGGAGGAGGATGGGGGGAGGAGAAGGGGAAGGGGAAGGAGAAGAAGAAGAAAGCTGATATATTTCTTATGCACATGAATCTTTGGGTTTATACCCACTATATATACCACATTCACCAGCTTCCTGCAGGTTTGAGAGATTGATCCTGAAGGCAAAGCAAGGAACAAGAGACGGGTAAGTGAGAAATGAAAGACCAGGCAGAGATCCACACGGGAGCTTATCTGTCAGAGCTGACAAATGAAGGCCATGTCTCTACAGGAGAAAGAGGCAAACAGGCTTGAGTTCTGGGACTTCTATGGGGGAGGCTCAGGAATCCGAGCCCCGGGCAGTCCTAATGATAGGAGGGAGTGGGGAGCCTTTCTCCGAAAGGCCCTTGGGCCGGAAAGCGAAACTTTTTCCTTAAAATAGTGACTGTCACTTAAGATGGCCATTCAGATGCTAAGCAAGGACCTTGCAGATGCAGAGCTACTTACATGGTGTAAGTAAGCTCCACTGGGGACTCCACCCCCTGTCAGTCAGCTGCACGAGGTTGCTCTAAGCACTCAGTGTGGTGATGTGTACAGGCTGCCATGACCAATGTGGGTGCCCTATAAATTCCATTTCCCTCACCTCGGTACCGTCACTTGAGTTGACATCCATGGAGTATTACAACGGCCAAGCTTATGGCTGGCTAGACGTTAATTATACTTTAGGTTGGCTGCTTCGCCATGGCATTTTAGCATCTTAATCTCATCAGTAAAATGTCCTCAAGTCACATGGATGACTTCTGGGAAGGATTTCTGTGGCCGGTTAGTCCCACCCACAGTGTGTGGTTTCCAGTAAGCTTCAATCAAAGAGAGTGTCCCCTCCCTGACCTGAGCACACTGTCATTTCCCAGTCCTTTTGCCACAATCATCTCGGAGTCCAGCCTTTGGCATTCGTGTCCTCTGTCCCTTCTTAACAAGATCAGCTGTGGCCTGCTGGTTCCAGGGTGCACCGCCTCCCTGAAGGACTCTCCTCCTGTCACTAGGTGAGGAAACAGGAGGACAGTAGCACGGATCCTTCTCGTTATCTCATTCAGTCTTCACAGCGATGACCGTTTTATAGATAAAACGTGTGTGTATGCCTGGTACTCAGCTTCTAGCTGGGTGCGGCGGTACACACCTGTAATGGTAGCAGCTTGGGAGGCTGAGGCAGGAGGATTGCAAGTTCAAAGCCAGCCTCAGCAATTTAGCAAGGCCCTAAGCAACTCAGTGAGACCCTGTCTCTAAACAAAATACAAAAAATAAGGGGGGGGGGCGCTCAAGGATTGGACGCCCCTGGATTCAACCCCTGATACCAAAATAAACACAGTACTCGGCTTGTTAGCATTTTTATATCTGTGATGACTTGGTTCTTCCAAAATCCCTGGCAAGGTATGTAGGGAAGGATCAGCATTCTCATTTTGGTGAAGGAGAAAAGAGGCGCTGGTTTGACCCACGTCCCCTGGCAACCTCAGAAACAGAACGGAAGCCCCACACGGTGCTCAAGGCGTGTGTGGGTACTTCGAGGGATGTCTGGGCACATGGAGAAGTGTGGACTCCGGTGCCCTGATGAAGTAGAGTGAGGGCCACCAGCCAGGACCTTGGCAAGTGAACAGATGGCTTTGAGGAGCTTATGATGAAGGAGCCATTTACAGAGAGCGTTCAGGGTGTAGGGACACCACAGCCTGGTGCAGCTCTTCAGTGGCGTCCATGAGGAATCATCACTAGGCACAGGACCCAAGGGCAGGAGGAGGACATGTTATCAGAACGGGGTGGGGAGGAGGATGCTCAGAGCAGAGGGATCAGCCGCAGCAGTCCTGTCCTGTGACCAGCAGACAGCAGCCTGCAGAGACCCCACCAGCAGGGGCCAGAAACACCTTCATTTCCTCCCATTTTCTCTTTCTTCTCGTCACCTGCTGGTGCTCTGCTTTGGCCAAATCCAACTGGAAGTCAGAGGCAAGGGTGCTTATTGGTGTGGTCAATGGACTTCACCTCCTGAGGTACAGAACACGGAGCAAAGAGACAAGAGTGGATCTGAAGGGCGAATGGAAATATCCTGCATGTGAAGTTTTCTACTGAAAGAACAGTGTATCACACGACTTCTGCTTACCTAAAATGATCACAAAATAAGGAGGAGTCCTTGGATAGACAGATGCAGTCCAAGACAGAACCTGGCTCTTTGCAATGCTGTGAGTTCTGCTCTCAGTGTGCCAAATGTACACAGAGGCTGCCTTACCACATGGTGCAGTATGGCTGCAACAGTTCCTGACTTGCACCTGCACATCTCATTGGCTTGAGAAAGAGAGGACTATGTTTCAGAAATCATAGAAAAAAAGTCCTAAGACTCACGCTGATTGGACTATCTTAGGTCATATACTCAATTACGAATGCTATGGCTGGACTATGGAATGCACCACCTGGTTAAACCTAGGTAAAGTATTTCACCCCTGAATACCGTATAGGATGGCTTTCCATAAACCACATCAATCGGAACAGAGTGGCAGTTTTGAGAGAATAGCCCAAGAAGCCACCAAAAGTTTCTCACTCAGGTAGAGTAGCTGTTCTCCCACTGGAAGCAAAGGGAGCTAACTGAGGACAAAGAGTGGTTAAGTCCAAAGCAAAGTCAAATAGAAGAGACCTAGCATGGATGAAATGGACAGCTCTATTCATTTCACTCAGCAAAAGGACAATGGATAGGCAACAAGGGGGCTGCTGCCGTGGTTTGGTGATTTCTCAGAATTGTCACTGTATGTCCAAAGACGGCTGCTGCACTTCCAGGTGTCCCAGCCAAGTTCACAATAATAAAAAGGCAAATATCTAGAGGGAAAAAACCATTCTCCTAGAGAGCTGGGGCCTTTCCTGCAGCGGCCAGAACTGGCTTTTTTGTTTGTTTGTTTGGTTGGTTGGTTCTGGGGATTGAACTCAGGGGCACTTGAACACTGAGCCACGTCCCCAGCCCTATTTTCTATTTTCTTTAGAGACAGGGCCTCGCTGAGTTGCTTAGGGCCTCACTTTTGCTGAGGCTGGCTTTGGACTCGAGAGCCTCCTGCCTTAGCCTCCGGAGCAGCTGGGATCCCAGGCGTGCCCCACCCTGCCCGGCAGTCAGCACTGTTCTATGTGGCCCTCTCTCCGTTGAAAGGGTGCTGGGAAATGCGGGATTTTCATTTTCTAGCCAGGGCTACAGGTGAGGATAAGGGGAAAAGGCGGTTGTGAGTTATCCTGGAGGTTCATCCTCGGTCTCTGCCACAGGAACCATTGCCTGATGACACTGAAGACCCAGCCGAGGCTGGAAATCATAAATCTGCGGTGGAGCCAAGGAGCAGAGAGTCACAAGTGACCACAAAACTGGTTAACTGGGAAGATGACAGTTTTCTAGTGAATTTCACTGAATCTACCCTCCCAAGAACTCTGGGCCTAGTTTTCCCAACCAAGAGGGCAATGAAGGCAACCATGTGGGCATTTGGGGAAAATGGCTGCAACCATGTTGCTGTCTCGTTTCCAGAAAATGTAAGAGCCTTTCCTAATAAATTGATAATCTAAAGCTCTAAAGCTCTGGATTTCTAACATAAGCCAACACGAATATTGTTTATTTTTCCAAGAAAATCATTCATTTGGAGGGATCCTTCTTTCTATCCAGTTTTAAACACTCCTGACAAAGTGTTCGCACTTGTCTAAATAAACCTAAATAAGAGTTCCATGCTTTTTTTTTTTTTTTTTTTTTTGACCAGGGTTGAACACAGAGGCATTCAACTGCTGAACCACATTGTCTGTCCTTTCTATTTTTTATTTTGAGACAGGGTCTTACTAGGTGGCTTATAGCCTCCCTAGGTTGCTGAGGCTGGCTTTGAACTTGCGATCCTTCTGCCTTGGCCTCCCCAGCTGCTGGGATTACAGGCATGTGTCACCATGCCAGGCCATTTCAGGCTATTGTGGTTTTCCAAAGACATCTCTTAACTGGGCAGATTTTTCTCAACTCTTTTGCTCTATCACTAGAAACATAAATATTTTTTTCTTATATAAACATCTAGAAGAGGGCCACATACAAATGTGTGTTTAAATGTGACTGAATTGAATGAATTTTGTGTATATGAGAATATAGTCCAAATATAGTCTTTCTCCAATCTTGCTCCTGCGGTGACACTTCCAAACAATTTATAAACATTTTAGAAATTCAACTGCAAAAGCCTTGAAGAGTAATGCAGAGCTTTATAGATTTTTCTCAAGAGCAGCGAAGAGAATTGATCCCCAAATAACACACCGCAAGGTTCCTCTTCAATGCCAATCTTAGGAGGCCACTGTCCCAAGAGCAGGATCCTGTCTCTACTCCAGAGGGGCCACACATGTCCAGGATCTATGTGAAAACATCACACACTGTTTTAGTCACACACTGTTTTAGTCAGCGTTTTCACCACGGTGACAAAAAGACCCACCAGAACAATTGTAGAGGAGGAAAAGTTTAATTGGGGGCTCACGGTTTCAGAGGTCTCAGAGCCGGGTCCATCCTCAGGGCTCGAGATGAGGCAGAATATCATGGAGCAAGGAAGTGTGTGGTGGAGGGAATGACCTCACATGATGATCAGAAAGTGGAAAGACTCCACTCACCCCATGCAAATATATACCCCAAAGCCACGTTCCTGATGCCCACCTCCTGCAGCCACACCCCACGGGCCTTCAGTCACCACTCAATTAATCCCATCAAGTGATTAATTCACTGATTGGGTTAAGGTTCTCATAATCCAATCATTTAAGATAGAGTGAGAGAGGAGAGAGAGAGAGAGAGAGAGAGAGAGAGAGAGAGAGAGAGAGAGAGAATTTTTAATATTTATTTTTTAGTTCTTGGCGGACACAACATCTTTGTTGGTATGTGGTGCTGAGGATCGAACCCGGGTCGCACGCATGCCAGGCGAGCGCGCTACCACTTGAGCCACATCCCCAGCCCAATCCAATCATTTCTTCTCTGAATCTTCTTGCACTGTCTCACATGTGAGCTTTTGGGGGACACCGCACATCCAAATCTCACACACACACACACACACACCTGTATTCATTCCCACTCTCCACAGCTTCACACACTTCTCCACCAGGACATCCAAGTCTCTGTTTGACCTTTCCAAACAGGAAAGGATCTTTCTCTTTGTGGTTTTTGCTTTGCTTTTGTTTTTTGAAATGGAGTCTGGCTGTGTTGTCCAGACTGGCCTTGAACGTGTGGGTTCCGATGATCCTCTTGTCTCAGCCCTAAGGTAGCTGGGACTCCAGATGTGAGCCATTCTGCCCAGAAAGACTGACAAGGGCAAATCTTGGCAGTGTCCAACTCTAGGCAAGTGCTTAATGTAGATTCATAGAAAGTTCAGTGACTTCCCAACTTTAGTAAATAATAAAACGGTTGAAACAAAAACAGCCATCTGTGGTGGTTGGTGCACACCTGTAATCCCAGCTACTCAGGAAACTGGCTGAGGCAGAAGGATTGCCAGTTTGAGACCAGCCTGGGCAATTTAGCAAGAACCTACCTCAAAACAAAACAAAAAAAATATTTAAAGAGGTTGGGCTGGAGCTCAGTAGTGAGTTCAATCCACAGTGCTGCAAAAAATAAATGAATAAAATATACACAAACACACAATTTATATTCCCATGGCATATAATGACAGATATTACAGATGTCACTGGTCTTCCATGGGAAGTGAAAGAGGGGAAGAAAAAGAGGAAGATAATGATTATGAAGGATGCAAGAGCAATGGTTCCTTTCTTTAGCAGAAAAGGAAACTGCTGAATGGGGGTATGGGGCTGGGGCTGGGGCTCAGTGGTAGAGCACTTGCCTAGCATGCATGAGGCACTGGGTTCGATCCTCAGCACCACATAAAAATTAACAAATAAAATAAAGGCATTCTATCCATCTACAACTACAAAAAAAAATATTTTTTAAAGTATGTGTACTCTTAGAATGTAAAACTCTCATTACACATTTTTTAAAAATATTTATTTATTTTTAGTTATTGGCGGACACAACATCTTTGTTGGTATGTGCTGCTGAGGATCGAACCAGGGCCGCACGCATGCCAGGCGAGCACGCTACCGCTTGAGCCACATCCCCAGCCCCTCTCATTACACATTTTTTAAGAAAAAAATGTGCTTCATAGAGCATGTGAACCAATGAAATTGCTTTGTGGTTTGTGGACATCCTTAGATTTATTAATAACAGGCAATTAAAATAAGACGATTTCTGTATCAAAACAAATAATTAAGACAAGTATTAAGCTGCTAATAAGTCCATTAAAGACTCTCCTTAATCTCCATGAGACTGCTTAACAGTCAGCAGTAATGAAAACCTACATTCTTGTTTGAACGCTTTGATTTATAAGCTGAAGCTTTTGTGATTTGGGTCAAGTCACTTAGGTGCACTCCAAGTCTCTGCTTCTGTATCTAATGAACTGAGATGGTATTTTCTGCTGCCAGATATAGTAAGAAATAATTTACGTAATGCTATGCCACCATTTGAAGAATTGTACAGTTATGACTAAAGATGGAGATGTTGGGTATCTTCAAAATGGTGTTGGGTACATTGGATCCACAATAAAATATATGTGTTATGCCTACTCTAAAATATTTGGTTTGGTAGCACTATTTAGAGCAGCATAATATGCTGCTTGGAATTTTAATTAGTAGATAATAATAGCAGTTGCCACGTGGTGAGCACTTATGAGGCATTAGTCTAAACCCTTCAAATACTTCATATCATTTAATTCTCACAAGAACCCGATGAGAGTGGATATTACTATCATCATCACCTCTTCTTTTATGGAAGAGGAAACAGAGACTCAAAGAGTTTAAGTAAATCCCTCAATTCCCAGTTCACAATGGTATTCAGTAACAGAACCTGGAGTTGAATCTGGGTAATAGAATTGACCTGCTATGACATTTCCTGTAGTTCAGCCGGTAGTGCACACAGGTTCACAGGTGTGTTCATCGACTTCCTGTTACGGTAATAGATACCGAGATAATCAACTCCTAGGGAGGCAAAGTTTCTTTTGGCTCCCAGTTTAGGAGGTTTCAGCTCATGGTTGCTTAACCTGGTTGCTTTGGGTCCTGTGGAAATGCAGTAGATCATGGCGGGAGCACATGGTAGAGGAAGCTGCTCTCCTCATGGTGGCTAAGAAGCAAGCAGAGAGAGGAGGGGACCAGAGTCCCAATGTCCCCTGCAAGGGCACACCCCCAACAACCTAACTTCCTCTCATGAGGCCCCACCTCCTAAAGGTACCAACAACTCCCAAGACTTTAAACATGGGGACCAAGCCTTTTGGGAGGAAACTTTCTCACAATTCTAGTAATTGTCATCTTTGAGAACTGCACTTAACTCTTAGATGACTTGATTATAACATTTTATTTTGATTTTCTAAAATATATTAAAAATAGACCTGAGAATCAATGGAGGCGGGATGGCTACTGGTCCTCCCTATAGGAGCCACGCAGGTGTGACTCAACCATCCTTCAGCTGCCCGCGAATCGCCCCTCCTGTACCTGCTTCCAAGGAACGTTGTTTGGACATATCCTTTTCTTCTTTTCTCATAGATCCTTTATGTCCTCTTTTCTCTGTACTCTTACTTGAAAATATGGCTTTTTTATCTACAGAGCTCAGAGTTTTACATTTAATTGCAAAAGTAATTACAATAAATTAAATGTGTTCCAGGTATTTTAAATTAAATATGTTTATTTATCTTTCCACTACTTTCCTCGTTGCTCCTTGCACACAGTTTTTTTCCCCAACAGCAATTTTATTTTTCCAGTGCTGGGATTGAACCCAGAATCCTGCACATGCTGCCACTGAGCTACATCGTCAGCCGCACGGGCAATTTTAGGAGGTCTAAATCCTAGTTAGACAAAAGTCGACCACAGGCATTTCCTGGCAATCCTTCCGCACGTCCTTCAACAATTCGTTGTCCCATTCTTTAAAAGGAAACTTTATTCTTTCTCCTCAAACATGAGCTACCTCCCCTCCTTCTCAGCTCATGATCTCATCTCTAATTTTATTGAGAAAATGGAAGCAATACAAGGGCAGTATCATCTTCCACCACCAAACCCCCCCCCATCACACACACACACACTGTGTCCATACCCACACTTTCTCTCTTTTTTTTTTTTTTGGTATGGGGGGTTAAACCCAAGGATGTTTAACCACTGAGCCACATCCCCAGCCCTTTCTTATATTTTATTTAGAGACAGGGTCTCAGTGAGTTTCTTGGGCCTCCCTAAGTTACTGAGGCTGACTTTGAACTTGTGATCCTCCTGCCTCAGCCTCCTGAGCTGCTGGGATTACAGGTGTGCCCACTGTGCCTAGCTTTTTTCTTTGCTTTCTATGCCATGTTCTGGACGAGTCCATTTTATGATCTTGCAAATCATTAATTTTCCCTTTGACAACATCAGAATTAAAATCCTCTAACAGTTCTATACTCCAATGAATATCTTTTTTGTTTTGTTGTTCTTTTTAGATATACATGATAATAGAGTGTATCTTGACATATTTTCCAAATGTGGAGTATAACTTACTCTAATTAAGATCCTTTCTTGTGATTGTACATAATGTGGAGTTATACTGATTGTGTATTCACATATAAACATAGCAAAGTTTCGCTCAGATTCATTCCATTGTCTTTCCTAATCCCATCCCCTCTCCCTTCCCTTCATTCCCCTTTCGAATACCTTTTTCATTGACAAATTTCTAATAATCTCTTTTATGTTTCATTTTTACTTTTTACTTATGTTTATTCTGTAATTTGTTCTTTTTTATACTTTTATCTCTTTGAAACCCTCAATCATATTTGTATTAGAAGTTTATCAAGTCAGGCCCGATGACATGCCTGAAATCCCAGCTGCTTGGGAGGCTGAGTCAGGAGGATCCCGACTCTAATCAAAATACAAAAAAGGGCTGGGTACATGGCTCAGTGGTTGAGGCCCCTGGGTTCAGCCCTGGTGCCAACAGCAATAACAAAAGAAATTGCTCCAAAGACAAAACTAATTCTTCCTGTAGTCAATTCACTTTTTTTGGGGGGGGGGGCGGGGGGGGGAGATATTAGAGATTGAACTCAGAGGCACTCAACCACTGAGCCACATTCCCAGCCCTATTTTGTATTTTATTTAGAGACAAGGTCTTGCTGAGTTGCTTAGTGCCTCACTTTTGCTGAGGCTGGCTTTGAACTTGTGATCCTCCTGCCTCAGCCTCCTGAGCTGCTGGGATTACAAGTATATACCACCACACTGACTCCAGCCCACTTTTAAAGAATACCTGTGAGTCTTACAGGCGTGCCCCACAGCGCCCATCAATTCACTTTCTAATGATTGATTTTTGTTGGTTTCCTAAGTATTAGACTGATCCATGTGTTTTGGAATTTGGGGTTACAGGTTCATATTCGGAAGCTGTTAACGTTTTTTCTCTCTCTCCCCCATGCCTTTGGCTATGAGCTCATTCCCGTCTGTCAGCAAACCCTCAATCAAAAGCCAAGTCTTAAAGAAGCAGCTTGGAATTCCTACCCCACAGTAACATTGATAACATTGAGTGTCAAACAGGCCAGGAAGACAATTATAATTTACAAAAATATTGGGAAGGTTGACTCAAATTTTGATTATGATATTCATGTACCCCTATCTCCATAGCTTCCCCCCCCCAAAAAAAAAGAAAGAAAAAGGAAAAAAAGGTCATATCTCCAAGTAGGATTCATTTGGAGTTTCAATATTTTTGTAACCTCACTCTTGAGAAGGAAGGAATTTCAAGCTATAAGATATGATCCAATATCATGTAGAACAATTTCAGTGCCCTCTGCCCCTGAGGAGCTGAAATTGTGATCAGTAATCAATAAACTTTGACATTTTTGTTCTCTTTCCATCTAGAAGATGTCTGTCTTCTTTTTGAATCTGGCTTTATCTTTATTGTTTCATCCTTTTTTTTTTTTAGCCATGTGTCTGAAACAGAGTTATCAAAATTTGAATGCAGTTCCACTTTTGCCTGAAAGTACACCCATATACTGTGTCTTCTTTTTCCTATCAAAAGTTAATCTTCAGCCAGGTTCAGTGGCACACACCTGTCATCCCAGAGGCTCAGCAGGCTGAGGCAGGAGGATCGTGAGTTCAAAGCCAGCCTCAGCAAAAGTGAGGTGCTAAGCAACTCAGTGAGACCCTGTCTCTAAATAAAATGCAAAATAGGGCTGGGGATGCAGCTCCACGGTGGAGCACTTGCCTGGCATGTGTGAGGTCCTGGGTTTGATCCCCAGCACTGAAAAAAAGGAAGAAAACAATTTTCTCAGTTGTGTCCTACAAGCCATACCTCTCTGTCTACTTGAGGCCTTTACTTCTATATTATTCTCCCTCTTTGTTAAATCATTGGTTTCTTCTCTCCTGGGTCCTTCCCATTATCACACAAGCTCTAATGATTTTGATCTGGAGTGTCCCCCAAAGTCTCATGTGTTAAAGGTTTGGTCCCCAAGGCCATAAAGTTTGGAGGTGGGGCTTTTAGGAAAGACTTGGATCATGAGGGGTCTGAGTTCTTCAGTGGATCAATCCCTTCGGTGGTTCAGCGCTTTGAATGGACTCCCGGGAGTGGTAGAAACTGTAAGCAGGTTGCACTTGGTTGGAGGAAGTAGGACACTGGTGGGTTTGCCCCTAGGGACCATCTCTTGTCCCTGACCCCTTTCTCTCTCTTGGCCTCTCCCTCTCTCTCTCTCTGACTCTCTGTTTTCTGGCCACCAGGAGTTGGGCAGCTTCCTTGCCCACACCCTTCCACCATGATATTTCTGCCTTGGAGTCCTAAGACTATGGACTGACACCTCTGAAACCATGAGACAAAATAAACCCTTCCCCCTCTGAGTTGTTTTCCTAGGGCCTGGGAAAGACAGAAAGCGGACTCACACACAAGCACACTGAAATGTCACCTATTTTACACAACATCGCAAAACTCCCCTTGGTCTTCCAGTTTTCCTCCAACTTCTTCCCATTCTTCTGCTCTTCTGCTCCTCTTTATACCAAAACTCCTAAAGAGTTCTCTACAGCACTGTCTTCACCTTCTCACTCCTTAACTCTTTCTTCAGCTCATTCCAATCCACCATTCATTCCTGAGACTCCAACATAAAGATAATGAATGCTTGGCTTGGCTGGGGTGACATTGGAGTCAGCCATCTTGGGGCTCAGAGAAGAGCGCAGCGCTGGAGACATGAATACAGGACACTTCGATGTATTGGGGTCATGGCAGAAACTAGTAGGTGCATAGCAAATGTTCTAGTTCTTCCTCCTTAGAATTGGAACTTCAAGTTTAACTGAGCTTATTATTGCCTGGAATTAAGGTCACAGATACTTTCTTGCCATGCAGCAAGATATAAACACATGACCTAGTGTGGCTATTGAGGCAATGAATAAACATGCATGTGTGGAGGTATGGGGGATGGGCTTCCAAAAAGGCTCTTAAAAAGCTCACCTGCTGGCCGGGGTTGTGGCTCAGTGGTAGAGCACTTGCCTAGCATGCGTGAGGCACTGGGGTTCAATCCCCAGCACCACCTGAGAACATAAGTCCCATGGAATGAGGAGCAGTGAATCTGTCACATCAGCTGTGGACTGCCTCCTTCTGACTTCTTGTGTGTAGGCAAATGAACTCATTTGTAGCAAATCTTTTATAACTGGATCTCAGTGATCAGCAAGGTGAACGCAATTTGTTAGAGAACAGGTGGTATGGAAGGCATGGACTCTGCAGGTGATCGCCTGAGAACTGAGTGGAGGGTCTCACATCGTAATGTGAAGCAAAGGAGGAAAGCACAGGAAAAGAGATTGGCAACGAGGGCTCAAACAGGCAGCGGGAGAACCAAACTCCGGTGGTGTCCTGAGAGCAAGGGAAGAAAATGTTGGTAGTAGAAAATGTTTGAAGCAGTGATAAATTGTCCAGTGCTGCTCATTGGCCAAGTAAGAGGAGAAATGAAACTTGACTTTTGAATTTAGAGCGGAGAATTGGGGCAGTAGCTGGAAAAGTAGGCTCTGAGGAGGTTGTGTTTGTTTGTTTAAGATGAAAAAAAAAAATGTCAGGCCTGGTGGCCCAGGCCTGCACCAGGCCTGTAATTCCAGCAGCTTGGGAGGCCAAGGCAGGAGGATCTCCAAGTTCAAAGCCAGCCTCAGCAACTTAGCAAAGCCCTAAGTAATTCAGTGAGACCTTTCTGCAAATTAAATACAAAAAAAGGGCTGGAGATGTGGCTGAGTGGTTAAGCGCCCCTGGATTCACTCCCCAGTACAAAAAAAGAGAGAGAGAGAGAGAGAGAGAAAAAAAAAAAATAGCATATTTAATACTGTGGAAATGACCCAATTTAATGATGCAGGAATGAGAAGGTAGGATTGTTGCTGTGATATCCTTATTTAAATCAAGTTGCTCCCTGACTTAAACCCAATAACCACTTTAATCAATATTTTATTATTATATTTCCATAACTAGCTATCATGTAGCTAATCTTTCCCGGCTTCTTTTTTTTAATTTAGTGGGTTTTTTCAATGAATGCAATGGATTAAAAATGGTATAAATAATTACAGAAAAGAATAAAGGGAATTATTCTTGAAAAATAATTAAGATATATTCTAATTCAATCTCATTTAGACTACATTATTTAGATTCTAAGTACTTCAAGTACACACACATATGAATCTCCATTTTACTAGAAGAAAGTATAGGTTGAAGACCAAAAAAAAGTGCAGTAATTTTACCTTTGTATATGCCTTAAGGATAGGAACTATGGTCTGTAATGTTTAAGGCATGAGTTGAAGAGTGTTTTACCTGTAGGAATTTTAGCTATTATAAATAAATACATACATTTGCATTCACTTTAGAAAGTATTTAAAGTGTTACCTAATACTAGACAAAGATGGACATGATTCCAATGTGAATACTGAGCCTTAAGAATTTATAATGTTCCATGGAAACTCAAAGCATATCAAGCAAGACCAGAAGGTTCGCTAATGTGATGATAATGAGTATTTGAACCGTTAAGTCTTACTGGGAAGGAGCGATAGTGACCCCTGCTGGTAGGATCAAGTATTGGTCTCTCCACACAGGGCCGGGTTTAGGATAAATGAGATTTCAGATTGAAAAATTAAAGGGAGGAAGATTTAGAATGAGGAAAGGAAAAGAATACAAGATAAAGTGATCATGCATGACAGGTTGAAGTAGTTGGTCTTCTGAAAAAATATGAGCAAGGGAAGGAAAAAAAAAGTCATAGCAAGAAAATAACCATGGACATGAAAATTCAAGTAAATTAAATGGAGATTTTGGTTCCAGCAAACACTCCTTTTTTTTTAAAGGGAGGGTGACCCAGGATTGAACTCAGGGGCACTCGACCACTGGGCCATATCCCCACGCCTATGTTGTATTTTATTTAGAGACAGGGTCTCTTGGTAGCTGAGGTTGTTGGCCTTGGGATAATGAGCTAGAGCACACAGCAGATTGGCACTGAGGGAAATAATTTTGTTTAGGAGAGAGAATTTTCTTGAAGAACATTTTTATGATGGCATTATTTCATGCTAGACAAGTAAAAAGTGGCACACGAAGCTATGTGGAATTTGGTCATTTATGATTGTCACCATTGGCCTGTTGTGCTACCGGCAGGGCCATTCTTTGTTATAAACTGAAAATGTAACATGTCATGAAGATTGTGAACATCTATACCTTAACTCTGTTACTGGGTTAAGATCCAGGCTGCCCACCAGTCAAAGGCCAATACTCAGGAGATAAGAGTTGGTGGCCAGCCTTGCAGAAGATGGAGGAGCTGGGTCAAGGCTCCATGTTGAGGGGGGGAGGCTTTTATAGGTGGGAAAGGAGAAGCAGGGCAGGAAGGCCACCTGCTGAGCAGGGTCTGTCATCTAGAGCAGTGTCTCCTTTTTTCTTCCCTGGAACTTGGCCTTGGAGCTTAAACTTCTGGGGCCATTTCCTGTAGTTTTTTTTTTGGGTGAGTTGGTGTATAGAAGTAAAGATTAAGGCAGGGTGTTACAAAGGTCATCAGATAGTTTTGATTCTGTAAAGCTAAAAAAAAAAAATTATGTAGCAGTTAACATCTTGAGCATTTAGGTTGACTTCTCTTTAGAATTTAGAATACCCTCCAAAGGAAGGGGAGAAGTTGTAATCCTGGCAAATGGGCAAAGGGAGTCTCTGTCTTCTCTTTCTCTCTCTCTCTCTCTCTCTCTCTCTCTCTCTCTCTCTCTCTCTCTCATTACATATAGTCATATGTCAGTTGATGACAGAGATATGTTCTGAGAAATGCATTATTAGGCAATTTCATTGTTGTGTGAACATCACAGAGAGCACTTCACAAACCTAAGATGGTTATGACGTCACCGGAGGATGAGGATGTATTCTCATGGGACCACTGTGGTATACACACTCTGTCAAAGACCCCAGTGTTGTCATGTAGTGCTTGACAATGTGTACATGACAGTGTGTGTGTACATGACAGTGTGTGTGTGCACATAACAGTGTGTGTATACATGACAGTATGTGTGTGCACAGGACAGTGTGTGTACGCTCATGGCAATGTGTGTGTCAAACAATGGATTTTGCTCCTTTCATTGAGCATATTACTGATGGAAGGTGGAAGTGATCTCTTACACCATGAAAATACATTGCATGGGCTGCCTCTTTTGCATGAGTAAGCAGCTCAGTTGGAATACACTAAAAACTTAACCAAAATTGACCTGCAGCACAAAGATGGGTTGTCTTCATTGTCCTGTGAGACTGCTTGCTGCATTACTAGATAAAAACCTTGACACAAAATCCCCTGGAAACAGTTAAGCTCCTCTGTGAGTTGGAGGAAAATCTAAAAACCAAAATTATCTTCTGCCACATGTTCTCATCCACTCCAGAATCACTAACTCTATTCCAATATTTGAAGCAGATAGTGGACTAATGGCCATTTCCCTGCATGGTATCAATTTCTCTTAGCAGAGCCAAGTTCCTAGCTCCCGTTTTATTTACATAAAGACAGCATGAAATAAAATTCCTATTTTGGGAGCCTTTTTGGAAAGTTCAAAGGCCTCCTGTGGTTTTGAAATTGAGAAAACTTTATTTGCCAAAAAAAACCTTCAACTAAAAACAAACAAACAAACTTGTACTGTCCATGATTAAAGACCCAATAATGCTTGGACCCATCTGGGTTTCTTTTTTTTTTTTAATATTTATTTTTTTAGTTGTAGTCGGACACAATACCTTTGTTTTATTTATTTATTTTTATGTGGTGCTGAGGATTGAACCCAGGGCCCCGCATGTGCTAGGCGAGCACTCTACTGCTGAGCCACAATCCCAGCCCCAAGGTTTCATTTTTTGATGAAAGAAGAAACTCCACAGGTCTTGGAAAGTCATTCCAATCTAGCTGGGCACAGTGGCACATGCCTGTAATCCCAGCGGCTCGGGAGGGTAAGGTAGGGGGATCATGAGTTCAAAGCCAGCCTCAGCAATTTAATGAGGCCCTAAGCAACTCAGTGAGACATTGTCTCTAAATAAAATACAAAAAGGGCTGGGGATGTGACTCAGTGGTTGAGTTCAATCCCTGGTACAAAAAAAAAAAGAAAGAAAGAAAGAAAGAAAAAAGATATTCCATTCTAAATTGTCTTGCATTAGAGTCAAAGAGAAATTCTGAGTAAAATTTTTTTTTTTACTATCTATCATAAGAGTCACCAACAATATGAGTACCTTCAATTTCTGTCTTTTCAAGAAGTGTGTTTGGAAGATTATGAAGTTCTCCTCTGCTACACTGAAATCCACCAGCTATCAAAGGCTAGTTACACTTAATAGACCTTGAGATAAGTAACTCTGAGATGACTCCTACCTGCTCTTTAACATCTCAGGTTAAATAACATGTCCTTTGGGTCCTATCCCTCCATTATTGGTTCTTTGTGAATCATGCTCCTTTCCTCCATGGCAGTTTTACCTGTGTCTTTGTGATTATTTGATGAATACCTGCCTTCCCCACTAGGCCGTGGGTTCAGTGGAGCCAAGCCCTGGATCTATTTTAGCTGGACATTGCATCGGTAGCACACAGCACAGTGCTGAGCCCATAGTAGCTGCCAGTAAATATTTTTTTTTTAAAAGAAATCTTTTTAAATTTTTTTTTAAAGAGAGAGAGAGAGAGGGAGAAAGAGAGAGAGAATTTTTAATATTTATTTTTTAGTTTTCGGCGGACACAACATCTTTGTTTGTATGTGGTGCTGAGGATCGAACCTGGGCCGCATGCATGCCAGGTTAGCGCGCTACTGCTTGAGCCACATCCCCAGCCCTGGCAGTAAATATTTAGAAATGCACAGATGAATGCACAGAAGAATGAAGTCAGGGAAGAGGTTTTTCACAGCCTTCCAGATAAGCACAGCCACTTGAATAATATTGAAATATGGCTGCCCCTAGTACTAAGGCTTTATCTGAATTTAGCTCATTCTCAAAACAATCTTATAAAATAGGTGCTATGTGATCCACTGATGAGCAGGTCAAGTCATATACCTGCAAGGCCCTTGCGTAAGTGTGGTGGTTAATAAGGAGGCGGTACGAAGCTCTTGAGCCAGGTGGCCTGAACTTGGAGCCCACACTTTTAACTGAAGGTCTGTACCTGCCGTTAGCTGTAGTTGCTGGAAAACAACCCATTCTTTGGATAAACCTACCTCTCTGGAAATAAGAATTGAAGGTAAACAGTGGCTCCTTTCCAGACCTGGGTAAGATGTTCTGACAACTAGAGTCCAGGGGCCATCCCCCATCAGGAAGCAGCTGCAGGACTTGGAAACACTGCAGAAGTGCTCACGGGTGACTTCTGCCCCAAATAACATCCAAACCGTGTCAGTCGCAAAAATGTCCTCGATGACCTGAGGACACATGAGAAACTGAAAAGGTGTTTGAGAGTGTGGTGATTTCTCATACAAGCCAACTCTCATTTGGAACAGCCACCAATGGGAATTTTGATTCTTATCTGCCACCACCTACCTTGGTAAGTCAGGGGTTTCGTGACTTCTTGTCATCAGCGTTAGAGTTGGGACTGTGAAATATCATAGCTGACAAGTGTTACCAGGCCACTGACCACTCCAAAAGTCAATGTTCTTCTTGAAAATATTTTTTTAAAAAAATCCATGTACTTGGGAAATCTCTTTCTAAGCAGAAATTTCCTATTCAGTTTCTTTTTTTTTTTTATTTTAGGTACACAATTTGGATTTATTTCAAAAATTTTAAGAGCTGGGCGTGACGGTGCATGCCTGTAACCCCAGCAATTCCAGAGTACAAGTTTGAGACCAGTCTCAGTAACCTAGTGAGACTCTGTATCAAGATGAAATAACAAAAACACCTAGGAATAGAGCTCAGTGGTAGAGTGCCCCTGGGTTCAATCCCCAGGACTGAGGAAAAAAAAATAGAAGATATTTGCCACTGGTTTTTGTAAGACTATAAGTGAGAAAGTCCAATCCACTATTTAATAAAAGGTTTTCTATCTCCAAGGAGGCAAATAGCATAGGTAAATTTGTGTGGGTGCTTAGATGTACATTTAAAGTCTCTGACACCAAAGAAATGAAGAACCACCAGTCTCTCTGTTGCAACCATCTCTTGTGACTTTCTAGCTGAGAAGTAGGTAAGTTGAAGGGCTACTGTCTGGGGAGAACAGGACTGTGCAGAAGTCAGGATTGGGGTAGACAGGCTTGAGGACAACATCCACATGCCCCTCGAGACCGACTCTCTATCTTTCCTGGTCTCTGAACCTCTGGAGCCTGAGGAAGGCAGAGCATATCATGCCTTGCCTGCCCTCTGGCTTCCAGTTGGTTCAGAAATCACCTGGCAGAAATGGAGGCCCAACTCCCTTCCTGCAGGACCCAGAGGGGCAGCAGGTGTGTGTCTATGCACAGGGCCACACTCCTGCCTCGCAGCACCTGTCTTTGGGTTTCGGCCTTGCCATTTTCCAATACTCAACCTTCCTATTGCCCCTGTGGTTTCCTGCTCTACCAGCAACTTTTATTTCCCTTACCTTTGACTGCATCTCAGTAAACAGTCGGACCATTATAATATTTCCAATGACTGAGTGTGTTTCCTATCAGGACCTATAGACTGCCTCTCTTTATTCACTTTTCCTCTAAAAAGTGACCTAAGAAGCCCCCGTGCCTGTAATCCCAGAGGCTCAGGAGGTTGAGGCAGGAGGATCACACGTTCAAAGCCAGCCTCAGCAATTTATCAAGGCCCTCAACAGTTTTGCATGACCCTGTCTCTAAATAAAATATTTAAAAGGGTCAGGGATGTGACTCAGGGGCTAAGCGCCCCTGGGTCCAATGCCCAGTGACTTAAGACTAGATTTTGCAATTACTCCACATTTTTCTCTTCTTTCACTACTTCTTTTCAGTCCAATAGTTTTGTGTAACCTGGATGCCCTGAAGCCTCCTTGGGTCACCTCTGCTCTCTACACATCTAACCTGGGGTTCCCCATAAAACAAATTCAACATCAGAAGGCATCAATGAATAGTGATGATTTTAAAAATGTTTTCTTGGCAAATTAAAAAAAGAGAGTTCTATCAGCCTGTTACAAAAAAAAAAAAAAAAAGTTGCCCCCATCTCCCCCTTTATATATCTGTCTCAGCTCACTGGTCTGCTATAACAAAGTGCCACAGACAGGGTAATGATAAAAGACAGAAATTTATGTCTTGAAGTTCTGAAAACTGGGAAGTGCAAGAACCAAATGCCGACAGGTTTAGTGTCCAGTGAGGACCACTTTCCCCTGCAGGATGGTACCCTAAATGCTGTGCTCCCCAGGACGAAAGGACAAAGTGCAAACACGGGGTTGTAGGGGTGCCTACTCAATGGCTTCGTCTTCTCTATAAGCTAACGAATCCCACCCTTATGACGTAATCGCCTCCTAAAGGCCCTGACTCTAAATGCTGTGGAATTGGGGATTAGATTACAAACATGAATTTGGGAGGGGAAACCAACTCTTTTTTTTTTTTTTTTTTTTGACATCCAGAATTGAACCCAGGGGCTCTCAACCACTGAGCCACATCCCCAGCTCTTTTTAAAAATATTTGACTTAGAGACAGGGTCTTGCTGAGTTGCTTAGGGCATCACTAAATTGGGGAGGCTGGCTTTGAACTCGCAATCCCCCTGCCCCAGCCTCCCAGTCCCTCCCAGTCCCTCAGCTGCTGGGACTACAGGTGCGTGCAACCACGCCCAGTGGACACCAACATTTGAACTATACCAATATCTCTTTCAAAGTTCCTTTCTGGATATCTCTATTCAGCAATCCCTTGTCCTTCCAGCTGCTTGTCTCATCCTCTTCCTCCACTCTTGACTGCTTCTTTGCAGGGCAAGGCAAAGACCCATCAAAGCCCCACTGGCACGCTGCCTCTTCGCCCCCATGTGTCTGCAGATATTCTGTTCTCGGGAATACCGGGAATACCGGCTGAGAAGAGGTAGGAGCATATGTAATTCCAGTTCCCATCATTCCTAAAGTTTTCTCTGGATCCTGCTCATCAAATCACCAAAGCTATAAAGATTGTCTTAAATGCAGGTCCAAAGAAATACAAATCTGTATTTTCTCATTAGAAAAATAACATGTACTCCTTGCAAAAAGAAAGCATTCAAATATTTCAGAAAAGTATAACTTATACATTTAAATTGCTTTTTGATTTTATTTATTGGCTTGGGAAATACTTTTCTAGATATTTTTATTTGTCTGTATTAACCAATATTAGTTAATTCCTTTCTATTTTTATAAAAATAAGAAATAAAGAAATATATATATATATATGCTTTTTTATCCCTGGGGTGCTTTGCCATTAAGCTACGTTTCCAGTCTTTTTTTTTTTTTTTTTTTTTTTTGAAACAGGGTCTCCCTAAGTTGCTGAGGCTGACTTTGAATTTGCAGCCCTCCTGCCTCAGCTTTTAGAGCTGGTTGCTGGGACTAAAGGCATGCACCACCACACTAGTATCTTAAATAAATATGTATGTATTTATTTATTTATTTTTACCACGGATTGAACCCAGGGGCACTTAACCATTTGAATCACATCCCCATCCCTCCTTTATATTTTCATTTTGAGACAGGGTCTTACTGAGTTACACAGGGCCTCACTAAGTTACAGAGGCTGGCTTTGAACTCTTAATTCTCCTGCCTCAGCCTCCAGAGTCACTGGGATTATAGGCATGCACCATCACACCCAACAAGATCATATTTTTTTAGTGGATTAAATATTTGAACAGGGCTGGGGATTT
The DNA here is from genome assembly GCF_052094955.1 of Ictidomys tridecemlineatus. Lineage (NCBI taxonomy): Eukaryota > Metazoa > Chordata > Mammalia > Rodentia > Sciuridae > Ictidomys > Ictidomys tridecemlineatus. Next base: position 129,081,119 of record NC_135485.1, read on the forward strand.
GGCTTAAGTGGTAGCGTGCTCGCCTGGCATGCGTGCGGCCTGGGTTCAATCCTCAGCACCACATACCAACAAAGATGTTGTGTCTGCCGAGAACTAAAATAAATAAATAAATCTCTCTCTCTCTCTCTCTCTCTCTCTCTCTCTCTCTCTCTCTCCTCTCTCCTCTCTCTTTAAAAAAAAATAAATAAATATTTGAACAGGTATGAATGCCAAAAAAAAAAAACATGAAAAATGCTTCATTATTGGGGAAATGAGATTATAAAATTATAATGAGATATTACTACATATCTATTAACATGGCTAATATTTTTTTTAATTTTTTAATATTTATTTTTTAGTTTTTCGGTGGACACAACATCTTTGTTTGTATGTGGTGCTGAGGATCGAACCCGGGCCGCACACATGCCAGGCCAGCGCACTATCGCTTGAGCCACATCCCCAGCCCCATGGCTAATATTTTAAAAACCTGAGCATACCAAGTTTCAGCCAGCAATGGAACACCTCCTACTTTACTGGTGGGAAAGTAAAATGGTAAAATCTCCTTTGCAAAAGTTGGACATTTTCTGAAAAAAGTTCAACATAAACCGAGCATATGATCAGTCTTTCCACTCCTGAGTATTTACCAAAAAGAAATGAAAGCATATGCCCAAAGACTTGTACACAGATGTTAATAGCAGCTCTTAAAAAAAAAATCCCAAAACTGGAAGCCATCCAAGTGTCCATCAACAGAGGAATGGATGAACAAGTTACAATCTATCCATACAGTGCTACACTGCTCCACAGTAAGAAGGAAGAAGTTAGAGACAGGCAACTACTTAGATACATAATTATGCTGAGTCAAAGAAGCCAGACAAAAGGATGCAAGCTAAATGTTTCCATTTCCCAAAACTCTAGAACTAATGGGCAGTGAGAGAGGAAAACAGGGACCACATGGGTTGACAGAGAGAAGGATTGTCAAGGGGCACAGACAATTTTTGAGGGTGCTATTATTTTCACCACCTTGATCAGGGTGATGATTTCACAGATATAGATAAATGTCAAAATTTATCAAAATGTTCACTTTGAAAATATGCATTTTAGGACTGAGGATGTAGCTCAATGGTAGAGGTCATGCTTGGTGTTCTGGGTTTGTAAGGGTCCGGCGGAGCGTCGGAGAAAGAGACCACACAAGAGACTGGTTCCATGCAATTGGCAAAAGCGGATTTATTGGGGATCCATTCCAGTGCGCTGGGGCCCCGTCCTCACTCAAGAAGGGAGAGCAGCCCGGAGCCCAGAGTAGAGGTCAAGCAGAGCCTAAGTACACTTTCTGGAGAGGGCGGTGGGCTTTGCATACATCAGAACAAATCATCATGAGGCGCGGGAAAATTGAACAACAACTCTGAGACGTGATTGGCACATTCATTGGCGGGAACAGGTCGGGCGGGGGTGATTGGTCATTCCTAAGCGGGGTACACATTCAAACTGATTGGTTCGGGCCCTGTGAGGAACTGCACAGGGCCCTAGGGAAATGGCCAGTAGGGCGTTGTTTTAACTATCTCAGGAATTCCAGGTTCTGGGTGTAACAGAGGAACTTAATAATACCTAATCTTTTACATTCAAGCTTTCCAGTTTAGAAACTTTACCCTTTCAGGTTCAATCCCTAGCACCAAAAAATATATATATAAACACACACACAACACACACACACACACACACACACACACACACACACACACACACATATATGCAGTTTATATGGCAATTAATTTCAGTAAAACAATTTAGAAAGTAAAAGCAACTATGACTCTTAATGGTTTTAATTTAATGGCCTTGAAACTGTGATCTTTTGAAAAACCAGCCTCTATCTCAGAGCAAAGCCTGTCCAAGGAAGGGACATGACCTTTGTCCTTGGAAAGACCCACAGAGCGCTCCTAGGCACATTCCCACCCTGCTAAGTTGTTTATCTACAAATATCAGGAGAGATCTGCAGAGCCAGGTGTCCCTGACTCAGGCTAGGTGGGGATCCATAGCAGCTCCCTAGCAGCCACCAATCAGCATGAGACAGGGAAATACCTGGGATGCCAGATGACCCTCCCAGTAGTTTATGGTGGTTGATAACATGCTGGGAAACCACGTAGTTCAGCATGAACACCCCTCTTGGCTTAAACCAATCAGTTCAAATGAATACCCCTTTTGTACTGACCAATCACCCCTACCCAACTTGTTCCCGCCAGTGGATGTGCTAATCATGTTTTAGAGTTGTTATTTGATTTTCCCGCAGTGTGTGATGATTTGCTAAGGGATGCTATGATGTATGTGGGGGTCCCTGCCTTCTCCAAAGAATGTATAAAACTGCTGCAAACCCTGGGCTCGGGACCTCTCAGCCTCACCAGTTGCTGTGTGTGCACGTGGAGGACTGAGCTAGCTCGCAATAAACACCTCTTTGCTGTTTACATCGATCTTGGTCTCTGGTGGTCTTTTGGGGGTCCTGAATTATTCTAACATAACACTTTCTGCATAATGTGTGTATATATATATACATATATATGTATATGTATATATACAGAAAGTATATTTTATATAATATATATAGGATTACAGAATATTTTATATATATATATTTTATATATATATATAAAATATATATATAGGATTATAGGCATGCACCACCACACCCAGCCCTTTCCTCCTTTTAAGTTGATTTTTCTCAGGTATTTTGTCACAGCAATGAAAAGCTAACACTCTTGGAGTGACAGATGAGACCTCAAATTTATCAGCATGGTAATGCCCTGTTATGGTTTAGATTAAGTTCCCACAAAAGGTCACGTGTAAGACACTGCAAGAAAATCAGAGATGAAATGATTGAGTTAAAAAAAAAAAAAGTTTCACCCAATTAATGGATTAATCTCTGGTGGTAACAAGTCAGATAGCATGTGTTGGAGGAAGTGGGTCCCTGGCTTTGGGGTATATATTTTGTCCTTGAGTCAAAGAATTTCTCTCTCTTCTTCCTGGAACCAAGACCTCAAGCTGCCTTCCTCTGCCACACCCTTCTGCAATGTTGTTCTGCCTTGCCTTGGGCCTGAGGAATGGAGCTGGCTACCTATGGACGGAGACCTCTGAAACCATGAGGCCCACAATAAACTTTTTTTTTTTTCTAAAAATTGTTGGCCAGATATTTTGTTCACAGCAGGAAAAAAAAAATACCAAAACATGCCCATATATTAAATGAGAGAAACTAGAACATGACCTTGGAGGTAGCCAAGCTGGTTCAACAATCAGCACCGGTCAAGAGCCTCCGTGCTCATTTGAGAAGCAATTTCCTTCGTGGCATTCTTAAGAGTCGAGAATCCTACGCTTGCACAGGCTTGGAGCTGCAACAGGATTGCAAAGCAGAGGATTGTGATTTCAGGTTCTCAGGGACACTTGCCACATGTCCTCTGGAATTTGGGACACAGATGCTGGTTCCTGAAGAAGCCTGGGCCCAGGAGACTGCATAGAGCCAAAGCAATGTCAAGGCCAAGGAGACAAGATGGCAAGGGGCCTGCAGGCTCCTCACATATCACTTGTAAATATTTTAAGTTCCAATGCAACTAGTAACTTCCCATACCAAAATAAGAATTGCCTTCGCAAACTAAAAACGTGTATCTCCAAGAAGGAAAGGAGAATGTAGAGTTTCTGTCTACTCTTCATCAGTGTTTACAAGCCACAAATTTATATAAATAGGAAGAAATTAAATGTAAATCCTTAACTGATTATCACCAGAGGAAATATTTGAATGTTATTTAATTCTTTGGAATAAAATTGTATATATAAGTAGGGGGGCTGGGGATGTGGCTCAAGCGGTAGCATGCTCACCTGGCATGCGGCCTGGGTTCGATCCTCAGCACCACATACAAACAACGATGTTGTGTCCGCCAATAACTAAAACCAATAACTAAAAAATAAATATTAAAAAATAAATAAATAAAAAATAATGGTTACTCTGATCAGGGCATGGTCCACTTTATGCTTTGAATAGAACCCTGGCTGCTCTGCCGCCATTGCAACTTATTTTTTAAACAGACCTGTTTCTTTCTCTTCCTCTCTCCCTGCTTCTCCCTAATATTCCTACCTCCCTAATCTCAGGGGAAACAGGATTAACTTTCTTCTCCCTCCTAGATAAGAGTTTTCTGTCCTTGAGTTCACACCCACTACAGGAACCAAGTAATTCAGACTTGGGGGCTGGCACCAGAAGATCTCACAAATTAGTATCTCCCAAATTAACAAGTGAAATTACAGTTTGGGACCGAGAACAGGTGGAGTGTGGCCTTTGAATCACTCCTTGAAAAGCCCCCTGTTTCTCCTCTGGGACAAAAGTTCCCTGTGTTCTTCCTTTGCTAGCAAAGCAATAAAATTTTTTTCCCCTTTTTTTCAAAACCCTTGTTATTGGATTGACATTCAGGACAGTGGTACATGCTTTTCATCCCACCTGTTGGGGGGACGGAGGCGGGAAGATTTCAAGTTCAAGGTCAGCCTTGACAACTTTCTAAGAGCCTGTCTCAAAATAGAAAATAAAATCTTAAAAAAAGAGAAAAAGAAAACAGGCTGAGGATGTAACTCAATGGTAAAGCACCCCTGGGATCAATCGTTGTCATCATCTCTGTGTACACACATAAGTGAATAAAACATTAGTGAACTCACTAAGTTCGGTTGAATCAGACACTCTATGATCAAAAGCCATTGTCATACAAAGGAGCCAAAAATTGCCCCTCTGTATTTTGGCCCCTAAGTTGTTTATTTCTTCACTGGAGGCTGAGACTCATTAGCTCAAAAGCCCTCTAGCACCAAACATAAATTATTACACACGCAGTTATTTTAAGACAGTCTGACCAATAAAATATTTAGCCCTGAGAGGCTGCCTGCTTTGCCTACATGGCACAACCCACCCAACAGCTGGAACCTATTGATGAGACAGGGCCTCAAGGTTAAAAAGGCCTAAGACCCAGAGATTCCAGGTAGGTAAGGCCCCTCTCAGACCCTAATTCCTCACTGAATTCTCATACCCTCCTCCCATTCCATCAAGCCGTTGGGTGGTCTCAGCCTGTGAGGGGCTTCCCCTGTCACGGGACCTTGGCCAAGCACCATCCTGTAAACTTATTTTGTCATCCTTTTTCTTGATCAGCCTCAAATTCCTTGAACCCCTAGCAGCCTAACTACAAATTCAGTGGGAAAATTATAAAATGCTGCTTAATTATGATCCAGAAAAAAACTATAGCAACAAAAAATTGTCGACATCTAAAATTCGTTGATTGCAATATGGTATGAGGATTTGACAAGATTCAAAAGATGTCGTCATCCCCCTGGGTTAGATAACCAAATATGTCTCAGGCTATTTCCATTATGTGTTCAGTGGGAATGGACCAAGGTCTTGGTTCTCTCATTTGCTTATTATTGGAACTTGAGAAAATTTTTTTTTCTTTTTTTTTTTTTTAAGATTTCTGAACTTCCAGTTCTGTGTTAAGAGAATGAAGATAATCATTGCTTATTGTGAAGCTATTGTGGATTATTATTTGAGATAACAGTTTGCGAACAGCAGCTTTTCAAAGTGTGTTAGTGATATGATGGAAACACTTCTTTTTCTTCTAAAGGATTCAAAATACTTTCACGTCCCTCATCTACGTGATGGATCTTTACAAACAGGCACAGTCTCTCAGCAATACTTTACTAAGGAAAAAGCCAACAACTGAAAGAGTAGAAATAGTTCCTTTGAGTCACTTGCCTATGAAAAAGGAAAAAGGCTGTTCTTGTTGTTCCCTTGTCCTTGTCTTTAAAGAAGTCTTTCTCAAAAACAATTGAGTGAGTTGAAGAGTTTCCTTTCTGGTTTCCGCTGTACTTGGGTTTCATTTGGAAGAGAATGTGGTCTAGCGCCTAGACAAAACAACCACCACAGACAGCACAGACAGCTGATTCCAGCCGTGGGGAGAAGGCTAGCCACAAAGTCCCCAACCCGAGACCTGGACCAATCCCTTGACCTCCAAGCCCTGGGTAAACTCACGACGGCACAGTAAAATATGCCAGAGTCAGGCTCTTTTCCCCAGTATAGAGCATCTCTTAAAAGGTCCAAAACACCTTGAGAATTGAAAAGAAAGAGAGAGAGAGAGAGAGAGAGAGAGAGAGAGAGAGAGAGAGAGAGAAAGTAAGTTAGTTCATGTCGTCATTCAGTAACATGAATCCTGAATGCAGTAGCAAAGTCTGAGAATACAGGCTGAAGACTCTGTAGTAGAGTGCTTGCCTAGCAGGTACGAGGCCCTGGGTTCAATCCTTGGCACCGTAGAAAGGAGAAGAAAAAATGGCTGAGAATACAATATTGCTCCCTCACATCAAAATCCAATATCAGCCTGGTACACTGACACACGCCTGTAATCTCAGCAGCTCCAAAGCCTGAGGCAGAAGGATCAAGAGTTCAAATCCAGGCTGAAGTTGCGCTTGCCTACCATGTATGAGACACTGGGCTCAATTCTCAGCATCACATAAAAAAATAAATAAAGATCCATCTGCAACTTGGAAAAAAAAAAAAAAGTTCAAAGCCAGCCTCAGCAATTTAGCAAGGCCCTAAGCAGCTCAGTAACCCTGTCTCTAAATACAAAAAAAGGGCTGGAGATGTGGCTCAGTGGTTAACTGCCCCTGGGTTCAATCCCCAATACCAAAAAAATAAAATAAAATAAATCCATATATCAGAATCATAGAGACAGCAATTTCTCCAAATCCTTCATGAATAGCTATTTGGTTTTAGTTTCCACCATGCCAAGCAGAGCTGTAATTCTGATGTCTGAAGTGTTAATTCAGAAAAATGAATGTAAGAGATTCCTTACATACGTGAAAGACCCCCTTGACTCCAAATTTCTACCATGTGTTGAACAGAAAATAGTCTCCATTTTGCTGAGATCTTCCTGCGGAACTTCAAAACATTTTTAGGATTTTTGTTCCAAAACTATTTCATCCCAGGCAAAAACCTGGAGGATATTTGCTGTAAGCAGAAGCAGAGGGTGGAATTCAGACAGAACATAACCTACATCCTGGAAGAGGTCTCAGGTGCCCAGCTTCTATATTCACTTACGCTGCCTTCTAGACCTAAAAGAACATTTGGATTAGATTTAAAATCCATCAAACTGTCACAAGAAAAGAAATGTCTCTGGAGAAGGGTTTAGGAGAGGGAGACTCAGCTCAGGACATGTAGGGTTCTTGGCATAGGTGACCAAAAAGAATTTCAGCCAGACAAAGGCATAGACAGAGGTTCACTTAGGAAAGTATATACACATTCGAGGGAGTATACGGCTGTCTCAAGAGTTAGGAGCCCTGCCTTGGGCTGGGGGTCCCATATTTATAGAAATCCTGTATCAGGGGCCAGAAAGGAGGTGGAGCCAGGGCAGAGCTGCACAATTTCATGTCAATTTTCCTTGCACTTGCATGTTCTCCTCAGTTTACAAGAGCATGGGCCAAGGGCTTGTTGCCTAAGATTTACAACTGTGCTTTGGGGCATCTCAGTGGCTTGTGGGAGTTTCTTTTAATCATGGCATTTGCAGGTAAATGGAGAAGATAGTGCTAAGTGAAGTGAGCCAATCCCAAAAACACAAATGCCAAATGTTTTCTCTGATATAAGGAGGCTGATTCATGGTGGGGTAGGGAGGGGGAGCATGGGAGGATTAGATGAACTCTAGGTAGGGAAGAGGGATGAGAGGGAAAGGGAGGAGGCAGGGGATTAACAAGGATGGTGGAATGTATGTGATAGACATCATTATCCAAAGTACAAGTATGAAGAGTCAAATTGGGAGTCAACATACATTATATACAAACAGAGATATGAAAAATTGTGATATACATGTGTAATAAGAATTATAATGCAAAAAAACCCAAAGTACATGTATGAAGGCATGAATTGGTGTGAATATACTTCATATACAAAGATATCAAAAATTGTGCAATAAGAATTATAATGCATTCCACTGTAGTATATTTAAAAAAATAAAATCAATAAAACTACAAAAAGAAAGAGTAAGTATTTCTCCCTCAGTATTCTAAATTCCCATCTCAAAACTGTCAACACACACACACACACACACACACACACAAATACATTCTCACATGTACATCCAATATCCAAAAAGCTGTGCTACATATGCCCAAGGATCTAATGCCACCTAAAGGCAACAGTGGCAAATTGCAAATCATTTTGGATACAAACATAAATGTATTCTTAGCTTACCATATTTCTGTGTGATTTCCATATTACAGCTGTTAAAGTCAATGACAGTGTCTTTAACAAGTTTAGTATAAGCAAAATTAAAATGCAAGCGACTATCTAGGAGGTAAAAGTGTGTGTGTGTGTGTGAGTGTGTGTGTGTATGTGTATGGTTTGTTGGGGTCCAGAAAACGATGCCCCAGGGCTTTGACGTGCTAAGAATGTAACAGTGGTCCACTTTATGCTTTGAATATAACCCTTGCTGCTCTGCCACTTCAATTTATTTTTTAAATGGACCTGTTGCTTTTTCTTGCTCTCTCCCTGCTCCTTCCTAATCTCTCCCCTTCCCTAATCTCAGGGAAAACAGGATTATCTTTCTTCTCCAGCCTAGGCAGAGTTATCTGACCTTTGAACACACACCCACCACAGGAATGAAGTAATTCAGATTTGGGGATAGCACCAGAAGATCTCAGAAACTATCTCCCAAATTCACAAGTGAATTACAGCTCTTGGACAGAACGCGTGGAATGTAGCCTTGGAATCACCTTTTTCAAAGCCCCCTGCTTCCCTTGATGGGCAGAATCACAGCTTCTAGGACAGGAGTCCCCTGTACTTCTCCTTTGCCAGCAAAACAATAAAACTTCCTTTTTTCTCAAAATCATGTCCTCGTTATTGGATTGGCGTTGGGGACAAGGACCACGCTGCTTTTGGTAACAAAAGGTCATGGAAACTACCATAAATTCTAGGTCCCCTCTGACCTTCCCTGGCTTCTTCCCCTCCCAGAGCTGGGAGAAGCATCCACCCCAGGAGAACCCAATCACCTTCAGTCTTCTTAACTGAAATTTCATTAACCAGAGATTAAAATCTTATCATCGCAAGAAGGCAGTCTGAGGGCTGGGGTTGTGGCTCAGTGATAGAACACTTGCCTGGCATGTGTGCAGCCCTGGGTTCGAGTCTCAGCACTGCATATAAATCAATAAAATACAGTTTATTGACACCTAAAATAATATTTTTAAAAATGAAAAAATAAAATTATAAATATATAAAATAAAGTTAGTTTTTTAAAAAAAGATAATTTACTATCCCTCTAAAATTACCTGCACTCCCCCCCCCCCCCCCCCGCATAAAGAGGGCATTTAAATGTCAAACCATTTAACCCTGTTTCAGGTCTCAAACTTTGTGTATGACTCCCATGCTGTGAATTCTCCCCTCCCCCTGCCATGCACAATAATGAATTTGTGTGTGTTCTTTTTTCCTCTTTATTTAATCTACGGTTGGTTCATTTTTCAGTGAATTTCAGAGGGCAGAGGAGAAATGTCCCTTGACCTCTATAGTGTGTTCAACATTACAATCAATCAAGTAACTATAAATAAAACTCCATAAGGAAAAGTGTTTTTAAAATTCAGTGCTGGATGCCAAACGGTAGGAGCAACTCAGGTGTCCACTGAAAGATGAATGCATAGAGAAAATGTGGCATATGTCTGCACACAATGGGAAGTTAGTCAACTTTAAAACTGAGGGAAATTCTGACACATTCCACAGCATGGATGAAATAAAGATGTCATGCTAAATAAGCCAGTCACAAATGGATAAATGTTACATGATTCCATTTATATGAGGTACCTAGAATAATTAAATTTATAGGGACCAAAAGTAGAATGTTGGTTGTCAGGAGCCAGGGAGAGTAGGATGAGGGAGATGGGGCTTAATGGATGGAGTTTCTCTTTGGACAGATGTAAAAGCTCTGGAAATGGATGGTAGTGATGGCAATTTCAACAAGGTGCATGTACTTAGATGACACAGAACTGCACTTAAAAGTGGTTAAAATGGTTAAGTTTTATATTATCATATTCTATCATTATAATATTACTTACCACTTGGAATTAAAAGTGATGAGCATTTCTAGAAAATATGGGGACCGTACATAGCAAGAAATTTTCAAATGTTTCTAATTATTTTCAAAGGTTATGATTAATTAATTCTGTGTCTAGGACTCTATCTGAATATACAGAACAGAGACATATTCAAATATTATGTACAAGGATGATTGTACTTTATTTATAAGACAGAAAAAGATACATAATAGTTCAACTTAGAAACACTATCATAAGGGATTATAAAAAATAAATTATAGAGAACTCAAGTGGATTGGTGTGTTATAATCATTATGAAGAATGGTCAGAGACATACATCATTAAATGGAAAAAAGAAGATTTCTGTGTATTTCATAAATGTTATGTATTTCTCACTCTTAATTGGAAAAAAATGTACATATCTGTTTTTTTAAGCAATTTGTGGCTTGAGAAAAGAGTTGAAATAATTTGTTATTTGAAACATGTCAAAGTTTATTATTATATTTAAGTAAAGTCTCAGAATAACTCATAGTCACTTTATGCTATAAAACACAATGGCCAAAACTCTATTCTGTTTATTATTTTTTTTTTTTAAAGAGAGAGTGAGAGAGGAGAGAGGGAGAGAGAGAGAGAGAATTTTTAATATTTATTTTTTAGTTCTCGGCGGACACAACATCTTTGTTGGTATGTGGTGCTGAGGATCGAACCCGGGCCGCACGCATGCGAGGCGAGCGCGCTACCGCTTGAGCCACATCCCCAGCCCCCTCTATTCTGTTTTAACGTAATGAGAAAGCTATTGAAAATGTTTAAGCATTTTTAAGGCTTTTGTTGAAACATAATTAGCTTTTTATTTCACAGAATAAAATTATTTGGACATTCAAAATGATTAAAAATCCACATTGTATCTACCACTGTGAGAATCCACTAAGAGTAGAAATGTAATGTGCCTTTAACAGAATAAATAAGTTTTATTTAAAATCACCATCTCTCTCCGATCTTTACCCTTAAACTACACATGATACAACTTTTATATAAACAGAAGGCTTGTACTGTCACAGTAAACAATATAAACATTTCTCTTGTCTCTATGACAAAATAATGCCTTAAAATATTGATTGCTTTATTCAATCTGTAAATATTTACTAAATACTGTCTAGGTAGTAGAGCTAGAGCAGTGGGAGAAAAAAAAAACAGACAAAAATACCTGCTCTCATAATATTTAGTGAGGAAGGGAGAATTGTCTATAAATATCCTCCAAACGTACCCCAAAGTGACCTGCAGCCTTTTACCAGGAAGACAATATACAGGGAAAACACAAATATCCAAATCTGGGAGAGTCAGTAGACATTGCTCTGAGCTGATGCTACTCTCTGGAGACCTGAAGGATCAAGGTGGACCACCATGCATTCACAGTGGGGGATGGTGGGGGTCAGATGACACTGCAGTTAACCCCAAAAGCCTGCAGCCCTAGGTCTGATTATACCCTGAGTCTCTGAAGAGTTGAAATAGACACCCTTGACAACTGGAGAATCCTCACATGAAACTTATAAGGCAGAAAAGAGTGGAGAGCAGGACAGAAAGGAGAGATACAAGCCAATCTTCAGTGAGGCTTGGTGGCACACATGGAATCCTAGCTACTTGGGGACTGAGGCAAGAGGATCAAAAGTTTGAGGCCAGCCTGGGCAATTTAGTGAGACCCTGTCTCAAAATAAATAGGGTTAGGGATGAAGATCAGTGGTAGAGTGCCCCCGGCTTCATTCCCTACTACCAAAAAAAAAAAAAAAAAAAAATCAGCCCAGTTTCTTTTCTTTTCCATCCGGGTACTCCATCTATGCAAAGTGATCATAGCAATAGGGATGGAGTCCACAATGAACTCAATAACAGGAACTCTCCTTAACAAGGCTGATCCGGCTACAGCCTCTGCTGAGTTCCTAACCTGCCAACAGCAAAGGGCAATGCTGAGCCCTGGTGTGGCACCATTCCTGAGAGCGGAGGATGGGTACCAGCCAGCGACTGGATGGCAGGTAGACAATACTGAGCCTCTTCCATCGTAGAAGGAACACATTAGACTCTTTCAGGATCTGCTTTTGTCCTCCATGCTTCCTGAGAGTCTCCGGGCATCACCGTCTGTGGGCTCACAGAAGGCCTTGTTCATTAACATGGTATTCAATGTAATGTTACCTTTGGAAACGATTCTACAGGACGGGGGAAAAAAAGAACAATTGCTCATGCTCCTGGAATCCACTAGGCTTACTACATAAATCATCTGTCAGAGCAACTGGCCTGAGAGAATGGAAGAATAGCTTACTGAAAACTCTGGTATGGCTTAACTGGGAGACAGCCTTCTGCGCTGCAGGGTGCAGCAGACCCTGGAACCAGCTCTCATAGTGCATGCTATGCTCTTCCCCCCATGACCATAATACCTGGGACAGTCCACTCAATAGAAATGGGGTGGCCCCTTTACCTCTGAGACTCAGTAACCCTCCCTGAGATTCAGGGTCTCATTCTCACCCTCGGGCTATGCCAGTGCCAGGACTTCATTCTCAAAGAAGAGCGTTGTCACCAGGATCCAACACTAGTCATATCAAGTTGGAGACGGTCACCAACAGGCAGAGAAGGAAGTTGCTATAGAGACTAGAAAAATGTATCCAATTACCACAGGAAAACTGAGTGGGAGGAATCTCTAGAATCCTGGAGATTCCCTGGGATGTCTCATTACTTCCCTGTTCATAAAGTCTGGACTATTATGGACTCAGGCCCTTGCATCTAAAGGTTGAGGTCATCCAATCAGGTAAAAAAAATCCCAATCAACATACTGGATTGAATGGGTGTGGAAGAAGGAAATATCACCCTTGACCTTGTAATCACTTATGGAAATAAGGACCACAGGCATTTAAAAAAAATACACACATACACTAACACACACACACACACACACACCCCTATTATATGTATCAGATTTTTCTTTGTCCTTCAGATTTTTTCTCTCTCTTTTCCCCACTATGTTGAATGAGAATTGTTAGTGCTTAATTTAACAATTTAGTTCCTAGGTCATAACGTCCATAAGGAACCACATGCAGGGAAGATTGCAGGATTGCTTATCTGAAGAACCTTGATACCAATACAATTGCTGGCTTTTCTAGGACTTTGTGTCTCCCCTTGCTGGGAAGATGATGACAGAATTTTTTTTTTTATTAGAGATTGAACCATAGGTACTTTACCACTGAGCTACATCCCCAGCTCTTTTATTTTTTTATTGGAGACGGTATCTTACTAAGTTACTTTAAACATTGCTAAATTGCTGAGGCTAGCCTCAAACTTGCTATCCTCCTACCTCAGCCTCCCCAGGCACTGGAATTACAGACATGAACCACTGCATCTGGAAAAAGGACAGTATTTTTGTTCATAGTGGGTAGTTGCCTAATGTTAGGCACAATCATGAACTTGCTATTAAATTCATACAAGGGTAAGAATGGCAAGAGGGCTAGAAAAATCCATTTGATGCCCTTCCTGAACTCTGTTTTCTATCAGAAGAAAATATATTTCCCAAGTTCCTGCTTCCCCAGGCTTCCAGGCAGGCCTAGCCAATGAGAGGCACTGGCAGAAAATGGTAAATTATTCATAACTCTGCCTCTGCAGCATCTGCAGAAACAGCTGTTACATCCTTAGCCTCAGTGCCTGCCAGGCAGCCCAGCCCTTCCCAGCTCAGAGGGAATCTGGAGACTCCCCACTCCAGCCTTTTTTCCAAATTGTGGAAACCCCACCCTTCCAGTTGTCTTCTAGCTCCAGGGTTGGCAGTAGTTTCCTGTGCTGCCAGTCTTTGGGTTGCTCAATGCCCTATGCTTGGTGTCTCTGCTTTTCCATCACTTGTTTGTGACAATTTAATTGTCATAAACAAATTATCTCAATAATTTTAAAATTATCTCTGATGGAAGATCTTGAGTGCTTTCTGTTTTCCTGCATGGGCCCTGAATAAAACACATAAATGTAATATATACAAATATATATGTTTATACACACACACACACACACACACACACACACACACACACACACACACATATATATATATATATATACATATTTCATTATCTACTATGTCAAAATCTTTGGGGAGTTGGTAAGAGTTTTAAGTACAAAGGATATCCAAATTATCTCAATACTTGAAATTTTGTCATGATCATCTCTTTAAAAAGTCAGTTACTAATTTTATAAAATATGAAAAAGTCTTGACCTTATGTAAACTAAAAAGCACTTTAATGTAAGACGATGCTATTATTTACATGACTGTTGTTGAGTTTTTTTTCTTGTAATGTGGCAAAGAAATGACCTTTAAACTTCAGTCTCTATTTACACAATAGATGTACAAGCCTACCCAGAGAGGTCCATTTCCCAAATTTTACATTCAACCAAGCACCAAATATATTCTTCCATGCTTTTTTAAAATAATTTTTTTCTTTTTAGTTGTAGATGGACACAATACCTTTATTTATTTTTATGTGGTGCTGAGGATTGAACTCAGTGCCTTCCACATGTGAGGGGAGCATTTTCCACTGAGCTACAATCCCTTCCATGCATTTTTTCCTCCTTAAATTGCATGTGATGTTGCAAATAGTCCAGATGTTACTGATTTGTTTTTCTTTAACTAATCAGCATTATTTGGTACAAAACATTTGATAGCTAAGCTGCTTTTCAAATACCTTTACCCTTTGAAGACCAAAGTTGAGTCCTGCCGATGTTAAGTGAAACTTGAACTACACAAAGCTCAAGGTCAATGAACCTAAACATTTTCCAATCTACACATGGCCCAAAGCTAACTGATGATTTCACATCTGGCTCTAGATATCACACCACCAAAGAAGACAGATTTCTCTGTCTGTCTCTCTTTTTTATGGTTAAGTCTAATCTTGAAGTTTTCTATTTAATCACAATTCTATTTAATAACATGTGATTTTGACCAGATGGTTTCAGTATTGTACCACATTGAAATATGAGAATACACCCAGTTTATTTGGCCTCTTTATTCTGGCACGAGATTTTGTAACTGATCAAATGAGATAACCCATCGCCAAATAATATAGATTCATTTCCCCCTCACTTATACAATTTTAGTGGGTGGACAGTCAGCCACAGGTACTTGAAGAATGCAGTTCCAATGTATT
This sequence comes from Ictidomys tridecemlineatus, assembly GCF_052094955.1. Taxonomy (NCBI): domain Eukaryota; kingdom Metazoa; phylum Chordata; class Mammalia; order Rodentia; family Sciuridae; genus Ictidomys; species Ictidomys tridecemlineatus. The sequence continues at coordinate 129,096,331 of NC_135485.1, forward strand.
AAAAGAAGCGGCACGATGGTGATTAAACCAAGTGTTTGAGTCAGTGAGACTGTGTCTCTAGTCCTGTTCCCGGCTGTTACCTTGATGTATTTCTCTGTAACATGGAATAATAGTGTCTGTCTTACTGAGGTGTGAAGATTAAAGAAGAAAATACATGTAAAGAGCCGGATATGCTTGTATGCTAGCATGCACGGAGCATGTGTTCTCTTAGCTGTTGCTATTTGGAATCATTTTCCAAAACACACTTTTTTCATGTTAGAAAATCTTTTACATAAGATAAAAGAGGGAGATAAGATAAGACATTCCTCAGAGTGAGTAAAGCCCGAGAAACTTTTGTGGGTCAGTGAACACTTTTGCTTACCTGTATATATTTCTGTTCTAGTTTGTTTTGATTGATTTGTTTTTTGAATAGTTAGTATATTTTCACAATTCAAAATTCAAAAAGTACTGAAAAGTATAGAAAAGGTATATACTGAAAGGACTCCCTCACACCCCTGGGGGCCAGTTCCACGGTTCCACTCCTTGTGAGGCAGCTGATGTGGACACTGGAATCCATCCAAGGGTAGTTATGCAAATATAGTATGAATATTATTCTCTCTTACACCAATGGTAGCATACTGGGTATGCTTGACTTTTACTGCACTTTTTTTTTGTGTGTGTGTGGTGCTGGGGATTGAACCCAGGGCCTTGTGCTTGCAAGGAAGACACTCTACTAACCCTGCTATATCCCCAGTCCCTGCACTTTATATCTTTGCTTCACACTATCTCTTTTGTGTCATTCCATATCAATATGGCTGCATAATATTCTATCCTTTATTAATAAAAATTCAGGTTGTTTCCAGGCTTTGGCTATGACAAATAATATTATTGTAAATAACCTCATGTTTGTAACCATGTAGCATATAGCATTTGCTATATGTATCTATAGAATAAATTCTGTATATGTGTAGAATAAATTCCCAGAGGAAGATCTGCTGGGTCAGATTATAATGTTGATAATGTTTTGCAAATTGTCCCCAGTAGAAGTTACATCATTTTATAAATTAATAAACAATGTGTCTGGACATTTTTAAAAGAAAGATTTTTTTCAAATCAGAAGTCAGAAAAGTCAAAAGGTTCAGCTGGCTCTATAGTTCTTGAGTCTATCTAGACCTGCTTTGAGTTTTACTTTTTTTTTTTTTTTTTTGGTGATAAGCTCCATGTAGGAGGAGATCTCAGAGAGATTTCTTTTTGTCTCCATGGCAACACTTACCTACTTAGAAGCCTCAAATTATTGTTCCTAGGTTACAACAGTAAAAACTCTGGATTAAAACATTCTGCCTACATCATATTTTAAATAGAGAAGAGATCAGAAAAATTCACTGTAGGAAAACAGTGATACACACCCTGCTGCAGCTGCTTGGAGAATTGTTCAATGTAGGCATTTCTTAGTGTGTATTTGAGGTATATTTTTCTGTTCTCTAAGGCTGTCTTTAGGTTTGCTTTTTGCTTTTGAGAAAGAGACTCTAATTTGTTTTCCTTACTGGCTGCACCTGGAGACGGTGTAGGGAAAGAATAAGCAATTGTGAGTTTGTCTTTAATTTTTTTAAAAAGTACTTTTGGTAGTTATGTATGGACAGGATGCCTTTATTTTATTTATTTATTTTTATGCAGTGCTGAGGATCAAACCCAGTGCCTCACATGCTAGGCAAGCGCTCTGCCACTGAGCTACAGCCCCGGCCCAAGTTTGCCTTTCATTTTTAGCTCCTCCTTTAAGCAGAGAAATTTAACATGTTTTGTTATGGCCCTTGATGACGTAAATGCATTTGAATTTATTTTTGCTTCCGAGACTTCAATTATTACGAATTGTTTTCCAAAAACAAAAACAATATGTCTATTTATCCAATTTTCCTTTTCATCTCAGCAGTAATCAGAAAAAGTGAATTTAACTGAGCTGCTGGAAAAATCTCACAGGGCAGAAGTAAACACAAGTACAACTATTGGTGTTTATAGTTGCAGAGTGAAAAGTTCCTCTAAGATGTCCTACCTACAAATATCAGTGGTGTGTATGTGTGTGTTTCTATCCGTTGAGGTCCATATGTAAAAATCCACCTGTTCCAAGAAATGACTCCCTTACTGGTGCAGAGATGCACACCTGTTAACCCCAGCAACCCAGGAGACTGAGGCAGGACACGTTAGTGAGACTTATCAAAATGGGCCTGGGGATGTAGCTCAAAGGTACAGCATCCCTGGGTTCAATCCCTAGTACCACAAAAGAAAGAGGGAAGGGGGTGGGGAAGGACTGTTAATGTTTTTTTGGCAACTCTGAGCAGTTTGTTTGTAAATGTGTGCCCTTGTGTAGATAAATTGTCTTCTACAACGTGGGTCAAACAATAGGAAGGAATTTAAAACAAAGAAAAGCACCCAGGTGCAGTGGTGAATGCCTGGAATCCCAGGCTCAGGAGGCTGAGGCAGGAGTATTGCTCCAAGCCAGCCTCAGCAAAAGTGAGGCACTAAGCAACTCAGTGAGACCCTGTCTCTAAAAATATATATATAGCTGGGGATGTGGCTCAGTGATTGAGTGCCCCTGAGTTCAATCCCGGGTACCTTCCCCCCATAAATAAAATAAATAAATAAAAACTAAACAAACAAAAAATGCTCCTATGGGTCTAAGCTTTCCCCAGAATCCCCTTCTTTCACTGTGTAAATCATGAATTCAAATTTAACGATGAGGTCTGATTTAGTTGATCCTGCATTTATAATGCTTTCCAGAGTAAAGTGTTTTTTTTTTAATCTATGCTGTTTCTTTATTGTATAAAACATTGTCTTTGAGTTGTGGATAACTTGCAATTTCAGTCAAAAGAGAGAGGAGGCAAAAAGGCAAACCTAGTCTATTGTGAGACAATAACTCAAATCAGTTATTTGCCACACCTGAGAACAAAAATTTGATTGATGTAACAAGAGTTTTGCTTTTCATCTGTTTTAACATCATAAATGCAGCTACTAAAACATTTTCTGACTGTGTATAGTCAATATAGCCCCACTGATCTTTTCATGGTTCTCTCCAGGCACAGAAGTACACCTGAAATGTGAACTATAGCAAGGGTGTAATTATTGTATTTACATTAATAATAGTCCTTTTTTAAAAAACTAGTAATAAAATTCCAGCAAGTACGTTTTTATGGATTATTGCTTACAGTAGCTCAGGACAAAAGAGAATTATGGTAGTTGCTTTAACTAACTAAAACCAATCTTTCTTTTGGGGGTTGGGGATTTGAACTCGGGGCACTTGACCACATCCCCAGCCTTATTTTGTTTAGAGACTGGGTCTCACTGAGCTGCTTAGTGCCTCACTCTTTGCTGAGGCTGGCTTTGAACTTGCAATCCTCCTGCCTCAGCCTCCTGAGCCGCAGGGATTACAGGATTATTTTTACCGGACCCAGTCAAAACCAATCTAGAACTAATTTTGACTTGAGTTCTAAATCTAATAGCATCCCTCCCCCCCAAGTGTGGCAATTAGGAAGAAAATGCTGCTCTCTCTCTCTTTTTTTTCTTAATCAAGAACTTAATTGATACACAATTTGAAATGTCTGCTTTTATATATCAAGCAAGTTTTTTCCTTTTTTGCCGTGCTGGGGATCAAATCAGGGCTCCATAAATGCTAGACAAGCCATCTACCACTGAGCTATTCCCTGGCCCGTTGAGCAACTTTTTAAAAAAGAATAAGAGAAGGCAATATGGTCAGAGATTATTAAGACAAGTTTCTTCAGTTTATATCTATTTTATTATATTTTTCTCAGAAAAAATAAAACTAGCTTTAAATGGTCACTGGTTTTATTTCAAGAGTATTGTTGCCAAATGCTCTGTCCTTGTCCCTGATGCCAATCCAATAAGAAGACTGGTTTTTGAGAAAAAGAAAAAAAAAATGTTTTATAGCTTTGCTAGAGAAAGAGAAGCTCCTGTCCCAGAGGCTGTGATTCTGCCCCTCAGCAGGAAAGGGGCTTTGAAAGAGATGACTCAAAGGCTCCATTCCATGTGTTCTCTGTTGGAGTTGTAATTTGCTTGTTAATTTGATAAATAGTCATTTTTTAGATAGTCTGGTACCATCCCCAAAGTCTGGGTGACTTCGTTCCTATGGTGGGTGTGTACTCAGGGACAGATAACTCTGCCTAGGATGGGGAAGAAAGGAATCCTGTTTCCCTTGAGATTGGGGGGTGGGGGGTAGGTTAGGGAGGAGCAGGAAGAGAGGAAGAGAAAGAAACAAGTCCATTTTAAAAATAAGTTGCAGTGGCCGAGCAGCAGGGGCTATATTCAAAGCATAAAGTGGAGCACGGTTACAGTGTTATTTCAGGAGTATGACCAGGGTTTCGCTTCACTGCAAAACAGAGCTGTTTCAAAGGTAAATAAGGCTGATGGCCTGTGTTCCCAATGCTGCCCCGTTTCATCAGTTCACACCACTGAACAGGCAGATTTTATCTTGGGCAGTTCCAGTGCTTAACAAATGTCCTCACGATGCCTGATATTTTGTACTCTGGGCTCTACCTCATCATTCTTTAAATCTAAAAATACAAGTAGATATGATATACCTTGAGAGATCTTCCTTTTAAACATACAATGTGTATACACCAAAGGTATACAGAATAGTATCATAAATGAACTTTGCAGTCAGTTAAGCCTTGGCCCAAATTCCATGGTTACTTTAATTTTAGCACTCTTATATTTAAAATAGAAGTAATCATTTCTGGTGTTACAATTACATAATATATCCAGAGTCTTCATAAATTTCATAAATAGAGGCTACTGTTATTACATGTGCTATTTGAATATTGCTTAGGACCCTTTACTGTAGTAGATAGTTAAATGAGACCCCAAAATGGAAACAAATAACCACATGTGTAGCCCCTCGGAATTCCTCTCCATCAAGTAATCAGCAAACTAAGGGCCTGGCCCTGTTTAGATGTGAAGAGCATCATCTAATCGGCAATAATGAAATGTAAATATGCAAAATATGGTCTTTATGCCCTTAGCTACAAATGTTAAATTGGGCCAGATGGGCAGTTTGAGAAAAATCACAGTACAAAATATCAATAGTACACTGGAAATATGCTGAAAGAATAAAAAATGGAAAGTTCTCAGGAAAGTTAACATTTTAGGATTTTCGATTACAAGCGAGGGAAACTTAACTCCACACAGCATTGGGGGAAAAAAAATTACTTGGTTCAAATAACTGAACTGTGAGAAGGGGTAGAGGGACATTTGTGCCTTTGCTAATACTAAATCCAGGCACTCTAACACCAACAAAATTTTCTTCTCCTTTTTGCTATTGTGGTCAACTTTATTTTCTTGGTCTGATTTTTTTTTTTTTTTTTTTTTGCTAGAAGACTGGAACCAGCTTACATCTTCCCAGACTGTCCAGAGAAGAAATGTCCTATTTTTAAAATTTCTAATTTAGCAAAGTTCTAAGCCAAATTTCTGACGGGCCACCCCTGAGTCCCGTGCCCACTCCCAGGACAGGGGATGTTATCAGCATGGTCCCAGGCCTGGCAGGGGGAATGGAAGAGAAACAGTTTCATCAAAGCATGGGTCTCATTTTTCAATGAGAAGTCAATCACGTAGGACAGAGCCAACTGAGGTTGAGGTTTTAAAGCTAGGTGAGTCTATAACTGTCTGGTCAGAGCAGGAATAGGGTAGGACACAGGCTGAAAACGTACACTAACATCAATCAGCCTCTTTAACACTTTATTCTCAAATGTACATTTATCATGTGATTTATGAGCACTGATAGAATAGATGGTTGATACTTGTTTAGTGATTGGTACCAGATGGAATGAAGCAAAATATAACAAATGAGTACATTTTAATCAGGGTCCAATCAGGAGAGGTAAACCACTCGATAATTTGAACAGAGAAAGCTCTGTACAAAGAATGATGAGCCATAACATGGGATGTTATAATGAGGACTTGGTTCGTGAGAGTAAAGAGAACTTGGAAGGACACAGCAAAAGCAGATAGGGAGAACTGAGAAAAGGAAGGGGATCCTCAGTATTGACATCCAGACCTTGTTGGAACAGCACAGCTTTAGCTCACTGGATGGCGGAGAAGCCTGCAGAGGTGTCATGCTGTATGAAGCCGGAAAATTACTCCTTGGCTTGCTGCCCAGGGGAGGGTGGGAGTGGGGGATGGGGGGCCGTGCTGTTTATAGGGAAATATCTTGTCCAGCACTCCACTGAAAAGTCACTCAAGAGGTGCCATGAGAAGCTGCTTATAAGAAGGTGCCCCATGCTAATGACCCCTGGGTCAGCTATGGGAGCCTGCAAGGAAAGTGCACCCCACGCAGGAAGAGTAACTCCTTTCTCTTCAACATCTCCCCAGCAGCCTCTAGTGGTAAAACTTGACATCTTGCCTGAAGAATGCCCAGCTCTATTATCAGAGAGCAGGCAATAAAGGACAGACTTGGAGCTGAGAGCAACAAATTAGTCATTGGCACAGAGTTTTTATTGAATTTTCTTAAATACTCCTCTTTAAAAAAAATATCATCTGGCAGCATTATTCTGCTATACTTACCCAGAAGTTAGCCAGAGATGGAGGAAGGCTGGTAGTGTCTCTGGAGGCTCTTCAAATTCTGCAAGTGAAAAGAAGCCACATTAAAAATGTAAAAGGGGGGCTGGGGTACAGCTCAGTTGGTAGAGTGCTTTCCTCTCATGAACAAGGTGCTGGGTTCCATCCCCAGCAACACACATACATACACACACACACACACACACACACACAGTAGAAGGAAGGGTGGAAGGGTTGAGTATCTTGCCACTATAACAGTGGTTCAGGATAAATGACTGAAGATGGAAATGGGTAGACCCCTGGATCTTGGGGAGGATATGGAAATATGTTACTAGGTAAGTAAGCTTCAGCTCTACAGATGCAATGGGAATTACAACTCAGAAAAAATTTTATTATATAAAAGCATTTTTTACATACTATATGAAAAAGATGCTTAGATGTTTGTTTTCATATATAGAATTCTACTCATGGGTAAAGGAGGCTTAGTAAGTGGTGGTTAAACATGTTGAAATGTTGACATTGAGATGGATTTAATGTGTACGTGTGTGTGTGTGTGTGTGTGTGTGTGTGTGTGTGTGTGTGTGTGTGATACTAGGGGTCAAACCCAGGGCCTGGCACATGCTTGGTAAACTCCCTACCATTGAACTACACCCCGGCTCTTTTTATTATTTATTTATTTATTTTCTAGGGGAGGGACTAGGGATTGAATCCGGGGTGCTATACCACTGAGCTATATCCCCAGCTCTTTTTATTTTTAATTTTGAGACAGGGTCTCACTCATTAAGTTGCTGAGGATGGCCTTGAATTTCTGATCCATCTGCCTTAGCTTCCAGAGTCGCTGGGATTACAGACATGTGCCAGGACACCTGGTGAATTTAAAATATCAATTAGGAAGATGATGTGAGCTGGGCTAAGAAACAAAACTTAATTGATTTTTCTTCTTTTTGGTTCTGTCTTTCTATATCTTTATAAAACTATGTTATAGCTAATAGAGAGTGGTACTATATAAAGCAGGACCAAGTCAGAGAGACCAAAAAAAAATTAAATTAGGCATTTTAACAGGGAAAATTTTATACAGGGAATTTGTTATTTAAGGAATGAAAGAAGAAAATGGAACGCTGGGGTAACCCAGAGATAAGTCTGGGGAAATAAAAGGAAGCTACTGGGATTACCACTCCTGTCCCTGGACAAAATCCCCTATGGAACTGGGAGTAAGGCTCTGAAAGGGTTTCCTGCCAGGTGGCCTCTGGGGCTGTTTGTTCTAGGAATGGTAAAAGCTGGGCCAACACAAAAACAGCCAAGTCAGGAAGGACATTACTTCTCCTTGCCTGCTAATCTTCCTCTAATCTTCCAATTGCAGAATTTAGCAGAGCACCAACTGAAGGAACTCTGGGAAGTGTTATTTGCAAATTCCCAATCCCAGCATCACAGAATAACTTTTATAAAAGGGTCAATTTAGGGTTGAGAGGCAACAGATAAATAATCAGATAAGCAAACAAAATAGCTTAAATCATCTATTAATATATATATATTTTTAAGATACTAGGGATCAAATCCCAGGATTTACTGAGCTACATTACCAGCTCTTTTTTATTTTCCTTTTTGAGAAAGGGTCTTACTAAATTGCCGAGGAGGACCTCCACCTTATGATCCTCTTGCCTCAGCCTCCTAAATTACTGGGATTACAGGTGCACACCTCTGCCCCTGACTTGCTTTGTTTCCTTTTTTTTTCTTTCTTTTCTTTCTTTTTTTTTTTTTTTTTTATGGTGGTGGGCTGGGGATTGAACCCAGGGCCTTGTGCATGTGAGGCAAACACTCTACCAGCTGAGCTATGTCTCCTTTGTTTTCCCACGTTAGAATGAGGGAAGACCTCAGCATCACTGTACAGCATAGCTGGAGGAGGGAATATGACTTCAGCACCTCACCGCTCTGCGACATGCCTAAAACCCTCCTTGGTCCTTTGCAAGACTGAAGCCATTGCAGGGAGTCATATAGATATGGAGTAACTGGTTGCCAGCAGAGTGACACTGGGGACATCAGTATATGCAGGAGCCGTGAGTTTACCTGTGTGAAGACTTGGGGACTGGCTGCTTTGTAAGCCTTCCCAGTAACCCTTGGTCTACTCACCTGGCACTTTCTGTCCTGTACTTTTTTTAAATAGTTACACAAATCAAATGCCCTATTCTTGAGTTTCTTTCACAACATATCCTGATGGTCCATTAAAACCCATGCTTAGATCAATAGCCTTTAAACAGGTTTATTCAACAGGTCTTTTAGGTGAACTTTTAAAAGGTAAGAGAAATAATCTTGTTCATTTTGTTCTGAGGGTGCCAATAGAAATGCCTTCTTTCTTAGAATGTGTTTATTGCAAAGAAATGGAAAGAAAGCATAAAACAAGTGGAGGATTGTATTTTATTTTTTCTTATTGTCCCTTTTAAATTCAAGAATATCCATTATTACCTTACGTGCATATACGATTACATGACTGGTGTAACTACATCATGAACTTCCAGAAGAATAAGAAGTTATACTCCATTTATGTATGATGTGTGAAAATGCATTCTACTCATGTATAACTAACATTAGAACACATTTTAAAAAACTATTTAAAAAATCCAAGAATATCTATGGACAGATTTCTATAAAAATGGATAGAGAACTGAATGTATTATTTATAGTTACAGGTATTAATTCTAAATGGTAATGCCATAAAAGGTGATTATAGGTCAGGAGGATTGCAGGAGGATTGCAGGTTCAAAGCCAGCCTCAGCAACTTAGTGAGGCACTAAGCAACTCAATGAGACCCTGTCTCTAAATAAAATACAAAACGGGGCTGGGGATGTGGCTCAGTGGTCGAGTGCCCCTGCGTTCAATCCCCAGTACCCACCGCCCCCGCAAAAACAAACTGACTATAGTACCCAACTAGTCTAAAATATAAACTGTTTTTACTTATTGGGGAAAATGAAGCTGATACTAAGTGAATTACAATTTGGGCACAAGAAACTATTACCACCTTATAAAGCTGAGCCTTGTACAGATCCAAAGGCAAATGATAAGATGTATTCATTTTGGCTTTTAAAGTCTATTTTAAATACATCTAATCCATTTTATTTGTTTTTATTTTAACAGATTTATTGGGGAATAATTCATATTCCATAAAATACACGTTTCTAAAGTCACGATTTCATGGTTTTAGTATATTCACAGAGTTATGCAACCATTACCATTATCTAATTTTAGATCATTTTCATCTCTCCTCAGGTATCTTAACAGGTTGTAATTACTCCCATTTCCTCCCATTTTGCAATTTCTTCTACTTTCTGTCTACATGGATTTGCCTGTTCTGCGGTCTTCTGTATCAGGCTTGTTTCCTTTAGCATAATGTTTTCCACATTCATCCATTTCATAGTATATATTCATACTTTTATTTTTACTGCTAATAATATTTTATTATATGGATAACACCTTTTGTTATTAACCTGCCCAACAGTTGATGGATATTTGGGTTATTTCTACTTTTTTTTTTTATCAGGGACTGAACCCAGGGTACACTTAATTACTGAGCCACATCCCCAGCCCGTTTTTTTTTTTTTTTATTTTGAGAGAAGTTCTTGCTAAGTTGCTTAGTACCTCACTAAGCTGCTGAAGCTAACTTTGAACTTGTGATCCTCCTGCCTCAGCCTCCTAAGTCACTGGGATTATAGACATGTGCCACTACGTCTGGCCTCTTTTGACTTTTTTTTTAAACATTAGCCCCAAATTAGAAACAACTCAAATATCCATCAATAAGATATATTCATTATCTTGATTGTAGTGATGGCTTCATGAGTATATAGTTAGGTGAAGACAAATTATATGGTTTAAATACATACAGTTTGGGCTGGGGGTGTGGCTCAAGCAGTAGCGCGCTTGCCTAGCATGCGTGCGACCCGGATTCGATCCTCAGCACCACATACCAACAAAGATGTTGTGTCCGCCGAGAACTGAAAAATAAAATATTAAAAATTCTCTCTCTCTCCCTCCCTCTCCTCTCTCACTCTCTCTTTAAAAAAAAAAGAATGATATTTAAATAAATAAATACATACATACATACATACATACAGTTTTGTGTGTCAATTGTATCTAAAAGCTGTTAAAATTATTTCACATAAATTTTATAATTTTCTTAGCAGTAACATGTTCCCCAACATCTACATTAGTTTGAATATTTATGATGCATTTTTGTATGGTGCATTTTTACTTTAATTTTAAAATATTGATATTTGAGCTGATATGTCCCCCAAAGGCCTATATGTTAAAAGCTTAGTCCCAGCCCATGGTGCTGCTGGGAGGGGGTGGCCCCTTAAGAGATGGGGCCTAGTGGGAGGAAGTTAGATCATTGGGGGCTTGCTGTCAAAGGGGATTCTATGAGAGTAGTCTCTTCCTCTCTCTTTTGCTTCCCAACTGCCACAAGGGGAACACCTTGCTCCACTGCATGCTCTTTGTCTTGATGGTCTGCCTTGCCCTGGGCCCCAAAATCAATAGCACCAATTGACCATCGACAGAAACCTCAGAAAGCAGGAGCCAAAATAAAATTTTTTCCTTATAATTTTAAAGTATTTGTTACAACAATGGAAAGCTAATGCAGTATTACATTTGGCAACTATTTTAAAAAATCCAAGTTTAGCTTTAGAAGTTTTTGTTTGGTTATATACATAGTCTTGTTTATTTGTTTGGGGCAGTACTAGGGATTGAACTCAGGCGTGCTCTACTACTGAGCTTATTTTGAGACAGGGTCTCACTAACTTGCCCAGAAAGACCTTGAACTTGGAATCCTCCTGTCTTAGCTTCCTGAGTAGCTGGATTCCAGGCAGAATGTGCCACTGTGTCTGATCTAATGATGTCGTGTATGAAACAATGAATATTGATATCAAGATGGATGTTTTTAAGAATTTTTCCTGGTGATCTGGAACAGGAATTAAGGATTTAGGATGCAGGCCAGTGTCCATTTCTACTCTCATACTAATTTGAAAACTATAATTTTCTTTTATTGGGTGGGTGTCTCATCCATCCCAATTACCAGATGCTCTCAATTACTGGCTGATCTTCACAATCGCCTGGGAAGATTCCTGTGTGCTATCTTTTGTTATTGTGATACAGGCAACCTGAAATATTACTCAAACCTTTAATTTTATTATTTATTATTAAATATAATATATTTATATAATATATAAAATTATGTTTTATCATATAAAATTGCTTTTTACATATAAAATTCATTTATATATAAAATAGTTTTTATTTTATAAAATTTCAAATATTTACGAACTCCAATGAATAGTATAATGAACTTCCATTTGCACATTACTTGATTTCTACTCTCATTGAGTCATGATGATTTTTGATTCATTTATCACCATCCTCTACCTTCAATTTCAGTTATCTGTGATTTTAAGAAGTTTTCTGGGTGTTTGTGATATGACACATAAAGGTTGAGTAGTAGTCTATTGTGTATGGACAAGCTAAAATGTACTGGATGGATTCTGTGTTTAGATAATCTTCCATTTTTGGTGGGGAGGGAAAAGGATATGATATATAAACTAATCTTGACCTTGTCTACACCAATTATTTAGGTCTCAACTATAGTTTTTGTAATTATGCATTTCCATCCTATATACTTACCTCATTGAGAGTTTCTTTGGGAATACATGATATTGCTTGATGAAGATTTATTGATTTACTTATCTGACCATGCAAAAGCAAAAATGCTATTAGGTACTTGGTAAAGACAAAAGTTTTTCTTTCTTTTTTTGTGAATGAACCCAGGCAAAAGAAGCTTATACTTTCCAAGCATACAAAGAGATTACAATCTCACTAGGGAGCTTGTAATGGGACTTCTTGTGATTGCTTTGGTAAGAATCAACAAATATATGAAAAATGTTCATCATCACTAGCAATTAGAGAAATGCAAATCAAAACCACTTTAAGATTTCATCTCACTCCAGTCAGAATGGCAGCTATTATGCATACAACAACAATAAGTATTGGTGAGGATGTGGGGGAAAAGGTACACTCATACACTTTTGGTGGGACTGCAAAATCGTGCAGCAAATATGGAAAGCAGTATGGAGATTTCTTGGAAAATTGGGAATGGAACCACCATTTGAGCCAGCTATCCCTCTATACTCAAAGGACTTAAAAACAGCATACTAGAGGGACACAGCCACATCAATATTTATAGCAGTACAATTCACAATTGCTAAACTGTAGAACCAACCTAAATGCACTTCAATAGATGAATGGATAAAAAAAATGTGGCATATATATAAATGGAATAATACTCAGCAATAAAAGAGAATAAAATCATGGCATTTACAGGTAAATGGATGGAGTGAGAGAAGATAATGCTAAGGGAAGTTAGCCAATTAAAAAAAAAATGCCGAATGCTTTCTTTGATATAAGGAGGCTGATTTATAGTGGGATAGGGAGTGGGAGCCTGGGAAAAATAGATGAACTCTAGCTAGGGCAGAGGGGTTGGAGGGGAAGGGAGGGGGCATGGGGTTATTAATGACGGTGGAATGTCATGATCATTATTATCCAAACTACAGATATGAAGACACAAATTGGTGTAAATATACTGTGTATACAACCAGAGATATGAAAAAAATGTGCTCTACATGTCTAATAAGAATTGTAATGCATTCTGTATATATATATATGAATGAAACTAAGAGGTTGCCATGGAAGGAGAAATATAAGGTTGAAAGTATGTGATGAGCTAGTCCTGCAAGAACCTCATTCTGTTCTTAGTTTATTAGGAACATTCACCTTAGTGATGCCAAGGTACTTACCTCCCAAGGAAGTGGCAATTACAAGAAACTAAATCATAGTTTTTTCTTTCCAATCATATAGGCAATGGGATCTCAGGACCACAGTCCTAGTTCCGAGATGTAGAACTTATTCAGTTCATCCCCCTGAAGCACACACAGGTGCTCCCATTTCTCTACTTCTTTAGGTGTCCAAATTGGGATTGAGTGAGCATCTTGTGACATACATCAGCATCAGTCCTCAGAGCAATCATGCCTTGAAGTGTGGGCACAGTTAAGTAAAATGGCCAGCAAGACACACTCCCTCAAATGGAGGCTGCATTGTGTGCTGGGAATAACTTAGCTGCCTCAGTCTCTTTAGCCCATCTCCTTGCAAAATCCTTCTCTGGGTTCACTCACCTGGCATGGTTTTCCCATGGTTTCCTTGTGTCCTTCCTTCTTCTTTCCATTTATTTATTGGTAAGTTTTTAAATTGAGTTTGGTGCCTATTAAATCAGACCAAGAAATTTTAAATTACTTTAAAAATTAAAAAAAAGAAAAGAAAAGAAAGTGGTTTCCTTTAGGGCTAGCAGAGTTTAATGTTCAAACACTCTCCTGTGGTAAGAAGTATTGGCTTCCCAAGATGTTTCTTCTCCACCATTCTTTTTACTTTTTTTTTTTTTTTTTGTGGTGCGGGGGATTGAACCCAGGGCCTTTGCATGCGAGGCAAGCACTCTACCAACTGAGCTATATCCTCAGCCCTCTTTTTATCATTTTGGTATAACAAGAATATAGAATAAATGATGTGTGCAATGTTGAAGAATTTTTTATTATACAGGAGTGTGTAGCATTGACAACTTAAAAGGTCTGTAAAGGACATTGCTAAGGCTGGTTCCAAATTACCAGGAAAAAAGTGGGAAATGGAATCACAGGCTAATTATTTTTATCATTTCAGATTTTTATTTTTTCAAAATTGTTATTGTTTAACACTTTACTATTTAAAAGTCTAGCCAGACTTTTACCAGCAGCTAGTTCCTCCTTGTGAGTAGCTAGCAAATGAAACATACAAGCTATTCTCTCATTTTACTCTATTGTTAAATTACAGATAAGGCCTTTTTTTTTTTTGTACTGTGGATTACCTAGGGATGCTTTACTACTGAGCTACATCCCCAGCCCTTTTTGCTTTTTTAATTTTGAGACAAGGTTTCCCCAACTTGGTAAGGCACTTTTTGGGGGCAAAAATAGAAATCGGGGATGCGTCTCTATCACACAACTCTTTCTCTGCTTTGCCTGGACACTTAGTTGATTCTCTGTCTCAAAAAGTTGGGGATTTTTAAATCACCTTATTTTGACTAAAATATCGCCTTAATTTTTGTCCCCTATTCCACAAAGAATATTTGATGATTAAGAAAAAATAAAAGCTATTTGTCCTAATAAATGATCTATCATTGAAATCATTCAAGAGATGTGTATTGCATTTGTTCTGTTCTGTTTTTTTGGTGCTTAGGATCCAAGCCAGGGCCCTGAACACATTAGGCAAGCACTCTGTCATTGAGTGCTTGCTGGCCGATTTTCAGAATCACCAGATTCCTGTGCACCATCCCTTGCTCTTCCGATTCAGGAAAACTGGGATCCAGAAAACCTTGACTGTAAACTTTTTTATTTTCCCCACATTTTTTGAATACCTAATTACTAAGTGAAACCAATGCTTGATATTACAGCACTTGCTGGAAATCCTTTTAAGAGGAAGATTAATTTACTTTTAGAAATGTGGTTTTGGTGGAAATGCTCACAGTGGACTAGAGATAAAGATTAAAGCTTGTAAAAGAGAATAGGGCTAAATAAGTTTACAGATAAGACTTGGGGAAGGGCTGGGGTTGTGGCTCGGTGATAGAGCGCTTGCCAAATGAGATGAAATCAAGGTATACAGATAGACCCACAAACGTGAAGGAGAGTCTCAAAATGAGAAGGTGGTCAATGCTGTCAAACATAGCAATCAAGAGAGAATGGGTTGGCCATGCAGAAAGTCACTGGGTAAAGTAACACCATTATTTTGGTATTAAAAAGTGTATTGTGAAATCCTTTGACATTTGGGATTTTGGAAGTCAGTCTTGGCAATTCCCCAGTTTTCCAGGAACACAAATTATGGTCTATGAAACTCAGGAAGGAGCTCATATAAATGAATTTTATTTGATCCCAAATATTACTACCTACTTAATATTGGAGCAAAACCATGCTAGAATACACAGACTAAATAGTTATAATAATAGCACAATGGTTCATAAAATAATTTTATTTCTGTCTTACAGTCTGGAGGTGAGTCTGGTCCAAGCTTATAGGCCAGGGAGAATTTAGGGACCTGGGTTCCTCCACCTCATTGCTCTGCTATCTTTTAGGGTGTTGTATTTTCATGGCAAAGCTGGCTAACTAGTTTTAAAAATGTTTTCAAAACATCTCAAAAGAGGTAGGAAAAAAAAAGTAGAAAATAATAAAAGGCCTGAGGTTTTATTTTAAAGAAGACGAACCGGATGTTAAATTTGTCAATTCTGCTTCTATTCCATTAGCCTAAACAAAATCATATGGTCACATTTAGTTACAAGGTAGTTTGGAAATATAGTTCAAACCTGGGCAGCCATGTGTCCACTTAGTACTTGGGGGAAATAAAATTGGAAATGAAGATGATAATAAACAATCTTTTACAGGTAGGAACTGGAAGATATAGGTCTTTCTTCAAAAAATGGTAGGATTCAATTACTTACACTTTTACGTTGTTTTTTTTTTTTAATAACACTGGGAATTGAACTCAGGACCCTGCATATGCTAGGCAGCAGTCTACCACTGAGCTATATCCCCAGCCCTTTGTAGTAAAATAGTTTACTTCTGTGTGTGTGTGGTATTGAGATTGAAACCAGAGGTGCTTTATCACTTTATCCCAGCCCTTTTAATTTTGAGACAGAACCTCGCTAAAATTTCCTGGCTGGCCTAGAAATGAACTCCTGCCTCGGTCTTCTAAGTTGCTGGGCCAGGCATGCACCACTCACCTAGAAATTTCTTACTATTTTTGTTTGGGTTCAGAGGATTGGTAAAACAACTAATGAAATTACATTTGTCATTATTTTCATGAATTATTGAAAGACATTCATTCTGTGTCTACCTAGCAAGACCAACACAAGACTTATATCCGTAGTATCTATCTATTGTTGTGTAAGAAATTACTTACCAATTTAGGGGTATAAAATGTTATCTCCAAGTTTCTGAGGTATTGAGAATTTCGGAGTTTATCTGGATGGTTCTGGATTGCTCATGAGGTTGCACTAAAGGTTTTGGCTAGGGCTGCAGACATCTGAAAGCTTGACTGGGTTGGAGGATTCCCTTCAAATCTTACTGTTGGAAAGGGGCTCCTGTTCATTAGGAAGGGAACCTTTGTATAGGTTTAACTTAGTAGTCAGCTTCTACCAAAGTGAGTGACCCATTGTTCCTGCAGCGCTAGGCCAGAGGCCTACCTCTGGGATATCTGTTCCCATTATTCACAGATACAGCAGAGTCCACAGCCATCGATTTTGGACTCCCACAGGGAAGATTTCAAATGAGTTGCACAGATGAACAGACAGGAGTTTATTAGAGAAGGTGAAATTAAGGGCAGATAGCCCATGTACCAAGCTGAGTTGGTGTAGCACTGCAGACTCTTGAGTTTTTAAGTGTTTTGGGTCCTTTGTTGTTCTCTCATTTTCTTATACCCGCCTTTTGACTGATAAGCAGTTTAGTACCCATTGTTATTTTGTATAGCCCTCAGCAATTTTCTTTGTGAGGGTCAAGATGACCTGGTCACAAGAGATAGCTCAGGACTTGGTTTTGAAACAATAGTTTCCTTAAGGGGATTATAACTAACTATGCCTGCAGAGGAGGTTTGACATATCAGTTCTCATTTTCCAGATGTTTGTCATCTTTGATACAGTTCCCTGTTATCTCCAGTCCTGTGATTTGTGGTCTGTTTAGATTTGTTTGATGTCCTCCCTGTATGTCATCTCCCTTTTGGTTCTCCCCTACCTGCCTGCGCATGACTAACTGCCTAAAATCACCACCTCTGGAAGGGGTCCAGTAGCAAAGGGGATTGGTGGCAGAGAAGAGCAGGAGTTCAGCTTGGATTTGGCCAAACTAGGAAGACAGTCCTTTGCAGAAGACATCCAGAATGACACAGGGAAAGGACAAAAGTGGGAGCCAAGAGGAGCGCAGAGGCGTGGTGAAGTTCTGTTGAGGTTCTGTGGATTCTGCTGGCACTAGAGCTTCTGGGCAGTTTTTACTCCCAGCATGAGATGAAGCTGAGAAGGTAAAACAACCTAAGGTCTGTTGAGAAGGACAAGGATTGGGTGCTTCTTTAAATTCCCTAGTTTTAAAGAAGCTCCTGTTATACCATGAGAGGTGGGGTGTAAATGTAACCACCAAAATGCCAAGTGTCTCCAACTTGGTCTCAGAAGTGACATCATCACTTTCAGTCTCTTTCATTGGTCACTCAGGCCAACCTTGGCACACAAAGTGGGAGCCATCTCTACAAGAGTGTGAATACCAGGAAGTGGGAATCCTGGTATGGGGAGCCATCTTGAGGCTACCCACCACCATACCTAACCTTAGGAAGAAGCTAAAAAAATCTTCATATAACCTATTAGCCTATCTTTTAAAACAAATTATCAAAGTAAACAAACTAATGAGATATTGAGAGAATACAAGGAAAAAAAATTTGGTTGACACATTTGTGTAAGATTGTTGGTAAATTTGTTGCTGAAAGCCTGTTTCTTGTCCCTGTTGCCAATCCAATAATGAGGACACGGTTTTGAGAAAAATCAAAAAGAAGGTTTACTGCTTTGCTAGAAAAGGAGAAACACAGGGGACTCCTGTCCCAGAGGCTGTGATTCTGCCCATCAGCAGGAACAGGGGGCATTTAAAGAGGTGACTCAAAGGCTACATTCCACACGTGTGTTCTCTGTTGGAGACAGACATTTCTGAGATCTTCTGGTACCACCCCCAAAGTCTGGATGACTTTGTTCCTCTGGTGGGTGTGTACTCAGGGACAGATAACTCTGCCTAGGATGGGGAAGAAAGGTAATCCTGTTTCCCCTGAGATTAGGGACAAGGAGAGATTAGGGAGGAGCAGGGAGAGAGAGGAAGAGAAAGAAACATGTCCATTTTAAAAATAAGTTGCAGTGGCAGAGCAGCAGGGGCTATATTCAAAACATAAAGTGGAGCACAGTTACAATATCATTAGGTTCTCAGAAGCATCACACTTCAGGTTTTATTTTATTAAAATAGAGTCTATTTAAAGATGTCTTTCACTTTTGCAGGTCAGAAATGAATTTCTCAGAATGGACATTTTTCAGTCAGTTTCAGTGTGGTTTCTTGAAAAGTGTCAGCAGTTAATATTAACAAGTGTTAAAGTTAGTGAATTTTTGTAAATTTAGTCCAGTTTAAAGACATAGGATCCTCTAACATTGCCTGAATACTGAGTTATATTTGGGGAGTTGGCGTACAGAGGGTCTGTCTTGGATTAGGTCTCAAAATACCTAAAGGATTTCCTTATACAGGCCTGGGGTGAGATACAACAGGTGCATCACTTCTAATTTTGGAACTAGAATCAGATAGTTTAGAGTTAGGCTGGTCTGCACTCACTGAGCAAAAGTGAAGATAAGCAATTTTACCATACTATCCAGTGTAGAAATGACCAAAAGTATGTTATTATTCTATTACTTCTAATAACAAATCACATTTTTTACAAGATAGCATAGAATTTTGATGATTCTGATAAAGGTCTCTCTTTTCTTAGTATTCCATAATTCATTTAAAAATATGTTGAAAGTGGGATCCTTAGAATAGTTAAGCTAATGATCATGTCTGGTATTATTTTGATTTTACTATTATCAGTGAATTAAATTTTTGCAATGGAAAATAAAGGCATAGAATGAAAGGTGGATTTGGTTTCTTCAAAGAATTTCATAAAAATTCTGGGGCTTTAGAAGATGTTGCCATTATTTCAGGTTGACATTAAATACAAACACATTTAAATAATTAAAATATGGATATGTCTCAAAATGGAAAATGTACTTCAAACACTATCAGAATTGTACATATAAAATCAAGCAAAGCTTTATTTTTATCTTTGAATGACTTGAAAAAAATTAATGCAGTACAATCTTGAACATTTCAATTACAAAAGTTGAAAAATTTTGAATTGTGGAAGTCCCTGGAAACATAACTTTTTATTATATACTCCAGATATTGAGCAATTCAATATATACAGATTTCCCCAAAATATAAATTGAATATGAGAGTAACTTTAGGAAGTCTTACTGAGGAGTAATAAAAATAAATGTTAGGAAAGGTATGGTTTTCTTTTTGCTTCTCAGGTAATTTGTTTCTTATATAATTGATATATAATCTACTCATTTTAGAAATTTGTATTTTAAGTCCTATAGATTATTTTTTAAAAAAATTTCTAAGTCTAAAAGGCAACACATGTTGTAGAGGCAATGCTCTGCATTTTTTTTTTTTTTGAGAATAGTATATGCAATGTAATACATTCAAAAGAAAAGCAACAGGTTTGATCTGAAACCAGATTTTTTTCTTTTTCTTTTCTTTCTGTATTGGGGATTGAGCCCCTTGGGAGGTTAACCACTGAGCCACATCTCCAGCCCTTTTATGTTTTTTTTTTTTTGTTTTGTTAAGTTTGAGACAGGGTCTTGCTAAACTGTTTAGGGTCTCACTAAATTACTGAGGCTGGCTTTGAACTTGTGATCCTCCTGACTCAGCCTCCTGAGTCACTGGGATTACAGGCATGTGCCACCATGCCCCATGAAACAAGATTTTTTTTCTATAATGTTTCCTCTCTACAATGTTTAAATAATCTAATATTGTTATAAGGTCCTTGCTTGGCGTCTGGATGATGACAGCCGCCATTTCAAGGAAAAAGTTTCGCTTTCCCGCCCAAGGGCCTTTCTGAGAAAGGCTCACCACTCCCTCATACCAACCTAACAATTAACCGGGGGCATTAAGATCAGCTCGGCTCCGATTCTGAGCCTGCCCCAAGCCTGTT
Organism: Ictidomys tridecemlineatus; assembly: GCF_052094955.1. Lineage (NCBI taxonomy): Eukaryota > Metazoa > Chordata > Mammalia > Rodentia > Sciuridae > Ictidomys > Ictidomys tridecemlineatus. The sequence goes on from NC_135485.1 coordinate 129,116,734, forward strand.
TTGCTTCTCTCTCCTGTAGAGAGATGACCTTTATTTGTCAGCTCTGACGAATCTACTCTCTGTGATCTCTGTCTGGTCTTTCATTTCTTGCTTTCCCTTCAATTGTGACAGGACATTTTTTTTTTCATTAGATCACAATAATATTTGGATTTTCTAAAAATAGCAAATTGGAGATAGGATATTTAAACACGAGGAAATTAAATTTAGCCAGATGTGGTGGCACATGCATGTAATCCCAGCTACTCAGGAGACTGAGGCAGGAGGATTACCAAGTTCCAGGCCAGGCTCAGCAATTTCACGAAGTCCTAACCAACTTAGGGAGACCCTGTTTCAAAATAAAAAATAAAAAAGAATAGGGATGTAGGTCAATGGTAAAGCGCCCTCGTTTAATCCCTGGTTTAAAAAAAAAAATCAAATTTAGATGCCACAAGGGAAGTGAAAATATGACTCATTGCTTGCACTGAAACAATGTCTAACAAGAGTCTTCAGTAAATTTATGTAGGATTCTCGCCATCTGGCCTGCCTTGGTCCCCCTTCCAAAGAATTCAACTACCTCCAAACATACCATAATCCTCCACTTTGTTCCCTCTCCCCCACCACGGCCTCGAGGCTGTAGTAGTTTTTATGATTAACCATGTATTTACATAAGGACACCAGATGCTGTTGTGTTTTGGCAAATTAAAACTCTGGTGTCTCAGAAGCATGTTGGATAAATACTGGGTTCCAAAGCCTCATTCGACTTTGCCATTTCCTGTCATGCAACTTTTTTTTTGGGGGGGATAGGAGTTGAGTGGGAAGCCTCCAGCACTGCTGGACGCCATGGCAAGTACAACATGTTATCAAGTGATTACAAGATGAGTATTTTTAACAAGGGAAATATCTAATTTCTTCAAACAGTTGACTTCTCTATGTTGCGGTGCTCAACTAGTGACAAGGTGAAAAAAAAAAAAAAAAACCAAAACAGGCATCATCTTGCCGCGGTGCGTGAGCTGCACTTTTAATTTCTGATAGGAACCAGCAGCCCGCGGCTGATTTACGGTCAGCTCGTGTCGTCCCGCACGGTGGCGGCTCCAGCAGCCTGCCTCAGCCGTTAAAGCCACCTCTGCGGAGACGCCCGAGCGCGGCCGGGGGGAGGGGTGCACACAGGTGCGCCCTCTGTTTGGAAATACACAAAGGGCCAGCGCCGCCGCCGCTGTGTCCCTGGCAACTCCACGCACGCGGCGCGCGCGCACTTCCCGCGGCCCCGCGGCGCAGAGGGCGGGAGGCCGGGCGGCGGCGGCGGGCGGGGCCGGGCGGCGCGCGCAGGTGGCCGCGCGTCGGCTGGCGGAGACCCTCGGCCTGCTTGCGGACGCGGCGCCTGGGAAGCGCGAAGCCGGCTCCGCGCGGCGGCGACGGCGCCCGCGCTGTAGGGACTTGTAGTCCGCGTGCCTCCCGGGCGCCTCCCCCGGGTAGGCCGGCCCGGGCGTGCCCGCCCGCCGCACGCCGACTTCCTGCCGCTGCCAAAACTACACCTCCCGCCGTCCTCTCCGCTCTGGGGCTGAAAGCGAAAACAAATTTTACGCTGCGAGGGTGCTGCCCTCCGCCGGGAGCCCCCTCCCGCTCCCCGCCCCTCCGGCTCCCTCCGGCGAGGTGGGGAAACCCAAGGCCGCGGCTTTCTCTTTTGGTTTCTTCAGCTCCTGGCGAGGAGGGCGCGCGAGGCACGCAGGCCTCGCTTCACCCGAGGCGGCCCGGCGCGCGCCGGCGGCGGGGCTTTCCTAGCCCCACTCTCGTCGGGACCAGGAAACTTGTGGGGCCGGCGACCCTCGGCCCAGCGCCCGAGCGGGGCGGTGAGGCGGTCGGGAAGTGACTGCTCCCTCTCGGGGCGTTCCTTCATCCCTCCCCCCGTGCCCCCGGGCGCGTGGCCCCTCCGGGGAGGCGGCCGCGTGCGGACGGCCATGCACTAGGCAGGGCTCCCCTATGCGCCGGGAGAGCGCGGACCGCTGCCTCGGGCCGCCGCCTGCCGCAGCTCGCCGAGCCCGAGCCGGAGCCGCCGCCTGCCCCAGGCCGGGGCGTCGAGCAGCCGGCGGCGCGGCCATGTGGGGCTAGCCCGCGCGCCTGGCCTGCAGCGGGACCGGCAACATGGAGGCGGCCGTCGGCGCCCCCGACGGCGGGGACCAGGGCGGCGCGGCGTCCCGCGAGGACGCGACGCCCATGGACGCCTATCTGCGAAAACTGGGCTTGTATCGGAAACTGGTCGCCAAGGACGGGTCGTGCCTATTCCGGGCCGTGGCGGAGCAGGTAATGGGCGGGGGCGGCGGCGGCGGCGGGCGGGCGGGGTGGGACGCGGCGGCTCAGCTGTCCTGGCTGCCCACGTCCCGGGCCGCGCGTGGCCCGGCTGTCGTCACAGCCGCCCATTGTGGCGCCGGAATGGGACTGAGAGTTGAGGACAACTTGTGAGGCCTGCGCGGAGCGTGCCTGCCGGGGACCTGGCGACCAGCTGGCTTTTCACTGGTGTTCCGCATTCAGCTCCCCTGGGTTTTCCAAGCGCCGCGTTCACGCCGGTGAACCGCGCGTTTCCCAGGGGAGGTGGTGCCCCCTCTGCCCCCTCCCCCTGTTTGCTGGACTTTGGAATGTGGGGTAATCGGGCTCACGGATGTCACTGGAAGCCAGGGGGCAAACTTTGCCGTTTGAGAAAACCAACCTTTTACAAATACAGAGCATGTTGAATGAATTGAGCTTGAGTAGATTCCACACCTCATTAAGCGGGGCGGAGCAGTGGAGGTATACTAAAAGAAAACCACGTTTTCCAAAAGTCTTTTTGTGCTGGTTGGAGGAGGGAGTGTTAGTAACTAGGGTTCTCGGGGCCTTTCTTGACCTGATCCTCCACCCTCCCACCCCCGTTTGAAATGGCCCAAATCATTTTTAATAACTTGCTTAGGAAGATGTTTGTGATTTTTTTTTGGAAGTTTTTTTTTTCCCGTGTTATATAATACTGTACGTTGTAAGTGTGCAGTCACCAAAAAGCATCGTATATTTGAAAAATAGCTGCTTGAGTAGTTGGATAAAAAGTTTCACTGCCCGGGTATTTTCATACCTTTCATAGTTTGTTTCCCTTTAGCTCAAGGAACAACTCCTCCTCATACCCTGGGGGGTTTTTAGTGATGTTTCTGGTTTTTTTCCTTCCCCCTCACTTTTTCTGAATGCTAAATAGCTTTTAGAATTTCTATTTGTGAATAAGTGTTTTATCTAACATCTGGAGACTAGTCTGACTAGTATGTTCTCTCTTTCTTTTTTTTTGTGATATTGGGAATTGAATCCAGGGACACTGTACCACTGAGCCACACCCCCACACCCCACTTTTTTTTTTTTTTTAATTTTGAGGTAGGGTCTGGCTATGTTGTTGAGGCTGACCTGGATTTTGCATCCTCCTATCTTAGCATCCTGAGTAGCTGGGATTACAGGCTTGAGCCCTGGGACTGGGTGTTCTCCTTTTTAAAAAACATCAATAGGCCAGATATTTATTTTCAAAGGCCTCTCGTTTTTTACATCTATAGCATGGAATCTTTGTTTAAAACAAGAAATTGATTTATTGGGGATCAGCCTTTGCAGCATTTCAGGTATTGATAGTGAAACATTTTCTTTAAAAGTTCTCCAAACCAGGCTCTGTCTTTTTCAGTTCATTAGACTGCTCTGATTTTCAGAAATTTAGGATGTTCAGTGTGAGTGGAGTATGTTCACACACCCACCCCAGTACTAACTATCAGTAGGTAAACAGTCTGCCCTATTTGTGAATTTTTCAAATTTCTCCATCTGTTGTGCTTCCTCTGTCTCAGCCTTTTTGGACTCCTCAACACCTCCAGAAGCAGAAGAAATGAAAATGAAGTCAGCTCATAGTTATATACTATTGGCTTTAGCAAGAGTTTGGTCAGGAACGAGGTAGAAGTTAAATTTGGACTTGAATTATTCAGATCCTAGTTATTGAAGCAGAAAGGTTTGACTGTTTCCACTATTATATGCCATAGTTGATTATTCAGAAGCCTGTTCATATTGTAGAGAATCATATTGAGTATTTTTGTAGGGGCAAGAGCTAGTTAACACTAAAAACTCATTAACATCCAATAATACATTTTTTTGTAATTTATTATAATAGGACTCAGGTTGGGCATAAGGGACTGCCTTCTCCAATTATCTGACTCTGATTTTGAGCTTAGCTCTAGGAGGTGAATTTTTGGGTGAAGACTGGGTTTTTCAGCAGACAGGACTAAGGGTGTAGCAGTTATGGCTAAAGGCAAAGTGTGGGGAAAAGGGAAATAACAGCACTCAAGCTGCCCTTTTAAAATGAGTACAAAGGATTTTCTTTTAAACTAATGATTTTTTTATAAAATTACAATAGGTAAAATTTCTGAGGAGTCAGTAATCTAAATGGCAGGCTGTAGAGCCGGGGAGGGGACTTCAGGTTCCCGTCAGATCACATTTTTTTGGGTGGACCCTTCCCTTTTTTACAGTTGTGGATTTGGGCCTGCAGGAGGCCTGACCTGAATCAGCTCCTAGCCATAGAGCTAAAAATAGGGCACTCTTAGAGGACTTGCTAAAACAGTGTGTCTCATCCTTTCCCAGTGTTTATCACTATCTTGTCCCAGGAGCGATGGAAAGCCTCCTCCCTGTAGCTTACTTTCATGTTTGCAATAGTTTGTAAAGATGGATTTTTACCATACCATTTGAATTCTTCTTGAGGTCCTTGAACTTGTACAGTAATTTACTTTTTATACAGTTGTCATTTAACCTTGCTTGTCTTGCAGTGTTTGGCTTTGTAAATTACCAGCACTCCACAATTTATGGAACTTGAGAGTTTTGCTTTTGAGCAACAAGTTTAGATTGATTCTATATGCTAAAATATTTGTTAAAAGAGGAGAAAAACCATTAGATATGCCTGCCATTGTTTTTGATGGGAAATAAGCTTTACTAACTTATATCTGCCACCTGTTGCTAGGTAGATGGCTTTAACAGTAGCTCTACTTTGCTAATGGCAGGAAAGCCCTATCGGATGACACTGCCTGAGTCATACTAATAATGACTTGATTCATAATAGTGTCTAACGTTAGCTACAGAAGTGTTAGCTGAATGTCATTTGTGGTACCTGCAAAAAAAAATTTGTGTGGGTTTTTTTTTTTGTATGTGTGTGTTAAGTGTTGAACCCAGAACCGTATGCTTGCTAAGTAAGCACTCTATCATTGAGCTACACCTTCAGCTTTGTATGTTAGTCATATATGTATGGATATGTGAGCAGTACCCCGTGTGCTGGAAGCTTAGAAAAAGGCTACTATTTAATAGAATCACAAGGTTTACCCAGTGAAGCTGAAAACCAACTAGTAAACTGAAAACCAATTCAGTTGCTAATTTTAGCTAGTTGGTAGAGAGTTCCTTCAGTGTATCATAGTGTAATAAGACATACTAGTTGTCCAGGCTATTTTGCCTGTGGTTCTGTGGGTATCAATGAGCCTTGGATATGATCCAAGGGAGCTGTAAAACATGTATCTTGAGTCTTGTCTTTCCTGAATATATGGGAGACTCACTTAATATAGGAGCTGTAGTTTAATTTTTTTTCTTTTGATGGTACTGGGGGTTTAATCCAGGGTCACTCTTAACACTGAGCTCTATTCCCAGCCCCCCTTTTTTTAATTTATAAATTTTGAGACAGGGTCTTGCTAAGTTGCCAAATTTTCTGAACCCCAGTACCACACACACTCAAAAAGAGTTACAGGTTGGTGCATACCTGTAATCCCAGCAGCTTCGGAAGCTGAGGCAGGAGGATTGCAAGTTCAAGACTTGGCAATTTAGTGAAATCATGCTTCAAAGTGAAATCTTAAAAGGGAACTGGGGAATGTAGCTCAGTGGTAGACCACCTCTGAGATCAGTCCACATAATCCCCTCTCCCCACCACAGTCAAATCCAAAGCCTCTTAGGATAACAGCATTTTTATGTCTTCCAGACTGTCTACTTCTTTTAAGTCTTGTAAACTTGGTAAAGAGTTCCTTAACTTTTCTGAAACCATGATGGACTTAAATTTCTGTGTAAGGCCACTAAATACATTCACAATTATTGGAAGAAAAAGTATCTCATACAGTCTTACACCCCAAAGACGATTACTAATGAAGTCATCTATTTGTTCTCTTTCTTAACAAGCACAGGTTGAGGCTTTGCCCTGAGTAGCAGGGATTCTGTTAACTCTGCTTTCTGAAGAGCAGAGTTATTGTAGAAAGATGGCAAGAAAGGAAAGTGTCTTGTTTATGAAAGTGTGCTCAGAGGAGTGATTTTAGTGACTTAAAAGTTAAATGGTAATACATTCTTTATAGAATGAATCTGGCTTAAGGAGTATTGCTGTATTTCTGTGTCGTGCTTAGAGGAAGAGGTGAGATTGAGTAAAGGTCTCAAAATTATAGAAAGGGAAATGGAGGGAGACTGATAATCTATTGATTGTCCCATTACTGTTGGTGTGAAAGAAGGCATCAAGTTGTAATTGAAATCCATTTTTAGCAAAATGCTTAATAGTGCGTTGTTTTTTCTTTTTAGGTATTGCACTCTCAGTCTCGCCATGTTGAAGTTAGAATGGCCTGTATTCACTATCTTCGGGAGAACAGAGAGAAATTTGAAGCGGTAATTTATAATCTCTAATACCCATTTTGGTCTCTAGAAAGTGTTCTGGTGGAAATGTCACAGGCTGGGTTATGAAAATAACCCTTGATCAAATGAAAAATCATTAAATCCAAACACATTCAGCTGTGAATATTCTAGGCTATTTTGTGTTACTAATTTATACATTTAGAAAGCTTCTGTGACGACTAAGACAACTGTGGGGGATGGAAAGGATGACCTGGAGGAGAGATTTGTATACTATACATTAGTACTTGATATGCTCAGGGAAATGGATGTTGAGATTAATAGTGATTTGTGTGATTGGTAACTGCTGATGAATTTAAAAAGTTTCAGATTTGAAGTATAAAAAAGATGCTGAACAGAAGTAATGCTGAAGTATTTTATCAGAAGGCATTTCTAGATTTTTAATTTTCAGAGATCATTGTGAAATCACATCAGAACACTGTAATTATATAAATGTTGATTAATAGTTAATAAAATGTTGTATAACAACAGTATAATTTTCTCAATAGTGTGTAGAAGGCTGTGAAATAAGTTGCCACCTGATCTATTTTTATTATATATTCAAAGTCTTGCAGGGTTTACTGCTTACTGGTTTTATGACCTAGAATTATATAACCTGACAACTTTTAATGGTATTTCCCCCCATTGACTTGTAAAGAATATTGATACTTGGCAAATAACTAATTTTTTTTTATTCTTTTTAGATAGACATGACAGTGTAGTGTATTTTGACATATATATAGAGAGTATAACTTCCCATTCTTGTGGTTGAACATGACGTGGAGTTAGACTGGTTGTGTATTCATATAGGAACTAGGAAAGTTATGTTCAATTCATTCTACTTTCTTTCCTATTCCCATCTCCCCTTCCTTTCCTTTATTCCCCTTTGCCTAATCTAGTGAACTTCTGTTCTTCCCTCCCCCCATCCCCTATTGTGTCTTAGCATCCACATATTAGAGAGAATCTTTGGTTTTTCTTTTTTTGGGATTGGCTCAATTCACTTAGCATGATAGTCTACAGTTCCATTCATTTACCGCCAGTTGCCATAATTTCATTCTTTATGGCTCAGTAATATTCCATTTTGTGTATATACCACATATTCTTTATCCATTCATCTGTTGAAGGGTACCTAGGTTGGTTCTATAGCTTAATTATTGTGAATTGAGCTGTTCTGGACATTGACATGACTGGGTCACTATAGAATGCTTGATTTTAAGTCCTTTGAGTATAAACCAAGGAATGGGATAACTGGGTCAAATGGTGGTTCCATTCCAAGTTTTCTGAATAATCTCTATACTGCTTTCTAGAGTGTTGCACCAATTTGCAATCCTACCAGCAATGTGTGAGTGTACCTTTTCCCCTCACATCCTTGCCAACATTTGTGGTTACTTATGTTGATAATTGCCATTCTGATTGGAGTGAGATGAAATTTCAGTGTAGTTTTAATTTGCATTTCTCTAATTGCTAGAGATATTGAACATTTTTTCATATATTTGTTGACTGCTCATATTTCTTTTGTGAAGTGTCTATTCAGTTTTTTTGCCCATTTATTGATTGGGTTAGCAAATAACTAGATTTTAAGCCTTAACAGAAGACATCTTAGTTAAATGTATTCCTGGATTGGGATTCTCTATATTCAAGCAAATTCTGAATGTTGTGGTTAGAATGGATAGTAATAAATTGTAGGAGATTTACCTGCTTAATCAGGTGATTTGAAACCTTATTTTATGGTAACAGAGGACTGTGGTGTTATGGTGGTGAAGAGGGGAGAAGTGGCATGGTTTATAAATAGTTGAAGAAATTACATGTGGATTAATGATTACTGACCCAAAAGGTAAAAATCTTGTTGATAATATGGGCATTGTTAACACTGCTTGAACTCTTACTGTGTGTCATATATTGTTTAAGTGCTTTACATGTATTTATTTAATTCATATAATCTTATGAGGTATGATCAGCTGTTGAAAGTTCTGAGGGGGAAAGATTTACTTTTCTTATAATAAGAACCCTAGTAGTTTCTGTTGACCAGAGTTGGAAAGGGGTATTGTGGGTAAGATATACCTTGCTCTACTTAACAGTGTCACCCATGGCCTAGCAGGACACTTTCTGCTTAGAAAGGAGGCTTACATTGGGTGCAGGTTTGTGTTGGAAAAACACTTAGGTCTTTACCAACTTTAAATGGCACTATGAGTTTCTTTTAAAAGTCTGTAAATAACTATCTAATATGGAATAGTAGCATCTGATTGATGGGGATTTAAAAATATGTGTTAAAATTTAAGATGCTTTTTGGAACTCTGTTAGTATACAATTTATGAAAGAATGTCAAAACAAATCCATGGGTGTTTAAAATTACAGACTAGGAAGTATGTTTTTGGTGTACTTAACTGGGATTATAAATTACATAAATTGACTGGTGGGTCAGGTGGATGTTTTTTAGAGCTTTCTCAAGTTAGTGCAGTTGCTATGAGAAAAACAAGGTTGGATGATCATATAGTTGTGAATAAACTAATTTTATGTTTAAATAACAGTGAAGCAACAGTATTAGATAAATTCTGTTGATGCTTCAGAATATCTTTAGCATTATTAGTTTTCATCTTGTGGATAACTGACCTAGAGACAACGAATGCTTATATCTGTATTATTAAGATAATTATTAAGATGACATGCTTTCTTAGCTATTATATTTGTCTTTGTTTTATTCTATTCTACACACTGACCACTACCAAATTTATCCAAAAGCACTACTTTCATCGTGTAATTTCTCAGTTCAGGATGTCATATGCAGTGACCTTTGAATTACCTTTCCTGTCTAGTCTGAAATTCCTGCTTGGGTTAAGGCCCTCTATAAACAACAGTCCCCCATTTGGTTTCCTCTCTTGCTCAGCTCCCTAACAAGTTGCTCTGCTCCAACTGGCTAGGAGCTGGCTAGATCCTGTCGCCCCTGTCTTCCCCCAACACGGAGTTCTTCCTCCTTATGCCACAAGGGCCATTGCTGTGGAGTGTCTGCTCCCTGTGTGCCCATCCAGATTCTGACCAGCCTTCATCTTGAGTCACTCCTATTCCTGGAAACTCTTTCTGGCAATGTTTCCTTTAAATTCTTTTATATGTTTATGGTCTTAAATTATTTGTATATATTATCATCATTATTTTAATATTACTGGTGTATCGAGGTTTGTATGAGATCTCAGTAATTTAAAGTGAATAGTTAACAGTGAAACAGTGAACTGTTTTTTGACATAACATTCCTAACAGACTTTTTTTTTTTTTGCAGTTTATAGAAGGGTCGTTTGAAGAGTATTTAAAACGTTTGGAAAATCCACAGGTATGCAGTAATGTTCTAAATATATTTTTGTTTGTGTGTATCCAACATAATGTATTTGAAATTCATTAAGAAGGAAGTTAATAGTATAGTTTTTAGGGGTTACAGGCATACACTATTTCATAGTTAATAGTACAGTGTTTAGGGGGTACAGGGATAGCATACACCATTTCCTACGAATGTGTAGGAAGGCATTTTGTTGAGCATTTATTTGGAAGACAATTTGAACTGTATACTAGAAGTTTTCTCACTAAAGACGGGAGTCATGCTCTCTTTGTCTTTGCCATAATAGCATGTGGATGTAACATACAAGATTGAAATAAAAATGGTGATGATTTTCAGAATGCCTTGTTGGTTTGTGTGTGGAACTTGATGCAGGTGAGATTTGATCTTTTCCTTAGGCAACCGAGAAGGCAAAGTTCTTTGGAAGTTGTATTTCCCATGATTAACTTGTGAAGGGGGAGGAGAAAAAGGTAGCATGTCTCCACCAACTTCTGCTAACACATTTTCTTAGTCATGTTGAAATTAAAAGAATTCTTTTTTTTTTTCCATGCTTATAAAACTCATGTTCTCACTGTAAAAGTCCAAATATCATGAAATGTGGGCTGGGTATGCAGCTCGGTGACAGAGTATGTGCTTAGCATATGCGGGGCGCTGGTTTTGGTCCTCAACATCACACATATACACATACACATTCATGTACACAAACTGGATTATTGTGGAATGCCATTTCGAATGTTAGAATTTGTCAACTGTTAAAAGAAAAAAATAACATCGGCAAAGAAAAAAGATAAGGAGTTAGATAGGTGGTAAAGGGAATGTTAATGTTGGAAGAAAGGTGTTTGATCAGTAATTGGGTCATCTGTTTGATTCCCTGTTGCTATTTGGAGTGTTTGATTTATGGGCTGAGAATAACTAGTCACCCTGAGAATGCATAGATGAGATAACCAAATAATTTTTTCTACTATAGGGAAAAGAGAGTCAAATACAAATTAGTAAATCATGTGTGTTCCAAGAAATACAGATACAATGCTATATTTTAAGTCACTCACTTTTGGGGGCTTTGTTTCGTTTTTGTTTTTTTTGTGGTGCTAGGGATTGAGCCCAGGGCCTTGTGCATGTAAGGCAGGCACTCTACCAACTGAGCTATATATCCCCAGCCCCAGATGTGATGCTCTAAGTACTCAAGGTTTTATTTCCAGCTGGGTTGAAGAAGAGTTTGTGAGTTCATATTTGAAGTCTGAATAGATTCTAAACAAGCAGTGCCTGTACTGAAGGATATTCTATCGGTGAAAACTGAGCAAGTTAGATGCAGAAAACAGATCAGTTTATGTGAAGCATGGAACATTCTAAGGTTGGAGGGAGTGAGAAAGAAGTCAGAGGGCAGGCTGGGGCTGGATTGTGGGAGAGCCTTCAGTGTTAAGGTCAGTAATTTGGAGCTTATGTCTTATACCAGTGTTTGTTTCTCAAGATATTTATGATTTATTGATTGTCTGCATCAGAATCACCTGGTGTGCTTGTAAAAAAATTTAGAATCCCTGGCTCCTATCCCATATCTAAACTCTCAGCCCTGGGATCTCTGTATATGGCCTTGGAAAGACGCCTTGGAAAGATTTTTGAGATAGGGACATGAGATTAGTGGTCACCACATCTCAAATTGTAACTGTTAGCCTCAACACTTGCCCTATCTCCCTTCCTGCTTTTATTTTTTTCTGTCACACTTACACCATTCTGTATAATAAATATTTTGTTCATTTTTTTTTCTATTAGAATTAAGCTTTGTGAACACAGATTTCTGTATGTCTTGTTCACTGGTGTGCCCCAGACCCTGGTATTTTTGCTGACTGAATGGACACGTGAAAAGAATGTTGTGCAAAAGTTTGAAGTGAATGAGACCAGAGGCAGAAAAACCCATTTTATTTTTTAAAAAGTTAAAAAATTTAATTGACACACAGTTGTACATATTTATGGGATGCAGGGTATCATTTAATGATCAGGTCAGGCTGATAGGCATATCTATCACTTTAAACATTATCATTTCTTTGTGTTGGGGACACTAAAGTCTTTATTAGCTGTTTTCAAATATGTGACTAATTGTTGTCAGTAATTGTATCCTACTGTGCTATAGAACATGAGAAGTTATTTCTCCTATCCAACTACACTCCTCTACCTGTTAACCATCTCTCTGTCACACCCCCATCCACATACAAGTGAGAATGTGCAGGCAGTATTTGTCAGACTCATTTTGAAATTGTTTAAAATATTGCTAATATATGGAAAACTGTCTACATTGTATTAAGTATAAAAAGCAGTAATTACAGTTTTACTCCAGGAAGGCCTTTTCTCTGATTATATTTTTATTTGAATAGTTTTGAAACTTAGTATCAGCATATGCTATGATCACAGATTCATTTTCCTGAAGTTTACATTTTTATCTCTGTTTATAAGCCTTTTTGAAAAGGATTAAATATTTTAATTGTTTAATTCCCAGAGTTGAACTTTCAATTTGGAGTGCCTAATTGGTGATCAGTGTGTATATTTCAAATGAATCTTAAACCTATATCTTGTTGCAAGTAGGAGGGAAGGTGAAAACTAGAATGTCAACAGTTGGTATATAATTATGTGATTTTTATTTTCTTTATATAAAATACAGGAAATGACAAAGTCCATTTATTATTTTGTTAATCAGAAAACCCCATTATGATGTTTGTTATTGATATTTGTTCAGCATTTCAAGCTAATAGACTGTAAGAGCCTGAGCTAGGATCTACAAAGTGGAGACATAGGGAGGAAATGATGTAGTGTGGACTGAACTGAGATTTTGATTTGTGGTTACCAGAAAAGAAGGTGCTTTGATTGCTGGGGCTAGGTGGTCTGGCCAGGTTTTTTTTTTCCCCCCTTCAATAATTAGGACTTCTTAGGACACTCCACATCTGATCAAACCTCTCCTTTGTGTCTTAAGTGCCTTCTGAACAGTTTTTTTCATTATTAAATAGCAACGATACTTATAAATCATTCTGGGTTTTTTCCTCCCTGATACACAGGATGTATAAGATGAAAAGAAATACAGTTGATGAATAAACTCTTAATTATCCACTTCTCAAAGAAAGCATTTATATCCTTTTAAAGATTCCAGTAGAGCATGTTGAACATAACCTAAACTTTTGCAAGAAGTATTTTGTTAGCTTTAGTGAAGTAAATTGGCCTCTTGTCTGTTAAATATGGATTCATTCAGTTTGGATTTATCATTCATTCATATGGTTTGTTTGGTTACCAAACTTTTTTTTTTTTTTTTGAATTTTTAATATTTATATTTTAGTTCTCGGCGGACACAACATCTTTGTTGGTATGTGGTGCTGAGGATCGAACCTGGGCCGCACGCATGCCAGGCGAGCGCCCTACCGCTTGAGCCACATCCCCAGCCTGGTTACCAAACTTTTTAAAAATAGTTTGCTATTGGGGATCTAACCCAGGGGTGTTTTACTGTTGTGCTACATACCCAGCTCATTTTTTTATTTTGAGACTGGTCTTGCTAAGTTGCTGAGGTTGGCCTTGAACTTTTGTTTCTCCTGCTTCAGCCTCCCAAGTTGCTGTGATTACAGACATGTGCCTCGTTGCCTGGCTAAAATTCACTGGTCATAAATTTACAACTTGATGAGATTTGACAAGCATAAATTATTGTGTAAACACCACCAACAACATAATATAGGACATTTCCATTGCTCCTAGAAGTGTTCCCCATGCCTTTTTACATTTAATCTCTTCCTTCTACCTTATGGTTTCCGGTAATCACTGATCTGCTTTCTGAGTTTTGGCTCGTTTAGATATATATAAGTAGGATGATATAATTTGTAGTCTCACATATTTGGCTTCTTTCCCTTAGCATGATGGAGAAACACTTTTAAGATTCATCCATGTAGTTGAGTCTTCATCAGTGGTTTATTCCTTTCTACTGCAAAGGATAGTTCATAGAATATCCACAATGTATCTATTTACTAGTTAATTGATATTTGGATTCTTTCTAGTTTGGATCTGTTAAAATTGAAGGTACTGTCAACATTTGCTATAGATACAAGTCTTTGTGTGGGCATAAGACTTCTCTTGGATGAATGCTAAAGAGAAGAATTTTGAGGTCATGGTAAATAAATGTTTAACTTAATGAGAAATAGCCAAACTTTTTCCCAAAGAATCTGTACTATTTTGCTTTCTAATCAGCAGTATGTGAGAATTTCAGTTGCTTCATATCTTTGCCAGCTCTTACTGTGATTTGATTTGCATTTTTCTAATGATGTTGAATATCTTTTTACATGCTTATTTGCCATCCATATGTCTTTGGGAAAATGTTCATTTTGCCCATTTTTTATTATTGTTGGTCTTACTGAATTCTGCAACAAATCCTGCGTTGGCTGTGTATTTTGCAAATGTTTTCTTCCAATTTGTCTTAGCTTTTCATTTTCCTAATAGTATCTTTTAAGAAATAGTTTAATTTGGATGATTTTCAGAAAATTTAAATTATGTAGTCTTGATGTAATGTGGTTCATTAAAACAGATGTGGCAATAACTCTTTTCTCTCATCTATGAGAAAGTCATGGAAAATGCTAAGTGGAATTAATAGCCTTAAGTAGGAAGGTAGTGGTCTTAGAACATGGATATGTTTTCTACTAATAATTAACAACTGATCTTGGTTAAGGTGGCAGCCATTGTTTACTTAACTGGACCACAACAGAATTCATTGTGAAAGTGACATGTAAAAAGTATTATATTATTTAATAATGTCATTCTCATGAGAAGTCTTATTTTGTTGCCTCCAGTAGATTTTTTTCCCATCTTTTAAAGTGATGTAACACATCACATAAACTTAAAAAAAAAGTATTTTGTGTTTGTTGATCTAAGCACTTTGCAAGTATTAGAAAAGTAGTTTGCAGTTTGAACTAAACATCAGTGGGTTTCCTGTAGGCCAGAAGGTGTCACTTGTAACAGTTTGTGAGAAGCTACCTTTGTTGGGCTAAGGCCTATTTTAAGAAATCTATTTAATATATGGCACCTGTTTCATTTTGAAACCCAAAGCCAACTTTGAAAAACTATTAAAATGAACTCT
Organism: Ictidomys tridecemlineatus; assembly: GCF_052094955.1. NCBI lineage: Eukaryota > Metazoa > Chordata > Mammalia > Rodentia > Sciuridae > Ictidomys > Ictidomys tridecemlineatus. The sequence goes on from NC_135485.1 coordinate 129,131,787, forward strand.
CTTTTCTTATTTTGAGGTACTGGGGATTGAACCAAAGGCACTCTACTACTGAGCTGTCTCCCCTAGCCCTTTTTATATTTTTGAGATGGGTTGTCCCTGAGTTGCTTAGGCTGCCTTTAAACTTGGAATCCTCCTACCTCAGCCTCCCACATTGTGGGGATTACAGGCATGCAAGACCACGATGGGCAAGATTGTCCTTTTCTGAGATGAAAACATTGGCTAACATCTTTTCCTCATCTCAGTTTTTTTGCTTCCTTCAGGAAAGAAATGGCAGTGTTCAGTTACCATAGCTCATTGTTTTCAGTGATCCCTGTATTTAATAATTTCACAAGTAGTTTCAAAATTCTTAACGTTAAAAGATTTTACAGTATAGATATGTACAGAACAAAGGATGAAAATTCTTCTTTCTTAATCTGAATGTCCTTTCTACTGTCAATTTAAGTAAACTGCCTCTTTTCAGTTTCTATGCATACATATTCATACATACAGATAAATATACCTTTGTTTTTTTAAAGGGAGAGAGAATTTTAATATTTATTTTTTAGTTTTCAGCGGACACAACATCTTTATTTGTATATGGTGCTGAGGATCGAACCCGGGCCGCACGCATGTCAGGCGAGTGCGCTACAGCTTGAGCCACATCCCCAGCCTAAATATACCTTTTTGATTGTTTACACAGATCATGTTATTGTGACTTAAAAAATTTAATAGACTTGCGTGTTAAAAATTTAATAGACTTGCGTGGTCTTTCCAAGTCATTTCAAAAGGATGTGTCTCATTTTCCATGAATGCATGATGTTCTGTTGTACAGTTTAATTATAGATTAAATTATTTATTTCATAGGATCCCCCCCCCCCCCAAATCCCCCAAGTGCTAGGAATGCTCTGTTTCTCAGCCCTTTTATTTTATTTCAAGACAGGGTCTTGCTTGTGATCCTCCTGCCTCAGCCTCACAAGTCGCTGGGATTACAGGCCTGTTACCTTGAGCCAGTTTATTTCTTGGATTCTAGGAACTTTAAAAATAGTTTTTTTTTTTTTCCATGATTAATTTTATTTTTGTAATTAATTAATTAATTTTAATTAGTTATATGACAGCAGAATGCATTTTGATTCATTGTACATAATTGCAGCACAACTTTTCATTTCAGTGGTTGTACATGATGTCACACCATATGTGCAATCGTACATGTACCTAGGGTAATGGTGTCCATCTCATTCTCTCATCATTCCTGCCCCCTTGTACCCTCCCTACCTTTCCTCCCCCTTGTCCAATGACAGTTCCCTCCATTTTTCCCATGCCTATCCCTTCCCCATTATGGATCAGCACCCACTTAACAGAGAGAACATTCAGCCTTTGGCTTTTTGATATTGATTTATTTCACTTAGCATGATATTCTCCAACTCCATCCATTTAACGGCAAATGCCATAATTCTCTTTTAATGTTGAGTAATATTCTATTGTGTATATATATACCACAATTTCTTTACCCATTCATCTATTGAGGAGCATCTAGATTGCTTCTGCAGTTTAGTTATTGTGAATTGAGCTGCTGTGAACATTGATGTGGCTGCATTACTATAGCATGCTGATTTTAAGTCCTTAGGGTATATATAAATCAAGGAGTGGGATAGCTGGGTCAAATGGTGGTTCCATTCCAAGTTTTCTAAGGCATCTCCATACTGCTTTCCAGATTGGTTGCATCAATTTGCAGTCCCACGAGCAATGTATGAATGTGTCTTTTCTCCCCACATCCTCACCAACATTTGTTGTTGTTTGTATTCTTGGTAATTGCCATTCTGACTGGAATGAGGTGAAATCTTAAGTTTTTATTTGCATTTCTCTAATTACTAGAGATGTTGTACGTTTTTTCATATATTTGTTGATCGATCAAATGTATATCCTCTGAGAAATGTCTGTTCAGCTCCTTAGCCCATTTATTGATTGGGTTATTATTATTATTATTTTTTTGGTATTAAGTTTTTTGAGTTCTTTATATATCCTAGAGATTAGTGCTCTATCTGATGTGTGTGTGGCAAAAATTTCCTCCCAAAATGTCGGCTTTCTCTTTACCTCATTGATTGTTTCTTTTGTTGAGAAGAAGCCTTTTAGTTTGAGTTCATCTCTTTTATTAATTCCTGATTTTATTTCCTATGCTTTAGGAGTCTTGTTAAGGAAGTCTGGGCCTAATTTGACATGATGAAGACTTGGGCCTACTTTTTCTTCTATTAGGCACAGGGTGTCGACTAATTCCTAGGTCCTTGATCCACTTTGAGTTGAATTTTGTGCATGGTGAAAGATAGGCATTTAATTTCATTTTGCTGCATATGGATTTCCAGTTCTCCCAGACCATTTGTCGAGGAGGCTGTCTTTTCCAATATATGTTTTTGGCACCTTTGTCTAGTATGAGATAACTGTATTTATGTGGGTTTGTCTCTGTCTTCTACTCTGTACCATTGGTCTACATGTCTATTTTGGTGCCAGTACCATGCTGTTTTTGTTACTGTAGCTTTGTAGTATAGTTTAAGGTCTGATATTGAGGATTGCTTTGACTATTCTGGGTTTCTTATTTTTCCAAATGAATTTCATGATTGCTTTTTCTGTTGCTATAAGGAATGACATTGGGATTTTAATTGAAATTGCATGAATCTGTATAGTGCTTTGTATGGCCATTTTGACAGTATTAATTTTGCCTATCCAAGAGCATGGGAGATCTTTCCATCTTCTAAGGTCTTCTTCACTTTCTTTCTTTAGTGTTCTGTAGTTTTCATTGTAGAGGTCTCTGACCTCTTTTGTTAAGTTACCATGTATTTTATTTTATTTTTTGAGACTATTGTCAATGGGGTAGTTTTCCTAACTCCTCTTTCAGAGGATTCATCAGTGATATATATATAAATGCATTTATGAATATTGATTTTTATATCCTGCTACTTTGCTGAATTCATTTAAAAAATGTTTTTTAAAAACACCATTACAAGTAGCTTACAGATATCCTTGTTTATATACAGTTTTGTGGACATAACAGAATATTCTTTTAGAATAGATTGATTGAAGTTGAATTGCTGAGTCAAAAGTGTGTATGGGTATTTTAAGTTTTGGTAGGTACTGGCCATTTGCCTTTTAGAGGCTTAAAGCAATTTCTTTAAGGGTAGAATTTCCTTTATTTCAAAATGATTGCTGGGAGCGTGTTCTCTTGAGGATCTTCGTTCACCCTGAAGATAAGACAGGATAGACTTTGCCTTCACGTTTTCAGTTTGTACTACTCCATAGTCTTGTCAAGCAGATAGGAACTGACTTACAGCCTATTTCTATAACTAAGATTTTTGTTAGACTTAGCCTGCTTTTAGTATGTGTGCCAAATATATTGACCTATTTTGTATAAATGTCTTTGTAATAGTAATGATACTAACAATATTAATGGCTTTTAAAACTCATTAGCTGGGCTGGGGATGTGGCTTAAGTGGTAGCACACTCGCCTAGCATGAGTGAAGCACTGGGTTCGATTCTCAGCACCACATAAAAATAAAATAAAGATATTGTGTCCAGCTAAAACTGAAAAATAAATATATATATATAGAAACTCATTAGCTGTGTTGTATAATGGATATGAGTAGCAGTGTTGTATAAGGTATATTGTAAAACGTGTAATGCAGTCCTCCTTTTTTTTTTTTCCAATACAGGAATGGGTAGGACAAGTGGAAATAAGTGCCCTTTCTCTTATGTACAGGTAAACACTGTAATAGCATAAGTAAAAAATAAAATCACTGTGAAATTAATATATTTATTCTGCTGAAAATGTTAAAATAGGCTATTTTTACACACAGATGTAAAACATCCTAATTTTGGTGTGTCTATGTGTTGTGTTAATTGCATCAATTAGATTTAAGTTGTCAACATTTAGAAGTTTTAATTATCAAAATAGTTTTGGGAATGATACAGAAAGTTTTCCTGGCTGTAAAATAGCCCTCATCAACCTTATAAAGAAAAATGTAATTTCTCAGGCCAGTAGCATTGAATAGCCAGTAGAACAGAGCTAATAAAACAGGTATGTTAATGTTTAGTTTTACTACTTATGCCCCATATGAAGGAGCAAATCAGTACTTAGCTTTTTCTTTTCAAATGTTTAGATTTTTCTCTTTATACCTTCTTTGAGTTCTAGGTCTCCCTTTAGAATCATGTCTGAAGTTTTTTTTGTGTTGTGTACTTAAGCATGTCTCTGTGTGTAATACTCATACACATAAACAATCAAAACTATATTTGAAATTTTATTTTCAAGAAAAGATAATTTTATGTAGGTATTTTGCTGCTTAGTTATGTCATTACGAAATTGTTTCTTCTCCAGTGCCTAAAATATGACCTGACACTTATTAAGTGAATTGATGAATGAATTATTAAATTTAAATGCATAAAGTATATTCCTTTAAAAGTCATTTCTAAATTTTATTTTCAGGAAAGATTTTGTAATTTATCGGGAACCAAATGTTTCTCCTTCACAAGTAACTGAAAATAATTTTCCTGAAAAGGTAAGAATTTTTCAAGTGTTTGTAAAGGATTTAATTAAAAGAACCTATATTGACCTAGTAAGTTGTAATTATAAGTGACTTTTTGAAATAGTTGTGTGTGAAAGTTATGGCATTCTGAGTTTATATTATATTAGTATAATCATCATTGAGTCATATTTTGTATTTCCTCCATTATTGTATTGAACCCTCTTAAGTAATTTTAGTAAGTACACTGAAAATAATTATGCTACTAGTGTATATGATGAACTAGATTGTTTCTGTTGTTTTGTGTCAGTTTAAACATTAAATTGTAAAATAATTTGTGAAAGTAGGCTCTACTTTGCATTCAGGAATTCTTTGGTAACCACATGTATTTCCCATTGTAAAGATAATTTAAGTGGCAAGGGTATTAATGCATCATCTGGTCATAAAACAGAAACAATGGAAAAATTTCATGAAGCCAAAAACCAAGAAAAATCAACTGACTCATTATAAGAGAATTTTGTTTTAATTAGCTCTTTGGGAACTGCGAAGTCCAAGTTGAAGGGATTTGTGTATCACCATACTTGTGGTGATAAAGGGAAGGGGAAGAGAGTGAATTACTGCCTTTATAAGGTCTTTGCTCTGGAGTTGGGCTTTACAACTGCAGTTTTTGGAATGAGACGTGTTCTAAAAAATTTTAATGTAAATTTCTCTATTCATTAGTAATTAAGTATTTAAAAAATACTAAAGTTGGGGCTGGAGATATAGCTCAGTTGTTAGAGTGCTTTTCTTGCATGCACAGGGCCCTGGGTTCATTTCCCAGCACCAAAAGAAAGGAAAAAAAAAAAGTGCTAAAGTTGGGGCTGGGGATGTGGCTCAAGCGGTAGCATGCTCGCCTGGCATGCCTGCGGCCAGGGTTCGATCCTCAGCACCACATACAAACAAAGATGTTGTGTCTGCTGGAAACTTAATTTAAAAAATTCTCCCCCTCCCCCCCCAAAAAATTAAAGTACTAAAGTTGTAAAGAAGCAGAAAAATATTTTTTGATTCTGCCTCTTAAAGGTTACCATTATTAAGGTTTTGGAATTTTTTTTTATGGTCTTTAAATTTGTTTTTAAGTATCTGAAATGTTTTCATGGTGTGTGTGTGGATGTGGGTATGTGTGTATGGGTGTATGTGTGAGAGAGAGATTCTATATAATTTCTGTATGTCATTAAGAACCTACTTATTTAATGGCTGTATAGCCTCTGGAGTAGTATAGTTCAATAAGATGGGAGCTTTATTTAGGTTGCTTCTGAAATACTTTTTATTTGGAAATGATATAGTGATTCAGAGGCATTGCAGACTAAGTTGCTTTGTAAATGTTGAGGCTGAAACCTGTCTTGTTTTTCCCTTTCAGGTGTTACTATGTTTTTCCAATGGAAATCATTATGATATTGTCTATCCCATAAAGTATAAAGATAGTTCTGCTATGTGTCAGTGTAAGTATCACTGTGTATTTATATGGAAAATTTTATTCCTAAGCTGTAAAGGAGTTACATGCATTTTTAGAGATGTTTGTGTATAGCTTAAACATCTAAATGAGTGAGCAAATCAAGGACTTGATTGTATTTGACTCTCAGGATTTCTTAACCTTTGCACTGTGAACATTCTGGCTCAGATAGTTTTCTGGTGTGGTGTTCTCCTGGATACTTTTGGGTGTTCAGTTGCATACTTGTGCTTCACCAATAGATGCTGGTAATACTTTATTTTTGCCATTTATGACAATCAAAAATGTCTCCAGATTTTCCCAAATATTTTCCAAATATTTCCTGTGTTTTCTCCTACCACTATTTGAGGAAGGTGCTCTAAGAGAATAGAAATGGCTTCTTCCCACAATTACCTCTTGGTCATCTGTTGTGACAAAGCATCATAACAAAGAAGTGGTGCCAGGCATGTAAAAAACTTTTCCTGTTTTGTTTTGTTTATGCTTGGTATTGAACCCAGGGGCACTTTTACACTGAGCCATATCCCCAGCCCTTTTTATTTTTGAGATAGGATCTCACTGAGTTGCTTTGGATTTCCCTTAGTTGCTAAGGCTGGCTTTCAACTTGTGATCCTCCTTCCTTAGCTTCCCAAGTTGCTGGGATTACAAGTTTGAGCCACTGTGCCTGGCCCCAGCTCTTCTTACTTTGTGATAGGGTTTTACTAAATTGCTGAAGTTGGCTTCAAACTTGAGATCCTCTGGCGTAAGCCCAGGCCATAGTTGCTGGGATTACAGGTTGCTGGGATTATTAGTGTGCATCACTGTGCCTGGCTTTTCTCCTTGTTCTTAAGTTAATATTGACCAGTAAAGACACGTAATGATTTTTTTTTTTTTTGAATTTAAGTTGCATTTTGAGATAGAAATGTCTAACTGTAATCCTGGGCTATTTCTTCCCTCCCCTGTCTAGTCAAAGTCTGGACATTTCAGTTTTAGGGAAAAAGAGCTCTTATAGCCTGCTATTGCTGTGTGGGTGGTACAAGGCTCCTGTTATAGAATCTAGAAGGTCTGGGTGAAGTTGGTTTTTCAGATTGATTTAGGTGGTGAGCACCTATTGTACCTGAATTTTTTTTTTTAATTTGTAATGCCTGAATTTTTATGTACTTGATTTGATAAAACTCAATAAGTAAAACCAAATGACAGTCTTAAAATGCATGTGTTTTTGAATTTCTGGTAAAATTTTTTTCTGTTTTCAGAACTAGAGTCTTTTTTTTATCAAATTTGTCTAAATACACTTCTTCCCTTCAGTGGTTACATAGAATAGTTCTTTTTTTTTTTTTTTTTTTTTGGGTGGTTGTGGCTGTGTGCAAGGGGTTAGGGTTTGCTATAGTTGAGCCAGGCGTACTCTGCCATTAAAAGCTACATCCCCAGTGTTTTTTTTTTTGTTTGTTTTTTTAAAAATTTTTTATTTTGAGATAGGGTCTCACTAAGTTGCCCAGGCTGGCTTCAAATTTGGCAGCGTTCTGCCTCAGCCTCCAGAGTATTTGGGGTTACAGGCATGTGCGTCTGTTTCCAACTGAGAATACATTTTAATGACCCTCCCTGCCTCTTTCTTTCTGCTAGGGTTCAAACCCAGAAACTTGCAAATGCTAAATAAAGCATTCACTCTACCACTGAGCTATATCCCTAGCCCCTGCAACAGTTTCTTTTTAGTTCTTTATATAAAATTAAAATCTTGAGCTAAGTTATATAATCAAACATCTTGTTTCATAGATAGCTGAGAAATGCCTTGTCTCAGGTTGTAGTCAGTGGTAAAGCTAAGACTAGCATCCAGGTCCTCTAACTAGTAATTTAGTATACTCTCTGCTATTCAATATTCTTCTTTCTAGCAATCTTTTTTTTTTTTTTTTTTTTTGTATTTAGAGACAGGGTCTAACTAAGTTGCTTAGGGCCTTGCTAAATTGCTGAGGCTGGCTTTGAACTCAGTCCTCCTGTCTCATCTTCCCAAGCTGCTGGGATTATAGGCGTGTGCCATCGCACCTTGCTCTCTTCTAGCAATCTTAATGCGTCTTATGTCTAAGCATGTGCATGACATCCGTAAGTTTCAGTCTCTTCAGTCTCAGTACTGCATGTGCTGAGATTACATTTGAGCATATGTATTGCTTAGCAGTGTGTGGAGTGTAGTAACTGTTCAGTGTGTATGATTAGTTCTTTATCAAACTTGTTTCACAGTTGTCATAATGTCTGTATGATGTTAGTTTTAAAAATAGTAGTGTTTGCATAATTTCAAACTGCATATCTGCACAGAAAAATTTTAGTTGCTTTCTAGGTGATTCTTATATTATTTTTTTGATTAAATTGAAATTATGTTACTGACTAAAATGTTGCAGATACTATCAGATTTTAGAAGCCTGAGCAATATAGTACATTTTTTCCTGTTCTTGTTTTAAAAATATGCCTGTACTAAGTATTACAAATCTCTCATTAATTGCAGCTCTCCTTTATGAATTGCTGTATGAGAAGGTATTTAAGACTGATGTTAGTAAAATCATGATGGGACTAGACACCTCTGAAGTAACTGATGAAAACAACAGCGAAATATCCGATTCAGAGGATGACAGTTGCAAGTAAGAATGAATTTAAATCCTAAAATAGCTTTCTTATGCCATACAAAGAGACATTTCAATTATGTTTTCTCACATTTTAAGGTGTTAACACATAAAATATAGCAATTTGCCATATAGCAAACTTCCATAGATCTCTGACACTAATTTTATTGATTGATTGATTGATAGATACTAGGGATTGAACTCAGGGGCTCTTGACCACTGAGCCACATCCCCAGCCCTATTTTGTATTTTATTTAGAGACAGGGTCTCACTGAGTTGCTTAGCACTTTGCTTTTGCTGAGGCTGGGTTTGAACTTGTACATTTCATGTAGATGTAGTTTTTGTTTGTTCACTGCAGGACCTCAGCACCTTAATGTGTAGTGCCTGGCAGTTAATAGGGGCTCAAATACTTGAGTGAATGAATAAATGTTTAGCTATGCATGTTACAGTGAATTCAAATGATGGTTCTTAGGTTGTATTGAAGACTCACAGAGAGTACTTAAAACAGCCAGTTGAACTGGGGGCAGGGGGCACTCAATCAATGAGCCACATGCCCAGCCCTATTTTTGTATTTTATTTAGAGACAGAGTCTCACTGAGCTGCGTAGTGCCTCACTTTTGCTGAGACTGGCTTTGAACTTCAGATCTTCCTGCCTCAGCCTCCCGAGCTGCTGGGCCCTGTTATGTTTTGAGACAGGGTCTTGCTTGAGGCTGGCCTCAAAGTTGAGATTCACCTGCCTTAGTTTTCCAATTGGCTGGGCTACATGGTGTTTTTAATGAACTGGTTGGTTGTGAACCCTCCTTTAGTTAACTTTGGAGTAGTTTTTTTTTTTTTTTAAAGTGGGTCTTCCCTGCATGTAGAAAGACATTGTTATGTTGAATCTTTCTAAATTTCATATCTGTTCCCCTAGTTACTATGGTGTATTTCTGGTTTTTTTTTTTTTTGTTGTTGTTGATACTGGGTCGGTATTTTTAGTCTTGGACTTCTGTCATATAGATACACACACAAAACATATACATACTTTTGTATTGTATACTTAAACTAAAATTTATATGAGCTTAATGGAGGATAGCTCCAGCTTTTTAGGTTATAGCCAACTTGAGATTTTTAGGTGAGGTAGAAGTTACTTGCATGCAAATAAATTTTTCTGCTCCTAATTATGGTTGTATTTCTTTCTTTGTAGGAGTAAAACTACCACTGCTAATGATGTAAATGGATTTAAACCTTTGTCAGGCGATGAGGTATTTTTTAAAAATGGTTTTAACTAGTTCTTCAATATAAAAATATGAATTTATAGCCTTTTTTCTGATATATTTTCAGTAGAGTTAGGAACATCTTTCTAGTAAGAAATTTGTTGGCTGCTTCCTAATTGTTTGAAGTTTTAAAATTCTTTAATAGATTTTACTTTTGTAAGTAGATTTTCTAACATAATGTTTTAAAAGTGTTTCTGTGTTGATTGGACTTCCTGACTTTGTTTGTTTAGCACCTGAAGAACAATGGGAGCTCTTCTAGCCTGCCTTTATCTAGAAAGGTTCTTAAGTCACTTAATCCAGCAGTATATAGAAATGTTGAGTATGAGATTTGGCTAAAGTCTAAACAAGGTGAGTTAAAAATCTGAATTTTTTTCTAAAATTGCTTTGTGGCACTTGAAAATAATTAAGTAAACTTGATACTGTTATTTTTTTACAGCTCAACAAAAACGTGATTATTCCATTGCTGCTGGTTTACAATATGAAGTTGGAGATAAATGCCAAGTAAGCGATTTGTATAAAAGAAGAAAATATTTTACTTAAATCTTGCTTTTTCCAATAGGAATGAAGAAAACATCTGAGGTTTGAATATCTTACTAATTTGGATTTTCAGAGTTTATCATGTATTCATTTTGATAGGTCACAAGTAGTTAGCTTTTTGATATTTGAATACTAAAATTTGTATCTTAAACAGTAGTATCCCCGTACATGATTTTTTTTTTAAAATATTTATTTTTTTAGGTGTAGATGGACACAACACAATGCCTTTATTTTTATGTGGTGCTGAGGATCGAACCTGGGCCCCGCCTGTGCTAGGGCGAGCGCTGTACCGCTGAGCTCAATCCCAGCCCCCTCCCATGATTTTTTAAAAGAATTTGGCCTTTGGGATTACTTGCTTCAAAGAAGTAATAATAAACTGGGTGTGGTTGTGCACACTTGGAGACATCAGTGACTCAGGACAAGGTTAGCCTCAACAATTTAGTAAAGATCCTATATCCAAACAAAATGAAAAAACAATGTCTGCTGGAGATTTAACCCAGAGGTAGAGTCCTTGTCTAGCATGTGTAAGACCTGGGTTCAATCCCTTCCTTACCAAAGAAATAAGAAGTAACAGTAACATTTGAGATATTCAGGAGGTATATACATTTCATTTGGCAAATGGATTCAAACTTGATTTTTATGGTTCAGTTTATTTTATTTATAAAAAGTCTTCCTGGAAGATTTTGATATATGTATAATGTTTTCCTTTTAGACTAAGGAAGGAGGAGAATGAGCCCTGTTAGATTAATTATGAGCTAATTATTTTGAATAAGCTACTGAACTGCACTAGAGTAGCTGATGGTTAATGGGATCTCTGTTTCTTACAGTAGGGTAATTTGGCCCACTCATCCTCCAGGGTACATTTAACATGTAATAGTTAACTGAGAGGGCGCTACTGACATCTAGTGGATGGAGGCCAAAGAGGTGGCCAAACATCTTGCAGTGGTCTGTTTTCCCTCTCCCCACCCCCAACCAAGAACCATCTAGTTCAAAGTCTCAGTAATGCTGAAGCTGGAGAGACCCTGTGCTTTTTTCATTTTTTTTAAATGAAAAAGCACTGTTATTTTGAAACACGCACACATCCAATATGTGGAAGTTAATTTTTTTTTTTATCAGAAATTATCTCCATCAAAAGTATAGTCCTTGGGCCTGTTTTTTTGTGATATTGGGATTGAACCCTGGGAGCCACTCAACCATTGATATCCTCAACCCCCTTTTAAATTTTATTTTGAGACAGGGTCTTATTAAATTGCCAAGGGTGGAAATTTGTGATTTCTTGTTTGTGATCCTCTTGTTTCAGCCTCTTGGGTAGCTAGGATTACAAGTATGTGTCACTACTCTTGGTTAAAAAGTTTTGCCTTTTTAAACTACTTAAAACCGCCATTGATAGATGTTTCTTCTTCTTCTTCTTCTTCCTCCTCCTCTTCCTCTTCTTCTTCTAGATGGACACAGTATCTTTATTTATTTTTATGTGGTGCTGAGGATCAAACCCAGTGCCTTGTGTGTGTGAGGCAAGTGCTGTACCACTGAGCTACAATCCCAGCCCTAGATGTTTCTTCTTGACTTGTGGAAGAAATACTCATTTACCTTATAATAAGTTGGTTTACATGAAAAATATCTGATCAGGGTTATATCTGGGGCATCAGTGGTGGAGTTTCACCTTTAGAACTTTTAATAATATTCTGTTCTGGGATACTTGGAAGCTGAAAAAGAGAATATAAATTTCTTTAGAGGTTTCCATATGGAATTGTCAGAAGTGTGCTCTAATTGTACAGCAGAGTTGTGGAAGCTCTTACTACACTGCCTTGGAAAACTTAGAAGAGATTAAAAAAGAAGAGTAAACTTAGAGCTTGGAGGCCTCCTTTTCTGCCCACTTAGCAGAAAAGAGATAATTGTTTAAAGTTATCTTGCTAAAACTGTGACACTTGTTTTTGTAAATCAAGCATCTTTCCTTTGAGGTTGAAAGTACTTTTTGGCCAAGTGGACACTATTGATAAAATAATTGGTGAAGTAGATACCTGTTTAGTTTTTTTCTTTTTGGAGTGTTTTATTTTTGTTTCTCCTATTTGTTTAATTTGGATAAAACAATTGAAATCTTTAAAAAAATTATATGACTCGAAGTGTGTAATCAGATGTGGTTTAAATTGATGATGAAAATAAGTGACAAATTTTATTGCAAAACTTTTGAAGAAAGTAAAGAGGCCTTGTTATAAGGAATAAAATATCAACTGTTTAATATTTCAAACAAATGGGATTGTTGATGTAATAAGGCAGGAGGTTGCTTAAAGCAGTACTATGTATACATGCTTCTAGTATAGAAGACAGGTGTGTAGGTTTAGTGTGTGTTTAACTACAGTAGTAAACTTTAAGGCTTATTTTGTCAATATAGTTGGGTGTTACCAAGTGTATGTTTGAGAATAGTTGACACATTTCTTTTTAGGGAAAAAGAAAGGTCAGAGTTTATACATTTTTAATATCAGAAAAAAAAGGAAGATTCTACTAACTATAATAATAGTTGTTCTGGAAGCCTGGGCATACAGTGTAACAGCCATGAGTTCAGAGGCAGATTATCTCTTATCTCTTATTTAGAGCTTTAATAGATTGTACTCTAGCTTCTCCTTCAACTATGTAGAAAAACAATCTAGAAAAATTTTGGAAGGACAGATAGCAAAGCTTTTCTTTTAGATAGAAGTACAGTAGAGGTCTGGGAGCTTAGGGAGACATATTCTGTTGTTTTCCTTTTGAACTTACATTGTTTTTCCCATAAAAAATAAATGTTTCTCTTTAATCAAAGAGAATAAAAATGGTGAAACTGGTCACTAGTGCAAAGGAAGCAGGTAACTGATTTTTATTTCTGCCATTGTTCAACAGGTTAGGTTGGATCACAATGGAAAGTTTTATAATGCAGACATTCAAGGGATACACTCTGAAAATGGACCAGTTTTGGTTGAAGAACTGGGAAAAAAGTATGTACTATCCTTCAGCCAAGGCATTCATTGCTTCTTCCATTTAGCCTGATGTAATTATGAACATTTCTAAATATCCCTGTGTCTTTGCAAATTCAATGAAAGGTATTGCCCATGTATAAAAAGTGTATTCAGGGAAGCAAGGGATATAGCTCAGTAGAGTGCTTGCCTTGCATGCACAAGACCCTGGGTTCAATCCCCAGCACAAGTTTCAATCAGATCTTTAGAAATAATAGTTGGAGTTCTAATTGACTATTTTCCATGTTGGCAAATTTTAAATAAAGAATACTTGTTTTATTGAGTATAGTTTAAAATGCATCATTTTACAGAAAGGCTATTTTAGAAATTGGCCGAATTATAAACTGGGAGCTTTGGAGAGTGGGGAGCACATTCATTTCTATTTTCATTTAGTACTGCATTGCATCTGTTAGTAGGAAATGTCTGTCGGGTTGAGTAGTGAAGTATCATTGACTTGTTGTTTATACAGTGTTATTTTGGAACACTTTTTGTTCTGGTTGTTGCTGCCCTTATTAGAGAAAAAGGAAGTAAAGTCACACCTTAAATTTTTACTATGGGAAAGTTTAAACATACATAAATGTAGAAGGATAATCATCTTTAAACGAAGCAAGATAATATTATAGGAACAGAGCACCACAGCCCGGTTTCAGCAACTCACAGCATTTGGCAACCTTTTCTAATTTACTCTTCCCTAATATTTTATTTTTTAAATGGGAATGAAATTGGAATATTTCAAAGGAAATCCCGGACATCACACAATTTCTCTAATAGATGTTTATAGTACCACTAGGCAATAGAATGGCATTATAATAATCATTCGTTAAATTTAGTCTTTTGCTTAAATTATATTTAAGGCTTTTTAATGTATAATTTAAGTTAGGAAGTATGTTTTTTACATACATTATTTTATTTGATTAGAATTAAGTAAGGATTGCTAACTGCTATTTATAGTTGAATTCTGATTTATTTTTAATGTAAGAAAACTAGAAATTTTATTGCTAAATGCTATTTATAGTTGAATTCTGGTTTATTTTTAATGTAAGAAAACTAGAAATTTTACTTAAGTTGAAAATAAGATGTTTACATAGAATATTTGTTTTGAGTAGAGCTAGGATTGTTTTAAGTTATTAAAAGTCTTTTTCTTTCTTATCAAGACCTACACAGAAGAACCTCAAAGCACCTCCCCCAGAAAGCTGGAACACAGTGTCAGGAAAGAAGATGAAAAAACCTTCCACTTCCGGACAAAATTTCCATTCTGGTAGGAACATATCAGGTTGTCTTTTTGGGGGATTAGGGATGGCTGTATTTGGGGTTGTTTAAGTAGGAAAATTATAAGGTGTTTTTGGATTTTTGCCACAGACATGGATTACAGAGGGCCAAAGAATCCAAGCAAGCCAATAAAAGCCCCATCAGCACTACCTCCTCGCCTGCAGCAACCTTCAGGAGTAAGACAACATGCGTTCTCTAGTCATTCTTCAGGGTCCCAGTCTCAGAAATCCTCCAGTGAGCACAAAAATCTTAGCAGGACACCCTCACAGATCATAAGGTAACCTTCCTGAATGTAAGAGAAATGGCAGTCAGGTGAGAAGTGTTTATTGTATTGGCCACATTGCCTGCTTTTAAACAGTTAAAACTCTTTGTTCATATACTTGTTTGTAATATAGTATTAAAAGTATTGGCAAAATACCATGCAAGGATTTTAGTTCCTTATAATCCTCTAATCCTCTTTAAACGAAGCAAGGTAATATTATAGGATCAAAGATCTTGATTTTTGAATAATTGTTTCAAATTACTTGGGAGGTCTTACTTTAGCCAGATCTTATTCTGGTATTTAATAGTTTTCTGGTGGCTTTTGGAATACTGGATTCCAGATCACATTCTTAAATCCTTGGAGGAGGGTGAGGATGCTGCCTTTTGTACAGGAACATAAGTCATCCTCAGGTGTTTGTTTACTTTGTTCTGATAAGTTTTAATTATTTGTGGTCATGTTTCCAATACCAAACAGGGCTGCAAGTTTTAGATTTAAGCAATTATGAATATTGGCATTCTAACTGAATATTCAAAGAAAGATGAGCTTAAGGGTCATACTTTTCCTATGGCATATGGTGTTGAGTGTTTCCCTAATCTACTGTTCTGATGAGTAGTTTCACATATTAAAGCTTTCCCTTTTGTGGAGATTTCTTTGAGGGGGTCTTGGTAGAGACATTTTCCTCAGACACTCATGGCCATGTCTCCCAGGAACTCTGGAGCCTTCCTAAGTTACTGTGATCAGTGACTTCCCTATCCTTGCCAAGTTCTGGTCTTTAATTGATTTATTTTTGACATTTGGGCATTCCCTTTTCTTGAGCATGCACTTAATCTTTTGTCATTAAAGATAAATATTATGTAGCATTTAAGACAGAATTGTAGGTTCTTAGACTGATTACTATTAGTTTCCTAGTGCTGTAACAAACCAGTCGTCTTCAAACCATGGAAAGTCTCTCAATTCTGGGACTAGAAGTCTGAAGTCAGGTTGTTGCCCAAGTTAGGAAAAGAGGTTCCATGCCCCTTCTGTTTTCTAGTGTTGCCTAGAGTCCTTGGGATCCCTTAGCTTATAGATACGTCATTTCATTCTCTGCTTCTGTCATCACATGGTGTTTCCCTGTCTTTGTCTGTTCTTAGGGGACACTAGACACATTGGGTTTAGGTCCTACTCCAGTCCTGTTAACCTCAATTCAAGTTCAATTGCATCTGAGAAACGACCATTTTCCAAGAAGGGTCACATGTATAAATACTAGGAGTTAGGTAGCTGAACATATTTTTTTTTTAGGAGATAAATTCAACGCATAAGATACTTGAAATCAATTTAAGGGCTAGGATTGTAGCTCAGTGGTAGAGTAGTGCTTGCCTTGCATGTGTGAGGCACAAGGTTCAATCCTCAAAACACATAAATAAATAAAATAAAGGTATTGTGTTCATCTACAACTAAAAAAAATTTAAAAAAAAAATCCATTTTCAAAAAATTAAAAGTATTTAGGATAGGAAGTTAATTCAAATTATTCATAATCCAAAGCATCCTAAATGTTTTTCTATATATAGTCTCCTTTTTATCTGTATTTTCCCAATCATCTAGTTTTCTTCTTTAGAGAGGATATTTATGGCATCTTAATTTTTCATCTTTTCCTTAGTGATAATGTTTCTTCTTTTGGAAAAAGCAAAAACATAAGCAGGACTGCATGTATGTATGCTTTCATTTAGTATTGATATACAAGAAATGTCATTGCTTAACTCTTTTTTCTTTTGAGAGCAAATTCCTGTCGAAGTGTTGGAATATGGCATAAAGAATATATACAATAGTTATATTTCTGCGCTGATTAAAAAAAGAGATTTAATTATTTCTATATTACTTGGAAGTGAATTATATATCTTTTATCTCCCTTATCGTAAGTGCATTATCTTAGTGAGATATTCTGATACTATAGCAGTTCCAGTTGTGAAACATACTAATCAGGCTGCCAAAAGTTCTGAAGTGTTAGTGTGGCTAAATTAGTCAAACATTTATATTGGAAAGTAGATAATCTTATTTTAGGTACTCAATACATTTTGTCTTTTTTTCTTTCTGACAAGAATGTTTTATTTGACAGAAAACCTGATCGTGAGAGAGTTGAAGATTTTGATCATACAAGTCGAGAATCTCACTATTTTGGCCTCTCCCCAGAAGAGCGCAGAGAGAAGCAAGCTATAGAGGAGTCTCGTTTACTCTATGAGATTCAGAACAGAGATGAACAGGCTTTCCCAGCTCTTTCTGTATGTATAAAGGGAATTTTTAAAGGTTAATGTTTGGAAGTCTTAGTATAGTTTCTATATTAAACCATAGGTTTCTTATGGTGTGCTAACAATTTTTAAACTGCAAGTTTAGAGATCATTTAATTCTCCTTTTCATTTTTTGCATGAAGATAGGTCTAGAAATGTTATTGAAAAGTTGGTGATGGTTGGCAAGTAAATGGGTTTGAAATGTTTAGTATGTATTTAATTTGGTAGCCAAAATAATGTGCAGTATAGAGAGGTTCATGATTCATTTAACCTTTTACAAGAAATATCTGTTAAATCCCGAAGTACTCTGAACTGTTTATTAAACCTAGGAGGACCTGATAAAGTGAGAGCTATCTTTCAAGAGAGCTCACTGTTCAGGTAGTATCCTGCAGTCCTGTGTTTCTGTCCTTACTCTATGTGTCAGACACTATTTGCAGTGGATGTTTCTCTGATGAAAGAGTTCTCTGTCTTCAGATTTCCTTAACTCCTGTTGGGGAGTCATGTAGGTGAAGAAGGTTCATGAGCAGAACAGGGAAGGGTAACTGCTTCATTATTGATACTGGGAACCCTGTGGGCTTTTAAGTCTTGGTAAGTGGTACTCAGATGACCTATGATCCTGATTGGTAACAATAGATTAAACATACAAAATGGAGTGTTTTGAGAGGTTTCCCACTAGACCACCATAAAACATTAAAGCCCCATACACGTAGTTCTCTGTCATCTGGTTATGGAATGTCTTAGGGGTCTGAGGAAGAGTTCAGTTGGAAAAGCTTATGTGAAATAGTTATTCAATTGGCACAGGGTTAGGAATTATTGGAAGAGATGCCCAAAAGCATAGGGCATTGTGTGTGTGTGCTAAGTATATTTATCTTTCATGTCCTATATGTCAATTTTCTACAATTTTTATGTAGACAACTATAAATTATTTGAGCTTTTATCTATATTTCTTCTTTTTAGTTAGCAAATGTTAAAGGTATACTATAATGCAAGGACAAATTGTGAAATTTTTTTATTGTTAATTTTTTTTTTTTTCTAAAGTACTGAGGATTGGACCCAGGGTTGCTTTACCACTGAGCCACATCCCCAGTCCTTTTATTTTTTATTTTGAATCAGGATCTCACTAAGTTGTTGAGTATGGCTTCAAACTTGAAAGTTTTCCTATCTCAGCCTCCCAAATTGCTGGGATTATAGGTGTTCATCACTGTGCCCAGCTAAAATGGGGTGTTCATTCTCATTATCTTTAGACATCGTGGGATTACTAGTGGCAAAGGTCTATTTTCTATAAAATTCCTTAGCCAAGACCAAGGTCCTCTATGCTGCTATATGAAATATATAATGTAATGGGAACTTAGAACCTTAAATAATAATTTAGTTTAAAAAACAACTTATTGCAGTCTTTTTGTTTCACAGTTAGAAGGTTGGATCTCATGCAGAGCTTATTGATTTGCTCTGGTAATAGTATATCAGTGATAAAAATCCTGATGGCACTGTATCTGCTAATTTGCATTTAGATTTTTTTCCCCTTCCACAAAGATCATGCCTCTACAATGGCTTCTTCAGAAGGTTGGTACAGAGAATGCTATTGTTTATACAGAGAATGTAAGTTGCCAGGTGAAGGTCTGGTCAGGGTGGCTTCCTGAAATGGATCTATGATGAAGTCTAACTACTAATTATGCTGAAGGTCTGCTTTGCCTATTACTTTGATTTAGTCATTTAGCAATTAATATAATTAAAAGTGGACCCTAGATTATATCATTTTTATTTTCAGTAATATAAAAATCTAGGGCTATGAATTTTGAGATTTTGTGTGTAGAAGTATGAAGAATAGTATTAATTACAGAATTTCTGTTGATAGTTTTGTGAGTAAATTTTAACACAAATGTTGGGTTTTGTTCATTTTAAAGAGCTCATCAATGAGTCAGTCCGCTTCTCAGAGTAGCAACCCATGTGTTCAGAGAAAATCATCGCATGTAAGTGATAGGAAAGGAAGCAGGCGGAGAATGGATATAGAAGAACGAAAAGACAAAGGTACGTTATTTCCTCATTTCAAAGCAGATGGGAAAGATTTTCTTAATAATTTTCTGAGGAATCCGCTGGTGGGGTCTTGGAATGTATCCCCTGTAAATAAGGGAGGGACTACTATTTTGGGGAAAAAAAATTACTTTTTAAATTGTTAAGCTGCTTAAGTAATCTCTCCATATTAATGTTAGATATGGCGAGAAATGTTGACTCAGCCTAAGGCATGTTAAATGTTAAATACTGCATTTTTCATTGACTAAACATGCTTTCAGTAGTACTGTTGACTTTCTTCATATTTTGTTCTGTATTCAAACCTGACTAGTGGTTGATGCTACGTTTTTTTTACCTTAATATGTTATAGACCCTATCCATGGACATATTCACTTGGATAAAAAGCCTGAGTCAAGCACATTGGAGGTAAAAGTTTAAAATTCTAATTGCATTTCTTTTTTTTTTTTAACACTGTGATACTATAGTAAGAAAAAGTAGGGGAAGGTAGAAATGATTTCAACATTTTATAACTACTAGTATAGAAGAGAAGCAGAAAAGAGGCGAGTTTGTATTCTGGCTTATGCTCACAAGTCATAATTGTGTCTTCAAGGTACCTTGGGATGCCTTATGTGAATAGTTGCAGAGTAGCTTATATTCTCCATCACTCCAGGGAGATTGTTTAAAGCCATGCCCCAGCTAGAAATAACCCAGTAATTTGGTAGAATAGAGATACACAGGCAAAGCTAACCTTCCTATTGAAGACCATTATAATTGGAAAAAAAATTTCAAATCATGAGAGGGCTCAGATGCATGTGGAGTGAACTATAAAGGAAATTGCTGTTATTCCTGGAATGTGGGTCTTTGAAATACAAAAATCACACTTTCTTTTTGCTCCCAAAGAATACCAGTGATGAAAAATGTACAAGAATTTCATCACCATCAAAGTCAAAGAAATTAGAGTGCCCATCTCCTGCAGAACAAGTACGTAAGTTGTTGCATTTGTCACTGAGTACTATATTCTCTGGGTTCTTTGTATACAATGATATAAAAATAGGAAACATCTCTATGGAAATGGGAGAATTTATTCTAGCATCACAATTTAAGTGCAATTACAATTTTTTTTCTTCCTTTTTTTTTTTTTGGTGGTGCTGGGGATTGAACCCAGGGTCTTGTGCATGTTGGCAAGCACTCTGCCAACTGAGCTATATCCCCAGGTCCCAATTAAAATTTTTCTGTAATTTATTTTGATCTTGGCTAGTTTACAGTGTTAATGGTGTTTAATAGATGTTTATTTTGTAACCATTTCTTTGCCATTCTTCTGAATTTATTTTGGATAAGTTCATATTTGTTGTCTTTATTTTTTGATATCTTATCCTACCTTTATGGTAACTTGACCTGAACATTAGATTTTTGAAAGAAAACTGAATTTCTACTTTATTTTAAAACTTTTTTGGCTGGGTGTGGTGGCATGTGCCTGTAATCCCAGTGGCTTGGGAGGTTGAGGCAGGAGGTTGAGTTCAAAGCCAGCTTCAGCAACTTAGATCCTAAAGCAACTAAGTGAGACCCTATCTCTAAATAAAATATAAAAAAGGGCTGGGGATGTGGCTTAGTGGTTAAATATGTCTTTGCTATTAGCAGACCTTTTGAAGAGTCATCTGCATCAGTTATTTCACACATTTAAAAAAGCAATTCCACAAATTTATAAGTAAAATGATGAAGGAACAGAAGTTCTGGCAGTTATTTTGGTTCTTGGTCTAATATAAAAGTAGAAAAAAGTTCAGTGCTAAATGCTTTTTAATTATCATCCTTCCTATAATAAGACTAAGTCATAGTTACTTGGTATATCTGTGTGGGGAGCTTTTCTAAATTCATGAATTTCAAGTTGGTTGTACTGTTTCACACTTGGCTTGTGGCTTCTGGGACTTTTGGTAGGCAATACTTGGTTGGATTTCATTTGTTTGCATGTTGTTTTTGTCTACTCTGTTTTCTTTCATTTCTAAGACAAGAATAGGACCATTTATACTTCAGTTGTATAAAAGGCAGCCAATTCAAGATATATGTGATTAAAAATTAGTATCTAAGCAAAATGACCCGTTTTCTTTTTCCACTCTCTGTAGAAGCCAGCAGAACATGTGTCTCTTTCGAATCCAGCTCCCCTTTTAGTTTCTCCAGAGGTACATCTAACTCCTGCGGTGCCTTCTTTACCAGCCACTGTGCCAGCCTGGCCAAGTGAGCCTACAACTTTTGGACCAACAGGTTAGAGAAGGATTTATCAAATGAACAACCAGCAAAAAAGCTTCCAAGTCAGACTTCTAATTTTTGAATGAGGGCTTGATTGCAGAAAAGGACTAAGTGTAGAGAGTCTCAAGGAGCTTTCTGTGATTCTCTGCTTTGCTCTGCTTCTAGTGTGGGAGGGCTGAGGTCTTTGCTGTTGCTTAAGGTGTACTCCTATTATCCTAGACACATGGCATTTGAGCTGATTATCAACAGTCTTTGCTTTGGTAGCTCAGCACTAACTGGCACTACAGTTTGCTTCCCCCACGGGTCAGCTCTTTCCCAGTTGGACTCCTTGCAGACCTTGTGTCTTCTGAGAGCTACAGTTAGATACTGACTCAAAGCTTTTTTCTTAGGCTTATTTCCTCTCTGTGTCCTGAAGAATCCTGGGTTGATACTCGAATTAAAACTATGTTAGATTGCTTAACAACCTGCTGTTTTACTAGCAGCATTATTTACTTAATAGTGTAATATAAACTTATATTTCTAGAGAATTATTTTTATCTTTTTGTAGATTTTGATTCTTGTCCCTCTCTTTTGTAGGTGTCCCTGCTCCGATTCCTGTTCTATCAGTGACACAGACTTTGACCACTGGACCTGATTCTGCTGTGTCTCAAGCTCATTTAACACCCTCTCCAGTTCCTGTGTCAATTCAGGCAGTTAACCAGCCCTTGATGCCTTTGCCTCAGACACTGAGCCTTTATCAAGACCCACTCTATCCTGGGTTTCCTTATAATGAAAAGGGAGATCGAGCCATTGCACCACCTTATTCACTGTGTCAGACTGGGGAGGACCTGCCTAAAGGTGAGCTCCTCCAAGTTCACATAGGTTGAGTAAGACATAAAAAGACGAAAATGCAGGCCAGAGACTTGTTTATTAGCCAGAAGGAGGACTTAATTGGGAAAGATGGCAGAAGTTTGGCTTTTTTTTTTTTTTAAAGAAGTGATTTTTTTGTTTAGTAATGGTTCTCTTCAAAAATGTCATTTTTTTCATAATCAACCTTGAAACCATTTTGAATTATATAAGATTTAACATTTTGTCCCATCATTCCATACGTAGAACACATATAAAAGCTTAAATATAGTATATAATGTCTAATAAAATTATATAATTCATAATTACATAACTATATTACATGATATTTATATTAGCTAATATTAACATTATATAATTTATCTCTAGCATTTCTAACCTGTTTTAATGTGTCTGTTTCAGTTTTGTTGAAGTGTACATAGAATTGAGAACTTGGCTTTATGGGTTGATATTTTCATTAATTGGACATCTAAACATCAACGAATTTTCTCAACACTGGTCTGGCTTTTGGGAGATTGATATTACTTTATCTGTTAAAAAATTAAGAAGATTGAATATAATATTTGTAGTAACTCGTACAGTATTATATGTAGCAGTTTTTTAAAAATAATTCTTTAAAATTTGTTTTTCCCCCTTATTTTTAGGGATCTTACATATCTATAGCCTCTATTTTTAGTTTACAAGTTTTCATACCTGTAAAACTGGAAGAGTATTACAGTGACTGCTTGTATACTCTTCTTCTTCTTCTTTTTTAAAGACTTTAAACTTTATTTTACTTATTTGTTTGTATGTGGTTCTGAGGATTGAACCCAATGCCTTGCCCGTGCTAGGGGAGTGCTCTGCCACTGAGCTGTAGCCCCAGCCCCTGTAACGTTTTGCCTAAATTGATGTGGATAGTTTGTTTTTATTCAATGAGCTTATATGGGTAATGGGCTAATGGCAAATGAATAGCAGGAGTGTACTGTTCTACTAATCATAGTATCATTAAGTTAGGTTTATGTGATCTTATCATTCTCCCCAGCATTTTTATTTCATAATTTTTTAAACCTCACTGGTAAGTTAAAAAATTAACACTTGAGTTTCTTTCATCCAGATTCAGTTTTAATCAGATAGGAATATTAGTTTAAACCATTATGGGATTTAGATGTTAGAGGAAAAGCATACAGAATTAGAATTGCTTAGCAGCCTGACTTTTGTGGTTGTTTGCTTTGAGATAGGGCCTTGCTGAGTTGCTAAGGATGGCTTTGAATTTGTGATCCTCCTGCTTGGGCCCTGGGATTACAGGTGTGTTCCACTGCACCAGCCCTGAATTTTGGCTCTGTTGGTTTTTATGTTTTATATCACAGGTCGGAGAATACAATTCTAGTAGATAAAATGCTCTTTAGGAACTGTGTATCGATCGAGATGATGAAGAAATGCTTTGTGAATGTATATTTTTAACAAGCGAATACTTTTGTTTTCAGATAAGAACATTCTTAGATTTTTCTTCAATCTTGGAGTGAAGGTAATTTACATTTATCATTTTAAAGTTGTTTTATTATTAAGTTAATTCTGTTTTAAAATATTACCATAGTGTTAATCAGGCAATAACCTCAGGTTTACCAAATATTTTCTTAAGAACCAGAGTTTTCAGCATTTTACAGGATGCTTTTGGTGGTGTAGAGGTTCCTGTGTTTGCTTGTTTACCTCTTAGTTAATGATGGTTTAACTTAGGAATACATTCAGGAATTAACCATAATTCCAGGGACCTCATGGAAATGTCCTTACTGGGGAAAGTGGATGAAACTTTTGGGTTTGAAGTTCTCTTTCACGGCTTATAGCTGTGTATTCTTGGGTAAGCCACAGTGTCTCTGAGCATGGCTTTCTTCATCTATAGAGTGGTGTTAATGTTTGCTACCTGCCTCAGTTATTGAAAGGACCAAAGGAAATAACAAATGAAAGTATTAGTATGTGAGTGGGAGGCTTGTATGTTCACTAGCATAGCAGAGAGGTCCTTTGGAAATCAGTCACCTAAAAAATACTTTTTCTAAGAGGCTAGAGAACTCTCTGTCAGTGCTAGGCTGTCTGTAGTTTCTGTGGGTTCTAGATATTTCAGAGAGGAAATAAAGCACTCTGTCCTGGTCTAGTGACCAAGTTTTATAAGGCCTTGTGCCATATTCAGCGCCTGGTTTTGCATTTATGTAGGCTTTATCTAATTGGCTGGTTATAATTTCTTCATATTTTGGTATTTAGCTGAACCCATGCAGAGGAAGGATTTGGAGTATTTCATTTTGAACATTAGCCTTCTTTGAGTGGAGGATCTAACCTAATTTTTGCAGCTGGAGTACTCTGGGGTTTTCATACTCATTGAGTCCTGTCAGTAAAAATCATCTATCAGCATTTTCCTTATAGAATAGGTCCAGGCAAGTGAACCGGCTGGCAGGGTCATACAATCAGTCAGTGGGAGAACCAGAAAGTGAATGTAGGTCTAGTTAAGCTGCCAGTTATAGAGATGATGTTTCCTATCAGCCTCTGTAGCAGGACTTTGGATTGGTTTCAAGACAGGAGCAAAGGATGGAATCTTGAAGGGCAACACGATTTTCTTTTTCCTGATGGGGGTATAGCAATGATCTGGTATTTGGACTGTAGGTAGGTTTGTGTTCTTTGTAGGCATGAGAAGCTTCTCTTGAGCCTACTGTTTTGAGATGGGTACACTCAAACCTTTTTAATTTTCCCTTTTATTTACTTTTACTATTTTGTATCTCTTTCAGGCATATAGTTGTCCTATGTGGGCCCCACATTCTTACCTTTACCCTTTGCACCAGGCCTACCTGGCAGCCTGCAGGATGTACCCAAAGGTCCCAGTACCTGTGTATCCTCATAATCCTTGGTTCCAAGAAGCTCCTTCTGCTCAGAATGAAAGTGATTGTACTTGTACCGATGCACACTTTCCTATGCAGACTGAGGCCAGTGTTAATGGTCAGATGCCTCAGGCAGATATTGGACCACCGACATTTTCTTCACCTCTGGTTATCCCTCCATCTCAGGTGTCTGAAAGTCATGGACAGTTGTCTTACCAGGCTGATCTTGAATCTGAGAACACTGGGCAGCTTCTTCATGCTGAATATGAAGAGTCACTAAGTGGCAAGAACATGTATCCACAACCGTCCTTTGGACCTAATCCATTCTTAGGCCCAGTTCCCATTGCACCTCCTTTCTTTCCTCATGTTTGGTATGGATACCCTTTTCAGGGGTTCATAGAAAATCCTGTAATGAGGCAGAATATTGTCCTGCCTTCTGATGAGAAAGGAGAATTGGATCTGCCTCTGGAAAACCTGGATCTCTCTAAAGAATGTGGTTCAGTCTTAGCAGTAAATGAATTTCCAGAAGCCAGGGGTGAAGTTGTACACACTCTCCCTGAAACAAGCGTGAGCAGCAAACATGAAGGCCGAGCAGAGCAGTCATCCCAGACACGAAAGGCAGATCTGACCCTGGCTTCTGCACTTCCTGGAGCAGAGGGAAAGTCTCATCTTCCTTCTCAGATTCTAAACAGAGAGAGAGAAACTGTGCCTGTTAAACTTGAGCCTAAGAGGACCATTCAAAGTCTGAAAGAAAAACCAGAGAAAGTAAAAGATCCAAAGACTGCTGCTGATGTGGTCAGTCCTGGGGCCAACTCTATGGATAGCAGAATGCAAAGACCAAAAGAAGAGAGTTCAGAAGATGAAAATGAAGTGTCTAATATTCTGAGAAGTGGCAGATCCAAGCAGTTCTATAATCAAACTTACGGAGGCAGGAAGTACAAAAGTGATTGGGGCTATTCTGGTAGGGGCGGATATCAACACGTGAGAGGTGAGGAGACCTGGAAAGGGCAGCCAAGCAGAAGCCGGGATGAAGGTTATCAGTACCATCGAAATGTCAGAGGACGTCCATATAGGGGCGATAGGAGGAGATCAGGGATGGGAGATGGCCACAGGGGACAACACACCTGATGGTTGTTGCTCTGATGTTTTAGAACAGAAGCCCTTTCTTAGGTGGAGTATTTCTGGAGGCTTTAAAAAAATACATTAAAATAAAAACCCAAATTGGAATTATCTCCTCCCCTCCCCCTTTACCCTCATTCCCATTCTGGATGAGATTTTGGACATGAGTCAGGGGCAGGTGAATTTTTGGCATTGCCATTTACCTTCATTCACAATCTGTTTTCATTTATTTATTGGGTGACTGCCCCCATAAAAACTAGAAAATAAGTTTGTTAAAGTATTTTTTATAAACAGCCTAATATAAAACATTATAGATTTAGTGTTTGGTTTTTTTCCTTGTAAAAGTTTGATTTCAAATGTTGGAAATGTGTGCTTTATAGTGTTTACTAAAGTGACAAAACACCATTGGACACAGTATAGATTCCAAAATATATCATTGCACCAAATAGAAATGTATATTTTATTATGCAATGCCTTAGTCATAAACTGGGCTCAAACGATTCTCAGCCTAAAACACTGTTGTCTTTTAAAATGCTTCCAACCCAAAGGCCTTTCATCTCAATATCTGTCAAACTTGAATAATGTCTTCTCTTTAATATTACATATAAGGCAGCCTATTAACCTGTGTCTTAGAAATGTATATAGTTCTTTTAATATTCATAGGGTATATTTTTGGTGAGTATTTGTTGAATTTGAGATTGCATACAAGAATAGATGTTTAAGAAATAGTAGGAAATTCCAGTGAAATGGCTGTTTCCACCAAGAATTCTTAGCACTGGTGTAAATATCATGGTGCCTACTCGAAAGAAATGTAGATGCTATGCATTTTGAAAATAATCTGCATCTGTTAAAATTGCAGAAGTTTTTTAATGCCACTTTAACACTAATGCACTGACAGATTCTAAATATTTTGTGAGAAGAAATGTTAAAAATTTTTAGCTTGACAGGTTTCTATAGAGAGTGATTGTTTTGTTTTTCCCTTGCACCATTGGTTTTGTATCACTTTACATTTGCATGTTCAATTTGTCATGGCTGGAATTGTACGAAAATAAGAATGATTGTAACTTCTAGTTCTTATCTAGAGGATGCTGCTAGAAAATGGTTTTGCTTTGCATTTTATAACTTGTTACTCTGGTAACATGTCTTCTATCCCTCTTCCTTCCAGTCTTCAGTATTTACTAGAGTTCCCTTTGCATGTTGCACTCTGTTCTCATTTGGAGATTGGACTCTAACACAGTATTCATTCATCTGTGTTACTTTGTAAAAATAACTGTAGCTTGTATTTCTTATTTGTACATACCAATGTGAAAATCTACCCTTTTTTAAATGTTGAGATTATCTTTTGATCAGGAAGTTTGAGTGCTATGCAAATAATACAGTAATTTTTCTTTGCATGCCATATGTAATATACCTAGCCAAAATAGATGTGGTGGCTTTTTTTTTTTTTTTTTTTTAAAGCAGATTACTTTAAAAGCAAATATAATTCACTTGAATTGACAAAGCAGATGAGTTTTCTGGGTTCTCTGATAACCTGTAGGAGTGTGTGGATGTCAGCTAGGCTCAGTGAATCTCCACTGTACTGTAATAATGGTTATTTACCTCTGTGCTGTTTTAATTACCTAATGTCTATGTAACTGCTGATTTGGGTAGTGATTAGCATTTAGATATTTTGTAACATAGGATTTTAGAGAGCACTTTGAAAGATAACATTTTATTATGATGGTGCTAGGTAAAAATTTGTAAAGACTGGGATGGTTATGGATAGAAAAATTGAATGAAAGAACCTGTTGAGGAATTTCTGTTGTCACCTTCTAAGCTAGAGCAGTTGTTGAAGGTACTGCTGAAACCTGTTTTTCCTTAACATCAGTAGCTGAATTATGAAATGAGAAGCTTAGAAGGCTCTTCTTTTTCAGCCCCCCCTTTATTGTAGGTTAGTTTATCTGATAATTTCTATTATGAAAATCATTTTGATATAAATACCAGATTTAAAAGTTCAATGTAAGTTTGATCTCAGGAGTAAAAGCAATTATTTCCAGTGTCCTTTATTGTATTGACTGGGATTTGATCTGTTTCTGGAAATGTTTAAAAATTGGATAGCACAGAATTCTGTTGGTTTCTTCACTGTCATCCTACCTTACCTCAATTAACGAAAGACTCATCACTCCTGAGGGAAGCACTGATTTGCTTCCTGTTTCCCATCTCTAACCTCCAGCACAGGGTGGAAACAGTGCTGAAAGAATTTTAGCAGATGGTACTTTTCTCAGTGACCTCTGGAATAAAAGAACTCTGACTTTTGTTAGTTTTAAAATTATCACTCTTTGCATGAAGGTCAGTTTTTTTTTTTTTTTCCTTTAGATTTGTTTTTAAATGTTTTAGTCCAGGGGATTTTGCCTTATGCTGAGGTCAAACTAAGGCCAAGCAAGCTTTTGTCCTTCATATTATAACTGTATGTCATTATATATTGACTTGAGATAATTCTATATAAGAAAAAGGCAGAAGGGTAGAATGGAGAATCATTTATATTTTGATTTGGAAATTATGAAACTTCAGCATATTATGATCAGACATATTTTGAAGAACAAATGTTTAGACTGACCAAAGCTCACTTGTTTTTGCTTAGTTAGGTGCTTCTGAACTTGAGTCCAGCTCCCCTTCTTGTAGTATTGTGCATATGTCTCTTCTTCAAGTTTATTTCCCTCAGATCCATCTTCCATTCTTGCCCTCCATGCTCCTTGTAGCAGGATGCTGGCAGCTGTGTTGTCCTCCTGTTGTTCCTGGTATTCCACGAGTCCACTGTCATGGCAGACCCAAGCTCAGACCTGCCTCCATCTGACAGCGGTGGGTTTCTTGAAACCACAGTGCTGAGACAGCTTATCTGAAGCAAACTCTATTCTTGCAGTGTGTTGTTTCCTTTGTGACTCAAGGGTGAATTAAATTGCCTGTGAACTGCAAACTTGCTTAAGATTGACTTGGTGCAATAAAGTTTCTTTCTAACCATTTCTGGTTTAGAAAATACTCAGCCATCCTAGAAACTAGCAATATTTATTTTTTCCTCATTTGTTTTGCCTTCAGTTTTAGATGAGGTAAATTTTTTCGTCCTTCACTTATGGGTACTAAGCAAGGCCCATTCCAGTGTTGCTGAAGAGAATGCGTATTTGGCTACACTGTTTCTGTGTACTGTATTTTGCTCCCTATTTTATGTCTAAAGGCTATTGTTTTTGTTTTAGAATCTTAATAATGGCTCATTTCCAGTATGTCAGTTTCAAAGAACTAAGGTTTGCTACTAGTGTCAGCCATTTACTCTCCCGCTGATTGGGATTTTTTCTTTTTTTTTTTTTAGAAGAGATTTTCTCCTCCCTGCCCCCTGAAATACAAGTTTTAGAGAATCCTTTAAGAGGGGTGGGTGCATGTCTTAATGCTGGGAAGCAGCAACTTTGGGGTTGGATTTACTTGAATGGATTAAAAATTGCATTGTTACAGAGCTAGAAAAATTTACGTATAAAAAATGATAATAGCCTTACACTGAGTACAAATAATACTTACAAGCATGTGAAGATGTGATCATTTGTGATGTTACTTGTAAAAAAAAAAGTATATATACATATCTTTTGAAGTGTTGAAAGGAAAATAGTACTTTATATTCTTTATCATATCACTTTTTGTAAGTGTTGAATATATTCCTGTTTATTTTTCTATGTTCTGTTTTGTAGCCTTAAGAAGTGTTTCAAACATATCTGAATGTACAAAATAAGAGTAAATGCCCTACATGGTGTGATGCTGCATTATATATAAAACTGTGTGCATATATTAAATTTTGTCTCTTGATCCTACTTGTGATTCTTTGGTTTCAAGGGTAATCAAGTAATATAGCATATAAATCTTAGTAAGCTTTCTTAGAATAAGGATGGTTTCTTTGGCTCTTTCACAGCCAGACGACAGTTCTTTTATGTAAACTAAAAGTCATTTGGGATTTGTGACCCATAGGTGATATTTTCCACATTACTTGCCTAAGGTCACACAGCTACCAAGTGGTGGGATTTGGACTTGAACCTAGTTCTGTAGTTTTACAGCTGATGCTATCATTTTTTTTTTTCCAGCAGCCACAAAATGAATATAGAATATGCAGGATACTTGAGTTGATGTGGGTAATTTTTTTTTTTTTTGCATTTCTATTAAATGTTTTCTGAAGGGAAAGCAAATTGAAAGCTTTGAAAACAGATTTGAGTATACCTAATACTTTGAAAACCCAACAATTTTATTTTTAGTTTTTTAATTTTTTTTGCAGTGCTAGGGATTGAACCCAGGGCCTCTGTGCACGCTGGGCATGTGCTCTACCACTGAGTTAATAACATTTCCAGCCCACCATTAAATGTTGATGTTTTGTTTCAGTACTGGGGATTGAACCCAGTGATACTTCACCACTGAACTACATCCCCAGCCCTTTGCCTTAGCTTCCATAGTTGCTGGGATTATAGGTGTGTGTCACTCTGCCCTACTAAATTCATTCTTTTATTAAATCAAGCCAACTCTGAATATTAAGAGTATTTGTTTAAATATATTTAGAATGTGAACTCTCAGGCAAGTTTAGCTTCCTCACAAAGCAGAGCCTGAAACAGTGTTCATTCAGTGCATGTATTTAAAAGAGAACCTGATATACATGGGCACAGGAACAGCAAGGGACAGAATGAGCCAGTGTAAAGAAAAAATCACAGCTGGGGCAAGGGATGTAGTTCAGGGCAAGAGCGGTTGCCTAGGCCCTGTGGGTTCCAATCCCAGCACTGCTTACAAGTTTGACAGCTTGCTTGAGACTGCTTGAGAAGTTTCATAAAATACGATAACATTCTTGGGGAAGGAGTAATGGGGAAACATTTACCTATTAGATAGCTAGCAGGTTTGCCCATGGTCAACAGAAGCCAGAGATGAGAACAAGATGTCCAGCTGGGTGGGATAAAAGGTGATATCAAGGGAAGCAATTTGTCCTCAAGAGGTGCAAGATGGGGTTTCTCTGAAGTTTTCTATAATTAGAAGGCCTATCCTTCACCTAGAATAATTAGGCTTTTCTATATAACATTGAAGTACTTTGGTCCAGAACTAGGGAAAAGTGTGCAAATGGAAACAAAAGAGGAAGTCACTATGCCCAACTTTCCTATACAAACCTATGCGTCCTTATCACATCTTGTGAATCCTGGGTGCCTCAGAATTGTTAAGTACTTTGGATCAGTGTTTTAAGAGGAGCTATAGACCTCATCACGTTGAAGCTTTTTAGATGGATCCTTTCATGAGTTTACTAGAGAAATGGGTTTTAGTCAACCCTTTAAAAAATACATACTGGTCTTTTACATTTTGTTTTTCATTTGGATTTGGGGGAAAAAACAAAAATGAGAGTAAAAGCCAAAGATGAAGAATGTGAGAGTTTTTTTTTAAGCTTTTTTTTTTTCCTTTTAATATTAACTGGCAGATAATTGAGAAACTTACCTTTGGACTGACCACCTTTTAAAGATGAGTAGAAAATGAGTTTCTTTTTTTTTTTTAAACTCACTAGGGATTTACCTGATGTGTTACTTGTTACACGTTTTCTGCCATTTGTAAATTGGGTGTTAGTAAAAGCATTTAATTAACTTTGTAGTTAATCCCAAGGGCACCTTGCCACTAAGGTATTCCCTAGCCTTTGGATTTTTTTTTCTTTCTTGGCAAAGTTGCCCAGGTTGGCCTTGAATCTGTGATCCTTCTGCCTCAACCTCCACAGCAGCTGAAATTACAGGCATGCACCATTGGCTTGGCTCTTCTAGGATTGTAAAAAAGGTGTTTTATAAATGGGGGAAAGAACAGTCTGCTTACTAAGCCTGTGCGCTATGAGAAGGAATAGACCTGGACAGCTGGTCTGTTTCCTTAGCCAAGAATTGTGTAGATACGGGAGATGTAGACTTAGTATCGGCTCCCAACCTTGCATGTACCTAACACAGTTGTAACCTCTGTGGAAAGGTCAGTAATAGTAAACTTTCTATAAACAAGACCATTGGTCTAAGTTCCAGATCTTGTAAACAAAAGCAAAAATACCCACCCAACCTGAGACCCTATCTCAAAAAACAAAAAGCTGGTAGAGCACTTGCCTACTAGCATGCACAAGGCCTAGGTTCAATCTCAAGTATTGGAAACAAATAAAACCCCAAAGACTCGCTGGGAAGGTTGCACTTTAGTTTCCAGGCCCAAGAATTTGCAAATTAAGAAAAGTGAAAAGAAGTTCCTACTTAAGTTACTTGGCAGAAAGCAAATGGAAAGCCCTTGCCCAAGAAGCCAAGGTAACTTGGTGGCCAGCAATAGAAAAACAGCTTGACAAATAAGGACTTATTTTCTTCATAAATATGGAGGAAAGTGTGACTTGCAGGCAGTTGTGAAGTGTAAGGATGAGTATTCTTCACACATACCTTACATTTTTTTAAGTTGTAGATGGACACAATACCTTTATTTTTTATTTCTACATGTTTTAGTGATGAAGATAAAACCTAATGCCTCACACATGCTAATCAAGCGTGCTACAACCCCAGCTCCTCCTCACATCTCTTAACCTTGTGGCCACAAGTTCTTGCTCTGTCACATCCACAAGAATCAGAAACTAGATATACATATTCTAGGAAAGCATGGCTTTCAACTTAATTGGTCAGATCTGGGTCACGTGACCTACTTAACTGCAAGAGAACTAAAACTATGCAAAAGGATTTGTAGGATTCTTAAGGTTATTCTGACTGATCACCTGGGTTTACAGACACTGTGTATCCTAACCTGGCATGGAGGTAGATGGTGGTGAGCACAGGGAATTACCGTTTGCCACACTAGGTGTCAAAATTTTTGTCTCACTGTACATTGGTTAACCACAAGGAAACAACTCATTAGTATAATAGTAGACAAAAATAGCAAGTTTAATCCTGCCATCAATGGATGGAATGTTTCAAAATATTAAGACAAACGAATAAAAAATAAGTGAGTGCTCCTGAGAAACCTGTTATTTTGATAATTCTAGCTGTGTATCTACTGGCTATGCATTTCAACCTCAAACAGGCAGAGAAAGCCCATTACTATGTACCTATATATCCTTCTACCATTTTTTTTTTTTGTACTGGGGATTGAACTCAGGGACTTGACCACTGAGCCACATCCCCAGCCCTATTTTGTATTTTATTTAGATAGGGTCCATCTCAGTTGCTCAGTGCCTGACCCTCCGGCTTCAGCCTCCTGAACTGCAGGTGTGCCTGGCCTCTTAGAATGCTCCTTTCTGCCTCTCACTTGTCATATGCATATCCTGTTTTACATGAATAAGTTCTAACAACCTCTCTGCCTCTCATATGGGACAGGTGGTATTATACTCCCCGGAGCTATTTCCTTCATGCAGCCCTTCCTGATTTTCAGAGTGATTCTGAACCATTTCATACTTAGAATATGACAGGCACTAAGGGGTTGACATACACTTGTGTTGAGAAACACAATGAAATCACGAATTGAAGTCTTTTTTTTTTCTTTCTTTCTTATGGGAATTGAATTTAGGGGCACTTTACCAATAACTACACCCTGAGTCCTTTTTGAGATAAGGTTTCACCAAGTTGTCCAGGCTGGCCTTGAACTTGGTGATTCTCGCACTTCAGTCTTCACAGTAGCTGGGATTACAGCTGTGTGCCACTGTGCCAGGCACAACTGAGCAGTTTTCTCTCTGGCATATATGCTCATTCATTCAATATGCCAGTCCCACATACCATACTATACACTGAGTGATAAGTGAGACAAGGTTAAACTGAAGAAAATAACTGTAGCAGGACATATTAACAGTTTCTTTTTCTTTGGTGGTAGTAGGGATTGAATTCAGGGTACATCTCAGCCCTTTTTGAGACATACTCTTGCCAAGATGAAGGCTGAGATAGGACCATTCCAGGTTCAATCTCAGCCTTCCCAGCTGCCTGGGATTACAGGTGTGCACCACTACACCTGATATTATTTGCATTGATGGTGACAAACTCTGGTGTCAGCAAAGTTAGGGCTTTCAACAGCATATAACATTTAAATCTATGTCTTCAAATTTCATTTGCATAAAATACTACCTTATAATTAATACACATTTTAATCAGTAATACATCCATCCCAAGTATTTTTAGAAATAAAAGCTTGTCTTATTTTACTCAATATATTTGAAATAATCATACATTTAACCCTTCTTAAAAACCAGAACTAACTTTAGTATAATCCCATTTATGTACAAGACAAACCCGTTATATATTCTCACTTAGCAAAGTGCATAGAAAAAAGCATGAAAGAATAAACTCAAACATTGGTAACCCCTGGGAGCATAATGTAGGGAGATCATTTTTTATTCCATAAGTATACTTCTGAATAGTTCAAATTTCCACAATAAACATGTATTTATGCATTACATAAAATTTATTTTCAGAAGGCCTAATAGGGTCCAATTAAACCAAACTTATTCATTATGTTAATCAAAGCTTCTATTAGTTAATGAGCTATAAAGTCTTGTCAAATAATCTCCAATTTTTCTGTTTTGCTTGCCCCAATAATTTATTTATAGTAATCCTTCTTCCTTACATATAAGTTAATTCCAGTTCAGTGTATTAGTAAGGCTTTGATAAGTTTATTATGTCCCAACTTAGAAATGAATATGTTTGGTACCAAGGGATGCTTTGTATTGCTATCTCTTGCATTGATGCTGCTATTGGGGAAGTGGTTGACTTCTCTAATCCTTGACTGCTCAGCAGAAAAATCTGTAGTTTTAAAAATACATAGATTCTCAGGCACAAACTCTTAAAAATTCTGAGACTTTAGTTATAAGGGAAGCAAATATTCTTTAGAAATATTTTGCCCTAAATTTTGATCAGTGATTATATAAATGCATGTTTAAAAAAAATAACAAAGTAATTATAGAATCTTACAGAATGCAAAAACTGAAAAACCCAGTTTTTTTTTTTTCCTTTGAGAGGACAGTGAAGTGATTTTTGGATAATGATGTTCAAAAGCA
Organism: Ictidomys tridecemlineatus; assembly: GCF_052094955.1. NCBI lineage: Eukaryota > Metazoa > Chordata > Mammalia > Rodentia > Sciuridae > Ictidomys > Ictidomys tridecemlineatus. The sequence goes on from NC_135485.1 coordinate 129,166,977, forward strand.
CCAAAAAACATTAAAACAATGCGTAGGTTGGTAACAAATACCCATTTTCTGACAGTGATGTTCTGCAGCAATCTTCCTTAGGAATCACACACTGAACATACAGTGCTAAGACTGAAAACAAATAACAAATATAGTCCTGAAGTTTATTTATCAAATATCATCAGTGTAGTCTTCGACTGGCTTTTAAAATAGGGCAGTTTCATTATACTGGCATACTTGGCAAACCAGATAAGTACAGAAATCTTGTCAAGATTTTTAAAATGGGGCAACACTGGTCAGTATTTGGTACACGAATATAATACACCTACTGAAAACCTTCCATTTATCATGAAAACTTGGAGGTAATTTGTATAGTTTGAAATGTCACTTTAGAATATTAAGCACAAAAAGGGCCTTATCATTTCAGAACAGAAAAGTTCCATTTTTTGTGCTTAGACTACAATTTACAATATACCTGGCTTTGGATGTTACATTAAAAAAAATCATTCTTCAAGCTCCAGAGTATGTGGGGCCATAAAACCTGATTAGTCATATATGACAAAAATCCCAGTAAATGTTTCTTTTAATAAATGGCTTATTAATATTCTCAGATTCAGTCTAATCATCCAAGAAAAAGTAGTTTCCACTCTTCTTTTGCTCTACATCCTAAAAAAGAAAAGCAAAAGTCAACATCACCACTCCTTTACATTTAGGATTTTATACAAGGTATTAGTAAAACAAGTACCTGAATAAACTTCCACCTGCTTTTGTATATTTCTGGGTCCACTACTAAAAAGCAAGATTACTACCTTCTGTCCCCATTCCTATTATCAAAATACCTCACTTCCATCAACTCAAAGTTCCTTCATGTAAGATACAGTATATATATGGAATTCCATTCCATTTTTATCTTTTCAACTTTAAGCTCCTGGCCCAAAGATAGCATACTGAATGACACTATATATACATATGAATGAAATAACTTTCCCCAGAATGTTTGGTAGAACAGTCAGTAACATTTACCTACTCACCCATCTGCTCCCTTATTAAGTTACAACTAAGTTGAATGTGAATTCAGAAATGATTAATAGATACATCGGTGTCTGAACCATAAGCATACCCCCCAAAATGACAATACCAAGTATAAATAATGATTCAGAAGAAATTCCTGTTCTCTTTTCTGCCTAATATGCCTTTCAAAACTGAGAAAACTAGCACAGGATGTGATGAAAGAGAAACATGGAAGTGAGCACTGCAGGGGACATGAAAACAGTTGAAATGCTTTCATAGTTCCTTCACTTTTTAATTTGTGTGACCAAGAAACTTGCCTTTTAAAAAATACTGCATTTCACAGACTAAATCAAGCATAGGGTGGACAACTAATTTATGTTCTACAAAGAAGACATTACCAACTGATCTGACAAAGTGGTTTTCCATTGTTTAGAATTTTATATTCTAAGAGCTTGTTCAGACTTAAAATATACATTTTAGTCATGAATTGAACAACATAAAAATATGTAGAGAAGCTGCTTGAAATATTCTTGAAAATTTGTTTCAATGGTCAAGTAGTATAATCTTCCTTAAAACATTTTAATTAGCAGTTAACACAGTACACCTCAAACAGTAGTAAGAGCTGCGTCCATGCAGCAACAGTAGCTGCATCACAGCTGCTGTTTACAGGACTACACGCCACATGAACCATAGAATGTATGAAATCTATGAAATACTGACTTATAAAAGCAATAGCCTCTCCACTGTTCATACTGAGAAAGTTATGACTTAAGACAGTTTTTCCACATACCTTAATTGAATTGAGTTTATTTATTCGTGGTCTATAGTTGTTTGGATCTCTTCTGAATGTAATTTCCAGCTGAGACAAAAATTTGTTCATGCCAGCCAGAAGTGTTTGAGGACTGTGGGGGTAGGGGATAAATATTTTTGATTAAATTTTCAGCCCCTAAAGATTAATTACCTTATTAATTAATTACCTTAAGGAATAAAAAGAATAACTGTTCCCTTGAGTTCTATTACACATCATCTGGATAACAGTATAATTAAAACATATTATAAATCTTATATAATCACAAACAGCTTTGCTTGGACTATACTGTTTGCTTGGCAATAATACTTTGTGCAAGACAAACACAATTGTACCTGTATTTCTGATGTGGAAAAAGAAACATTTTATAATTATTTATTTATTTAGTTTTTGCTAGGGAAGATATCTAGGGCCTTGTGCATAAAGTATGCGCTCTACCTCTGAGCTGCAATGGAAGTATTATTATTTTTATTATTTAAATTTTGAGATAGGATCTCAAGTTGCTCAGGCTGGCCTTGAACTTGGAATTCTCCTGCCTCAGCTTCTCAAGTCACTGGAATTACAGGCAAGTGCCACCATGCCCAGCCCAGAAGTATGACTTTAGAAAAACAAAAGATCACTAATAAATTAGGAGACTTACAGAATTTCAAATTGACATTTTTAAAGAAGAGAATTTATCAAAATTTAATTTCTGTTAGAAATTTGACAATGAAGGAAATATGTACTTCCACATTGTGATTTTCAGTAATATTCCTTTTATGCTTTATACATATTTTTTACCTGAGCTAGTTATTATTATTTTTTAATTTTTTGGTACTAGGGGTTGAACTCAGGAGCACTCAACCACTGAGCCACATCCCCAGCCCTATGTTATATTTTATTTAGAGTCAGGGTCTCATTGAGTTGCTTAGCACCTCACTTTTGCTGAGGTTGGCTTTGAACTCATGGTCCTCTTGCCTCAGCCTCCAAAATGCTGGGATTATAGGCATTCACCAATGCACCTGGCCTACCTAAGCTAATTCTTAAATCAATCAAATCACAAAATCGATGGAACACTTTAAACATTTTGTAAACACAAAGGGAAGACCATTATGTGAACAAATGTTTATATATTCTGAGAAATTTCCCTAACTCTTCAAAAAAGGTATAATTCTGAATAACTGAAATAAAAATTTTAAAATGAAAAGAGTTCTCTGGCTGGAGATATAGCTCAGTTGATAGAATGCTTGCCTAGCATGCACAAGGCCCTGGGTTCAATCCCCAGCACCACACACACACACACACACACACCCAAAAAAGTTCTGAGAAGCTCAGTACTTTTATTTCCTGGAAGAATTAGTCAAATAGCAACTTCATTTATCCTAGAAAATGTATCCTGGAACCACTGTTATTTAATCTTTGTTGTTTTATGGGTCAAAAAATGTTTGAATACTGGCAATTTATATGGTTCAACCTAATTGATTTTAGCATTAACGGCAACAGAAATTTCTCATTTATGACCTGAATGTTAAGTGTCTCCATATAATAAGCACCCACAATCAAGTCAGTCAGGAAAAGTGAGAGGGAAAGGTGACCTCCTTCGTTTTTAATTCTGCTTTCAGATATTTGGGATCTATTGTTAGTTCAATCACTACCAGAGTAAGTTAGGCAAATCAGGAAATCTCTTTGGCTCCTCTTTTTCCTTTTTCTGTCATGTAAAAAAAAAAAAAAAAAAATCAGAAACTTATTTTCATGCAATTATTTACAAAACCAAACCATGTTTTGGAAATCCAAATAATAAAATAGGCAAAAGTTCAGCTGGAAAAAAAAAAGTGAGAATCCCAGGTATAAGATATGCTTATATGAAGGGTCAGGGATTCCAACTACAGTCTAGGACTATTCTACATGGTCCTACCAATGTTCAATAAGAATCACCTTGGGAGTCAGAGTAAGGCACAGAATTTTTGGTAATCTCTTTCTTTTAATGTCTATAAGTTTATTAAAAATTTAAAATGTGGTAATTTTTTAATTATTAGAACTTAGTTTTTTAATATTTTAATCTTACCTGTTGGCAACTGTGTTCTTAGATGGAATCCCATCAAAAACGATGACTCGATCTGCTAGATAGGTGGCCATGATAAAGTCATGCTCCACAACAAAGGCTGTCTTCTTTGCATGGAGTATGAAACTAAAATACAACAATTTGAAAGCCTTTTATAGCTTTATATCACAAAACATTCAAGTGTGATATTAAGCACACTTATATGCCAGTACACAAAATCAAAAGTAATATACTGTGGCAAGACATTTACCGTTTGACAACACGAGCTGCCATCAGTCTCTGCTCAGAATCCAAATAAGCAGATGGTTCATCAATTAAATAGACATCAGCAGGTTTGCCCAAACAAAGAGCTAAAGCCACTCGCTGCAGTTCACCACCAGATAATGTCTGCACCTAAAACAAGTTTAGGAAACTATGTAAAGAAATCCCAAATATGAAATAAAATTAAAAAATTAATGAATATACTTATGTTAGCATACCTCTTGATCAATGATGTTTTCAATCTGCAGAGGCTTCATCACATCAGTCACAAATTGCGGATGAGTGTAAGCATCTCTTATCTTTTCATGTAACAACTGGCGAACACTTCCCTGTTTTCAATGGAAAAAGTTTTTAAGTGATAAAAAATCAGTATAGAATTCTTTGTTTTTCTTTTTGTGGACTGGGGACTGAACCCAGGGCCTTATAGGCAAGTCTTCTACCTTAGAGCTGCAGCGATATTCTGAGCCCTTCTGCAATTTTATTTTGTGACAGGTGCTGCCAAGTTGCCCAGGCTGATCTCAAACATGGGATCCTCCTGCTTCAACCTCCTAGGAGTAGCTGGGATAACAGGTGTGTGCCATCACACCAGGTAGTACAGAACTCTTCTACTTAGGAAGTTAAACTGCAGAGAAAATCTATATTGCTTGGCTACTAGGAGACAGCAATTGAATTTTTCATGATTACCCAACATTTATAGCATGTTTTGTTATATTTTTTAAAAAATATTTACTCTTTAGTTTTAGGTGGACACAATATCTTTATTTTATTTTTATGTGGTGTTGAGGATTGAACCCAGCACCCCGAGCGTGCCAGGCGAGCGCGCTACTGCTTGAGCCACATCCCCGGCCCAGATATTTTTTATTTAATAGTCATTACAACAAATAAGTAAAAAGGCAATAATAATCTAAAAATTTTAAATTTTTAAAGATTTCAGGGAAGAAGTAATTTTAAAGTGGGAATAATTCTGAATCCATAAGTAATCATTAAGAAATAACACAAAATGCACCATAATATTCTAGGGTTGAATCATAAGATGCTTGTGTTTACTATTTCAGGATAGGACTCAGTCTAAGAAGATTATGGAAAGTATCAATAACGAAACACTTATTGTAAATGAAATTGTTTAAAATGGATACAATATTGGCTATTAGGTACTGAAAGCAGATATAATAGTTAAAAAGTTCATTACAATACCTGAAGAAATCAAAGAACTTTAATATAAGGTTTTCAAGTTTTATCCAGAATGTAGTATTTACCAGTATTTCATTTCTTTATGGTAGAATAACCTTGCATTTTATGGCTATACCATGCTGTGTTTATCCATTCATAAGCCATTCATCTGCATTATTTCTAATTTTTGGCTATTCTAAATAATGTCGCTATACATATGTGTATACACGTTTTGGTACCAACATATGTGGTACTTAGTGCTTGGATATACATCTAGGAGTTGAACCTGATAACTTTGCTGAGGAACTGCTAGATTATTTTTCATAGTGAATGCATTATTCTACACTCCCACCAACAATGTATGAGGTGCCAATTTGTTCACATCTTCTCTATAGCTATTACTATCCAGCAGTATTACTATTGTGGATTTTAGTGATCTTAATGAATATAAAGTGGTATTTCACCAAGGTTTTCATAAGCATTTTCCTTATGATGAAGATGCTAATAGCATCTTTCCTTTTTTCTTTTTAAAAAAAATTTTTAGTTGTAGATGGACACAATATCTTTAATTATTTTGATGTGGTACTGGGCAACTTGGCAGCACCTGTCTCTCACACACACACACACACACTTTTCTTTGATAATCAAATAATTACAATATCTTTAAAATTATTTTTATTTCAAACACAGTGCCTCACTCATGTCAGGCAAGTGTTCTACCACTGAGCCACAACCCCAGCCCAAATCTTTTCATGTTTATTAGCCACTTGTATTTGTTCTTTTAAACACTGACCTCTTTTGGGGAAAGGGCACTTCTTTTCTTTATATGTAGTGCTGAAGTTGGAACAAGGACCTTGCACGTACCAGGCAAGCGGTCTACCACTGAGCCACAACCCCAGTCCTGGGAAAGGATACTTTTCAATTGAGTTTCTAGAGTTTTAAAAATATATTCTTGGCAGGCTGGGGAATATAGCTCAGTTGGTAGAGTGCTTGCCTTGCAAGCACATGGCCCTCGGTTCAAGCCCCAGCACCACAACAAAACAAAACAAAAAAACACAAAAAAACAAAAACAAAAAAACCACAGATTACAGATTGGTTCAAATGTTTTCTTCTACCTTTTGAGTGGCCTTTCCTCTTTCTTGACAGTATCATCATGCACAAATTACATTAAGTTTTTAAAGGTATAGGAAAAAAGATAACAAGCAGATTTAATTTTTTTTTTTTTTTGGTACTGGGGATTGAAACCAGGGGCACTCAACCACTGAGCCATATCCCTAGCCCTTTTTTGTATTTTATTTTGAGACAGGGTCTCACTGAGTTGCTTAGGACCTCCTGAGTTAATGAGGTTGGCTTTGAACTCGTGATCCTTCTGCCTCAGCCTCCTAAGCTGCTGGGATTACAGGTGTGCAACCCCGCCTGCACTCAGATTTAAAAATATTTTCCACTAGTAGTTGAAATGAATCAAGGACTGTAAAAATACATTCTTTTACCACTTTTGTGGTGTCTAACTTGGAGAAGATTTTTAACACTGTAGAAGATTTTCTTTTTTTTGGTGTTAGGGATTGAATTGAGCTAGGCACACGTATCACTAAGCCATATCCCAAATCCCTTAATACAAGGATCAAACTATAAAAATGTGTGTGTGTGTACACACACACACACACACACACACACACACACACACACACACTTTTCTTTGATAATCAAACAAAAGATGAAACAACTCACAGTTGATTTGGGACTGATTTTCTGTGGCTTATAACTGACATTTAGAACCGGCACTTCTCCTGCAAAATAATATGAATACACAACACATGAAATATCACCCAGATTTTAAAGTTTAACTATGTGGAACAGACTAAAGATTATATTTACAACAGTACCTCCTTCATCAGGTTTAAGTCTTCCAGCAAGCATTCTGATAAAGGTCGTTTTACCTGTACCTGGCAATGTAACATACAAAAAATTGTTCTGAAAGATGCTTTACATTTATTGAAAGCAAAATGTCATACTTGTTTTTATCTGAGAAATTTGTTTTAAAAATAATACATTAACATTTTGGAACCTGAAGGTTATACAGAAAAATACTTAAATCTTTGTGGCTTGTATTGAGTACAAGTTTATTACGAGAAATAAAGACTTGTCCAAGTTTATAATAACCATTTTAATAAGTGGTAGGTCCATAAAGCTTGGGATAGTTTTTTAAAAAGACTCATTTAGCTAAACGATCAATTAAAATTGTATAGAGCATTTTATAATAGATACCATTATTTGAAATTATTTACATAAAGCATTTAAGTTGCAACCCAATTGCGAATTTATACTGAGTAAGAATATTATATTGCAATAATCCTTAGATATTTTTTCTAGTTTTGTTAGCTGTAGATTACAAGACAATGTTTATTTTTAAATCATAAAAACATCAGATATTGAGTAGTCAAATTAATCTCACAACTATACTTATGGTGACAATTTATACTGAAAATGTTAGTCATACAACTACTTACAAAAGTAGACAGAGTACTCTGAATTGAAAATAAGTTCCAAAGAGAATTGTACAAGGAAAATCTTAAATAGATTGTTTCTGAATTACCAATTTATGTTTTCCTTCCTAGTCACTTTGCAAGATGATTAAATGCCGTAATAGCAAGATGATTAAATGCCTTAATAATTTATACATAGAAAAACTGAATAAAAGTATTTTCCAAGGATGCAGTGATACAAAATAGGAAATATTAACTTGCTTGAGTAACAGATTAAACTATACAATGCCACAAAAATGTGAAGCTATACCAAGAAATTTATAGATTAAAAACTCAGCTGCCAATTCTAAAAATTGAGTCAAAGTTTTCCATGGAACAGGCAAAACAAATTTACTAGATAAGCAGAACAAACTTCTATATTAAAAAAAAAAGGAAATCTTACCATTTTCCCCTAGCATCACCATGATTTCAGAATCTGTGAACTCTCCAGCTACAATTGCTAGCTCAAACTCTCCCATCTTTTTCTTCATACCCGGATATTTATACATACACATCTTTTTAACTTCTTCTTCATTTGCTGTCTCAGCCACTTTAAAAACAAGTGATGCATCTCGGAATCTCAAGTTTTCTGTTGGCACATAGCCATCCAAAAAAATGTTTATGCCTATTGTGAAGAAAAGACCAATTAAATACTAAACTTTCCTCAAATCCTAGAATTCTTGGGAGCAATCTCCATATAGATTTTAATTTCTGTGGATTTCTGATAATATGTAGGGTTCCATATAATAAAGTGACTCAAAAGTACCTATGCACCCCCCCACTCATGTGCACACATCAAACACATTATTTCATTATATTATTTAAGATGCAAGATAATATTTTAATTTTTTTTGCCACCAGGTTTTATGCAAAAGATGGCATACTATGTCATTTTTGCTGTATTTTAAAATCAAAGTCAAATTATAATTTTTTTCTAAAAATGTATGACAGGTAGGTAAGAATGAAATATGTTCAAATTGGCCTAAAACAGCTTCAGAAATAACTCTTTAATAAACAATTTAAGTTATGAGTATTCAATTTCAATTTCCTATGGTAACACATTTTGAAGCTATAGTTTACGGCATTTTTAAAAAGATTAATTTTGTAATTTCACGACAAAAGTGAATGAGCTAACTTCATTTAATATTTGTTCTGACTCTACAAAGATAAACTCCCTTATCTAAAGACATTTTATTTTTTTTTAAATATCAGAGATTAAACCCAGGGGTGCTTAACCTCTGAGCCACACCCATAGTTCTTTAAATTTGCGATCCTCCTGCCGCAGCCTCCCTAGCCACTGGGATTACAGGTGTGTGCCACCACATATAGCTACCTAAACAGATATTAATAAATGAAAGCAAACTAACATAGAACATGAGACTTCCTCTCTACTAAAACTATAAGATCCACAATGACAGACACACAGAAAGGAAAAAGTGAATTATTTGGGAAATAATGTAAGATCTTTTTTTTTTTCAATGTTTCTAATATTGAAGTAAAAGATAGCAGCTAAAGTTTTGTAAGGTCTTGAAATGCAGTAAAGGATGTTATTAATTTCATCTGGAATAGAGAGCCACATCAGGGGGCCTGGATCCTCAGCCTATAACACAGTGTAAAATAAACTTTGCTGCTGGAACAAATGAACAGATACATTTATTTTGCCAAAATCAGCATGTTTTCAACCTCATTTAAAAATTAGACATATAAAGAAATTAAAACCAAAAATGACAAAGAAATACCAACTGGAAAAAAACTAAATAAGCTACTTAATTCAATCTAATCTAATCCATCAATTAAGGAAACAAAGGCTAAAAGAAATAAGTGACTTTGCTCAAAAAAGTTAAAGTCAGGCTTTACATTCCTAATATTTGTCTTGTCAGTTTAAACTAATTCAAACTATATTTATCTTCATAGTACATATAGCATTTTCAATATCTATTCATATCGTCATAAACCTGATTCTAGAATTATTATATGGTGTGAAGTACTCATGTTAATTATAGAGAATAAAATATCAACAATTGGTTCTGATAACACCCCTAAAGCTACTGTTAAGAAAACTGGGCAACCTCATAAATTTTTCCTTAAAATATTTATCTTAGTAGGTAAGTTATAAATTCCTTCCCCACATCTCCCCCTCTGCCCCTGTACTGAGAACTGAACCCAGGGTACTGTACCACTAAACTATATCCCATACCCTTTTATTCTGAGACAGGGTCTCACTAAGTTACCCAGGCTACCTTTGAATTTGCAATCCTTCTGCCTCAGCTTCTCTTGTGTATCTGTGATTACAGGTATGTGCTGGCATGAACTACTCTTTCCCTATATCCTAATTTTTTTTTTCTTTTTTGTACTGGGGATTGAACCCAGTGGCACTAAGTTACATCCCCAGTTCTTTAATTTTAGGAGAGAGTCTAAGTTTCTGAGGCTGGCCTTGAATCTGTAATCCTCCTGTCTCAGCCTCCTGAGTTGCTGGGATTACAGGCATGCACTACCATGCCTGGCATGTTTCTTAAAAATTATAAAAGCCACCACCATATATATTTTTTTAAAGTTTGTTTTTAGTTGTAGATGGATACAATATCTTTATTTATTTTTATGTGGTACTGAGGATCAAACCTAGTGCCTCAGCATGCAAGGTAAGCACTCTACCACTGAGCTACAACCCCAGCCTCGCCACCATCATTTTTAAAAAAGGATATGATATGATATAAATTTATTTTTCCAAAAAGAGTTTTTTAGATATTTCAATCCTTCTGAAGAGATAAAAGAAAAAAACATCTATTACACTTCTCAACCCTAAGATACAGACTAAGTAGTCCTTTTTATGTTCTATGTTATCAGCTTTGGACAAAGAGAAGAAATACAAAGTACTATAAGTAAGCAGTGGAAAGAGAAAAAAATCAAAAGGAAAAGGTATGCAAGCTGGAGAATGCATTGCTGTTTTCAGGAGTCTTTTAGTGGTCAACAGTTTCTATTGTTTAGTTTGCACATGAGGAGACATTGGAAGACAGTCAAGAGAATCCCTCTTTCATGAATGTTCAGGGAATAAGTGAAAATATGCTTATTAAACTACCCTATTAGTTTTAGATAGCCTTAGTTCCATAAACTCATGACATAGATTACAGTTAGAATATGATGAGCAATGAATGGATTTTAAGAGTTTTATTTTTGGGATTGGCCCATCAAAAACAAATTAAGATGACAAATACTGCAGAAATAAAAATGTAGTGAAGACTTTTAATAGAGCAAAAATAGTAAAATTGCATTTTTATCCACTCCCAACAGAAAATTCTCTATAAAAAAAATACTTGTTCTATAACATTGATGTATATAATCTTTTACATACACTGTTCTCCTCAGTGATTAAATTCCAAGAGATCAGTTTTGCATAAATAGTAAAGCAATAAAAAAACTGGTCAATATCAACAATACATTTTTTAAGCATCAGAGTGGAAAGAAATACAGCATATGTGAAAATATTTTTTTCAAGTTACCTTCTCTTACACTAAAAGGCATAGTGACAACACCATAAGCACTTGGTACACCATATAAACAGCAGATGAAGTCAGAGAGATAGTCTAATACACTTAGGTCATGCTCCACCACAATGATATATCTGAAAATCAAAACAGACTTTTATTTTAAAATTTAACATAACACATAATTAGATAACTTCTATTTCTTTTTACTATAGCAGCAAATTGTAGAAAATCAGATATATTTTAAACTACTTAAATGTAAAGAATATATGAAGCAAAGCCATAAAATATTTCTTACATAGGCTATCAATGTCTATATTTAAAAATGTTTCCCTAAATTAAAAGGAAAACAACTAATATGAAAAGTTCACAGATATAATGAAATAAATATATTTTGGTAATAAGAAACACATACTAATAAACTCTACAAAGTAAAAGCAATTACAATGATACAGATGCAGTCTAAGTTATTTGAATATTATGCTATCCAATTTAAGTATTAAGCCCTATGATTAACTGTTCTGCCTCATGCTAGCTGTAGCAGAAGATAGAGAAAGATAGAACAAACCCCTTAGCCCCAAAACTTTGAATTTTTATGAAGACAAGAATGGATTAAAAAAAAATGGATATGAAACAATAACAACAATAAAAAAAGATATGCTGGACAAATAATAAATCCCAATGAAGGTCAGAAAGGAAATAGTTTCTTGTATATTAAGGGACTTTATGAATAAGATATGATATGACATGAAACTAAGATTTGACTGAGGGGATAAAAAAAATTGCTATTATGTAAAAAATAGTTTGCTTTTATGTATTCCTATTCCAAGACAATTCAAGATGTTTAAAAATGTTCTGAAGACATCTCAAATGCCAACTTAATGCATCAACCTGCAAAAAAAAATTCTCCATTTTTGTATTAACCCAACAAGTCTCAATTTTCAATTCTGCAAACATAATAAATATTCAAATATTATTTCAATGTTACCAGAAGTGATATATTTGTTGTTGAATTTAATTTTTACAGGTATTTCACCTCTTGTATAATGGGACAAAATGGGCTAATGAAATCATTATCTTCCCAACAACAGAAAAACAACTGTTTATTCCTATTAAAACAATGTATAAATTGTGAAGTTTGTGAATTCTTTTCCAAAGTGCTGTGTAATAATTTTGTTCTTTTCCTTCTCTTCTTAAATTCTAGTTTAGGCTTCCATTACATTTCTTTCGCTATTACTGTATTTTCAACAAATCTCACTTTCTTCAGATCCCCTGATGTGGCTCTCAATTCCACATGAAATGAACTTTCCTTAAACTCTTTCAAGATCCTCCAAAACTTTAGCTTTCTTTACTTCATTTATATATAGAAAAAACTTAAACGTAGTTCTTTTTTGCTGAATAATTCATTTCTTCATTTTGTGTGTCAAAAGGCTGTTTTTTTTCCTTAGTCTCCTGCCAAAATCTTCTACCTGCTGAAATTCTACTTGATCCTTTAAGTTCCATCTCAATTCCTATCCACTGTAGGGAAACTCTTCCTAATAGATGAACTGTTTTCTCCACTCCTGAGGTCCTATTATAAGTACTGAATATATATTTGTCAAACCTCCTGCCTCCCCCTCTTTCAAATGGAGCTTATGCAGACAAAAGTCAAAATATGACTTCAGTCTGCCACTGTTTTTTCTGCAACCCATCCTTTCCTTATTCCTTGCTATTTTTCGAAGGATATGATCTCCAAAATCTTTCTATAGCATTCAAGACTAAATTATGTTATGACATGCAGGAGAATTTCAGTATAAAAACACGCATCTTATGGCTCATTAACTATCACTACATATAGAATATTTTAACTCTATAAATGAGATCAGTATATTTGTGAAAATGTCTCAATCAAGTTTTTCCAATGTTAGTCTAATCTTTCTTAACATATCATTCCTATTATAATTAAAGGTTACTGCTCTGTCCCTCATTGAAAAAATATCTTACATATTATTACTTTCCTTACTAATTTTTTCCCTGAGGTCCATCCATACCTATTATTTACTTCATCTATTTTTCCTATACTGAATAGCTCTTAATCTTTTAATGTTAAATTTATTCCTTACAAATGAGTTTAATCACCTCATGTCTTACCCAGGGGCCTGTACCACTGAGGTATACCCCCAACCCTTTCTATTTTTTGATACAAGGTTGCTAAGTTGAGGTGACTGGCCTCTAACTTTTGATCCTTCTACCTCAATCTACTGAGTCTCTAGGATAACAAGCATGTGCTACTGTATCCAGCTTAAGTTATCCTTTATATAACAGTTAAGAAGTCATTTTATATCTGGCCAAGTAAGACTTTTTACTTTTTATCATGGATATTCATAATTTCACTCATGTATCTAGGTGAATTATTTATCTTCTATAGGACTTTTCTTTAAATTTAGGAACCTGAGATTTTTATTAATTCTGAAAAATTATCAGCCAGCCATGATCCCTTCATGCCTTTATCTTTCAGATTCCATTTTATTTTTATGTATTTTGTTATTTTTCAGATTCTTAAGATACAGCAATTACTTTTATTTCATTTTCCATGTTTCTAAACCTCCCTTCCATATTTCAATTTCTTTCTCTCTCTTTTAAGGTTTCTAATGCTCTTTTCTACTAGCCCTAATTTACCTGTCTAGGGTTTTTTTTTTTTTTGGTACTGGGGATTGAACCCAGGGGTGCTTAACCATCAAGCCACATCCCAAGCCTTTTTTATGTTTTGAGAGAGGGTCTCACTAAGTTGCTGAGGCTGACTTTGAACTGTGATCCTCCTGTCTCAGCCTCCCCATCTGATGGGATTACAAGGTTGTGCATCACTGTGCCTGGGTGTTTAGGGAATTTTTAATGGCACTAACTTTTAACTTCTAAATTTGCTTAGGATTTTGAACACTTATTGTTTTTTTATAGCATCATGTTCGCAGGGTTTTTGATCCTTTTAAATATTTTACATTATTTAATAATTACTTCAGCATTTCTATCATTATATTTCTAACTATATTTGTAAATAGTTTTCTCTTGTAATTTATAACCCTAGATCTGAGCTCATGCTTGATACTCTTTACATGTAAAAATGATGTGCAATCAGATTTGAGGGCATATCCCTCCAGAGCAGTTTTTTATTTACTACTACAGGTCTAAAAATCCCAAGAGCCTTTTTAAAATATTACTTTCTCTCCCTGAAGGGTTTATAGATACTACTGGTTACATACATTGAATTCCACAGCCATGTAAACCACTGGCTCATAAACAGAGATTTCAATGGGAGCTGTCCCTAAATTTTCAATGTGTTTACTTGACATTTCCATGTGCTTATAATTTGTTTCCAGATTGCCTGTTTGCTAAGGGGTTCTTTCACAGTCCTAACATATTATGTGTAATGATCCAATGCAAGGTGTTGCTTCTTTCCCACAGTGGATGTTAAAACCTAAGGCCTATTAGGGATGTCAGCAACATCTGGAAAGCCATCCCCTCATCTCTCCACTTTGTAATTCTCAAAATTCGTTTTAGTTTTCCTTGTAAGATAAACCATGTATTTCAAAGGACATTTATTAAAAGTTATTAAGGAGAGAAGTATCATGGTATAAAAAAATGCTATACAGAAAACAAACACTCCCCCTACCCTGTGTTTTGATTACAGCTTTCTCACACACTAAATCAGTAATCTAGGACACATAACTAGCTTTTCTGATCTTAAACTCCTTCAACTGAAAAATGAGAAGTACCTAAATAATCTTAGCAAGAATACCATAAGCAAATGAAATAATGGCTTTAAAAACTTTGAAAACTAACAAAGCACCTTATAAATACATGGGGGTATGATTACTTAACAAGTCATTAAGAACTCTTTTTTGCTCAGCAAGATTTTAAACACTGATATTCAGAATTACTCTAGTGATTCTTATGTCTTATATTAGTGTATGAGAGACTTTTATTTGAGAATCTAGCAAAAGCTAAAGATCTACTTCCTAAAATGGAATATATTTATGTGAAAAATTGCATTTAATTTCAGAGAATTCATAGGTTTCCTAGAAACAGAGATACATGAATTTATGAATCTTGCTCTAAGAACTTTTGTTCTAGATAGAGAAAAGTAAATTTTAGTGGTAGCTCTAAATAACCAAGATTAAGAATCTATACATGTAGATGGATAATGCAGTTAATTTTTAGAAATCTTGTTACCAAATAAAACAACAGAGGAATATTCCAGATCTATACTTACCTATCTGGATTTATTAAAGATCGGATAGTAATAGCAGCCTTTAAACGCTGCTTGACATCTAGGTAACTAGAAGGCTCATCAAACATGAAACTATAGGGGGGAAAAAAGGAAATAATTTCAAAAGACAAACATGACATCAATCCACCTTGCATGTTATTTTAAAGCTTGCATGTTATTTTAATGGCTTCTAATGTAGCTACAAGCAAAATCTCATTCATACCAATAAAGAGCATGTACCCATAACAGTAAAAATTTCTGTATTCTTATCAGAAACAGAAGAAAAAAATCGATTATGAAAAGCAGGACTGTATACCACATTTGGGGAAAGCCTCCTAGATTAGACCAACTTATAAACTGGTTCTACCCTCAAGAAAAAAATATCCCGCTATATGGCCTGTAATAGTTTGGAGAGCTTTTCTCTTACTTAGCTGAAGTATAAATGCATTAAAGCCAATAGTTTTTTGGAGGACACTGCACAGAATTCACAGAATACTTTGTGGAAAAGAGCCAGCCTGTATTAGATACCAGAGTGCAAACATGAAAAAGATGGGATCAGTAAACAGCTGGGAGAAGAGCGGCACTAGAAGCTAAGAAGGAAATTTGCCTTTTTCACTCTCTTTTTCTCCCTCATTTAGCATGTCATCCTGACATATTACAGTGGTCTAAAAAGACCTTTTTTTTAACTTTAGGTATTTAAAAAAGCTTGTTGGGCTGGTTGGATAACTTAAGTCTTAAAACTTGGAATGTATAAATCATAAACTACTTATCAGAGAATAACAGGGAAAATTGATAGTGGATGCGTAACTACTTCAACATCTTACTTGAGAAGTATAGCTTTAGATGCCATTAATTCCTCTCAAAACTACTGCTGTATTAGCAGTATTACAAATTAGAGCAAAAATAAGAATTAAGATATTTATAAAAATTATAAAGAAACCTACATATCAGCTTTCTGTATGCAAACGACAGCACAAGCAAATCTCTGCAACTCTCCTCCTGAAAGATCTTCAACATTTCGTTCTTTTAGGTGGGTTAAATCTACAAAGAACATGGAGGCATTGTGTTCAATTTATCAATTTCATTTTACCTCTCTGGACAAAATGTATATTGCATGTTATGACTCTTGAATTTGTATGACATTTCAGTTGAAAATTATAAACCATTAATATGTATGACAATTACTAAAGATTTCCCATTTATTCCAATAATCAATATAAAGATGTACACCTTTATGAATTTAATTTCAGGGTCTTTAAAAACACATTAACAAAGTAAACTCTTACCGAGTTGTTGACATACAATTGCCTGTGTCTTTGTTTCATCCTTTCGGTCCAAAATAGACCCGACTGTCCCCTGTCATAAGATACCAGAAATAGTTACCATTATTTTCCTTCAATATTAAAATGAGTTACAAAATAAAATGAGTTTACTTTGATGTAGCTTTTGTATCTCCTTAATAACTATAATATATAAATTCTTCCTGAAAAGCAACTGACCTTTGCAGCCTTGGGAATCTGGTCTACATACTGAGGTTTGATAATGGCCTTTAGGTCATCTTCTAGAATTTTGGTAAAGTAATTTTGTAATTCAGATCCCCGGAAATATGTCAGTATCTCCTGCCAGTCAGGAGGATCCTAGAAATATACATATCAAATTTAACTTAACAATGCAATTTCAAAGAAGATGAATGTTATACAAAATTGAACATATACTGAAATTGAATACTTCAGGACTCTAACTTTAAATTTGGAGGTAGATTTAATTTTAAATCAAGGCATACCAACTCACAACATTTTAGGAACTCTCAGTTGAGGAAACTGAAAACTCTCAGTTAAGTAGAACTATCAGGTTTTAATTCAAAAGGAATGAAAAAACTTCATCCACACAGTTTCTCAGCATTAAATCTACAAAAAAAATCTTAAAAACATGGAAAAAAAAATCACACATAAATTTCTCCCTTCAAAATCTTAAAAGACATCCAAAGATAGTAATTTTTATAAAATACCTACATCATACTTTCCAAGGTTTGGCTTTTGCTTTCCTGCTAAAATTTTTAAAGCAGTCGACTTTCCAATACCATTAGTTCCAACTAATCCCAAAACTTCACCTGGGCGAGGAATAGGCAACCTGATGTAATATACCAAAAAAAAAAAAAAAAAAAAAAAAAAAAAAAAAAAAAGCCACAGAATAACCTTCAGACTTAGGTAGCAACAGCTATATAACATCACAACAATGTATTTTAATGCACTTGCACTCCACACACATCCATTAGTAAGCTAAGAAATATATATCTATGCAGATATTATTGGCTATTAGGAACAAAACAGCAAAGATTAATTTAAACTGTTAATTGTTAGAAATGCATCTGTGACCAATATTACTCTGTATTTTTCTTATTCAATGTCCATTCTAAAGTAAATTTCTTCTTTACATATAAGGCTCAGTTTTAATTATAGCAAAATGCTTCAGTACAAAATTACATAGCAGGTGCAACCTCACACTATCATTTTTACTTTCTTCTGGCCTGCCAATTACTTACAAGGAGAGAAGTGCCACATCAACCAGAAAAATTCCACTTCATTCTCCCTGCTGCAGTTGGCCCCTTAAAGCTGGCAGGTTGAGAAATATCTTTTTATTAATAAAGCCTAGATTTCTAGATTCAAAATATTAATGTTCAGCAGACAGAAATCTCAAAGAACTATAGACCTTATAATTTAATATGTCTAAGTTCAGAGTGATTTCCTCTGTAGATAGATTAATAGATTAAAAATAAAACTAAGGGCAAGTTCCCTTAGAAGTTATTTTGGGGATAAAGTTAAAATAAACAACAGTCATTCTCAACCTGGTTGTATATCAGAATTACCTAGGACTTCGTCAGTCCCTACATCAATAGATAATAATGTAGTTTGACTAGGTGGAAACCTGGGCATTAGCAGTTGTTTCAAAGTCCCAGGATTTAATTCTAATATTAACCAGAATGAACCGTTGACATACATATACACACATGTATCTACATATATACAAAATACAATTTTGTACAATGCTATAATATTTCTTCCCCTTTGATGGATAGTCAATATCAGTTTTCCCCCTAATTTTGTTATTTCTCTAAAAATTCTAAATGTTATTTTATTCTTAAATTGACTGAGTTAAAGAAGAATGCTAACATGAAATATACCTGTGAAGTTTGAAAGCATTGGCACAATATCGATGTGTTGTTTCTTTTTCCAAGTTGCTTGGTAAGTTGACAATTGATAAGGCGCCAAAGGGGCATTTCTGGTTAAAAAAAAAAAAATTAATTTTATATTAATTTGTAGAAAAATACATGACTAAATGGATTATTTTTATAAGCAGTCTTCCAAAGATGGGAATTTTACAAGAATGTGAATTTATTTTTTCATTTCCTTTTCTTATTTGCTTAAAAATTAAGTTGTGCTTGGCTCAGTGGTGCATGCCTGGAATCCCAGCTACTCAGGAGGCTGAGGCAAGAGGATGTCAAATTCAAAGCCTGCCTCAGCAACTCAGTAAGGTCCTAAGCAACTTAGTAAGAGCTTGTTTCAAAATAAAAAATAAAAAAGGCTGGGGGTGTTCAGGGTTAAGCAACCCTAGGTTCAATCCTTAGTGCATGTGTGCATACACACATACACAAAGTGGTAAGGTGCCCAGAAAAATTTCACAGAATAGAGGCACATACCCCCCCGCAAAAGCATTTGTTTTCTAATAAAGTAACCACCATCTCTAGATAAAACTTTTAATTCTTTTTAAGTTATATTTTTCTACCAGTGGAGTAACTTTTATTTATAAAATGTCTAAATGCATATAAAATGCTTAAAGGTTGCAAATGATTTAAACTTCTCTAATGTTACAAGGAAAGATACCACCATTGTTTATAAGGTGAATTATTAGTATCTTATTGTTCAGAAGTATATTATCTTTCTACCCCCAGACAGATTCATTTCATTAGTATGTTTTTAGCCACTCAAATGCCATTTCCAAAATTTTGAAATCTCATTTTCTTAAAGCAGAAAATGAAACAAAACAAAAAACAATAGAACAGATGATATATATTGTTCAAAATAGACTCCCAGCACCTTGGGCACAGGCACATATCTTTAATAAAAAGACTAGTAAATATATGCTAAGGGGAATGTTTCCTGCAAAACAAGAGAAAATGTTTACAGGTATCTAGGAAAGTTTTCTGGATACTTAACTGAGGCTTCAGAAACCAAAGTAAAATATACCTATGATTTTTTTGAACAATTTATAGGGTGGTATCCACACTCTGGTGAAGTTTCTTTTTGTATTACCTATAAATAAAAATATCTAAATTAAGACTTTATACACTGACTCCTACCTTCCTTTTATGAACTAAATATGGAAATTCACTATTCAGAATCAAAAGTTTAATTAAATTATTCAATGCAACAAACACTAGTTGAGCTTTTAAAAAATTACACAACTGGGTAAACCCCACAGAAGTGTGTGTCAAATACAGTAGAAGCAGCACTTAAGAATTAAATTTAAAAATTTTGGATGTGTGTATTTCTACTTAAAAGGGTGAATTTAACATTAATACAGACTTTTTATATTTTCAAAAGATTCTAGCAAAGACACGCTGGATAAAGTACATTTCATAAAAAGGCAAATAAAGAGACACAAACTTGGGTTGGAAATGGCTTTACAAAGTTATGTGGGGCAAGGAGAATCTTTCAAAACAGTAGTTTAAAACATCAATTTTAAAAAGCGACGTCCTCAGTGATAAGAATACTACATTCCTAAATTGATATTTTTTATTCTTTTGGCTCTTTAGAAGTAGTTATAAAGTAGTCAGAATTTTCATAGTTCACTTTAGGGCTAAAGATGCGATACACTAAATAAAATACTATCACTTACCTTAATACAAATACCACAACCAATACAAAGAGTTTCAGAAATCCATGCTATTTTGCTCTGGGGAGTAACCTCTATGCATAATTTTCCTGGTAAAGAAAAAAAGTAGGTCATTTTGCCTTATGTGCTATGATTTTCTGATCATCTTTACTTAGGCAATTTTGGTTCCAAATTTCCATAGAGAAGCAAATTTCAAAAACAAAGACTACACAAAGAAATATATTTGAAATACTGTCTTACATAAGTGTTCTGTGGGGGTAAATTTCTAAATTCAATTTCTAAGTTTATTAATTACACAAATATTCCTGTCAGATATTAGGGAGATGACTCTAATATATTTTGTTTTATTTACTACTGGAGAAGAAAATATGCTACCGAAAGTACAACAAACCCTGAACCTTTTTAAGCTAACTGACCTGAATCTTTTCTTTTTTTAAAAAATATTTTTTTAGTTGTAGATGAACACAATACATTTATTTCCTTTGTTTTTATTTTTATGTGGTGCTGGGGATTGAACTCAGTGCCTCATGTATACTATGCAAGCGCTTTACCACTGACCCAGCCCCCTGACCTGAATCTTTTATGTACTATAGGTAGGGATGAAATGTAAACTAGATCAGTTAAAAGCAAAAAAGTTATGCACAGGTAAATATATACATAATACATAGGTGAAATTAAACACTATATTAGGGATATTAACAATGAAATTTTTGTATGCATGGAACATCGTAATAGATGACATCTAAATTTTCTCTCTATTTTGTTATTGGGGACTGAACACAGGCTCCACCACTGAGATGTTTGACATTCCTTTTTATTCTTTTTATTTTGAGATAGGGTCTCACTAAGTTGCTCAGGCTGGCTTTGAACTTGTGATCCTTCTGACTCCACCTCTAGAAGAGGTGGGTTTATAAGTGTGTGCCACTGAATGCAGCTTAAATTTTCTTTTTAAGATTCAGTAAGTCTTGACTTCACTAGTACAAAGTAGCGGTCACACAATATATCCTTTCTAAAGACTACCAACAATTTGTGAGCTTTGAATTGTTAAATTTATTTAATCTTGATATACAGCAAAACTTTTATAAATAGTCATTGCTATTATTTTTGTTTGTTTTTTAAAGATGAGAATACAGTAAAATAGAAAGAAAGTTTTTGGTAATCCTCACGACTTAAAAGTAATTACAGAATTTTGTAGAAGAGTAAAAATTGCAGTAATCTGGTTTTACTTCACATTTAGTAAACAAACGGCTATTTTTTTTAAACAGGGTCATTTATTCATAAGCAATAAAAGACATTTAGAACAAATTATGAATCTCATCTTTATAGTTTAAAGAAACTAGTGGGGGTAACAAAGGATATGCTAAAGCCCATTAAAAAAAACATCAAACCAGTTTATTTTCTTTCAGGACCTTTTTTTAATCCATAAGTGATCCACCCGACTTACCCATTCGAACCACAGGACAACTTTTTTTGCACTCCTGTCGACATTTCTTAGGTTTACACTTGTCATGGTTAACAATAGCAATTCTTGTTAATTTGTCTGCCATAATTGTAACAAAGTAAGAATATCCAGCTCTTCTGTTAAAAAAAATTAACAAAATTATGGCAAATTCAACACATTTAGGTAAGAATATTCAAGGGCAAAAAAAGTAGACAGGAGGACACAAAAAAATCATTATATGATTAACTGGAAAACACAAGAGAATTTTTTAAAATAGTAAAAAGTATCTAGTAAAGTTGTGAAAACCAATTTTATATACATACCTTAATCAAAAGATTTATATAAGGAAAACCACAAAGCACTTAAAATAGCAATAAAAAAGAAAACACCTAGAACAATATATGAGAACTTTCAAAATCACTAAGTGACAAGATCTAACCAAGTAAAATAAACTGCTATCTCAGTTTTTACAATACAGAACAGCCAATACTAGCTATGTGAATTCTCCCTATACTTAAACTTTTCAACCAATCTCATGAAACAAACAAATATCCCAAAACCAACCAGACAAACAAATCTAAACTTCTTATGGAAAAAAACAAAGAAGTGATAACAGTCTTGAAAGCTGAAGAAGAGAAAGAATGGGGAAACTTCCATTTCAAAAATAATTATAAGGTCTCAGTAATTAATACTGATACCAGTGTGAATAGAGACCAATCAAATGGGAAGACCAGATATGAGAACTAATATACATGATAAAAATGCCTGCTCTTCCCTATCCCAAACCAATCATGAATATTTCATGTCTTAACCAACTGACTATAATAGATATTATTGATGAAAATGGAATATAGTTATTAAGGCCATGATCATCATGCTGGTCAACTGGGAACTTGCAACATGGCTAATATTGGACTTTATGCTAATAGCAATGAAATCAACTATATGTATATGCTGTGCTTATTTTAAGGCTTTTATAAGTCTTCATGTGTAATAGCTATAGAGCATTAAGATCAAAGTGAACTGAAAATTCTTTTATATAATACTGGAATGAATCCCATAACATCAATTTCAAACCTCATTAGTTATACATAATAACTACAATGCACTAATAAAAAATTTTTATGGTACTGGGCTTAGTGCACAGACATAATTTTCTCAGAATGGTGATGAAGATAGATTATTCCAAAAAGTACCTTCATACTCCAGTTTATTCCAATATGTAATGAAGAAACCTGAAGCAAAAAAGACTATCCATTAAAGATATTGTGTTGGCTTTTTCTGTGATCCTCTAACCTGATTTTTTTTCATAGACTACTTCCCTTTTGCACACTTTTCAAATCTTTCTCACACCCACCAATATGATTAGGTTTGGAGAGGAACAAGAGATCTTGTTCTTCAATGTTCCCAGACTATGGTCTCTTTTTTCCTAAAAACAGTAAGTTTGATCTCTCAAATCATCCAAGTGCTTTTTTTTTAGTCATTAATGACAATCAGACCTTCAAATTCTTTTCATTTTTTGAAGACTTTAGCCCTTGGCTAACTTTCATTCTTTTACAACTCCTGACACAGTTTTTTATTTTCACTTGCTCATAGATGACATTCTATTAATTGCATATCATCTCAGTTGTTAACTCCTCTCTTCCAATAATGTCTTCTACCTTACCACAGCCACTCATTATTCCCTGGACCTCATCATTACAAGTAACTACAATCCATCCACAACTTCAATTTCAAACACCTCATTCTCCAACCACCACTCCTATAGTTCACCCATCTAATACATAACAACCCAACAACTCTTTGATTCCTCTCTCCTCCAAGCATACTATCTCTTGATCTGCCACATTCCCACCACACCACAGTTATCTTTATTTCCCTTCAAACTTAGCTAAAATTACACTGTCAATCATTTATACCCTCAACCACAATCTTGGTTAAATCCATTTCTTCATCTGCATGGAGCCAGAAATGGGGAGGGGGAAAATAAAAAAGTCTGCTGACTGGCTTCCCTTTAAATTCATCATCTCAAATGGACCCTCATGTCATTAATCACACTATACTGGTCCCTCATTATCCATGGAGGACTGCTTTCAGGTTCTCCTTGCCCCAGTGTACAGCAAAACCAGATAAAGTGCAAGTCCTTATATAAAGGCGTGTACTATTTGTATATAACCTGTGTACATCCTCTTGTATATTACAAATCATCTCTGGATGACTTAAAATACCTAATACAATGTAAATGCAATGTAAATTGTTGTTATACTTTTTTCTGTTTAGGGAACAATGACAAGAAAAAAGACTGCACATATCCAGTATAAATGTAATTAAAAATTTTTTCAAATATTTTTGGTTGAATACAGAACCTGCAGACACAGAACCCCCAGACATGGAGGACCAATTGTATGTTATTTCCCTAGCTAAGTCTATTTGTACACAGAATACAGTCCCCCAAAAGAATGTTCATTAAATTCTCCCTCCTGTCTTTCACATCAGTTATTTTCTTTACTGGCTGATGCTCATCAACACCGCAGCATTCTGTTATCTTGTTACCATCATCTCCCATTATTTTACCTCTCCTTCTTTAAGGTTACCTAAAAGAACTGCCTATACTCAATGTCTTAAACTTCTCTTCATGTGTTCTTCTCTGGAATCCACTCCAGGCTTTAGAGCCCACTGCTTCATTAAGCAACTTATCATGCCATCTTTGTTCACATGGCTAAATCAAATGGTTAATTATCAAACCTTAACTGATCTGACCAAAATATTTCATCTGACATAAATTATGACTTTTTCTTACTAGACTGAACACTTCTTGATGTGGTTGTAAAATACAATACTAATCTGGGTCTATTATTTTCCTGGTAACCCCCTTCCTATTCCTTAAGGTCTCTAAATGTTGAGAGTGTTCTAAGACTCATTTCTATCTATATTCATTCCCCAAGATGTTCTATTCTTGTCTCATGTTTTAAAATCCCACTTTTATCCTAAATTTCTATTTCTAGTCAGGATATCTTCCCCAAACCCAAAACTTGAATGTCTACCTGATTACAAGACCTCCTCCTCAGTTGGGAGATCCAGCAGCATCTCCCCAACTGAGCTACTGTAATCCTCACTAAAATCCTCTTTTTTAGCAACCTTACTATTCTGATAAATGGTAACTTATATCCCATTTACTCAGGTCAAAATCCCGTGTCATCTTTGTTTTCTATGCAACAAAAACTAACCCTACTGAATTTACCTTTAAAATATATCCAGATCTGGCCACTTCTCACAATTTTTATAAGCCATCAACACCATCTCTTACCTGCATTACTCAAATAGCTTCTGACCAGACCTCCTTCCTTTCACCTTTTCCTCCTACTCTAACCCTCAACAGTTCATTCTCAGTTCAGGAACCAGAGTAATCCTTTCAAAGAGTAAGTCAAATTGTATTACTCCTCTACTTAAAAATGGTTCAGTGGCTTCCCTTCTCAGCCTGAATAAAAGTGAAGTCCTTAAAATAATCATCAAGATGCTTATCAGCTTCTGTGAACTTTCTGATCTTCAACTGTTCTAGCTCTTGTTCAATGGGTTCCAGCCATATTGGCTCCTTATTGTCCCTAGTACACACCAGACATGTTCTTGCTTTAGGGTCTTGGCACTTTGTTCCTTCTGCCTGTAAAGCTCTTATCCCTAGAGAGCTACATAGCTCAGTTCTCAAGTCTTTACTGTTTCTTAGGACCTCTCCAAAAAATATACCCAGCTGCCTTCTGGTATTTTTTTGGGTACTGGGTATTGAACAAAGAAGCACTTAACCACTGAGCCACATCCCCAGCCCTTTTTAAATTTTGAGACAGAATCTCACTAGTTAATTAGGGCCTCACTAAGTTCCTAGGCTGGCTTTGAACTTGTGATCCTCTTGCCTCAGCTTCCAGAGCTGCTAGGATTACAGGCATGCATCACTACTCCAGGCCACCTAGCTGCCTTTTTAACCCTCTTTTTGTTTTATTTTTTTTTCTCCTTAGCTCTATTATATGACATGCTATCTTAGCTAGTGTATATGTATTGTATAAATGCACATGTGGTTCTCTCTATATTCTCCCCCTCTCTCCACATGCATTTTTCTCCTCTCCAAATAGAATGTACTTCATCATCAAGAGGAAAGGGATTTTTGTTTGTCCCAGTGATTGGACCAGTGCCTTCATAAAATAGAAATTCAAACATTTCTGTTGAATGAATGAGAAAATTAATTTAAAAACAGTGATTTTCTTCTAGATTATAACAACTTCCAAAATCCTGCATGCTACCAATATTTTATGGTGACAGTTGTTCACTAAACTATATACTGAGAAAAAAAGAACCTCCCCCCACAAAACTAAGTAGGCATATAATAAACACAGCTATGATAGCCAACCAGTTCACTAGTCTAAAAACCCACCCAGGCCCTGAAAGGTTAGAAGAAATTAAATGACTAATTCTATGATAGAATCGGTAGTAATTCAACTACAAAAAACCCATTATTCGGAAAAATGACAAATTCTTAAGAACTAAAGATTTTTTAGTAAGCTATTAAAATAAAACTGGACATCATGCGTTCCAATTTAAATACTGAATGCCTTTCTACAAATTAGCTGGTGAATAAATTCACCCCCAGGGGATAAATCTTTTATCATAATATTGCTCCAATTTTATTTTTATTACGGTATTAAAATGTTTCATTAAATTTTTCAAACTATTTTTGAAAACCAAAAGACATGCTTATAGAAGAATATAAACATGTCAGAGGTAGGGAATAGATGGACTTGTATAAAAATAGAGATAAGTTATAATGCACTTAAGAAAAACATTTTCACAATTGTTAATCAACTATGTGAACACTATTAGGTCAATTTTTCTGTTACTTTCAAGACTTAGGGAAAAGGAATTCCCTATGTTCTTTTTCAGTAGGAAAGATCTGGCAGAGTAAAGTTTGGTGGGGAAGATTATAGTATATAACTGAGGAGAATAAAAAGGAATTTTAAAATATATTTCAAATCTGAATGAAGACAGACTGTTCAAAATAGGTGCTCAAAAAGGTGACCTTGCTGTCATTCTTCCAATAAGGAGGAAAAAAAAGAGTGAGGCATTTGCAGTCTAAAATCAAAATCATTATAATGCTGTTTGAAAGTATTTAAAAGATTGTTGTTAACTTATGATGGTTGAGTTCATGTGCAATATTCTAACCGATGCTTACTGTAGACTATTAGTCATATAAAATACTTATAAGAATTCTTTTTGAAGTATGAGAGAACCAAGTTTTTAATTAAAAAATGACCCACAAAAACCTTTTGGTTCAACTACAGATAAAAACCTTTTATTATACCGAAAGCATTGTCAGGTATTTGGTACTGAATGAATATTCTCAGCACACAGGACAAATGATTGCAAGGTACATGCCACTACCATAACTGTCTATTTAGCAGTCCCTTGGAAGACAGGGTAAAAGCAACAAAAAGTTGTTTTGACAGTTATTCCTTTGTCATCGATTTTGCCACTTAGAAAAAGGAAAAAAAAATAATTATGTAGTTCATGGGCTGTGGGAATTTGGCCACCATTCATTCCAGCAAATAGGTACTGAGTACCATCCTTGAACTCAAGGAATTTAAGATATGAAAATAAGTGAAAAACGGATAAGCCACCAAGGGGGAAAGTACCTCCCCCACCCCCCAAACTATAGGCCTTCAGCTGGGAAATTACATGAGATAACCCCAATCATAGCCTAGTATACGTCGCTCTATGATAAAAGCCGAGCGACGTTAGTCCATAATTTCTGGGAAGCTGGGAGTGGACCTAGTATTCGACTTCATGGCGGCAAGATGCCATGACTCATTCCACAATCATCAAACGGCAGAAAGAAAGCCACAGCTCCCCACAGCCAAATGTCATATGTGATGATACAGCCGTTTTACTGTGAGGGGATACTGCAAGTTCTGAAGGTGCCTTCCTCTCCAGAAGGGTCAGCTGCAGGGGTAGGAGCAGGGAAAAGAGCGAGCGGAGGCGGCGGAGGTTGGATCTCCGAGGCGACGTCATGAAGGACCACTCTCCAAGCCGCTGGCTGGGATGGACCAGAGCAACAGAGAGCCAGGACTGCTGGAGCGGAAGTGCTCCGCGCCCCCGGCTACCGGCGCCACCCGCGCTCAGGCGGTTCCAGCTGTCCCGCGGACGCCACGCGCTGCTGCTGTCCCCAGCCGTCACCCAAGGCCTAAACACAGGCTCTCGGAACGTCGCGGCTTTCCTAAGAGGCAGAAGTCAGGTAAAGGCCAAATCCCTCCCACCTACTCACGTACCTGGAGAAAGCGATCCCCTTGTGGTGGGGAGTGCACAGGCCAAGACAGCTTTTGCCTTCACGTCTCAGCCAGACAGCGTGTTCCTGCGGCCATCGGCCAAAATGGCGGTGCCTAGTCGCCGCCTCGCGTAAGCCATAAGGACGTAGTACGCGTGCGCGACAGAGCGCGGGGCGGAGCCCTGGAGGTGGGTTAGGAGAGATGACGGTATGTGATGTCATAGGGCTGCGACCCCCTTCCTAAGTCGTCGTTGGGGAAGCCAGGCTGTCTGTAGAAGTGGAGTGGGAGTGGCGTGGGTCTCTTGCCGGCCCTGAGAGCCTCAGTTGTGGCAAACCAAGTCTGGAAGCTGTAAGTGCGTGGGCTTTTCCCCAGCGTAGAGAACGGTCCTGGCGTTAGCAGATGCGTCCTCAATCTCAATGTTGAATTCGCGGTCTCCTCTTTAGGCTGGTGGGCCAGGTGTGCAGGAGCCCTCGTCATTCTGTCATTCTGGTACGCCAGAAGTGTCAAGCAGGTCCTTTAGGCTAGTCCCCACGGCGCTCGCGAAGGTGTTCTTGTCTTGGCTCCAGCTTCCTCTGAATTGTGTGCTAGGTTCTTCCAGGGCAGAGACCTAGTCTTCTCCGAGCTCTGTGTTTTAGCCACTTGGTGGCGTCCATCCAACTCAGTTCTGTCCCAATGTACAAATGGGCTTTTAATTTTTTTTCTTTTTTCCTTTTCTTTCTTTTCTTATTTTTCCCTTCTTTCTCTTTTATTAAGATGGTGGCCATTCAGCTTGTAGTGATGGCTACAGGTTTAGCTTATGAATGAACTTATTCAACCATTTATTCGTTCAATGCATTACTCATTGAGTTTTTAAGTCTCAGGCCTTAGTTTACAGTCCTTTGTCTCTGCCGCCTACCGCCTCCACTGTCATCATTATTATTTTGCGGTGTTGGGTACTGAATCCAGAGCATTGTGCATGCTAGGCAAGTACTGTACCCCTGCCGCCATCGGCCTCTTGCCATGATTTAATGAGTAATTATTAATGTGTGGCTGTATTGGAACAACTTAAGATCTAAAGGGAGATGGTAAAGATTTTTTGGACTTGTTTAGCGTTCGTAATAATGTTCAGTAGCAGTAACTGCACAGCCAGAGCAGTTTTATGTACTCTTCAATGTCCAAGAAGTATTTTTTCACATTTGTATAGATTTGCTAAGATTAACAAAAGATTTGAAAGATGAAGGAGTATTTGAGTGATTCATTTTGCTATTAAATTTTAATTTTTACCTTTTTCAGAAAGATGCTCAGGTCCTGGAATAATGTGTGTATTCTTTGTTTTTACATAGAATATTTAAAACAATGACCACACCAAACAAAACACCTCCTGGTGCAGATCCTAAGCAGCTGGAAAGGACTGGAACAGTAAGGGAAATTGGGTCACAAGCTGTTTGGTCACTCTCATCTTGCAAACCAGGTAAAATAAAACCAAAAAGCTGTTGACAATAGTTACCTTACAATAATATCATTGTACACTGGATTAAGTTGAGTATTCTTTTTGTTTAGATGCTTTTTTTTAATTCTAATGATTGAGTTTTATTACATATTTTTGTTCAACTGCTTTTAGTCCTATGTACTTAAATATGTATTTAACTAGAGGTCATAAGGTCTCTTCTTTATTCTCTACATCTCTGCTATGATTTCATTGTTATTTACTTAACATTTTTTGTTTGCAGTTCTCCTAGATAGATAGATGCAGTTCTCCTAGATAGGATACATGAGTGACACAATTTTGGAGTGATTACATACCTTAAAGAATTTCTTTTAGCCTGGGTTTGGTTGGACGTCTTGGGTAGCAGTTCTTTTCTCTTAATGTGTTAATGCTATTTTCTTATCCTCTTTTGCCATATTGCAGGTAATAAGACTTATAACTGTCTCCTGTTTTCTAAGTAACTTTGTTTTTTCTGGAAGCATCTAAGATTTTTCTCTTTATTCTTGTAATTCAACACTTGCCAGAATGTGGCAGGGCAGGCTATGTATTTATCTTCCCTCATCTATCTAACCAACAATTGGATAGGTATTTTCAATCTGCAGATTCAAGATAAGAGAAATTTCTTTAAGTTGAGGAACTTAAATTATAATTTTTTAAACAAGATATACTGATACATACCTATAATCCCATCTACCTGGGAGGCTGAGACAGGAGGATCACAAGTTCAGGACCAGCCTTGACAATTTAGTGAGACTGTGTCTCAAAAAATAAAAAGTGGTTTAGTTGTCAAGTTCCCCTGGATTAATCCCTAGTACCCCTCTCCACACTCAAAATATCTGTATACATGAACACACGTATGTGCGTGTGTGCACACACACACACACACACACACACACACACATACATACACAATCTATTAGTTTGGTAGCTATTCTTCTTTCAGAAATTTTTATTACTTACACACTAATAAGACTTCTGTATCCATCCTCTCTTGCAAGTGTCTCTGCCTTTGAGGTTCTCTTCTCTTTTTATGAGTAGTTTATTGAGGTATAATTTACATAAAGTAAAATTCACCCCTTTTAGGTGTACACGTCTCTGAATTTTAACAAAAATATGTGTCATGACAGTCAAATATAGAACATTTTTGACATTCTAAAGGTTTCCTCAAGCCCCTTTTGTAGTCATTCTTCTGCCTCTCATCTTAGCTCCTGAAAATTCTGACCTGTTTTGGATTCCTTTGATTTTGCTCTTTCCAAAATGCCATTAAAATATAATCATATATAGCCTTTGGGTCTGGCTTTTTTCACTTAACATAATGCCATTGTGAGTTTTGCTGTTGCATATAACAGTAGTTTGTTCCTTGTTTTAGTCAGTTTTTTTGTTTGTTTGTTTTTTGCTGTGACTCAAAGAACAGACAAGAATGGCATAGAGGAGGCAATATTTATTTATTTGGTGCTCATAGCTTCAGAGATCTCAGTTTATAGACTGCTGACTCTTTAACTCTGGGCCACAAGTGAGGCAGAACATCAGGGCAGAAGTGTGTGGTGGAGTCATGCAGCTCAGAACATGGCAACAGGAAGTAGAGGGAGCCGTGCTTACCGGGAACAAAATATGAATCTCAAAGGCACACCCCCAAATGACCTACCTCCTCCAGTCACATCTTACCTGCCTATAGTTTCCACCCTATTAATCCATTAGAGGATTAATCTACTGATCAGGTTAGACCTTTCATAATTTAATTATTTCACCTCTGAACCTTATTGCATTATTTCACATGTGAGCTTTTGGGATATACCATATATCCAAACATAATATTCCTTTTCATTGATGATTATTATTCCACTATACAAATATACTGCATTCTAAAAAATTTGCTCAAGCACCTTTGTAGTCATTCTTCTGCCTCTCACCTCAGCCCCTAAAAATTTCTGATCTGTTTTAGATTCCTTTGATTTTGCCTTACTAGTTAATAGATAAGGTTTAAAGGAACCAGCTTCCAAAATGTTCCTTGGTGATGCCTTCTGATAATCATGTCCTCTCTAGGCCCCTTTCACATTTAGTCAGGGTCTCTGGAACCAGCAGAATATGGCAAAAGTGACAGTATGTGATTTCTGAGACTAGGTCCTAAAAAAGCATTAATACCTTCTGCTTAGCTCTTGTTTGGATCTCTCATTAATGGGCTGCAAACTAGCTGCCATTTTTCTTTTTTTTTTTCCTGTTACAATTTATTTGTTCTTTTTAGATATCATGAAATTAGATTGTATTTTGACATACATACACAGAGTATAATACAGATAGTACAACTTCTATAGAGTTATATATAGTATAACTTTCTATTGTGGTTGCACATGATGTAGAGTTACACTGGTTGTGTATTCATATGTGAACATAGGGAAGTTATGTCAGATTCATTCTAATCTCTTTCCTATTCCCATCCCCATTCCCTTCCCTTCATTTCCTTTTGTCTAATCCAATGAAGTTCTATATGCCCCCATCGTATTGTGTGTTAGCATCCACATATCAGAGCAGCCTTTGTATTTTTGGGATTGTCTTATTTCTCTTAGCATGATAGTCTCCATTTCCATCCATTTACCAACAAATGCCATAATTTCATTTTTCTTTATGGCTGAATACTATTCTATTGTGTATGTGTTCCACATTTTCTTTATCCATTCATCTGTTGAAGGCACCTAGGTTGATTTCATAACTTAGCTATTGTGAATTGAGCTGATGTGGCTGAATCCTATAGTATGCTGATTTTAAGTCCTTTGGATATAAACCTAGGAGTGGGATGACTGGGTAAAATGGTTGTTCCATTCCAAGTTTTCTGAGGAATGTCCATACTGCTTTCTAGAGTGGTTTCACCAATTTGCAGGCCCAGCAGCAATGTATGAGTGTACCTTTTCCCCTCATCCTCACCAATATTTACGGTCACTTGTATTCTTTTTTTTTTTCTTCTTTTTTCTTTTTTTTTAAAATTTTTTAAAAAAATATTTATTTCTTAGTTTTCGGCGGACACAACATCTTTGTATGTGGTTCTGAGGATCGAACCTGGGCCGGCGAATGTGCTACCGCTTGAGCCACATCCCCAGCCCTCACTTGTATTCTTGATAATTGCCATTTTGACTGGAGTGAGATGAAATCTCAGGTAGTTTTGATTTGCATTTCTCTAATTGCTAGAGATGTTGAACATTTTTTCATGTTTGTTGACTGTATTTGTTCTTCTGTGAAGTGTCTGTTCATTCCTTAGCCCATTTATTGATTGGATTATTTGTTTTTTTGGTATTAAGTTTTTTGAGTTCTTTGTATATCCTGAAGATTAGTGCTCAATCTTTAAGGTGCACGTGTTAAAGATTTTCTCCTATTCTGTAGGCTCTCTGGTCATGTTCTTGATTATTTTCTTTGCTGTGAAGGTTTTTTGTTTGATACCATTCCATTTATTGACTCTTGATTTTTTCTTGCACTTTGGAGACTTGTTGAGGAATTTGGTTCCTAAGCCAACGACATGAAGATTTGGGCCTACATTTTCTTCTAGTAGGTACAGGGTCTCTGGTCTAATGCCTGGGTCCTTGATCCACTTTGAGTTTTGTGCAGGGTGAGAAGTAGGGGTTTAATTTAGTTTGCTATGTATGTTTTTCATTGTTCCGAGCATCTTTTGTTGAAGAAGCTATTTTTTCACCAATGTATGTTTATTGTGCCTTTGTTTAGTCTGAGATAATTGTGTTTTTGTGGAATTATCTTTGTGTCTTCTATGTGCCATTGGTCTTCATATCAGTTTTGGTGCCAATACCATGCTGTTTTTGTTATTTTAGCTCTATAGTATAATTTAAGGAGAGTTATTGTGACGTGTCTTACTTCACTTTTCTTGCTAAGGATTTCAGCTGCCATTTTTTGAGGAAACATGGTCCTATGGAGAGGCTGATTTGGCAAGGCATCTTGTCAACAACCGTCCTCAACCTACATGAGCAAACCATCCTAGAACAGATCCTCCATCCTTAAGTCAAGCCTTCAGAGATTCAGTTTGACATGACTATTGCCATCTTAAATTGTAATCCCCCTGAGCAATCTTTATCAGTTTTCCCTGCATGGTTTCCTATTACAGCTTGGGCTCTGGTGCCATTAGTAACAGGAATGTGCCTATTAACCATGATAAACCAGATACATTCCAGCTTGAATGTAGTCACTTTTCTCCAGATTATTATATAAGCCCCCTCCTTCTGTCTCAGATTACAGGGATCTGTAAGTCTATTTTATCTTTCATTTTGAGGGAAAATTTCACTGGATACAGAATTCTAGATTGGAGTTTTTTTTCTTTTTCTTTCTGACATTCTCAGTGTTTCACTCCATTCTCTTAGAAGCAGTCTGACATAATTTTTTATCCCCCTCCCCTACCATGAAGTTCTGAGGATTGAACTCAGGGTGCTCTACCACTTAGTCCTTTGTTTCATATTTTTTATTTTGAAACAGTGTCTTGCTGAGTTACCCAGGCTGGCCTCCAACTTGCAATCCTCCTACCTTAGCCTTCTGTGTAGCTGAGATTACAGGCTTATTGCCATCAATCTTGGCAGTTGGATATAATTCTTATTCTTATTTTTGTAGGTCAAGTGTTTTTCTGCTCTGTTCCTCAGCCTCTCCTCAGTTTTGTCTTTGGTTTTCTTTAGTTTGATATGATATGGCTAGGTGCAGCTGTTTTGGTGTTTATCATTCTTGATGTTCTCTGAGTTCCTAGATCTGTGTCTTTCATTGATTTTTGGAAAATTCCCAGCCATTTTTACTTTAAATATTTCTTGTGTTCCTTTTTCTTGTTGTTTTCCTTCTGATACTCAACTACACATATTAATGCTTTTTATAATTGCTGTGACTAAGGGGTTAGAAGCTAGAATTCCTGTAGTGTCCTTGTTTTTGTCTCCCCTCTTATTTGTGTTTCCTTAGAAATTTCTTTGTAAATGGAATCTGAGTCTATATTTCTTTTAATTTTAATCTCCTGATACAATAGAGCCTTTTGCTGTTGTGGTCAATTGTTGGGGGATCAGAAGTGTTTTATAATCTTATAACTGGATCTCAAGTCTTTTTGGGGGCCTGTGTCCCTGGCTCTGACATTTACAAATCTTCTCAGTTTTTTGCCCCTTTAGATGAGATAAGAAGGCTAGAGGAAGCTAGAGTTGGATTATTTTTTTAAAAAATATTTTTCAGTTGTTGATGGAACTTTATTATTTATTTATTTATATGTGGTGCTAAGAATTGAACCCAGTGCCTCATGCATGCTAGCCAAGTGCTCTACCACTTTGCAACAACCCCAGCCCCTAGAGTTGGATATTTCCCTTTAGTTAGGTTCTGTTAAAATAGTTTTCCTTGGAGTCTTTTTGTTTGTTTGTTTTTGTTTTTTTCTGTCCTCAGGAGAAGAAAATGTTCTGGTGTATTTCAAAACGATTGCTTTCTTCCCTCTTCTTCAGAAAGCACTGGGGACTTTCTCCATTTTTAAACCCAGAGAACCTGATAGAGTTCCTAGAGATAAAACTCATCAAAGTGCAGAGCCTTTCCATAGGCTGGATTTTCATGAACTGCTTTTCATGATCTTTTCTCACTCAAGCTAATTGACATTCATCTCTTTAATTAGTCAATTACTCTCTAAGTTTCCTTCCAGTTATTGACTCCCATGGTCATTTCTACTCTGGAAAGCTGTGATTCTCTGTATTTTCTTCCTCTAGTTTTCTGGGTTTCCTTTGTGCTGCGACCTCATTCTTTGTTGTACCTAAGAAAAATGATTGATTTTCAGTTTGTTCAGCCTTTTTTCTTGTTGTGAAGAATGGTAGTAACAACTTTCAAATTTTTTACATTTCAGATTGGAAACTGGAAGTTCTTTTTACTTTTACATTACTAATATGTTTATATTTGAAGTAGGTTTCTTATGGATGGCATATTGTTGGATCTTGCTGTTTGGTTTTTAAATTGGGAGTGTTTAGTAATTTACAATTACTGTTTCTATTGATGTTATTAGATTTAAATCTATTCTGTGGTTTGCTTTCTCTTTACCAGGAAAGTCTTCATGGAGATATTGTTAGTTTTATCTGATAGAGCAAGAGTAAGATGTTTCTAAAGAAGGACATAAGAACAAGGGGAATAGAATTATGTGCAAAAAGATGTGCAGGTTAGACAAAAACATGGCTAAAAGTATTGTGTTTTTCTAGTCATTAAGACCAGATTCTAGGGAAATGGTGTATGTAAAGCTAGGTAGATAGAGGATTAACTACAGAGGGCTTTTCAAAACAGTTGATACTTTATTGTTTAGATAATATGAGCTATTGAAAAATTTTAACTGCAGAGCAAAAGAATCAGAGATTGTTCACATTTAAAATGAATAGAAAATAGATTGAAGTAGGACAAGAATAAAGATTTAAAAAATCAGAAGACATGTAATAATTCAGTCAAAATGTCATGTAAGGGAAAATTTTAATACATTTTCAAGATGATAATATCAATCTTTAAAAGATATAACTATACTTGTCAACTACAGAATGGTAAGTAGCACATAGCCTGACAAAATTGTATCTTTAGAAATACTGGTTCAATCTTTCACTTGGATTAAAGTTGGAATGTGTTAGTAGATTCAGTCTAGTTGTACACACAGCACAAAACAATCCCACAGTTCAGCACATTTGTCAGTCTCTGCCCAAGAGACTGGAAAAACTAAAGGTTAAATTTATGAGGTTATTGCTAGTATTATAATAGGACTATAAATAATTTAATTATTTCATTTCATAAGTAACAGATTCATGCTATGTTGAAAAATAAAATTAGGTGGAAATTAGATACATTTCTAAGTTTATCTCTTTATTTGATATAAAATAAGGGTTTCAGGGAGGCTGTATTTTGTGAACATGTATTTTATTTAATCCATATTGTCTATGAAAAAATTGCTTTTATGAGTTTATTTTGAGAGACGTAGTGGGATGGTCTAAGTTCTGTTTTTTTTAAAAAAATAACTCACTAAATTTTTTGCAGTACTGGGGATTGAACCGAGGGCCTCACTCATGCTAGGCATGTGTTTATCACTGAGCTACATCCTCAGCCCATAAACTCACTAAATTTTGATTTAAGTTAATGCTATAACTGACGTTGTAGTCTTTCTGATTTGAAATATAATATAGCTTTAGAGAGAGTAAAATAGCAAAATAATAGAAAATATATGCTTTAGAGAAAGTAAAATAGCAAAATAATAGAAAATGACTTTTGTAAGAGTGGGAAGCTACTTTAGATTGTGTGTCAAGGAAGGCTTCTCATAATAGTGAAATTTGCATTGAGTATAAATGTTTAGAAAAACACATTGTGCAAAGAATTCAGAGAAGCTTCCTGACACTGGGAACAGCTAATTTAAAGGCTCTAAACTAAATGGCTAAACATATTTGAGGTTCAAGGAGAAGGCTAGTATGACTTGAAGTAGTGAGTAAGGAGGAGATATGGTAGAAGGTGGCATCAGAGACATAATTAAACAGGGCCAGATAATAAGAACTTTTGTGGGCAACAAGAAAGACTTCACATTTTAAATACTAAGAGGAACCACTGGAGGAGACCAGGGTAATCTGATATAGAATTTTTAAAAGGATCATTATGACCACTGTGGATAATTGTTGGTATTGGAGGTACAGAAAAACAAACAAGTGGAAGAAAGGCAATTTCAGTAATTTATGTCAGAGATAATATTGATTTGGAATAGACTAGTAGATGTTGGTATAGACAGAATGAGGCTTTTTAAAGATGGTATATCATGACTTACTGAAGGGAAGGAGAAATTTAAGAATGACTCCTAGATGTCTGCAGAACAACACATTATGTTTGATAGGTTGAGAAAGAGCAAAGGGAAGAGGGAGTAAATAGAATTTTGAGTTAAAAAATAAGTGATTTGGATGTTAATTTTGAAATGTCTTATCAGGATTCTCGTGGCGGTTTTTAGTAGTCAATTGGCTATAGAAGTTGGGACTTCTGGTGAAATCTGTGGGCTGGGGATATAAATTTATGGCTGATAGTGTACTAAGTTGGGGAACTAGATTATCAACTCACCTAGGGAGAGAATGTATTTAATAAAAAGAATAAAAGTATTTAGTAAAAGAATATTTTGTATTTAGTAAAAGTATTTAGTAAAAAGAATAAAGCTTTGGGGCACTTCATATTGTAGAGATTTAACAGAGCAATGTAAGAACCAACAGAGAATACTTAAGAGAAGTGCATGAGGGCTAGGAGGAAAACCAGGAAAGTTGTAGATTATGGAAAGAAGCTGTTCATTTTCAGTAGCTATAAAAAATTACCTAGACTGAATACCTTATGAAGTAAAGAGTTTTATTTCATGGTTTTGGAGGTTGACATTATAAGATCAAGTGGCTTTTTCTGTTTGGCCTCTAGTCCCCCCCACCCCTAGCTGTGTCACAGCAGAATGAGAAGCAGAAAGGGAAATGGTCACATGCAGAAGTGGCCAAATAC
This sequence comes from Ictidomys tridecemlineatus, assembly GCF_052094955.1. Taxonomy (NCBI): domain Eukaryota; kingdom Metazoa; phylum Chordata; class Mammalia; order Rodentia; family Sciuridae; genus Ictidomys; species Ictidomys tridecemlineatus. The sequence goes on from NC_135485.1 coordinate 129,205,073, forward strand.
AGAGACTGGTCTCGCTTTGTAATAATCCACTCTTGCAAGAGCTAACTCACTCCAAGTGTTGAACACCAGTACCTTCTGAGGATGGTACGCCCAGAGACCTAACTGCCTCTCACTAGGCGCAGCCTCTTAAAGGTTCCAACACTTCAACATTGTCATACTATAGACCAAGCCTCCAGCACACGAACTTTTTGGGGAAACCACATCCAAATCATGGCAGAAGCCAAGAGAGAGTCAGTATTTTATAAGTTAATTCTTTATTCCTTTATTATAGCACTTAACACTTTATATTTTAATTTGCTTAAGTCCATCAGTGTTTTCCATTAGAATTTATTGCCCTATGTTGCATATAACTATTGAACAGTTAGAATGTGACTCTTGTTACTAAGGAACCAAATTTTAGATTAATTTTATTTAGTTTGAATGCCAAATAGCTGAAGTGTATGATGTAGATGCTTCCCCAAAGACCATGTATTTAGGTCTTCAAAGGGAAGGCATATACCTCATAATAGCTCCATAGCAAATGTGAAAATAATTATGTTGATACAGATACTTGAGAAGAAAATGCCTGTTTTATTCATAAAGGCAATCTAAGGTGGACCATTCAAATGCTTCTCATTTCTGGATGCTATATTAGTCAGCTCTTGCTGCAATAACATTAAATAATAAACAACCCTATTTTCTCAGTGGCATATAACAATAAAATGCATTTCTTGCTTGCCTGTGACTTGGCTTTAGGTTGTGAATCGAGTTCAAGTATGTTCCATGTCTCTAGGGATGTTCAGACATTTAGAAGGCTAAGCCAGACTGCCACAACCAGTGCGGTTAAAAAGGCAGGTTCTGGCGACGGGCGAAGGGGATAATAAAATAAAGACACACGTATAGATATTTTTGAAGATAAAGCTGGGGTCAGGTGGAGCACTGCTGTCTGATGGAGAAGCAGATCTAAAGAGTTATGCCAGCAATCTTTAAAAAAAATTTTTTTTGTTGTTGATGGACTTTTATTCATTTATTTATATACAATGCTGAGAACCCATTGCCTCAGACATGCTAGGCAAGTACTATACCACTGAGTTACAGCCCCAGTCCCCCTGCAATCTTTATATAAGTCTTATTATCTGATTAAAGACTATGCAAGCATTATTCTTTGTATTCAGGAAAGTTACAGGGTTAGCAACAACACTATGCAGCTTATTCCAAAGTTACGTTCTACAGTTGCAATGTGCACTGTTAGGAGCTTTGTGTAGTTCTCAAGAAACTTCATTGTTTGAAATTACTGTTAGGTGGGCAGGTTCAGGAGCAGTGGAGCTGGCGAAACATTGTGAATGTCTAGCAAGAGAGTTCCTTTATTCCCAGGAGCTGTGTGCCTGAGATCAAGGTCGAAGCTGATAAGGAGCATAGAGCCTCCTCATGGAGGGTATTACCACATCAGCTAGGCATCCTGCTCCTTTGCACAGAAATTTTCCCAGGCACCAAGAATGCCTCAGTCAGGAGTTCATCAGAGACCCCAATCTCTGTTACCATTCTCCCATTTTCTGTTACCACTCTCCACACCAGACCTTGTAAACAAATTTAAAACCTCTGTCACATCCCCCCACCTTTTTTTTTTAATTATACAGGACAGTAGAATGTACTTTATATTTTTTGTTGTTGTTATTTTTACTTATACTTGACAGGAGAATGTTTTTTGATGTACATACATGGAGTATAACTTTCCATTCTCGTTGTAGTACATGATGTAGTGTTACACTGATAATCGTATTCATATATGAACATAGTAAGGAAGTTATGTCCACTGATGCATTCTACTGTCTTTCCCATTCCCATCCCTTCTCCCTTCCTCCCATCCCCCCTCCCATCCAGTCTTATGAACACCCCCCCACCCCTAGCATCTGCATATGAGAGAGAACATTTGGCCCTTGGGATTGGCTTATTTCACTTAGCATGATAGTCTCCAGTTCCATCCATTTACCAACAAATGCCATAATCTCATTCTTCTTTATGGCTGAATAATATTCTATTGTGTATGTGTTCCACATTTTCTTTATCCATTCATCTGTTGAAGGCACCTAGGTTGGTTCCATAGCTTAGCTATTGTGAATTGAGCTGATGTGGCTGAATCCTATAGTATGCTGATTTTAAGTCCTTTGGATATAAACCTAGGAGTGGGATGACTGGGTCAAATGGTTGTTCCATTCCAAGTTTTCTGAGGAATGTCCATACTGCTTTCTAGAGTGGTTTCACCAATTTGCAGGCCCAGCAGCAATGTATGAGTGTACATTTTCCCCCTCATCCTCACCAACATTTACGGTTACTTGTATTCTTGATAATTGCCATTTTGACTAGAATGAGATGAAATCTCAGGTAGTTTTGATTTGCATTTTTCTAATTGCTAGAGGTGTTGAACATATTTTCATGTTTGTTGACTGATTGTATTTCTTCTTCTGTGAAGTGTCTGTTCATTCTTTAGCCTATTTAGTGATTGGGTTATTGTGTGTGTGTGTGTGTGTGTGTGTGTGTGTGTGTGTGTGTTAAGTTCTTTAAGGTCTTTATGTATCATGGAGATTAATGTACTATCTGAGGTGCAGGTGGCAGCATTCATTAACATTGTATTGGCCAAAATAAGACAGGATTTAGCTCCAGTAAGACTGGAGTACAGAATCATTTTCTTCCATGAAGTGTGAGGAGAGAAAAGTGTATTTACTAACCAATAATAAGCACTGATCCAGTATTGGCTTTCTTTTTTTTTATTGACACCTGGTGATGCTCATTCCTGTCTTCCCCCTACCCTGGAACTTTTAGCAATGTCTGGAGATATTTTTGATTATTGTGATTGTAGGGAAAGAAAGTGATAGGTTTTGATTATCCTCTGGGGATATAGCTTGGTTGGTAGAGTGCTTGCTTCACATACATAAGGCCCTGGGTTCAATACCCAGCACCACCAAAAAAAACAAAACAAACAAAACAAACAAACCACAATTGAAACACCAAAGTTCATTGGAAATATAGGAGGGTATGAATAGGCATTTGATATAAAAATATAATGATTAATAAAAATATGGAATATAGTTTTTTACCTGTCAGGTTAGTAAATATTTAAAAGATTAACTGTATTTTACCATGAGTACAGAGCAGTGCTGTCCAATAGAAATATAATGCCAAACACATATATATTTAAAGTTATCTAATAATCACATTTAAAAAGTAAAAAGAATAGATGCAATTATTTTTTTTCTCATTGTGTCCATAGTATCATCTCAACATGTAATCAATATAAAAACTTTTGGATAATTTTTTTCATACTAAGTTGAAAAATCTAGTGTATAAATTTCAGAACATCTCAGTTTTTACTAGCCATGGAGAGGAGATAGATGTTCTCATACATTATTGGTGAGGAGGTATTTTGGTTTTGACAAGATTTATCAAATGAAAAATCATTGACTTTGGATTCTATTCCTTGAAATTCATCCTCCAGAAATAGTAACATGTATTTAGAGATTATAGATAGGTTGTTACAGTATTGTTTGTAATCACAAAATATTGAAAACAAACTAAATGTCATGTAAGGATTTGGTTTAAATATGGTATTTCCAGATGGGGATATACTGTATAACCTTTAAAAATGTGGAAGCTGCTTGAGATATTGTGTTAATAAATATTAGATGATTTAGTATTTAGAATGCTTAGAATGTGTCTGGCCCATAGTAAATATAGTATCACCATTTGCAGTTATTATTATAATTATTAATTTATTACTATGGAATAATATTCCAGATATGTTAAGTGGAAAAAAAAAACCCTCACTATAATCCAGAACTATATAGTTTGCTATCATTGTGCCAAGAGATGGGGAAAGAAACTAGTCCTTGCTTTTATATGCATGTGGTATCTGTGAAAAGATTAACAAAAAACTGATAACATTGACTATATTTGGAGAGGAGAACAAAATGGTAGGGTGATAGTGACTATTCACAATTTTCTTTTTGTACCTTTTAAATTTGATCCATAATGACTATATTATTTAGTCAAAAATGAAATATAAATTAAATCCATTCTTTTAAAAAATGTACTCTTCTGTAGTTAGTATGAATTATTATAGTTTACTCAGGGAAAAGCACAGGATAGTTCAATTTCACTAATCTATAATGGCTGGAGGACATAGGATTCTAGGTAAACTTGATTTTGATTAATCAGAAGCTCTTGGTTTCACAATGTATATGCCTTTTGAAAATATTTCTGAGTCATCTTTGTCTTGTCATAGTAAGCATGGCATATTGAACTTCATAGAATTAAAGGATTTTGCCAGACACAGGGATCACTCTAATTATCAGCTTCTAAAAAGTATAAGAAACTGATTCAAACATACAGAGTTTAGAGTAAGTATCCTGGAAGATGTTTTTAAGAAGCCAAGAACTAAAAAAGTTCATCTGAATATAAACTTTTGTATGTACAAGTGATATTTGGTGAGTTGGAATCTGGATTAAAAAGTAGAAGAATTCTGGGTTAAGTTTTATATTTCTGACAATCTTGCTATCAAAATTTCTGACAAATATATATGATACTTTTATGTTTTGAGTATATAGCTCTTTTTCTTGGAAATTTATTGACTCTCTTGGTTTTTTTAGGATTTGGAGTGGATCAGTTACGAGATGACAATCTAGAAACATACTGGCAATCAGATGGGTCCCAGCCTCATTTAGTGAACATCCAGTTCAGGTAATTTAAAAAATTTTTTTTAAAGAATCAAATCAGTATAGTTTATTAACTCAAAACATATTGCGCGCGCACACACACACACACACACATATATATATATGTTAACAGGAACTTCTTTCTACAAATGTCTGTGTAGTTTTACTTCTCAGTATTTGCTCTTATGCAATCCTATCAAAACTATGTAATTGTTTATTCTGCATCCCTCAAATACAAAATTGGTTTAGTAGGTTGATTGTGATATTTTTCTCCTTGTATGATAGATTTTTGTTTAGTTGAAAGTTTTTTGAGACCTTTATAAAAATTAAAGGTTAAAGGCAATTAATATAAGCTGTTTCATTATTCTGAAGCTATTTTTTCTTCAGTAATTCAGACTTGTACTATATAGAAATGATACTATGTATCTGCATTAAAACTTTTAAACTCTAATACATTTTAGCGATTAATTTTCTACTCAGCTAGATTCTAATTGGTTAAGTTTACTTTGCTGCATTATCTTCTTTGAATTTCTTACAGTACCTTTTATAGTTCCTTTAATGTAGTTGCTTCTTAAATATATTTTTCAATATGATTTATTTTTAGAAGATGCTTTCAGAAAATTCTATTTTGCTTATGGCCCAATACATTGCCATAGTGCATTGAGGGAACCTGGAGTGGTAATGGTAAGTTCTGTAGGCATAGATTATTCATATCACTTCTCAAATTTATATTTCTATTTTTTAAAAATAACTATTTTAACTTAGACTCTCTAAAGACTTTTCAGTTTTTCTCGGAGAAAGGAAAACAACCATATTTTGTCAACTGCTTTGAATTTATTGACAGATTGGAAACCAGTTAACTGTTTAAACATTCTATCACCATTGCATTTTTAATTGTTTTTATTGTCCTAGGGTACAAATCAGCAAACTTCACTTGAAATAGCCAGATGGTAAATATTTTACTCTTTTAAGGCACTAGGGATTAAACCCAAAGCAACTATATCCCTAATCCTTTTTATTTTTAAGACAGGGTATTGTTAAGTTACTGAGGACCTTGCTAAGTTGCTGCTATTATAATTAAATTAAGATATTCATTATTTAATTTCTAAGCTATATTCAGTTTTTAAAAAAATATTTATTTTTTAGTTGTAGTTGGACACAATACCTTTATTTTATTTATTTATTTTTATGTTGTGCTGAGGATCAAACCCAGGGCCTTGGAAGAGCGAGGTGAACGCTCTACCGCTGAGCCACAACCCCAGCCCAAGTTTTTAAGTTTGACTTTAAACTTGCAATCCTCCTGCCTTAGCCTCCTAAATTGCTGGGGGATTACAGGCGTGCACCATTGCACCTGGCCAGTTAGTAAGTATTTTAAATCTTGTGGGCCCTCTGATCTCTTGCAGCTATGTAGTTCTGCCATTAAGCACTAAAGTAGCCATGGATTGTGCACAAATGAATGAATTTAGGTCTTCTAATTATTTTATCTTATACAAGCAGGTGGTACTAGGTTATTAAATATATAGAGACTCCTGTGCTAGGTTATTAAATATGTAGAGACCAGCAACAACAGCAGCAGCTATTTTTTTTAAGACTTGAGATTTTAACAGATGCTTCACAAAATTACTTACCTATTCATCTCATTTAACCTTTATATTGATTATTATTATTATTTTTAGTCTCAAAAGTGAAGACTTAGATAAATTAAATAACTTGCCCAAGATCACATAGCAGGTAAGTGGTAGAATTGCAATTTGAACACAAGTTCTGATTTCAGAGCCTGTGCTTTTAATTATTATACTGTACAACCCAGAGTAAAACAGAGGCTTTAGCTTAAAGTTGAATGAGTATCTTAATTTAATTGTATTTTAATTGCAGTGTTTTTTTTTTCAAATAAAATTCTATGCAGAATGCTAATGCACTGAACAAATAATAAAAACAAATCATTTATTACATTTATTGTCTCACTGAATTTAAATTTAAAATTTAATAGTTATAAATTTAATAGTTAAAAGTTTTTGTAATCCAGGTAACAACTTTCTAAGATGCAGGTTCTATTTTTTTTTCCCCTTGTTTACACACAAACAAACTAAAACTTAAGACAGATTAAATAATTTGCTTATGTCCTACATCATTCATTTATGGAGTCTGGATTTATCCCAGTTGGTTTGACTTAAAAGGCTGAGTTTATAATCGTACTCTGAGCTGCTTTTCAACATAGATGTAGCTGGTTTTATTAAAGCAGTCAAGAACTCAAGGCCCTCTTCACTTAACACTTTTCCTCCTGAGGGAAGCCCAAGGCTTTGAGAAAGGCATTTTTAAAGCAGTGTTTTAGAAAAAGGGAAATTCATTAAGAATTTTGAAATCTCACAGGTAAGAGTTGCAAGTACAGTATGAGGTTTTTTTTTTCCCTAAATTATTTCATATCTCTGCAATTCTTTAGTATGTCATTCTTATAAAGAAGGATATCTCCTACTAAAAATATACCCTTAGAAAATTAATGTTGACACATTATTGCCACTGAATTTTAAAACACCATTTGGGTTATACCAGTTGTCCAACAAAATTGAATCACAGATTGAATTTAGTAATTACTTCTCTACTTTTATTTATTTATTTTTGGTAGTGTTGGGGATTGAACTTTGAGCATTCTAGGCAAGCATTTACCACTGAGCTACATCCCTAGCCCTCTTCTATCTTTTCATCTGGAACATGACTTCATTTTTTCCTTGACTCTCAGTATCTTAACACATTTTTTGGAGAGTAATGGCCACTTGTTTTAAAGAATATTCCTCAATTTGGGTTTCTCCAATTTTTTTTTTCATAAGTCACTTTAGGCTACGTATCACTAGAAAAAGTAATGCAATACCCTTTGCATTACATTGCATCCTATCAGGTGTGGTCCATGAATTAAATTTTGTCCCATAATGTTTACTTTTAGCACATGATTAAGCAATTGTCTACCAAGCTTCTACACTGAGGAGAGTTATTCTTTTACCTTTGCAGTTAGTAATTATTTTGTGGAGAGGTACTTTGAGTATTCTATTCCTCATTTAATTTCCACTTTATTCATAATTACAGTTTTCAGTTTTACTGAATGGATTATTATCTTTTATCATTATTTGTTTCAGTGCTCAAATTGTTCCAGGTTTGGCCATGGGAAGTCCCTTTAATCTAACTACGTAACTTTTTGATGTGTTCCCATCGTTATTTGAACACTTTTCTTTCTGGCATAAGATTTTCTGCTCAGCCCCTAGAATCAGCCATTTATCCAAGAGATCTGGCTTCTTTTTTTGGAGCATAGTACATAGAGACCAATCTGGTGTTGGGTGTGCCTCTTCTATTGGGATATTGCTGTTCCTTTCTCACTGTTTCTGACTTGTCAGGCTTGATAGTATGGGAATGGAGAAGAGGTAAGGAAAGTCAATAATGGTGATCTGGTATTATTCACTGGACTTGCCTTTAGTTTAAAGCGGCCTCTGTCTTATGGATGCTTTTGTGGGTTGAGAGAATCAACCTTCATAGTCACTTCATGCTGTGGATGATTATCTTGTTGAGGGTGCATTCATCATTTATCCCTTCAAATTCTCAACTTCTGGTTAATACCTCCAGCTTTCTGCTAAGCACTGTTCATCCTTCCTAAACAGAAACCAAGATAACCCTTCATGTTACCATGTTATGATTCCTTCTCTTCCTGGAACCCCAAGACTGTTTTTTGTTGGTTTGGAGTAGGGACTATATTTTCTCAAATGCCTTTTCTTATGGCATGCCATCATATATATATATTTTTTTACTATGTTGAGGTGTTAAATTAAAAAAATTATAGTAAAATATATTGAACATAAAATTTACTGCTTTAACCATTTTTAACTGCATAGTTTAGTGGCATATTCATACTGCTGTATAATTGTTACCATTTTTCTTCATCCAAAACTGAACCCTTTGAATAATGACTCTCCATTCCCTCTCCTCCTCAGTTCCTAGCAACCAGTTTAATTTGCTTATTTGTTTATTTGACTTTTATAGGTACATTATATAAGTGAAATTATATGTTGGTCCTTTTGTGTCCTTCTCATTTCACTTTGGTTCAAGGTTTATTCCAGTTATAGCATGTATTTCAATTTCATTCCTTTTTAAGGCTGAATAATACTCCATTGTGTGACAATACCACATTTTGTTTATTCATTTGTTAATAGACATTGGGTTGTTACTACTTTTTGCCTATTATAAATGATACAGCTATGAACACTGGTGTTCAGATTTCTATGTGAGTCTCTTGTGTTCAGTTTTTTTTTTTGAATATGTGTATGTCCAGAAGTAGAATTGCTAGAAATGGTAATTCTGTTTAATTCTTTGAGGTACTACCATACTGTTTTCAGCCGTAGGTTTACATTACTACCGGTGATGCAGAAAAACTTTAATTTTTTTGTATCTTTGCCCATTCTTGTTCTTTCTTGTTTTTTATTTTTTTGTGTTTTGATAATGGCTATCTTAATGGATGTGTAGTGGTATCTCTTTATAGTTTTTATTAGCATTTTCCTATTGGCTAGTGATGTTTAAGCTTCTTTTTGTGTGTTTAGTGGCCATTTATATGTCTTCTTTGGAGAAATGACCATTCAAGTCTTTTTCTCCTTTTTAAATTGTGTTGTTTGTGTTTTCATTGTTGAGTTGTAAGACTTCTTTAAATATCCTGGTGTAGCCACTCAACATGTTGTTATTGTAGTAGTATAGCAGCCAGAGACATGTGTAAATGAGTAGGTATCATTTTGTTTCAATAAATCTTTCTTTAACAAATAGGTGGCAGCCCACATTTGACTTGCTAGCTGTAGCTTGAAAATCCCTGTTCCAGGGCACCATTTCTTGATTATGGTCTTAATACTACTTTAAATTGACAACTTTTGTTTATTTTTATTTTTTTGTTTATTTTTATACTTAACATTTACCATGTTAGGAATTATAGATAAGGAATTTAAGTTTATCATAATTATTTTCATTATTATTTTGTGGTACTGGGGATTGAACCCAGGGGTGTTCTACCACTGAATTACATCCCCATTTCTTCTCTCCTCTTTTTACATTAAATAAAATACTGGTTGCTAATGTCTTTTGTTGGAATTTAATAGATTTGAAACCAGATGAGAAATTATTCAAGAGTCAGCAGGTGGAATACTGGTTGCTACTGTCTTTTGTTGGAATTTAATAGGTTTGAAACCAGATGAGGAATTATTCAAGAGTCAGCAGGTGGAAGCCAAAATAATACCTTTATAAAACTGCCAAAGTTGATGCCAAGAAATGTCATAACTGCTTTGTATCTGCAGTATCCTAATACTGAACCCTAGTATTAAAAAAAAAAAACTTACCCATCTAGTTATAAAACTGAGAGACCAAGTAGTACCTTCTCTTATTGAATAGCTGGCCTGAGGAACAAGGCAGATGTTTGCTTGCTGCCAGTAGCTCTTTCTCAGGAGAAAGGGTGTAGTGGGTGAGGGAATAGAGGAGGCCAGGAGTGTTCTTATGGCATCAGAAATGGGAAAGTATTACCTCTCCCTTCTCCTCTTATACAACATCCTAGTTGTTTAGCAAGATGTCTGGCATATGATAGGCATTTAGTTTATTATGATGATTATTATTATAAAAGTGATTTGAGCAATTTGAGTAGCTACCACTTTCTCATGTGTTCGATCTTCCCAAATGCATTGCTGTTTTTAAAATTTTTTCTAATTAGTTATACAAGACAGTAGAATGCATTCTGACAAATCATACAACTTCTCATTCATCTGGTTGTACATGATGTAGAGTTACATAGGTCATGTAATCATATATGCACATAGGGGTGATAATGTCTGATTCATTCTACTATCATTCTTACCTCCGTACTCCCTTCCCTCCCTTCACTCACCTCTGTATAGTCCCAAATACTTCTATTCTTCCCCTGACCCCTTATTGTGAATTATCATCCACATATCAGAGAACATTCGGCCTGTGGTTCTTTGGGATTGGCTTGTTTCACTTAGCATGATAGTCTCCATTTATATCCATTTATCAGCAAATGCCATAATTTCATTCTTCTTTAAGGCTGAGTAATATTTTATTGTGTGTATATACCACAGTTTCATTATGCATTCATCTGTTGAAGGCACCTAGGCTGGTTCCATAGTTTAGCTATTGTGAACTGAGCTGCTATAAACATTGATGTGGCTGTGTCACTATAATATTCTGATTTTAAGTCCTTTGGGTATAAACCTAGGAGTGGGATGACTGGGTCAAATGGTGGTTCCATTCCAGGTTTTCTGAGGAATCTCCATACTGCTTTCCACAGTAGTTGCACCAACTTGCAGTCCCACCAGCCATGTATGAGTGTATCTTTTTCTCCACATCCTTGCCAACATTTGTTGTTGCTTGTATTCTTGATAATTGCCCTCCCGACTGGATATACTGCTCACTGTAGTTTTGATTTGCATTTCTCTAATTGCTAGAGATGTTGAACATTTTTTTCATATGTTTGTTGACTAATTGTATTTCTTCTGTGAAGTATTTGTTCATTTCCTTTGCCCAATTATGGATTAAGTTATTTGGCTTTTTTTGGTGTTATTTTGAGTTCTTTATATATCCTGAAGATTAATGCTCTGAGGTGCATGTGGTAAAGATTTTTTCCCATTCTAAAGGCTCTTGGTGTTCTTGATTGTTTCCTTTGCTGTGAAGAGCTTTTTAGTTTTATTTCATCCCATTTGTTGATTCTCAATTTCACTTTGTGCCCTTTAGGAGTCGTGTGTGTGTGTGTGTGTGTGTGTTTAATTTCCTTTTTTTAATATTTATTTTTTAGTTTTAGGTGGACACAATATCTTTATCTTAACATTTATGTGGTGCTGAGGATCGAACCCAGTGCCTCATGCATGCTAGGCAAGTGTTCGACCACTGAGCCACAACCCCAGCCCAGGAGTCTTGTTAAAGAAGTCAGTTCCCAAGTGAACGTGGTGGAGATTGAGGCCTACTTTTTCTTCTATTAGGCATAGGGTCTCTGTTCTAGTGCCTAAGTTTTTGATCCATTTGAGTTGATTTTTGTGCAGGTTGAGAGATAGGGGTTTAATTTCATTTTCCTACATGTGGATTTCCAATTTTCCCAGCACCATTTTGTTGAAGTGGCTATCTTTTCTCCAAAGTATGTTTTTTTTTGCACCTTTGTCTAGTATGAGATAACTGTATTTATGTGGGTTTGTCACTGTGTCTTCTATTCTGTACCATTGATCTGTGTATCTGTTTTGATACCAATACCATGCTGTTTTTGTTGCTATGGCTCTGTAGTATAATTTAAAGTCTGGTATTGTGATGGGCCTGCTTCATTTTTCTTGCTAAGGATTGCTTTGACTGTTTTGGGTATCTTATTTTTCCAAATGAATTTCATGATTGCCTTTTCTATTTCTATGAAGAATGTCATTGGGATTTTAATAGGAATTGTGTTTAATATAAAATGCTTTGGTAATATGGCCTGCCTTGCTATTTGAGAAACACCATGATTTTTCTATACAATATAGTTTTTGATTCATCAAGAGATAAGATTGATAAATAGTTTTAAAGGATTTCACTATATCTTTTAGAGTAAAGCATTTTCAACTTTTTTAAGATCATAGTTTCCTTTATAAATCTAATGAAACACATGTATGTAGCAAAAATTATACATATGATTTCTGGGGATCTAAGAACCTTAGCAGCAAAAGCCCTGATTTGGGTGAAATTTAAACAACTTCAGATACCTGCATGTCTCTGTAAACTGGTATCAATGGCTATTGAATAAGCCAATAGATACTCCTGCTTAAAGGCAGTAGGAGTGGCTGAGAACCTGTCAGGCAAACCAGCATACCCTTGAGTTCTGACTCTGCTTGTCTATTAGCTTGCTTTCTTTAAGGCTGGTATTAAACTCAATGTTACATTTTAAAATCAGAAAGAAAGACATAATAATAGTTCCTGTATATTTGAAGCGTTACTTCTGGGCCAGACACGTGTTCATTTGCTATTCATTGCTGTTGTTTTGATTATCATTAGTGTTACTACTCTTTGCCTTTCTAATTTCTTTCCAGTTATCTTGTAGGTTTTAGTTACTAACTTATCCTGAATTTTATAATTTAGAAATAAAATTATTCTGAGCAAAAAGTCTGATCCTTTAATTCTGCTTTTGTTTTTTGTTGTTCAGGTCAGTGCAATCCTTGTGTTCTTCGCTCTTTTTATGGTAGAAAAGACCTTTTACTTCCTGCTTATGACTCATGAAGAAGGTCTTTATTATGACCTTCAAAATTTCCCCTTATTCCTTTGCTTCCTCTTTTGTCTCTTTGCTGGCCCAACAAAAAGAGAAAAATGTCAATTTGATGCCTCTGGCCTCTTTTGAGAACTTAGTAATGGATTTGTACTGTCAGCAGTTCCAGGGTATTTAGTGTTTTACATCTTGAACTGAGGAAAAATCATTAACTTTCCCATTCCTTTCTGATGAATCGGTTAGGCTACATAAATTTGGTCCCCCTAAGAAGAGCTGCAGATCCTCTGCTGTCTGTACAGGCTGATGTTTGACAGACTATTTCTGTTCGAGGATCTTATTGTTATTAGTACCAGTTTTACTAGAACTTAACTTTTAAAGCACATTTCAGAAAACATTCTTAATGGGTTTTTGGGTCATTTTTTATAATTATCTAATTTTTTTCCCCTCATGATCAAATGACACATGCCCCTTCTGAAAAATTATCCAAAAAAAATATAAAAATCATGATGAAGAAAATAAAGGTCTCATAGTTTTTTCCATACTTTATGAAGGTAGCCACTTTTACTATTTTTGTATACTTCCATCTTGACTTCTTTCTACATATAGAAAATATATTTATATGTTTTAAATTTTTTTTCCTCCAAAATGCAATCCATCTGTATTTCCTGTTTTATAATCTGGTCCCCCTACCCTTTCTTGTAACTATACGCCTGCATGCTTATTTTAAATACATATGCTCCCTGACTTACTGTGGAATTATGTCCCAATAAGCCCATAGCAAGTTGAAAATATTAAGTTGAAAATGCATTTAATAGCTTATTAGCAACATAGTATAGCATAGAGTACAACTGTTTACCCTGTTGTTCTTGGGCATGACTGCCAAGCATTGGAAGAAAGCACCATACTGCATATTGCTGATTGGGGGTGAGATCCAAATTCACAGCTTGAAGTGCAGTTTCTATACAGTGCTTATTGCTTTCATAACCATTGTAAAAAAAAAAAAAATCACAGGTAGAACTTTTATAAGCAGGTACCATCCATAATTGTATAGTATATCCTTGAATGGATATATCTTAATTTAATCAATTCCCTAATACACTTGATATTTATGTTTACAATTTTGTAATAATCTAATCACATGCTAATATTTTTCTTTTTGTAAATAATCATGTTATTGTTTTTAATGCATTCTTTGAGGTTCATTAAGTTAGTGGGTCAAACTTTATGTACCTACTGACTGGCTATGAAACCACCTTATTCTAATCTAATTTGGTTTTTATTAGACATTAAGTATTTTTCAATATGATAATAAAACTAATATCTGTGTGTTTTATCTTTCTTTGACTTTTAGAAATTGAACATCTTTTCATGTATTTTGGCCTGGTGCATTTTTTTCCAAGGTTAATTTTTTATTGTATATTTTAAAAATTTTTAAAATTTTATTCCCTAGAAGATGTATATTTTAAAAATGAGTAGAATTTTAATTCTTGTATTAAGTAATAAAATTAGCCTTCTGTCTTTAAAAAAATGTTTTTCTCTTTGCTGGACTCAGCTTGTCACTTAGTTTGTTACTTTCAAGAATTAATGTAGGAAATTAAGTAATTAACCAATAAAGAAAACTAAGCTTGTTTAGAACACTTACCTTTTTGAACATATAAATGAAGAGGATGGAAATTCTTAATGTTTGTTTGCTCACTAAGAGACCTGATTTCGTCTGTTTCTGCTATGTTGACTTTCTTGACCATGGTCTATATAAGAGATGTCTATGTAAGTAAAGTGTTATATCTATACCTATGTTTTTACACTTTCTTTATTTTCATTATCTTCAAAATTAAAAGAAATGGAAATTATTGATTCATATACTCATTTTACCAAACTATGATTCTTTTAACATCAGAAGAGAAGATGCTTTGGAAATAATCTTTGTACGTGATAAAATGCATGTTATTTTTACTTTATTGCTCTTAGAAGAAAAACAACAGTGAAGACATTATGTATATATGCAGACTACAAATCTGATGAAAGCTACACTCCAAGCAAAATCTCAGTCAGAGTAGGAAATAATTTTCACAATCTTCAAGAAATTCGGGTATGTCTTTAAAAATTTTTCAAATTATGTCATCTTTTAATTCTTATTTGCTAGAAGATAGTCATAGTTGACATCAGATTTAAATGTTATCATATAAAAGGAAAATCAGTAATATTAAAGAGAACAATTTTGATTATTGTCTTTTTTATTATGAAAATTTTCAGACATACAGAAAAGCTAAAAGAATTGAATGGTGAATCCTGGTATACTCACCTCCTAGATTCTTAAGTTGTTAATGTTTTGCTGTGTTTGCTTTATTAAAATCTGTCCATCTAGTTTATTAGTCATTTAAAAATAAATTGCAGGTATTTGTATATTTCACTCTAAGTGCTTCAGCATGATATATTTGTCTGGTTTTCAAAAATTTTCTTAATATTCATTTTTTTAAGACCTTTATTTATTTTTATATGGTACTGAGGATCAAACCCAGGGCCTTGCACATGCTAAGCAAGCACTACTGCTGAGCCATAACCCAAGCCCCCTAAATATTAATTTTTAAGGTAAAATTTATGTGCAGTTTTGTACAAATCTTATATAGATTAAAACTACATGCATATATCTTTGTAAACCCAACTCCTTTAAGATACAGAACATTTCTGGCATGCTGGAAAATTCTCTCATGTCCCTTTCTAATTAGTCTCCATCTCTACCCTCAGAGGGAACTCTTGTTATGATTCCATTTATTTATTGGTTTGTTTTTATTGATCAGTGTTTCCTTTCTTAGAATCTCATATAAATGGAATCATACAGGATAGAGCTTTTTTTTTTTCCTTTTTTTCATGGTACTAGTGATTAAACCCAGAGTGCCCTACCACTGAACTACGTTGCCAGCCCTTTTTAATTTTTTTTTAAATTTTTTATTTTGAGACAGACTCTTGCTAAGTTAAGTTGTCAAGGCTAGCCTTGAACTTGTGATTCTTCTGCCTCTGCCTCCCAGGCAGGTGTGTGCCATTGTGCCTGTCCAGTTTTTATAGTTTCTTTCACTCAGCCTTTTTTCATATTTACTTATATCATTGCATGTAACAGTACTTCATTCTTTTTTACTCCTGAGTATGTTCCCTTGTTTTAATTTACCACCATTTATCATATGTATATCTTTTTGAAGCTATTAGGACAGAGTTTTTATGACCTGAATTTTATTAGTTCTCCAATGTTGACATTTCAGAGAGATTTTCAGTGACTTTGAACTGTATATTGGTGAAGTTCGGGCGCTTAGTATTTTTGTCAGAAAATCTTTGAGCTCAAATTATCATTAAAATCTTAATGGTTCTGAGTGTGGGTAAGCAATTAGAAAAATATTCAGTTAATTTGTGACTTAGAGTCTTATTTGACTTATTGCTTAAATTAAGACCATGTATCCACATTTATATTTTTTATCTGAGTTAGTGATAAAATGCTTAATGAAAACTGCATGGACTTGTTTGTTTTTCATTAAATGCAATATTGTTCACTTATGAAATTTGCTTATGTGCTGATAAATGAGAATAGGTAAGGACATTGTCCACATGTATTTTTGTTGTTGTTTAGTCTTTCTTTAAGGTATCTATCATTTTTAAAAAATTAAGTTTTTAAATTGACAAATGAAAATTATAGATTATTATGTTTAATATTATTTAATATGTATATTTTGTGGAATGATTAAATCAGGACTAATCTGCTTTATATTACTACCAACCATTTTTTGTGGTGAGAATAGTTAAAATCCACTTTTTTTTTTTTAGCAATCTTCAAGAATACTATATATTGTTAATATGTTAACCACATTGCACAATAGATCTCTTGAACTTACTCCTCCTATCTTACTGAAATTTTATATTCTTTTTGTATTCTTTTTTGTCCCAAACCTCCCTAACCCACTCCCACTTCTTCTAATTCCTGGGTACCACAATTCTACTTTTACTTCTATAAGTTTAACTTTTTTAGATTCCAGATTTAAGTCAAATCATGCTATGTTTGTCTTTCTTGGCTTACTTCGTTTTATATAATGTGTACCAGGCTTATCCATGTTGTCACAAATGTTAGCATTTCCTTGTCTTTTAGGTTGAATAGTATTCTATTGTATAGTAATATGTATTTTCTTTATCTATTCTTTAGGCTGTGGGCACTTAGGTTGTTCTATAACTTGGCTGTTGTGAATAGAGCTGCAGTGAACAAGCAGTACAGATATCTCTTCAATATACTAATTTTATTTCCTTTTGTATATATATATATTCATATATGTATACATATATATGTATACATACATGTATATGTGTGTGTGTGTGTGTGTGTGTGTATATATATATATATATATATATATATATATATCCATCCATCCATCCATCCATCCATCCCATGGGATTACTAGATCATATGGTAATTCTATTTTGAATATTTTGAGAAACCTGTATATTGTTTTCTTTAATGTACTTATATACATTTCCCCTGACAGTGTGCAAGGATTCCTTTTTGTCCACATCTTTGCCAGGACTTATCTTTCATCTTTTCTATAATAACCATTCTAATAGCTATGAGGTGATACCTCATTTTGTGATTTTGACTTAGATTTCCCTGATAATTAATGATGTTGAACATTTATTTTGATATGCCCATTAATCATTTATCTTCTTTTGAGAAATGTGAGCCTATTTTTAGGCTCGTGAATTGTTTTTGCTCTTTATTGTTTTATATTAACCCATAATCAGGTATATGTTTTTATAAATATTTCATGTTCGTATCTCTTGAATTGTTTTAGTTCTTTATTGTTTTATGTTAACCCATAATCAGGTATATGTTTTTATAAGTATTTCATGTCCGTGTCTCTTCACTATGCTAATTGTTTCCTTCGCTATGCAGAGTGCTTTTAGTTTGATATAATCCCATTTGTCCAGTTCTTGTTTTCATTTTCTATGATTTTGGGGTCCTAATCAAAAAAACATTACACATCTTTTCTTGGCGGTACATACGTATAATGCCAGTGACTTAGAAGGCTGAGGCAATAGGATCTCAAGTTTGAGGTCAATTTCTGCAATTTAGCAAGACCCTGTTTTAAAATAAAAACTAAAAATTGCTGGGGATGTAGGTCAGTGATAAAGAGCTCTTGGGTTCAATTGCCAGACCAGGGGGGAAAAAAAGTCATGGCCCAGACCAGTGTCAAGAAGCTTTCTTCCCTTAGTTTCATATCTTTTAAGTTGAGTTGATTTTTATAATCTATGAGAGATAGGGTAGTATAGTTTAGTTCTTCCACATGTAGATATCTAGGTTTTCCAGCACCATTTATTAAAGGGACTGTCCTTTCCCTCTTGTATATTCCATGGCATCTTTGTTGAAGATCAATTGCCCACAAGTGAATAGGTTTACTTCTAGGCTCTTTCTTTATTCTATTTCATTGATCTGTGTCTGTTTTTTATTCCAGTATTATGCTATTTCAATTAGTAGAGTTTTGTAGTATATTTTGATATCAGATAATATGATGCCTTCATCTTTTTTCTTTTTGCTAAGAACTGCTTTAGCTATTTTGATTCTTTTGTGGTTTAATATGAATTTTAGGATTGTTCCATTTCTGTGAATAGTGTCTTTGGGATTTTGATAAGAATTGCCTTGAATCTATAGATTGCCTTTGGTAGTACGGCATTTTAACAGTATTAATTATTTCAATCCAAGAACATGGAATATCTTTCCATCGATATGTGTCTTCCTGAATTTCTTTCATCAATATTGTATAGTTTTGCTTGTAGAGTGTACACATAATCTGTTTAAATTTATTCCTGAGTATTTTAATTTTTTGTTATTGCTATTGATTTCTTTTCAGCATGTTTCTTGTTACTGATTAGAAATACTACTGATTTTTGTATCCTGCAGGTTTACTGAATTCATTTATTTTAACTCATTTTTGTTGGGGCATTTTGAATTTTCTTTTGAGGCCACAGCCGAGTTGGGATGAGGGATGGCATTTTTGCCAGAAGTAGTGGGTGAGAGGTGACGCGAGCCATTAAGATGATGACTTTTGAATTCTCTGGGAGTTCCCGTTGAGTTCCAGTTGAGCTCTTGCGGGAATTCCTGAAGAGTTCGCAGTGGTTGGTGAAGTTCCAGTGGTGGGAGTTCCGGTTGATGTGTGATGTGTCCTGGGAGAAGGCCACATGCGTGGCGTTCGTGGGAGTTGGGAAATAAAGTTTGTTCCTGCTTGAGTGGCTCGTGATTTGTGCCCAGCCAGACTGCGGCAATTTTCTGTGTATGAGATATCATCTGCATACAGGGACAATTTAACTTCTTTCTTTTCAGATTGGTTCCTTTTTTTTTTTTTTTCCCCTCTTACCTAATTGCTGTAGATATGACTTACAGTACTGTATTGAATAGAATTGGCAAGAGTGGGAATCTTTATTTTGTTCCTGATATTATAGGAAAAGCTTTCAACTTTTCACCATTATGTATGATATTAGTTGTGGGTTTGTTATATATAGCATTTATGGTTTTGTTGAATGTTTTTTATCATGAAAGGATGTTGAATTTTATCAGATGTTTTTTCTTTGCCTATTGAGAAGATCATATGGTTTTTGTCTTTCATTCTGTTGTTTTTCACTTTTACAGCTTTTTGAATTTTGGATTATCTTTGTATCCCTGGGATAAATCCCACACAGTCATGGTGAATGATCCCTTTAAAGTGCTATTTAATGCAGAGTTTTGCATACATGTTCATCAGGGATGTTGGCCTGTGATTTTTCTTTCCTTGTAATGCCTTTCTCTGCTTTGGTATTAGGATAATGCTTGCCTCATAAAATAAGTTTAGAAGTGTTCCCTCTTCCTTGGTTTTTTTGGAAGGGTTAGAGAAGGATGGTTATTACTTCTTTAAATATTTAGCAGAGTTCATCAGTGAAATCATCAGGACCTAGGCATTCTTTGATTGGAGACTTTTTATTATTACTCATTTAATCTCCTTACTTATTATTAGTCTATTTCTTTATGATTGAGGCTGAATAGGTAGTATGGGACTAGGAATTCATTCTTTTCTTGTAGGTTATCTGATTTGTTGGTATATACTTGCAGTAGTCTCCTATTATCTTATGTATTTCTGTGGTAAGAGTTGCAATATTTCCTCTTTCATTTCTGGTTTTATTTAAGTCCCCTCTGTCCCCTGCCCTTAATCTAGCTAAAAATTTGTCAATTTTGTTTATCTTTTTTTTTTTTTTTTAAAAAAACTACCTCTTAGTTTTGTTGATATTTTGTATTGCTTTTTGCCTTCTTTGTTATTTACTTCTGCTCTGATCTTTATTATTTCCTTCTTTCTGCAGATTTTGGGCTTTGTTTCTTCTTTTTCTAGTTCCTAAGGATATAATTTTAAGTCGTTTATTTGAGATCTTCTACAGTAGGGGTTTTTTGTTAAAAACTTTTTTCACAGAACTACTTTTCATGCCTCCCATAAGTTTTGGCATGTTGCATTTTAATTTTCATCTGTCTGAAGATTTTAAATTTCTCCTTTCAATTTCATTGATTGTTCATGAGCATTTTGATTAGCTTTTATGCTTCTATAAACTTTCTGAAATTCTTATTTTTAATTTCATACCATTGTGGTATGATGGAATGGACCTGAAGCCCGAGTTCATGTGTGTTGTTTCTTTCTTTTTTTTTTTTTTTTTAATATTTTCTCTGTGTGTTGTTTCTATGAGGGATAACCTGAGGCCTTTGTGCCTGGAGGCTGACCGGGGCCTGTGGTAGCCTTAATCCTGAGTTTGCAGGGGCCTTCTAGGTACCTGATTCCCTGAGGCCATGGAAGTTGGCCTGGCACTAGGGTGGCCCTGTAGCCTGAACCTATGAGGCTAGGCCTGGATCTTAAGTCCACAAGCGCTTGCTTACGGGTATTTCTGGTTCTTCAGTCTGTGGGTTCTGACCTGGCACAAGGGTCTACTGGGCTGGACTTGGACCTGGGATCTCTTAGAGCAGACTTAGACACTGGGTTCACTGAAATCTGGCATCCTGGAATCCAGCCTGGAGTTTGTGTCTGACATGGGGTAGCCAGCGATTCTGGGTTCACAGGACTGGGCCTGCAGGTTAGCCTGGAGGCTAGGTCAGCAAGGGCTGGTTTGGGTGCTGTGGCTGCAAGTGACAGCTTGGAACTGGGTTCACAGAAGTGGTCTTGGAGCATGAATCCAGGGTACTAGCCCAGCTGCCTTTGTCTCTGGGTGCCAACCTGGTTTGTAGACCAGAGGTGCTGAAATGCAGTGGAATAGGCCTGAATACTGGATCTGTGAAGAAAACCTGGCTCTGAACTGGTCTGGAACCTGGAGTGGGCCTGGCACTGGGCTAGCCTGTTAGCACCATCTGTAGATGCTTGATATATTTAGTTAGTGTTTAGTGCTGTGAAGACTTGAGATATTTATTTCCTGTACTTTGCTAAATATTTCATTTTTGTTAAAATGGTTTGCTCATATTGAGAAACCTTTTTGGGGTAGAGTTGTATTGTTTTGGGTTGTATCTAAAGATTGTCATAATTCCTAAGGTAAGTTTGGAATATGTGAAATACTAGAAATATTTTGATTTGATCTGTGTGGTGTATATTTGAAATGTCCACCAGATGTCACTGTTGTCCTTTATAGTTTTTTGCCTTCTAGTTGTAGTAAGTTTAACACCTTGTCTTAGTTGTACTAGTTTTTCCTCAAGTGTATATATTCAAAAACTCTGAGTTTTAGGAAACATGCATCTTCATACAAGATTTCTAGATTTATGTATTAAAGATGTTTCGTTCTGTTGTAAATTTTACTATCATTAAATTAAGAAATTTGAGAGGTTAGTGAGAGAAACTTTAAATGATATTTGGACCTTGTGGAATACTTTTAATATTTTTAATATAGTCTTTACTTTTATGATACCATTTAAAAGTTTAGACAAAGAGCTTTTATCAGTAGTCCCTGAGTTTTTCTTAGTGTATTTATATTTCTGTGTAGTGACCATAGAGCCCCATGAGACTGGTATCCTAGATGTTACCAGGTAATAATGTTGTTTTCCTGGAAAACTTAATGAACATACTGCCTTTTTGCCATTGTTCTCACTAAAGTACCATAAATTTTGGATGTCACTTTAAAATATTAGTGCCTCATTCTTTATAGCTCATGATATGATATGTCTTCTAATTATTCATCTTTTATGTGATTTATTCTACTTACCATTTTCTTTTATATGTTAAATAAATGTGCCTGATAGCACATTTTTTTAAAAGAAAAGATGAAGCAGATCATGATTATTTTTTAAACACTACAATGTACCCTCAAGGGAAAAAAAAAAAAAAACAAACCAGACCTTACTTCTTCTTAGATACCAAGACAAGTGATTAAAATTCTGTGAACTTTTATGAGGTTTGTAGAGCCATCATTAGTTACAGGAATAATTTAACTGAGTGGAAAATCCAGCTAAATCTTTTTATATTTTTCCATGGATGCTTGCCCACTGGAGGGTGTAGTGTGTACTGGAGTATTTTAATAGGTTTTCCTTTTTTACTAGAAATTATGGATTTGTTTACTTGAAACACACTACTGATTTTCTATAGTTTTATTATTGATTTGAAGCAGTAACTTTCATTAAAAATTAAAGATGAGAAAAGTGAATGACTTTTTATCCAAAAATTATTCTTTTTCTACCATATATAATTTACATGTTTCAATTATGAAGCATGTATTGTATCTAGATCTTTGTTGCCTCTGTTGAAAAATCTCTAGAAAGTGATCAGGATCTTTAGTAGTCAAGAATGAATATTTTAACCTCTGTACCTGAGGAGGGACTTACAATGTGCTTTCTACTGTTTTGGCCAAATAAGTTACTGTTACTGCCAGAATTGATTTTATTTGTGTCTCCTCAATGTACTTTCTTGTGATCAAAATTTTCTGTCCCACACAAATTGGGATTTAAGAACATTTACAAGATGTTTGCAATGTATTGCTTCTATAAAAGGGACTGTTTCTATACAGAATTGAGAATTTTGCATTTTGAAATCTTGATATTAGAATCTTTTCAGAATCCTTCATTTCAATTGTGTTACTTTTGTGCAGAAAGTCATGTTATTCAAGAACAGTTTTCAAAGATAGCATTTTAAAAAGGTTTGAATTCATTTTATTTTATCATTATGTTTTGAGATAGTATCATTCTATTCTGTTGCTCTTAAAGAAGGAGATAATGCATGGTGGAAATTTTCATCATTTAAACTGAAGAACCAAAAAGTATATCTTAGATATGAATATTTAAACATTTTAGTAAACATCTCCAGCAGAAATACAAGAACATTTTTCAATTTGCTAGATAGTTATTTCTTTTTTAAAAAATATTGTTAGGACTTTTTGTATTTATGTATGCAAATAAAGTGATTTATTGACAGCTCTTATAAGTATTTTTATGCTATTGTATGGAAAACAATTTGTTAGCTTACCATTAAGCAGATATGTTTTCAACATATGTGAAAAGAGGTCTTTTGGTTTATTGTTAGCACTCTGTTTTTAAACTTTGTGGTCATGAAAGAATAAAATATTGATGGAGCAAAGATTGAACCTCTAAGTGACTTTTAAGCTTTGTTTTTGTCTTCAGATAATAAAGCTATTATCAAGTGATTTTAAAGAGGAGGCGTGAAATAATTCTTCAACATTAAGAGAGCTGTAATGATAGTGTCCCCTTCTTCCATGTGGTCAAGTCTTTGGCTCTCTAAATCTATTTGTGTCTTAAATCAGTAGCTCTGCTATGTGAGTCCATATATGGTGTTTTGACAGAAATGGTTAATAAGTCAGTTCTTCCATTAAAATAATATTTACTATTATAATTTGAGTTCCATTAATGTGTGTGGTAGAGTAAGAAGGCACAAAGTCTCTGACTATCCGTTGATCTTAAAATCTACTTGTATTTACTTTCTTATGAGGGACTTATTTTAAACAACTTGATGTAAAGTGGAATGACTTAGGCAGTATCTCCAAACAAATTGGCTTGATAAGACAGAGAACATAATTTATTGAGTATTTGGAAAAATAACTTGTTAAATTTTTAACTAGTTTTTTAAAAAAGAATTTTTAAATTAGTTGTAATAACTAACTTTATTTAGCCTTTTAAGGAAGCACAGTAAATAATTTCTAAGTCAGAAATCTTATTCTTTTATATAAAATGAACATATGGACTTTTTGAATTATTTTATTTGTAATTGTATGTTACTTGTTTCCAAAATAGAATTGAGATAACTATGCATTTGGATATATTTCCTTTTGAAACTAAAATATGGTTGCACAGTAGAGTATTACATATATTTTTAACAGAGAAGCTATCTTGTATCTTGGTTTTTTTTTTTTTTTTTTTTTTTTTTTGCTTGATAAGTTAGATGTAATCTGGCAATCCTATACAAAATAGATTCATGCTTTATTTTTGTAAACCTGCATTTGTGGCTTGCTCAGTGCCAGGGCACTGTTAGGTACTAGAAATATATAACAAAAGAAGTCACAGTTTCTGCCCTTAAGTGCTTTATAGTTTGGTGGAAGGGATAGGCAAATAAACCAACAATTTATAGTTTAAGGAAAATGAAAGTATAAAATATAAATTGTTTTGGTTAAAAGTAGTTTAATTTATACTACCTAACCCCTCAAAACGTACTTAGGAATAAACTTAGTTAACCAAAGAGATGAAAAATCTCTAGTATGAAAACTCTAAAACATTGGTGAAAAAAGGTGAAGAGGTCATAAAATAATGGAATGACCGTGGGAGATAATATTTGCAAACTATATGTCTGAAAAGGGTTTAATAGCTGGAATTTATAAGGAACTCAAAGAACTTAAAAACGAAACAAAATCCAATTAAAAATGGTCAATAGAGCTAAATAGACGTTACTCTAAAGAAGATGTGCAGGTGAGCAACAGGTATATGAAAAAATGTTCAACATAAGAAATCATCAGAGAAATGCAAAACCACAATGAGATATCACTCTGCTCCTGTTATCAAAAAGATCAAATATAATAGATGCTGGTAAGGATATGGAGGAAAGGAAACCCTTGTACACTGTTAGCAGGAATATAAGTTAGTTTAGCTATTGTGGAAGACAGTAATGAGGTCCCTCAAAATGCTCAAAAGAAAATTATTGTATGACTTAGCAACATTACTTCTAGGTATATATTCAAAGGAATTGAAATAAGTATGTTGAAAAGACATTTGTGCACCGATGTTTATTGTAGCACTATCGGTGGTAGCCAAGAAATAGAAACAACTTAGGTCCCCATCAGCCAAAGAAGGGATAAAGAAAATTTTGTACATATACACAATGGAATACTACTCAGCCATAAAAAGAATGAAATGCTGTCATTTGCTACAACATGAATGGAACTGAAGATTATTATGATAAGTAAAATAAGTCAGGCAAAGAAAGATATGAACAACAAGATCTCATTTGTATGAGGAATTGAAAAAGAGTTAACCTCACAGAAGTGGAAGTAGAAAGGTGGTTATCAAAGAGAGTAAGGGGGTGGGGAGGGCGTAGAAATTAGATAAGAAATTAGAGTGGATAGTAAATTACAAGTAGCAGTAAGAAGTTCTGGGTGGGCTATTGTATAGTGGGATGATTATGGATAACAATTATGTACTGTACATCTCAAAAAACTAGAACAGTTTCATTGTAAATGATAAATGTTTGAGGACATATGTTTAAACATTAAAATATTACACAATGTATATATTTATCAAAACATTTTTTACCTTTGTTAATATCTATAATTTTCGTTTTTATGTTTCAATTAAAAATAAATTTAAATTAGAGAAAGTAAATACATGTAAGGGGAAATGGAAACTGTTACGGTCTGAAAAGCTCCTGTGTTAATTCAGGAATGTTTAGAGGTGAAATGATCAGATTATGAGTGAGTAACATAGTCAGTGGGTTAGTGTATTTGTTGGATTACTGTAGGCAGTTGGGGCGTGACTGGAGGAAATGTGTCACAGGGGCTGTGCTCTGGGGGATTATAGACATTGTCCCCGGCTCCTTGCCCTCTTGTTTCTTGCTCCTGACTGCCATGAGCTGAGTACCTCTCCTCTGCTACCTACTTCCACTTTGATGTTCTTATCTTTCTCAGACCCAGAGCAACTGTGTCATCTGACCATGGACTGAAACTCTGAGCCCAAAATAAACTTTTCCTCCTCTAGTTGTTCTTGTTGGGTGTTTTGCTAATAGTGATGAAAGGCTAACTATACAGGTGTGCAAAGAATATTAGGAGCAATGGATTAAAAAGTTTTTCTAAAAGAGATGATGGATTATCTGACTCTTAAAGACTGAAAAATAGCCTATTTTGAGATACAGGATAAAGTCAGGCATTCCTGTAGGGAGCCTGGGGCACATACAGGTATGGAAGAATGGCAGCATGGCAAGTGGCAGAACTGTAAGTGATTCAGTAGGTCAGGACTCTGAGTAGGTATGAGGGAGTGGCAAGAAAGGCTGGAGAGTTATTCATTCAACACATTTATTGTGATTTAACATGGTTTCTATGTATAAAGAGTTTACACTCCTGTAGGAAAATGTAATTTATAATTGTTTCAGGAAATGCAGACAAAAGTGAAGTTTTCAGGGAATTTTGATTTTAAATAAGGAAACACTGATAAAGTTTCATTGTGGGAATGCTGGGGCTGGAGCAACCTGAAGACCAGGTAGGCAGTATTGGAAGCAGAATCAAAAGGACTTGTGACTTGTTACTACCTGGTAAATATTGAGAATGTGGGTAATGTTTGACTAAGTAGGGGAGGGGCATCTAGAATTATTCTCAAGATTCTGGTAGCTGGTCAAATGTTGCCATTTACCAGAAATGGAATACAGAGTTAAGAAACATTCTCTAGGGAGTGAGGGAAGTGGAGAAGAAGGTGATAAGATAATGAGATTAATATTTTAAAATTTTTAAGATTTATATATATATATATATATATTTGACAGCAGAGTATATTTTGACATATAATACATACATGAAGTATAACTTCCCATCATTGTGGTTGTATTGTCTGTTCATATGAGGACATAGGAAAGTTATGTTGGATTCATTCTGCTGCTTTTCGTATTCCCATTCCCCCTCCCTTCCCTTCATACCCCTTTGTTTAAGCCAGTGAACTTCTCTCTCTCTCTCTCTCTCTCTCTCTTATTGTGTGTTAGCATCCACATATCAGAGAAAACATTCAGCCTTGATTTTGTTGGGATTGGCTTATTTCACTTGGCATGACAAGTCTCTAGTTCCATCCATTTACTGGCAAATGCCATAATTTCATTCTTTATGGCTGAGTAATATTCCATTGTATATATCTATTCATCTGTTGGTTCCATAGTTTAGCTATTGTGAATTGAGCTGCTATAAACATGGATGTGACTGCGTCACTATAGCATGCTGATTTTAAGTCCTTTGGGTATATGCCCAGGAGTGGGATAATTGGGTCAAATGGTGGTTCCATTCCAAGTTGTTTTGTTTTGTTACTAGGGATTTAACCCAGGGAAGCTTAAGCACTGAGCCACATTCCAGCCCTTTTTAAAATTTTATTAGAGACAGGGTCTCACTGAGTTGCTTAGCGCCTCGATAAGTTGCTCTGGCTGGGTTTGAATTCCTTATCCTCCTGCCCCAGCCTCCCAAGTTGTTGGGATTATAGGAGTGTGCCATCTTGCCTGGCTCCATTCCAAGTTTTCTGAGGAAATGAGATTAATTTTTGTCACTGGTTTCTGGTATCTCTTCAAATGGATTTGAATGGGGAATTGGATACATGCATCTGAATCTGAGGAAAAAAGTTTGAGTTAAGGTGTAGTTTAAGAGCCCTCAGTGTGTAAGGAGAAGCTGAGGTCTGGGTATTAATTCACTTAAAGTGTATATTTAGTGGAAAAGAAGAGTGCTATGTCTGGAACCATGGAAATGCCAGTACAGGTTGAATGTCCTTTATTCAAAATACTTCAGACCAGAAGTACTTAGGATTTCAACTTTTTTATTTTGGAATGTTTTCCATATACATAATGAGATATCTATGTTTTCCATATACATAATGAGATATCTTGGCGATTTGACCCAAATCAAAACATGGAATTTATTTATGTTTCATATACACACCTTATGCACAGAGTCTCAGGCTAATTTCATGCAGTATTTTATAATTTTGTACATGAAACAAAGTTTCATGGTGTGGACTTTTTTACTTGTAGAGTTATGATGGAGCTCACAAAGTTTCAGGTTTGGGGGTATTTATGATTTCAAATTTTCAGATTGGGGCACTTAACTAGTATTTGAGCCAAGTAAGATGATTACAAAGGTATTCTTGTTTCATAATGCATCGAGTTGGAAGATTTTGTACTGCTAATGTATTAGTAAGGTAAACCTAGAACTTGGTGAGGTTTATTGCAAGAGTGTTGAACATAAGGTCACCTGTTTTGAATTGCTCTCTTATGGCAGTTATAGAAGAACTACACTGTTCCTTTTATGCACAGTGGTCGTAATGATAGCCAAGGGCAAATAAAGCAAAAATAAAAATTTAAAATCCAGCAGGATGTATTTCAATAGGAATACATACTTTATTTACAAAAAGGAAAGTATGCTGGTCAGGACAGGTGACCAGAATGGGATGTGCATGTGTCTGAAATGGTAGGCATTTAATAAAAGTCATAAAATCTGCCAGTAGTCAGCCATAGGTTTGCCAGTGACCCATGCTTGTGTAGTTTGCTTCAAAAAGATTAGCTGAGCAAATGAGATTCCCTTTCTCATGTAATTAATTTGTTTTTGTTATAAAAAATATCATAAAATTTATCATCTTTACCACTTTTTCTCCTAGTCATAGAGATTGAATCCAGGAGCACTTTATCACTGTGCTACATCCCCAGCCCTTTTTATTTATTTTGAGACAGGGTCTCTCTAAGTTGCCTAGGCTGGTCTTGAACTTGGGATCCTCCTGAGTAGCTGGGATTATAGGCATGCGCCAATATGTCCAGCCCATCTTTGCCATCTCTATAGGTAGAGTTAAGTAGTAATTACATTCACATGGTTGTACATTTCCAGAACTTTTCATCCTGCAAAACTGAAGTCCTGTGGGGTTTGGTGGAGCATGCCTGTAATCCCAGCAGCTCAGGAGTCTGAGACAGGAGAATTGCGAGCCTCAAAGCCAGCCTCAGCAACGGCAAGGTGCTAAGCAACTCAGTGAGACCCTGTCTCTAAGTAAAATACAAAATAGGGCTGGAGATGTGGCTCAGTGGTTGAGTGCTCCTGAGTACTTCCCCCCCCCAAAAAAAAAGCAGCAACACAAAAAACTGAAATCCTCTTCTCATTAACTAATGAGTCCTCATTTCCCCCTGCTTCCAGCCCCTGTTGACCACCATTATGCTTTCTCTGATTTGACTATTCTAGATATCTCATATAAATAGGATCATATTTGTCCTTTTGTTTTTGGGTTTTTTTTTTGTTTGTTTTTTTGGATCTACAGTCATTTTATTGTAACAGAGAAACCAAGCTGCAGTAAGTCGACATGATTTGAGCAGAAGGTGTTTTTTGTTCAAAGGTGAAGCCTAAGCCTGGCTGGCAGTACACAAACCCTAGACTATCTCCTTTCTGATCCTAACCTGTGTTGCCTGACTCATGATGTGAGGTTAGTGGCTACACAACCACAAGGAATGAAGGAAGAGGTCCAGTGGGCAGAGGAGCACTCCAGGAGGAGACAATTACACAGTCATTTGATGAGGATGCCAGCATAGAGTGCAGGCACCTACTCTCCACTATTCTTTGCCAAGAAAGAGAGGGTATGACATGAGTAGAAAATTATGTTCTCCATTCTTAAATAGATCCTGATATGATGGGGTTCATGGTTAATCAAGCAATAAAATGGGATGGAAATCTAGGCTGGTTATAGATCTTTGTGTTAAAGAAAAGAACAGCAATGGTAAGAAGAGACAGACATTTTCCTTATTTTCTTAAATAAGACAGGAAACAGCATCTATTATTTTCCTTGCTGCAGTGGCAACAGACTCATTGGTTTTTGTAAAGCACAATTTGTGCAATATGGTCTGTTGATAGGATGCTCCACCATGGGGGGACAAATGTGAAGTGGGCTGTTAATGACACAACTCAGCCTATAGCATGAGCTATGTCTCATGCTGGATCCGCAGAGGAACCCCTTGCACCACACAGAGCTTCATTAAAGCTTCTGAAATATAGCAACATCACGACAGGTTTTTGGTGCTGTGACTTCTTTATACATATAAACTCTTTCAAAAAAGTTGGAGATAAAAGGATAATGGGGTAGTTTGGTTTAAAGCCACTGAGTTCCAGACACCAGCCATGGATGCCTCTGCCCTATCTCACTACATGTTCTTTTCCGAGAAACATATCCAATCACTAAGTGTTATGCACTGTGGTTGAAAGAAATGACCTCTCCACCATCCACCCTCCCTCATCCTGCATGTGAATCACACAACAGCAGGGGCTGACGACAGAAAGGTTGTCTCTGTTCTCTCACCAGGAAATTACTTGGTGACCTGGTGGATGGCATGGACAAGGTAGGCCACGTTGTTGGAGGTGACCCCTGCCACAGAGATGCGGCCATCCTTTGTCATGTAGATGGAGAACTCCTTGATCAGTCGCTCTACCTGTTCAGGGTTTAGGCCTGTGAAACAAAACATGCCGATATGGTCCTATGGTCCGTGATGTGCTGCCAGTTGTGGGAGGAGCCCTCCTTCTTGAGGTTAGAGACCAGCTGGGTCCACATGCTACTGATACAGTCAGCCATGCCTTTCACTTCCTGCAACCATTGCTTTTGCAAATCCAGGGAAGTCAGGATGGTAGAGGCAATCCGGGCCCATTAAGAAGAGGGTTGGAATACAAGGGGCGAATCAACAATCTTCGGTTTGACTCCACCCTTTTGGCTTCATCAGCATCTTTGCAGACTACTTTGAAGGCTCCCACATGTTTGCCATATAAGCCCATGTTCTTGTCATATGATTGGCAGAAACAAACATTAATGCCCTGTTGGATGAAGTGGCGCACAGCCCAGGCATCCTTGTTACCATCACCACTGGCAAAGCCTTGGTAAGCCATATCAAAGAATGAAAAGAGATTCTTTTTCTTTACCACAGATGCTATTTCCTTCCACTGCTCAGGATGAGGGTCCACTCCTGTAGGATTGTGGGCACAGGCATGCAGGAGAAGAACACTCTGCTCTGGCATTTTCGAAACGTCTTCTATGGTGCCTGTGAAGTCAAAACCACAAGTCTTGGGGTCATAATACCGATAACACTGTAGCTTCATGCCAGCATCCCTGAAAATGGGTATGTGATTTCCCCAAGACGGTTTGGGTAGAAAGACATCTTGGCTGAACTTAAAAAATCTTTCCGTAAAATTGGCTCCAACCCTTAAGGCATCAGTTCCAGAAATGGTCTGCACGGTGACAAACCGGCCCACTTTTCAACACCTCACTGTTCTCACTCAGGGCTAGTTCTGCAGATGCCTTACAAAATTCAGCCAGTCCACCATGGACAGGTATTCCTTGTCCAGATTTTTTGCAGCACTCTGGGCCTCTGACTTCCGGACGCTAGGGAGCATATAAGGCTCTTCCATTATCATCCCGGTAGGCACTGACTCCCAGGTTCATCTTTTTGCTGTTGGTGTCTCTCTTGTAGGCTTCAGTGACTCCCAGGATGGGATCTGGGGGTCCCATTTCCACATGGGCCCACAAAGAGCTGGCTCTGGCCAAAGCTGCGGCGGCAAGGCTGGGGTGGAAGGCGCCTGTAGCCCCAGAGAGGATGCGGCCGGAGTGCAGCAGGGCCATAGTGGATGGCAAGAGGGCAGGAGGTAGCACAAGACAGAGCGGGGGGCAAGTCAAATTTGTCTTTTGTGACATGCTTATTTCACTTAGCATTATGTCCTTAAGGTTCCATCCATGCTATAGCAGTGTGACAATTTCCTTCATTCTTAAGGCCAAATATTACATTATGCATATATATCACATTTTGCTTATTCATTTCTCTGTCAGTGGGACATAGTACCGATAATCCTTGTAGCTTCATGGAGTGTCTCCATCCCTTGCTTAATTGTAAATATCCCAAGGCCCTGCTTTCGGCCCCTTTGGATGTATACCCAGAAGTAGGATTTCTGTATCCTGTGGTGTTTCTATTTTAAATTTTTGCTTGTCTTAGAAATTTGACTCATTAGAAGAATACAAGCTATTAGATAAGGGAGGCTACAGTACAGTGTAGAATGAATAGAGTAGATGAAAGAACATAGATAACCAGGAGAGAGGAAAATAGAATTGGACCAATGACCGGTGCCCCATTAGTCTTATTTGCTGACTTTTCATACCTGGTTAGTAGTCACTTTTTCTTTGGTTATCAGGGATAGATACAAAGTTTTTCAGCAAACCCCTGTCAATTTTCCATTACTGTAATAAAATCCCTGAGATATTTAACTTATGAAGAGGAAAGGCTTATTTTGGCTCACAGTTTTAGAGATTTCAGTTCATGATCCATTGACCCCATTGCTTTTGGGCCTGTGGCCTCACAGTGGGGAGCATATGGTGAAACAGTTGTTCATCTCATGGCAAGAGAGAAGAGGAGGAATGGGCTGAAATCCTAATACCTTCTTCAAGGCCACACTCCCAATGACTAGATCCCACATCGTAAAGGTTCTACTACCTCCCCATGACACCGAGCTGAGGACTAAGCCTTTAGTAATGGACCTTTTTAGACTTTAACTAGAGCAGCCCCCTCATCCTATGGGAAATTTTGAGTGAATCTTTTTCTTGGTAATTAACCTATCTCTTATAATAATATCAGCAGAATGTGCTGCTACAAATATTGCTTGAAACCATTGGAAGCATTTTATAGTGATTTAAAAGTCAACCTTGGGCTGGGGATGTGGCTCAAGCGGTAGCGCACTCACCTGGCATGCGTGAGGCCCAGGTTTGATCCTCAGCACCACATACAAATAAAGACGTTGTGTCCGCCGAAAAAACTAAAAAAAAAGTAATATTAAAAATTCTCTCTAAAATAAAATTAAATAAAAGTCAACCTTAACTGAGGTAAGCTCAGTTGAGCTCAGTTAATGTTCATGAGTGAGCTCACCTCAGTTTTCTCAGCTTCCTGTTTTGTATTTGGTTAATGAAGAATTGTCAAACCTTTCAGTTTCAGTATAAACAAATGACAATATTGGAGTGGAAGATGGGGATATAAGGCAATTAATACTTTGTGACCATTTCTCCTTCCTAAGGGAATTAGAAGTCATGCACATTTGTAGATATTTGGAGGTCTTTCCTCGTATATTTGAAGTTAATAGTTGCTGGTAGGAAACAAAAACAGTAGCCCAGCTCTTTTGCAAATGTTTTTAAAATGAATTGTATGCTTTGTAATTATCTTAAGGATAGTAATTATTCATGTTGAATAATTATTATAATTGAATGGTTTACAGCTAGTCTTGATTTCCTTCTTTCTTTGTTTTTTTTTTTTTTGGGGGGGGGAGGGGAGGCACAAGAGATTGAGCCCAAAGGTACTTAACCACTGGGCCACATACCAAACCCTTTTTATTTTTTATTTTTGAAACAGGGTCTCACTAAATTGCTTAGGGCTTTGCTAAGTTGTTGAGGCTGACTTTAAACTTTTGATATTCCTTCCTCAGCCTTCTGAGCTGCTGGGATTACAGGTGTGCACCACTGAACCCTGCTAGTCTTGATTTCTGATGCTGGCAGTAGACAGGAGACTTTCAGTGAATTTCTAATGAGAAAAGAAGATCTGACTTCAGACTAAGTGGTACCACAGCTTTGAGATGCAGAAAAGAGATGGTTTCGCTGATGTCAGCTGCCTAATGATTATTGAGCCCCTAAAGTCTTTAGGCTTAATCTTGTCCGAAATGAACAGAGTGTTTCTTAAGTAGCTCTCTGAATTTTTTGTTACTTATTTTTTATAGCAAGAGCTCTTTCTGTGTATCCTATATTTATTCCATAGGTTTCCATTCTTTGCCACCAAATAAAACCATCACAGAATGGCAGGTCTCTAGATTAAAAATATATCATCTCCCCAACTTTTCTCTCCCAAAAGTCAGGATGAAAGATTTTCTTAGGGTTTGCTGGGCATATTGATCTCAGATAATATAACACTCCAACAGCTTCTCTTTTCAGTTCTTTCCTGAGACTACATACATGCTGCTTAGAAAGTGAGCTCTCATAATAAATGAGTACCCCCACTGGCTTTTGAATGAATTATAATAGAAATTTTTAGCCAGTAACTACTAAAATGCTATTTTAGCATACAGTTGTCCCTTACTATCCATAGGGGCTGCTTCCAGGACCCCTGCAGTTATCAAAATCTGTAGGTGCTTAAATCTCATGTAAAATGGCATAGCATTTGCATATAACTTATACACATACTCCCATGTATTTTAAATCCTCTCTAAATTACTTACCATACCTAATACAATGTAAATACTATATGATTAGTTGTTATATTATATTATTTTGGGAATGATGACAAGAAAAAAAATGTCCTGTAGTGTTTGATACTCAGATTTTCTTCCCACAAACATTTTTGATTCATGGTTGATTGAATTCATA
Organism: Ictidomys tridecemlineatus; assembly: GCF_052094955.1. NCBI lineage: Eukaryota > Metazoa > Chordata > Mammalia > Rodentia > Sciuridae > Ictidomys > Ictidomys tridecemlineatus. The sequence goes on from NC_135485.1 coordinate 129,239,610, forward strand.
GATGTGAAGTCCACAGATACAGACAGCTGACTATATTAGTAGATCTATTTTATCAGTAGTTAAAGACAACTAAAATTTGAAAATATGTAGAGTCCAACTCTATAAACTACATAGTATTATTTTACTCTTTTCTAAGATTTTAATTTTTTAAATTATTTTTTAAATTATTTTTTACATACATCACAATAGAGGAGTGCATTACATTCATAATTTTTTTTGCATTGCAATTCTTATTACACTTTATACCACAATTTATCAAATCTCTGTTTGTATATAAGGTATGTCGATACAAATTCACATCTTCATACATGAATTTTGTATAATGATGACCATCTCCTTCCACTATCCTTGCTATTCCCATTCTTCCCTTTCCCTCCCACCTCTATTCCCTATCTAGAGGTAATCTTCCTCCCTTGCTCTCCCAACCCCATTTTGAGTTAACCCCCTTATATCAGAGAAGACATTCAGCATTTGTTTTTTGGGATTGGCTAACTTCACTTAGCATTATCTTCTCTAATGCTATCCATTTCCCTGCTAATGCCATCCATTTCCCTGCGAATGCCATGGTCTTATTATTTTTTTAGTGCTGAGTAATATTCCATCGTGTATAAATGCCACGTTTTTTAAATCCATTCATCCACTGAAGGATATCTAGGTTGGCTTCAAAGTTTAGCTATTGTGAATTATGCTGCTATAAACATTGATGTGGCTGTGTCCCTGTAGTATGCTGTTTTTAGGTCCTTTGGGTATAGTCCGAGAAGAGGAATAGCTGGGGCAAATGGTGGTTCCATTCCCAGCTTTCCAAGGAATTTCCATACTGCTTTCCATTTTGACTGCACTAATTTGCAATCCCCCAGCAGTGTATGAGTGTACCTTTTCCCCCACATCCTCGCCAACACTTATTATTGTTTGTCTTCAACAATAATAAGCACTGTACTCCAGCCCCTGAAAGAGTCTTGAAGGCTAATTTTTGTATTTTCAGACTGTTCCTCTAAGAGTTGAATTTAATCTTCTTTTGTTTTTGTATTAGAATCTGCTTGAAAGATATGCATTTCTTTAGCTATTATAAATATAATGTTTGGTTTTATTATTTTTTTAAAATTTTTTAATATTTATTTTTTAGTTTTCAGCAGACACAACATCTTTGTTTGTATGTGGTGCTGAGGATCGAACCCGGGCCGCACACATGCCAGGCGAGCGCGCTACTGCTTGAGCCACATCCCCAGCCCCCTGGTTTCATTATTTTTTTAAATTGCTTTTATAGAACTTCTCTTTAGTGTTAATCCATAGTCCTACAGGGGGTGAGGGAGAGATGTATATGAACTCTTGTCAATCACCAATAGATGGTATTAGTAATTGCTTTTGTAGTTAAAAATTTTCATATGTGATTAAATAGACTTTATGATGGCTCTTTGGAACTAATCTTGTCTTTAAGCAGAAGAATCTCTGTGTCAGAAATAACAATGATACCCATTTTGTTTTAAATGCCAAGAACCTTCCAGCCAGATTTGTGCCCTCCTTAGTAGTGTGTGTGTGTGTGTGTGTGTGTGTGTTTGTGTAATCTTTGATAGCTTCCATTATTAGTACAAGGACATTATCTCATCTTGATTACCTTCATGGCTAGGTTCCTAGCACACAGTTACTTAGTTATTATCTTGTGCAATTTGATCCCTGCAGTGGCCCTTCATATTTAATTTTTAAAACAGTGCAAGGAGCATCTGTTTTAGCCTTATTGAAGGAAGGGGTCCAAGGTAGATTAGTTCTTAAAGTGATCCTACCCTGTGGGCCCTATTTTCTGATAGAAGCATGTGATCTTAGAGAAGATAATTACGAAAGAGGATGCAGTGTACTTTGGGGAATCTGGGAGACTCATAATTCGCCTCTTATCGTGGCCCACAGGTGATAAGCCCAGATTAAGTATGACAGGCAGACACTGTAGGAAATAAGTAGAGAATGAGGAATGAGAGGACTTCTTTCCCTGCCCTCACTCTTCAACCTGAGTATTTAGGTAACCACTTCAATTTAAGATAATATAAGGGTGAAACTCAAATCAAAATTATTCTCAGCTAGTTTGTAAAATCTAATTGGTAAGTGTTTGCCTTAAAGATTTAAAGTTTTTATCATTTTATTGTTTCTCTGAGGAAAGCCAGTGAGAGGTATTGAGAGGTGTTCTTGACTTTAAAATGAAGATTTGCCTTGTGTTAAGAGGGAATTGCCTAAGATAAATATGGGATTCAAATTTGAGAGTTTCTGTTGATTAAAATCAGGATTATCAATAGCATGGAATTACCATGACTCACTGAACTCCATTTAACCTGAGGTTGTAGTCATTTGAAACTTGCTGATATTCCCCCAGAGTCATATTGTGCTCACCACTGAACGCGAAGTTCTCTAACCTTGGCTTACAGGGGGAAAAACCAGTCTGTTTTATAATCTGCAATCTGGGTTTTAAATATTGTTTTCAGAGTAAGACCAATGGATGAGCCTAGGACAGAGGAAGGAGCATGTGTCTGGATTGTCTTTGCCACATGCTCCTTTATCACAAGATCAGGGTTTATTTTTCTTGTGATATAGGGCAATTTCTCTGTCCTCTTTGAGCCTCTGCTGTTTTCTTTAAAAGCTGAGAATCATAATGCCTATATTGCATGGGTGGTTGTAAAGATTAAATGAGAGAGACCCTGTCTCTACCTAAAATACAAAATAGGGTTGGGGATGTGGCTTAATGGTGTAGTGCTCCTGAGTTCAATCCCTGGTACCCCCACCATGCAGAAAAAAAAAAAAAAAGAAAGAAAGAAAAATAAAAAAGATTAAATGAGAAAAGCTAAAAAAAATCTATCATATCCCTGTAGGCGGTAGCTTCTTGTTCAGTGTAGATCATGTCCTTCTACACTTTTCTCCTTCAGCTTCATACTAGCTGCTTGCTTTACCTTTGCTCACTTGTGACAGCCAATGGAAAGAGCTGGATAAATGTGTCCTATCTATATTAAGCCATGCTCAAGTGAAATAGCACAGGTGGGTTGTTCTGAGTTTAATTCCTTACTATCAAATCTAAGCATGAAGTGTTGCTGTCACTTTTTCCTCCCCTAATATTAATATTTGGCATTTCAACATCAATTATCCACAGCTGGACAGAGTACATCTCCTGAAGGTTATCTAGTTTTTTTTATTAATGATATTTCTGTTGGTGTTAGATTAGATAATATAAATTTACTCCTTTGAAACTCTGCTATCAGTGGCATTATTATTTTGTGGCATATATAAAGTAATAGTTTAGCAATTTTAAGCCTTCTGGTTTTTATTGTTGTTGTTATTATTAATAGAGTAAGATCTAATAGAGCATATGTTTGCTCTCATCAGAGTATTAGATCATTCTTGACGTAGGTGATTGTTTGCTAATGTGAATTCTTCCTTTGATTTTGTACTGTGTTCTTGAAATGTTTTATGCTATGGGATTTATTTTGATTAGATTTATTTAAAGAAACAAAGCTGGCTTAATAATATGGATGACTTTGGGTTTTACTTCTGAACCATTATACTTTACCTGAAAGGTATATTCTTTTAAAGTAATTCAATATTTACAGTAAAAAATTTTTAAATGATTTATATTCATCTTAACTGCCATGACTTTTAGCCAACCCAGTAGTTTCAAGAAAACTCTAAGTTGCACAAATATTTTCCCAAACTTTTGCACTAAGCAGTGAATGGAACCTTGAGAGTCTCCCTACCCAATTTGAAGGAAAGGAAATTGGAGGTCATAATTGATTTTCAAGAAATACTCAGGGCATGCTCCTGTAACAAGTATTTGCTTTTAGGGTAGTTTGATGTCAACAATTGAACAAACTGTGTGTTTGAAAATATATAAAACAAAAACAGAAGTAATTATCATGTACTTTTTTGCTAGAATGTGTGTTAAGTTGGCTCACTACGTTAGTTAAAAAATTATGACATGAAAAGTCATTCTTTGCCAAGAAATTGTCACCTTGACACCTTGTGGCATTAAGGCAGCTTTTCATTTCTGTGTGGTCTGGCATATTAGCCAATACTTTGCTTTAGAAACTGGGAATACTGGCATGTGGCAGTTCAGATGAGTATGTTTGTAAAATGTGAGCATGTATGTAGAAGATCCCTTGTACATTCACAGACATAGGAGTAATTTATATTGGTGGTAATATGAAAAGTAACTGGAGTTTTTGCCATTAATAAAGCTTTGATTTTGATGTAATTATATAGCTATCAAAATGTCCTTACTTATTAATCTCCTTCAAGTTGTTCCTCATTAATAATTGGCTATCATTCTTTCATAGAGGGCTTCGGAGCTTGGCAATATTCTCTGATCTACTTATTACAAAATGACACTGGGAGATGACCAAGGAATTATCTCATAACTTTTAGGTTATGAAAGACCACATTTTGGTGAACTAGACACATCTGATTTCAAATCTTAATTTTGCCACTTAGTAGCTGTATGAAACTTGGAGTCACAGTTGATTTCTTTGGAACTTTGGTTTCCTCAAATAATAGGATATCATTGGATTCCTGGGATAATTAAGTTAAATTGTGAAGTACTTATTTGTATCACCTGTCACAAAGTAAATAGTTAACGCAGATTCTCTCATGTGTTTTTTAAAAAGCCAGTTGTATTTGACAACTTAAAGGTGTTTTTTTGAATATTTGAAGTAAAGTACAGATTTGTTTTCATATTAATTTCTGGGAAACTAGTGATGTTTTCTGCATCTTGGGGAAAAATCTTATTAGATACTGCATAATATGTGGTTCTCATATGTTTTATTTAATTGTATAAACATGTAGGAACATGTAGGCATAATGCCTGATTTTTAATTTTAAGAAGCTTCAAAATATGAACTTATAAAATAAAAAATGTGATTTGTATATTATTATTTACATATCAGTTCAGTTTGGGGGAAATGTAGAGCTTCTGTCAAATAATAAACCACCTATTTGGAGGAAAGTATATAACTGTAATATGTTATTAAGATAAATTTAAAATCCCATTAGATGATCAGTATTGTCTTGTTTCTGAGGTTAATTGGCTGCATTCAGTTATAGGTTATGAACGGTCCCACTTGAATAATCCACCAAGCTATCAAGCAGAAAGACCAATAGTTCAGAGGACTAATTGACCTTGTCAGTATAATAGAAACACTTACAAATAAAATTCTCTTTGCCAACAACATTGCAAATGAAAACCCCAGAAGAAACTGTTATGTCCTGTAGCTGTTCTGGAATGCTATGATTCAGTTAGCATACTATGGGTGGGGTGGGTCATGGTGGGAGTTGGGGGGACAAGGAAATGTAAAGGATAGTAGGAAGATTTCGGAGGGAAAATAATCAGGCAAAACATTACAGAGAAAGTTTTTGAAATGACTTTAACCATTGTGAATGTCCAAAAGGTACTATCATTGCATCTCTGAAAAAATAGTGTCTTTGGGCTTTTTTTCACCCTTCTTCTAAATCTCAGAGCCTTTAGTATTTGGTAGTCATTGTTGCACTGAGCTCATTTTTGAAAGGTAAGAAAGGAAAAGGAATTTAATCTTGAAACTCATTTTAGATAATATGGAGTCCAAAATTATTTATGAGAAGTTGTGCCACAATTTGTAATACTGTAGGATAGTGATAACTTTCCTGTTGCATTTTCTTTTTTAAAAAGTCATCTTTTACATTGTCAGAAAAATCACAAATTGTAAATGAGCTTCAAAAATACTAATAAAAAAAGATTTATAATGGAAAGAATTGATGGTATATTTCACCTAGAGTAAGAAAGACAATGTGTAATAAGGGATTTTGTGGTTTTACAGCTCAGTGCATGTGTTTGAAAGCTGTTCTCTCAGCAACGTGGGTGGCAGGTTATGCTACCATATAATGTATTGTAGTTGGCTCTCCACACTTGTCAGGGTTAGTGTTCAACCATTCGGAAAATTTTCCCATTGTTCTATCATGTGAACCAAGACTAGTGTTGAATTCCCAATAACTTACAAGAAAAAAGGTTTAATTAGAAAGTTTGAGATTTGATTACTTTTATTGTTTCAATACAGTACTATATAATTTAGTATTTTATCTATTAAAATTACTTTTTAGTGAAAAAGATATATCAAAATCAAAACAATATCTTATTTTTAAACAGATTTTACAGAAATTTGTACACTGAATCCTGCTTTTTTTTTTTTTTTTTTTTGTAACACTCTATTTCCATCTTTCTTTAGATGGACCATAGCTCTTGGCAGCTAGTGCATTTTTAGGAAATAATACTGTTTCTAGTAAGAGTTTCAGAGAGAGAGAGAGAAAAAAAAAAACTTTGTGTGAGGTCCTTGTAAACTGAACCTTTGGAACATTACTTTATTTCTTTTCTCCCCCTTTTGTGCGTCTTCTCTATTTGTGTAATGGTTATAAATTATATCGTTTGAAAAGAAGAATTAAAAACATTTTATTTTGTTATGTTTGTACTTAATTATTTTCTTTACCTGTTATTTTAAAGATATACAGAGAAATAAGCAATTATGGTATTGAAATTCCATTGTGCCAGCACCTCCAGAGCATGATCCAAAAAAAACAGAAAACCGCCTGCTGGGTTGTCTGCAGTGTGCTTGTGTGAACATCAGTGTCTGCTGTTCACACATCATTTTTTTACTAAAAGTTCCTCTTGGAATAAAGACTCTGTGTTTTCTGAGTGTAGTGAAACATTTGCTGGTCCTTATATTTTCAGTTTGCAGGGGTTTCTGTTTGTAGTCTTAAGTTGTCATGGATGTATGCTACATTATTGTCATTGGCACATCAAAAAGTAGAAAAATGGACTTTCTGTTTATGTACTATAAAATAATGAAAAATTTAAAATAAAATTTGAAGTATTGAAGGTGAGAAATAATGATCTTTTGTTAAATATCTGTGAAGAAGGGTTGATTTCATTATTAATTCTTACTCCTTAAAATCTATTTTATTTATAAAGTAAAGTATATCTTGGCTAGATACACATAAAAATATAAATGTCCTTATTTTACTTGAATTCAGGTTTTTTACATATGTTGCCTTCTTGGCAATATTGTTTTTTGAGTTAGTCAGATTTTTCAACTGACCCTACATAATTACTCCCCAATATGTTAGGTAGTGTATTTATGGACCCTCAGAATGATTTTTCATTTCTGATTTTTACTTTTGTTGTGCTTCTGAGTGTCATGTTAGATACAAGCAGGAAATTGCAAAAATATTGTACAGTACGTTGACAGTCTTAATCATCATTTGATTCATAAAACAGCCAAAAGAGAAATTATTTACCAGATCATGAAGACTTCAGGCTTAAATTTGATAAAATGGAAGTTGTAGCCTCTAGTCTCCTATAAGGTTTATTAGAATTATTCAATATCCTTTTTTTTTCTTAGAAACTTTCCTTCTAGAAGTTAATAAAAGAGTAATTGTGTAACTCTTTGTTGAAACTGGGTTTTGACCATCTTAACTGAGATAATTTTAGTGTTGTTTTTTTTTTGCATTTGAGTTTCTTGATTAATTAAAATGCACTTTCACATTTCACAATAGTTGTATGACTCTTTTAATTATTGTTTCTTCTGATTATTAGAATGAGACTCCTGTATATTGGGGACCAGTTTCTAAATTTTAGTCAATTCGTCTGGTAGATAATGATGTTTGTTAATCCCTCACACATGTTCTTCTTGATTTACTTCTTACTAAGTAGTTGTCTTAGCCTTTCTTTTTTTTTTCTTTCTTTCTTTTCTTTTTTTTTTTTTTTCCAGACCAGAAGATGGAAAAGATTGCCATCTAAACAAAATATATCTTACATATGGCTTTTGGAAGGGGAAATAAAAGCACCAAGTCCTTAATGTGTTAGTTTTCTAAGGGCCTAGGGCCCTGAGTTTCCTGATTGCCAGGAAGCCTAATTGCTCACAGGGCAACCTGGCGTGCTGCCATTTCCCCACTGGGCTGTTTGTTGGTGCTTGTGAATAGAACAAAAATGTCTCTGCCTTTTCTCCTTAGTTGTTGCTGGTTGCATTTTAAGAAACAAGTTAATATTTTCTCAAAATGATGGTTAATTTACATAAAGCTGAAGTCAAACTTCATGATAACTGAGCCATAAGTAGTAGGGTTAGTTCAGTGCTTTCGAAATTCATGTAAAATATAGTTTGTTGCATCTCAGTCCAAAATATTCATTTTGTATAATATCACTTTATTATTAGACATTCTAAACTTGGCTCATTACTTTGAAATCAATCATAAGGTCGATTTTTTTTGACATTTGTACTTTAATAGGTAAACAGAATCTGTCATATATGAAATATGCAATCAGTAGAAATCAGAGATCTTATAAACAAAGTGTGTGAGGGACAGGGGAGCTGATATTTCCGTTGTTTTAAAAACCTGTTGTTGAGAATACTTAAAGATAGTTGCATTTAAATTTTTTAAACTGGAAATGTATATTGGACATTCTCTTCTGCGTAAATCTGTAACAGAATTTCATTTGTTCTCATTGTCATGCTTAATTTTTTGCATAGTGACTAATATAAAACCATAACTATTGAGATTTTCACACAGTTGAATTTTCCTTTTCTTCCAATCCCCTTTAAAGTTCCATCTTTCTTTAAAGCATATATAAGATTATAGCATTTTGAGTTGTTAATATATATTCGCCTGTACTCATCTCATCTTACATTATGTTGTTCTCTTATTCTTAATTTCAGACAGACATACTTTAAGACTATTTTATTACTTCCTGCAATGTTCAGGGGTTTGACACAGAAATTACTTTGAAATACTGGCTTCTGTCCTCCAGCTTGGTCACCAAACCTAAGGCTATATTATATAAGCTCTGTGAACTTCAGGGAACCTAGTCATAAATTAGAGATGCGATGTTAGGATGATAAAAACAAATATATATCAGTGCTTGGCACATAGTATCAGCTCAGTGAATGGCAGTTGAAAGGAAGAAAAACCTTGAAACTGCTAATGTTTTTATAGGGTTCAAAATCACAGTAGGATGCTTTTCCATATAATCTCATGAAATTGAGGGTTTTGGCTACATCTAGCTGTTGGATACACATGTATTTCTTTGGGCTGATGAGGATTCAAGAGCACAAACTTTGGAGTCATCTTCTGGAGTTTGAATGCCTGCTGTGCCACTTAACCCCCAACAGTAGAAAGTTATACTTTCTGTGCTTTTAATTTCTTGCATATGAAATGAAGATTAAAATGATGTAACTCATAGGGCTGTTGAAATTAATCAACACATGTAAAATTCTTGAAATAATGCCTGACAAAGTGCTCCAGAAACACTAGTCACTGTATTATTATTATCTCATAGAAAAGGAAAAACCAAAAAGTGAGAGAACTTTTTAATGGAGGTAACTTTTATTAATGTATGTATCTTATTCATTCACTAACTTTGATTGGTTTTTTCCCCCTACTACTGGGAATTGAACCCAGAGATGCTCTACCACTGAGCTACATCCCCAGCCCTTTTATTTCTCACTAAGCTACCCAGGCTGGCTTTCAATTTGAGATCCTCCTGCCTCAGCCTCCTGAGTCACTGGGATTATAGGTGTGCACCTCTGCACCTGGCCCAACTTTGAATTCTTAAAATTTAATTTTTCTTTTTGCTATCATAAAACATTTACATATGTTAAAAGCATGAAAAAACTACAATAACATTTATGATGATAGCATTTCTCTCCTTGTCTCACACTTACTTCCTACTCCTTCAGAGCAGTGATTTTAGCCAATTTGGTGAGGAGGTGTTTACTTTCGACATCTAATAGATATCTGTCATAGGTGTGTACATTTCTAAATAATGTGGGGTCTCTGTCTGTATTTAAAGACACGATGCAATGATGCCTTATTACAAAAGAGTAGGATTTAATTTTACAATGACATTTCTTCTCTAATATACAACTTTCTTTACTTAATTTTTCCTAGCGTAGATTTGGTGGGTATTGGCTGAAATCATTATGCACATTTTCCTTATTATGACCACATACATTTTGTTCATTCCTTAGTCATATCATGTCCTATGCTTAAATTTCCTTTTCTAAGACATAACATTTTCCCAGAATTAATAGTTGCCTCCCTTTTCTTCTTAATTTAAAAAATGTTAGTTATTAATATATTTCTAAATTCACTGACAGATCTGTAAAATACCTCTTGAAACAGCCACATTCTCTCTCATTCCATGTGTTTTTCCTGGAAACATATTTCCTGGCCCTCCAGCGCAGCCTCTGTGTCAGGCCTGAGTTCCATCAGTGAAGTGGAGCTGTGGGTGTGGAGGGCAGGAGGATGTATTATAATAAGGGGGTTGCTATAGGGGTTTTACCTCAGGTAGGAGTTGGTTAAATAAATTATGAAGCCTTTTTCTCATGTGATGAAGGGAGATGTGCTCAAAATTCACAAGGCAGGAAGTTAAAGAGTGAAGATTGATGTGAAGTGGAATGCAGAGACATCTGGAACCTATGAGCATGAGCTAAAACCTGTGAATACAAGCTGGAAACTGTGTCAGTTCTCACTGTCTCCGGCCAGGTGATGTGAATGTCCTGCAGGACAGCAGATGCTCTTCATCCAGACCTGAACCACATATCTGGCCTAGGAGTTAGAGTCTGCTGGTCTAGCAACTCCTCCACGACAGTGAGGTGAACCAGGAGATAGTGGCAGCATGAGTGATCTACCAAAACACCTATTCAGCTTAAGTGTAAAAAACAAAATAGCTATTGCTTCACTTTTGCTCTCTATTTTCTTCCATGAAAATAACTCTTGTGTCTCAACTAGCCAAAAAAGTTTAGGGAAGGGAATCCTGGGAAATGTACTTTAGATTAGCCATACTACCACAGCTACCACAGGTGGCCATGAGAATATTTCTCCCAGATCTCTGACCACAAGTAGTAACTGAATGATGTCCTCAGCTGCTGACTGAACATGACAGGGACACTCAAGAAGGTTTAGTCCCAGGAGATGCTGAGCCCTCTGACAAGCAGCCTTACCCAACTTTGCCTAGAACTGCACTGCAGCCTAACGCACATCTGCCCAGCCTCCCTTCCTTTCCTGAGTCTTTCCTCTGGGGTCAGATCTGCATTGTTATCTTGCAGCCCTATTAAACTCTCTGGCTCCCTCCCCATTTTCTCTCACAGACATTTCCCCTAATACATTTCTAGTGTTTCTAATCTTGTCTTTGTGTCTGCTTCTCAGAGTAGCACAACTATCTTCTTAAGCCCGCTTCCCTTCAACAGCATCCTGGGAATTTCCCTCACCTTTTCCTTTTGTGTGTGTGTTTTTTTTTTTTTTTAGAGTGAGAGAGAGAGGGGGACAGAGAGAGAGAGAATTTTAACATTTATTTATTTTTTCTTAGTTCTCGGCGGACACAACATCTTTGTTGGTATGTGGTGCTGCTGAGGATCGAACCCGGGCCGCACGCATGCTAGGCGAGCGCGCTACCGCTTGAGCCACATCCCCAGCCCTCACCTTTTCCTTTTGATAAATCCCTTGTTTCTGGATCGCAGGTCCTCATCTTTCTTGTTTTACTTCCCTTTTGGTGGAATGCATCCTCCACATGGGAGGTAAATTGTTGAAACCTTGCATGACCAAAAGCTTTATTTTAATCTCACCCTGGAGGGATGATTTGGCTGGGTATGGAATTCTAGTTTGGAAATAATTTTCTCTCAGAATTTTAAACACATTCTCCATTGCCTCATAGTTTTCAGTATTAATGTTGGGAAATACAATGCCACTTTGGATTTCTGATGCTTTGCATGTGACCTGTTTTTCTCTCTAGAAGCTTTTTATTCTCTTACTACTAGATACTGTGAAATTTTACAATGCTGTACCTTATTATGTGTGTTCTTTTCATTATCTTGTGTGTTCATTGGTTCTCATCAGTTTGGGGATATCTCTCCTTCAGTTCCTCTCTGTTCCTCTATTCTTTGTCAATTCACATTTGTTAGCCATGATATTTCCTACATTGAACTGCTATTTTTCTCATTTCCTCTCTCTTTTGTTTTCTTGTTTTCTGAGAAATTCATTTACTTTCCATTACAAATTTTTGCTCTCATGTATATTTTAAATTTCTAAGACATCTTTTTGTTCCTTGGCCTTTTAAAAAACTAACATTCTGTTCTTGTTTCATGGATACAATATGTTGTGTTACTGATGCTTCACTTTGGTTTTTAAATTTTTGTATTCCCTTCACTGTTTTTCATTAGAGTTCCTTTTTTGTTTTTATCTGAATGTGTTTTCCAATTTCTGTTTTGTTTTATTTCTGGCATGCCTGGAGATCCTTGGTTATTTTTTAATATTTAAAAATGAGATACAGATAAGCAGTTTGGAACAGTTTTTGCTCATGATAGAGTTTGTGGCATAATGGATTTTACTATAGTGTGGTTAGACAAGAGCCTGCAGCTCCTTCAGCTCTTGTACATGTCACCTCTGTGAGGCCTGGTTTAACTCTCTTTAGTCAGAACTGCATATACCCACCCCTAGGAACTTCTTCTAATTCTTTCTTATTCTGTTTTTTCTCCCACAGCACTTGTTACCTGATGTTTTATTACCTGATCACTTGTTATATTTGTTTATTTTTGGTCTTCTCCCACAAGAAAATGGCACCTCCATGAGAGCTGAGATTTTGTTGTTTTTAATTTTACTGATATTCTCCAAACAACTAGATTAGTGCCCAGGACAAAATGGACATTCAGTCAGTCAACAAAAGTTCGTTAAATTGGAGGCATTCATGCATCATTATTGGTAGATTTTTTTCTTATGGACTTCTCATTTTGCCCAGAAAATACTAATTCATCCTCCTGCTTGGAGCCACCTGGCAGTGATGGGCAGTAGAATGTGTCTGGAGCTGCAGGATGATCTGTCTAGGAGTCAGTGTTCTTGTAGCTAATCAAGATGAAGGGATCTGAGGTTTTACTGTTAAAATGCAGACGTTCATTTATTCCCCCTATTTTAAATAAGTTGCTGTCCATTGCTCTTGTTTTAACCTTAATCTAGAAACCCTACCCACCCTTATTCACCCTGTGTAGATAGTAGTAAACCCTTACTTTTCAGTAAGAGTGAGAAAGGAAATGTCATCTGCCTGCTCATTAGGGGTCAGGTGAGAATCTGGGGCTCTTTGTCCTTATACAGACTTTCCACCAAATTTATTCTTTGCTTATTGGTTTATCTTTAGCCCAACTTGCCTACCTGTTCCTTCAGGACTTTGATACTTACAATTTCAGAAATACTGGGGTACACTGCCCTTGCCTCTTTTCTCTTTAACAGTTCTGAGGTGGAACCCAGGGCCTCACTTGCTAGGCAAGCGCTCAATTACTGAGCTACCCCAGCCCTTCCCTTGCTTCTAGTTGACCTTTTGTCCTCTACCCTTTCCCCTCATCTTCCCTGTTTCTCCACATGTCAGGCCCTAAGAGTGAAGGGAGCTGGAATGCAAGTTAATTACTATTATCTTTCAGTTTACCACCTCTTATCAGTTTTCATTTTTCCAATCCTTTTTTTTTTTTTTTTTTTTTTTGTGTGTGTGTGTGTGTGTGTATACATTTTTCAAATCCCTCAGCTGTCATTTTGTGGAATTTGAAAGCAAGAAGAAAAAGATATTTATTGTCTACTACTTTCCCAAAGCACATGTAAAGTATGTTAATAAAGGATATCTGCATAAACATTAGGGATTAGATATATTTACTGAATATAAAGTACATTAATTTCAAGTAATGTGATGATTATTTTCTTCTACTCCATCTATTACAGTTTCCTGTTCCTGGTGCAAAGTAGGTATACAATTTTTTGACTGAATGAACAGTTTTTATTCCTGGACTGGAGCTATTATGACATTTTAATAGATTGTTTGGAAAGTTTGAGGGCAGAGCACTTTGTATTGGTTTCATGCTTATGTGTTGAGATAAGAGATTTGCAGAAATCTCTTTAGTGACGAGAGATTTACAGAAAGGCCTAGACCTAATTGAAATGTGAGGTTTAGCATTTAGGGGATAGAAAGTGGGGACTGGAAAGTGAAGGCAAAGGAGTTGAGTATAGTTGTTCACTTTAACTGTGAGTACTAGATTCTGAAAACAAAATTCTGTAGTTACTGAACTTGACATTTTTTTAATTGATTTTTTAAAAAAATAAAACAGCAGAATGAATTACAATTTATATTACATATATAGAGCACAATTTTTTCATATCTCTGGTTGTATATAAAGTATGTTCACACCAATTCTGTCTTCCTACATGTACTTTGGATAATGATGTCCATCACATTCCACCATCATTGCTAACCCCTTACCTGCTCCCTTCCCCTCAAGGACCTGAACAGACACTTCTCAGAAGATGATATACAAGCAATCAACAAATACATGAAAAAAATGTTCAACATCTCTAGCAATTAGAGAAATGCAAATCAAAACTACTCTAAGATTTCATCTCACTCTAGTCAGAATAGCAGCTATTAAGAATACAAACAACAAAAAGTGTTGGTGAGGATGAAGGGAAAAAGGCACACTCATACATTGCTGGTGGGACTGCAAATTGGTGCAGCCAATATGGAAAGCAGTATGAAGATTCCTTGGAAAACTGGGAATGGAACCACCATTTGACCCAGCTATCCTTGTCCTCGGTCTATGTGCAAAGGACTTAAAAACAGCATACTACAGGGACACAGCCACATCAATGTATATCGTAGCACAATTCACAATAGCTAAACTGTGGAACTAACCTAGATGCCCTTCAGTAGATGAATGGATTAAAAAAATGTGACATATATACAGAATGGAATATTACTCAGCAATAAAAGAATAAAATCATGGCATTTGCAGGTAAATAGATGGAGCTGGAGAAGATAATGCTAAGTGAAGTTAGCCAATCCCCCCCAAAACAAATGCCATTTTCTCTGATAAAAGGTGACTGACTAATAGATGAACTCTAGAGGAACTTGACATTTTAAAGGGAAATTACAGGTAGGGGGACCAAGGTCTCCTGACAGATCAAAAGTCCCTATAATTATTCTTATATTTATGAATATAAAAATAATTCAGTAAATAGAGTACTTGGCCCATTTAAAATGATGTGCAATTAATAGCGCTTTGTCAGTTTTTCATCTTTGGAATTCTTTCAGAATCTGCTTCCTGCATGCTATATATTTATTTTTGCATTTTTGCAGATTATATGATTAAAATATTAGTGGGGCAGAAGATTGTCAAGATAAAGCAGAAGAGTTTGAGACCAAGTTATGCAGGTTTGTAGAGTTTTTCTTACTGTAGTGAGAAGTTTATGGAAGATTTTTCAAATTTATATTTTTACCAAATTACTTAACTGCTAAGCAGAGCTTACATGGGAGTAAGACAAAAATGGCTGTGGCAAGACTAGTTAAGAGTCCATTAGTAATAATCTGAGGAAGCAGACATTGTTGGTTACCAATGCAACATTCCTTTCTCCATCTTTACTTCTGGCCAACAAGACTACTTTCCAGTATAAAAACAATATGTCAGATACTCTGTTTTCAACTTTCCTTTCAGCTACTGCAAAGGCATGTGATCCAGATGTGGCCAATGAGAAATCTGATAGCTTCTGGAAAATATTTTCCTTTGAAATTAAAAGAGAGGAATGCCTTTTTGGACCTTGTAGTGTGAGAACATGCTTGTGGCTGCTGTGGGCATCATAGAGCATGTCAGGGCAGAAAAGTCTGGATCTTTTTTAAAAATAAACTTCTTATTTTTGTATTCATACAGAAAAGTACACATATCATGAGAGAATAGCTTACTAAATTTTTAACAAATCAACACAGTCTTGTATCCAGCAACCAAATAAAAATCCCAAAACCCTCAGCATGCTTCCTGATCCTTCTTGAAAGTTAGACATTGTTCACCTTATAGTATAGATTACTTTTACTTGTTGTGTGTGTATGTGTGGGTGTATTGTTTTGTTCCCCTTTACTTTATAGAGATGGAATCATATGTTGCATACTCTTTTTTTGTGTGCTTTTTAAAATTCAACATTATGTTTGTGACTATCATCAGTATAGTTGGGTAGTTATAGATCTTTCATCCTTAATGCTCTATATAGTATTCCATATTGTGAGTTTATGCTATTTACCCATTGACCATAGATGAATATTTGGATAGTTTGGCTCTTATTGATAGTGCCCCTATGACTATTTTTGTCCACATTGTATAGTGTTTAATAAACATATATTTGCATTTATGTTGGAGATATATACCTTTTATGAATTGTAGTAGCTCTTTATATATTCAAAATAGATGACTGGGCACAGTGTAGTAACAGCAACTCAGAAGGCTAAGGCAGGAGAATGGCATGAAGCCATCTCAGCAATTTTATGAGACCCTGTCTTAAAATAAAAAATAAAAAGGGCTAAGGATGTAGCTCAGTGATAGAGTACCCCTGGATGAACCCCCACCATCCCCCTCCCCCCCCCAATCAAAATAGGTGTGGTTGTATGTATGCTATATCATACAAGTCTGAGACTTACTCTTTCAATTTTTAAAATTTATTTTTAAACTGATTAGAAACATAAGTAGTGTGCATATTAATTGGGTATCATGTAATAATTTAATACATGTATACATTGCATAGTTTTAAAGTTAGGATAAACATATCTATCTCCTCAAACATTTGTCATTTCTTTATGGGATTTTTAAAGTATTTTTTTACCAAATGGTGCCTTTGATAAGCAAAAATCTTTAGCTTTAAGATAGTTGATGTTAGTTGATTTTGTTTTTCATCTATCATAAGAGAGTGTTAATCAACTCCAAGGTCACAAAGATATTTTCTTTTCTTTTAGAAGCTTTATTATTTTAGCTTTGACATTTAAGTCTAAATGCACCTAGAGATGATTTTTTCTTTTGGGAAGAAGGGTAAGGGTCAAGAAAAACCCCCCTCCCTAAATGAAATCCACATCATCCAACATCATTACTTGAAGACACTTTTCTTTCCTTATTAACCTGAGGTAGCACCTTGGACAAAAAAACATATAATTGTAAATGTGTGGGTCTGTTCCTAATCTCTAATCTGTTTTATTGCTGTTACTCTATTTTTTGCATGAATTTTTGCATTGTTTTAGTTATAACTTTATATTACTTTAATATCCATTTACCTTGTAAAATTAATTCTTTTATTAAGGCTCATAGTTTGTAGATTCTTTTGGATTTTCTAGATATGCAATCATATAATTTGCAAGTTATATTATTTTTTTAATTCCTTGTAATTCTTAATGATCCCCTTACCTCCTGGTCGGTTTGTTCTTCTCCACCCCTTTCCCTTGCCGTGTTGCAGTGCGTGTGACCTCCATTCCGTGTTGAATAGAAGTGGTACTAATGGACAGTCTTGTTCTCACTGGGAAAGTTTTTAAGATCTTACTGTATCATGTGTGCTGTAGGTTGTTTATTTGAAAGATGCTGTTTTTTATATTAAGGAAATTGCATTATGTTCCTAATTTGCTAAGAGTTTTAAAATCATTAATGAGTACTGAATTTTGTCAAATTTTTCTCAATCTGATATGATGGTCATATGAATTTTCTTCTTTTTACTATTCACAGTTAGTTACATTGATTAATTTTCAATTGATAATCCAACATAGCATTCTTAGAGTGATATATATATATTTGTTTCTGTTCTTTTCTTTTTATGGGAAAGGTTAGTCTAATTTTTTTCTCATAATATTCTTATCCAGTTTTGGAACCAATGGGATGCAGGTGACATAAAAAAAATAGTTTAAAAGTGTTTCTTTCTTCTTTTTTGTTTGTAAGTCTTTGTGCAGAATTGATGTCCCTTCTTTAAATAGTGCAATTTGATGGTAAAGCCATCTGAGCATAGAATTTTGTGATAGTTTTTGAATTAGGAAGCATCTTTGTGTCCCTTATTTCTTAATGTTAGTACTTTTTTGTTGATTGTCAGATAGTGGAAAAATATTTTACAAATTAAAACATCTTATTAATAACCATTTATTGATTAAATATTGAAGTGATAATATTTTAGATATGTTAAATATAAGCTTAATTTCACCCATTTTAAAAAATATTTAATGTGGCTATGAGAAAATTTAAAATTATGCATATAATATAAATTTTATTTTTTTTACCTTAAGACAGGTATTTATCAGTATTCATTACTCATTTGTTGTCCTTGTGTGTTTGTTTTCTATCGCTGTGTAATGAATTACAACAAATATAGTAGATTAAAACAATATATATTTATTATCTCACAGTTTTCTGAGAATCAGGAGTCTGGGCTTGGTTTAGCTGAGTGCTCTGCTCTGGATCTCACCAGATTGCAACCAGACTAAGTTGTTCAGGCTGTCCTTGAACTTGTGATCCTCCTGCCTCAGCCTCCTGCTCTGCTGGGATTATAGGCATGTACCATTGTACTGACTAATGCTATCATTTCTTGATTATTCATTACATATTATAAGACTTTCAGTATTTTATAATACAAATAAAATATAACATTTGTTTTATTTGCAATTTTGTGACTTTAAAAAATTATAAATTGTTATTTATTTACTATGTATATGACTTTAATTATTATTAAATTACCTGATTTACCTAGAAATCAGTTTTTTCATTTGTTTTGTTTTTGTTGGCTCAAAGGTTTTCTATAATTTCTTCTAAAGTTTATGTACCTTCTTAGGATTTTTTTTTTTTTTTAGTTGTAGATGGACAACTACTATAGATTTATTTATTTATTTTTATGTGGTGCTGAGGATTGAACCCAGTGCTTCACATGTGCTAGGCAGACACTCTACCACTGAGCCACAACCCCAGCCCCCTTCTTAGGTTTTTGATGAAATTATTCTTTTTAATTAATGCTGACTTCAAATTTATTCAGGTTGTTTATATAGATTAGATGGAGCACTCTATTTACATCTTCTTTTTGTTAGATCTCTAAAAAAAAAAAAAAACAGCTATATATATATAATCTTAACTTCTGGAGAAGAGGTTCGTATGGAAACTTTTTGACTTGCTAGTCCAAACGAGTATTTTGATCATTTGTAGCAGGGTGATTGAGTTTGATGTTCAAAGTTGACTTAGGCAGTCACCTTCTTCATTAGGGCAAAATATTGAGTCCTTTGAGTCGACCTCTGTCATTCTCATTCAGCTACTTTTTTGTTATCCTTACTTTTAACATATTTGGAATTTCTGAAGTTTCTTTTGAATCATTTTACATTTTTCTCTCCAGAACTATACATCATTGTTGCTGCTAACTGGTTACATTCCTAATGAAAAGATAGTTATACTTCTGGAAACTGCTGTTTTGTGTGTTGATAATTCTCACACTGTCTTTTATACCAGCACCACAGTATTTTTTATTACAATAGTTTTATGGTAAGTTTGGAAATCAGAAAGTGTGAGACCTCCAACTTTGTTGCTCTTTTTGAAGATTATTTTAGCTATTTGAATCATTTAAGATTATGTCTTCAGTAAATCATGTTTATGTTTTGTGTACAAATTATATATTCGTGTATAAATTATGTAACTTAAAATATTTATGTAAAGCTTTAAAAGCCTTAAAATTTTAAATATAAGTAGGTCTTATTCAAGCACATCATTAGATAAAATCCAGAATACAATACCGTCCTTAATTATATCAAATGGTTTTTAGAATTAATTTGACAGGATAAGTGGGGTAATCACTGGTTTTGACAAGAGAAGTTTCAGTGGTAGAGACCAGAATCACATTGGAATGGGGTAAAGATAGGACAGCAGGTCAAAAAGGGAGATACTGACTACAGCTTTTCAAAGAGTTTTGCCATAGGGAAACAGAATGGGAGTTTATGAGGAGGACATATTATTGAGAGTTTTATTTTTAATTTATTTTTAATCTTTAAAATGACAAATATGATAGCATGTTTGTGTGCTGAAGAAAATGACACATTGGAGAAGAAAAATTATTTAGGGAAAGAATGTTCTTTCCGAAAGCAGAGTCTTTAGTGGAAAGGATGGGATAGAATCTATTGAGCCAAGTGGAAGACTGGTTTCTAGAAGGTGGAGAGGCAGCTTAAATACTGTGTAACAGCTGATAAGGATATGATAGTTTTCTGATTGCTCCTGTTTTCTTAATGAAATAAAATATCATAATTTTAGAGATCAGAGTAAGCATTAAGATTTGAGGAGAGGCTATCCCAGAGACAGTGAAAGTAAAAATTTTTTAAAGGAAAGAAATTTACTAGGAATTTTGCATGTTGCTAAATTTAAATTTGTCATCTTGAATTTAAAGTGAGGCCAGTCAGTATAGCTGATTGTTTTTCTCCAGTAGCATAGAATTTAAGTGTGTAAAGGGATTATTATGATGTACTCTGGTATACCGTCAAAGTAAAGAGGAAATTGAAGATGTTGAATCAGCTAATGAATAATTTAAAAAGTAGATGGAATCAGTTTAACAGTTTTGATGAGGTTGATACAGGTGCAATGGAGTCACTAGAGAAATCTGATGAGTTAAAGGGTTGTAAGATGGGGATTCGTAAAGTCAAGATAATAGCTGTTGATTGTGATCAGATGTGACTATGGGAAAGATAACTGACCTGGAGTGGAGATAGAAATTGTTGGAAGTAAGGAAGTTTAGGAAAGGTGAATCTAGATTATTAAAAGGATTGTCTCTGTGTTGAAATTGCCAACAAGTTAGTGATGGAAAGGAACAAGATTTTAAACCAGGAACTAAAACTGTCTAGAGACTGCCTTTTTTGAGTCCCTCTTTAACAACTACAGAACTAAAAACATTTTTTTCAAGATTTTAAAGTAAAGTATGGTTATTGAGAAAAACAGATAAAGTTAGAATAAAATGAAAAGTATTTATGTTCTCACCCTTACAGATATTTCCTATTTGTTTTTGATGAATGTCCTTTCAAACTTTTTTCTATTTATCCACAATGAATTTTTTAAAAATATATAAGATCATGCAACTTGTTATTTAGTTGTTTGCCTTTTAAAGTTAACCAGAGAAAGCTGCAAATAACTGAAAATAAATATAGAGATGATAATCATTGACCACATAATATTCTGATAAATGACTAACTCCATATGCAATGATGGCTAATGACAGATTCATTTTGTATTTATCATTTGATTATGGAATTTTCTCTTGCACTTGATTTAATATTGAGTTTCATTTATCATGGCTTCTAAGAAATTTACTGCTAATGTGCCCATAAAGGGCCACATTAAATGATTGATGTGATAACAAAGTTAAAAGTGACTCAGGACAATGAAGGTGGAAAATCATTGATGATTATTGCTCGTCAGTCAAGTACATCCCATTCCACTGTAGCAACCAGCTTGAAGGACAAGGACAAAATGATGGAAGCTGTTAAAGGATCTGTTTCAGTGAAAGCAATGAAACTAACAAAAATTTCAAGAAGAGAATGTCAAGAAACTTCTAGGGACCTAGTCTGAAGACGTGGCATAGAAGCATGTCTCATTGTATGACTATCATGGCTGAAGCACAAAGTTTGTTTTTTGATGCTAATATAAAATAATAATTATGATTTCACAGAATAAGAAAATATTCTGAGTCAAGTAAGAGTGACCATGGCCTGGGAACATGTATTCAGGTTACCTGGAACAACATGGTAGAAGAAAGAGCTTTCTTAGTCACAAAATAAAGTAGATGGGGTCAACAGGTAGGCAAACCAGAAGGAGGCAGAGAAATCTCTTCTATAGGATTCAGATATTTAATGAGGAGAAGAAATCTTTTATGGGATTCTGATGTTGTCACATTTTTGGATATAGGGTAGGTAGAAGCCAGAGGTCTACCAAGCTTTGTATGTATTTCAAGAGTTTCACTTGTAGTCACAAGAATGCTAGGACAAATACAGAGGTTGATAGTAAATGGCTACTAAAAGTGACTAAAGGTAGCCTAAAATTACTTTGGCTCTTGATCTGTAGCATCCCCTCCTCCATGTAATCACAGTATTCTAGATGGCCAAGATTAAGCAGTTTATAGGCTTTTGAATACGAATATAGTTTCTTGAAACTTCAGTTCATAATAGCATTGAAAGAGAAGCCTGAACCCTACTATGAAATTGAATTTAATGCTTGCTCTGGATAATTTAAAGTGAGTAGTGAGTGTGTGCTGATGTAAGGCAGCTGGAGAATTTTTATAAATTAGATAAGCTGATTTTTGAAAAAAAAATTGCCAGGCAGAGTCTTCAATATGGATGAAAATTCTCTGTTGTGGAAACGGATGCCTGAAAGAACTGTCATCCACAAAGAGGCCAAATCAACAGAGTTTCAGGACTTCCAAGGACAGGGTAACAGTCTTGCTTGGGGGCAGTGGGGAAGGCTACAAATTGAAACCTTTTCTATCTGGCACAGTGAGAATCCCAGCACATTCCAGCCTACCAGTAAGCACACACTGCCTGTGTCCCAGAGCAGCAATAAGAACTGCTCCTCTTCCAAGGTACTCTCCTGAACTGCTGTGCCAGGGAAATGGAAAAGTACCGTTTAGAGAACAACACACCTTCCAAGATTTTTTGATGTTCAAGTAGTCAGATCTGTTGTTTTTTTTTTTCTTTTACCGTACTACTTAGGTTTTTAAATTATTTTGGAAGGTGAACCCTACTATAAAATGATGAGCTTGTATTTTCTCCTAATATTCTTCTAATAGTTGTGATTGTTTACTTGTATCGACATTTAATTCTTGAGGAATTTACTTTTGTGCTAATTTTGTTAAAAAATACCCTCAAAGCAGCCATGTGCTGTCTTCGTCCCTAACTCCAGGGAATGAGTCCTGATTGAGACCAGCCAATTGTCTGGTCCTGCTCTCCTACTGATGATTCACTCGGGGATGGATATTTACTGAGAAGTGGTCCTTCTTCTTAAAAAGTGTTTAAAGCAGGGAACCCTTGGTTTTTGCCTCTAGAAGAATGTTCTAACCATCCTAGCAAAAGGCAAGCTAGCCTAGCGTAATGCTAACTTACCCATGTTGGAAGAATAGAAAGATAAAAAAACTTGGGGGTCCTTGATAGCATCCTTGAGCTTCTGAATTAACCTATCCTGTGACCATTAACTCAGGCATTTCTGTTATGTAAAGTAAAAATGTCCTCATCACATAAGTCTCATTGAGTTAAATTTTATGTAACTAAATTCATCCTTACTCACACACCTATTGCCATGAAATGCATGTTTTATATGCCTGGTTAGCTATACCATCTAGAATTATAAGCCCCATTTCTTAATCCTATTTTTTTTTCAGATTTTAACTCTTTCTATCCCTCTTCTAGGAAAACAATCTAATTAATGTTTCAGTGTCTGCTTTCTTTTTGTTTCCATCTGTTAAATATATTTTTGCCATTAGCTTTTATTTAGAATGCCTCAGTCACTGTGCAAAGTTGCCCTTTTAAAATAAGAGTTACATTTTGTTTTTTAAAATGACAGCTTCATTAAGATATAATTCTTCTACCATACAGTTCACCAAAAGTGTGAGTAGTTTTTAGCATATTTACAGACTTGTGCAGCCATCACCATGTCAATTTCCAAACACCCGAAGAATAGTAGTCATTATCCAAAGCCCTACTTAGACCTGAGCTCCTGCCAGTCTATTTTCCATCTCCATGGATTTATCTGTTTTGAACATTTTATATAAATGGAGTCACAAAATGTGGTTCTTTGTGCCTGACTTATTGGAATTGCTGGGTTACAAGCTCACTCTTTGTTTAATCACTCCAAGGACTGCAGGATGGTTTTCCAAAGCCAGCACACCATTTTATATTCCCACCAGGATAGTGTTTTGAGGCTTTCGAATTCTCCAGAATGATTTGGATATTTTTTTGGACCCAGACAGGAGAAGCTGAAGGGTTTGTGAGGGTATGTGTGCATGGCAGCAGCAGGGCAGGTAAAATATATATATAATATAACACATACTATTTTAATCATTTTTAAGTGTGCAGTTCTGTGGCATTAAGTACATTCACATTGTTGTGCAACTGTAACCATCATCCACCTGTGGAACTTTTCTTATCTTCTGGAATGGAGTAGCTGTTCCCTTTAAATAGTAACTCTTCATCCTCCTACCACTGGCCTCTGGCATCTGGCATTCTACTCGTCTATAATTTGTCTGTTCTAGATACTGCATATAAGTAGAATCATACAGCACTATCTTTTTGTGACCTGTTTACTTCACTTAGCATATTGTCTTCCAGAAAACCTGAGTTTTTTAGAGGAAGTGTTTGATGCATGTAAATGTATTATCTTTGATATTCTGTTCTTTTATTTTATGCTTTCCATATATCATCTGCAAATCATGTGGAGAAATTAGAACCTTCAAACACTACTCTGATAGAATATAAAATGGTGCAGCCACTTTGGAAAATTTGCAGGCCTTCATATGATTTAACAAAGATTTACCTGTGACATATCATTCCGCACTCAGGTTTATACACAAGAGAAAAGGGTAATGAATGTACACATATGCTTTAAAAGCTTATTTAATATGTGGACTATTATTTATCTTTTTTTCTCTCTAGAGATTTTTAAATCAGTGTCCTGCTTTTAATTCATTATTATTTCCTTTTGTAATTCCCTTTATGCTAGGCTTGTAAATTATATATGTCATAAAAAGAACTGCATTGAGATTAGCAGACAATTTTGTCTTGCCCAAATTTGTTTACTTCATTGTATAGTATTGCTATAATACTTAAATGCTTTTAAGAATAATTATTATCTAATTCTTATTGTTCTGTGATATATATACTATGTTTAAGAACATAGACTCTGGAATCAGACCACCAGTTTAAATCACAGTTCTGCTACTTACCAGCTGTTTGATCTCAGCAAAACTACTTAATCTTTCTGGCCCTCTGTTGTCTCATTTGTGACAGCAGGCTATTATCTGCCTTATTGCTAGGATTTTAAGCATATTGGTATGCTTACTAAGAACAATACCTGGCACATAATATCTGCTAGAGAAGAGTTTGTTGTTGTTATTATTACCATTATCACTGACATTTTTGCATTATTTTATAGATATATAATTTTGGGTGTTCAACTCTGGATTGCTGCTAGTATTTTTATGACAATCTTGACTTTCCTGAAGTCTCAATATGGTGCCCAAATTATTTCTCTTGTACCTCTTTAATTTTTTCAAGTATGAACTTCCATTCACTGTATTTTTAGCACCTAAGGTATTATTTGACACACAGTAATTGCTCAATAAAAATCTAATGAATGAATGTATGCCTGGAGGTCAGAAGTCCAAAATAATATTAGGGATTTAAGCTACATTCTTTCTAGAGGCTCAAGGGGAACATTGCTTTTTCAAGCTTGAAGAGGCTGCTCATATTCCTTGGCTTATGGATGCGTCACTCCAACCTTTGTTTCTACTGTTATCTCTTCCTCTGTGTCTCCTGCTTCCCTCTTATAATGACTCTTGCAGTTACATTGGGTCCACCCAGATAATCCTGTCATCTTCCCAACTATAGATCTTTAACTTAAATCAAATGTGGAAAGTCTCTTGCCATGTAAATTAACTTATTCAAGTTTGAGGGAAGGACATGTTGTCTTTGGTGGCCTATTATTTTGCCTACCTGATCTTCTTTTATTTAAACTCATTCAGTGGAGGTCACATCGGATAATATCTTATCCAGTATCTTTATTTTAAATATGAAAAAACTGAATGAGGCCACAGAGTTTTGTTTTGTTTTTTTTTTTTACCTCTACACTTATTTTTTTTTTTTAAGTTAGGAACAGACTTTGCTCACTTTTGTATGCTTAACTATACTTAAGAACAATATCTTGAACATTTTATGCGCTCAGTAACTATTTATTTCCTGGTTAGTGATAGAAACCAGATACATTTGTCCTCTGATCTGGTCTTTGTAAATTAGTGTTAATGAAAGTCTTATAAGAAGTCACAGACAGAAAATACCATGAAACATAGTGATCTGTTTTTCTTTTGTAATTAAAAGGATTAAGTATTCAATACTAAAAATACTACCTTTTAAAAGATGTTGGTTTCCTCTCTCTGGAAGGGCAGGCAAGGGAAGGAATAGAGGAGAGGGGAATGGGGATAAAAGAACGAAAAGCAGGAAAAGAAGGAGAGGGGAAGGGAAGAAAAGATAGTACAATGGTATTTCTTTATTGGTAAAAGTCATTATTTCATTTTTTATGGCTGAGTAAAAACTCCATTTATACCACATTTTCTTAATTCATTTATCTATTGCCAAGCATCTTGGTTGATTCCATAATTTGGCTATTGTGAATAAACATTGTAATGGCTATATCACTATATATACTATTTTAGATATTTTGGATAAACACGAAGGAGTGGGATAGCAGGGTCCTACGGTGGTTCCATTCCTAGTTTTTTGAGGAATCTCCACACTGCTTTTCAGAATGGTTGTACTAGTTTATAGTCCTACTAACAATGTAAAAATGTGCCTTTTTTCCCACATCCTCACCAGCATTTATTTTCATTCACATTCTTTTTTTTTTTTTTAAAGAGAGAGAGAATTTTTTAATATTTATTTTTTAGTTTTCTTTTTCGGTGGACACAACATCTTTATTTTATTTTTATGTGGTGCTGAGGATTGAACCCAGCGCCCCGTGCATGCCAGGTGAGCGCGATACCGCTTGAGCAACATCCCAGCCCCTCACATTCTTGATAATTGCCATTCTGACTGGAGTGAGATGAAATCTTAGTGTAGTTCCTAATTGCTAGAGATACTGAACAGTTTTTCATATTTCTTAGCCATATATGTTTCTTCTTTTGAGAAGTTTGTATTTAATTCTTTGCCCATTTATTGATTGGGCTATTTGTTTTTTTGGCATTGAGTTTTTTGAGTTCTTTATATATTCTGGATATTAATCCCCCTGTCAGAGGAGTAGCTGGCAAGATTTTCTCCCATTCTGTAGGCTCTCTCTTCACTCTTAATCTTTACCTTTGCAGTGCAGAAGGTTTTTAATTTGACAGCATCACACTTACTGATTTTTATTTTTATTTCTTGAGCTTTAGTGTGACACTTTAGTAGATTCACTTTTTAAAAGTGTCTATGGCAATATTCCCTTTTTCATCTCTAATCTTGTTAATTTGGTTCTCTCTCTTTTTGTTAATTTGACTAAAGTTTTATTAATGTTATTTATCTTTTCAAAGAACCAACTTTTGTTGCATTGATCCTGTGTAATTTTTTAGTCTCAATTTCATTAATTTCGGCTCTGATTCTTTTTATTTTTTGTCTTACATTGACTTTAGAGGTTTTTTTGGTTTTTTTTTTTTTTTCTTTTTCTAAGGTTTAAGGTAGAGCTTATTTATTTGTGGTCTCTCTGTATTTTTAATGTAGATACTCAGAGCAGTGAATTTTCCTTTTGTTACTGTTTTCATACTGTACCAAAGATTTTAATATATTGTATTGTTGTTTTCATTTGTTTTTAAGAATTTCTTCTCTCATTTCTTCTTTGATCCATTCCTCATTTAAAAGAGTATTGCTTAATTGTTTTTCTTGCTGTTGGTTTCTAGTTTCATTCCATTAGGGTACAGTAGAATGCATGGAATTTTATTGATCTTTTTATGTTTATATTGTGATCAGAAGCTGCCAAAAGAAGGTGAATTTACCAGTTTTGGTGTGAAATATTCTGTTAATGTCTATTAGGTCCATTTGATTTATAGTATTAGTTAGGTTGGAAATATCTTTATTGATTATGTACTTTGATGAGCAGTCTATTGGTGACAAGGGTGTATTGAAATCATCCAATATTATTGTATTGAGATCTATCTGGGATTTAATGTCAAAGAGTATTTTTTAAATGTTACTAGGTGCATTGACATTTGGGACACATATAGTTACTATTGTTATATCTTCATGGTGGATCATTTCCTTTACCAGGATGTAATGGCCTTCTCTATTGTTTTTGATTTATTTTTGCTTGAAATCAACTTTGTCAGATATCAGGATAGCTATTCTAGCTCGTTTTCAAACTCCATGGAATACTTTTTTCCCATCCTTTTACCTTCAGCCTGTGAGCATCTTTGCCTATGAGATGAGTCTCTTGCAAATAGCATATATTTGGATCTTGTTTTTTGATCCTTTCTGCTAGTCTATGTCTTTTAATTGGAGAATTGAGACCACTTACATTCAATGTTATTATGGATATGTTTCTGGTTTGCTGACTTTTTTGGGTGATATTTAATTCTGTCTTGATTCTCATTTAATGATTAGTTGCAGAAAATTTTCCCTAATTGATCTTCACTTATTTGAGAGTTTTGGATTTTGTTTTTGAATTCCTCTGCACGGTATTTATCTTTGAGGATTATTTGTAGTGCTGGCTTAATTGCCATTTATTTATTTATTTATTTATTTACTTTATCTTTGTTCTAGAAAGTTTTTATCTTCCCATTAAATATGAAAGATAGTTTTGCTGAGTATATCAATCTTGGCTGACAGTTGTTTTCTTCTAGAGCTTGGAATATCTTATTCCAGACCCTCCTTGATTTTAGTGTCTGTAAAGAAGTCAGAAGTGAGTCTTATTGGATTTCCTCTAAATGTGACCTGATGTTTCTCTCTTGCAGTTTTTAATATTCTTTCCTTATTTTTTATGTTAGGCGTTTTGATTACGATGTGTCTTGGAGAACTTCTGTTTTGGTCAGGTCTCTTTGGGGTCCTATATACCTCTTGTATGTGTGTCTATCTCATTTCTGAGGGGGGCGGGCGGGATTTTCTGCAACAGTCTCATTGAAAATCTTCTTAATTCCTTTAGCTTGTTATCTCCACATTCTCTTCTCCCAGTGAGTCTCAGGTTTGGTCTCTTGATGTCCAAAATTTCCTATATACTCTGATCATGTTCTGTATTTTTTTTTCCTTTTATTGTATTCCATATACTTAAATTCGTGTATTCCCTTTCAAGGCCTGATGTTCTGTATTTGAGAGCTGAAGTTCTATTTTCTACACAGTCTAATCTATTGGTGATCTTTCAAGTGAATTTTTAATTTGATTCGTTGTATTTTTTATTTTTAAGAGTTCTGATTTATTTCTATCTCTTTAATGAATGGTCTCATCTCCTGCATCTACTCTCTTAGCTCATTCCTTAGATCTTTTTTTAGTTCATGGAATATTTTAATTCATTTTTATCATTTTTCTCATCCACTTCTGTATCTGTGGGATCCTTTCTTAGAAGATTCTGAGTCTTGTGGGGAGATGTTTGCCTGGTTCCTAATTTTTTTCAGAGGTCCTGGACTTGTGCAACAATTGAAATGGATTCCCCTTCCTCTTTTAATGCATAGTCTTTATGCATGTATTTTTTTTTCATTTGTATTTATTAGACACAGTCTTTAAAATGAAATATACCATAAATCTAATGTTATATTTTTTTCATAACGTAGTAGTGGCATGTTTTTTGTTGTTGTTTTTGTTGTTTTGCTTATGTCTGATTCTTTCTTAGAGAAGTAATTTTCTGTGAATATATCATTTTTTACAGATGGGAGCAGATATATATATCTATGTTATAAAGGCATAGAATTACATCAAGGGACTGTGTTCTGAAATGAAAATTATCTAGTGCATTTTTAAAGTTGAGAATTTTTGTTTGTTTGATGTGGAATTTTGCTTACTTATTATTGAATGTCAGTAAACATTATTCTTAGAACCTCTGTATTTATAGTTGCTATCTAGTTATGTTTGATACTTTGACAGCAGTACAGCATTTTTAGGTACTATGTCATATACTTCATCATACTTTATCTTAATGCTCTGAAAGGTTAGTGCTTCCTCCAAGGTTTTGATTTGTTTAGTTTTGCAGTGCTAACAATCAAACCCAGGCCTTGCACATGCTAGGTTTGCATTCTATCATTGACTTATATATGTAGCCCCAGTAAGTGATCTGATTTATTTCCAGACATTAATTACAGTCTGGAGAAAGATGACTAATTAATACATATGGTTCTCCCAAAGTATGAGTGACTCCCAAAGCAATAGTCTAATCTCATTTAAAATTGAAGACACTGGAATGGGCAAGAATTTGGGGGACAAGATCTCCAAAACACAGGGAACAACAGCAAAAATAGACAAATGTTTTTATATATAATTTTCTATATAACAAAGGAAGCAATCTTCAAAGTGAAGAAACAGCCTACAGAATGGGAGAAAATATTTGCAGACTATACATGAGATAAGGATTTAATGTCTAGAATACATAAGGAAGTCAGAAAAAATCAACAGCAAAATATCTCCATTTAAAAATGAGTAATAGATCAAAGTAGCCGTTTCTAGCAAGACATATAAATGGCCAGTAGGCATATAAAACAAATGTTCAGAATCACAGATTATCAGAGAAGTGCAAATCAAAATGTCAGTAAGATACACTTCACTCCAGTAAGCATGGCTACTATCTAAAAGACAAAAAGATCAGCCTAGGGGTGTAGCCCAGTAGTAGGGGGTTTAGCTCAGTAGTAATGTGTGCTTCAGGTGTGCAAGACCCTGGGTTTGATTCTCAGTAGCAGCCAAGGGGGGGAAAAAAAGATAAAAAGGGTCGGTAAGTGAAGGTATGGAAGAAAGGAACCCTTGCACACTGTTGGGGAGTGTAAAGTAGTATAGCTATTATATAAAACAGTGTAGAGGTTCTTCAAAATTTTCAAAATAAAAAACTACCATATCAAGCAGTCCCACTCCTGGATATATATCCAAAGGAAATGAAATCAGTATGTCAAGGAGACATCTGCACTTCACGTTCATGACAGTACTGTTCACAATAGCCAACAAATGGAAATAGCCTAAGTGTCTATTAACCAATGAGTGGATAAAGAATACACACAATAGATTACTATTCAGCCATAGAAAAGAAAGAAATCCTGTCATTCCTGACAACATGGATAGAATTAGAGATGATTATGTTAAGTAAAATAAATTAGGCACAAAAAGAAAAGTACTGTACAATCTTACTCAGTATGTGGAACTTCTAAAAGTCTGTTTCATAGAACTGAGCATAGTATGGTGGTTACCAGAGGCTCAGTGGAAAAATTGGAAAGGTTGATCAATGAAAACTAAGCTGCAACTAGGAGTGAGTAGTTCTTAGTGTGTTGTGCCTCTCTGAGTTGCTGAGGCTGTACTTGAACTTGTGATCTCCTTGCTTCAATCTCTTTTGAGTTGCTAGAATTATAGATTTGTACCACTTTACAATTTTTAAAGGATTCAGAGACGTGTGCTTTCTGATGTTATATAAGTTATACAGTGTTCTGTTAATCCCATGATTACATACCTTTATTTTGTCTACTAATATGATACATATAAAGTGTTTTGCAGCTGTAAAAGTAGATCGGGTGAAAGTGCATGCTCACTGGTAATGGTTAGTGTCATATTTTTATTCTCTCAGTAGGCAAATGTTAATTTAATTTTAGAATGCATTCATTGTTAAACATTATTGTTATATTCACTGAGTGAAATCATAATCTGACTTTCTTTTTTCTTGTTAGCAACTTGAATTGGTGGAACCAAGTGGCTGGATTCATGTTCCTTTAACTGATAATCATAAGAAGCCAACTCGAACATTCATGATACAGATTGCTGTTCTAGCCAATCACCAGAATGGAAGAGATACCCACATGAGACAAATTAAAATATACACACCAGTGGAAGAGAGCTCTATTGGTAAATTTCCCAGATGTACAACTATCGATTTCGTGATGTATCGTTCAATAAGGTGACTTTAAAGTGGAGCAAAAGTGACGAATCCTTTGTTTTGTTCTGTTATTACATTTTATGTTGGAGATCTTTATTGAAAAATGCTTCAGTTATTTTGCAATTTTGTATACATTTAAAAGTATTTTAATTTTTGATAAATAAATTTTGGATCTTATTGTCTCAGTTTTCTTTAACATACAATTAAGCTCACAGATTTTACTTCACTAAAAAAGAATTCAAAGCCAATCTGTATATTTCCCTTGTATTAAAAGAAAACTAGTTTAACTGAAAATTTCAGTATATACACAGTTTTTTAAATCAACCAGTTGATCATTTCATGTAGTGATCATTGCATATTTGAGAACAAAACTATGTTTTACCAAAGTGTATATAACCTCTAACAGTCAAGGTTACCCCAACACACACACCTTCCCTTAAAGGAAGCTTATTTTTTAAAATACTGGATCTTTTTAAAAAAAATAGTGTCAAAATGAACTTGATACTAGCTGTCAGATAAGAACCATCTGATTTGGGAATATCATTAATTGTCTTATGTTTACTTCCATGAAACACTTATAACCCTAGGGTTATCTATATTCTGACAATATTATGTTGGAGACTAATGTTATAATCTGCTGTTTATCTCAATTCAAGCAATACTTATAGTTAGTTTCAAACTTTGGTGTGACACTGTATCATTTCCTGGAGATAACATGTCCTGTGAAATTTTTAAAAATAAATAAAAGTGTTTTCTATAAAGATTTTAAATAAACACATAAAAATCCCTGGCACCACAGAAAAACAAAACAAAGCAAAAGAATATTATATATCTGACAGATATTTGTGTCTAAAATATATGAAGAACTCTTATGATTCCCCAGTCAAAAGAAAAAACAATCCACTTAAAAAGTGAGCAAAAGATTTGAGCTTCACCAGCTCAAACTATGTGACTGGTCCATTCCATTCCTACATTTGTCTGAGAAATGAAAGCCTATGTCCATATAAAGATTTGTACGTGAATGTTCACATACAATTGTTCACGTGTAAATGTAAGAAAAGGAGTAAAAGTAGAAAACATACAGCTTTGTAATACAGATACAGTCTCCTTTACCCATAATGCTTGGAACCAGAGGGGTTTTGAGTTTGGGATATTTTAGATTTTGAAATACTTTGTAGATACATAATGAGATATCTTGGGAATGGGAACCCAGGTTTCCAAACATGAGATTCATATATACCTTATATACATAGCTTGAAGGTAATTTTATCCAGTGTTTTTAGCGTGGAATTTTAAATTAGTCATAGAACACTATAAATGAACAACTCTTCAAAAGGACCAGTTCATTCAACTGATGTGTGTGTGTGTGTGTGTGTGTGTGTGTGTGTGTGTGTGTGTGTGTGCGCGCGCGCGCGCCTAGATTTTGGGTATTCAACAAATGTATTAAGGAAACCAAGACAAATTGGATGCATGCCTTGCTTTCCATTTGCTTACAGTCCACTAGCAAAATATTACCACTTTAGTCAAATCAGAAATAGAAAGTGATAAGATAATTAATTGGCAAATTAGAGTGCAGAGGAGAAAGGAAAGTTTACTTCTTATTCCAGGAAGATAGAGGTGAATCTGAAGACATTTTGGAGGAGGTGGAATTTTGGAAAGAAATACTATCTATGATATCAGCTAGTTTTTCACTTTTCATACTCATTCTTGAATCCAGACTGTCATTGTTTTTATATGAGTCACAACAGTTAATTTGAAACAGATGATTTATATATTCAGATTCAAGTGATGTTTTGTCCTTTTTCATTTACTCCTGTTTAAAAGCATTCAATGACTAAAACTCAAGACAAATCTTGAAAAGTAATTTTAGACTCCATACATTATTTTATCCATTCTGTTAATTTACCAGAGAATCAAGTATATATCACTTATTTGATAACATCAAAATAGCTTTTATAATTATATATAACTTATTTGATAACATCTATCTCTAGTGTTTTACAAAATTGTTTTTGCTTAAAATTCTAAACTGGAAAAATATTGGTTCATCATGTATTGTTTTTAATTGAATTCTAGGTTATTAGTTTTAATTTATCAATTAGATTTTTAAAACAATTTCAAAACATTACATTAAAACATTAGGAAATTTAATTTGTGCAGTTATGGTTATATGAGAACATTTTTGCTTTGAAGATCTTTTAAGCCAAGATTATCTTTTGCCCACATTGTTCTTGCTTTCCTGGCTTCTGTTCTGACTCCCTAGAGTATGGTGTTGGGAAATGTTTGATGTACAAGGCTCTTAACCAACCCTCTACAGGGAAGTCTCTGTGCTGCCTGTTCTGGCTTCGCTCAGTTGTACCCAGAAAGCCTTGCAGAGAGGAAGATGAGAAAGGAGAAAGCTTCTGGGATTGGTTTAATTGTCCATGATGTCGATTTACTCTATTAACAGAAAAACCTTAAACCTATTTGGAAAACTCGATGCTATAAGACTAAGAAAATGTATAATCAATGGCACTTTTATATGAAAAGTAAAAGATAATTTTAGTACCGTTAGCTAGTCTATTTTTCAGTTTTATATGAAAGTACCTTCACTTTATTCCAGGACTAGCTCCACCCCCATTGTTTGTTTTCTCTTTTTTGGTAAACAGAACCAACTTCTAAATTGCAAGCAAGCACATTTACCACTGGACCAGTTTAGAATTGTTCTACCTGATTGTGAAGCTTTTTCTGAATGAATATTTATTTCCCGAGATGACATTCAATGTTACCTTGATTGATGCCTTAGCATTTACCATTTCAGTCAAAATTGCTACATTTGTAGCCACCAACTCCCCTGTTGAAGTTCACTGATCACCCTAAGATCTCCTTCTGCTCTGCATTCGCTTTTCTATTGTTGAGAGCAAATGACTATTTTCTCCCTGTGGTCTTAGAAATAATTCTCCAAACTGTTTTTATAGAAATGAGCTCTCCTCTTTACACTGGCATTCATCTGTAACTGAAGATCCAGATTTTAACACATCATTTCCTGTTATTACTATAGCAGTATCAAAATACTGACCACTTACCAAGAAGCAAAGCATCCAAAAGACTGAAGCAGAGAGTTCAGCCAGCTATTTGTTTTTCAACTGTGAAAATTTACAAGAATTACATGTTAAATGGATATGAAGACGAAGTGGAAGAGAGTAGCCCTGGTAAAAAGAGTTGGTAAACCATTCAGGTATTGAGTTATAGCACAATCAGGTGTTTACCAAAAATAATGGAAAGGAATTCAGTCTGAAAAACAGGCCTGTTTTTTTAGGGTAGAATTCAGCAAAGTTTTCTTACATTTTTTTTTCCTAAGCCTTCCAGGCAGTTTAATACAAAATTAATTTCTTGACATTTTCAATTGTTAGATGAGTAACTGGGTGTAATTTTGACTCCTGTCTTTTATCTCTCTATACTAAATAGCCCTAAGTCCTGCAGCTTCTTTCTCTACATTATTACTTAGAGTTTTATCCCCTTCACATTGTTCAAGGTCAATTGCTGGAAACTCCCAGCTGGACAATTGGCTTTAGTTTATGCTAAAATGAAATTATCCAAATAATTTTCCATCATATGGCTTTTTATAAATATCTACACTAATCCTATATTACTTTATAAATTTACCTATATAAATAAATCTAGAGTCTTTTGATGTCCCTTCAAGAGCATACATTGCTCTTCCCTGCCTCTTTTATAATTTTTAAAAATTATTCTCAGACTCTGTTCTAGCCAAGCAAATAAATACACTTGTCTATTTTAAGCACACAACTCCCTTATTTTAGTGTGTAACACTGGATGGTCTGTAATTTTGTCATTTTCCTGCCAATTTATATATCATTCAAAAGCCACTCCCTGGAATGCCACCTCCAACAGAAACTCCCTGCTTCTCCATACACACTCGCCACCTCCAACAGAAAGGAGGCGAGTGTGTACGGGGAATCAGGGAGTACCCAAGCAAACAGAATTGCCACTGTTGACTTGTTTTCTGGAGCTGAACACATTGTCTCCCTGAAAAGCAAAGAACAATATTGTTTGTGCAAAGAAAAAGGGGGAGTGAGTATCAGGCAGGCAATGAAAAGTGTCTGGGCCTGGACACCCTCACTACAGACAGGACATAATAGCAATATACCTTAGAGGATGAAGTGAGATCATAAATATGAGCACTTAGCACAGTGCCTGGCAAATCATAAGAATTCAATAAAGAAGTAGCAGCTGTTACTGCTGTTATCTTAAGTTGGGCCTGAGAAATCTCTAGGGGCAAAATGGGATTTCCTTCTTCCTCATCAATTCTGCTGGACTTTGGAAGAGAACTGCTAGTTATGTGAAACCATGTGTATGGTGACCTTCAAATTCCTTTTCCAGTCTCTCTGTTTTATCTCTACAAGTGGCCATCTGTGTCCTGAGGTCCCACATCAGTGGATTCAACCAACCATGGATGGAAGATGCAGTTTTTGAAAGAAAGCTTATATTTGTATTGATCGTGTATGAACTTCTATTCTTGCCCTTATTTGCTAAATAATAGAATATAACAACTATTTTCATAGATTTGAAGTGATAAAAGTGTACAGGAGGCTGTATATAGGTTATGTGTAACTACTACACTGTTGTATATAAGGGCCTCAGGCATCTGCAGATTGTGGTATTTGGAACCAATCCCTCAATACTGGGGGGACACCTGTACTATCACCTCACTAAAATATCAATTATAGAGAACTTGATTGTGTATACAGCAGTAGAAGTTTCTAAATTCAGTATATATTACAGGGGATGGGGGTTAAGACTGCCTTTTGACTTTGATCAACTACGTTGTTGTCCTTGGAGCTCCTCCAAAATATTAAAACTATTTTCAATTTTAGCAAAAAATCAAGGAATACTTGTTAAAACCTTCTTATGTCACAAGCTGAAATGGATGCTGAGCAACCCTGTCAGTTCTTCACACACACACTCCCTGAAAGGGGCACAGCTCCAGCACATTGAGACTGTGTCTAGCTTTAGTTCTAAGGTGCTCACCTAGACCCCATCCTTACTCCAGATCCTGGTCTGAATCTTTTTCTTATTCCAGCGCTTTCTTGACTCTTTGGAAGTTCATAATAAGCGCTATATCCTTCACTCCAATCTTGTATTAATGTGTTCTCAGATGCAAAATTTACTTTGATTAAATTTTCTTCATTTTGATGAATGGAGTAGAAATCCCTATTCTAGATAATCTCTAATGAAATAAAGATACTATATTTAGGAACTCTGTACCAAAGAGAAATGATAATATGGTGTGGCTTATGAAGATAAATACATTTTGGCTAGAAAGTACGAAGTACATTTTCTAAAGATTTAGTTAAAAGGAGGAATAATCCAAAGTGTCAATTTTTAATTATTAAGGATACCTGATTGTTCATCCCTATCATATTAACAAGATGCTTACAACTCTGTGATAAGTCGTGTTTACAAACAGTTTCCAGGAGGAAAACATTGCATCTTTTTTCAATCAATATATGTTAGTTAATGCTTTAAATCATGTAGAATGTGAATAAGTTGAAAACATGTTTCCAATTAAAGAACTTACAGTCTAGCTGATAACTAAGGAACACAGGAAAACATTGCCAAACGCTCAGTGAGAGGTGATAATGAATGAAACAGATAATCAATATTAATTGTTTTAATAAGGGAAAATATCATTAATGCCCAGAGAGGTCATTAAGGATCTTCTGGGAGAGAAGGATGGATGTAGAGACAGCAGAAGGGCTCACTTTTATATGAAGTTGCGGTTCTGGACAAGGTGAAAAACAAAATGAAGATGAAGGCAGAATATTCCCTGCCTTTCTGATGATGGCGTGTTGACGTATGTGTTTTTATGTCTTGGCCACTCTGGGCTTCTCATGAATCTCAGACTTGTGGCACAGCTGTGCTGACTGAGGCAGGATGCGCAGGAAGGAGGGTGAGCTGTGCCGTTATTCTCCATCATTGTTTCAATACCTACTCCTCAGGGATGGAGTAGGGGGTGGAAGTAGGCTCAGGGTAAAGGTATTGAGCTTTCTTTCTTCCAGTTGGCAAACATCAAGAGTGGGGATGAATTGGTCCTAAATTTACTGTCTGGTTCCAAAACAAAATGCAGATTCAAGCAGAGCTGACCTGGGAGTGCATTTTCAGTGTGGAAAAGTGAACACGCTTATATTCAGTCTGGCGTAAAACAGGGTGTTAACATCAGTGACAGACTTAAGGATGTGAGGGAGAGAAAAGAAGGGTGGGCGAATTTTATCTGTTATATCTTGGGGTGCTGTAGTTTTATAGTTATACCCCTATGTATTTATTATGTTTATATGCATATAAATCAAGTGGTACTTATGTATTTATAGAGTATTGGAGGAGAAAGGGTGGCAATAAGATAGTCTACCACACACCCCCAATATCAATTGTGGAAGAGTCTCAGGAATAATACCTACAATTTTTGAGGCAATAACAATGAAAATCAAAATATTTAGCTAATATTTGCCATATATAAATTATGACTGGTCCACAGAGAGGGTTCTCAGAAAATTGCCAGGGGAAACAAGGTGGGTAGAAATCTATGCTTTTCCAAAGGCCATTCCCTAGAGGATGAAGCTTGTAGGATCATGGAAATGCTCACTCAATTTATTTATTTTATTTATATATAACAGCGGAATACATTACAATTCTTATTATATAGAAAGAGCTCAATTTTTCATATCTCTGGTTGTATACATAGTATATTCACACCAATTTGTGTCCTCATACATGTACTTTGGATAATAATGATCATCACATTCCACAATCATTAATTACCTCATGCCCCTTCCCCTCCCACCCCTCTGCCCTATCTAGAGTTGGTCTATTCCTCCCATGCTCCCTTTCCCTAACCCACTATGAATCAGCTTCCTTATATCAGAGAAAACATTTAGCATTTGATTTTGGGGGATTGGCTGACTTCACTTAGCATTATCTTCTCTAACTCCATCCATTTACCAGCAAATGCCATGATTTATGTCCACTCAATTTTGATCCATTGTTCTAGGTTGCCTTCTTCATTTCCAGAAGTTTAGATAATAAATGGAATTCTTACAAAAATTCACTTGTAAGCAAGACCATCAGAAATCTTGCACAGTTCCAAATAAGGCTTTCAAGTGGTTTTCACAAAAATGGACTATGGCATGTTGTATGTGGAAACAAAATTATCACTAGGAAGACCACTTGATTCGTTTAAGTGCAACTCATGCTTCTCTCAAGTCTAATAACTTTTTTGTGTTCAAAATAAGAAAGCCTTCTTTTAGGACTGAAGAAACTTTGAAACACTTTGTATTATAACCCTTTTTCATGATGTGGCAATTGGCGCAAGTGATATGAAAGAAACAATAATGTAGTATAAGCATAGTTTCTTCCGAGATCAGAGGAGATTGGGCACGTTCAGGGTGGTATGGCAGTAGACAAGCATAGTTTCTTGACTAATATTAACCATTTTTCATATGTTCTTTGTGTAGCTAGTGAATAGAATAAGAAGAAATACTTAAAAAAAACTTAGTTATAGATGAACACAATACCTTTATTTTGTTTATTTATTTTTATGTGGTGCTGAGGATCAATCTCAGTGCCTCACACATGCTAAGCAAGCGTTCTACCACTGAACCACAACCCCAGGCCCAAGAGGAGATATTTTTAATGGGAATGTTTTGCATGTGAATAATTTTTAACATTTGAAATCTTTAACTACACAACTTGTAATACAGGGCTTATGTGAGAACTTGAGTCCTGTCTACTACAGTCCTTAGCTGATTGGTGTGTGTGTGTATACTTTGTGTTTGGAATAAAGTACATAACAATAAAGTACACCCATACCACTCAGTGAATAAGGTCAAAATTGACATGTACATGCCCAAAGCTAAAACTCCCTTTTACCGTAATGTTTGTGATACATATCCATGTTACGGTAGCTATAGTTTGTTGTGGGTATATACCATAGTTGTTTAACATGTTTTTCTGTTATGGGTTATTGGAGTTGTTTTCAGTTTGAGGCTATTACAAATAATGGTCTTATTACTCATTTTAACTCATTTTTATGTGCTTTTCTGTTAGATAGGTTTATATGAGTCAAATGCCTTGTTCAAATGATAGATATAAGCTCATATTTTGTAGATAATGCCAAGTCATTTTCCAAAGTGGATGTAATCCCACACTTATCAACAGTAGCATGTAAAAGTTGCTGTTGCGTCATGTCCTCACCAACATCTAATCTTCTTGAGCATTTTAATTTTAGCCATTTTGGTGAATGAGTAATGGTATCTTATCGTAGTTTTAATTTTCTTTTCCCTGATAACTAAGGTTAGGGTACTTTTCATATGTTTACTGGCAATTTTTTTTTGATAGACTCTTCTGTGAAGTATTCTAGACTTTTGCTCACATTAAACAATATCTTTAGTTTCCTGTTGTTTCTAAAAAAACTTCAAGTATTCTGGATATAAATTGTCTTTTGGAAAGATTTTAACTTTTCCCATTTTGTAGCTTACCTTTTCATTCTCCAAAATGGAATCTTTTCATATTTTTGCCACACGCATGCACGTGACCGCGTGCGCACGCACACACACACACAGACACACACACACACAAACTATGTGAGGTGATAGAATGTTAATTAGTTTGATTGTGGTAATCATTGCATAATGTATACTTATATCAAACATATACCTTGAGTATATGCAAAATTGATGTCAATTATACCACAATACATACAGCTGAAAGGGGATGAAATCCTTATTTTTAATGGAATCAATCTACTCTATGAAATTTGGTAGTTTTTTGTGTGCTAAGATATTTATTCTAACGTGAATATCTTCCAGATTGATTTGCTTTGTTGAGCACATTTGTATCTAAAATCCACCATAGTTGATAGGAACTAAATTCCATGTTTTTTTCTCCTGTATGGATAGCCAGTTGACCCACTGCCAGTTTTTGAAGAGCATTTTCCTATTGCTTTGCAATGCTACCTTCATTTGGAAGCTTCCCACTCTGTTTAATTTGTATCTTTTTTCATCAGGACCACACTATCTGAATTACCAATTATTGGTAATATATTTTGATATCAGGCAGTTTGAATTATCCTAGTTTGTTCTATTTTTTTAACAGTTTCTCTGTGAATCTTGGCCTTTTTCACTACCATATGCTTTTTAAATTCAGCTTATCAATTTACAAACATACAAACAATCACACCTTGATAAAATTTATATTGGGATTGTTTTGACTCAACAGATCATTTGAGGAGAACTGACATGATTATGATATAGTGTCTTCTAATTCACGGAAA
The DNA here is from genome assembly GCF_052094955.1 of Ictidomys tridecemlineatus. NCBI lineage: Eukaryota > Metazoa > Chordata > Mammalia > Rodentia > Sciuridae > Ictidomys > Ictidomys tridecemlineatus. The sequence goes on from NC_135485.1 coordinate 129,280,539, forward strand.
CTCCGTGTATTTGAATCTTTAATGTTTCAATAATGTTTTATGGTTTTCTAGGGATACATCTTGTTTATCTTTGTAGATTTCTTCCTAAAAATTTGTACTTTCCCATTCTTTTTTAAAAAAAAGTTTGATAAATTGAAATAAAATTTATTTTATATCTTGCCTTCATATGCATCAATCTTTTAAACTTATCTCTTAAGTAAGATAACTTATCTACAGACTCTTGAATTGCTAACATCTGTAAATGATGACTATTTTGTATTTCCTTGTATCTTTTCTTTATTTTCTTTCCTTATCATACTAGCTATGTCTTCAAATAAGGTATTAAATAGATTCCTGAGATGTTATATTGAACAGTGAATGAAATCATTCTTGTTTCTAATCTTACTGGAAAACTTTTTAAGATTTCCCCATTTCATATTTACTGAGATATGTTAGAGAAAGCCTTAGTCAGATTAATATAGTATTTACTCTGTAGTGTGAAGGTACAGTGTTCTAGATGAGTTAATTAGATCAAATTTATTATTTGTTTTATATTCTACTGATTTTTATTCTGCTAGTTCTATGTGCAAAGCTGTATATGATTATCTCTTTGTTTTTCCTTATAGTTCTGTTAATTTTCTCTTTTTGTATTTTGAGACTATGTAAGTACATACATATTTAGAATTGTTGTGTTTTTCTAGTCAACATAACCAGAAATTATATAGTGTTTGTTTATTAAGCACACTTCTTTATCTTAGTTTTCTGCCATAAAGCTACATTGTCTGATTACATAAAGCTATGACTAGTTTTTTTCACTACTGTTTAAATATTATAATTTTGACTACTGTTTGAATATTATAATTCCCCAATTCTTTTACTTGCTTCCCCTTTCTATTCTTATATTTCTTATGTTTTCTGTAAACAAAATGTAGTTGGGTTTTGTTTTTTTATTCGGTCTGGCTCTCCAAGGGGTAGAAAGCTATATAGCTGATTTGCCTCCCAAATCAGTGTCAATCAAGTAAATGTCTAGGAGAAAAGTGTGAGAACTTTAGAAAGATTGGGGCTGGATTTTGAAGGGATTTCTAATATTAAGGCCAAAAGTTTGTCCTTTATCTTCTAAATTTCTAGGAAACAGTAAAGGGATTTAAAAAAGTGAGTGATGTCCTTTCGAGAAGGTCAAATCAGTTCGATTCAACTGGAGCAGAAAGCACTAAAGGCAATAAAGATGATTCTGAAAACATTTAATGGTAGCACCTATAGCAACAATCCTTGATACTTAGTAAGTTGTAATGAAATATTTATTGACTAAGTAAAAAATTCAGGGATGATGTGAGGAGAGACCAGATAGAAACACAGTAGTGGAAATGAGAAGGAATGACTTAATATCTAGAGAAGATAGAACTCATTGACTGCTTATGTTGAGTTGGCAAGTTTAAGAAAATCAGCAAATAGATATTAACATCACATTAAGATATTTATATAGCTACCTATTATGTGGGATCCTCAGAAAAATAATGACACCGTGGTGAATATTGATCTTTATAAAGCATTATAAATAGTTAAATGCGGGGGAAAAATAAAGATATGGTATTTTTCTTTACTACCACCATCACTGATTTTCAAATTATCATGTTAGCTTTGATTTGTAAATTAACATCTCCCATAGTCTATATGGATAGTAGCTATTTCTACACCCATATTTTTGTGAGCACTTTTGAGGAAAGACATTTAATTTGCATATTTTTAAGAGGAAGCATTTTCATATAGTAACCATTAAGTGTACTTGAAGCTTTATATTATTACATGGTGCCAACGTAAGTCAGTGGCAAATAATTCAGTTTCCTATTTCCGATCTTTCCCCGAAGTGCAGTTATTTATCATTCCCTTAACAGCAGTTCACTCATTTTTCATTTTTATACTTATTAAAGAATGCAGAATTCATAGTAGTTATGAAAATCTTAGGGGATTTTTAGACTAATTAGTTAAAATATGTGATAATTCTTGTAGTCATAATTTTTAGTGGTCGTCATCAGACCTTTTTATTATATGAATTTCTTTGGTGTTTCAATCTGCTTTTTTTGGCTGCTAAATCCACCCAGTGTGGATTTTCTTCTCTTCTTTTAAACCTCGGATTGTGAGCTTATATTCAGCAGAGCTTTGGCTGTAAAGCTCCCATACAGCTTCAGTTAAGAAGTTTTTTCAGAATAGCTTTAAGTTTATTCTGCATGCATTTTGTGGGGAATCACTGTCCGGGGATCCATTTCTTTGTAATTTCTTTACCTACATATTATGAATTCTCAAGGGATTTATTTTCTCTATCAGAAGCCCAAGCATAGACAGGCCAGTTAGTTATTCTATTGTTCAATGTCTTCTTTTGCTGGTGAGCAAATCTACCTCCCCATGATAGTAGGCTTTGCCCTTCTAGGTTTTATGATGGGTCTTAATTTCAATTCACCACCTCGTGAATTCTCCTTTATCCTTTGTAGTCCCTTTAAAACCAAACTCTTATCTTGCAACCCCTACTCACCTAGGCCAGTGCAGAGTATTCTACTCATTTGCTACTCCAGTTTTCAGTGGCTTCATTATTTCTGCCATCTGGGTATTTTTTGTTTATAGTTTCTCTGCCGTGCAATTTCCTCCAGCATTTCAAGCTGATCTATCAGGAGAGTTCTTGTGTATAGCTTTTCATGTTGCTGAAACTCAAATCTTTAATTTTCCCATACCTATAAAGATTTTTCTTTATGTGTTTTTAAGTATCTTTTCTTAACTTGATTTTTTAAAAGGACATTATGGGTCACAATTGTTATGGCCTTAAAATGGCATTTCCCTCCCTTTTGATTTAATTAAAAAAAAAGTAGTACCTAATTTGGATATCATTAAAGCTTGTCACATCGTAAATTTTACTCAGAGGCACAAAGGAAATCATTAACTCTGGAAACTGATAGAAAACTGGCCCCTTTAACTTGACCTGAAAAAGTAACCTTGAAGAATGCATCCCATGTGAAGCAATAACACAAAATTTGGTGTAGCGATTACCTTGGGGTCTAAGGGAAAAGGAAATGGAGAAATGAGATCATTAGGGAGCTTCAATTACACTTGTAATGTTTTATTTCTTAAGCTAAATAGTGTATGCCCATGGGCTCATTATATGCTCCAAATTAAAAAAAAATTGAAACACTTCCTAAGAAAAATTATTATTAAAGAAATCATCACCATAGTGCAAGTAGTACTGCACCTGTAATTACTGTAACAGAAGATACTCAGGGCATTTCTTAAGTCTCATGTAGGTTTGTCAAGTGAAAAGACAATTCTCCATCCTCAGGAGGTCAAGAAGTCGCTAGATTGGTGCCATGGCACATGACTTGGAGGTGACTTGGAGGTTGAAGCAGAAGTGTTGGAAGTTCAAGACCAGCCTCAGCAATTTGGCAAGGCCCTGTCCCCAAACAAAGAATAAAAAGGGCTAGTATGTGCTCCTAAATTCAATCCCTAGTACAAGAGAGAGAGAGAGAGAGAGAGAGAGAGAGAAAGAGAGAGAGAATATTAAGTTGTTCTTCTGTACCCAGGAGCTATATCCCCAGCCCATTTTGAGACAGGGTCTCACTAAAATGCTTAGGGCCTTGAGTTTGCAATCCTCCTGCCTTAGTCCCCTGAGTCTCTGGGATTATAGGTGTGTGCCACCATGACCAGCTATAACTAGTTCTTTTAGCTACATGAGATTTTATTATTTCCACGTGAGATTTTTTTTTTCTTGTGCCTGTTGAAAATGTCATACAACATGAGCTTCAGCCTGTCCAGCGCTGATGCCGTCATGCTTAGGGAGTAATTCCATCATTACACAGAAAAGCAGGGAGTTGATCTGAATCATCTGTACTGAAGAGGTGCTTCTGTTTCTACAACAAAGTTCTCGGCTGATTCTTTTTATGTGTTAATCCCAAGTGTCGATGCTGAGTGATCTTGTTCACTCATGTCCTTTAACACTGACATATGAGAGAGGAAGGATGGATGGGCACTTAGAGGGACCCAGGTCCCTATACCTGGGACTGCCTCACTCCTTTTCAGACTCTCATTCTCCTAACACTAAAAGTGGCTAACATTGATGGAGTGCTTTCATTGTGCCAAATGATAAAGTATTCTTTATGTACTGTCTTATCTAATCATGTGACACACCTAGAATGTGGGTCTTATTGTGATCCTCTTTTTAGGATGAAGAAAATATAGGATAGATTAATACAATTAGGTCATGCAGTTACTGAGTAAATAAAATATTTACTTCTGAGGAAGTCTAAAGTAACTCCCCTCTTCCCTCTCTCCCTATATATGTTTTATCTATAGCTATTAAATTCTATTTATTCATTCATCTATGTCATTATCTGTCTTCTTTATCACATTATCTAGTGTTAGATACCACATACCTATAAAATTGATATTATTCAGACACCAGTAAAATCCAAGCAGCTGTTATAATACAGAAGATTTAGCTGATTCCTATTTGCAAAAAGTAGCTAAGACGAAAATACACAAATGGATGAGCAGTTAAAAAAATATCTAGGTCACCAGGAGAGAGAGTAGGGTGCAGGGCAGCAGGTCCGTGGAGAACCAGCAGCCTGGGGCTACTGTGGCTGAATACCTGATGAGGTTGATGGTATGTGGATAAGTTAGGCATGCAGCCTCTGGTTTTATGTTTTCTGTCATACCAAAGACTATTAAAAGAACAATTTTGTCCTGGGATTCTCACCTTTGACCTCCTCAAATAAAACCTTCATTCCCCACATCACTACTGTTAAGGGATGGGGCAGGATGAGAACTCAAAAATAAAGGAATACGAAAAGTTGGCCAGACTGTATTGTTTCCTCTTTATTCATAGCGAAGCTGGTGGTTTTTGAGAAAAGAAATAAAGGATGGAAGGAGAGACAAGAATAAGAGGGGAGGAATGTTGAGGGCAACACCTAGAAAAGGATTCAGCTGTGTTTCCTTCCGTGATTGCTTTGCAAATGAGATGCTTGCATGACCATTTCACACCTTTACAACATTGTCTGGGAAAGTTTAAGTAAAATCACATTGATTTAATTTAAATGGGGCCTGACAAAGAGATAAAGATCTCTTTTCTCGATCTTTCTTGGAGAAATTTATATATCTCCAAACTTGTTGAATTATTGTTTCTACTTCATGCAGATGCCTGCGTTTAATTATTTGACTAGTTTAAGTAATTTTGGGCCCAAAGCATTTAGGTATTTAGGGACCTTTTATTGGATAAACAATAAATCATAAATGAATCAGTATAATATCAATTAAATAATACTTCATCTAATTTTCTATTGCCATCTACATGTGGTCTTATCTAAGTGCCACTGTGATAACACCTTAATAATAAAATTGGTTTCTAAGACCCAGAGGCATGAGCATGTTTTCTTTTGCCTTCAGAACTTCACAGGTGTCCAAAAACATTGTAAAGATACAAGAAGGGCCAATCTAAGGACAAATGCCCTGGGGTGGCCAATAAATAGCCCAGTTTGCATGAATATTTTGCTGCTTCATAGTTTAAAAATTTAATTAAATTTAAACTGAGTCTTTGTGGAAAATTGTGAATCTCTTCTCTAAACTTTCTTAGAAAGATTCAATTACTTTTTGTGCTAACCTTGATGCCAGATTTAGAGGTGTTTTTAAATTCCTTGGGCAGCTACTAACTTGCTACCTCCTTTCCTTTTGATAAGAACTGGAAAATTTTAGTAGGAAACTTTTAGGAATCATTTTGAAAAATTTTAATAAAAATTTTTCCTTTAAATGCATCCCATTTTCTATACTTACAACAGGAAAGTGAATTATTCAAATATTTTGGAAAGTGCTTTATTGTTTATGGAGAACACTCACACCTGTTGCCTCAGAGTTACTTAAAACAACCCTGTCATCTAGATAAAGCCCCAAAGAACAGATGCAACTGAAACCTCCCAGGTGTTTTTACTTCTAAACTAGAGTTCTTTCCATGTTTCATCTTATTCTTTGGATGGCAATAAAAGGGTTCAATTTTAATATAGATTCTTGGCTTTTGATAGCTGATGTTGCCTTTTTGAAATTTTATAGAATTATTAGGACTCTGTTAATTGGGAGGGGGCAACTGGTAGTTGATAAATTGTCTACCTACATTAACTAACTCTGCTTCCCCTTCTAATGTGTGTTCTGGGTCTCACAAGTGACAGTTCAAGTCAGGTCGAGTCCTTATCACTAACGAAATCCCTGACATACTGCTGTAAATGGCAAGGACACACTAAAGGGCAGCTTCAGAAAACATTTCAACACGATGTGGAATTAGATTCTTAATTCAGGGTTATAAGATTTAATTAAACACCATCGTTATGAGAGCTTTGTGGGGCTGCCCATACTCCAATTCCTTCCAGACTTTTGGGGCATTGCACATGCTGTCTTCCCACAAGGGCACCTTTAGCTTCAAGTAGGTAATTGTGATGCCCAAAGGTTGTGAACTCTAATACCGTAGTGCTTATTTTTGTGAGAATTAGGTGAAGATTAGCCTAAGGAGGCACCAAATAACTTAAGATCACAAGCAGAATGGGGAATAAAAGGCGTTTTATGTAGAATCTTTACAGGTGGATTTTGCAAAGAACAGTTAATTAACCATGGGCCCAACTGGGGACATATTTTTAATGACTTACAGGTAGTTTGGAGAAAAGCTAAATAAAAAATTCTAGCTCCAACTGCTCTTCCAAAATGGGCTAAGAACCATGGCAGTGAATTAAAATAACCTGTAAGTTTTTCTAACCAAAATAAAAAAAGCAGGTATGAAATATTTCTTTTACTCTTTGCCAATTCTTTAATGGTCCATTAGGTATTTCTAAAGGTGGAATATTTGAAATGAAAATTTGGGCTCAGAAACCAGAGGGGCCAGAATCTTGAATAAACTGACTGGGGCTAGATAGAACTGGATGTGAATGGAAGCTTTTTTCGTGGTGGGTTGTGTGTGTTTCATTTGGATAAGTCCTTGAAGGTTCCAGGAATCATTGAAAAAGTGAGCTTGAAGGAACATAGAAATAACTAGTTTTATCCTCTACTGCAGTGTCCTCTAGAGCGGGCCACTTCGTGGAGAAGATATTCAACTGTTCTGTTTGACTTAGCTAAAACTATTCTGTCTTTGCAGATCAGTCCCATGCTTCTCTTCATTAGACCCTTAAAATAAAACTGCATTTCTTGCATATCACTTCTCTTTGGCTGACTTACAATTATTGGTTGATTGTGTTCTTCATACCTTTGAATATGGGAAGAGCCAGAATGAATATTTGGCCTTTGCCCAGTATTTTATTTTAACTTCTATGCCAATATTTATGAAATTTTGTATTTCTTTTAAAAAATGCACAGAAATTTAATCTTTTAATTATAGTAAAAATGCTAAAAATTATATATTTAATATTTTAATATGTCCAACAGTGGAGCTGAATAGTTTTATTCTTTTTTTTTTTTTTTTGCTTTAGATACAATTATATGATAAAAGGTGTACAATGTTTTTTGTTTGTTTGTTTGGGTTCTGGGAATTGAAACCAGGGGTGCTCAACCACTGAGCCACATCCCCAGCCCTAATGTGATGATTTGATAAATGTATACACTGTGAAATGATTAAATATAATAAATTGGCATATCCATCACCTCACACTTCCCACACTTTTTGTGGGTGAACGTTGAAGATCTACTCTTTGTAATTTTCAAGTATTCAATATAATCATTGTTAACTATGGTTACTATATCGTACAATAGAGCTCCAGAATTTATTCTTTCTGTTGACCAAAGCCTTGGTTTTTTTACTAGCGTCTCATGATTCTATACCCAACCCCAACCCCAATCCCTGATAACCATTATTCTATTATCAATGAGTTTGACTGGTTTAGATTCCACATGTAGTTGAGTTATTTGTTTTCTGGCTATTCATTCTCTGTGCTTTTACTCCTTCATTTTGGTTTTCATATCCCAATTGTAAAGCTTTTGTACTGAGTATCCTTTAACAAATTAAAGTAGCTATGTAGTTTTTAATAGTCTTGTCTTTTAGCCTCTGTACTATAGATATGTGACACATACCCTATCATTACAATATTATTCTAAATTTGCCTATGTACTTACTTTTACCATTGAGTTTATATATTTATGTTTTTATATGACTAGTTTGCATTCTTTCAGTTTTGCTTGAAGAATACCCTTTAGTATTTATTGTAAGGTGATGAAATTTTCCAGTTTCATTGGTCTGGTAAAGTCTTTCTCTCTTCTGGTAAAGCCTTTCTCCTTCATTTTTAAAGACTAACTTTTCCAGTTAAAATATTCTTGGTTGGGGTTGGTTTTTTTTTTTTTTCCCTACAACGCTTTGAATGCATCATCTCATTTTCTCCTGGTCTGCAGTATTGCTAAGAAATCCACTGGTAGTCTAATAGAGGTTCCCTTGTATGTAAGGATTTTTTTTCTCTCTCTCTTTCTACTTTCAATATTCTATCTTTGGGCTGAGGATGTGGCTTAAGCGGTAGCGCGCTCGCCTGGCATGCATGCAGCCCAGGTTCGATCCTCAGCACCACATACAAACAGAGATGTTGTGTCTGCCGAAAACTAAAAAATAAAATGTTAAAATTCTCTCTCTCTCTCTCTCTCATTCTCTCTCTCTTTAAAAAAAAATTTTAAAAAAATAGTCTATCTTTGTCTCTGATCTTTGACAGTTGATTATAATATGTCAGTGTAGTTCTCTTTGTGTTGTATCCTACTGGAGACCTTTGAGTTCCCTGTACCTAGATGTTTACATCTTTCCCCAGATTTAGGACATTTTCAGCTATTAATTCTTTAAAGAAACTTTCTGTTCTTTTCTCTGTCTTTTCCTTCTTAAACTCCTTTAATGCTATGCTCTCTTGATGCTATGGTATAAATGCTCTCTTGATGCTATGCTATAAAACCTATAGGAATTCTTCACTCCTTTTTATTCTTTTTTCTCTTTTGTATGTTTTCAAATAACATGTGTTTGAGTTGACAGATTCTTTCTTCTGCTGTTGACACTCTCTCTATTGTATTTTTCACTTCATTCATCACATTTTTCAGCTCCAGAATTTCTGTTGGTTCTTTTTATGATTTTGATCTCTGTTAAATTGCTCATTTTGCTCATGTATTGTTATCCTGATTTCATTGAGTTATTTCTGTGTTCTCTTTTAGCTTGCTGAGCTTCCTTAAAAGAAGTATCTTGAATTATTCTGATATTAATTCAGAGATCTCCATTTTTTAGGGGTTGGTTACTAGAAACTTATTATGTTCCTCTGTAGTGCTGTTTTTCCTTGCTTTTTCATATTTCATGTTGACATATTCACATTTGATGGAGCAATTGCTTCTTCCATACTTCAAGGACTGTTGTGGGAAAACACCTTCCCATACAGGTGAATACCAGGCTACAAGTTGGGTGAGGTGTGGCAATTCTGGCTCCAGCAAGGGAGCAGCATCCTAGTCTCTGTGCATCTCTCAGCTGAGGCCAGTGTTGACAAAGGCTACAAGGATCCTCTGTAGGCTATGGGTGGGTATCTGTAGCAGCCTTGAAGGCTTTAGGGGTCTTCAATAGGAAAGGCTGCTAGGGTCCTCCTGATCTCTTCTTCTCCCACTGGGAAAGTTCTAGTTAAGAGAATCCCTTTGGGTGCTATGTTTGTCTTCTGGGCATGCCAATGGTGGCAGTGTCACTAGCATCTGATGGAGTGACTATGCAGTGACTGCAAGGCCAGGGTCTGAGGCATGGCTTTGTGTGGAGGGAACAAGGTTTCTGAGTTCAAGATGGTGGTGCCTGGGGCACATGCATCTCTGTACCTTATAGGTAATGGTATGCAAGGCATAAGTGCCTGGGAGCAGCCACAGCTGGAGTGTGGGCGTGCAGTGAGCTGCAGCTCTCTGTGACAGTGCTGCTCAAAGAGTGGCCTGTGGAATTGGGGTCTAGAGTGCAGGCATGCACAGAGCAAGAGCGTTTCCAAGGCCTGGGGTGGAACTACCCTATAATAGTGATGACGCTGCTGATTGGGGCATAAATACACCCAGTATGGCCACAGAGCCAGTGTCTGGGATGCAGCCAAGCATGGACTGAATGTGGCTATGGTATCAGAAGTATATTTTGGGTTAGTGGGTAATGGCTCTGGGCTTAGCTCGTTCCTAGGGAAGGTGTCACAACATCATCTTTCTCTTTAGGGTGTCTTCAATGGGATGGCTGTTGGTTATTGCAGAGGAAAAAGGTGCTAATGTCCTCTGCAGAGTGGGCCACTGGAGAACATGGTGGCACCTTCTGTGTGGCAGATAATAATAGCCTCCATCCTTTGTTCTTGGTCATCTTCAGATGTCTCAGGTATGCTGATCTCCCCAGTGGTCCTTTAATGAATTTATTCTCTAACATTTTTCACTCCCTTGTGTTGCTGCAGGTTTTTAAAAGCCTTTGAGCCCTCTCAGGCTATTGCTTTCCATGGACAACTGTCTATTTGTTGTTTTATTGTTGTTTTTTTTGTGGGTGGGGATAAGAAGGCTTGCATCTCCTACTGTCATGTTATTGATGTTACTCAAAAAAGTTTTTTATACATTTTCACTTTGATATTGCCTGAGAGTGATTATTCAGGTCCTTTTCAGCACCCCCCTTTTCTTGTATTAACTACAAAAAGACAGTTTATTCAAAGGAATTCCTTTTTTGTGTGTGTGAGGCTGTGATCTTGTTTATCACACGGGGATGCTGGCATATTTATATCCACCTGGATAAGGTAAAAGAAGATGCCTTCATATGTGGCACTATTTCATTGAAAAATAGTTCCATTCTAAGTTATGACTTTTGTCTTCTTTTTATGACTATTTCTCCAAATAGCATCCATTCCAGGTTTCATTCTTTAAATACCACCCTAAAGGAATACAGCAAAGAGAGGTACTATCCATTTTTTTTTGATACCAAAGAGATTATTTTGGGATAAAAAAAAGAAGAGAAAAGATGATTACCTTCAGGCAAAAATAGGAAATTTGGCTTAATTCAGGGTTCTTCATGTTGTTAGTTACCCAAAGAAAAAATGAGACAGAATAATGAACTGTCAGCTCTAAAAGACCATTTAGTTTAATCTCTTTATTTAACAGACAAATAAATGGAGCCTCCACTGGCCAGCAAAGATCTAGAAGATTACACAGATGGATGGTGGGGAAATCTAAAACAATCCACGACAGGTTTATGGCCAGCTTGTTAAATTAAATCCTTTGTATGACACTGTATTGCTTTCTTTGCTGGGTGAGGATTGACAGGTATTGATGAAATATCTGAGGTTCTAATTCAGAATGCTTGGTGACAAATCATAATTTAACAAGTTGAGACAATCAACAAGCCACAGAGTGAGGCTATGGCCCCAGCCTGGAGCAGCCGTCATCCTGTCTCTAGCCAGTCTCTGTGCTTTAACAGAGACATGCTTAATCTCCTCACCCCCAAGAAGTAGATTTAGTGCTTCAGTAAATATGCCATTAAGATAGTTCACTGTGCTAAGCCCTTAATATACACCTCAAATGCACTGGAAGCTGAGGGCCTTTAACCACCCAAAGAGATATGCATGGCCCAGAGAAATGCCTAATGCTCTTACTACTCTGATATTTTATTTCAAGTGCAACTTAAAAGTTTCTTTGTACATAATTTTTTTTTAGAGAGAAAGAGAGAGAGAGAAAGAATTTTTTAATATTTATTTTTCAGTTTTTGGTGGACACAACATCTTTATTTTTTATTTTTATGTGGTGCTGAGGATCGAACCCAGCTCCCCGAGCATGCCAGGCGAGCGCATTACCGCTTGAGTCACAGCCCCAGCCCAGTACATAATTTTTTAATTGGTTTGAATAAAACCAGAATGAAGAAAAAAAGCAATTTCCTCTCTAATCTAAATAATTTTCTCTGCCACCTCATCTATCCTATCATGGTTCTGACTACATTAATTCCTTAACCTCAGATTCCTGATCTGAGTCAGATTATTGTTGTTGGAATAACTTTTCACCACCAAATGAGTGTCTTTGAAGTTTTACTCTCTTACTGATATAGCTAAATGGAAGTATCTTTGAGGTGTTTGCTGTGGGTGTACTATTTGTTTGCTGTCTGCTATTTTATTTCTTACTTTTCTAACCATGATCCTCTTGGTAGTTCATGGTGATAGAATTTTAATATGACATCAGACACAAGAAGTCATTTAAACCACTCCTTCATTTTAGAAGAAAAGAAGATCAGAGGTCAAAGATATAAAGTGAGAACTGTTTGAGTTCACTTTGTCTTATTGAAAGGATTTGGTATTTGTAGCTTATTCTTTCCTCAAAAAGCATAAACACATTTTTTTTCTTCTTACATACTTAGTCCTAACTTGGTTTTTATTTCTAGTGATGAATATGATGTTTTTGGTAAAAAAAAAAAAAAAAAAAAAAAAAAAGCAAAAAAAAAAAAACCCAACTTAGGTATGCAAAGGTGACTTCGTGAGACAAAAATTCAGGTAAAATGCCGTAAATCTGGCATTGAATTTTGGTGTACTGATCCTCAGGAGAAGTTCTTTTTCAAAAAAGATTTTTGCTCATTTCTTTTGATATGGTGGGGGGGAAGAAAGAAAAATTTAACATCTGCATTTTTCACATTGATCTATTATATTTCATCTGATTCCAGAAAGACTTCTGAGAAGTTAAATACGGCTTGTAAGTCTTGCAAAACAACCCTTCAAATGGTTTACCTAGAACAACACATTGATGTATTAAGTTTGTATCATTTAAAAAAGTATTTATCTTTTTTGGACAAAGGGATGATTATAGCTGATGTCACTGAAAGACTTCAGGTTGAACTGACAGAACCAATAATGAACACAAATATAAAAAGCATGCAGTGTGTGGGAGTCCCCTATAGAAGGAGCCATAGGTGCTCATGTCCAGTAGAGCAAGAAATGGCCTACTTGAGTTCTAGAGTCTCATAATCATCTCTTTGCTTTCAGTAGGCTCAAATCTTTTACTAAAATTGATCTAGTAACTTCTTCAATATTACTTAGAGCTTAAAAAAAATAAATCCACTGCTTTTTCCTAATTAGCTCTTAGCATATTTTTTTCATATCTTACATGAAGAATGAGCAATGTCATCTACGAGTGACTATTTCCTATGTTAAGGAAAAAACTGAGAATAGGGGCTGGAGCTGTGACTCAGTGGTAGAGCACTTGCCTGGCATGTGTGAGACACTGGGTTCAATTCTCAGCACTGCATATAAATAAATAAAAAGTCTATCAACAACTAAAAAAAATTTTAAAAAACTGAGAATAATGAAGCGATGGGATCATGGATCATTTTTTTACAATAAGCCTGTGTTACTTTTATTTTTCAGTTAAAAACATCCAGATGAAAACCAAACAATATGACCTTTTATAGTTATTTTTTTTTTCTGATCAGATGACTTGTTTGTGCTTTTAGGCAACCATGTGTCACTACATCACCACCGAATTTCAATTCTATTTAATTTTGAGTTAATAAAATCCAGGAAGCCTTGACACCAGGACTACAACAGGGACTGACAGTCAAGTCTTAATGTTGTGAAAAGGTTGGAACGTTTATTTGCGACGTCTTCTCTACTGTGTCTTAAGTTCCTCTCGGACTTATCTTTTGTCTCTAGTTCACAGAATAATGAGATACTCGATGAATATCTTCTGAATGAACCTATGAATCGAGTTCTATAGCACGGGGGTTATTCTGAGTTTCTCATGGGGAGGATAAAATCCCAGTTCTCCATGTTAGAACAGGATACTGTCCTAATTTGGCATCACAGCTCATTCATATTTAACTTGATACAGCTGTTCCATAAATGGGGAGAATGCTAGAAGACATAATGCTAGAGGCATAAAAATGTATGCCTTTCCCTATGCTGATGACATGGTTTTATTAACACAAACCAGGATTTTCCTTTCAAAGCTGCTGAACCTGTTGGCTACTTACTGTCAGAACAGTTTAACATCAACCCAGCTACATCGAAAACCATTGTATTTGACAGACATTCTGCAGTATTTAAATGAACAATACTAAGTAACCCCATACAACAGGTCAACTCATTCAGCTATTTGAATGTATATTTTGCATCTAACTTCCTCGGGTGGGTCCACGGGATACAATTCCAGTTAAAAAAAAAAAAAAAAAAAAATCAGACATTCACCAAGCCCAGGCCGGCCAGCTTTCCTGGGCCAGGCAGCCCATTGGTAGTTTTCAGAGTGCCTGGAGCTGCCCCTCCTCCTGGTTTAGAAGGGATCCTAATCCCTCCCCCAGCCTGCGTGCTCAGGATTACATGATTCTTTAGATTCTGAATAAAGCTGTCAGCTGTCAGGGACAGGAAAATAGATAAGAGAAGCATTCCTGAGAGGAGGGAGTGGCCTGGAGGAGGAGAGGGTGGAGTGACGCTCCTGGGGTGGGTGGGGGGCAGCAGAGAGAAGAGACACACCCACAGGACAGCTCAGCTGGGTGAACAAAGGCTCCTCAGTGCTGGGCAGAGATAGGATAAGGAGGGGAGACCACCATGGTGGAGCCTGAGGAGGATGGCCAAGTGGTGAGGTCACTGCCTGTGTCAGGCGGTTGACAGAGGGAGGCAGGGCTCGGATCCCCACCCTTCCTTGTGCCTCTGCACCTAGGGATAGAGCTTTTCTCCCATCACTTGGGCAAGCGAAATGAAACAGCACAGAATCACCGAGTTCTGAGCCTGTGGCACACAGGCCAGGGAGGGAGGTACTGCTCCTGTCAAAGCACCAGGCTTGCGGACCCTCCAGGCCTAAATGCCTCTTTCCATTTCAGGGCACGGAGCCCAGTAGTCCCAACTCAATTTGGCCTTGGTTTATAAGCAAAACCCCTGTGTCCTGTTTCTGCATAAGGGGAAAGAATGTCAGGAGCTCAAGAATTTTAAAAGCATTAGGTCAGCTCTGCCATACATAGATCCCTAACATAAACAACATGGCTGCTTTTTAATGAGCAGCGTGGAATTGGGGCCTCTCAGATACCAGAACTTGATGATGAAATGACAGCAATTTGCTTGCCAAAGCATGGCTGAAACATGCATAGTTGATGGGGTCACTAGGGACAGGGGTCAAGTAAACTGTGGACCAAAATTGTGTGGCTCAATGGAAAACATCATCTACAGCACAGGCTTCCAGAAGAGCAGATCCTAGCCCTGTGCACGGATTGGAGCAATTTGGCTACTCTTTGTAAACTGTAGTCAAATGATAGATCTGTACATTCTGCCAGATCTAGTAGCTTTAGTTTGTCTCTCTCCTCTATGTAGAAAAACTACTTTTGTCCCAATATGCAACCCATCTCAACATTCTTTTGCACCATATAAGTTTACACTATTTTCACTTTTCCTTGGAACTTGTTAGGACATCTGTGTGGTGCCCTCATATCATATGTGTGTGAGAAAAAAAAAATCATTCACTGTTAATTTTTATACCTGTGTGGGAGCCTAAGTTTTTACCTTTTTGTAAAAATCTTAACAACTCTCTGTTCTGTGGAGTGCTCAAAGAATTCTTTATCTACCAGGGTAAAAAGAAAAACTATTATTTATATATCTTACCAAATGTTCTTCAGGTGACCCAAGGAACTGCTAAGGTAGATTTTTCAGGGGAAAAAAAATTATTCTGCCCCAGCTCAAGGTCCACTCGCCCAACATCTTTACTGTTTACCAAGGTCCTGGTGTTTTCATTCTGTTTTCTTATTGTCCAAATTCTGGTGAGCTGCTGCTCTCTCTGGAGAAGTTGCTTCAGGGCTTTTGAGAATCAATAAGGCGAAGCTTGCCAGCTCTCATCCTTTGGCATGTTGTAAAACAGCCCTAAATTCTTTCTGAAGAAGGAGGACTCTACTAATTTGTAAAGTAATTGACTAGGGATTCCTCACCTTTGGTTTGGTTTTTCCTTTTCCTATTATCAAATAAGAGAGCACAAGTTTCTCTTGATGAAATCCAGCATACCTAGTTTTTATTAAAAAAATATATTTTTCAGGATGTCAGGAACAGTTCAGGACTATACAGAAAACTCATTTTGCAGGTATTGCTAAAGTCTGAGATGTTGTTCTGTGCCTTTGTTAATGTCCAGTGGCTGTATATTGAGGCCCTCCGTGAGCCAGTCATCATAGGACACAGCCAGACACAAAGAGCAAGAGAACAAAAGCCCATGTTCAAGGAACTCTCAAGAGAACACTCAGACAACTAACCATAAAATACTGTGGGTCACAACCCTCACTAGCTTGATGGACATAATGGGAAAAAGCAGAATGGGTCCCAAAAGTGTGCACAATTGCTTGGTAAAGGACTTTAGTTAAGAATGTTAATTGAAGAGGCTTGAGAGTTGTCTCTCTCCTTCAACAGGTGAGGAACCTGGTTCCTAAAGATGCTTTATATGATCATGATTCATTCATAATGGAAGCACAGATACATGTGTGTTTGCACCATGGCTGAAGAGCAGATAAACTGCAGTTGCTACCTTTTCAATATAGTGAATTAACCTGCAAAATGCGTTGCTATGTTTGTAGTCGGCTTGGGAAGTTAGAGAAGTCATTTGCAGAAGTATTTGGCAGAGTAATGTCTAGGAACTGGGGGAGATATTTCTCAGGTGTTGTGGGTTTTCCCACTACCTGAGTGTAGTTGCTGGGAATTCTCCTTGGGCCGTGGACAGACCTCTAGGTGGCAGCGGGGGGTGTGGGATGGTAGCGGTGGTGGTGCCACTCTGAGGTCTGTCTCCTGGACTGGCAAGGATTAAGGAGAGCAAAGGCTCCATCCAGCTTTCTCATCTGGGTCTCAAGGCTGGGTTCCTCTCCCAGCAGGGAGCTGGGGTAAAAACCGGACACTGGGCAAAAGGCCAGTCAGATTGAACGGCAGCTCAGTTCCCAGGGGTCTCAATACACCGCAAGGAGCACTGGACAAACCACTTCCAGATTCTGCTTACTCGTGAGAAGGAAACGTCTAACACATCGGCTGACAACCATTCCTAACCTCTGAGCTCCCCTACGTGGAAGAGGATGGGTAAGATTGCGACACAAGAATGGATACTATCTTTCAGGGATGTGGGATTTCTTACAAAGAGTGCACCTGTTGATGGTAGAAAGTACAGAAAAGCATAAAGAAGAAATACTAGAATTACCTTTAAATTCCAAGACAAAGGCTTTTTTCTTTCTCTACACGTTTTAAAATTAATATGGATATTTTTATTAAGCTTTTTCCAATCACTGTTATCATGTATATTTTTGAAATCATTAAATGCATATTTTATTAGGCATGATTCTTTCCTTAATATACATACAGATGTATATATTTACACATACACATATCTGACAATTGTCCACCTTGATGTTCCCCCATTTCTGTAATTAATTTTAATTATAATTATGGATAAAACTATGAGTAGAGAGGGACTTGATTAGACATCCTGCCAAATTGACATTCTGCATTGAAGACACTCAGGTCCAATTTGATTCAGTGATGTGCGTGGGATGACGCAGTAGGTTTAAACAAAGTCAAGGCTAACACCCATTCACGGTACTTTATGCTGCTTAGTAACACCACAAATCATTTATTTCATATGTGTATGACTTGCCTGCCTTAAGAAAGATATATATATATATATTTTTTTTTTTTTTTTGAGATAGGTCCCACTATGCCCAGATTGGTCTAACTTGTGAGCTTAAGAGATCCTCCTGTCTCAGCCTCCTAAGTAGCTGGAACTATTGGTCTGTGCCACCACACCCAGCTGGGGACAAAGATAGTTCTCTGCAGTGCCTCACTAGCTTGAGTGTGTCCCAATGGCATCACCTGGGATTTGGCTGGAAAGGCAGACTCTCAAGCTATACCCTGGACTTATTCTGAATCTACATTTAATAAAAGGCCTAGATGATTAACAACTGAAGTTTGAGTAGCACTAAAGGAGTAGTTATTAAAATATTTATGGTATAAGTTAAGTCTTTTGTTTGCAGCAATGGAAATCACACCCCTTGCCATATTTATATATATGTATGTGTATGTGTGTGTGTGTGTGTGTGTGTGTGTGTGTGTGTATATATATAGAGAGAGAGAGAGAGAGAAAGAGAGAGAGAGAGAGATACATGATCTTGCTAAGTTGTTTAGGGCCTTGTTAAGTTGCTAACACTGACTTCAAACTTTTGATGCCCCTGTCTCAGCCCCCCAAGTCAATGGGATTATAGGCATGCACCACCATGCCCAGCTTGGTGATATTTTTTTGGAAAGAGACTGTGTATCACGGAGAAGGCAAAACCATACCTTTGTTATTAAGCTTCAGCAATATTAGAAGCAACGAGACTTGGTTGACTTTTCCTCTGGGACTCTACCATTAACTTTATGCCCAGTTGCAATGTCTTTTCAGTCCAGGTTATGAATACAAGGTTTAGGGAGAGGTTTCACTAGCTTTGCTTGGGTCAAGCTATTGGTTCTATCTTCTTGATTAATAGTGATAGCCACGGTGCAGGGTCATGTAGCAGACGTGGGCACTACAGCCCCACCAGTCTAGTCATAAGCCATTCCTGGTGATGGCATGAGGCAGGTACCATCTTAAGAGTTGCCTGCTATATTTTTGAAACCAAATTTTTCACATTTTCTGCTAATAATTGGGCATAGAAATACAAGAGCCTATTTTCAGTCTTTTCCCCTCTGTAGCCTTGTTCTTATGATTTTCTTTGTTGCATTTTTTTTTCCATCAAAGAGTTCATACATGCTAATGATTTTAGCAATTAACATTTTGCTTGTGACACAAATGTACTTCCAGCTTGAATCTCTTTTCTGAGTTCCAACCTCATATCTCCAAATGTTCCATCATTGCTTAAAGTTCAACATGGCCAAAATTGGGTTCATCATCTGTCCCTCCCAGCTTCCTTATTTCTGTCAAGATGCTATCTTAACTTAACTATCTTCAATGATAGCTGAGCATCTGTGGCTCTTTCCTTGTTTTTCAAACGCAGCTACCAATTCCTGAACTTGAAAATGTGAATTTCTGTAACATCTCCTTCCTAGCCTAACTAATAACTAGAGTTGAAATTCCCTCCACTCTCACTTAGATATCTATGGCCTCTTAGCTTGCGGTGAGGCCCCTTTTCCATTTCAGTGTTTCTGCCATATCATTGCCAGGCAGATCTTCCTTAGACTCTAGTTGACACTTTAAGACCTTGGGTCTGTTGGGAGGTTTCACGTAGCCGGGGAAATGCCCTTGAAGGGGATGTGGGACTCTGATGCTTTCCTCTTTCTCTTTTTGCATCCTGGCCATGTGTGGAGTGGTTTTTCTCTTACATGCTTCCACCAGGATCTGCTGCCTTCTTCAAGTTCAAAGCCATGGGACGACTACTCCCATTGCTCAGGGACTGAAATTTCCAAAACTGTGAGCCAAAATAAACCTTTCCTTTTTATAAACTGATTATCTCCAGATATTTCTGAATAGCAATGAAAAACTGATGAACAGATTTCAATTTCCATGAGAAAATGGCATTTGCGAACCAAGATTTGCATGCTAGACATGTTTATTGCTACTAGAGTGTCATTGCATCTAGACCTCTCAGTATAGGAAATATAGACGTATACAGACACCTGTACGTCTACTACTCCTGTATAACTTATTAGCTTTTAATATGTTTTCGGTGTCCCCCTAAAGAAGTCACAAATAGGTGGCTGGAAGGCTAGATATAGACCACAATTTTTTTTTTATTGGTTCATCTTGTGATTAAAAAGAAAACATGAAATAATAGTTAGAATTTATTTAGTTGCATAAAACAAGCACACTCCATCCAAGTAAGATGAAGCATTTAAAACAGCATCTTTTCCAACTAACTCAGCCCTCTCTAGAAGTCACTTATAGCTCTGCACCTCATCAAAAAATGGAGCTAGAAAATGGAGTCTTGTAATTGGGACATTATAGCTAAAATAAGATGGGAGTTCCATCGGTTCAAAAGAAAGGGAGGACAGATATCGAGGGGGCAAGGAACTGTCTCTTTTACAGCACCAACATTTAAACATCCAAAGGCCTCATATAAACTTTGAATTTATTGTGACTTCTCTTGAAATGTTACAAAATCAGACAATGCTTGACTCATATTTGGGCATCTGCGGTCAGATGAAGTTGCCCGCTTTGGGTAGAACATTATTTCACCGTGGAAATTGTTTCCTAACTCTTGAGCCTTTTCATGTTGTGATTTCTAGTAATCATGAATCTTTCTACCTGTAGGTTTATGGATGATAGCAAAACACTTAACAACAACAACTGAGAAGCTTAATTTCTTCTTGGTTTGATGGTCCTTAGAGAAATTCTATAGATCAGACAGTCTTGATCCATGATCTACTAATAATGTTTACATTATTGCTGGGACAATGTGTATGGTTCTGAAGACAGGATTCATAATTTTTTTTTTCCGATACAAAAAGGAATTTTTGACTAAGGAAGAGTTGTCTTATTCATGACTCTATGCCCAGCATTGAGCACAAAACTTATTAAAAGAATAGGTCTACAACAATTTTTTTCTTAAATAAATGAATTTCATCACGTTTATAGCTTTAAGCTGTTGTATAATTTGGTAATTAGTTATAGCTAGTTTTCCATTACTTAGTATATAAATTTTATGAATTGTTTCATTTTTGTGCATCTTTCCCATTGATCCATATTGTGAGTACAAAGGGCCATATCTTATTTCTTTTTCCTCTTACATATAGGAAAAAAATTATAAAAGCCTGTTCATCAATTTGTCTTGCTAACTCATTGACCCAGGATTTTGATTTTTACGTAATTAAACAAAATTTAAAGGACAGCTTCATAAATAGCCTGGCAATTATGAGAGAGACCCAAACAACTACTGTGTCTTTCTGGGGTGACTTTCAGGTCTTTGCATTTATGGGAACACAGAAAAAACATTTGTGGATTTGATTCATGTTTTTGTTGTTGTTTTTATCGCCTACATGTTTATTCACCCATATATTTAACAAATATTTTTTGTGTTTCTACTAAGTGTCTTGTACTGTGTGAGGCATTGAGAAATTGAAAGAAAAAAAAGTTTGTTCCCTGCCACTGAAGAGTTTATAGCCTAGCATAGGACCACGCTCATGACAGCTGCAATACAAGGCGATAAGTGCTATTATGGAGAGAGCCCCACCATGCTCTAAAGGAGTCAGTAGGCATCTATAGAAGGTTAGTAGGTCTTTATGCGGGAGGTGACACTTCAGCATGTGCTGTGGTTTGTCCGCCAAGGATTCCTGTGCTGGAAGCTTGGTCCCTGGTGTTGTGATGTTAAGAGGTTGTAGGACCTTTAAGGAATAAGAGCTAGTGGGAACTAATTAGGTTGTGTGGGGTGATGCCTCTGGAAGGGACTAATGTAGATTCCATGGGATCCATGAGTTAGTTCTTGTAAAAGGATTATTATAAAAGAACAAACCACCCCCAGCCTTTTTGGCTCCCTGTCCCCATATGTGAGGTCTCCCTCTCACACATGCTCCCATCGTTGTGAAGCCATCCACCCTGAAGTCCTCACCAGAATGGAACCAATGTAGACACCATGCTCTCAGGCCTCAGAACTGTGAGCCAAATAAACCTCTTTCCTTTATAAGTTACCCAGTGCCAGGTATTCCATTCTAGCCATAGAAAATTGACTCCATGTTTTCCAAAAATGCTCCATATTTTCCAGGATACTTGCTACACAAAGAATGAGTGTAGGTCAATTCAGGCAGATACTTAGAAGCATGAAAAAGATTTTGTAATTATTAAATGAGAGGTCCTTAAGTGTGGTTGAGAAGAGATCTGTGTTGGAGATATACTATGCAAAGTTAATGATTCCACAAAAATTATGGATTTAACAAACCTATATAACAGACACTATGCTGGGAAATGGAGGGACGAGGTGAATCAGACAGACATAGTCCTCATGTGTGTAACATATATTTGAATATTGGAGTCTCTTTCTGTCCTGTTATTTTCTATCACCTCCCTATGAGATCTACCCACCATTTTCTCTTGCATGGATCTCTAAAATAGACTTCCAGGCAGACTCTCTGAATGCTTCATTGTACCCTAAAATCCATTCTTTACATGGCAGAGTGAACTTTTTTAAAGCATGAAATGGATCAGATCATTCTGCCTCTGGATACAGCTGAGGGGGACAGAAGCAGGGAGCACAAATGAAGGGGCCGTGCAGCACAGCAGATGATGGGCCAGGCATATCTCCTGCAGAAGGGACAGAGCAGGTGTTCAAGGAGGGTTTTGATGAGAAGTGACATTTATCCTGAGTCCACAAGGATATATAAAGGCCAGACAGGGGAGAAGACAAGGAAGAGGAGGAGACTGGGAAATTTTTTGTTATAGCCTGGAGCTACTGGATATTCATGTGCAAAAGAATCAAGTTGGACTCTTGCTTCATGCCATCTACAGAGGTTAACACAAAATGGATCAATAACCCAAGATGAGAACCAAAGTCATAAAAATCGTAGAAGGAAAAATAGGGATAAATCTTCATGACCAGGGATTTAGCAATTGATTCTTTGAAATAATACCAATAAAAGAAAAAAAAAGTTAATTAAACATCATCAAAAGACTTCATTGAAGGCTGAGATACATCAGAGGGTGTTAAAAAATGTGAAAAGACAATCTACAGAATGGAAAGACCTATTTGAAAATTACATATCTGATGAAAGTGCAGTATCCAGAATAGATAAAGAGCTTTAAGTGTTCAACACAAAAAGATGAACAAATTGAGAAAGGACTGGAATAGATATTCTTTCAAATGAGATAGACAAATGGCCAACAAAAACATTGAAAATGCTCAAATTCATTAGTCATTTGGAAAATGTAAATCAAAATCACACTAGATTATCACCTCACATCTGCTAAGATAGCTATGATTATTTTCTTTTATTCCTAATCATTGTCTTCACTCTGAGAAATGGATGGCAGTAATTAAGATGCCACATAAAATAAGTGTGGAAGAGGATATGGAGAAGTTGTAACCCTCATATTGGCTGGTGGGAAATCACAATGTCTCAGTCACTGTGGAAAGTAGTATGGTGATTCCCCCAAAAATCAAACCTAGAATTATATTGTGTATTACACACATCATATACATATATAATTATAGTATGCCACAATTCCACTCCTTGTCATATGTCCAAAGGAACTGAAAAGAGGGATTTGGATAAGTACCTGTGCACACACATGTTTATAGGATCACTGTTCCCAGTAGTCAAGGTGGAAACAACCCAATTGTCCATGAACAGATAAACGGATAAACAAATCATGATATATACATACCTTCTATTCAGTCACAAAAGAAGGGAAGTATGGATACATGCCACAACATGAATGAACCTCCAAAACAATATGCTAAAAGTGATAGAAGCCAGACATTAAAAGCCACATATTGTATGATTCCATGTTTAGGAAATGTCCGGAATAGGCCAGTTCATGGGGCAGAGAGAGTTGGATAGATGCCAGGGCCTGAGAGGAGGGCTGAATGGGGAAGAGCCACTTACTGCATGAAGCAATAGAAATGTTTTGGAACAATATAAAGGAGGTCATTGCACAACATTGAAAATGCACTAAATTGTTCACTTTTTAAATGGTTAATTTTATTTTATGTGAATTTCTCCTTAATAAATTACTTAAAAAAATCTGTTATACATGTCTATAAAGTTTGGAGCAGTGGCAATGGTATTGTGAGAGCAGGGAAGTTCTTAATGAGTTTGAAGAATATAAATAAGAATAATTATGGCCCAAACACAGCAAACTCAATAGAATCACTAAAAACTATGCCGAAGAGGTAGGCAGAGGCCAGAGTTAGGATTTAATTATAAGGTATTTGTTAAGGGGAAATAAGAACAAACTGATCCATTTCATGTATTTAATAAAAGATCACTCTGATTGCCAAGTAGAGATGGATTTTAGGGGGTCATGAGCATTCCGTGAATCTGACTGGGAATCTGTTTTAGAGGTCCAGGCAAGGGACAATTGCGGCTGGGTCTTGGCTGGAGGTGATAGAGTGTTACAGGAGGTGAAGAGACTGGAGGCATATTTAGGAGCTTGATGTTTGCTCAGATGAAGGGGTAGGATTGCAAGATAAAATAAATTGTGCTCAGTTAAACTTCACTATTTCACAGATGCTAATCCTTACAAAATTCGTTGTTTATCTGGAATTCAAACCCAGTGAGCATTGTGTACTTTTAATCTGGCAACCTCTGTGGGGGTCAAGGGAAAGGAGGAAGCATTGATGGCATCGAGGTTTCTAGCACTAGCTCTTGGTGGGTGGCAGCACTCTTCGGAGGCAGGGAGTCCTGGAGGAAGAACTGATTGTTCTTGGGTGAAGGGAGCACCATGCAATTCACTTTGAATTGTAACCAACCAGATATTTGGAAGATTAAGATGAATCTACCAGAGAGTATCTGCAGAGTGGAAAGAGAAGGCTGCGTAGGATGATGTCAGACCATCCATCATTAAGAGATGCTCAGAGAAAAAGGAGCCAGTGGAGGAGACTGAGAAGGCGCTCTGACAGGTGGGATGAAATGGGGATGGTGGTGGTGTGGAAGCCCAAGGAAGAGTTTCATGGAGGATGCGTCCCATAGGTAGAAGTTACCGAGAAGTCAAATCAATTGAGAACTGAAAAGAGATCAGCAATTTTGGCAATTAGGACATTTCAAGGAACTTACACAACAACTCTTTCAGTGCAGTGTGAGTTGTAGGGAGACGATTGCACAGATGCTAAATTTAATGGGTTATGGAATGATGAGGTAAGGAAATAGAAGCAGCTACACATTCGGTAATTAAGCTAGAAAACCTAGGTGGACAGTGGCGGCAGTGAACATTATCACTTCTAAGTCCTGTATGTTTTTTTTTTTTTTAACCTATTTTTTTTCTGTAGAACACTGAAGCAAAAATTAAGAATCCATTGTTGATATTGAATACAAATACAAAATGAGGGAGGATTTTTTATTTTTGCAAGATTTCCTTTGGTTTGCTGTAGAAACCCCCAACTTTTTGTATCAGAACCAATATTGATATGAGTAGTACTACTATAGAGAGACTCTAGATGATTACAAAATGCAGTTTTTTTTCTTTTCCAGATTCATTTTGTTTTTTTAATACTGGTGATATTTTATAATCATTCTGCAGAGTTGATTAACCGTACTTATCACTCTCTAATATCCAGGACAGGTAGGTTGGTGGGGGTGTAATGACTGGAGATAGCAGAGTCTGTCTAAATGCTAAGCCAGTTAACATTGATTTGGTACATACTGAAGCATACCATGTTGAAAGAAAATAAATACAACTCAAAGGCAAAACACTAAACACCCAGTTAATTTATGGTGAAACATACTTAGTTTATGATTTTGGTTAATACATACTTTAACTGGAACAGTGTTCTGCACTCATTTTTATTAAATACTCTAGGTGTTTGCTGGAGCATGAGGTAATAACCCAAATACAATTAAAATGACCATAAAATTAAGGGTCTCCACATAGGCTCCTAAGGATGGGTCTGTTAGAGGCTTCTAGTCGTCAGCATTGGGTGGTCTGCTATTGGTGTATGATACTTAAAGAGAGCTTTTTCTCCCTTAGGTCTGGAAGGTGTTAAGGTGTTTTTATAAAACCCCATAAACCCTCGTTAAACACTTTTTTTTTTTCACAAAGAAAACTTAAATCTTTATTTGACGTGTTTTCTGTGGCACTATTTTGGCATTTTAACAAGTTCTTGAAAGAATCACTCTAATAATTGTATACAGCTCTAAGGTGAGGGGGGAGGATGGGGGATATTTATTCAGGTTTTTGTACATTGCCTGATCCACTAAGTATCAGGCACAGGGTTTTGGTACATTTTAATTTAATAAGGGAAAAAGATCAAAAGCATCTCCAGGTGGAGAAAGTTAGGCTAATTTCAGTATTGTGCATGAACAGGTTGGACGGGAAGGTTTGACTCCTGAATGAATTAACTATAACTCAAATACAGTAGAGTATTTACTGCAGTGAGGTTGGTCTTCCCTAAACACTCTGTAAGAACTAGCAGCACCTCTCTTCCATCCTGTCACTCCGTATTATCTTTCCTTGCTTTATATTTTTTTCAGAGCACTTACCTCCTTAGAACAAAGGGCATAATTTACTTGTCAAGTCTACTATTTTTTTTTTACCTACATGTATGCAGACTTCATGAGACAGAGACTTTTGTCTTTTTGTTCACTGTTTACACCCCATGTCTGGGACAGCAATTAGGGTATAAGTAGCACAGTACTTATTGAACAAATGGATGAGTGAAGGAGTGAATGAATAAATCACATTCCATGTGTGTTCCATGATGTCGCATGACTTTCAATTCTCCCTGAGTCCAGGATTCACATGCATCTCACTTTCTCTTACTTAAGGATCTCATTCTCCCCCATCATAGTCAACATCTTGAATCCCCAGATTTTGGCATCATTAGGAATAATATTTGTAGGATATAGTAATGATGTGAGATCAGCCCTGACTTTTGTGTGATGTCATGAGGCAGTACTCCGCATAGATGCATTTGTACTGTAGAATTTCTCCCAAGAAGAAGCAGGTGGTTATATTAATCTTTTTTTTCCCTCTTCACCTTAAAATAAAGAAAATACCTCAGTTCACAAAAATGTTGGTATTTATGGACTTTGTATTTCTTAAATATACTTAACCAGGGAGGAGGATTCTGGGAATATGGAAGAGAAGGAAGCACCAGGAATCCATCTACCCCCGACCGCTACCTTCCAACCTAGACAACAATCTCACAGGCAGAATCTGTCTGAAAGAGCTATTTTGGAACTCTGGAGCCCACTGAATGCTTGCCACTTCCAGGCAAACTCTTGGATGGTAAACAGCAGTGAATTTCAGTAACTATCATTCTTGGCCCAGTCCCAGCTATTCATGGCCCCCAAGCCTCACGGCAGGCACCTGTGCAGTTTTTGGAGCAGCTTGTGCGGAGCTGGAGAGAGCCATGGTGGGTAATGAAGTCCCTGTTCTCCAACCACCAGGGATCTGTGTTGGGATTGTTAATCGCCACTCTGATCACAGAGGTGCAGGCGCAGAGGTGCCGTCACTGTTACACCTCCCCTATTTGTTGAAAGTTCCTCCCTCTCAGCTGAGGTGACTGCTGGGAACTTCAAGGGCTGCCATCTTCTTCATCTTCTTTATTTGTCCCTCTTCCTTTTCTCTGCTTCTCCTTGGTGGAGCCAGACAGTGAAGACTGGGACTTTAGGAGGAAAGCAAGTACATCTACAGGGCAAATCGGAAAGTGACAGAACATGACTAGGGAAAAGACAGAAAGACCTGAGAAGAGCTTTAGCCTACACTTTAGGCTGAGCCTTTGCACACAGTAGCCTACAACGATAAAAATAAATAAATAACAAATAGCAGAACTTCAGGAGAAAATAATTTGATGTTCAGAGTTATCACATTATTAGATTCAAATATCTTGTTTTCAACCATGACAACAAAATCACAAGGCACAAAAAGAGAGAAGTATGGCCCATTCAAAGGGAAAAAAAAATGATCTAAAAGAAACTGTCCCATCAAACTGTGCCAGATTGACTAGACAAAGACTTTAAAGCAACTGCTTTAGAAATGCTCAAAGAACTAAACTAAAGGAAATGTGGAGAAAATCAAGAAAATAGAAGTCAATACAAAATATCACATGAAAAAAATTTAAAAAGAAATATCAACAAAGAGATAGAAAACCTAAAAAAAATTATAGAGCACAAGAAGACAAGAATGGAAATAAAAAATACACCAGAGGGAGTCAAATGCAGTTAGAACATATAGAAGAAAAAATCAGCAAACTTGAAGAGAGGAAAATGGAAATTATTGAATCTGAAAAGTAGAAAAAAGACTGAAGATTCTAAGACACCAAAGATTGAAAGTAAAAGGATGGAAACATATGTTCCATGCCAATAGTAATAAAGAATGTGCAGAGGTGGCTATCCTAGTATTAGATTAAAAGGTCTTTAAATGAAAAACTTTACAAGAGAAAAAAAAGGAGGGCTGGGGTTATATCTTAGTGGTGGAATGCTTGCCTAGCATGTGTAAGGAACTGAGTTTGATCCTCAGCACTAGGTAAAACTAAATAAATAAAATAAAGGTATTGTGTCCATCTACAGCTAAAAATATTTTTTCAAAAGGACAAAGAAAGATATTTTTTATTAACAAAAGATTCTTTATATTAAGAAAACATAGCAATTATAAACATTTATTTACCTAACAAGACACCTCAAAATAGATGACATAAAAATTGACAGAAGGGAGAAATAAACATTTCTATGACAATAGTTGGAGGCTTACTTTTTACCCCAATCTTAGAAATAGAACAATCAAATAAGTAAGATAAGTAAGGCTGTAGAGGACTTGAACAACATAGTAAATCAAAGTCTTAACTGACAA
Organism: Ictidomys tridecemlineatus; assembly: GCF_052094955.1. Taxonomy (NCBI): domain Eukaryota; kingdom Metazoa; phylum Chordata; class Mammalia; order Rodentia; family Sciuridae; genus Ictidomys; species Ictidomys tridecemlineatus. The sequence goes on from NC_135485.1 coordinate 129,308,919, forward strand.
ATACAGGACACCCTATATGACAATAGAATACTCCTTCTTCTCAGGTGAACATGGAGCATTGTCCAGGATAGACCATATCTCATGTCACAAAGTCCCACTAGATTTAACCACAACAGGATGGACTTAGAAATCAATAACAAATGGAAGATTAAAAATTTATAAATTTGTAGAAAAAATGCACTCTTAAACAACCAATAGATCAAAGAAGAACTCACAAGAGAAATTAGAAAATACTTAGAGACTGTTATGGACTGAATATTGCATCTCTCCAAAATTCATATGTCGATGCCTTAACATTTCACTTAGAAATTCACATGTTTTTGTGAATTTCTTTGGAATTTCTTCTCTGTCTTTGGAGATGGGATTTTAAGAAATTAATTAAGGTTAAACGAGGTTATATGTAAGGGCCCCTGATCTCATAGAGTTAGTATCCTTATAAAAAGAGAAGAGCGCTCTCTCTCTCTCTCTCTCTCTCTCTCTCTCTCTCTCTCTCTCTCTCTCTCTCTCCAGGTACACATCCCAAGGAAAGACCACATGAAAACACAGTGAGTAGGCAGCCATCTACAAGCCAGAAATAGTACTTACCAGAAACCAAATGTTGCCAAACTTTGATCTTGTACTTTCCAGTTTTCAGTTTCCAAACTGTAAGAATCTAAATTTTTGAGACTTAAGCTACAAAGTCTGTGACATTTTGTTATAGCAACTGAGGCAGATTATGAGAGATTTTGGTATCAACAAATGATGTGCTGCTGTAACAAATACCTAAAAATGTGGAAGTGGATTTGGAACTGGGTAGTAGGTTGAAACTGGAGGGAAAAGCCTAGACTGCACTGAAGGGACTGTTAATAGAAATATCAATATTAAACATGATTCTGGCCAGATGTGGTGGCACATGCCTGTAATCCTAGTGGCTCAAAAGGCTATGGCAGGAGGATCACAAGTTGAAAGCCAGCCTCAGCAACTTAGTGAGGCTCTAAGCAATTTAGTGAGGTCCTATTTCAAAATAAAATACAAAGGGCTGGGTATGTGGCTCAGTGCCTGGAGTTCAATCTCTGGTACCTAAATAAATGAATAAATAAAGTGATTCTGGTGAGGGGTGAATAAGAAGAGACCTGGAAAGAACACTACATCTTTTTGGAGAATACACCAATAATCATGAACAGGATGTGGGTAGCAATATGGACATTAAAGGCTATTCTACCGAGCCTTTGACAGAAATTAAAGGCTATTCGAATGAGCTTCAGAACAGGTCATTGGAAACTGCAAGAGAGGTAATCCTGGCTCTTAAGTGACAAAGAACTTGGGTAAAGTGTGGTCTAGTGTTTTGTGGATGATGAAATTGGACATTCAGCTGAGGAGATTTCAAAGTGAAATGTTGAAGATGTGGCTTGGTTTTCCTGACTATTTACAGTAAGTTGCAAGAAAAGAAAAATGAGTTGAAAGCATTGTTAAGCAACAAGAGCCGGATTTTGACAATTTTCAGCCTATCCATATTGTGAAAACTGAGAGAGCATTTTCTGAAGAGAACATCAAGATGTGGTTGGAGTATCATTCAATAAAGAGATTATATGATTATATGAACAGAAATATTGCCAGTTTGAACTCAAAGGGATGAAGACCAGATGAGATGGAGAAGGCTGAGAGTCACTGGATTCTAGAGGATGGGATGACAGAGATATTCAGCAGCAAATGTGCACTCTATTCTTCAAGAAAAGAAAAGAATGATCCCAAGGGCAATTTCAAGGTCATCAAGACTGCTCCCTTGGTCAATAGGCCAGATGACAACTGTTTAGCCAAGTTTCAGGGTGCTATAGGGTCTCTGTCCTGGTGGGTCAAAGAAGCAAAGCCTCAAACCAAAGAAGATTAAATTTGAACCTTAAAATCTAATAGTGCTGGGCTGGGGTTATAGCTCATCAGTAGAGCGCTTGCCAACATGTGTGAGGCACTGGGTTCAATTCTCAGCACCACATAAAAATAAATAAATAAAATAAAGGTTCATCACAAGTAATATAAGTATATATATATATATATATATATATATATTTACACACATGTATATATAATATATATTATATGTATAATATCTTCATATTATATATATTATAATATATATACATACATAAAATCTTATAGTGTTTTCCTTGTTGATTTTTGAAAATGGAAAAAAAAAATACAACCCCAAATTGATTCTGCCAACAGTTTGAGAAAATTAACAATTCTGTTGCTGGATTGACTAAGAAAAAAAGAGAAGGCTCAAATTATCAAAATCAGAAATAAAAGCAGGGCCATCACTACTGATTTGATATAAATAAAAATAATTATAAGAGAGTTTTATGAATGATTGTATACCAACAACTTGGACACGTAGATTAAATGGACAAATTCCTAGAAGCAAAAAGTCTACCAAGATTCAATCACATGATTCGGTAGACTTATATCTAGATATGTAAGCATTAAGAATACTGCATTAGTAATAAAAGTTCTCCCAATAAAGAAAAGCTCTGGACCCAATGGCTGGTGAATTCTACCTAGTATTTTTTAAAATATCTACTTTTTAGTTTTTTTTTAGGTGGACACAATACCTTTATTTTATTTTTATGTGGTGCTGAGGATCAAACCCAGTGCCCCACGCACGCCAGGCAAGTCGCTACCATTTGAGCCACATCCCCAACCCTGACCTATTATTTAAGACGAACCAACACCAATCCTCAACTTTTTCAAAAAATTGAAGAAGGAACACTCCCCAATGCATCCTCTGAGGCCAGGATTAACCTGATATCAAAGCCAGAGAAAAATAGTATAAGGCAAGAAAACAACAGACCAATATCTCTTATGAAGATTGATATTAAAATCTCCAGCAAAATATCACATTCAGCAACATATTGGAAGGATTATCTAAAATTAATAGGCATCTCTTGTTTCCTCCCAAATAGTATAAGAAACTCAGAATTCTTTAACTCTGATCTTCTTCACTCTTATCTTCCATGTTATTGTCTACCGTCTAAAATTCACATGCTATATTATGTCATTGTTGCTATTATTTTAGAAACTTCTAAAATTTATTTTAATTTTTGCTAGTTTATTCTTCTTCCATTGTTAACTTTTCTTCAGAACTAATTTTCCTAATTCTTGACAAAACTCCTTTATTTTTTGGGGGGGGGTCTGTCACTGCTAAATTCTCTTAACTGAAAAAAAATCTGAAAAGATTTTTATTTTACTTTTATCTTTGACTGATAGTGGTAGACACTTCTGGGCTAGCAGTTGAATTTTTCTCTCAGCATTTCAAAAATTTTATTCTCCCTTCTTTTGGCATCCATTATTACTTTCAAGAAGCCTACTTTCAGTCTAATTGTTGTATCTCTACAGTTATTCAGAATTTTCCTCTCTAGTCTTACAATGCTTTTAACATTTTTCTCTTTGAATTAATACTTCTTTAGTTGCCAGAATATATTATGCATACATTTTTCAAAAATTCTGCTCAGCAGTTGCCTTGCAAACAGGAGATCCTGGGTTTGATTTTTGGAACTATAGGGGGAATTAAATCTGCTCAGAATTCAGTGGAATTCTTTGGTTTAAATATTTTTACAAAGCCCCCACTCTACTCCAGTACAATCTAATCTTAATTTATTAATTAAATTTGTAACAAATCCGTTTCCAAGTCAGGTCACATTCTGAGGTATTGGGAATTAGGCCTTCAATGCATTACTCTTCAAATTTCCTCTTCATTTCTAACACCTACAGCTTTCTTGTTCTTAATTTATAACTGAGTTATTTAATTTTGTTTGGTTGTACTGTTTTATTTGAGCATGTGTTTGAAGTGAGAGGCAATGTCTCATGTCAGCACAATTCAATCCATTGGCTGGAATTTTTTTCTTCCATGATTTAATAGTAAACAAACAAATGAATGAAAATCATCAACTAATATTCTAAAAGAAATTAAATTAGAACATAAGAGAAGGAATAAACTACAAAAAGTACTATACTAAAGAAAAGGCAGATTTGAAAAATAACTACAAAGAACATCTAAAGATGAAAAATATAGTTACTGGAAATGCAAAATGCATTGTATAGATGTGATGATTAATTTGATGTGGCCATTTGATTGGACTAAGGGATGGCCACATAGCTAGTAAAATCTCATTTCTGGTGAGAGTGTTTCTGGCTGAGATTAGCATTTGAATTGATAGACTGAATAAAGAAGATCGCCGCCATTAATGTGGCTGGGCACCATCCAATCTGTTGAGGACTCAATAAGAAGAAAAATGTAGGGGAAAGGTAATTTTGATCTGTTTGAGCTGGGATGCCCATCTTCTCATCTCTTAGAAACTGGCACTCCTGGTTGTTGGACCATTGGACTCAGATGCTTACACCATAAATCCCATCCTGGTTCTTGGACTTGGAGTGAAATACACCACTGGCTTTCTGGTTCTCTTGCTTACAGCTGGCAGATGATGGGGCTGCGTGGCCTTCATAGTTGTGTAAACCAATTCTTGTACTAAATATCTATCTGCCAACCAACCTACCTACCTTCCTTCCATTGGTTCTACTTCTCTGGAATGCTAAGTCATACAATAGGTTGAATTGTGTGTCTGGCACAGTGGAAGAAAGAGTTAGTGAACTGAAAGAGAGATAGGTCTGAAGATACAAGAATGTAGCACATAGGGAAGCAATGTAAAAAAAAAAAAAAAAGGAAAAGGAGTTTTAAAAAACAGAGTAAAGGTGGGTGGGGGGTGGGGGTGGAGGAGACTAACATTTGCCTTATGAGGTGTTCCAGAGAGGAGATGAAAAAGGTAGAGATGAATGGTGATTGCCATATCTTATGAAACAACTGCAGAGAACTTTCCAGAATTAAGAAAGGCAGTGATTTAGAAGTAGTCTGAGCATGGTTAATTCCTCATGACTCAAGAGTTGATATAGCACAATGAGACAGAGAACAATTTTTCTCTTAGTAGACCAAAAAAAAAAAAAAAGAATTTACAGTTGGGTCTTGCTTCCTGTCACTCCCTGCGGAAGGAAACTAACTCTAAGGTCCTTAACTTTGTATTAGTATTTCTGGAAAAAGATTTTGTTGGTGAAAACAGTGAAACTACTGGCTATTCATAAAATTATTTTTTTCTGAGGATTTTCCATATTCTTCTCCACTTCCAGATTATAATACAATAACATAGATTATGTCCTTTTAGTTATCAGAGTACATATTATAAAAGTAGGTTTTAATGCATTTGTTAAATGAGCTGGTTAATGAATTAAAACATTTTTATATTAAACCTTCTCATTGAAAAACATTTAGAAAATGTTTAGACTGAAGCAATGCCCATCTATAATCATAGTAGATGTGTTTTTATGTACTTAACTAGCACGTGGTATTTATTCTGAATATAATACTTATTTTGAAATTCAAATAACAAACAATATTATATATGTGTGTATATGTATATGTACATATTTTTGCTTACAGACACATTTTGTCATATTTGGCTCATGAGCATGTTGTAGAATCAGCATGGTGACTATCCAATGGAAATACCAACAGGACCACACAAAATGGCTCACTGTGTCATTTCATTCAATGCAGCCCCACAAAAATAAACTCTTCTCACCACAAAAACTTGCTTGTCAGTTTCCCACTCTCTAAAATGACCATTCTAACTTCATATCCAGCACCTTTTCCTTTTCTAACCGGTTGTCTACCTTGAAGTGACTTCAAGGTTGTTAATTTTACTTTGGAATCCTTCATTCTTCATTTTTACCAAATTTCTAACTATAAAATTCATATTATTGAAACATGTTGAGCCTTTGGGATAGTTCAATGTTGGTAATGTGAGAGTTTTGGCTCATTCATTGAATTTGGTGGGATTTTTATTTTTAGTATATTTGATATTTTTCTATGTGTTTTAACTTTTAGAGATTTTATTTTAGGACATAATTGAGAACTGACTTAGTTATGCAGAACATTTAACTTAATCTTCATTCAGTTTTCTTTTCTAGCCTGTTTTCCAGACAGGGTATTAGTTAAGCATTTTTTTATCCAGGAAGATTTTATTGACACTTATCCAAGACATAGAACCTAGCTTCAAAAAAAAAATATGTATAAACATAAAAATAAAGATGAATTATTTGAAGATCTTCTGAATGGGTGGAAGACAGATTAATGGCAAAATTTATTTGTATAAGCAGAATAGTAAGACGTGATTGACTATTTCCAATTATTCATGGTCTGTACATTCTAAAGGGTCATATCCTTAAATGGGACACAACCTTCTAATAACAAATTGGTACAAAGTATAGATGAGAGGAAACTTTAAATGATTATTATCATTTACTTTAATCAACTCCTGTATTGTATAATTTTCTGATGTGTTTGTTTTTCAACCTCACTCAGCACTACTAAAAATTCAAACCAGATAATTCTTTGTTGTGGGGAGCTTGTGTTGTGTGCAGGAAACTCAGAAGTATCCGGCTTTTGTCCACTAGAGGCTAATAGCACTCTCACCAATTGGTACAATCCAAAATGTCTCCAGATGTGGCCAAATGTGTCGGGGGGGGGGGGGGCAAATCATTCTGATCAAGAGTCACTGGCTTAGGGCATTATGTTGCTTCATCATTCAGCTGGTGGTCACATCCAGTCTTGGCCCTTGGCCCTAGTTATTTTCTTTTGTATTTATAGTCAGTTATACTTTATAGTGCATCTAAATTCGTTATTTTGATTTCTTGGTCTTTGTCTGTTGCTAATAACACTATTCCACAGGGTAAGTTATAAAAAAGAGAGGTTTATTTTAGCTCACAGCTACGGTCCAAAGGGCCACATCTGGCGATGGCCTTCTTCCTGGCAGCATCCTGGTCCTGTTGTAGTGAAGGGCCTCGTATGGCCAGACACAGGGAATGTGTGATAGACCTACTGTTATTGACCTTCAGAGCAGACCTACTCTGGAGATGACCTGTTAGTTGCACAATGAATTAACCCATCTGTGAGTCCGGAGCTCTAACCACCTCTCTTTATTTATTTGTTTGTTTATTGATTTATTTTTGGTATGGGTGATGAAAAGCTAAGTTTCACGACTAAGTCATACCCCAGCCCATTTTATCTCTTGAGACAGAATCTCATTAAGTTGGTGGATCTGTCCTCAAACGTGGGAACTTCCTGCCCCAGCCTCCTGAGTTGCTGGCATTACAAGCCTGCGTCACTATGCCTGGCTTCTGATCACCTCTTAAAGGTTCTCCTCTTCGTATCGCATAATGAGGGCTAAATTTCAACGTGCGTTTTGGAGGGGACAAACAGTATCCAAACCATAGCATTTTCTAAATGTACATATTTTGTCTTTCCATTTTAAATTTCACTTTGTAGGAAATTTACCAGTTTTATCGGTCATTTGAAATTCATTTTATCTTAAGGGATCACAAGCAGCCACAATATAAATACATAATGAACTGCATATTTTCAATACTTTTATTATGGGCAGTAGGAAAGATAAGAAATGTGTACGTTCTGGGGCTAATCCCTATTAAAGACAGTTGGGAATTTCTTCGAGGTGATAATGTATCACTGATAATTGCCCTTTAAATACAACATCTTCACTAGTCACTCATGTCATTAATATCCACAAGGTCCCAAACTTACTTTTCTAAGTGTCCTTATTATTGTTATTTTGTGGTGCTGGTTATTGAGCCTAGGGGCCTCATGCATGCTAGGCAACTGCCTTGTCACTGAGCTACATCCCCAGCTCAATATTATTTTGGTAGGCAGAATTATAGTCCCCAAAGATGTTCACTTTCTAATCCTTGCCTTGTCACTGAGCTACATCCCCAGCTCAATACTATTTTTTCTAATCCCTGAAACCTATGAATATGTTGTTGCATGACAAAGAGGAATTAAGAAAATTAAATTTCCTAATCAGCTCAAAATTGAGAGGTTATCCCAGATTATCTAGGGTCCCAAGTAATCACAGGGGTCTTTAAGCATGGAAATGTAAGGCAAAAGAATGAGTGTCAGAGTGGTGTGATAGGAGAATCAGTCACTGCTGGATTTCAAAATGGAAGAGGATAAGGAGCATGGATTGGAAGCAGCCTACAGAAGCTAGAAAATACAAGAGATGGATTCTCCTTTAGAGCCTCCAAAAGAGAATGCAGCTTATTGATGCCTTGACTATTCTAGTGAGGCCCACTTCAGATGTCTGAGCTCTACAACTATAAGAGAAAATCTTAGCCACTAAAATTTGTTGCCATCTGTTATAGCAGCAAGAGGAAACTAATACAGGATGCAGAGAGGGAGTTGTGTTGAGTTGGAGCATTCATTTTTACCAATGCAGCCATTACACCAGTTCTGTTATAATTTGCAAGGGGAAAAAAGAGCATGTGAGATGAAGTATAGCATTCGAGTATCAAAGAAATTCTCTTCTAATTAGGTGTACAAACCCTTGGTAATGGGAGAGTCAGATTTGATGTGAACTAAATGCATACAAAGACTTACATTTTGCCTAAACTCGGTCAACTGTGGTGAATTACTTACTGAATTTCCTACAATCAGTTTTTGTTATTGTTGTTTTTCCAGGGGAAGGAAAACAGAACCATACTGAAACCCATTGATAGGGTCTATGATGATGCTACCGCAATCACCAGATCAATCTTCACACATCAGGAAACATTCTGAGTTCAATAGTTCCGGTTGGCACTTTCTGTTGTTCTAAAAGTCTTCCTAGGAATTGTGGAAATGCTGCCTTCTAGGACTCTGGTTTAGTGGCAAATGTTAGTGTTAATTTACCGAGGCTCACTAAGGAGGGAAGTGCACAGAAGGACTTGAACTCCCGTAGCCCTTCATGCATTTGGGTATGAAACTCACAGACGTTGGGTGTATGCAGCATGTTCACTGCCTTCTACTGCTCGTCAGTATTGTGAGCATTCCTTCCCCTGAAGTCCTACTTCAGTTACCAAGTGAAAACTTTAAGCTATATGAGACATATTTATTTTCTAGCCTATTTGTCTTTAAGGAAGCAAAAGTATTGAAAATCTCTTCCTTGCTAGCAGGATGAAGGTGTTCTATCGACTCTGGACTTGACAAGTTGAGGATACTTTCTGGAACACAAATAGTTATTGATTTCTAAAGTTGTGTGTCACAATACAAGTAAGCTCCTGGTATATATATATATATTTTTTTTTTCTGGTAAAATCCCTATTACTTCCTTTATTACAGAAAAATTTTAACAGGCATGATTTGGATGTCCCCCAAAGTTCTGTGTTAAAGGCTTGGTTTCCAGGATGGTGATATTGGGAAGCGGAGCCTGAGGTTTTTATGGCATGGCCTTGATTAGGACTGTGGGATCCTGGGCCCTTCCTCTTCCTCTCTTTGCATTCTGGTTATAGGATGAGCAGTTTGGTCTGCCATGTGCTCTTGCCATGATGTATAGACTCATCAGAGGCCCAAAGCAGTAGATCACTTGATCTTGCACCAGAACTTCCAGAACCATGAGTCAAAATTAGCCTTTTCTCTCGATAAGTTAATTATCTGAGGTGTTTTCTTACAATAACGGGAAGCTGACTAATATATTTATGATAGGTATGGTAAACTGGTTGAAAAATTTGTTTCATTTCTCTATCCTTCCTTGTAATAATGCCCCTTGCAATATGATTTTTTGACACTTTATATAATAGTTTGTTTTACAACTCCTTGATTAGGGAGTGCTCTTGTGACTTGGTCTTGTCAAAGAAATGAGGTACCAGCACCAATTCTGATAGTAGTCCTCATGAGGCCTTGTACATTTCCCTTCTCTCTCAGACACCTGTCTTCACCATGAGAATAAGTCTGAGCATCTTGCTAGAAGATCCGTTGAAACTGGGACAAGTGTCCTAGCCAGGAACCAACACCCAGAAGTAGATCCGTACACTTGACTTACTTATGGCTCACCTCGGAGGAACTGGGGAATCCAGACATGGCCAGAAGAACTGCCCAGCTAGGTTCAGCCTGAATTGTTGACCAAAGGATTTTTAAGGTAAATAATGCTGTTCAAAGCCATAGCATTCGGAGTGCTTTCTTATTCCGCAATAGTTAACTGATGGAATGAATTTTATGGAGGCCTGTGAGTTCTGAGAAATTGTGTGTAAAATTTGGTGTGTATTTATTTTTTTCTTTTTTGTGGAGGAGCTTTTAGTTTTTAGAGATTCTCAGACTTCTATGGTCCAAAAAGGATTTATAAATCATTATCTTGTTGGTGCACAATAGGATTAATCACAGGCCAGATGTTGGACCCATTCACCTATTGAATAAATGTGCTCAGATTCTGATGAAGGATGACTTTTTGTTAGAGCAAGAGTTATTATTTTTTTTTTCATGTGTGTCTGTTTTTGGCGGGGGTTGGGAAGTGTGGATTGAACTTGGGGGCACTTATCCACTGAGCCACATCCCCAGCCCTATTTGTATTTTATTGGAGACAGGGTCTCACTGAGTTGCTTAACAACCCGCTAATTTGCTGAGGCTGGCTTTGAACTCGGATCTTCCTGCCTCCCGAGCTGCTGGAAAACAGGCCTGTGCCACCACTCCCGGATGCCATGCCTTCTTCTTGTCAACTGAGCTGGAAGTCTTTGGATCTCTATTCTAGGTGTAAGCTAACACATCTTGGTATCACCTCGTCTGTAGAACCTGAGCCTTTTGGACATGGCCTCCGATTGGGAGCTAGAATGTTAGACTGAAACGGCAATTTCAAATGCTGATATTCTAATCAGATGGCCATGATGGATGGCACATATATTCTTCTTTAAAGAATTCGCTGTGAAGATACCTTTAAACTCCACGGTGTCCCCACTCTGAGTAGACAGTCTCCTTTCTTACTTCACAGAGAGAAGGGAAGTCATCAGAGGGTAGCTTCTTCAGTTTCTGTGTGGGACAATGAGCATGAGAACAGCGAGTCCCTGTAGCACATGACCTGTCACTCAGTTAAGCTCACCAGGGCTTTGGCAATTGTCTACTTGGTTTCATGTTGAAATCCTGATTCTTTTGAATGGGTTTCTGTTCCTGAGATTGTGGAGTACATCGTTTTCATCTGCTGTCCAGGGTGCCCTTTGGTGGGCTGAGGAAGCCAACACACGGGGCTCTGCCTGGCGTTGCTCCGCTCTTACCCACCTCCCAGCCAAAGCTCGAGAGCCATGCGTTTTTCCCCAAATTCAGATCTTCTGGCTCATTGTCAGTCTGGTCATGCCAGAGCTGTGAGCCAACAAAAGCATATAGGGAAAATAAATTTGTCACAGGGAAAGTACAGGAAAGTGATCACTTTCGGGCAGGACTACAGTAAGAACACTGTTAGGCTGCACTTCACAAATGTGAAAAACAAAATGTCTTGCCAAATATCTTCTTAAGGCTTTTTGGGATGAGTGTGTGTGTGTGTGTGTGTGTGTATGTGTGTGCACGCATATCCAAGTGTGTCAATTAGAGCACTTGAGTTTGGATAATTCCACCATATCGTTAGACCCCGATTCAGTTATACACAGAAAACCATAGAGGCTTGTAAGTTATTTACCCAGGAACCACGATGGACGTGTTTGAACACTTCCCGCACACCAGACTCACCATGTTTTTGCTAGCCAGCTCCCAGGTGCGAGCAGTTGAGAGATGTGGGGGTTGAATTGCAGTAAAACATAGCAGGTGTAGCGCTGGTCCCAGAGAAACACCTCCTTTCTTTTCACAGAATAACAGGTCATTTTACTGTTTTCTCTAGCACTTACACCTTACAGCTTCAAATACTTACCACATGGAGAGAGTTTCTAGAGGACTGAGAACGGCTGCTATAAACACCCAGGGGGTGGGCACGAAGGTTCCTGTCTGTTCTTTGTCTTTTCTCTAGGGCACAGCATAAGAGTAACAATGTCACCCTTCTTTTTGGCTCCAAAATTTCTTTGAAATTCATATAAAAGATAAAAAGAGGGGGCTGGGGTTGTGGCTCAGTGGTAGAGAGCTCACCTAGCACGTGTGAGGCCCTGGGTTTGATCCTCAGCACCTCATGAAGATAAATAAATAAAATAAAGGTATTGTGTCCAACTACAACTAAAAAATAAATATTAAAAAAAAATATAAAAAGAGGGTAAGGAGAGCTACAAAAGGTGCATGTTCTAGATATTTGAATACATCTCCAAAGGCACCATTGTCTGTATGCATCTCCCCCGAGACAGCAGATTTGGTTGCCTAAAGACATAGAAAGGAATGGGAATCTGAGGTGTCCTTCAAATACTGAATGTGCAGTGAAAATGTGCAGTTTCTGATGTTGCTGTAACAGGGGCAGGACCACTTGTGGGGCTTAGAGATTGAAGCTGTGAGATATAGGTACCTGAACTTGCTTGGTGAGATAGTGATGGTGTGAGAAGGAAGAGGTGCCTCCCAATCATTGCCGAGAAGAGATTGGAACTGTGCCTAAAATCCATACGATGCTGAGCCGGCTGTAAGAGCCGTCCCACCCCTTTCTCCTCCTGAAGCCGCGTGTTCTTCTGTCACATCTGCATCCCTTCCTTTTCCTAGCAAGGTGGCCGTTACTGTTTGTTTTCACTAGATACTATCTGAACAAACATTTTGGATTTGCAGAATGAGAGATGCGCAGTGTGTTTTGCCCCGACCCACATGTCTCCTTAAGGAAGGCCGTGTTTACTGCATGCTCTTCTCGGAAGATGAACATGATTTAGTGATCTCTGTTGTGCTTGTCCCAGGGGGTATGTGTTGGAATGAAAAAATACCACACAAAGAGATTAGGCACAAGTTGAGTTCTGAAGTCTCAGTATTCTGGTTCCTTTGATTTATTTCTTTTTAAAGAAAACCTTCTCAGATTCTTCCTCGTGTATTGACCCAAGATAGTCTTTTGAGCAACTTATAACGTTTAACTGCCTCCACCCTTTGTTTTTGGACACTTTTGTTTCCTAACTCCTGTGGCCACTTATTTACTGAGGGTTGAAGTGTCAAAGAGCAGACAAATTACTTGCTTGATACACATAACTACTGACACATTTTATACACACACACACACACATATACACACATATAAATTTGTATGTATGTAAATGTATACTATATATATATATATAAAGTGTATATATAAATATATACATACACACACACATAAATTTGTCTCTAAATTTTTTCTAAGGGGCTGGAAGAGAATCTACAGTTGATATCTAACTGCAGATAAACTTGTTTTGATAGTTTCCTCCTTTAGCAAGAATCTAAAAATATTTCTGCAGTAGATGAAATCTGATAACCTTTGCTTAAAAGTATTCTGTGCTGTAAAAAATGTTGTTGACTATTTCTTAAATTTACCTAATCTCTATTTCAACTCAGGATTTACAGAGACATTAGGGTTCAACTTCTTCCCCAGTTTATATGACAGTTTTCTATAGATCAGAAACAAGAATGCAAACTATTACTGGAGTCAAGGACAAACTTAGGCCTTGCCTCTGAATTGTTATCACTGACGTTAAACTTGGTCTGAAATCCAGCGATGGAAAAATTTTCATATTTATGAAAAGCTGGGGGATCATATGTTTATAATTTGAACTACATTTTAAGTAGATTTGGAGAAGTTGGTATTTAGAAGAATTCTATGATGAGTCTTTTTTTTTTGTCATAGAAAAAAGAATTATGGAAAAAATCATCTTGTAATCTATTTTGGGTATAAATCCAAATGCCCCTGTATGTTGGCTTGAGGGATTGCTGTAGTCCAGTTAGGCTCAAAACAAAATGTCTTAGACTAGGTAGTTGAAAAACAATGAACATTTATTGATCACAGCTTAGGGGGTTGAAAAGTCCAAGATAAAGGCACTGGCAGATTTTATTTATTTATTTATTTGTTTATTTATTTATTTATTTATTTAGTCCTAGGGATTTAACCCAGTTGTGCTTAACCACACTGGGTCACATCCCCAATTCTTATTTTATTTTGAGACAGGCTCTCACTAAGTTGCTTAGGGCCTCACTAAGTTGCTGAGACTGACGTTGAACACATGATCCTCCTGCCTCAGCTTCCTGACCTGTGGTGACGACAGGCATCATCCATAGCACCTGGCCAGCTTTGAAATTTCGTGGGGGCTTGCTCTCTGCTTCAAAGGTGGCTTCCTCTTGCTGTGTCCTCACAGGGCAGAAGGGGGCAAGAGAGTTTGCTTGATCTTCTTTCTTAAGGGTACTACTCCCATTCATGATGGTGGAGCCCTTATGAGTCATTCACTTCTCTAGAACCTTGCCTCCTTATACTATCACACTGGGTATTAGATTCCAACCTAGGAATTTTGGGGGGACATTAGCATTCAGAACATGGTATCCATTCACACCATCTATGCAGATTCCTTGCCTCCTAGCTGACCATGTCCATATCATGAATTCCATATTGCTTATCAATAGATACAACGCTCCCACATTATCTCTAAAACTTTCACACTGAAGTCCCCTTAGTAATGGAAAACACAAACACTGAATTTGCCCCTGGTTAGTCTGGACCTTAGTCCAAAGTTGACCAAATCATATTCAGACTCTCTTTGAATGCTTTACCTTAAATATTAATGCAAGATTTTTACTATGGTTCATAATAAATCCTGCTAATTTTAATTTGAAATGTTTTAAATTACTTATCATTACTAGCACCATCTTCATATTTTTCTACCTTGGTGTCTCCAGCATAAGCACTAAGACAGCTAATGGGTTTCATGTTCTTCATCCACTCATTCTCATATTTAGCAGGCATTGTTTTTGAGTGCTTACATTGGCTGGCACTGTGTAAGATACCAGGCCTAAAGAAGGCATGCCTTTTTTTTCCCCCAAGTATCTAATAACCTACGATGGAGGGCACAGACATGTGAACTTATAAAGTAATAAAGTATATCAGTATCCTGATTGAACTGTGTACAGGATACAGTTATGGTCCCAATGCAGGGGCCAAAAAATATCAAGAAAACTTCATAGAGGAGGCTGCATCTATGAAAATCAAGCGAGATGTTCACCAGGATGAGAAGAAAGGGCCTGTGGACAGAAAGCAGCATGGACACAGAGGTCCAGGTGTGAAAGGCTGGGGATTTTAAGAACTGTTTCAAATGTCCGGTACTTGGGAGTACAGTGTGGAGGAGAGGGAAGCTCAGGGATGTAGGAAGAGGTCCGATGGAGGCAGGCTTTCTATGCCTTATTTCAATAGAGGCTTTGTATTGAGAGCAGTGTGGAACCCCAAAAGCGTTCTGGAAAGGAGACTGATGTAATCTGTTTAGCAGCAGAGTAGATAATGATTTAAAGAAAGCAGGACCTGAGGCACAGAGATGGGTTAGGTGACTACATCAAGAGTCCAGGTGCAAAGTGACAATAGCCTAAGCCAGAGTCATACAAGTGGGTGATGAAGAACTTAAGCCAGAAACACTATAGAGGTAGAATATTCAGGACTTGGTCACCAATTTGGTGGAGAAGGATAGGAGAGAAGATCGAAAGAAAAGAAGCTCATAAAATGATTGCCAGGTTTTGACTCTGATGTGGAATACTAGAGAAAGATCATTTTGTTTATTGTTTGATGGAGCCTAGATGTTTTTATGTCCAACACAAGTGTACACCTGGTTTGCCAAGGACAGTCTGTGCTGTGGGTAGTGTGAAGCCAGTGTGTGTGTAATGGGTCAGACCTCTGTGATTCCCACATTGCAGATGGATTTCTGCTCTGTCTTTGGAGACGGAGAACAGCAACTTCCTCACTAATTGAAGTACACAGAGATATGAAGGGCTCTCTACCCCTGATCTTGGCCACTCACCAGTTGAAGTCCTGAGGCTTTACTCTGCCCACACATTTCCAACCTCTGTTAACTCAATGCCAAACTTTTTATGCAATGTCTTGGCCATTTTCCTCTTTCCTTCCTTGTGTAGGCACATAACTGTCGAGTCATCCAGCAATCTCTAAGCAGCAGTGACTACCGCAGCTGCTAGACTGGCCAGCCACACTTCCATAACTTCAGTGGGTAGGAAAACAGTGAGTCAAAATAGATGTTGATAATTTCTTATTCTTGGCACACTAGGCAGTATGAGCTTCATATTGGTATCACTTCTGATTTACCAAGTCTTACACTTGTGAATCAGACCCTTGTGGTCTGTCAGACCTCGGGATCCCTGAATAAAGAAATCTCCCAGTCTTTTAAAGGAGATGCAAGCAAAACTGCTCAACCTTTACCCACAAGGAAGAAATTATATTTATCATTCTGATCAGAAAACATGTCTGCCCTCTGACCCATGTGAAGGTACTCCCAAAGACACATCTCCTGATATTATCACATTGAGGATTAGGATTTTAACATAGGAATTGGGGAGAGGCCAAGGTTTCACGGTAGCTTCTATTTTCCAAGTTTTTTTTTTTTTTAAATACTGATGACCTTGAAAAGATTATCTGAGACATGTGATGGAAATTCCATAAGAATTACCTCTGGACCATAGTTCCAATTGCTAATTGCTAGTTGGTATTAGCTTATTTCTGGTGGTGAAATTAATGTTTGATTTTGGAATATTAAATTTGAAGTGTTAATGTAGATATATGCAGTAGGCAGTTGACTGTATGTATTGAGAGCCCCAGAGGAAGGGCTTGTATCAATAAATTTATTAAATTTTGGTCTGTATGGGTGATATAGAGCCACAGGACATGATGAGGTCATCTATAGAGCATATAAATGAGAGAGAAGTCCATGAGTAGAGGGAGCCTTAGAAATTAGCAATGTTCACAGGGCCAGGAAAATAAGATTAACAGAAGGAGTTTTAGAAGGAATAGTCAGAGGGGAGAAAGAGAAGGAGGAGACAATTATGCCTTAGAATTCAAGAGAAGGAAACCTTTCAAGAAGGGAGATGTCAGTTGTTATCAAATGCAACAATGAGGTCAAATACAACGAAGGTTGAACAACCCATTGGCCTAAGCGACTGTGAGAACTGGGGTGAGTTTTGCAAGAGCAAATGGAGTCCTTTGTAGAGAAGTTTGAGAGTAGCATGAAGTGTGGGAGGGAGGAAATTTTCAAGGACCTACAGCTAAAGGAAAAGATGCCGCGGAGAGGCTGAAAATAATGGAGAAGGAAGAGGGGTTTCCTCTGGCCAGGAAGGAATATTTAGTTCCTCTGGTTGCCAAAACAAATTACCATAAACTTGGTGGCTTAATACAACAGAAATCTATTCTTCCAGAGTCCTAGAGGCCCTATGTCTGAGACCAAGGTGTCAGCAGGGACACACTCCCTGTAAGCCTGGGTGATGGGAGACTCTTTCCTGACCTCGTCCAGCTTCTGGGTGCGGCATTCCTTGATGTGGGCTGGATCATCCATCTATCTCTGACTCTGCATTGCCTTCCCTTAGGTATGTCTGCGTCCCCTCCTCTGGTTTCAAATCCCCCTCTGCCTTTCTCTAATAAGGACACTAAATTATTGAAATTAGGGCCCGTGGGTTATCTGGAATGACCTCTTCATCTTCAGATCTGTAACTTCATCACATCTGCAAACACCCCTTATCCAAATAAGGTAACCCTGTTATGATTTGGGGATTGTTACACCCATGGGTGTATCTCTTTCAGGACTTCCACTCAAACCCCTACAGAGCCTGTCAGAAGTAGACATAAACAGATGAGTCTGGAACTGGGGAAGAGCAATGGCGCACTCAAGACTGGGGAAAGGAGGGTAAAATAGGGGTGAGTAGAAATTGGGAGTTTGAGGGTCAGAAGCACCAGGAGTTCTCTCTCACCTAAGGAGGCAAGATCATCTGTCCAGGGACTGAGGGCAGGAGAAAAATGTGAAATGCTACAAAGGCATGGGTATGAGGATGAGTTGATAAAGAGGAGTTCAAGGCAAAGGAGGAGCTAAGGTGTTGGGGACTGTTTTAGCTTTTTATTGCTGTGACTAATAGACTGGGCCAACAATTGTAGGGGAGGAGAATTTATTTGAGGGCTCATGGTTTCAGAGGTCTTAGTCCATAGAAGGCTGGCGCCATTCCTTGGGGCTAGAAGTGAGACAGAACATCATGGTGGAAGAGTGTGGCTGAGGGAAGCAGCTCATATGAAGATCAGGAAGCAGAGAGAGATTCCACTCTCCACGTACAAAATATAGACCCGATATCCATGCCCCCAATGAACCACTTCCTCCAGATACACCTACTTGCCTCCAGTGACCACTCAGTTGATCCCATCAAGGATTAATTCACTGATCAGGCTAAGGCTATAATTCAAAAATTTCTCCTCCAAACCTTCTTGCATCATCTCACATGTGAGCTCTTGGGGGACATCTCACATCCAAACATAACAGGGACTGTATATGGCTAGGCCTTACCTTGGAAGGGATTTCCCTGTAGTTTTGTAAATCTTTGATAGTGTGCAGAAAAACCAAGCAACTATAACAACAAATACAACAAAGTTAAACAGCTGCACATAAAGACGAAGCAGTCCCCTGCTAACTTGGGCTAAGCTAGCCCAGCACTTTCTCATCGTGAAGCCTGGGGAAACACGGGTGGTGACTAAAACACACCAGAATTAATGTGAGAGAGAAGGGAATGAAAGCCTTCAGTCATTGGGAACTCCATAGGGAGCAGGGCAAATTGAGCTGGATTTTCTTTGGCTTCTGATCTGAAGGTTCTCCAGAAAAGGCTTTTCGAGGAAGTGACAGAAATGCCAAGAAGGGGAACATGCTAAATGAGGGCTAGATAAGCCTCCGAACATGCTGTACTTGTGCAAGTGATCCAGCCCTAGGAACAGACTTCAGTCTGCAACTGTAGCCTTATCATCACTTTAAAAATTTAACAAAATTAAATTATTGAACACCGGCCACGTACTGGCCTCCCTGTCTCCTGGAGTCCATATTTGGTAGAAATAGTGCCAGCATTCATCTCAATGACTCTGAGCAAATTCTGATCTTTATTTTTTCTTACAGCATATCTCCAACCCCTTATGCTAACATCCAGACCGTTTTAATGTATCAGAAGAGAGCAGATATTACTCTAATATTCTTCATGTCTAAGCCAATGATGGAAATTTTCATATTTGCATTAATGGAGCAGGGTTGATAAGAGATGGGTCACATTCGATGGGTTTCTCAAGTCCCAAGATAAAGCCATGTGGGTCCATTGCTAGATTTCTTATTATGTATATATAATCTTCAGGCTCCAGGAGCCAAAGGAGTGACGGTGTACCTCTTGCAGTCGTGGTGTTACTCACATTTTAATGTGCAGATGAATCTTCTGGGCATCTGTTAAAAGACAGATTTTGTAGGTCTGGTGTGAGGCCTGAGAGTTTTCCTTTCTAGCAAGCTCCCAGATACAGCTGATGCTGATGGTCCAAGATTTATGTATTTTGAGAAGCAAAGTGCTAGATCACTTAGAAAACATATGTATTATTTATGGTGGGGGGGGGCTGGGGGTCCAAAAATATGTGAACCAGTAGCTGTAACATAAAAAAAAAGATGACAATAAGTTGGAATGTTTCCTTTATCTTCTGAGAAGATCCACATTTTTTAGCCTCTCAGAAAGTCTTCATATTGACCATAAATCTGCTGAGCTTTCTCTGTAGTGAATATATAGCAATTAAGAAGAGCAAAAAAATCTACTCTAAAAATAGAAATTTCTTTGTTTTGAGGTTGAATGGGCTTAATAAGTGCTTCCCTGAAAATGTACAGGAATTTGTTTTTTAAAATAATTATCCTTATGAAGAAACTGGATAATCTCTTGAAAAGGTAAAAAATTTGATTTCTAAAATCAGGATTTCAGTATTAATTCTGATGCCACTTTTCCTAAGACCTATTAAACTACTTATGGATTTAGCTGAGAGGATCATATTGACTCCCCATTTAGCATCTACTTCCTTTAAAAAAATTTTTTTTCCATCATAAACCCAATTTGTGACAGTAGAACCCCAATAGCATGGAGCCATATGCCTAGGCTAACCAAGGCCTGTCCAGCTCCAACAGTGGGTCTGGTCATGGCTAAGCCCATCCCTTTGCCACAGGTGCCTCAGGAATCAGATGTGGAAGCTTCTGGGGGGATTCCAGGACATGTTTTCTTTGTTCCTAAGGGAAGGTGATAGAAGAGACAGTCCATTGTCTGCATTTTATTAGTTCATAAGCTCTAAAACTGCTGGAAGGATCTTGTAACCAGCCTGAGACAAAAGCCAACAATAGTGGAGTGAAGGATGGAACTGGTGATATCATTAGCCAGTGGCTTAACCTACCCTATAACCAATTCCTCTACTTCTGGGTCTCTAATTATGTGTAGTAATCTCTTTTTATTATTATAATTCTTCCAATTGGTTTGAATTGAGTTTTGCATGACCTGGAACAAAAAAACATCCTTCTAGTTTCATAACAAATAAAGTTGCAAAAGATAACACCTCAGGAGGACCATAAAGCATTGAAAAATTTTTTAAAAAACCATTTTATTAAATCCATATAAACTCAGTTTGGTTGTATTATAATGACTAACCACAGTGAGTCTTCTCTACTAGGTGAATACATGAATTTTTAAAGCATTTTTTTTTCAAAATTGTAGTTAAGGTTAATTTTCAGATTATACCAATAAATTTTGGAGCGGAGCGAGTTTTTAAAAACTGTTTATCTTTAAATTTTTATTTTTCATTTTATGAGTTTCCTTATGGCTTCTGATGAGGTTCTACATTATTCACAGATGCTGTGACTAGGTATATTTAAGGATGACAAGTCACCAGCCACTCTTTTTGCACACTGAACACACACATTACATGAAAAACTGGAACCCACTTTGCAGTTCAGGCTGCTGTAATGTTTTTGACACTGACTTCTCTTGAAAGTAAACAGTCTTAGTTTGTTGGTCATCTTTGGTTAAAACTCTATTTGTGAGTGTTGCGAAACATTAAATGATCTGTACATTTGCAACTGCCGGGTGTGATGTGTGACGCATGGGGTGGAAGAATAGCTCCTTTATGACAGCATATGGCAAAAGTCCCTAATGAGAGCCATTTACTGGACAAGCCTCTATATGCGGCATTGACAGCAGGTGTCTGGAGAAAATCCTGCAAACATTGTCAAGTATACCGTTACTGGCAATTCACAGGAAAAGGTAAAGGGGATTGAACCAGAGAGAAGAATAAAATACAAAATGATAGTGAAAGAGAGAGGAAGAAACCCCACCCCCACCCCAGCTCACCAGCTCATTTTGGCATTAAGGAAGCATATAACTCCATTGGAGGGCACTAAAGCTGACATACTTCCTACAAGGAAGAGAAAGGTCTTATTGTGCTCAAACCACAAAGTTTCTCAATAGAGAATGGATGCGAGTGACTGGCTCACGTCAGTGTGGAGTTTAATTAAACCTCTTAATGCTGGCCTGCAGAAGCTGAGAATGAAATTTATTGGTGGAAAATATACATTTGGATAGGTTTTACATGAGATTTTTGCATCTCATGCTTAATGTTAAATGCAAGGTTGTCACTCATAATTGTGTTTTTGTGCAATGGACAAAGGCACCTGGTCCAAGGGGTGAGTGAGGACTGTAGTCAAAGCCACACTGCACTTGCCAAAACTCTGGCTAAGGGCTTTGTTTGCTAGGAGTGAGGGGGTACATATTTTTCTTTCCATAGAGCTACTTTCTTTAACTAAGTCACATGTTCTTCCTTGGTAGGGGATTAGAGGGGCATCTTTTATTAATTCACTGAAGTGTAGAGGTTTTTTTTTTTTTTGTAATTTACTCATGGTGGTGAAGGTGTTTTGCTAACTTGTCTACCTAGAGGGCACACCTTTCTCTATTTGGCACTAACACATTATTCAAGTTGTGATACTGGACTATATAGGAGAAACTAAAACAAAGGGAAATTAAGCTACTGATTTCCTGTGGCCACTTAGCTACTGACCTTATACTTGGAGAACGCTTAGTATTGGGTTAGATGTACCTTACTATCCTCATGTTATTCTAGGAGTTGGCTTAATCCACTGGTGATAGGTAAGAGGCAGGAGAGAGGAATGGGCCTGCATCCTTAGAAGGTGGAATCTATAATCCTCCCTTCCTGTGGTCACCCAGGGTTTCCTGATCTTGCTGGCTGTAGGAATGCAAAGTGATCTGTTGATGAAGAGCATTTTTTCTTTTATTAAACATGGAATATTTTTATGAGTTTATGAATGACCAGAAAGGGAATAAAAAGAAACAATTGAGAGTTAAGCAAATCACAGTTTGTCTCCTCCTCCTCCTTCTCTCCTTATTATTCTTCCTCTTCTCTTCCTCCTCCTCCTCCTCTTCCTCTTCCACCTTATGATTATAAACAAACAACAGCAACAGAGAGATTTAGTGGACATTTTAAACTTATTTATTTATTCTCTTGCTCTGTCAGTATCAAGAGGAAAAAACCAGCATATTCCTCAAATAATCATTTTCTTTACCATTATGGTTAATTTGATTGTTTTACCTTTTTTTTTTTGCAACCCCTTTTCTTGTGAAAATATTGTATCTGTTGACCCACTGCAGCTCTAACGCACAGGGAGCATTCTTCCTTGTGGCATTGGTATTGGGCTTACCAATTTGATTTCCTGTGGCCAATCAAAATTGAGCAGACGTAATATAAGACATTACATTGTTGGCTCTGACACTCTTTTCCATGAGGACAACATGTCCAAAGCAGAGACTGCTTTACTCAGCCTGAGTGTGAGAATGAGAAGCCATGAGGAGTAGAGCCACAGCCTACTGCACATACATCTGACTTGAGTGTTAAATAAACCTTTATTTTATAAACCGTAGAGATTGGGGGGCCATTTGTTATTAGAGCAAAGCTGACTAAGAGAAAAATTGCTACTAGGAGCAGAATGCCACATACCATAACCCCCAAAAGGTGTAGCGTTGATTTCTGACCAGTATAACAAGAAAGTTTTAACTCAAGACAAGAAAAAATGGCAATCTACAATACGAAGTAGTGAGTACTTGGTATAAATGCTGTCCAAAATAATTTGAAGACAGAAAATAGATATAATATACTTATGACATTAAGATGAAGTGAAAAGAATATCAGAGGGGTGTGTGTGTGTGTGAGTGTGTGTGTGTGTGTGTGTGTGTGCGTGTGTGTCTAAAAGAGAGAGGGTGGGGTGAGTGAGAGAACAGTATTTAAGACTAAAGAAAAACAACTGCTACCCCAAATTTCTCTAGGTGGGAGGCTGGCTGAGAAAGATGCTCTCCCACGGAGGGGCATATTCTCCAGTGACCACTTTAGACGCAGTCAAGAAAGAGAGTGAAAAAGAAAGACCTCCCAGAGGGTAGGGCCCAGAGCCATGCAGAAAAATGTTCTGGAGAGAGCCTTTCAGGAAGCAGAAGTGGAGCCCTGTCCAGCAGCATTTCCTCTAGACAGCAGACAAGGCCTTCACAACCTCTGCCCAGGAGATTTTGGAACTGCAGAGCGACCAGCATCCTGGGCTGAGCGCTCAGAGGTTGGAAAGCAGAGGTCTGTTCCATTCCCACTTAGAATGAGTGATTGCTGCCATCTTGGTTTCCCCTCTTTCTGAAGTTGTTTGCTACTGTTGCCTTGCTCCTGAGCCACTGTTATATCATGGGTTTATAATCTGTGATTTTAGTCTCTAGAACTGAAATAGAGACCATCAGGATGGAGCGTCACATGTGGAGAGGAGGGAGACTCTGTTTCCTAAGGGTGGACGGTGGCAGGTTGTATTACTGTCCCCTTATTATGGATTCTTCCCTTCCCTCAAAGAAGGTTTTATTCATCCTCACCCAGGGCCAGGAGATTTCCATTAATCCTCTTCATCTCACCTTCTGCCATAGGAGGGGTTTATTTTGTGGAAATAGGAAAAGACCACCCAAACGAGAACAAACCAGAGACTATTTATTCAGAGTTTGCTGTATAGCTAGGGAGTCGGCACCGTGACTTGATCTTGTCAGAGATTCAAAGGCAGACGGAGGAGTGGGACAGCTCTGCAGGGAGACAGAGCTGCTTCCACTGGAGGTTCTGGGCTGGGGGAAGCTGGAAGCAGGCTCACTAGAAGTGGGGCATGTTATGTGGTTGGTTTGGAAAGACTATTTTGCTTTCTCTGGTTGAGGCTGAGTTGGAAGCAGGGGCAAAAAAATAGGGAACCTGGCAGTCATCTATGAAGCCCTGACTGTTCTGGGCTGATTGCCGCCCAGAGGTTGTGGTCTGGCTTCCTGGGTTGGTTGCTGCAGAGGTTGTGAATAGATCTGGCCATTATCCACTTGCATATCCAGTTGCTCTACTTTTTTGACTCATGGACGTTGAGCTTGGCAAGGGGACTACTCTGGTCAGTAGGAGGGGAGAGGGTATGATATATGTCATGTTTGAGTGAAGAGCCGTTGTGTACTTGACTCTGGCTGTCTTTTCCATCTGCCGTAAGGGTGGCATGTCCTATCTAAGGCAGCATCTTTCGCCTGTGTCCCAGAATATGAAGACACGTGGAACAGAGCCACAGCCTACCACTGCCGGCCACACATCTACAGCTGACCAGAGTCCAAATGAAATATCAATGAAAAAATAAACTTTATTTGGAAACCATTGGCACTTGAAGTTTGTTTTTATCTGCAGAAAAACTAACTAATACAGCCTCACTCTGATTTGGGTTAGAGATTCTGGCAAGAGCATGGTTCTGCTTCAAAGAAAACCTAAAAAAAAAAAGGGTTAAAGGCAAGTTTTTCTACTTACTGAAAAACGATATATCCACATCAATGAATAAGAATAAATATCATATTGATGTCATGAGTAGCTAATACTTGGATGATTTGGAAATCTTTTTATAATGACATGAAGACAATGTTATTCGTTATAATTCCTCTTTAAAAGGAGAACCGTTTGTATTAGAAAAATAAGTTGATGATTGGAAAGGTGAGGCAGAGAATGTTGGTGTGGCCACAACTACTCTTAGTAAGTGGAGGTGAGGTTTTTGTTTTTTAAATATTGTTTTTTTAGATGTTGATGGACCTTTATTTTATTCATTTATTCATATGTGTTGCTGAGGATTGAACCCAGTAGCTCATGTCATGCTAGGCAAGTGCTCTACCACTGAGCCACGACATCAGCACCTCCCACCCCAGGAAAGGTTTTTGTTTTTATGTTTGTTTCATTGTTATTGAAGCAGAGAGAAAAGGGGAGAAGGGAAAGAGGAAGACAGAAAGTGGAGCCAGTGAGGTGTGAAGACTGCAATTCCCAGTGTAATCCCTCCCCTGAGACGGGACTGCATCTCAAGTGCACCCGTTAAATCTACGCAACATTGGTTCAGGGAGCTTTTGATGAGACTGCAGATGGGCTGGGCTTCCTTCCAGATTGATGCGCTGAGGCAGCCTGCTAGGTGCATGTTGTGGTTTGGAGACGAGGTGGCCCCTAAAAAGCTCATGAGACCATGCAGGAATGTTCAGAAGTGAAATCATTAAATCACGAGTGCTGTCAACTAACTGGTGGATTAAACCACTTAATAATTATAGTGGATTACGAGGTAGTCACTCCAGGCAGGTGGGCATGGTTGGAGGAAGTAGGTCACCCGGGAGGTGACTTTGGGGATTTTGTTTTGTCCCTTGCTCCTTGCTGTCTCTCCGATTCCTGGCTGCCAGGAGCTGAGCAGTTTCCCTCTGCTAAGACCCTTCCACCATGATGTTCTGCCTCAAATCGGGCCCAGAGCAATGGTGTTGGCCGACCACAGACTGAACTTCTGAGACTAGAAGCCCCAAACAAACTTTTCTTCTTCAAGTTGTTCTTGTCAAGTATTTTGGTCACAGTGACCAAAAACTGACCAGCACAGTGCAGAAACAGGAAAGCGGAGAGTACCATAAAGACATGAAGCACCCCGCTGCCATGTATGACAAATTAGAATCAATCAATCAATCAATGAGAATACATAATTAAAAAAAAAAAAGACAGGAGACCCTGGAAGTTATAGGAAGTTGTAGGAAGGGCTTTTAATTGTCACAGGTTGGAGAGTTAGGCCAAGTTTGATCAGATTTCTTAGGTGAGCTCCTGCTGAGAGACAGTTTATCTTCATAAAATCCCATAAAGTAAATACTGTACCCATTTTACTAATGAGAAAATTGAAACTCATAGCAATGCCATAACTTGCCTTGAATGACCGCCAGTAATTTGAAGAGCTGGGATGCAAGTCTGATCTTTATTTCTCCAGAGGCTGTGCTCCTTCTTCTCCGCTCTGCTGGTGCAAGTTGAATTTAAATTCAGTAAATTTTAATGAAGGTAATTATTTTTGGAAATTTTTACTTAAATTTCCCCATTCATTAACAAGAGTCTAGCATTGTGACTTTTCTTAACGCATTCAACACATCTCTTTGAAAACCACAAATTGTTTCTGTCACTTCTGGTTTAAAACCTTTTGGAAGTAAAGAATCAAGTCCAAATGCCCAGTCCAGCCTGGACCACAGGGAGCCATCTCTCCAATTTCAGCTCAAGCCACACTCTGCCTCTGCCTGGCTTCTTCAGAGACACCGCTGTACTCTTACATTAACATACCCTTTCCCTAGAAGATTCTTCCTGTTACCCCATCCCCTTGTCAAAACAAACAGTTTTTCAGAGAATGAAATCCTACTCATTTTGTGGATTTTAGTTTAAATATTTCTTCTTCAGGGAAATGTTTTCAAACTATCCACCCAGTCCTTCCAGAATATGTCATGCCTTCCCACAGCTCCTATACTCATAGCTCTTTTTATTTTTTAATATTATTCTAGATGTCTTTTTTTCATTAGAGCATTTTAATTATTAATACAATAATTAAAGCATATTGGTACAATGCACCTAACATAACATTGATCACATCCACCCCCTGGTGACCCTCTCTTACCCTCCTCCCCCATCCCTTTCCTTTTCTCCCATAGTCTTCCTTCTACCTTCATGTCTTTTTGTTTGGTTTGTTTTCTAGATTCTGCACATGAGAGAAAATATCTCAATAGAGGAGGACTGTGTTTGGTTAAGGATATAAGTAGCTATGTTCTCCTGCTGGAAACTGCAAGCAAATTCTTGTAGTTCTTTGTGCTTCTTCCTCAAAAGTATTTATTCTAGGTTGTAACTACACATTTCTACTGATTGTTTAATGACAATCAGTAGAAAGGTAGAGGTTAAAAGGAAAAGTGATGGGGGTGCTGAGGTCTAAGCCTCACTTTTGTCATTTATTAACGAGGGGCCCCTGGTCTTGTTATGTCAGATCTGTGTCTTCTTTTTCTCTCCTTTGTAACAGGCATGATCTAATAGTACATACTTCAGTGGATGTTGTGAGAATAAAGTGACTCAATTCTTATGAAGTCGTTGAATTTAAGCAGACTTACTCTTAAAATAGATTATCAGGGACGTAAAGCAAATTGCAAGATGGCTGGATACACACAGATGCATACCCGTGCCCCTTTTCTTAATACTTAAGGAATTAGTAGACCCAGAGGGACAAACAGATTGAAAGTTCCATTTGGTAATACGATTTCTTCTTTAAGCCCCAATAACATATTTTTTAAAACATGCAGTTTTTCAAAGAGATTTCAGGATCCATTTATGTACATCATGAATTGTGTGTACTTATTACTTGTTAAGCAATAGACGGTTATGGAAGTAGAAAGTTAAAAAACTTGAAAGTAGTAAATTTAGTCAGGGGAAAACACACTGATCAATCCTAAAATGTAATATTTTATATGTTTAACTCTGTGAGCCACACAGCACCCGATAATATAACTTTGGACTAATCTTGTTTCTGTGTTCCACAACTACAGCCTCTTGCCTGCCCAGAAGAGCCAAAATGATTTTTAAAAAGAGTTTTGTGGGATTTCCCCTACCCGGTTTCATGGCTCTTAAAAATTACGGCAGCATAGTACTGTTGCAAGTATAGACTAATAAACAATAGAGCAGACTGGAAGACCCAGAAAACGCTGTGGGATACATAGAATCCTGGAATACAACAGAGTATTATAGCATTAGATCCCTGGTGTAAGTGGTGTAAGAGAGTCAAGATTTGGAGACAACCATAGGGTCCACCAGCAGATGTATGGATAAACTGTCATACACACACACACACACAAACACACACACAAACACACACACAGACACACACTCACACACACAATGGAATACAGACAAACCTAAAGGACATTACACTAAGAGAAATAAGAAAGATACAGAAAAAAAATTACTGCATATCTCGTATATATGTGGAAACTTAAAAAACAAAAACAGAACAACAACAACAAAAAAAAAAACACATAGGAACAGAGTGGAACGGTGGTTATCAGGAGCAGGAAGTGGGAAAAATGGGGAGATGTAGGTCAGAGCATATCGACTTACAGTTATTAGGATGAATAAATCTAGACATGAAATATATACTGTGAAGACTGTAGTTAATAATGTAACACTATATATTTTGTGAACCAAGTAGGTTTTAGGGGCTTTTACCACAATAAAGAAAAGAAAGAAGTATCTATGGAGGTGATGGATGTGTTCAGAGATGGGACTTTTGGGGGTGATTGGATCATGAGGGCTCTGATTTCATGATTGATTATTCCATTGATTAATGTATTCATAGCTTAATGGGTTTTGGGGGTGGACTTTGTTAGAAGAGGCGAGCTTGCTATTTGCTTCCTGACAGCCATGTGGTAAGCAACTTCCCTCCACCACGAGGTGCTGCCTGACCCAGGTCTAAAAGTAACTGGGCCAAGTGCCTATGGATCAAAGCACCGGAAACCAGAAGCTTAAATAAAACTTTCCTCCTTTCAGGTTTATTTCATCACAGCAATGAGAAAAACTGACTAACACAATCATGTGTACGCCTTAAATACGTACCCCCCAAATAAATGTTTTTTAAAAAAAATCAGTACAAACTGTTTAACAGTGTTGAAGCAATTGCTTATCTATGTGCAAAAAAATAAATAAATAAAATTACATGACATATCTACAAATATTAATTCCAGATTTTTTTTTTACCAAAGTTAAAATAAAAACATTCAAAGTTTTAAAAGAAAACATACATTGAATACCTGTGTGATATTTAAGAAAGAAAGAGCTTCTTAGATAAGACACAAAAAAAGCATGGATAATAAAGGAAATGATATTCACATAATTTCATTAATGGGAAAAATAGTGTGCATAACAAAAATATCACTAAGTGAAAAAGGCATGCCTCTAGCTAGAAGATATTTGGATTTGCTGAGATTCAGTTCCCAGAAAAAAGTACTCATATAAATCAACAAGAAGATAAGCAAGTCAATGGAAAAAATGAACAAATTATATAACCAGGCAATTTATTTAAAAAGAAAACTGAATAACCAAAGTACCAAAAAAAAAAAAGCCCACCATCAGGGAA
The DNA here is from genome assembly GCF_052094955.1 of Ictidomys tridecemlineatus. Lineage (NCBI taxonomy): Eukaryota > Metazoa > Chordata > Mammalia > Rodentia > Sciuridae > Ictidomys > Ictidomys tridecemlineatus. Next base: position 129,338,160 of record NC_135485.1, read on the forward strand.
TTGTAAATTAAAATGAGATCCTTTCCCACGTTCATCATTTTAGTAAAAATTAAAAGTGTCATAATCGCAAATTTTGGTGGGATTTTTTTTGATGGAAATGCAAATTGGCACAAGAGTTTGGAGGATAATTTGACAATATCTAGTCAAGTTAAAAATGTATATAACCTATCACCCAATGATTGTTCTTTTGGGAACAGATTCTGGAGACATTTCATGTGCTCTGTATCAGTCAGGAATCATTTGTGTTTAGAAACAGAATCTATTCTAGCTAGTTAAGCAGGAAGGCGTTTATAAGAACTTATTGAATGGCTTTAGGATTATTGAGAAGGCTGAAAACTCATACTTTGGAGGACAACTTCTCAAACCCCCAGGACTGGGCCAAGAAAGGTTCTACTGCCTTCTCTATGACCAGGAAGCTGCTGGCTCCTGAACCATATTGCCACTGCCAAGGTCTGTACGTTGTCACCCCAGGTAGTTGTCATAACCAGGAAACTACCTCCATCAAAAAGTCATAGCTACAGGTCTGCCCTAGCTTTCCGTGACTGCAAAGCCTGTGCCTAGCCCCTGGAACTCGATTGGCATTGACTCTGTGATCATACTGTCCCAGAGAAGAGGAAAGCAGCCCCAAGCAAGGGCTGCCTCACTTGTGTTTCCCAAGTCTGGATGAGCTCATTTGATGGGCAGAATCTAAATCATTCCCAGAACCTGGATCGAAAGCAAAAGAGGAATTATTTTTAACTTTCTAGCCTCTACCCTCATGAATCTCAATCTGCTTTGAACATGGCACCACATTGCAACCAAATGAGTGCTCAGCACACAAAGATGCCGATACCATTTAACAAAAGCTCAAGATTATTTTCTCGTGTCAAGCTTCTTCCACTCGGTCACACTTTGTACTTACACCCATGGGTTCTGCTCGGATCTGACTCTGGACTGAATGAGGGGTGGAAGGGTAGAGCAGAAGAATGGGCATCTTCTTGCAAGGTGATTACTACAGGCGCAATCACCTTGATGGATTTATCTGACAAAGCGAGAAGTTACATTAGCTGGAATGGAAAGCTCAGTGGGGCTTGGGGGTTCAGGAACTCAGAGTCATCAAAATTCACTTAATGTCCACATGGCAATCCACAGTGTCCCACTGTTTCTTCATTGATGTTTTGTCTTCTACATAAAAGGCCAAGCGAATATATGAATTTAAGTTCTCTTCCATTGAACTGTGAGAGTTAAGGCATTCATTTAGGGCAGTGGTTCTCAGAGTCATCCCTGAACCAACAGAATTGATATCCCCTTAAAATTGTTTGGCAATGTGTATTCTCAGGTTCCCTCCAAGATCCACTGAATTAGTAACTCTGGGGCTTAGGGACCTAGCAGTTTGTACTTCAGTGAGTCCCTCAGGGGATTCTTAGGCATTTCAAATTCTGAGAAGTATTATTTTTGGTTAATCATGAAAGTTCTCTGGGTCTCTGATAGTGCACTGAGCTAATAATTAAAAATGTGAAGTTTGCTATTTTCTTTTTTTTAAAAAAAAACTCTCCAATATGTTTAGAATTACCTACTCACTCCATATTTTTTTTTTATTTCCCATTTCCACCATAGGGGATATGCAGCAGCCAGCTGGTCTTCCAGAGCCTTCTATATGGTAGAGACTTCATTTCAGGCAAGCAGAGGTCATTATCTGTTGCTAATGAGAGTACCACGGTTTTCAAACCCACTTAGGTGAGAGAACCAATCCCAGAACTCTCATTTTCTTGAATTCTATCACATGCAACCATATTTAATACTAATTATCCAATTTACTAATTTAGAATTGTGCTGAGGAGAACAAAATTCACTTTAGTAAGCAATTAACAATTAGAAGATAAGGGTTTAGCTGTTTGGGGCATGAATTTAATATCAAATTTGGGAGTTGCTATAGGAAAAAGAATACAACATTACATATGCAAAATTAGGTACTAAATTCAAATTTATTGATGATGATAAAGTAAATTACGACAAGTTTAAAATTTTAAAAGCTGAAATTTACCCAAATATTACAAAATCTAGACAAGTAGCATAATCTTTTTATTAAATAAATGTTTGATGCATCTTTACAATATTTTCCCAACATTTTTGCCTTTTATCCTCTTTGATCACCTCTTTATTTGATAATAAGGTTGTAATATCACTTTTTCATGGTTGACTAAAGTTTTTTTGATTACTGATAGCTTCATGACTTATTATTGAGAATGGCATGGAAACTTTCAGAATTATTGCCCAAATCGGGAAAACCATGTCAACCTCCTTTTCTTAAAGGAAGTATGAGTTTTGGAAGAGCTTTCCACATATCAGCTCTGATGCTGTCCATGTTAAGCTTTGCTGTTCCTCCGTTCCTCACTCACTCATTCCTCTGATCTGTAGCTCTTGTTCCATGTCATGAAGCTGCATGATTCCACACTGTGGGCATTTGGAGCAACTGCAAACACAAAATTGTTCATTAATCCAATCTAAACATGTGCCCTACTCATTTTTTTCCTTAACTGGTTCCCCCAAATGCCTGAAGCGACTCCATCAACACTGGGAAAAAATGAGTATAAACGAGGGGAAGTTCTAGCAACTAAAACAGCTTATTTTGCAATCTTTATTAAAATACATGACCAGGCATGGGCTTGTGCAATGAGGGTCTCTGATGTCTTAAGTTTCAGTAGCTTCATGGTAAATACATCTCTAATTATGGAATATTAAATGTCATCATTAGGAGGATGAAAATATAGATGCTCAATTGAACTTTCAAATATGACTTCTAAAGCTACTCTGCAGAATGGGCCTCGGAGGCCATCCGTCTCATGAGCATGAAGCTGCCACTATCAGAGGCCACTGCATTGTTAAGAAGTTGTTGCTGCTGCTTGGTTCCAAGAGCAGTCTGCAGAGATTCACGGTGATGAAAAGGATACACCTTGCTTACCTCGAAGACCCTGCAGAGTGACTGGATTGTAGAACTTCTGCCATCATTGAATAGAAAAATTCGGCACCTCTGTGATCATGCTTATCAACAGGAATAGCAGAAATGTCAGCAATGCAGTGGTTATCTTATGTGAAAACCTTTAATAATTGTCTTCAATTGACCAAAAGCCAATCACTTATGGATCTCTTGCCATGAGGAAGTCAGATAACTATGATTTTTTTTTCTTTTTGGATACTGATCTAAAGAAGGCACACAGGAAGATATGTGAAATATATCCTGCTCATCAATGTGCTAAATGCAAAACAATACATATTATTGAATATTACTGAATAGTTACAATGCTCTCATCCAAAAAAAAAAGTGGGAATTAAAAACTCCTGTCAAAAAAGGAGAATGGATAAATAAATAAACTGGTTTGTTCAGATAATGAAATACTATTCAGCAGTTAAAATTAATGAACTAGAGTTATCGACAGGAATATATCTGAGAAGTGTAATGTTGAGTTCACAAAAAGCAAGTAGCAGAAGGATTCATAAGAAATGCAACTGTTCATATATGTTCAAAATAGAAAATATATATAAATAGATGTATAGTAGAAGTAGAGAAATTGGGTCTGGAATAATAAACAGCAAATTTAGGATGGTAGCACCTGAATGATATAAGAGAATGTTTACTTCAGTTCTTTTCATCTGGGTTGGAGGCTAGGAGTTCAATCCCAGAGGGCACCATTTCCACAAGAATACACTGTGTGCTACCTGGGGTGGGGGAATCCTTCAATCTCTAAGAAGAGCAGTGCCTTTCGCCCGCCATTGTTCAACATGGCAACCCTGAATATACTCTTAATGCTTTATTTTTTTTTTTTAAGCTGGGTATAATGAGTACACTAGTGTTGTTAAAATGTGTGATAATGATACAGCTTCTAATGAAAAGTTTAAAAAAATTGACTTCTGGCATATTTACTAAACATTTTGAGGTCTTTGATTTCTACTGGTATTACCTTTAGAATTCAGAATTTTAGGAGTCGAACATTAATATTTAGTTCACTCTTTTTGTACCTTGATCTGAAATACAACAATAATAATTCCTAACACTTACTGAGTACTTACTATGTGCTGGGCACTGTTTTAAGTGCTTAATATTATACATCATTCATTTTAAACTTGGAACAATTTTAGGAGGTAGGTACCATTTTTGTCACCATTTTGTAGATGAGGAATAGAGTAATGGAAGTAATAAAGAACATGTCCTAGGTAACATAACCAAGCAGATCACAGGACTGAATCCAGGTGTAGGTGACCCCAAAGCTTGTGTAAATAAATGTTCCATTTCTAAGACACACCTTCTTAAATGCTTGCAGATATCTTTTCATTCAAATTCCGCAGTAGTATTTTCCTCCTTCTTTTTTTCCTCTTGCCTTCCAGAATTATTCACCTTAAATGTTGACTACCCCAGGAGATATAATTTCCATAGAAGAAAGTCATTCCAGAATGTCAACTTAAAAATTAGACGAAGAGAGGGAATTCTAATGTTATTCTAGAATTCGGTGAAATTTATACACCCACACCCACACATATATTTACATTCTTTTAAAATGAGGATTTCTAAGTATTAATTTCATATCATTTGCAGAGTCTGGTGAGTGTAGCCTTTTAAAAATTCCAAATCTATGGCTCATCCTGTTTTGTGGTTTGTAGAACTGACAGGCGACTCCTGAAATTATTCCCCAAAGCAACATTAAGAAGCCCACCTCAAACATAACCATCTAGGCATTTGTCAGAGATTAAAAACAAAAACAAAGACTTCTGGCAAAAAGCAAGTGCACTCATGGAAATATTATGTTTTCAAAAAACAAACAAATACAAACAGTGAGACCTTATGTCTTGGGTCAAAGATTTGGGAATATTTTGTGCATCATTTTCGTGGGTGTAGGTCAAAGGCTGTCTGTGTTGATGGCTCATCTTAGAGAGATTAAGACCAATTTCTGTGAATGCTGACAGAGAAGGAAAACTCACAGAGGCCCTTTATATTCAACCTTGGCCCAGCAGCAGCAGCCAGAAGGTCATAGGTTGCTGTAGCAATGACCTGCATTGCATAATGCCTCCCATCTGTCTGCAGATGTGTGGGTGTGCTCAAAGGTTTTATCAGAAGTTTATTACAATTTCATGAAGCCCCAGCCCATCTGCACTTGCTAGCCTGTTGTTTGCAATTTCTAAATACCTAATCCATTAGCTATTCAATATATGCAGATATGTATTGAGATACGTTCTCTGCCTAAGTCCCTGCTGCCATTTTCGTGACACTAACACATGCTCTACATGTGGCTATAATGAATAGGTTGGTAAAGTAGGCATTGCAGGTGTCTTGCTGTTATTGCTCCTGATGGTGGTGGGGATGTTGGTGATGATGACGACAATGGTGGTGATGATGTTGTTGGTGGTGATGAGAGTGGTGATGGTGATGATGATGGTGGAGGTAATGTCTGTTTGGATCACCTAGGTGCCAAAGGCTGTAAATGAGAATTAGTGTCCTGTGGTTTGCAACATTCACACTGCTCCAGTCCACCCACAATTTGATCTGCAAGAACAGAAGGAGAACAAAAATAGCAACAAAACCAAAACCAAGCGAAAATAGTTCACACAAACTCCATACAATTTTTTTTTTAACTGATTAAAGTGACCGAAGCATGTTTCTTCTTTGGAAGCCCCATCAATCGTTTGGCCTTGAGAGAATTAGATCTGAGAATTTTGTCATTTGGACATCAGTGATGATGGTACTTTTTTCAACTGGAGCCGTCACTATCGCTTATAATTTTGCAAGCCCAATAAGAAAGTGAAATCCTTTTTTACGCACTGTGAGAAGAGCACCATGCCAATCTTGCGTCTTGCTCACGCTGCAGCTCCTGGCATGGTGCTAAACATGTGTAAGTCCTCTATAAATATTTACTGAATTGATGGATAAATAGATATGGGTTTGAACTGGGTGTATCTTCTCTAGTTCCCTGTTACTGAATGTTTGCAGAATGAATATATTATGAGTCTACTGTCAACTTTATTTATTTTTCAATTTTTTTTAAGATGGACACAATACCTTTATTTTATTTTATTTATCTGTATGTGTTGCTGAGGATCGAACCCAGTGCCTCACACGTTCTTGGTGAGCGTTCTCCCACAAAGCCACATCCCCAGCCCTCAACTTTATTTTTCATGGTAGAATTTTAGTTTGTCATAATCCTCATTTGTCATGAGAAATTCAACCTTGGAACTCCCCAGATGTCTTCAGATAAATGTTCTATTGCATATTAGAAATCTCATGCTGGATAAAAATGACTTAAGCTAAATTATTCAAATGGTTTGTTGTAAAGATCTATGTACTGAAGTTTAGTGATTTTCATCTTTTGATTTAGGAGTGGGACTTGTAGGAGACTAACTCTATTCTTTAATTTAAGCTGAGAAAAATTTTGGATTCTTAGTATCCATTTTTGGCAGTCTCCTGTCAATGGAGGGAGTTTCTCTTCTTTCTCAGTCTCACAAGCAACCGATCCGTTCAGATGCCATTTGTGAACATGACATATTTTCAAATTGTTCACTCCAGTGCAAAATGTATTTTACATATATGGGAAGGTCAAGGAATAACGTCTTCTCTTTTATATTTTAGTCCTGTGCAAAATTCATTGTGGTGTTATCATGTGGTTCATTATTTCATATTTATTTCAAAGGAAAACAACATCGAAGGCGTCCTGAAATCGTATCCTTTTGGCAGGTAGACCCCTGGTGTTCTGCTTCGGATTCCAGGCTTAGCTGTGCCAAGTCCAGACGGAAGCCAAGTCCAGTCAGAAGAGGAGAAATGGTTTGCAGGTGTCATGGAATTCCAGTGTTCCGCTTGCATTGGGTAACCCTAGGAAGGAGAATTTCCATCTACGAAGCCAATGTTGATTTGTCCAAAGAAAGCATCCTTGTGTCCCAGGCTGAAAAGAAGATATTTGGTGGTGTGAGAGGATGAGCCCCGTGGTTGGTAACCCAGCAGGGGTTTTTTTTTTTTTTCCCTGAGAAATTGTGATTATTTTCACATGTAAGGAAAGGGACAAATGAGGATCATGTCCAAACCTAAATGGAACTAAACTCACCAAACAGAAATGCATCTACCTACATCATTTTCAAAGAAATCCAGTGGGGCTCTGACAGCTGTGAGTTATTTCCATTGACCTTATTTCACTGGGTGTTTCTCACACTTATTTGCTCTCTATTTTCATGTTTATAAAATGTGTTCCCAAGCCCTTTAGGATAAAAACAACAATAGTGCCCAGGACTCCAGCAAAAGATTCCCAGTGGGAGGGTCTGAGCCTTTTGTTCCGGAGGATCTGATAGAGTGCGAAACTGACACAGAAATGGGAGGACCATTCAGCTAAAATTAAAGTCTTTGTTCCTTCATTAGTTGAACTTGAACTTCACATTTCTCAAGTTCTGCTAGGTTACTTTTTCTAAAGTTCTGATTTAATCAAGGTGAACAGGGAAGCTCATTAAACTCTGTTCTCCTCTTCTCTCACTTTAGAAAGGAGACTGCAGAATCCCATTTTAGGGGGGGACAGTTAGCATTCTTGATTCTTGATGAAATTTTGGGGAAATTTATTTAGATCTTAAATAGACCATTATTTTTAATCATTGAAGAAGTCTCCCTCCGCTCCTGTTGTTGTTTTTCTCTCTTTTTAAAAACACTTGGACAGAGGCTTCGTTTTACCAGTTTTGTCGGTTTTACTGACTTCCTCAGTCATATTGGGAAAGGTGAAGGGTCAATCGCTAAAACCTTTAATGTGATTAATGAGCTAATGTGATTACATAAAATTTATTTTCATCACCTTTGGTTTGGGGGAACTACCGAAAATAGGAGGAAATGTTAGACATCTTAATATTGATCTCCTAACTTTCATGGCCATCAGATTTGCCATATATTGTTTCTTATCTGAACCCATTTCTTGCTTTCTTCAGTCAGCAGAAAAAAAAAAAAAGATGAGAAAATTAAAGGACAGTAGCACCCTGGGATTGAAGTATTTCAATGCTTTAACACATGTCCTTGGTCATGAATTATTTTACATTTCCAAATCACAACAAGAACATATTGCCAAAAGCCAATGAAACTTTTGTCACATTCTGATTCAACTATAAGGTTGATTTTTCTCCTTCTCTATGGACATGTCTCTTCTTTCACTGTTTTTCTCTCTCTTTGTTCCAATCATCAAAGTGTATGATCTCAAGTCCTTCTCTATTATGTTCCTAATTGAAGACGGGAAAGGGAAAGTAAAGAATAGCTTGATCAACTGAAAAGGAGATTTCTTTTTTTTTTTTTTTTCAGATTTTTTTTGAGGTTTAACCGTATTCTTTGACATGGAACTCCGATACCTCATTTTGGATGTGCAAACTCTTGCTACTCACAGCAGGAGGTAAGAAAGCTTCTGTAGGACCCTCAGATTTTAAGCAAATTAGATGCCTAAGAGACTGCTTTCTTACTCTGATCAGAGCGGAAGTTTAGGGTAATGACAGTGAACTGAAGAAGGAACTATGAACATGTTTTGTGTTAAAGTAGCATCAAATTCAGTTTTTAAAAAAGTTTTTTTTTTGATATATGAACAATGACTTATTCCAAACTCAAACAAAAAAGCAAAACAAGACCTTTAGAAAATGCTTAGGAGATACCTATCATGTGCAGAGCCCAAGGAAGACTTCTATGTGAACGAAAAGATGAATAAAATCTAATCTGAGCGAACTTGTTTTTTTGTGAGAAGAGATGTTGGCTAATAGCAGTTGTAGCCAGAGGCAAATTCATCCCCTTTTCCCTTCTAGATGACTCTTCTGATTCTACCCAGTCACAAATTCAGATGCCTACAAGGAGTGGGCAGGTACATAGAATAATTGAAGAATGATGGTTAATAGAAGGACTCGCCTTCATGTTGAAGGCAGCTGTCCCTTCCCAGCTCCAGTTATTGCTGAGTGGCAACACTCAGGCCCGGTGTTGCAGTTTCTTCTAATGTTTTAAAAGAAACTTTGATTTTATTTTTCTGGATAAAGTTTCCTGATGTTTGAATGTCCACAGAGACAGGAGCTGGTGTGCACGCCTGTAATCCCAGGCTGGAGCAAGAGGATTGCAAGTTCAAGGGCAGCCTTGCAACGTGGCAAGAGTCTGGGAAACGTGGTGAGACCCTGTCCCCGCAAACATAAAGGAGTAAAATAAAAAGGACTGGGGATGTAGCTCAATGATAAAGTGCTCCTGAATTCAACTCCCAGTACCAAAACAAAACAAAACATCCCTAAATGTGGCAGATAGCATAGTTATTAAAAACATTAGACAGGCCAAACAAAACTCATCTGTTGGCTCAGGCAAAAATAGGCCACCACTTGTGACCTCTGTTTTCCCCACTTCCCTCTGGTTGGCCTCAGCCATTCCCATGGGTCTTATACCTGTGACTTAAAAATCAGGTATTGGTGGTAGCTGATTCTCCTTGTGTAGCCTTTGAAGGTATCTCCTGGCTTTTCCACCGTTATTCCTGTTCTTAGGCTGTGTTGGTTCAAGTAACATCCATCTATGTGGAGATCACCTGCAAAAGTCATTTGCAGGACATAGATGGCAAGAAATGGAGGTGCATCTGCACCTGTACCTGAGCAGTGGAGCATTGACTGACCTCAACTCCAGCTTCACTCATAAGACTTGGCCCATGAGGATGCTATTGCAGCTTCACTCACTGAGAAAAGTTTGATAATTCTTTAATTATCTTTGGACCAAGGCTTGCATTCCTAACATGACCTCAATATTTTCCTGGTTAGGACAAATGTATAACCCATAATTTTTTTTTCTTATATGCTGCATTTGCCTCAAATAAGCTTCTCAAATTTCTTACAATTTACAGTCAATAAATCCCCTATATTCTGTTTTCATCCCCTCCCCCTTTTTATGAGCTTTGGGCCAGGTGCACTTGTCTGTAATTAGACATATTCAAAATAGGATTTCAAAAAGTTACTTTGGTATTCTCTTCTAGGTGAGTTTTATCACCGTCTCCATTTGTGCAATCAGTATCATCCTGGATTGTTTTCTGTCTTTATACCTCATCAGCCCTTTGGTCCTGGTGATTGGACCTTCTGACATCTCCCCTGTCCACCTCATGGCCATGGCCTGAGTTCAGCCTCCGTCACTTCCTGCCTGCTCTGCTGCCAGCTTGCACTGGTCTTTTCTCCAAGCAAGCGGTTCGATTCTCTGTCACCAGGACTTTTTCGAAAATGTAATTCCTATTATTGGCATCAGATCAGTATTGGCACCAGATCCGCCATTTTAGGTTGGGAACCATTTTTATCTAGGGATTCCCAGGTTTTGATTTAGGAGCCCTTTTATTTAGAGACCCTGAGGCACTGCTGATTAGCCTCCCATAAGAACATGTGCCTGCTAAAGGGTCGACCCCACCCCAGCCCATGACGTCACCCCTAAGCATGCTTGGGAAATTCCTCTTGTGGGCTCCAGAGCTGCCCTGTGAGAGCCGACAGGTGCTGCTCTCCTTGCAGGGACAGCCTTGTCAGTTTGCTCTGTGCTCTGACAATGAATCTGTTGAGTGGGATTCTGGTGTGGTGTGGTCCTTGGACTTGGTGTGGACGTTGAGAGTGTCCTTTTGCCTATTATGCTTTTTCTTTGCTCAAAAACTTTCAGGGGCAGAGCCTTACAGTTTTAAAATGCAAATGTTCATGAGCCCTTAAAATGGCACATAAGCCCTTAAAATCTTGACTTCAGTCTTCTTCAGTTTTATCTCACACATATTCACCATGTGTCTTTCTCTACTGGTACAACAGAAGATTTCTTTTCTTTAAAGAAACCAGGAAGTTTTACCTGTCCTTGTTGTACCAGCTGTCCCATTGCCTGAAGGGTCTTTCTGTCTGTGATGTTCCTTCTCACACATGGGAAGAATAATTTCTTTGAGAAAGCACAAACTTCCTCCGGAGATTGAAGTTTTCTTCTCTGTGTTGCCATATTACCTACCATATTCCTCTATTATTGGCTTTCAGCTGTTAATTTGTGTTTTTTATAAGTGCGTCAATATCCCCCATAACTTTCCTGCATTAACCATTTGTTGAGAGACCAGTGGTTATTTGTTTATATATTTAAAATCTTATAAAAACTATGAACTTCACTTCTCTAGATGGAAGACATTTGAGAACATGTTAAATCTTGCATATAATTTTAGAAAAAAAATGTAACATCTTTTTAAAACCTATTAGTGGGTCCAAGATTAAAAGAATTTGCGTGACATGGGCAGATTATTTATATTTTTAAAATTATGCCTATTAGGTATTATCAGTTATCACAATAATACCGCTTTATAAATCACTGCATAACTTAGGTTTTTAAAACATTAACAATTGATTTCATTCACAATTCTATGAGTTGGCAATTTGGTCCGGGCTCAGTGGGATGGCTCTTCTGCTCTTGGCTTGACCCACACATGCATATGCTGTCAGCCATAAGAAGATTGGGTAGCCACTTCTGGGCATTGTTAGCAGTCATCCAGGAAACTCCAGCTCTCCTTCATGTGGTCTCTTGGCTAGCATGACCCACTATCACCTCGGCCACATTGTCCTGGCCAAAGAAAATCTCAAAGTTGGTTCATTGTCAAGAGGTGGGAAAATATACTCCATTCTCAGATGAGAGGAACTCTAAAACCACATTGCAAAATATAGGTACAGGACAGGGCTATTTTTGCAATCAGTCCACCACAGTAATATGTAGTATGTCAAGTAGTTGAATAAAATTTATTGGAAGGTCATCCCAGCATACAAAGAAAACTCAGATAACACAAAAGAAGTAAAGGTACCCTAAATAATGGGAATGATGTTGCTATTTTGTGTCATAATTTTTTTCTTTCTGCAGTTGTGTTCCATGAAGAGAGAGAGATCAAATGAAGAAAGTACCATACTATTGATTTATGTGATTGCTTATTTATTTAAATATGTCTCATCATATTCCAAAACAAATGTGAGAAGCCTTATAATGAAAGCAGAGGTACATTAAATATTCTAAAGGAAAATCTACATATACAGTGTTATTTCACTATCAAAATGTCAAGAAAAGACTGTAGATATATACATTGGATGCTTTCACGGGTGGCACTTAAGAGACTACATAGTTTTCCCATAAATAAAATGAAATGATCTCTCTAGTCCAAGGGAGAATTATACCTAAATAATTTTGATGAATGAGGATTTGTTATTAATCCTTTGACTTCATCATAAAGAAAAATCTTTTGCTACTAACCTTAGTCTTTCATATTGAATTTCAGACTATTTAATTTTTAACTCAATGTTGACAAGTATCTTCCTAATTGATTTCCGATAACTTTTAGAGCAATGGTTTATAAATTATATATGTATATTAACAATTTTAACTTTACACTATAGATGACAGAGCTGTAAATATGAGGATCTAGTTCTAACTTTTTCCTGTGGTTGGCTAATGCTTGGATCATTGATATTTGTATTCAATTTGTAATTTTTTTAGTAGAATTACTTTTAATAATAATCTTACATTCATTTCATATCAGAGAAACAGACTGAGAAACATGGCAGGACACTGTGGGGGTGAGAGCAGCTCTGGTAATGACCAGATGCCCACAGCTCGTTTCTTTTTTCTCGGCCCATGATGAGACTATGTGTCCTGGCTTCTGCTATGTGTAGGTGCTAGCCAATGGAAGGTGAGCTTGAATGCTGTGTGCCCCTTCTAGTCGGGGCCATAACAAACATCCTAGACGAGCTTCTCCATGTCCTTTCCTCCTTCTGGCTAGAAGCACAGCAGATAGCCAGGCTGATCATGAATAGAAGTTAACAGAGCTTCTAAAATAGCAATTATCAGGAATATAAGCAACAATAAATGTAGGTGAGGATGTAGGGAAAAAGGTATATTCATAGATCGCTGGTGGGACTGCAAATTGGTGCAACTGCCTTGGAAAGCAGTATGGAGATTCCTCAAAAAACTTGCAATGGAACCACCATTTGATCCAGCTATCCCACTCCTCGGTCTATACCCAAAGGACTTAAAGTCAGCACACTATAGTAACACAGCTACATCAATGTTTATAGCAGCTCAATTCACAATAGCTAAACTATAAAGCCAACCTAGGTGCCCTTTAACAGATGAATAGATAAAGAAACTGTGGTACATATACACAATAGAATGTTACTTAGCCATAAAGAAGAATGAAATTATATTATTTGCTGGTAACTGGATGAATATCATGTTAAGTGAAATCAACCAATCCCAAAAAACCAAAGGCTGAAGGTTTTCTCTGATGTGAGGATGCTGACTTACAATAAGGGGGTTGGAAGGAACAGGGGAGGTTCACTGTGTTGGACAGGGCAGAGTGGGGTGAAGGGAGCGGGGATGGGAATGGGAAAGACAGTAAAATGAATCAGACATCACTTTCCTATGCTCATATATGAATGCACGACCAATGTAACTCCACATCATGTACAACCACAAAAATGGGAAGTTACACTCCATGTATATATGATATGTCAAAATACATTCTACTGTCACGTATAACTAAAAAGAACAAATTTAAGAAAACAAAAAAAAAAAGAAGTTGACAGAGCTTAATTCTCCTGCAAGACTAAATTACTTCAGCTGCCTTGCTGATTTGATCATGGCAATGGTTATCTCAAGAGCTAAGCTTCCATGATGCCAAGCCATCGTGTGCTTGTTCTACGGGGTGCTGCCGCCCAGCCTACCTGAACCGATGTGGCACCTATCACCCCCTGATGCTGGTGGAGGCTTGGCCTTCCTTCAGGAAGACTCACAGTCTGTGTCTGCACCAAGAGAGGATACCTTGGGTCATTCTTATTTGAACTCTTAATGAGGTTTACTTTCTTTCTTAGTATTCAGACCAAAAGTCAATAGAAATAAAAGTTTCAAAAATTTCTTCTTGGAAAAATAAATAAATAAAATTTTTAAAAAAGAAAAAAAAAATCGTTCCGGATTCTGGAATATGTTACACTTCATTCAGCCAAATGTTGCCTGAAGCAGCCAGGGGGTTTGTATTTCTTTGCTGGGCCAACTTTGCAATTGCTATGGAATAGCTGAAAGAGGTGGGCACTGTGAGGAGTACATTCTTCTCCAACAGTGCTATGGTATGGGACTTTAAATGTCCTCCCAAAGCTCATGAGCTGAAGGCTTGGTTCCCAGGGTAGCAGTGTTCAGAGGTGGGGCCTTTGGAGATGATTGGACTGTGAGGCTCTGAGCTCATGGACGAATCAATCCACTTATGGATTCATAGCTTAATGGTTTTGGGGAGATGGATTTTGAAGTCCCTCTGCCTCCTGGCTGCCATGAGGTGAGCCACTTTGCTCTACCTGGTGCTTCCTGCCATGATGCTCAGCCTCACCCCAGGCCTGGAAACAATGGAGCCAAGTGACCTTGAACTAAAATTGTGAACCAAAATACATCTTTCCTCTCTACCAGTGGATTATCCTCAGGAATGTTTATCACAGTGGCAGAAAGCTGACAAATACAAAGAAGAAAAAAGATCTGATTCTCGGTCCATTGTCTTGGCAACAGAAGTAGAAGTGCCATGCAATGTAACTTCTTTTTATTTTCCATCGTTCATGGGCCTTTAGTGACCCTGTAGGGCCCTCAGTTGTTAATTTGCCACAAAGGGTTTTTAGGTTGCTGCCAATTTTTTTTTTTTTCTATTTTGACAATTCAGTGATGGCAAAGAGTTTTACCTGGGTTCCAGTCCCACATGGCATGAGACTGGGCACCCTGATCCAGCTCAGATCTGACTCTCTTCCTATCACTGGGCTTTGGTTTTGCTAGTGGAAGAGTGTCTCTTCAGTTAGCCCTATCCACTGCCCTCCCACCCATAAGAATAAATCCCCAACGCAAAGAGAGCCACAACCTGGCTGATTCGCTGCCACTCAACAGCTTCGTTCCATTTTCCTGGCCCCTTCGCCCGGGGCCCACCTTCATCCTCCCCAAATTGATAGTAAGAAAATCTCTCACCATGCAAAGCAGACGACACGTTTCAATGCCGTTGGACAGGCTGGATCTCTCCCCACTGGTTGACAGGACAGAAAACTGATGACAGGGTGAAACATGACTTCAAGTGTTTGCTTAAGGATGGGGAAGTTGGGCCCAGCCCCTCCGTGCTGCCAAATGTTACATGGAGCATCGTAAAATCAAATTCTCACATCTTGTTGTCCTCCCATTAGATCCCATTAAACTCTGGCAGCCTGGCCAGGCCGCCTTGGTGGTTTTCTGATTTGTGGTTTGCACTTGGCTCTCCCCGAAGGCTTTAAAAATGATTTTATTCTGTGAACAGTCAGTGATCGTCAGCCTCGGGAGGACACTCGCCAGGGCCAACATTGGCAGTAATAACATCTCCCATTATCCAGCGTTTCCTGAAGGACCGCAGAGAACCAGAACAAAGAAGAGCTTTTCTGCAAGTGGCTGTTTCTCTTCAGATGCTGGTACCCTCCCGCGTGGGGCAGGGGGCAGGGGGCCCAGAATTTCCCTTTGGAAGAGCTGCTCTCAGGCATCCACAGTTCTTTAAGGTGAAACCGGAGAACTGGAACCAACTTGGGTTTCCTCCTTCCCTGGCTTGTTGAACATGGAACCGACTCTCCCTTTTCTTCTTGTCCTGGGTGGTTTTTCTCATTATCTCCCTCCATCTTTGGGGGTGTGGGGCTGGAGAGAGAGGTTGTGTGGGGTCAAGGAAGGGAAAGTGGAGTTTAGGTAGGTCTGGCTACATTTTCCCAAGGAGAACTTTCTCGAGGCTCTTGGTAGTGTTTTTCACCCCCAAAATATTTCTTGGTTGTATGTAAAAGAAAATGGAAAAAAAAAATAATAATCTAGAACACCACCAACGACTGCTCTTCTAGATAGCTGGATAATGAAAGGGATGGTAAAAACGGTGGCTATGATTCTGATTTATTACTAAAAAATACAAATGAGCTTATGAAATTGAAAATCAATGTCAGAGAAGTACATTATCGCCTTGAAGGACTTGCAGATACAATTTTTATGATGATTTTTTCTTGTTTATTTTTAACTGTGGTACGATAACATAACATTTACTATTTTAACCATTCTTGACTATACACTCCAGCGGTATGAAGCCTATTTGCTGTGTTTCAACCATCACTACCATCCATCTTCAGAAATTTTTAATTTTGCAAACTCAATCCCTATTCAATAAGTCCTCATTCCTCCCCCACACCAGCTCTTGTGGATTACTGTTCTACTTCCTGTGTTTATTGATTTGCCCACTCAAAATACCTCACAAGAATGGAACCATAAAGTATGGGTCCTTTTGTGACGAGCTTATTTCACTTAACATAACGTCTTCAAGGTTCATCTTTTTTGTTCTGTGTCTGAACGCACACACACACACACACACACACATACACACACACACCCACATTTTGTTTATTTGCTCATCTGTGAATGGACACTTAGGTTTGCAGATTCAATTTATCAAGGGCATCAACAGAGGTTGAATGGCAAGAATTGATGTTTGGGATTGAAGATGTTGAATAATGAGACAAATTCTCCAGGTTGAAAGTTCTACGTGCTGTCAGGCTGATAAAACTGTATTAAGCAATTCATCAACAAATATTCACTGAATGTTACGTGCTCTCTTTTTCTCCCTAAAAAAAATAGTGATAGGGTTTTATGATCACAAAGATATAGCATTGCAAAACAGCATTAAGCAATATGGAAATGTATGAAGGAGAATACCAAGGGCACTTGTAAGACCACAGTCCTGACAACCCTGACAATTTGGGGTACATTTTACCAACAAATGGTATCAATCTAAATGCAAATACTGTACACATCAGTGCAATCAATGCAGGTGAGTGTCACTTGACAACAAGGATATATTTTGAGAAAAGTGTCTTTGGTGGCGTTTATTGTCGCATGAACATTACGGAGCACACTTAGACCTGGGTGATCTAGAGAAACCACTGGATGTGGCCTTCTGGTGCCATCAAAAGGCATGGTAAACATGAGATGCATGAGGCTGCTGCCTGTGTAACCAGCATACAGTAAATGTGAAAAAGTGTCTCCGTAGAAGGAATATACTTCAATAATCACAGTATGGTAAATATGTAGACCTGTAGCAGTCATTTATTGTCATTATCAAGTACTATGTATTGCACATAATTATATGTGCTATACTTTTGTGGGACCAGCAATGAAGTACATAAGTTTACACCAGCATTGTCACAAACACGTGAGTCACACCTTGTGTTCCTACATAACTAGGGCTCAGAAATTGTTCAGCTCCATTATAATCTTATGGGACTTTAGTTGTATTGATCTGTTATTGATAGAAATGTCATGTGGCACATATTGATATAGATAGCGATTTAAAGAATTTTATGGAACTGGGTACATTCACACACTTGCTTTCCTTCCTTCCTTCCTTCCTTCCTTCCTTCCTTCCTTCCTTCCTTCCTTCCTTCCTTCCTTCCTTCCTTCCTCCAGTTGAACTCAGGGGCACTCAACTACTGAGCCACATCCCCAGCCCTGTTTTGAAGACTTTATTTAGAGACAGGATCTCACTGAGTTGCTTAGTGCCTCTCTTTTGCTGAGGCTGGCTTTGAACTCATGATCCCCCTGCCTCAGCCTCCTGAGCTGCTGGGATTACAGGTGTGCGCCACTGCACCTGACTACTTTGGTAGCTTTTAAACATTTTATATAGTAGAGTCCTTCTTTCATATGAACTCTCAGAATAGTAATTTATAAAAATGAAATTTTCTAGTTAACAGAGACAGGGGAAGTCCAGAACTGACCAGCTCCGGACCAAAAGTTAGTTGCAGTAATTTTTGAGACACTCCTCAAAAACTCTTATCACTCTGTTATGGGTTGAATTGTGTCCTTGAAAAAGATACGGAAGCCCTGACCCCCAGCATCTGTGAAGGTGGTTTTTATTTGTAAATAGGATCTTGCAGATGATCAAGTTAAAATGAGGCCATTTGGATGGACTCTAATCCAACGTAACTGGTGTCCTTACAGAAAG
Source organism: Ictidomys tridecemlineatus (assembly GCF_052094955.1). Taxonomy (NCBI): domain Eukaryota; kingdom Metazoa; phylum Chordata; class Mammalia; order Rodentia; family Sciuridae; genus Ictidomys; species Ictidomys tridecemlineatus. The sequence continues at coordinate 129,356,144 of NC_135485.1, forward strand.
GGGACATTTGCACATGGGCACACACACACAAATAGGAGGGACACCAAGTAAAGATGGAGACAGAGATAGGGGGTACATCTAAAAGCCAAGCGAGTCCAAAGATTGCCAGCAGAAACCAGAAGCCAGGAGGAGTCTCCCTCATAGCCCTCAAGGGGAATCAACTCGTCTGATACCTTGTACCAAGATTTGGAGCCTACAGAACTGCTAGACAATACGTTTCTGTTGCTCTAAGAAATACCTGTTTTTTTGTGCTTTGTTATGGCAGTCATAAGCAACTAATATAGACTTCCAAAAACGTAGTTTGAAAACCATTACTTTTAAAATTTGTTCTAATTAATTATACTCAACAGTAGAAATGTATTTTGACAGATCATACATAAATGGAGCGTGACTTCTCATTCTTTGGATTATACATAATGTAGAATTACACTACTCATGTAATCATATTTGTACAAAGGTCATAATGTCTGTTTCATTCTACTCTATCAAATCCATATCAAATATGCTGTTCTTCCCTAGCATATCCCCTTTATTGTGAATTAACATCTACATGTCAGAGAAAACATTCAGCCTTTGTCTTTTTGTAGGATTGGCTTATTTCACTTTGCATGATATTCTCCAGATTCATCCATTTACCAGAAAATGCCATAATTCCATTCTTCTTTATGGCTGAGTAATATTCTATAGTGTATATGGACCACATTTTCTTTATCCATTCATCTGTTGAATATCTAGGTTGGTTCCATGGTTTAGCTATTGTGAATTGAGCTGCTATAAACACTGATGTAGCTGCATCACTATAGTATGCTAATTTTAAGGCCTTTGGGTGTAAATCCAGGAGTGGAATAGCTGGGTAATTCCTTGCAGGTTGTTTCATTAAAACAATTTGCCAAATTAAAACAATTTGCCAAAGAGGAATTGTTATACTAACTGGTAGGAACATTTGAAATTTGGGTATTTATTGCCAATGTGCCCTTTCAAAAGCTCATTCTTGCACCCAAGTGTCTCGTCTGAGGGTCTGTACATTTCTCTACATCCTTACTGGATATTGCCATTCTGTCTTTTAAAATATGAGTTAATTTGTATCAAATCAATAAGTAAGTGAAGTAGGTCTGAAGGAATAAAGAGCAAACAAGTAGTTAAACCTGCATCCTTTACCTCTTCCACTCCCCAGTGACAGCCACTTTTAATTCCTAGGCTGTTTCTCTTTGTGTTCACATTTACATTTTTTAAATAACATGCTTATCCTATTATTTTTTATTTTTAAATTTTATCTATTACTTTTTAATTTCTATCATGCAGAAAAGAGAACTAGCACTCTTGTATACCCTTTCATTCCATTCTCTCAAACAGGTTACATCAAAATTCTGGTTAAATCAATATTCAGAGTTTACTTTTTGCATTTTTATGTGTTTAAATAGTATTTGCAGCCAAGTCATGTTTTATGCTATAATTCAATTACTGGGGAAAAAAAAAGAATATTTGTTGAATTTTAACAAGTGACTTTTCTATGCACTGAAATATTCATTGAATTATTCCTTTTCACATATATGGATTTTTTTTCTCAATTAAGCTCTTGTTGTAGTGAATTGCTCTAAAGGACAGACTGATACTAACCACCCTAGCTTTTCTGTGCAAAGGATAGTAGTTCATGATGTAATTCTCCTAATTCGCTACTGGATTAAATTTCCCAATATTTCTTGGAGGGGTTTTTGCCCCTATTTGTCTTTGGGGTTTTGTTTGTGGGAGGTTGTGTTTTTTTCCTTTCTATTTTTATCAGGTTATGATTCACTGTTTGTAGAATAAACCAAAAGCCTTCCATCTTTTTCTGTGCTCTGCAGCAGAATAAATAATACAGAAATTATCTGTTCTTTGTATGTTTAATACAGTGTGCCATAAGATTGTCTGGGAGTTATGTTCTTTGGGGGATTTTGATTTCCTTTTAATTTCTTTTATGGTTTTTCATCTTTTCAGAGTTTCAGTTCCTTTTTTAGTCAATTTGGGTTACTCTGTTTTTTCCTACTAAATCATCTATTTCAACTACTTTTCAAATTTTTTTGGTATAAACTTGTATTTGATCTGCCTGTAATTTAAGTTTTTTTTTTTTTTACCCTTTTTTCCCTTGATTCTAATGTTGGTTAAGTTTTTCCCTCAATCACTTTTGATGAAGTCTGTTTATTTAATTGCTCTTTTTAAAAGAATTTTTAACAAAGGACTAGCTTGTTTTTATTAATTATCTACTCATTTTCATTTTCTACTTTCATCTTTATTAATTTATTTTATTTAGGCTTATTTAATTATTCTTTTTCTCTCTTTTTCTCAAAAGATAGAGTTGATACTTTATTTTCAGGATCTTATTTTACCTTCTCTCTCATAAATGCAGGTTTTGCTCTGTAATTTGCATCATTGGTAGATTCTTCTAGTAGGTGACATAGTTTCTGGCAATATTAATAAAAATATTCCTCTTATTTCTACTCATCTTTTAATTTTTTTTCTGATATTAACACTCTTTTCATATTATTTTTCTAATAGATCTTTTTTTTACACAAATGCTTCTTATATTTATCATCTAGCTGGTACATGATGAATATTTCTGCCATCTGAGCACCACTATCTCTTAATATGACTAATGATATGCTTGGATTTATTACTTCAATTATATTTACCCTGCACTTTTCTTTTTCTTCCCAATTTCTTGCCCTCACTTTCTAGCATCCAGCATTAAAGATGAAAGTGGGTACCAATCTGTTTCTGATTTCTTTTTGAACAATTCTTTATACTGGACACTTTTGGGATTTGTTCTTTATGCTTGATATCCTGAAATTTCACCAGGATATGTTTAGATAGTTTTTTTCATTAATTCTGAATCTTTTAAACCTGTAGATTAATTTCTTTGGGTAATTTTCTTCTTTTAATTTTTAAACAGTGTAATCACCTCCATTCTGCTGCTTCTGAACGTATGTTAGAACTCCTTCATCTACCCTTCACATCTCTGTTTATCTACTGACATCTCTTTGTACTAGCGTGTTTCTCAATCAATCTTATAGCTAAATTACTTGATATTCATATATCAAGTATATATTCTCCTACTCAGTCTATATGTTGAATTATTTAAGTCAATTGTTACATCTTATATTTCTAATTATTTGTTCCATGATTTCATACTATTTTTCATGCTATACCTGTTCTATTTTATGGATGCAATAACTATCTATATATCTATCTCTTTGTGTGTAAATATATATATATATATGAGATTTGAGTATATTAATTTAAGTGTATTAATATATATTATATATAAAAATATTTAATGTCATATATTATCATATTATATTACATATGTATGTTATAACATATATTATGTGTAATATATAATTATATATAGTGTTCTTGCTGCTTCCTTGAGGCAAACAGACCTGCAGCAGCAGCATCTTGGTGAGAGAACATCCCCACTGATGAGCCAAGCGTCACTTCCATTGCTGCCATATGGCCCTGTATATTTCTCTACCCACTGAAGAAGCCTTAGGGTAGCTAGGAAAGAGGTCTAACTGATATTCACAGAGCAGGTCTTCTCCTCCTAACTAGGTAGGTTTCTCCTCAATGGAAAACAAATCTTCTCCCATTCCATGCCATCCGGAGGAGTCCATCAACAGGCCTTCCCCATACCTTCTCAGAACCATTTCTTTAAGCTTGTTCCTTTTCTATCCATGCCCATCTGGCCAGACCCTTCTCACTCCTATCTCCCCTTTAAGGCAAAGTGGACAACCAGATACACTGCTTAAAGTTTTGCCCATGAGTACGTACCTCTCTCTCTGATTGTCTTTCTACTGGTCTGCTTTTAACTTGGTCTTCTTTCATATGCAGCAGTTCAATTTTTGTTGGTTCCAGCATATCTCTAAGCCAGGTTGACCTTTTATTATTTCATTTGGGGTTTTTCAGTCAAATGGTTATAGGAGTTCCTCATGAGGTCATGTGTATTAATTTGGGGCTGCTGTGGAACAGAAGTATTTGATAAATACGTATAATACTTATTTACCAAAAAGAAGGTGTAGCTTGCTCGGAAATGTCTGGGGTTTTCTATCTAGGTTTGCTGGATGGCCCATATGGCATCTGTATTTTCAACAGACTCTTTAAAAGTCATTGATATACGCTGAATCCTAAGTCCAGAGCAGCTTGACCTGCAGCTTGGACTAGATGAAGAACCTTCTCTTACTCTGGGCTCTACTCAAAACTGGCAGCTCTAAAATTCACTCAGTTTGGTAGATGCTTGCATTAATAGCCCCAATTAATGGGCTCTATTTATCCATCACTTTGACTTCTAACTTCCTGACTTTGGCCTTGACCGTGAGACTTGCTGGGGTCCATTGGATAATATATGACTCCAGAAGAGGTTCAGACAGGTGCTTGTGTATTTCTGTTTCCTTTCCTGAATCCTATATGAGGCTGCTGGGGAAAGTGAAACCCTGGGGAAGAGAGATGTTTTCCTCTCTGTTATCCCAGAACAGCAAGACCTGGTTGATTAATGAGAGATAATAATTGATTTTCATTTTAAGCCACTAAATTTGGGGGTCAGTTTGTTTGGCAGCATTATTGAGTTGACAGATAACTGGTACTCTTGGTAAGTGGCACTATACATCTGGCATTTCCATGGCTGTAGAGTGTCCAAGGTAGCCTCTCTGATCATGTACTTTGGAGGTGATATTCCTATGTGATCTCAACTCATAAATCTGGACTCCTGAAAGTTTCCTTGAAACCTCCTCCATATTTTCCGTCTCACCCTTCTTCCTTGCAAACTCAGTGAGAGTACATATTACTGACAGAATCTAAATCCAATTAAAATCTTAACTTCAAAAGAGTCTGGCACATGTCATATTTAGCTTTTCATATGTTGACATATGGGGGCCAGATACAGAATAGAAAGGGCTGTGAATAGACATCAAATACCAGTAAATAATGGTTAATCTATTCATAACCTGCAGCTCAAGAAAGCACTGCTAGACTAAATCTATCTTTCCAGCCTTAGCCCTCATTTCTCTTTAAATATCCTCTTCCCCAGTCCAACAGGATGACTGGTGAGTCTCTGGCCATCCCTTCTGTCTTCTAGAAATCCTGTTGAATCTTCTAGAAATCCTGTTGATTTGTCAGGGTTAACTCACTCTTTCCTCCAGTTAGAGATACCTCCAGAGAGGGCTTTTTCTCTCAGTCCTGTGCTTTCAAAAGAGGAAAAAGTCTATGATACTTTAAATAGGGCAACAGTTAGTGAGTTGGGTCATGTCCCAATCGACTCGCACAAGATTCCACAGGGGGAGTGTGGGGAGAAGTAAGGAAATGTATTCCCTTGAAGCTCACGTTTAATTAAGATTTTGCTTGAGAAAGTACTTGAACTAGAAGGTAGAACTAATAAAATATTCACCAGCTTGCTTTATATCCTGGTCGGTTCTAGCTTATGCACAGTGGAAAAGAAGCTTTTTGGCTGTTAGTTATCATAGCATGTATTCTTTCTTCTCAGTTTCTGCAGTGCCTGCATCTTCCAGACACTTTATTCCCTGACATGGTGACCGCTCATCCCTCCCCAGCTTCCCTTCCTCCTTCTGATAGAAGAGGCTCCTGGCTGGCTTTGACCCCAGCGGGGCCATCTTTAATGGAGATCCCGTTGACTTGACATTCATAGGGATTTTCCTCTACCATGTTCTATTAATAGGAGAAAAATGGGTGGAGGAGAGTCACTTGTGCCATATTCTATTCAGATGCTGGTTGTTCTCTGGGAAAAGAAGGAAGCCAAGAAGGAGAGGAAGAGGTGTAGTCTGTGGTCTTTGAATCCACCAGACTGCGGGCATATAAATTTCTCTCCTCTGTGGGCCCAAGCGCGACTGATGTTTTGCAGGCCCAGAGAGGATGAGCTTCTCGCTACAAAAACATGGATATCAAGTGTTGTACTCAGATGTGAGAGATGACTGCCCTCTGTTGTTTCAAAATTAGGAAAATGGGACTCTCCAAAAGCTGGTTACCAGTGGAAAAACCAACCAATATAGCTGTCACGGAGGAAAGGAGTACAGCAAGGCTTCGTTTTACCCCTTGCCAACCTCAACTCACCAATGTGCAGGCTACATGTGTTTAGAATTAGCAAGTGATGTTTTCTCCTCCATTTCTCAGGATCCCATCCTCCACTCTCTCCACTGCTTATTCAGAACGGGACTAAGCGCCCAGGCTTCTTGGAGGTCACCCGTCTCTCAATACAGGTGCAGGGCAAGCAACTTCCTCCCGGCTTAGCTCTTCCAACTGACCACCTTGCTCATTAGGTCTGGGGCCGCTTTCTTTTCCTAGTTCTCTGGAGGGCTAACGAGCTTTTAAGAAACACCTGCAGCAACTCCTGATTCTGCACAGCCACCAACGTGTTTAGCAAAGGTTGTAAAGAGGACCTTGTTGGGGGGCCAGTTCCTTGCCCAGATAAATGAGACTGTGGCCATGAGACCAACTTAATCCAACATCCACATTCACTTCTCCTCTCTCTCTTTTTTTTTCACTGATATGCCCAAGCTCTAATGCCTTCATTTCCCCTTCATTTGCAACAGCAAAGCCTCCTTGACCAGAAAAATAAATGTGCAGTTGGCAAGAGCTGAACAGAGGTCTGCTTAAATGATTTTTAATTTATGTTAAAATGCTAAGAGCGGTTTTCCAGGTCCCCATTGAATACCTCACAAAATGAAGTTTTTCAAAGCCTGCGTTTATAAAAGGAACTAAAAAGATTTAAAAACATTCCCTTTAATTTCAACTACCCCAACTGTATCTTTTATTCCTGCCCTACTGGGATCAAGCAGCGGCTTAGGAGTGTATATGCGGTTGGTCTTAGGACTCCCGACTGAAAGTCAGAGACCTGTCTTCTTTTCCTGCCTCCAGAACGAAGGTGGCGTAACATTGAGCTTATTATTCACTCTGGACACCCCCATTTCTCTTTTTATAAAAATGGACAGTGAGTGGGATGTAAAGTATGTGAAGCATCGTGATCACTTATTAAAGAAGATTCTTAGCATTTCTGGGGATTTCTACATTTGTAACATGAATTATTTCTTTTGATTCGTATCTGCTCGGAAAGGAAACCACAGAATAATTGTGAACTCTCAAAAGTCTTGATTGTTATGCCCTAATTTTTAAAACCAGGTTAACTTTTGTCTGCCACTTGATATGCATCTAGGTTAAAATTTCAGCAATTGTGTGTCGAACAGAGATAAAGCCGTGGAGATTCACACCAGGTGGATGAGAATCTTACATATTAAAACTAGGTCACAAATGTGCTCTTTGAAAGAAAATGTGCAGGATGCATTCTCCCAATAAGTAGAAATACCCTCTAAGATCACCTTTCCAGTGATGTCGCAGCATTGCTTAGGAAGACAGCGATTGTTCTTGACTAGAGTATAAGCTTTAAAATCTTAAGTTCTTCAATTTGCCAGGCACTGTGTTAACTCTCAGGGGAAATACGAAAGACCCGAAAGGCCTTGTTGTCATGGAATTTTACAGTTTACTTTAGGGCACAAGATTTATATGTGTGTCCATGTGTGTGTGTATGCATAACAAACCATCTGTGTTAAATGAGACATGCTGATCCCTTCGTAGACGTCAACACCAGAAGTGTGCACACTCTAGAAAATGTAAGAATCTGGATAGGCGAGAGAGGTGGGGGCATTCTCAGATGTGAAATCACCATGGAAGACAAAGGGAGGACCCTCCACAGCCTGATGTCCAGCGCCCTATGGGCATGTCCACTTAGATGGCTCAAATCTCAAAATCCGCCTGAGTTTACCATCCTCTCTCTGAAACTCTTTTTGTCTGGGTTCCATAATTCAGTAGGACACCAGAATTCTACGGAATTATGGAACCCAGAGAAAGAGAGTTTCAGAGAGGACACTAGAATTCAGCAGGATATCAGCATCCACCCAGTTTCTTATGGGTGGTGTGGGCTTTGGGATCTAACCTTGCCTTTACCAGTTTCTTATTGTGTTGACCTAGGGGGTGTTAGGCAGCCTCTTTGTGCCTCCGTTTTCTCATCTGTAGAATGGGGTTGAGCAAAGTACTTGTCATTTTTAAAGTCACTATCAGTGTGTGAGGTGTTACACACAGGATTCCCAGGTTCATTTCTGGAACATAGTAGGAGTTTGGTACTCACTCGCCGTTATTGTTATTTACTTATCTGAAGAGTGATTTTGCTCACGGTGCAGTCTCCTACAGAAGCTGAAGCTGCCTCCTGTTTGTGGTGCTGGTTCAACAGTGAGCCTTACATGGGCCAAGAAGCGATGCCAGGATCAAATTCTTCTTTATACTTGGCCTCTTCTCAGGGGTAGTTCTCTCTCTTTTTTTCTCTATTTTTTAAAATGTCAGGGGAGAGACATAAGAAGCTTTCCGTGGAAATAATACCCGGAGGAAGACACAGCACTTAGTCACGGTGCTTTCTTGGGGTTTTGGCACTGTCCTAGGTGGGTGTGGGTCCACATGGCAAATATTCCAGCGGTTAGAGGGGACTCAGTCAGGACTTTGGGTTTTTACCGACTGGCTAACCGACCTCCAAGATCTGTGATTCTTAACAAAGGAAGCCCAGCCTTCCTAGGGTGCGATTTGGATTCCTGATTTAGTGGTTGTTTGGGCTCTGAAAATTCTGTTGCATCTTTAAAGCCGTGATAGGATCGGTACTATGCAAATTTTTCCTTTGAGTCTTTATGTCACTAAAATACCACGCCAGAGGGATGTCTGTTTTCATCTGGCTTTTATCTGGGATTTAACACACATGGATGTCTTGTTAACTCTGAAACCATTAACACCCTATCTTCCCCAGGGGGGAAAAACACAGACCTTCTCTTGGGTGTGTGTGTCCGGGAGGGTCAGGTCGGGGTTTCCTTTCTGGGGTGCTGAAGCTCGAACCCACGATGAAAGCATGCTGGAAGAACCCCTCCCCTGAGCTCTGCCCCTACCCTACTGGGGCTTGCCTTTTGCTTGGGGAAGAATCATGCCTGCCAGCTGTCCCTACTCACATCTCCTTGTCACGTGGTTCCTGACCTACAGTACTTGATGACTCTAGGCTCCTCTCAACCTTCTTTCTGAGCAAAGAAAAAAATAATTGACCCCACGAACTGCTGGGGGTTGCCACTGTTCACACTTGTCTGGTCTCCTAAGGAGAATTGCTCTGCTCAGTGCCCCCTAGGTTCCAGCCACAACATTTTTTTGCATTTCAAAAAAATAACTTCCATGCATCTGTGCTTTTATTTAACCTTTTTTGTTGTTGTTGTTTGAAATTCTGCTTGTCTTTTGCAGCAGAGATCAAAGTCACCTTCTTTGTGTTGTCATTCTGATGTCAGAATGAGATCATTCTTTCTGATCCCTTTGCTCCACTGTAATAGTCCCAACAGTCAGAGATAGAGATCACAATTCAAAACTCCAGGTGTGCGGGCAATGCAATTTTATTTTTTTCAGTCACTCATTTTTAGCTTTTGTCAAACCAGACATTCTTCTTTCTCTTCCAGGGGTTTCTTCCAAGCTTAGGCTGCTAGAGATGGAATTAGTGATCCCAACTCGACCTTTTTCTTTGCTGCATAAGTTTAACAAGACAATCATGCCCTTCATTCCGGGCTTACCTTGCTTTGGTCTGTAGGATATTAGCAGGCCTGATGTGATCAGAGGTTTGAGGCATAAATATGGAGCTGGATTTGCTCACTCCTGGGGCTTTCCTCATGTTACGAGAAGAGGAATCTCAGCCCACTAGTTTCAGAAAAAGGGTAAGAGATAGGTACTGCAGCATTCACCCCCAATTTCCCCAGTCCAGGTCAGCTAACTTCCACCTGACCTACAGACACATAAGCTAAATAAATGCATATTATTGGAATTTCTGGATAGTTTATTTTTTTGCAGTATTTTTCTAGCAAGAAGTTACTGATGTATTATTTCTCATATTGATGAACAGTTCTCTAGAACACAGTGTTCCTTTCTCTCAGCAATTTTAATGATTTTTCTCATGTCTCACTGGGGCATGGAAAACCCAGGCAGGTCTGGGGCAGGTCTGCTTAGTTACCGTGTGTTGTTTAGGCAACTCTGGGATTTAACACACATGAGTTTCTACACAAGAATTAAGGTATAGTTTCCTATGATATTGAATCCCCTAACATATTTGAGGTTTCTGTAACTTCCTCTCTCTCACTCCCAAGACTCAGCCCAGGTTAGATAGGGGCTCAGGGTGAGGAATATAACCTAAGCCTAGCTTATCACATTTCCATCTCTTTTCTGTTCCATTTTCCAAATCTTTATCTTTCCTGGGATAGGACAATGAATTCTAAGTATGAATTTTTAATAATTTGTTCAAATTAGTTGTATATGACAGTAGAATGCATCTTGACATATTGTACACAAATGGTCCACAAATTCTAATTCCTCTTGCTGTACATAGTGCGAGTCACTCCAGTAGTGGAATCATACATGTATATAGGGTAACAATATCTGTCTCATTTTACCATCCTTCCAATACCCACTACACCCCCCTTGCCCTCACTCTCCTTTATACAAACCAAACTTCCTTCATTCTTCCCCACCACCCCACTCCACTATGGATCAGCATGTGCTTATCAGAGAAAAATTTTGGCTTTTGTTTTTTTTGGGGTTGGCTTATTTCACTTAGCATGATATTCTCTGGTTCCATCCATTTACCTGCAAATGCTATAATTTCATTCTTTTTAAAGGCAGAGTAATATTCTATTGTGTATATATACCACATTTTCTTTATCCATTCATCTGTTAAAGGGCATCTAGATTGGTTTCATAGTTTAGCTATTGTGAATTAAGCTGCTATAAATGTTGATGTGGCTGTATCACTGGGTATACCGATTTTAAGTCCTTTGGGTATGAACCGAGGAGTGGGATAGCTGGGTGAAATGGTGGTTCCATTCCAAGTTTTCTGAGGAATCTTCATACTGCTTTCCAGAGCGGTTGCACCAATTTTCAGTCTCACCAGCAATATATGAGTATAGTTTTTTCCCCACATCCTCACCGACATTTATTATTGCTTGTATTCTTGATAATTGCCATTCTGACTGGAGTGAGATGTAGTCTTAGAGTAGTTTTGATTTCATTTCTCTAATTGCTAGAGATGATGAACATTTTTTTCATATACTTGTTGACCAATTATATTTCTTCTGTGAAATGTCTGTCCAGTTCCATAGCCCATTAATTGATCGGGTTATTGGGTTTTTTGGTGTTAAGTTTTTTGAGCTCTTTATGTATCCTGGAGATTAGTGCTCTATCTGAGGTGCATGTGGTAGAAACTTTTCTCCCATTCTGTAGGCTCTCTCTTCACATTATTGATGTTTCCTTTGCTGTGACAAAGCTTTTTAGTTTGATCCCATCCCATTTATTGATTCTTGATTTTATTTCTTGCACTATAGGAGTCTTGTTAAGGAAATCAGGGCCTAATCTGACAGGATGAAGATTTGGGACTACTTTTTGTTCTATTAGGTTCAGGGTCTCTGTTCTAGTGTTTAAGTCTTTGATCCACATTGAGTTGATTTTGTGCAGGGTCGAGACAGGGGTTTAATTTCATTTTGCTACATATATGGATTTACAGTTTTTCTAGTGCCATTTGTTTAATAGGCTATCATTTCTCCCATCTATGTTTTTGGTGCCTTTTTCTAGTATATTTATGTGCCCTCCATTCTGTACCATTGGTCCACGTGTCTCTTTTGGTACCAATACCATGATGTTTTTGTTACTATTGCTCTGTAGTTTAGTTTAAGGTCTGGTATTGTGATGCCACCTGCTTCATTTTTCTTGTTAAGGATTTCTTTGACCATTCTGGGTCTCTTATTTTTCCAAATGAATTTCATGATTGCTTTTTCTTTTTCTATGAAGAATGTCATTGGGATTTTAATAGGAATTGTATTAAATCTGTATAATACTTTTGGTAGCGTGGCCATTTTGACAATGTTAGTTCTGCCTATCTAAGAATATGGGAGATCTTTCTATCTTCTAAGGTCTTCAATTTCTTTCTGTACTTTTTTGTGTTTGGTAAGACTTGCTTTGTGGCATAAAATATAGTCTATTTTTGAGAAGGATCCATGTGATGCTGAGAAAAATTGTATTTTGCTTATTGATGGATGGAATATTCTATATATATATATTCTGTTAAGTCTAAATTATTGATTATATTATTGAATTCTATAGTTTTTTTGTTTAGTTTTCATTTGAAACATCTGCCCAGTGGTGACAGAGGTGTGTTAAAGTCACCCAGTATTATTGTATTGTGGTCTATCTGATTCTTGAAATTGAGAAGGGTTTGTTTGATATATGTAGATGCTCCATTGTTTGGGGCATAGATGTTTATGATTGTTGTGTCTTGTTGATATATGATTCTCTTATTCGGTATGAAATATCCTTCTTTATCCCTTCTGACCAACTTTTGTTTGAAGTCCACTTTATCTGATATGAGGATGGTAACCCCTGCTTATTTATGTGGTCCATGTGAGTGGTATGTTTTTTCTGATCCTTTCATCTTCAATCTAAATATGTCTTTTCCTATGAGACGAGTCTCTTGAAGGCAGCATATTATTGGGTCTTTTTAAAAAATCCAATCTGCCAGTCTATATCTTTTAATTGATGAGTTTAGTCCATTCACACTCAGGGTTATTATTGAAATATGGTTTGTATTCACAGTGATTTTTAGTTTGTTTTTGTTTTTTAACTTGAGTTGGTTTCTCCTTTGATTGACTTTTCCTTTAGTGTTGTTCCTCCCTTTGCTGATTTTCATTTCCTTCTCATGGAATATTTTGCCAAGAATGTTCTTTCTTATTGTAAATTCCTTTAACTTTTGTTTATCATGAAAGGTTTTTATTTCATCATCAAATCTGAAGCTTAATTTTGCTGGATATAAGATTCTTGGTTGGCATCCATTTTCTTTCAGAGCTTGATATACGTTGTTTCAGGATCTCATAATTTTGAGGATCTGGGTTGAAAAAAAATCTGCTGAGATCTGGATTGGTTTCCCCCTATATGTAATCTGAAACTTTTCTATTGTGGCTTTTAAAATTCTATCCTATTCTGTATGCTAGGCATTTTCATTATAATGTGACTTCCATCCCAATAATTCTTAGATTCAGTCTTCTCATGTTATTCCATATTTCCTGGAGGCTTTATTCATGTTCATTACCATCTTCAGTCTGTGGTCAACTTTATTTTCAAGATCATATATTTTGTCTTCATTGTTTCTGTCTTCCATGTGATCTAGTCTGTTGGTAATGCTTTCTATTGAATTTTTATTTGGTTTATTGTTTCCTTCATCTCGAGATTTCTGTTTGTTTTTTCCCCCCAGAATCTCTCTTTCTTGAAGTAATCTTTTGCTACCTGTATTTGATCTCTTATCTCTTTGTTGGGCTGCTCAGTTGTTGCCTATATTTGCTCTCTTATATCATTCTTTGCTTCTCAGGTCATTTTAATTATGCACATTCTGAACTCCTTTTCTGATATTTCATATACTGTGGATTCTATTATTATAGTATCCTGGTTTGTTTGGGGCACTTTTTTCTCTTATTTTTTTTTTTCATGTCGTTCATGTGTTTTCTTCTCTAGCAGTGTGGATCTGAGGTATTATGGTTTCTACCTAATAATCTTATAGTGCCCTGCAGATTACCAACACCTGCCTTTAAGGGGGAGATCAATATTTGCAGCACCCACTGCAAACAATATGTAGCCTTAAACCATATAGCTCCTATTTAGACAATTATAGTTTTGTCACAATAAACAGAAATGATGTGTTCAATTAATAGCTACAATATAAATAGTAGGTTTGCATAATGGCCTACAGTTTCAAATGGTGGCCAAAGAGAGAACTGGGAGCTGGTGTCAGATGTAGGATGTGGGGTTTATGAGGTAGCGGGTGAGACTATAGAGTTATTAGATCACAGGAAGAGTGAAAGAGGAATCAGGAGAAGGGATACCTCTGGTGTAACCAGGCATGCAGGGAACTTGGTTCAACAGGTCTTCCAGGTCCTGGATGTTGTCTCTAGATGGAAGTGGGCACATTTCTAGTTGGTAGCAGCGGCAGCAACAAACCTGTAGGTACCTTGATGTTAGCTTCCAGGCCCTAGCTGGTGTCTTAAGATGGAAGCTGCTCCAACTAAAGATGGTGGTGGCAGCAGTGGAGGTAACCCAAGGTGGTAGCAGAGGTGTCCCAAGCTGCAGGCAACTGCTTTCAGAGATGGGGCTGAGAGGGCAGGCCATGTGGTGGCATTGAGCAGCCTGTTTGGAGATGCAGCACTGTGGTGTGCAGAGCTGTGGTGGGCTGCTGCCTCCAGGCCCTATCGTCCCAAGGTGGAGGCTAACATGTGTGAGGAGCTATGGAGATGGCTGCAGCGTCCCAAGATGGAAGCAGGCCCGGAGAGCCATATGTTGGTAGATGGGAGGCTGCAGCCCATTGCTCTCCTCCTCCTTTTGAGCTGTGGCTCCACCTCTTCCTCCTCCCCACAAGTGAGGTGGCCAGGTGGCTTTCGTCCTCCACACATGCACTGCAGGCTGGGTCACCTCTCCATATGCCTTCTTTTGCATATACAGTTGATGATAAAAAGTTTGACTCTTCAAGTTCTTCTTAACTTTAGAGTCTAAGATTTGTCTTTTCTTTTGGTCCAGTCGTTATCTTATGGTAAATTCTTATTGCCTGAACAGGGGCAGGTTGTGTAGGAAAAGAGAGTACTAGAGGAAAACCAAAGTATGTGCTCATATTAGAAATTGCCTTCCTGGCACACAATCTGTTACCAGTAAACAGAATTGCTAATTGACTTCTTTCCTAAATTTGAGACCTGTCTCCTCTAACTGCCTCCCATAGAGGGCCTACGGAGATCTTGAGTTCAACATGTCCAAAATGGAACACATTCTCATGCCTTGATCTAATCCTTATTCAGGTTCCTTATCTCAACAAGTGGAATCTTCATCTGGGAAGTGCTGGGGCTATTTCCAGCTCGAGATTCCTTTATTCCCCACCATCTCTTTTTAGGATCATGAATGAACAATACTCTTTTATGCCCCTAGACTTTGCTCAAATAATTTTTCCCTAGATGAGCTTTCCCAATTTCCACCCCTTACAACCACAAACACTTCTCCTTGGCTAATTCCTATATGTGAATCTAAATAGTATGTCCTTCAAATGCTTGTCCTGACTTATCTGTCCTCCATGACATACTTGTGTGTCATCCTGCTAGTTTCCAAAATTCTTATCAGATTTTCAATTCCTGACATTTTCTGTACTTAAGTAAACTTTAAATGGAAGTACATCACACAAAAATGTGTGCAAATCGAAAATATGTATCTTGATGAATTTTCACAAAATGAATGTTATCATTCGTCCAGATAAAGAAATAAAATGTTACCAGCAATGTAACCCTCTGTCCCCTATTCTAGTAGCAGCCTCCTCCAAGGTAACCACTATGGACTTCTAACACCACAGATTCATTTCATATTTTCTTGAGCTTCACATAAATAGAACCATACAATGTGCATTCTTGTGGTTCAGTATTATGTTTGTGATATTCATGGTGTGTGTGGCAATGATCTTTCTTTCACATTCCTTTGAGCAAAGATATCACAATTCACTTATCTATTTGATTGTTGGAAATATCTGGGTTACTTTGATTTCTGCCTGCTGTAAATTCCACAGCTATTATGAACATTCTTGTGTCTTTGTATCTGTTTTTTTTTCCCCCTGAAAGGTTTGTGCATTTCTACTTTGTGTACATATAGGAATGAATTTGTAGGATTGTAGAATGGGCCTATATTCAGCTTTATTAGATAGTGTCAGTTTTTCAAAGAATCTATAATAACTTAAATTCACACCACCAATGTTTGAAAACTTTAGTGGTTTCAAAATAATCTTTGATTATGGCAGGAGGTAGGCATAAGGATTCAGTTTTTTTCAGGAAGGCATGGTGGTGCATACCTATAAACCTGGCTACTCAGAAGCTGAGGGTGTAATTATAAAGCTAGTCTCCACAATTTAGTGATATCTGTCTCAAAAAGGAAAAATGGGGCTGGAGATGTGTTATGATGATAAAGTATCCCTGGGTTCAATCCTCAGTACTGCCAAAAAAAGAAAATCACTTTTTCCATATATCTGATTGTTACATCATTGTTTACAAAAACTATCACTTTCTCTGCATAGTTTCAGTAACAACTTTTCTGTAAATCATTTGATTATGTACGAATGCATCTAAATATGATTCTCTTTTCTGTTCCCTTGGTCCAATATCATACTTTCTTAATTACTGAATCTTTATAAGAAATCTTGAAATCTCATAATATTATTGCTCCAAACTTTTTCTAATTTAAGATTTTCTTTCTAGGTCCTTTAAATTTCCATTTAAATTTTAAATTCATTTGTCAACTTCCAAATTAAAAAAAACAAATCCCCACTGGGATTTATTTTTTGAATTTCCTTGAGTTTATAGATAAATTTTGGAAGAATAAAAATTTTTAACTATCTTGAGCTCCTCTAACCCATTAATACATTGTCTGTCTTTAATTCTTCAATATTTCTCAGTTTTCCACCATACATGTTTTGTTAGATTCATTTCTACTTATTTTCTTTTTATGAGACTACATGTAATATCTTCAAAATTTTCGTTTTCCTTTTATTTTTTAGTTCATAGAAATACAATTGATTTTTGTATGTTCACTTCTAGTGACCCTTTAAATTAATTAATTATTTATTTTAAAAAAATACACGAAAATGGAATGTATTACAATTCTTAGTACACATATAGAGCACAATTTTTCATATTTTTGTATAAAGCATGTTCACGCCAATTCATGTCTTTATACATGTACTTTTTTTTGCATTACAATTCTTATTACACATATATCAATTCTAACTGTTTCATGTTATTTTGGGTTTTCCATGTATAGGACCACAAATAAGGACATTTCATCCACTTTTCCAATCCTTATAGCTTTGTTTCTTTTGCTTTTGTCTTCCTGCTGCACTGACCAGAGCCTACTGGATAGGTTGGGTTATGTGTGACAACACTGCATGATCTCATCCTGATGACGTTGTTGGTTGTCATCTCTCAAGGGATGACACTACTAGCACTCCTGGGTAGAGGCAAGGGATGGTGCTACACATCCTACATTGCACAGGCCACGTTCCCCCAGAGAGGAATTATCTGACTCTAAAGATCAGTGTTGCCAAAGTTGGCAACCCCTGGCCCGAAGGAAAGCAGACTGGTATGGCGTAGATCTCAGGTGTGGCTGTTAGTATTGAGAGCACTGGGCCAGCATCATTAGGAAAACATTTGATCATGGCCAACACACTCTGAACTGTGTTCTATCATGTCTTTATGTAAAAACGGTAAATGATTATCAATATCAATTTGGGACATAAAGCCATGTTTCAGTTGTCTAAAAAGTTAATTTACGGGGAAGAGCTCATTTCCAAATAATGCCAAAATGTATGAAGTTGTACAGAAAGGCAAGACTTCTTTATAATTTTTATATTGTTCAACAACAATTTAAAAACCATTTCTGGCTTACTGGTTGGATATCTGCACAAAAAGATTATGGAAAAAAAAAACTTCTAAAACAAACTGTGGTTTGGACTCAGAGCCCCATTGAGCATTCTTCCTCCCTTCAGGGTCTTGACTGAACAGCCCAGCCTCAATAGCATCTGGCGATCAGCTGGGAGCTCATTCTGAAAGAGGTCTCCTGCAGTCTAGTCATCCTTTATGTCTTCAGAACCAGGGAACACTCAGCTGGAGCATGGAGGAGCCAACTAAATTTGGTGGCATTGCAGCAAATTTCAGGAATTTGCCCGATTAGGGTGGGTGAGGGGGATACAGGGTGGCATGACATGGATTATGCAGAAATTCAGGAAAGGATAAAATGTGCTGGAAATAAAATGCACAAGCGACAACATCTGGAAATTGATTGAAAAAAGGCAACAAATGAAAGTGCATCTGTGGAAGAGAAAATAAGACCCAGATTGCCACACATCTAAAAGATTGGGAACCTAGAGAAAGTCCTATTGACAAGAACAATAGCCACGACAGCAGCAGATCCTGTGGCCTGGTGACATGCTTCGGGATGCAAATTAGACTTCCTGAAGAAATCGCTACCTGTATTCCAGCATGCTCTCTGAGCCATGAATTATGTGCAGGAAGGAAGCCCAGAGAACCCCAGTTTCAGTGGTAAGAAGAGATGGCACTGCTCTATCAAAATACAAAAAAAGAACAGAGTTGGGTGGATATGGCCTCTGTACTGACAGACCATTTGTTGGGTTGAAGTAAGGAAATTTCATTGCCTCTTAAATCACTGCACTCATTTCTTCACATTCCACGGTTTCATCAATGAAATACTTTCTTGAGCTCTGGGTCATGACATCGCTAAGCTGCTCAGATGACACTGGCTTTGGATCCAGCCTAGGAGAACATCTTTCTCAGTTTATTCATAATTTAACACTGAATAATAGCCACGTCGACACTGCTGGTCATACATCATGCTATCGTCACACTCTCTAATCATTCGGAGCCTGACAGCACTTTCTCCATCCATCCACAGGATGAAATGAGACTCCCATTGTCCACTGACCTCCAGTGTCCTCGTTAAAGTCATGGAGGAATGGGTATTTAATGCAGTCTTGAGACTCTGTTTTAGTAAATCTCCAGGTGACAGGACGGAGACCACCAGAGCTGTTATTTCTTGTGGACACTCAAAATCAGACCACAAATGCCTTTCATTATCAGGAATATTTGCCAAGAAGCTGCTAGTGCTACTCATGAAAGTTATAGATTTCTTCCTGTTAAAGTTGGTTGGTTCTTCCTCATTTTCAATATCTCTTCCTTCTAGGTTATTTTTTTTTTAATTTTATTTTTAAAGATGATCCTCAGCCCACTCAGTCCTGAGTCTTGAAATTTAAAGAAAGGACATTCTCTCTCATTCTCTCTCTCTCTCTCTCTCTCTCTCTCTCTCTCTCTCTCTCTACTGGGGATATTGTCGTACAAGAAAGGAGACTGATCTGTGGAAAGGAAGGTGGCAGGAAAGTCATCTATGCATTGAACATTCTTCCTTTAAGGACAAAAATCCCATAATACATACACACTCACTGTTATGTGTTGAATTGTGCCTCTTCTGGATTCATTTGTTGAAGTCCTAACCCACAGGGCCCCTCAAAAGGTGATTGCATTTGCATTTGTAGATGTAACCTTTAAAGAGGTAGTTAAGTTAAAATGAGGTCTTTGGGGGGGGGGCTCTAAACTAATCAGACTATTGTCCCTTTAAGAAGAGGAGATTAGGGTCCAGGTACACAGAGGGATGATGACGTGAGGACACAGGAAGTAAACTGTCATCCACAAACCCAAGAGAGACAAGTCTCAAAATAAATCAGCCCTACTGAGACCTTGATCTTGGACTTGCAGCCTCGGGAATTGTGAGATAATGAATTGTTGTTGAAGCCACCCAGTCTGATACTCTGGAATCAACTTGATACATTTCTCTGGATGAACAAATATTTTTTCCTAGGTTTAAATGGGCTCTTAGTCAAACACATTTTTAACACCAAACATGTCTCAGACATCTACTCTGTTTTAAATTTAGAAAACAAAGAGATACTCCCCAAACAGCCCCTACAACTTTTCTATGGACGAAATGGACAGATAGTGGTCCAGAGCCACCAGCCGTGATACGCACGTCCCCACAGAATCAGACCCTCAGACACAGATGGGAATTTCCACAGACGGATTTTTCATCAGTTATGGTAAAATATACATTACGTTAAATTTACTATTTAAACAATTTTTTAAAGTGTACAGTCCTGGGCGTTAGGTACATTCACATTATAGTGCAATCGTCACCACTGTCCATGTCCAGAATGTCCCATCACCCCGGCAGAAACTCTGTTTATTAAGCAGTGACTCCCCATTGCCCCACTCCCCTCAACTCCTAGTAACCACGGTTCTACTTTCTGTCTCCATGAATTGGACTTTTTCAGGTACCTCATATCAAAGGACAATCTTTGTTCTTTTAGACAAATGGCTCATTTCACTTAACAGAATCTTTTCAAGATCTATCTATATTGTAGCATGTATCAGAACCCCATTCCTTTTTAAGGCTAAGTAATATTTCATTGTATATGTAAATACACCATATTTTGTTTATCCATTCATCTGTTGATAGACAGTTGGATTGTTTCCAACTTTTTGGCAATCATGAATAATGCTGCTATGACCATCAGTGTACCAGCATACTAATTCTTAATCTAGCAAGTAGAAATTTTAGGTCAGTTCTGAGGCATCATATAGCAGAAAAAGGCCCAGGGCTCTGTGGATAGGGGTGGCACCTATAACTTTAATATTTTGGGGGGTTGGAAAGATATCAGGGATTGAACTCAGGGGTACTCAACTACTGAGCTATATCCACAGCCCTATTTTTTTAAAAAACTTATTTAGTTTTTTAGTCATAGTTGGACCCAATACCTATGTTTTATTCATTTTTATGTGGTGCTGGGGATCGAACCCAGAGCCCTACACATGCTAGGCAAGCGCTACACCACTGAACCACAACCCCAGCCCCTTCCCAGCCCTATTTTGTAGTTTACTTAGAGACAAGGTCCCACTGTGTTGCTTAGTGCCTTGCTTTTGCTGAGGCTGGCTTTGAAATTGTGATCCTCCTGCCTCAGTCTCCTGAGCCGCTGGGATTGCACAACTTCAATCTTGGTGAAGAGCTTGCTTGCTCACCTTCTCTTATTCCTGCTCACAGTCTCATCCTTTTTGCAGAGCACTGCATACATCGATCCTGGATCAGGACAACTGTGTGTGATTCCTGCTGCTGCCAGACAGAAGCTGTTTGGTTAGTTATTTCACCATCATAATGATCCCTGCTAACAATAATTATGAGACATACTAATGATAACTATGAATATGAGTTCACGTCATGAGAATAAAGCATTTAGACAACTGTATGTGTTTTCAAAATGTATTATACTTAGGGATAGCTTGTCACTTATGGTTATTTGTTTGCAAGCATCAAACTCCACCTCTGAATAAAGAAAACCAAACACAATTACATTTATTTGAAAGCTGTCGTGGTGCTCCCAGAACTAATGGGGAAACAAGGGGAAAAAAAGGAACAGACAACCATTAGGGCCTTCCCCTGAAATGACAGAACTTCAAATATCTCATTTCTCCTTGGCTCATTCCATTCAAGATTTCACGTTTCAGGAGAATCTAGAGACAGAGCTCAACCTATCCCCATCCATCCCTGGGTTGAGGGCAGGATGAGTGGGGGTGAGTGGGGAAGGGGGAGACAGGCAGGAGGGAGGGGCCATCACTAAGACAAAGAATGTTCCAGGACCCCTTTGACTTCGGGAGGCCAATTGGCGACATCTGAATTTTCCACGGCAATAAGATGGCAGGAGAAGGGGAGATGTAATCTCCAAAGAAAATCAGTTGCTAGGAAGGAGGCTTCTGGATTCACCACTTTTGTTTTTGATTTACACACACCCTAAAATGAGAGAATAAAAACTCTTACATTAGACCAAATGATTCTCAAACATTAGTTTATATGCATATTTATATACCTATGAATCACTTAAAAAGACAATTAAAATATAGGCTCTAATTTGGTGAATCTGGGACAAGCCTGAGATTTTGCATTTCAACTCTGAGACGAATGCCCTTGTGCTATCTATGACCCTCGCGGTGAGAACAGGGCAT
Source organism: Ictidomys tridecemlineatus (assembly GCF_052094955.1). Lineage (NCBI taxonomy): Eukaryota > Metazoa > Chordata > Mammalia > Rodentia > Sciuridae > Ictidomys > Ictidomys tridecemlineatus. The sequence continues at coordinate 129,377,860 of NC_135485.1, forward strand.
TGAAAACTGTGTGTCACCCACCGTAGGAACAAAGCAATTCAGACTTTGGGGATGGCACCAAAAGATCTCAGAAATGACTATCTCCCAAATTAACAAGTGGATTCCGACTCTGGACAGAGGATACCTGGAATGTAGCCTTTAAATCACCTCTTTAAAATCCCCCTGCTCCCCTTGAAGGAGAGAATCACAGCTTCTAAGATTGGGGTCCCCTGTGCTTCTCCTTTCCTAGCAAAACAATAAAACTTGTTTTTTTCCTTTTTCTCAAGAAAGAAAAAAAAGAAAGAAAGAAAAACTCTGTGTGTGAGCAAAGGTGTGATGCTTCTAAGCGTCAGAGGTGAATGTTCAGAGGTGAAATGAGTAGATTATGAGAGCTATAACCTAACCAGTAGATTAATCATATGATGGATTAATAATTTGAAAGGACTGTTGTAGTAGGTGGTAACTGTAGGCAGGAGGGGTATGACTGGAGGAGATGGGTCCCTGGGTACAGGCCCTTGGGATTATATCTTGTTCTCCTGTCTCTTCCCTCTCACTCTCTTGTCTTTCTGGATGCCACGAGGTGGGAAGCTTTGTCCACCACACCCATTCTCCATGAAGTTCTTCCTCACTTCAGTCCCAGAACTATGGAGTCAGCCAGCCATGAACTGAGACTTCTGAAACTGTGAACTCAAAATACACTTTTCCTTCTCTAAGTTTTTCTTGTTAGGTATTTTAGTCACAGTGATGAAAAGTTAATATATAAATTGGTACCAAGGAGTGAGGTTGTTGCGGTGATTAACCTGATCATGTGGTTTGGAAGACTGTAGGACTGATTTGTGGGAGGAGTTTGGAAAGTTGTAAGATGCAGGGTAGAGAAGCCTTATTATGCTGTAATGGAGCTTAATAGGCAATTATGATAACGCTCAGAAGACTAGAATGCTAATAGTAATGTGGACAGTAAAGACTGTGCTCATGAGGTTTCAGAGGGGAATGAGAACTGTTTGGAATTGAACTAGAGGTCATTCATGTTACTTTCTAGCAAAGAATGTGTCTACATTTTCCCCATGTCCTGAGATGATGTGAGACTAAATTTAAAAGTGATGGACTAATTAATCTGGCAGAGGAAATGTCAGCATAGCATTCAGGCAATGATGCATGAAGCTGTGGGAACGTAGCCAAACTGGAATGGAGATTTCCAGGATTAAGAGATGCCAGTAATGTAAAGTGTCTACTGCGGAAAGTTGTCAGCTGAGGACAGAGCCAGCCTCAGAGAGAGACCATACCAGCTGCTACCAGCAAGGTCAAATACATCTCACTGCCATGTGCCCCAGATGTTGGAAAGAGAGTTACAGAGCTTATTTGCCCATCTGGGTTTTGGTCTTATTTTGGTTCCATTCCTCCTTTCTATGCCCCATTCCTCCATTTTGGAATGAAGATGCTTACTTTGTGTATTATATATTGGATATGTGTAATTTGTCTTTGCTTTTTACAGGGACTCAAAGCCGAGAGTTTGTCTTGAGCTTCTGATTAAACTTTAGACTTGGACTTTGAAAGTGCTGGAACTGTTAAGAATATGGGGGCCTTGGAGATGGACTAACTGCATTTTACATTGTGAGATGGACATGAATTTTTGAGAGCCAATAGTGGAATGTTATGGTTTGGATATGAGGTAGCTATAAAAAAAAAACCCTACTCTATTAATGCAGGAATGTTCATAAGTGAAATGATTAGATTATGAGATCTGTAACCTAACCAGTGAATTAATCCATTAGAAAGATTACTAATTTGAAAGGACCACTGTACTTGGTGGTAATTGTAGGCAGATAGACAGGTCTAGAGGAGATGGGTCACCCACTGGGGGCAGGCCCTTGGGGATTATATCGTGTTCCCCTGGCTCCTCCCTCTTACTTTGTCTGCTTCAAGATGCCATGAGGTAAGCAGCTTTCCTCTGCTATACCCTTCCTCCATGATGTTCTGTCTTACCTCGGGCTCAGAGCAATGAAATCAGATAACCATAGACTAAACCTCTGAAACCATGAGCCAAAATAACATTTTACTCCTCTCAATTCAGGTATTTTTGTTATAGAAAAGAAATAAAGAAAGAGCTAACACACGTAGGATAATGTTTTTCAAGTTTCATTCATTCAGTGCAAGCCCAAGACTTGTTATCTTTTTTGAGCTGAATTATATATCATTATATGGGATATACCACATTTTTATCTCTCATCAGTTGATGGACATTTTGGGTTGTTTCCACTTTTTAAGTCTTATTAATAATGGTGCTGTGATCATTTGAGTAGATGTTTTGTTTTGCTTTGTTTTATTTGTTGGTGGGTGTCCTGGGGATTGAACTCAGGGCACTTGATCACTGAGCCACATCCTTAGCCTATTTTGTATTTTATTTAGAGACAGGGTATCACTGAGTTGCTTAGCGTCTTGCTTTTGCTGAGACTAGCTTTGAACTCATGATCCTCCTGCCCCTGCCTCCAGAGTCATGGGATTACATGCTACCATGTCCTACTTGAGTACATGTTTTTAATTCTCTTTGGTATATATCTATATTAGAATTAATGGATCATGTGTTAGCTTTCTAAAACTTTTTGAGAAAGTGCCAAACTGTTTTCCACAGAGAATGTACCATTTTACACACCCAATTTATGAGAGTTTTAATAGTCTACTCCTTATAGTCTTTTTTTTTTTTAAATAGCCATCCTTGTGGATGTAAAGTAGTATCTTATTGTAGTTTTTATTTGCATTTCTCTAATTACGAATGATTTTGGCACCTTTTAAAGTGTTCATTGGTCATTATATATTTTCTATTCAAATCCTTTTCACTTTCTTGATAGTGCTCCTTTGGAGCACAAGACTTAGTTTTGATACAGTAAAGATTATCATTTTTGAGAGTGAATGGGGGCTGTTTATGCTTTTGATATCATGTCTAAGAAGTCATGGCCTAATCCAAGTTCAGGGATCCCCCCTCACCTTTTCTTCTAAGTATTTGTCTAAGTATTTTTTTTTACCACTGTGACCAAAAGACCTAACAAGAACAATTTTAGAGGAGGAGAAGTTGATTTTGGAGCTCCTGGTTTCAGAGGTCTCAGTTCATAGGTGGTTGACTCCATTGCTCTGTGGCAGAGGTGAGGCAGAACATCGGGGCAGAAGGGTGTGGAGGAGGAAAGCATCTCAGGACATGGCCACAGGAAGCAGAGAGAGAGAGAGAACTCCTCTTACCAGGGACAAAATATAAACCCCAAAGGTGTGCGCTCCATGATCCAACTCCTCCAACTACACCTTACTGCCTTAAGTTACCACAAGTTAATCCTTATCAGTGGATTAATCCACCAATCAGGGTATAACTCTCTTAATCATTTTACCTCTGCAAGTTTCTTGCATTGTCTCACACATGAGCTTTTGGGGACATCTCAAATCCAAACCATAACAACATTTTTGTAATTTAAGCTCTTAAACTAAGGTTTTGATTAATCTTTAATTGATCTTTGTGTATTGTATGAGAGAAAGGTCCAAATCCATTCTTTTGTATGTGTCTATACAGTTGTCCCAGCACCATTTGTTGAAAAGACTATTCTTTCCCTGTTGGATGGTCTTGGCACCCTCATCTAAATCAATTCACCACAGATGTGTGGGTTTATTTCTGGACTTTCAATTCTATACCATCGATCTATATGCTAGCGTGTGTGCGCATGCTTATGTGTGTATATATGTGTGAAAATATGTACATACATACACACAAATACACACACACACACATATATATACACACACACAGCTCATTGTCCATGCCAATTGACACATAAAATCAACCATCCCAGCATATATTGATCATGTGTTTCCTGACCTTTATTCTATTAATATGGAGAATGACATTGAGTGATTTTATATATATTGAACCAAACTTGTACTCCTGGTATGAATCTCACTTCATCATTGTGAAAAATACTTTTTAAATGTTGCTAGTTTCAGTTCACTAATATTTTGTTGAGAATTTTTGCCTCTGTATCATATGGGGTATTGTCTGTAGGTTTTTTTTTTTTGTGAAGTCTTTGTCTGGTTTTGGTATTAGAGTAATAGTGACTTCAAAGAAGAATTTAAAAATGATTCCTCCTCTTATATTTTTGTAAGATTTTGTGAAGTATTAATGTTAGTTCTTTAAACATTTGGTAGAATTTATCATTAAAGTCATCTTATATTAGGCTTTTTGTGGTGAAACATTTCTGAGTACTAATTTAATATCTTTACTTGTTATAAATCTATTCAGGTTTTATTTTTTCTTTTAGGTCATTTCCCCAGGAATTTGCTCATTTTATCTAGGTTATCTCATTGGTTGGCATATACTTGTTTGTATTACTTTCTTAAAATCCTCATTAACTCTATAATGTTGATAGTAATGTCCGCTCTGGGTTTTTTTCTGTTTTTTTTTTTAAGCAATTGAGTCTCATCTCCTTTTTTTTTCTTGGTCAGTCGTGTTAAGGTTTGTCAATTTATTGAAAGAACCAACTTTGGTTTAATTAATTTTCTCTACTATTTTTACATTCATCTCATTCAATTCTGCTCTTATTTTATTACATAGGTCCTTTTGCTTTCTTTGCTTTTCTAGGTGTTGAATGTGGAAGATTAGACCATTGATTTGAGATACTTTTCCTTCTTAATGTAGACATTTATAGATATGAGTTTCTATCTATGAACTACTTCAATTTTATCACATGTTTTGTATAGTTTTAGTTTTGAATAGTATAATTTTATGCTTTAGATCCATTCATCACAAACATTTAAACTTTTTTTCTGTTATTTATTCTTTGAAACATTTTCTTTTTTTTTAAAGGAATGTTTTGCTTAATCTCCACATATTAGTGATTTCTTCAAATTGCCTTCTGTTATTGATTTCTAATTTTATTCTGTTGTGACTGGAGATCATATTTTATGTGACTTCATTCGTTTTATATTGAATGAGACTTGTTTATGTAATAACACATGACTTAACCTGAGAAAAATATGTATACTGCTATTGTTGGTGGAGTGTCCTATAGATCTTTGTTAGATGTAGTTGGCTTATAATGTTATTTAAGTCTTTGATTTTATTGTTGGCCTTTTGCCTAGTTGTTTTATTACTGAAAGTGGAGTAATGAATCCCCAATAATTATCGTTGAATTATTTGTTCTTAATCCATTGTTGATTCAGATGTTTTGGTGCTCTCTGGTTAGGTGCACATATGTTTTTAAACCTTATATCTTCCTGAAGAGTCAATCCTTTTCTTTTCATAAAATTTCCTTCTCTAGTGACAATTCTGTTTTATACTCTATTTTTTATACTCTATTTTTGCCTTGGTTACTGTTTAAATGATTTTTCATTCCTTTCACTTTCAACCTAATTATGTCTTGAATCTTAAGTCTGTTTCTTATAGATAGCATATTGTTAGATTTTAAAAAATGTATTCTTCCAATCTCTGTATTTTAATTGAGGTCTTTAATCCATTTACATTTAATGAAAACACTAATAATTTTGGTCTTCCTCTTACTATGTGTTTTTTATATGTCTTAAGCTCTTTTATTTCCTTCTCCCTCCTTCTGCTCTCTTTTGTGCCATATAAATGTTTTCTAGTGTACCATTTTTATTCCTTTGTCATTTATACATAACATATTTTTCAATTATATTCTTAGTGGTTTCCTTGGTGAACCACTAGAGTGTAATAATTTAGATTAATACCAATTTACTTTCAGTAGCACACAAACACTTTACTCCTGCATTACTTTGTTTTCTTTCCTCTTCTTTATCTTATTTTCATACAAAGTACATCATTGTACATGGTGTGCCTGTCAACATAGATTTAAAACTCTTTGCTTTATACAATTGTCTTTTAAATCAGACAGGAGAAAAAAATTACAAGCAAAAAATCCACTTATTATGTCTTTCATTTTTATGTGGATTTAAGTTACTGTCTGTTCTTTAATTTCACCCTGAAGGACTCCCTTTATTATTTCTTATAGGGCAGGTCTCAAGTTCATTTATTGAATTCTCATTTATTTCTTTCAGAGGGGAGATCATGTAACCACAAGAGTAGCTATGAAAACCATTAGAATGACCGATGAAATGATAAAACAATAATTATTCTTTGTTAAAAATGTATTTCACATTCTTTGGAAATACTGTAGTTCTTTTATTTTGAACTGGCTTTAAAGGTCCTATTGTTTTTAAAACTTTTAGAAAATTATTTTTCTGTAAGAGTGATGGAAAAACCCTTCCTGAATGTAGCAATACTAATAATTAAGTTATGAAAAGCACTTTGGCCTTAAATTGTGAAATGAATTCTTTGTGAAATCAAATCTGGATCTGTAAACAATGGTGTTTGTTTTAAAAAACTGAACAAATAATGGAAAGTTTGGATAAAGGCAGAGCACATAATTCTTGAATATTGAGTGGTAAGATTGTCTTTCATAACTTCTTTCAAAGTATTTTATACATATTAATTTAAACCTCACACGTGTTCATCTGTAGAACATTTATCCACAAGTGCCTGCCAATATACATCACTGACCCCAGAGATAGGAGATAGAATTGAAGGTTCAGGCTCAAATCATATTTTTCTACCAGACGAAAATTCTAGTTCCTTTTGAATAGCCCCGGACATTTAGAAAGAGCCAATAGGCACTTGTCTGTTAACAGATGCACTTCCTGTGGACAAAGAAGAGTCGAACATGGCCTTTGGCTGGTGGCCAGCCTGTTTAGTGGCTCTTGAAGCATGTGCCTTCTCAGTGTGTGGCAATGCCAGTCTATTTCTGACCTTATCCATCATAGACTCTTGGATTTCCTAGCCAGCTGGGCTGGGAGGCAAGTCTAGCCCTTCAGGTCACTGTGGAGCTGATCGCTGTCACACACATCTGTTAGTATCACTGGGACCAAGCATGCACTGTAGCTCTTACTCAAGAATAGAACTTTGCTCAAAGCCTTTCTGGGGAGTTCCTTCCTAGCCTGATTTGCTAGGAGGTTTTCTCAGAAACAGTGGCCATCTGTGAGGTCTGGCCACTAATGATCTCCCTCCTGGTCAAGCAGGATATTTTCCCTTATCTAACTAAAGAAATCCCTTTTATAAGGAGTCCTCCTGCTGAGCCTTTGGAGGATTAAGTGCCTGGTTAAGTCCCCTCTACAAGGAGAAGCTGGTGTGAATTTGGTTTATGTCTTAACTCTGAGGAATCCATTTTGAAAACTGTCAATGGAAGCAGATTAACAGAACCATTACCCCAAGCTATTTATGGATTCTACCCATAGTTCGCAAGGCTTGAACTCAAGCCTTTTCTGTCCTGAATGGGATGGCTTTGAACAAGAAAGAGTAAAATTACCCATTTCTATTAACCTTGACACTGCATGTGAATTGTTTCTAAAGCCAAGACTTTCAGGGGAAGTCTTTATTGGTGGAGACGTTTTTCCTCAGGGTCTCTCTTCATCTGGCAGGTTACCTGAGGTCGACTTTATTTATTTCCTCCACTAGGTGGCAGGACTTTTAGGCCATGTTACAAATGTGTCCCAGAAAGTCCTCTTGGAACAGAGCAGTTACAATTGTCAACATTTGGTGCAGGTCAAGGAGTTGAATTTCTTCTGCCTCTGAGTTTCTATGATTACCTTGTTCCACATTCCTTCTCGGAATGCAGTTTATTTTTTCAGGCAAACAATGTACAAACAACGTTGTTTTTGCTTTTGGCACCATGTCTCCATTGCAGAAATGATTTTTTAAAGTCACAGATCCTTGACTGAAGAGTATGTGGTTTCTTGTTTTCAGGAGGAAAGAGGGTTGCCTTCTGGACTATGGATAGAATCATTTATTTCCATCTAAAAGGGACAAGGGTGAAAGATTGGAACTTTGGTACTGTTAGGAGAGAATGGAATGAAAACACTTTAAAAGAAATAAAACAAATGATATTAAGACATGGCAAACACTACAAATGTAGGAGAGAGTCAATGGAGTCTAAGAATTTTAGCATCTTGTGGATCACTGGGTCCAGATTATGTTCTGCTAAATTTTTGATACTGAATAATGGCCTTTTTGGCTCATGATTCCATGTGAGTGGCATTTGGGGTGATCCTGGCTAATTGAGAGATTAGGCAAGATGCTTTTGAAACCATATCATTAAATGCAAGTGGAAAATATTTTCCCAGCTATCTGAAAATAAACCAATGAAAACTGAAAAGGTCAAGTTGCCATAAGCCCTTTGGGTTTTCGTTATGGGCAGTTGTGAATAGCATCACTCTCAGATAAATGGAGCTCGAGTTACATGAAATAATCCTTTGGAATTAAGTTGATGGGTGGTCTTTACTTTAATTTGTTACTCTGGCACTTGGGTACCAGTACTTAATATTCATGATTAAATCCAAGAAGGAAAGTGCTTGAAATTATAATTTCCTTTTGTGTTTGGAGAAGAATCTAGTTTCAGCCAAACTTTTCATTTAACCAACATGTTTCAACCTTCCTTAATGGAGAAGGGATAGAGTTCCAAGAACTCCTAAATGTTTACCTTTGGTTCACTTGCTGTAGAATATGACAGGTTTGCAGATGTGTTTCCAGTGGAGGACAAGGAACCTGTTTCTCTCCTTTAACATGAGTCTCACAAAAGCCTGTGTAGTGCAGGTACAGCTGTTGGAAAAGTTCAGGCAAAGAAACCTCCATGTAATCTATTGTCTCCTCAGCCACTCCTGTCAATGTCTGGCTTTCACAGACAGGTGCTGCTTTTATTTATAAACACCTCCGGTGAAGACAGCCAAAGGAGCAAGGTGTGCCTGTCGGGGTGAGTGACGGGTGTGGTCGGAATAAATGGGTGGAGGGTGGTGAGCTGAAACCTGAGCCATTCTGATCCTTGGGAGCGGGACACCTGGAGACTCCTCCTGCCTCTTCCCGAAACAACAACGCTGGTTTTGCCAGACACAGGAGGATGGAGAGAAGGAAACGAATTGCATGTTTATATGGGTGGGGGATGGGATGGGGGGGTATTTGGGAAGTCACGGATGAAAACAAAGCCATCAGGAGGAGGTTTTCTGAACTCCACTCTGATGGCCCTTGTGCTATAACAGGCTCTGCCCAACCTGTTTCTCCTTCCTGTCTCTTTTGCCCCTTGAAACAGTCTGGGTTGAAGCCAGGTTTGGAGGGGAAATATTAGTTGAACAGAGTATCAGGGGAGAACGTCTCAGTCTAACATATCATGCCTCTAGTGACTTTTGAATCATAAGTTCTGTCTTCTACGAAGGAGATCATACATTAGTTAACTAACTAAAAATATTTTCTCTCTTATTTTCATTTTGTATTAGCACTCCTCAAATCCTATAGTTTGTGCTCGACAGTTTAAATAAAGTGTGGTAATTACATAACTCTGTGTGCTTTGAAGAAAGGAAACCGAACTCTGACATTCTTAATAAGCTAATTCTTCTGTTAAACGCAAAACACCGACTATAGACATTCACACGTTATGGCAAAAGACTTTAGGATTAGACACATTTGGTTTCAATGTGTTCTAAAGTTAATTATTTATGTGGGCTTGGACGAGTTATTAAATTGCTTTGTACCTTGGTTTTCTACCAAGGGACAAGGGATATTAATATTTGTCCTTTCTGTGTTGATCCGGGCATCACAGACTGTCCAACAGGGAACATCTGCTCTATGTGGAGGGTCAGCTTGAAGCCTGCTAGCTTTTTTTTCCTGCACAGGACATCGTAGAATCTATTTCAAAACAAAAGATTAACCTTCTTGGTCAATTCTTCATCATTGTAGATGAAGTTTCTGGGGATGCATTTGAGTTTCCTACTAATTTCTTCTGGGGGAGGAAATCCAGGGTAGAGAAAGAAGAAGATAAAACAATGCTTGGTGGGTGGGAAATCACAAACAAACAAACAAACAAACAAACAAAAACCCAAACCAAAACCTGTGGGTGTTCCAATTAGGAAGGGATTTGTTTCCCTCAAACATTACCCTCTAAGGATACCCATCTCCTGAGACAGATGCCTGTGTCTTTCTCCACCCACGTGACATTTTAAAAATGACTACTGGGGAGAAATCAAATTTCAGAGATAAGAAAATCAGAACATGCAAGCTGGAAGAGACTATCTGTATTCTTAAAAGAATAGCATGCTAAGCCAAATAAGCCAAAGGCCAAATATTCTCTCTGATATGCAGATGCTAATTCACAATAAGAGGGGCGTGCTCGAGGGAAGAAGTCACACTAGATGAGGTAGAGGGAGGGAAGGGAGGGGAGGGGGCCTGAGATGGGAAGGACAGTAGAATGAAAGAGACATTATGACCTCAGGTACCTATATGACTGCATGACTGATGGGATCCACAACATGCACAATCAGGAAAACGAGAAATTATACCCCATTTATGTATGTCAAAGTACACAAATACATTCTACTGTCATGTATAACTAATTAAAACAAACAAACAAAAAAGAGTATGTTGTATGCCAGAAGTTTGAGAGCCTAGGGATGATTCCCAGTGAGTTCAAGGCAGACCAAGGGTTAGAGTTCAAGTTTCTTGGTTTTAATCCAGATATCTCTATTTCAGGAAGAGTGTTTCATGAGTGGTTTCTTCCTTCCCTTTTCTTTCCCTTCCTCCCTCTCTCCCTCCCACCCCCTTCTTTCTCCTCTCCTTACTGCTCTTTGTTGACCAAAAGATGAACGTCAGCATTAGGAAGGGGGACTTTTCTTTTTTTAACTTGTCCTCCAATGATCTCTTGTTGAGTTGGAAGAAATAAAGGAAAAAAAATTCAGGAAAAGACCTTTCCGGTCTGGAATTTCTACACACAGACACACACACACACACACACATACATAATTTCTTCTTGGGACAAAGACTGGAATTGAATCTTGAGTTTGTCCTCTTTTCCTACAAATTAATGATAAGTACATACTAATTGATGTGGGAGGTAATTAAAATAATTTGTGGGAGGCAAGAAGAATATTGTTTATAGGAATTGTTTTTATTATTGAAAAAAAAAAAAAAAGGAATCGGAGTGAGATTTCTCAGGCTTTACAACTATGAGTTAAAAGTTCCTCAACCATCTCTGGCCCGAATCTTCTCTGTAACCTGTGTCCTGCATCTTGTTCCAAGGGCAGACCTGGCTGCCAAGCCTCCCGGATGGGACATCCGCAGCGAGGATTGGAAAGGAGAATTCCGCCCTGAGTTTGAAGGTGTTATTTTTCCCAGGGTTTGATTTGCCTGGCATTTTTTTTTTCCCTTTTCCTTTGCAAGGAAAGGGAGAAATGAGGAGCATTAGTTGCTGACGAAGTCAAGAGGACGCTGAGGTTGGTGGGGTTTATTACTTTTGGCAAATGCCTGGTGTGATGTGGTTTGACTTCCTATTTGCAGAGCCTTTCTAGAAACCTGGACTGTGTTCTCCAGCGAGTCCTCCTTGTTGGCTAATATATATTAAGAGAGAGAGAGAAAGAGAGAGAGAGAGAGAGAGAGAGAGAGAGAGAGAGAGAGAGAGAGAGAGAGAAGAGTGAAGGTCCCAAAGAAGAAAAGAAATGTAAAAAATAGATTCTTGAAGAGAACAGGGGATCCCAGGAGAAAGCAGAGGACACTTACCAACATGGAAAAAAATAGCCTCTCTGCCCATCGCAGATGTTGCAGAATTTGCACATGTAACTCTCGTAGCCCCATGTCCACCGCTGTGACAGCAGCGGCATCATTTCAATTTGATGTGTGTGTGCGGTGCTTCCCAGTTGTCGGTCTGCCTTATTTTGTGTAAATAAAAGAAGTATGGAACATCAAACAAATTTTTTGAGTATTCACATTAAAAATTCCTTGGGCTTGGGCTGCAGGAGCCGGGCAGTTTTAGTAAAGGAGGAGACTATGGATCTGGCATCTAGCACTTGGTTTTCAGTTTGGCTTAGTCATTAAAGTCTCAAATAAGGCACGAGCTCCAGGCCTCAGTTTTTCACATCTGTAAGAATTTGAAATTATATCAGATGATCTCTAAGAACCCTTCCAGCTTGAATATCCTACTTCTAGGATCTATTTTCTTAAGTGGGGATGAATTTCCATCTTAAACAAGGCACCGTGTGATTGTTAAAATGGGAATTCTGCTCTTTGAGGAAGTCTCTTGTTGCAGCCAGAAGTTGGTTCAGAGTTTTGCGCGTGGTTTATAAAACCATTATCTTTTCAAGCATGCAGCTAGCTGAAAATAAATAAATAAATATAAAAATAAACAAAAATAAAATATATATATTGCTTTCACCACCACCATTTCTATTTTGAAATGGAAAATTCTCCCTGAAAAGATTTAGACGGGTGTGTGGAGTCATGTATTGTGTAACCACTCCACAGTGTAACAAGTCTAACAAAAACAAGAATCACTTATCAGATGCTGTAAGCCAAGTCTTGAATGTAATTCTAAGCCAGGAATATCTTCAATCTGCACACATAAATATTTGTTATTTTACTTAAAAAGAAGTGTCTGCATGTCCAGGAAAATGAAAAGGGAAGGACAAAGCATGAGGCCAGAAAGGATGGAGCAGAGGAATTATCAACATGTAAAAAAATAGCCTTTCTATTCAGTGTGGATGTTGCAGAATTTGCATGTGTAACTCTTATAGCCCAACGTGTGTAATAATGATGACCGCAACGGCCATTGCAAAGTCCAGGAAGATGCAGGGCACTGTGTCTCAGCCATGATCCTGTGTGTGTGTGTATATGTGTGTGTGCGCGCGCGCACGCACACACTTGCACACATTAGCACATGTGCATTAGGGAAGGTGGCAATGAACCTTCATAAAGAACAAGTGTATTTGGAGAGTTAAAAAAAGAAGAGGAAAATGTAGGTATTTTGCCTTTTTAATTAGAGACTACGACTTGTGTGTACACTTTCTTTTGCATATACCTTAAAAGGACAGCTTAAAACCAAAGAAGCAAACTTGAAATAGCACAGGAGAGAGAGGGGGAAAAATCCAATGAGAATATTGTTGTTAGTAGGATATCAGTTTGTTGTTAGTAGGATATCAGTTTGTTGTTAGTAGGATATCAGGGCTGTAGGTTCCTTGATCTATTTTTCCTTAGTTTCAGGAAAGAGTTGTGTGTTGTCATCAGGAACTGTGTCTTGCATGCTACATGCATTTGTTCTGTTTTAATAGCTTTTATTATCCATTATATATATCCTGTTTCCTAAGTAAATTAAAATAAAAACAAACCTCTTATTTTGGAGTAGTTTGAGAAGTACAGAAAAGTTGAAAGATAGCAGTGAACTAAATTGTACCTTGTTTGTACCAGGGTTCATGTCTATATTACCATAGCATATATACTAAATCTATAAAACACTGATATTGATGCTACTATGTTCTATTTGCCTTCTTTCCCATTCATGTCATTTATCTGTTCCATATTCCAGTTTATGATTTGGATATGAGACATGCCCCCAAAGCTCCTGTGTTAATGCAGGATATTTGGAGGTAAAATGATCAGATTATGACAGCTCTAATCTAATCAGTCCATCCTAGCTTGAATGGACCAACAAGGTAGTAACTGTAGGCAGGTAGGGCATGGTTGGAGGAGGTGGGTCACTGGGGACATGCTCTAGAAGGGTGTATCTTTCCCATGGCCCCCTTCTCTTCTCTGCATTCTGGCCTTCATGAACAGAGCAGTGCCTCTTCACCATGCCCTTCCGCCATGAGGGTCTACCTTGCCTTGGGTCCAGAGCAATGAAGTGAGTTGACCACAGAATGAACCTCTAAAACCATGAGCCAAGATAAACTTCTCCTCCTCTAAGTTGTTCTCGTGAGATATTTTGGTTACAGCAACAAAAAGCTGACTAACCACTCAGGATCCCATATTGCATTAGCCCCATTATTTCATGTCGATGAACAGAAGGTTCTGGAGGAAGACCCCTACACAAATGCCTTTAAGGAGTTTCACCTGTTATCTGGACTTTTCCGGTGTTCTAGAAGGAGTGTCACAACGACTAGCTAGACTTTGATTTTATGATGGAGCCCTGATTGCACCAAAGGCAGATTTGCCTTGGTAGGGCCTTTGGCCAACCGCGAGCCACAAGCTCAGCAAATGGTACAGAGGTCTCACTTACAGAGAGCAGGGGGTCAGCCTAAAAAGGTACAGCCTGGGGAGAGAAGAAATGCCACTGATCCATTCATGTCGGCATCACATGGGTTGGATGGCATAGGGTTAAGGAGTCTTGAGGCCTTTGTTCCTAGCAAGACTAACTCTAAGCTGCATCAGGTAAGGGACTCTGTGTGTTTGGGCCATTGTTTTCTTTTCAGGTGCACCTGGTGCCCACCGCATAGTAAGTTCTCATGAAATATTTGTTGAATGAACAAATGTGTGAAGAGATGAGAAGCCGCTGAGCTGCAGGAAGACCAGCGAGACAGGGAACACCATGGTTGGCAAAGAAAAGGCCTTTGGCCTTCTGCATCCCCACCCAGGCAGCTTTGGCAGGGACCGGGAAGGGATCCTCTCCAGTGGGGCAGCTTGGCCCTCTTCAGCTGTTCTTAGTTGGAAGCCTCATTCACTACATCACACCTGGCTATATTTCAAAGATTAATGAACAGCATCTTGTCAGGTTTAATATATTGCACTTGGGAAGTTTACTTTGACGATGTAATCATAAATTCCCTGAGCTGCGAATTACACCTTAAGGACCTAAATGAAGTTCCAGTGAGAACCGAAGAAACAGGAATCACTGTAAAATGTAAAAAGTGCCAGTTTTGAGAGAAAACTGTAAATTTTCTAGGACATTAGGTTTCAAAAGAAGGATTACACACAGACTAAACAAAGTAGAAGTCATAAAAATTTAAAGACACCACAAAACATAACAAAAATAAGATCCTTTTTAGTTATGACAGAATTCTAAAAGGAAACTTACACCAAATTATGCCACCCAAGCAGAGCCATTAATTAACCTAATGAGAAAATATGTTCCATTTCCATGGCCAAAGCATGTCAGGAAGCCTTTGACATTTTAAAATGGGAAAGAAGAAGAAGAAGAAGAAGAAGACGAAAAGGCAATTGCAGTATCCGAAACATTTCAAACATTAAATTATCAGTTCAGGAACTCTGAGGTACCCTTGATAATAGCCTCAGTGACACCCCCCCCCCCGCCCCACCAGGGAAATTTTTGCATTGTTGCATTAGATACAATGTGCCTTACAAAAGCAGTAAGGGGAAAAGAATTTGGAGTCAAAAGAAACATCAGGAAATGCAGGATGAGAATGTTAAGAAGATGCTTGGTTGCTGACCTCTGGGTAGAACTTCACAAGATGAACTTGAGCAAAGAGGAGAGAGAAATCAGTGGCCTCCCTTCACCCTAGACCTCCAAAGCCACATGGCTGGAAAAACAGACTAAAAGCTGGGGATATTAAAAAAAAAAAATGTATCCTGAGACAAAACCGTAACAACCAAAATTCCATCACTTGACCCAGGGTACGGCATTTAAAAGTCAAGTATTTTTCTGTTTCTTAGTAACACTATTGGTTCCAAAATGAAGGTTGCTTATGTTCGAATCTGTGTTGTTTCCTTTCTGTTTTGTTGTTCTTCTTTGTCCCTTCTCTCTGCCTGCTCTTAGCCTTGAACTTAACTATGAGATCCGAGCGACACCGGGCAACACATACAGGCTTTCTTTTTTCCTCCTGAGAAATGGAGATAATGCTATTTCCCATATATTTCACAGAAGTTGTTTCAAGGATTAGTGAGGTCATACAGGCAGAGTGCTTTGAGGTCCTCAGATGAAAAGGGTTATAGTGGTCTAACATGTTATTAGTCAGCGTTATTCAAACTGCTGCACAGTCTCCTACTAGCATAGTTATAATCGAGAAGGTATTAGTCAGGGGTTTATGTATTTCTCCCCAAGATTACTCTAAGCTGAAATTGCAAAGTGGTCCCAGTTGTGAAAGGTGAAACCAGAGTAGGTATGAAGGCTCTACGCCTGTTCGCAGGCGTCCCAGGTGGTGTGATGTGGCCTGGACAGGCTCCAGGTCCCACCTTCTCCTGTGACCTGTGGGGTAACCTGCCCTTATGCACTCTGGGAGGTGATAGGTAGTTAACTGGGTCCTGGCAGCCCTAGAAATTTGGTTTCAAAGTCTGAGGTCAGAGATGTTTGTTCAGCCTTCACTGGGAAGGGAGTCTAATTCTTACTAGCTTTATTGACCCTAAAATGTCAATCATTTTAGCAGGTTATCCATTTGACTTACTCTACTCCAGGAGAAGTAATTGATTCCTGAGTCTACGATTTTTCAGTCTGAGACCACCCTGAGCTTCCAATGTGCTTCTATTCAGGGATAACCCCAAGTCCACTGCAAATGCTCAAAAATGTGCCTAAACTTCAGAACTCCAGCAAAGATGCTATTATTGAACAAGATGTTTGGAGAAAATTATCTTTTTTTTTAGTATTTATTTTTTTTGGTTTTAACTGGACACAATATCTTTATTGTATTTACTTATTTTTATGTGGTGCTGAGGATCGAACCCAGGGCCTCCCACGTACTAGGCGAGCACTCTACAGCTGAGCCACAATCCCAGCCCTGAAAATTATCTTTTTAAATGCAAAACAAGTGCTGAGGATTTTCATATGAGAGTTGTGACTTAATGATGGGGATAAAATATTTTGAAATGGATTTAAACTCTAAACTCTAGTTTTGAGTTAGGTACATCATACTTCCTGATTCTAAAGCTGTTGATTATTAGATAAAAAATCGGAGGCAGTGGCTGAAATTCTTTAGTTCACTCAGGAGAGGAAATCCTGATTATGTCTTGATCATCAAATGGCACTCTTCATTAGTCAGAATCTCTTGAAGGGCCCATTAAAACACCAGAATTTCTGATCCAGTAGGGCTGGAGTAGGGCTGGGAAAGCTGATGTGACTGGTCCTGGTTTGAGAAACCAGTAGTGCTAGGGACATGGGTTGCAGACGCTATAGTTTAGACTAGACTTTCGCTATGCAAAGTATGGTCTTGGGCCAAAGCATTGCAGTCAGCTGCAAGCTGTTAGGAGCACAGTCTCAAGCCTCACTCCAGAAGTACTGTATTTGAACCTGCATTTCACAAGATACCAGATGATTAGCATGCACATTAAAATTTGAGAAGCACCACTGTAAAGGCCCCTGCATATCTGTCATTATCCAACAGCCTGGGGGTTTTCTGGATTCTCAGGATGGAGGGCTCGTTGAGCCATAGACCCATTAGTTTAAATATAGCTCTGACTGAATGTGTCAAGGACCCCCTGAGAATCAGCCTAGCACCACAAAGTCTGTGTTTTACTCACCTCTCAGTCATGTCTCATCAAAGAGTGAATTAAAACCTATAAAAATGGCCAGTGAACACAAGCAAATGGCTTAAGAATACTGACAAGCTTGCTTGACCCCAGGAACCGAAAACACCAAAAGAGACTATAGTATTTCTAAAATCTTAAAGTGATGTGACTTTTTTTGAACCAGAATCCAATGATCCAGATGGAGCCCATGGGTGTCCCCACTGTGCAATTCTATAAATTCTACCCAGCTGAAATGTCAATACTGCTCTTGGCAGGGCTGGCTGCTGCGGCTCTCGGTGTATAGAGGCAGGTGTTCAACATCAAATAACACTGCCTCGGACCTGAGCAACCCAGAGAAAAATGTAAATGAAACTTAAACAGTTATGATAAGAACCAGTCGACCACCCAGTCCCCCCTCTCCAACTCACCCCACCCCCACCTTTCCACCTCCCTTCTTTGCTCACGGAGCTGAAAGTCCTAGGAGTGTCTTTGGAGTTACAAATGCTGTTTTCAAAAAATAGGCCCCACATTGCCCCAGACACCAGGGCAGATTTCCTGAAGGCCCTGAGAATTAGAGACTGCCCCTAGAAGGATCCGTCAAGACGTACAGTTAAGAACAAGGTTAGAAGATTGTAGTTCACTGAGCAGATTTTTCTACTAAGTCAATCATTTGGTGTGTCTTCCACGGTGGTTTTGTGTTGGTCGAGCAAGTCATTCATTCACCAAGTATATGCTCATTGCTAGAATCTGTAGGGAAATATGAACACGCAACTCCCCAAAGGGGAAAGAGGTGTGAACATAAAAAAAAAAAAAAAAGAAAAAAGCTAACAAACTAATAAAACTAGAGTGCAAATTTGAGAGATTTCAGGATGAGCAGCCTGGGTCACCAAGGAAACCCTATACAGAACCGAGGTCCAGTCTCAGAGGTATAAGCAGAGTGGGTGGAGAGTGGGAACCAGGGTTGTGGCTGTCCTTTCTCCGGGTGTTACTCTATTTAGGTTCCAGTGGATCTGGATGTGTCTTATTTGGATGACTGTACACCAAGGCAGATGTGGATGGGAGGAGAGAGAGAGCCCTAGAACCAGGCAGCTGGCACTGTGGGTGTGGCCTGGTGTGTGTCACTGGTTGTAAACCACCCAAGGACTTTCCAATGCACTTAAAATGGACCCCAGACTTTTTATCAGTCCCAGAAGAGCTTGTGTAACTTTCTCAGGCCTGAATCTCCAATTTCATTCTTGCTTTTCCTTCCAGTACTTCAGCCATTCTGGTACCTGTCACCATTGCCAATTTTCAGCCCCAATCTGGCTCCTTTTCCCTCCCCAAATTGTGGAATCCATAAGAAGATGGAGCTCTGATGGAACCGTGAAGGAGAAGTTTATTTTTAACCAAAAATAGGAGAAGTGAAGTACGTGTATGAAGATATGAATGGTGGACTCTGCTTTGTGTAGAACCAGAGATGTGAAAATTTGTGCTCTATATGTGCAATATGAATTGCAATGCAATCTGCTGTCGGGTATAACAAATCAAAATTAAAAAATATATATATAGGAGAAGTGGGAAATGGATTTGCTAATCAACTTCTTAACCTTCTGGGGGTCAGGAAACTAGAGATACAGGTTAAATTTAAAAAAAAAAATAAAAGAGGGGGACAGGCTAAGAACAGAGAAGAATGTTCATGACTTTTCTGGAAAAGGGTAGGGCTTTTATGGGAATTTTAGGGCCACTTCATTTTGCTCCATTTATTCTTTCAGGTCCGTGTCGTGGGAATTGTCAACTGTCAGAGTGCTGCTACTGGTGGTGGGGTTGTCTTTAGCATGCAGATGAGGTTATAATGAAGTCAGAGGTTGTGTGCTGGTCACTCTGGCCGTCATCTTAGATTCAAACAATTTCAGCTAGCCCACCTCAAGAGAAGCTTCTGGCCTATAGGCATCCCGTCCTCAAAGATGGATACAATTCAGGCAGGGTAGAAATTCAGCGAGGTCACCGAGGCGGTGCAAGGTAGGGTGGGGACATAACATGACCAGTCTTTTTCTCCCTCCAAGTCCTGGATGGCATTTCTTCAAACTCCTCATATCTTTATCCTGTGGAGGGACTTTTGTGGCTTCCTGTTTCAAGTCGCTCTCTGCCAGTCACCCTGTCGTCACCTTCTCTGTTTCCTTCTTGACTGTCCTGTTTATCAGTTATTATGAAAAAAAAAATCACTCCAAAACCTAGTGGTTTAAAACAAAAGCACTCAATCGATTCTATCTCATGGTTCCTTTGGGACAGGAATTGAGGCAAGGCTTGGCTGAGCGGCTTGTCTCTAGGTTTCCCTGTGCAGTTGCTGTCAGGGGGGACTGGAGCTGGAAGAGCCTGAGGCTGCAGCCCCTGGGGCAGGTTGGACATCTCTCCCTCTCTCTTGTGATCTCATGGACTCTCTGGGCGGGCTAGTTTTAGCTTCAGGGCCACAGGGCAGTCCGACTGCTTACATGGTGGTTGGAGCCTTCAAGACCAAATGTTCCTGTAGCAAGGGAGACATTGCATCACCTTTTATGACCTAGCCTTGAAAGTCACTCACCATCATTTCTACTTTTTATTGGCTCAGACTCACAGGTGAGGGAACAAGACGCCATGCCTTGGTGGGGCGTGCCTCTAGGAGAAAGCTGGTGGGATAGCAGATTTCATTGCAGCCAGTTTGGGCCTGTGCAATCCACCACAATGCCACTTATTACCGATTTTTAAATTATGGTATACTCTTAATTCCTGTCGGATGTCTCCCTCTTTAGAATGGAAGGGCTGGAGCCTTGTCTGTCTTGGTTATTCTTCTATTACGAATTCCTCTATTACTAGCCCAAAGTGGGTGGGCCATCATTGTGTAGTGGAATACGGAAGGAATGCCCACATACCAGGATCAATCAATGTTTCAACTCAATTCTTTCATAAAACTGAAACACATCATTTTTTGAAATTGACTTTCTCCCTTGATCCATTCATTTTCTAAAGAATGTGACAGTCACTAGGCTGCTGCATTAAGAAGTGTCTCCTGCCCCTTCTTCCTGGTAGGTTGGAATTTTTCCAGTGCTATTTGTTTTTCATGTGAAAGACACAGACATTCTGAGTTTCTTCCTCTGTTCCTTGGCTGGCTCGCCCCAGAAGCTCATGACCCTGGCCCACTTCTTAGAGATGCAACCTCCTTTCCTGCACTTTTCTGCCCAATCTAGTAGTTTCTGAAGCACTCCAAGTTCTCTAAAACAGGACAATGAGTATGTCAAAGGAATTCTCTACTATAGAAACCTCATACAATGATTATTGGTCATCTGGTCAGATAATGAGAAAACTGGTCACTGATGATGTGATTTTTTTAGATCCAAGTAAGAAATGATTCTATGAACTTTTTGCAGCTCTTTTAGTTGTTTTCCTCAATTAGCTCAGCTGTCTGCTACATTCAACACAATTCTGTTCTGTTGAATTGCTGTGTAAGGAATTTGGGGACAAATGGAACTGAGGGTGAATAAATCTGGACAAAATTTTCCAACGAATCTCATGAACTGCTCTTAGGGATGTTGTGCACAATATGCTTTGATCATCTCCCTAAGGAGTAATGATGACATATCTTTTTTTTGCTGAGGCTGGCTTTGAACTCGAGATCCTCCTGCCTCAGCCTGCTGGGATTGTGGGCGAGGGCCACCACACCCGGCTGTAATCATGTATCTCTACATGGTGGTTTTCAGATGAGGATTCCTTATAAATATAAGCTCTGCTGTTTCTTTCCATGAGTATAGAAGCAAGTTGGGTCACGAAGTAATCTGGGAGTGTAAAATATTGATCTTGGGAAACTCTGCATTTAAGGTTTGCTTCTTTGGTAACATTCACATGTTCATTAGGGAATGCCGCTTCATAGAAAGCTACATTATGTCTGGAGCAGGGTGCTCCTGCCATACTGTTATCGGCCCCGGCTGCCTCCTGCAAATAAACTGTTCTGAATCTGTGACATAATTTGTTGTGCTGCTTCAAGAAGATCCGTTGTAGTTTGGTTTCCAGCCACACTGTCCTGTCGCGACACACAACTAAACCTGTCAGGGTCACTCCAGGCGAACTGGGCTGGCACCAAATGATCACAGAGAGACAGAGAAATACCTTTTTCTTTGGGTTCTGTGATGGCTCCTCTAACCCAGGCCCCCCAAAGGAAGCGAGGCAGGCAAGAAAAAAAGGAAGAACTCTTCGAACCCAGGTTTTATGGAGAGAGGCTGGAGAGGAGCGGCCATAAAGAACTGGAGTTCCACAAAGAGGCTGAAGTTGGGAATCTGTGATTCCCATGGGCAGGGTGGGAGAAGTGGCTTGACTAGCCCCGAAGTTCGGCAGGTCTGGATGTGGGTACAGCCGTGGCAGGGAGGACTAATGTCCAGAGTGACAAATGATTCTGGGCTGGTTTAATGGACTAACTGAAAATCTCACCTGGAATCTGAATTCTGATAAGAGTAGGATCTCACCCTTCTCTCTTGACACCCAGGCTCCAAACATAGGCCTTACATAAATAACCAAAGTGGATTGGATTCAAGCCAAAAATTTGCTTTGCTTGCTAAGTACTTTTAGGCCCTAAGAGTATTGTCTTCATATCTGGATATTGTTTCTCCTCTCAGAGTCCAAGCATTGTATACCTCCGTCTAGGAGTCGTTTATCAGTCGATGGGTGGATTGCTGTTAGTGTTCTTAACAGGATGAGACCAGTGTTTTCTGGTCCCCAAGTTAGGCTTTATTGTGTAAATGAAAAAAGAGACAGTATATAGAAAGGAAATCTCCAAGTTTCTCCTTTCCCCCTCCCTTCTCCTTCCCTCCTCCCTCCCTCCCTCCCTCCCTCCTTCCTTCCTTCTTCTCTCTCTCCTTCCCCTCTCATTTTCTGCTTTGATTTTTCTCTCAATGTAGACTTACAGGACTGCGTTCATGTTGCTTTTGTTTTCCCCTAAATTCTGATGATCAAACTTCACTTTCTCCTTTTACATTTGTAGCAACTACAACACAGTGATACAAAGGCTTTCCTTTTTGGAAATCTAATATGGGAGAGAGAATAATCAACTAGGAGGAGCACATTACCATGATGTAGTACGTCAAAACAAGTGGAAGAGAAAGACTTTCAGACAACCTTCTGAGAAGCCAACAAAGATAAATCAAATAATTTCTTACCATGAAACAAAGATGTATGGAAGTCAGTCTTCACTTTACCCAGGGAGGGAGATGTTGAAAATAGATTGAAAATGAAAATGAAAATTCATGTCCAGAATGCCAACACAATGCTTCGTGGGATAACACAGCATGTTTGATGGTGTTTGATAAATTGGCATGCCTTTGACAAAACCTCCGGACATTGTTTTTGCCAAAGTTGGTAATATTGCCAGTCCAGCAAGATAAGAGCAAACCTTACCAACCAAGTGTGACTACATGATTGTGTATTAAGCTCATCATCAGAAATAAATGTTTGAAAACAAGATGAAAATATTTTCATTAACTTGGCAGTCTTGTGGGAGGGTGACATAAATACCTAGAAATTTGGAGTAATTAAGTCATTGTGACCTAAATTGGCTTTAAAATTTTTTTTTTTTAATGAATGGACAAATTTAAATAAACTTCAAGTTCCCCTTCCCCCTTTTCTCCTTATTGGAAACAATCAGACACTATCTTCAAAGGACTTTTATTCTATTACTTCATTTGTTGTTTGCAAAATGTATCTGTTGTTCTTATATCCATTTTTTATCTGTACTTTTTTTCATTTTTTATGTGGTGCTGAGGATTGAACCCAGTGCCTCACACGTGCTAGGCAAGCGCTCTACCACTAGCCACAGCCCCAGCTCCCCTTATATCCATTTTAAACAATGTAGAATGAAGCGGAGATGATGATTTCTTCCAAATGTAGGTCTTCTCATATCTCTGAATCGGAGACATTGGAAAGACCACTGTCCCGGGACTGCTGACAGTCTGATTCAGTTTCCATTGCTGATCCAGGACCTTCATGCCACCCCATTATTATGGTCCATATTATGATGAGCCTTAAACCGTGATCAGAAGAACTTAAAAAGTCAGCATTAAGTCATGGTTTAGCACATGACCTTGAGTTACATTCCAAAGTCAAAGGCATGTAAGAATTGCACACTGGCCTGTCACTCTAGTTGTCTCTTGCTGAGGGTCTTTGCTTAGGATGCGTTGTTCTCTTTGAATCCATCCTTAAAAAATTCGGGTGTTTTTATCCACTTAGGGCTTTTGTTCTTACCCCTGTCTACAGGAGAAAGAAGACTGCGCTTCACTTAATTCTGTAATTCCTTATTCTAAAGGGTTTGGTGCTTCCTTTAGAAAGAATTTGATAGATAGAATTGCCTAAAACATTGCTACTCAAAGAGGAATCTGTGGTGAGCTTGTCTTAAGTGTTTTGTTCAATTGTCTGGTAAGGAATTAAAGTCTGAGAAGCACTGGCCCACAGTGAGTGCTAAATAATGGAACTGGGAACTGGAAACGTGGGTCACACACGGCCTCTGAGGCTGAGGAAGCCACACCTCCTTCAGAGACCTGGTGTTCTGGAGGTTTGGTTGGGGATGCCTGCTGTTCAAGGTTTTTGGCACTAGAGGGTAACATTGGGCTGCATAGGGAAGAGAGCCAGTCCTCTCCCCAGAAAACAAATGGGCATCTTAAAATGATCTACTATTACATTTTTGTTCGTTTTTTTCATGTTAAATTTATTCTAGTCTCCAAATAATAACTGACATTTACTGAGCATGAACTAAGTGCCAAATATTGAGCAGGGTTCCTTACATGAATCACCTGATTTTATACTTAGAGGTCCTGTAATTGCCCAACTGTCAAGGTGTAGAACTTAGAGCTCAGTGAGGTCAGGAAATATGATATGGTCACACTGCAGAGTGGAGGCCCAGAGCCTGAATCAGACCAGGTTTGTGTGACTGTGTCCTGGGTTCTGACCCTCCCATCCGTATTACCTTCTCTTGACTTCTCTCAACAACCCTCCAGGGGCAGGCATGTGGATGCAAACAGCTGTAACTCCATTAGCCAATCAAAAGAAAAGAACCAACAGGTTAAAATCCTTTACCTTTTTAAGGTACTTTCTTTGGAAGGCAGGAGAACATGGTGGTTAGGTGCATGGTCTCCAGAGCTAGGCTGTCTTATTGAGGAGTCACTAGTCACCTGGGGCTCTTGAGCACTGGGAATGTGGCTACTGTGATAGAAAAAAAAAAACAGAATAATTTAAATGGTTTCATTTTAATTAACTTAATTTTTAAAAGCGATAATTGATTCAGCCACTGGAAAGCTTTTAAACCTATCTGGAAAAACTTGGGTATGTGATCCACTTTTACAACTGTGAATTTTATGCAAACTACATATAGAGCAAGTATTTTTATGAAAAATTTGTCTCTAAATTGAGATGTGTTATAAATGTAGAATACTCACTGGCTTTCAAAGAAAGTTTAAAAATGTAAAATATTCTATTAACTATTTTTATACTGATTGCATGCTGAAGTTATATATATGAATTGAATTATTTAAAACACATGGTTAAAACTTATTTTCTCTGTTTCTTTTTACTTTTTAAATGTGATTACTAGAAGGTTTAAAATGATATATGTATCTCACATAATATTTTTATTGAATCATGCTTCTCCAGAGCCAGATTGCCCGTGTTCGAATCCATACTCTATTATTTAGTAGCTATGAGAACTCTTTGTCTCTCCATTTCCTTATCATTAAATTATCATGAGTACCTACCTCTCATATGGGTGTTGAGAAGGTTAAGTGAGCTAACATATGCAAAAATTAATCATTAAAAATAATTCTCCGGGGGCCTTTGTGTTTCTTTTTATCTTGTAAGCAAAAGCACTGAAAAACCTTTATTTGGAACTAGTTTTCATGAATGCTTGTTTAGCAAATGAACTTGGAAGACAGAGCTAACTTCCTCCTACATGGCAAAGGCCAGGCAGATTTATCTATTGTCCACTATTAAATATCTGCGTTCCCTAAATTCAAAGTTTCTCTTCTAAAAGTCAGCCCTCTGCCTGGGTAGATATCATATGGCCCCTTCTGTGTCACCCTGTGGGCCTAGGGACTCAGGTGTCTAATTATTGGTTACAGTTATTTCCATGAGTAATAAACTGTTCTTTGTCTCTGACCTAGGAGTCTCGTGTCTTCCACCAGCATCCATGAAATGGTGGCAGTGCAAACTTGTTAGATTCTAAGCAGAGTGAGATCTCAGACCTGCCACATTATTGACAGTTCTTAGAACAGGTGCCTGGCCAAGTACCATCCAAGTGTTAGCTACTATTCCTATTCCTACTTATTTCTGCTCAGTTTAGCTGTATCTTATCTCTTACCATAATTTACTGTCATATGTCTACATTGTCTGACCCCATTTAGGGAAACATATTTCCTTTAATCTTTCTTTGGACCTCAGACATTTCCCTTGTTTTTATTGCCTGACTCCAATGGGTTATTTCAGATTACATTTGGAGAAATTGTTAGAACAGACCTTACAGATCCGTGTAATGACATTATTTGATTTTCTTTGTCCCTAAATAGTGCCTTACTGTTTCATAATTTTTCTCTTCCAGAAGAATTTTGTAGAAAATTTTGTAGTCTCATGTCCCTGGTTCCTCTGTCTGTATTTTCTTTAGTTGAAGAGAGTTTGGCATGTGACAAGCATCTGTCACCATTACTTTGGTTCATTAACAATTCCGTGTGTTTAGTACTATTTCTTCAATTGTATACACTCAGAGATGTGCATACACATGATCATAGTGCATTTTCTGCAAGTGCACAATGGATTTTTAACTACACTATAAAACTGTACATAGAGTTAAGAATTTTACTGGTTTTGGTCAAAGCTCGATATAAAAAAATTTAGAATAAAGAGTTTGTACCATAAACAATTTGCATTAAACTGCAGAAAAAAAGTTATAGGGAATATTAAACATTTATGTGTGAAATATAAGTAAGAGATTATCAAATAAGCACATTACCAAAAGGTTATAACTGAACTTTATGAATTGCTTTTAGCTCTGTTTTTTGAAGTAGCCCATATTGTATTTAACATAGTAGCTCAGGGATCTAATCACTGTCATGGCTAATGCCATGAGTAATAATAAACTGCTCTTTGTCTTTGACCCAGAATCTCATGTCTTCTACCAGCATCCATGAAATTTTGGCAGTGCAAACCTGTGAGTTTCTAAATGAAATCTCGGACCTGTCATCACATTCTTGACAGTCCTTACCATAGGTACCTGGAATGCAGTACTATACTATACAAGTGTTAGCTCTTATTACAGTAACATACTATTTTAATATGGGTGCTACAGTTTGAATGTGTCTCTCAGAAATTCATCTGTTGAACACTTAGTCTCCAAATTCAAGTTGATAGTATTTGGAGGTGAGGAAGTAATTAGGAATACATTAGAGGTCCTAAGGATGGGTCCCCATGATGGCACCAGTGGCTTTACAAGAAGAGAAAGAGAGATCTAAGTTTGCATGCATTTGCTTTCTGGCTATGTGATGCTTTGGGATGAGGCAGCAAGAAATCATCCTCACCAGATGCCAACACCCTGATGTGTACACACTCGCTTCCAGAACTGTGAGAAATAAATTTCTATTCATTAAAAATCACTCAGTCCGTGCTATTCTGTTTTAGCAACATGAAATGGACTAAGGCGACTCAAATTTAAATTTAGTTAGAGTGAATATTCAGTTCCTTACTTACACCAGCCACATTTCGAGGGTTAGACAGCCACATGGGGCTAGTGGCTATCCCATTGGACAGTATAGATACAGAAAATATCACCATCCCAGAGGATTCTACTTGTCAGACCTGCTTTAAAAAGTCCATAAATATTTGATAGTTAATATCATTCTTTAGTGAACAGAATCAAATTTGCTCCTACGGAGTTTTTTGACATTGTTCCAGATACGACTCTATCTTGGTATTGGAATAAATTTATACAACTTTATTTCTGAAAATTCAGTACACACTGAAAAAACAAACAAATACTGGTGAGGATATGGAGCAACAGGGACTGTCATTCATTTTTGATGGAAATGCAATACTGGGGAAGAAGGTTTGGCAATATTTTACAAAACTACATGTAGTGTTACCATATGATCTAGTATTTGAACTCCTTGGTATTTGTTCAGAATTGAAATCATTTCCACACAAAAACCTGTTCTCAGGTGTTCATAGTAGCTTTATTCATAAATTCCAAAACTTGGAAGCAATCAAGATATCCCTCAGTAGGTGAATGAATAAATAAGCTGCAGTACATTCAGACAGCGGAATATTATACAGCACTAAAAAGAAATGAATTCTCAAGTCACAAAAGGCACAGAGAAAACTTACGTGTTTATGTGAAATGTCTCCCAAAGGTCCACGATAAAAGCTTGGTTCTCAGCTTGGCACTACTGAGAGGAATGGAACCTTTAAAAAGTGGGGCCTGGTGGGAAGTTTTATGTCTCTGGGGGAGTGCACTTGAAGGAGATTTTGGAACAAGGTTCTCTTACTCTATTTTTTTGCTTCCAGACATGAGGTCAGCAGTTCCTTTCTCCATGAGCTCCTACCCTGATGTGCTGTTTCACCACAGGTCCAAAAGCAGTGAGACCAAACAATCACTGACTGAAAACTCTGAAATTATAAACCCAAAGAAACATTTCCTATTTATAAGTTGATTATCTCAGGTATTTTGTTGCAGTAACAGAAAGGTGACAAACCCACAGGTCATATCATTGTTTCCTTTCTGGAGGCATAAAGTCATGTCGCCTTTAGGTCATTTCTAGTATCACTATTCTGAAGTTAAACAGAATTAGACGCTTGCTCCTCTAAGCATTGCCCACATACCAGCAACATGAGCACAACCTTGGAGTTTGTTAGAAAGAATCTGAGGTTCTGCCCGAGACCTATTGAATCAGAACCTGTATTTTAACAATGTCCCCAAGTAACTGAAGGCACATTCGAGTTTGAGAAGCACTGCTTTAGACAATGAATCTGAGACTTCTCCTAAGTCTGTAATCATTCAGGTACTTTCAGACAATGGAATATTATTGTACTATTGTTGTACAATGAAATATTCTTATACTATAGCCATGGTGTTATGGAGGAGTGGGATTGTGTGACTTCCAACCCACACTTCAGATTCATATGTTCAAGTTCAAAACCCCAGTATCTGAGAATGTGACCTAATTGGGAGATAGGGTCTCAACAGAGGGACTCAAGTTAAAATGAGGTCATTAGGTTGGGCCTTAATCCAGTGTGACTTGTGTCCTTAGCAAAGGAGGAAAATTAAAAACAAACAAACAAACAAACAAAAACCAAACAACAACAACAACAACAAAAAAAACCAGAAAGAAAAGGTGATACAAAGAGAAACAGGGAAAAGATGACCTGGGACAGATCTTCCCTTACTTCCCTCAGAAGGAACCAATCCTGTTGAAACCTCGATGTTGGACATTCGGCTTCTAGAACAGCGAGACTGTAAACTTCTGTTGGTTATGCCACCCAGTGAGAGGTACTTTGTCAGGGCAGCGTGAGCGGAATGGTCCTCATAGTTACTCTTCTGTATCTTGAACACCTTTTAGGTGACATCAACCAGGCATTTATGCCCTTGTATGTGCCCAGAATATGCTATTAGCTGTTGGGTGGGTGCCTGCAGCAGTCCTCTGGGAATAGCTTATGAAAGAAACAGTGATCTTTCCAACAGTTGCAAAACCAGACTTGAAGGTCTCCGGAGAGTGGCAGCTTCCCGTAACCGTGCACTTCTCAGCATGAAGGAAATGATAGGTACAGATGGGACAGTGTTTAGAGTGAATACAGAGTGAGAGGTTTAGATGACACGAACGGACTTGAAGAATGAGCCAGGCCAGGATGGAAGGAACAGAAGGTGAACATTCAAGAATACATCAGAGGAAAGCAGTCCAGGGGAAAATTAGTAAGTGTCCTTCTCCCTCCCACACTTAGAGATGTAGTTCTGCCTCTGAGCTACATCCCCAGTCCTTTATTTCATTATGAGACAGGATTTTGCTAAATGGCTGAAGCTGACCTCGAATTTTTGATCCTCCTGCCTCAGCCTCCTGAATGTCTTTTATAATTATTTAACCACCAAAAATCAATGAAGTGAAGTGGCTCATTTATATCTCTAGTAAAATTTGTAATTTCAAATTTGCAATCCACATGGATACTGGAATTAGCAGTATTTCATGATACCTGTTAGATCTAAAAAGGAATCTCTCATATTTTACATAAGGAAGCTGACTGTCAGTGCAGTGAGAGATATACCCAAGACCAACTGCATAATTAGTTGGTGACCCAGGCCCAGCGTCCACATCTTGCAACCTTAGCCCAGGGACCCTGCCAATACACCTGGCATGTGTGGCTTTGGTAGCTGTAGATCATAGGACAGAGTGTCTATGATAAGCTTTACATGAAGCACATGGATTTTGCATCAAGGAGGTTTAATTATAAGGCCATAAATATGTCAAAGGGATCTGACAACATCTTATTAAATTACAAGAGTGAGCTCAAGTAGTTTCTGATGCTGGCATAATCCCAAGTAGAATGAGTTTTATAGTCAGGACCTACCCAGCCTTCCCCCTCTCCCAGCCCCCTCCTTTCTCCTTTTAAATTCTTTTTATTAATCATAGAAAATATTGCATAGAAATCAAATATAAATCAAATGGTGAAAACTCAGAAGAAACATTTCAAACATGCAAATTGGTTTTCTTCCTTTTATCCTCTCATTTCTTTGAAGGATGGTAGGATTTAGTCTCCAGAGAGGCCTCTTTGGAATTCCAAAGAGAAGAAACAAAACAAAACAAAACAAAACTATTTTGTTGTTGTTGTTGTTGTTCTGATGAGGTACTACCTGTGGTTGGTATTTTAAATTGTCTTTCCATTGGAAATAGTACATTAGCTTCAAAGTTTCTTTTAAAAAGCAAATAAGTGTAAAGGAGCCTGTTCATAAAAACATCTATCCCATTAGCTGTCAGACTCCCTCGGAAACTGGCAGCTGATAGTTGCAACAGTACAAATGTGAGCTATGAAAATTCTCAGAGACAACTGTGGAAATAATGACCTTTTCCACTAGTAGCTGCCTTGGAAACCAAGGGATCTGCATCAGGTTTGGAAGTCGGAACCCTCCAGCCTCATTTCCCGGCTCACATTGGGGTACTGGGTTCACCTCGGTCTTAGTGATGTGCTCTCCTAAAGCAGACTCCATCGAGCCCCTTTTAAATGGATTAATTGACTGATTAATCTGTTTACTTGTGATGCTGGGAACGGAACCCAGGGCCTTGCCCATGCTAGGCAAGTGGTCTACCCCGGCGTCACACTCCAGCCCCTTCTTGTACCCTTTTAGTTCTTCCACACCGTTCCTCCTCCGTGTCTGTCACTCTTATTAATATACGTATGGATCTGTATGAATCAGGATATAAAAAAGGATGTGGCAAAACTGCAATGTGTATGACACGGGGAATTCAAAGCAGGGAACTGGTTACACTGGCCGATAGCAGAGTTAAGAGGCCAAACATGGGTCAGGGAAGGAACTCAGAGAAATTAGCCACAGCAAGAACTCACTTCCACGGCTGGCTGGCACCTGCGTATTGTCACTTTCTCTCATTATGCAGGAGCTGTTCTAGTCGGCCAGGGATTCAAAAAGGAACACACACACACAGGAATCAAAGAGGTGCTCCTGGGCTAAGTCAGGGGGCCAAATTCTTTTTTTTAAATATATATTTTTAGTTGTAAGTGGACACAATACCTTTATTTTATTTCTATGTGGTGCTGAGGATCGAGTCCAGAGCCTCACACATGCTAGGTGAGTGCTATACCACTGAGCCACAACCCCAGCCCCAGGGGGGCAAATTCTAATAGCCAGAAGGGCAGGGTCTGAAGGAGAACTCTGGAGCTTTCTGTGGGAATCAGCAGAAGGATGCCTTCCGTGGTGTCACCTTGCCTAATTTCAAACTTCTAGGGGACACTTTGTTAAAAAAAGCACCTTGTCACACATTTTTAATCTTTCAGGAGTAGTAACCTCTTACAGAGAAACAGCCTTATCTTTTAATGAATCAATAAGATACATTTATCCAGGAAGACAGGGGGGGTTTGACAAAAGCAGAAAATTTGGAAGTAGGTTGGGCATAAAACATTTAAAATTTGGTGTTTATAAAATCAGTCTGAATATGCAGGATCATTTTTTAAATTCTAAAGTAAAAAAGAATTTTAAAATAGCACATATACATTGAGTCATAAGATAAAGTTTAATACATTTGATCACGTTAAGACACAAAACACAGCCAATCTAATCCAATTTCAGGCATGCATTTACATAAATATATTAAATTAAGAAAGGAAATTATACACTTAAACATCCTTTTCACCTAAAAATCATTAAATCCACAGATCAACAATAAAACCAATTCTCTGCATTTACCACTTCAAGATACAATTGATCTATTTTTAAAGATAACACAAATAACACTTGTTAGAATTTATATGCATTATACATATATTATATATTACATAGATAGTGTGTATACATATGTAGTGTTTGTACAGAGATAAATATATATACATGGGTGTGTGCACACATACAGATACACACAGATGTTCTTTAGATCATCTGTACTGTTATGCTGTATTCTAATGTTGAGCTGAATTGAAGCTGGTTGGACGTGAAATTGTCTTTTGCTTCCAACACGTTCATGATACCCATTGGGCTCACAACCCCATCCTTGTAAACGTCCTTGCCTGTTCTATAGCACTTAATCATGCTAGGCACTTCAATAAATATTTTTTTTGAGTTAATAAATGTATGAATGGCTGAACAGTGGAAGATTAATCAAGGAGAACTGCATATTATGTAACTTGATTAAATAAATCAGCTCAGTTCAAACTCAGAGGGATTATGGGAACCAATAACTTTGCATGTTACTTTTCTAAAGAACATTTGTAGAAATCCCAACCGGGTCATGTATTAACTCTGCTCCTTTTAACCTGGACCTCATTTTACTAATTGTTCCTACAGTCTTGTGCCAAACATGAATGGGTTCTGGAATCTTCCATGAGTAAGGCTGTGGACAAACTGCCCTAATTTTCAACCGTCTACAAGAAAATGAACAACCAGGAAAACCAAAATACGTTAGAAGAATGAAACAAATAATCAATCTTTAAAACCAGACAAAACTAATCACAGATTAATTAATTAGGTCAGAGAGGACACAGGGTTTGCCTTTCATATTCTTTCAGGCTTTTAAATTATAATTATTCAATTTTAAAAATTCTAACTAGATGGATGTCTTTGAAATAAATAGTCTACTGTGGCCTGCATAGGGAATCAAGTTCCATAAATTCCTTGGACATCAGCATCATTTATCTTGTTACTTTCTGATTCCTGGTGAAACTCATGTCCAAACACAACTCATAACTTTAATGAGATGTGGGAAATATCTGGTATCTTATATGTTTGTCAGTTTGTCTTCTTGGTAATGGTATTATGAAAAGAATCCTATTGCACATGAAATCTTAACTTATTCCAGGAAGGTCGTGTCTCAGATTTAGGGTATTAAGTGAAGAAGCCTGCAACATACATTTTGGCATAGACCATTCCAAACCTGATCATACCTCATTCATGTGAATGGAAGCTACTGACTAGTTTTTGGTTTTGGTTTTGCAGTGTTGGGGATTGAACCCAGAGTTTTGCACATGCGAGGCAAGTGCTCTACTACTGAGCTACATCCCCAGTCCAGCCTGATTTGTTCTTTTTTAGTGCAAGAATTAGTTTCTAACTGTGAAAAAAAAGCTTGCTATATTTAGCCAGTATGAATAGTCTTTCCTATTCTGTATTTACTATGTGCTAAAATATGTGTGTGTGCTTACTTAAAAGGTTCTAGTCAATTGAGATAACTCATGTATGTTAACTTGCCTGTATACATACACATATATTTTTGGATTAAGTATAAATAATCTACATAGTCCAAAATAAAAAAGAAAACCCCACATGAGAAATAATGTTTGACTTTATGATGTACATGGGAGGTAATCTTTGAGTTAATGTTGAAATTAGTAGCATTTTTTTTTTAATGCACTGTTGCCTGGTTAAAAAAAAAAAAAGAACAACAGATTTTAGGTGTAAGGTTTTATGTTTATGCAAGAGATTCATTATTTTTTCATTTTTTTTTCCAGCTGACTGGTATCTGACCTCTACAAATGGTATGGGAAAGCAAGGTAAATGATGGGTGTGTCTTGGGCTCATATTTAATAAAGACTTTAAGAAAATTGTAAGTGAGCAAATCTCTCCATAGCAGCTAGGAACACTGCTATTCTAAGAAGGGCATGAGTGTACACACTTCCTCACACTCCCACAAACGCCTCTCACTTTCCTAAAAAGTTCTTTGAAGGCAATTTACAAAAACTATTCAAAGGCAATAGTCAAGAGGAAGAAGGTCTGAAGTTGGCTGGCATTTGCATTTGTCAAATCTCATGGCCATGTTTTTTATATCTAAATGTTTCTTTTTCTAGGTTTCCCACCTTCCTGATATCATATTAATTATGGAGGAGCAATAAGGAGAAAGAGGGTAAGATAGCAAACATTTATTTCTGATAGTCTCAGAGGAACTTTCTGCAGAAGGTATTCTAGCTGCGTTCCTAGGAACAGGCCCATCAATTTTCTGGACGTGGTACTTTGATCTGAGTTCTCTACAAAGTTCAAATTTAATCCCAGGGGTGGAGAAAGAAGATTTTGAAGTCTGCAGAGAGGAACTATTTCTTCTTATTTTTTTTTCCCCACAGATTTGGAATAATCTTCTTTAAAGTAGACTCCTTAGAGATGGCTATTGCTGGATAGGAAACAGCTACTCCTATTCCTGACTGTTAGCTTCGGCTATTGACTGGGGCTGTTTCAGTGTTTCTCCTGTGGCTACCACAGACTAGCTGCATGGGAGCTCCTGGACCAGCAGCCACGTGGCTCATCACGATTTCTCTAGGTGACTGTAATAGATCCATCTAGTATGTTATTTGTCTACTCTTCCTCATGGTACAGAATTTGAACAAATGTGATACCAGAAGAGGGTATTTTTCAGGAAAATAAAGAAAAGATCATAATGAGCCAAATTCACAGCTACTGGCCCAGGATATGTAATTAATGGGTATAGCAAGGACAGGTTTATTTAGCCCATACGGAAAGAAAATAGAGGAGACGGAAGAGGGAAGAGATTAAGAGAGAGAGAGAGAGAGAGAGAGAGAGAGAGAGAGAGAGAGAGAGAGAGAGAGAAGGGAGAGAGAAAGGAAAGGTTGAGGCAGAGGGAAGGGAGAGGGCAGGAGAAGACCGATATCTTCAGTAACGTTCTAGACAAAGGCTCAGAAACTCATTTGTTAATCTCTCCACTGCAGCTTCCCATGGCATGCTTTATTTTTCCTCTTAAAAATTTAGACATGGCTCCTCTTTTATGTGTTAAAGCTAAGAGACTTAACAGGAAGTTAAGACAAATAAAGGTTTAAATTAATGAATGTAGCATCTGACCAATAATCTTATACCTAGTCGACGTTTTGTAGGGTTATAATTCAGAGATCAAAGCAAAATAGAAAATTCAGAGATCAAAGCAAAATAGAAAACAAATGGATTTTAAAATTTTAGTAAATCATTCTGTAATTATTTTCACATAAGTGCAGAAGTGATCAAATTCTGTATAAATGACTATTCTGTCTATTCTGTGTAGTATAAATGATATGCAGAGAATAGTTTTTTAGCCAGGCTGTGTGTATGTTATATGGTCTGGGTTTCTTTGCTCTCTTTATGAGACAGATCCACTAATCTGAGAAAACTTCTGAGTATTCTTTGTAATAATATAAGATACTTTAGAATCGCTCTACTGCAAAAAAAAAAAAATTCTAAGAAGAAAAGGTATCAATGGAAGGATTTCTGCCATCACCTAAGTTTAAGTTTTCCCTCCTTTTCACTTTGGTGATCTGCCAATTCTGTTTTCATCTCATTATCTCAAGTAAGTGTCAAGAAAAGAAGATTCTATGAATCAGGACAAGAGTTTGGCAGAGACAGTGGTGGAAAGGTCATTTCAAAATATTTAAAACTATCGTAAGCATCGTTCCACGTTCAACTGACACCCGACGCTTAAGCTCTGAAACGGACCGAGCGTCCTAATACACACTCGTCTCTTTCGTTGTTTCACCTTTACCTTACACGTTAGGATTCATATCAAGGAGCTTTTCCTTCTATTTTAGGTTGCATACTTTACGAACTGAGCAGATTTTGCCTTTTGTGTGATGAAACAATTACTTTTCCCTGACTCCTCCTTTTTAACCACTTCCTACCTGCCTCTCATCATAAATCACTGAGGTCATGCATTTAAAAAAAAAAATCTACTTCAAAAAGAGGGTCAAAGAAGTTTCTCGAATTGGCCACTTGATTTAAAATGTGTAGCCATCAATTACCTTTGGTGGCTACTTTTCTCCTAAGAGCAGGAAGAAATGACTCCAAAGGCTGGGCTTTCTTTGCTTGGGTTTAATATCCATGGATCTTGCTATCTCCTTTTTAGAAGAATTTGGTCTTTTATTCCCTCACAATAGAAAAGGCAGTGACACCTGGGGTACATGTGTTTTTCCAAGTCACTTGAAACTCTTTCACTTGGGAAACAGACCTATAAAAAACTCTGGGTCTGGTTAATTTAATATAGATTATTTCAAATAGGAGAAGTAATGGCTATAGAACACCTTTTTCTTTGGGGGAAGAGATGGAGAGATTAATGATGTAAGAAGATACGTTTGATTTTTAAGATTTCACTGACTACATAGCAGTATCCTTATTGTTTCCACTCAAACTATGAATGGGAGAATGTGTAATAAAACTGCACGATTTGACAGATTGAGACAGCTGGCTCCCTCACAAGAAGTTCACATTTTGTTAATGTCACCCACGTTGAATAAGGGATGATTAGATGGTAAGGTCCATTTACAAAAATGGTTGTCAGGACATTTTTTTTTTTTTTAAATTGTAAAACTTTCTGTGATGGAATTCAGTAAAAGGGCTATGAAGAGAAAGCAATGGAGACAAAAGATTGCTATTAACCTACAGATGCAGGCTACTGCATGGTTCATTGCAAGATTTGTCACACTGTTGGGCCAATGAAGTGTTAGTGAGACTAGAAGGGACCACCCCTTTTCTGGGGTAAGAGGGCAATTTGGTCTCCATGCTCATTTAATCCCGAGACTTCTTTGAATAGACTGCCAATTGAATCTAAATTGTGCAAAATTATGCATGCACTTTTTAATGCAGGCTATTGTCCCCGAAGCACTGAACCAAGATTTCTCAACCCATTTCCATTTGGCATGAGGTCACTTGAAACTTAAGTAATCATATATGGAAGACAAGAGCAGTGTACTTAACCAATCTTTCTACATTGTGGTTTCTATATAAATGTTCACTGTGCTTTAATTGTAAGCATCTCACTTAGAAACAACAGAGAAGTCCTAGCTATGAAATGTTCTTAAAAAAATTAATTGAGGCTCATATTCCTAAAGGTAAAAAGCAGGTTTGGAAAGTCAGCCAAAGCTGCATAATCTATACACTTCCACAATTTAGATTCCAGAGGAGTGGATGTTTACAGTAGGACAGCTACAGTGGGGTATGTGCTTATCACGGGTGGACGTGTTTTTTCAGTAGTGCATAGAGGCCTTATAATTATATAGAGTGGAAATTTGTTTAGACTTGTAAGGTGGCTGGGAAACCATTTGAAAAACCTGACCAGTTACTTCTTTACAGAAAAAGATCATATAAGCCAGAAGTCTTTTCATTGATATATTAGCCAGAGAGTATTTTCATTGAGTTCTAAAGGAGAATATACAAAAAAATCCATACTTGGCAAGAATTATTATATGAAAAATTTGTACAAGTGACAGCTTACACAGCCCAGATTTGATATAAATGAGTGAGCTCTCTTCCAGTGAGGTTCGATTCAGTGTGGAATCTGTAACATTCTAATCACATATACTCTGACAGTCCTGCTATGGTGAGAGGCACTTTACAAATGTTTAATGCTGCAATTTTATAAGGATTGGCTGTTTTCTTGCTTTTTCATCCGTCGTTAATGATTACATGTTGGCAAAGGATACATTGTTAGATTAGATCCACAGCACATTAAAGACTGCTTTCTCATTCCCCTTCTCTCCAATTAAGTTGGTGAAAAATGTAACTTTAGTATTTTACAGGACAGGGTAAAGGTGTTTCATCTAGGTGATGTCTATATTATAAAAATAAAATAAAAAATATAAATATGTAACACAAACCCAGTGCCTATTGTTAAATAAAATATACAATAAAAGCAGACCTTTTAGGAAGTTTTGATTTAAAAATAGGCTGTTATGATTTCACTATAAAACATTTGAAAACAATCTTGAGATTAAGCCAAAGTAACCAGATTGCTTTGCCAAATAAAAAGGTAAGTGAGTAGGTATCATTCTGCAAGGGGATACATTGATAAAAACGAAGATTACAATTTTATATCAAATTGTTCATTTAGATATTCATCAGGGAGTTTTGAAACATTCTCTCATATTGTAGTCTTTTAATATAAAAATATTGCCATTTTTTATTAGATCCATCAGATTGCACAGTGATGTTTCAAAACCTCATGAAAGTTGACTTCAGTAATTACAGACAGAAAATTCCTGGGAAGTCAAATACTCTCTTATGGTGACATAAAAATTCCATTATCAATTTACAATGGAATTTCTGTGTCAATCACTCCACACAAGGAAGTACATATTTTAAAAACCCATCTGTTATGCAACCACGTGGACAGGGGTTGTGAGTGTGGGTGTGTGCGTGCATGTGTGAACAAACGTGCAACATACACACAGAGGATCTGCACATTTCTGCAAATTATTTTTAAATTAATAAAAGGAAATGAAATCACAGGAGTGTGTAGCAGGATAACAGTCTTTCTTTTTAATGACAGGATAAAAAATAAATGCCCACTGGAAAAGAATATTCAAACAGTCCCAGAAACTATACAATGTAACTTGTTAGATCCAGTAAGTAAGATGTCATGTCAATGATCTGATCAAGAATACCTGCCCTGGCCACTCGGCGGATGTTTCTGTCCACTTGTTCACACTGAGGACCAAGATATCCTTTCTTACAGAGGCACTTGTTGGGTCTAACGCAGACACCTCCATGACGACACGCTGGCTCACATTTTGCTGGAAAGGGGAAAAAAAAAAAAAAGAGTAATAACACGGCTCTTATTCTGTGAGTTTCAGAAACAGGGCCGAGCAGGAGGCCAATAAATACCTGATGAATAAGGGAAGGCGAGGAAAGAAGAAGGAATGATTTGAAGGACAGACGTGTAAGTAAGAAGGAAGGTTTCTCAGATCCAGGGTAATATGGAGACCAGAACTCAGGATAATGGGAGACATTTCTAGAGAAGCAGAGATCCTGAGAAACAATGTCAGTCCTCCACAGAACTGACTTCATTTAACACAAAGATTTCATCTTTTTCAGATCTCTGCTCCCCAGAGGCCTGCTGGGAGGCCACTGGCTGCAGCATCTCCAAAGCAACACCCAGGTGAGGTCAGTTTTGGATTTCGGCTCCCTCAAACTCCTTCCCTCTGCTTGCAGAGGGCTTAGGGCACGTGCTTTGCTCCCTGATCACACCTTAAAGCCCACTTCTGGGGTAAGAGCAGTTGGCCAAGGAAGGACGTGCTAAGCGATCTTTTTAGGGTTACTATACAGCACAGCATTTCCTCATTAAAGAATGGTTACTCCTGCAATATGGGTGACTTACTCCTAAAATAAGATGCAGACATACATTTGGCATATAAATTAATTGTCTTTAACTGATAAGATAAATCTGGGGAGTGCAGCTATTATAGACAGATTCAAATTCCTTGAATACATTTCTCTACACTTTGAAGGGCCAGGTCATTTTCACCTTTCTGAACACATTATTCAAAATCCAGGGGTCTGCAGTTGACACATGGAAAAGAAGAAAATAAAGACAATTTCTCTTTAAGTGTTTGAGAGAGGAGTAAACCATGCACATATACAAATCAAATTCCTGCTTGGGACAAAAATATCCTGAATAGATAACTTAAAAGAAGTTTTTTGTTTTTCTTTTTTTAAAAAAATATGTTCTTTTTAGATCTTAATTTGTGTGTGTGTGTGTGTGTGTGTAGATGTACCAGGGATTGAACTGAGGGGAACTCAACCACTCAGCCACTTCCCCAACCCTATTTTTTTTGGTATTTTTTATTTAGAGACAGGGTCTCACTGAGTTGCTTAGCACCTCAATTTTGCTGAGGTTGGCTTTGAACTCATAATCCTCCTACCTCAGCTTCCCAAGCCACTGGGATTATAGTTGTGTGCCACTGTGCCCAGCCTAATCTTAAATTTTTTAATTAGTGCATTTGATCATACAAAATAATGGGTTTCATTGTAGTATATATATACTACAATGAAATATATATATGTGTATATATATATATATGTGTATATATATATGTGTATATATGTGTGTATATATATATATATATAAATATACACACACACACATATATATATATATCATACTTTGATTATATTTGTCCTTCCCTACCCCCAGCTTTTCTCTAATAGTCTCCCTGTGACAACTTTTATGTCAGATTCCATATCTGAGGGAAAATATCTAAGATTTGTCTTTCAGAGTCTGTCTGATTTCACTTAACCATATGATTTCCATTTTCATCCATTTTCCTACAAGTGATATGATTTCATCCTTCCTTACAGCTGAATAATGGGGAAAAACATGAAATTATTTCCTCTAAAACCAGTTTTCTTTATCAGCCTCCGGAGTTGCTGGGATTACAGGGGTGAACCATCCTGCCCGCATGTCATTGGTATTATGATGGAGATTGCATTGAATGTGTACATGACTTTCAGCAATGTTGCCATTTGAACAATATTAATTCTGCTGATCCATGGACATGGGAGGTGTTTCCATTTTCTAGTGTCTTCTTTAATTTCTTTCTTCAGTGTTCTGTAATTTTCATTGAATAGGTCTTTTACCCCTTGGTTAGATTTATTCATAGACATTTTAGTATTTTTAAAGCTATGGTGAATGGAATGATTTCTTTTTCAGCAGGTTTGTTATGAATTAGTGTATAGGAAAGTTGTTGATTTTCTTATATTGATTTTATATCCTGCTAATTTGCTAATTTTATGGGCTCTAGGAGTCTTCTGGTGGAAACTTAGGGTCTTCTAAGCCTAGGATCATCTCTTCTGTAATAGGAATAATCCGATGACTTCTTTTCCTATTTGTATATCTTTTTACTGCTTTCTCTTGCCTAATTGCTCCAGCTAAACTTTTAAGGACTATACTGAATAGGGGTGTTGAGTGAGTTAACTTCTTTGTCTCCTCATGACTTTAGAGAAAATGATTTCATGTTTTTCCCCATTAAATATAATGTTGGCTTTAAGTTTGCCATATATAGCCTTTATTGTGTTGAGGTAAGATCCTTCTATGTCTTTTTTCCTCAGGGATTTTATCATGAAACCATGTTGAATTTTGTAAAAGGCTTTTCCAGCATCTATTGGCATGATCATGTGATTCTTACCTGTGATTCTGTTTATGTGGCATTATTATGTTTATTGATTTGTTTATATTGAACTATCCTTCCATCTCTGGGATGAAACCATGGTGTATGACCTTTTTGATGTACTGCTGAATTCAGTTTGAAAGTATTTTATTCAGAATTTTTGCATCTATGTTTATCAGGGATATTAGTTGCTAATTTTCTTCCCTCCCTCCCTCACTCCCTTCCCTCCTTCCCTCCTTCCTGCCTTCCTGCTTTCCTTCCTTCCGTTTCTGTTGTCTCCTTATCTGGTTTTGGTGTTAGAAGGCTACGGCCTTAATGGTAGGAGTTTGGAAACATTCTTTTCCTTTCTATTTCATGGAATAGTTTGAAGTGCATTGGGGTTAGTTCTTCTTTAAAGACCTTGTAAAATTAAGCAGTGAATTCCCACAGTTCTGGCTTCTCTTTGTTGGGAGACTTTTCTTACTGCTTCAGTCTCATTGCTTGTGATTGATCTATTTAGGTTTTTCATAACCTCTTGGTATCAATTTTGGTAGATAACAGCTATCTAGAAATTTATCCATTTCTACTAGATTTTCTAATTTATTGGAATATAAGTTTTCAAAATAGTCCTCAAAGATCCTCTGGATTTCAGTGATATCTGTTGTAAACATCCCCATTTTCATCTTTAATTTTGTTAATTAGGATCTTCTCTTTCTTTTTGGTTGGTTTGGCTAAGGGTTTACTGATCTTATTTATCTTTTCAAAGAACCAATTCTTTGTTTCATTTATCCTTTGTATAGTTCTTCTGGTCTAATTTCACTTAGTGGAGCTCTGTTTTTTTTAAAAAAAATTTGTTTGTTCTTTTTAGTTATAATGACAGTAGAATGCATTTTGATGTAATATACACACATGGTGTATAACTTCTGATTTTTATTATTACTTTCCTTCTATTGATTTTAGATTTGGTTTGTTCTTGATCTTCTAAAACCTTGAGATACATCATTAGGTTATTTGAGATCTTGTTTTGATTTTTTAATGTAGGCAGTCATAGTTATAAGCTTCTCTCATAGAACTGCCTTTTCAATATTCCACAGATTCAGGGTATATTGTGTTTTCATCTCCATTTGAGTCTAGGAATTTTTACATTTCCTCCCTGATATCTTCAATAACCCACTGATCATAAAAAAGTGTATTGTTCAATCTCCATATGTTTGTATAGTTTCTGCGTTTTCTTTTGCTGTTGATTTCTAGTTTTATTACATTATGACTTAATAATATGCAAGAAGTTATTTCAATTTTTTTGTATTTGTTAAGACTTGCCTTATGGTATGAGATATAACCTGTTTTGGAGAGAGTTCCATAAGCTGCTAAAAGAATTTAAGAATATGTCTTCTTCTGTTGGTTGATTTTTTTTTTTTTTTGGTCTAAATGACCTACTTGTGAAAATGAGATATTGCAGTCACCCACTATTACTGTATTGGGTCCTCTCTTTCCTTTTATGCTGGGTAGTGTTCATTTTATAAAATAGGGTGCACTGATGTTTGCTGCATATATATTTACAGTAATTACATATTCTTGGTGAATTGCTCCCTTCAGCACAATGTACTGGTCTTCTTTGTCTCTTCTGACTAATTTTGGTTTGAAGTCTGCTTTGCTGGGTATGAGCATAGCTACTCCTGCTTGCTTTCAGACCCCATTTGCATGGAATATTTTTATCCCCATTCTTTCATTTTCCATCTGTGTATATTGTTAGTGGTGAGGTATGTTTTTGGCAGGCAGAACAAAACAAAACAGTTGTCTTGTATTCACCACTCTTTGTCTTTTAATAGAAGAATTAAGGCCATTTACATTCAGAGTTATTATTAAAACTTCTATTAATTCTTGTAATTTTATTATTTTTCTAATGTTTGTGTCTTTCCTGTATCTCATATGCTTATCTCCTCTTCTAGTGAGATTTATTCTTTCCCATGCTCTTGTGGTTGTGTTTATCTTCCTCTTCTGTTTTCAAGATTCCTTTAAATATCCTCTGCAATTCTGGGTTAGTGATCATAAATACCTTTAGTTTATGCTTATCTTGGAAGTTTTTATTTCTTCCTCCATTCTGAAGGGTAGGTTTGCTGGATATAGTAACCTGGACTGGCAATAATTTTCTTTCAAGACTTAAAAAACAAAATTCCATGCCCTCCTGGTCTTTCGAGTTTCTGTTGAGAAACCTGCTGTTATTCTGGTGGGTTTGGTTTTAAAAGTGACTTGTTGCCTCTCTCCTACAATTTCCTTTTAATATTCTTTCTTTGTTCTGAATTTTTGGCATTTTCACTGCAATATGTTATGGAGAGGTTCTTTTTTGATCATATCTATTTAGGGTTCTAAGTACTGCCAATACTCAAGTATCCATCTAAATACTCATGCATCTATCTCATCCTCAGAATTTGGGAATTTTTCTGCTATTATTTCATGGAATAGGTTTTCTATGCCATTAGCTGGTATCTGGTATCTCTACTCTTTTCTGAAGACCTGAGAGTCTTAAGTGAGTTGCCCAGAGATCTGCATTTTTTGTTTATAGTTACTTATTTTTTTCTTTACAACTGTCTGAATCTTCTAATTCATTCGCTTTTTCTTCAAGCCCTGAAATTCTGTCTTCTGCTTGCTCTAGTGTATTGGTTGGGCTCTCCACTGATTTTTTTTAAATTTGGCTTATTAAGATTTCATTTCTAGGATTTACATTTGGTTCTTTTCAAAATTTCTATCTCTTCATTGAATTTTTCAACTGTATCTTATAGTGTCTACATTAACTCAACCAATTATTTTCTGTGTTATTTTGGAATTCACTGATCTTGTTTTAAACCATTCTTTCTATTATTTATCTGGCATTTCATCCTCTTCAATATCTTTGGAGTCAGTTGGTACTGAGTTATGAACTTTAGGAGGTATCATGTTGACATGTTCTTTGATATTTGTATCTCTATGTTAAGATTTGTTTACCTGGTGGGTTGGATTTCTCTTCCACTTTTATGTGAAGTCTTTTTAGGTCACAGTCTTCTCTCTTTTTTTTTATTAATTTTTTTTTTTAGTTGGCTTAGTTGACTAACACAATACCTTTATTTTAATGTGGTGCTAAGGATTGAACTCAGGGCCTTGCACATGGTAGGTAAGTGCTCTACTGCTGAACCACAACCCCAACCCCCATAGTCTTCTCTTGATGATGGGTCTTGGTATAATGGATTGTTGTGAAGTGTTGGATATATTTCTATATGGGTTTCATAGTACAGATTCTTTGATAATACTTTGGTGGTAACTAGTCCACTTTGACACGATATGTACTGTGTGTAAGCCTGAGGATCCTTATTTCTCTGTAAGTCTCACAAGAATGAGATCTTTTTGTAGATCAAGCAATTGTGTTGTAGACAGTGGAGGTTATGGTGACACCCTCTGTGATTGCTTCTCTGTTCTTTTCAACCATGTTTATCCAGAAAGGACATGGGGAAATCTATGCTGAA
Source organism: Ictidomys tridecemlineatus (assembly GCF_052094955.1). NCBI lineage: Eukaryota > Metazoa > Chordata > Mammalia > Rodentia > Sciuridae > Ictidomys > Ictidomys tridecemlineatus. The sequence goes on from NC_135485.1 coordinate 129,422,149, forward strand.
GCCCCTCAAAGGTGTGGTATCCACAGCCTTTGAGTTATTTCTCTCTGCTATTGCTTAGGGGTGAATGTTCAGAAATGGGTCTTCAGGGCCACTTGGTACCTACTTAGGGCCAGTGATACCTACTTGGGGCCGGAGGTTGACTGGGGAGTTTTATCTTCCTTCTTTTTTTTCTTTCTTTCTTTCTTTTTTTTTTTTTTTTTGTTGCTGGGGATTGTGCATGCAAGACAAGCACACTACCAACTGAACTATATCCCAAGTCCTTTGTCTTCCTTCTGAATGATTACTTTTATAAAATAATTTTGACTTATCTTATATTTTAAAACTAAATAGTGGCAAGATTAAAATTCTTCACTGAAATAAATATTGACTTAAAGAATTCCTATATTCATTTATATCACATATTATTATTAATATTTATTAAGCCATGCATAATGCCACCAGCATTCAAAATAATTTGTTCACCCTTAGTTAAAATTTGTCACTAGAAGATACTCAATAAATGTCTATTAACTGAATACTTGAGGTGACATAAGAAATTAGACAAAATGTAAAGTAAAAATTATAACACAATGAATTCTATGTAAAAGAAACGGAGTTAATACTGTCAGGGATCAATCAAAGGAAGCTGAAGGATGATAGATTATCAGATATATGAATATTATTATACTTGGACACTGATTCTACAAAAAGGGACACAGAGAGGGTCAATAAAATGAAAGCACTCTTCTTAGATAATGGAATTATGCAATTTCTATTGAGTTTTAATTAGGAGAGTTCTTTCCTAGGTATGCAATCCTAGTACTAATCAATCACATAATGTTATTTATGTTGCAAATTACTTTGGCAATTTAAGCTTAAAATTTATATTGTATGTGTAGCTTTAAATATTGGCTATTTTTGTTAGATAATATATTAAATAGACAAGTTATGGTTATACTTTTGAAACAAATATATCTTTAGAAAGCACAATAAAGAGCACATACGTATAAGAATACTATTAAATATTATTTTGGGGCTTTGCTTCTCATCAGCAAGAGGTACTTTTGTAGCAGTGGTCAAAATATTTTCTAAGTAATATGTATAATGCTGGTTGTCGAATATACATTTTTAACATCTATATCTTAAACTCTACGTTTTTAAAATTTATCCAATTTTCCTACTTCATGCCAAGTAGAACTTACACTTTGCACAAAATTGAGGAAATCTTATGTTAAGGGATAGAATAACCCTGAATAAATCTCCCTTGCTTTTTCTGAGCAGCTGCACACCTAGTCAATGGTTCCCAAGGGAGTGGCAAACAGAATTAAAAATCTTATAATATGCCCCCAGGTAATTGTGCTTTCCCTTTTTATTTAGTAACACTCACTGAAAAAACCCTGTTTCGAGTGTGGTGTGGCAAGAAAGTGAGCAGTAAAGCGAGGGAGGGCATTTATGGGGTGTCTGGAAAATGCTAGCACATGGGTAGGGCTCGAGTGGAGCTCAGGACCCAGGGCTGAGCACCAGTAGAGATGACCTGGTTGGGCTGTTTTCATTTATTTTACTTTTTGAAGGGACTCAAGTCATTTAAAGTTTTCTCATGTTTGTAAAGAGCTCACCCACGTGAATAGTTTACATTAAGGAAACGGAAAAGATTTCATGTATAAGTTCAGAAGCCAGCAGACATTCACAATATTGTCTTCTGAACCCTAGATGGTTCTGGAAGGAATAGCGAATGCTGAGTTCTTGAGAACCTAAGGATAATCCCATGCCCCAGTCTTTCTTATGACAACAAAAATACTAACCGATTCTGCAAAAGTCCCCCTCCCAGCCTGGACTGCAGCAGCAGGTCCCCGTCGGGGTGCAGTAGCCGTTGCGACAGAGCCGGGAGCACTCTGAGTTCAGGGTCTGCGCAGGTTGTATGGAGGCTCTGCATTCCGCAGGCATTACAGGTCTGTACAAAAGACAAGAGTTGACATGGTATTTTGGTTGAAAATCAGTATCGGAGTGAAATCTAATGGTTTTGTAGTTTAGTCTACATAGCACGTAAGACCTTTCTTTTTTAAGTGACTCAGTCTACCTGCAACTTTGGAAGAATGGAAAAAATACATACCAGTGAGGAAACAAAATAATCAGTCCCGAACCCAAGTGAACATACTGAACATTCTAGAAACTTTATCACAATCAATTCATTGATGAAAATGTAAATTTAATTATAACGGCATTTTATATTTGGGAGCTAGAATTTCTAGTGATTGCAATTTGAAAAATAAAATGTATTTATATTTTTAAACTTTTCCACCCAGATGTAAAAAAAAAAGTTTAGGGATAGTACCTGAGATATTATATTTAGGGAGAGTACAATTTCTCTTGCCTTTGGTCTGCTCAGCAATATTACAGGGCTGCAGGCATTCATCAAAATGAACACTTGCAGCCTAAATAGCTTAGGAATCTATATTTGGTTCCACTTTACATTTCTTCTGAGATTATTTTTTTTTTGAAAGGTTGCCATAATATTTATGTATGTGTGTATTTGTATCATTGGGTCAAAATTCAAACACTGCAACAAGAAAGGCCTGCATATAAAATGGAGATTTTTTTATGTACATATGCACTGAAATCAAATTATTTTATTTTAATATGTGTGAAATAATTAGATTTTATCCTGTTATGGAGAAAATGGAAACATCTTATTTGCCATGTAAAAAGTCATGGGTTTTGTTTTCATTGTTCTACAACTAACTGCCATTATTTATAGAGGAAACCAAGAGCTTCCAAAAGATTTTCATGGTTCCTCTGTTTTTGTAACGTTCTTACTCAGTCTGAGTCAGGCTGGCCTCTGGGTCACAATTGTTCATTACCTAACCTTGGGGGAAAACGTGGCACTTTCAATGGTTCTGGGGGCCCGAGTGTGGTCTGCAGGCTCTTTCAATTCAGGCTGTAAAAGAATGTCATCACCATCAAGTCACTGCATTAGGGTGGCCAAAGCAGGTTCTTTAAAGGACTTATTTTCTTTTAGTGGTGCTAAGGATCAACCCAAGGCCTCCTGTGTAGTAGGCAAGTGTTTTGCCACTGAGCCATACCCCCAATCCAGCTGGGGTCCTTAGGAACCAAACAAAGAAGGTGATCATTATAGATCAGATGACCACAAGAGGTAAATTACAGAGCTTCTTGAGATAAGCAAATAATTAAGCCCTGGAGAGTGTTTTCTTGAAACTGGTTACCTTGTTATGTCCCTATAGCAATGGAAAACAGTGATAATAATTTGGGACTTGACCTCAGGCTTTTTCTACAATGACTCAAAACCATATGTATTAAAAGCCAAAATACAAAACATGTACAGCAACGTCTCTAGTTCCTCTTCCCATTAAAGTTCTACTCTGTTGAAGTCCTGGGTTTGCAATCAATATGGCAATTCTGAAAACTCTCATGAATCTAGTCAGCATCTTCTTTAAATCTGGAAATGGTCGATGCACATGAAAGGACCTTAAGGAGTTCCATAAATGGAACCTATTTCCATTCAGAAAGCATTCAGTGTTTTCCGTGTTTCCCCAAGGAGTCTTTTTGGGAGAAAAGAGGGACTGGGATAGGAAAGAGAAAATGTTAAACAGTTATACCAAGAAAAGTAAGGACATTATCTTCCCTGCCTTCTTGTTGTTGTTAAGGACCCCATATTGGCTCTATTTCTGTCCCATAAAATTCTTATTTCGCTTGTGACATGATGGTGGCATTTCTGGCCACCCGAAAGGCAATTTTTCAGATCTTTGAATTCCAGGCTAGGATCATTTATGACGTGGCATTCAGTAAATGGGGACTGTTCTAATCTTACCAGTCACTGATAGTATACAACTCTGTGTATCTAATTTCTACTCATTATCACTTGTTCACTTTCCTTATGACTCATTTAAGAAAAGATAAGATGGAAGTAGAGTTACTAACAAAGATATTACAAGTTGGGGGTGACGCAAGATTTTCAGGCACACAGCTTACACACAAGTGCACAAGATAGTTTAGACCCCAGCAGATAACTCTGAAGAGAAGACATACTTTAGATAAGGAATGTAGGCAGATTCAGTATAATAGCAATAACTAGAGGTGAAGTGTCCAAGGGACACTGATTACCGTGCAGAGGGGAGATGAATGAGAACATGATAGGATAGTTCTTTAGGGTAGAGCAGGGTAGGGTAGAGTATATCACTCTTATTGGCCTACTGACCAAACATTCGCCTACGTGGAAACTCACATTATGGAGGGAATTCTGAATTATTTTTTCTCAAGATTTATTAAATGCCTACCTGCACATGCAGCTATTTCATACTTGGGCTTCTTTATTTCCAGTTGTGTAAGACTGGAGGGCTGTCATGTATAAACATTTGAATTCCCTCAAGGTTTTTTATTTATTTTATTTTTTGCATTACAATTCTTATTACACCTTTATACCACAATTTTATCAAATCTCTGATTGTATATAAGGTATGTGGACACCAAATTCACATCTTCATACATGTATTTTGTATAATGATGAGGGTCTCCTTCCACCATCCATGCTATTCCCCTTCTCCCTCCCTTTCCCTCCCACCCCTCTTCCCTACCTAGAGGTAATCTTCCTCCCTTGCTCTTCCTCCCTACCCCATTTTGAGTCACCCCCCTTATATCAGAGAAGACATTTGGCATTTGTTTTGGAGGGGGGTGGTGATTGGCTAACTTCACTTAGTTTTAATGTAAATACCTGAGAAAGTTATCTTCTTTTTCTTTTATAAAGTTGGTAACTAACATTCCTCATTTAGCATGTTAAATAACTCTTCTCCCTCTTTTTAAGACTGTTATTATACTGGGGCTCCCTTAGCATGAAATTTACATGAAAAATTGCCCACCTCTTAAAGAACTCTTTGTCTCCTAGGGAATGAATTATTCTATCTCACTTTCCCCTTCTCCCTTGAAGGGAACGTCTTCTGTGGGCAGAGTTATATACTCCATTGTCTTCAGCTCCCGTGCTCTTCATGGGGATAAGACATCGCAGGGCCTGTATCCTCATGGAGACATGGAGGGGAAGATGGATGGGTAACCACAGAAGCTTGCTGTAGTGTGATCTTAGTTTTATTAACAGGTGTACACAAAGTCTCATAGGAATGCAGATGAGGGTGGAATTGTTTTAGGATGGGGAGAAAAAATGCCATTTATCTATAGTTTCAAATTGTAAGTAGTGGAAGAAGATACACCACTTTGGTGGTTGTATATAGAGAGATGACACTAGAGTTAGGAAAATACTGCACAGACGGTCAATAAATGTTTATTAAATTGAATGTTTATAGTAGCAACTTTCTCAAATAAACTCTGTGAGAATAAATATTTCCTTTCTTCTCCTCATTTCCCCAGGACCAAGAAGAATATGTAGCCCATGGAAAATGCTTACTAAAAATCTATTGAAGGAATGAATAAAATTAATAAGAATATGAAATTTTAAAAGGGTATTTGTTTCTTTTTTATGCTATTAGGTATTAGGAATATATAAACAATTTAGAAGGATATCATTAAAGTCTAATTGTTAGACTTTTGTATCATAAACTTAATACTAAAAACATTTGCTGTCTTTCTAGTGCCTAAATTAACTCAATTCTTATAAAATTCTTCTAAGACATTTTAAACAATGCATTTCTAAATTTTAAACAATGCATTTTTATCCTAGTTATGATCCTAGTTAGTAAACAAAAGGTCAAAAAAATCAGGGTATGCTTGGCCTTAAGAGATAGGATTGTTTTCTAAACGAGAATTAAAGTCAATGCATTTACATTCATTTTTCATATTTGGCAAAGTCTGACACTTCTCTCTACACAATGTTATGGTGACAGTTTCTCTTCCACTAAGAAAGAGCATGCTCCCTTTACATAAAATGAGGAGGTAAGAGAATGCAGTAGTTCAGGGGGATTTTGTTCCTAGAATCAGACCATGTTAAATATACATAAATACTACATGTTCAGACCTAATGGGATCGAATCAAAAATCTCCAGTATGAATCTGTGACAGATTAACTCATTTTCATACTTATTTTTATTAGATTGGAATATTGGGTGTTTAGTTTATATTTAATAAGAATCATTTAAATAGTTGTTCTTTTAAGCAATTATTTTTTTAAGCCTTTGGACTCTTAGCTCTCCTGAATAGAATCAGAAATAGGTTTCAAAATAGAAGCTTAGCCAAGAGGATGTTTAGGTTTGCAGTAAAGAAAATATTGAGCCCATTTGTTGACAGCTATCTCCACAGCCCTGGAACTTAATTTAAATCAGAAAAACATATTTCCTAATCTCACATGACGAATAATGAAACACTGAGGGCCTGGTGCAGAAAACAGCCCAACATTCCTTAATATATAAAGCATTGTTTTCAGAAATTGAAGACAGTTTTTTAGAAGCCTTTTGGCTGGCTCTGTTTAGTGGTGCAAAGGTTTGGATACTTTCTTGACACAGAGAAGCTGGGATGCTTAAGTAATTTAAAACACACATGGTATGTGATGACTTTTGTGAACAGGAAAGGCCAACGGTGAATGTCCCTGGGTAGTGGGATTATGGGTGGCTTTAATTGAATGACATTTAATAAATGGACAAGTAAATCAAGGGATGCAAAGTCCTTTGTGAATGTGTGTGGAAGTGCTGGGATTCATTCCCTCAGAGTGAGCATGCAAAAATCTATTTTGTTTTTCACAAAAAGGAAAAGGGGTTCATTCTGAAATTTTTGTTAGGTGTCCAGATTTTAAATTCATTTTGTTGTAAAACAAGATCTATAGATTATGCATAATATGCATTCATAAATGCTGACTTGTTGGAGGTTTTAAGGAGATGTAATAATTCTACAGCCTCTCTTAGCAATCTCTAGAGGTGGGAGTTGGGGGAAAACTTGATGTAAGAACTGACTTCTTCTTCTTCTTTTTTTTTTTTTTTTTTGGTGCTGGGATACTGCTATATCCCCAGCACCCCCCACTCTTTAAAAAAAATTTTGAGGCAGAACCTCATTAAGCTGCTTAGGGCCTCTGTAAGTTGCTGAGGCTGGCTTTGAACCTGTACTCCTCCTGCCTCAGCCTCCTGAGTCACTGTGGACAAGCATGCATCACTGCACTCATCTTATTCTTTATCCATAGTCACACTGGGACACATGGAAAAGTGTTTCCTATGCCTGTAACATATATAAAACGATTTTCCTTCCATGCTTTTTTCCCTTTCTCATGAGTTAGGAAAAAAATCTGTAAGTCTACTATAGTCCCAGGTCAGCAGCATGAACATGACCAGGAGTTTCTTAGAAATGCAGGATCTCAGACCCTACCCCAGAGATACTGAGTTCAGTTCAGTCCAGACAGAATTCAAATCTGTCAGGTGATTCATATGCATGTTCAAATTTGAGAGGCACTATTCTAAATCAGGATCATTTTCAGCCAGGAGCAACAAATGTGGCTATTAATTAGCGCTGCGTTCAGGAGCTTCCAAGCACAGAATGCTCTGAGAACTTATAGTTGGGTGGAGTCTCTCCTCTGGACAGGGAGGCAGTCTTTCTCTGTCCCAGCAGATTCTCTGGTGTAATGAAGTTCCCCACTGTAAGCAGCTTGGTACACAATGATCATCGGAACAACCCATTATTTTAAAAGCTAAGACTCAGCACTTTTACCTCAAAAAGAATAAAGAAGTGGAAAATGCCTTGTGATGGGACATTTTCCTGTTCCTGTTCCTTGAGGCAGTGCCACAAGCCCTGGATGATAACTGCTGTGTCATCTTTTAAACGCTCATCTTAGTGGCTTTCTCCGAGGTCAATACACAGAGTGATTCTCTCCTCTCATAACTGTCTTTAGTTTGCTCACTGAATCTTTTTCCTGGACACATCAACATTTTTCTTTTTCTGTGTCAGTTTACTCACGAGGAAGAGAATTCAGGATTTGGATGGATTAACAGTATATTTTGTGATTATATTTGGCCATTTGGTCATAGATTTTGAAGGGAATTTGACATTCAAATTCATTTGGGGTGTTAGGAATCTCATGCACTTACAAAACAACCATATTATAGGTAGAAGAGGAGAGGAAAGGGAATCTATTTATTATAATCATGCAATTTTGATCCCACTGGGACGTCATGTCTGGATAGATGGAAATACATTTTTCCTAACAGTATTTTTCTCTTTGAAACATACCAAGAAATCAAATGCCATTTCTTTGACATTATATCATATGTTCGTTGCAGAAATACTGTTCTATATATTTCCAAGTAAGCCTGACATTAGAATAAAGGCAAAGAATACTTAAACTCAAGAATAGCTCTGAATTTATGTACAGTACATATCATATTAAATTTTTTTTCACTTGTACTATATATTTCTGAAATTCTAAATTAAGATGGAGAAAGTCAATGTTCTATCTTACTTCTGGATAGGTCTAAAAATATCTTTGTTTTGAAACATGCTGAAAAAAAACGGGGGCTGGGCCTCAGCTTTCTTCAGCTGACCAACTCTATCTTCATTTTGTGGTTTTCTGAGGCTTAGGTCTCTTCCCTCACATGTCAGACTCACTTCATCTGATCACTGAGCCTGTTGTCTGGCTGTAACACCCGGACACCTCAGACTGAGTTGTTGCTAAGTTCAAAGGAGACAGAAGTCCACACAGTTATGGCTGCATAGTGCTAAAAAAATTACCAGAAATTTCACAAATATCTGTTTAATTTTGTTCTATGGTTAAAGATGCAACCATACGAAAAGGAACTGCTGGAACCACTTACATTTTTTTAATAACTTCCATGTTAATTCTATCTCCATGACAGAGGTCTGGCTTTGCCCTTCCCAAATTTAAAAGATCAGGAAACATATGAGGGATCAAACAGCTTTCACACTGCAACTAGTCACAGACAGTACTGGAACTCTTTCCTGCCCTAATATTCTTCCCACTCACCTGGCCTTCTTACTTCAGGAAAAGATACCAAGGAACCCACATTTCAGGCCCTATTAATCTCACTATGCAATCATCATCACCTCAATACGCACATATCTGAAAAGGAATATATCCAACACTAAATTTATTAGCTTAACTCATTGTCTATAGTTCCATGGGAAAATAAGGATATGAAATGTTAATAAGATTTCTTAAAGGAAAAACCTGGGAGAAATGATAAACAAAATAATATTATCTACTGCTAGATAAAAAGACAAGGTCTAGTTTATCAACTTCCCTTAGCTATTTGTTACATTATGTTTGCAATATCCTGACTTCAGAGATTGGTCGACTACAATTATCAGTAGTAAATGTAAAATAATAGATGCTTCTACTTTAATCCAAAGCACAGGTACCTGAAAAATCTTTCACACAATAAGGTCTCACAGATTTCCTGATACAGTTCCTGTTCTGGATAGGATTTGTGTCTTCCTAAATTCATGTCAAGGACTTAATTCCCAATGTGGTAGGAGGTGGGCCTTTGGGAGGTAACCAGGTTTAGGTGACTTCCTGAGGTTGGAGCCTCCCAAATGGGATTAGTGTCTCTGTCTAAAAAAGAGAACTTCCCACTCACTCTCCATGGTGTGATTCAGTGAGAAGGCTGCTGCCTACAAGCCAGGACGAGAACCTTCCCAGAAATCTGACCAAGCTGGCACCTGATGAGAAATCAATGTCTGTCATTCAAGCCAGACAGGTATTTAGTTATAGCAGCCTAAGCTGGCTGTAAGACAAGGGTTTATGGGAAAATCCAGATCTGTGCCATGCTGTAAGTAAAGCATTAACAAAAACAACAGTTACTACCTTGGGAGATAATTTGGGCAACTCAGCAGCTCAGCAGTAGGTGGAGGCTGCCTGGGGAGATTGAAAACAAAGCCCAGCATGGTGGCACAAGCCTGCAGTCTCAGCCACTCAGCAGGCTAAGGCAGGAGGATCACAGATTTGAGGCCAGCCTCAACAACTTGGTAAGATCCTGCCTCAGAATTTAAAGAATTTTATAAAGAGGCTGGGGATATAGCTCAGGAGTAGGGTGCTTACTTAGCATATCTGAGGCCCTGGGTCCAGTACTCTCGGAAGGAAGGAAGGAAGGAAGGAAGGAAGGAAGGAAGGAAGGAAGGAAGGGAGGGAGGGAGGGAGGGAGGGAGGGAGGGAGGGAGGGAGGGAGGGAGGGAGGGAGGGAGGGAGGGAGGGGGAAAAAGAAAGAAAGGAAGAAAGAAGAAAAAAAAATTAGGCAAAACCAAGATGGTGATGGAAGAGGAGCTTCGAACTCAGCAAGAAGTACAACCCACAGAGAGCCATGTTGGGCTGGGGGTGCCTCTTTGGGGTGCAAAGACCAATAGACCACTTTAAAAAAATTTTTTTTTTTTTTTAGTTATAGTTGGACACAATATCTTTATTTTATTTATTTATTTTTATTTGGCGCTGAGGATCGAACCCAGGGCCTCGCCCATGCTAGATGAGCGCTCTACCACTGAGCCACCACCTCAGCCCAATATATGGCACTTTTTATATGATCACCCGGCTATGAAGGTTATGCCTGGGCAATAGCTGGGCTCAGGATGTTCTCTTTTCCTTAACCTTCTGGCTACACTTCCCTGTAAGCTACAGAGTTTTCATGTTGTGCAGAGACATGAAAAGCTACATGTGATTCATATATTCATAGATTCATATATATATATATATTTTCATACCGGACAGACATCCCTCTATTTCATATTTGAGCTTAACAGTGTTTAAGAAAATATCACTGTAGCAGAACAGCGTTGGCTCAGAGGCCAAGTCATAGTGAATTTCACCTACCTCAGTACCTTCTACCTCAGGCCATTCATTCGACAATATATAATGTATAAAGTTCTGGCATGGATTTTTGTTTTTTGTTCTAAAGTGTTATTATCTCAAAAAATATTTTTTTATGTTTTTGATAATACGTGCAATCTCCCAGCAGTAAAATGAGCTCCTGGGGGGATGGACCATGTTCTCATTTATGTTCTCCCTCCATAGCACGCAACACTATCTTGAACACAGGAAGTACATAAAAATAAATGCGGACCCATTAAATCAGAAACCCTGCATTATATTTGTATTTGCTTTTATATGAGGAAAAAAACTGAAAAATTAGGGTATAATCAAAAAGTCAATGTCATCGCTTCCTAATTATCCTTTTAACTTCAATGTTTAATTCATAAAACATGATTTATAAAAATGTTATAGTTCTAAATTTAAAAACAAATCTGTAATTGGAAAAATAATGTGCATGAAACATAATACCAGTGGGTTTTGTCCATATGAAATAGAGGGATGTCTGTCCGGTATGAAATTTGTCCAAAAAAATTTATCCATTTTTTTGAGACAAAATTAAGTCAGGATAGTGACACTTATATTAGTAAGTAGAATAAATAGCACTTTGATTACAACACAATTCAAAAACTTAAAGAATGCAGTATTTTTCTTTTAGAAATCCCCTGAAAAATAAAGTCTTATGTCTTTTCCTCCACCCAAGAGCAACAGATCTACCAGTGTTTATTTACTTATTATGTGAAGGTACAAATTAAAAATATCATTAAATGCTTTAAAGGAAAATTAAAATTTGAAACAAGATTCTGTCCTACAAAAGAGTCCCCAAATGTCAGTTTACATTTTCTCTCAAGACAATTTCAGTGGCAAATTACCAAGGATTGAACTCAGGCGCACTTGACCACTGAGCCACAACCCCAGCCCTATTTTGTGTTTTATTTAGAGACAGGTCTCACTGAGTTGCTTAGCGCTTCACCATTGCTGAGGCTGGCTTTGAACTTACAGGTGTGCGCCACCAAGCCCAGTAAATGCCAAAATTTTGATGTTATACTTATTGATTCATTTACCAATGTTTAGAAAAAGAAGTCATTTAAGCAAGAAATGTTTTAACTCCACCCAAATGAATTAGTAACAAAATGACACTAAGATGCAGGTATTTTCTTTGTACGTTATGCCTTCCTATACAAAATGTCTTTTTTACAAAATCTGCCTGCCTATCTCTCAGGTACTGCAATAAGATGTGTCAGGGCCTTTCAGTACAGGTCTTTCAGAAGGACTAATGACATCAGACTTGCAGTACTGTCCCCAAAGGAAGCATGGTGGGGGAGGGGTAGGCACGGGAATTGAAACAAATGCTTGTGGGCATTTGACAATAAATGAGTCTCATTTTAAAGAAGGTATTGTTCGTTATTCACATTCTCTGCTTTATATACATTTCAACAAATGCCATTTCTAAGTACCTATCAATTGTTTTCATAGCAATCTTTAGTTACTAAAAGTGCTAATATCCCAATATTTCAGAATTAATAAGAAAGAATATAATTAGTATAAAGCAAAATTCCTTTGAATGCTGGGATCATGTCACATCTCCAAGAAACAGGGAAATATGCATCAGAAGACATATATAGTCTCACCATTAAAAAAAGCGATAAGTATGTGAGAATGTGGATATGTTAATTAGCTTCATGTAATCATGTAATCATTTCACATTTATCAAAACATTGTGCAGTATAGTTGTTTACCCCTCTAGCTTTCTGAGGTTTCAGTTACTTGGGATCAATCATGATCCAAAAATATTAAGTTGAAAATTGCAGAAATAGGCAACTAATACATTTAAATAGATTTTTATTACAGCATATTGTTATAATTGTTTCACTTTGTTATTGTTGCTGTTAATTGTCACTGTACCTGATTTATAAAATAGGCTATCATAGGTAAGTATTGGGGAAAAAGAAAGCACACATATAGAGTTTGGTACTATCTGTAGTTTAAGACATCCACTAGAGGTCTTAGAACATATTCTCCAAGAATAAGGGGAGACACTGTACACTAGATCATATACTGTTTTTATAAGTCATTATACATGCAACAAATCTGGGGAAAAATAAAGTTTAGATTTATCTTAATGGCTGTGAGAAATCAGCAGGGAAGAAACAGAATTAGTTGTGCATTTCATAAATATAAATCTATTAGCATTTTGAGAATAGGCCTATGACTATTAAAAAAAAACAAACAAGACATATAAAGTGTTTAAAAGTAACATGGGGGCTGGGGCTGTAGCTCAGTGGCAGAGCACTTGCCTAGCATGCGTGAGGCACTGGGTTCGATCTTCAGCACCACATAAAAATAAACAAATAAAATAAAGGCATTGTGTCCATCTACAACTACAAAAAAAAAAAAAAAAAAAAAGTAACATGGATGGTAGCCAGGCACAGTGGCACAAACCTGTAATCCCAGCTACTTGGGAGGCTGAGGCAGAGGGATCGAAAGTTCCAGGCCAGCCTTGATTACTTAGTGAGACCCTCGGCAACTTAGCAAGACACTGTCTCAAAATTAAAATTAAAAAGTCTGAGGGCAGGGGTAGAGAGCCCCTGGGTTCAATCCCCAGCAAAGCAGGATGGTTATATTTTTTTCACAAGTTATTTTATAATATCTTCTGTTTATTAAAGAAGACCAAAACAATACAGAAGGTGGTTCAGTGGAAGAGGGAAGGGGAGGGAAAAAGAAAGTTCCTGGGATTGAAATGAAGAAAATTATATTCTATGCATTTATGAGTATGTTAAAATGAATCCCAGTATTAAGTATAACTATAATATGCTAATAAATAACAAGAATAAAAACATTTTTCTATTCATTTTAAAATAGGAAATGTCCCTATGTAACATGGCAGGTATTGTCTGAGTATATTTAAGTGATCCCTGTAAGTACACACACACACACACACACACACACACACACACACACACACACACACAGATAGACACATACATACACATGCGTATGCAAATCTTGCTACAGTATGAATAAAATTCTAGTTACACTAAGTCCATTACCATATATTATATATGTACGTTCTCCATTCATTGGAAGTTTTGACTTTGATCTTTCCCAATTCTTTGATAAAATATCTTTGAAATTTCAGATGCTATGTGGCAGTTTAGGAAAGATTTGTCAGTTAGAAAGGTATTTTACCACACATGAAATATAGTAATATAAGGAATAAAATACAAGCAGTCAGATAACTGTGTATCCATTTTTGGTTACTGGAGAAGCAGAATTAATAATAATAATAGCAAAAAATGTGGAAAATGCTTCCTTGTCTTTCAGACTCCAAATCCACCATGCTGAATGGATTTTTATAGGGCATGTACTTGTTCATGACCTCTAGTGTTAAGAAATTCGGTCATGTTTGAAAACTGGTCCCTGGTGGAGCCTGTATCCCTGTTAATAGCTGAAAGGTCAATGGAGCTGCTAAACAGTTTGTATTACTGCCAGGGTGGCCGTGAAAACACCACCTGCTGCAAGAGGACTTGGCAGCTGGGTCAACAGGCACTGTGGGAATTTATCAACTTAGGGGGCCACTTGCATAAAACTTGGGCTGATGAATTGGGACTAGACTGGCTTATTGGGGCTAAAGCTGCTCTATTATGTATGACTTTCTTTACGATGAGAGAGCTGCCTGCCAGCTCCCTGAGACACATGCAAAGGATAAACAGAACCCATTTCCCCTTATGAAGTGATTGTTTCGGAGGGAAAAAAAAAAAATTCAGTCCTGCAGCATCCAACGTCAGAAGGAATAGGATGACGATATTAAGAAAGAATAAACAAAGGGTGCATGTGGAACCTCGGAGGGGGAGGGCAGGAGTGGGGAAGGAGACGTGAGGGGCAGTTTTGATATCAGTCATGGAGGAGTTTGGAAATAACCACATTTCTATAAAATGACCTCTCAAGCCTGGAATTTGCATTGTTAGTTTATTGACTCTTAAGGAAATGGTCTGTGGGACGTGATTGGGCAACAGATAAGCAACATGCTGAAATATAATGATAGTGGCGTGCAAAGTAAGTGAATCAGCATGGTTCAGAATCACTTTGCCTTACAGATTCCTGGAGAAATAAACCCTAGAAACATTTCAAAATTAAAAGAAAGAAAGAAAGAAAGAAAGAAAGAAAGAAAGAAAGAAAGAAAGAAAGAAAGAAAGAAAGAAAGAAAGAGCAAGCAAGCAAACGTCATTTGGTTTAGGTTCATCTGAAAAAAAAATGTTGAAGGACCATCTGTTCATAATTGACAGAAAAAAAATGTGTTCAGTAGAAATAAAGCTTGGAAGTTACATAACTCTGTCAGAATTCTTTAATTCCATCCTCCAGGACCATTTGATTAATTCTGAAAAGATTTAGTAAAGACCAAGAATCAATGATGAGACTTGAACATTTGAAAGTTAGGTATTAAATGCTCATTAACCTCCAAGGACCTCTGGATCCCAATTTTGGAACTAAGAGGACCTCAAATGTTGAGAAATTACCTGAAAATAATTACAAACATGAATGGAAAGAGCACCATTAATACTAAAGATTTATTTAATAGGTTTTAAATACGTTATCCATCTCTTTGGGGCCTTCTGTGGAAATGTGGCAGGGAAAGAATGATCACCTGTACTTTTTTGATGTCAACGGGGCACAGTAGGTGAAATGACATGGGCGGATCCCGTCTGAGGAAGATTCAGAGAGCAGACAACTGACTCTGTCCTACTAGGACAGCCTTGCTCCTGACCAGTCCAGCAGGGCACTACTAAGTGGAACTAGAAGTAGTGCCCAGATTCTGTGCTCGGTATATGGAAACCTATTTGTCTGCCGGGTCAGGGCATGCTGAACTCAGTACTACAGACGTTCTGGAACCCTGGGAGCTGGGTGAGGCAGCCAGGTGACTGGAATTGACTTGATCGAGATGTGACTGCTCCATCCCCAAGGATATCCCCTAAGTGTGTTCAAAAAATGTTCTGACATGAAGGCGAATTCATTCCTGTGCTGTTTTCCTACAGATGGTTTTTTTTTCCTTACGTTCTTTCTGAAGGCTAGGTAAGCCTGAGGGAAATATGGTTGTATTCTTTTATTTTTGAATTTTCTTTTTTGTTTCACAGTAAGGAATGACATTTGATATTCACTGCAGGTTATCTCACCATCTTTTTCTGGGAAGGTGGACCTGCTGTAAATGACCTGAGGCTTATGTAAATGGTTAGGTAATTCATAGCCTTGGACCCAATTGTCCTTAACCCATTGAAGTGGTCATTTTGGAACCTTCTCTGCTTTTGCCTCAATGACTCAAGAGATATTGCATATGATTTCTAAATTATCTCATTGTGTGTGTCTAGCAAAAAAAACCATTAAAAAAGCATAAATCCTACAGTAAAAATGTAACTTCTTGAAATTAAAAAAAAAATTATAATTTGGTATTTTTCTTTTCCAGGGCCACAAAAGCCACTGATGTTTGAAAGTTATTGTGGAAACATTATTCTTACAAGGCTTCTCCACAAGAATACAATTAAGAGTTTAATTTGAGTTCGATTTTTACATAACAAGGAATGCCTTTATATTGTTCTCTTTTTAAAGTTGATGTTCTCTAAATTCTGCCTCAAAGGTTTTGAAAAAACATTTTTGCTGTGATGCCGACATCCTGAACACTACTGTGCTAGTAATTAGCTCATATTTCCAAAATAATCCTGTTCACATACTTAAGTGTCTGCTTATAAAGAACTTCAACTCATCTAGGGAGAAATACTATAATAATAAACGTTGGCGACCAAATCGAAACAGCATGAGGCTCCCAACAAATGTTTATGAAAACATTAGTTTTCTTAGAGTCGGTTTGATTTTAAAGTGTTCGCCTGTGCCCGTGTCCAAGGACGGTGTCTTAGGGACTCTGTCACTTCCCCCACCTCCTGAAAAGCAAACACAGATCCTAACCCTGGCCCCACACATGACATGACTCACCAGAAACAGGCACCATAATGAGAAGTCAGGCTTTCAGGATGTCACTCTGAGACCACCCTACTAGAGGGGGCCCTAAGATCACAAGCCAAGGTCCCTTACGGCAACCCTGGTAATTAGACACTAATAATGGACTGAAGGTGTAAAATCCACCTCCACTCACCAACAGACTAAACAAACCAGATGAAGACAGATTTTTTTTTTTTTTTTCTGTGAGAAGGGAGACTTCATTACAATACTACCAGGAAGCTTGCAAAAAGCACATGGAGTTTGACAACATAATGGAGCAGCAATGACTCTTTTGAAACTAACTGCATTAGATCTGAGTGAAATCCCTACACCTCATTAAAAATCGTTAGAAAGCTGCTGTTTCATGAATTAACATTAGTTTTAAATTTTATTCTTCATGTTGCCAATTTCAACAGGTACCTATGTGTCTGACAGTTTTTTTCATTCATTTCTTTGCTTTTCTTAAAGAGGACACTGGTTTCACACTCAAAAAGAAAAAAATAAAATCCCTACCGTGTATGGATGGATAATTTTCCCGTTGTGAAAGATAACGTGTACTTTCAAATAGGGAAAGCAATGCTACCAGCATGTGGCATGTGATACTGGCCAGAGACCATTCAAAATGGGGCTTATTCTTTCTTTCTTTCTTTCTTTTTTTTTTTCTTCTTCTTTTTTTTTTTTTTTTTTGTTACTGGAGATTTAACCCAGGGGCACTATACCATGAGGCTATACCCTCAGCCCTTTTTGTTTTTTTATTCTGAGTTAGAGTCTTACTAGGTTCCTGAAGCTGTCCTTGAACTTGTGATCCTCCTGTCTCAGCCTCTAGAACTGCTGGGATTACAGGCATGCACCACTGTACCTAGCTAAAATGCGTTATTCTTCTTTTTGCTCTGCAGTAGCCAATGTCAACCTGTATTTCCCCCAGGAAAGAAAGGGCTTTATTGTATAAAAAAGGGAAGAGGACATGCGTTTTGTTAGTCAGTGGCTCTTTCAGGAAAACACACACAACTGACAATTTACAGGTAGTAATTTAAAAAGGGAACTACATCAATGCCTTTGGTCAACTTTTCAAGGAATGCCTTTATATTGTTCTCTTTTTAAAGTTGATGTTCTCTAAATTCTGCCTCAAAGGTTTTGAAAAAACATTTTTGCTGAACACTACTATGCTAGTAATTAGCTCATATTTCCAAAATAATCCTGTTCACATACTTAAATCCTGTTCACAAACTTTTCAGATTATTAGAACTTATTCTCTTGAAAGAGACTTAAAATTCTACAAAATTCATGTAGGAACAATCTGGAATTTGCAGCATCGTTTGGTTAAAGAGTGAGAACTCTTAGTTCTTGCTATACAGTGAGTTTTTTCTAAACTTCTAACTAATGACTATTTAACAGCTATAATTTTAGCAGCTTTTGGTACTTGGGGTCTCAGGCATGAAATTAACAACTGATTAATGATGATTTAAGCTGATGGGCAAGTTGTATGTTGAGATGGGAGGATGGGAAGGAGCAGGAGCAGGATGAACATGTTCTTTAAAGGCTTAAAACAGTCAACTCTACCCTTGGCTGAGGCCAATAACAAAGTGCTTCTTGGGTTAAAAACATTTGCTTGGTCACAGCCGTCTTCATGAGAGCCTTGAGCTGTCAGATAGTTTCGAAATGAGGCTCAGATGTGGAACTGCCAAAACAACTCATCCTGATGACCTAAGAAAAATCATACTAGCAGCTGCAACGTCTGCCAGCATGTTTCTCGTTTTCTCAAAAAATAAGGGGTTTATTCCTTCCAACACCAGAGCCGAAGCCACTGCCTCACACGTCGAGTTCCTCCCCTGGCTTTTAACCGAGAACTCAGATTTCACAAATACAATGCTGGGGTGACAGGAGCATGAATGAGCCCTAGAGTTCCGAGAGGTTAAGCGCAGCCCTGGAAGATGGGGCAGAGGGTCCTCTGGGGATGCCCTCAGCACATGGAATGGGTGAAGTGTTCATCGCAGCTGACTGCTTCAATACGACTCTTCCGCGCCTCATTTGAATGAAGTCAAATAACTGGAGGAAGACTCTTACCTGATTGATTGCAAAGAATAAAAAGAAACCTCACCTTTTTGGATCTACAATCTTGTAGAGTTTCCCGTTGTGAGTCTGGGTCATACTTTTACTGCTTGATAAAATGTAAACTTCACCTGTTGGGGAAAGAGATAACAGGAAGCTCATTTACAGCACTGCATGCATTTGTCTCTGTCTCTATCTGCATTCCTCTTCAGGAAGCTCCTTGGCCTAAAGATGATGACCGTGCGCCATCAGTCTAACTTCAGGGCGCGTCCAGAACACCCTGGACTCCAGTCACTTCTTTCCATATCCCATTAAGGCTCCAGGGCAAGCCCTTGCTCATCCCTCTCAGAGCAAAAGTGAGTCCTGACAGTGGCCTGTTTAGAGGCCCCCGTTGCTGGCCCTGCTCCATCCTTCTCTAGCCTCTCTGGCCTCTTGGCTTTCAACATGTGAGGCAGGCTTCTCCCAAGCCTCCACTAGGGTCACCATCTCCCTTCCTTTGATTCTGTGCTTAAGTATCACCATTTCTGACTGCAGTACTGAAAACTGTACTTCTTCAACTCCCAAGTACCCCTCTTTGCGCCGAGATTTTTCTTCAAAGCGCTTATTACCATTGACCTACAGTATATTTTAAAAGATTGTAATTGTCCTCCTCATTTACAAGTTTTATGCTAGCAGAATATTTTTTTGTCTTTTATTTATTACTGTATCCCTTTAGAACAGAGTAGGTGCTCAATAAATATTTATGGAATGAGTGTCGAATGGATACGTTTTACCTAGACTTATCTTTTGCCCAAGATTGAAAGGTTTCGGTTACCAGGTTGTTACTGTTAATTTGAGCTGGATGGAATGGAGGTGCTCATTTTAAATCTAGAGCTTTTAAAAAGATATTAAAATAACATTGAGGAGAGAGAGGGAGAAGAAGGGAGAAGGAGTGAGGGGGACATTGATATCATATGTCAATGTATAGAATGAGTCACATGAATAGAAATTAGAAGCTGTATTAGTGATTATATGCCTATCAGGTTTTAAAATTTTCATTCTGTCCACACTCATGAAATAGTGTTTGATGTATTCTGGAAGAAGATTCCATGTTTTTAGTGGGCATATAACTACTTTTCTGTTTCTGAAAAGATGTCACAAGGTTTACGATAAAAATATAGACTCCTCAGAGAAAATAAACATGAAATGGAAAAAGGACATAAGCAAAAGTCAAATACTTTATAAGTTTACCTCATTTAATCCTTACAACAAAGCCATCCTGACTTTATAGTTGAAGAAAGTAACACACCCCAAATACCAGACTCTCAAAACTTTTTGCTTCAAAAGGTGCAAAACCTTGCTCATTTTCTCACATAGCTCTTGAATTAAAGCTAGAGAGTTCCAGTTAAGATGTATTTCATCAAAAGTATATTTGTTTATTTATTGGGGATTGTACCCAAGAACTCTTTACCACTGAGCCAGTCCTTTTTATTTTTTATTTTGAGACAGGGTCTCACTAAACTGATGAGGCTATCCTTGAACTTGCAATCCTCCTGCCTCAGCCTCCAGAGTCATTTGGATTTCAGGTGTGCACCACACTTGGCTTATTTATCTTAATTATGAAGTATATACAGGGTTGTAGAGTTAGGAGTGCATTCGCTTTAGTTTTTTAGTTTTGCTCCCAACACAACATACTCTTAAGTGTTCACAGATATTTGGGATATCTGAGCCAATAGCAATGATGCTAACGTGATTGATGTTGAGTTCTTGTCCATGAAAATCAAAACGACTCAATCACAACATCTACACGTTAATTTCTAACTCGGCCACAATTTAATTATTCTTAGAATCAAAGTTTGCCCATAAAATTTAAATTACATTACAGAAGATGTAAGCAAGAAAAAGTATCTGTCGGGTTTCTTTGAGTGGGGAAGGAGGATGTCAGGGAAAAATTGGTTGTAAAATGCTTTCACTGCTGGGACAAGAACAGATGGACTTCTTTCCTTTGAATCATTAGGTTCCCATGACTCTGAAATACTTTGTGTTGCAGGAGTCTTGTCTGAGTTCCTTATTAATCTAAGTGAGTGGCATGGAACTATTTCTGATGAATCTTTTCACTTAATGTAAAAAGAAAATCAATCTGGACTTTTAGAGAAAGTGTTCTGATTGAAATAGGAAACAGGTACTCTTTCAGTGACTAGAAATTCATTTCTGAGGCTGATGAAACATAAGAGCCATGGTTTATTTGGATATTGTTCTTGAAAGGAAATAATAAAAGCTACCTTTATCCCTGTAATTTAAAATAGAAAGAGAGTAAAATTTTCACTGTCTGTTTGATCCCATTCCAATTTCAACTTCTTTTTGCTTCCTGGGTACAGTCTGCTAAGCTTGCCAAAAAAAAAAAAAAAAAAGTCATTCTATGGATCATCAATAGGTAATTTCTATTCTATTGGAAAGAAAATGTACAAATCAGATACCATGCCCAAATGGGGAAAAAATGTTTTTAAGTTAAAATTAAAAAATAAAGGGTGTAGGGAATTTCAGATTCCAACAAGTATTTACATATATTTATTCCAGATCACACTAGTAGATGGAAGGTTTTCAGATAGAGAATATAAACAGAAAAAAAAAATATCAGAAGACATTTAAAAATTCTTGCTTTGAACCTCAAAAGCCTTTCTCGTCATGCCTCCTCTTTTCCTGTTTTATTAGTTTTATATTTTGAGAATGAAGATAAGGTATTTTTCCTCAGGGAAAAGTTACTAGGAAAGAAGACAGAATGGGCCCATCTTTCATCTCCCCAGTAGATTTTATCCTCTGCTGTGGATGACATGCCCAACACTGTAGGACAAGTCTGTTATTCTTTAGGACAGAACAAAGTATCTTGAGCGAGGGAGTGAGAATGGAACTTATTTGAAGGAATTCATACAGTACCTAATTCATCTTCTCCAAATCCCAAGATGTGACCGGAAAAGTAGCCTCGACAGGACCCACTGGTGCCAAGACAGAGTGGTTTCTCTTGCCATTGCTTGGTCACTGGACTTTGCTGGAGAGTTAAGAAATTTCTAAAGCAAAAACATACCAGACACCTACCATGAAAACATGCTTTTGATGAAAGATGACAATAAAATGTTTCAATTAAAATTTGCAGTGAAGTAATTGTTGTGTCATAGACCTGGCTTCTCAAGGGAAGAATATATAGCCCATTATCTGTGTGAGTACTGTGAAATTCCCATCCGCTGAGAAAGTACTCAAAGATAATACTTTGGTACCTGAGTATGAGAAAAGCCCTCCCCTTCATCCAGAGAATGATATTTCCTCTCCAGGACTAGACTCCATGTTGTGCTATTGATCAGAGAGAGGGACAGGAGGAAGAGTGCGGGGTCAGTGTACTTTTCAGGTTCCTTATAGCACCCAAGCACTTCAGCTCTGCCATGTGCCGGCATGTTAGAGACTTGGGGAACAAGATTCTTCACGTGGATTTCATCAGTTTCTTACAATTATCCACAATATGACTTCAAAAAATTGATGCTAAAATTTGATTTTATAATATTCCTACCCACAGAGACGAATTATGTTCTATTGCTCAAAGTCTTAAAAATTTAGAAAGAAAAAATTAGCCTTCTAAGATAATTTAAAAAGTATTTTCAGGCTGGGGATATAGCTCAATTGGTAGAGTGCTTGCCTTGCATGCACGAGGCCCTGGGTTCTAATCCCCAGCATCAAAAAAAAAAAAAAAATCCACAACTCATGCAAAACAACAGTTTTCAAATTATATCCTTGGTAAATTTATGTTGAGGATGAAGGGAAAAGCCTAAATACTAAGAAAAGTCCATCTGAAGACTTCATGGGCCCTTAAACATTTTATGAATTTAATCAAGGCTGTTGAAAAGCATTTCTGTAATATTCATGTGTGTCCCAGGTCTGACTCCCTAAGGCAGACAATCATTTGAATACAAAGTATTCAATTTGATGTACCAAATGACGATGAATATGTCATTTGGTATATCAAATTGTGGTACCAGGAAACATACCCATTACGATCTCCAAAAACATAGCTTCCATACAGTCTTTCAGACTGGCAGCCTCGGTAAACGAATCCACCAACCAAAGGACCATTACTGAACGGCTTGAATTCTAAAAGCGATGGTTCACTTTCTGGAAAGAAATATAGCATTAGATCAAAAGAAACACATTTCCACCAAGAAAAAGAAAATATGCAGGCCAAGCAATGATTATTTCAGGAACTTGACTGACTCTGAAATAAGTTACATGCTGCAAGAGATGAATCCTTGCTTTAGATATTTAGTGAAGATAATTAGTCTTATTTTAAATAACATCAAGATTTAAAAGATCTCTGGGTAAATTTTAATGAAATAAGAATACAGATTCTGGTTATTGTCATAAACACCAGGATATATCAAGTTTTCAATATAATTAGTATTTGGGTATTTTGGAAATTGTGGTTATTTACTTTAAAATCAATGTACTTTTAAAAAAAACTTAATTTTTAAGATAGTCAATGTTTTGGAAGAATACTTCCACTTATCAAACCAGACCTCTGTCAAATTATATAAAATCTTTAAAAGTTCACACTTAACTGAAAATAAAAGCATAGTACATAAAAGATATTTGAAACCACATTTATTGTATATTTAAAAGCAATGTCACTTAGTCAACATCTTCACTTAAAATATTTTAAGAATTTCGTTTATAGAGTTGTGTGGTTAACAAAATCCACTCCAGTAATTTCTTTGGAATTACGTTTGTATAGTCATGCATCTCAGTTTTGCCGTGCTTGCTGTTACTTACTTGAGTATATGTCTGGTAATTGCAACAGAAAAGTTCCAAAGCCAGTTGCAAATTAACCTGAAAATTGCTTTTTACGTCTTTAATATCAAATAAGTCACCATGAACAGGCAGTCTGTTATGCCAAAGCTTTTGTGGAAAGTAATTTCAAAGCCCTCTGCTTGGCTCATACCATTATATTGAATATGATGTTATGACAATTAGAAAAGACTAGTTTTAAACACTTAGCATCCTGAGAGGCAGTGTAATTGACTGTGAATTCTACAGTCAGATTGCTTGGGTTCAAACCCACCCTTTCTCATTCTGGATGGAAGGATAATTAACCTATGCCTCAGTTTACTCATCCGAGAGAGATGTGGCCAATGACCGTGCCGGTCACACAGAATTGTTCTACCGATGAGATGAATAAGGTTCATAAAGTGCTGACTACAGATCTGGCATGCAGTCAGCCCTGTGGACATGTTTTAAAATACAAAAATATAAAGCTGTTGATGCTGTAATTAGTTTTAGCTCAACCTCAATTAATGTAATTGTAGAATTTAATCTATGATATAGGCCAAATTCCATTGAGCAAGTGCTCACTAGAATTTTTTTCCCCCCAAGCCACATTATTTTTTGGTTTGGCTTTTATAAGATGCTCACATATACACAAACATGCCCCCCCCCAAAAAAAAATAAAGTACAAGAACTGAATACCACATGGACTAACACAGGTGTTTCATTCCAGGTGCTAAATAAATATCAGAATTGAATGAGTAAATAGAAGAAGAAACCATTTTAATAATCTTAATCCACTATATTTTCTGAACTATACTAATATCTAATATACAGCCACCTTCAAAAGGAATCTATACTAAAATATTGAAAAATACTAAGTATTTTGGACTTCACAATTACCCAATTTTATATTTTTATATGTTCTCTCTAAATATCCCAGTAGTCATGTTATTAAAAATAATGTTTAAACACCCCATTCCCATGACTTGTTTTTACAAGTCGATTACTTTGTTTTCTCTAAAATAAACACCTTTTAAAAAAATTACATTCTTATTTGAAGCACTTATAATTTTCCTAATTGCTGAAACTAGCACGTTGAATATTGAGAAATGTCTTACCTTTAAGACTTTGTTTTCCCTTGTGTATAAGATGTTAGGACAAGTTCTCCCTTATTATATTAAATAAGTTGAAGTTATTCATGTTGATTTGCAGATGAGCAAAGTAGAAGCCACTAAGTTTTGAAACCATTATATTATTTGGACCTACAGGG
Organism: Ictidomys tridecemlineatus; assembly: GCF_052094955.1. NCBI lineage: Eukaryota > Metazoa > Chordata > Mammalia > Rodentia > Sciuridae > Ictidomys > Ictidomys tridecemlineatus. Next base: position 129,446,973 of record NC_135485.1, read on the forward strand.
GAACTATTCAATCCGTGGGAATGGCAATCAGCTACATAGAACCCTTAAGACTTGTGAGAGTCCCCAGACCTTTAAAACAGGAGTGATTGACCTCCTCACCACTGTTTAGATCGGTGTTTTCAGGCCTGCTCAAAATCTCATTTTGCAGAAATCCTTTTCTCTTCAATTAATATACTAAAACCAAACTGGAAGGAAGACAAAAATCAACAAATTATGTTCAACTTACCATAATCTTTCCCCTTTATTATCTGTAGGATTCTGGCTGACGATCTGTTTTTTCCATTGGAGTCTGAACAAAGTATTGTTAAATTGATGTTTATATCCATGGGATGTCGATCCACAGCGCATCTGCATAACAGAAGAGGTGGATACCCATTAATTCCTAGCAGGGCATCTTCCAAGCTCAGACTGGAGACTCCCGACATAGGAAGGAACCCTCTGTGGGCTGGACAGGATCCTATGAGCAATTTAGTTTGGATTTTCTAGAAACCAAAACGGAAACATCCTGGTGTGTTTTGTTTACTCTGCTGAAGCTTAATTACCTCTGGAGTCTATATCTTAATTTCTCTCGGTCTCTCCCTTCTTCAGGATTGTGTCCCCTGTCTTCAAACACTTGTTGGTCTGTTCTTACGGGCCATCTTATGTACAAGACATTGGCAAAGAACTATGAATAAAAGTCAGTGCTATCAACCACATCTGCACCACGTGATACCATCTTCGTTAGAGGGTTAGTTTTGGGTAGTATTAGTTCTGATGCTACATTCTAAAGCTCAGCATGGCTCTGCTCCAACAGAGGAAAACATGGATTCCAATGCCAGAGTGAAATAAAGTTGGTCCCACAAGCACGAAGCACTTTTATGTCTACTCTGTCTTCATGGTCTCTGCACCTCATCTGGGGTCCAGAAACCTCTGTGACTCCAGCCACGGACTTCGGCTCTAGCAGGGGCAGACATCACTTGCAGCTTCCTTATCCCTATGTTCCTGTGACCTAGTTCAAAGCTGAGGATGGAAGAGGGGCTCAGTATTTGTTGAATGTTTAAGTCAGTGAAGGAGTAAGCATAGAGAGTCTGGAGGAAGAATGAAGTTTGGATAATCAGTTCTCCAAAATGTGAAAAACAGGCTTGTATTGCTTTTTAGGTTGCTCAAAAATTTGGGCCAGGTAATCTTTATTTTAGAGATGGGGGGTGGGGCTGTCCTGCCAATCAGAAGATGTTTGGCAGGATCCCTGGCTTCGACCCACTAAATGCCAGTAATGTCAGTTTACCCCCATCCCTATCCTACCCAGTTGTTAAAACCAAAAAAAAAAAAAAAAAAAATGTTTCCAGACATTGCCAAGGTCCCCTGGAGGCAAAATCATTCCATTGAGAATCACTGGAGGCAACAGTCCTTTTATTGTCCCCTTTTAATTCAGTGATTCACCCAAGACAATGCCTGGCAGGGATCATGGCACAGACATGCTGTGACTTAAGGTGGAACTAAACCCACATGGCATGAGAAAATTTTCCTGTATTACGGTTCTTTTGAAGATGGAGAAACTATGCAAAAAGAGGTCTGACTTGTTTCCAACAAGAAACAGCAAATCTGGAAGAGAAGGCCAGTTCTCCCAGAGGTGGAATGGCTGGGGGCTGTGAGCTCTGGCTCCGGCTGCCACGAGGTCCACTGAGAACTGGGGGACCTTTTACATTCAGTTTCTTACATAAAAGGGGCCAGACAGTGCAACTGCTCCATAGGATGCTACTACGGTGGCTACATGTCATTATCCATTTGTCCAAACCCAAATAGTACACCACCAACAGTGCTCCCTAATGCACTCCATGGGTGCTGGGTGATTTTGTTGTGCCAATATCATCCCATCACTGGAACCCATGTCTCACTCCAGAGGGGTGTGATAATGGCAGAGGCTATATTTAAGAGCAGATGGGGTGCACAGGAAATGTCACTACCTTTTGCTCAATTTTGCTGTGAACTCACAAGTGCTCTAAAGGATAAGTCTATTAAAACAGAGGGTTTTGGGGGTGCAGATGCTGGCTGCCTCTGATTACTGCTGAGAGACATAAAGGAGATACTGTATATGGGATACCCAGGTTAGCACCCTGCAGTCAGCTGCTTAATAACAGCGAGGTTTGCTTTTAGCCCATAATTTGAGTTTCTTTTCAGCTTTATGAAACCTTTTTCAGCTTAAAATTCTCTTGGAGGGAGGTGGAATATAAACACTGACATTTCCTTCTGCGGCCCTCTGCCGCCAGAGGAGGTGGGACTCCACAGCACAGGCATCTTGCCACACTTATGTTCTGGGAGGCACCTCATCTGTGTTTTCACACCGAGATTCAGGACCCCCAGGAAGATTGCAAGAAGGCTCCAGTGGGCTTGTGGTGACTCAGGCTGCTGGACTTCAAAGTGCTGCTTGGTGGTGGTATCTGTGAGTTCTGAGCCATCGGAATGGAATGTGACAGTTTCCCCCACATCCTGAACCCACCTTAAGTATTCCCTGTCGAACAGATTTTAAGATCTGCTGAGATGCCAAAAAGGAAATGAACTGTGGGCCTGGGCTTTGATGGAGAGGAGATGAAGGGCATGAGGGATTATGAAAATAACAAATTTTGAGAAATATTCACCTTGCACATAGTGAACACTCAATAAACATTAAACAGAAATAATAACTCAGCTAATAAATGAACGAATGTGGCCAGATACCCCTTAGTAAGAATAATAGACTGCAGACCGGGTGGGGCTTTCATCATGGGATTCTGTGTTATACTGAGGAGTATTTTTCAGGGTACCTAAAATTTCTCACTCTATGCACTTCTTAGTTTTTGTTTCTTTTTGGTGTGTTAGTACAGCAAGCAGCCAATGAGTTCCTTTAGTATTTGTATTTTTTTTTTTTCACATAAGAAAAAAGTTAACATTTAGTTCAACTCCTTGCAAATTAACTCTGCTCATCCTATGTTAAGGGAAGTTACGGTAAGAACTATCAAGAGTGGTACTTTGTGCTTTACCTATAGATTTTTATTGAATCACAACAGCATCCTTACAATGTAGTTGTTATCACCCCCAATTAAGAGGTTAGAGCTGTGGTTTGACTGTGTCCTACCATGTTCATGTGCTGGACTCTTAATCTTCAGTGCAACCAACCGTGTTGAGTGGTGAGGCCTTTTTTGAAGGTGGGCGTGCCGGGAATTGAACTCAAGGGCACTCAACCACTGAGTCACATCCCCAGCCCTATTTTGTATTTTATTTAGAGACAGGGTCTCACTGAGTTGCTTAGCACCTTGATTTTGCTGAGGCTGGCTTTGAACTCGTGATCCCCGTCTTAGCTTCCCGAGCTGCTGATATTACTGGCCTGCACTACCTCTCCCAGTGAGGTCTGTACGAGGTGAGTGGATGAATGATATTATTGTGGGAGTGAGTGAGTTATACCAGGAGTGAGCTCTGATAAAAGGATGAGTTGGCCACCTCTGTCTCTGTCCTCTACCTCCCTTCTTGCTCCCTCTCTGGCCCTCTCTCCTCCACCATGGGATGACACAGCAGATGCTGAGCAGATGCCAGGACCACAGCCTTGGACTCTCCAGCCTCCAGAATAATGAGCAAAATAACCTCTACTCTTTATAAATCACCCAATCGGTGGTATTCTGTTATAGCAGCACCAAATAGATGAAGACAATAAAGAAAATAAAATTTTGAGCTTTGTAATGTTTTGAACAACCAATAATTAAAAAAAAAAAGAAAAGAAAATTTAAGCGAATTTAAGGAAGCAAATCCAAAGATTAATGATCGCTTAAAATTATTCAGATTGAAATCTACTAGTTCAATAATGTTTAGCAAATAAAAATCCCCCCCAAATATGAGACAGATTTTCTCTATGAATTTGCCCTTTCCCTTGTCTAATCTGCTTTCTCAATCTGCTTCACGCATTAATAGAACAAAGAGGGCTGAAGACTTGCTCGGATAATGACCTGGTAAGATTTCCGTCACCCTGGGCAGTCTGTGATCTGACACCCTCTGTCTTTTCCCAGTTGCCAAATTCCAGCCCTGCTTTAAAGCAGCAGCAGCGAAGACAGGTTTGCATTCTCACCTGCCTGGATCGTGGAGCCCGTGGGCAAACACTTCTGGGGGCTGGTTGGTGCTGTTGAAGTGCGGGTTGCTCCTTGGTATGGAATAAGGCACACTGCACACATCTGTGTCCACGTCCAGCCGTAGTACCGAGCCTGTGAAATCACTGAGAAATTGGAGGAGGGCATAAGTGCTTTCCGTTTGCCTAAACTAAACGTGGTGACATTGCTCTATGAATAAAAGAACCATCTGCTTATTCAAGACAACATTATTAAGGTTCCAAGTTCCATATGGTGGAAAATGAAAGGAGGGGCAGAGAAGGCACTGTTAAATGGGTTCAGATAAGGCACCCCTCTAAGACATAGCTAGAAGGTGACCAAGGACTATGTGGGCATGCAGGGCTGCTGACACCAGAGAGGGGAACCGCTCACTTCTCAGGGCTGGGTATTATAGGCCCAGTCCCACAGCTCAGAAGTATGCAACATTATGTCAATATTATATCAGCATGATATTGAATTCCTCTTCAGTTTACAAATGCTGACACTGACAACTAAAGTCATTTACCTAGGCAAGTGATGTGATTCAAAGATGGTTCTTTCTTTCTTTCTTTTTTTTTTTTTTAAATGGTACTGGGAATTGAACCCAGGGATGCTTAACCACTGAGCCCTTTTAAAAAAAATTTTGTTTAATTTTTAAATTTTTAGTTGTAGTTGGACACAATACCTTTATTTAGTTATTCATCTGTGGTGCTGAGGATGGAACCCAGGGCCTAGCACGTGCTAGGTGAGCGCTCTACTGCTAGGCCACCACCCTGGCCCCTCCAGCCCTTTTTTATATTTTATTTAAGGATTCCTAACTCACCAGCTCAGACCCTTCCTTCGGCCAGTGCGAACATCTTAACACCAGTGAGCACCTGTTCCCTGTGACTTTTACCTTAGCCCATCCATTTCTTCCATGTCGTCCAGCGTGATCATCCCGTCTCCGAGGATGATATACAGAAAGCCGTCAGGACCAAAGAGCAATTGTCCTCCCAGATGCTTTCGGTGCAGCTCTGCGACTTCCAGAAACACTCTGGCTGTTCTCAAATCAACCTGATGGGGATTCTTCCTACATTGTGAGGAGAGGAAATAAGGAGATTGTTTAAGACGAAAGGCGAATCTTCTACTAAAATGTTAAGCGTACACAGACAGAAACACCAACATCTCACACGTGAGGAAACATACGCTTGAATGGAGCTAATAAAAAAAAAAAAACACTGAGAATGTCATTGATTTCTAAGTTTTAGAAGCTGGGGAGAAGCTGAAAGATAACCAAGAAAAATGACAGAGCTATCATTTTTCTCAATTTCTCTTAAATATATACACACATGGGATTTTCAGCAAGATGGAGATTTTTGCTTTAATTACTGCCACCTTTTGGCTAATTATTGGCAATTTCTAAACAAAAAGCTTATGAAAGGATGAAGAGAAAACAAGATAACAGAATCAGTATGCTCCGATGGATTTCAGCCATACCTGGACACTGTGTATTCCACGACTCTAAGAATGTGGTCATGAGGCCCGATAGCCCACCGTTCTTGGTTGGTGGTATAAGACACATACAGCTTTCCATTTTTCTTGTAATTGGGATGGAATGCAAGGCTTAGCAGTCCTCTTTCATCTCCTCCCTGCAGTCAAATGAAAAACACAAAGAATTGTGAAGTTAATTATGTCCTTTATAGTGTTTCAACTGGAACCCCCAAAAGAGTCTCTTTCTTTCTCCTGGATAATCTTTGCCCAACCGCTTTTCTTTTCTTCCTTGCCTTACTGCACAAAAAAGGATTATAAAACATTTCACTGCGTGGAACTCTCGAAGGGTTAGCACAAGACCATTGTCTTGGGTGGTTATCTACGCACAAGAGTCTTATACCACTTTTGTCCCATGATTTGTGTATGTAATCTCAGGGAGCTAGGACGACAAGTTTAAGCGCTGTGAAGAATTCTTTCCTGGGTTACTAGGTTGCTTGTTCATTCGTAGAAGACAAATAAAAGGTTCCTAATCAACAGTCACTTCTAATCCAAGTCTCCCAAACCTAAAACACAGTGTGGGCTGCCAACTCCCACTGTCTTGGCAATATGTTTAGAAAACAGTTAAATTGCTTGTGTAATATGTAAACCCCTGTTTCACCCCGAGGCATCTATATCAGTTGTCACAAGGATGGTGGTCTATTCATCATAGCTAGGTAACAGGCAGCCGCAGCCTTGGCCTATCTATATAGAAATGAGGTCTTTTTACTCTCTTCTTGCACAATGCTTTCTTTAAAGAAGGATGAGGAAGTGGGAGGAGAGCTAAAGGCCAGGGCTGGGGTAGGGATGGGAGAAATAGCAGAAAGGAAAGCGGACACTAGGAAATAAAAGAAAAATTCCAAACAACTTTCTTTTGTTATTATATGAATGTCAAGGACTGTATACATTAGGCAGGCCAAATGCGATGACAATTAAAACATTATCATGTTCTTAAATAGAAAGGCATTTTATCTTTATTTTCTGCTAATTTAGCTTGATGAAATTCAATATGGTCAAAAGCATTTGCTTTATCCCACAAGTAGTCTAGGAATTTCTACAGTGAAATCAAAGCATCTAAAATTATCTAGATCAGAGACTTAACTGTTGTTTTCTGGTAAACCGGTGAACGTTTTTCTCTGCAGTCTGATGAGTTACCCACCACGGTGAAAAACACGTCACAGAAACTGAACGCTCCGATGCCCATAACACATCACCTTATTTTTTCCATTAAACATTATAACCTTCCCTACGGCAGAAAACTGAGGTACCATCTCAAGCTGAGCATCCAGACTTTGAGAGGGTATAAATAGTAAAGCGGTTGGAAATACCCAAGAACTACCAAATTATTATTCAAGGTCATCAAAGTTAAATGTTTTGACATCTCAGTATCATGTGTAATTTTAGTTTCTAGGATGACACTGATGATTTATGAATGAGCCCCTGTGTTTTGGATTATCTTGTGATGGTGGTTTTAATGTTGATGTGGCTGGTTTTTCTTTTTATATCTTTGTTAATACATATCTCCTGACTTTCTTAGGAGACTTTGGAAGCTGGGATGGATAGCTGATTCAATCATACAGAAGCCCATCCATACTTAAAGCTTCTTGACGGATTGTATAAGGAGGCCCAGGGGTGGGATTTAGTTTGTGATTGATTTCTCTCCTGAATATACTTCTCTTGAAATCCCTGAGTGCAGGGTAAGTGCGGCAAGCTTGCCTCACTAACATTTGTGTTCATTCTAAGAAGCTTTAGTTTCAAGGAGTTCTTTGTAGCTTTAATCAAATCATCAGACAGACAATTTAAACTGGATAGTGACATGCTTTAAAATGGTGCTTGTTGCTTTTCAGGAATTAGGAATGTATAAGCAACGCACTGCAGGAGAACAGACGGAAATGAGATTTTAAACGCACCTACAAGGGACGGTAGACAATTGTTCACTTTAGAAAGATGCCGATCACTTGAATGAATTTGGGGCCACCACCGACATTATAAAAGTGTCAAGCAGGGAAACAAAACGAGACAAGTGAATGACAGAAAAATAAATCAAAGACACAAGTTGAAAACTATCAATAATTCTGAATTTTTCAGCTGATAGGATTAATATTGGATTGATTATCATATATGATCTCATAGTTTTAGTCTCCTTCCAAGTGTAAATGAGTAATCTGATTGGTTCAGAAACTTGACTACACTTAAGTCATTTCAAAGAAAAACTCACTTTCATGACCATATGGATGAAAAATTAACATATTATGCAAATATCCCAGAAAGTATCTCAAAAACCACCTTTTAAAATTGTATAACAGGGCTCCAAAATGTTTAGAGATTAGGAAGGTTGGGTATTTTTCTGCTGTGCTAGGAGATTAAAGTATTGATAGGCTCACCTTTCACTTGAATTAGTCTTCAGAGTTGAGTTGTCTATTTCTTAAAAACAGCATACTATAGTGACACAGCCACATCAATGTTTATAGCAGCACAATGCACAATAGCTAAACTATGGAATCAACCTAGGTGCCCTTCAACAGATGAATAGATAAAGAAAATGTGGTGTATATACACAATGGAATATTACTCAGCATTAAAAAATGAACATAAAATCATGGCATTTGCAGGTAAATGGATGGAGTTGGAAAGTATTATGCTAATCCCAAAAAACCAAATGCCAAATGTTTTTTCTGATATGAGGATGCTGATCCTTCATGAGGATGCAGGGGGAGCATGGAAACAATAGAGGATCTTTAGATAGGGCAAAGGGGAGGGAGGAAAAGGGAGGGGGCGTGGGGGTAGGAAAGACAGTGGAGTGAGATGGAGACATTACCCTAAGTCCATGTCTGAAAACACAAATGGTGTGACTCTATTGTGTACCACCAGAGACATGAGAAATTGTGCTCCATATGTGTACTATGAATTGAAATGCATTCTGCTGTCATACATAACAAATTAGAATTAATCAATAAAATTTTTAAAAAAAGAAAAAAAGCGTATTATTTCAAATAATCATGACTTAACTCTTAAATGCAAATCTATCTTTGTGTTCTGGATCATTTTTCAAGGTCTATATGGAGAAACATGTTGATTAGACATCGAGGGTTACTTTTGACCAAGGTCAATTAGAGCCCATATCATTAGTGACACCCCAGACATTTCAGGCCCCAGGCGCTCCAAGGTTACTCCAACTCAAGTATCTAACAGGACATCGTCCCAGCCTGAGAGCCTGAACCCTGGCCCCTAGAGCCAGGACTGGCCAGCAGACAGGATCTCCGGGCTCCTGTTCCTCCTTCCAATTACCTTAGTTCCCTCTCTCGCAGCTAATTGTGTTCACTGCTTTGTTTCGTTGGTCTGAGCCCCGAGCTCAAAGGCTCCCTTCTCTTTGCTGTTTCAAAATCTAAAAACAGCTTTAGAGGCGAATCAGTAAGAACGATTCAAACCCTTGTGCCAATGTCACGGACTCCTGACTCCTTCCCATCCTTTCCGCTCATGATGGGTGGCTTTAGGGCTCAGAATTTATGGACTCAAAATCATGCATTCCATCCAGAAGTGTCAAGTTAATGAACAGATTCTGGGGAGCAACTGGGGACAGTGAGCCTCTAATGATTATTTGAGTCAATCTGGCTAAAAAGGGAGAAAAACACGTTATTAAAAGAATGGTAAATGGAAGATTTGTGGTCTGGGAGCCAGACATTTCAAAACAAACAAACAAACAAACAAAAAACAAACAAACAAACAAAAAAAAAACCCAACCATTGATTTCTAACATTATATTTCTCAGTACTGTTAACGAATGTCCAAAATGGTGATCTTTACCCATGTGAAAAGTAGTGATTTTTTCCAAAAATTCACATTGTACATTGGACTTCCTTCTGGACACAAAACATTCTGAGTGCGTGTGTTATTTATAGGAATGTAAAGACAACACTTCTAGAACTTCACTGGAAGTCAATCAGACCACAAGTAATTTGTAAATGGTACTTTAAACTCATGACTGGAGCCTGACCCAAGTATCCCACAGCACTGTGACGCTCCCCATTGCTCAGTTCTCCAAACACTCCATCAACTCTGGACAGCCCACACCAAACCCAAATAACTGCTCAAAACTGGATTGTGAAATGATTTGGAAATCCTGTCCTGATGCACTTTGGAACCTTGAGATTGACGCATGTTTCAGAGTAAATCATAAACCCTTCTGAGGCACTCTTAGTAAGCAGCTCACAGTCTATGGTTCTAGTTGACAGCTGACTCCTGGGAGCAACTTTATGGGGTCCACAGCAAAGAGATAACTACCCAAAACAAAGAGGACTTGAGGTCTGAATCATTGATGACTTCAGTATAAATACACCAGATCTGTGTCTGCAGATCAACTAAGAATGTTACCAATCAACTAAGAATGTTACTTCTCTTTGAATAATATGAAATATCTGAAAAAGAGAGGCAATCATAAAAGGATTATAACAGAGAACATTATTTTTATTCTTTTTTTTGAGAAAAACTGTGGGGTATTAGTCTTGCATTAATGATATTATTATTTTTTTTAAAATAAAACATTCCCTTCATACTTTCAATACAGTGAAAGTTCATTCCTTCTGATTTCTGGTTTTTCTTACAGATGCCTTATTCTTTTTCAGGGAAAGCTGACTTGGTGGCATTCAGGAGTGGGTGGCACCTCACTGACGCTGCAAGCGGCCTTACTCATTTTCACATAGTTTCCCTTAGTGACCTTGGCAAACGACTGGCTGGTTTCAAGTTCTGCCTTAATTTCACTGCAGCCTTCATTCCCTTTGCCTTCTAGGGTAAGATATTTGCAGGTTCTAGGAGTTAGGACAATAGGGACATTACTCTGCCTACCATGTGGTTATTTCAACCTGTCTTTAAAAGAGGATCCTAAGCATGTATAACTTAAGCCTCCTTGGCCAAGGCCCCTCATAGTCTGCTAAATGGCCCAACAGTATTGAGAAAGCAATAAAAAGGAAATAATGCATGTTATGATCAACAAGTTACTTTATTACCACCTTGTCAAAACTTTTGTTGTTTAACATTTATTCAACATATATTTATGGCACACCTACTAAGGGTCAGGCGTGCATTCGTGGCACTAGGGATAAGACAACCAATTAGAATAAATCTCTGTCCTCAAGCTTATACATGGAAGTAGATAACAAAACATAGTATTCAGGTGTTTTGTTTCCACCATAAATCTTTATGATGCTGTATGATGCTGATTTTTTTTTTTAGAGATTAAACTGTGCTGTGCTATACTATTAACAATGTGCTTGGACAAAAAACAAATATTAAAGAAAATATATACTCTGGGGAGTTTTTAACCAAAGATTAATTTGTGTATTAGTACTTCATTTTCTCTACCCTAAAACTTAGTTAAAAAAAAAAAAGGAAATGGTTGGTTACATGGAAGTTAAATTATGTGAAGATTCTGCAGGGTTTCTACAAATAGTAAGACCATCTTCTCATTTACTTTCTATGCAGGGCCTAAGCACATGCATAGGCAGAGTGATCTTTAGTAAAACTGTTGTTCCCTTAATATTGAAGAAATTTCTAGGAATTAGCATAAGAACAAAGTATCTCCAAAAGTATAAACCTTTTCTGTGAGGAAGGTTTTAACTTTCTTAACCGTCATGTCATTCATTTGCCTAGGTTTCACTGGTCCACATCAGAAAGGGAAAAGCCAACTTGGACACCAACATGGGTGCCTCCTGGTGCAAGCCTTTTGCTTTCTCTGAACTTGGAACTTTTTTTTCTTTTTCTTTTTTATTAAGTATTAATTTATTTTAATTAGGTATATATGGCAGCACAATGCATTTTGATTCATCATACATGATTGCAGCACAACTTTTCATTTTCTCTGGTTGCAAAAGAGTACCACAAAGTTTGTGGCTTGAAACAACACAGTTATGTTGGTTCATAGGTTAGATGAGTTCACTATGGGTCTAACTGGCTAAAATAAATGCTAGTAGAAGCTGAGTTCCTTTCTAGAGGATTCAGGGGATGACCCACTTTCTTTCTGTTTCCAGTTAATAGAAGCTACCTCTTTCCGTGGTCAGTGTCTTCCCTCCTTCTTCAAAGCCAGAAATGGTACGTTAAGTCTTTCTCATATCAGATCACCCTGACCTGCTCTGCCTCTCTTTCAAGAATTGTGATTACACTGACAGCAAAGGAGACAACTGAGAACAGGAAGAGAGAGCCTACAAAATGGGAGAAAATCTTTGCCTCCTGCATCTCAGATACAGCATTAATCTCCAGGATATATGAAGAACTCAAAAAACTTAACACCAAGAAAACAAACAACCCAATTGATAAATGGGCAAAAGAACTGAACAGACACTTCACAGAAGAAGAAATGGGAAATGGGAATGGGAAAGATGGTAGGATAAATGGGACTTTGTTCATAAATGAATACATGAGCAATGAAACTCCCCATCACGGACAACCACAGGAATGGGAAGTTATACTCCATGTGTGTATGATATGTCAAAATATAGTCTACTGTCATGTATAACTAAAAAAATCAATTAAAAAATTTTAGAAATATGACTACATTGAGCCCACCCAGATAATTTCCCTATGTGCTGTTTACCATTCTTAATTCCACTGCAAACTTAATTCCCCTTTATCTTCTAAGGTAATATACTTGCTGGTTTTAGGGATTAGAACAAGGACATCTTTCGGGAGGGACATTATTCTGCATACCACATGGAGATTTTAATCTGTTGTTGATAAATGACCCTAAGCATTTATAACCTAAGTCTTTTGGGCCATGGCTGCCTGTAAGCACCTGGTGGGAGAGTTTTGGCTTGTTCTTTTACCTGATGAACATCATCTGCAAGTCTATCGGGAGCTAGAGAAACCTAAGCGCTCTGACACTACAGGCTCTTTATCTTGTCAGGATGGAAAGAATATCCACTGCTCTTCAGAATGCACTGAAAGCACCCTCTAGAATTCAGGAGGAGGAAGAGGTCACTTGGTAAGAAGTGGGCACGTGACACTTATACTCAAGGGCAAACTCACCTGTTCACTGCAAGAGCATGCAAGACACAGGAAGGTAATCACATGTGAGAAAACCACTTGAACCTAGTGATTGACAATCTCTCCATTCTAAGCTCATACTACTACTTCTCTTTTGCTCATTTTCTGAACACACTGTAGGGTACTGATTTCTTCTAATTCCTGGAAAAGACTGCAAAGGATTGATTTTCTATAGTTCAAAAAGCCAAACTTGACCTTCGAAGAGTCAAACTCTCAAGGACCCTGCTTCAACGTATGGGAAAGAATACAAAATTTGGTTCTACAGAATGATATAAAATATGTTTGGTCTCAGCCCTGGCACAAAGCCCCTCAAACTCTTAGGATTTCCTGATGAGGGAGATACAGAAGGGCCTAGGCAGCTGAGGCAAGATGGTGAGTGAGGGGCTCAGGGGCAGGGCCAGATCAAAGGAGCACAGAGGGTCTTCTGATGAGGTCAACTTCCTGCTCGGGGACACACATCGGGGAGACCCAATCAGAGAGACACTTCTACACTCGTGCTCCTAAGTGGAGGATCCAATAGAAAAACTAAAACAGACGCATGGACACAGAGAGGGCACCAACCCATAATAGTGAGGATCATGTGGACAGTGGAGGAGATAGAAAGAAGAACTTGCAGAGATGGTAAAAAGAACAAGCCCAAACTCTCCCGCCAGCTTCTCAGCTCTGAGACCCTTTCCTGGTTCTTGCTTGCTCTCTGTGTCCTGGTCTTCAATTCTTTGCTGAATGGAGGCAGCAAACCTAGCACCCTAGACAGGAATACTGAGTGATAGGAATATCTTCTTTTAATCTTAAGGAGCCCCTTTAAGACACCTGAATTTATGCTAATGAGGTAACTATTGGGTGGGCTTCTAGACAGATTCATGGTGGGGGCTGGTAGCCAGAGGAATGTTCCATGTGATTGGAAAATTGACTCTCTCACCTTGGGGGAGGAGACGGAGGTTGGGTTCCAACACCAATGGCCAGTCATCTAATCAATCACATCCACCTAATGAGCCCTCCAAAACACCCCTAAACAAAGGGGTTGAGAGAAACTGGTGGATCCAGAGAAAGCACAGGAAATCCATGCAAACCCCCCTCACCCCAGCGTCCTGCTCTATGCATTTCTTCCATTTGGCTGTTCTGAGCTGTAATAAACCAATGAGGGTAAATAAAGTGCTCTCCTGTGCTCCATGAGTCACTCTAGTGAATTATGGAGCCCCAAGTGGGGGTCAAGGAACACCAAATTTATAGTCATTTGGGCAGGATTATGGGTAACCTGAGCATGCCATTTGTGGCTGGCCTTCAAAATAGGCATCGTCTTGAGGGACTGAACCCTTAATCTGGGTGGTCTGGGCTAGGTCCAGACAGTGTGAGACGGGAACTGGACCGCTGAACACCCAGTGGTGTGGCAGAGAACAAAACAAAACAAGGAAGCAAACAAAAAGCCAGTTTTCATTTGCTGTTAGAAAACACCCCAGAAAGAACCTGCAAGGTTTCCTGACCCATCCTTCTTTCCAGGGAGAAGAACACAATGAAGTCTACTGGTACCAAAGAAGATAAAGTCAAAGGATACTTGGAATCATTTGTTAAGTCGTCTTCCACTCATACAAATCATACTCCAGCCATGAATTACTTTTCTAAATTTGATTTTGGGAAACACTACATATCTTGTGTCATTTTTTTGATATTTACTTTCTTGGATTTTCTTATTACCTTCACTGTTCTCTGAGGATGAAACCAGTCACAACATATTGGAGACTTATCACTTCTAGCTATTTTTCCTTTTTTCCTTTAAAACTCCATCCACTTTTCCAAATTTACTTTTTCTTTTGGGCAAGTCTTTAACTTACCGCAACTGAACCACTGGGGAGACTCCACTTGCCTCTTCCGCTTAATCATATTTATCCATTCTTCCAGGTCTCCAAGAAAGTATGTGGAGTTATCAAATGCTAGTGGGACACAAGGTCACCCTCAACCCACTTGCCTGACAAAGATAATGTGTCTTGCTTCAAATGAAGTCATAGAGCTGCTAGAAGACACCAGTGATTCTGAACTTTCACAAGTGTCACATGGGGTACATGATTTCTAGTATAAAATAGCAATGGTCCATGTCTCCTCTGTGTCCAGGATTGTATATATCATATCTTCTGGAGGTATCAAACACAAAGATAGATAAGAAAGTACAAATGGAGACTAAAAGCTATTCCACATGGAAACCAGCTACTGAAAGTGGCAATATCTTTCCTCAACAATTCTCTTCCCGGCTCTTTTCAGACAAATAGAAAATAATCAATCACATGATCCTTACGTTATGGCCTATTCAGAGTGAACATATTAGAAGGGATTATTTTCTAGAAAATTCCAGCTTTGGTGGGACTGCAAATTGGTGCAGCCAATATGGAAAGCAGTATGGAGATTTCTTAGAAAACCACCATTTGACCCGGCAATTCCTCTCCTCGGTCTATATCCAAAGGACTTAAAAACAGCATACTACAGGGACACAGCCACATCAATGTTTATAGCAGCACAATTCACAATAGCTAAACTGTGGAAGCAATCTAGATGCCTTTGAATAGAAGAATGGATAAAAAAAATGTGGCATATACACACAATGGAATATTACTCAGCAATAAAAGAGAATAAAATCATGGCATTTGCAGGTATATGGTTGGAGTTAGAGAAGATAATGCTAAGTGAAGTTAGCCAATCCCCAAAAATCAAACGCCAAATGTTTTCTTTGATATAAGGAAGCTGATTCATAGTGGGATAGGGAGGGGGAGGATGGGAGGAATAGATGAATTCTAGATAGGGCAGAGGGGTAGGAGGGGAAGGGAGTAGACATGGGGTAATTAATGATGGTTGAATGTGATAATCATTATTATCCAAAGTATGAAGACACGAATTGGTGTGAGTATACTATGTATACAACCAGAGATATGAAAAATTGAGCTCTAGATATGTAATAAGAGTTGTAATGCATTCTACTGTTATATATAAATAAGAAAAAGAGAAAATTCCAGCTTTTCAGCTCTTTCTTATTCCATATACTAAAGTTCTTTTCAAATCTCTAGCCTATGGGAGAATATATATATATACACACACACACACACACACATATATATATATATATATATATATATAAAATACCCACTTATATACTTAAAATGATTATTGACACAGTATCATCTGTACTTATACATATGATTTATGTCATACAAAATTTGTACTTGTCAAACAAAATTTATTATGTTTACATTACCCCCTAAGCCTTTCACCTATTAGGAAATTTAATACATTATGGTGTGTAGATTTGGTACTTTTTATTTGCCCAGGTAACAGTCAGCTGCTGTAGAACCTTTAATATTTGTGCCTAAGAATCCAACACAATGTCAGAGGGATGTTTTGAACACCAGGGATGATTTAGTTCAACCATGTCACATGTTAATGATATCTGTGGTATTATGTGGTATCCTGAAGTCCAGTTTACCAAAACATCTTCTCTAAAGGATGAAATGCTTCAGTAAAATCAAACTGTGTGAAATATCTGTTTGAAATAATAGAATAATAAAATTATAAGCCTACAAAAAGCATAAACTCTTCTTAAAAACAAAGTCTTGGCATTAAGCATTTTTTTTGAAGAAGAAAAATTTGCAGAATGTTGGTGATGTTTAGGGAAAGCAAAGATTTTTATTTTGTGCCCTTTAAGCTAAATTAAAATAAATTAATCAAAAACTACAAGAATATGCATGAGAGTAGAAAATCGACAAAAATGATAATTTCAAAGTTCTGTAACTTCCCCAAACTCTTCTCACACAACCTATTTAATATTTGGTCCACCTTAAGTTTTTAAAGGCATGCATTTCTGGCCTGGATATGTAGCTCAGCGGTAGAGCCTGTGCTTAGCAGGTACAAGGCCCTGGTTTCCAATGCCAGCACCAAAATACTAGTACTGCTAATAACAATAATATTAACAATGTAGTTACCCAATATTCCACTCTTTTACAGTTTGGCTTAGAAATGAATAATAAGAAAAATAATAATTATTATATTTATAATATAATTTGCTATTTATAATTACGTTGTTATAATTATAAATTACGTTACTTATATTTATTATAATAATTATTATTTTTCTTATTTTTCATTTCTAAGCTAAACTGTAAAAGAGTGAAATATTGGGTAATTATATTGTTAACAGTTGATACAACAAAATGTCAGATACGTTAATTAGGAATAGAGCAATTCTCTACTAGATAGTAAAGTTCTAGAAACTGTCTAAATATAGTACCTTACTTACTATAGTAAGTGGGAGACTTGTCAAAATAGTGGCATGCATTGAACCCTCACTATGTGTCAGAGACTATACTCAGAATTTTGCAAATGTTAGTTTAAACTTTATAACAACTTTATAACAACTCTAGAATTGAATACTATTTTATTATTATCCTTATTTTCTGGATAAGGGAATGTAGGCACAAAGGGACTAAGGAATTTTACAAAATGCACAAGAAGGGGACTGACTGTGATTGGAGGACGAACACCCAAAACCATTATGTTACACCGCTCCCTGATACATTTCCTAAGTGAAGAAATAAACACATGAAGGATGGGCAGTATTCCCTGGCCAACACTCATGGTAATGAACTGAGGAAATTTTCAAACAGGCTCAAGTTTCTGAAGTTCTATAGGGGAAAAAAAAAAAAGTGAAGCTTTTATCTTAACACTTTAACTGATAGTTGTTATGTTATTGCAACTAAAATGACTCAGTTATTTTAACTTACGTGGGATCTAATGAAGCATATGTATCAGTTATTTTAAGACAAAGGTTAATTTATGTTTTTCAGGAAATGTTGCGCTGGTCAATGGACTGAGAGAAAAATAAGTCCTGATTTGTGTAAGTACTCTCAAATGCTCATCTGAATTTGGCAAGTCGATGGCATTGATGGCAGAGTTCTAGAGAGCTGTGCACAGTGGGGTCTCCAAGCCCATGAAACCCTGGTAGAAGACTGCGACCTCTTTCAGACCCCATCTCTCTCTCTTATCACTGTGCTGTATCCTTGATGCTCCTGTAACAAAACTTAATTCTTCCCAGGTTTCACAATTTTTTTTTTTTTTGCGTTTAAAATAATTAAACAAGTCATTCCAAACATAAAAGAAAACGTATTTCTTATTGGATTTTTAGATATAACATGCAGATAAATAGTGCACCCTCTTTTCACCTTCACCCCACTAACTCAGGCCAAATCAGGCCAAACACGCAAAGATCCTTTCATGGAACGTGCCTGGTTATTTAACAGGGGGCAGATGCAAAGGAAAACTCTTTGGCTCCGTTCCCTAGCATTGCTCAAATAGTCAAGGAAGATAATGAACGTAAAATCATTTTATGAGCTCTAAAGTGCTACTTCAATTGAAGATTGAGCTACAGTGGTGCTCAGAGAGGAGAGGACCATCTTCACATTCAACTGCCTCATAAAATAGTAAGATGCTGAGAAGGGAATGTGGTTTGGAAGTAAAGAATGTGAAGCTCTGCATTTAAATCTGACAAGAAATGCTTTCACACTATGTAGAAGAAGTATTTTTTTGCTCCCTGCCATCCAAAGAACTTTTGGACTTCAGAAAATTGCAGGCATGGAAAGGCATATTTCTACTTATATTTAGCAGGACACTCACCACATACTTTTGATAAAGATCTCTG
This sequence comes from Ictidomys tridecemlineatus, assembly GCF_052094955.1. Classification (NCBI taxonomy): domain Eukaryota; kingdom Metazoa; phylum Chordata; class Mammalia; order Rodentia; family Sciuridae; genus Ictidomys; species Ictidomys tridecemlineatus. Next base: position 129,465,276 of record NC_135485.1, read on the forward strand.
TGTGTCTTCTCAGCAGATTTAGGTGGTGTGTATTACCAGTAGTTTATTAATGATTTGCAAGGCTTAAAGTAACATACCTTATTCTAATGTTGAAACACACATACTTGATCATTGTAGCAATGTAGCTTTTTTTTTTTTTTTTAGAGCATCAGTTAAAAACCAAACACTGTCATTATACTCTAAAGTTAAGCATAAAGCAATTTATTTAGTAAACAAAGGATGGGAGAAATAAATTCACTCCACATTAATAATACTTATGGTAAACCATATTATTTCCCTCAACCAAATTCTACATAAAATGCTCTTCCAATATTTATGATAGAAAAATTGCATTTTTGATAATGGAAAATAAAATCACTTTAAAGTAATGTTAACTAATTTAATGCATTTATGAAAATAAAAGATGATACTGAATTTAGATTCAAATTCAGATATTCAATTATACACCAAAGATGAGTAAAAGACTCTTCATGGAGTCTAGGAAAGTATGCACATCTATTAAAAATAGTACATACTCTCAAAGATTAGATGATGTTAGAGAATTAAGGAAACATTATTTGATGTGATGAGAGCAATTCAATTTTTCTTCCGTCTCTTAAGGATTCTTCTTAAGACAATTCATCAAGTATAAGTAGTTAAAAAATATGTTTTTGAAAAATATGGGGGGTAAACCATTTTAGGAAAGTGAATAATTACTTTGAGACAAGAAATGCAATTTAGAAAATACATTCATTTCTTCAGACCCCATTATGATTTATTTTATTTCATGGGTAAGAACTACATGTCTTTCTATTTTCTTGCAACTTGGAAATGTCTTTCTTAGAATGACTTGGTTTATAATAAAGACAAAAAGAATTGTTCATACTTTATTAATAATGCTTTTATACACAAAGACTACACAGTTAATTTTATGGGATTATTTGGAATATTAGATTTTCCTATTGAAAACTAATGAAATAGAATGGGCTTTACTGATTTCATTTACCATCTTAACTTTTTAATTTGTGTGTGGGGTGTGTGTGTGTGGGTGTGTTGGGGATTGAACCCAGAGCTTTGCACATGCTAGACAAGAGATCTACCACTGAACCACACTCCAGCTCATTGACCACCCTGAAATTAAAATTTCTGAAGCCTAAGATCTGACTATTTTGTTTTAAACATTAAACTTGGGAATATAAAGTATGCTTCCTTTGTAATTTTTTTTGTGTGTGTGTGTGCGATTTGCATTTTTGTAGTTTGGAAAACCACTTTTGAATTGGGGTGATTTGAAAATGGGCGATTCAGGGCCCTTTCAATAAAAGAAAAAATTGCAATATTAATGATGAATACTTAAATATAGCAAAGGGTACAAAATTGTTTTTAATGAATTTGACCTCATGCTTTTGTAAAGATTTTTTCTTTTTTTATGATGTGTGGCTAATATGGTGGTCATGCAGCTAAAAGCATTATCTTCACATCATTATACAGAAATATAACACTGTATACTTGAGTTTCCTAGTCATGCTTCACTACTCTTGGCTATTATATATTTCCCATTGTTACTCTAAATAAGAACTCAAATTGACTTATATGAGAGCAAACATTAAGCAATTAAGTAAGATTATTGCTTTGAAAAGGAACCTTGAAAAAAAAAAAGCAGCAGTTTAGACCACCAAGGAGCACTAATAAATTTAAGGAAATATGAGGTTTCCTTCATGTGACTTCTTTTGAAAAGTTATGCAATAGATTGCTGGAACTTCAAGGTCGCTTAAAATTATGGTACTTTTAAAATTATTTCTGAGTCAAGTTTGTATTAACATGATTTATATGTCAATTAAACTTGCAATTTACCAAAGTAGCAAAATCAAATTCTTCAAATCTTTGATATTTTCATTAAGCAATATTTTACAAAATGATCAAACACAGAATTCTAGCAACACAGCAACACTAAAAGACTAAGAAATCATCATTCATTTTTACATTAAGAAATCATTCTTATTCCAAAAATCATTAATTACAAAATCAATATTTAGAAAACTAACATATTCATATACCTCAGTTATATGAATTAAGCAACTCTGGTTGATTTTTGATAGTTTATATATTTAGATTAATTCTGAATAAAAGAGATTATATATTTTTGAATAAATGTGTCTTTCATAATACATTATATAATTATTTAAAATATACAGTTTTGCACTTTCCTGTTTTCTATCATCAAGAAAAGTGCAATGCTGTTCCATTAAAAAGGAATAAGTGTGGGAACAACATGTTACAGGTAGCGGAAAGATCTGGATAAAGTCCAGGTTAGATATAGTAAAATGATTATAAAATCAGATCAGGACTCACAGAGGACTAAAAGGAGAACTTGGATTTTTTTAATGTTTCAAAAAGAAAACCTTTGAAGAATACACATTACCTTCCCTAGGCACACAAGGTTGTATTTTAAAGACAGCGTCCAGCTGTTCACCTTTTCCATGGATATTTTGCCAGTCGGACAGTTTTTAATGGAAAGAGGCTCTGTTCCCTGTAACTCTTGATATGATAGAGATTTTACTTTAACTATTTAGGGACGATAAGATTTTAGCCTAAAAGGCCGAACTTTGAGGAACTTCTGATATTCAATATGCATAAGACCATGTTCTTCATTAGCTGAGGGAAGAGTCAAACAGTGAAAAACAGGACAGTGTTTTCTAGCATATTCATAATGACTTGTAGTGATTTGGGCAAAATTAACGCTTCCCATTCTCATTCTCAGAGTCACCCTGCAGAGACAAGTTCCTATTAGAAATCACAGGGCAAGTGAAGTATTTACAGCCATTCCACTTCCTAACTGCCAGCACCCACTCTCCTCAACATCTACGATGGTATTAACGTTCATCCTTGCTCACTGTATGGTGCTTGCTATCAGGTCCCAGCCCTTCACTCAATCCCTGGGGGGCAAATATAGTTGCTTCTGTGTCTTTGTGCACCAAATTCCTACTTGTTCATAGCACAGTATTGAAGAGCATGGACTTGGGGGTTGAGCCCACTAAATTTTGCCACCTGGCTTCCCTACTTGCTAGCTTCTAACTTTGGGACATTGCTTAATGCCTCAGTGCCTCATTTTTATCACTTTCCTACTTCATAGGTTGTTGTGAGGCAGGTCATGGGAAGACAGTGGATCGGCCCTGGTACGCTGTTGGTGCTCAATATGAGTCAGCTATCATTACCAGATGCCAGGGACTGGGCTATATGTTCTACTTGAGAAAAAAAAAAAAAACTTTAAAGAAGTACAGCTACAAAAAATGCATAACTTAACTTTGGACAGGACTATACAAGAAAAGAATAGGTGTTCCTGGAAAGACAATTGGGGGTACATAATTTAAATTCAGGAGGGTCAAGGAAGGCTTCCCTGAAGATGTACATTCAAGTTGAGACTTCAAGGGTGAGAAGGAGCTAGGAAGGGAAGACAGAGTCTTAGGGAGAGAAAGATCAGGGTCTCCCAAGGATGTGCTTCCCGAATACTGGGTGTGATTCTTTGGAAAAAGAGGAATGTAAGGGGAGACACAAAAATATCTACACTTTCCCACCTTGCTCTCTGATTGTGGAAAACTTTAGGTATCTGAGGACACATGTAAATACAGTGGAGAGAATATGGGTTCTGTCACGTGACTATGGGGTTTGAATCTTTGCTTTATGACTTATAGGCTGTTTGACTTTGGGGAAATAATTGAACACTCCTGACCTTCAGGGGTTGTTTGTTTGTTTGTTTTCTGTTGTAGAGGCTTATAACTTCTACTTCACAAGGAGCTCTTTAAGTGTGAGAAATACAGAAAGTAAAATTTAAAGTCACAAGTACTGTGTTGGCCCCTAGTTACTGCTCACCAATCAGCTCTTTTCCTCCTCATGGATAATGATCATAATAATGATAATTCCATTATTCCTCCCAGGAAAACTGTTCCCGCCCCCCATTTTGATGGCTTCTAATGGAAAACTATAACTGGATAAAATGCATTTCCCCTTATTTGATGACCTGGATGATCAAGTGATTTTAGGATGAGGGTGTTAGAAGGGACATTGCTAAGAGAACTTAGCCTTCTCATATATGGCGTTTGCAGTAAAGTGCTTATTTTACTGGATGGCTGGAATTATTTGAACTAATTTAAAAAGGCATCTCTCTTCTTATACATGAAATCTAAGTTTGCATAGACTTGCTTAATGATATAAGTGAACCTAAATATAGCTGTATTTATATATTTTGTAAAAAAAAATAGACAAATACATTAAGCAAAAACTTACATAGGTAGTTCAAGAATCATCAAATGGTTAAACAAACAAAATTCCAAAAGCAACAGTTCATCAGCCTAATTACAGACACAATATAAACAAGCTGCCTTGTTCCAATAATTCTTAAATACTTGCAGATACAAAGTATAGAGACCTTTCTGTTGCTTCCATAAGCCTGGATAGCAAGAATTAGGGACTCAAGAAATGAGAAATCACCTATCAAAATTAATATGATTGATAGAAAACCATTTAAGGATTTTTCTTACACTTTAAAGTGCAAGACTATGTTGATGTGAATGTTACGAAGCCAGCTGGAAACCCACGATTTATCACTGTAAAAATAATAAAGGAAGTCATTCTTTTCTATCGGAAAACTGTCAATCTCTCCTTTGTTCTGATAAAAGGTAGACTATTACAGACACTTGCAAGAATATCTGGGGGACCTGAAAATATACAGGGAAACATTATTTTGAAAACTACTACCCATCACTGATGAAAAGTGTAGAAGCAGAAAAGTCACCTGAGTGAGAACTGCCCCATTAACACCAGAGCGACTTTGACTTCTGTTACTGTAGAACTGGTTAAAACACAGATAAAGCCGGGTTTTCTTTGAATCAAGTGATTTCTTGGTATAAATCTGAATGGAGATTTTTTTTTAAATCACAGATGGGGTCTGGGTGAGAGGTTTTTCTTCTTTGTTCTTTTAATTCTTGTTTCTATTGAACCATACCTCATAAGACATTGTTCCATCCTTTACACAGATTTGTTAAAAAAAAGCGGGGGGGGGGGGGGGAGAAAAGAAAAGCAATCATTTTCATTTACCTCCTTAAAAAAAAAAAGAACAAAACTTTGACCCTCATCACCTATAAAATAAGCCCCAATAACTTTTCGGTAAACCTAAGTCTTCTCCTTGTGCTGTTAGTCTCTCTCTTCAGCCTTGACTTCTGCCCCTCCCGCTCAAGCCCTTGCCTTTCCAGCTACAGTCACCTTTGATGCTCCTCAGCTTTCACACTGGGACTCCTTTGTGTTTGGTTATCCCCTCTGCTTGAAGGACTGTTCCCCCTTAATTTCTTTGGAAGAACTTATGGATCTTTAAAGATCCCATTCCAATTGTCCTCCAGGTCCTCCCTGCCTCCAGAGATCAGCCTGCCTTTCACTTTTCCTTCTAGCACTTTCCATGAAGCACTACTATACTTTTTGAGTTGACTATACCTGCCAGTCTTCCCTAAAGAAGGAATCTCCAGTGGAAACCAAATTGCCTTATTCTTTGAACACAGACTTACACCTCTCAACATTCAAATATTAATTGCATGTATGATTAAAAGGCTATAAGATTGATAGTTCTATTTTATGCATTATGTATATCTTTATGCTCTTCTCTTTTAAAGCATCATTTTATCAAATAAATTATTAAAAGCATTTATCTAGAAAAAGTATTAGAGGAGGGCTGCAGTAAAAATAGAATGTTAATGGCTTTCCCTTGGTATTAGTAGAACAAGCACATTGCTAAAATATGTAAGTTATGAAATGCTTTGCTCTAATAGTATCCAGCAGTGATCTACAAACTATTAGTCTAGAATTTTTTTTCAAGTTATAGATGAATCCAAGCAGTAATTTGAACAAAAATTAAAGGTAATTATTTCTATTCTGAGTTTTAAGAAAATTTGCACTTGCCACCCATTATTATTATTATTATTAATAATAATAATAAATGTGCAAAAGAGTCCTAATGTAGAATAGTAATCCTGGAATTACTTCCCATGATTAGTGTCACTAGAAAACATCAAGTAAAGTATTAAGGGATAAACTAGACAATTTGTTTTCTTTATAACTACTTGTCTAGAGTTTCAGAGCAAAAACACTAATAAAAGTCAGTCATCATTATGATGTCATTCCCATAATTTCCTTAGAAATAAACTAGCCAGTACAAAAAATATTTATAATGTACGACATCATCTATGTGCCTTTCCACTGCTCAAACTTTGGATTATCTTAGTGAAGTTTCCTGTTTGTTATAAAGAACACCTTCTGTGCAAAATAAAATATGTTAATAAAAGCTCTCTGAAGTCAAATTATCTTTGTAAATCACCTTTGTGCAGGTGTATTTTAATCCCCAATGGATGGAGACCATGGTATGGTCTAATCCAGCAATTTATGAAAAGATTTTTAAAAGAAATTTTATTGCAGCCCACATTCTTGGGAAGGTATTTATCTGTCACTGAAATGAGTACAGTGTCTAAAGCAAGTTCCAAATGATATCTACCTAGAGACATTCTATGGGCCCTAGATGACATTTATAATGCACCAAACTTGTTGAAGAAATGAGCATTCCAATGAGACTTATAGTTATGGTTGCTGGTACTCTCACTTGATACACATAAAATGCCTATGATCTTCATGGAGATCCAATTTACAAGCAATTATAATTTAGGCAGAATCTGAGACACAGAAGAACTGATGAGTTCTGTGTGTATGACAATGAATCCTCGACCCTCCCATTCTTGCATATTACCTCTTAGATGAAACATTTCCTCATTTTCCCTATCCTGTGACTGTTTCATCTAGTAGAATTCACTGATGTCTACCAATTTACACAGTTTCTGTGACATTTAACAAGCTCCTCATGACACATGTCATTCGGAGTATGAAATCAACAAGAAAAAGGAAGAAAAGAACTTCAGGTTTCTTCAGATTTGCATTAGAAAATGCAGCCTTTTTGCATAAGTTCTAGTACACAGATCCTTAGTTTACTTTGGCAGAAACAGAAAAAATCTCATTCATCCAGGATGGGAAAAACCTTATCTCAGCACAGGTGAAGGTTTTCCCCAAGACTTGCATCAATTATGCATTTCACATGTTGGCTGCCTGGAACTTCAAAAAAAAAAAGAATATCCAATTAATTCTACAGAAGGTCACCCTGTCACCCAGCACCAAGCTGGGGCCCTTCTAGCAAGCCATACTAACTTCCTTTGCAATTCACATTGCAGCTCAAGGCCACATGGTGCATAGCTTCTTTTTCAGCTTCAGCAATAGCTTGTTCCAAAGTTGATCCACGCTTGGGAACAGAGGCTGCCCGAAGCAGGACCATGGTCTATGTCTAACTTTGCAGTAGTTTATTATGTAATGTTCACAGAAGAATTGGACATCAGAGCTGATTCTGGAGCAAAATTTCTTCAAATGTGTTCATAGACTGGATTTTGGATAGTTTGCGAATAAGTCATGCCTGAGTTTTGTAGTCAGACAGAAATGAATGCTCACATCCATCCATCTAGATGCTTGCACCAGGGGAGCTTCATGGCCCAATTTTAATCCTGGTTCTTCTAGTTAATATATATCACTGGGAAGATTACTTAACTTTACCAAACAAAAATTTCTTTATTTATAAAACAGGGTTAATCATATTTAGATTACAGGATCATTACAAAGATTAAATGAAGCATACCTCCTGAAGACCCTGAAATGTTGTGGGGCTTCACAAAGGTGAGTCATCATCCCTATCAAGTCAAAGAGTGTAAGCTATCAAATTTAGCCAATAGCAAAAAGTTGTCAAAAAGTCACAGACACTTCTAACTTCTACACTAGACCAAATAACTTTGGTGAAGGGGGCAGGGGCGTGGGAGTGTGTGATGCAATTGACTGTATGAGGAGTGAAGACACAGAAGCCCCCACTTCATCCAGGGAAGCTCCTTACAGAACCAAAGAATTGTAAGCTGTTGGGTTCCCTTTCCCACACCAGCCTCCATGAACTATAAGCACATCTAATAAGCTTTCTTGCTTCCTATTTGTAAGAGATTGATGTCACCTCCATGAGGGTCCTGGAACTTGAGCAAGGAGGCACGAAGCTTCATGTATTAAATGTGTATTTTAAACCCAAGGGATGTGCAGGAATGGCTGTATAAAAGACGAACTTGCCAAGTGCTACATTCAGCTCTTGATGTGTTGGGCCAGATCCATCTGTGGGTTCTTACTTGACATCGAATGGATGTCCTTCTCCTCTACCCCAGTGTACTTTCTTTATATAAAAGCAGTGTTTATTGCAATGCAGTTTCTGGACAGTGCACACAAAGAGAATGTTGTTAGGATATCCTGGGAGTTACTGCATGAACGGCTGATGCCTAGCAGATAAACATCAGCAGGATTACCTGCTACATTATGAAATTATAACTAAGGAGCAGCAGACTCGCTGACAATAGCAATCCCAGTGACAAACCTGTGGCATACTAACAAAACATAAATCACCCTTGAACTGGAGACTTGGTAAGTTATTTTAGGCCAATCTGTCATGGATTTATCTTTGCCCATGATAAAAAGTACAGTATCTTGTCAGTGAATCAAAATGCTTTTTTCTGTCATATGTAACTAATTGAAAAAAAAAGTACGATACCTTGAATGGCAATGATTAGAACAAAATATGGGTTAAATATCTTTCTTTTAGATCCTTTTGCTTTCCTATATGTTCTCAAGACGTTTTTGTTCCTGTGCCTGTTAAGCCAAGGTTGAGGTCCTATCAGAAAGCTCTGGCAATTGCACATGCTGTCTGCTAAGAATGCTGTGGTCTTACGCTGAGCTGGGTTTCCCCTAGTTCCACACAGAGTTGGCTATGTCTTTAGTAAACTTTTAATCATCTTTATTGGATTATGACTTAATAGTCTAAGTTGTTACCAGAAATTTTTTAAAAGTACAATTTAATTGAATAAGTGGAGGATGAATGTCTGCCCAATAATTTTTAATAAAGACAATTTTAACTTATACTTTATTTTCAATATTTCCAGTGTATCTTTAACCCTCCTTTCTCCCTCATCTTATTTCCAACAGCATCTTTAACCCCAAGATGCCCTACTTTTATGAGAGAGAGTGACTCAATAGTACTCAAGATCACGTATAACAAGCTACTGTATTTGAACCAGGTTTTATACTTGAACAACCTTTATATCTTTCTGCTGATTTCTTCTTTAACTTTTGAAATATTTCCTCAAATACTGCTTCTCGTGAATTTTCTGGCTTTAAAAATTCCTCTTCTTTATGGTTGGTGTCATAATAATACTTCTTAAAGCCTCCAGGGAGGATACTGAACTTAGTTATATTACGGTCGCTGTAATTTGGTGGATCGGCCACACTTACTTCCTTAACCAATTCATATGCTACTCAAGGCGAATCCAAGAGTAACCTCTATGCTTCAGCAACAAGCCGTTCCAAGAAAGCAGTTGTTTATAGTATTGAGAAACTGCTCCTCCAAGCCACATCCCAGTGTAATGTTCAGTTGGCAAAAAAGAAGGTTGTATGTTGTTCAACAGGGAAATCTGCCTCATTCGACCACCCAAGAGGGCAGCAAAAATAAGTCACCTAGTAAAGGTGGTCTTTATACAAAGGTCAAACAGAACTTTACTGGAAACTTTGGGTGGACTGGAAAGTCCTGGCTTAATAGAGTGAACTGCATAATTTAAAATGTGCTCAAGTTTTACTGTATAAGTAAAGCTCATTGCAAGATCCATGCATGCCCCATGATACTTTTAAAACGGTGATTAAAAAGGGAGAAAAATGAACAAGATGGTCTGTGCAAGATATCACTTTCTAATCCTGACACAGCCCTAAATCAGTTCTTTCTGCCATCTCCGCCCCCCGCCACTTTTAAATTGACAATTGTCTATAGTGACAGCCACCTGCTTTTCTTGATGATGGAGAGGAGCAGAAGGTACTGTAGAAGTAGGAAAGCGAATGAAAAGGCTTGGTCATTGTGTTGTTCCCACCAGGCACAAGATGATGTGAAATTCTTCCACTTTTAAACCATTTTGGGTTTTGGTCACTTCATTAGCACCTTCAAGGTCACCTTCAAGGTCTATCTTATGACAAGGAGTTCTTTAGTGATCAAAAGTGGTATAGTTAGGGAAATACTGCAATTTTTAAATCTATAAAAATTATGTGACCATCTGTCCTAATTTGCCCGGACATGACTCTAGTCTATCTTGTAGTCAAACTACTCAGAGACTCCCAACACTCTCAAAAATGTCATCTTTGATGACAGATTTGACAGAACACTTATTTTAATACGTATTAGACAATCTATAAATATGTAATGCTTTAAAAAGTGCTATTAACAAATAGTCTCTATATATTAAACTGTAACTATTGAGCTTGGGCAGAGAAGGAAGATTCCAAAAACATACTTTTAGATAACAATTTCCATTTTGTATATCAAATGGTGCCAAAGGCTGGCACACAGGAAAATGATATTAGTGTGGTCCCTCTCCTCCAGGAGCTCATGGCCCTCTTGGAGAGGAAATGTTGGGGTGAGGTGGTTAGTGCTGTAGTAAATGATGTACCACATAAAGAACAGCTTGTCAGCCATCTTGAATCCCACAGAAGGCTGCAGTTCTATACAGATAGTGTTGCATTCTTAACATCAGAAAATAGCAGTATACCCAGGGGGCCAAAATAATGGGGCTAGGGTTCGAGGTATGTAGATAACACCCAGGAGTGTTCATGACTGGTGGAAATCCTACTCAAGTCATCTAGAGTTGAGCACTGTTTCAATTTCTTTTCATTAGTCTCATACATGGAACTCTTAAAAAAACAAAAACAATCTGTTGTAATAATGTCTTAAAAATGTCAAAGTCCTAGGAAATATAAACCAAAACAAAAAAAAAATTAGAATTCTTTCAGATAGGATAAAATGTGTATTTAAAGAAATATACTAACTTTTTTCAGGATATCCCTAATTTTGTTGAAATATCCTCATGGAGATGATATTCTAGTGTCTTCAAAGATTTAAGGCAGAATGACTTTTTAGAAAGGAGTGTACTTAGAATCATTTTTTTTAATCATCCAAATCCAGGGAAGGCAAACTTTTTCTTAAAGGGCCAGAGAGTATATATTTACGGTTTTGTGTGCCATGTAATCTCTATGGAAAGTACTTGATTTTGCTGTTGAAGCAGAAGAGTTGCCACAGGTAATACATAAACAAATGGTGTGTCTGTGTTACAATAAAACTTTATTTATAGAAACAAGCAATGGGCCAGATTCAATCCATAGTTTGTCAATCCCTAATTAAGTCACTACCACATAGTATGTTAATTATTCTTTACTTTGGCCTGTGAGATATATAATACCCACTTAAGTGGAAGTAGTTGGTATAGTTTATTACAAGTCTTAAATTCAATAATTTGACAAGAATCTTTAATTTCCAAGAACCAACTATTGTAACCACAATGATCTTTTGTTAATTCATTAATGGTTCCAAAACAAAAGGAAAATGCCTGTATTTAGCTCTAATTTTTCAAACCAGGGCTCAAATTATTCTTTGTTTCTTATATAAAAATGAAGACTGAAGTAAATCACTTAGCTCTGGTCATTTATCCCAAGTGAGGACAGAAGTTAAGAAAATATTTTTATGTCTATTCAATTTGATTCAAGTTCCTTTATTTTGAAAAGAAGAAGAGAAATATTAGACTGCATCTTAATAAAGTTTAAAAATTATTGAACAAGAATATAAAATCCTATGACCTGACAATGGAACTTGATTCTAGAAATTACCACCTCAATGTGAGTCAAATTATAAAACCAGAAACGTTTTCAGTGCCCAAAGCCTCCCAGGTTTTACCTTTCTCTCTCTCCTTTTTTTTTTTCAACTATCTAAACCCAAGATTCCACAGCTCCCTCCCCATCAAAATCTGTATTTGAGAAGAGAATTGAAATTTATTCTCGCTAAACCAAACACCACGTAGGATAAGAGTCAGCTTTGAGAAACTTCTGCATTTTAAAGATTAAGCTAATAAAAATTTGGCCAATGATGTTAAAATTTGGCTAATACACACTTCCCTTTGCAAAAGAAATTTTAACTTTTTCTTAATGTCTTAATGTGATTCCTTTAAAACATCGTCTCATCTGTATTTTGTTTCACACAGAGATCGTGTTTGCTTCAGAACAACTGATCATCAATAGCATGCCTCTCTTCCCCAAATTTTCTGTTAAGAAAATTCCACTTAATTAAAATATCATTGAGAAGGGAATGCAGTTGCCTCTTTGCCCCACCCGCCTTTAATGGACTATTTTTTAGAACAGTTTTAGTTAGAGTCAATGAAAACTTGAATGGGAGAGAGCATTTCCAGTGTATTCTGGTCCCCTGTAAATTCTTTTTTTTTTTTTCACTTTGATATTTGGGGATATTTTAAAAGAAAGATCTAGTTCAGGATGAATGGGTTAGCAAAATGTGGTGGCACATAGACCTTCACCGTTTTTTTTTCCCCCCAGGGAAAAATGTTGCATTTCCTTTGGCTGAGCATACCTGAACAACCAACAGGTATTGCAATCCTGGAATGAATCTGCTGGTCTGCAGTCTAGCTCTCAGAACGTGTGAGGAAGCCCTCCATCCTGCGGCTTCCTACTCTTCTACCAGTTACCAGTAAACGACATCTCTTGAGTGCCTTCTGTATATCCCCCATACTTCTAACCCACTGTTCACCCTCACTAAGGACCATGGACATTCTGGGAAAACCATCAGCAAAGCCTCACGTTTGTTAAATAACAAAGATTAACTTCACAAAAAAATTCAATGTCACCATGGCGGGATGTGGCTAGCCAACCCCACAGAAATTATTTCGTCTCTCTAGGTTCTAGTTTCTTTCATTGTAGAATACAAGAGCTAGGTTAAAAGAGTCCAAAATCACTTCTACTTCCAAAAGTATAAAAGTATATATAAGTGTGTAAATATAGGCGTGCATATATAAGTGTGCATATGTGTGTGTATATATGTGTGTGTGTGTATACACATTATAGTGATGATCTGAAAACTATAATATTGCATATTTTGCATCTACAAATAATGATTACTATTTTCATGATTCTGCATGAAATTGGTAATCTTCAACCAATTATCAGTTAATCAAAATATTTAGTTAATGAAAAGTTCTCATTCCTAGAGATAAATGGGAATTTTATGCATATTAGTATTTTGTAGGTCAATACTGGAAACAGTGAGCGTCCTGCACTATAAGTAACAAGTAGCTGAGGAGACATTTGAACCTGCTTAGAAAATAATTCTGAAATACAAGTCCAGAAGACCTCATTTCTTTCAATACTATAAATCTCTACCTTAATATCTACAGTTGGTTTATCATCATCCATCAACATGTAGAGACAGAATTTCTGGACTTTTCCAAGTTCCTCTGGCTCAATGAGGAGATGTCCAGGAATAATTAGTTCAATGAATGAATCCATCTTTGAGTAATCAATAGAGCAATTCATGGCCACTCAACAGTAGTAATACGTGGGGCTCAGATGTGTCATCTTTGCAGATCTACAAAGCACAGGAGGACTAAAGTTCAGTAAGTTCCTCAACAGAGAACTATGAAAAATGGATCATTCTTCTGAGCTGAATTTTATAACTTCATCAACTTTTTGATCAAACAGAAACTAGATTTATAACCACCTTCTGGTAACAATCGTGTGGCTGGGTTCCACCTTGAGCTTCCATAGGTGAAAACCTAATTTTAAAGAAAAACATTTTCCCATGGTTTGATATGATCAAGGGGCAGAATCAAAGTATGGCAAGGGGTCAAGGTGGTGAAGTAAAGCAGAAAGGTCAAGTTAACACAACTTTCTCTAGAAGCAAATTAAACTTTGCTTTTAAGGGGAATGGATTCGATAGACAATGGTATAATATATGAGTAGATATTTTTAGTAAGGTATTGTAAGTACATAGGTATAGGTCTAGAGGGAAAGTCTGCCATTACATAAATAATAATATTCTTATTTTAAACACATAAGTCATAAACTTTCATTTTTCAATAAGAAATGAGCTTTTGATTTTTGAGTGCTTGCTTTATGTAGCTGGCATTAATTTTAAAAACATGTTTAAATATGACAAAGCCTGTCAATGAGAAAACACATGAACTAACTTAAAGTTTTTTTTTTTTCCTCTAATTGTTCAAGATAAAACAAAAACACACATTCTTGGGTAGAGTCAGGATTCATGCTTTTCCAGCTTTCTCCTTTTTTCGCTTATGTGAATAAAGAACAACAGACTGTAACATGCACATTAAATATCTACCAAAGGCACACCAAGACTCATGGGAATATTCAGAAACATCTTACAAATTTCAAAATGAAAGGAAATCATGACCATATTTCACTTTAAGTAGTCTACAGCACATTAATCATAATATTATAACTAAAGACAAATTAAAACATGTCATAGTTGTTTACCAAAGTTAACTAAATTGCACATAATGAAACTCAACATCATTAGATAGAAAATGTGAGCTTTAAATTTGCAGGGCACAAAATATTCCAAGATTATATGTTACATAGTACAAAACTTTATTATCAGATGTTTCATATTCTCTATTGAGGCATATTGGAGGCAGTTCTCTACATATTTCTGTTATTCTCTTGCAAGTTTGGCTGCAAACTCTACAGCGACTCACTAATACATCTGATTAATGGATGGAAGTGACATAGAAATTTTACTTTCAAAATAAGGAGACTTTCAAAATAAGGAGAAGACTATGACTTTTGTAGGTGTGCTCTAGACAGGGGGTTTCAACTCCCCTGTTTTGGAGATGAAGCATTTTCTGCAACTAAAAAGTTAAGTCAGTCTTTTTTGATCTCGTTGTTTCTGAAGATTCTGCAGTGCTCTCTGATATGTATTTTACTGGTGCACCAAATGAGAGTACTAGATGTCTTTTAAAAAGAGGACAGGGGGCTGGGGTTGTGGCTCAGCGGTAAAATGCTCACCTGGTATGTGCAGGGCCCTGGGTTCGATCCTCAGCCCCATATAAAAACAATTAAATAAAATAAAGGTATTGTGTCCAACTAAAGTAAAAATAAAATATTTAAAAAAAAAAGAGGACGGATAATAAGAAACAAGTATTGTGTGAGCATTAAGAAAACTTCACCTGATTAGGTATGCTGTGCCTATTGAAAACTCTAGTTAGGTTACAACCCTTGAAAGTCTCTATGATATGTATTAGAGGAAATCTCAGGAACAAGATGCATGAGAAAGGCCGACAGGATTGCCTAGGAAGAGCCTTGGACTCACCTACCCAGTGAGTAGTGAGGGTCCATTGTTTAGACTACCCCAGAGTCCACCCCCCGCTTCCTGATTACAACAGGAAGTTACCCTTCCTCACTTCTGGCTCAGTTCTTTGGACTCTGGCCTTGGCTCCATGGAAGGACATGTGACCCAGGGCCAGCCAATCATGGCCGTGTGTGTTCTGGGACCCCTGAATGGCCCAGGGTGGCTGTGCCCAAGTCAGGGCGTTTGTCATGAGGCTTGTGGGGACACTCAGGGAAAAGCAGCGTGACTGGTAGGGTGTAAGCCCCAAGATGTGACAGACAAGGAGTAAAAAGGGAGCCAACATAAGGGAAAGCAAAATTTGTTTCCTAATTAACCCTATTTGAACTGAATTTCTCTTTTCCCCAGAATATTCTTCCCGTGTAACCATATTCAATCCAACTTGTAATTCAAAATGCCATATAAGAGGCAACAGGGCCAACACAGGAGCTAAGGTGACATTTGCTTTAAGAAAACAAATTAACACAGTGGCCTGACACATGGCTGGGGGGTGGCCATACTGTCCTCGCTATCTATACAGAGAGAACTTTGGAATCCCTGGTGGAGTATGGGAGGTGTCACAGGTATGCTCTCTGCTTCCGTTGACATGTCCTGCCTGACCCTGATCCCTTCATGGTGTTCCCTGCATCAGAGACTTCTTTTCTCTGCCTGCACCCTTTCCGAATCATTTCCCAGGCCCAGCCTCCCTCAGGTGGACAGTGTCCTGTTCTTTCCTCTGTCATCTCCCAGACTGTACCCCGATAAGAGCATGTACCAGGTGTTGACAGTTTTTCCTCTACTTCCTCTCTCTCTTTAGATTTGAGTTTCTTGTATCCTGGTTGCTTTTCCTGCTCATTGCACTCTGATGTTCCTGTGGAGAACTACTGTCTACACTCCAGGTCCTGTGTTTTGGGTTGAGTTCCAGAGATGGTTGAGTTCCAGAGAAGCCCAAATTGTGAGGACTGTGTCTCATGGCCCTGGTAATTGAATAGCGAGTCGCCAGGGGATGATAATGTAGACATGGAACTTGGCATGATGGTTAAAACCATTAAGATCCTTCTATTTGAAACTTGACAAAACAAAAACACAAACACCTAGCTGTATCTCAGCAGGAATGTACGTGTGGATGCACAAATGCTTTTGGCAGAATTGAAATAAACAGTCTAAGAAAGACTGAATGTAAGTGCCTGGATGCAGCGCCTCTCTTATTCTAATCATGATTTCCAAACTTGTTTCAAGATTGTGATTTTGGTTGCCATTTTCTCAAGTAAAATTTTCCAAGTGTATGGAAATGCTGTATCTACATTCTACTCTACTATTCTCTCTCCCAAATCACAACAATTGGGTAAGGTGGTTGTGCTTAATAATTTGGAAGCACATGACAGTGTACACTGTGTACTCACAACATTAATATCACCAGTTTAATGTTTTTTCCTATCAGATATAGATTGCTCCCAGTCTGTTGATTACTCTTTCACCACTGGGGTTCTCCTGGTGGCATTTAAATTATATTTATTCTTCCATCTAGTTCATATTCTTAGCCAGAACCTTTGGTTTACAGGAAAGAATCTGCTGGTCTCTTTCATTTTCCATTGAAAAATTACTTAAGTTACATTGATTTTTTTTTCTGTAATTGTTTATTGTTGATCTTCTCCAAAAGGTTGATATAAAATGCAAAGTTTAAACTGCTTGGCTTTGCTCATGCTACCTACCACCTGAAACATAAACCAAAAAGGATTATAGAAGCAGTCTACATTTAGTCTATGTAGCCAGTATGTAGACATTGTCTGATTAAAAATTAGGTGTGCAAGGCAGGAGGATTGCAAGTTTGAGAACAGCTTCAGGTAACTTTCGAAGCCCTAAGCAACTTATCAAGACCCTGACTCAAAATAAAAAATAAAAAGGGCTGGGAATATGGCTCAATGGTCAAGCACCACTGAGACCAATCCCCAGTACCAAAACAACAACAACAACAACAAAAAACCCAAAACAACAACAACAAAAATAATTAAGTGTGCAAATTTTTGGGGAAAGCCGATCTTTAGTAATACAATATTTTATATTAATACATACATATTTTATAATCATGTGATATACTGTAGACAATAAAATTGAGCTGTGAAATACTTTCCTTAATGAAGGAATTTGAAATACTAGCTCAATGTCAGCCAAAAAGAATGGGAAAAGAAGAAAAGTTAGACATTCATAGGCTGGAACCCACATATTTGAATCTATGCAAGTTATACCCTCACCATTAATGAGAAATTAATGATCCTTTATATTTTATATCCTGCAAAACATTATATTCCAGTATTTTCACTTAATAAATATATTTTTCATTTAAATTTCTGTTTTGCCAATTCTAAAAACCAGAAACTAAATTCCTATGTTTGCTATCCCCCAAAGCACCATAAAATCTTTCCCACAATGGGGACAACAAAAGAACTGACAAAATTTGTCTCCAATAACTAAATATTTTTGTGGGAAAAAAAAAGAATTCTGACGCGATATCTTCATTCATCTCTAATGGTTTTAATAATTTTTCAAGTGCCACAATAAATTCAAACTAGCAAAATTAGAGGAATTAACAACTTTCTATGGTGTTTTCCAAATGTCACCCAAGGCAGTCATAATTTAACTGTGATCTGTTTTGAACCCATTTCTGTTTCAATTCATTAAATGTTTGGGATTGAAAATTAAACTGTAGAAATAAAATGCTTATTGGCATGCTTCAACTGCAAGTAAGACAACAAATGTATGGTTAGCGCAGTCCTCTGGGTAGAGCAGAAATCCCTTTTAATATGATAGCCCAAAATGCCACAAACTGCCTCCCAGAAATTTAGAATTAGCGATGCAAAGGTCACACAAAGTGAAAGGTCATCCCCTTCAGGCAAGAGGGGCCAGCTCCCTACCAAGCTTCTAGCAGACCTGCTTCCCTAGGGGACATCATAAAAGTAATTTACTGACAACTCACCTTACCAGGGGTCATTTGGGGCCTCGAGTTTTCTGGAATTCACTTTTAAGAAGCATGATTAAGTGGGAACAACTATTGGCCCTAAAGTATTTATGCTGAGAACAAATGTCTGTCAGAATTAAATTCTTTGTGGGTGGTGGTTTCAGTCTTAAAAAGATGTGTGCTCTGATGAAAAGCACTTATATTCTGTTCACCAAATTAAATCTTTTAAAGTGAATGTTGGTTAATTGATTTATTAGGTTAAAAACAAAATAACTCCAGAGAACCCAAAAGATAACAACTGCCAAATAAATAAATAAATAAATAAATAAATAAATAAATAAATAAATAAATAAATAAATAAAAGGAGAGAAAGAGTACATTTACTAAGTTCGTTATACCGTTTTCCATCTTTTCTGTACCCATTTGTTCTCACACTGGGGAGAAATGCATTCACGTTGTTTCAAAGGAAAATAAAGAGGCTGAACCACACCAAGAAAGTTGACTTTTTGAAAAAAATTTGCAAGAAAAGCTATTTCCTGATTAAAACAAATCTGCTTTTAGGCTTTTTCTTGCGGGGGGGGGGGGGCGGGGATATTAACATGAAATATCTGGTTTAATAATTAGGTAGAGATGGCTTTCACACATTTAAAAAAACTGTGAAAAGTTAAAATATGTGTGCATTGGATAAAATTAAAATAGATTATTTGACACTGTGTGTGGGATGCAACCCTAATCTATACAGTGCGTGGAAACAAGGCTGGTACTTTCAATTGCACAGCACACATCTCAGTAATAACAGGGGATGAGGCATACAATTTCAAGGAACACCCACAATGAAAATTATTCTTTCCAAACAGAGAATTGTTTTGGAATAAGTTAGGTTAATTGGCACCATGGGATTTGTCTCAAGGAAACAGAGCACAGAAATCCTCACATGTGCAAGGAAAATGATCAAGAATTACCCTTTTTCCCGGTTCAATTTTTCACGTCTAATTTACTCTCTCCACAACCAAATTAACTTCTGCAGATTCGGATGCAGGTAGAAAAAGGGAGCACTCTTTACCAGAGTAACAAACAGCCTGAAAGGCTGATTTGTTAGATGAGGTTATTTGCTCAAATACCAACAACAGAGAAGAAATCCACTGAGAATATTTGGGAATATGCTACTTTTGAGAGTGAATTATGAGCATTCATTAGATCATTATTTTTCATTAAAAAGATTAGAACTCCTTCACAATAACATTTTCATATCCTCTTTATTTGAGGTCTATCTTTTTATATTTCATTATCATTTTAATCTTCTCCAACTTTGGGATGCCTTGATTTTGGCCTTTTTTATATGTTAAATCTAAGTATAATTATCCTTTTAAAAAGTAATCATGTGACCCCTTTCCCTCTTAATGTACGTTTCCCTGGGAGTACACATGTGTGCATATCATTCACGGCTTCTTTGGTTGCGGTTACCGTTTTCATGAATTAGCATTTACAACTGGCTGAAGCGAGCCCTCTTTGTTACCACAATTGATATTTTCCTGTAATTTACAGCCTTTCACCGGAACCCATTAAATATCCTATGTTGCTAATGTACCAAGTTTCAAAATTTGCCTTTTAAGAAACACGAGAAAGGCGGTACAAATTCAGGAAACCTCCCTGTGTGAAAATGCTTATGCTCCATAGAGGGAATTTCTAAAAAGTCCTCCAAGTATTGATCCACCAAAAGTTGAAACCGATAAGAACTTCAGGTATCGATGACCTTGTTTTACGGGGAAACACAGAGGCTGGTGAAGCGGCTTGCTCACCAGCACAGGGCACCTGCCTAGCAGGTCAGGAAGTGTAAGTCGGTGTTCCACCCCACAGGCTGGCTGTGCTTCTTGCCCTTGGGACTCTATTCTTGGTATGGCTGTTGTTGATCTGGTTTAAAAAGCTTAAGTCCAATCATATCACTTTTCTGTTCAAATGCCTCCAATGAGTCCTCATTCTATTCAGAGTAAAAGCTAAAGACCCAGCAGGATCTGTAAGGGGCTGCACAGTGTAGTGCACAGACTCCCCACCCCACTTGGCTGCTCAGCTCTGCAATCTCATCTCCTGCTTCTCTTCTCTTCCTCCTCTCAGCTCCAGACTCTCCCCATCCCTGCACACCAAGCATTGTTCTCCAGGAGTCACACTGTACATCTTCACCTGCAGATCCAGGTTGCAGAAATCACGGCACCTACATCCCTGCACACTGAGGATGTTACCGTGCCGTGAACTGCAAGCTGAAGTCTCAGTGCATGCTGAGTTACTGCAGCTTTGAAAAGTGTAACTGGAGAAAGGATGACCACACAGAAATGTGAGTGCCCTTATGTGTCAATGTCACAAGGTGCCCGGGAGGCTCTGAATTGAGCAATGCTGGCTGGGTTTCCAGATCATTACATATGGAAACTTGTGCAACTTGCTGTTTTACAGACATTTAGAGCCAGGAAGATTCTAAGTTATCACTGAGCCTAGTCCTCTGACTTCAAAGATAAAGATGCAGAGATGCCAGACAGTTATGTAGATTGCTACAAATCACACAACTGCTTTGTGGTGGAGCAGCGGTCACTGGGTATCTACCACACACTGATGAGTTCTCACACCCCCAGCAGAGGTGGGATATTACAGGAATTTGGCCCCCTAGGGCTCAGACACTGATGACCAATGCTAGCTCCTGAAATTTTTACTTAATAATTACTACTACTCACTAATAATTAATTCATACCAAGGGGAGAAGTTCCTCAGCCGTGTCCAGAAGATTGGTTGTGATATTTTTTTTAATCCAAAAAATTTATCTGGATTGTTTGACATTTACTCAAAGCCAAAATCTTAAAACAACACCACAAACCAAACTCCTTGGACAAAGAGACAGTATCTGTAGGTTGCAGCTAAGGAATTAGGCCAACTGCTGGGTAAATAAAACCTTTTGGTAGAAGGAGCCACATCCCAGCAAGTCACTGAAGCCTAAGATCAGCTCCGAGGGTGACCTACGTAGAAGCCTCGGGTGTAAATACACTATTAATGTCATGGGGTCATCTGATCTTCCAAATCCCTAGAGATGTAAACAGAAGCTTTAATGGTGACACAGGGAAAAACCACAGACGGGAAGAGAATGTGCTACATGGCTTTTTCAACCTCGGGTCACGGGCGTGAGTCCCGGTCGAGAGTAGTCGTTGATAACTTATGACAGATGTTTGGTGACCTGTGTGTGGGGGGAAGCTGGCTCAAGTTTTGTCTCACTTTTCCTGAACAGGTGTGCTCACATCCATCCACTAAGACGTAGGCACCGTGGGAGCGGCATGGCGCAATCTTTCATAGGAAGTCTAAGAATTTAATGGGAATTAAATGTGGCTATCTTTTCATCATTTTAAGAATAGCACTTTCCCATTTTTTTTCCCTCAACCTCAAGCATTTTTCATTCACACTGTGTACAGTCTTTTTTTTTTTTTTTGTCTTAAGAAGTTCTTCTGAACAGTTTGAAACTGCTCTGGAGCAGATGTGCTTCCCAATCCAGAAATAGCCTGAGGACAGATGTCATCTTATTTAAGTTTGTGATCCATTTGGATCAAAGGTGCTTTAGGCTAAGAAGCTGGTTTAGAAACAGCTTATTAGAATTAAAAAGAAAAAGTGAATAATTTAGTTCTTCTTAAAGCCAGATTATTCAATAATTGAATATTTGAAAGAAATGTGCTTTTCTCAAGAATTTTGTGGCCATATGTAAAACTCTTAGATCCTTTTTCATAAAGTTTTATTTTTGTGTTAGCTTCAGCTAACTGGATTCAGTTCTATGATCACATTAAATAACCTCAACTGCTAGCAATGATGGAATTAATTGAGATCCAATTTATTGTTGTTCTTTCTGTGTTCTTAATTAATAACTCAATGTCAATTGACGAATAATACCTTAACATGTATCACAGTGATCGATAACTTGTTTTTTACACATTTATTATATATAAATATTACATACCTTATAAACACATTTTCTTTGTGGTGCTGGGGATTGAATCAGGGCCTCACATAGGCTAAGTCAGTGCTTTACAACTGAGCCATATCCTCAACCTCTATGAATACATCTATATATTTGTTATGTAAATAAAAGGATGAAGGAACATTAAAAGCCACAGGCTGCAAATGCAAACTCCCAGAGTTGATCCTAGAAAGGTAGACACAAACCAAAGACCAAATATGCTTAAAGATTTGGGAGGCTTCCAAGAAATACTGAGTCAGGATGGTAGAAAGAGGGTTTTTTGCAGCCTGAAATCTGAAAAAGTGGTAGCTGAAGTATTCCATTTATACATTCTCACACCTGATCTTCAGCCCATTTCACTGATAAGTTCACTGACATTTGCTCTGGCAGCTTAACTTTAGAACTTTTAAAGTTCCTTCTTTCTTGACTTCATGGTATGTTTTACTGATCTGCTTTAAAAAATTAATTTAAGTAATGTGTTCTCTGTAACATGACATTACATATTAATTTTATAATAACTCGACCCAACTGCTCCCCCTTCCAACTTCTGACATTCTAAATCTGTGCTTTGAGCAATAGTTGCTCATGGGCAAAAAAAATATGTGCCTTCTTAGTTTCCAGTCGCAGTATATTTCCTTTGCAAATCCTACAATTTATTAACTCTTTGGCAGATTGACATAAACCATGTTCCAAAATAAACACACACAAAAAAAGACCTACATTACTATAATATCCAGGTTGAGAAGAACTACTATGAAAGCAAGCAAATTCTCATGAAAGATTGCCGTGGTACTCATGGGTCAGATGCATTGTGCTTAATCATCAGGAGGCATATCTGTCTCCGAGAAACTCCAGAATGGGGGGCTTTGGCATCATGAGGTGGGCAGCGATACCACACACCTAATGTCAAAAGGTGACTTAAAAATGAAGGTGCTGTTTTTCCCTAGTGACACGTTTCAATGAAGAATGACGCATCTAGTTTTATCTTTTGGAGGTAAAGAAAACTCCCCCATGTGGATCAATATAACTTGGTTTCCACGGGACGGCCATATAATTTTGGCATAAAAACGCTAACACAATGGGAAATTGTCCATAAGCATTTATTCAAACCCATCTTAAGAGGGGACTGCTTTAATTACTAGGGAGGAGGGCTGGGCGTCTTTCCTTTCCTCCCCCCTCCTTGATGCATGAGAATGATAGATGCTGACAGCACCTGAGGCTTACTTCACATTTATGGGAAGTGTTAGTTTCGGCTTTCTGATCTGCACTCAGATGATGAAGAAAGTGAGCCTAAAGAGCCCGAGCATGCTCACAGCAGATGTCCACCAGGCCATTTCTAGAATATGCCCTGCAGTCTCTCCTCTTGGGCAGAAAGGAAAGTCTCTCCTGGATGTCTTTAAAGGGGGATTCTGGAACTCTGGGATGCCCTGGGCCATTTAGAGACAGTTACTGTTTTCTTTTCATGAGGTAATGCGGTCTCTGGAAAGCCAGGACAACTGACATCACCCACAGGTCTTCTCTGGTCTCTTTCTAGTCAGGGAAAGTCTGTAGGAGATAGTCAACAGGGCAGGCAGAGAGACGTCTTTGAAAGACAGCCGAGACTTGCTCTAGGGTCCAGATTTCTTGGGTTTCCATTTGTTTCATATGATTACCATAAGATTTCTTAGATTGATAGCCTCTGTTTCCTTTGCCCTTCAACTCTTGAGTAAATACAAAGACATTAACGTAAGAGCTTTCCTCACCTCCTCTGTGACTTATGAGATCTAACACACATGAGAAGGCCGGCCTGTCTCCGCTCAGCTGCAGCAGAAACTGCAGTACCACTCGGGTTTAAAACAGGATGCACAGTGGAAAATAATCTGTAGATGAAACTGGCTTAAACTGGAACAAACCATATATATATATATGATATTTTTATATATATATTCTACTTATTAAAGAAAAGCAAATACCCAAATAACGAAAGAATAGCAAGTAAAAACATAACCAAACAAAATTACACCAAGATTATTACACATTACAGGTTGAGAATTCCTTATCTGAAATGCTTCAACAGGAAGCATTTGGGATGTTCAGTTCTTTTTTGGATTTTGGAACATTTGCACATACATGATTAGATATACTGGGGATGGGACCCAAGAATAAACACAGAATTCATTTGTTATATACCTGGCTTGAAACTAATTTTATGCAATGTTTTTAACAATTCTGTGCATGAAACCAAGGTCCACTGGAGAATTCTCCACTTGTGGCATCATATCGGGGTTTAAAGAATTTAGATTTTTTTAAGCATTTTGGATTTCAGATTTTTGGATGATGGATTTCATTTTATAAACAATAAATTTTTTCCTGAGGGCATTCATCGTAGATTTAAAATTAGATTAAATTTATTTTTAAGGGGGCTGGGGATGTGGCTCAAGCGGTAGCGCGCTCGCCTAGCATGCGTGCGGCCCGGGTTCGATCCCCAGCAGCACCGCATACCAACAGTGATGTTGTGTCCGCCGAGAATTAAGAAAAAATAAATAAATGTTAAAATTCTCTTTCTCTCTCTCTGTGCCCCCCTCTCTCTCACTCTCTCTTTAAAAAAAAAAAAAAAAAAAAAAAAAAAAAAAAAAAAAAAAAAAAAAAAAAAAAAAAAATTTATTTTTAAATCGAAAACACTGTTCCAAGTACAGAGCATGTCAATGAAAAGTATCAGTACTGCACAACAAAACATAGTTGGGCTCAAAGCCATGCCATTGCTACCTGTACCTTAAAAATCCTAAGACTCCCATAGTTCAGAAAATCATAGCAAGCACTGACAAATAGACCGCATCATATTCAAAAGCTTCTGCACCGCTAAGGAAACAAGAGCATGAGGAGAGAACCTACAGAATGGAAGAAAAATCTTCGTCAGCCACTCTTCCAACCGAGAATTACTATCCAGAGAATTAATATAAAAACCTCAAAAAACTTAACACCACCAAACCAACACACAATCAACAAATGGCAAATGAGCCGAACAGACATTTCACAAAATAAGTACAAATGGCCAATAATTACATAAAAATAGTGTTCAACAGAGGAATGCAAATTTAAACACATTGAGACTTCATCTCACTGCACCCAGAACGGCCACCATCAAGAATACAAGAAAGAATAACTGCTGGAGAGGATGCAGGGCAAAAAGAACCCTTGTACACTACAGATGCGGGTGCAAATGAGTACAGCCACTATGGAAATCAGGATGGGGTTCTGCAAAAAGCTAAAAATAGAACTGTCATGATCCCGCAATACCACTCCTGGGTATATCCTTGGGGGAATTAAAGTCACCTTCTTATAGAGACACCTGCATACCTATGTTGATTCCAGTACAACTGACAACAGCTGAGTTATAGAATCAGCCTAGATGAATAGATCAGTATTGTGGGTATATATACACAAGGGAGTATTATGCAGCCTTAAAGAAGAACAAAATCATGCCATTTGCAGGGAAGTGGATGGAAGTGACAATCATAAGGTTAAGCAAAATAAACCAGACTCAGAAAGACAAGTATTGTATATTTTCCTGCATATGTAGAATCTAGGGGTGGGAGTGGGGAGACAATATGAGAGTGGAAGGGAAATACTAGAGAAGAGGAAGGGGACCAGGGGAACAATGCGGGGCGGGGGGGTAATGGAAGAGTGGATCCATGTATGCTATTTGCATGTACAAATATCCCCCCATGAAACCCATTATTCTCTATAATCAAAATGCACTAATTAAATCATTACAGTCAAAAATTTTACTTGCAGGTCCACATTTTGTTTACATTTTAACTGCATGGTTTGGAATCAGAAACTATAAAAAGAAAAGGTACTTAAATTTTTTGTTTGGGGGGAAGATAATTTCTACCTCTTTATTTAATGTTTATTTCCACCACTTTCTTTCCAATGAGTTTTAATAACGTCTAAGCAGTAATTTGATATGGCAAAATGTTTTAAATGGCATGCAGCGTCCAAAAACTTTCTAGAATTCTTGCATTGTAATGTTTTACAAATATAATTTGCTGCTTTCTTTCAACTGAACATATGCTTTCTTTCAACCTAAAGCACGTTTAAATGCAGAGTTCTAACAATTTTTTATAGGAAGCATTTCATACATGGTCCAATCACTGCCATATGTATACATATATGCATGCTATGTTTCCAATACTACTTTTCAAAAGTAAATTGCTTCTCACTTCTGCTTTGCCTCATTTCACTCCAGCGAAAATACAGCAATATTTCATGGGCTGCCATAAGATTTCAAAGCAGAGACAGAGAAAAATGTGAAAGGTCAGGTCTCTGACAAAGTTAAAAAAAAAAAAAAGAATATTCACCTCAATGTCTTGATGAACACTTGGATCTCACTAAACTTTCAATGCTCATAATTGTACATGTGATTTACGAGCATGTGAAACCAGAGGTTGCCCAGGCAGGGCTGGCCCTGGCGGGCCCTGCATCCTCCTCCAAATGCCCCTGAAATGGCCGGGCACCAGGACCGCTGTCTCTCAAGAGCCTTACCTCAATGGGCTCAGTCACCCGGACAATCAGCAGCTTTCAGCCTTATGTCCTCTACTCCCCTGGTAAAAGGACCGACTAGATAGAGAAGGACAGGGGTCCGGTGACACTTGCTCCAATGACAGACAAGTCTTTCAGCTTTGTCTGCTGAGCTGTAAGCTGGGGGCTGCTGAGGGTGTGGCCCTCTCTGTCCTCTGACCACTCCACAGAACTAAGTGGCAGAGAGGTACGCTTGCTAGTTTCCTTCAGGGGCCACCCTGTAGGTGACAGATGCAGCAGGCTTGTCCTTTCTGCACACATGCACAGCCAAGGCTGACTTTCAGATGCTTGCTCTAGATTACACTAGAGTAACCTCTCAGGTCCTGGTGCTTCTTAACGAGGGTTTACAGATAGAAGAGCAAACTATGTGTTTTAGGTGTAGGAACAATAATGATTTTGGAAACTAGATGAGCACCAGGTTCCAAAATGGAAAAAAATAAATAAAGCAAAAACCAGAAAGAAATTACTGGATAAAGCAATTTCTCCGTTAGAGTTAACTGTTGAGATTTGTAAATTTCTTTTTTATTAAAACTTCTTATCAGTCACCTTCATGCTGCTGTGGTTAACTCATTTTTTCACTCACACTGGACAAGTAGTATGTAGAGGCCAAATAAATAATAAAAGGCACAGGGCAAAATGACAAATGGTGTCCAGCCATTTGTTCCCAATGGTCATGTCAGAAATAGGAACTGAGTATAGATGAGGCAGAGGAAATGTGTCACATTGTTGTGTAGCTGACCCAAAGTCTTGGTTCAGTGTAAATCAGTGATTTTCAAATTGGCTACATAATGAGAGTACATGGGAAAGGTGTATGTCTGGGTCCCAGCCCCAGATATTCTGATTGAATTTGGGCACTGGAATTTGTGGAAGCTCCCAGTTTATTATAATAAGCAGCTATTTTTTAGAACCACTGGTGTATCATCCCAAGACTTCAGGAAGAGGAAGCTGATTCTAGTACTTGCAGAAGCTCAGATTCAAAATTCAGATACAAACTAAATTGAAAGATTTTAAATGACCACGTATCATAGATTTTTCTCCAAGAAATAGAACAACTTTTGAATTTTCCCCTTTGAGATTAAAACATCACACACACACACACACACACACACACACACACACACACACACAAATGAAGACTGTAGTGTTCACTTACTAGTCTGATACTTGGGCCCTTCTTAGGTGTCAGTATTAGCAATTAGTTTGTACAGTGCACTGCCATCAAAAATCTATCAAATAACTACATGTTTCTAAAACACATTCTGACTTACTCTTGAGTCAGACACAGTGAAATGAATCTGAATTAATTTTTGTGTGTACATATATGAATACACCACAGTGAATCCCACCATCGTGAACATCCACAAGAATGGGGTCCTAATTAGAATAAGATATATTCCATGCTTGTATAATTATATCAAAATGAATTCTACTGTCTCTTGTTGAACTAAAAAGAACCAATAGAAAAAAAGGAGTCAGATATTTAGTTTGAACTTTGCAGGTGTGCGGCTAACTTTTGCCATGTGAGCTACAGGTAGGTAAGGCCCCAAGAAACTACAGTCACCTCTATTTTAGGCGGCACAGTCTTGCTATTGAATAAAGCATTATATATTTTTAACTTCAGTCAGGACCCATGCAGGAAGAGTTGTCCAAGCTCCTTAGTGATCAGCTCTTTGCAGATGGCAACCCTCTCAAACAGTTTTAAGAACTGGGGCTGGAGAAGTTTAAAATCTACCAAGTTTAGCTCCTTGCTACAAAA
The DNA here is from genome assembly GCF_052094955.1 of Ictidomys tridecemlineatus. Taxonomy (NCBI): domain Eukaryota; kingdom Metazoa; phylum Chordata; class Mammalia; order Rodentia; family Sciuridae; genus Ictidomys; species Ictidomys tridecemlineatus. The sequence continues at coordinate 129,493,828 of NC_135485.1, forward strand.
ATGGTCTACCTATTCCATATGACAGAAATTGCTGTTGAGGCATTTTATGTATGTTGTGTGTGTGTGTGTGTGTGTGTGTGTGTGTGTGGTATTGGGGATTCAACTTGGGGCACTCTACCACTGAGTTACATCCCCAGCCACACCCCCATTTAAAACAATTTTTTGAGACAGGGTCTTGACAGGTTGGCCAGCTGGTCTTCGAACTTACAATCCTCCTGCCTCAGCTTCCCAAGGTGTTGGAATAAAGGCCTGTACCACTACACCTGGCGCTGTCCATTCTTCTTCTTCTTTGTTTTTTTTTTAAATATTTTTAGTTATAGATGGACATAATCCCTTCATTTTATTTATTTATATATGGTGCTGAGGATCAAACCCAGTGCCTTACACATGCCAGGCAAGCGCTCCACCACTGAGCCACAACCCCAGCTCCGCGCTGTCCATTCTTAATCAACAATTAGTTGACAAAGCATTCCATAGAGCATCATAGCCAGTACCAGTGTTCAGAAACTCTTACAATTAAGGATTCCTCTTTAAGTCTGATTTAATTTACTCCTACTGATCACTAATTAATATCACTCTTGGGGGGGATATTCACTATGGTTTGTATATTTTCATTTCAAAATGTGCAGAACAGGCTTAGGACGTATCATTGATTCTGTGATCTGAATATTGCAATCAATAATTTGGCCTATGAAATAGCTTCATGTACTCTCTTTAGATTTTAAAACTAAAAGATTAGAGAAGAAGTATGGAACTTCTTTGCATTATCTATGCAAAATAATTGTTGAAAAAACACAAAATACTTCCATGAACATGTTAACTATTCATATATCAAAGAAGCCTGAAATACCATTTTGAAATAGTCAAGAAATTGTTTTCACTCACAAGCCTCCACGGGGTATAAGACCAAAATCAGTAGTGGCATCAAGCTCTGATCAACTCATGAGTGTATTGGCATCTGCCCCTTCACACTGCACACTTAACTCTTCCAATCTAGAATCCCTCAGAGAGCAAGATAAAGGACACATTCAGCATGACCTGCCTTATCAGCACGTGGCCTGGGACTCACGATACACACTCAAACGTCTGCACAACAAATTCTTACTGATCACATTTGTGCCAAACATCGAGAATTTAAAATATTGTGCTTGAAAAATATGACATATCCGTTCTATAGAATAATGGATTTTAAAGTTTATGTCAAGCCCCAGAAGCCTGGAGCTCTTCTGGCAAAGGGGATGCCAAAGTCTATAATATTTCTTGCCAAGGTTTGGCCAAGTTCTGCAGAATTCCCAGGGGCCCCCAATGCAAACATACTGCAGAGCCGTGGCACTGTTACGATCTGGCTTCTACAGTTTTATTGCATGATGAAATGTTTCCACATCAGAACAGAATATCCCAGTGAATCTTTCATTCAGCATCCTAATGAATGGGTGTAAATTGAAATAGAGGGAACTCCAAAGTAACCCTAATTTAAAAGGCAGCTCAGGTAGTTAAACTGAAGTATAAATAAGAATATTAGTTTTATTACTCCTTAAACAACATTTTCCAGGATTCTGAGCCCTTTTTACATCTCCATTTTTATCATAGATATCTAAGACCAATATTTTTAATCAATTAGTATTTGAAAACTATACATTAGTCTCCCAAATGTATTTTTAATATATTTTAAAGCAAATTGGCAAGGTGTATTATGGTATATATCTTTCAACTCAGTAATCATCTTTCTATAAACACACATTAAGAGAGTCATTCATCAATCAGGTTAAATAATAGGTATGAGAGTGATAATGGTATTTACAAAGATAAAATAAAAATACTGGAGTCATTCTAAATGTCTCTAAAAGGTTTTAAAAAATAAGTTTTTAAGAAACGTTTTCAAACTGGGAAAGATCTCAAGACATATTGTTAAATAAAAAAGAGTGGTTAAAAGGATATATACAGTGTATGAGTGTATCTTTTTCCTGCTTCCTAGCCAAGACTTTGTGTTGTTTGTATGCATAATAGCTGCCATTCTGACTAGACTGAGATGAAATCTTGGAGTGGTTTTGATTTGCATTTCTCTAATTGCTAATGATGATGAAAATTTTTTCATGTATTTGTTGACAGATTGTACATCATCTTCTGAGAAGTATCTCTCCAGGTCCTTGGCCCGTTTATTGATTGGGTTATTTGAGGGTTTTTTTTTTTTTGGCATTTAGCTTTTTGACTTCTTAATATACTCTTAGTGATTAGGGCTCTATCTGATGTGTGAGGGGTAAAGATTTGCTCCCAAGATATAGGCTCTTAATTAATGATGGTGAATGTGATCATTATTATCCAAAGTTCATGTATGAAGACACAAATTGCTGTGAATATACTATGTATACAACCAGAGATATGAAAAATTGTGCTCTACATATGTAATAAGAATTGTAATGCATTCTGCTATCATATATAAATAAAAAATAAATACTTTCCATAAAAAAAGGATATACACATATGCACATGTATACACAAAGGTGTATATGTTCATACATGGGATTTCATTTTAATTTTATTTGAAAGTTGCCTAGGAAAAAAGGTAAAACAAAACCAAAAACAAATAAAAAAACTCAATAAAACAAAACATCTCTAAAAGCACATTCCCTGTCTGTTTTTACATTTACTAACATGGACCTCAATTGTCTTTGTAGAAAGAAAAGAATTCCTTCAATTTAATATCAGAACAAAGTCTATCAAATGTTAATAGTGGTTTTCTTTAATCAACATGATTATGGAAAAATGTTTTTAAAAATATTTTCCCCATTTTTCTTTTACAGAGAGCACATTCATTTCCATAGGGAGAAACAATGTACAGCTAGTGAGTAAGGCTCTTGATGGGGCGTCTGAATTTTCACCCATTAGAACTACCAGCAGTGAGTTATCAAGACACATTTCAAAAGGGATTTTACAAACCCCGATGTGCAAAATACTAATGCTTCACTTTGATTATCTGCTGTGAATTGCAATGAAAATTTTATTGGGTAAAAGTTGAAACCATTGAATTAAAAAGATTTTCCAAATGATCCGCGTGTGTTGATACCCAAGTCCTTTTCCATAAAAGGCATATTTTCTATGCAGCATGCTTGGTGGTACCCTCACATCATGAGCTTGAGATGGGGGGGGTCCCAATTATATGGCATTATTACCTGTATTCTAGTTGACTTTTTTTTTTTTAATGTGGTAGGTACTGAATACATATCAGGGATATATCATACTTTTTTTCTAACTTGTCTCTTCTGGTTTTGATGGTGGTATATTTGAGTAGAGAATAACAGAGCAAGAAGGAATCCATTTTATATAAATAGAAAAAAAAAGCCATTCTCCTTTGGTGTTTTTGTTTGTTTTTTTCAGTTAAGAAGTGCACGGTGGCACACACCTGTAATCACAGCGCCTCAGGAGGCTGAGGCAGGAAGACAGTGTGGGTTCAAAGCCAGCCTCAGCAACTGCAAGGCACTAAGAATCTCAGTGAGATCCTGTCTCTGAATAATATACAATATAGGGCTGGGGATGTGGCTCAGTGGTTGAGTGTCCCTGAGCTCAATCTCCGTACCAGAAAAAAAAAAAAAAAGAATGAAAGAAATGGAAAGGATAATCAGTTCTTCTGAAAACACACTGTTATTATGCTTCATTCTAAACTCATCATGAGCTGTTCGTGTGTCTTCATTTTGGAATGCCATAATTTGCTTTATAGCTTCCTACTGCTAATATTGTACTGTGTTACTCATGGGAAACAAACCTGACCAAGTTTTATTCATATATTCAGATTATTTAACATGAGAATTCAAAGTACAGAAGTGAGAAAGAAGAAGTAGTCGCACTGATATATCATATAGGTGTCTAATTATAGATAAAAATATTTGACTTACCTGTAAAACCATTGCACAAGGAAGTGACAGTATAAAAAGCATTTTGATGACAGACTCAAAAATACATACGATAAAAAAATTATTTGTAATAGCCAAAATAACCAAAAGATCTCTGTTTCAACTAGCAAGTGCTGATATATAATCGTACTGTTATATCCATTAAACAATATTTAACAATCACTTTATAAAGCCAAAAGTAGTTTTAAAAGGGAAAATTACAAAGAATGTCAAAATACCAAACTGATTGCATTCTTCACAGTCAGCAAGTAACATAAAAATGTCACGCCATGACCCCTTCAGCTGTCATAATTATTGTTCCCTTATGTTGCCTAGTTGTTTTCTCCTTCAGATTTCTTTCTTTTATTACAAAGAATCACCTTCAATGACGAAGATATCACTACAATAAAATCAACATAGCCAGAGCAAAGATAAATAAATTGAAAAAGCCAACCTTTATTCCACTTTGAACAAGTTTGTGAATGTCCAAATAAGGCTCCTTGAATATTTCTCCTTCCGGGGTGAGAATCTTCACGTAACCTTCTTTTTCCAGAATGAAGAGGCGGTGGGAGCCATCCCCACTGTGCAGGGCGCCCACAGGCTGCCGCAGCCCACTCACAACCTCCTGAACGCAGAAGCAGTTGTGTTTGTGCTTTCTAAACAAATGAAAGAAACCCAGTGAGCTTCTCTTGAGATGAAGCATCCTTTCCAAACTTTATTTCCCCTGGAAGTCAGTGCTTTGGAGAATCAGGAAGGGCTGCTAACCCCGAGAGTCAGAATATGATTCTTTCAGATCTTTTCCATGGAAAATGATCAAACAGAGTTCTGTCAGAAGGTAAAAGTGAGAATCCAAACACATGTGCATTTTAAATTTTCATAAGCTCATTATCTCACCTGTCAGCCTTTACTCTGAATGAGGGAATCTTATAAGAAGGCACCCAGAGAGAAAGTCCTATGATCTCTATGTAAAAGTCCGATTTGCTCATAACTGTGCTGAACAGGTACCCAGCACCATAAGTGAACAATCATAAAATTCAAGTTTAAAACTATACCCATAAAATTCACATGAGTCAGAGAGAAGCCACGCTCATAACACAGGATTAATAGTCTTAAGTATTTAAGCTATGATTTTAGAGGAGTAAACTATCCAAAAGGAGGGGAAAAATAGCATCTGGAGGACATATCTGCTGAATATAGGAATCACAGACAGTTGTGTTGCTGTCAAAGACATAAGATTTAGGACTGGGGTGTAGCTCAGTGGTAGAGCCCTTGCTGAGTGTGTGCAAGGCCCTGGGCGCCAACCCTATCACCTCAAAGACAAAAAAAAAAAAAAAAAAAAAAAAAAAAAAAAAAAAAAACCAAAGAAAAAAATCTCATAATATTTGTCACTTTTGTTTGGGGGCAGTACTAGGGATTTGACTCAGGGGCACTCAATCACTAAGCTACATCCCCAGCCCTATTTTGTATTTTATTTACAGACAGGATCTCACTGAGTTGCTTAGGACCTCACTAAGTTGCTGAGGCTGGCTTTGAACTCGAGATCCTCCTGCCTCAGCCTCCCAAGCCACTGGGATTATAGGTGTGCGCTGCTACCACACCTGGTTGTCACTTTTTTTTTTTTTTTTAAGATTATAAAGAACATTTGTCTATGGACCTGCTTATCTCTTCCACTTTGTCATATTCTTCCATCTGGTCCAAGTAGTTAGATGCTGGTCCCCTGACTTGTTTTCTTGGAAAATCTGGAAAGCACAACCCACCATCTTTTCTTGCATAGTAAAAGCAAAACTCATCCGCCGTTGTTTGAAGAAAACCTTAAAGCAATGCAAAAAAAAAAAAAACCACATTAGAAACATTTACTGTCACAGCAAAACCACCTCATTGGAAAGAGGTGACACTGGAAAAGAGACTTTTTCAACACTATGTCAATATTCTAAGGGGGGAAAAAAAACTAGAGTAAAATAACAGAAAAGGGAAAAAATCAGAGGATGTTTAGGATTCACATTTCTTCTTTAACTAAAATTATCAATTTCATGACATACATGTAATACAAACCCAGTATTAATCTTTTAGTGCATTGATTCTTTTCATATTTCCTCACTGATCATGACATAATCATAAGCTCTTTTCAAACAGTAGGTGTCTGTTTCTTGCACTTCACTTAACAGATGATACTGATGGTTTTGCAATATAAAAATTATAAATTATCCCTTCTATCTTCTCAAGCTGAAAAGTTGACACCAGTAAGCCAAAAGAAAAATACAAAACAGCCTTATTTGATAGGATGTAAAAGATGTTTTTTCTTTTCTTACATATTAAGAATTTTATCAAATAAATACAGCTATCTTAGAATATAAAAGAAAAAGATTTTGTAATAAGAAGAAAAAAAACCAACAAGAGTTTTACATTACTTTTTCAATTTGAGTTTATAAGGTATTGGCTTTTTGTGCATATTAATAAAACTCACTTTTGTATTCTGATAAGTTCTCCTTTCAAGATATGATGTTACCAGAGTCAGCACAGACCAGAATCTGTAGTTACCAGTAGTCCTATATTGCTTCTTCTGGTCTCCTACTTTATCTTCTTAAAAGTTTCAATTTTTATCTAATGAATTGAATCATTGTGCTCTCTATTATTTGGTGATAAATACACCAAGTAACAGAGCTGAAATTTACGAATTTTATAACAAATTCAGGTTTACAAGGTTTCTAAGAACAGGATTCTGGGGTCAACCAAGTAAGGCTCACCAATGGAGCAGGAAAGACACTGCAAGTTTATCTCCTATGAGCTTGATTAGAATGTCAGGGTCCTAGTTGTTTCAAGTCTGAAACACATTTTTACCTAACTTTTGGATGAAATGTGTTACTTTTCAATATCTGAGAGACAGTCTTCCAGATTGATTTCCTCCTAGACTATGGGGAAGGGTCTTGCGTTTGGGCACCAGGCAACTAGAGCAGATGTCCTTGAGAATATGTATGCCTATGGCAGAGGACACAGAGATTGAAGTTCTGGCAGTTAGATGGGTGCTCCCTAGGAGGGGAAAGCGCCTGGAAGGTTTTCTTTGAAAAAAATCAAGGATTAAAAACTAGGGATCCCAGAGGCTTGGGAGGTTGAGTCAGGAGGATCACAAGTTCAAAGATAGCCTCAAAAACAAAAACAACAACAAAAATGGGCTGGGAATGTGGCTCAGTGGTTAAGTGCCCCTGGGTTCAATCTTCAATCTCTGGTACAAACAAACAACAATAAAACTTGGGAAAGGAAGGAAGGAAGGCAGCCATACATTTACTCGTCTTCAGCAATTCACTGTTGGCCAAAGATTTCTATTTTTCCTGATCTCATCCTTTAATGGCTAAGCATACAGATGAAAACTTCCTAATAGTGGCAAACAAGTCTCTTGGAACAAAAATGAGAAGGAAAACAGAATTGCTAAATTCCACTCTCTGTACTGTTTGGGGCTGAATCTGACTTTGAAGACAGAGACATACACACACCTTTGAAGTATATACTATCAGGCAGCAAGATCTTCATGCCAATATGCACACAGGAAGACTGTCAGGCAATGAATCTGTTTACAACTGAATTTGAAAAAATTTGTTTTAATGTGATGTTTGCCTGTAAGGTCACAGAAAAAAAAATTTAAATTCAATTCGGAAGAAAATTTAAGTTTGCTTCAAAAAAAGAAATTTGTATATTCTAGCATTACAAGCTGCAAACCAATATCATTTCAAGGGGAAGTTAATGGACCATTCGTTCCATTTTATAAGGACTTCTTAGCTGGGGACAAATGGGAGGAAATGAGAAATCATTTTCAAATGGAATATCTTAAGATTAATAAGTGCATGTTTATAAACACTGTTACCACAGAAGTACTATGCTATCTTTGCAAATTTAAAAAAAATACAGAATATAACCACACATTTTTCCTAGCTTCTTACAAAATCTATTCTTACAAAATTCATTCACATTGAATAAATGTGAAGAAGGGAGCCAGCTCAGAAGACTTTACATAAAAATATGGGCACTGTTTTTACAATCATGATATATTAGTATCTAAGCCTTTTAAATTAATATTTTCCTTTAAATTACCTGATTTTGCTGTGGGCAATGATGAAATAGACACATTTGTTGTGAACAGCCCAAAAGGACTTGGTCTCAGGGCTTTGGTTAAAACTTATTGCAAGGGAAGGTTTAACCCACCCTTTGGTTTGGAAGAATACACTAATGAGCTTTCACTGAAGGTGCATGCTTAGCACATCCTGGGTCATCTTTACAAGGTTAAGTCTGCTGCTGATGGATGTATAGTGAGCATCAAACAGCTGCACCTTTTAAATCCTAATTACTTATTGAGTCTCCTGGGCTGGTAGCCATTCTCCTGGATTGGGAGTCCAGTCCTGCTATGCTACAGAACACTCTAGAAAATACTGATCTGTAACAAACACCCGCTATGGGCAGTCTGGGCTCTATCTCTGTTCTCAGAGAAGTTCTTATTCCTTGTCGTAGGTATACTCATTGTGAAAAGGAAAAAGGAGGAAAGGGCTCCCGATCCCTTGGCAGAAGGCCTGCACTTAGGGACATTTTCTGGTAGAAGCCGTAGGATTTGAGGTAGCCATCCATTTCCTCCAGTTTGCGCTCGGGATAATAAGACCCGTGCGAAAACAGCTGATAAAGTTGGGAGTGGCTGTGGGTCATGGGAACTTGATGGACTCCTGATTCGCAACAGGATTAAACTAGCTGAACTGACTGTGTGCAGATCTTTGACACCACAGTGCCCTACTCCTGGGGAGACCGAGAGTGACAAGAATCACCGTGATACCAGGTGCACAGAGAAGCAAGGCCCACTGGGTGCCTTGGTACGCCTCTCAGAGTGCAAGATGCAGTCGTTTGGTGAATAGCAAAGCATCCCATGTGCTTGTGCAGGCAAGTAAAAAGACCTGAGGGGTTGGACAGAGGGCGCCTGTGGTTTTTGAATGTAATGTTGAAATTTCTAGAAATTTAAAGAATTTACCTCTCTGAGAAAATTAATAACTGGAGAACATTATGATTACTATAACTCTAGTGTATGAGCACTTCTATTGCTTTTTAGTTTTTTTTCCCATTTTGGGGAAAACAAGAAAACCATGACTATTTCTGGATTTAAATTTCTAGAAATGATCTGTCTTTCAGGTTATACGAATACTCTAAGATGACCATACTTTAAAAAAAAAATTCATTCTTTCTAGATATTCACAACAGTAGAGTGTCTTCTGACACATTCTTGAAGAAGAAAGGCAAAGGGTTCACTCATCCACACGGGTTTCCTCGTACACTCGGCAACACAGGGAAAATGAAGATGCTTCTGAAGTTACTTTCTCTCTCTTGGTCCCTTTCAGTATTTTCTTTCATTTAGCAAGATCCACCTTCCTTTTCAAGTTTTTGATTTGTAAGAATCAAAACTTGAAGTCACTGGTGAGAACAGCTGAGATCTGTTGACTAGTCTTTTATAAATAAGAAACCCAAAGCAGCTGTTTTCCACAATTATGGACTTCAGAGAAATGCAAACCCATTTTATTCAAGAAGGTGAAACTCATACCAACTTGCTCTCACAACCATTTCTGAAAAATGAGTGCTCTAGAAGTCCACAGACACTTCTGTGCTGGCCGCAGGGGCTGAGGGGAGTATCTCTACCTTATTCATCACTCTTTAGGAAATGGTAACCTGTGTGCCAAGGGTCAGTCTGACTAACAGATTAATTAGCAGAAGTAACCCAAAGGGTGTGTCTCTTTGGGGACGAATATTTTAAATGATGTTCAGCATGTGATATGGGAAGGGGAGGTCCCCTCTGCTTGCTGCTGAAGTCTTCCAGCGTCTCTGGAAAGCACCCTTACAGCTCCGTCCACCTCGAAAGTGGAGCTTTCATCTGGTTATCTTTCAAGGCAGCCTGGGTGGCCACCAAAAGCACTTGACATCTTGATGCACTTCAGCAGTTTTACATATACACAAACTTTGTAGAAAAATAAATTTGTCATTCGTCACCACATATGTTGATCTGGGGAGTGAGGTGCTTGCAATTCTCAAATGCTAAAATGACTTTAAATATATAAAGACCCCCACAGACAAGTCCACAACTCCACCATCGCTGTATTTATCTATAATCGATAAAGGTCAAGAAAGATGCCAAGTGTTCGTAACACTTTCAGCTTAGTTGAAGGCCAACTTTTAAGATTTGGCAGTTTGCAGCTAACCTTTATGGTTTCTAATCTGTTATCAGCTCTCTGCAGGCCATCTAGACACCCATGACCTGTTTGCTTCGGAGAGTGATAAGGAGGAAGAAACAACTGGTTTAAGGGAAGGCTTAGAAACATGACTCTAAGTTTATAAAGACAATAATATTTTCTCATAGGATGGGTTTAGGTACATGTTATGCTAAAGTCAAAGGAAGCAAGTAACCAGTCAAAATACTTTAGGTTATTAAGAGAAATCTATTAAAAATACAAAAATCTGCACTTCTCTAGGCCAGAAAAATATATAAAATATATATAGCAGTTTGAAAAGTTCTCCAAGTGCATCCTATAGTTCTTAAGGCTTATCTTTTCTTTAACTACCATTTAGTTTTATAAACAGCTAACTTCAGTAGTTTTGTTTGTGTGTGATTTGGCCTAACTAAACAGAGTCTGTCTCATTAAATTCTTTTCTTCCTCTTTGTTGATCCTTCCAATGAAAGCAACAACAACCCAAGCTGACAAACTCTGGATGATTAACTTATTCAATGCCCAGGAATCTCTGTTTATTAGAGTCTTGTGATAACTATGTACTTTCCCATTCTAATGACTTTGAATGAGGCATGTGACTTCTCCTGAGGGCTTGGTTTCCATCATCTGTCTAATAGAGAGGACTCCACTGTCCCCACCAACTTCAGGGAGTTTCGGGGCAGCAAAGTAGCCTTTTATGGAGTGCTTTGTAAGATGTTATTTGTTAGGGTTCCCAGTCATATTTTATTTAAAGGAATATCTTAAAAGTCAGTAGGCATTCTCCAATCATCTATTAGTTTTGTAGAAGAGGCTGATTTTGATATTAAAAATGGAAGGTAAAGAAATATGTATGTAGCTGGGGGTGTAGCTCAGCAATAGAATGTGTTCTTAGCATGCACAATGTCCTGGGCTCCATCCCTAATATCAAAAGAATAATAAGACAGAAAAAGAAATCTATACTACCAATCCAACACATATAGAGATTACCACCTGTATTATGAGTTCAATTAGAAATGTAAAACATTTCAGCAAGACCAGTATACTATCTGTAGACTTTAGAAATTACAACAGTAGAAATTATAATACTTCTTTTTGTAGAAATAAAACTTAGAACTTTGGAAGGGTTCATTTTAAAATAAAATAGGTATTTTGAAAGGCAAGATGCATTTTACAACTTAACAGTTTTTTTTTTTAGAACAGGCATCTAACAAGGAAAATTTGCAATGGTTCATTTAACTTTTTCTTGTCTTTTTACCTGGAATATGGCCTCGGCAAGTATAAAAGAATTCTTTACAATAATCTTTGCAGAGCAGGGGAAGTACTAGATCTCTTTCCAAGACTTCTCTTTCAGGTGAGTGAAACAGGCTCTGAGAATGTGGAGAGCAAAGTGCACATTTGATTTCCTCCAGTAACTTCCCACATTCTGTGTTGTTGGTCACAGAAAATATCTGAAAGCCATAAATCAGAAACAAATGATGTGAAGTTAGGTTTGGTCACGTTTTTCTTGCAATTATGTAAGCAGATAAGCCTAATTCAGCCAGTGAAGTTTTCTGAAAAGAGTTCCTGGGTCATAATCCAGGATGCCTTTATAAGGATATGAGCTCTCTCTGGGGTGGGTTGGGGGAAACAGAAGTCAGGGATCATAAAAGGAATCATCAAAGTCTATGACTCTGTTTTTCAGGTGTGAAGAATTAGAAGACAATTACATTTAGACTGTTGAATACTTTAGCGCCTTTTTCTGTCTCAAAGTGATATTTCATGTTCTGCCATTGAATGATAATTCCCTTAAAAAATCCCAAATACCTTTATGCAACTGCACACAAAGCCTAATTTTTAAAAACATAGCTCATTTGTGTCTTAGGTGAAAATCGATTTCATTCTTGAAATTCCCAATATGATATTATAATAAATGTGCTCAGATAACATTTTTAAAAATTTCTACTAATTTTCAATCTAAAGACTACCTAGGGAAAGTTTTCTAAACTGCCTTTCATGTTCTATAAAAATACCCAAAGCTGAATCAAACAGGTTTAAGACCAATTTTTATTATTCATTATATCTTAGCCAGGAAAAACTTTCTAACTAACTCCTCAGGTATGCTATATGCATGAATAAACACAAGAGTTTAATGAAAGTGCTTTTGTATAACATGAATTTTAATGAAACAAGGCATACTTTTATTATTATTTTTAAGATGATACATCTTTTATTTCAATAAAACTGATTTCAAACTTATTGATCCATAGAGGTTAGTAATTAGTAGAGAGAATAGACTTGGTATTTCATGCTAACATTAAAAAGCTGGTATCAGGAGCACCTTTAATAAATACTGAAGACAATATCAGCACAGCATTTGAGACAAGAAATGCAAAGCTGTCCAAATCAAGCATTTTTCCATATTAAAAAAATGCTAATAAATTTCATATGTTTCCCCAATTCATTCAATTGCCTTTCTATTATTTCTTTAGAACTATGCACTCAAATTAATGTTTCAAACTCTAGATCACTGTTTAAAGCAAACAGTTCATTCATAAATTGAGCTTCTAATTTGAATAAATCATATGGCCTCTATATTTTAGGATTATGACATCATAGGTGATCATGAAATGCCTGATGTAGAGGAACAAGGTAACAAAAGAAATACAAGCATGCTGACATTTAGTCATGTAGTATTTAAAAGTCCAATAGAAATTACCCTATTTCAGGTAAAAAAAAAATATATGATATGCTGTAACTATATACAATATTCAGAAAAGTCATTCTTAATCACAATGATATTTACATTTTTAAGTTTATCAATTTATTTAAATGACAATTGCTTAAATGGTTAAAGTTTTCTAAAGGGAAACATACACCAGACACTTAGAATTTGCATTCCAAGAATGTTTTAAATGTCTTTTATTGTCCATTCTCTGGCGGACCTCACCAGATCTATTCCATATTAATTGTGCTCAGCTTGGTTTTGCTTGTTTATCATCTAGCAGTGAAAACAAAACAACTAAGGATGCTGAAGCCACCTTTTTTACTGGATGAAAAACTGGATTGTAATTACTCTTGGTTTTATGAAGAATATGAATGCTTCCCTTTTTTTTTTTTATAGTTGAAACAAAATGATCCCCAAATACTCTCCTAGAGGCTATCCAGGAAGAGCTTGATTTTAAGTGTCTAAAGAATTTTGTCTTTCCAATTTTTGGAACGTGTCCTGGCCACAAGATCCCTCTTCAAAAGTTGCAGAAATAGGATTCAATAAATTATCTGAAATCGAGTATAATATTATTCTTTTTAAAGTTTCATGCTGTTCCGGCCCAGCAGGATGGTAACATTTTGCTCTGTGTGAGGTCTGCAGTGTAAATACCTATTTGAAGATAGATAGAGCCATCATTCTGGCTTGGGTTTCAATGAACATTGCAATAGTCTTACTGAAGTCAATTAAACTGACTCGGCCAAAGCCACTACTCTGGTTTAGACAGATGAGTACTGGTGTGGGTATGGTAGGGTGATTTTTTTTTCTTTTCCTTATTTATTCATTTATTTTTGCCTATATATCGATGTTCATCCAGGTCCTTAACTTTCTGACAATACAATCCATCTTCAGAAGAATTTTAAGCTAATTTCCTGTTTCAATTTTTTAAAGCCATACACAAAACCATCTAATTTACAGTGGTTTAAACTGAATATACTTTGGAAGAAATCATGTTAAAACTTTTGATACATTATTGCAGCATGCCCAGTAATGAGTGTGGCAGTGACTGACTAATTTGTAACATCTGGCAGGTCATCCTTTTAATCTTGGGCCACATGAAAGTGAAATCCATATAAGAAAGTTAAGATAACTCCTGGGATACAGGGTCCAGTGTGGCCTACAACTATAGCTTATCAACAAACAGTAAAACGGTGACAGAGACCTTCTGTATTTCTCCTTATTTATCAAGTAACTAAACAAAGAGGGTAAAAAAGACACCCACGTGGGTTCCAGAAAAGGACAAAAGGAGAAAATAATGACAGTATATTAAAATGTCGCCTTAAGATCACTTGGTTACACAAAAAGTTATTTCTAAAAATCATATGCCTACAAGGTTGTTCAGCTGTTCCATAGAACACTTGCGTCTCTGGACTATATTGCTGGATTATGTCATTAAAGAGTTCAGTTTCAATTTTAGGCTAATATGTAAATAGATCATTGTACTAAGGCAGCTGTTAAAGGGACCCCAGGATGAGTTATTTGTTTAGTTGGATGTGTTCAACAATAGCCTTTGTCCCTGAAAGAGCCAGAGCAAACAAATGATTGTAAAAGGGCACACTTGAAAACAATTACTTTTCACCCATTCCTTGACAGCTTTGGCTGTGAAACCACCCAAGGTAGAGAGAGCTTCTATGCCTCTGTGGCTACAAGTTAAGTTTTAGAAATGGGGGCAACTCATTTGGTCGGGGTTTAATTTGGCTAATGGAAATTAGATCTTTTTAGCATGTTGTATTTAGGACCTGCAAAAATATTCCTGAGACAATATAACTTCCTAAATTTTGGCAGTACTTATTTGAAAGGCAGTTTACAACCTCATTACAATACATGACGTTATTATAGTGTACAGGAATTAAAATACAAAAACACAGTATCATGGCTAAGGAAATGAACTCAATGCTAGTTCATTAAAGAAAAACTGTTAGTGTAGAAACTAGATTTAATTGCAGAGCTAAGCATGTTTAATATTCCTACCTAGTTTCTTACTATCTATTTGTCAAAGAAATTTTTTCCCTTAGGAAAAAAGCTACTACTGTAGTTTCTTGAAAAACTGCAGAAATCTTTCCTGGGGAAATATATTTTTTTCTTTCCTAAACAAAAAAGGGCCCTTTCGAATAGCCATCATCTCTCCTGTATACACATTATGAAATAAGACCCTAACATATATTATAATCCAGGAAGGCTTATGGGGGAAAAAGGAAACACTGAAGTTTATTATAAAATAACATGTTTTGAAAACTGTTAAAATTTGAGAACTAACATAGGTCAAGAATGCATATGCATAGCTATATCAAATCTCTGGTTTGAACAATTTGAGTACTGTTGGTTTATAAACCACTTGTAATGGAACCAGCAAAGACCAGTGTGCCCAATTTAATAATTCAGACACATTTTCCAAATGAGTAGGGGTTTGTTGAAGATTGGGAGCATGAGAAGAAGAAAGGAATGTGGATAGCTAACGTGGCAGATTGCTTCCTAAAGGATGATTTCTTTTAAAAAAAAATTTATACAGCTTCTCTTATAAAGGGTTGTAATTCCCCTGCTCCCTCCTCCCCTCCCCTTCACTCCACTATATTTAGTTAAGAACAGAGTTTTCATTGCACTATGTTCCTGGGAGAAGTCAATATTGCAGGGGTCTCTACATCATCTGTATACTCATAGCCCAGATTGCACACAGGGACACTTAATGGCAAATGTTTCTAAACCTTTCTTTGAGTTTCTGGTTCCTTGGGGGCTCCTAGTAAAACCTTTAAGATAATCTGAATGTTAGCTGTTTTGCAACTTAATTCAATTATAACACTGGAGCTTAATGACATTGTTTTGAAAAAAATGCTGGAATATCTGTTCCCTGAATCTCAGACTACTGCTGCATATGGTAAGAATAAAGAGTGAGTTGCAGCTGAAAACCTGCAGCAAGACAGTTCTCACTCATCTGGGAATAGAAGGAGTTGGACAAATGCTCCCTCAAAAGGCATGAACATTTGGACAGAGCTGGGGACTGAAAGAGAATGATGTTCTCTAGTTTCACCCATTAGTGAACCAACTAACAAATACAATGGTGTTGTTGTTATTCTTTTGCCATAAGCAACAGGACTCTGTGTGTGGGCAGCAGTTTAGTGGGGAGGAGGATAAGTCGACCCCTTTTTGTCCTATTGATTTTTTCCTATTTGCATGACTTGAGCAAATTAAATGATGCAATATGGCTTTTTGTTACAAAACAAAGTGAGAGATACCACCCAGACACATATGTTGATTCGTAGGAGCTGTTTACATGAGAATAGAGTGAAATCTACCGTGAACTGAGCATAAAAATTAGATTCAGCCTGGGTATTTTTTTTTTTTTTAATGCCTGGGCCAGCAAGACTGAAGCACAAGTTTTCCAAGAGTCTCTCAGACCTTGACAACTGCAGTGTTGTAACAGAGGAATTCTTAATTAAACCTAAAATGGGGAACGGGAGGGGGAGCAAAGACACCTGATTGTTTATTTCACGTGCAGTGATTGTTAATGACGTGATCCAGCAGTCTGTACAGTGCACAGCACACATTACTGCATCCCAAGGCAGGAAAGAGATTGCAAACTCAAAAATAAGCATGGCTTTGCACTCGACCGACACTATGTTCCTATTTGGTTAACATTTATCAACATAAGGGAATCATAAACACCATCGCCCCTAAAACAAGTTCCTAGAGGTCTTCCTAGACGACTCATCACCACGGCAAGCCTGAATATATAAGGTTACAAAATGACAGAGAATCGTCTCAGTTTTATGTGATAAACACGACCCAGCAAAATCACTCGCCAGTTTTTCGGGTTCTCTACCGGAGGTATCAGGAGTTCCTTTCCGCTGGCTTAACTATTGTAATGCAAGACACCCCCCCTCTGACGGGGCTGAGGATCATAAACCAAACCATGCTTCAACATCCTTTACGATTCAATCCTCCCTCTAACCGAGCACGTGGAGAAAACTGCACAAATCTTTTTCCCTAGAAAAATAAACCGGAAACCACAGCCACCTTAATTTACAGTTTCATCGCAGCCAATATCCGATTTGATCCAAAATACACTGTTAATCGCGATTCTTTTAAAATATTTACCCGGCACGGGATGAGGGTACCACAGAAGCGTCTCTTTTCTGAGACAGCCAAGTTTGCACAGCATCCCGACCGCGGGCTCTGGGGGCGGGAGAGCTATCTGCGCACCCCAGAGGATCACACAACGGAATCACGTTAGCGCTTTAAACAAGTTATCAGCAGAACTCCCCGAACAAGTTTTGCACTTCTTACAGCGACCAGCATCGCCAGAGCCACAGGGAACCCCACCCAGCCTTATGCCAAGTTCGCATCCGTGAGGCGGGCGAGTCCCTACCTTGTTCTCCAGGCGCCCCAGCCCCGGGCTGTCACTCCGCAAGCAGCAGGACAGCCGAGGGTAGAAGCCACCGCACAGCATCTCTCCCCCATTCAGCAGCTCCAGCTGGGACATCATCCGCCTGTCTCTCCTTTTCAGGCGCTTCGGGGGGTTCCCATTCAGGCACCTTCTCCTCCTGGCTCCGCTCCCGTCGCTCCTTTCCCCAAACTTAGCATCTCCTTCAAAGAAGCCCAGAGCCACGGCCAGCAGTAGCAGCTTAAAGGAGAGCATCTTCAGCATCGTCTGCCGTGAGCGGCAGGGGCTGGGCGCGCGAGGGTGGGGGGTAACGCCACTGCCCAGCAGGGGCACTAGGGCGCAGCTCCAGGAGGAGGCTACGGGGCGGCGGGACACTGGAGAGGCTGCGGGAAGTGGCCGGGGCGAAAATACGTAAAGCGATGCAACTTTGCAAAAAAGAAAAGTCGGGGCGATGGGTCCAATGCCTCAGGGGAACCGCAGGAGCGAGAGAAAGTTGTGCAGATGACACCGTTTGCGGCTGTGCCAGTGTCAGTTGGGTTAGGGGCTTTCCGCTGCAGCTGGGACGTAGGAGGAGAAGGAGTTGGAAAAGGAGGAGGAAGAAGAGGAGACGGCCACAGAAGTTCACTTGTCCGTGTAACGGGAGTTGTTTAGGTGAGACAGTAGCAGGAACAGAAACGTCGGCGGTGGCGGCGGGGCAGGCGGAGGCAGGGCCAGCGCTGGGCTCTGGATGATGCTGAGGTCTCCTCTGCCGGCGGCTGCAGCTTCTCACACAGCCTCTCATGTTTCGCTCCCTCTTTTCTTCTTCTTTTTAACTAGCGCGCGGGGAGGTGCTGCCACCGCGCGCCCCTTGACGTCACCACTTCTCGCGCGCCCCCGCCCGGGTGGGGGAGAGGGGAGGGGGCGGCCCCGGGGCGAGCGCGTCCCCGGGCCCCGGCGGCCTCTGGGCGGCTGGGAGGGGCGGCGGGCCGCGGCGGACGGAGGGGGAGGGCGGCGGAGCCGGCGGAGCCAGCCTCGAGGGCGCGGGACCTAGCGCGCCCGCCTCTCCGCAGCGCCCGAGTGGGGGCGGCCGGGCCGAGGCACCCAGCCCGACCGGCCGGGGGCGAGGGCGCAACCCAGAGGCTGCCCGGCGGCCGCGCTCCTCGCTCCGGTCCGCAGCCCCTCCGCACCTCCCGGGTGAGGCTCCCAGAGAAAGTGAGTAAGAGTGGGGCCCCTTCCAGGGCTCCCCGACCCCGGGGAAGGATGAACTAAGGCGGCGGAGCGGGCAGCGGGGAGCTTTTGGCTCCTTCTCCCCCCACCCCAGCCCGCACCGGCATCCCCAGGTCCCCAGAGATCCTTGGGGGCTCATTTCGAAGCGCCGAGGAGGGCGCGAGGGGTGTGGGGGGTGTGGGTCCCAGATGCTGCGGACTTCTGAGTCAGGTTGAGTTTGGTTTGGAGACTTGGGGAAAAGGGTCACTCATCCTCTCCCAAAGCCCTCAATCTATTGAGGTGGCACAGACGGGTGAACGTGGCATAGGCTGGGGTGGGGTTTCGGGGAGCAGGTTGAGCCAGCGCCTACCTCCCGCAGGGTTTGCCGCGGTCTGGGCAGGTTGGCCCGAGCTCCCCTTTGGAGGACCCCACACATGTCCAGGAAGCAAACCTCCTTGCCTCACAGACTCAGGACCCGGAATTCAGGTTCCGCTGCTCTAGGTGGGCTTAAAGAAGGTCGTTGTGGATTCTAAATATCTCACACACACACACACACACACACACACACACACACACACACACACACACACACACACCACTCCCCCTCGGCCCCCCGGCGTGTAAATACAGATGTGTTAGTTCTGGAGGAAGAATTAGTTGCAGGTGTGTGGGCGTCCAGAAGCGCTGCCCTCCATATCCCCGTGTATACAAATAAATTAACCTTTCCCCCAACTAGACAAAGTCTGTGTAAAGGAAGTGTTTATTTAAAAAAAAAGAGAAAGAAAGAAAGTCTCCGTTGTCAAGGGCAGTGACTTGATGTTCATTGGATCCCTCCAAGTTGGCATCAGAACGAGTCTCTATCGGCTTGCACACAGAATGTGCTTTTTGCCCGTTTAGGTGTTTAACAGGGGAATTGATTTTCTGGTGGATGGGTTTTGATGAGGAGATAAGACAATTTCCCATTTTGGCAATGGAGGAACATTCACCATATTTGGATTTGCTTCATTTCTCTGACACTGATTTCACCAAGCTCATGTAAAAGTTGGTGATGGTTGACATAGTTAGCTGATGAAACTGATTGCTCAAGTGGTGGCAGTGGCTAGGTTAGCCTTCTGTCCCTTTTACTTTCTGGGCCTGAGTTTATGATTAGAGCTAAGTATTTACCAAAAGAGCTGACCGATTACAATAACTGAAAAGAACCTGCTGGATGTTTGGCTCAGTCCTCAGCTAAAGGTAAGGCCCTTAAGACATTCTTAACATTTCTGCCAGGAACTGTTGTATATATCTGTATACATGTGACTGTAAATGCTACTTTGGATCCCATAGACTGTTTTATTTGACTGTCTGCCTGCTTGGAGAACTTTAAATATAAAATAAATCAGCTATAAGGACTTTAAGACTTTAAACTCTTTTATTTAGTAGATCTTGAGCTGAATCCCATCAAAGTTAAATCACTTGCACGATTTCATCTAATTAGGAAATCTAAAAATCAGGAACCAAGAACCTGATCTAAAATACTTTCACTCTTTAAGGCTTTATGTCCAAATATGAGATTTGTGTTATTTTTCCAAAATGAAGATTCTTATAAAATCATATTTCAGTGGTTCCAGCTCCTGATCTAAGTGATGAATTCATCTAAGTACTTTGGAAACAGGTCCTCCTTATGGTTTATACTTCAAGACTAAGGACACTTAAAGTATATTAATATTGGTTTTTTAAAATGATGTATCTGTTATAACCTATGGCCCTAAGTTTCAAGATATACAGCATTTCTGAAAGATTACTGAAATAAGACATGCTGGTTCTTTCATGACATATGGATCTAAAATTGACCCTGTCTACTGTTCATTATGAAAGTCAATAATCAGGGCACTTAGGAGATAGCTGAACTAATTCTTACGACACTGATATAATATCCACATAGTCACTAAGCAGTGATACAAGTAGACTAACTTCTGATTTTTTCCCCCCAGGGAGAACACTGCAAATCTCACCCATATCCAGATCAATAGTATGATTTCTTAGGAATCAAGAATCAACACTGGGTTATTTCCAACTGTTAACCTTGAGAGCCCACTTGGACACTGCAGCAAGAAAGGATAACCATCCACACACTTGGACATGAAAAATGATCTTTGATCAGGGAGTTCTCTCTCTTCGGCTCAACCACCAGAAATAGAAGGAACACCATTCTGACCAAACTCATCCAGATGAATCAAGTCAACCCTTTTTAGCAAGGAGTGGAGCTGCAGAAGGGTGGCCAGGTCACTGTCTTCTGCTCGCACCATCATTGAGCAGCCTTCTCCAGAACTGCTACCTAGAGTGGTCCTCCCTCTCACTGGTCATTGTGTATTGGGGTGTTACTGTGTCTTCCCAGACAATGTGGCTCTTTTCCTAATTTGCACCAAGGCATCTATATGGGCTAGTGCCAGCTCTGGCTATTCTGTTCCTAACCTGAGTCCTATCCAGGATTATATTCCTTACTTTGAATGAATAAGTAATTCTCAAGTACAAATTAGGTTTATTGTGAAAGATGAGATATATGATTTAAATTGAAAATGAATTTCATAAGTAAAGCTCAAAATATGCAAGTGAATTTTGTATATATGTGTCTATGTATATATATTTGGACATATATTTCTATCATCAGAAGGTAGGACAACTTTGAAAAAAGAAGTTAGGGCCAACTTAAATTGCTAAATGTTTAAAAGAAAACTATTTGGGGTTTTGGAGTCAGTTTAATATATGGATTTCTGGCCTTCACAGAAATATGTATTATTTAATTCCATTTCAACAGTCCCCTATGCTAAGCAGTATGTATACAGTTATGGAAAATGATACAAACACTCAGCCTCCAGGTAGTTAATCATCTAGTAAGGAAGACAAATGATAAGGTCACAAATAAATTTATAGCTGTAAATTATAATAAGTGCTTTGAAAGAAATGCCAAGATGAAGGATAACAAATCACATCCATCCCAAGATTAAGTGACTTTAAAGAGCCTCTCTGGGGAAAAGACATTTCAACTGAACCCCAAGGGTGCGTCAGAGTTTATGAAGTGACTTCACCTTGCCATTTAAAGTAGAGAAGCATTTGAACTGAGAACAGAATTTGGCACATTTAAGAGAACAAAAGTGCAGAATAAAATAGATAACTAAAAAAAAGAGGCCAGAGACCAAAATTCACAGTATCGCCACTAAGGAAGTTTGGGAGACCTTGCTACTGCTGTGTGATTCCACAGAGGAAGGTCGGCTGACAGAGGCGAAGAATAAATCCACATCTTTTAAAAATTGAAGATTGGTTATAGTTCAAGTGCACTGACACAGTGGTTGGAGCTACTGGTTAATATGTCTTTCTGAAGTTGGCATTTCTGTGTGCCAGACACTGCTCTGGGGACACAGCAAAGAGCAAACTTCTCCTGGAGCTTGTTCTCATGGGGGAAATAGAGAACAAATAGCTGTGGACCATACATGGCATTCAATGCATGGAGCAAAGGAATCATGAGGAAGAGGGTGCAGCAGTTGAGAGAAATAGTTATTTCCCAGACACAGGAAAGGTGTCTACTGAGTGAGTGATTGGTCATACACGAAGCAGCAAGCCATGAGGATGCAGGTATCTGCAAGGCACAGGGAATGGCAAGTTAAAGCCATGAACACACCAGCACTCTTGTTGTGTTCAAGAGTTATCAAAGAGGCCTATGTGACTGAGGGGAACAGGTGACAGAAAATGACAAGAAGGAGGGCAGAGAAGTAACCAGGGCTCAGATCTTGTGAGCAGTTATGGACTTAAACTCTTATTGAATAAGTAGGTCAGGGATCTTATCAGAAATAAACTCTTAACTATTTTCACAAAGTGAATAAAATGTAAGGTATTGGTTAAATGGATGTCCAAGAATTACAAGAGCTAAAAGGGAACACTAAAGAGGAATTCCTGAGGCTGCTGCATTTCCAGGCTTTGGCAGCTGGGGGAGAGTTAGTGTTGACAGGACCCAGAAACTTGCACCAGCTCTGGAGATGTGGTTGCTGCCCATTGGTGCTGATCCCCTGAGATGGTGAAAAGAAGTCCATCATAGGAGGGCCTGCTAGCCTTTTAATTAATTAATTAATTAAATTTTTAAATGTAGGTATTTTCTCCTTTGTTCTGCCTTGGCCACTTCCCACCAATTTGAAATGTTTTGCCTGTTTATTTTCATTCAGTTCAAAATACTTTCTAGCAGTCCCCACCCCCAAGTTCTTTGACCCAGAGGTTATTGAGAAGTGGGCTTTCTAGATGTTTGGGGATCTTCTGTTGTTAATTCTAACTCAGTTCCATTGCAGGCAGAGAGTACACTCCATATGCATTGAATTTTTAAATTTTGAGACCTTTTTATGGGCAGGAAAATTGTCTGTCTTGGCAAGCATTTTATGAACAAAAGAATGTTTTGCTGTTGTGGAGTGGAGGGTACTGAAGGGTCAGGTCACTTTGGTAGATAATGTGGTCCAAGTTGTCCCTTAGATTGACTTTCCGTCTGTTCATTCTATCAGTTATTGCAGAAAGGATACTAATATATGGCGGATTTTCTGTTTCTTGCAGATCTGCCCATTTTTGCTTAGTATATTTTGACGCTTTGCTTTTAGGTGCATGAATGTTTAGGGTTGTTATGTCTTTGTGACAACTAGACCCTTTTGCCATTATGAAATCTTTCTCTATCCCTAGCAGTATGTTTTGTTCTGAACTCCTCTGCCTGCTACTCATTTAACCAATCCCACTTGTCTTTTGATTAACTTGGTGTATCTTTTCCCATCCTTTTACTTTTATCCTGTTTCTGTCTGTATATTTAAAGTATATTTATTATAGGCATCATATGGTTGGGTTTCACTTGTTTTTGTCAAAGTAACATGCTATGACTTTTAGTTGAGATGTGTATACCCTTTACATTTGATGTGATTATTGAGGTGGTTTAAAATCACCTAACTATTTGTTTTCTGTTTTGTCTTATCTATTCTTTGTTCACGTCTCTTTTCTCTACTTTTTGATTAATTAAATATTTCTATTATTCCATTATATTATTGGCTTATTAGCTCTTATTTCAAGAGGTCAACATTATATTGTATTATAGTTAATATCATATCACTTTATTATAAGAACTTTAAAGCAGTGTACAGTTGTCCTTTGGTATCTATGGGAGCTTGGTTCCAAGACCACCTGCAATCATACAAAATGCTTATTGAAATTGGCATACTATTTGCATGTAATCTATGCACCTCCTCCCCTGTATTTTAAACGACTTCTAGATTACTACCCCACCCTGTGTTATACTTTTTCTCCTTCTCTTCTAGATTACTTATAATAGCTATAACAATGTAAATGCTATGTAACTAGTTGTTATTTTGTTTAGGGAATAATGAGAAGGGACAAATATCTGTACATGTTTAGAGCAGATGCAGTCCTTTTTTCTAATATTACTGATCTGCCATTGATCTGCATCATCCACAGATTTAGATTTCCTCTATGTCTAGAACATGCAGAAGAATGCTCTTGTGTGATACTGGGCAGAAGTGACCTACAGCTCCCAATCACCCAAGTGATCACAAGGGGAAGGAACTGACTCTCTATATGTACTGTGTTGCTAAACTATGATGTTCAGTAGGTTAGATGCATTAAGAGAATTTTTGATTTATGATATTTCTAACTTATAGTGGATTTATTATGATATAAATTGAGGAACATCTATACTTTAAATATTTTTGAGATAGCTCCACTGTCTCCTTAATTACATTTCCAGGGGGAAATTACTCTTATTTTGTTCCTCTGTATATAATTCCTTTATACTCTGGTTGCTTTTCATATTTTTTCTTTATCAATTGGTTTCAGGTTCTCTCTGTATGCTATTTTAGATTTTTTTTATGACTCCCAGGTTAATTATAAACTACTGTTTATCCCATCCAGGTTTTATTTCTTATTTTTTTATTCCCTTTCAGGTATTGAATTTTTATCTCAAAAAGTTTGGGTCTCTTTAACTCCTTGAAGTCAGCCCTTTACCAGATTAGTCTTTCCTCTGCATTCTTGAACATTCTTGGACATATGGAGTGCATGGTTTTAATAACTATTTCAATGTTGTCGTGAACTCATTCTTTTTGATTTTTTTCCTCCTAACTGTGGTTCATATTTTCCTGCTTCTTTGCATGTCTGCTATTTTTTTTTGTGTTGAGATTCTGTTATGGACCAAATGTGAAGCCACAAAATTCATATATTGAAACCCTAGCCCCTGATGTGATGGGGGTGTCACGAGGTAGGACTTTTAGGAGGTCATCAGGTCATGGAGCTGGAGCCTTTATGAAATGATTCCCCTGAGAGCTCTCTCACGCTTCTTGTGCCACGTGAGGATCCAGGAAGAGGTGGACTACCTGCATTCTGTCAGAGGACCCTCCCCAGGACCCCACCATGCTGGCACCCTGACCTAGGACTCTCTAGCTTCCAGAACTGTGAGAAATAAATGTTCATTGTTTAAGTCTTAAACAGTATCATTTTTTGTGTGTGTGTGTGTGTGTATAGGAAGGTTTTTGAGAACCAATTAATTTCTTTCATACATCTAGCATGAAACAGTGCAGCGGGTGATTCATTTCCATAGTCATTTTATTATAGTAGCCCAAATTAACTAAGGCAGATTCCAAACTTTGTAATTACCCTTGTAGGATGTTTGACATAGTTTCCAGTAAATATTTTATTTTATTTTGGTACCAGAGATTAAACTGAGGGATGCTTAACCATTGAGAAACATCCCAGCCCTTCCTCCCCCCCCCCCCCCCCCCGCTATTTTGAGACAGGTCTTGTTAAGTTACCTTAGGCCTCGCCAAGTTGCTGAAGCTGGTTTTGAACTCTTGCCTCAGTTTCCCAAGCTGCTGGGATTATAGATATGTGCCACTATGCCTGTCTACAATAAATATTTTTGAGCTTTATTCTGAAATGCAGTTAGATTATTTTCTAAAAGTCGGATCTTTCGCGTTTGTGATTAAATTTTGCAAAACCAGAACCACTTTTAACCCAAGGCTAATTTTCTCATCCTGGACACGCTGTCGAATTTTCCTTGATGACGAGGAACTTTTCTTAGACCTATGTGAGGTCTAAGGTCCTACTCCTTCCAATTGGCTCTTTCCATTTTCTTAGGCAATTTCCCCATATGTGTCTTCTATTAAATAGTCAGTGGAAGACTTGAGGGTTTCCTCTGTGGCTCTCTTCGGCTCTTGCCCTGGGCAGCTGACCCTTCTCCTTTTGAATCACAGTTTCTATGGCCTCTCTGGACTCCATGCTTTTCTCCTTATTCAAGGTCGTTGCTGGGCTGTTTGGCTTTCCCCTCCCTGGATTCCTTCTTCCTGTAGGAAAATAGGTACCAAGGGCTAGGACAGTCTTCAACTCACCCTCTTTGCTTTCCCTCTCTCAGGGATCAGTGTCCTGTCTTATTTACTTGATGTGCAAGACCTAAAAGCTGAGCCCAGTTTTTCAGTGCCCATCATTATATTACAATATTAACGGGTTAATAGTTTGGGCTGGGGTGGTAGATCCGGTTCCGGTTACTCCATCTTGGCTGGAAGCAGAAGTCTTAAACATTTTCACTCTTGTGTCTGGGGAAGTTTTTGACAACCAATTTAGCATCTTTCATACGTCTAGGATGTTACCGTCCAGGGGATGATTCATTTCCATTTATTAATTGTCAGTTCGTATTCATGTCTTTCCTTGGGCCTAGCTTCCTTACTCAACAGCTTCACAAAAAGTTGGTGTGAATTTATTTCAGCCTTTTCCAACTGGTGCCCTCCATGAGGAACAAGGGTCCTGACTTCAGGTCCCCATTTCCTATGGGAATCTTTTTTAACTCTGCCTGCCACCTTTTGTTTCTAAAGTCAAACTCGGGTCTTCTTCCCTGCTCCACCATGACCTTGGGGACCCATGATGTCCAGGATGTGATTTTCCTGGTGCTCCAACACCAGCAGCTTCTTCTTCTGATTGTGCTAGACAACACGTTGAATTTATTTAGAAAATATACCAAAAATCCCATTATGTTCTCCTAGAAGGTAAACCTTGTTGCTGTGAGAAGGGCAAGTCAGTGGACAGGCTTCAGTCCTCCTCCGTATTTGCTACCCACCCAGCATCTTTGCCTCTTCTACCTGTTGAAAGGCAGATGGCTCCCTCTGGGCTGCAGTCCCTCCATATTTATTCTGGACTGTGTCTTCATATTCTGCATCATTGAGCTCCAATCTCCCACCCACTTTCCACCTTCTAGAAAGGTGTTGAGGTCTATCCACTGATAAATGTTCTTTTCACTGCTGTGTGCCCCCCCCCCCTGTTTTAAATTGTCATATCTTATTCTAATGGGATCCCAGGAACAAGAGGACTGTGCTGTCCAAATGGCATCAATTGTTTGTTGCTAGAGCTAAAGGTTATTTTTTCTGAAACTTTCACATTTTGTTCTTTGATGCTTTAAAAATACCTTTCCTTGAAGTTGTGTTTGCTCTTCTTTCAATAACTTCAATCTCAGTTGGGTTTACTCTTATTTATTTGGATACAACATCTCAACTTCACTTCCTCTCTGCTGAACAGTCTCCCTTCCTTCTTTCCTTCCTCCCTCCCTCTCCCTCTCTTGCTTTGCACGTGTCCTTACCCCCCTCATAATGAGGATTAAACCCCGGGGCACTTTAACACTGAGCTAAATCCCGCTTTTTATTTTTAGATATAGTCTTGCTAAGTTTCTAAGACTGGCCTCAAACTCCATGATCCTCCTGCCTCAGCCTCCTAAGTAGCTGGGATGGTAGGTATGCGCTCTACATTCATTTACAGGTTTCCGCTCCCCAGATTTCTATCTTTGACCTCCTCCTCTTCTTAGTGTGCCTTTTGGACATTTCCATTTGATAGCCAGCCAGTGTTTCAAACTCACGTACCTCAAACTGCACTTGTCTTCACTTCTGAATCTGCTACCCCAAATGAACCTTGTATCTTGATGAGCAGTACTTCTGTATTTCTAACCATCAACCCCAAAATTCAGGAGCCGTCTTCACTTCCCATTCCACATACAATTGGCCATTATGTCCTGTCTATAATACCTCTTGAGTATGGCTCAGAATTATTCATTTCTTTCCATCATCTCATCTATTGCTTTTTTTATTTAACTATCAATAAATTTTTTACTACAGAAAATTTTATGCATAGTAAAATTGTACATGTTCCTCACCTTAACCAATGACTGACATTTGGCTAGTCTTGTCTAATTTATATTCTTCCCTTACTTCACACCTCCACTGAGTTAGTCTAAAATAAGTTCCAGATGTTGTCCTATCATTTCATTGGTAAAATCCTCAGTACGTATTTCTAAAAGACAAACTTTTTTTAAAAGACCTGAGTATAAAATGTTTATCATCATCTCAATAATTTCTTAATAATAGAGTCACATGTCCACTAAGTGTTTACATTCCCTAGGTTTTCTTGCAAGTTTTTTTTAATAGTAGTTCAAATCTGTAACTAAGCAAAATCTACACACTGTATTTGATTAAGACATTACTGAGTCTTCTTTAGTTTTTTTTCCCCTGAAGTAATCAAGTCATTTGTCCTGTAGAATTTTTTTACAATTGGGAATAATTTGATTGCATCCTCCTGGTGTCTTTAAGCATGTTTTTCTATATTCATATTTTTGGTAAACTCACATTTAGATCTAGGGGCTCGACTAAATTTTTTCAAGAATGGTTTCTGTTTCATCATATTGGGAAGCATCTAATGTATGCCTTTTGGTAATGATAAGTTATTTTAATAGTTTTTTGTATTATTTTACTAATTTGGTTTAAAAATTTCTGTAGCCTTTCATTTGGTGGTTTCAGTAGCCATTGCTGATCATCATCTAGGCACATTATTGGGGGATTATCCCTTCTTACTAGCTTTATCACAAAAACTTCCTAAGGTCTCCTTGCCTGTAATTTTTTTCTTCAATTCCAGTCCATTGTGCCCACTCCCACTAAATGCATGTTTATACACCACAAGTCATTTCATGTGACTCCTCTGCTTCAAGTTCTTCAATGGTTATTTAGTCAATTCAGAATAAAGTCCAAAATCTATAGCAAAGTCATGTAAAAATCTTTATCATCTGATCCCACAATCTATTTTTTGCTTTACATATGTAAGCATTTGAATTTTTTTGGAAATTCCTCTTTTTTAATTTATTTTTTTATTAGCTACATATAACATTACAATGATCTTGGCAATTCATACGTTTGAATCATTGGGGTATAATTTCTCATTTTTCTAATTGTACAGATTGCAGAATCACACTGGTCATAGAGTCACCTATATACATACAGCAATCATAATGTCTATTCTATTCTTCTGCCCTTCCATCTTCCAACTCTTGTCTGCCCAGCTCCAAATCTGGAAATTCCTCTTGAAGCAGAGAAGTTATAAAATATTGGTTGAGTGTTTATGGTACTCAGGGGTAAGTTGATTGACAGCTGAAATACAGGCAGGTTGCAGAATGACTTTCATAGCGGCGGCATGCAAGCCATTAAGAAGCAGAACATATTGAGAGGTCTTTGACCACATCAACAATGGCAATGTGGCGTGCTCAAGGTCAAGAATTTTGACTCCAGGGAAAGGAACTCAGAGTAGGGTTATAAGATAAGGAAGTGATGATTTTTGGAGAAAAAGCTAAGTTATATTTTACTTAATTATTTATTTCTTATTTTTATGGTACTGGGAATTGAACCCAGAGACCTTATGCATGCCAGACAAGTGTTCTACCACTGAGCTTCATCCTCAGCCCAATTTCAAAATGCATTAATTATACATTTGCCACAAGAAGTAATTGTTTGCTAAGGTTATGTTGTCTTTAAGCTCCACTCCCATGACATTTTTCTCTTGAAGTTACTACGTAGATATAAATATGTACAGTTTAATTATATAATTGATTTATTTTAACTCTTCCATTTATATTTAATTCACTCATAATCCTTTGCAGCTGTTTTGATTATTATATAATTAATTCATTATAAGAACAGTTTTTAAAGACTACCTATTTTGTCTTGATAATTTTACTATGCAAATGATATTTACTTACTTAATTCAGCTGGGAAAAAAAAATGTATTGCTAGAACAGAAGCACCAAATAGCAGATGGTATTGACATATATGTCTGTACAGACAGTTGGCAATACTCAGTGTCTACAATCCTAATCGTGTCTGGATCGTGGTGTAATGTTTTCTCAGCAGTATCTACTGGACCTGGCCATAGCCGTGGATACTGTGATTTGCTGCCATCACTGTAGCCTCTTGTCTGCCCAGCTCAAATCTGAAGTATGTTTTTGAGTCTCCCAGGTTCCACTGATGCCCCCACTGAACTGACTTTCTGTCTGAACATTGACTGGAGTCTGTGGGTGAGCGTTGAGGTGGGAGAGTCTCATGCAGATTTTCTTGTGGTGGCTGGAGGTTGCGTGTCTTTAGAAATTGTGTTTTATCAATTCAAACACATTGAAAAGAAATACTTATTTAGTGGTACTGACTTAATTGTAATTTAAGTACATGCTAGAATTTTCCTTTACTAAAGGTCAGTTTCCTATAATATCTGAATCAGTTGCAGTACTGTAATTTGCTAGTACTTTTTCTTTTGATGGAATTGGAAGACTGAGCTAATGGGACCAGAGGGTGTGCAGAATTGGTACTTAATTGTGAAATAATGGAAAACAGTCTACATCATGAAATTACCTCATAAACAGAGTGATCAGAACTGAGAGGATTTAGTAATTAATGATTACATCAATTAAATTAACTCATTGTATCTCAACCTCACTCAAATGATGTGAGGAAGTATAATATCTTAACTATGTAAACAATTAATAAAATATGGAAGACTTGATAAGTTCACAGAATTGAAGCCCACACAGGTATAGAATTAATTACTTTTGTGCACATTAGGTGTTTGGGAAACTAAGCGTTAATTTCCTGGCTTTGACTCATATCAAGACCACCCTGTAGGAAAGTTTAATTCCTCAACGAATATCTATTTACTGTTTAGCTAAATGTGTGGTATCTAACCCACTAAAACAAAATATGTAAATAAACATTTACTTATGGTTTAATGAAAACATACTTTATATCTAGATGTTTTTAATTTAAGAGTAACATAAAAATATTAAGACTTGTTTATTCAAAACAGATTACCTTAATCAAGATACAGAATTAATCCTCAAAGATTCTAAGCTATATGCAACTTGGGCAATTTGACAGTCTGGCCAAACATTTCTTTAAAAATATGAAAGATAAATACAAATCCAACCTAACAATCAAACCTAAATATATGATCATTTAAACATTGTCAAATAAACATTTAAAGTGTCACTTAGAAATAATTGTCCTGAAGAATATTCCAGATTGCAAAAATCTTTATAGCGTAGCTTAAAATGTGGGTTTGCAATAGGGTCTGGCTATTTGGTATGGTAGGGAACTGATATGCTTCTGAGTGTTTTAACAGACTACAACAAAAACTTAGCATTGAAAGTTTTGGACCAGTGTTTTAACAGACTACAACAAAAACTTAGCATTGAAAGTTTTGGACCAGAGAAACCATTAAATTTAAGGTAGCAAAATATCTGATTTAATAGAATGTTAAATAGCTAAAAAATTATTTGTATGGTGTCTACATGATCACACATTCTGCCTTATTCTAAAATTTGTGAATTGCACATATTCTTTTATTTCCAAAATATGTGGTTTACTTATAAAGAAAATTGAAGAAATTCTTCAGGGTTTTTTTTTTGTTGTTGGAAATAAGTCTAAATTTTATGTCTTGCCCAAAGGCATGAAGTTCTGCAAACATTTTAATTTATTAATGGTTGCAAACACCTGGGAATTTTGTAGACATTACAGATATTTTTATATGCATAAATTCAGAATAAATGTTGGCTATAAGAGAAGGCTTTCTTACTTTAAAATCTGTTTGTATTTCATAAGACCTTGAGTTCCACAAGATTCAACTTTTTGGTGTTTGGGTTTGTTTATCTTACATAAAGTATGATTTTTGTATTTAAAATATTGAAAAAAATATATTCTCAAACATCAACTAGTTCTTGAAATATACTTTGCATAGTTGTAAGGGTAGATTAACCCAAATATCAAGAATTTTCCATCTTTTAAAACAGACTTTTTTTCTTCTTCTTCTTGTTAAAGGGATAAAGAATTTCAAAGTGGGTTTTTCTTTATGAGTATAAATCCAAAACATGTTGAGCCGGGCTTATTTTTCCATGAAAAAATCATTCTGTCCTCATCACTACAGGAACACTGGCTTTTGCTTTTAAGAGATAGCTTAAGATGATTGATAAACACAGAAGAATCGTTCTTAGTTTCATTCTGAAAAAAACGAGAGACCACAAGAGACCAGCCTAACAGCCAATGCTCTATCTGGAGGTACGACATCTTCGTGAAATGAAGCTTTCATTCACACAATGGGGGGAGAAAAGCCCACTTGAAACTAAGGTTTGAAATATGATATGTCAAGAGCTTTGTAAGGTTTTGAACAACCAATAAAAAAAAAAAAGAAATTCAAAAACAAAACAAAACAAAACATGGTGATCTTGTGAAGGATGGACGTCAATTTACTCTCTTCTCAGAGGGAAGAGATGGTCATGTTTCTGAAATTCGGTATTCCCTTCTGCAAGTTTGTGATCCAGCCTTGCCTCTTTTCTTTTCTAATTGGGGTTTTCCTCTCCTCCCTCCTGGACATAGTGAATTTCTCACTTTCTTTTATGCTACTCTGCCTGCAGGGTTCTTCTTTTTCATTGTTTTCCGGTTCTTCTGAAACCTTTCTCTCTTTGTCCTCTTGTGAGACTTTCCCTCCAGTCTTTGAATCTATTGGATGCATTGTTTTTGTCAAGAAATTTCTCCAATGAAAATCCAGCAGAAAGAGCCATCGTTGAGCCTTTACCTTATGCCAGGTGTGGTGATGAGTGTTTTGCATCTATTTATCTCATTTGTCGTAGCAACCCTTCAATGAGATAAATACATTTTATGTATAAGAAACAAAAAATCAGTGAGATGAGGAAATCCTGCCATGGTCACATAGCTATGTGTAAATACAGACATGTCCAAAGACCAAGATCAATCCATTCACGAAGGGCTTCCAAAGGAGCTGGGCTGTGATTTATTTTTTAATCCTAAATATCGATGTCTATTATTATATGTATTTTCTGATTACCAATCTAAAATCTCTTCTTTCTGTATATGTACTGCTAATAGTTTTCAGTACCAGTATTTATCACAAGTCTTCAAAGTCTGAAGTTCACTTTATATAAAACTCCTTGGTCATAGTGGAAATGACCACATGGTACTATAATCTAAGCTGTTCGCCTCATATCCACTCCCCTTTCCTTTGCTTCACCTTGTCCACCTGCTATTGAGATAAAACCTCATACCTTATCATGACCCTAGTCTGGCATTTTTTTCTGATGATATTCTCTGCATTAGTTATATATGCTTTGTAACAGTATCTTCACAAACGTAGCAGAACTTTTAAAACAAAACACCTCCATAATCTCACAGTTTGTATGAGTTAGGAATATAGGCTTGGCGTCAGGGTCTCTGAATGCTGCTGTAAAGGTATTGGCCAGGGTGCCAGTCTCCTCTAAGGTTAGATGGGGAAAGGAGCCCCTTCTGAGCTCATGTGTGTGTTGGCACTGTTTGGTTTATTGCAGGCTGTGGGACTGGAAGCCTCTGTTTCTAGTTGGCCACTTTCCAGAGAGCTCTTTAGTTGGCCCAGCTCATGACATGGCAACTTGCTTCTTCAAAACCAACAAAGGAGAGAGTCTTCTCTCAAGGTGGCCTTTGCAGTCTAGCATGATGTAATCATGCACAACCCCTCACCTTCGCTATATCCAACGGACAAGTCCCAAATCCTTCCCACGCTCAAGGAAAACAGATCCCGCAGATACATGAGTGTCAGGAGGTGGGCATCAAGGGGCCTCCCTATGTCTGTCCACCACATCCTCCTGCACTTCAAGACTTCTGCTTAACTATTTCTGCCACGCCTGCTCCTCTGCCTCATTTGTCTGTCCAGGCTGTTGATCCCTCTTCTTTATCCTGGTTCATCAGGCTCCTGTTTTCACATTTCTTGTTTTCTTCCTTAGATTGGATTCCTTATCCCTCTGAATAATATTCAGGTACTTCTTGTCTTTCTTGCCCCTTCACATCCTGACATCTTGAAAGAGCTGTGTACACTGACCATTGCATTGACCTTCTTTCCTCTGGCTTCTCAACCTTCTCCTATCTGCCTTCTGACTCTAATTCTCCACTGAACGGATCCTGCTCATCTCACCAATGGCTACCGTCTCCAGTTACTACGGCCCCATGATATTTTTCAGTCTTTAACTTAATGAACCACTTAGCAACATTTAATAAAGCTGACCACTGTCTTCTTAAAATTCTTTCCCTTTTATTTTCATATCAAGACACACTCCAGATTCCTATTCTTCCAGGGACTTCTTCTCAGTCTCTTTGCTAGATTCTCCTTCTCTATGAAACCAGTAAGTATTGGGGTGCACATGAATTCTGTCCTGGGCCCTCCATTCTCATTTACAGTGTGTCCCCTCTAGTCAACATCATTCACTCCTGTGTGCCTTCCATTTCATATAGGTAGACCAGATGTCTCACAGAGCTCCAGAATCACATAGTTGCATTTTTTTTATCTCTCTCCTTCAATATTTTACGAGCATTTCAAATTCAATTTATTCAAATCTAAATTACATAGACTTCTACTACAGACTTTCAGTGTTCTCTTCCACAATATATAGCACTATCATGTGATACCTTGCTTACACCAGAAATCTGTGAGCAATCCTTGATCCTTCTTTTTCCTCTTTCCATATTTCTAGCCAATTATCAAATTCCACCTCTTAACTAATCTCCTCCTCTTTATGTCCACTGATATCATCTTAGTATAAGTTACCTTATTTGCACTTCTTCCTCACCTAGACTCCTGCATCAGCCACCAAACTTGTGTTTAGTGTACACACTTGCCCCTTTCCAATCCATCCTCTGCATCGTAACTAGAACACTGTTTCAGAAGTGCAGATGTGCTCAATTGCTTCCTTGCTTTAAAGACTTCATATATGTTTCATTGCCCTTAAGACACGTCCCATTCCTTGGCATGGCCAAATGGAAGGGAAGATCCATGTGTATGGGGACCTCGTGTCTTGCACGTTGCTGCCTCTCCAATCAATGCCCACTTAGCACAGTACCTGGTATGGAGTTAGTGCTTAATAAATTTTGAATGAAATAATGATAACAAGATTCCATACATGCTGCTCTCTATATTAGTTAACTTTTGCTATGTAAGAAACCATCTCAAAATTTAGCAGCTTAAGATATCAATTTATTTGCTCCTAATTCAGGAGGCCAGCCAGACATTTCTCATCCTGGCTCTCAGTGGATCTCTCAGGTGGTTCGGTTGCAATGCGGGGGCTGGGTACTCTACAGCAGCCTCACTCCTGTGTGCCTTATTACCTTATTACTGGAGTCCTAAGCTAAAAGCCTGGCTCTGGGGGTCCCAGCAGACCACATTCAGCCACTAGCCAAGACAATCCAATCAACAGAAAGAGAGGAGTGGTGGTAAGCAGGAAAGGAATTTATTTTCTGTGTGGCCACAGCATGAAGGAGTAAGGGGAGGGGGTGTCCTAAGCCCCAACTTCAGGGTATTAACAATGGCTGTAGGATTTCATAGGGGGAAAAACTAGGGCAGGGGGCAAGAAGTATGCAGAGTCAAGCAGTCTTGGTCAATCCGTGGTCTGGTTGATCATTATCTCAGGTCTGGTTCTACGGGGTCCTGCTGGCGCCACAGAAATCATTATTGCTTGGGGGACAATTCTGTTGCTGTCAGGAGATGATTGCTCCCCCTTTGGGGGGCAGCCTCTGTTCCCATCATGAGGTAATTGCCTGCAGGGCTTGCTGTTCCTGGAACTTGAGATAAACTGGGGAGGAGAAATAACTCAAAGAACAGGTCTGAAAAACAAAATAGAGTCAGTTAAGACAAGGACTGGATCTTCCTTCCGGGGAAGGAAAGGACAATTTCAGAGGAGCTGAGCTAGAATATGTCTGCCGTGCCAGCTGGTTGGTGTGTGGGGGCTTCAGCCGGGATGGCACCATTCTGCTCCACATAGTCTCTCATCCTCCAGGAGACTAGCCTGGGTTTCATTCACAAGTGACAGTCTTGTGTATACAAGAGCAAAATGAGAGGGAAATCCCAGGGTGTAAGTGCTTTTCAAGACTTTGCTGAAATTGTGTCTGGTTCTTTCCTAGTGGTCAATGCAAATCACATTGGAGTGAGCAAGCTTGGAGTGAGTGCTCAGAGGCAAGAACAAATCAGGGGCCCTTATTCCAGTGGTGTACCCTAGTGCCTCTCCAGCACCATCCTGACAAATCCTCCCTTTTCATTCCCCACTCAAGTCACTGAATTGATTTATTTCCTTGAATTATTGATCTATAATGTGTCATTTGTGTGGTTTTCTGTCCTCCTCCTCTTCTGAATTACTTTTTGCCTCGTCCCTCAAGGAAGTGTTAAGATACATGTATCAACCAGTGTAAAATAGAGACCAGAAATGACACTGGTTTAAATGAGTCTGAGTTTTACCTTTCCCTAGGTTGGTGTGGTTGCTCTGCTCTGCCATTTTTTCCTGACTCTCCTATTGACATAAAGTCCCTCTGATATGGTTCAGCTTGTTTTCTCCCCACATGCATTCCCAGCAGCAGAAGGTGAGAAAAGAAAGGGCAAGAACTCACGCTCTCCTTCTTGAGTACAATTCGGAAGTTCCATATACTTCTCTGCATATTTCATCTGCCAAAAATTGGTTGGCTTAATTCAGATGAGAGAGAGAGATGGGAGAGAGAGAGAGAGAGAGAGAGAGAGAGAGAGAGAGAGAGAGAGAGAGAGAGAGAGAGAGAGAGAGAGAAACACTTTATACTGAGTACGTATGTATCCAGGAAAATTCTACTACTGTGAAATAAAGGGAAAATCAGTATTGGAAGACAACTACTATTAGGTTTTAATTCAAGGACAATTTCCTCCAGAGTCTCTTTTCTAAAACCCCAGTCAAGATTAATTCTCTCTTGTGGGATTTCATAGTAGTATACATTTTACATAGAACACATTATTCTTGGTTGTTATTGGTTTAATCATAATTATTTGTCTTGTTCACATCATTATTTTCTCAGGATGTAGCATAGGGCCTGGCACACCAGAGGCAATTAGTGCACATTGGTTGTCTGTAATATACTATAGGCATTTAGTACATGTTGGTTGTCTAACTGTGACCAGGGCCAAACCAATTTCATATTGGTCCAAGTAAAGGAAGTCTGGTTGCTTTTATAATTTTATTGTCTACATTAAGTTCTTGAATTTTAAATTAAAAGAAAATAACATTAAAATGTGAACTGAAAGTCAAGATGTGGTTAATAGCAAGTAAGAAGCTGTTTAAAATAAATGCTACTTCATCCCAATTAACTGTAATTAAAAGCAATTCTTGGACATGTGATTTAATGGGACTGAATAGAACGGTTTCATCAGCATAGTTAGCAGACAAAGCAAAACAAAAACACTATCAAGCAATTTTCATCTGAATATAAGAAATAGAGATAACCTCTAAATTGCAGAATTAATCAGAATAATCCACTTCCCAGATCTCTGGGAAACAATTTCGTAAGAGATCTTATTACCCAGGGAAATTAAAAGTAAATTATTAATATCTTAGACCTTCTCAATAAATTAATGACTGTAACATTCATTCAATGGTAAACATTTTCACTATTTTAAAATGCTTTTAGAAGTATTCTGATTTTTAAAATTTACCCTTATTTGAGGAACCAAAATCTTTATAGATCCATGTACATTTATTCCTTTTTGAGATACTCACAAAATAGTATCATAATGTGAAGCTTTTAAAAGAAATACATAAATTATAATTGCTTCCTTTGTATTAGTCTGGTATCAAGGTGATGCTGGCCTAGTAAATGTGGTTGGAAATATTCTCCCTAGCTCTAATTTTTAGAAGAGTTTAAGAAGTACTGGGGACAATTCTTTGATTGTTTGGTAGAATTCAGCCACAAAACCATGTGGTTCTGGGCGCTTTTGTTGTTGTTGTTGGAAGTTTTTAAAATTACATTTTCAATTTCTTTATTATTGGTCTGTTCAAGCTTTATATTTCTTCCCAATTCAATCTTAATAGGTCGTGTTTCTCTAGAAATGTACCCATTTCCTCCTGATTATCCAGTTTATTGGCATATAATTATATACAATACTCTCTTTTATGATCTTTTTAATTTCCGAGACATCTGTTGTAATGTCTCTACTTTTATTTATTTGAGTCTTCTTTCTTTTCTTAGTCTCGCTATGGGTTTATTAATTTTGTTTACTTTTTCAAAGAAGCAATTTTGGTTTGATTGATTCTTTTTCCTATGTTTTCTCATTCTCTATTTGATTTATTTCTGTTCTGATCTTTATTAGTTCCTTCCTTCTGCTAATTTTGGGTCTAGTTTCCTCTTCTTGTTCTAACTCTGTGAGGTATAATGGTAGGCTATTGATCTGAATCTTTTTCTTTTTTAATGTAGGCCTTTATAAACTTTTAGAATTTTTTTTTTTACTGCTTTCCATAGGATTTGATATGTTGTGTTTCCATTGTCACTTGTCTCAAGATACTTTTAAATTTCCCTTTTGATTTCTTCTTCAACCCCCTGATTCTAGAGCATGTTTAATTTCCACATATTAATATTCCTGATGGGAACTGATGCAAAAGCAAACTAAATTCAATGTCATATCCAAAAGATGGTTCATCATGATCAAGTGGGATCTATCACTGGCATGGAAGGCTGGTATTTAATATGCAAATAACTCAATGTGATCACAATAACAAAATGAAAGATAAAAACCAAATGCTCATCTCAATTGATGCAAAAAAGCATTAGAATAGTTCAACTTACTTCTTGATTAAAAAAAAAAAATAGGGCTGGGGATGTGGCTCAAGCGGTAGTGTACTCGCCTGGCATGCGCGGGGTGCTGGGTTTGATCCTCAGCACCACATTAAAAAAAAATAAAATAAAGATGTGTGTCCACCGAAAACTGAAAAATAAATATTAAAAATTCTCTCTCTCTCTCTCTCTCTCTCTCTCTCTCTCTCTCTCCCCCCTCTCTCTTAAAAAAAAATCCATTTAGATACAGAAAGGAAAGTTCCTTAATGTAAAAAAGGCCATTTATTTTTTTTAAATAAGTCTGTAGCTGAGTTTATAATTAATGGGGAGCAGCCAGAACTTTTCCATTAAAATTTGGTACAAAGAAAGATTGCCTACTCTCACTATTTCTATTCAATGTAGTAAACAAAGCAATGTAATAAGAGCACTTAGATTAATAAATAAATAAATAGAAGGTGCCAAAATGGAAGAAAAGTAGAATTAACTATAGTTGCAGATGACATTATCTTATATGTACAAAACCCCAAAGATTTCACACAATAAGCCCTGTAAAACCAAAAAGTCAATTCAGTAAAATTGCAGAATACAAAGTCAATGTGTAAAGATCAGTGGTATTTTTATACATAAATTTAAAAAAACTCTAGGAATAACCAAGGATATAAAAGATCTATACACTGAAAACTGTAAAGCACTGATGAAGGAAAGTGAAGAAGACACAAATAGATGGAAAATTATCCCATGCTCCTGGATCAGAATTAACATTGTGGGTATGTTCATAACACCCAAGCAATGCACCAATTCAACACAAAATCACAACAGTTTTCTACATGTAAATAGAAAAACAATTGTAAAATTTGTCTAGAACCATTAGATCCTGAATAACCAAGATAA
Organism: Ictidomys tridecemlineatus; assembly: GCF_052094955.1. NCBI lineage: Eukaryota > Metazoa > Chordata > Mammalia > Rodentia > Sciuridae > Ictidomys > Ictidomys tridecemlineatus. Next base: position 129,533,091 of record NC_135485.1, read on the forward strand.
TTTTTTTTTCCTACCAAGAGATGTTTTATTTTCCAAATCAGAGATGGCCTAAATGGTCCCAATACCTAATTCTTTCATAGAAAGAATGACATCACAAGCCAAAAAGTAAAGTTTTAATGGCAAACATTCTCCAAATATTCAACTGGGTCATATTAACACTACATGCGTATTCCATATGAGTACATTTACCTATGTCCAACAAATTGTGAATAACCAAAATAATTCTAAGAAAGCAAACAAAATTGGAGGCCTCACAATTCCCCATTTAAAATCGTATTGCAAAGCTACAGTAATAAAAATAGTATGATACTTAGCAAAACATAAAACAAAAGCAACAACAAAAACAAAAGCAACAACAAAAACAAAACCAGACACATAGACCAGTGGAACAGAATAACCGAGAAATGCATTGGAACATGTATGTGCAACTGATTTTTTACAAGGACACCAAGAGGGCGTGATGAAAAATGATAGGTTTCTTCAAGAAGTGGTGCTGGGAAAACTGGATTTCCACATGCGGAAAAATGAAATTGAACACTTATCTTATACATATATAAAAATCTACTTGATATGGATAAAAAACCTAAAGGCACTGACCTTGGCAATGATTTTTTTTTTTTTTTTTGGATCTCACACCAGAAAGCTCAGGTTACAACAAAACCAGAAATGAGTAAATGAGACTATGTCAAACTAAAAAATCTCCAAAAAGACAGGGAAATAATTGATTGAATGAAAAGACAATCTATTGACTGGAAAAAAAAAATATCCGTTGAGATATTTATACTCTTACCTTCTCAACAGTAGAAGAGCAAATAATCTGATTTTAAAAATGGACAAAGGCTCTGTTTTCTTCTTCTCCAAAGAAAACATAACACTGACAAACAGGTGTATAAAAAAAATGCCCAACATCACTAATTTTCAGGAAAATGCAAAGTGAAAGGATAGCAATAGCTATTATCAAACAACAACAACAAACAAAACAAAACAAAAAAAACAAGTGATAGCAGACATTGCTGGCAGCCTGGAGAGATGAGAGAATCTGGTACACTCTTGGTGGGAATGTTGATTGATGCAGCCATTATGGAAAACAATACAGAAGCTCTAGAAGAAATTAAAGATAGAGCAACCATATGACCCAGCAATCCCTCTTCTAGACATATGTACCCAAAGATGTCAAAATCACACTCAGAGATATGTGCATTCCTATATTTATTACATATAGCATTATTTACAATAATCAAGATAAAGACATAATATAAATGCCCAGGGATAAATGCACCATTTTAAATGTGCTGTGTGTCTGTACCTATATCCTACAAGGCATTTCTGTTATCAGTTGGAGAGTAGCTCAGAGAAGCACAAGGCTTCTAACAGGTAACTTGGGTAGCTATTTTGCTCCATTGTTCTTCAGCAACCTAGGATAGTGTTTCTAAAATCAATGACACTATAAATTGAAAATATCACCCCCTTAGAATCTTGGGCATTTCAACTATTCTGTCTCCTTAATTTTGATCAATACCCTCATAAGGATATGGTACCACCAAGAATATATTTCTTATATTCTCTTCATTATTTGTTTTTATATTTTATTTATATTTAGGTAATAATATCTATTAATAAAAATCTAGGGAGGTAAGGCAAACTTGAAATTTGTGCATTATGAAAGATGCTGTTGGTTGCCAGTACTTTCTTAACTGATAATTATTTTGTACTTTCTATTTAAGTGATTGTTAATGTCCATGTACACTGAAAACAAATAAATAAAATGGGGATGAATTGCCCTCAGTGCATACAGTAAAGTGAAGTTCGGCAGCCAGTCTACTCAAGAACCATATGGGAAATTTATTTATTTTTTTATTACTTGGTATCCACCGGCACAATTAGATTTTCATGTCTACTCCTGTGTGTCATTGATACTACAACATATTTAAAGGGTAAAGTATTGGATCACATATTCAGAGAAATAGAATCCATGATCCAATGTTCCTTATGGAGTTGGGGGAAAACTATGAAAACCAGAAGAATCTAAGGTTTAACTTCCACTCATTAATGTATGGCAGGTAAAATCAGGTCTTACATTGATAAGTGAACCAGTAGAGTCAATGTCAAAAGAAATAAAGAGGAAAGTCCTTAGGGAATTTTTAAAGCATTACAATGCAAACACTAGAATAATTTTTAATGAATAACTATTTTTTTGGGGGGGGGTTGCCCAGGTGTCAATAAGACAAATGACATAACTGAGTGTGAGAAATAAGTGTGACAAATATTTTTTTTAATCAAGCTTTGTACAGTTGAGGACGTTAGGGATACATACAGTAAAATGATTCTTATAGGGAAGTAGATCAACACATCTCTCTTCTCACAGTTACTTTTTCATATGATAAAACTGACTAAAATCTACTTCTTTAACAAAAATCCTGATTACAATTTTATTAACTTTAGTCCTTACATTATACATTAGATGTCAAACTTTTCTGCTATTTTTTCCCCAAAATCCTTTGTGTTATAAAAACCATGGCATGCATTTTCTCTAAATGAGGTCCCTCTTAATTGAAACCCATGGGCATTTTAGGGAAAACTTAATAAACAAATGCTTTCTTGGCCAAAAAAATTTCTGTGCTATGCAAACAATGAAAAGAACAGGAAAAGAAGATACAGATGGCCTGTTGGGCCAGGTCCTAGTTCCCCTCCCTGGAAAACTTGTCCACACACACAGCTCACTGGAAATCAATGAGGGACAATTAATGTGCCACCCAGAGCAGAGAAAATGGAAATGTGCTGGATTAATATTTCAGGTCATAAAAGTCACTCAAAGAAAATTCTTTCAATAGGGTGCCAACCAGAGTTTGGTTATATAATCCTTCTAAAAACCTTATTTTTTTTTTCCTTCTGAAAGAAAATTTTGGTTTTTCTCAGAAAGATTAATGATACCACTTAACACCCCCAGAACACAATGTGAGTAAGCTTACTTACTAACAACTCTTAATTTTTTTCTGATTATAAAAGAAATACATTCTTGGTGTAGAAAGGAAAGAAAACATAAAAAGCCCCAAAGGGACCAAAAATTTCAATAATCCCTCTCTACTCTCCACCCTGAGATGAAGGCCAGTAACATTTTGGTGTACTTAAAATTTTCCCATTGCTATGGAGACAATAAAGTGGGTACCTATTTTTATTGAAATTGTATTTTATCTGAATTATGGATATGGATAACTCTTCAATAGCAGGGTCAATTTTTTAAAACATATCTCAACACCTGTGAAGTAAATACTGTGTTTTTGAAAATCTTGAAAAACTAGACACTTCTGTATTGCTGCTCCCTTGGCTTATAGTATTTTAGACTCTTTCTTGGACTTGCTCTCAGAACTGATTTATGAACCAAAAGACAAAATTATCTTGTAATTTTAAAGCGTCTTCATCCCCCTCCCTCTCTTCCTCCTATGCCTCTCCCCCTCCCCCCCCACCCCCAACCTCCATCCTCTCTTCTTTCTTGTGTTGATTGCTTTGTTTTTCAGGTCATCTTTATCTAGAGAAGGAAAACAGAGGGACCTGATCAGTTGTGGGGATTTGCCTCTGAGTAAATTCTTAAGGCTTCTCTAAAAGTATTTAAGATATTTCTGCTGATGTGATGTCTTGTATAAATATTCCAAAATTGTACATTAACCATTGGCTCCAAACTGGGCCATACATCTGCTGAAGAGCAGTTCAGCAGTTACGACACTAATTTTTTTTTTTTTTTTGCATGGATATTGATTTATTTAATTTTGAGACAGGCTCTCACTGGGTTGCTTAGGGCCTTGATAAATTGCTGAGATGGGCTTTAGACTTGCAATTCTCCAGCCTCAGCTTCCCAAGCCACTGGGGTTACAGGTGTGCACCATTATGCCCAGCTTCCTGCCCTACCAACCAAACAGCAGAGAATCATTCAAATTCCTTTCTTAGGGCCCTCTCTACCCTGCAACCAGTTCTGCTCAGTGAGCTCTTCTTTTCCTTTTCACTCGAAGCCTGCCTGGGCCCCCTTCTCCTACCATCTCTGGGTTTCACTCAACCATTCACAAAGCTCGAGCTGAAATGGCTGTCTACCCTAAATTGAAGAGTGCCACCGGCGATGAGCTGTCCCTTCAACAAGTGTTTGCTATGATTATTAATAGTCTATATAGTGAATTCAGGGTGAACTTGTATTCAACCACAGAAAGAGGTTGAGTCTCACTAAGATCCAAAATTGCCTTTCAATGCTTGATATCAATTTTTTTTAAGAGCATACAGTTATCTTTCCTTAAAAACAGAAAAGACTATGTAAAGGTGATGTATCAAGCTGGCCGCCCTCTGCAAAATGGAGTTTTGATTCAAAGGACAACACAGCCTCTCAGTGACAGGCTGGATTGGGGACGCTGATGTGGCTGCAGGCAGACAATGGCAGGACTCATCAGTTCTGGTGGATGAAGCTCCACTAGGGATGTGTGCAGCTCTCTTTCCAATCCCCAGTGTCATCTGCGGAGGCCATGCCGACATCCTGCTTGCCCATCAGGACATTCCGGTTACGACACTCATTTAGAATTTAGTTTTCAGTGATCTAATGATGGAGACAAACCTTTTTCTTGACCCTAGGCCTTTTCTCCTTCAGTTAGTCATTTTAAGTATTGAAAAGACTGAGGAAGCTGGGAGCTGCATCCTCATACCCCATACAACTGTAACTGTACCTAAGGAAGACTGCATGTGTGTAGGTGAATTGTGGACCATCTCTCTTTATAAGCATAGTAAGCACTAGTGATCAATGAATGTGGTGGTGGGAGAGGGGTGTGGAGTTGAAAGGTGCAGTGTCTCCTATTAACTGGGGAGATGGGACTAAAGAGTGCTTTGAAATAAAGAAGCACTTAAAAAAAAAAAAAGAAATGGGTAAATCTAGCATTTGACCCTTTGACTATTGCTATCCTAAAAGCCACCCATTCTGGCTCTTATTTCTTTGGTCACATTTAAGTAGATTTTTTTTTCTTTTCTTTTTTGTGTTTTATTTAAAGACAGGGCCTACCTAAGTTCTGGAGGCTGGCTTTGAATTCACCATCCTCCTGCCTCAGCCCCATGAGCTGCTGAGATTATAGGTGAGCATCACCACGCCTGGCAGTACCTTTTATTTCATATCAAGAATCTTCCACGGATTTTCATGGGGAATGTTAATAATAAGCACTATTGTCTTGAAAAATTTGATGACATATTGTCCCTCTTCTGAGTTCAGCTGGGTATAGGTATGGCCTTGGAGAAAGCACTGATTATAAAGGATAGAGACTGATCATAAAGACTTCCACTGTTACTTGCTAACCCATGTGACGGCCAGGAAACTGCCATTTTACTTAGAGTAAAATTAATTCATACACCTGCAGTTAATGAGCACAGAGAGATTTCCATTTCAGAAATAATGACTGTGCCTAATGCCTTCACCCCAAAGGCCACCATCACCTTTACCACCACAGAGTTGTCAGGGGTGGAAACGCACATGCATATCTTTATTCTTTGTAACTTCTCTGAGAGAGGCGCAGCACAGTGAGGTGAGAGGTGAAGCTTGGGTGGGGTGGGGTGGGGTGGGGGGAATCAAAAACATTAGCAACAGCCACCTGGGAGTAACAGGAATCCAGACGGTGCGGCTTACAGAATGGTGTTTGCCCTCTAGGATTGGTTGTGTAACCCAAAGCTCAGTCCCTGTCCCCAAATGTCAATCAACGCCAATTTAATAATGAGGACACGGTTTTGAGAAAAAGGAAAAAAAAGAAAGTTTATGGCTTTGCAAGCAAAGGAGAGACGCGGGACTCCTGTCCCAAAGGCTATGACCCTCCTGATCAGGAGGGACAGCGGGTGGGGGTGGGGGGTTCAAAAGAACTACTCAAGTGTTACGTCCCAGGTGTGCTCTGGCAAGGGGTTCCAGGGTGCCCTGGCGGTATGTTAGGATTTACTTGTTAATTGGGGAGATAGTCACTTCCTAGATCCTTAGCAGACATTTCCTTCCTGTAGTGGGTGTGTTCAACTAGGGGGAGAAAGATAACACTGTCTCTCTAATCTTGTTAGGGATGGAGACAAGGGAGAAGAGAGAAAAAAAAAAAAAACCCAGCACATTTTTAAAAAAGATAAACCTTAGAGCAACGAGGGCTACATTCAGAAGGTGAAAGCCCACTGTTACAGTTGGTCCTCCCCATCGGACCTCCTGGTCTTGGTGAGCCGTGCCTGTGGAGCATGCTATGATAATATCACTCCTATGTGTTTGTCTTCTGGAATATTCCTTGGAAATTGTGATGCTACAAGCCCCTAGTTTGTGGTGGGTATGCTAAATACCATTTCTCAGGATCCCGTTCTTTCTGTAGAAGTGGATCAAGTCAATGAGGTCCAGAGGAATAAAAGGTCCTTTTCTTGTGCACCTGAAGCCAGAGTTCTGGGTTTTTGTCTGGGGACCCACTTGTTCTACAGTTGCCTGACTCTGGAAGTGCCCATATCCATCAGGGAGATCATACCAACTCATGGCCTCATCTGGTGCCCCATATCACACCTCTATCTAAATAGCACAATAACCCAACGACCTTGTAAGAGCTGAAATGTCAGGGAGGCTGCCTCCTTACTGTGGTTATGAGGAAGTCACACTTGAACTTGATGAGATATTGGGCCTCCACACATAAAATGCAACAGCACCAATCTCACAGATTTATTGTCAGGACTAAATGAGATTATGCCAGCAGAGATTCTGTAACTGTGACATAGCACACTAATCTAAATATCTCTTATCCCTCCAATAAATTCTGCCCTTACTTGGTATATGGTTGTCTACTGGTTTTCTCTGTTCAACTTTGAACAATAAATTCTTTCCTTATTTTCGATTGGTGAACAAACCAAGGTTTTATTTCTTTAATTTTTTTTTTTTTTTAATGCCTGTAGTTTCTCCTGAAACTGCTTAGCCAATTCCTTAAAGATAGTTTGTCACTGTGTCACACACAGTAAGTGCTTGGTAAGTCGTTGTTGGTTGGTGTCCTCCATTCAACTCTGCCATGGCTGCTAGGAAAGGCTCTGCTCTTCTGATTTATATCCCCTGCGTCTTTAATGGTGGCGGTAGCAACAGCAGAAATGATAATCAACTGCAGCAGCTTTTCTTTCTCTCTTGACTGTATGACTCAATCCCATGCTGTCATCGTCCCCATTAAGTGACCATTCTGTGTGACGCAAAGGGAGGGATGGAAGTGAGTCTCGCCCAAGACAACATGAAAGTAAAGATAATATAATAAATTAAGACTTCTGTTAAAACTACAGAGCAAACGCCATGATTCTGAGAAAGACGCATGTGCAGTTCTCCACAGTTTATTTCAATTACCCCAACAGCCTCGTCGCTGATTTTTTATTCCTTCCAGAAGCTATTTGCTGAATGAAAGGGTAGATAGAGGTAGGCACTGGAATGGCCTTGGTGAGCGAGGGTCGTGGAGCATGTCACGATACTGTCACCACTATGTGTTTGTCTTCTGGAATATCCTTTGGAAATTCTGATGCCATCAGCCAAGAATCTGCTAGTAATGCAGGAATGTCATGTGTGGGGTAGCTCATCTTGTTTAAATTAGCAACACCCTGACAAAACTCAAGTTATTTGATGAACAAAATTAGTGCCAAGCACGAGTATTTCTGGTTAATTTACACTTAACTCATTCAAAAGATGCATCATTAAATTTCTTTATTAAATGAACCAAGAATTATCTATCAATTTAAACTTGGAAAGAATTCTAACACCCGTGGACTTTACCAAGGCAGAGACTTAATTGTTTTCTTTTCCACAGGGTTCTTTATTATGCAGAGGGGAAATTCAATCTTGCAATCACAAGTCCCATTCTAGAGAGGCCATTTGATTTAATTACTCTTAATTTTGCTCCCTTGAACTTTTTTATATTTCATCCATACAATACCAACAACTTCTGCTTTCCCTTTGGGGCTTTCCAAGGGTGACCGTGGGTTTTCCCCTGCTAAAGTCTTAGCATGAGTTTGTGATTCGCTCTTTTGTGCCCGTCACCTTTTCCTCCATGACTGTGGTCCTCGCATTGTTGTGCAACGTTTTGTTCTTTTTGTACCCTTTCCCTCTAAGGGTGATCATATCTTGTTGCATATTTTCAGTGGCTAGAAGAGTCCCTGCCATTTTTCACCTGAAGCTGCTTTTGCAAGCTAGAGGGAAGGGGATGATGCCACCTTTCTTCAGTGTTGAAATGCAGGCAAGCGACTTGGGGCATGATGAAGACCCTGCAGTAATTGGGGCCGGTTCCTGCAAATGGTGAAATAGACATGTGTTTGGAATCTTGTCCCAAATATGTCCTTTTCCTCATAAAGGCCAGAAGTCATGGACAATCCTTGGCAGGGCTGAATCCTAAGTTTGTTCATTGAATAAGAGTAAATAACAAATGGTTACTTTATATTTTTTATTATTTTTTTTTTTTTACTGAGAATAATGCAAATAATTAGCTCTTTGGAATTAGCATTGAGACAGTTTTAGGGTTTTTAAAAAAAATTTTTTTAGTTATATATGAACAAATATCTTTATTTTGTTTTTTTATTTTTATGTGGTGCTGAGGATTGAACCCAGTGCCTCACATGTGGGAAGCAAGCGCTCTGCTACTGAGCCACAACCTGGGCCCTGGTTTAAGTTTTTTATTTATTTATTTTTTTCCTCTTGTGTGGAATAAAAATGAAGCGACTGATGAGATCTCTAAGTTTGCAGAAAACACAAAATTTTTTATACAAAAAGTGCCAAACTGGAACATAGTAAAGTTTAGGCCTATGAGTATTAATGTGGTAGTACATTTGGGAAAAACTATCTTTCTTAATTCTAAGATTTTAAGCTCTCAGTTACAGCTCAGGAGAGAGACCTAGAGATGTTTTGTCCTGAGTGGAAATTGGCACTCTTCTGAAGGGGGCTTCTAAATATGCTATATATATTTTTTTTAATGTTAGTGGCTAATGGTGCTTTCTCTTTGCTGAGCAGTGTGCTGAGTGTCTTGGAAAAATAATTCCATTTAATTCACAAAACAAATCAGTGAATCAGGTACCACTGTCCCTACATTTCATTCAGAAAGGTTAATAAACTCATTTCAGTTCCCACAGGCTTTGTATGTCGAGGACACAAAAAGTCAAGTGAATAGAACTGCATTAATCATTCAGCAAATTCAAATGCCCATTATCTAGAAGACATAGTCTATATACTTGGCATACATCAATGAACAAAATGAAGAGTGTCCCTGTCCTTATGTTACTCACATTTAAATATATATATATAGTATATATATTAATTATAGGTGGACACAACACCTTTATTTGGTGCTGAGGATCAAACCCAGTGCCTCACGTGTGCAAGGCACGTGCTCCATCTACCACTAAGGCACAACCCCAGCCCATGTTACATTTTATAAAAGAATAAGTAAAACAATAATGGATATGTTAAAGTTACTAAATTATGTGGCACATTGGAAAAGGATATGTACTATGGAAAGACCCAAAACATAACAAGTATAGAGAAATGAAAAGGGGCAGAGAATGTGAATAATGATTCTTAGATAGGATGGTCAGAGTAGGTCTCAATAAGAAAGTTACACCAGAGCAAAGATCTGAAGAAGTGAGGGTTTCCCCGTAGATATCTGTGGGGGCCAGTAGTGCAGAGGTAAGTAACAACAATGCCAAGGCTCTCAGGCAAGAACACGCTGGTGTGTCCAAGGAACAACAAACATGTCAGTGGGCTGGGCTGGAATGAAGTCAGAGCTGGGGGCAGAGGAGGGCAAATCATGAGCTTGTTAAGTCCATGCAAGACTTTTTCAGGTCTTTATTCTTTGAGTGAAATGGAGAGGTCACCTCAGAACCTGAAGATATGCTTTTCTGCCTCAACCCTCGTTTTATCTATTCTGGTGATATAAACAGAGGGAGAGAACTGGCTTGGAAGGAGAACCCTGACCTAGAACAATGAAAATCCTCCCTCCCATCTTTACCCAGCCCTACAGTGGGTGTTTCTGCTTTAGGAATATTGTTCTCCCACAATTTCAATAATTAGAAGCTCATTTGGGTTTAAAAAATACTCTTGATCTACAAGTAATGCCTCAGGACTATCATTTTTGTGTGCATGTTTTTGAGAATCATTTCACTTATCTATCCAATAAGATTAGTTTCTTTCCAACACTTCAACAACTAGTTGAGACATACTTTTTGTTTGTTTGTTTTATTCATTGACAATGACTGTTTTAAGGGTCAAATTGCAGGTTATCATCTCTGAAGGACAGTATTCTGCTAGTTTTCTGGAAATGAGAGTATGTATGATCATATGAATACTGAATATTCCTAAATAATCCATTGCTCAATAATCAACCTTAAAAATGTACATAAGCAATTCTGGTTTACAATTGATCTAAATATTGAGGTTATAATAAGTTTAAAACGACGATATAAGATTCTTTGTAGCAGATGAAAGGTAGTTGCTTAAGAGCTAGTTCTTGAAATTGACTATGTAAATTTGAATACTTCTTTCTCTAGAGATAATTGGATCATAATTTCTCCCCAGATCTCATTTATTTCTGCAGATTCTTGTGAGCAAAGGCACTGATTACCTTGATTTCAAAGTATCTTGTTAAGGATGTTTGTAGAGTGAATAGTATTGGAAGATATAGTGTCTTCCTTTGCAGCATTGTCTAGTAAAGTGAATAAATCCTTCTGGGGCAAAAGGCAGGCAGGCTTACTGCCCATTATAAAAGAGTTAGACTCCCTGCTTTTATATAACACCACCTTCTCCATGTGTCAGTGTCAATTTACTCTGTAGGAGCTGGGGTCTGGGGAACCATAAAAAATACTGACATTCCAATCATTGCTATTGGTGTGAGTAACAAACTATCCTTTGTCTCTGATCTAAGAATGTCTTGCCTCTGCCTGCAACTCTAGCAGGCTACCTAGTTAGCTAGCGAGTGGAGTAAAATCTCAGACCCTTCATACTTCTTGATGTTTATTTTTCCATGAAAACAACAACAATATCAACAACATAATCTCATTTTATTTCAAAAGTATCTCACAAGTGCTTTGTTTATTGTTATTTTTAAAAGAAGGCAGAAATTGCTATCAATTAGGGCAGACAGTTTTTTAGGCTGAGTTCTCTTTCATACCAGATGTAATAATTGCTATTCTTGGTTGTAAGTGGAGAAACTACCTTAATTAAAGAAAAAAATATTTATACAAATATCTAGTGTCTAGGAAGGGTACCCAGAGAGCTCCTGTGAGAACCAGGGGTTGAAGCAGTAGAAATGCATGTTTAGCATGCCAAAGTTTTGTGTGTCTCTTGTGTGCTTGACTCTGGTTCTTTCTGTTGGTACAATGTGCTCTTCCTTCTCTGTGACACGAAGAACATTTTCAGTGGCAGCCTTAGATTAGCAGTGTGAGAAAAAAACAGAATTTGTTTGCTCTTATTGATCTCTAGATAGGTCATAATGAGCATTCTTGTGGCCAGGGCAGGTCGTTAGGAATAAGGGAAATGCAGGAGCTGAGGGCCGCAAGGAGATGCTGAGCAAACATAAACATCTTATGCCCACTACAATAGTGTCACTATGAATTAGAGATAATTGTTCTCTGCCTGGAAGTGTCTATGTGCAACCTAATCACTCTATGTACTAGCAATTGCAAGTCATCTGAGATTTATAACACATAGCATTAATATAGTAACTTGCTATGCAAAAACTTTTATTTTTTCCTCTCAAAGTCTAGTTATATAACAGCCTCCTAAGTCTAGGGTCTAGTTATCTAACAGCCTCTGAAGGCAACAGATAAATATCACTATGCCTATTTTATTTTATGGATAAGTTATCTGAGTTACAAAGAATTTAGTGACCTCTGAAAAGACCACACAGCAAGTCAGAGAAAGGCAGGGGATGAGCAGCCATAATTTCTAATTTCTGATGTGTTTGTCCAATTAAGTCAAAGGACTGTGGATTTGGAATGTTGAAGCTTAAGAAAAATATCACTAGCTCCTCTTTCCTAAGATAATCATTTTATTATTATTACTATTATTATTATTATTAGTAGTAGTAGTAGTAATAGTAATATGGTACAATATGATCTATGTGATTGTATTACTATATGATAGTGTATATGGTGATCATAATGGAAGAATAATCAAAAACTTTTCATTCAAGAAAACAACCTAGAAAATCCATTTAACTATATGAAAGTAATGATAAACTTTCAAATTCTGTCCCTATGTTTACAATTTTTGTCGTTACCATTCTGTGATGTATTTGCATTAATATGTGCTAGTGGTAGCTCAAGTAGCACCCCTGTGATTTTTAGCACCAGCCTGAGAATTGACATGTAAGACAAATCAGATTGCTTATACCGTGTTTTAAATTTTCCGCTGTATATTTAATTGGTTTGACTTCTAATCTGGCTTTGTGAAAATGTTGCAATCTCAATGATAATGTATGTCATAGTTGGGGAAAAAAAAGGAGGAAAACATTTTGCAATATATCTTGAAAATATAGGGACACGGAGAGGAATTTGGTGGTGTGCTGGAATTAGTGCTTCCTGACTCATGAGAACCAATTATTTGCAGAATAATGGACCTCAGAGAGGTTGACATTCTAATTCCTAGAGCCTATGAATATGGTGCTTTATGTGGGAAGAGGGATATTGCAGATGTTAAGGACCTAGAGATGCAGAAGTCATGTTGGATTAGCCAGCTGGGTCCCATCTAATCACAGGACTTTCTTAAAAGTGGAGAATAATAACACAAGCTCAGAGAGATGTGATATGAACAAAGCTTGATCTGCCATGGCTGGCTAAGAATATGAAAGAGGGGGACTATGAGTCAAGGAATGCAGGTGGCCTTTAAAAATTAGAAAGGGCACAAGACTGGATTTTTCCCTAGAGATTCCAGAAAAGATTGACTTGGTACCATCTTGATTTTAACCTGTTGGCCTAACAACTCATACAAATGGAGGATCATAAACTTGTGTTAAAACACTATGTTTGTGCTCATTTTATTTATTTTTTTCATGTGCTGGGGATTGAACCCAGGGCCTTACATGTAAGACAAGTGCTCTACCACTGAGTCATATCCCCAGCCCCTGTGCAGTCATAGAAAACGAATGTACCTCCCAACTCTACATTCAGTAGCAGCGTACTGGTTTCTTAAAATTGGTCATTGTGTACATGACTACATGGCTGAATTTGGCAAATACTACAAAACACGGATTCATTTTGTCAGAGAGCCAGTTGCTCAACATTTCTCAGCATACAACTGGAAATAATTGTTCTTCATTAAGGCTACTCAAGCAAAGTTAACTGAGTTGAAAAAATATCCGATGAACTCAATCACATTAGGAAATCAACCTGTAATTTTTGGGGAAAATCACTGTTAATTACTGCAGTAATTCATAATAGTAGTCAGGGTGGCTTGTAGGTTGGGGGAGAGATGTGGGAGGGAAGGTGGTGACAGGTCAGAAAGTGGATACTAAAATCCTGCTTCATTTTACACCTGTTAACACAGCTTAAATGATCAAAACTTATTCTTGTGAACTCCTTAGTAGCTTATAGACAATGAGGAGCAAAATATTCTTGGAAAAGCCAGCAGAATGAGGGACTGACCAGTAAATGGATTTCCCAGGAAAATACTCTGTTTCTGTTACATGTTTGATGTTTTAAAATATTTTTGCCAGATGGTTTTCTACCCTTTACTTAAACACCTTCACTGAATGAAAACCAAATATGTTCTAGAGCTATGGACTGCTGTCAATGCCCATAGTTTTGTGCTTTACTGAACCATAAACCCCTTTAACTTCAGCAGTTTTCTCAAATAGGGTCCTCTAAGCTGTATTCAATCCATATCCAATTCATAGTCCCAGAATATCATAAAATGATAACTTCTCCTATTCAATACATCATGCTTCAATGAGGAAAAACCCAGTGTCAATGAACTTTTCTTGGAATGTTTCATCTTATGTCAGTTTACCATAAGGCAGCTATGAAACAGTGGTGGAGTTTGTGGACTCTGGGCCACGTTGCCTGAGCTCAGATTCTGCTTTCCCACTTACTATGAATATGAACTTGAGCAAGTTACTCATCTCCCCATGCCTCAATTTCATTGTTTCCCCCTTGTAAGTGCTGATATCAATAGTACTTCTCTAATGAGGTTGGTAGAAGAGTTACATAAGCTAATGTAGGGGAGAAAATGTATTACCTTTTCCTCACTCATTTCATTGTCCACAGCGGACACCCCTGTGACAAAAGACAAAAGATAGCCGTGTTATCAAAAGAAAAAACATAACAAATGTATTCAACCAAAGTTTTATGTGACATGAGAATCTGAGGAAATGAAGACCTAAAGACCCAGAGAAAACTGCATTTGTATGCTGTGGATTCAATGAAGAATGTTCAGTTGTGTCAAAGTACGACTTGACAAAAAAGGCATAATCTAATGGTCATGGACTGTGTGAAGAACCCAGCAAGTTCTGCGTGTTTAGATTCTTCTTGGCCTGTGCGTTTAGGGCAGGATCATTCTGAAATAAGGCCAGTTAACACATGGAAAATTGGGGGAAGGTCAGGGTGACCTTTTTATTTCTGAGGCTCTTCCAACTTCCTTCATTTCAAAGGACTTTGGGGTAGTGTTTTCTGAGCCTCAGCACTAATATCTGTAAAATACTTAAAGCAGCACCTGCCACATAGTAATTATTAAGTAAATGCAAACCATTAAGGAACAGTCAACTAAAAATGCTGAGTATTTTCTAAATGTGCACTTATTCTCATTCCTACCAAACGTAAACTCATGAAGTTTGCTTCTTGGACTTCATTGTCTAACTTAATATGTATCCTAGGCAATATTTATCTTAATTGATTTAGTCCAAGTTTAAACTCATAAAAATGAGCTACCCAGCATTTGGATCCTCAATGTTCTTTCCACATGTGATAAATCATCTGCTGATGTCTCCATTTTGGGCAAATTGGACTAGATGTGCCTAATCTTTTAAAGCCTACATTGGAGGGTTTTTTTTCCCCCCTAATCATAGTTACAGAGTTTTTATTTTAATCTCTCCATCTTTTCTGACATGATAATAAAGAAATACATGCATGACAACTGGGATCCTGGTTTGTTAAGTTTTGGTAAATTTAAGTTTTATTTTCGATGGCATATACACATAAATATAGTAACAAAGTGAGTTAAATATTTGTGCTAAGAGTTTCATTGGTTGGTAATAAAAGAAAATATTTCAATTTAGACTCACAACCCTTTTTGAAGATAGTCTGCCACCCTATGTTGTTCTTAAAGGTGGAGAAAGGTTGGATATGCAAAGATGGCTGGGTCTGAATTTGAAAGACTTGGTGGTGGGGGTAGACTACATTTCTTTGCATAATAAAGTGAGAGTAATTGAAAGTGGGCACCATAGAGAGGAAGGACTGAACTGCAGAGACGGAAGGTATTGAAAGAGGCTGGTGCTTAGAGTAGGAAAAGTGACAGGGACACTGAAGAACTTTGAAGAACAGAATGGCTGAGAGCAAAATCATAAACCAAGATGGCAACCAGAAGGTACCAGTGGTAATGTGAATGGATTGGTACCCACAGGATAATGAAGATTAAGGGTATATCAGACATACAATTCTTTGGTTTAGACAAATGTCACTAAAGTCTGTGTGTTAAAGGCTTGGTCCCTAAACTGGCATTATTAGGAGATGATGGAACCTTTAAGAAGTGGGGAGCAGTGAGAGATCTTAGGTCATTGGGGGCTCATCCTTAATGGAGGTTGTGGGACACTGGTGTCTTCCTCTCTGTTTCCTGACTACCATGATGTGAGCAGTTGCCTTTGCCACACACTCTTGCTTTGACACAGGTCCAAAAGCACTGTGGCCAACTGAACATAGACTGATACCTCCAAAACAGTGAACCAGAATAAAGCCTTCTTCCTTATAAGTTGATTATCTCAAGTATTTTGTTATAGTAATGAAAAATTAATAGATCCATATACATAAGTACACATACACAATATGCATACATGTATGCTTAAGTACATATGTTCTATAAAATATTCAACTGATGAGTGTGCCTTTGTTCACCTTTTGACATTTTAGAAAGAATATATAGCCCTTAAACTCAGGGACCCAGAGTTTCAGCCATGTGACCTCCTGATCTTATACCCACTTGGGAGAAGAGAAAAAAAAATGAAATTATTTTTCCCTCTTGATTATTTTATTGTGTAAAAATATTCACAGTGAACTAGTAAAAGATAAGTGTAGAAGATAAGAAATCAAGTGACTTAAAATCCAGGGGCTCTGTCACAATCTTAAGTGACCTAAAATAATTTTTCCATCGATATATACTAAATGTCCATCTGATGCCAGATACTATTCTAAGCTTTCCGGACATAATGATGAATAAAGAAAATTTCATCTCTTAAAGAGCTTATATTTTGGTAGGAGATAATAAGCAATAGCATGATTAATAATATGCAGAAGAGATCATATTAGCCTTAGAAAAGAGGAAAAAATAGATGAGGGTAAATAATGTGAGTAGTGAGGGTGGCTTGGTGGCAATATGACATAGAGGGGTCTGAGTGGGCTTCGTTGAGAGAAAGACATTTAGGCAATAACTTGAAGAAGTGAGGAATCAGTCCTGTAGGTATCTGGAGAAGAGGAGGGACCACCCAGAGCAAAGACTCTAAGGTAAGTGTTGCTACTGGCTTGTTAAAAGGGTGCTGCTGTTCTTGTGAAAGAGGCCATTTATCCCCTCTGAATTCCAGTGGTGTTTTCAAACTGGATTGAGACCCTCGGGGTTCCTTGGAAGTAGCTCAGGCTCATTGTTGTGGGTGATAATAATGCCAGTGGAGAGGGGCCGTCATCTCCCCAGCCTCTGCTAAAATCAAAGACGCCTCGTTTCCATGCATTTCACGTATTTGGCTTCTGTATGTGATAGAATTTAAAGAGAGATTTTCAGTGCTAAAAAGAAAAAGGAAAGCTTGCAGTTTGTAAACCACCATGCTAGACGTTTCCAGAAGTCTCTCCCAGTGGCAGCCCTTCTGGTTTTCTTTATGGAAAGTGCTCGATTCTCTATGAGTTCAGTGGGAGTTATCTGGGCTGGAGCAACACTGTGGTATTATCTCACCCTGTTATCAGTGACTCAGCTTGGTCCTGAAATACAACAGAGACTTGTCAAGAGAAAGTCTATTCCAAAGGCATACCCAGCCTAACTTCCCATCAATCACTGGGCTGCATCAAAGTATAAACGTTCCATGATATTTTCAAAGGGATCAAAATATTTGGATGAGAAGTTCTGGGAAAAGTTTTACAAGGGTAATGCTACTTGAGGAATATTTAAAAATGCTGCTTATGGCAACATTTTAAATATTTTGTGTTAGAAGATTTTTTTTTAAGATATTAATTTTACTGAAGTCTAGTGGACTATTTTGGCAAACGCTGCATCTATGTAACAACTATTACGATCAAGATAGAGGCTATTACCTTCACCCAAAACCTTTCCTTGCCTTTACCCCTTACTAATCAATAATATCCCCATTTCTCGCTCCAGGCAAAGCTAGTCTGCTTTCTTTCATTGCGGAGTCATTTGTCCTTCTTGAAGGTTTTTGTTTTCTTTTTCTTTTTTTTAATATAAGTAAAACGTACAGTTTCTACTCTTTTCTGTCTTTGATCATTTAGTGCAGTGCTATTCAGAGTCATCTGCATCGTTGTGTTTATCAATAGTTCATTACTGCAGATCAGTATTTAATTGGATGTACATATCCAAGTTCATTCATTTACCTGTGGACGCATGTATGGGTTGGCTAGAGTTGTGGCTACTAGGAAGAGACCTGCTAGGAACAATCAAGCCCAAGTCTGTGTGGACATATATTTTCATTCTCTTGGGAAAAGAACTCAGTGTGTGTTGCTGGGTCATATGATAAGTGCTTGTGGGACTTTCTAGGAAACATTTCCACAGGGTTCTACATTTTATATTCCCACCAGCAATGAGAGCTCCAGCTGGTCTACATGCCAGCCAAGACTGTTGCTTTTCCTTTTCAGCCATTTCAGTGGGTATGTGGTATTATTCCATTGTGGTTTTTAACTTGTATCTCTCTGGTTCTTGCAGTCGAGATGACTTTTCGAGATTATTTCTGTCTTTCTGATTGTGATCTTGATTCATTTGCCCCGCCATTTTGGTCTTCACTGAGTGTGTTTACTTTTGCTCTCTGATGTAGATAAGTGGGTTTCTCCAGTTCCACTTTTTAATGTCGCAATTTACTTTTACTTATGTTTTCCAACAAGTTACCTCCAATTTTTTTGAATCTAAAAGTCTATGTTATATGTACTATAATTAATTAGCATTACACTCAATTTCTAGCTAAGCTTCAAGGCAAATTAAAGAATTTTTTAAAAATTTAAATGACTTGTCATTGTTATAAAAACATTGTCATGAACACGTTCTTTAAAAGCAAACTCTTCTGACATGAGAAAAATTATTTGCATATGTTAAATGTTTTAAATATTTCTGTTCTTAATATCTGAACTCATTTTGAATGTTACTTTTCAGTTTAGAAGGTTCATTGACAATATAAGAAAAAGTCAGTTGGGGTGGAGCACACCTGTAATACCAGCAGCTCAGGAGGCCGAGGCAGGAGTATCATAAGTTTAAAGTCAGCCTCAGCAACTTAGCAAGGCCCTAAGCAACTCAGTGAGACCCTGTCTTAAAATAAAATATGAAAAAGGGTTGGGGATGTGGCTCAGTGGTTCAGTGCCCCAGAGCTCAATCTCTGGTACCAAAAAAAAAAAAAAAAAGAAAAGAAAAGAAAAAGATATAAGTAAAGGAGTCATAGGTGCTTAAACATATACTGTTTCAATAAATTATGTATTTACCTCCTAGAAAGATGTTTGACATAATCATTATTGTATGTTTTCTGGTTCCTATTATTACTCGGTGACCTGACTTCAAATTGTTTTTCTTTGCCAGATATTTAAAGCATATATGTGCTAAAAAGCTCTGCTATAATTTATTAGAAATATTTCTTCTTTAGACTTTTCTCTGCATGTGAGACATAAAACATTTATTCATTAGCTCAACAAGTGATCATTATTTTCTGCACTTTTATGATCCTGTAAAATTACTTTGTCATCTGCATTGCTTATATTTTAAATGAATCCTAAAGATTGAAGCTTAAACTTGGGACATTAAGAAATTATTGCCCACATTTTTTCTGGTTTTTTTTAATTGTAACAGAGACAATGATCATTCAGCAGGGCAAGAAGTTGGCCATGAACTTATTCCTGTTTATTTTGGCAATAGCACACCAAGGAAGAGAAACTCCACAAAAATCTGTCTTCTTAAGTATGTTGATTTCAAATCCATTATGTTTCACGACCAAGTCAACTGCAAAAAAATATCAAAGATTCTCACCTGGTGTGTTTCCCATTTCTCCTGGAGTTTTGCAGAACACCAGAAAGAAAATGGTACTTGCCTGCAGCTACATAAGTGCCTGTGGGATAGTATATATTCTTTGAATTTGTCTGGAGTAGGCTGAGGTCTAGAAGTGTATGTGTGGCCTAGTCATGTCTTGACATCATCCAGATCTCTGCTTGATGGTATGCCATCCCATGAATTCACCAGAACCACTTTATGAAACAACATAGCACATAGCAACTCACCCTAAAAATAATAATACCATAAAGCTTACAGCCAGGCACATCAGTTCAGAGGAGAGGATGATGGCTATTAAATCTTCTGGCTATTACTATGTCATTGGGATTTTTTTGTAATCTGAGTCTTTATTTTTTTAAGGAATTAGTCTGAAGGACAAGTCTTTGACTTCTATTTCATCATTCTAAACATCTATAGGCTATCTCATTAATGTTAATTTTTCAGAATTTATTATATTTTTTTGCAAAACTTGCATGCATTTTGAGACCTGGAAAGGCAATTAGGGTTTCCTAAACCTAGTCTAGCCATCACATTCCTCTAGAATGAGGAATTCTGGATTTTTTCTCCTTCCTCTGTCCAAGAGAAATTGCACCATTAACAATTTATTTTTGATGTAATATGAAGTGCCTGGCTTAAAAGAGAAAAATCTCATTTTTCTGCCCTGTTGGAAGCACATGCCATTATTTCCTTTATACATCATGTACGTGCTGTCATATGAAAATAATTTAAAGCTCTTTTCATTAAATGTCACTAAATAATGACATATACTTAAAGAAACGATTATTGAATTATTATATGTATGTAGAAATCTCAAGGGTATAGCTTAATGAATCTCACAATGTGAACACATCTGTGTAATTACCACTCTGACCAAGAAATAAAATATTAGCATACCAGAAACCCTTCATGTGCCTTCTCCCAATTATTATTTCTCTATCCTTCCAAAAGGTAATCATCATCCTATTTTCTAACATCATGAATCAGTTTACTTGTTGAACTTTATGCATAAGTTTCACTGCAGTAATTATTTTTTGGTGTTGGGCTATTTTTCTCACTATTATCTTTCTCAGATTCACCCATGTTACTTCTTATAGCAGTAGTTGGCTTATTTCTGCTACTATATAGTATTTTGTTATAGTCATATGCTGTATGACACAGTTTTGGTTAATGGTGGACCTTATATATGACAGTGGTCCCAGAAAACTACAACGGAGTTAAAAAATTCCTATTGCCAGTGATGTCATAGCCATGAAAACATCATGGTGCTGGTGTTACTCGTGTTTATAGTGATGCTGGCATAAACTGCCAGTCATGTAGGAATGTAGCAAAACAATTATGTACAATACATAATGCTTGACAATAATAATAAATGATAATGTTCCTGGCTTGTATTTACTATCCCATATATTTTCTTCATTATTTTAGAGTGTACTCCTTCTATTCATAAAAAAGTTTCCTGTTATACAGTATGCAGTGTTACATCTCCTTCAGTCTTGTACATCTTGTGCTTACCACACTTTTTTTAAAAATAATTTTTTTGTAGTCATAGATGGGCAACATGCCTTTATATTATGGGTGTATGGGTGTGTGTGTGTGTTTATGCAGTGCTGAGGATTGAACCCAGTGCCTCACACATGCTAGGCAAGTGCTCCACCACTAAACCACAACTGCAGCTCTTACCACATCTTTTGACTGTCAAGGGGCCACGTTGAAAGAGTGACCTTGGCTATCTAGGTTTGTGTCAGTATACTTCCAGGATGAAATTGGCTAATGATAATTTTCAGAATTATCCTCATCATTAAGGGATGCATGATTATATCAACTTATTATTTATTGATTGGTTCTATTGATTTAGGTTTTATTTGGAGCTTTAGCTGTTCTAAATCATGTTGCTATGAATATTCTTATGTATGTCCTTATCTATCTCTCTCTTTCTTTCTTCCTTCCTTCCTTCCTTCCTTCCTTCCTTCCTTCCTTCCTTTCTTTCTTTCTTCCTTTCTTTCTTCTAATGAAGTTGACCACCTATTTATAATTTCCTAGTTCTTTGGATATTTTTGTGTGAATTTTCTGCTTAGAACACTTTCCATCCAATTTTTCTCTGGAATTATTTATGTCTTTCAAAAGGATTTGAAGTTCTTTATATATTCTAGAGCTGGGCCATGTATGTGTTCTAAACATCTCTTCTAACTATAAGGCCTATCTTTTCATGCTCTTAATGTTGTCTTTTTAAATAATTAATAATTCATGCTACAAATTACCAGGGAAATGCAAATCAAAACCACACACGTGTTAGGATGGCCAGCATCAGAACAACAAAAGACAAGAAGTGTTGATGAGACTATAGGGAAGCCGAGACCCTTGTGCATGTTAGTGGGAATGAGAAATGGGGCAGTTGCAAGGGAAAACAGCATGAAAAGTTCTCAAAAAATTAAAAACAGTATAAATACATTTATATATATATATATATTTGTGATCTTCAATAATATTTATAATTTTAAATATCTTTAAATAATAATATTTTAAATAATGAAAATAGTACATAAGCTTCCTAGAGAATAGTGGAAATTTTTTTTTACAAATTTATAATTCCAACATTCAGATATAACTATAAGTTATATATTACTTCTCATTTTTTTTTTACTAAGCTGACGGATTTTTATTGCAAACTCAGAATCATTGTACTCCCAAAGTCTGGTCTGGGTCCTGATTTTTGTTTTGAATAGAGGTACAGAGGTCCAAGTGATTAATATCTCAGGGTATTATCTACTGTAAACATTGGCCTATGCTTTCTCTCTCTCCCTCCCTTCCTTCTTTCTTACCTTCATTTCATCTTTTATATTTATCTTTATATTCATCTATCATCTTTATCTAACCATCCATCCATCCATCCATCCACCCACTCATCCATTTATCTACTCATTCATCCAATTGGTCATCTTCATCCTTATTCCCTTCTGAACCCAGAAAACTAGTCTCTATAATTGACATATAGAATTTTTTTTTTGCATATGTTCCTTGAAAAATATTTAATTTGTGTGTATATGTGCATTTTCCTTCTTCTGGGATAATTACAGATTTACAAATTGCAAAAAAATGTACATGAATATTCTCAATACTTAACTCAGACCACCATAAAGCCATGTTAACTAAGCCACGATATTTTATAATCACAGCACGCCATAAAAACCAGAAAACTAGTCATTGGCCAGTCTGTTATCATTTAGATAGGAGGTGTCCCCTAAAAGCTCAGTTGTGAGATAATGCAAGAATTTTCAGAGGTGAAATGCTTAGTTATGAGAAATATAACCTAACCAGTGGATTAATCCAAACTGGGCAGTAACTGTAGGCAGGTATAGGTGACTGGGAATACCTTTGGGGTTTATATTTTTTTCCCAGTGAGCAGAGCTCACTTTCTGTTTCCTGGCTCTCAGGGTCCTGAGCTGCTTTCCTCTGACATACTCTCCACCATGATGTTCTGTCTCACCTCCAGCCTAGAGCTATGGAGCCAGCTGACCATGGACTGAGACCTCTAAAATCATGAGCCAAAATAAACCTTTCCTCCTCTAATTATTCTTGCCAGGACTTTTGGTCTCAGTGAAGAAAAAGCTGACTAAAACACAATCTAAAGAACTTAATCTGGGTCTAGGAGTTTCCCAGCCACTCATTCGCCAGCCTGTGTGCTTACAATTCTATATAATTTTAGCTTCTTGTAGCCACGGGTACATCTGAGACACTGAATTACTCCATCATGATGACTGCAGGACTTTCACCTGCTACCCCTTTATAGCCACCCACTCCCTCCCTGCCCATTATTGAGCTTTGATGGCCACTAAATCTTCTCTATCTCTATAATTTTATTTTCAGAGTACCCAGAATAAATGAATAAACATATTCATTGTTTTAGTTAGCCTTTCTGCTGCTGTGACTAAAAGACCTGACCAAAACAATCGGAGAGGAGGAAAAGTTTAAGGGCTCACAGTTTCAGAGGCCTCAGTCCATAGACAGTGGAGTCCTTTCCTCAGAGCTCAAGATGAGGCTGAACATCATGGTGGAAGCGCGTGGCAGAGGGAAGCAGCTCACATCAGGAAGCAGAGAGAGGTCTCCACTTGCCCCCTACAAATATATACCCCAAGGCCTCGCCCCCAATTCCCACCTCCTTCAGCCACACCTCACCACTTCAGTTACCACTCAGTTAATCCCTGTTAGGAGATTAATTCACTAATTGGGTTCAGATGCTCCCAATCCAATCATTTCTCCTCTGAACCTCCTTGCACTGTTTTGGAGGACTCCTTACATTCAAACCATAATATTCGTAGAGTATGTAACCTTTTGAGATTGGCTTTTTTCACTTATTCTAATTCCCTTGGGACTTATCCATTCATATATCCATTCATTTTTATTACCAAGGAGTAATTCATTAGATGTATCACAAATATTTGTATTTTTAATTTACGCTAATGATATTTTGCTATGGAGAGTGTGATGTTACGTATTCATTTTCAACAATACATGTTGAAGACCCATTTGTGTTTCTGTGCGTTTCTAACCTCCACATAGTATTTCTTAATGTGTGCCTTTCACATTTTATAGAAAGATTCCCTCAAAGATGGATACCTAGATGGTCTACCACCCTTTACCATCACAAATAACATTCACCTTATGGTTATATATAAAAATGCCTCTGGAATACTCATATCTAAGCATGAAATTTCTAGGTTAAAGTGATGCGTATATTAATTTGACTAAGCCTTGACAATTTGTACACTTGCCAGTGGCAGAAAAGGGGTCCTGTATTTCCATGTCTCTAAAATCACTGGCTATTATAATGCTTTCTGGTTTTGCCAGTATTATAGGCAAAAATTGATAGCTTATTGTCATTGTTATTTAAATTTCTATAATTTATTAATTATTTTAACCACTTCTTCATATGATTATCTTTTGGCTTATCTCTTATTAGTTTTTTCTTTTTCCTCTCCCTCCTTTTAAATTGTGGTCTGTCTTCTTCATTGTTGTTTGTTGTTTTGTAAGACTTCTTGATATATTATATATATATAATTTTTTTTCTTTTTCTTTGTAGTTGGGATTAAATCCAGGGGAGCTTTGCCACTGAGCTTCATCCCCTGCCAGTTTTATCTTTCATTTTGAAAATATGAAGAGTCTCGCTAAGTTGCTGAGGCTGGCTTTGAACTTGCAATTCTCTTCCTCAGCCTCTCCAGCTGCTGGGATTACAGGCGTGCACCACCACGGTGCCTGCCTCATATTTTAGGTATTAACCACTTGCGAATTTTAGAAATTTCAAATAATTTTTCCTAAGCCCTCATCTATTTGCTAACTTCTGCTATGATGTTCTTCATTTAAATGAAATCCTTAATATTGATGTAATAAAAAACATTATTTTTTTTTGGTTTTCTTCTTTGTGCAGAAAGCAATACTTCCTTATCGTTAGCTATATACTCCTACATTGTACCTTTCCTCAATTGATGGTTACTCCATCCTTTCGTCCTTGGACCCCAAACTCATGTCACCTGGGCTCATTCTTCTCTCACATTCCTTATCAATTTGTCAGGAAATTTCTGCTTTAGTTTCAAAACGTATCTAGAGTCTCACTGCCTTTTCGCACCTCTACTGCTACCATCCAAGCCACCATCCCATCATCTCTCATTGGGTTATTGTGAAGATCCTTGCTCCCTAATTGATGCATAAACAAATGCAAATACAATGTATAAACAAATTAATTTTATAATGTAATGTTTCACCTTTAGATCTGGGGAGTTCAATTTAACTTTTCTCTCTATAGTGAAACAATTTTCCAAAACCGTTTACCAAATTATTACCTTTTTCCCAAGGATTTGTTGTAGTGCCTTCATTGCATATTAAGCTCTTATTGATATACAATTCTGTTTCTGGCCTCTTAATTCTGTATCACTGGCATTATAGTACACAGTATACAGTATGGGTTATTGTGCTTATATTATTGTATTATTATTTTTTTGGGCGGGGGTACCAGGGATTGAACTCAGCGGCACTTGACCACTGAGTCACATCTCCAGCCCTATTTTGTATTTTATTTAGGGACAGGGTCTCTCTGAGTTACTTAGCGCCTCACTTTTGCTGATGCTGGCTTTGAATTTTTGATCCTCCAGTCTCAGCCTCCTGAGCCACAGGGATTATAGGCATGTGCCTATTATGGCACTGGGGTATACTTTTATTTCGATAGGGCAACGAATCCTCTTATTAACCTTTTATCGAAGTTGATTTAGACATTCATGAAACTTTTTCCTTCATATAAATTTACTGATTTTTTTTCTTAGAAAAATGAGCTTTAGATTGGAACTATATTTATAGATAAGTTTGTAGGATACTGGGGGAGGGGAGAAACTATTTTTTAGAATATTTTATAATTTCATCTATGAGCATGGACTGTTTTCTCTATTATGTCACATCTTGTTTTACATCCTTTAATATAGTTCTAACATTTTATCCATACAGGTATTACTAATTCTTTGGAGTTGGTGAATACCTTAAAATGCTGTTTTGAATAGTCTTTCAAAGATATTTTAAAATATCTGTAGAGAAGAACTGATAGTTATTCTAAGTTGTAGATTGCGCTTGGATCCAGTGGCACTGCTCCCTCCCTTTAGCTCTAATGGCTCACTCTTGAGTTTTGCCCCCAGGTGGGACCACCGTGTGAAAATAACCATGGCGACATCTCCTCCTTTCCCATGCTTGCAGCTCTTACGTCCTGGGCTTTACTTACAGCAGTGACAGTGGGCTTGTGTTCCTGATCTTAGCACCTAAAGTTTCTTCATAACATGTCATATTTGCTCTCGGGAATGTCTGTCAAGTTATGGAAGTTCTGCCTTTTAGCTAATTTTGTGACATGAAGAAAAAAAAAAAAATCCCACCAAACCCTAAGTGTTGAAATGCACCAAAGCTTGTCAAGTGCCCTAACCCTGAAACTGTCTGCTTTGTTCCAGAGAGTGAAGAGGGGAAGGAGAGGAAGCTCGTCAAGGACCAGGAGCCCCCAAAGCTGTCCTGATCTTTTCATGGAACATTATGGCATCTGTTTCCCCCGCCTCTTTCAATACTTTTGATGAAAAGATTGAGATCTATCTATCTATCTATCTATCTATCTATCTATCTATCTATCTATCTATCTACCTACCTATCTATCTATCTATCTCTCTATCTATCTATCTATCTATCTATCTATCTATCTATATTTTTTTTGGTACCAGGGATTGAACCCAAGGTGTTAACCACTGAGCCATTTCCCCAGCCCCACCCCCCCTTCTGTTTTGTATTTTATTTAGAGACAGGGTCTCCCTGAGTTGCTAAGGACCTCACTAAGTTGCTGAGGCTGGTTTTGAGCTTGTAATCCTCTTGCCTCAGCCTCCCAAGCCGCTGGGATTATAGGTGTGTGCCACCGCATCTGGCCAAAGGGATGATTTTTAACAATTGTGCAAAGTATCACAAGTTAGAATATGTAACCATCTCCCATATTTTATAATCCTTAACATTGTTCTGTAATAAAAAGTATATTAATGACATCATAGTATAAATGTACCTCAAAATCTTACCTTTGTTATACTAAAAAAGAACAAATAGGAAGTCCCTAATTGTTGAGAGCCACAGCTGAAGGGGACCCAGCAAACTTCTAGCTGATTGGCTCACAGTGGCCCCAGCAAACTTCCAGCTGATTGGCTCATAGTGGCCCCAGCAAACTTCCAGCTGCCAGCTGATTGGCTCCTTTGCGGTGATGCTCATTGGGCTGTTTCCCCGCCCTTTCAGACCACGGAGCTGCTCATTGGGGGACTCTTTTGGCTCCGCCCATGTGACCCAGCCAATCGGCCTCAAGAGCAGGAGGAGTTGGGGGTTGAGAGGCTCACCAAGCCGGTGGTGGCAGTTGGGCTCTAAGGGAATTCCTGAAGAGCTTGTGTGGTGTGGAGTGTGTTCTAAAAATAAAGTTTGTTTCTGCTTGACAAGTGGCTCTTGAATTGTGCCCAGCCAGACTGCAGCACCTAATTATTACTATTCAACAGAATTTTAAAATTAGACATTTTATGTGTTTTAGGAGCATAGTGCTTACCTAATTTTAAGGTCCATTCAGATGGACAGTGAGAGCTAGGCCTCCATGAGGCTTAAACCTGAAAATTAATATCAGTCTAATTTTGAATATTTAATTCAATGAAGAAAAGACCCTCTATGAAGATCACGTGTCTACACTAAATTTTCAAAATCAATTTAAAAGTATTTCAGGAGGCCTGGAGAACTAAAACAAGCCAGATCCAGGCAGACAGAAGATTTTTTTAAAAAAAGACATTTTATGGTTGAAATGATGAATATTCTGAAAAACAACTTGATGTTTTGAAAAAAAAAATTGAATGTGGAAAGGTCTATAAATTTGCTGGGTTTCTCACAAGCTTCATATTTTAGCTTTCTGGCTAGAAAAGAAAAGTCATGAAACCATAATCAAGAAAGGTCACAGGCAGGTCCACTTAAGATTTCAGGCACAATAAAACTGTGAAGTCTGCCATTTTCATGCTGCTTTGCAATTTTCTGGTTTGAGTTTGGTGCCTGAGAACCCCCGATAGGATAACCTTTTCGCTTCCTCCCGGGCACGCGCAATATTTACTCGACTGCCACTTTTCAACACAGGAGAAGTGTGTGGGATTGTATGCACACGTCTGTAAATAATTACCTTCAAAACTACCTCAGGAAGACTGCCTTATTGAAGAAAGACGACTTTATAATTATAAGATGCATCCTCTTATAATTAATGGCCATTCCATTTTATAGGATAGTGGAAGACGAAAGAGACTAATAAACGCACAAAGCTCAGGCTCATCTTAAGCTTAGCATCAGTCTGGACATTTTCTCTTCCTCTCAGACTTTCTGTTTGGGGGGCAAAGACATGGCAAATGGGAGTGGGGAGAGTTTGGAGAATTTGGATTTTAAGGTAAACAGAAGGTGGGAAATTGAAAAGCAAGTCCAGCTCCCTTTTAGGAAGAGGACCAGTTATTAAGCCACAAATAAAGAACCCAGGACTTGGGTGCCTCTCAAGCACTGAGGGCCAGGAGGTAGTTTCCTCTTAGATCTCCAGGAAGTGCAGCAGGGGTGTAGACAGTTGACATACATTTCAAGGCCATTCCTTCCTTCTGCATCCCAAATTTGGGAGCCGTATTCGGAGTCCATGTCAACACCCAGGCCTGGCATTTCAACTTCCTCCTCCTACCACTGGGAGGCGGGGAGAAACTCAGACTGCAGATGGCAGGAAGGCCATGGCTCGGGCATCCAGCACCAGGTGCAGAGGCCGGTTCAGTGCTGACCTTGGGCTAGAACAATGTTGAAGCCACTTCACTTCTCTGAGCCTCATTTTTATTGTTTGCCAAGTGATACTGTGTGGCACCTATGGTCCCTGTTGGCTCAGGGGTTTGGTGACTGACTGACTTCTCCCTCCCCAGGTGTCTGGCTCTGGCTCTTTGTTAGCACACTCTCTCAGGTATTGAGTGGCCAGTGCTTCCTTCCCATGCATATCATTCCTCCATGGGTCCCAGTAGATGGCAGAGACCCCCTTAAGGTATGGTATGCTCTGAAGTTAGAATCATTGAGGGATTTTAAAAACACCCTAAGAATTTTTAGAGGTGAGGAAGACCCAGCACCAGGCTTCCACCCTTCTATTTTCTCTTTTAATGGGTGATTTAGGGAACACATCCCCCTTCTTTGAATCTTAATATTCCCATCTGTAAAACAGAGTGTTCCCTCTCCTTATTCACACAAAGGTGTGATTAATGCTTATAAACCTTGAGGTTTTGATGAGAGACACTACAGCAGCATAACATATAATTATGCCTAATTACAGAGCTCCTGTGTATAAAATGCACTCAAAATGACAATAACTTTACCTGAAGACAGAGAAATGTGGAGATGATGGAGAAGAGGTGATGAAGGAAGGAGAAATATAGAGGCAGAGTGACAATAGGCAAAGTAGAGTGGGAGAAGGCCAGAGGAGAACAGTTTTAAAAATGTAAGTGGAAGGAAAAAAGAGAAGCAGAATAAAGGGACAGATGGTTCAGAATCTATTATGAATTTATTAGGGCTGTTATAAACCATAATACACATAATGGTTAAAATTAGCGACGAGTAGCCCTAACGCAGTTCTCAGCCTGTGTTGTAGGCAGAAACAATTCTACGATGGTCTCTGCTGGGCTAGAACAATGTTGGTCAGCCCTAGAACAATGTTTCTTAAATATGTTATTTCACATGGCAAAGGGATTCTGGAGATATCATTCCAGCTGTTGATCTGTTCCTACTCCAGTAGAGGAATTGACCTCATCCTGTGAGTTCTTGAAAAGCAAGGGGTTTTCTTGGCTGGTAGTAGACGAGGAAACCACAATGGTGTTCTCTGTCTCACCCGGAAGGAAGCAATTATCATATAGTGAGCTGCCCCTGCAGGCCACTGGGGAAGGGCCCGAGATTAACCCCCAAGAGCTAGAAGGACACTGCAAGGACAAGCAGACTTCAGTCCTACAACCACAAGGAACTAAATCCTGCCAACAACAAATATGAGCTTGGAAGTGGATTTTCTCCCACTTCACACAGCAGGTCAACAGTTGGGTTTCTGCCTCATGGTACCCCGAGCATGGAACCCAGTCATGCCACGTGGGACTCTGACAGGCAGAACTGAACCCATGAAGAGCTGCCAAGCTTGTGATAATTTGCCACTTAGCAATGGAAAAACCAAGGTACCTTGTTAATACAAAATAGAAATAACTGCTTCATAACATTATTCTATCAACTAAAACTCTTTCATTGATTGGCTTCTAGGCCACTAGTTAAAATTTAGAAGTCATGATAGTGAAAATTTGGGTTCCAAGGAGAACAAGGAAAAATGAAATTTTAACAAACTCTGTTATCTTATTTAATGCAGATTTAACCTATTGAATAAGAATAGCATTGCTCTACAAGTACAGGTAACATATTTAGTTGTATGTTTGTAAATGAAGCCAGGTTTGGGGAAGGAGTATTACACAGGGTGTTGGGGACCAACAGTTTTGAAAGGAAGGAGTTTCCTTATGGCAATCTCCTCCTATAGAAAGAGTTTTATTGACCAGTGGCAAAGTAGACTTTTTAAAATTACATCTTCTCTGTATATTTTATGCCATTTTGTATTAGAGCACCTGCCATACAATAAAGGGAGCAAGAACAGGAAATCATAGGCAGATTTGGAAAGGTGGAAAACCACAACTAATCAGTGTGTTTCTTCTTGTGCCGTTTCCAGCACCAAGCTTTCCTGTTTTACATATCACATCAAGATCCCAGTAAAGGACCTTTTTGTTGTTGTTGTTCTTTTTAGATAGATATGACAGCAGAGTGTATTTTGACCTATATTACATACATTGAGTATAACTTCCCATTCTTGTGGCTGTGCATGATGTGGAGTTACATTGGTTGTGTATTCATATATGAACATGGTGGGGGGAGTTATGTCTGATGCATTCTACTGTCTTTTCTATTCATTTCCCCCCTCCCTTCCCTTCAATCCACTGAATTTCTATCCCCTCCCACCTTCATGTGTACTAGCATCCACATATCAAAGAGAACATTCAGCCTTTAAGTTTTGGGGGTTGGCTTATTTTACTCAGCATGATAGTCTCCAATTCCATCCATTTACCATCAAATACCATAATTTCATTCTTCTTTAGTGCTCAGTAATATTCCATGCTGTATGTATACCACAGTTTCTTTGTCCATTCATCTATTGAAGGGCATCTAGGTTGCTTGCACAGTTGAGCTATTGTGAATTGAGCTGCTATCAACATTGATGAGGCCACATTACTATAGTGTGCTGATTTTAAGTCCTTTGGGTATAGACAAAGGAGTGGGATAGCTGGGTCAAATGGTGGTTCTATTCCAAGTTTCCTGAGGAATCTCCATCCTGCTTTCCAGAGTGGTTGCACCCATTTGCAGTCCCACCACCAATGAATGAGGGAACGTTTTCCCCACAACCTCACCAACATTTATTGTTGCTTGTATTCCATTCAAGGACGGGGTTTTAAGAAATTAGTGGCAATGACCTGCCCTTCCTCCTACCAAGCTAACCAGCAGCTCTGCTTGATGTACTTTCTCCTGTGTGTGATGCCACCACTCCTTCGGCTCCCAAGACTTCAAAGCTCTGAGTCATCATCCCTCCCTCCCATTCCCTAATCCCTCATATCCTTTAGTTGCCAAAGTCCTACAAAATGTGTCTTTTTTCCCCCTGAGCCCTGCTGCCATTTACTTAATTCAAGTCCTTGTTAGGGTTTGCCAGATTTTCAGCACAGCCTCTGAGGTCATTCGGTTGTCTCTGTCCTCATCACCATCCATTCTACAAATCACTTACAGGACATTCCTTCCCAAACACTGTACAGTTCTAGTCTTGCCTTTTTGCACTGAAAGATTTTTAATATCTCCTTTGGCTCACAGAACCAAGTCCAGACTCCTTACTTAGGTATTAAATATCTCCACAATATGAACCAACTTGTTTTTTTTAGCCTATTTTCCAGGGCTTTCTCCATGTGCACTCTACTCTTTATAGAATAGAGTTTGATTCTTGTGTTCTGAAGTGTTTGTGAATTTTGGAATCAAATAAGGTTGCAACAATTTTCTGATTCTACAAATTACTGGATATGTGAACTTGGACAGCTCTCTTCAATCTCCATTAGCTTCAATTTTGTCATATGTAAAATGGGGGAAATACGATCTCTCATGGAGAGACATCCAGAGAATGAAATAGGACGCTGTATGTAAATTTCTGGGAGAGGCCTGACATGCAAGTGCTGAATAAAGGATACTTTCACTCTTACTTTTCGTCTTCTCCCTTTCCTGTTTCTTATATGTCCATATTCTTATTCTCATGCCTTGGTATATTTTGTCTCCTTGCTTTTGGTTTGTGATGCTTTCTTGATTGGAGCGCCAGTTCTGCCTATTTAATTGCACATTACCATCCATGGTGGTGACATCCCCAAATCCCTCCCAATGCAA
Organism: Ictidomys tridecemlineatus; assembly: GCF_052094955.1. NCBI lineage: Eukaryota > Metazoa > Chordata > Mammalia > Rodentia > Sciuridae > Ictidomys > Ictidomys tridecemlineatus. The sequence goes on from NC_135485.1 coordinate 129,565,540, forward strand.
AGGATGGACAGTTTAATCCAATTCTGTTGACTCTTTTCTTTGCAGAAACTGGGAAACAGTATGTGGCTCAGTTCTAGACAATGAGGTGTGAAATACATCTGCCACTAAAGGCCTTTTTTTTTTTTTTTTCCCCCAATGGAGGAAACTGTCCCTCTTCATCCTTTGGACTTGATTGTATCTGAATGTGGTTCCTGAACTAGTATTACTCCAAAGTGCCTCCAGGAATGGAAGAGAAAATGGAGAGAGAACTTGACAGATGTCCTGACATTAGCCACGCTGAGACTAGAGCCTATTCTCTCTGGCCTTCTAATCATGTGATATAAAAATCTTTCTTACCTGAAGCTTGAACGAGTTGTGGCTTTGTTCTTGCAATAGAAGGAAGCTAAAATTTACTATCTTTCAAGGCTAAGTTAGAATGCTATTTTTTCTCTCTCTCTCTCTCTCTCTTTTTTTTTTTTTAGAACTGGGCATTGAACTCAGGGGCACTTAACCACTGAGCTACATCCCCAGTCCTTTCTTTGTATTTTATTTAAAGACAGGGTCTCACTGAGTTGCTCAGGGTCTCACTGAGGAGCTTAGCACCTGACAAAGTTGCTGAAGCTACCTTTGAACTTGTGATCCTCCTGCCTCAGCCTCCTGAGTGGCTGGGATTATAGGTGTGTGCCACCATGCCTGGCAAAATGCTATTTTCTTGATGAAACTGTCCCCACTGTTTCTCCAGCAGATGTGAGCGTGTTCTCTGTCCCTATCCTCCTAAGGCTCATCAGAGCCATGCACCTATCACAGGCTGCCATGGAGTATGGTCACATGTACAGGTACCTATGACTCGCTGGAGAGGTGTTCCATTGAAGGCAGGGACTGCATCTGAATCCCCTTAAGAGTGTGCCATGGTGTCTTGCTCAAGAACACATCATCTTCCAATGGGCCATTTATTATTTGTTGGGCTTCTGGATTGTTGACTTTTTATAGTTTAGATGCAATTCAGTTATTCTTTTAAAAGGACAATGGTCCACATAGAGAGATATACAGGTTCTCTTCCAAATTTTCTTGTGTGAGAACATTTTTTTTAAAAAAAAATCAATACTTTAGAGGGGAACCCCAAATATATTTTAATTGGTAGCAGAGAACCTAAGAGATTAAAGAGTAAAGAGAATCTGAGCACAGTGGCGCATGCCTGTAATCTTAGTAGCTTGGGAGGCTGAGGCAGGAGGATTCTGAGTTCAAAGTCAGCCTCAGCAATTTAGTGAGGACCTAAGTAACTCAGCAAGACTTGTCTCTAAATAAAATATTTTTAAAAATGGCTGAGGCTGGGGCTCAGTGGTTAAGTACCCCTGGGTCCAATCCTCAGTGTAACAACGACACAGTGAGGAGCAGAAAATTTAGGAAATCTGTTTCATGCATCCTATCAGCAACGCTAAGGGACACTGTGAGCAGGTTCATGGAAAACTTATGTTTCCCACATATACCAATGGCCTGACTTGTGACATAGGTAAACATGTGTCCTTTAACTAGTATATTTGCAGGGAAGGAGGATAAAAATTGTGCACAAGTGTTTTTTGAAAAAAAAAATCAATAAACTTATGATTTCTTCAATTTGATCCATCTCCTTATTTCATTTTCAGACTCCAAATACCAATCACCTTGAAGATGTTCACATTAAGAAACAAAATAGTGGGCTGGGGATATAGCTCAGGTGGTAGGGGTGCTTGCCTGGCATGCATAAGGCCCTGGGTTCAATCCCCAGCACCACACACACACACAAAAAGAATATTTAAACAGTCTGACTTCAGTGCCACATGTCAATTATTCTTAATATAAGCCTCTGATAACTTTTTAAATGTTTATGTTATTATTTGGAATTGAAGCCTACATCATGGACTTCCTTGGGGTGAGAGCTAAAAATCCCTTGCCTCTGTCACTAAGGTGTAGTATTATGAGAGGTCATGGAATTTGCCTGCAGGATTTAAGGTAGATTCTCATCTTCAATGTGCCTGTGTCTGAAATAGGGAATATTTGACCCAAATTAACTCTCAGCCGTCGGATATTATGATATATATATATATATATATATATATATATATATATATATATATATATATATATATATATATATATATATATATATATATCTCTGTCACTCCAGAAGGTTTCAAGAAAAGACTTGAAGGAATTAGACTATCTTGAAGCCTAGAAATGGAACGTGGGGGAGGAAGGGGCAGGAGGCTCTGGAGGCTCCGGGAGGCACTAGGGAGGTGGGTACCCTTACACAAAGTCTCTGATGTCAGGTTTGGCACATGCACCTATGCTTTCAAGGAGCATGCGGCATCTTCCCAGGGCTGGGCAGGCTGGGTGGTTCACAGCGCCTTGGCCCAAAGGAGCCCATCATGCTGGGAGAGAGAGATGGGCGTGGGCCTGAGTTGGGGGAGCGGGCACATCTGTCCCCCGGCAGGAGTTAGTTATGACTGCACCCAGCAACTGCTCTGCTCTTTAGTAAACACCACTCACTGACCCGCTGGCAGGGCTCCCAGAGTGAGGCCTTTCTTTCCTCTGTGTCTGCTGGTGGAGAAGCACCGTCAGTGAGGAGTGAACCGCTCCCAACCCGGTGCACCAAGGGGTGATGTTGGAGACCTCCCTGTGTCAACTCGCCTCGCTCCCTCTGGGGTCTGTTGGAAGACCTGGATCTTCTGTTATTTCTTATTCTTCCTGAGCTTCACACTTGAAGAATTAGCAACGTGTTTTGTTTTGTTTTGTTTTTGGTTGTTGTTAATTCAATTGTTTTCATCACTTTAATCAAACAAAAAAAAAATTTTTTTTTTTTTTTTGAGCATATGCTTGGTGCCAGGCACCTTTGTATGCACTGAGGACACACAGCAGCCCTGGACCTGGGAAACTCGGTCTCTATGGTTCACTAAGTTCATGATCAGAAGTAGGGGTCTGAAAGTTAAAGAATTAGTTACGGCTGGAATGGCTCTTCCAGTCTCCAGGGCTCTTCCCTCCTCGCCCCCCCCCCCCCGACTTTGACAGATCAGGCTTCTCAGGCCAGACCTCCCGGATCACCCAATCTCAAGACACCCCACCTCCAAGGCCTTCTCTGTTCCATCACCCGCACCCACAATCCCCAAATCCAAACATCTCTGACACTAAAAGTTTTCTCCCCCATAATTTTGGTGCAAACTAATTGGTTCCAAATGCTGTGAGGCTATAACCTTTATTTGTTTAATTTATTATGAATATTTATATATTTTACTGCAGACACATTCATGCGTTTGACCATGAGAGGCTGCCCCAGACCCTGTGCTTTCACAAACAGTATGAATGCTGGATGGGTTTCCTAAAATCCTAAAATCCTGAATCTAGTCCTAATGGTTTTAGATAAGGGACTATGAACTTGTCCTCCCTCATTTTCTCCTGTTTACTTCCCAATCAAGAATCACAGCAGCTACCTTGTCCCTCTTGTTCTCTCTATCTGGAATCCAACACAGAAATGAGTTGCTTACTAAGTAGCTGTTAAATAAATCAATGTTTTTGTATGTCAAGTACCTCGTGCTCTGGGGTCAATTTTGGTTGGGAGAGGACAGAGGGAATTGCCAGAGAAGTTTTCTTGAAATAAATGAAATTAGATCTAAGATTTACTATCCTTCCTACTCCCATACTCCTCCCCTCCCTTCAATCCCCTCTGTCTAATCCAAAGTACCTGTATTCCTCCCTAGCCACCAGTCCCCCATTGTGAATTAGCATCCACACATCAGAGAATACATATATATATCACATTTTCTTTACCCATTCATCTATTGAAGAGCATGCATTCTACTGTCACATATAACTAATTAGAACAAAAAAAATACAGGTTGTTATTTATTCACCATGAAATAAGGCCTATAAAAAAATCTAAGATTTAAATAATGCCCTAACTAAAGTCAAGGGGAATGGGAAAGGGGAAGAGAAACAGTACAAGCCAAGGAGAGTCTTAAGTTTGAAGGAGGGAACAAGACTCAGAGAGGATGAAACCGAAAATTTCAGGGAATGGGATTTGAAAGGATTAAGACAGCAAGTGACAGATTTAAAAACCATGTTAAAGGATCTGGGTTTTTTTCCTCGGGCAAAAAGATCTCTTCCTAAAGACAGCCACTCATTTAGTCTTGCCAACCTGTGAAGCTGCTGCTGCTTTTCTGTCTGAGGCTCTGGGGAGCTCGGGGGAGCTGACTGGCATTGTGCTCTGGTCCTGGCCTCTGTGCGGTGTGTCCTTTTACAATGATGGTGAAAAATCTTTATGGGAAGCAGGACACCTGTGATGTCACTGACATCGCCATGAAAGAAGGCCTCTTGAGCATCCAGGCTGTCTGCAGCACTAAGCTCATCATGCTAGCAGCATGGCGTTGGTCTCCGAATGTGCCGATTAGATCTGGTCTGTCCCACCAGCTGAGCTGGTACCTCTTCTCCATCCACCAAGGGTCTTACAAATCCAATGGCTCAGTCGCACAGCGGATGGCTGGGTGTGGCAGGAAAAGCACACTGCATAAAACAAAGCCGCCTTACAAGCCCAGACTATTTAGGCAGCAGGGTTCTTGTTCACAGAGGACTGCATGACATTAGCTATCCACCGGGGTGTTCTAGAAGGTATGGGACACTTGTTGGCCACTCGCAGAGGTAGTAGGTAACTAGGAAGTGGATAAGATGTGAAAACGGCTGGTAGGGTTTAAATGTCACATCCAGGCTTCTGCATGCCTTCATCTTCATTTACAGAATCCACTGGCCTTCACTCTGCCTTGTAAGCTTCAAAGCTCCTTCCTGAAGAGCTGCCTGTTGTTCTCCACTGACCTCATGGAAGCATGGAAATGTGTTATTCCAAAATGCAGAGGGCTAAACCATATGTATTGACTAGAGTTGCTATTTCTGTTAGCAACTGGAATGTTTCAAATCAACTTTTGTGAGTAGTAGCATATTTCATGGGCTACCAGCTCCAGCAGAGGCCTGACTTGACCTTCTGAAGTGATTGGGTCAGTCGGATCATTCCAAGGCAAATGCAAACGCACACAAATTGACACTGGCTCATCTCTGTAGCATGTTCTCAGGCATTCGTTATGGATTTCAGAGTTCTTAGTTTCTCGTTGTTAACTCGGGGAGCCCTTCCTTCAGTGAAAAAAGAAAGGGTATCTGTTGACTTCTGCTTCAGGTCCTTATAAGATTTGTAAAGACAGTTGTAACCAACATGCAGCTGCTCTGTGGCAGGATGGATGTGGCATCGGTTTGGGGAGTCAGAAGACCTAGGCCTGATTGCCAAGTCTATTCCTCCCTATGAATTCTTGGAAATGTAGCTGATCTGTCCAAGTCTCAGTTTTCCTGCTTGCAAAATAAGAAAATATGGAGGATTAATTGAGATCATACATGTGAAAAGCACGTTCATAGAATTGTGCAAGGACCTGCTATGAATAGTACCAATTTATACTGCAAATAGGGAAATTTTAGAGATTTGTTTTAGACATAAGAGTGAATTCTGTTGTGTTTGGATGGTTTAAATGTGGAAATTGACAAAGTGGGTTCTTTAGAATGAGTTCCACTTTCATTTGTAGTTTTATGACAGTTGTATGTAAGAGGAACAGTTGAATTACGAGGAATTTGAGAAAATGCTAAAAATGTCTTAGGAAAAAACCCTTAGAGCAATACTATGTTTAACATTAGCATGTCAGGTAAAATGTTTGAAATATTTTAGGGATGTTTTCTAGAAAGTTCCTTGGCTGTCACTTTCAGGCTGTCAATCTGATGTACTGGGGCAGGCTGTGACACTGATTTGTGGTAGGCCGTAGGAATCAGTCAGTGACCCATCTATTCAGCAAGTGGACCTGACATAGCTGGGGAGATTTAGAAGCATACTGAATTATCCTGGGTCTTTGATTTACCCTGTTAAACATATCAATAATCCAGATTTTTACAAAATGTAAATAAATAGAGAAGTTAGTAAAAGAAAAAAAAATGTTGGCAGATATGGTGCCTTAAATTTTGAATATTGTTACAGAAGTTTGGACAGCTCAGATAATGTAAGTTTGTTATAAAGGGAGATTGTTTTGTAGGGAAGCTGGTGGCATACATTCAGTAAGCTCTGTATCATGCCAGATGTAGTGGCACATGCCTGAAATCTTAGTGACTTGAGAGGCTGAGGTAGGAGGATGGCAAGTTCAAAGCCAGCCTCAGCAACCTAGGCCCTAAGCAACTTAGTGAGCCCCGGCTTCAAAACAAAAAATTAGAAGGACTGGGGATGTGGCTCAGTGGATAAGCACCCCTGGGGGCAATCTTCCATACCTAAATAAATAAATAAATAAATAAGTCTCTACTCATAATTGTGCTTTGATAGTTCCTTGTCTGAGACCCTAGTCTGAGCTTTTTTATGCATCTATACAATAGGGATAGTGAATGGTACCTTCATACTATTACTGTTGGATGGTTTGAGTGTGGAAATTGAAAAGTGGGCTCTTGAATGACTTCTACTGTCATTGGTAGAGTTTTATGAAAGCTGTGTAGGAAGAAGTACAATGGTATTAATGAGGAATTTGAACAAATGCTGAAATATATCTTAGGAATTAACCTTTAGAGCAGCACAATGTGAGGGAGTCCCCATGAACTATAGTCCGGTGCCTAAATGGGCAGTTCACCGTGTCTATCATATTCGTGGATTATTTAACAACGTTTAAAAACTGGTCTTCCAATCCATTTCTGCAACGTTCTTTCCCCAAAGAAGACAATCAGTCAGAAGCAAAATCCGATGCTATTATATCAACTCCAGCTTTATTACTCTCCTAAGGAAAGAATAGAGAAAAAATCTTAGAAGTGCAATTGCTGCAGAACTGGGCCACAGCCTTGTGAAAGCCCAGGGATGAGCAGGGGTTAGGGCTCATGAGGGCGAGGCTTTGCAAGTGCTTGAACTCAAAAATGAATCAAAAAAGGAACAGAACAGAAAAGAAAGCCCCCTGATATTTCATACCTAATATACATTCGTGGGGTATAATCCTTTTTGGAAAGAACTCATAAGTGGAGAAACAAAATATTAAAGCAATGGAGTTTTACCAAACCTATGAGCATGTAAAAGAAATTCTTTGCTAAAGAAATGACACTCTTAATATTTGCAGCAATGGGGCAGTAGTCAGAGACAAGCAAGAGGCTGCAAATAAACAGGTAAGATATGCTGCAATAATGCTCCAAGCCTGATATCAGCCTTGCACAGGAACCTGCTTGCCACCTGCAGTTAGAAGCAATAGCAACAAAACCTTCCCATCACAATCAACCCATTTACTGCGGAGAAGTCCCTGCCAGAGACAGCAGCAATGTTGACTGAGTGGGGAGACGTCTCAGTGGGGCCTGTAAAGGGAAGACATTCAAAAGGACTTCAGGGCAGGAGGACAGTAAAACACTTATGTTCAGAGGTGGCTCAACTACAGTTCTAGGCTCTGTTCCCTGGGGAGGCCTGGTGCCTCCAGAAATCTGGCCTGGAGCAGAGACCACAGGCTGAGCTGCTGTGGAGAGCACAGCTCTCCGCGCCTTCGCTTGGCTCTGGACGCAGGGCATAGTTTATGGATGGGCAGAAGGCGAGCACAGTTTTGTGCTTCCTGGCTCTGCTTTACAATGCCCAGTGGTCCAAAAGCGACACACGCTCCCTCTAGAGATGAATGGTGTGAAACTGGGAAGGCAAATACAACTTGCCCTGCCTCTCTGCCCATGTCAAATACTCAATTGAAAAACAATCTCATAAAGAGAGCTTTATTGTATAATAACACTGAGAGAAGGGTGGGAGCCTCTGGGGATCAAGTATGCACAGACACTATTTTGACAGTAAGCAGTGCTGTTATTAAGCCCTGAGAGGGTAAACAGCTCTCCTCTTAGCGCAGTTCATTGCATGGATCAAACTGCACTGGCAATGCAGAGGGAGACAAAGAAGAGATGGCGTTTGGGTCTTTAGGAACTCCAGCCAGGCTGGAGGTCACTTTTGAAATGGACAAAAGGGCCAAAGGACATTAATAACCTTGGTTTTGAAACTATGAGGGCTTCCACGGGAGCTAGTGTGCAGGCTACAGGCCCAGGGGCCTGGGGAGTCTGGTGAGCAGCAGGGAGAAAGGGCTGGTGGGCAGATGGGTAGGTGCAAAGAGGCAGACAGTTCTCTTCCTTTCCTTCTGCCACCTCTGCCTTTTAGACAGTACCCCTGCCTCTAGGTCTGCGAGGTCCTGGGGTCTGAAGAGGCAGAGGCGAGGAGCCACGGGAATGGGGAAGGAAGGCCAGGGGGATGAAGGTCAGTAAGTGTATACTGGAGGATCTTTTGAAATCTTTTCAAATGCAGAGATGTAGTAATATTCAAGGATCGGGGATGTTATTCTTCCTCTCTTCACTCCACTTCAAGCTTTGATACCGCTGCTCTATGTTGCAACCTCAAGTCCTGTGACAGCTTTGGGAGTGAATGATTGACAACATTGGATTTTACCCAAGTATAGGCCACAGCAGAGTACAGGGAGCTACTGCCATCATGGCTGCCCGCCCTTCCTTCCTTCCTTCCTCCCTCCCTCCCTCCCTCCCTCCCTCCCTTCCTTCCTTCCTTCCTTCCTTCCTTCCTTCCTTCCTTCCTTCCTTCCTTCCTTCCTTCTCTCTCTCTCTCTCCCTGTCCTTCTCCTTCTTCCTCTTTCTTTCTGGGGGAATTGAACCTAGGACCTTGCACTTTACCCAGGCTACACCCTTATATTTTCTTCTCCAAATAACAATTACCTATTTTTTTCCTTCCCCTCTCCCTTCCCCTCCCTTTTCCTCTTCTTCTCCCCTCCCTCTTGTTAGTGTTGCTTTTCTACTTAAATTTACTTTAAACCCCCCCCCCCCCCCAAGGAGACTGTCATTTGTGTTCAGTATCCTCACATGGGAGGAGAAACACTCAAACTTCTGGACCTAGGAGCAGCACCTGGGTGGCAGAGATCTCACCTGAGTTAACCTCCTGGGCCGCCCTCTCTCCTTTGCCGCCTGCCCCTGTGGCCTCATTTCACCATGAAAATCAAGGTATCATTTAACACATGGTTCTAAGAAACACTGGGCCAAATACTCGGCCCCTTGGCATAGGCCACGCTCAGGAGCAACAGCGTTTTTCTTCACTTCACCGTCATGGCTGCTAAAGAAAGGAATACAGAGCACTTGAATTTCAGGGCACTGGGGAAATGAAGACTGTTGAGCAAATATTAGTTCATGCATGGTGATCCTCTCCTTTGTGTACACTTTGAACTAAAACAACAGCCTCTTAGTAGAGCGGTTGAAGTTAAAGTGTTCTGACACACATTAAAAAGAAAAAAAAAAAAGAAGAACATTTTAAACAGCAGCCTGCCTCTGTGCTATACACAAAGACTCCCCAAGTCTCAGAACAAAATTAATGTGCTTGCAAGGTGTCTGCTTCTTGCCCCAAATTAAATAGACTATGATCAGCGATTCAGGGATGTTGGAATCCAAAAGGCGATAAAAGACAAGGAAACATGTCCTAGTTTGATGACTTATAGGGAGTTAGTACATGAACGAGGACATACTGGACCTCGACAGACGAAGGTCACATTATTTTTTTTCTGCTGCTAAAATTTTGTTTGGACAACTGAAGAAGATGAAGTGGAAAAAGGAGACATTCATGTCTCGTACGGAAGGAAAGACCTGGTTGCGTCTGATACTGGAGAACACATTTTTCTGGGACTATTCATTCTAATGAAAATATTACCTTTGTGTGTCTGCCAATGGGAGCGTTCTCATTTGTGATTCAGGATTATTTGTCCTGTTGGGGTTGTTTGATTCTCTTTTAAAATTCTTCCCCTTTTCCTTTAGTATTTGCTTGGCTTTCCAACTCCAGCTGATCAGGACAGCGGAATCGTTTTCTAGAAGGAGATGCTCAGTGTTGGTCCCTCTGACTTCATGACCGTGGACGTTGCTCTTTGTCCCAAGGAGACACACGTCCTCCCATTTGGGAACAGATGTGGGCATTTCTGATGGAGGCCTAGGCAGCAAATTCTTTTTTTTTTTTTTTTTTTTTTTTTTTTTATTGGTTGTTCACAACGGGAATGCAGGCATTCCTCAGTGCCTTTTGTCATCTATCAAGCATGAAAATGACATGTGTGACCCAGGAAGGAGGTTTGGATGCCTGGCTAATCCTGGGCCTGCTTCAGGTTCTGAGAGCCTGAGGCTTGGACCACTGGGTTCTTTGTCGTAGGTCCAAACTGCCCAGCTCCATGACACTCAAAGGATCTCTGGGACAGTCTGGGGTCATGCTGGATCCCTGGGCTGCCAGGGATGCATAGCTACTTTGAGGCTTGGTTTTGACCTTGACCTTCTCTCTTCCTAGAGAAGATCTACTCCAGGTGCTTTGAAATGCATGGGAGAAAATGCAAAGCCCAGAGGATTTCAGTTTTTCAGACAGATGAAATGTAGTTTTATGCAATTCTGAAAGTGCTCACCGGCTCATGAAGGTTCCCCTACCTACTCTAGAATCTTTTTTTTTTTTTTTTTTTGGTGGTGGTGGTACTGGGAATTGATCCACTGAAGCACATTCCCAGCCTCATTTTATATTTTGTTTGGAGATCGGGTCTTGCTGTGTTGCTTAGGGTCTAGCTAAGTTGCTGAGGCTGGCTTTGAACACACAATCCTCTTGCCTCAGTCTCCCAAGCTGCTGGGTGCTCTAGAATCATCACCTGAGGCATCAGCATCAGTGTTAATTCTGAAAACTGAAGGAGATTCATACTGGAGAAGAAAAGTGTGGATCATCAAAGTGCCTTTCCCTGAAAATCCCAGACCACTCACTCTTTACTCTCCCCAAAGTGGATTATGAGCTTCAACCTCTTACCAATAGGAATTAGACATCTTGACCTTGCAGTCAAATCAATCACGCATTTACAAGTTCCCCCTACTTGTGTTCTCCTGTGGATTATAACCTGTAAGTTTGCCCAATTCAGAATCATGACAGAGATCTGACATCTGAAGTCAGCCTCGATGTCAGCAGTGATAAACTTGTTTCTTTCATTTTCACATAATGTCATGACTATCTGCTGTACCATGACATTTCTGTAACAGGTTGTTTTGAATTTCTGTACTCAAAAGAATTTTATAGTCCTGAGGAATATTTCCAGAGTGGAATATTTGGTTGTAAGCAGAATAATTTATGATGAGATTCATGTAGCTATCCCTTTGATGGTGAATTTGAAAACTCAGGGACAACAGGTGGGTGAGTTAGCATACCAGTGTGATGGAACTGTTTATGATATCTCAAATGGTATTTTCTTTCTTTTTAAAAATTTTATTTATTCTAATTTGTTATATATGATGGTGGAATGCAATTCAATTCATATTACACAAATAGAGTCCAATTTTTCATGTCTGGTTGAACACAAAGTAGAGTCACACCATTCGTGTTTTCATACATGCATTTAGGGTAATAATGTCTGTCTCATTCCACTGTTTTTCCTACCCCCATTCCCCCTCCCTTCCCCTTCCTCCCATTCCTCCCCTTTTCCCTATCTAAAATTCTTCTATTTGTTCCACGCTGCTCTCGTATCTCCATTACGAATCAGCATCTTTACATCAGAGAAAACATTCAGCATTTGGTTTTTTTGGGATTGGCTTAGTTCACTTAGCATTATATTCTCCAACTCCATCTCAAATGGTCTTTTCTAAAGGTATTTACGAAGCAATAGCATACAGGAAAGAATAAAAGTATCTATAAAAATCTTCATTTTTATTGGGAGCAGATTTGGATTATACTCAGTAAATTACTTTGAGTTGACTGACAAGGGGAGATAGAGCAATTGCAGCATTAAGCAATAATGTGTTTCTCTAATCTGATACCAATTAAAATTTTCCCAGTAGCTAAAGAATCAAGTTAAATTTCCCACCTTTGGGACCATATTTTGAAGTGAAGAAATCCTGTATCTGAAATCACCCTTAGATATATATTTTCATCTAAGTCTCAGCTATTTTTCACATAGATAAAAAGACCTGACTCACAGAGTAGTTGTGAGAAATAAATATAGTATAACATGTAGGTAGATACCATCATTTTGGATGGCACATATTGGATGCCCAAGGGATAGTAATTACTTTTATTATTTTTATTGTCTATTATTATTATTATTATTATTATTATTATTATTATTATTTAGATGGTCTTCCCAAGCATTTCGTCTTAGCTCTTTTTCTAGGTATTTCTTCTTAGGCACTCTCCTGAGTTCTGGACTCCTGGCCCTGTAACCCAGCCTCCAAAGCACCCATCCTATCTGCAATACATCCTTGCTGGGAAATCTCCATCCTTCTGATTGGATTCCTTCTAGATGTTTGGACCTTTGCTTATCTGAGGATTTCCTAAGTTCTCCAAACTCTACTTAGACTCCAGCTGTCCGGGTTGGGGGGGGGGGGTTCTCAATGAGGACCAAGAAATTCAGGATTGCAGAAGCTCTGAATTAGGAAAACAAAAACCCTGCATTGGATCTTTGGCTATTTGTTGGTTGTTTGCTTGGTATCCACTCCCCGCTACCTTTTGTCTTCCTGAAAGGTGTGAGAGAAGAATTTGTTTGCAAATAGTGACTGGTGAAAATAACTGGTGCAAATAACTGGGGACTCCAGCTCAGAAATGTTTGGCCTCACCTGCTGGGGTTCTTTTTCTTCCTTTGGTGCTGGGGAGGGAACCCAGGGGCCTTGTGCATTCTAAGCACATGTTCTATGGGGGAGCTACAATCTCAGCCTCTACCTGCCTGTGTTTTAGACTATTCCAACAGCCTCTGAATCACTATCTTCTTCCACACCCAGTTTGTTCTTTGCAGTGTTCATCTGTGCATTTATCCAATGAATAACACGTAAGTCCTTTGGTGAGTCAGGCACTGAACTGAAGGTAAATGATAAATTAGTCTGTGGAGACGTCAGAGGCTGAGATTCATGTGTTGGTCAATCTCCTTCTCCCTGTCTTCACCTGCAACTTGATATGGATGAGGTCTTTGTTGCTAGAGGCAGAGGTAAGGGGCAATTTGGGTGTATATGGACTTTTAAGGAGTGGGGGAGAAGGAAAAACATAGTGTGTGGACCTTACCATTTCCCATGGAAGAAAGCTGAACACCCATGATTAATCGGGCTGGCACTGAAGGAATTATGTCCTTGTTTTTGCTTTTCTTTTTGGCACTGGGCATCTAACCCAGGCCTTCAAATATATGAAGTGAGTGACTGACTATTGAGCTGAATACTGTTGAGCTCTGAAGGACTTATTTTTATGAAATTCTTACTTTGTATATGTTGGACACAATTATTTTGGAGTCCAAGTGACGAGAGTCAGGGTGAGAGCCCTCTGCGTCCCTGTGGATGGGACCCAGTGCCATTTTAAAGTCCTGTAGACCAGTTGCTCCTTGTTTGATAGGTAGGTCAGTACCCTTGATACTGATTTTTCCTTGGACAGTGGATACGGACAAGCAGAAGACAGAGCAGGGGAAGAGAATACGGCTGATGTCACTTGGTGACCGAAACTCACAGTCTGGGACTGTTTCAAAGATGAGTCTTCAGAAGAAACCGGGGAGGCTTGAAGGATAGACACAAGTGGAAGATAAAGAGGACTGAGACTGTGCAAGGACTTAGAGAGGATTGTAATTGGATCACCTGTATCTGAATGATATACTAAGTCTTTTGAAATTTCAGCCATGAGGTCCACTTGCCCAATCTGAGTATGTTTCTACCTGATTTCCACAGACCAAGTTCCCTAGGCCCAGACTGGCACAACGGCTCTTCATAACACGACCCAACCTCCTTCTGTGCGTCATCTTTTCCCTCTGCCCCCTTCTCCCATCCAGCCTGTTCGACGACAGCTTTCTTTCTCCACTTTCCTCAGATGGTTGTCTTATGCCTGTTATTCCCTACACAGTACATTTTCCAGAATACGATTCTGATGTGTTTGTTCTCATACATATATCCTTGGGTTACTGCAATATGGTTTCTCTTGTCTTCCTCTCTAACTAAAGTCTCTTTGGAGAAGCCAGGAGTATCATTCAGGTTCTAAATAAACGTTTCATAAATGTTTACATGCAGTGAGACCTAACTCAGAATAGTAGAAAATCAAAATATGTAAAGGAAACAAGAAACTCTTCACAGACAGGGCATTTGTTGGTTATCTACTTAGCATCCTTCCCCCCCCCCCCCCGTTCTTCTCTAACAAAGGGCACATAGCTGAGGTACTTCTAGGGTGCAATATCCATTAGTCTAATCAGAATCAAAATGGAAAATTTGCCTAACACGTGAGACACATCAGATGCATTGTGTCTGAATGTGTGTCCCCAGGTTTGGGCAGCCTTCTGGTGACCATGAGGGTGGATGGGCTAAGGAAGGAGCAGGAAGTAATGGAGACAGGGAGAATTAGCTCTTAACGGTGTCACTGAGATGGTACCCCATGCCTTCCCCACCTGCACTTCCACACTAAGTCAGAAAAGCCCTTCTCTGTGTTAATTTGAGCTGGCTGCTTCTGTCCTTGTGCTAGCTAAAACAGAAGATTATGCATCTCCTGCTTCCCACAAAGGCCCGAGAGTAGGAACCAGAGGCCCTGAAACAGGCAGCAACTTCATAACTATCTGGAAAGTAGAACCCAGATCTCTGCACTCCTCTTCCAAACCTCTTTATGTTAAATCATACTTTATCGTAGGCATTTTTAGTGTTGCCACTTTCACTTCTAAACAGAAAAGAATTAAAAATTTCTTACCAATTCATGGCTTTTCTACTTGTTATTAAATATGAATATATTTGCCATCTGGCCCAATAATTATTTAAATTTACATAGATGAGCCTGGAGAAGGTGAGGTGCCGATTTATGCAACACAGTGTTCAAATTGGGCACCAAAGAACTGCTTTTTGTTTAACTAGGACTGTAACTTTAGCATGTATGGTCTTTTTTTTTCTTCCCCTGAAAACTGTTGAAATTGTAAATTGTAGGAGAATGAACTAGTTCATAATTCTGGACAGAGAGTATCTGACTCCATAAAACTTGATGGGAAAGTTACATTAACGACTGTGTCAGTAGCCATGTGATTAAGATAAAAGACTTATCATTGAGAGTTTATAAGAAGTGCTTTAGATAATTGGCAGTGCAGTCCACTTTAATCAAAATTGTGATAGACACCAAAAGCCATGTTATCAAGGGAATATAGGCGTCTCACGCATGGATAATGATGTTTGGCTACAAAACACAACGAGCATTTGAAATGGTACATCTTGTTTCGAAGACATTGTTTAGCAATGTAACTGCATGCTGGCCAATGATCCCTGATGAAGCGTGGATGGCAGGTCATGCCTAGCATGGTGAGCTCTGCTAAGTGTCTCACAGTCTAAATAAACTCCCTGCAATAGTTTAGGAGCCAGTATGAGGCAAAGTTTATCGTTTTGGGTTCCTTGTGAAGAATCAGTAAGAACATTCTGTTTACTTCTGCAAAGAAGTGTTTTTGATGGGCCCAGTCATGCAGGCAGTTGGGGGAGTCCTAACTGCTTACTACCAGGAGGCTGAGAATAGTCTTCCCTTCCTTACACTTTCTTTCTAGGCAGCTCTTCTTGCCTGATCTTCAGCTCTCGGTGAACAACAGCTGCATACACATCACTGAACCTGACACTTGGAAAACAGACAAGTAGCCTTTTCTATTACTGCCATAAATGCCACTCGGTGAACCAGCCACTAGGTCATGCTCATGTGCAATGCAATCTGCTTCCTCCCTGCTGGGCTCCGGCCTCACCTTCATAATGACTAGAGAGGGAGCTGTCCCTGGGGGAGCCTGTTGTTCTACACTTAAGGCTTTTGGCTGCTAGTAAACATAAACCTATTATTTTCCAAGTAAGTTCATTACACAAACATGAAATTTCCAAGTTGAAAAACTGTGTTAACTAGGATCCTATTCAATCAAGAAATGTGTGTGAGAATATAGAATATGTGCGAGAATATGGAATGATGGAAAATATACTGATGTTTTTATTTTTCTTACATAGAATCTAATGCTTCTAAGTACATACCTTCACTGCCTAGAATCCCTCTCTTTCACATGTTCCTGAAGAAAACCCATATTCCGTTTCTAGGATGTATAAAAGGCATGTTGAAAAAAAAAAAAAAACAAAAACCCAACAACTCACAAAGTCAAGAATCTTGAAGGTAAAGCTTAGGAAGCAATGCCAACTTACGTCATAGTAGAAAGAATGCCAACTCTAAAATTTGTTAGTTACTAGGAATATAGAAATAAACGTACAAGGGAGTTCAGCCGATTTTGCACTTAAAAAGTAGGCTGCATCTTACCATTCTCTAATTATGAGCTAGTGCTTTTCTCTTCAAGTGTTCAGAAAACCATGTCCCTGGTTCAAGTTGTTCCACCTCTCAAAATGGACATGGGTTAAATTTAGACAGAAGGACATTGGTCAGATTTGTGGTTTTACGTGCTCACTATGCCAGTGCAAGAAAAGGATTCTCGTTTTAAAGCATGTTGGTCCTTCATAAATTTAGTTTTAAAAAGCCCAAAGAATGCCTACTCCAAGAATTCCTTTCTGTGCTTGGAGAACCATTCCGAATTTCCCATTCAGTGCCTACGGATGCCATTGTGTGGCACAGAGCAGTTCCTCAGTAAGTATCTGTTGGCAAGATGAATACATGGATGAATTCTCCCTTTTGGATAGATTGTCCTTCACCCTGCTCTGCCTCCTGAGGAAGGAACTCCCCCTGGCCCTGTTCTGGACACTTGACCTTGGGTTTTCCTCTTTGAAATTTCAGTAAGTGTCCGCTAAGTTTAGTACGCAGTAGCAGAGTCCTTGCTGCTCAGCATAAAGATCCTGGCAATGAGGAGAATGTGTTTGCAATCCCGCAGGCCTAGTGTTGCCAGCCTCTCTGCTCTCAGCAGCTGGGTGACCTCAAGCTCTGGGGCTCATTTCCTCACTGGTAACAGGAGGGCGACAATCCCACCCTGCTAGGCTGGGTGAGAGAACTGAAGAGGATGACATATTTAAAGAATTTAGCATACTGCCCGGCTCACGGTAAATGTAGTACATGTATTATTATTTGAGTTTTGCACCTGTGGGAAAGAGTCCTGTTCCCTAAAGTTTATTTTCCTAAGCCTCTCACCCCTGAGATGGTCCTAGTTTTTTTTCTCTATAGAGGGGCAGTGACTGTCAGTACACCGTACAGTACCCCAGGGGCCGTCCGCTGTTGTTCTAAATGACATTTCCACAATGTCTGGTCTTTCTTGCTCCTTTTGACTATGGCGATGTATTAGGATCTTATATTCAGGGAGCAGCGGGCAGTGATCCTTAGATTTCTTTCTTAGACATAATTAAGGACTCGGAGTTCTTCATTTTATAAGCATTATTTGGATATTTCTTCCTAAATGCAATTCTTCCTGTGTGTCTAACCTACAGCTCACCTGACTATGTGAAGATACCAGCATTTCAGTAGCCAATGTCGTTTTACATTTCAAATCTTCCTTCTTTCTGAAAATATTGAAGGGTGTTTTCAGGACTGAAGATTTTATGACTGGCACTAGCCTTCGTCCCAGGAACAGCTGTGGTTAGCACAGCTCTCTTTGGTTCCCATTGCTGTTCTTAGATAACCGTCCCCCAAGGGGCCATGTGTTAGAGGCCTGGTTCCCAGACAGTGGTGCCATGGGACACGATGGAACCTTTTAGAGGTAGAGCCCCATGGGGGAGATTTTCTAGTCATTGGGGTTATGCCCTTGGAACTATGCCCTTTCCTTTCTCTCTTTTCCTTCTGGCCATGAGATGAGGGCTTTCTCTGCCACATATTCCTGCCATGACGTGTTGCCTCACCACAAGCCTAAAAACAACAGGCCAAATGATCCATAACTGAAACCTCCCAAACTGTGAGATGCAATAAACCTTTCTTCTTTTTTCAAATTGATTTGTTATAGTAATGGAAAGCAGACTACCACAGTAATTAATGTTTGGTTTTTTTTTATCCTTTTAGGACATTTGTATATGATAAGAATATTGACTGTCATTATATTTGTTGAAACATTTTTTAATTTGCTTGCTTTTAATTTTGATTATAGACTTTTGACATAGAAATTCTATGTTTTACCTAGTTGATTCTACAGTGGTTTTCATCTTTGTGTTTTCTTTTAAGACTGTTTAAACTTAGAAATTCTATTGGACTCATTCTGATCAAAATTCTATTGTACTCATTCTGATAAAAATTCAGCAACATGTTCATCTAGATATTAATGGTTGTCATTTTTAAAGAAATATATCACATTAAATTGATCTCTCTGTGTCATATGTAATAGCTAAGATTATGACAAAAATAGGCAATGATTATCTTGAAACTACTGATGGAATAATTATTTCTTTCTCCACAAGATTTGATTTGTAGAGCCAAGCTTATCATATGCCAGATTTATAAAATATTCTATCATCCGTTGGCAGGTCATTTTTCAAATATAGGTCTAGCAACTGATTCCTGCATTGCAAATCTCCTTTGTTATTGTTATTATTATTGGTTTATAAGATGTTTTAACCATGTTTTAAATATAAGTGCCCTCGCTCACCAGAACTTGTGTTGGCTCCATGCACAGTCAACATGAAAACCGCATCTGGCCACTAATGTGCTCAGAGTCCTACAGCTTTGCCATGTCCACTGTAACTGTCTTAGTTTCCGACACAATTATCTCCTCCTGGGATTGTAGTAATGACCTTTTTGTTCCTCCAGCTTTCACCTTGCACCCCAAAGTCTGTTCTGCACACCACAATCACAGCACGTACCTCAGATGTAGGTTAGATCAACTCAGACGGAGACACGGTGGTACCTTTCTTCCTAAGCCAGCGTCCGTGCCCCCAAGGCCCAAGGGACCGGGTGTTATATTCTTTCTAGCCTCTGTGCACACAAAGCTCCAGATGCATACTCTTACCTCAGGGTCCTTCTATGTCTGTTTCCTCTAGCACCAGCTTTCCATATTTCCTTTGTGGTGTACTCCTCAGCTGCTCATAGAACACCAGAGTCCTTGTCCACCCACCTGAGGAATGACCAACTATCTATGTCTTCCTTCCCTTCCCCATCCTGTGTTGGCTTTCTTCATAGTGTGTGTGTGTGTGTGTGTGTGTGTGTGTGTATCTTTAAGAAATCTAACACATTAAATTTATTATTTATGTGGCATATGTAATAGCTAAGACTATAACAAAAATAGATAACCAATTATCTTAAAACTATTGAGGGATATTCCCAGTATCTAGAGTAGGGCTTAACATATAGTATGTTAATTTGTACTCCAATAAAATAGAAATATCAAAAGCATTGACAAATTTCTAGAAGCATACGATATGCCCAAACTAAATCGGATGACATACACAATTTACACAGACCAATTTCAAGCAAGGAAATAGAGGATGCCATCAGAGGCCTACCAACCAAGAAAAATGCAGGTCTGGATGGATACACAGCTGAGTTCTACAAGACCTTTAAAGAAGAACTAACACCAATACTCCTCAAACTACTTCATAAAGTAGAAAAAGAGGAAACACTTCCATACAAATTCTATGAGGCCAATATCACCGTGATTTCAAAACCAGACAAAGACTCATCAAAGAAAGAAAACTTCAGACCAATATCTCTAATGAATATAGATGCAAAAATTCTCAATGAAATTCTGGCAACTTGAACACAAAAACATATCAAAAAGATAGTGTACCATGATCAAGTGGGATTCAGCCCAGGGATGCAAGGTTGGTTCAACTTATGGAAATCAATAAATGTAATTCATCACATCAATAGACTCAAAGATAAAAATCATATAATCATCTCATTAGATGTAAAGAAAGCATTTGACAAAATACAGCACCCCTTCATTTTCAAAACACTAGAAAATCTAGGGATATCAGGAACATATCTCAACATTGTAAAAGCTATCTATGCTAAGCCCCAGGCTAACATCATTTTAAATGGAGAAAAAGTAAAAGTATTCCCTCTAAAATCTGGAACAAGACAGGGATGCCCTCTTTCACCATTTCTATATAACATAGTTCTTGAAACTCTAGCCAGAGCAATTAAACAGATAAAAGAAATTAAAGGGATACAGATAGGAAAAGAAGAACTCAAATTATCATTATTTGTTGACAATATGATTCTATACCTAGAAGACCCCAAAATTCTACCAGAGATCTTCTAGAACTAATAAATTATTTCAGCAAAGTAGCAAGATATAAAATCAACACCCATAAATTACATCAGTAACAAATCCTCAGAAATAGAAACTAGGAAAACCATCCCCTTTACAATAGCCTCAAAAAAAAACAAAAAAAAAAACTTGGGAATCAAATTAATGAAAAAGATAAAAAGACCTCTACAATGAAAACTACAGCACACTTAAGAAAGAAATTAAAGAAGACCTTAGAAAATGGAAAGATATACCTTGTTCTTGGATAGGCAGAATTAATACTGTCAAAATGACCGTACTACCAAAAGCACTATACAGTTTCAATGCAATCCCCAACAAAATCCCAATGACATTCTTCATAGTAATAGAAAAATAAGAAAATCTGGAAAAATAAGAGACCAAGAATAGCTAAAGCAATCCTTAGCAAGAAGAGTGAAGCTGGTGGCATTACTATTGCAGACCTTAAACTATACTGTATACGACAGAGCAATACTAACAAAAACAACCTGGTATTGGCACCAGCTACCCCACTCCTCGGTTTAAACCCAAAGGACTTAAAAACAGCATACTTTCAGAGACACTGCCACAATTCACAATAGCTAATATGTGGAACCAACTTATATATCCTTCAGCACATGAATGGATAAAGAAAATGTGGTATCTATATACATGTGGAATATTATTCAGCATTAAACAAAAATAAAATCATGGCATTTGCAGGTAAATGGATGAGGTTGGAGAACATAATGCTAAGTAAGTTAGCCAATCCCAAAAAAACAAATACTGAATGTTTTCTCTGATATAAAGATGCTGATTCATAATGGGGTTGGGGGCGCATGGGAGGATTATATGAATTCTAGATAGGACAAAGGGGAGGGAGGGGAAGGGAGAAGGCATGGGGGTAGTAAAGACGGTGGAATGAGATGGACATCATTACCCTAAGTACATGTATGAAGAACGAATGGTGTGAAATATACTTTGTGTACAGCTAGAGAAATGATTGTGCTCTGTACGGGTAATATGAATTGTAATGCATTCTGCTGTCATATATAACAAATTAAAATTTAAGAAACTAAAAAAAAATATAAATTCCATGCATGTATGATGATGTGAAAGTGAACATTACTATTATGTACAACTGGAATGCGCTAATAGTAAAAACAAACACACACCCACAAAACAAACAAAACAAGTGTGCACGTATTGTTCTACTGACCTCTGGTTTTCCTGTTAAAAGGAAGCCAATCTAATTTCAGTTCATGGTAACTAACCTGAATTTTCTGCGTAGATATTTAATAGGATTTTTTTTTTCTTCATTCGTGTGTTTCAGGACGTGTCTCCGTGTGGCTCTTCTTTTATTCATTTTATTTCCATCAACATAAGGAGGCTCTGAAGGGCAACAAAGCAGGGAAAAGGTGCCAGATTCCTGGACCCCGAGGCTGCTCTTTCCCACACTAAGCTACTGCAGGCACCCACAAATCCATCCACGCTCCATCACGAATTGACCTTGGCTTCCCTCCACCTCTGTCCACCCCAGAAAGCCATGTGTGATAGCCAGGATCTCTTTAAATTATTTCACTTTTTTTTTCTGGGATATGCAGCCCCAAATGGATATATATATATATAAAAAAATGCAGGGTTGAGGGTATAGTATTTTGCCTGCCTCAAATGACATCATCTGCCCCAGAGAAGAAAAATAATTCTCTTTTATTTACTTGGTAAAGGGCCTTGGGGCACTGAAGTAGAAGTCAGTAGACTTCAGGCAAGACCAAGCTCTGAGTTTGTTTGTATTTTTTTAGTTTGATTCCATTTATGAATTTTCTTCCTCCGCTCTAACAATTGATTATTGCCCATTGTTTTCCTTTTGAATGGAACCGAATGGGCGCCTGGGACAATTGCTATTAGGAGCCACTTCCTTGACACATCATTTTAAACTGAGAAATCTCACTGATTTCCATTTCTGTTTTTGTGATCCCCTATGGCCTCATGTCAGGAAAAAACTTTCGTCAGTATCTGCATGCCATTTTAGGACTCTATAATTTTTTTAGACTAAACATGTTTTCCGTATCTTTTAGGCCTCAAACTGCAATTTACATTATCTGAATTGTTTGTCTACTGAGATCGCGTTTTCTAGACAGTGTTCAACTTTTTCCTAGGCCGTGGATAAATAGGCTTGTATACAAAACCTTCTATTTATAAAATCTCTCCTTGGGATAACAGAGCACTTTTGCAATTCATTGACTTCTTCTAGTTTTGGATGGCTAACTTTGGAAGTTCTGTTGCCCTAAATGGATACCAAACTTACAGTGATGTACTATATGTGCACATTCCATGCTAATTTATATTTTTACTTTAATTGTGTTTAAAAGAAATTTGCTCTCATGTGTCCTTATGAATTCGATGTCCTAAAAGTCTTTTATGTTATCAGACGTTCACTGTATTGTCTTAAATCCCACTGTCTTAGTCTGTTTGGGTGGCTATGCCCAATTGCCTTAGATGGCTGTTCTGATTTGCATATGAGGTGTCCCTCAGAAGCCACTGTGTTAACACAGGAATAATCAGAGGTGCACTGTTTAGATTATGAGAGCTCTGCCCTAATAGGTGCATCCTAGTTTGAATGGACTGATTGGTTGACTCCTGTAAGTAGATAGGGTATGGCTGGAGGAGAGGTGTTCCCTAAGTCCCCCTGCCCCACTGCCTGGCTGTCATGAGCAGAACAAAGCTCCTCTGTCACACTCTCCTATCAGTGTTCTGCCTTACCCTGGGCCCTGAGCAATGGAGTTGGCTGACCAAGGACTGAACCTCTGAAAACATAAGCCAAAATAAACTTCCTCTAAGTTAGTCTTGTTAGGCATTTTGGTTAAAACAACAAAGTTAACTAACAAGTTGTGTTAGGTAATTTACAAACAACAGATTTTTTTTTTCTCCTAATTATGGAGGCTGGGAAGTCCAAGTTCAAGGTGTTAGTAGAACAGTATCTGCATCATGGTGCACCGTAGATGGCACCTTCTTGTGGGTTCCTCACATGGCAGAAGAGGCAAAGCCCACTCAGGCCTCTCTGTTAAGGCATTTATAATCCCATTTATGAGAGCGCCACTCTTGTGATTTAGTCACTTCCTATATGCCCCATCTCTTAGTAGAATTGCATTGGTTAGAAGGTCTCAATATAAGAGTCCCCCTGCCCCCTGAAAAACAGACATTCAGATTGTAGCATCTAACCAGTGTGTATCTCATCTGTGTTCCTATTCTGAGTGTATAAAAAAGAACAAAGGTAATTCTTTGCATTAACCAGGTTCATTCTAACGAGGCATATTTGGTGCACTTAAGTTTTGGGCCTTTTTGGGAAAAAACCCAATCTTCCTTTAGTTACAAGTTGTTAAAAAACAAAAACAAAACAAAAAAACCAAAAAGCGTGGTGGAGAGGAGCTGGAGCCCAAGCTGAAGGTCTGAAATGAACACGATGACCCAGAGAGGAGCTCCAGCCTTACTTGAACACAGACTCTGGTTTTGCCCAGACTCAACACTCAGGAGTCTTCCCCGCATACCACCACACCTCATGGCTCGATCTTATTAAAGACATGTGCACTGTTATTTAGAAAGTATACATACGGCCAAGAACTTTTTCTTCTCAAAGTTCTGTACAAAAGGATTTTTATTTATTCATTTCAGTCTAAAAAGTAAGTAGTTTTATGTCAGTTCTAACTGCCTATTATGTATTCTTTCTTTCAATAAACACTGGTCAGTCATCTCTAAGTCTTGGCTACATCCTGAGCCCTGGAAGGTTAAAGATGAACTTGAAGGTTTATTTATTTTTTAATTGAAAACAAAGATGTAAGTGCTCAGTACAATAACCTATGCAAT
Source organism: Ictidomys tridecemlineatus (assembly GCF_052094955.1). NCBI lineage: Eukaryota > Metazoa > Chordata > Mammalia > Rodentia > Sciuridae > Ictidomys > Ictidomys tridecemlineatus. The sequence goes on from NC_135485.1 coordinate 129,589,545, forward strand.
AAAATGTTGTGGGAAATATAATTGAATGATATTGAGTACCATGGGACAAAAGGTAAAATGATCAATACAAAAGTTAGCGTAGGGAAGAGAAGGTGGTTTTGAAATGTTATAAGAGAATCTTAGCCCTGTAAGTGCCTTTTCACATACGTTATTCTTCTAAATGTGTGTTATGTTTTAATGATTCCATACTTAGAAAAATTGCCTGAGTGCTTTTCATACTGATTCTTGTAGGAGCTAATATGCTCAACCCATAGTACTCTAGACCAATGTTGACAGATTCATCCTGCTCCCTTAGCATGGTTTTAGTGCTGGGGCATAGCTGGGATTCTTACAAAGCTGGGTTACACAGCTGATCCATATTTTTCTACAAATATTTCAAAACATAAAAGACATCGACTATTTTGAAAAAGAAAGAAGAAAGAATGTGATCATTGGTGCAACTATGTAGACACGGATACAGAGTGACATAGAACACAGTTCCTTTTCCTTACCTTTCATGTGAAAATAAAATCCAACATTATAAGAAGTCTTGGGAAACAGGATACTTTTTTTCCCTTGGATTTGTAAAGTTGGTTTAAAAAAATAATAATAACCTTTTAATGTTGATGAAAGTTTCCTCTGTAAAATACATGCCGGAACACCTTTTGCATTTTTGTCCTACTGGAAAAATAACATAATTTTGTTCCCTCTACCCCATGGGTTGCTAAAGTAGAAGCAGAAATTACTTTGTGGCCACCACCATGGAGAGAAAATGGCTCTTCTCACATTGCCTAACGCAGGCCTCCATCATTCCTACTCTCTGGCCCTTGTTTAAGTATAGCTCAGGAACTCGTGCTAGGTGGGGTTGTTGCTAAATGGGATGTACTATTTTCCACCGAGTGCGTGTGGGACACCCAAGTAGGCCACCAGGGTGTTGGGGAGAACCAGAAAAACAAAGGTATGAGGCCTCTCCTCCCACTCCACCCTCCAATTGCAGGGTTATCAAACCAGAGCCCTGGACGGGCCAGTGGCTGAAGGATTTGGGGTTTGGATGAGAGAAGGACGGGAGGGTGGGAAGCAGCATTACAGAAAACTGATCCGATGCAGTGCCCAGAGCAAATGCAAGGCACTTCAGAGGATCCTGTTTTTTTTAAAAAAAAAAAAATACTGTTTTGCTTTCCATGAAAAATTCATAAAACAAAACCTAGGAATTTCTCACAGCGTACACAGGGGGATGGGTGTTTCCACTTCAGAGCCAGAGACAAGTAATGGGGAAGATTGTTTCTCCCAACATGAATGTAGAATATGCCTAGATGGTTAGGAAATCTTTGGAGTGAGATCCGTCTTTTCAAATGTGGTTCATACACAGGCAAAGTTCCCTGTTCAGGGTTGGTTCTCAGAAGCTCAACCTGAAAACAGAGGAGAAGGTGTCAAAAGGCAGGTTGAATATTTTTCTCATGTGTAAGCCTAGAAGATACCCTCACAGTTCAGGAAAAAAACCTCACTTCACCTGAACAAACGTGGGTGGCTGCAGAGTTCCCTTGAAGGAATTCCTGGAGCATTTCTTGGGCCTGAACAGGGTTGCTGAGTGACAGCCCCCTGCTTAGGTCCAGGCAGCCTGCATTCTCTCCTGGTGGCCACTTTCTGTCCCTCTCAGCAGCCCTCGGGAGACTGGGTGCTCATTTCAAACACACCTGAAGGCACTCACATCATGATACAGTCATTGCATGGGAATGGATGCATGGTACATGGATGGGAAATCAAAATTGCCCACAGGGGACATTTCTGAATCCTCTTGAAGGGCTCAAATCCCACTCACTCATTGTCACGGTTCTGTCTAAGCAAGGGAGCACCGCAGCTTGGCAGAGGTTGAAGATAACCAAGACACCATTGGTGGGAACAAGAAGTTAGGAAAACACGTTCCTCTTTTAACTTGATGGTCTGATTCTCCACTTAAGGGTCACTCTGCGTTTTTGTAATCCCTTTTGTGCTTTCCTGCCCAACCACTTTTCACCCGTTCAACTTCCTGTTCCTCTCTTACATCCAGTTCTTTGTATGACTTGGCGCCTCTTCCTACCTTCACATGTCCGGAACACTTTCTGAGCAAATATTTTATTGAATTTCCTAAAAATACACAGGAAGAATGAAAATGTGGCCATGTAAATAAAGGCAGCAGAGTGCTGATGTTTACTAGAAAATATGCATAAATATGCTGGTGCAGGATTCTCTGACTCTGTCCCCACCGTAATTCTTGCCAATGCTAAAATTGCCATTAAAACAGAAATATGCTCATGGCAATTTCCACTGGACTTTCTGAACACCGATTTCCATAGTGATATGTTTTTGAAGTTCACCACAGTCTGTACTGCCATAATGAGATGGCTGTGTTGCTCAAATACTCCTTGTGATAAAAAAAAAAAATCACATGAAAGATATGGTTAGAAGTTAGAGTGATAAAGTGAACATTTTTTTAGCAGTAAATAAGTGTTTGAGTGAATGCTTAAAAATTAATCCTACAAGTTCTTACTTGCAAAACCTAAATCGACCAATCCAGTATTTGAGTATAACTAACTTTTCCTATCACTATCAATACTGCCCTTCACCTGCATTTTTTTTTTAATATTGTATTATTATGGTCACTCCTCTCACTTTCAGCAGGGTTAATCCAGCAAAAAGCCACTACCCAAAGTATCTGTGTTCTAAGATGCTATGGTCTCAATATTTTTGTCCTTTTAAAATTTGTAAGCTGAAATGTGACTCCCAGGTGAAAATACTCAGGTGAGGCCTTTAGAAGGTGACTACATCAAGAGAGGATTAGTGTCCTTATAAAAGAGGCTTGGGGGGGGGGCTGGGGATGTGGCTCAAGTGATAGCGCGCTCGCCTGGCATGCATGCGGCCCGGGTTCGATCCTCAGCACCACATACAAACAAAGATGTCGTGTCCGCCGAAAAACTTAAATAAATAAATAAATATTAAAATTCTCTAAATTCTCCCTCTCTCTCTCTCTCTCTCTCTCTCTCTCTCTCTCTCTCTTTAAAAAAAAAAAAAGAGGCTTGGGGAGTCCTTTTGCCTTTTTACCATGTGAGGACATAAGAAGAAGGACCATCTTTGGGTCCTCTTGACACAATAGCCACATCCCTATCCACATCCACTGACACTGCCATGATTCAGTGCCAAGCCCCCAGAACTGTAAGCAATAAATTCCTGTTGTTTATAATTTCCCAATCTCATTTATTTTGTTATAGCAACCCCCACAGGCTAAGGCATTGGGGTAATAGTTTTCTTCTTGCCCAGGTGCTAATTCCTATTTACAACGATGCTATTACTGACAGCAATTTGGTAAAAGCAAATCACGCTTCTTCATCAGCTTCATTATATTTAATTGGTGCTATGGAAAGTTGTACTGCATTTGTCGATACAAGTTATGAGTTAAAATTAAATATAAATTCATTTTGGACCAAAACAAGCAGTCTTTTTGAGGTTGAAATATTATCTAACTGTTGACATTCACTGAGACTCTTTTATTCTTTTGCATGCTATAAACTATTGAGACAGGATCCAAAAATGATCTTTTCTAAGGAATGCTTCATCCTTCTCTGAGCACATTTATTTTTGTTTTATTTTATTTTTGTCTATTCTTCCTAATGGGAGTTTTGTATTTGCCTATCTGTAATTGTTTGTAACTACACATTAAAAAATAATGGGACTTAATGACTGTGTCTCAAATTAGGATGATTAGGATCTACTTTTTAAGTCTGTTTCCAAGCAAATCTGCAGCACTGTGAAGATGCTCCAGAGATTTAATGAGGGTGAACCAGGTATTACTAAACAGCTTTTGCAAAGAAGGAACTCTGAGTTAAAGGAAAGAAAGCAAAATGCTTTTTTTTTTTCCCTTCTCCTCTCCTAACTTAAGAGACCAGTTAACTTGCCAAGTGAAAACTCCAAATCCCAAGAAATGCCCCAAACTCAGAAAAAATAAGCACATAGATGAATGCCTCCCCTTTTGCTCGTTGGTCTGAGGCCGACTGACAGTACCAGGTGGTAGCCCTCGGGAGATGCCTGCTCCAGATGCCCTACCTGACAGCCAAAAGCTGGCAGGAATTAACCAGAAACATGTGCTTCCTGTGGAGGGCAACGGTCGGCAGGTGGGATGGGCAGACTCGGTGCCTGAGCCCAGCCTCTTGTGTGGTCACCGGCCGCCTTCCTCGTGGGCACTGAGGGCCCGGAACAAGACATTTTCTCAGAGCTGTGCTGGAAGCCATTCAAGTGCAATTACGCTGTATTTCGCTGCGGAATGGATGACTTAGAGGTTCCACACAAATTGAATTCTGAGGCCAGCCTGAAATTACATTAGATCTGGGGGCTTTGACAAAAGCCTGTCTGAATCCCCCGGCAGTCCCCCAGGGTCATCTTTCTTTAATCATTCGCTAATGTTTTTCTGGTTAGGTCACTGATTAATGGGTGACGTCAATTTCTGCCCCCTCCTTTTAGGACTGTATGCTGCATAACGTTTTATTAATTTGTCCTTTTTGGCTGCCACCAAGACAGCAAATATGAAACTGATTTCTGAGCCTCAAAAAAAAAAAAAAAGGACATTTCTAATTCTGCTGTGTATTATAAATCTCAAATGCAAAAGGCTATGACGAGAATGTGATAATAGACGAGATGTAATAATTCTTTGCTGTTGTCTGTAAGTACACTCTCAACAAGCGGAGAGAAACCGCGGGAATTCAGCACATGGAGCTCATGAGAAAAATAGGAACTTGCCCCTCAGGGCAGGAAGCACAAATGCCCACACTCCTATCCATGCATCCTGCATCTCAGATAATTGCTTCATTTTTCTTGATATCTTATTAAAACAATAAACCATGGGTTTATTATTTAAGATATAACAAAGCCCCCAAACTCCCCTCATTCTTACTTGGTCTCTGCAAATGTCAGCCGTCACACAAGCACACACAGCACATCTGTAAGGTTATAATACGTCTGCAATAAATTATAGAGTCAGCCAGGCTATCTACAAAAGCTTTATTATTATTTTTTTGAATCTTTCAATCACAGAATTGATCAGAAAAATCTTGGTAAGAAAAATACAGCTCATGACTTCTTCTCTTTCTTCTGGCCAAAAGAGTCTGAGTTATTAACATCCCAAGGACAGGAAAAGTTGATGAGCGTTTTTGGTAAAATTTGGGGGGACAATTCAGAAGATGATTGACATATAAGACATCAGACAAACTGCTGCTTCAGCAAACTTTGTTCTAAGTGTGTTTCTGTTAAATATAAAGTAAGAATGTATCTCAGTTTTATCTTGTGTTAATTCAAGAAACATTGATTAGAAGTTTCCTATGTGCCAGGCTTGGTGTTGAATACTGGAGATAGAATGATAAATAAGACGTAGTTTCTGGCCTTAATTTGATTATGGTTGCATTGAAAGAGATATAAACAAGGGATTTCAATGTGGTCCAGTTTGCCTGCTTTTAAATTTTATATGAATGGACCAATTATGCAAATATTCTTTTATATATGGTTGATTTCTCAATATTATGTTGGTGACATTCATCCATGCTGTTTAACCATGGTTTATTCTTTCTTTATGATATATTACATTCCTATTATGGAACTATACCACATTTTATTTACTCATTCTTCTATGGGTGGAATTTGAGTTGTTTCCTGTTTGGGCTGTTATAAATACCATCCCTATGAACATTCCTATGTGTGTCTTGGTGAACGTGTGCATTCATCTCTATTAGTTATATGTCTAGGAATGGAATTTCTGGAGCATAAGGAATGCATATGCTCAGCTCTCTCACTATCTTGTAGATTCTTTTGCAGTTTTCCAAAGTGTCTTCAGCAGTGTATGTGCCCACCATCTGTGTGTGAGAATTCTATTTGACCTTCACCCTTACCAACACTTGGCATTGTCTGTCTTCTCCATTTCAATTATTCTCTTAGGTATGTATTCATCTCTCATTGTAATTTTATTCATGCAATAATTATGAAGTCAAAGATGTTTTTCCCTGGATAACTTAATTATAGAGGCAAAGATGGTATATTTTAGAAAGAAAAATACTCAGTGACCTATTCTGTAATTCTGTGCACATTGAGTACTGCAGTGTTGCTATAACACTCTCATAACTTTGAAGAGCTCCCAAATTCATGCCTTTTACATCACCTCTCCATTCTATTCTGCCTTTACCTCTTTATTGGCTTTCCCATACACTGGGAGTAAGATTAAAAAGGACAGTAATAGCTAATGATTACTGTGGGCTACCATTTGCCAGGCGCTGTTCCAAAGTACTTTATGGATACGTGTCTTTTAATCCTCAGAATAATTTCATGAGGTAGATGGTGTGATTTACTCCATTTTACAGATGAGAAGAATGAGGCACAGAGAGGTTGAATAACTCATCCAGGTTCCACGGGAAGTCATGAAGTCTGAATTTGAATGCCAGTGAACAGATTCCAAATGCAAATTCTTAAACTTTATGCTATCATGGGCCAGTGGGGCTTGAAGCTTGCCCCTTTTCCATGAGTTTGTATTTATACATTTCAGTAGAAACAAATTAGAGAAGCATGGCTTTCTTGGTATATAGCTTCATCTAGAGAAAAAAGGGAAAAACTCCATCAGTTATAAGGTATTGTTGAATACATGTCCAAGCTAGTGTTTGACACTATGATCACTGTGATGCATGCTAATAAGAAGTTTAATAGTTGAATAGGACCTTTGAACTTCCAAATTTCTTTGTCATTGTTATTTGATCTGCATAAAAGTTAACTGAAGAGAGATTTTAAGACTAAGAACTTCAGTGAATTACTGAGGTCAAATGTCCAAAGTAGGTTCTGAGCCTTGACTCAGACCCTTGGATTTTCTAGTCAGGTTTGGACTGTAATGCACAGAGAAGAACTTGAGTGCCTGGTCAAAAAATGAAAAGGGTAAAATTTTATACAAAATTCAGGCTAACTCTAGGTTCTACACATGAAATAATCTCTTAACTCTGCCTGTGAAACTCATCTATATTGATTTAAATTTGCATGTACTGTAGCATATTTTTCATGATTTTTCTCTCAAAATTCTGGTCTACTGGGGTGGTATTTAAAAAAACGATACTGATATCTAGAGCTCTTCATAGAAAACAAATTTAGTGCATGAACTTCAACATATTTAAATGTTTGACAATACTAATAACTAAAATCCAAATAAAATTGTACAGTCCTATTGTTCTGGGGAGAGATGAAAGTATTCTCTTTTAATTCCCCAGAAATTTTTAAAAAAATCTGTTTTTAGCGACTTTTATGCAGTTTGGTGGACAACACTGTGATTTTCCTAACACCCAGTAAAGAAAACAAGCCTAATTTCCATGTGCCACCATGCTGATAAATGTTGACTCTAAAAAGCACATGAAGTATTTCAGTGCCACCCAGCATGTAAACACCTATGTCATATGTTACTTCCAAACTGGCCTCTGTAATGTTGACAGAGAAGGCAGGGTCAACATTAAAATGTGAATCTTGCTGGCTCTACCGCAGTGATATTCTCTATTTCCCTGCAAGATGGTTCTGAAATCAGGAAAACAAATCTTCCCATACTTTCCCTACATTTTCCAAATTGCTGGTAGCCTTATGTTGGATTTTGATCCATGTTCCCTGTCTCAACTTCACAGACAAGGAGTCCCAGGAATCACTCACTCCTTATCCAGAGTTGAGAATCTCTTATGTTTTAATAAGTCATGAAGTCAATAGGGAAGTATAACCGTGTTTTTTTAAAAGTAATATGTCATAGATTACATTAGAAGAAAATATAACGTGTCTCATTGGTTCATGAAGTTTGTTTGGGTTGGACATGTTTGCAAGTGTTGTGTACTGAGTCCTGATGTGAAATATGATTTCTTACTGCGATGGAATCTGTGCTGGCTTTTATCCATTTCCCTCCATCTCCAGATCCACTTCTCCAGCAACAAAAAGGGTGGTCGAGGCTGAGGCAATGTGGCTGTGGAGGGGAGAGAGAAGGAGAAAATGAAAAATGGATGTCTCGGCTGGGATGAGGGAGCCGGTAGGGATGAGACAGCTGCCAAGGGGAGGGCGTTTGGGAAATGTGTGAAGAAGAGGAAACGTGGTTTGTAAAGTGCGGTGGGATGAGAGCCCCTTTCTCCTTCTCTCCAAAAGACTGTACTCAGTAATAACTACCTTCCTGGTGTGAACAGGTGTGTGTGCTGGCGCCTGCAAGTCTGGGTGTGTACGTGTGTTGCTTTCTTTTGTGGAGACATCGTTGGCCTTGGTCCAAGACTGATGTACAGACGGGTAGGACAATAGGAACAAGGGTTCAGGAAAGCCAGTGACATGACATTTTCTGAGTGTTTTTTGGTTTTAAGAAAATAATTTTTTTGAAGTCCTTAGCTATGATTATCAAAATATTAGATACCAAATTCAATTACAATTGACAATACTCATTACATTTAATCAGTCAAAAATATATTGCAAAAATAGCATATTGCAACTGTTGCTTGGTGATGGTCCTCTCTCTCTCTCTTTTTTTTTTTTTGTGGGGGGGCAGGTACCAGGGATTGAACTCAGGGCACTCAATCACTGAGCCACATCTCCAGCCCAATTTTGTATTTTATTAGAGACAGGGTCTCACTGAGTTGCTTAGTGCCTCACCATTGCGGAGGCTGGCTTTGAACTCACAATCCTCCTGTCTCAGCCTCCTGAGCTGCTGGGATTACAGGTGTGCATCGTGGCGCCCGGTCAAGACCCTCTCTTTTAACTCTCCCCGAGGTTGCACTTTTCACAATCATTCATCATGTGGTGTTGCACTTTGAAATGTATACCCAGGTATGACTCTCTCTATGGTTCTATATTCATATATAGATAGATATTTGTATTGTTGATTGTAAGTTTATTGGAAATTATTAAAATTGTATGTGTATGTTTTAGCATTTTTCACTGTTGTGACCAAAAGACTGGATAAGAACAATTTTAGAGGAGAAAAAGTTTATTTTTGAGTCTCACTGTATAAAGGCATCAGTCCATAGATGGCCAACTCCATTGCTTTGTGCCCAAAGTATGGCAGAATATTATGGTGGAAGAGTGTGGTGGGGGAAAGTGGCTTGGGACATGGCTACCAGGAAACACAGAGAGGGTTCCCTTTGCCACAACAAAATATAAACCCCAAAGGCACGCTACCAATGACCTCCCTCCTCCAGCCATATCCCACCTCCTCCAGTTACCACCAGTGACTCTCTATCAGTTGATTAATGCTCTGATCAGGTTAAGGGTCTCGTAATCCAATCATTTTATCCCTAAACTTTCTCGCACTGTCTCACATCTGAGCTTTTGGACACCTCTTAGGTAAACCATAACAGAATACTTTATATAGCTATTAAACTATAAATAAAGAGTGTCATAAAACTACATGTATGAACCAACATACAGCTATATACAATTATATGTAATTATAGAAAGCGATCTGTAGATTACCTGGCTTTATTGCTAGTTGAGAATGTGCACCTTTTTCTTCACCGAGCTTTGTCATTTCTTTCTCAAACCTGAGAAAATTTGAAATATTCCTTAAAAACTAAGTAAAACTGTAGAGTCATTTAAAGTCACCAGTAATCCATGCCCAGATAACCAGTGTTAAAATGCAAGTTATTTTTCTTTTAATTTTTTTTCTGGATGAGAATGAATAGCAGATCTTGGTGGCCTTGCTGGAGCCTCCTCTCCCTTGCCCCTTTTCTAAAGGCCCTGTGACTCTTCCAGTCACTGTGATTGGCTATAATTTACTTCACCTCTGATTGTGGGGTCCTGAGTGGGGTGGCAGGAGGTGCCATGCCATCTTGCATTTGGTTCAGGGCTGGGAATGAGAAGCAAGACAAACAAAATCAGGATCCCAAACTGGTTGCTGTTTGGATTGCTTGTTCCCACCAGTCTTGAATGAGGCTACCTTCAGCGTTGGAAGACCTTTAGGGTAGGACCTACCAATGGCACGGAAGTAGGGCAGAGAGAGAGATGGCATGAGAAATGGGATCCTGGCACAGATTTTGCACCCTGGACCCAGCCTTGTCTGAAGCCAGTTCTATCCCGGAATTGTTCAGTTATAATATCAACAACCCCTATTCTGCTCAGGACAGATTGAGCTAATACCTCCTGATGAGGGATTTGTGTAGTTGGGCAGGGACGAGTATAACAAAGGTCACTTGTCTGAATCATCCTTCTGTGGGCTTCTTTCTCCTTTTAAGAGCTCAGTGCTTTTCTATAGGCCTCAGATAAATCTATCATGTTGTATATCCATCAAGTAATTCTCCTCATTTACTCAAAAGTGCCATTTTCTTCAAGAAGCCTGATCTTAAAAAAACACTGCTCAAAACCACCTTTACAGTAGGACTGACAAATCGTTCTTTGCCAAGTCACTCAAAGAAAGCAATTTTTTTTAGAAAATTTTTATTTAAAAGTGGACCTATCTGGTGAGAACCTTCTTCCTGTGTTTTGCTCAGCGTTAATACAGTCGGTATTCCATTACTATAATCCAACAGCAAGCCTGTATGACTGATGATTTTTAGGTTGACGAATCTCACCATTAATTCATTTCTAAAGGTGTTTTGATGATTGCAGAGGTGATTAATGGAAAGCAACGAAGGCCCATCCCATTGATTCATTCTCTGTGCTGAGCCGACATAGAAGACTCCAGAAGCCAACTCAGGGCACTGGAATATTGCAAACTGATGTTTCCTGTGCAAACAAGGGTTTGCAATGAGAGATTTGCAGCATTGAATGGAGTAGCTTGCTTTGTTTTTGGCGGGCAGTTCCTCAGCACTTTTCAGAAATGAAGGGTATCATCCAGGCTACAGTTTCCTGCGTTTTGCCTTAGAAATCAGCTGCAGAGGAAGGAAGCTAATATCCTCAGTTTCCATGAAGCCCTTCTCCTGTCTTCACCAGGTTTTTAATTTTTGTGTAAACTGGGAAGCGTCCTTTTAGATTAGGTTTTTTTGTTGTTGTTGTTTTTGGTACTGGGTATTGAAATCAGGGCCACTCAACCACTGAGCCACATCCCCAGCCCTATTTTGTATTTTTTTAAAAGACAGGTTCTCACTGAGTTGCTTAGCACCTTGCTTTTGAACTCTCCATCCTCCTGCCTCAGCTTCCAGAGTCACTGGGATTATGGGTGTGCACCACTGTGCCCAGCTTCTTTTAGCATTTGAACCATCCATCACTTTCTAACAGCACCTGGTTTCTGATCAGTTAAATGGAGATAAAATATTTCACAGAATGTTGTGAAAATCCAAGGCCACAATGCATGTGTAAATGCTTGGAATGAACAAAACATCAAAATTCTGGAAGTAGAAATCTGTAACAGTTCTAAAGCATTCAATTTTTTTTCTTTATTAAGGCAAGATGATTTAGAATGGACAAATTCATAAAATGGAACGAGAACTATTTTCATCAACAACTATATTATGGTTAATTATGTATGTAATAAGCTACCAATACTCTTCCATATAAAACATAGTTCCATCTCATTATAACTTTATCCAAATCTAAACTAAATGAAATGCATTGACCACACTCTTGATTTATTAAACAGGTGAAATGATTCCCTTTGTACAGACTTTTTTGGTGGTGGTGATATGATCACTCACTTTTAGTACTTCTAACAAAAACTAATTTTGGGAATTTTCTACTTTTTTGTCCACAATTGTTGAATATTTATCCCCTATATTTCTAAAGAAATTTACTTTCTAGCATAATATGCTCTGCAAACTGCCTACAACTAGTTTCTACACTATTTTACCATTAGGTCTATTTTTGATTGTTAGTACTTAGAGGTAAGCCCTATGAAGGTAAGGCCCTTACCAATATATTTTTTGTAATATTCCAGATCAGTATCTGGTGTACAAGTGAATCCCTCAGTAAAATATTTTTTTAAGATATTTATTTTTTAGTTGTAGCTGGACACAATAACTTTATTTTATTTATTTATTTATTAACTTTATTTATTTATTTTTTTTAAAGAGAGAGTGAGAGAGGAGAGAGAGAGAGAGAATTTTTAATATTTATTTTTTAATTCTCGGCGGACACAACATCTTTGTTGGTATGTGGTGCTGAGGATCGAACCCGGGCCGCACGCATGCCAGGCGAGCGCGCTACCGCTTGAGCCACATCCCCAGCCCTAACTTTATTTTTTAAATTTATTTTTATGTGGTGCTGAGGATTGAACTCAGGGGCACATGCAAGGTGAGTGCTCTACTGCTGAGCCACAACCCCAGCCCTCAGTAAAATATTTTTAAAAATTGAGTGAATGAATATATAATTGTAATCATGGCCATCATGGGTTTTATTTTTTATTGCTGCTGTAACAAATTAGTGCGAACTTAATGTCTTAAAACAATATAGATTTATTGCTTTTAAATTCTTTAGATCAGAAGTCCAAGAAAGGTCTCACTGGGCTAGGTGTCATTGCATTTCTTGCTGAGGGCTCTTGGGAAGAATCTGTTTCCTTGCTCAATCATATTGGCAGAATTTCATTCCTTGTGGTTCTAGGACTGAAGTCCCTGTTTCCTCCTATCTGTCAGCTGAGGCAAGTTCTCAGTCTCTAGAAGCCTGCTTTTTTTTTTTTAACTCATTCCCTTCCTCCACCTTCAGCCAGTAAGAGTGGTTGAGTGCCTCTTTTGCTTGGAATTCACCTGCAAAAGTTTTGAATCCTAGGCTAGGGTTGTGGCTCAGCGGTAGAGTGTTTACCTCGCATGTATGAGGCACTGGGTTCGATTCTCAGCATCACATGAAAATAAATAAAATAAAGTCCATCAAAAACTAAAACAAATGTATTTTTTTAAAAAAGGTTTTGTATCTTAGAGTGAAAGTGGGTCTTCTGTTCACAGTGTATAATTGTGGTTTATTCTTTTAACACAGGCCTATGTGCTTTATGTGCTATCTAGATGGTTTCATCCATTGAATCCAGTTCACAGCTTGTTCATACAGTGGACTTCAGATCTCCACTTTGTTTACCCACCTCTTCTTATTCCTTCATGCCTCCTTTTTTCTCTAATTGGTAAGATATTTTCATCATCCCATTCTTTATTTCTCTATTGGTTTTCCAGTTATAAATTTTTAAAATCATTTTAGGTGGTTATCCTAAATATTAAGATATGCATTCTTAAGCACATTGTAATAGGACTTAAATTGGTTACCTTAGCACTTCCTGAATAAAAAGAAAGAACATTACCACATTTAATCCCTTCTCTTCCTATGCATAATTGTTGTTACATGTTTTATTTCTATCGTATGTTAGAGCTTGCCCATGACTTTATTATTACTTTTATTTTAAGCTCCCATTATATATATTTAATGATACCAACACACTTTTTCCAAGTGCTCTTTATTTCTTCCTGCAGTTCTATGTTTTCAACTGGTCTCATTTTTCTTTGGTTTCAAAACTTTCTTTAGTAATTCTTCTAGTGAAAGTCTTCCAGTGAAATGTCTTCTCCACACTTTTGTTTGCCTTAAAATATATGTATATCTCCTTTATCTTTGAAGAATATTTTTGCTGGGTATAGAATTCTCGATTGACAGTTTTGTTTGTTTTTAATTTTCATCAACTTCAAGTTTTCATTCTCTTTTCTTCTGGGTTCCCTATTTTTGTTTGAAAAGCTGGTGGTGGTTGTTATTCTTCTTTTAAAGTTTCAATTTTCCCCTCTGGCTCTTGTAACATTTTCTTTTTGTTGTCGGTTTAAAGTAGTTTGATCAAGATTAACGAGGTGTGGTTTTCTTTGTATTTATACTGATTGGGGTTTGCTAAGCCTCTTGAATCTGGGAAATGGTGCTTTTCACCAGTTCTGGTACATACTTGGATTGTATCTTTTCTGTTTCATTTCCTTTTTCTCCATTTTCCTCCTTTCTGGAATTCTGATGATGGCAAATTCAACATGTCATTGGATACCCCCATTTCTTTTCATATTCAGCTTTGTTTTTCTTCCTATTTGTGTGTGTGTATGTGTGTGTGTGTGTGTGTGTGTGTGTGTGTGTGTGTGTTCATTTAGGATATTTTCTATATCTGTTTTAATTCAATGGTATTACCCCTGCAAGTCAGACTGTTGTTATTTAAGGGGTTCTTGTTTTTAAATATATTTTGGAGCTCTAAAATGTCAGTTTTTTTTTAAAAAAATCCAATTTTCTGTTGAAATTCTCCATATTTTCAGTTATTTTTCTACTCTTTTCCTTTCTTTAATTCCCTTGGAATATTAGAATTGGTTATTTCAAAGCTCTTATGTACTAACTCCCATATCTGAATCACCTAAGATTGACTACTGTTATGTTTTATTTTTTGATTACCAACCACACTGACTTTCCACACAGAGGTATTAATTTTCAGTTGGAGGTCACATATTGAGTAAAGGATCGTCAGATGCTCCAGATGATGTATTCTGCCAGTGAGGGTTCTACATTCGGTAGATAAACCTGCATTAAAGGTGGTTTGGGACTGGGTGGTAGGTATATATGACTCAGTTTGAATCAGTTCCCCTCTGTTTTTTCAGGCATGTTCTTCCAAGTCTTTTCATTGAAAGCCTTTTATTGAAAGTCTTCATCACCTTAGCCTTGAAAGACTGTGGGAAACTCAGTCATCCCTTCAGAGGTCTGGGACTCTGGCCTCTGGTCTCCTTCTTCCCACTGCTTCTAACTTTGGCCAATGTCTAGAGGAGGAGTCCGGCCATCTGTTGGAGGCAGGTCCCATCTTCAAGCGGGACTTTGTCTCTGAAATACCATGCTACTACAGATTTCAGTTTGTGTTATAAAAGCTTCCTAGTCCCAGAATCCAGCAAACATGCTGTGGGAAGAACTAACCATGTGTTTAGGATTCCTGAAGTTTCCAATTGTCCCGCCAACCCTACATGACCACGAAAAGCTCTGCTGATTTCTCATTCTCCCCGTAAAGTCCCTCTGTGAGGGCCAAGCCCAGTCATCAGCCCACGTCCAGAACTGGCCAACCTCCCACAGCAGAAAATGGTCAGTCACAGACTGTTCATCTCAGAAGCGCTCTTGCTTTTATGGTTTAATTCCCCTTGATTTCTTGACTTCCAGGGTCTTTTAAAATAATTTTATTTTTACAGTGGACCTGTTTTTAAAATGTTATTATGGCAAAAATAGCGATCCTTGTCACCTACTATTTTCTGCTTAGAAACATAAGTATAACAATGTTGACAGGAAAGAGAATTTCTCAAAATGTTGCTTTGAGAATTAAATGCTACAATGTATGTAAATTCTGAGGTATAAAATTTACTGATATATTCAATTTATACTAACTAATATAATACTTAGTTTGTAGTAGAAAACTTTCCATCTATCAGTTCTATTTTTTTTTTTTTGAGCACAGGCACATTTTTCTCCTTATGAGAAACATCTAATTCTATTTCTATCTTTTGTTTTTAGGGGTCAGTGTAATTTGTAACTTTGCTTAAGCCTCGAGTTATTCAGAAATGTCTTGCTCCCTTAAATGTTCCTGTTTCTTTTTCTCTTTGCAACTTATGCAGGGATAGGACCCTATCTGCATGTAGTTCCCACACCACATGGTGAGTCATATGTCACCATGGTGGTGGAAATGTTTCTGCCTGACAGTCCTCAGCAGAGTTGGTGAAGGAAAGGATCAGGTGGTCTGGCTCTCCTTGTTTCTCAAGGGCAAACATCCTTCAAAAGACCTTAAAACAACTTTAGGCCCTAGACAGAAGTTGGAGGGAACGGAAGTAGAATCAAGCTCGTCTTATGGGACATGGGAAAGCCTAGAGTTCAAGAGAACAGAATCTGAAGCCAGTATTCACAGTATTAAAATATTCTTGGTGTGATAACCACATTCATCTTTTGTTTCTGTGTCTAGTTTACTAAGGTCCTCAAAGGTTTTTGATTGGCCTAATACCTTTAACAACCCCTTTTCCCCCAACCACAAAAAAACAAAAACCAAATCAGAAGATCAATGGGCCCCCCTGCTCTTGCTCTGGGTTGCCCGGTTGCCACATTTTTGCGTATTTGCACTTGGACTTTAAATCCCAATGAGGATTTGCCTTCTATCATCTTTATCATTGGACATGATATAAAACTCTCACAGCATTTTAATCTCCATATATAGACAGGATTGAATATATAACCTTCCTGCTCCGTAACACGTCATGTCATTGATGAGCATGTATCTATTATACTGCACTTTCAACGCACTTTGTAGTCACTAATGAGCTATGCAACATGACACTCCTGTGAAATAGGCCTGCTACCTAATCTCCACCTTGTAGGCACACAAACGGAGACACCAGGAGATTAAGAGACATGCCTGGAGGTGTACCGCAAGCTAGAATACAGAAGCAAGCCAGAACTCATGAGTTCTTGGTGTGTGGGGACTAAACATGCATGACACTAAACATTTCATGTTAAAATTTTGGAACAAAAGGAATTTTTTACTAATGCTAAGCTAGAAATGATAGAAAGTTGAGAAATGGAAGATACAGAAGCTAAGCTGGATGTGAGTGTGTGAGTGTGAGTGTGTGTGCATGTGTGTGTGTAGAAGAGATCATTAGAACTGACGTTGAGGTAGAAATGAACACGTTCTTTTTCCATTCTGTCTACACTTAGGGTTCAACAAGACTCAAATTGTACCCTTATACTTGAATTTTAAATTCAGCTGTAGTTTAAAGCAGAAGCAATCTGCAAGGTTTTCATTAAAATATGACTTTGAAAGGATTCACTGATTTTTTTTTTTAAATGTGCATTTGGTTTCTCCTGACTTTTGTAACATTATCTCTCCAGTAGGTCATGGTAGCCTGGCCAGGAAGGAGAACTGGAGGTTGTATTTGAAGTTCAGTGAGGTGTAAACTTCTCCAGTTCCAGTACTCCAGTTTTGATTTGTCCCAGCAAAAGCCTGTTATTACTTTGGGTAAGTTTTCAAGAAAAAAAAACCCAGAAAACTCATTCACTCCTTAACAAAGGTGCCAGGCCTGGTGCTGGGTCCTAGAGAAACAAATCTTGAGCAAAGGATGGTCAAAAACAAATAAAATAACGTTCAAAGCGTTTACAACAATTCGTGTTGTGTAAGCACATTAGCTCCTTGGCCTGTAATCAGTGGCTTCCTCGCTTGCTGCATGTGCCATCCCCATGGTGGCCTCAATGTGGCAAGGAATCCTGTGATTAACTGGCTATGGAAAAGGCAGTGACAGAAGCCAGTCTAATTTTAAACCCTTTAAATGGCAGCAAGACACTGAAGCACAACAAATAACAACCAATCAGAGGTTTTTTCATTAACCACTCTTGCCGGGAGGAAATGGTGACTCTTAAGAAAGAATAGAAACCCTTTTGGGCCTAAAGTAGTTATTCTGCTGTAGATCCCAGGCCTGCTAAGCCGGAGGGATGGCCACACAGGAGGAGGAAGAGCAATTCAAAACCGGGCTCTTCTATGCAAGCAGATCATGCTCAGAGTAACAAGTATTTCTCTGCTTTATTTCCTGGGTGCCCTTGAGCCAAACAGCAGAAGGGAACGGGTGAGCGAGCAGTTCGGGTGGGAGCAAAGGCAGTTGTCCAAGATGGTGCCAGTGAGTGATTTGGGGGGAATTTAAGAAAGGAGAATATTATGGCCGGTTTTTCCAACAAAGTCTCTAAATCAAGTTTGTAGAGCCGTCATTGGCAATTTTGTGCTTACATCCAAAAGGGTTTGAAAAGCAACTACAAAAGAAGCCAGTTGCCCCATTTCCTTTCTTTTTCTGAGTAGCAATAGCTTTCTATCTTTTGATGTGCTGATTTTAGAAAAAAAAAATTTCTTCTTATAACCCGTTTTTGCTGCTAGCAGAAATTGATTGCACAAAAGACCAAATTCATCAACACCACACACACACACACACACACACACACACACACACACACTGTTGTTTTGAAACATTTGATCATTTTTATGTTAATTTTTATATTAGGAAGAAGGTTACCTACTTCTCAATGACATTGAAGTTTTTGAAAGTGGTTTCTTTTATGTCTTGCAATAAACTCTAAGGAAAAGTGGTTTGGAGAATTGGGAGAATATAACTGAGCTCAATTCTTTTCTTTCTTTCTTTTTGCTATCTTATGCTATTTAGATCTTGCCCTGAATTAGCCCAAGCCCAGAGGTTCACACTAAAAATTTTATAACTTTCCAGCTTTCTTACACCTTTTAGGATCACCCTCTGCCAAGCAAACAAGACAAAACAAAAAAATCCCAAAACAAAAAAACTATACACTAGCCAAATAACAGCACCAGCAGCCCTTGTCCTATTAATCTTCTAGAGTTGGCAATGCTCTTGGTCTTAGCATACAGCAATTAAACACTTTCTTTCCCGTTATGGAGGAGAGAGGTGGAACTATGCCGCCCATTTGGTTCTTGGTCCAGGAGTGTCACCTGTGTTGAAATCAGCTAACTATACCCCTCTTAGCTTATCTCACTCCCTGGACCTGTTCCCTTACTCTCTGCCTTGCTGATTTCAATGGGGTATCTAACACTCTCCATTTTCCTCTTAACTTTTCAGAAACAACAGCACTGTCTGGCCAGCCCCCTTCTCCACCAGGTACCTGGGAAAGGAATCCCTGACCTTTGCCCAAAAGCTGCAATTAAGCTGGGTGCGGTGGCTCATGCCAGTAATCCCAGCAGCTCAGGAGGCTGTCACAGGAGAATTGCAAGTTCAAAGCCAGCCTCAGCAGAGGCAAGGTGCTAAGCAACTCAGTGAAACCCTGTCTCAAAGTAAAATATGAAATAGGGCTGCGGGTGTGGCTCAGTGGTCGAGTGCCCCTGAGTTCAATCCCTGATACCTAAAAAAATAAATAATAATAAATTTTTTAAAAAGCTGCAGTCAGTTATCACTATGGTGTTTGGACTTTCTTGCTGATGGATGGTGTGCTATCCATAAATCAGAACGTACTGCAGATGTGAACTTCTCACACTATGATTACATTTATGGGCATTACGGAGGTTCATGATGTGTTAAATAGAAAAGTAGGTTACTAAATAGTTTATGATGTTTGATTGGATTTTTATAACCATATAAGAATAAAAAAGGCCTGAAGGCATATATAACACTATGCTTATGGAGTATCTTTGGGGAATAGGCTCTATTTTGCCTTTAATCACTATTTTAAAAATGTTTTTAAATTCACACATATAAGTATGTAATACAATAAAAATCGATCTTGATTATTTCAGAGTACATTGAAACATTTATCAAGAAAGTATTAGCTACAAAATAACATAGTATCAATACAACAATGTGTTCCAAATATAATCATCAAATTCAGGATATTATACCCGGGGCTCTACGCATATTATCCCTAACCTTCAGGAGAGTTCTACAAAATAAATAGTACTCTTACAACTTTCCCCATTTTACATAAAGTCTATATAGCTTGTTCAAATAACAGCTAGAAAGTTGTGAAACTGAATCAAGATGGTCAGTTGGTGAAAATACCTGATCATACTTATAATGAGGAGATGCCAACGGACTTTGGGTCCAATGAGAGGGCTCATCTGTGAGTGACCAGTGAGATTTATTGCTTTAGTGAAACTTTCCCACAGGACAGCGTCTCTTTCCTCCAAAAAAATCTCCTGGATGAGAAAGTTGACAGTGTGTGAACGCATTTAAAACTTAAAGCAGATAAAAGTGCTTCCTTTCATGGACTTGCAATTCCCCAAATATTATTTAGGCACTGAATATGTGCATGAGAACCAGAAGGATTTGAAATAAATTTTTATTTGGGGGTATTTAATGTTTCTGTATTAGTTTTAGGGGAAAGGCACAGGAAGAAGGAGAACCTAGAGGGAGGATCATGTATAGGATAAAGACAGAAAAAAAAAATAAAAAGGAAAATATGAGAGAAGTAAGAAGAAAGAAGATTTATGAAAAGCAAAAAATGATCCAGTCTATTTCCTGGACCCATCTTTTGAAATGACCCAATTCATAAACCAGAAATCTTAAAGTAATTAGGAAAAGAAGACTTGGAAATGATTATGGAAGAAGAAATCATAGACCTAGAATAAGTAAACAACTTGATAGGAGGAAACTTAAAAACAGTTGTGTGCTGGTAAATGATTAGCAACAGGCTCTCAGGAAGGAAAAACGAAAACAAAAACCACCATTTGTTAAATCGCCAATGCCCCTAGTGTAAATTCTATTACCACCAACCTTCATGGAAGGGGAATTGGGAAGGCAAGAATACTGTTGGTCCTTGTGAATCAGTACTGGCTAGTTGAGGCCTCCTACCACTTTAGAGTGTTACTGAAAAATGAATCGATAGCATAAGAATACTTTTTAAACTTCATACAATGGGGTTAGAATTTATTATCTATATTTATGTATCTATATACATTTAAGTATCTATATACAGATATTAGACTTAAAATTTCCCTTAGCATACCCTTTCCTTGTGAAATGTATACAACAACAATTTAAGCAAGTTTGTTGTATGTAGCTATCTACAAATATTTATGAAAACAATCTATGTTTAGAGTGACAGCAAAAATTTTCAAGCAAGTTATAAGCGTTATTTTCGATATTCAACTAGTATGTACACTACCTAGACCATTTCTTGATTCTGGCTGTCTCCACTCCATGATCTGTCTGAGGAATTGAGACAGGAACAGCGAGCCACAAACTGGACTCATTGTTGGCAAGTACTCCTTGTTAATTGAGCATGGTGAGTGCTCAGTTAATGATGGTGTGTCCTAAAACGTATACGCACAGACACACACGAGTATACACACACACACACACACACACACACACACACACACACACGAGTACATACATACCTTCTTCTGTCCGCTTGATTTAGGTCTTCTTGGGACAGGTCTGTTGGGAGTAGGATCTAGGCACACTCCTGCCTGTTCTTTTAGCAGCTGCCCTGGCTCTCACTTCTGAGTACAAGGGACTTCTTCACCTTTGTGGGGTGATTTACAGTGTCCCAGCTCTTGCATATCTTCTCTCTCAAAGTGAATGGGTAAGGGGTGTGTTTACTTTCGGAAAGGTTGATCCCTACTTCACAAGTGAGAAAAAGACTGACAGAGATCATTTGATTTATCCAAATGTGCATGGGTCAGAGTTGGACCAGAACTGATAACCAGGTCTTGCTCCAGTGTTCTTTCCAATGCAGTTTTATTTTTAAGATAGAATTAAAATGCGGAGGATTTGTGGCCACACAGGGACCTGCCTGCAAGATTATAGTTATGCACATGGGAAACGGTGCTTTCTAGAAACGCAGCAGAGATGAGTGTTCCTGTTGTTATGACGGCTTCAATTTGCCTTGGTCTTTTAGTTTTGAAATGAAAAGAGTAGGGAATAGGAGGGATGCATGGAATTTTGGGGCACCCTGCTGTTGCTCTTTCCCTATGAAAGAGGTGAGTGCAGGTTACACATCCATCTCATTTACATGTGACCATCTCTGAGCCAGGAGCTGAGATGCAAATTGAACAGGAGGGATGTGGCTCCCTTCTTCATAGAACAGAGTTGGGAATGACCAAACATACCCTTGTGAACCACGACACTTTGTGCAATGAGAATAAACTAAACACCTACAGAGTTAAATCAAGAGTTCATGGAAATGATAAATCCACTATCAGAAGTTCCTGGGCAGGTTCTTGGGCAAATTGGTTATTAGGATTTGGCTGTAGTTTATCCTCCAAAGGGTCCTGTGTAGAAGCCTGATCCTCAGCGGGGTAGTGTGGAAGGGGTGGAATCTTTAAAAGGTGGGGGCCTTGTGGGAGCTAATTAAGTCCCTGGGGACTTTGACCATGGAAGGGATTAAGGCTGGTCTCACAGAGTGAGTTACTGTGAGAACAAATTGTTATAAAAGAACAAGCCTGAGCCCTGAATCTCTTTGGCTTCCTGTCTCACCATGTGATTGCTTCCACATGCACTCCCAGTATGATGATGCTGTCGGCCATGAGGCCCTCGCAGTGGCTGAATGGATAAAACCACTGGATCTTGAATTTCTAGCCTCCAAAACTGTGAGCTAACTAAACCTCTTTTCTTTACAAATTACCCAGCCTGAGGCATTTTGTTATAGCAACAGAAAATGGACTAACATTATGCTTGAAACTGATAACTTTTAGATTTCTTAATAAGCTTTGTTTAATAAGTGTGTGGGGGTGGGTGCGGGGGAGGGACAAATATCCACTGAGTGCCTACTAAATTCCACTTCCTGACTCGGTCCCTACAATGATGCCATGATGTCAGTTCTATCATCTCTATGTTAAAGAAGAGGAAGTCATAGCTAAGTGCAACAAATTCACTGGTCCAAATTGACATAGCCAAATGGTAAGTGTCAAACCTGAGTGGACGTCCGTCTTGTCCACTATGCCGTGCTACCTCCTTTACCTAACTCTTGGTCTTAGGATTTGTTTTTCTGGAATGCCATGGAGAGGGAGCATGTGACATGCTCTGACCAGACAGCTCTCTGTTTTCCTTTCCACACATACCCCAGATGCATGAGAGAAAATAGCCCAGCTATTTGCCACCGCTGGAAGCTTCCCCATCCTTCCTAGTTTAATCATCCAGACAGGTGGCAGCAAAACCCGTCCACTTCTCCCTCCAGCACCGTGTGTGACCTGAGGGTCCAGCTTGAGCTGGTGTCAGTGGAGAGACACGCTTTATCAGAAACAAGAAAGAAGGGTGGATTTCAGAATAAGGTAAACATTTACCAGAAATGGAGACTCTTCCCTCACGGTAGGAGCTGTGCAGAGATGCTGTCTCCCTCCTCCCAGCCCCCAGAGGTTGGAGCCATGAGGAAATTACAGCCTGACTTTCTCGTGACACGGTCTCACATGGAACCCCAGGGTATTTCTCTTGGATAGGGTCCACCCCAGTAGCTTTACCCCCCTGTCCCAGGGGGAGGCAATTCCCAGCAGTCCTGCCCCCAATGCCATAAATACCCCTGACTCCACCTGGGTCTGGACACACAGGTTGAGCGTGGAGCTAAGTGTAGGGAAAGCCTCTGTAATTGCTGATATTTAAATATATGTTCTGGACCCTCGTGGGTGTTCTCTTCCTCTTTCTCCCAAGGAGAGACACACAGACACAGAAACTTCTTCAATTCACCAGGCTTCTCTCGGAAAAGAAGTAACAGACACCATCCATTTTGTAGGCAAATCTTTGCATTTTATTTTTCTTAAGGAGCCCCTCACAGATCTTCAATAAGATTCTATTTTTTAATAAGTTTACCCAAATCTTGGAGGGAATTCTAAAATTATAATCGCCATCCATTTCCGAGCCAACAGTATAGAGCCGTCTCTTCTTACTGGCAGGCGTAATTGAAATAAAACTCGATTTGAAAAATGTTTCTGAACTATTGGGAATGTCCTGTTTGTCTGAAAAGTTAGATTTTTTTAAGTTGTTTTGGGAACTGATAACTTCCCCAAAAAGTTTTATTTTTTTCTTGACAGAGTTTTACTTGTTTGTTTTTCATTTAGAAAAGAACGATTAAAAATAAGGGAACGATTTATTATTATTTAAGATTCTTCAAGAGAAATGGAGGAACATTGTATATTTATCTAGATTGGGTAAAACTAGACTTTGGTGTTTTCAGATAACCAGATTCAAATGCACTGAAGGTAAATTTTAAATTGAAAAAATATTCCCCCAAACAGAGCATACCGCATCAATGAAATACAAGGCCAAAAATTTTATCTGAAAGCAATCATCATCTAGTCTCAATTAAGTGACGTGCCTGGATCATCTCAAATTCTGCAACACTGCTAGAAGAGCATTCGCTAAGTCCCGTGGGGAAGGAGTATGTGTGGGCTCAAACTCTGGATTAAAAAAAAAAAAGAGTTAAGTGTCTGATAAAAATGGTCTGACAGAATAATTTGTTAATTAAATTCATTCTATTATTTATCTGAAATAACTGTGGGCACTGCATGAAGCAAAGTTTATGCTCATTCTCCTCTTTTCAAAATAGGAGAATGTTTTGTTTCATGTGCTATGTGCTCTAGCATCGGGATATTGGGGTTATATAAATTAATTGTATCTTTGCAGCACTGACGTGAATAGTCTTTTTAGGAATAACTTGTTGAAGGAGGGATGGTGTGTGGTTTTTTTTCTTTTACCACCCACATTATGTTATGAGTAGCACAGGGTATTTAAATGCTTTGGCACCGAACATGAATAAAGAGCTGATCTTGAAAATACCATTATCATTATTTATTTTGAAATTGACACTCTGCTCTATTTTAAGGCTTACACCCAGTTTTATCTGTGTGTCTCAGATAATCCAACACATGCATGAGAACCAGCCCCAAATGCTCTTCTTTCTTCACCCCTCTCCCTGAATCCTTCCATTTAATTTTTTTGAGGGAAAAAAAAAAAAATAAAAGGTGAAGAAAACACTAGTTCAGAAAAAGACATCAACTGAGGAATTTTGTTTATTATGATTGGACAGCTGCTATTGGCCCAGAGGGATCATTTTATGTTTTATTTTGATTGAGGAGATATCACTTTGCCAACCATAATTTTTACAATTCAGCTTTTCAGTCAAAATGAAATGACCTTTAGATTTTCTTTTCCTTTCTTTTTTTCCCCCCCAACAGCTGGTTGTTCCCTAAAAGTGTCATTATCTGGAAGATAATTATTCTGTTGCTTTAAAAGTGACCAATTTGATGTTTCATTTAATAGACTCTTCGTTTTATGGTATCTTGGCTAAAACCCACATATTGGTGAAATATGTTCAATCTAGTAGTATGAAAACGTCTCTCGGGGCAAGACTTTGGCCTCAGTCTTGGGGATTATGCTACTCATGTGCATTAGTCAAAGATTTCACTTTTGAATCAAGGAGTTTCTTCAAGAATGTATGCTAAGAAATGGTGAACACACATCAGGCTGCTTGACCTCCTCCAAACATCAATCGGCCTTATGATTGATCTAGAGGGTAGGGCCTCTGGTCATAATTCTCTCTCTGTCCCCAGTACCTGGCGCCTAATAAAAACCCACCACATTTGGACTTCAGTTAAAATGCTGGCCCTTTTACCTGTCTTGTACTACTGATGCTTTTGGAGAGTCGGCATGCATTAGATATTCCGGAATGGGTTACGACAGTGAGGTTTTAAAAGTTCTGAGCTGTGCAGCTGAGTTTTATCTTGATGGGCCTTGTCAAGCTCGGAGCGGACACTGCCTCGGACAGAGGACTCATTAGGATGGCCATCCCGAGTGACAGCCTGAAGTTGTGGGGATTCTATTTTTATTGGCCATAGACTCTTCATTCCTGAAGTGCTAGAGGACACATGTGGCATCTTAGGCATGGCTATTTTAGGGCAAGGTCTGGTATAAGGCTAATAAATAGAAATGCCACAACAAGTGAATTCTGGCCATGACACACCTACGTCTTTGCAAAAGGAATATTCATGCCTAGAGTCGTTACAGGAGAAGTGGTGATAGGTGTGCTGTTTATCGTCTAGAATTCTAAAGAGGGAAGGGCAGGGTTTTGATGGTCAATGGGTCCATCTTCCAGGACTGCATGTATTAGGGGATAAGGTCAAAATCCCATTGTGGTGTCATTTTGTTCATTAAATACAGGGATGTTAAATTGTACCCTAATCTCCTGAAATTTGGGTACGTTCTCAAACGTTCAGTTTGGAAGATTGGAATTCATCAGTTCATATATCTGTAATTTGATTGATGAAGATATTTCATATATACACACACACACACACACACACACACACACACACACACACTAGTATGGGGTTTCAAAAGTCAAGTGATTGCTTCTAGCTCCTGCTCTTACGAATTCCCATATTTTTGAACTGAACTCTGACTCCTGTGATATCTCTGTTTACATCCCCAGTCTCTAACATAGCATTTCAATGTTTCTTTTTTTTTTCTTTTACATTTGTTCCCTTAACTAAAATGTGTCATCTTTTTTGCTTAGTTCATAGAGTTAAAAGCATGGCTCCGAAGCCAGATCACCTGAGTTCCAACCTCAGCTTCTTCAAGGACAGCCTTTCTGACCTTGGGTGAGTTACTCATTCTGGTACCTCATTTCCCTCTTCTGGAGAATTTGAAATACGATATACCCAACTCACAAGGGGTTAGGAGGATTAAAGGTGCTAATTTATGTAATTAGGACAGTGTGTGGGTCATAGCTTGCTGAATAAATGCTACCTTGTTTCTGGCCCAGAGGACTCATTCAACAAATAATCATTGAATGAATGATGATCAGCCAAAGCATCTCTTACTGTTGAGGTTACCCCAATTTTGTAAGTTGGTAAGTTCTTCTGAGGATGAGATTGTTCATTTGAAGATGGTTTGATGCTGTACCTATTTTCATATTTGATAGTGTGAATCACTAACTTTCTATAAGAAGCAAAAATACTTTCTTTCATCTCACTCAAGTCAGAATGGCAATTATTAAGAATACAAGTAACAATAAATGTAGGCAAGAATGTATGGGAAAAGGTAACACCCATACATTGCTGGTGGGATAGCAAATTGCTGCAAGTACTCTAGAAAGCAGAACAGAGATTCCTCAGAAAACTTGGAATGGAACCACCATTTGATCTAGTTATCCCACTCCTTGTCATATATCCAAA
Source organism: Ictidomys tridecemlineatus (assembly GCF_052094955.1). Classification (NCBI taxonomy): domain Eukaryota; kingdom Metazoa; phylum Chordata; class Mammalia; order Rodentia; family Sciuridae; genus Ictidomys; species Ictidomys tridecemlineatus. The sequence continues at coordinate 129,616,084 of NC_135485.1, forward strand.
GGATTTAAAATCGGCATACTGTGGTGATGCTGCCACATTATTATTTATAACAGCTCAATTCACAATAGCTAAACTATGGAACCAACCCAGGTGCCCTTTAATAGATGAATGGATTTAAAAAATCTGGCATATAAACACAATGAAATATTACTGAGCCATAAAGAAGAATGAAATTATGGCATTTGCAGGTCGAAGGATGGAACTGGAAGCTACCATGCTAAGCCAAAATAAGCCGGTTACCCCAAATTCAAAGGGCAAATATTCTCTCTGCTATGCGGATGCTGACTCACAATTGGGGGAAGGAGGGAGTGTAGGTTCACCAGATTGGACAGGGGAGAATGGGGATAAGGGAGGAGGGATGGGCATGGGAAAGCAGTAGAATAAATTGGACCTAACTTTCCTATGTTCATATATGAATACACGACCAGTGAAACTCCATATCACATACAGCCACAAGAATGGAAAGTTATTCCACTGTCATGTATAATTAAAAAGAACAATTAAAAAAATAATTAAAAAATACTCTCTTGGGTTTTCTTTTTGCATTATCTATAAATTTATGAGAGCCTGCTCAGGAGCTATGGTACTGGGGGTGTTAGTTAAGTGTCCGCACTATGACGCTGTGCCATGCCTATCCACCAGCTCCAATTTTGCCTTGTACCACGTCATTGTAGCACCTCTGGCCAGGTCCATGTGTTCAATTTGGGCCTGGATTTCAGGCAAATCAGAGTCCTTTTTCACTGAAGTGGAATCTCCGGCAGGAGATGTTCCTCCCAGATTTGACTCAAGACAAAGCAGTTAATTTTGTCAATAATGGAGGATGTATAATGTACACATAATAGTGGATAACTAAGGGTTAAAGCAAAGAATTAGCGCATGTATTAGCTTGGATTTTGTTTATACTTTGGTGCCAACTGTACTCATTCGTTTGAAATAAGATCTCCTGCATTTACTTGAGTTATAGAACCTGGTAGAGAGAGATCAAGTATTTAAATTTCTATAGCTTTGGTCTTTTATATTACTTTTATAATTTATATTTCATATTACATTTATATTATGCTTTTTAATATACAGCAAGACTCTATTTTCTAGTCAGGGCTTTATAAAATGACTCTTGCTATCATCACTGACTCTTGAGTGATTAATGTGTGCAACTCAACAATAAACATCAGTAAATACCAAGTTTTCATTTTGTGTGCTAGTTAATTGTTCTTCAAGAAAATCATATAGGCTTTAACAATAATAAGTCCTTGTCAAACTAAATTAGCATATGCTGAAATGTATTTAATCTTTTAATTTTTTAGTGTTTAAAAAAAATCTTCTAAGGGGCCTAGGGTTGTAACTCAGTGGTAGAGTGCTTGCCTAGCATGCATGAGGACTGCATCCAATTCTCAGCACCATATAAAGGTAAATAAATAAAAGTAAAGGTATTATATTTTTAAAAAATCCTACTAAGGTAATAGGGACTTGATTAATCAAATCAAATATTTAAAATGTTGTAAGGTGAAAAAGGAAATCTTCTCATTCTGATTTCACTCCTCTGAGATTACTACTGTTAATGTGGGTTATTTTTGTAATAAAAATGAAATCATATCATGTTTACATAGTGCAGCTTTTCCTTGTTTTCTCCTGTCTCTCTTTCTCTCTCCCCACACCCAGTAGTGATGATTTAACCCAGGGTTTCTACATCCCCAACCCTTTTTATTTTATATTTTGAAATGGGGTCTCCCTAAATTTCTCAGTCTGGCCTTGTATTTGAGATCCTCCTGCCTCAGCCTCCAGAGTTTCTGGGATTACAGGTGTGTGTGCCACTGCACCTGACCCAGTTTGTCCTTTTCATTTTACAACGTTCAGAGGATCTCTCCAAGTTATCCCATGAAGACGTCCACAACCTTTTTGAAGTTTATGTAGAATTCTATCATATGGGTTTACTCATCACGGTGGACATTTATCTCATTATTTACTATTACAAACAACAATAATCATCTGTGTGCCTATCTGCACACACATGTATGGTTATTTATGCGTTTCAAGGTCATAAGTGAAATATTTTGGAAATATTACTAAGTTCTTTCCATCTCTCCCTCATTTCAGCAGCTAGGGTCTTCTGTGTCCGCTGAAACTGAGGAGGGATATTCCAGTTCCAAGATCAGAGAGAGAAAACAGAGATAAAAGTCCTCCCGGCTTTAGATTCCAGAAGCTTAAATCCTTAGGAGAATGAAAAAAAAAAAAAACCTCCTGACAAGGACAAAATATGTTGGGGACACATCCACAGATGACCACAAACTTCTGGTTAGAAAAAATTTCTCTGGCATGGTGGAGAAGGAGGCGGGTGGAGGGGAAGTGAGGACAGAAGAGACCGTTTTAAGGTCCAAATCACAGTTTTAAGGTCCAAATTCAGGCCCTGTATTTCCTAGATTATAGTATTGGAGAGGAAGAAAGCCCCAGAAAAATGGAGCCCAAGACAGGCCACAGGATCCCAGAGAGGAAATGCTGTGTGTCATAGAGACACAAGTCTGCCCAGAAACAACCTGGCCACGATTCCAAGGTTCCACCTTGGAAGGGGAATGGTAGGATTACCCCCAGGCTCTCGTTCATGGCATGAAAGCCGGAGAAAAAGTTTTTAGACATGCCACCACGAATAAGGGTCATCTTGTTAGTGACCTTCTTGGAGAGTAGCTGAGCCACGGCTTCCTTGGAGGATGTCCATGTAGAATGGTGGCTTATTTGAGGATTATGTACCTTGCCTGCCTCCCTGACATCTTGATGTGACTTAGAAAGACCCCAGGGGAAAGGGAATCCTTTACTGATTAAGATTAAATTTCTGTCATTGAGTAAAATATCTGAAATTGGTTCAGGAGATTTTTGTTTCTTGGCTTGTCATTTTATTTATTTATTTGCAGTGATGGGGATTGAACCCCAGGGGGGCCTCATGCATGCCACACCAGTGCCCCACCATGGAGCACAGCCCAGCCCTGGCTCCTGAGGTTTCTATCTGCTCCAATGATCTGTTCATTTAACATGATTTTATAGCTGCTATAGTATTTTTCTCTCCAACAAAGATTCTTCTATTTTTTTTTTCTAAATTTTTTTTTCCCCCAAATTTAGTAAAATAAGATGCTCTGTTGTCACTTTATATTTCCCTGGTCGTCGGTGAGCACATCTTTATGTTTATTGAGTATTTATAATTTTTCCTTTGTGAAGTACTTACATAGGTCGTTTTATTCTTTTATATTATTTGATGATGTATTTTTATCTTCCGCTTAACAAGTAGCTACTGGTTCATGATGTGGACTGATGCTTAATCTTCTTAGGGGGATGATCTTTCTACCTGTCTTCAGACAAATCTCTACTTGACATTTCTGTGATCCTTTTAAAGCTTAAAATGAATCATTGGTCAGATGGTGAGTCACTCCTCACATTGCATGTTCGCCGATGGTCTGACACTCAGAAATGGTTGACTTTAAAGGTAGGAAAACGTGTTCAAAGGATGCTGGCCATTGGGAGCAGCCAGCCCAGGGCAGATCTCTTTCCTCTTCCCCTCTGTCCAGTGTGCCGCACTCTGTTTCTTAGCTCTCTGTCTGTTTTTTAAGCTCTGAGAATTAGACAGTTTGAAGAGCGGCTAGCTGTTCAAATAGAGGCCAGGTTGTTAGTCTTTACCATCTGAAAGCCGCTTTGATGGTCCCTGTAAAACGAACTCGTGGACACCCACCGCATGGTTGGCATCCTTGGCGCAATCTCAGCAGGGATCAAAGCCTGCCCGTTGCGTTGAGGGAGCTCCCCAGGACAGTGTTGAAGCCTCCTGGCAGCCTCTCTGTGCCGGCCTCACAGTGCCACTACCTGTGCCTGCCGCTGCAGAACCCCACTACCTGTCCCGGGTCCGTGGATTAAAGAGGGCTTTCAGTGTTCAAACCCATTCTCTGGCAGCTGGTATTCCAAGTATACTTAGAAACTATAACCAACTCTATTAATCTTAAAATGAAGCAATAATACCACTGCTTTACTTTCTCTAACACTGTTCCTTTGTCTCTTCGGGGCTGATGCATTTTAAATGCATTAAAATGTTATGCAAGGGTGTGCCAGGACGGGTAGCCAGGAGGAACCAAGAGCTGCCTGGTTATCAGAACCGATGTCAGCCAAACTCTGCCGAATGCTCACCAGGACAGTAAAGAACACACATTTATGGCTTTCCAAGCACTTTCATTTGTTCTGCCTGCAAGATCCCATTTTCTTTCCTACCCCAGTAAATGCCCAGCATTTGGGATGGAAAATAGCCTGTTTTATTAAAGGGACTGGAATCCCAAGCACTTTAGAAAGGTGCTTTGGGAATATTTTTGAAAGTATTGAATATAAAGTAAAAATTTTTAGCAATTCATTTACTATTCTCAATTTAGAAGGCAGAAAGGATAGAAGTTTCCGTCATGACAGATGCCCCCACTTGGTTTGGTCTGCCATTTTATAATGGTGAGAAGTTGTTCTTTTGGGACAGTCAGACAAGGGTGCCTTCCTCTCTCTATCGGACAAAAATCTGTCTCTCTCATGGAAGTCCCACTTCTCTTTTGCAGGCTTTGAACAATAAGAAATAAAACTCAAAAACGATCAGCATAGCCCCCACCTCCCCCAGCTTAGGCAACTGAATCTTCAGACATAACAAAGTCTGTGCTAGACTTTCATTTTTTATCAGTCTGGGGACAGGAGCTAGATAAGCAGGGGAAAATCCAAAGATAAAGGAACTCTCCCAAGTCCAGGCTGTGGGAGGTAATTTTCTAAAACGACGACTTGGAATACTGTGGATTTGTGCAATAAGAGCTCGCCTTCATGTGGATATTGTGACATTCTTGTGGAAAAATGAAAACACAGCCCACTGTGTACACCACGGCATATTTAACATTGACAAGTGAGGGCTTCAAAGTGCAGTGGGATTGTTGGAGGCCATGCCCCCTGCAGGTGTGTAGTGAGCAGCAGGCGAACTGGGTTCCTGGAAGTGGATGTGGGAAAACACAGAGCAGGCGTTTGGGCTCCCTGCACATCTGCTAGTGCTGAATCAGTGGGTGGAAACGGGAGAAACAACTTGCATTCTGAAACCCATGGGCGAAATCCCTTTTAGTACAGAAGAGAGCTGAAGGCAGGTGAAGAGTGGAGAGGGCTGGATAGTGTCTGGGCTCCTGGGACTTGCTCTTTGATCTCGATGCTGATGCCTGGGTTTTCCAGTCATGTTTCATTCTTAGCTGTTGCAAGTTTTCACATGTTGGTTATCGGATCCGATGCTCCTACTAATACTGAGACCTGTGAAGTAATAGTGTGTCCTCATTTAGAGGTGGGGAAAGGCTGGAGTACCCAGAGGAGTGCGACGACTTGTTGAGCCCCATAGGGTGAGGTACTGAGGACAGAAGTGACTGAGCCTGGATTGACACCGAGCCCCAAATTCCTTCTGTGACCTGTGTCCTGTGTGTATGTGGGCTAGCTCCACTGACTTCCAAGTTTCAATGGATCCACTTACTTCAGAAACCAACAACACAGCCCCACATCAGAAAAAAGAACTTTATGTGCTTTAACACTTTAAATTAGTGATATATATTCATTGTAGAAAAAATTAGGAATGTAAGAAAAACAAGGAAGAAAATCATTCAATTTCACTACAGGATAGCTGTTCATATTCTGTGAGCTGTCCTGTTGCCTTGGTGGGGCAAATACCACAAATTTATACATGTTTTCATTTTCTTAAAATACAAAAATGAGATTATTTGTATCAAATGGGGCTTTTGAAAATTTACCTATGACATTGAGAAAAATCTTTCAACGTCAATATTACACCCTGGGGTGTATGTGCTTTGGCAACTGTCTACTTTTCCATTCTGTAGTCGTGAGAATAAATTTTACCTCTTTGCGTTTTCAAGTTTACTATATCATAAACGATACTGCAATGACAATTGCAGCCATTAAATGTTTGCCCACCTCCTCATTATTTCCTCAAGGTGAATTTCTAGAATCAGAACTGCCAAGTCAAAGAGGGTGTGTGTTTTTACCATTCTGTGGCCACCCAGAAGCACTGTAAAGGGCTTGTTCTCCGCCCCTTTCAGCAGAACTGGGTCTTACAATTAACACTGACTCTAGATACCTCATATAGCTGCACAGGCAGGCCGTCAGCAAATAAGGATGAAGGAAGCTCCTTCCCTCCTTGCATTTGATTTATAAGCAAAATAAGCACAACATGTTCTTGGTCCGTGTAACTAATCCCACCAGATCACTACTGTAACCAAACAAGATCCATAAGTGGGGACATTAAGGAAGACTGCACTCAGTCCACACTTCAAAGGCTGTAAGGAAGCTCCACCAAGGGAAAGTCTAATCCATCAGTGGCCCATGGCCATATACCTTCTCCTGTAATCCCTTCGTTTTTTTACAAGTTAAGTAGGGTTAAGCCAGGTCAGCACTTGGGAAAAGGTCCTCTAAAGAAATCCTAAGTACCACATAAAGTGTTGTTCATGATTGTGTAAATGTCAATCCTGTGCAAACAAGCATGGGTAGCACTTTCCAAAATACCTGCTTCATAGTGGAGAAAATTCCAGCTCCTTGAACATTGCTGATGAATACAGAGCATAGGAACTAATTGGGAATGAACTCTGTTTGGTTTGTTAGATTTCTTGGACAGGAGAGAATCAACGCAGCACCTGATGGCTCTTGTGGTTCAGAAAGAACATCACCCATGTTTTTAACTGTTGCAAGATGGTTCAAGAAAGTATCAGGGACATCCAGCTGGGATGATCACATTTCACTTTAAGGTTGTCTACACGAGCAAACGTAAGTGCTCATGCAATTATCTAAGCACTTTGAGGAAAAAGAAAAACACGGAGGAAAAGACTTTTGGAGCAGGGGAAGGGAATCTCCCATAGTCTCTCTGCCTGATCAAAAAGGCCACCAAATGACACCTGTCTTCTCCTTCACCCCCCAACTTCTAGAGAAGAATGTGAAAGTGGCATAAAAGGGGGTGGGGAGAAAAACAGTGCAAGGAAATAACTTTTTGAATCCCTAAAGGGTCCATTGTGATGAGTCACACCAGAGGTGCAGGATGTGACTCCTTTGTTGTGTGAAATGAACAGGGTGTTTTACAGCCCTGTTTATTATGCAAATATAACCCCAGTGGTTTTAAATTTTTTTTTTAAATAAGAACTGTGATTCCCCAAAGTACCATGGATCAAAACTAAAATATTTTTTTTAAATCCACCTCAAGAATTGGCCATAAATTAAAAGTACATTTTTCTAATAGTTTCCATCCTAAAGTAGAAAAGTTTCAGGGGTTTTTAACCAATGTGGGTGCATTATCCCAGTTTGCTGATAACTTACGGGTTCAAACAAAGTGTAGCAAGCAGTGGAAAGTTGGTGTTTACTAGAGATTTTTTAAAAATGTGATATTATGCATTTAATGGTTATATTGACTTTATCCCTACTAAAATTACTAGGATGAATTAATAATCAAAACCAGTAAAGTGAACTACTGTTTTTCAGCCGTGTTTTCAAAATTTATGTATACAATATATGACATTTTTGAACACAGGTAAGTGTTTCCTGTCACTTAATTTAGACTGTGGCACAGAATATTGTTCAATAAGTTTCCATGAATAAATATCAAAACTGAATGAAGGGGGCTGGGGTTGTGGCTCAGTGGTAGCACGCTCGCCTAGCATGCAGGAGGCACTGGGTTCGATCCTCAGCACCACATAAACGTAAAATAAAGATATGATGTCCACCTAAAACTTAAAAAATAAACATTTAAAAAAGCTGAATGAAGAGCAGGTATGAAAGAAGAAACTGTAGCAAAGGGAGGATAGCAATGGAATGCTTGCCATGGATATTTAGTTTCCAACAGGCAAAAGAAGTGTTTATCAATGGAGCCTTGGGGAACAGGTCCATGAACACCTTCACTCATTCACTGGACATTTCTTGAAATCAGTCATGTGCCACATGTCATCCTAGATGGCAGGAGACCCAAAGTTGAAAAGGTAGCTGTCTCTGTCCTCCAGGAGGTTACTCAGTGTCCCCAGGAAACCTGTGATGTTGACGAGTGTCTTCTCCAGCACAGAATTTCTCCAACTATGGAGGTGTTTCAGTTTCTAATTTAATCATTTTGCTTCTTCTATTAAGTGAGTCCCAGAAAATGAACAAATTTGCTTTTAAAAGGGAAGAGAGAGAGAGAGAGAGAGAGGAACTTCTGATGAGTTGAGAGTATTCTACATTTCAAAATCCTTTTCCAGTGGCTTTGGGAAGAAATTTGCCTTGAATAGCTTCTTTGAGACAAGTTTTGAGATGCACCATATAACCTCAAGCTTCTGCCAGCATCTAAGACAAGCAGGCTCCCTTCTTCCAGTCAACATGGCGATGCCCCTGAGGCACTCAGGAGTGCTAATCCTTGTTTCTCAGCAAAATTCCAAAATGGCTCAGCTAACTCTCTAAATTCCTCTTAGGAGGTTTAGCAGGAAAAAGATTCTTTTTTTTTTTTTTTTTTAATTTCCTCTCCTCAACAGCTGGAGGGAGTTGAGTAGGCTTTTAAAGCATATTAGAACTTCTACGAAGATGACTTACACAGAATTTTAAAGTCTGTGCCATTTTCTAGGCTAGAAAACTATTAAGAAAATGGGATGTATTTTATGACACCCATGATTTATCTTGCTGAACGTCACCATTTCTGTTTCCCAGGAGGGAAAATATGCTCTGGAGAAATAAACTAACAATAAGGGAAAGACTGTTCGCCTAATGTGAATTGCTGTGAAATGTTTCTCTACTGCTCTGCGGATAAGATGTCTTGAAGTAAGAAATTTGATACCAGCAAGCAGCCCAGCAGGCCCAGGGTGGTGTCATAGACTGGTGACTGGGTACAGGTGTGGGTGGCTTCAGACCCAGTGCCCCCATGGAGGGTCCTTACTGATGCTATTCCATTTTTGGTGTCTTGCTGGAATGGCAGGTTAGACATGTGACATTTGGGCCTGTGTTCCTTTTGAAAAATGTATTTTTCTAATGCCCCAAAATATCAAATTTATTTTCACAAGTGAAATCCTAGGGGAAATGAGGAAATGGGCCATAAATTCCTTTTTTTAACTATTCACTGGTGACTCTGTTCTGTTTATTTTAGGTTTGAGCTTGCAGTAGGTCCTCCAGTCTGCTGTCCTTCCTCAGGTAACGTGTACAGTGCACGTTAAAAAGCTGACGTGCCACCGGGGGTTAATATTCAGCTGTGCGGCCTAAAGCCGACCAACATGAGATAACAGGAAGAGGCCGGTCTGACAGTGAAATAACTCAGCTTCATTTCAATTGACAGAGAAAAAAAAAATGTCTTATCCTTCAAGAAGAATCTAAATGCCTTCATTAAATCACTGATTTTTATAAATTCTTTCTACTTTAGGAACATCCTCTCTCCTTCCCTCTGATGGCTTACAATTAGATTTCTTTCTCTGTAACACACAATCAGCTTTTGGTCTTAAGCCTCTATGTTCCAGGTCATCAGAGGCTTCTTCTTGTTTTTCATTTTTACTCCGTATCTTTTTCTTTTCCATTTAGAAAGAACCTAAGCTTTCCTTCTTAACATTCACTTCCTAACTTCAAATGTTCTTCTTGCCCTTTCTTTAAAATGCAGCCCATATTTGTGTTCTGTTCTCTCTCTCTCTCTCTCTCTCTCTCTCTCTCTCTCTCTCTCTCTCTCTCTCTCTCTCTCTCATTTCTGCTCAAACACATTATTGACGACCTTATCAGAAGAGGTTTAAAGGGCTGGTGGTGGAAACACACTTTGCATTATGTGAAGGGGCGTTTGTCATTGATGACACCACGGGACCAGGAGAGCCCACTTCACATGGAAAGCTCACACTATTAACATGGAATAACAGTTCCCTATGAAGAATTATCTGAGATCTGAGGAGGATCTCAGAATACCCTTCAGGTTTTTTTGCCCAGAGCTGCTAAAGTTTTTAACTTGATACCACCCCTGCTCCAAACACTCCCCAAGTTCTCCCAAGTTCAGGACCCAGTTGTCCTGCTCCCTTGCTGTGGATCATGAGAGGAACAGAACTCTTGCCCCTTTGAGAAGACCCCTCAGTTGTCGCGCCTGCTGAAGCCCAGCTGTTTTCCTTCTCGTTGTGCCATACCTCTCAGACAAAATGAAGGATGTTCTTTCCACACTTGCATTCCGCGGCCACCTTCCGCCTTCTCCGGGATTCACCTGGAGTGGCAGGCACTTCTGTGGCTCTCCTCTGACCCATCATCTGGGGCATCTCCTGCTCAGAACCTCTGGCAGGGAACATCAGTGTCTTGGACGGCTCTGCTTTCGTTACTTGGAAATAGACAACTTATTTGTTCAAACCAGATAATTGTTAGAAGGGCAACTCACAATTTTTACTTATTTTTTGCAATGTTCCTCAGTACCTCATGGGGAAGACATAATTGAGACAGAATGGGGTGACCTGGTGAAAGCTAGACAGTTATGAGATGCCCCTTCGGACTGGCTGGGGGTATGGCTCATAACACCCCTGGGGTAAATAGAGGCCATTCTATTTGACATTAAGAGTGATCTCCTCAATTGCAGTTAAGAAAAGGTGGGAACCATCTCCAAGAGTGAGGGGCACTGCCTTTGGGTAAAAATAGACTTCACCAAAAGATTTTCCCTAGGGTAGACAGGTGATCCTTCTTTGCTGATGGAAGAGTTGTTCCGTTTTCTAGGGCTTTCTGCTGCTGTTTTTGAAGAGGAGCTATAATGGGGGGTCGGGTGGGAGGAAGGAAGCTGAGGTTACCCCACTATTAGCAAAAGGCTTCACTGGATGTGACTGCTCCATGCACCTTCAAAGACTAGAGTAACCCAGAAAACACAGAAGGAGAAGTAAGTAAGGTTCCCCAAGCAACCGTGGATGGGTCCCATGGGTGGTATGTGACAATAGGTAAGCAATCATCAGGAGGACGCAGATGGAAATCACTGGATAAGGAGGGAGGAAAGGAAGGAGATAAGTGCGCACTTTGGGAAGGAAGCTGAAATGGCACACACATGTGCTTGAGGTGAGATGCCCCACATTTAGTTCTCAGATTTCTAGGGCCAAGTCAAAAAATTATCTTATCAATTATGCACATGTCAGTTGAACCAAAAGTGGGAGGTAGACTCTTGCTCTTTCTTAGGAGTCCATTTTCTTTTCTCTTTTAAACAAAAGTCAGTAGGAGAGGAGACTTAAGATGGGCACCTGGGGAAGAAGGAAGTGTTACCCGGATGAAGAGAGGACACAATGACCTCTCACTAACCAGTTTGTGCCACCGTGGGGGAAACAGGACAGTGAACAAGGGAATTCTTTATGCAAGGGAGCTTATGAGGAAGTTGCTTGGTGCTATTTTTTTGATTCTTTTTTTTCTAAATTTATATATGACAGCAGAATGTATTACAATTCTTATTACACATATAGAGCACAATTTTTTCATATCTCTGGTTGTATACACAGTATATTCACACCAATTCCTGTCTTCATACCTGTACTTTGGATAATAATGATCATCACATTCCACCATCATTAATTACTGCATGCCCTCTCCCTTCCCCTCCAACCCTTCTGCCCTATCTAGGGTTCGTCTATTCCTCCCATGCTCCTTCTCCCTATTCCACTGTGAATCAGCTTCCTTATATCAAAGAAAACATTTGGCATTTGGTTTTGGGGGATTGGCTAACTTCACTTATCATTATCTTCTCTAACTCCATTCATTTACCTGCAAATGCCATGATTTAATTCTCTTTTATTGTTGAGTAATATTCCATTGTGTATATATGGCACACTTTTTTTTTTTTATCCATTCATCTATTGAAGGGCATCTAGGTTGGTTCCACAGTTTAGCTACTGTGAATTGTGCTGCTATGGCAGGGACACGCCTTTTATTATTGGACGCATGCTGGACTTCTTCAGCAGGAGAGGTGGAGTGGTGAAAGGCAGGTAGGATGGTACAAGTGTCCCTCAGGCATGATGGATGCCCTATGGACAGGCAGACCTGTCTACGGGGAGACAAAGCACTGGAACCTATGTGCCCCTTTTTCAGTTCACACCTGAGGCATCCATGGGGCTTCTCCAGAAATGCTTGCAGATGGGAGAACCTTGCAGGTAAATGAACTATGAAGGAAATGGAGGTGCTTAGAATTTGTGCTTCCTCCAACATCCTATTGGTACACGCAGAGGATACTGGATTGATTACACATTGTTTAAAATGTTCGCTGGATCAAACACAGCAGATGTTCAGGAGATGGATGACTCTTCTTGGTTCTCAGATCACAGAAGAACTTCTGCTTTAGGTCACGAGAAAGATACTGTTTGCTCTTTTTTTGTTGGCTCTTTTTTTTTTTTTTTTTTTTGTATCGTTCCTTTCACCCTTTTACAGTGGTACTGATTTCTGTTTTGAGGTCTGTGTGATTTTGAGAAAACTGATTCTGCCTGATTCTACTGATTCTAGGGTGGACTACATGACCCAGATAATCTAATCCATGCATTCTATGAATAGATTGCAATAATTGTCAGGGTTTGAGCATGTATTTTAAGGCACCTGATTCAAGCCATCCAAGCAGATTAAATCTCATATCTTTTCCCAGAAATGTTGGAACACAACAGATTAATGACATTAATGAGGAAGTTTGTTACTAGAGGTATGGTTGCAGCCACTTTGGCACTATATGATAAGCCAAGTTTTAGGGAAAAAATAGGTCTATATAATTAAGTATTTTGATTAAGTTTCCTCTGTTGTCTCTGCATTTTTCATTACAAAGGTAGTGAATTCTCCCTTGTAGTTTAAACACATTGCGTGAAATTTTCTTCTACTTATTACTGAAAGCAGTCTCACTAGTAAAGATGTAAAGTACTGAACTAGCATCCCCAGTATCATTCTCAACACAGTGTAAGAGGCTCTACTTACTCAAAGAGACAGGAAAAATGCCCACTATACCACAAAATTGGGCAAAGTTGATCCAAGCCTTCTTCCTGGAAGACTCCGTCACTGGAGGGAATCCCATAAACCATATTCATTGCAATTTCAAGTGACTCCATTCTAGACGAAGCAACATGGGAACAGAGAGTGTGCCCACTTGTTTTGCTTTAAATGCTGCTGACTATAGTATTTGTAAATAAGCATTTAATGGCTAACATTTTATGATGTAATCAAAATGTTTAATATATTTTGGTAAATTAGCACAGCACCAATTTTCTAGGAAAATGCAATCAGGAAAGAAATAATCTAGTTTAACAAGTTCTTAGAGTAAAGGGCAGAGTCAAAGAGCTCAGTGGCTTTCAATAAGTGTTTGCTGAGGACCACAGTGTGCCAGAGAGCTGCTCTCATAGAACTTAAGAGTTCAGTCCAGAGAAAGCAAACGAATTTTGATAAATTGGTTGTGGTTACCTGCAGGCTTTATTGAGAAAAAAAAAAAAATTCCAGCTGTGTCTTGATTTAATCAGACCGAGCTGTTGGACCCAGGTTCACCTGAAGCCTGGGCTGCTTCTGTAACCCATTAGTAACATCTGCTGTGGACCCAGGAATGGCCACCATAGCACAAGAGCTCATTTATGCTGTCACTGGGTAAGGGCATAGAATCCAGGGGTCAAGTCTGAGTCCCGTGGGCTTCCTACTAAGTCACTCTGATAATAAAGGTTCAGAGCTCATGTGCTAACAGTCCTGTGCTGAAAAGCATCATAATTTGTCCATGGAAATATATTTGCACCCCAAACCTAGATTCCAGAAAGAATTTCGATGGAAATCATAAAACAAGCTACAAGAATATGAGAAAATTCTCCTGAAAAATAAATATTGTGTGTTGTCTTTCTTTTGCTCTGTCTTCTACAGAAAAACGTCTGTTGGAATTTATGAGTGAGATACTTGAATTTTCCAATGACCTCGGAAAATGAGGAGCCTGGGTCAATATGATAAATAGGGGCAAAGCAAACCCAGAGTTTGTTGCATCTGGTGATTTTGCACAGGAGGGTTTTTGCAAGGCAGTTTGGTGAATCCAAGTTTCCTGAAGATCACATTTTCTCTAGTGGGACTCGGCCCAAGAACGCAGTTCAAAACGGTGAGTGCGGATGGAGAAAAGAAAGGGTATTTTAGTGTTCTCTTGTCTCTAATTTAATCCCAAAATGTGAGTCCTGTACCCCCAGCACAGTTAAATGCTTTCTGTAGCATGATGAAGGGTGGTAGGAGGGAATGCAACCTGCCAGAGCCACACAGATTTATACCTCATAATAGCTACCAATGCACCACAGTAAAATTTTACGTTTCAGCTAAATTACTAATGACTTTCAGGCCCGTGCCAGAAATTTTAGAGTAGGCTTATAAAGGGGGATGAGAGAATGCATAGTCAAGCATTCTTAAGAGTAGTGTGTGTGTGTGTGTGTGTGTGTGTGTGTGTGTGTGTGTGTACGCACGCATCTGTGTGTGTGCATGTGGGTATGTTTTTCATTTGGGATTATGGGACACGTGCTCATCATTTTTCACCGACTTGATTAAATGTAATTAGGTTCTGGCAAACCGCACTGCCCCTCTCTTGGACGCTGGGGTGTCTTTGCATTTTCACATGGGTTATCTGCAGGAGGTTAGGTCTGGAGTTCGCTTTGTAGCCTTGTGCTTTTGCTCCAGGGGTGGCCACATTTTTTTGACATATTGGGCTTCACAGTGATTTACAGATTAAGGCTCTGGCCTGAACTGGGGCCAGCAGGGCTGCTGTTCTCTCTCGCTGACACATCTCACAACTTGAACCAGTGGCTCTTTGCTTACCCTCTCATTATAGTTCTTAGCCCACATTTCCTTTTGGCACAGAGCACTTGGTTATTTTGACTATGTGCTGGATTTGCCTCCTGCCTGTACCCCCTGCTGACTCGTGAAAATGACCACAGCAGAGGGAAGCAGGTGGGAGAGCTACACTGACCACTCACTCCTGCCCCCACTCCCAGGAATTGTTTCCTTAACCCCAGAGAAGCGCTTTAGGAGAAGCCTCAAAGTGGCAGGTTAGCTTTGCTCATGTTGATGGAGTTCACTCCAACCCCTCACTCTCTTCGTTCCTCTCTTTTCTACTGCACAATCTTTGGAGAACATAAGAAGCTCAGAACATCCTGGATGGGGAGGGCAGGACTTCTGGCTTGTCTTTTCTTTTCTTTTTTTTTTTTTTTTTTTTTGATACTGAGATTGAACCCAGGGGTGCTTAACCACTGGGCCACATGCCCAGTCCTTTTTTATTTTTTTTATTTTGAGGCAGGGTCTCACTAAGTTAGCTAGGGTCTCTCTGAGGCTGGCCTTGAACTTGCAAGCCTCCTGCCTCAGCCTCCTGAGCGGCAGGGATTACAGGAGTGCACGGCCACACCCAGCTTCTGGTTTGTCTTTTTACATTAAGGATATGGACCACTTTTTCAACCATCTCAGGACCTCCTTCATTAAAACACAGCCCCTGCACTCTGACATCACCCCATGTGGCTGATGTTTACTCCCACTGACTTTGCAAATGTACAAATTCAAAAATTCAAACACGGTTAAGATTATTCTAAGATAAAAGCAAAAGCAATTAAGGCATGAGCATAATAATTTTTTTTTAAAAAAAGCATAAAACCCAATGTTCACATATATGGATTTATCTCTCCATTTTTGTACTTTGTATTTTAGTAGGATCACCCACTTAAGCCATTTTGGTTTGTTCTTTCCTATCTCTTTTACAACCTGAACTTTTCATATGGGCCTAATAAGAACCACTTTTTGGAATCTTTCAAATTCTCCTGCTTCAGTTGTGTTTATGGGTATGCTCGTGTAGCTGAGTCATTTTTACTGATTTCTGTTGTATCCTTATACTTTTAAAATTAAGGATGTTCCACTTTAAGTTATGATTGGGCAGTACTTTTCCGCAGTCATGGGTGTATTTCTTTCAAGCCCAGTGATATGCACAAGCTCATACTGGATTGATTTCTATAGAAGTTGGTATTATTTAGCTTAAAACAGACTTGAAAGTTATTAAATCCTGGTAACCTCTGATGCATTTCCATAATCAAAGTTGTTTTTTGATATTCTGCATTTTCTCCAAATATGCTTTTAAAAACAACCTCCTTATCTTTTCTAATGAGGCTCCCTTATACCTTACAAATGAGAAAATTGAGAGACAGGTAAATGTGCCCCTTAATCAGCTCATTCAAGTGATCACATCTAGGGCTCGAATCCAGACCTGTGTCAGTTTGGTATTCTTCCAGTTCACTGTATTGAACTTAATTAAATCATGTAGCTAGCATGACAGGTTGCATAAATCATGAACGTAAAGGAGATTTTCATTCTAAATGTAATTTAATTGGATAGGAGGCAAGGAGAAGCAAGGAAGTCAAGTGCTCCTAACGCGTTTCCAGGCTGATGTTAAAGCACTCGTTTGTAAAGCTGGGCCAGCCTCAGCCTGCATTCTCCTGTCTCTGCTGTTGCCTTCCTTGCTCTCCTTTTCTGAACATTCCTGGTCTGGAGGCAGCAGGAGAACTGTAGCGCCTTGCCCCAGCCTGGCAGACAAGCTGTGTGTTCACCCTGCTGCGAAGGAACCAGGGCTGTTGTGTCAGGTCCGTGTCTTTGGGGGGGTACATTACTGGACTGTGGTTCTGCTCCGGGAGTTTGCTCAGCTGCTTTGGCTTTGGCAGACAGGCCCAGGAGACCTTCCTTCCAACCACCACCTCAGCCGCTCTGGGTTTCTTTTGAAACATCCCCAGTCTTGGCTCAGAGGCAGGACTGAGTGGTCCCAGGCTGTTCAGATATCTTCCAAAACTCCCAGAAAATACTAGAGTAGGGACTCAAAGTCCAGGGATGGTGTTAGAGTCCACTTGGCTCTGAATGTTAAAGCCCCCAAAGATAGTCAACTATGATGCCTGCTCTTCCTTTTTGTGCTAAGGATGGAACCCAGGACCTGGCTCATGCTAGGCATGTGCTCAACCACTGAGTGACTCGTGATTTTCACGTCAATCACCTGGGAGGAAGAAGGAACAGAGGACCATCTGTGACTCTTGGAAACTCATCAGAGTGACTAGGTGTCATGCGCACTGTGGGCTATGTGGGGTTACACAGTGTCCTGGAGAGGGAGGACCTCCTAGTCATTACTTGGATTCAGTGATGCATGGGACATGACCTCATATTCTTCTTCTTTCTGTTCCTTTCTTCTCTAGTAACATGAACTTCTTTTTGTGGAACACTATTACTGTGGCCCATTTTCAGAGCTATTATTTTATGATTCTATTTTTACATCAAGACTTCTGTGCCATCAAGCACATAGAGACAAGGTGGAAAAATCAAGACCCAGTGTCTCTGATCATGGACAGCAACCATGTCAACCCCTGAAAGTCCATCTTTCCTTCCATTACCTTACGTCACTGTCTACGGGGTGGGGAAAGGCCATGTCTGAGATGAATTTATGCTCTGTGTTAGCTTTGTATCACTGTGACTGAAATACCTGCCAAGAGCAAGTTAGAGGAGAGAGAAAATTTACTTTGGTTCACGGTTCTAGAGGTTCCGCCCATGGTGGGCCTACTCCATTGCTTTGGGCCCACGATGAGGCAAAACATCATGGCGGATGGGCATGGCAGAGGAGCACTGCTCACCTCCTGGTGGCCAGGAAGCAGAGAGAGAGGGGAAGAGAAGGGGGCCACAGGGAAGATACATCTTCCAGGGCATGCCGCCAGTGACCCACCTCCCCCAGCCCTGCTCCACCTACTTATGGTCGCTATCCAGTTAGTCCATTCAAACCAGGATGGACCAGTAAGGTTACAGGTCTCATAATGCACTCATTTCACTTTTGCACATTTCTGCATTAACATAGGAGCTTTGGGGGGACAATTCACATACAGGCCATAACATGCTCTGAAAACACAAGAAACACAAGCTTTAATGTAACTGTGGTACAGCTTGCAGGGGTGCCTCTGAGCAACCAGCCATGGAGTCTGGCTGGCTAAGCTGTTTCACCCCTTGTCAATTGCTTTTCTTCATTAAGGTAAATAAACTAAAATAAAGGCCAAATATAAATTTCTAACCTTTAAGCAATCAGAGCCTTCGGATATGGCATAGGCCATTCCTATGGCTGCCCCAACTAATTATCACAAACTTGGTGGTTTACAACAAACGGAAATTTATTCTCCACCAGTTTTGGAGACCAGAAACCTGAAGCAAGGTGTCTGCCAGGCAGTGCTTCCTCCAGAGGCTCTAGGGAAGAAACTTTCCTTGTATTTTCCAGTATATAGAGTTAGTAGAGTGTCTTGGCTTATGGCAGCTTCATTCCAGTCTCTGCCTCCTTCGTCATGTGCCCTTTCTCCCTAACTGGGTCCCGCCCTAACCCATTTTGGTCTCATGATCCTTAACTAAACTGCATCTGCAAATACCCTTTTCCAAATAATGTCTCACTGGTTTATGGATGTATCGTTTTGGGGTTCAGCATTCAACCCTTTATGGACGATTAGGAAAAAGTGCTTTGTACACATTATAGTATAGGGGTCAGAAGTACCAGGTCAGTATAATCCAAGGCAGATCATGGAGTCCGGGAGGGCCATGCAATTCAGATTGCACTGAGGCTTTAAAAGGAGAATATTTTCTGAAGGAAATCAATCAGACCTTCTCTAGTGTGAAGATACAGAGATGAGGAGTGAAGGAGAAGGAAAGGAAGCCGGAGGGACCAACATTCTCACTTGTGCATAGCCCCGGATAATTCCTGCCTCCTGTTCCGCAGTAGCAGCAGAAGCAGGAGGGATCCTTCACTCCTTGCGGTTTCTTGGATCTTCTGTGCCAGCAGAGAAATCACTGGACAGAATTTTAGGTCAGAGGCTACCTGTACTTGCCCCAGGACTTCATGGAAAAGCCCTTTCCCAGATTATTTTCTTGCCTCTATTTCAGCGCAGTGATAAGCAGGCTAATAAAGGACACTGGTGACTTTGGTGATCCGGGAAAGAAGAGTAATGAGAATTTTCATCAATTTCTTTCTGACTCCTACCGGTACCCCTGCTACAATTGCCCATAAATAATAGTATAATATTAAAATTAAAAGACTCTTGGAGAGTTTTAAATTTAAGAGAAATACCAGAAGCACAATAAATAAAACCAAAAGTAATTAATGGGTTATGAGTTAAAGCTACTGAAAATATTATATATATTCACTGGAGTCAAATTTCCTGTTAGGAATGATAATAGGAGAAAGAACAGACTTTGATGTCTTGCCAAAAGCCACCAGTTGTGGGGATCCAAGTCACTGTGATGTGGGCACCTGGCTTACAGATTTCAGAATTCTGTGTGGTTTCCCTCAACCCAATTTCTGAAGGAGCCCGCAGAAAGGGGTTGGGGTGGGAAATGTGTTATCTATAAAAGTAAACCGCAAAAATAATTTCCAAGTGCCACTAAAGGCCTCAATTTAGGCTGTAAAAGCCAAGACATTTTAGAATAAACTATTGTAACTCCTTGCAAGGGTAGCAGCACACATGGCCAGCAGCATAAGGGACTGGGTGAGTGTGCAAGATGTCGCCGTGGGAGGGGCTGGTGAGAGGGGAGCGGATAGGCAGGGATGTGAGCGCTGTGGGTTTTAAGGTTTGCTCTGTCCTTTTGGCAACTTTACTTTTGAATCTTAAATTTATTCTCACTCTGTAATTTGAAACCTATTGGGATTTGTCTGTTACATTATTCAAAAGTATCTGTGGGTATAAAAACAAAAAATATATATGTATGCATGTATATAAAAAGAGTAAAACTCATCTCGGAATGGCAGCCCATTTGATAGATTACATCAAAATCCAATACAAGCCTGTAATCCCAGCGGCTCAGGAGGCTGAGGCAGGAGGATCGCAAGTACAAAGCCAGCCTCAGAAACAGGCGCTAAGCAACTCAGTGAGACCCTGTCTCTAAATAAAATACAAAATAGAGCTGGGGATGTGGCTCAGTGGTCAAGTGCCTCTGAGTTCAATCCCGGGTACCACCCACTCTCCCACAAAAAAAGATTGAATACAACTGAAATCAGTGGCTTACTAATGATTAGGAAGATCCAGTTTACTTTTTTTTTTTTTTTTGGTACAGGGGATTGAGCCTAGGGGTGCTTAACCACTAAGCCACATTGACACATCCCCAGCCCTTTTCAAGATTTTATTTAGAGACAGGGTGACGTTGAGCTGTTTAGTACCTGATTTTGAACTCTCTATCTTCCTACCTCAGCCTCCTGAGCCACTGAGATTACAGGAGTGCACTACTATGATCCTCGATGACAGTTGTTTGAAGCCAAGAATCATTCATCCAGAGATGTCCTTGCTTCAGACTGAGAAGTGGTATGTTTGAAGAGATAGATGAATGCATATGTTGCTCCATTCCATTATCACAAGAGCAGCATTTCATGTGTTTTAGCTCCTACTGCAAAATGACAGAGGTAGCCAAGGAGTTTTTTTCCTACAGGCTCTTGCCTATGGAGGGTGCTTAGAATACCCTGGTACTAAAGAGAAGGAAAGGAAAGACTAAAAGTAGGTTTGACAATGCAGAGGTTTCATTGTCTTTCAAACCAAATGCTCAGGCAGGTAGACTAGAGGGCTGATTTTCTTCTTGGTCAGCTTTCCACCCTGCCTGTGGATGGCAGGATGGCTATACCAATTCTGGGCAGTCAGTCTGTCCTCACCCAAAGGTGTAAACTGATAAAGAAGACATGTTCCCTCCATGCCCTGTCTTTTAAAAGATAGCTAGTTGTTCTCATGCATCCCACAGTGAATTTACCCTTAGTTTTTTTGGCCAGATTTACAATTTGTACCAAATTCTCAAACCAATGGAGTTGCCTCCACTAGATTCATCCAAACTCACCTCCTAAAGATGCCCAGGACCTCAGCCCTCCCCGAAACACAGGGCTGCCTCATTGTGACCAAAACCAAGAGAGAATGTCTGTTGTGGAGGCAACCGTCAGTGTTTGCCCCACAGGGAAAAATATTTAGAAAAAGCTTTCATCAAGAATTCCTTTGGACCAGGGATAGTTAGTATTTTTCTCTTTGTACTTTTCTCATGTCTCTGTCCTAACCAATCTAAAGTGACATCACATTCTGTGAGTGAGGTCAGCCATCTCTCTAATCCAGGAGTCTGCAAAACTTTCCTATAAAGATATCTAAAGCTTTGCAGACCACCCATGTACCATCTCTGCTACCTCCGCCACCATCCCTGCCTCCATCCCTGCCTCCTCCTCTCCTGCCTTTCCCCCGTCTTCTCCTTCTTCTTTCTTTTCTCATTATTCTTTTGACTGCTTCTTTCTACCCTTCTCCCTCTTTTACCTCCTCCTTCTGTCTTCTGCCAATTTGTATAAAAAAAAAATTCTTAGTTTAAGTCTTGTACAAAAAAAGACTGGGATCCTCTAACTGGAGTTTGCCAACCTCCATTTTAGACAGAAAACACAGAACAGGGGAAAACACAACTATGATATGAAATGCATGAAATCTCTTGGATCCAGTGGAAGAAAGTGCCACTCACTGGCAGTTTGCTGGGTTCCAGAGTAAGCAGGGGGCTTTCCAGCAGCAGGAAGATCAGTATTGGAGGAAAAAGGCCAATGCCACATTGAGGCCAGGGAATTCTGGCTGCCATGATTGTGTGGCCCAATGGTGCTGAGGAGGGCTGGAGAATCTAGGATATATACCAACTTTTGAAATCTCAAGATAAGTTCCCAGCAATTTTCATGTATTGCCAAGAGTAAGTGTAATAGAGAAAAGTTCATGTTCTCCCTTTTTAATTGAAGCATGTCTTATTCACATTTCTTTATCCAATTTTATATTAAGCTTTCGGCAACTTCCTAACAAGGATTGATCATTTAGCTAATTTTAAAAGATCCCATTTATTTTTATTGGAAAGGAAGCAAATGAAAAAATAATTAAAAAAACTTGTATTAATGTGTATGTAAGTACAAATATGTATGATCTAAGTCTAGCAGTTAGAAGTAATTAATATATTTCAACAAGACACTTTGCAATTCTACAAAATCCTGACAAATAGGTCTTAGAGAAATAAGGGATGTCTTACCATCTTGAATTCAATCTTCCTAGTGAAGGATAGCCTGTCTTCATAATGATAAAGAAAGGTAATCAGATAGTGCTGGTAATCCATCGTCAGTCTGAATTTGACCTTAATTCTCCCTCTTTTCTAGTGTTATTGTAGGCAACCGGGGGGGGGGGGGTAAAAATCAGCCTCAGGAAGAACCTGAGTACTGTTTGTTAAGTAGTGACTAAAGACCAGCTGAGCCATGTAGCCAGGGCCACAGGATGAAAAGGAACCAGATGAGGAAAAGGTGGGGGTGGGAGGGGGAGTTCTTGAAGGGAGCCTCCCAGGCCAGTGGGGAAAATGTCCAGACAACTTGGAGGGCAGTAGCCATTGCACTTCTTCAGAAATAACGGGAACAAAGTTTGAAAAATTCCCATGAACTCTTCCCCCTGATGAGTGGTTTCGTAAATTTCAGATATTAATCAATTAACTTTAAGCCTTATAATGGACAGAAAACTATTTCAGGTCTTCTACTAACAGCTAAAGTTTTATAGGAAGTTTAGATGGTATTCCAAGCCTGGTCAGGATTATTATTATTTTTTAGAATGGCCTAAATTACCAGCCACTCTCAACTCAATATCTACCTGGAGAAGTGTGAGGGGGCTAAGGATTTTTTCTCACTTATTTGTTTGAGGTTTATGGAGAATTTAAGGAAGAAAATTTATTGTAAATCTTATTATTTTCAAATTTCATGTTATTATTGGCTTTGGGGACCATTTTATTTAGAATTCTTAATTTGCAACCAAGTTATATTTAGAGAATTAATGAGCTCAAAAATGTTAGTAAGTAGAATGGAAAAATGTTACAGATATAATTTATTACATGGAAGAATAAGATATGGATTTTAAGTAATTGACACAAGAAAACTCCTTAGCCTGTTTATAACACTGCTGTACTTTTGCTTTTTTTAAAAAAAATTAAAATTTTCATGCAATATTGGAGATTGAACCTAGGGGTGCTATACCACTGAGCCATATCCTTAGCCCCCCCTTTTTTTTAAATTTTGAGAAAAGGTCTCACTAAGTTATCCAGGCTGGCCTTGAATTTGCAATGCTCTCTGCCTCAGCCTCCCAAGTCTCTGGAGTTACAGGCACGCACCACTGCACCTGATGTGTCCACTCTGCACCTTCTGACTGATGGGCCTTGTCTGTGTAGACTTAGGAGACTGGCCTGGAGTCCTCTGCTTCATCCTGGCTGCCTTTGACTGTAATATGATGACATTGATGCATGAAAATCTACCTTCAGAAATAACTGACCACTAGAATTTTCTTCCCTATATTGATAAGGAGCAAGAATTGAGGGTGAGCTATTAGTGAGTTTTTTTTTTTTTTTTAATCACATTAGACTACAACTAAGGATATACTATAATTTTCAGAATAACATTGTATAAGTCAAATAAAGAGAAACAGTGTACCTCTTGTGTTTATTTCCTAAATTTGTTTTGTCATAGCTATGTTTACATTATTTTCTTTTCACAAAAAGTAAATTTACTGTATTATCTTGGACGTGTCTACCAACCAAAGATAAATATTTATAATAAACAATTGTGAACGAGTGCTGGCACTCTACAGAATCCTTATGTTATTTCTACTCGGACGTCTATAGCAAGCTGTTGCAACACACACGGAGGATAATGCGTGGGAGCGATGGCATCTGTCCAAAGAGGAACGAGGACCTTTTGGCCTTTCCACAATCTACAGTGGTCCATTCTCCAGCATGTCTGGATTCCTGGCGTATCAGCTGATTTCTTCATGTGGATACATTCATTGAGTGTCACTAGTTTTTAGGAAGTAAGTTCCATGGGCTAAAATCTATAGCTCTTATTGAAGAGGAACAATTGATTTTTCTGGGATTAAATCCAACTAGAGCTTGATAAGGGTTTTCAATATCTTATTCTTTTTACATGTCTTTTGACTAGAGAAGAGAAAGAAGCAAGTATGCACAGCTGTGATTATGTGGGTGTGTATAAATGTGT
The DNA here is from genome assembly GCF_052094955.1 of Ictidomys tridecemlineatus. NCBI lineage: Eukaryota > Metazoa > Chordata > Mammalia > Rodentia > Sciuridae > Ictidomys > Ictidomys tridecemlineatus. The sequence goes on from NC_135485.1 coordinate 129,640,082, forward strand.
GTGTGTGTGTGTGTCCACAGAACACAGCTGTACTTATACCACCATCTCAAGGATGAAGATAGCTGGATGATGATGAATTATTGTTCATAGAAGTTAAATCTTTTTATACATTGAGGAGATGAGACTATAGGAAAAGCATCGATTCACTTCCCTATTGGCTCTGAGAATAGGATAGACCAGCTCCTCTGTGTATCCCAGATGCCCATTTTGGTGAAGCTTGAGAAATCTTGTATTCAATAATACCTATTATATAGCAGGCAAAGCTTTAGAAAGATGAATAAGATGTGGTCTATTAGAAGCCATGGGTGTGTGAAAAAAAGTTTGTAAATCAGTGTAATATGCAAAATGTTATCAGCATAATCAAGGATTTATGAGAAACTCTCCCCAGCCTAGAATGAAGGGTACGTTCTGGAGCTTTCTAAAAAAAATTTACATGACAGAGGTTTGTTTTAATAAAGAGATGGCAAATTTCTGTGGACAACTAGTTCTAATTAGAACTGTGCTTTTAATAGCATCACTTGTACAAAATGCACATTGCTAGGCCTGTTTTTCAGCTGCAATATATGGAAGAAGTGTTGTTTTATTTCTGCCTCTCGATCTTGCTGTGTTGGGTGATACTATTGCACTGCCAGTGGTAATACGATCCTGCCTAAAAAAATCAGATTTGAAACCAGGAATCCCTAGTAACTGCAAATAAAGTCATCTTCATAATGCAAGTCAAGATTCTTACTCTATGAGTAAGACTGAAAAAGCCGCTAAATGACTTGTCCAAGGCCACACAGCAAGTGGGTGGCCAAACCGGCTTTAGAAATGAGAAATTTCTGATTCCTGGCCACAAATGAGTGGAGGAGTAAGTAATGTTTATTGCTGGCCATGAGAGAAACCCCAAGAGAGATCATTCAAAAGAGTGGGTATTTCCCTGTACTTCTTTCTATCTCCTAGGATTGAATGTTGAGGTGGTTATTCTACAATGACTGCTCACTGGCTTCACTTTTGCAAGAAGTATTTTTTTTTTTTTTCCAAAGTCACTAAACATCCCTGGGAAAGTCTTTGTCAGAAAGCACTGAGGGATGTGACATTTTTAAAACTTCAGAAAATATCCAGGTGTTTCCAGCTTAAAATGAGAGCAGGGGAGTGTTGTGGGGGATCTGAAGTAGCACCTGAAGCAGATCCCAGGCCTTTGAGAAGGGACCCAGGTTTGTGCTGTTGGCTGAGACATCTGGGAACCCTAGGCCACACAACTTCCTGGGAGTCAGTATTTTCTGTAAGATGTAGGGGGTTAGAAGTGTCTAGTTTCAGTGTTATCAATTCTTTGGTGGTTATCAGATAGAAAAAGTATTCACTTTTGGCCAGACTATAGCTCTCCTTAGCCTGGATGTAACCAGTGAGTCTTTCCTGCATCAATGTTATAGAATCAATTTAGAGAGACATTGACTGCTACTTCTTCTTCTGTGTATATTTTATTTAGAGACAGGGTCTCACTGAATTGCTTAGCACCTTGCTTTTGCTGAGGCTGGATTTGAACCTGCGATCCTCTTGCCTCCGCCTCCAGAGCTGCTGGGATTACAGGCGTGCACCAATGCACCCGGTTCACTGCTTAATGAAAAAGAGCTTGTATCGGCATGACTCATCTTACTACTAGAAAGTGATTTCTTAAACCATCGGTGTGTATTTTAGTTGTAAACTGCCTGCTTAATGTTAATTCTTCTTCATGTCATATACAAATTGCAATGCCTTAATTGCAATTTTTATGTCATGTTTTGTGGAGGGTGTGTTGACTCATGGAGTAGAGTAGAAGTGGAGGTTCAGATAGGGTCCTTGTGATTGTACCAGAGAAATCATCATTATTGGAATTAAAAAAAAATAGAAACTATGAGATCTACTTCTAAATGAGACAATGATATAGAATAAAATGGGAAACTTTCAAAGATACCATCCAGTTGTCAATACATAAGCCAGAAACTGTAGAAAAATTTTACCAATTGAGATTTTACCAACTGCTCTACAATAATAAGTGGTAGAGTCTATTGGTTTTCCAATGTTCTTATTTAAAAGGAATGGGTAGGAAAAAAGGGGGTGAGGAGGAGGCAGCCACTCCCTGCCCTGAAATGCATCCCTGTTATCCATTTAATCTTTACAACAATGCAATTGTTATTACTATTATTACTATTGTTGTTGTTGTTATTATTATTATTATTATTTTGTCCTAATGTAGCGGAGGCTGAGACCCAGGGAGTCCAGGAGATTTGCCCAGGACTGTTCAGTTAGAAGGTAGTGAAGAAAGAATTCAAATGTGGATCTGCCTGACTTCCAAGCTCTGGCTCCTTCTGCTCAGTTCCTTGCCCCACTCTGAGTCCCCTGCCCTTGCGCTTGGAGAGCCTGTGCCAAATGCAGGCCAAGATCCAGATGAAGTTATTGCAGCCTGTTCCCCCCACCCCACCCCCATTTAGAAGCCAACCTTTTCTGCTGGCTGCTTCTGTCAAGGCTGTGTCTCCCTCAGATTGTTAGGCTGCGAAAGGACCACCCCGGATATGTTGACAAGAAATAAGCTTCTAATTTGCAACACTTCTTTATATGGCTTGTCAGCTCGGAGCTCCTACCCGAGAAGGATTTCACAACAGGCCTGGCCACCTTATCGCATTCCAGGCAGAGCCAAGGCTGTCCAGGGCTGTGATACTTGGAAACCCTTACAGTGACAAGATCCTTGCCCTCTGGTTGAATGCCACCCGTATTTATCCTCTTCTTTTCTTCCCCCCTCCACTTCAAAGAAGTCTTATTATCTTCCGTCATACACCAGGGATCTTGTGGCTCTGAGTTATAAAATAAAATAAATCACAGTATTATCAGTTTATTGTTCTAGTTCACCCACTTACGCACACATTAAACAACACAGAGGGTCAATGTGGGCATTTCAGGTGGGTGTCATCCGGCCAACTATGAAAGGAATTTTATATTTGGTTCCTGTCCCGGAGACTGATTTGTGAAACGGGGATGAATTTTGTCTCTCAGCTTGAATGAGAGGTTTTGTTCTCTCCTTCTGCCCCTCCGAGGACTCCTGCTTCTCCTGTAAACCATCCAGTATGTGCCTGAAAAAGCTTAAGAGGGTCCGCAGGGGTGGGAGACTTTTCATCAGAATTTATGACTGTTCAAAGTCTCCATAAAGACTCTCATTTAACCCTGGCCTTTGTATTTCTATCCATGAAAATTGTTCATACCATGACCAATCTGATACATTGTCAGTGTTCTTCATGGAATATTCCAGACAAGACCATAGTAAACCAACTCCTCAGTGGGAGGAAAAGGGGAAGATATTGGGGGCATCCAAAAACTATAGTTTGCTTTAATACTCTGTGGCATTTTCCATCCAGGTTCAGAGATCCCTTAGGCCAGGACGAATGGAAAGTCTGTTTTGACAGTTAAAAGAATAACTTGGATAGATGGTCCCCCACCGTGTGGATTCTGACAATGAACCAAATTTTCAGTTAGACTCAAAGAAAAGGGTAGATCTAAAATGTACAGTCTTTTGTCCGCGTGGAAAACCCAGCATCTGTCAATCACAATAGCCTATCTAAACTGTTATATATGTATTTTTCTCTCATTTAACAAAAATCTTTCGTAGTATCCATTAGAGCTGTGTTCTAAGAAGAGAGAATTGTATATCCTCACAAGCTCTTTATAATTCTGAGATTTAAAACATCTTGATGTGCGTTAAAGACACACATGCATTCCACAATTGCCATCAATAGTATTTAAATCAATCCCAAATACAAAAGAAAGAAGGCAGGAAGAAAAAAAAGAAAGTTCTTAGGAATGGATAATTGATCCAAAGAAGAACTGGTTGTACATTAATCTTAAAATACAATTTCTGTAAATTAGTGGTAGATGAACAAAAGCTTACAGTTTAGGATTTGAGTTGAGAGCCGTGGGGACTGCCACTTGGACTATGTAGTCAATTCCAGCAAATACACTGAGGCTACAATTCTAATGACTTAAAGCCTGACAATAAAACCTTGAAAAAAAATCTGCATTTTAAAAGCAAGCACTGTAAATCACGCACTAAAGGGGTAATGTGAACAAGAACTGGAATGTGGAGGCAGGGAGAGCAGCGGCATTATTTGTTTCAGGGTTTGCAAGTATCAGCTGTAACTGGAGGTCCCGAGAATGCATCCTTTGAGTTGACAGCTTGTGTCCTGACCCTGTGTTTACAAGATCCTTTGGGGACCTAGCCTCCCAGCACCCTAAAGAAATTTGTTTCTATCACCCCAGTTGCACGGGGAGTTGGTTGGTAATTTATATTATATCTGTTCAGATAAAGGGCCTTGGACTTTGTAAAAATCTTCCCTGTCCCTTCACCACCTCCAATCAACTTGCTAACTCTTGCCAACTGGAAAAAAGGAAAATCATTCTGTACCACCCATAGCAGCTCCTTTTCCTCCCTTTCCACACACACACACACACACACACAAAAAAAAAAAAAAAAAAAAAAAAACCTTTGCTCACATACTGAGGGTAAGAGGATAATATTATCTTATTTTTATTTACCAGGGCTGCATGTTTTTAAATATATTTGTTGTTGATTTCTTTCTGTGTGAGTGAATTTCCTATACTTTTTTCTTAGCTCCTATTTTCTATTTTTTTTTTGTATGCTTGGTCATCAATTATTTGTTGACTTTACCTAGGTTGGGCAAGGCTTATACCTTGTTTCTTGCTTCATGGAAAATGGTTGTTATGGCTGCCTTTGGCCTTGATGGATGATCTAGCTCATATGGGGACTGCCACTTAGAATATGTAGTCAATTGGAAAAATACATATATATATATATGTATTATGTGTATATATATACACACACACACACACACACACACACACACACACACACATACATAAACATCTCAGCAAGTATGGAACCACACAACTCAAAGATATCAAAGGTGGAAATACACATTCTTTTCCTATCCTTCATATATTTTGTGATACACCATCCAATCACAAAAAAAACTTTCTTTAAATGACCCTCAATGGAGGAAATATTTTTTAAAAAATTGTGGTCAATTAGATTTTTTTTTCTGGCATTAATTAATATCTCTAGTTCACAAAAACAACCTATCTTGATTTTATGAAGCAAATTTCCCCTGTGTTATATCATAAGACCATTTTGAACTCAGGGGCACTGGACCACTGAGTCACATCCCCAGCCCTATTTTGTATTTTATTTAGATACAGGCTGTCACTGAGTTGCTTAGTGCCTCAATAAGTTGCTGATGCTGGTTTTGAACTCTCGATCCTCCTGCCCTAGCCTTCAGAACTGCTGGGGTTAAAGCATTTGACAAAATACAGCACCCCTTCAGGTTCAAAATGCTAGAAAAACTAGGGATACCAGGAACATACCTCAACATTGTAAAGGCTATCTATGCTAAGCCCCAGGCCAACATCATTCTCAATGGAGAAAAAGTGAAAGTATTCCCTTTAAAATCTGGAATAAGACAGGGATGCCTTCTTCCTCCATTTCTATTTAACATAGTTCTTGAAACTCTAGCCAAAGCAATCAGACAGACAAAAGAAATTAAAGGGATACGGATAGGAAAGGAAGAACTCAAATTATCACTATTTGTAGACAATATGATTCTATACCTAAAAGACCCAAAACATTCCACCAGGATCTTCTAGAACTAATAAATGAATTCAACAAAGTAGCTGGATATAAAATCAACACCCATAAATCAAAGGCATTTCTGTACATCAGTGACAAATCCTCAGAAAGAGAAACTAGGAAAACCACCCCACTTACAACAGGCTCAAACAAAACAAAACAAAACAAAAAAATACTTGGGAATCAACTAACAAAAGAGGTGAAAGACCTCTACAATGAAAACTACAGCACACTAAAGAAAGAAATTAAAGAAGACCTTAGAAGATGGAAAGATCTATCCTGTTCTTGGATAGGCAGAATTATACTGTCAAAATGACCATACTACCAAAAGCACTATACAGATTCAATGCAATCCCCATCAAAATCCCTATGACATTCCTCATAGAAATAGAAAAATAAGAAAATCTGGAAAAATAAGAGACCAAGAATAGCCAAAGCAATCCTTAGCAAGAAGAGTGAAGCTGGTGGCATTACTATTGCAGACCTTGAACTATACTACATATGACAGAGCAATACTAACAAAAACAGCATGGTATTGGCACCAAAATAGACCTGTAGACCAATGGTACAGAATAGAGGACAGAGAGACTAACCCTACAGCTTAATTAACCCTTGAAACATTGAAGCCACACCTTCTGGAAACTTTAACTAACCCCTTTGTGCAAGCCCTCCCTAAAACTTGTATGAGGAACAAATAGAGTTCTGGTGGGACGACTCCATATCTATTTCTCTCCAAAATTAAGGGAGAAAAACACTTTCGACACTAGTTCACCAGAACCAGAGGCAGTCATTTCCATATTGCTCCCAGCTTAATCGTGGTAATGGGCATGTTCTGGGTTTTGGCTGCTCAGTAGGCAACATTCTTCCTCGCTTAGAGGAATCCTTTATTTTGTGAATCTTCAGGGTAGAACCCTTCACCTCCTCTGCTGAGACGCATGAACTAGAGCCACCCTGTGTTAGGAGGAACCTCAGCAGACCTCTCTCCAGCCTTAGGGCCACAGCACGTTGCTTACGTTCTCTCGGCCTCAGACTCCTCAGCCATAAACTAGACAGAACGAGAGTGAGAGTTCCCACCTCCCAGGGCTGGTGTGAGGCTTCACGGAGTGACCCAGATGCTCCAGACGCAGCAATGTCACAGGATCACTATCCTCCAAGCCTAGCACTGAGGCATCTGCTTGGTATGCCAGAGTTGAACCGAGGGGACAGAGCGTCCTCAACTTCATTCTCTCCCACACCTCGGGCACAATGCTTGCCTAGAATGATTGTCTTATCAGTAAGATTTCAGGCTTCAAGAAAACAATTTTCTATAAATGGTACATTCACCGGGTTTAAATACCCCATTGTTCTACATGACTTAGTGGAAAAAGTGCCACTCTCTGTCCACACTGTATCCCCATTTTCCACTCCCCAGCGGTGACCCCTTCTCAACTCTTGTTAAAAAACGTGCTTAGATGGCCAATTCTTGACTTTGAAGTTGAAGTGTTCCTACCATCTGCTCACCACACCTCCCACATTTTCCCAGCCTCCAAATATATTTTTGGGTTATGTCAATATTGCATGTGTAAATGACCATGTAAATATTTTCATTGTTGAGCCATGGCATATACTATGACTACTTCCCGTTTTTTATTCTTGCAAAACTTTGTGTCCCCAAGTTCATTAACTGTCAAGTTTTCTCAGTCCCTTGTTTTTCTATATATGTATCATTAATTCATTCTCAAAATTCTTCCTAATTTTCTAAGCCTCCTCTCAATATATGCAAGCATTATAATTCACGAACTGCTTCTTTTGACTTGCTTTAATCAGAAGAGGTGACTTCTTCCTGAACCACTCTCACACTGGATGTCCTCCACATCATCTTGGGATTTCTCTTTCACTTTCTTTTACGTTCCCTGGATTTCTTATTTTCTTTTTTTGAGATGGGGATACTAGGGATTTAATCCAAGGGTGCTCTAGCTCTGAACTACACCCACCATCCCTTTTTATTTTATTTTCAGACAGAGTCTCGCTAAGTTGCCGAGGTTGGCCTCCAACTTGTGATCCTTTGGCCTTAGCCTCCTGATGGGATTATGGGCATGTGCCACCAGGCTCTACTGGCCTTATTTCCTTTTACATCTACACTCTTCTTGTGGTAAAGCACCTCACCCAGTAACTTCTGATATAGAAAGAACATTCCTTAACATGCTCAAGGCAATTATGAAAAATTCGCCACTAAACCAGGCACAGTGGCACAGGCCTATAATCTCAGCAGCTCAAGAGGCTGAAGCAGGAATATCACAGTTTCAAAGCCAGCTTCAATAACTTATCGAGGACCCAAGCAACTTAATGAGACTCTATCTTAAAATTAATTACAACAAAACAAAACAAAAACTCATCTACTAATATAATCAATGGAGAAAAACTTGGAGCTCTTTTACTAAGATCTTGTTCAAGTCAAGAATGTCCACTCTGGCAACTTCTATGCAACATTGGACTAGAAGTCCTGGCAAGAGCAATCAGACAAGAAAAATAAAATAAAAGAATAAAAAGTATCCAAATTGGAATGAAAAGGCAAAATTATTTTTATTTCTACATGTTGAAACTCCCAAAGATTCCACAAAAATCTGTTAGAATTAATAAATGAATTTAGTAGATTTGTAGGATAAAGTCAGATGTACAGCAACCAGCAATACCTTTATATATGAAAAACAACCTAACTGTAAAGGAAATCAGGAAAACAATCCTATTTGATAGCATCAAAATAAATAAAACCCCAAGGAATAAACTTAACCAAGTTTAAAAGAAAAAAAGAAAGAAAGACGTACACACTGACAACTATGACACACTAATGAGAGAAACTGAATAAGATGCAAATAAATGGAAAGATACCCCATGCTTATGGGGCAGAAGAATGAATATTGTTAAAATGTCCATATTACCCAAAGCAATGTACAGATCTCACACAATTACTATCAAATCACAACAGCATTCTTCATTTAAATAGAAAAGACAATTCTAAATTCATATCAAACAATTAAAAAACCCTAAATAGCCAACACAATTCTGGGAAAGAAAACAAAATTGGAAGCATCAATGTCCCTAATTTAATATAATGTTGAAAAGCTACAGTAATAAAAACGGTATAGTACCAGCATAAAAACAAACACAAAGACCAGTGAAATAGAATAGAGAACATAGAAATAAATCCAAATGTAGATGATCAACTAATTTCCAACAAGGGCACACCACGAGGACAATGAGGAAAAGATATTCTCTTCAATAATGGTGCCAGAAAACTAGATTTTCACATCCAAAAGAATGAAATTGGGTCATTTTTTTTTTTACACCATACAGAAAAATCATCTCAAAATGGAAAAAAAAACCTAAATAAAAGACCAAAAGTTATGAAACTACTAGAAGAGAACATAGAAGAATAAGTCCTTCCCTTGTCCTTGGATTTTTTTTTTTTTTTTTTTTTTTTTTTAGTGTCATGCTAAAAGCTCAGGCTACAAAAACAAAAATAAGTAAATGAGACTACATCAAACTAAAAAGTTCTGGAAAACAGTTAACAAAACAGAAAGTCTAAAACCTAAAAGACTCAAAACCTAAAGAAAGACTGGGAAAAATATTTGTAAACTATATATCTGATAAGGTGAGTATTCAAAATTTATTTAAAAACATACAATTAGCAGAAAAACAAGTAACCTGATTAGAAAGTGGACAAAAGACCTGAATAGACATGTCTCCAAAGAAGACATAAAAATGGTCAACATGAATATGAAAAGGTTTGGAATATCATTAATCATCAAGGAAACACAAATCAAGACCACTGTGAGATACCACCACATCCAATAGGATGACTCTTATCAAAGTCAAGATTCCAAATGTTGGGAAGAGTGTGGAGAAGAGGAAACTCTTGCATCCTGATGGTGGGAACATAAACTAGTGCAGCTATTATGAAAAACAGTGTGGAGGTTTCTAAGGAAATTAAAAATAGAACTATCAGATGACCCAGGAATCCCTCTTCTGTGCACACATCCCAAATAGATAAAAATACCCCCTCATAAAGCTACCCCCACTCTGTGTTCATACAATTCCATTCTCCATAGTTGAAGTAGGGAAACAACTTAAGTGTTCATCCACAGATGAATGGGTAAAGAAACTGAGGTGCACCTACAGAATGGAGTATTATTCAACCCTAAAAAGGAACCATTTGCCTCATATGGATGAGCCTGGAGGACAATGTGCTAAGTGAAAAAAGTCAGCCATGGAAAAATATTGGATGCTCTCACTTATATGTGAATTCCAAAACAAAACAAAACAAAAACAAACAACAAGCCAAAAAATTCAAGATATAGAGACAGAGGAAATGGGTGGGTCAGAAGATACAATACAGCAGATAAAAATCTAGAGATCTAACATAGAATAAGATGTTGATAGGACATAAAGTCACTGTATACAGAATTCATGTGAGCAGATTTTAGCTGCTTTTGCCACAAAGCATACAAAGGGACCATGTGAGATGACTATGCTAACTTGCTTCACTGTGTAACCATTTTACTAGCTCTATGTATCCCATGATAACTGTTGTTTACCTTAAATATGTGCTTTACAGTTTATTTGAAAGGGAAAAGCACTGTGTCTTATTTCTGATCCTTTTCTTTTGGACCTGCTCCATGCCCTGCCCCAGTCCACGGAAGCTCTGGCCCCGATGTTCTAGTTTCTCCCATCTGCCAAGCAGGCAGTGGGCCTTTTGCATCAGAAATCTGCTGCCAGTCAGGTTTTGAATTTTCAGGAAATTAAGTTTTTTCTTTGATGATTTGTTCTTCTAGATGTTCTCTGTTCTATTTTTCTAGAATTCATATTGTTCAGTTATTGGATCTCTGTACCTATCTTTTAAATTTGTGACCTCTTCTCTGTTTCATCTATTTATTTCATATTAGTCCTGTTTGTTGGTTCAGGTATAATTCATGTGCAATAAAGTACACCTTCTACACAAACCGATTAGAAGAGTCTTGACAAATGTATACAAATAATCACCACCTAATTAAAATATGAGTGTGTTGTGTCTACCGCTTTCAGTGAGCTCAATGAGTGTATCAGGAATACAATTATTTTCATTATTAAATAGTATTATTCTATTGTAGAGATGCGCCACACTTAGCTTAGTTATTTACTAGCCTACAGATATGTCCGTAATTTATCTTTTTAGCTAATATAAATAAAGGTGTTGTCAACACTGGCATGCAAGCTTCTGGGTAAACATATGTTTTCATTCCTACTGAGTAAATACTGAAGAGAGGAAATGGTGGGTCATATGGTAAGAATAAACTTTGCATATATGTGTGTGTGTGTGTGTGTGTGTGTGTGTGTGTGTGTAAAATAAAGATATTGTATCCATCTGCAACTAAAAATACATTTTTTTAAAAAAAATTTTGTCTTTTGTACCAATCTAGGAAAGCTTTACCAAACCCTACTTCATCTGAATTTTCTCTTAAGTTTTTTTCCTGAAAGTTTTCCAATTTCTGGCTTTATGTTTAGGTCTATAATCATCATTAGAGTTAGTCTTTGTATAGAACAGGTGGTAATGTTTGAGACTGATTTTTTTGCATATGAATATTTAGTCTCCAGCACTCCTTGTTGAAGAGTTTCCTCTCTGAATTACCCTGACACTACAAACAAACCTCAATTTGTCATGTACAGGTAAGTCTGCTCCCAAACTCTCTGCTCTATTTCTTTTATCTGTATGTCTGTTTTTATGCTGATACTGTTCCTTCTTATTTACTTAGCTTTATAGTAAATCTTGAAATTAGATACTATGAGTGCTTCAACTTTTCTTTACTTTTTCAAAATTGTTTTGGGTCTTCTCAATGTTTTCATTTTCATATACATTTTAGATTCAACTTGTTGATTTCTAAATAACAGGTGAATTTTGATTGGCGTTATGTAAAATCTGTAAACTAATATGAACAAAATCAACATTTTAACAATATTCACTCTTTTGATCTATTAACATGATATTTCTCTTCATGTATTTAGGTATTTAAAAATATTTTTCTAATATAGTCATGCAAACTACACATTTCCTTTTTAACACTTTTTTGGTTGAATACCATAAATTTTGATATTTTGTACTTTCAACATTCAGTTCAAATTATAATCCCATTCTCTTAACATTTCATCTTTAATCAAAGTTATCTTAAAGTATGTTACTTAAATTCTGAATATTTGGTAATTTTTTTAGCTCTTTAAATTACTAATTTCTGATTTAATTCCATTGAAAGCAAAGGGCATTCTTTGTAAAGTTTATTTAAAAATATGTTAAAATTCATTTTGATCTATCTTGGTGAATATTCCATTTGTACTTAAAAAGAACGTGTATTCTCCATAGACTTTGGTTGGAGTGTTCTGTATATATTAATTAGGGCAAATTGCTTAATGATATTGTTAAGTCTTCTGTGTCCTTATTGATATTTTTGTCTGTTTGTTTTATTAATTTCTGAGAGAAGAGTGTTGAAATTCCCAGCTATAGTGTGGATTTATTTTGCCTTTGCTTCTATCACATCTTTCTTTGTGTATCTGGGAACTCTGAGATTAGCTGTACATATGTTAAGTTCTCTTGATATATCAACCTCCTTCTTCTTTTTCCATGGTGATAACAACCTCTACGAAGCTTATTTATCTAATAGAGTAAATCGGTTTTCTTCTCCTTATTCTTTGTATAGTATCTTCCTCTGTTTAACTTTCAACCTATTTTTATTTCTACATTTAAAATAAATCTTATTTCTTTCCAACAGGTAGTTTAAACATCTGCCTTTCAACAAGATTTTTTTTTTCGCAGAGACACAGGCTTTATATTGTCCATCTTTATGTGGCCCTGTGATATGTCTCTCACATAATCGGTCTCCAAAACAGAATGCAGGTCCAGAATGGCAGCGATGAGATGATCGCAGTGGACAGTTAGTGTCAAGCTATGTGATGTCACTGAATGTACACAAGGTTAGTTTAGTGATTCCTTTCCATGAAAACTTACATATGAGGCATTCGGTTATGACCAGAGCATTTTTGAAAATAATTGATGGAGGGAGTATATTTGCTTTTGCACATTAAAAGACTTAGTTTCTATCCTAAATGCCTCCATTACTTACTTTGTTTTCTCAGTTGTTTAAAACAGGCTTGAATGATTTTTTTTTTCAATTTCAGACCCCAAAGATTGTTACAAATAAAAAAAAATTATTTATGTATATTGCAAAAAATGTCTCTTAGGGTTTTGTAAAGGGGATTGAGGGGGAAATTATGCATTAATACCTTTGGGGAAAAATACAAAAACATAAATTGCACAAAATAGAACATTTGGAGTCTTATCTCCACTCCAGTCCCCCTCCCCCCACCGATAATAAAATTAAATACTTTTTAGGGTTATGATGACCGTAAGAAATGTGTTCTATATTACCTTCATATCTCTTCTGAGTGGGAAAGGACTAGTTTAAATGACAAAGATCTATAAATTATCTAGGTTTCTTAAAAGGCAGAAATATTTTCAAAAATTATTTGGTAATAACTAGATTTAAAGCAATTAGCAATGAATAGTATATCCTATGCATAAGGAAATAAAATGCAAAAAAAAGTATTTGCCAAATAGTCACATGATTGAAAATTAACTTTTGAAAACAAAGGTTGATGATATGCAGTGGTTAATTTATCATTATAGCCCAGGCATATACAGGGGTGTATACATGCCAACCACATGTAAGGGTGCAGTCAACAGCCATGCTGAGTTATTATGAGCAGAGAAAATTACTTGTAGTCAAGGATGTATCTGAGAAGCTGTGCAGGCTAGCATTCATGACAATCAAAAATTTATTACTACCTAACATCTAGCCTTGAGACCAGCAGGCTTTGCATGTTGATTTTATGTGCACTCTGAGAGCTGACCTTCTTTAGAAAAAATTAATGAGACTCATTTTGAAGCCAGGATACCCATTAACTAATTGGCAATGATAGTGATAGCCACTGGAATTGCAGTACCTTAAGTCCATTTTCTTCCGGTGGTCAAATTTAATTAGAAACCAAATTATAACCTGAAATTATTTTACACTGAGAAATTGCCCTTTTGTGGACCAGAAATACCACAAATCAGACCAGAATTTCTGTTTATACTACAGACTGAGTCTCATCGACCCTCTCTTTCATTCTAAGAACATAGAAATAATTGATACAACGGAAGAAGAATAGAAGCAATACACAACCAATCACAAAAGAAAGAGAAATATCCAGATGTCAGAAACAAATAGGGAATTCAGTGCCAGAATCGTGGACATGGGATCAGACACAACGAAGACTCAAGCCATCCTGCTCAAATATTTACGTGAGAACTGATCTGGGACCTCTGGGGTCCAGCAGACTGGGAACACCCTCAGCAGCCTTGGAGCACAGGACTCCCACTGAATAGAAACCACAGCTGTGCTGCAGGTTGCTCGCAGCAGAAGGCACAAGTCACTTGAGAAAACAACAAAAACAAATTTATGTGACCATATAAACAAATGGCAAAAATAGTACCTTTAAACTCATTTAAGAGATTAAAGAAAGATAGGGGGAAATGATAACAATTTAGGGACACCTGACTGGAAAAAAATTAAATGGTTAGAAAATACTGAGTATTTGTGAGAATATAAAGCCCTGAGAATACTGATATTCTGCTGTTGAGCATTTAAAACTGAAGAGCTGTTTAGAAAACGATGCTGTGTTACTTGTTTACAGATAAGTACCCACAGCTCAGGAGTCCACATCCAGGAATGTATTCTAGAAGAACTCTTGTGTTGGCTCATTAGAAGGCAAATGAAATCATGCTTAGAGCATGTTGTTTGTAACAGCAAATCCCAAGAACAGCCCAAATACATACCAATGGGGAAGAGAAGGATCAATTACAATGTGAAAATGGAATGAAAAATCCACAGCAATAGAAATGGATGAACAATACAAATATGTATGTAGTCTTCCTATCACTTCCCTGAAAAAGGGGGAGTATAAATTGTGTAAAGAACTTTAGATCATTGTATAAGATTGACGTTCTCTCTTCTGTCAAATTGTGAAGCCTGTAGGCTGTTTCCTAATGTGTAATAAAAACGTGTTTGCTGTAATCTAAAACCTAAATTTCATAGTGTGTAGTTAGGTGAAGCTATTTTTTTAAATTTTAATTTGTTATATATGACAGCAGAATGCATTTCAATTCATATTACACATATAGAGCACAGTCATTTCTCTAGCTGTATACAAAGTAAATTCACACCATTGTGTCTTCATACATGTACTTAGGGGAATGATGCCCATCTCCTTCCACCATCTTTTTTACCCGCATGCTTCCACCCTTCCCTTCCCACTTCTTTGCCCTATCTAGAGTTCATCTAAATCTCCCGTGCTCCCCCTCCCAACCCCACTATGAATCAGCCTTCTTATATCAGAGAAAACATTCAGCATTTGGTTTTTTGGGATTGGTCAACTTCTCTTAGCATTATCTTCTCCAACTCTATCTATTTTCCTACAAATGCCATGATTTTATTCTCTTTCATTGCTGAGTAATATTCCATTGTGTATATATACCACAGTTTCTTTATCCATTCATCTACTGAAGGGCATCTAGGTTGGCTCCACAGTTCAGCTATTGTGAATTGTGCTGCTATAAACATTGATGTGCCTGTGTCCCTGTGGTATGCTGTTTTTAAATCCTTTGGGTATAGACTGAGGAGAGGGATAGCTGGGTCAAATGGTGAATCCATTCCCAGATTTCAAGGAATCTCTATACTGCTTTCCATATTGGCTGCACCATTTTGCAGTCCCACCAGCAATGTATGAGTGTGCCTTTCTTCCCCAGATCCTCCTCACCAACACTTATTGTTTGTGTTCTTAATAGCTGCCATTCTGACTGGAGTGAGATTAAATCTTAGATGTGCATTTCTCTAGTTGCTAGAGATGTTGAACACTTTTTTCATATATTTGTTGATTGATTGTATATCATCTTCTGAGAGGTGTCTGTTCAGATTCTTGGTCCATTATTGATTGGGCTATTTGCAAAATGAAATTAAACTCCTATCTCTCACCATGCACAAAAATTAATTCAAAGTGGATCAAGGACCTAGGAATCAAACTAGAGAACCTGTGTCTAATAAAAAAAAAAAAAAAAGTAGGCCCAAATCTCCATCATGTTGGATTAGGCCCCAACTTCCTTAATAATACTCCTATAGCACAAGAATTAAAATCAAGAATCAATAAATGGGATGGATTCAAACTTAAAAGTTTCTTCTCAGCAAAAGAAACAATCAGTGGGTGAATAGAGAGCCTACATCCTGGGAGCAAATTAGATAGAGCACTAATCTCTAGGGTATATAAAGAACTCAAAAGGTGAAGCTATTTTTAAGTTATAAAACCATAAGGTTAAAAATGTACCCATTCTGGGAGCTGGGACTTAGCTCAGTGGCAGAGCACTTGCCTAGCATGCATAAGGCACTGGTTTCAATCCTCAGAACAGCATAAAAATAAATAAATAAAATAAAGGCATTCTGTCCATCTATAACTACAAAAATAATAAAAAATTAAAAAAACTTATTAAAAAATGTACTCATTCTGGGTATCCCCCCAACAAATCTTCCTTTGTCCTGGTGTTGCAATCATAATGCCTGGAGTGTACTAGGTGATCTAATTGTAACTATAGCCCTTCCCTTTGCTCTCCCCAATTTTAAATTAGTCTAGTGTGTAGATGGTAACCCTGAACTCTTCATATCAGAGCAAAGGGCAGCATTGTGTTAGGGATAAACACCTGGGCAGACTCCCCACCCAGTATGCTTGCTTGCCAGATATTTTGGTAGCACACCATCTGCAGAAGTAAAATTTGATTGGCTCAATAACTTTTGAGCATGTGTCTGATTTCTTGCAGCACCCCAATATTTCAAACAACCTCAATTTATTTATTTTTATTGTTTTGCAAATTTTGACTCCATGAAAGTGCATTAACACAATATTGACTTTGTAAGTACTGTGTAGGTACTTATCCACACTTCCTCAATAAAGGAAAATTTGTCCTTTCTTCTGTCTGCATTTGTGAAAGATAAAATTTCTCAAGATATTGGCCTTTGGGACAACCTCATAGGCTCTGATGCCCCTTTGTGCTTTTTGCTCAATCTCATGGAAAGACTTTTCTTATCTGTAACGGTTAATTTGAATTGTCAACTTGATTAGATTAAGATATGCTGATGATTGAGAGACTTCTGAGTTTAATCAGTGAGGGTGTGTCTAGGAATGATGGGCATGTGGGATAGCTAACTGAAATGGAGACCTTCCCTAAGCATCAGCAGCACCATCTAATAGGAAGATGGCTTAGATGGAATAAAAGTTGGAAGAACAAGGGAGCAGCTGCAAGCTCAATCTTCTTGAATGGGTCCTTGATTGCTGGTGTGATTGTCTGAGGATATGGGACTCTTGCTTCCTCGCTCTGGTGGACTCTGCCAGTGATTCTCCAGAAATCTTTGGTCTCATACTACGGTAGCACTGTTGATCTCTCTTGTTCTGGGGCTTCAGTCTCTTGAACTACACAGCTGGTTCTTCTAGCTTTCCAGCCTGCCGATGGCCATTGGACTGTCCAGCTTCTGGTCGCATAAGCCAACGGAATAATTCCCTTTTTATAATTATACTTCCTGTTGATTCTGTTTCTCTAGAGAACCCTGACTAATACATTAGCCATCATGGTATTTCAGATGACTGCACCTGTAAAGACATGAGCACCCAATCAGCAGCCGTAGTGATACATGTTCATATATTCTGCTTTTTTTTTTTTATTATTGGTTGTTCAAAACATTACAAAGCTCTTGACATATCATATTTCATACATTTGATTCAAGTGGGTTATGAACTCCCATTTTTACCCCGCATACAGATTGCAGAATCACATGGGTTACACATCCACTTTTTTACATACTGCCATACTAGTGTCTGTTGTATGCTGCTGCCTTTCCTATCCTCTGCTATCCCCCCTCCCCTCCCCTCACCTCCCATCTTCTCTCTCTACCCCATCTACTGTAATTCATTTCTCTCTCTTGTTTTTTTTCCCTTTCCCCTCACTTCCTCTTATATGTAATTTTGTATAACAATGAGGGTCTTCTTCCATTTCCATGCAATTTCCCTTCTCTCTCCCTTTCCCTCCCACCTCTCCTCCCTGTTTAATGGTAATCTTCTTCTCATGCTCTTCCTCCCTGCTCTGCTATATTCTGCTTTGGGATCTATTTCTTTTTGAGTATGGTTTGTCTCATAATTGTCATTTACATGTTAACTGTTGTTACTATACCTGAGTATGCTTGCAAAGATATGTCTTATTATTATTACCCAGTTTATTGTGTAAAGTGACCTATTCAGTGTTATATGACGTTTTTGCATGTTTCTGAATCTCCTTTGAAAAATCTTGAATGCCTTTTAAATAATTTGTAAGTTATTTTTCCAGAGTTATATGTTAAAATTTTTAAACTTTAGGAACTGTAGATTTAAGGAAATTTTATCCTTCAGGATTTAAGCATTTAGGATTATGGCATTTGTGTCTGCGTCTTTGGGGATTATGGTACAAACACCTCTTTTCACATCATGTAATATCTCTTTTTGTTTCTAGTAATTTGCTTTACTTTGAACTCTACTTAATGATATTAATACTTAATATTACTATAGCTACCCAACCTTTATAAAAATCTATATTTTCATAGCACATTTTCCATTCTTTAATTCCTACCAGTACTATTAAATTTGAATTGAGTTTCTTATAAGTGGCATTTCTTATAAGTTGTATGATTTTATTTAACCCACCATATAAATCTTGTTTTTGGTGTATTTAGACCATTACATGTAATTATCAATATATTAATGCTTGAAGTCAGATTTTAATTATGTTTTCTACTTGTTTCTTCTGGGGTTTGTTCCTTTCCTTGGCTTCCTAGGAGTTAATTGAACATTTTAAAATTTGTCTTGATTTATTTATAATGTTTTGGGGTATGTCTCTGTATAATTTCATAGTGGTTGCTCTAAGACATTAAAATATACACATGTAACTTATCACCGTCTACTGGTATCACATTTTACTACTTCCCATGAAGTGTGGCAACTCTATTTCCATTTAGGTCTTTTTACCTTCCCCACTGTTAAAATATCATTGTTTTCAGTGTGAAATGAGATGATAATTTTTATTTGATACATCAACAACAATTATAAAATCCATGAGTAGAAGGATGGTCTATTTTATGCACCACATATATTTCCACTTTTTTAAAAAAAAGTATTCATGATGCTCTAAGGTTCCTTCTTTTATCATTTCCTTTCTCTAAAGAAGTTTTTAAATGTCACTCTAATAGTAGGTCCGCAGTAACACATTCTTTACATTTTCCTTTGCTTGAGAATGTTCTTATTTCCTCTTTATCCTGGAACGAGAGTTTCCCTGGACATAGTCTTTCAAGTTGATGGCTCTTTCCTTTCAGCCCTTGAAAAAATGGAATGCTACTTTTTATTCTGGGCTTCATATTCTTTCAGGGCAAAATCTGCTGTCATTTAATGAATGATCTCCAGGAAGTTATCTGTTTCTCTCTGCATGTTTTCAAGATGTTTTTTCCTCTCTCTGTTGCTTTAAAACCTTTGACCATGATGTCTCTTGGTATGGATTTCTTTCAGTTTATTATTTTTGAGGACTTACTCACTTCTTGGATCTATATAGGTTCATGTCTCGGGAAGTTTGGAAAATTTTCAGTAATTTCTTTTTTTCCAGACATTTTTTTTCAGCGCTCTCTCTTTCTTCGCTCCTTCTGATGAGATGAGTATAGGATTTTTGTTATGTTTCTACAGATTCTTCAGGCGGTGAGTATTTTCTTTCTGTTGCACAGATTAGGTGACTTCTATTGTTTCATTCTTAGTTTTCGGATTCTGTCCTCCATTGTCTTCACCCTATTACTTCGTCCATCCAGTGAAATTTTTTCTTCCTATTATTGTGTTTTCTTTCAATTTCAAAATTTCCATTTAGTTCTTTTTCACTCCTTCTCTATCTTGGCTGACATTTTAAGTTTCATTTGATGCAAGAACATTTTATCACTTTTTTTTTAATATTTTATATTTTAGTTGTACACAATACCTTTATTTTGTTTATTTATTTTTTTGTGGTGCTGAGGATCGAACCCAGGGCCTCACAGGTGCTAGGTGAGTGCTCTAACCGCTGAGCCACAACCCCAGCCCCTTTATCATTGATTATTGAAGCCATTTTTAAGGTGACTGTTTTAAACCCTTATCAGGTAATTCCAACACACAACTCATCCCACTGTTGATGTCAGTTGACTCTTTCCTCATTTGAGTTGTGAGCTTTTTGGTTCTTGTTATGACATAATTTTCCACTCTATCCTGCACATTTTTGACTATAATGTTAGGAGTCTCTGGGTCTCATTTACATGTCTTATTTTAGCAGGTGTCACCCTGTTTAGGGTGACCATGTGAGTCTTGGTGTATTTTGTGAGCTTTGATTCCATTGAAGTTTACTTTTCAGAATCTTTACAATGTAATTTGGTTTAGCTTGTGCATGGGGACTCCCCATGTTCTTGCTGGTGCTGCCTAAGGGGAAAGAGAATTTCTCTAGGCCTGGTCTCCACATATCTTCCAGTGAGGGAGGGTGTGGTGGGACTCCCCTACTTGTGCATCTAGACTACTCTGGTATCTCTGGGTGGGAGAAGAGACACTTGGTTCCATGGAAACAGAGAAACTTATTGGACTGGGCTTCTTTCTGTAGCTGAATTCCTTGGCTAGTGTGGCGTCTCCTGGTGAGAGAGGGTGCTCTCAGCCCTAGTGGAGGAATTGAATGCCTCTCTAGGCTGATTATGACGGACAAGGCTCCTAATCAATACCTTCTGTGATGTCGGCTCACCTGATGTCAAAGGTAGTCTTCATCCATCTAGGAGAGAAATGGCCCACCTACGTCAGCTTCCATTGCTAGGACAGGTATCAGAAATGATGACCCTTTATTCCCATGGTTTGTGTTAAGAGACAGACATAAGATGCCCTTTTCTATGATGTTCCTTTAAGCCTGTGATGCTAAACAAGCTGCCCCCTTACTGCCTCTCAGAGTCTTCCTTTGGTTGTCTCTGGTGTCATTTTCTGGGATTGTAACTCGCTTGCCAAGGAGGAATAGGGGAAATGCATCTACACTAACTTGTCGAGACCAGAAGTCAACTGTCTTTTTTTGAAACAATATTTTTTTTTTCATTATTTACATTTGACTCTTTAAAAAACCTGCTTATTTTACAAAATATATGCAAGTGTACTTTTCCCTAAGCCATGCAGAAATACAGTCTTTGGTGTTCCCACATACACAGACTTGGAATTATTTAAAGCTTTCTCAGCATTAAGTAATGAACCTTGGAACTTATCTGAAACTAGCATAGAGATTGCTCCATTCTCTTACTGGACTTCATTGTGACATTTCTTTATCTTTTCTTCTCTCTGTATATTTTAGACACTTTTTTTTTTACCCATTACCCTTTTTCTACTTCATTAGTCATGCTTCATAATGTGGGCAGTATCTGCTTTATGGTGTGCTTTCTGATTTGGGCACTAGCCCACATTCAGCTTCTCTGATTTTGAATGATCAAGACATGTAGCTACTGCAAGTGTGGAAGTCGAAGTGGGCGTTAGAGATGGAAGGAACAAGGGCTGTTGGATGTACTCAGATTTATTCTAGTCACCCCAATACTAGTCTTCCTACCAGAGTAGTATTTGTGCATATCAGTTCATTATAAAGACATCTTTAAAAAAAAAAAAAATATATATATATATATATATATATATCTTTTTAGTTATAGTTGAACACGATACCTTTATTTTATTTATTTTCTTTTATGTGGTGCTGAGGATCAAACTCAGTGCATCTCACGTGCCGGGTGAGCACTTTACCATTGAGCCACAACCCCAGCCCCTAAAGACATCTTTATTATATTATTGCTTTTCATGAGCTTTAGATAGTTTGGGCTAGAAAAACAGGAACCATGATATAGGGAAGAAAGAATTTGGGAAATCATGCAGAGAATGAAGAATATGGTTAGATCGTAACATAGTCTGAATCTTGAGAGTCCCCCAAAGGCCTATGTGTTAGAGGCTTGGCCTCCAGGGAGGACCTATTAGGAAGTGGTGGCAGCTTTAATATGTAGGGCCTAGTGGGAATCTTTAGGTCATTGAGGGCCTGCCCTCAAAGATTGTGGGACCCAGGCTCCTTCTTTGCTCTTTAGCTTTGGCCATGAAATAGGCAGTTTTGTTGTACCATGAAGCTAGGTCATGATGTACTATTTTACTACAGATCCAAAGAAATGGGACCATGGCATAGAACTTCTAAAACTGTGAACCAAAATGAAACTTTTCTGTTTATAAGTTGATTATCTCAGGTATATTGTTACAGTGGCAGAAAGCTAATACAGATGGAAACCTCAATATAGATACAAAGGGGTAAGAAAGACAGGTAAGAAGGATACTGGCAAATTGAAAGTACCTGAGACCTGCTGCCATCCGTGGCCAAACTTTTACCAACTATAAAATTATAGCAGCCCTTCTGCCCTTTGGCCTTTGTTTACTTTAGGTCTCAGCCCTAGTGGAGGAACAGAGTGCCTTTCTAGGCTGATTATGATGGACAAGGCTCCTCATCAATTTTTTATATTCTCCTTTCTCAAATCCTAGAAAGAAATTATACCAATTTATATATGCTGTACACTTTTTTTTGTTGTTCTGAGCTACAAAAGAATATTTAAAATCAGTTGCTCTATTGTGATCTGATCTGTTTTCATTTGATGGCAAAATGCCCCTCTTTGGAGTACATTCTTCTATAAAGAGTTCTCAAAATAAAAGAAAGTGTACTAACTTTGAATTATGACCTTGCAAATATTAAAGGCACCAAGTGCCAATATGGCATCAAATTGTCATGGAATCCATTTAAATCATTCAATGTTTCCTTTCTTGAGAAACACTGACTGTGGATTCAAAGTCACATGAAGTCAGATGGAGTAAAGGGAACCCTTTGTAAGCAAAGTGCATGAATTCAAATCAACAAATGCCACCATCTTCAAATAACACGTATGAAGTACACAAGTGTTTGAGGTCTGTGCTCTGTTTATTAATAGAAAAAAGACATATGTTCTAAAGGAGATGGGAGGTGTCCGTGCACTTTGGTCATCGGAGCGATAGGCAAGTGAGGTGTCCATGCAATCTTATTGATAAAACACTTCTTGGTTCATTTACTTCACATGAGACTTCATACCCGTCTGATCCTTTTCCTCCACAAGTCGGAATACACGGAGGCCACCATCACCGGGTGTGCATGAAGCTCCTGCCAGCTGGGGCTTTGCTGGCTTCCCAGGTCCCTGAACAGGCTGTTTACAATGAGTGGCCATTTGAAAACAGCAGAGCTTCTCACTCTATCTGACAGAATGGCTCCCAGTGCCCCAAGCCAGGCCTGCGTTGCTCACACAGTACACTCTTTATAAGCCCAGAGATGGAATTTCAATGGGGAGCACTGAGGTATGTTTTTCCAAAAGCGGCATCTGGCTCGAGGATTGGTTACGTGAATGGCCCAGCGGTTGGTTCTACCTGTGGTTTCTGCTAATTAGCCTGAGGTTTGCTGGCTGCCTGCTTGGGCTTTCAGAATATATCCAAGTTTTCGTCATCGTCACAACTCTCAAGATGGCCTAAATGTGTGTGTGGTCAAATCCAGGGCCTTTGAACTCGGTGTGGATACCTGTCTTATTGTGGACAGAGGGGATATTTATTCCCTGGCCTACACTTATCCACTAATGATGGGTCAAGTCATTTGGATTTCGAATACAGTAATAATTAATCCTGAGGAAGTTTAGCCTAAGTACAGGTTTCCTTTCCCTTAGAACTGACTGTTTCTCCCCAAAGCAGGCAAATGTTTTCTTAAAAAATTAAAAATATTTCTACATCCATCTGTCTCTGTCATTCTTCTTTCTGTATTTATCTCTGTGGATACAAAACTGCTCTGAACATTTGAGGGATGTATATGTTTGTGTATGGGTACATATATGTTTATAAACAGGGTTTTACTGTAAGCGGAAAAAAAGTTTCCTGGTACAACTGTGGCCGGAAGGGCCCACTTCCTGTACTAAAGGCCTCTGGACCACACCGAGAACAGACCCATGCAGTCCTCCTCCCACTTCTCTATTCAGAGCTGGCCCAATGCAGAAAGTTTCTCAAGCAATGTGCAACATATAGCAGGGCCCCTTTGGTCTCTCTGGTGGGCTCTCTTGCAGAAGAGCCAAATAGATACTGTCTGGAAGAAAGAGTTAGACATCTGCAGACACAGGTCAACTTCTGGGTCTACTCACAGACAGAGGTGATGCTCCTGGACAAATTCCTTCAGTTTCTCCGCCCCTGTTTTCCCAATTTATTCAACATGGTGATCAGTACATCGTATATGTTTGTATCTTGCCTCACAGAATCTAAAATTGACCGTTCTCTGAAATGTTCTCAGGTAAGAATCTGGGGAAAGGATTTGGGAAATGTACATAATTTATGCAACTCAATCCACAAGATAGCTATAAATTCATAAAATTGAGGGAACACTTGTGAGTAGAAGATTGAGTCAGACTGTATCAAAATTGGGTCTGTTTTGGCATCAAGGGCACGTAGAGACCATGGTTAATAAGTCCGTAGCATGATTGACTTCGCCATATGGTCTGCAAACCCACTGAAGACTCATGCATTTGACACTATCCATTCTTTTGCCTTTCCTTCCTTTTCTATACCATCCTGTAGAGCCACCCACAGAAATCTAAACGCCCAGCAAGAAAACTAAAACAGGAACACATTTCAAAAAAAAAAAATCTTTTGCTGCTTCTTTCTAGGAAATCTTCTATCGGTCCTCTTTTCCATTTTTTTGGGGGGTGGGGTGGGGCTCTGAAATGACCTTTAGTGTATTTTTGTCATCCACACTCCCAGACCCCTGCCCCACCTGACATGCACAATTCATTCCCAGGTATTAGTGAGTGATGTAGAATTTTTCAAAGATTTCATAGGTGAAACAAATTAAGGTGTTTATATCGCTACCCTTCTCCAATAAACAACCTAATACACCATAATTTGGCAACTACTTTTTCCAATAAAATATGTTTAATCTCTGATCCAAGCAGTGATCCCTGTCACCCAAATTGCTGTCCTTGCTCCCCTTCCATAATTCTGCTTCAAGAAAGTCTGGCTGTCAGCCTGACACATTCTTCAACCATACAGTAGCTTTTTGAAATCTCTTTCCCTGATATTCAAATCAGGGTTTTGGTGGAGCCTGTGAGCATCTCTTCCCAATTCTGCCTTTAATTAGGTAGAGTGCTTGATCTTGCACCTGGTGGGAGACCACGAATATTGGCACATGCTATGCAACAAAGTGTTCTTCTCCCCACTTTTCCCCAAAAGGCCAGTTGCTAAACATTTACCAACACTCAAAGGGGGTGACGTTCAAAGTCTGTAAGGACAGCTATAGCACGGGCACTGCACGATCCGAACCAACAGGCATTTTGCCCCTGAGAGCATCCAGCTGAATAACGGCCCAGTTTTCACCAAAGCAGGTGTCTCCTTGCAAAAGAATGTTCCTCCCACTTCTTCTAAGTAGTTAAATATTTCTCCAGATCTTCCACAATGGCTTTTATAAGAATTCCAGAAAAGAGTTTATAGTGTGCATCCTTCCAAAATGTAGAGGGATGGCTTAAAGTCTAAAGGAAGAAATTTAACAATATGCTTACTATGATTTTCTCTGTGTATAGTTTTTATTTTTATTTTTCCACAGTGGAGGGATTATTCCTTTGTGAAAATAATTTTTAGGTGATACTTGATATTTTGCAAGTTTTATGTAGGAGGTAAGTCGTCATTGTCATTAAAAGGCCTGCTGAATTCTAATTAAGATGAGCACAAGGTAATAAGATAACCTTGGCGAATTCACATGAAAGTCTAATTTTAGCAATATTAAAAAATAAAAAGTAAAGTGTTTCTTAGGACTCAGAAAATACGGCGTTATTGGGTTGAGGCAGTAAAACAGAGATAGGCAAATTGAGACAGCAGTTGAGATTGGAAAAGCAGCTGAGAAGTCCCTTCTGCTGACGTGGAGATGGTCCACCTAATTTCTTTGTAGGTTTCTTTGTACTTCCAGGAAGAGTTGGACAAAAGTCATCTGTTACCTAATTAGGTAGGAGAAAGCATTTATACAAAAACTTTTTGATAAGGGAGTTAGCATTTCCAATTAGGGTAGGAGAAAAAGAGGATTTGGTCTAAGACAAAGCTCTGGTGCTCTTGAGGCAGGCCACTCAGGAAGCGACCGGAACTTAAAATTGGGAGAACAGCATGAGACAAAGGGCCACTTTACCTAAAATCAACAAAGGAATTGAAAGTTGCACCGAACTGTTAGGACAGATTGAATAGGGATTAAATCTTTACTAACCACAACTCATCTTTCAAACATGGAGGATGTCGTGCTATTGCATAGTAATTTTATTGAAGGCTACTTTTAAAATTAAAAAAAGAGAGAGAGAAATTTTCAGTGATTCTAAGTGTGCAATTACAGTCTAATCAAAGCAATTCTTTTGGATTCATCAAACCTGTGCCTTCTTCTCAAATGTTTTATGAAAACTTTACTTCTATTTGCTTTCAGTTTTCTCAAATACTATTAGTGTCAATTTTTAGTTGAATAATTTGCATAGATGATCTCCTTTTTTCTCTTTCTAATTCATAAATGTTGATAAAGTTACCTAAAAATGATATGTGTTAGTATCTATCTGGATTTCTCCCATTGATTTTTTACCCCTTTGGAAGAACTTCTCATCCAGAGATAAGTAAACACTAACCTGTGTTTCCTTATTTTTTATGGTTTTATGCATACAGTTAACTCTTGAGTATAGAGAGAAAGTTTTAGTGAAAGATTTCTGATAAAGCTTTCTTTTTCTTTTTGGTACTGGGAATTGAACTCTGGGACACCCAACCACTGAGCCACATCCCCAGCCCTATTTTGTATTTTATTTAGAGACAAGTTCTCACTGAGTTGCTTAGTGCCTCACTTTTTCTGAGGCTGGCTTTGAATTCTCCATCCTCCTCTCTCAGCCTCCTCGGAGTCACTGGGATTACAGGCAGGCGCCACCACACCTAGCAAGTTTTCATTTTACTATTAGCTTTTCAATTACATAAACATTGGTATCAACATCTTTTCATTTATTTTGGCTGAATTGTTTTGTAATGTGATTTTTGTAATGTAATACTCCTACATAGAATAGAACCTGTCTTTGACTTTTCTTTCTTGGATCTTTTGTGTGTTACATTATACAGTTGTATATAAATGCTTTTAATTTTGCACCTACGTAAATATTTTAACACTGAGAATTAGATGCATCTCCCCATTGGTATTAATTTTCAGTTTTCTTTGTCATTTTTACCCACTAGTAATCTTTGTAATCTCAGTAGACAAAGCCTAGAGTATAGGTGAGATGTATCTAATTTTCACCATAAAATGAAGCTAATAACTAAGGAGAAGGAGGGAAATAATGGTCTCTTAGTGATCTGCTGCACCAGTCTAGTTTTTCTTCTGGTAATTCTTATGGTTTATTTCTCCCTCACCTCCAATTCTAACCCCATTCTCACCTCCACCCACAGTCTTTGCCTTCCTCTCTTTCCTTCCACACCTGGGCTTTTCTATGAGTAATTACCAGTTTTCCTCATGATAACCAGCCACTCATGTCTACTTTCATTTCCATATCATTTAGTTTCCAAATAATTATTTTAATAATTTGATAAACTTTACTTTTTGGTAGGGTTTCTTTAGTAATTATATGTTTTTTTTTCTTGAATAGGATAAACTATGTTGTATTTTCTAACTGGTTATTAAGGTATTGATTTTATATATTTTTCTTAATGTCCACCAACCCCTTTGCTGTGATTCTTTTGTTAGTTCTAATGGTTGCTCCATTACTTATACTGGCTTCTTTTATTCAAATAATTGTATGACATATTAAGACAATTTATATTTCCCTTTCAGCAGTTAGTTTTCTTACAGTTAATATTGTAATAGGGGCTGGGGATGTGGCTCAAGCGGTAGCGCGCTCGCCTGGCATGCGTGCGGCCCGGGTTCGATCCTCAGCACCACATACCAACAAAGATGTTGTGTCCACGAGAACTAAAAAATAAATATTAAAAATTCTCTCTCTCTCTCCTCTCTCACTCTCTCTTTAAAAAAAAAAAATTGTAATAATTGCCTAAAACATCCAAGTAACCATTAGTAATGGTGGCAGTAATGGACACCTTTACTTTGCTTCTGAAATTGGTTTTCAGGTGTCTTGAGATAAATGTTATTTATCATAAAAATATTTTTATTTTCCTAGCCTGTAACTAAAATTTTAATGAATAAATAAAATATTCATTGCTGGTTCCTTGTTTTGAAATTAATAATGTGTCTTGCTGCACTTCGATTCTGGAGCCCTGTCTAAGGTGGACTGATCAAAATCAGAGAGGGGACGCTCCTGTCCACTAGTGGTCCTGAGAGGCCTTAATTGTTCCTGATTCTTCATATTCTGGCAATTTATCATCTGATAGCTTCCAACTTTCTATTGCTACAGGCAAAGAAAATGAGACTCCAAACTGTAAAATGGCCATCCCGAGAGCACATGACAGCGTCTGGGATCTTGGCTCCTTTATGTTTCATTTACTGCCTAAGTGTCTTTGGGGAGACCAGCTTTTCCCCAGGTGGTTTATCCCCAGGGATGGTTCATGCCCACAGAGTTCCACATTCTGCTTTTTCTGTCAGTAAGGACCCGTCCAGGGACTGTGGAGTGCACTAGGGTGAAAGCAACCCCAGACTGTCGGAGCCACTGAAGGCACTCAGGTGCTGTGTGTCCAACCCCAACTTATAGGACACGAGGGAGAGAATGACCCTCGGTCAGCCTGAGCAGCAGGAAAGTCAAGGACAAGTAGGGGACAATTTGAATGAAAACAAGGGAGGCCAACGACAGAAACTCTCCTTCTCCTCCCCTTTCCTTCCTTCCCTCCTTCCCTCCTGATACTCTGACCACATGAAGAGGTTCAGCAGGAATCACATAATTAATACAAGTCCATCAGTATAACCTGGTGACCAGTGAGAGTCCACAAGACCAGGATTTCCACAACAGATCAGTAAAATAACAAAGAAGGGACAAACACAGCAAGTGAGAAAGAAATCAAGAAGGAAAGGAAGGAAGGAGGGAAAGGACTAATGAGGCTTCCATCTTTATGTTAAGCAAAGTGAGGACACAGGGAAACGTTGCCACCCATTAATCACCATCGTTTTTCAGAAGAAAGAACACCAGAATGCATCAAGGTGGGACCAGAGAAGGTCAGGCTTGAAAAAGGCTGCATTCAACTTCATTAGAAACGTTACCTGGACCTTGGTTTCTCTCCTAATCTTTGCTTTTTTTTTGTTAAAAAAAAAACAAAAACAGAAACCACGACAACACAGCAGAGGGATGCTTGTCTCTGGACTTTTAATGAATAAATAAAATTTTAACGAATAAATAGAACTGTCAGTCAAACCAGAACGCTATGGAACACTGTGCTGCTTGGGGGCTAGAAAAGTCAGTGCCATGTTCCTTGGGCACTGAGTTCAAAGGGTCTTTCAAAGCAAGGGAATGTGAGGGGAAATTGACCCTTGTATCATGCAGTGTGCAGCTGCCCATGGGGTAGAGTCCTTAGGAGGTGAAGCCCCTGGCAGGAGCTAAGGCAGTCCACAGAGCCTGAGGCTTGTTTCAGGCTGAGCCCAGCCTGGAGACCAGAGTGAGGATAGTGGTGTTGTGAAGAGGACATAGGAGGAATCGGGGCTGAAAACCCAGCTCTTCACAGGGAGACAGGTATGATCCTTAGGCAGAAACAATGGTGTCTTAATGAAAGCACACCCTTGTGACACACGGGTAGCATCTGTGTCAACATGTTGTAACAGCATCTCCTTACATACTATTTCTACTAAATGTGCTATTTTGTCATAGGGTCTTCTTTTCTAAAACTGGGGCTGTCCTAAGGAGGAAAGGAAGAAAGTTATCTCTAACTATGAAGAGTCACTCTGATACGCTTAGTAGCATAAAACCACATTAATTCTAAGAATTAATTATATGAATTAAAGCTAAATTAATTTTTCCATGTTTCACTTTCTCAATTTAATGAGTATCCATTGACTTAAAGTACTTGATTATCAACTTTCTCTTCAGGCTATGGATGGTTTCATCTTAAAACCTGGACAGCTCATTCTACTTGCTCTTAAGAATCCTTTATTATAGCACTAAATGTTAATTTTCCTGTCCATATGTGGATTTTCTTTGAGCTCAACTCAGTTTTGCCGATGGCAATCATGACTGATTTCTCTGAATGTGCCATCCGAAGTGTTATCTTAGTTATTCTCAATTACTGTTTTTAAATTGTGTTCTAATGTCCAGCTTTACATAACACTTGACTTGTCCAAACCAAAACTTCTGGATGAATGTGAACCCAGATAATCCACCAGGTACATGAGAGTCTTCTATATCACTGGTAGGTTGGAGGATCTGTCTCTGATTTCTCAGCAAGTAGTTTACAAAAGCAAACTTTGGAAATAAAACACTTAAGGAAAATGATACTTTGCCTTGGTATTTCTTAGCAGAATTACATAGTCAACAACCTGGGTCTCTAGGCAATAATCTCAGACTTCATCAAAGACCAGAGGAAGCAGAATCAAGTGAGGCAGTTACTCTGCTGAAAATTGCTATTTCATGCTCATCTGCTTAAAAATCTCTTATTAGTTAGTGGCTGTTCTGTTAGGACTGGGTGGAGACACCGTCTCAGGGTAGCATCTCTAGCCTTCAGCTTCAGGCTTGGACACTGTGACCCCTTTCAGAGAGAATCACTTTCCTTACTGCTTCCTTCTGTCTGATTCATTGTGCAAAACCAATGAACCCCTCTTACATCTATCCATTCTGTTTTCTACCTGGACCCACATCCAATCTGCCTCTTTGCCTAGAGTGGTATAAACTTCTCTGGGGCTTCAAAAGTTGCAAAGTGCAAATGGGCTCAAGATACCTCCTGAAAAACTCAGTGACTCTGGCTGGTGAAAGGATGACCAGCCACATGGGGCCCGGGCATTTAGAGACACTCCAGTCATCTCAGCCTGTGACCATGAATTACTACACAACGACGCATTCTGCACCAACAGCTGGAGCTCCTGGGAGGTCCTTCACCATAGTCCTGAGCAGAGGGCATTGAGGTAATCCAGGATGGAGGTCACCAACGGGTGGAAAACTGTGGTGGGATTCTCCCTAGTGAGGAGGGAGAGGAGGTTACGGCCGTTTTGCCAAATCCTCTGTGGCTGGATTCAGTGCCCAAGTGATGATTTCCATGGCGAATGCAGGGTTACATTGGTGGTATCTGTCTTCAGGAGGAAAACAAGTCCTGATACTGAAGCCCACTCTTTGCTGAAGAGGCACTGCCAAAATGTAGCCTGTGGGCCTATTTTAGTGGGAGAGTTTCTTATCTCCACTAATTATTTCAGGAATAAAAAAATGCCTTTATGCAATTAAACAAATGGCAGAGCTCAGTGCATAGACATCCTTCCACTGGAGTTGGAAGGGCCTGTATTGTTCTCTCTCAGAAACTACAGGTGGAAAAAGAAGGTGATCAGTTCATCTAACTGAGCAAAATGCAATTTAAAATATGAACCAGTTTTTTCTTCCTCCACTTCCTCTAACCTGCAAATTTTTCTTTGAGTGTACAGTGCTCTATGACCCATTAGTACTTCAACTCACAAAAACCGTAGTTCAAAATGTTCTTCAGGTCTCTACTATAAACAATCATTTGCAGCAAAATAGACCCCTGACCATGTACTTTTGATATTGTGTTGGTATTAGTCAAAATGTTTAAGGCTTTACTCTCTGAGGTCCACTTTCCCAAACAAGAGGGAGGGCAGAAGTATGAAAGAACACACACCTAGCAATGCCTATCGTAGTACCAATGCTTACAGTTAAGGTATAACTTATGTGGCCAGCAGTACAAGTGAGTTTAGCTTTATGGTTTGGAAATTTTGTGACTCTATGATGAAGGGAGACGTGTGAGTTTCACATGAAGCAATGATGTCTTCCATTCACCTCTGTCGTATGCACCAGGGCCGTTGCCGTTCACAGTCGAGAAAGCTGAATAGGACATTAACTTTGAAGCAGCAAGCTATTGCATATAAGACTCTGGTCCTACAACCAGAGCTGTTCTGGGATCAAGATCATTGGAAGTTTACTATGTTTATATCTGAAAATGAATATTCACTTGGAGATGGTCCCTGTCACGGGTGGACATAGACCACTGGAAAATGTACCTGAAAACAGAAAGCTTCCATGTCATCTTCCTCCTCCTCACTGTTAATGACACTGGCAGGAGGGTATCTTTTTTGCCTGCTCAGGTTCTTACTCTCCAAACTTACATTCACGTTTGTTTATTTTATTGGATTCTCTATGTCACACAGGAGTCTCAAGTTGCCAAACACGCCCAGGGATCTCTTTCTCTCTCTCTCATACACACATGCAAACACACATTTTTTTTATTGCACTAGAGTTGGTAAAGTATAGAGTATAGCAAGTAACATGCCATTTTGTAATAATACGTGGGTAAAAATATACAAAGATCACCATAATATATTTCTTACATTGGTTGAATACGCAACTAGATTTTGAGAATAAATGAAATGCTTTCTGAACCTCAAATAAGGTCACTTTTACCCTTTTTACCCTGAGCTGACCATCAAATTCTGACAATTGTTCCAAAGTGATATTGTCATGACAGTTGTAGGACAAACCCCAAAATAGATTCATGGCTAGTTTGCCTCTTTCAAGTCTCATCTCTCTTTGATCTTCCTGACTAGAAACGGTGGTCCTCAGGATGTGCTTTGATGGTCACTTATCTTCTTATATCATAAAAGTGGTTCTAAGCACTTTTCCTATTACATGTAACTGTTGATTTTTGTAAAAAACTTTTCTGTTCTCTCCCCAACTTGTCCCAAGGTTCATGTCACCACCTATGCCATTCATTGCTTTTGTCTGTCATTCCTCATTAGGAGTCCTCATTTCCTGTATAACTGCAGAGTTCTGCCTAGCCCTCTGACAGCTTATAGATCTAATTAAATTCAATAAACACATGTTAAATGCCTATTTTCCAGGCTGTGTGCCAGATTCTATCCAGTCAGTTAGAACTAAATTATATACTGTTCCCTTTTTTTTTTTTTTTTTTTTAACTTTTCCTTTAGGTATGCCATTTAGCCAACCAGAAAGCTAAGCCTTCTCTGAGAGCTTAAGCCTGGTCATACACCTCTTTCTATTTCGTTTTGCTTTATGAACGCTTAACACAGGTGTGCACGTCATGTGCACACAAGCACGCACGCACACACACACACACACACACACACACACACACACACATTACTTGATTGATTTGTTTGTATTGATTTCCTAGTCTCCTGCATACATTGTTCTCCAACTCTCCAATAGTTCTCCCCTCCCATGCTATTTAGGCCTAGAGCCACATGGTGGTAAGCTGCAATGTGTGAATCCTGATCCTTACTCTTATCATGCTCCAAGCTTTGGATTATGAGCATCTTCAAAACAGTAGCCACATCTCTGCTATAGAAAACTTTCTGCAATTGTGATTACTTAATGTGAGATGCTTGTAGGGACCCTTTCCTGGGTCCCTCTTGTCTGCCTGCTCCTGGCTGGCGTGTGCATGTTTGTTGCTCAACTTTGTTTGGCCCACCTGTTGAAGTGAGAGAGAACCCAGGTGCTTTTGTTCACTTGCAGAGGAAGGAGATTTGCAAATATGATGGAATAGTATTTTGGTCATTGGCCAAAAGTTGACTTTTGGGAGAAAGGACATGAAAATACTTTGCTCTTGATTTGGTCTCCTTCTTATAGACTACACTAATTATGCAAGTGATTCAAAGCTCGGTTCAATGAATATTTTTCAGGTGCACCAATTAGGAGTAGAAATAAGAGCCCGAGGCACTTCACATGACATTCAATACTCAACATTCAACACCCAGGCCTGCAAGACGGAGCTGTACTCATTGAAGGTGTCTGGCTCTAGTTATAGCCCTAATAGAGATTTGAATGCTTGGGAAACTTGAGAAAATAGGTCATACTCTATACACCTTTCTCCCATGCCAAATAAAATAATATTAAACCTTAAAATTGCTATCGATAACTTTTCTTTTTTTTTTTTGGACAAGAAGTGTTATAAGAAAACAAGGCCAACAAATACATTAATCATCTTACCTAGATAGGACCAATGAGCATAGACTATTCTGGGACTTTTGCTTTCTGCTTTTTAAAAAAATATATATTTTTAGTTGTACTTGGACACAATACCTTTATTTTATTTATTTTTACGTGGTTCTGAGGATCAAACCCACTACCTCGCACGTGCTAAGTGAGCGCTCTACTGCTGAGCCACAACCCTAGCTCCTTCTACTTTTTTAAACTTTGTACTTTTTAAGTTAATATATGTTAGTAAATATTTTTCTAGAGCAGCATATTCACACATTGGCTCTGTGTGTCATTGGTTACGAATAAATATTACATTTAATAAAGGGAAACGTTTTCATGGTGAGATAAATTTTTTAAATGTTGGATTAAATAGGTTCTTTTGTTACTAAAATCTTTAATGAATTTATTGTTGTGATTCTCAACAATAAAAGATATAGTACAGTATTTTTTAGATATTATCTTCTCATGTACATTCTTTAGGTGCCTTTTCATTTGTACATATGTGCTTATGTGGTTTTGGTGGAATGAGTATCTTTTTGAACATACTCTGAGAAAAAAGATAGAAATAAGACACAAAACTGTGCCCAGTCCTAGGACATGTCCTAGGAGCTTGCTTTTATTTTTATTTTTTTTTAACTTTTTGTTTGGTTGGACGGTTGTGTATCCATATGTTCCTGCTTCTTTATCATCAGTGAGTGAGAGATTTGATACCACCATCAATTTGGCTCATCATCTGCTAACGTCTTATGGAACTGACATTCCCTATGATATAATGGGAGAAGCTCTCTGTTCTGTTCTCTGAAATGATAGACGATCAAGGTGACACGTTCTTTATGCATCCTGAGAGTATATGCTGGTCTTCTTTAACCCTGTACTCCAAATGGGGTAGCATAGCTTACTCTATTAAAGACACAATATGTCAGGCACGGGGCACACGCCTGTAATCCCAGTGGCTGGTGAGGCTGAGCCAGGTGGGTCACAAGTTCAAAGCCAGCCTCAGCAACTTAACGGGGCCCTAAGCAACTCAGTGAAACCCTGTCTTAAATTAAAAAAAAATATATATATATACACACACACACACACACACACACACACACACACTCACTGGGGTTAAGCGCCCAGTGGTTAAGTGCCCATGGGCTCAATTCCTTATTAAAAAAAAAAAAAAAGACAATATGATCCACATAGGTTTGTTTATTTTTCTAATTCTATGTTTGGGTTTCATAAAAATACATTGGCCAGAAAACCAGTTATTAATCAGTACGCTATAAAAATTCAGTTAAGAATGTCTTACGAAATTTAAATAGAAATAAATGCTCCTTTGTGGTAGAAAAATAGCAACAGCTTGATTTTTTTCGGCAGGGATTCACCTTCACTCACAGTGACCCATTCTTTCTTTGACTTTGTGCCCTCTGGAGGACTTTGCCCCACCCAGCAGGCAGTTTGGTTTGGCATAAGCATTTTTCTCTTCTGCTCCCATATTTGTACATGTCCTGTGGTTTTCCATTTGCTCTGTGTTTAAATGAACAATGTATATAGTTTCTTTCTCAAGTTGTGCTTATCAGTAGTTTGCATGGAACGGTTGGAAGACAGATCTGTACCAAATGAGTTGCTTGGTATAGTTGATACCGTTTCTTTCAAAAACAGAGGTTTCAGGAACAGCTTATCCATCAGTAGCTCCAAGGGCGCACTGTGATTGCTTTGCACAAACACACCCCCTTTCTCTCCCAACCCTATTACTGCAAAAGATAATCGGCTTGCTGTGTTCGACATGTTTCTTTTGATTTTAAGATTCCTCCCTCTCTTATTTTGTTATCGGGGTGGTGCTGAGAGACTTCTAGAAATGTACAACTCAAAGAAGTGGATGTGCTTCATGTGGGGCCACAAGAGGGAAACCAAAGTCAACATGGTTTGGACTCTATCCTTAAGCAGAATGTAAGAGCAGCTGATCATTAAACTTCAGTTTCCTGATGAAAATGCATTGTTCTGGTGAATGATATCATCGTAAAGATCTGAAAACTGTAATATTCATTTGAAATAAATGCGGAGGGGGTTTTTATTTTCCATATGGTGATCTTTATTCTAAACACTTCCTCATGTTCTTAACTGCCTAATTTATTCATTTATTGGCATAGAATTTTATGGTGAACCAATTTTTTAAAATGTCAATCACCCTTCATTTTTAAAGCATTTATGATATGCTAGTTGCTATGAAGTTCAGAGGGCACAGTCCATTATGTGGACTTACCCAGAAGTTCATTATACTCTCTCTAACACACTTTTGTAAAAAGAAAAAAAAAAAAAGCCATTACTGGTGATGCACATTGGCTGATCAGAAACCATGCTCCAAGGATGTTCTGGGCATGGAAGGAAGGTGTAAGATCAGAGCCCTGCTCTTCAGCAGCTGAGAAGAAGCTAAACAGGAAACTGTGTGGCTGTTGCCTGAGTGATCCAGTCAGATATTCAGTAAAGGGACCCCAGCTGAGTTGAAGGAAGGAAGGGCAATATTTAAATGAGCAAAAAGGCAATGTGTCTATTGTAATCAAGGATGACAATTTGAAAATTGTTTTCTTTGTAACTTTGGAAAGATTAACTTGTCTGGAACAACTATATTTTATTTCAGTGATAATGTTCCATGTTTTTTAAAAAAATTATTTGGTGAACTCTTGATAAAAATTGTGAGACTTTTTCCTAAAATCCACTCATGGGCACTGAATTTCCAAGGTTTCCGTGATGCCTACTAGGCCATTGTTTTGGCCATAATTCAGTATTCCATGGGCACGGTGATGGACTAAATGCGTTATATACACATTACCTCATTTGATCATGAAGTTTCTGTGATGTGAACTCCATGACCAGCTTGCTTCGCAGGAAACTGAAGACGCTCCACTAGTTAGAGTCCGACCTGGAGCCAAACACCCTTCCTTGTCTTTGCGACTGCCCAGCTTAGTTCCCTGACCAACCTCAGGGTCAACCTGCTGTGGTCTCTTTATCTGGCGTCTGGCTACTGTTTGCTTTCAGGAATGGCAAACAAACCCGGGGCTTCCTTGGGGGGTACTTATCGCCTAGATAGCCCCATCCTCTGCTTGTTTACAGAAATCAGATATGTGTTTGTGTTGGCACAGGAGTGGACAGCCAGTGAGAATTTACATGGCTCCTCCAGGGGTGTCATTAAGTAAAACAAGAATTGTTCTTGAAACTTGAGTGATAAAGAACACAGATATGGTAATGGAGAGGAAGCTTTAGTATTTTTGTAGGGAGGCTAAGGACCAAGAAGCAAAGTCGAGAATTCAGATCAGACTCGGTTCCAACTTTCCCAAGCACTGTGAGATTTATGAAGGTCTCAGTTATTCGGATATCTGGGGACAGGGACTTAGAGAGGCTGCCCTTGGGAAATAGGAAGTCAAAGAGAAAACCAGGATATTTTCCAAGTTCCGTAATGTGTCACCCTGGAGCACCAGCGAGGAGGCTGAGAGGTGGCCTAACTGCCCCTTTCAGCACCTCTGGGGGGGCCTCTTCCTTCACATGTTCTTCTATTTCTCCTGGAGGTGGTTGGTTTTTAGACTGAAAATTACTGTCATAGAAGTTCAGCCAAGTAGAAGCTGCATCCAAGTCATGCCAGCCCCACCCCGACAGGACGGAGGGTGACTCAGGCTTTCCCTGGGATTCAGGGAACCTTCTGTGCATCCAGAGAAAATCCCTCAGGAAGTCACGCCTACCATCAAGGCTGCTGAGCCAGTGTGAATCTGTCACCGGAGAGGAAAAACACTATCTTCCCCGCGATGAATAAGGGGTCTGTTCCCTCACCGCAGTGTCTCCAAAGTGCCACCCAGAGCCACAGCTTGGTGGTGGAATGACCCATTTTCCGAGGGCTGCAGGCTAGCTGTGGAGACTCTGCTTCACTGCAGAAGACTCAGACAACTCTGTCCAGCTTCTCTGTCTCTTCGCTGAAGTCATGGCCATTAGCTCCTCAGATGAAGAAATGGAAACCTCCTCCATGGGTCTGACACAACACACGTCCAGCAGCTCAGCCCTGGTTCGGGCCACTTGTCTTTTGCCAACGAGGGACACTCCCATGTATGACTACTTATCTGAGGATTAATCAGCATCAGAGACAAGAGTGATGAAAAGGACTCAGAGTAGCCCAGAGGAAATATCCTGCTTAGAACACAGATGGCCACTGGCTAATAATGGTTCAGCAAAAAAGTAAAACAAAATGAAAATTTGGGAAACACTTAACAACATCGTATCAATTCTTTCACTGAGTAACTTATTTCTTTTTTAAAAATACGTTTATATTCACCATGAATCTCCAAGAGATGAGTAAAAAGAGGTGATATTTCTCAAGTGCTCTTGGTCATGGAATACTTTTTAGGTGAAACATTCCACAATATTAGTGTGAGTGTAGGTGTCCAGAAGGTACCATGGCATCACAACATAATAAAACATTTGATGTTCAAATTGAGAACACTTAATATATAGAGAAGATTCTGTTTTGTCCATAAAACATGCTTTATGATGGGGAACTAAACCATTAAAAATAACCCAAAAGATATATATATATATATATATATATATATATATATATATATATATATATATATATTTTTTTTTTTTTTTAAAGAGCAATAATGAGAGAGGATATTTGGGTACACTGAGAATATGTCCTTAGATATGTGAACATACCACAAAGTACTGATAATTAAATCTCTATAGGCATGGCTCCAGACTCATTTAAAATAAATAACAGAGAAAACCAGAAATAGACCCGAGTGTGTGTGTGTGTGTGTGTGTGTGTGTGTGTATACACATTCACATATGTGTATAAGTATATGTATAAATATGTATGTATGTGTATATACATATAAAGTTATTATTTTAAAAAAGGGATGTCAAAGCCATTAAGAATGAATGGATTACACAAAAATATTAAAACTGTGAAAATGGTTATCTATTCAGGAAAAAAGAAAGACATCAGATCCAAAATGACAGGCCAGAGGAAGGCAGCATTCTGTGTTGCTCCATGACCTAGGACTCAAGTTGAGAGAATGTTGCTTCTCTGTGAGTGATATTTCTGCTCCCAGCCGCCATGCCTGTCTAGGGCTCCAGGCCTCAGTGTTGGGGTAGACCTCCCAACTACTCATCCACGCAGGACTATCAGGTGCCCCAGCAGGACCATCAGCACCCACACAGAACTTTCAGCCACCCACCCTAGAAGAAATCATCGATGCCGCTCCCACGCAGCATACCTGGCAGCTTCTCACATGCAGGAACCCTGGCTGCCAATTCTGTGTGGACCCCCATCTACCAACGATGTGGGGCTCCACCAGTTGCCACCATGTTGGGACTCTGCTCCAGCAGAGAGAGTCCCCTGCATGCAGTAGCCCGCCTGCACCCGAGAACTTCACACAGGCTCTGAAGTCAGCTGACAGCCACACACTGCACGCCACAGATCTGAACTCATCCTCCAACGCCTCACCCAGCTCCCCCCACAATCCTTGACAGCCCACCACTGAGAGCAGGTGCCTCAATCTTGGGCCACCTTCAGCACCATCTTCAGCGGGGGCAACTCCCAGGTTTGGAACTCTGGCCAGGTACCCAGTTTCTAACTCCCCCCTTCCCAGCAGCTGCTACCCTGGCACAGTGACACCCTGGATAACATCACCACCCTGAAGGCGGAGATGCCAGCTAACAACAGACAACCCCACCTATTGGATGAGAAGGGAAGCAGGAAAGACACGAATTTCCAACCAAAACAATCCTGTTTCTTCCTTCAAGATTTTTTTTTTAACCTCTCCCTCTCTATTCTCCTTCCCTCACATCCCCAACATATGTGAAACCAAGTGCTTTGCATGAATTAGGATTTTGAAGACTGGGATGACTTAATAGTATATTACAGCTGTGATTGGTATATATATATATATATATATTTCTTTTATCCCCCAATTTCTACTATTTTAACATTTTTAAATTTTTCTCAGTATATATGTATGTTTTATGTACTCTACTGTCTTCCCACTTACCTGTCTACCCGAAATTACTTTCTCTCCCTTCTCCTGCCACTAATCTTCCTCTCTAGATTTCTCTGACATATTAAGATATAACAACTCTGTACCCTTACCTCCTATCTCCTCAGTATATCGTCCTACTCCTCACTCGCAGTTCTTTGAAACTGTATGCCTTTTTACAAACCTACTAAGTATATTGGAGATAATCATTGGATTCACTATTTCTGTGCATTGTGACCAAACTGTTAATGTCTAAATAGCAAACGTTTGTTTTTAGAGTGTATACTGTTTATATTGGGATCTGATAACATTGTCCTTCACCTCAAAGGAGAGGTATGGATCCCTAGAGAGGGGCACTATAAGCCCATGGGGTAAAAACGGTAATACCTCGGATCCACAGTGCTAGAAGGGAAGACACACAAGCAATATGAAAAGACAAGGGAAGAAAGTGCCCCAAACATATCAAGATACCACATTATTAGAATCCATGGCAAACACAGCAGAAGACATGACAGAGAATGAGTTCAGGGTGTACATGATTAGAATGTTCTGCGAATTAAAGGATAATATAAGAGAGTAAATACAGGTAGCAAAACATCATTTCGACAAAGAGCTACATAAACAAATAGAGGAAGCAAAAGATTACTTCAATAGGGGATAGAGGTTATAAAAAAAAAACAGAAATCTTTGAAATGAAAGAAATAATAACCCAAATTAAAAGCTCAATTAAAATAATCACCAATAGATTAGACCACTTGGAAGATAGGATCTCAGTCAATGAAGACAAAATATATAATCTTGAAAAGAATGTACACAACACAGTGAAAATGGTAAGAAATCAATGAACAAATACACTTTCTTCTCAGCAGCACATGGATCCTTCTCTAAAATAGACCACATATTATGCCACAAAGCAACACTTACCAAATATAAAAAAAAGTAGAGATACTACCCTGCATTCTATCAAATCATAATAAAATAAAAACTAAAAGCTACTTCAACACCTGGAGAGTAAATAATACACTACTGAATGAAGACTGGGTTGCAAACAACATCAAGGAGGAGATTACAAAATTCATAGAGGTGAATGAGAACACAGATAAAATGTTTTAAAATCTCTGGGACACACGAAGGTACTAAGAGAAAGTTCATTGCATATTTCTTAAAAGAAGAAAAAGTCACCAAATAAATGACTTAACATTACATCTCAAAGCCCTAGAAAAAGAAGAACAAATTAACACCAAAAGCAGAAGACAGGAAATAATTAAAATCAGAGCTGAAATCAATGAAATTGAAACAAAAGAAACAATTGAAAAAGTTGACAAAACAAAAATTTAGTTCTCTGAAAAAATAGATAAAATTGACAGACCCTTAACCTGCTAATGAAGAGAAGGAGAGAGAAAACTCAAATTACTAACATACAGGATAAAAAAGGAAATATCATAACAGACACTACAGAAACACAGAAGATAATTAGAAATTATTTTGAAAACTTGTACTCCAATGAAATAGAGATTATCAAAGGCTTCAACAAATTTCTACAGTTATATGATTTGTCCAAATTGAATCAGGGTGATATCACAATTTAAACAGATCAATTTCAAGCAATGAAATAGAAGATGCCATCAAAAGCCTACCAATCAAGAAAAGCCCAGGACCAGATGAATACACAGATGAGTTCTTTAAAGAAGAACCAACACCAATCCTCTTCAATTTATTTTAGAAAATAGAAAAACAGGGAGCATTTCCAAACTCATTCTATGAGGCCAATATCACCCTGATTCCAGAACCAGACAAAGACACATCAAAAAAAGAAAACTTCAGACCAATGTCTCTAATGAACATAGAAGAAAAAATTCTCAATAAAATTCTGGCAAATTGCATAAAAAAACATATCAAAAAGATTGTGCACCACAATCAAGTGGGGTTCATCCTGGGGATGCAAGTTTGGTTCAACATATGGAAATCAATAAATGTAATTCATCACATCAATTGGCTTAAAGATAAGAACCATATGACCATCTCAATAGATGCAGAAAAAGCATTGACAAAATAAAGCATGATTCATGTTCAGAACACTAGAAAAACTAGGGATAATAGGAACATATCCCAACATTGTAAAAGCTATCCATGCTAAGCCCCAGGCCAACATCATTCTAAATGGAGGCAAATTGAAAGCATTCCCTCTAAAACCTGGAACAAGTGGCCTCTTTCACCACTTCTATTTAATATAATTCTTGAAAAACTAGCCAGAGCAATTAGATAGATGAAAGAAATTAAAGGGATACAGATAGGAAAGGAAGAATTCAAATTAGCACTATTTGCCGATGATATGATTCTATACCTAGAAGACCCAAAACATTCCATTAGAAAACTTCTAGAACTAGTAAATGAATTTAGCAAAGTAGCAAGATACAAAATCAACACCCATAAATCAAAGGCATTTCTGTGTATCAGTGACAAATCCTCTAAGAGGGAAATGAGGAAAACTACCCCATTTACAATGGCCTAAAAAAAAAAACAACCCTGGAAATCAACCTAACAAAAGAGGTGAAAGACCTGTGCAACAAAAACTATAGCACACTAAAGAAATAAATTAAAGAAGACCTTAGAAGATGGAAAGATCTACCTTGTTCTTGGATAGGCAGAATTAGTATTGTCAAAATGACCATATTACCAAAAGCATTATACAAATCCAATGCAATTCCAATTAAAATCCCAATGACATTCCTCATAGAAATATAAAAAGCAGTAATAAAATTCATCTGGAAAAATAAGAGACCCAGAATAGCTAAAGCAATCCTTAGCAAGAGTGAAGCAGGTGACATCACTATACCAGTTCTTAAATATCCTACAGAGTAAAGTAACAAAAACAGCATAGTATTGGCACCAAAAGAGACAGGTAAACCAATGGTACAGAATAGAGGACACAGAGACTAACCCACAAAATTACAGTTATCTTATATAAGACAAAGGCATCAAAAACATACATTGGAGAAAAGATGGCCTCTTCAACAAATGGTGCTGAGAACTAGAAATCATATGCAACAAAATAAAATTAAACCCCTATCTCTCAGCATGCACAAAACTCAACTCAAAGTGGATCAGGGACCTAGGAATTAAACCAGAGACACTGTGTCTAATATAAGAAAAAGTAGGCCCAAATCTCCATCATATCAGATTAGATTCCTACTTACTTAACAAGACACCTATAGTGCAAGAATTAAAATCAAGAATTAATAAATGGGATGGATTCAAACTAAAAAACTTCTTCTCAGTAAAAGAAACAATCTGTGAGGTGAATAGAGAGCCTTCA
Source organism: Ictidomys tridecemlineatus (assembly GCF_052094955.1). Lineage (NCBI taxonomy): Eukaryota > Metazoa > Chordata > Mammalia > Rodentia > Sciuridae > Ictidomys > Ictidomys tridecemlineatus. The sequence continues at coordinate 129,683,363 of NC_135485.1, forward strand.
GCTTGGAAGCTAATTTTTACCACTTGCACATCAGATACAGCACTAATCTCAGGGTATATAAAGAACTCAAAAAGCTAAACTCTAAAAAAACCAAATAACCTAATCAATAAATGGGCCAAGGAACTGAACAGATACTTCTCAGAAGGTGATATACAATCAGTCAATAAATATATGAAAAAAATGCTCAACATCTCTAGCTATTAGAGACATGCAAATCAAAATTACTCCAAGATTTCTTCTCACTCCAGTCAGAATGGCAGCTATTAAGAACACAAACAACAATAAGTGTTGGCGAGGATGTGGGGAAAAAAACACACTTATACATTGCTGGTGAGACTGCAAAATGGTACAGTCAATATGGAAAGCAGTATGGAGATTCCTTGGAAAACTGGGAATGGAATTACCTTTTGACCCAGCTATCCCAGTTCTCGTTCTATACCCAAAGGACTTAAAAACAGCATACTACAGGGACATGGCCACATTGATATTTATAGCATCTCAATTCACAATAGCTAAGCTATGTTACCAACGAAGGTACCTTTCAACAGATGGATGGATAAAGAAAATGTGAGATATATATACACACGCACACACACACACACACACACACACACAATGGAATGTTACTCATCCATAAAAAGAATAACTTTATGACTCTTGCTGGTAAATGGATGGATCTGGAGACTATCAAGCTAAGGTGAAATAAGCCAATCTCAAAGAAACAAAGGCTGAGTATTCTCTCTGATATGTGGGTGCTAACACACAATTAGGAGTGGCAGGGTGTGGAGGGGATAGGAGCTCATTGGAGTAGACCAAGGAGAATAAAGGGAAGGGAGAAGGGAAAGAGATAGAAAAGACAGTAGAATGAATTGGACATCACTTTTCTAAGTTCATGTATGAATACCCTGCCAGTGAAACTGCAAATCATCTATAATCACAAGAATGGGATCCTAATTAGAATAAGTTATATTCCATGTACATACAATATGTCAAAATACACTCTACTTTCATGTACATACAAAAAAGAACAAATAAAAAAGTACATGCTAAATCAAAAGTAAAGGCAGCATTGTCTCCCAATATAATAAAACTAAAAACAATGATAAGAAAAGCAAAGACCTGGAAGTTTTAAACTCTCTTTTTAAAAATTCTCAGGATAAAAGGAAATCCAAGGGCACTCAAGGTTAATTTAAAATTATTATTACTTAACAATACTAACATTGATAGTAAAGATGTATGAAACATTCCAGTTTAGAAAAAGAAGTATAAAATAAATTAAGGAATGTGATAAAACAATAAAGACTAATAAAGAAATTAACAGATTCTGAAACAGGTAAACAGAAGAAATAAAATGTGCTGATTCTTTGAGGGGAAAAAAGCAAAGTAGATGATTGAATAGCAAACTAATGGAGAAGAATAAAAACCATAAAAGGATAATAACAAAAAGTAGTCACACATACTTATGAAGTGAAAACTTGAAATGACTTTGCTTGACTCTATGCAAATAAATTGGAAAAATGGAATGAAAAAATGCTGGTATGAAAACCTAAAATAAAAATGATCCAAATAGAAAAAAATGAAATAATTTATGAAGATGGATAAGAGTATTCTAGGGGAAATATTAGTAAAAAGAATCTTTCACAGCATTCCAAAGGTAAAAAAAAAAAGAATGGACAATTATTTTATTTTTAAAAAATAAGTGTAAATCCATATTCAGAGTTGTTAATACTAAGGATAAAAAGGGGAAAATCCTGTAGTCATTTCCATAGATAGCCTAAATATTTTTATTGGTTCTTGATGAAGAAAATAAAAGAAGTAAAAGCCTCTTAAGTATGAAAGATTTTGTGATTTAAAATAGGCACATTCAAGAAGTGAAATTGTGGAGATCAAGAACATGTTCCTCTAGAGATGATATAAAAATATTACTGAATGTAATGCAAATTGCTTCTTGTGGGCTGGGAGGAATTGCTGCCATCATCAAACGATGAATTTTCTACAGGTGTGCATCTTAATCTAGCTAAATGGCATCAAAAGTCAGTGCCCTGCGATTCCATGGTAGACAAGTAAAAATGTGGTGTCAGTTATGATGAAGTCATTGATAATGAAATGGCAATTATTGAAGTGTTGAAGTATCACTGTTTCATAAAATATGATCACAAAGTAAAGCAGAAAATGTAACTTAATATTTTATCATGTGCAATATATAGCCCCAATTTTATATCACATAATGGTTTTGTAGTTAATTAAATTTCCTTAGAATTACATTGTGAGTAAAAGGTTTACTCCAACATAATTTCTCTCAATTGGTCTGTTCTTCTTGTTACTTTTTTTTTTGGTACTGGGGATCGAGCCACTGTGCCACATCCCGAGGCTGACTTTGAACTCTCCATCCTCCTGCCTGAGCCTCCTGAACCCCTGGGATTACAGATGTGTGCCACCATGCCCGGCTTCCTTGTTACTTTTTTAAAGTCACGTTTTGGGTGCTGATGGTGACTTTTTCTGTATTCCCAAGAAACTACATGGGTGGTCAGATGAATTTATGGTAACTTAAATCTAAGAAGAAAAGTTAGAGAAAATATTTTTCTTTTACTCCTTATCCACTCAGTTTATTAATAAATCAATTCTTTTCATTAGCGTGTCTTCATACAAAGCACAAACAATGTGAACATGAGAAAAGAATCTGCCTCGGTGCAGTTTCAGTTCTCTTCAAAATCCGTTCAATTATGGACTTCATAAAATAAATGCACCTCTGAATCAATTCTCCTTCAGTCTTGAACTCACTGTAACAACACAGAAGTTTCAAGCGGAGAGTTAGGCTTCCATGTCTGGTTACACTGTACCGTCCCAAAAGCTCTAGGTTTAGTGTGAGAAGACTTGGAGAGGTTTTAAGGGTCTTTCTCTTCTTCCTGGATCACTTCCCACCACTCTGTCAACCTCAATTCCCTTATCTGAGGACAAGGATTAGATGAGTGTGATGTTTAGTTTTATGTGTTAGTGTGGCTAGGCTGTGGGGCCCAGTTACTGAACCACACATCAGTCTAGATCTTGCTGTGCAGGTGTTTTGTAGATGTGGTATCATATAAAATCAATTGGCTTTTAGCTAAGGAGATGATTGGTCATGTTGGTGGTCTTCATCCCCTCGGTTCAAGGCCATAAGAGCAAAAATGGAGATTTCCTAGAGAAGAAATTCTGCCACTAGATTGCAGCATCTCTCCTGCCTGAGTTGCCTACTAGCCAGTGCGCCTTATGGATTGGAGACTGTCCAGCCTGCACAGATGCATAAAACTATATGAGACAGTTCCTTTGGAAAGCCTCTTGGTACATGCATACATGTATACATACATATGTATACACAATATCTATCGTCTCTATCACCATCCTATCTATCTATCTATCTATCTATCTATCTATCTATCTATCTATCTATCTATCTATCTAATCTATCTTTTGTTTCTACTCCTCTGGAGAACCATGACTGACACAATGAGATAGAGAATATGAACATTTTAATTCCATGGTGCAGATGTGTCATTTGTAGGATGGGCTAGACTCTGCCCATGCTGTTCCACACCTCAAGATTCCTCTCCAGATACCTACACCATCCTCTGATTTCCTTAATGTCTTTGTTCAAAGTCACCTTCTTAGTAAGACATTCCTTAATCACTCTACTTAATGGTGACCCATCAATGCCCCCCCCAATCCTTCTTGCTTTCTTTGTGTTTATCTATTGCATTTATTATTCTCTGGATTATTAGGTGTTTTACTTTTTTTTTTTTTTTTTTTGGTCTGTCTTGCCCCACTAGAATGGAAATTCCGTGAATCATTAAAAGACTCTCTCCTCTCTTCAGTCTGATCTCTTTGAATCTGTCCTCCAGAGTTGGCAGGTGAGAATCTAAGACCTGACTTTGATTTTCCTATATAAAACACTTCAGAGATTCAGAACTGCCCAGTAGAACTTTCTGTGCTGATGGAAATGTTTCATAATCTGCACTTTCTGTGGTAGCCCTGACTTCAGGGGGCTTTTGAACCCATGAAATGAGATTAGTGGAGCTGAGGAACCAAATTTTTAAAATATATATGACTTACTTTAAATTTAAACAGCTCCCTGCGGCTGGTGGGAGAGTGTTGGACAGATGGGTCTAGGGGGTAACCCCCAAGCCTTCCACACCATTGCTACCTGATTTCTTCAGCACATATTCTCTTTGGCCACAGCTCATGGACTTCTAACACAGAAAAATGGCACTCTGTGATGTCTTCCAAACCCATCCGTGGTTCTCACCTGGTGTATTTGCTCACGTGTTCCTCACAGTCTCCAGTTCTCCACCAATTTATTCATGATTAACAGTTTAACTCGGGTGTATTCCCAAGGTCACCTCAGCAAAACTAAGTGCCCTTCCTTTACACTCTTGAGGCTGAGAGTGCACCGCTCTGTGCTTGGAATTCTAGCATTGGACTGTGTTTATCTATTTAGTCTCTGTCACCCCTTTGAGGGGTTGACCTCCTTGAGGTCAGGCCCCATTTCTGTCTAGCTTCATATTTTGAGTTCATGGGTCAGTATATGGCTCATCGATGCACCCAATAAATTTTGTTGAATAAATGAAGGAAGGAAGGAAGGCCTTGGACCAATGTTGCCTTAGCATGCAGGACCCAATAGGCATGCCAATCTCAACAGCCCTTTATGATTCTTTTGTTCCTTATATGAACCTGGAAAAATGCAACAAGGGTCAGGTAGCTCTGTTGTCCAACAGGATGCCGTTGAGTACTGTGGCCTCTCTGCTCTTTTTTTTCCATAGTCAGGAAGGTCACTTCCAGCACCACTGAGGTCAACTCTGCTGGGCAGCCTCACCCTTGTTTAGCCCTTGTTATTTTAAGTCACTCAAAAGGCAACTTTTAAAGCATTTTAATTACTTCCTTCCTGTTCCTTTCTGTCCTTGAAGTTCTGCTTTGGGAAAGCAGTCTGTGAGTACTGCAGAGTCATTCCCTCTGCTGGATTTAGTTCGGCAGAGGATGTATTGATATCACTCCTGATCTGTGACCAGGGGCAGTTCAGAGAGTCACCTGACTCTGAACATGTTTATAGAAAAGCAAGTGTCTTTGCCCTAAAAGCTATATCTGATTTTTTCAACTGACACAGAGAAGTACAAATTTATAATATAAGCATTTCTGTGGCTAATGTTTTGAACGAGGGTTGGGCTTTCGCTGTGGAGTCCTGATATATCTAAAACACATCCCCAGTGTTGTTAGTCAGAGTCAAAAAATGGGGAGGGTGGCAAGGGTCTAGGGAGGGGTGGGTAAGAGGAAAAGGCCATAAATCTCAGACCCAAGGGATTTGGACAACAAGCCGCATGGCAAATCCAACAACTGCCAGCTCTGGAATGTGTCAGCATAATATCATACTAACTGTTACCTGGTAGCTTGTCAGAATTCTCAGAAACGTGAAGATCAAAATGTTGCAACTGGGAGGTATTCCAAAGGCTTTCCAATGTATATCTGCTGAAACAAGGAGGCTATTAAAACACCCTTTAAAAAGTCCCATTAAAATAACAATCCAATAAAAGGAGTGTATAATCTGAGAGCTTTGAGGCCAAGGGCTAGTGAGTGCCAACATTGCTTACTGACTTCAGTGGGTGGCTTTCTTCTCTCTTCTTCTTTGTGTGCTGAGCAGGAACTTTTAGGTTTTCTTCCCTGGTAAAGCCATTCTCCATAACCATCTCTACCATTAAAAAAAAAAAAAAAGTACAACACACATGTGTATCTGTGCATGTAAATGAAAATGCATAACAGTTGTACACTTTTGAAGAGAAGGGGGTTATCTGAAGAAAATTCTGGGTGATGAAGGAAAGTGAGATCTTGATTCATGGTCCCTTGGGATGCTGACACTGTGCCCCAGGAAATAAAACATATCAATTTTCAGTTCTAGCAGAAACATAGACACACTGAAAAAGTTTCATCAACTTTGGATTATCAAACTATTTTAAGAACTTAATGGCATGATGTATGAATAGCTGAGAAAAAAAATTATTTGAAAGTTTCAAAAATCTTATCCAAGTTTTGCTTAATCTCCTTAACCAATTAGATGGTCCATCAAATTCATTAAGTAGAAATCTCCTGCATGGTTTAAAATCTTTAGTATCTTCCAGAGGGACTAAACTTGTATTTTCCATCTATCTACTTTTATTCTTAATTTTTTTCTTTTAGTGTAGATGGACATAATACCTTTATTTTTATTCATTCATTTTTATGTGGTGCTGAGGATGGAACCCAGTGCCTTACACGTGCTAGGTGAGCGCTCTTCCACTGAGCCACAACCCCAGCCCCTCCTATCTATTGGACATTTCAACCTGAATAAATCCCATTTGAGAATAAGTGATTATCTGATTTTCCTTGTCAATAATTGATGCTGTTATCCCTGCAGGTGCTTAAGCCAAGGATTTATCCTTGATTCTTTCCTTTCTATCAGTGAGTCTTATCAAATTTGTCTCCAAAAATACATGTGAAACCTAACCTCTATCTGATTCCCCACTCCTCCTTGAGACAAGCCGCTATGGTCTGCCCTGCAAAGCATCTCCAGCACTGCTCTGGCTTCCATGTTTATTTGGGAACGGTGTAGCAACCATTCCAGGTCTTTGTAGGAGCTGGGATTATTAAAAAAATAAATAAAAACAAAACAAAAAACCAAACTTCAGGTCTTGTCACCCTCTGGCTTAAAAGCTTCCAGTGTCCCTTTGTGACACTGAGAACTAACCTCTGGCCTAACTAGCTCTGCTTAACTTTCCCCTTTCCTGACTCAGCCACTTGATTCTTCTCTTTGTTCTCCAGTTATGAAAAGTTAGCTCCTACCCAGAACTTCTACCCTAGGACCTTTGCACTACTTCCACTCTAACAGAATACTGCTTCTCCTTTGCCTTCCTGTAGGCTGCCTCCTTTGGGTCACTCAGCTGAAATGTCACCTCCTTTGAGACCATTTTGCTTGTTGCAAACCTGAATTCACCTCCTATATCCCTTTTTAGTTGTCATTATAGAAACACCAGGTGCTTTTCCCTTTATTCATTCATTCTGAAGTTATTTCTAACCAGAAAGAAAACTGTTGGAAGCAGGACTTCAGTTTCCTCTCAGCTGTACCATTAGCACCAGAACAGGAACTAGCCATCGGCACTACTGAAAGAATGAATCTGTATAAGGCTCACTTAAATCTTAACTGTATCCCATGTACCTTTACTATTCCCTAAACACAAATTCAAGCTTCTCAATTGAGTAGAAACCACCCCTTGGCTTTGTATTCACATAACATGTAACAATTTAGATTGTAGTTAAGTACTTTATAAATGCATCCTTCATCCGGAGATAAAAATTGTTAGAATTGTACAATCCAGCAATCCCCTTTCCAAGTATATATCCAAAGGAAATTAAATCCATACCTCAAAGAGATAGCTGCAACTCTTTATTCATTGGGGGCATTATTCATAACTGATAAGGTATGGAAACAACGTAAGTGTTCCACTATTAGATGAATTGGTTAAAAAAAAAAAAAGTGTAGCATATACCTAAATATTTTTTTAAAGAGAGAGAATTTTTAATATTTATTTTTTAGTTTTGGGTGGACACAACATCCTTATTTTATTTTTATGTGGTGCTGAGGCTCAAACCCAGTGCCCTGCGAATGCCAGGCGAGCGCGATACCACTTGAGTCACATCCGCAGCCCCAATACCTAAATATTATTCAGCCTTAAAAACGAATCTGAAATTTGTTTAAATATCTGTCATCTGGGCCAACCTGGATGAACATGGAAGAAGTGAAATAAGATGACATAGAAAGACAAACTCTCTAAGATCTCACCTACATGTGGAATCTAAAAACGTCAAATTCACAGAAGTGGAAAGTAGGATTGTGGTTACCAGGGTCAGGAATGTGGAGAAAATAAAGAAATGCTGGTTCAAAGGTGGAATATGAATAAGTCAACAGGTTGTAAGGCAAGGAAGCTCAAGGGATCTAGCGCTCAACACGTGACTGGAGCTAGCAGTGTGTTGTTTACCAGATGTCTGCTAAAAGAGCAGATCTCCAGTGTCATACCATCTATGTACACACACCCACACACAAAGGACAGCCTTGGCAACAGATGCATCCATTTATGTGATACATATACAACGGATACACACATCCAATCATCTCATTGTATGCCTTGAATATATGCAATTTTTGTCAATTACAATTTTGTCAATTACACCTCAATTAAATAGACAAAAAAATGTTGTTTAAATGTAAATAAAAACCAGATATTAGAGAAATCTATTATACACTCTACTATTTTGGTTGTCCTTGTTAGAATCATTGCTTTTGAAATCTTACCTTTTCTCCAGGGCAGTGTACAGAGGCCAGTGAAGGAACTGTTGGGAAATAATGATTTATTTTTTCTGATTTTTTTTTCAGGTTACATGTAAACTAACCATGTGAAGATTAAAATTATCCGTTTGAAAAGTTGTATGTAAATTTTATCATACTGTTTTTGAGTAGGGTTGCCAGATTTAGCCAATAAAAATTCAAGAACCACAGTGAAAACTGAATTTCAAAACAGCAACAGATAATTTTAATGTAAGTATGCCCCTGCATTCTATGATGTATACTTGCACTAAAGGATTATTTGAAATTTATTTGAACTTCAAATTTAAATTTTATCTGGCAATCCTAGTATCATGAAGGGTGTGATTGCCTCGCCAGATCCTTGCCACGTGTTAGTTATATGATAGTGATCATTTAACATTTTTGAAATTAGCATTCTTCTGGCCACTAGTGTGCTCTTGAGGAATTATTGTTTTGGATAAAGAGAACCTATTTGATATCAAGGCCCCATCCTAAGTTGGCAGCCAGTCTGTATTAAGAAGATTCTACATACCCCATTTGAATCAAATATATGATATGTCAAGATCATTGTAATGTTTTGAGCAACTAATAAAAAATTTTTTTTAAAAAAAGAATAATTACTGTTTCCAGGAGTTCCAAACTAAAACCCAGACAAAACCAACAGGGAACAACATGTGTCTCCTTTGACAACAGAAGGCATTATGGAGTGCCATGTTCCTGAATTGCTATCTCTACATTGACCTTTTTAAAATATGGTTTATTTGTTCTTATTAGTCATATATGATAGTAGAATAAATTTTTGACATATTATACATATATGGAGTCTAACTTCTCATTCTTCTGGTTGTACCTGATGTAGAGTTATATTGGTTGTGTAATTATATATGCACATAGGATAGTAACATCCGATTCATTCTACTACCTTTTTTATTACCATCCCTTCTCCTTTCCCCCATTTCTCCCCCGTGTCCAATCACATGAACTCCGCCCCCTCCTCATTGTGTGTTAGCATCTGCCTATTAGAGAAAACTTTTGGTTTGGGGGGATTGGCTTATTTCACTTAACATGATATTCTCCAGTTCCATCTATTTTCCAGCAAATGCCATAATGTCATTCTTCTTTATGGCTGAGTAATATTCCATTGTGTATTTATATATACCACATTTTCTTTCTCTATTCATCTGTTGAAGGGCACCTAGGTTGATTCTACAGTTTAGCTAATATTAATTGAGCTGCTATAAACATTGATGTGAACTACACTGAGATTTCATTTCACTCCAGTCAGAATGGCAATTATCAAGAATGCAAGTAACGGTAAATGCTGATGAGGATGTGGGGAAAAAGGCACACCCATACATTGCTGGCGGGACCGCAAACTGGTGCAACCACACTGTGAGAAGAAGTATGGAAAGTCCTCAGAAAACTTGTAATTGAACCACCATTTGACCCAGTTATCCCACTGCTTGGTTTATATCCAAAGGACTTAAAATCTGTGTTGACCTTTAATCCTGGGGACAAGGGTGATCTATTGAATTTAGTTTGGGACCTTGGCTTGTGGGTCTTACTTACATTGAACTCTGAAACCAGAGTAAATAATCCTCCAAGACAGTTTCTTCTGAGCAACATTTGGTCCTTTTTCTTTATTTTTGTCCAATTCAATTAATGATACTTAAGCTTTAATAGTGTTTGTGTTGGTTATGTTTTTCTAAAATTAAGAAAAAATCAAATATCGAGAGTTTTTTTTTTTAAAGGGAGAGAGAGAATTTTTTAATATTTATTTTTTAGTTTTCGGCGGACACAACATCTTTGTTTGTTTGTGGTGCTGAGGATCGAACCCGGGCCGCATGCATCGAGAGTTTTTATAGAGAGTCATATAAAACCTTTTTATGGAAGCAAAAGAAAAATATGCCCTGGAAATGCACATTTTTTTATGTCCTTTGTTCAAAAGAAAATTAGATTTCAGAAGCATGTAAATCTTTCAAATTCCCACCAGAAAAGACTGAATTCCTGAATCTGTGTGATCCGTATAGCAGTCTTCCACCAGCTATTCTGTATTCAGTATACTGCCCGCCGGAATTCTCAAACTTGTTTGGTTAGGAGATTTTTTTTTTAACAATGGAGGAATCATCAGGAGAAAGAATATATACTTTTCCTGCATTTCACACAGAAACATTGTGCTGGATCCTGAGAACACAATGTGGGGCACTAGTTGTTTCCTTCTGATCATTGTCATAAACACTGTGACCCCTTAGAGAAGTGCAGAATATGGCAGATGAACATCACTGGTAAAACACGACTTGACTGTTTCAGAGTTTAGTCTGCAATTCCAGTTTTTCTCCGTCTGGGAGATGGTGGCAACTCCCTGGAAGAGATGTAGGGTATCCTGAGGTTGATGAAAACATTTTTGCACAATGATCCAAGTTTTTAGATAACTGGATGATTTGGATGTGAGGTGTCCCCCTAAATCTCACCTGTGAGACAATGCAGGAAGATTCAGAGAAGAAGTGATTGGGTTGTGAAAGCCTTAACCCGATCAGTGAATTAACCCCCTAACAGGGATTAACTGAGGGGTAACTGAAGGAAGGTAGGCTGTGGCTGGAGGAGGGGGGACATTCGGGGTGTGGCTTGGGGTATATTTTTTGTATCTGGTGAGTGGAGTCTCTCTCTGCTTCCTGATCACCTTGTGAGCTGCTTCCCTCTGCCACACTTTTCCACCATGATGTCCTGCCTCAACTTGAGAGCAAGACACTTATGGACTAAGACCTCTGAAACTGTGAGCCCCCAAATAAACTTTTCCTCCTCTACAGTTGTTCTGGTTGAGTCTTTTAGTCACAGCATCAAAAAAACTGACCAAAACAATAGCTGTGTTTATGTGGGAGTAACATGCCAGGCCAGAAGACACAAAGGATTCTATTCCATTGAAATCATGGTCCTGAAATTCTGTCTCATTGATGCTGTTTTCTACCTTGTCAATGAGGATTTTATTTGGTGATTTCATTTGGGCATATCATAGTGTTTTAAACATTTCATTAAAAAATGTTGCAAACATTTCCTTACAAACATCATATCTCCCTTAAGTGTTTGGTTAGAAAGTCGGTCTACTTTCTTCCTTGCCTACTGCCCACTCCTCGACCCCATTATAATCTGAAGACATGTTAACATTTCTAATTCTCTCTCCCATCAATATGGCCAATTCAGCCTTGTTGAAGTCATTCAATAATTCAGGAAATAGTCATTATCACTTACAAGGTACTCTGCCAAAATGATCCTATGTGAAACAAGATTCCACTATAGTGATAAGGGCTTGTTGGATTGATGATTGATGGATGGATTGATTGATTATTGATTTTGTGTGTTGATTTTAAAGGAAATACAAAGAACACAGAGCAGTGCTACCTCGGCCCAGAAGTGAGAGGGTGTTTTCCTCAGCTTTTGCCTCATGTGGTAACCAAGAACAACCTAGAGGAGGAAAGGTTTATTCAGGGTTCAGTTTCCGAGGTCTCGTTTCATAGATGGCTGACTCCATTGTTCTGGGCCCACAGTGACGCAGCTCATCTTAGGGCAAGGGCCCAACAGAGGAAAGATGCGTAGGTCTTGGCAGCCAGGAAGTGGAGACCAAGAGAGGATGGGGAGGGGCAAGAAGCTGCAGGGAACTTGCACCTTTCCAAGGCATGTCCCAGTGACCTACCTCCTCCAGCCATGGCCCACCCGCCTGTGGTTCCCCGCCAGGCACCCAGTCATTCCATTCAAACTAGGATGGACTGAATGAGTAACATCTCTCATAACATAATCATTTCACCTCTTAACCTTCCTGCATTAACAGTAGCTTTGGGGGGACACCTCCTATCTAACCTTAACAGAGGGGTTTTAGTTCTGTGATGATCTAATTGAAAGTAAGTCTTCATGTACAGTCTCTACCTTTGTGCAAAAGAACTCTGGAATAAATCTGAAAATGTTTCCACTGGCTGGGGGTGTAGCTCAGTGGCAGAGCACTTTCCTAGAATGTTTGAGCCTATAGATCTTTTTTTTTTTTAATTTGAAATTATTAACAATGTACTTCAAACTTTTCTGAATCACAGATTCCTCCTCTATGTAATAGGAAGACGGGGGTATATCTAGATTTCAACTCAATGATTCCAAAGACCAAATGAGTATGCAAAGACAGATTGCAGGTACGTATCATCAGTCGTGTGAATACTGTTCAGAAGAATGAATATCATGTTGAGGATTAGCTAGGAAATTAATTATCAAATAGTTTACAAGGCCTCTGAGTGGATTGATACGTTCTGTATACCATTTTCCCATTATGACATGAAAAATCATCACAAATTTAGTGACATAAAACAATAAAAAATGATCATCTCACTTTCCATGAGTTAAGCCTCCGCGTGGGTGAGCTGAGTCTCTGCTCATGGTCTTTCAAGGCTGATCAAAGTGCTGGTCAGGGCTGTGATCTCATGGAGACTCAAGGTCCTCTTCAAGTTCACTCAGGTGGGTGGAAGACTGGTTCCTGATAGCTGTAGGACTCGGGTCACCAGTTCTCGCAGGCTTTCATCCTGAGGTCACTGTCAGCCCTTTCCATAACTTAGTAGTCACTCTTTCAAGCAGAGGATGAAATCGTCCTACTTGGAAATTTTTCTTTCAGGAAGGTGCCTTGTTCATTTTCAGGGCTCACCTGGTGAGGTAAGACCACAGAATCTCCCTTTTGATTAACTGAAAATCAACTACTTTGGATCTTAATTACATTTGCATGATCTTTCTACCTTTGCTATACCAAGTAGTCTAATTATGGGAGTGAAACCCATCATATTCACGGTCCTGTTGTCACTCACAGAAGGAGAGAATAAAAGGTGTGAATACTATGGGGTAAGAATAATTCTGTCTACCACACTGATGCTAGGTAGTAAGAACCCAAAGAAAATGAAGAAGTCAACATAAAATGGGTCATACAGCTGTTTAAGATCCTGTGAACAGGACTTAACTTCCAGTCTAAATCATCTCAAATAACGAGAGGACAGTTTTTCACTTGGTTAATAAAAGTTGGGTATAAAAAGTAAAGTCAGGGAATGACATGTTGAGGATGAGATCCTCAGTCTCTTATATTAATGGACTTTATGATTAAGGTATTAAAATGAAACCATTCAACTCATTATACACAAAAATAAACATGGGTTTGAGGGATGCCTAGACTCTTCCAATGCAATCTCTCTAGCCTCCTAGTTACTGAGTATTTCATTTCTAATACCATATTTTGAATATTTTCCATGAGCAAGAAATTTAATTTAGCACTTCAGAAAATTGTATTTAGTTTCACAGATTATAAATAAATTTTTAAAAAATGGGTATTTTATGAGTCAAGGGCTTGTATTCAGGAGAGAAATGCAAAGACACAGTAGTACCTAAGTTGACCAACCACTGTCTCCATGTTGGCAAAAAATTGATTTTGTACTATATTGCAATTCTTTCTGGTTATATAACTGATGAAGATATATTTTGCTCTCAGGGGAATCCAAATCCTACCTCTTTCTTCTTTGCCTGAATCTCTTTGTAGCTTCTGTACCTCTTTCATTTTTTTTCCTCCTTCTGGAGGTCAAGGTCAAGAAGAGAGAAAAAAGAATAGAGCAGCAGTCTGAGACTTTACAAGAAAAACAGAGATAAATGAGGCAACTTTTCCCCAGAGCACTGTACTAAAAACTAGTAGCTTCACAGAAAAACAGTAGCTGCCTTGCATCTTGGGTGGCTGTGCCATGGTGATACATCACATTTATGATGGCATGTGTCGTAGTTCATTAACTCGCCTATCCTATTATATTTGGTTACAATGGGACTCCACTCAAAAACAACGTGGCTGAAATTGAAGACAGATGGCCAAGTAAGGACCAAAGAGCTTCTTACAACCATTCTCTATTTCCTTCTCAATTTTTTTCTCTCTGTTTATTAGAGTGCCATGCAAGGATATTTGTGCTTTTAAAACATAGTGTTATTTCTTTGGAAAGGAAGCAACATGTCCTAAGTAAGGGCAAGGGCAAGTTGACGTTCTCTTCATACCGTCAACCTTTGGTGATGTTTTTCATCTCTACATTTGCACAGGTTTACGACTGCAGAAAAATAAAAAGAAAGAAATTTACTTTTGCTTCATCTTTGCAAGGGGTTTTTGTGGCTAAACCTTCTGACTCCTGAAAATGATTCCTTATTCATGATGAGTGTAGTGAAGAGTTTCTGAAACCAGTCCACAAAAGTCTCCATTCGTGTAAAAGCATGTAAGGCTATGATGTTTTGACTTTTTAACAAATGGGTGGCACTGAATTTGATCTGGCAGTTTAGGACTTAGAAAGTGCAGCAGCATATCCATTCCTTCTTAGCTTTGTATTCTTCTCACTTCCTCTGAGCCCAGTGTTACAGCAGAAGCTGATCCTTGGTGAAATTTCCTTCTTCCAAATATTCAGATACCTACTACCTCATAATTTCTCTTCATGGGGAAACTTCCCTCGGCTTATTGATGGTCTACATTTGTTATTTTTTTTATTGTGTAAAACACACATAAAAATTACTGTCTTAACCATTTTTAAAAAATATATAGGTCAATGGTATATCTTCAAACATTTCAAGGCTTATTTCTAGAACTTTTAATAAGCACCAGGACTTCCAACAGTAAGCTGCTCTAGAGATACAATTCTAGGGAGCAGTGAAAGATGCTCAGGTTTTGCAAAACCTTTCCCATGATGATGCTAGAGATGAAAACTGAATTGGAAACAAAAGGAGAAGGAGAAGAATAAATAGCAACCTGAGACATTTTATACATACTTTATTCTAGGAGCAAAGTCTATAATTTCCTACATGGTTTTATACTGGGTTTTGTTTACAGGAAAGTCCATTTATTTGGGTACATAGTGATGTAATTATATTCATTTTGTTTTCTAAATGAAAAAGTGATAACATTTAAAATTGCAACAAGAACTTTATAATATGGATAGAATGTATGTAGATGTGTTGTTGCCAGACACACAGGAATAGCCACACACAGTAAGGGCAGACAACAAATTTTCTTTCTGTTTACATTTCAATTCCCAAAGATAATTGTTTAGTCAAGATGTTTAGCCTTGATTGTGGGTCATTAGGGGTCACTAATAAAAGACTCTGTTTGGATTTTACAAGTTTGTTTGAGTTCGTATGCATTTTTTCCCAGGAATTTAAACTACTCCAATGCTAGTACGTTGACTCTAATAATTATGGCATTTAAACAATTGGTCACATTTAGAATTCTTGTAAAGGCAGAGACCATTTATAGCAGGTACTTGCTCTATGCATTTTAAAAAGAGAATCCCTTTATTTTGCTCTTGGGAGTTTATCTTCCCACTTTCTAGGAGGGTGTATATGTTGCCTCCCCAGGGTCTTGACATAGTATGGTGAGTCTAGGGCTTGCCTGTTTTGATCAATTTTATTGCTTTTATCTAAAAATAGATATTTAACATACATAATATAAATTTTAAAAATTTTTGCATCAACCCTAATCCCTTTATTCTGAGATACTGATTTTTAGTCAAAAATGGGACCTATAATTTAAAGTTGTAAGATGGGTGGTAACTTCATGGATTACAGGAAGGTCACTTTCATGGATCATAATCAGAGATGAAACTAGAAGAAGGGACGCATGAGGCTCTGTGTGCATGTTAATTTAATCTCAGGCATTATCACCATTGTATAGCTGTCTCAGCCATGGTTCAGTGAAGGTTCAGAATCTTTCCCAGCATGCCATGCTCCTGAGTGCCAGAACTCCCCCATATTGTGGTACTGAGTCACACGCCTGTCTTCTCCTGGTGAGTACCACACCCACAGTTGGGCACACACAGGGATCACTGTATTCCCTGGAGCATGTATTTCCGTGTATGCTAGGACAAGTTCATCCATCTCTCTCTCTGTGCTCAGTTTCTGCCTGGGAGGTAAAACAAAGAATATCAATGTAGAGAACTGCTATGAATGAACTACCATGTGCCAGCCATTACCAACAGGCTTCCTACATTTTATATTACAGTGAGTATTTCCCAGTGCTCACAGTAGATGATGAGTGGTGGTTGGGTGAAAGGGAATCATGAAGCTGGTGTTGAATCAACAACTTATGAGCAACAGGACATGAACAAGTACAATAGAGAAAAAGTGGTCAGAATCAACTCGCCAGTTGAAGAAAGAATGGAAGGACCCATTGCCGTATTCTAGAGAGAGAGTCAGTTGACCTTGGGGTTGACTTCAGCACTTGTATTTCTTAGGTCCACTCCACTAAAGGCTCAGATTGGAGGGCATTAAGGAACTGCCATGTGGGTTTAGATACCATGAAGAGCAGGAGAATCTTGAGTGGCTGTTAGATAAGTATGTGGAATCCAGTGACAACTTTTTGAAGATAAGGGAGAACCGTGCATGCCTAAATAGGGCCTAAAGATCCTGGGGAGGAAGACAGGAGAAGGGCTTGCCTGTTTTGGTCAATTTTATTGCTTTTATTTAAAAGCAATCTTTTGTTTAAAAGATTGATTTTTTTTTTTCTGCCCAAAGAGCAGAAAGAATTCAGTGATGACTCCTTTTGGAAATTAAAAGCCAACATTCTTGAACAAATCAGAGAAATATCCCGAGGGGGGGGGGATAGATAAATGAAGGGTGTAAGAGCAGGGAGGGGGGAGTATGGGGCAAGGGTTATCAGTAACTGAGAAAAGATGGGGTCGAGACAGGTTGCAAGGGTCATGCTCTTGGGGGGCTGAGGGAAGGAAAAGGGAATTAGAATTGTCATCAGGTTTGGGAGTGATGGGGAAAGAATGAGTTTTTAAGGAAATTAAAAGGGAGGACAAATCTGTATGGTTTTTAGGTGACTGAAAATGTCTGGCTGCAATTGTCTAAAGTAGCTAAGGAGGATGGTCTTTAATTTCTAAAACATTAAGTTGAACATTCAGAATTTGGTTAGTAGGAGTAAGAAAGGGATAGTTCTTTTTTTAAAAAAAATTAACTAATTTTTTTTTTTTTTTAGTTTTTCAAGATATACATGACTGTAGGGTGTATTTGACATACTATACATTCATGGAGTATAACTTCCCATTATCGTGGTTGTATGTGATTTGGAGTTACACTAATCATGTATTCATTTATGAAAGTTATGTGCAATTCATTCTACTGTCTTTCCTATTCCCATCCCCTCCTCCCTTCCCTTCATTCCCCTTTGTCTAATCCAATGAGTTTCTATTCTTCCCTCTCCCTTACCATCCGTATATGGAAGACAACATTCAAAAAATATTTCATTATGAAAAAATAGAAGTGAAAACTAGCAAAGGGTGAAACTGTACTAGAAGACTAGTCAATCAAAGGAAAAACGAATTCAAAGTTAAAGAAGGGGATAGTTCTTTTGAGCACTTAGCTATGGCAAGAGTACTTTATCGCTACTTTACACATAAAGACACAGGCTTGGACAAGTTCAGGAAGTTACTCGGGATCACCTAGGCTTTGAGACATGGAGCTATGCCTGGATTCAAGATTATAAAATAGAAAACATTAGAAAGAGAAATCTTCTTGGAGACTAAAAAATGCAGAAGAAATTTCAGGGTAGCTAATCAATCCTATGTAGATCTGTAATACTGTAGCCATGGCTTGATTTATTTACCCATTTTCTGGTCAACAAAGTTTTTTAACTAGATTTCCATTGAAATTCTAGGAACCGTGTAATATGATTTAGCAGGAAGATACAGAAATGTATCCATGAAGCGGGCACGCGCACGCACACACACACACACACACAATGTACTTTCTGTATAATTACAGACGTTTAGAGAGAGAACAGTAGCACTGCAGGTGAGTGTGATCCCCGACTTCAGGGCCAGTGTATCAGTTAGGTGTCAGAGAGGGGGAGGGACTTGACTTGAAAAGTAAGAGATGAGATGCTTGACAAGCAGGGGTGGCTGTGCAAAAGGAGCAGACACAAGAAGTTAAACGAGGAGGCACAAATGGCCCTGCCTCTCAGGGATGTGCTACAGCTCAGAGCAAGAAAGTGGCCGAGGCAGAGCAAAGCCTGCGCTAAGCTCCGTTCATCTAAAACGACGCGCTGTCGTTGGCACAGTGTCACCTTCTAGAACAATTCCAGCAATACTGACTTGCCTCTCTAGGTAAGGTTCCACTGACACCCACGGAGAAAAAGCCCCCAGGTTCTTGCACCGTCTCTGAGAGAAGTGTGAACTGGCCAAGGGACACCCCGCTTTCTTATTCACATGCAAAGCGTAGGCCACTGAGGTTCCATTATGTCATCTAGTAAAGACTCTTCCCCAAAAGGCAAAAAATCTAGCTTCCCACCAGGCACGAGTTTCTCAACATACTCATCTTTCAGTCCTGCAGATAGCAGAAACTTAAAAAAAAAAATTTGCTGAGTGAAGAGCAATAATTATATCACAGTTCTGGAGAGAAAAGGGGAAAATCAGAAGGTCACCAGTCATAATAGTACTTATAATGTTCATGATGACAATAATAACAACGCTGTTAATAATAACACGGATGCTAATGACATATAATAATAGATGTAGTCTAGTGAGTGCTCACTCAGTATTATCATCCAGTGACCACTAGTAGTTATTTGATTTCACCTCTCCCAAACATAATGAAGGGAGAAATATTATCGCTACTTTACACATGAAGGACACAGGCTTGGACAAGTTCAGGAAATTACTTGGAATCACCTAGGCTTTGAGACATGGAGCTATGCTTGGATTCAAAGTCTGCCTGGCTCCAAATACTGCATCTATCTGTCTGTCTGTCTATCTGTCTATCTATTTATTTTTGGTACTGGAAATTGAAGCCAGGGGCACTTTAAATTGAGCTACAATCCAGACCTTTTTGTTTTTTTATTTTGAGACAGTCTCACTAAGTTGCTGAAAGCCTCTTTAAGTTGCTTGAACAAGTGATTCTCCTGCTTCAGCCTCCTGAGCCATTGGAATTACCGTCTGGGCCAGTGTGCCTAGCCATACTGCTACCTTAACTCATTCTGTAACAGCCACAGTATCATCATTGATTTGAAAGAGGACTTCTCACGTCAGAGATCTTCACCCACCGGTACTCCTGCTTCCAGCAAGGAGCTAGCAGAGTCTGGTCTACATTTTCAGTAATAATGACCCAGGAAGCGTCCTCACTGCTGACTGCCAGGGCCTGGGGAACCTGCCCCCTCCACCTGATCCCCTGTTCGCCTTCTGCCTTTCTCCAGACCCACTGACAAATGTCTCAGCTATGTTCTGAGGGCTCTTGAACTTGGGTTCCTGCCCATTTCCTGGCATGAAGGCCATTGCGTAAAAACAGACTGTAAAGGAGCTCACCTGTGAAAATCAGGTGTGGTTCAAGGGGAAGGTAGAGCTTCAGCCTTGAGTCCTAGAGGGAAACAGCACCCAGACCCTTAGATACTCTTGTGCTTCCTCCTTTCCTCACTCGTTCTCCTCTCATCCCTGTCTTCCTTCTCCTTCCTTCCTCCGTTCCTTCTTTCTTGCTCTTATTCTTTCTTTTCTTCCTTTATAGATAAAAATTAGTAAGAGGTGGTTTTACAGCTGGGTGTGGTAGCACGTGCTGGTAATCCCAGCAGCTGAGAGGCTGAGGCAGGAGGATAGAGAGTTCAAAGCCAGCCACAGCAAAAGCAAGGCGCTAAGCAACTCAGTGAGACCCTGTCTCTAAATAAACTACAAAATAGGGCTGGGGATGTGGCTCAGTGGGTGAGTGCCCCTGAGTTCAATCCCTGGTACTCCCTTCCCTGCCTGTGTGCACACACACTCATGCACACCTAAAAGAAAGTGTACAGACAAGATGTGATAGGCTGAGTCCCAGTGGTACAGCCCCATCTCTTTCCTGGTTCAGTGCGTCATCCAAAGTATCCCTTAGCAGGGCTCATTTTTCCCCTGTTCCTCAAAATTTCTTGGACAGAATGCTCCCTAGCTTCTAGAGTAGTCAAACCCCCGCTCTCACTAATCAGTAAAGGTGAGATGATCATACAATCAGCCATCCAAACTGTGACCAGCCATAAGACACAGACACTTAAACTTATTCAGTTATATAATTTTTTCAATGTTGATTGAACTGACAGATCTGTTTTAGTAAATTGGTGGACCCATAAAATACTTTTCCTTCAAAAACTATTTTGAAAAACACATTTTTAAAAAATAAAACCAAGATGCCTGTGTAAATTAAAGCAACATTTAAAAATGCCTCATCAAATTGATTACCTGAACATTTGCAAAATCATAGATTTATATAATTTTTTGTGCATATTGCTGTACTGGTCAGTTTCTTTCTTTCTTTTTTTTTTTTTTTTAGTTGTCAATGAACCTTTATTTTATTTATTTATATATGGTATTGAGAATTGAACCCAGTGCCTCATACATGCTAGGCAAGTGCACTACCACTGAGCCACAACCCCAGCCCCCAGTCAGTTTCTTAACTGCATCTCTAAAAATGTATCACTGGCATTTTTTTTCCTGCAGAATAAATTATTTTCAGTGTGGCTCTACTATTTTAAAAATTTTAATAAAATTTTTGCAATTCCCTTCAAAGTTGTATTTTATGGTGAATGTATTTGAAATAATCAGTATCATCACCTGACCCTTTTCTATATATCAAGGTATTTTTAATTGATAAATACTGCAACCCATCACACACACACACACACACACACACACACACACACACACACACACACCCAGGCTGAGGTGCCTGGCAAGCTCTAAGCAAATTCAGCTAAAGAAAATTCTCAATTCTAATTTTTTTCTGCATTAAAATGTGTAAATATTTTCACAGGTGCTATGTTTTTCACTCTATTAAGAGTGTGTTTCTTCTACACATGTAAGTTCTCTTCATAATTCCTTTAAATCTTCACTGAATTTAGGTGTTATAAAATTGTGGGCCTTCTCAATTTCATTTCATTCCCATTTAGAATTTAAATGTATCTAATTAAAAGTTGCAACTTGATCCAATGATTTTTCCCCATGATCCAAGATGTTTCCAAGGACAGTTATGGAATTTCAAAGTAAAAATCTCATCTAGAAGTTGAGCTCTCAGGGTTACTTTGCTCAGCTACCCAATTCTGCAGGATGGAATTCACTGTCTGCTGGTTCCCAAGCTTTGTTTCCAATTATGTTAATTTTCTTAAAGATTTGCAAGCTTTTTAAAGTTTTCATTGGTTAATTAAAGATTTGATTTTGTTATTTTTTATGATCTTAATTGATTAGAAAACCAATCACCCACATTTAGAGAACTTACTTACAAAAAAATTAAAAAG
Source organism: Ictidomys tridecemlineatus (assembly GCF_052094955.1). Classification (NCBI taxonomy): domain Eukaryota; kingdom Metazoa; phylum Chordata; class Mammalia; order Rodentia; family Sciuridae; genus Ictidomys; species Ictidomys tridecemlineatus. The sequence goes on from NC_135485.1 coordinate 129,704,998, forward strand.
AAGTCCCCTGACATTAAGCATATTTAGATAATTTGCAAAGTGGTTCTTCAATGCTTGACCACTTCCAGTACTAGATTGATGATGAGCAACATGGTGAAAATTACATGTTGCTATGATAAATTAACTTATTTTATGCAATATAGACTCCATCACAATATTTTTTTCATCTTATTACTCCATGTGTATATAAAAGTATTTGTCCATTCTAGCAACCAGAGATTCTCCCTCTACAATAGAATATCCCAGTTTGTTTGGATGGATTTATGAATTATTTGTGTTGCAGAATTAATTCCAAGTATTTTCTGCTTCACAGGTTTTTCATTTGGAAAAATATATTTTTAGCATAATAATCTGCTTCTCCAAAATTCATGTTCATATAACTACTGCATTTAATCATTGGTATGTTGGAGACTTCAAGTTGTAATTCATTTAACTGATTTTCCAGTTGAAGCATCCAGTACTCACTGACATGAAACTGGCATCATTTAAATGTTTGCTAAGATATTCTACTACTAATGAAATCAATACCAATTTATCGTATGGTGGCTCAGGTCTATAATCCCAGTGGCTCAGGAGGCTGAGGCAGGAGGATCGCAAGTTCAAAGCCAGCCTCAGAAACTTAGAGAGCCCCTAAGCAAATTTGTGAGACCCTGTCTCAAAATAAGAAAAAGGGCTGGGGATGTGACTCAGTGGTTAATGGCCCCTGGGTTCAATCCCCAGTATAATAATAATAATAATAACATCAACAATAAAATTTTTAAAATATAAAAATAATCTTAAGATGGAAAATGAATGAAATTAGTTTATAGAAATAGTCATTTGATTCAATGAAATGTCATGCTTCGAGGTATGATTTATAAATGCACCTTCTGCCACTGTTCATGTTAAATATTAAAATAACTAGTAACTTCTGAAGCATTATATCAAATTTATATAGTACCAAAATTCTGTTTTTGACCTGCAAGAGAGCAATTTCATATAGTTCAACATAAGTGCATTAATGTTTTCCAGCGAATTTGCAACTTCTGGTTTTCATGTGGCCAGTGATGTCACCCTGGCCCCTGTGCGGACAATAACTGTCGACAAATATTTTGTGAGATACATTGGAACTTAAGGTTTCGTTAAACATACAGTTTCATTTTCTTTCAGCATATTGCTGCTGAAAGGGTTTATTGCAAAGTAAAATAGAATTAACAAACAGTAAAATAAGTAAATAGTTGAAGATTAACACCATGCAAAGTTCTGAAAAAAACCACAGTAACAAGAGTGTTCCAATTACTTGCTCTATGTTCTTTGGCAGAACTCCTTGGTCTTTATTTCCTGCACATACTTACATACACCTAATGTAGAATTTTCCACACTTTCCTCTGACCTTGCTTACTGGTCACATGGCAGCTTGGCCCATCTTCTGGGTGATAGCATGGGTAATGGCATGGCAGGTTGGGACAGCAGCAGGGGGCCAGGGTAGCAGCATCCATTTCTATCTCTTCTCCACTTGAGGCTGGTTGGAGTAGCTACCCTTCACTGTTTCGGTGCCAAGGTAGTTATTTTATCAGCAAGTTCTCCACAGGCTGTTCTATAAAGGGAAGTGTTAATGATGCTACAGCTGGAACAGGATAGGGAAAAGAAAGAGGGTCACTGTCGGCCACCTTGCAGATTTAACCACATGTTAGAGGTGAGAACTCTGTTCACCTGCCTTCACCTCACAAATGGTGGTGAGCACCCAGCAGAGGCTGGGAACATCAAGGGGGCGTGGGCTCCGTCTGCCCTGTCTTACATTAATGCAGACAATGATGATGATGATGATGATATGGAGACTTTGTATAGAAGAGAGAACTGTGGGAGAAATGCTGAATTGGAAAGGACCTTGGCTTAAGAGGTAGAACTAAAAACTGCCTCATCAAACCAGAATATATGGTCCTTTTAATAATAGAGAGATTCATTCATTCGCTCATTCCACAAATATTTACCTAGCATCTATAAAGTGAATATACTTTGTTAAGAAATGAAGGTATGGAGAGGAATATAAAAATCTTAGATGAAAAAGTGCTTCTGATTTCAAGGGGTTAATGATACTGAAATCTGTCTTCCTGTGGTTTTATTTCCATCTTTGAACTCATACCCGCGTCTTCTCACCTTGTGTACCATGACAACCCACCAGCTGCTCCCAGTGGCTGTCAGACTCCTGTTTTCCAGTGGCCTTCGGCTACATGTGTTCATAAACATCATTAGAGAAATTTTTTTAAGAAACGTTATCACCTCACAACAGATCTCCAAGATTCCAATTCTTGAATTATCAGGCAGAGTCAAGAAATCCACATTATAGAAAGCACCTCAAGTGATTCTGACTCTGGTGATCAGTAGAGCATACACTTTCAGAAATGGGTGCACGATCTTTCTGGAATCTGAGATAAATATGTTGACTTTGTTTTCTGTTCTTCCTCAAGTATCATTTGTTCTAGCTAGGGCTACTCAGTGCCATTATTAGATACAATCTATAGACAACCATCTTCTTTAGATCATGATTGTTGATTAAATGCAATCCTCAAAGCAGCATGGGAGCAGGGGCATCCAGAGGGATCACTGAATCTAAGATTTAGGTGCTTTACCTCCATCCATGCAACCTCATCTGCTCTTCCTTTAATGTTTAAAAAAAAAATCACATCAGGGCCTCATATTGTATTGTGGCCATCTATGAATAATCAGTAAATTGTATCTTTTCCATCTGGTACCAAAACATTTGAGTATGATTATCTAGGCAATGGAATATTTATTTAAGCAAATTCCACAGTAAATCCTGCTTTCTTTATCAAAACTCTGAAATAGAAAGTCTTTCTGATATGCTCTTTTCCCCTTATCCCTCTTTTCCTCCCTCCCTTCCCCTTTCCTTCCAACAGAGGTTATTCCTGGCAAGGCCTCTGCAAGGGAGCATGATACCACCTGAGAAGCAAAACAGACCCAGATACAAATCATTTCACTCCAGTCTTGGAGCAGCCTTCAAAGAAAAACAAATTCCATACCAGCCAGAACCTGAGTGGAGGCCAAGAACTGCCAACATATTTGGAAGGCCAACCCCCTACAGAAATATGGTCCCTAACCCACTTCCAGAGAGAGAGAGAGAGAGAGAGAGACTATCAGTTGAGGATGAAAGTGAGTAGGAATTTTGTTACTTACAAACCCATCTCTGAATTCAGTGTTCAGAGTTTTATTTCTACAGCAGACCTAACGCATCTTCATGAAAATAGCACCAACTAAGACTAACCAGACCACATAAGGGTAATTCAGAGCTATCCGGAATTCCTGTATGCTTAATGTTGCCACAAATTCTTCAATTCCCAATCACAAAGATGCGTAGGGAGAATTTAAAACATGCAATGTGTTTGAATAAGAAGTTAGAGGTATCGACTGAAACTGAATAGTTTGTGGGCTATCAGAATCAATACAACATTTTTCTTACATCCTCATGAATCTGTGACTTTATAGTTAAGCCAAAGTCAGCCCGTTGCACTTATGCCTTAAATTAAATTGAGAACACTGGCAAGTCCCATGGGGAGAAAAAGCAAAACCATAAACGAGGTCCTGGTTTTCTTGTATATACAACTGTATGAACAGGGAAAGGGAATTGATATCCTGATGGTTGAAAAGGCAGCCATGCCAAAATCATTCCTTTGAGCATCAGCATTAAAAAAAAAAAAAAAAAAAGTTTCACTTACACTGTTTTCCTTTTAACCCACGTTTCCTTCTATGAAGATAACCTTAACAAGTCAAGAACATGGCTAAATGTTTGAAATTATCCTCAGGATTTTTTTCTGGAGCTTTTCATAAGGAAAGACAAGTTATTTTTTGAGCCCTTTAGTAGTCGCCAGATTAGATGGAAAGAACAGATGTTTAATTTTTATTTTATGGAAAAATGAGTAGTAAATAGGTACCTTTGGTTATTTGATTTCTGCTGTCAGAGCATCTTATTGGCAATTTTTAATTCGGAATTCTGGAGGCAATAGCTCCTAAAAACAAAACAAAAAAATTAGTGGCAAAATGCTTGAATAATGGATGCAAAATCCACCAAGGAGAATTCTAGAATGACAAAGCCACCTGTGATATTTTTGAAGACATGGCATGCCCGCTCTGTATAAATAGATATTCCCCTCTTGTAGGATATGCTTAATAATGAAGTTTGTGTTGGTTTTTGTGTGTGTGTGTGCAACACAGTACAAATTTTATTTATACAGGAAATGTAGAAAGCATTAGTTCAGCACCCCCATGTGAAAGTAAGGTCAAGAGTCTTACTCCAGAGCAAGAGTAATTAGTCACAGAATAATGAGAATGCAAAAGACCTTTTCAAGTATTTTGTGTAAACTGTGTATGGAATTATGGTACATAAAGCCAATAGTCTTTCTTCTGAAGGAGAAAGGAGACCATCAATCCATTATCTGAGTTAGAGCTCTCAGCATTAATATACATGCACATGAGACAGCTGCTGGCCATTGTGCAACAGGAGGGAATCAAGATTCCTGTGACACACTCTTTGTATAAACCAGAAAATCATTTCTTCCACATTTTTTTTCAATGATGGACAAAGGTGGTGTCTGCTGGCCTCATTCTTCCTCTGACACTTACTGGCCTGTTTCTTGTTGTGCTTAAGAGACCGTTCTTCACTCAGTTAATGCCTTAGGTCCAAAGCAGAGCTATCTTGGCCTATTCCTCTTCTGTCACCAGCCTCATTCCAACAGGACAAGTCATAATGATCCATATATGTTCCCCTTTTTCTGTACCCCTGAGATCATCTTAAACCCTTGCATTCTTCTACTGTACTATGGTAATAGGGATTTTCTAGAATTATTCTTGTTTAGTTTTTTTATATGACCTCACTCATCTCCATGATTTTATTCACTCTTCAAAATACCTCCAGAAAAATCTTTTTATAATTGCTTTAGTCAATTGCTGTCAGTTTGTCAGTCACTGTGACCAAAAGACATGACAAGAACAATTAGAAGAGAAAAAGTTTATTTGACTCACAGTTTCAAAGGTCTCAGTCCATACACAGCCAACTCCATAGCTCTGGGTCCAACGTGAGGCAGAACATCATGGAAGAAGGGTGTGGCAGAGGGAAATAGCTCAGGACACGACATCAAGGAAGCAGAGAGACCTCTGCTCAGCAGGGACAAACTGGAAACTCCAAGGGCATGTCAGTGACCTACCTTCTCAGCCACGTGCTACCTGACTACAGTTACTGCCCAGTTAATCCATATTAGTGATTAATGCATTTATTAAGTTAAAGCTCTCATAACCTAATCATTTCACCTCTAAACTTTTTTGCATTTGTCTGACAAATGAGCTTTTGAGCAACATCTCATACCTAAATCATAAGAATAATATAAATCTAATTCTCCAGAATTAGATTTACCTTCTTGGAAGGTAATTATTTACCTTCTTGGAAGACTTCAGTAATTTTCCTATCATTTACAGAAATAACTCCAAACTAGGACATGGTTGGGGTGTTCTCTCTGATCTGTCCTTGACCAATGTTTTAACTCTCATTCTATGGGCTGCTACCTTCTCTTCCCTCATCCATGCCCCACCTCATACTAATATCCATGCTGAGAACCACTTCCTTCATATTATGCCCTAGGGAAGGTTGCTCCCTGTGCCTACAATACCCTCTCCTTCTCTCCCATCTTATCCAATTAGCAAACACCCATTAAGAGTGGTCTACATGAATGCTTTCTGTGGTCTTCTTCCTACGTGTTTCTGGACTCTTCTACTGTGTCCACTCTGCTCATTAACTCATTCATTTATGTACTCATCTTCCTTCCCCACAGCAGTCCTTGGTTTTATCTTAGTGGCAAAATATATGACATACTCTTTTCACATGAGTGACACTTCATGGGCACATCTAGATCCAAGGGTTATAACCACACCCTTTTCTTTTTTGCTTAAAATGAATATAAAAGTGTAAGTGACAGAGAGTGATTTTCTGATGGGGAGACCTTCAGAATCATATGATTTGTAAACTTCTGTGCTTTACAAAAATGGAACTCATCCCACGGATATCTCTAAAACCCAGTGTTTTGAGATGCTTTGCCTTCTTCATCTTTGTGATCTCAGTCCAGTCTGAGGCCCAGCACATGGAATGAGTTGGTGTTTAATGAGTGAATAAGGGACTGAACTCCAGTTAAGCATCTGGAATTTTCAATCTTGAGTAGGAGTTGTGATTCTAAGTAAGTCTCAAATAAATTAATCCATAATGACATAAACTATTCTAATACAAATTAGTTTATTTTTCTTTTCTTGGAAATGTGCCTTAAAATGACAAAATATAGCAATTATTTAACTATCTATGTGTCTTCCTTGTGGATTGCCAACTATAAGGCACTGTGTCAACATAAGTCAAATATATAAACCAAGTTAAAGATTAAGAGCACTGTTTCTATTTCTAATTAAATTATACTTCTCTAGGGTCACTTTAGTCTTCTGAAAGTTCAGTTCCACCACACACACACACACACACACACACACACACACACACACACACTCCTCATTTAATGGAAAATTTGCGAGAGAAAAGGAAATTTTGGGATAATTTCCATTTACATCTAAGAAGAAGGGGGAGGAATGAAAACAAATTCAGCTTTAGAGCAGTAATTCTAGAAGCCAAAAAGTAAAATTAGGCAATTCTGTGAGCAAATCCCATTGAACACTTTTATCAGACAGTACTCGGTGTCTCACAAATCAATTGAAAACAGTGGCTTAAATTAACAACCACCATTCTTTGAAGTTACTGATTTTCAAGTCAGCAATTTGGGCTGGGTGCAGCCAGCTGCTGCAGCTGATGCAGGTGTCTTTGGTCAGCTAAGAACTGGCTGTAAGTTAGAGCATCTTGGTTCTTATCTGAACGGTCTCTTACCACCCAGCAGGATAGCTTGGGCTTGTTTCTGTGGTGTGGCTGACTTCCAAGAGAGAAGATCTCTTGAGGGCTACTCTTAAACTCACTTAAGCCACTTCTACCACTTGCTCTTGGGCAAAGCAAGTAATAAAAACAGATTCCTCTCCTGGCCAGTGATGGAGAATGGTAAAGTAACATTTCAAAGGAGTATGGCCTCAGGAATGGGAAGAATCTGTGGTTATTTGGGCAGTTTACCAGAAGCCTGAGGTTAGATCTTGGTGGATTCAAGGAAAGCAATTGCAACCTAAAGCTAATCAGAAAACAGATTCCAGGCAGAAGGAAAAATTTTTCTTTTAGAGAATAAGAACTAGAATAATGTCCTCAACTTTGAACAAAAACATAGAAGGTAAAATTGAAACAGAAAAGAAAGCAATTCTGATGTTTAATTAAAAAATACTGAGAGAGAACTTTATTTCTAGATGTCTCTTACTGTTTATCTGTTGCTTTGTTGCTGTAAATTTCGGGATCTCCAGGACATGAATAGAAGAGCTGAGAGAAAATATCTTGTCTTCTTCTTGATCTTATGTGGAAGGATTTAGTTTTATCACTAAATATATCATTGACTGTAGGTGTTTCATAGATGTACTTCATTAAGTTATAAGTTTCTTTTTAATGCTAATTTTTAAAAAATTTTTGATCAAAATCCATGAACTCTTCAATGTAATATTGATAATGATCACAGTTGAAAGAAAGAAAAGAAACTTTTAGACATGTAAAGGGTAAAAACAACAGAAAATATGATCCACATTAGAAGAGAAATTAATCCAAAGAAGTAGATTCAGAAATGACAAAGATGAAGAAAATTATTGATATAGTATTTCTGAAATGAAATTTTAGTTGAAATGGTCCAAAAGCAGATTAGACACTTAAAAAGAAAATACCAGTAAGCTTGCAACAGAAATCATTTAAACCAAAGCACAAACTAAAATACCAAAATGAAGTTAAGAGAGACTCAATAATGTGGGACAACATTGAGTAGTCTAATATTTATATAGTGGTAATCTTGGAAAAGGAGAAGATTTATTTGAATGAGGAGTGGTGGCGGAATTTTCAAATCTGATGAAAACAGCAAACCCATAGTACTAGAAAGTTCAACACCGCCCCCGCCCCCCCCCAACCCCCCCCCCCGTCTCTTTCCCTCTCCCTCTCCCTCTCCTGATGTTGCTTATTAACCATTTCTCAATAATTTCTGCAACCTCATTCTCTTCCTAAAGTTTAAATTTTCAATTAAGGCTCAGTTTTTCTTTCTTTTTTTTTTTTCTTGGAAGGGGTGTGGTACTGGAGATTGAACTCAGGGGCACTTGACCATTGAGCCACATCCCCAGCCCTATTTTGTATTATATTTAGAATCAGGGTCTTGCTGCGCTGCTAAGAATCTTGCTTTTGCTGAAGCTGGCTTTGAACTCATGATCTTCCTGCCTCAGCCTCTCGAGCCACTGGGATTACAGGCTTCTGCCACGTCTTCCAGCTCAATCACGGCTCAATTCTAACTGCTTTTTCCTTGTATCTCTATTTTGTTCACTAGGTGATCTCAATCGTGCCATGACTGTTAATAGGGTTCCCAGGGATATATATATCCAGTTAAGGTGTCACCTGAGATTCAGATCCTTCTGTGCCATTCTTGAGGACATTACTACTCCTCAAATTGCTGCATTTAGAAAGTGAATGTGCCCCAATGTCACAACCATTATTTCTCTGCAACTCCTCATCCAATTCTTTCAACTCTACTGCCCAAGCCATTGACATGGGAACCATTCTTCACAGTCCCTCTTTCTCCCTCATCTTTTTTAGCCAAAAGATAGTTCAGCCAATTTCACCTCCAAACCATGTCTATGCTTTGTTTATTCCTCTGTTCTCTGCTCCCACCCTCTTCCTGGTCTTATGTTATTTTTCACTCACACATTAGTCACTAAATCCATAGTCACTCACCTTTGATCTGAACTCTAGACACTAGTCCCAGGGATCTAATTTTATTAATATAAAACTAAAGCTATATATATTAAAAGTATATTAAAAGCAGAGCCCTATTCAAACATAAGTCATCCCTGCCTAAAAACCTTTAATAATTGCACTCAGGGTATAAAATAGAATGCATAGCATAGTGTTTTGCTCTATATATCAGTCACTTAGGACTATCTTTGATTTTGGAATTTTTCAAATGCTTTGCATGTTCTTCCTTTTGTTAATCTGTCCTCCACATCTGAGATCATACTTGCTAAGACAGGATTTTTCAGATAAAATCAATAGGATGCAGATATCTATACATCCATTCATATATCTATATGCTGTGGTTGGAATGCTTGTGTCACCTTCAGAATCTGTGTTGCAACTTCATCCAGAGTGCAACAGTGTTAAGGGGTGAGACTTTAGGAAGTGGTTGGACCAAGAGGTCTCTACCATATTGAATGGAATTTATGCCTTATAAAAGATTTAGAGGCTCACCTTCTTTGGCCCTTTTTACCCTTATGTCACATGGAGGCACAGCATTTATTCCTGTGGAAGAGGCATCATTCAAGTGCTGTCTTAAAAGTAGAGACCAAATCATCACCAAAACAACCATTACCTTGGCCTTGAACTTCCAGCCTCCAGAACTGGGAGGAATAAACTTCTCTCTCTCTCTCTCTCTCTCTCTCTCTCTCTCTCTCTCTCTCTCTCTCACACACACACACACACACACACACACACACACACACACACAGGGCCAGAGCAAGAGGTGGGGAGGGACAGAGACAGAGAGAGGGACAGATTTTAGGAAATTGGTTCATGCAGCTGTGGAAGTTGACAAGTCTTGGGATCAGCAGTAAGCAAGCTGGAAACCCAGGAGAGCGATGGTGCTGTTCCTGTCCAAAATGTCTGCAGGCTTCAGATGATCTAGGAAGAGAAGATATTTCAGTTTGCATTCAAAGACAGGAAAATTCCCGGTGTCTCATTCTAAGACAAGCAGAAGGAATTTCCTTTTACTCAGTCCTTATATTCTATTCAGAACTTCGGTTGATCGAATGAAGCCCTCCCATATCAGGTAGAGCAATCTGCTATATCAGTCAGCTAATTCAGATGCTAATCTCATCACAAAAAACACAGACATATTCAGAATAAATATCTGGGCACCCCATGGTCCAATTAAATTGATACATAAAATTATCTATGGCCTAAAAACACCTGAATAAATCCTACTGTGCCCTGTTTATTTCCTTCATTGCCTGTACTATCTTTATGTAATTATTTGTTTATATATTTGTTTATTTATAAGTTCTATGTACTTGAACCTATGTAGTCTAAGCTCACATTGTTTTGTTCATCATTGCACATCTAATACCTAACATAGCACCTAACTATCTCTAAGATTAAAATTCTGAATGGCATTTAGATCACATTTAATATAGCTCCCCATGGAGCATTCAATTATGCTACCTCTTCTCATATGCTATGCCAGATTATTAGCCTCTAGTAGGTATTTTTGTCAAACTCTATGCCAATATGTGAATTCATGAATTGAAATGCCTTTTTTTTTCAGTTTAATTACTCAATTTGTGATCTTTAATCCTTGCAGGGAATTTTAAAGGCCTTAAATCAAGTTTACAAGCACATTTCAAAACGAAAACAGTTGTATATAAGATACTGTTGTCACTAGTATTATTCTTTAGGAGAAAACATTTTCATGTAGAGTATTCAAATATAGTTGGAGAAAGTGGTATACCATTGGAATTTTTGGATGCCAAGGGGGAAGGCAGCAAGGGACTCAAGGGCTTTGTTATTTTCATGAGGATATAAACATTTCATATGATCTCATCTCTACCAACACCTGTGGAGCTATAACTTTTGGTTTGCCGGAATTTTGGAGTAGTAACACTCTGTGCTCTTGATGGCTGACTTCATTCCCCTGTCATATGGATGAGCCAATACAGCCAACCAAAATTTGAAGGTGTCAACAGTTTTTAAAGGATTAAACCAAGAAGTTTGTATGCTGCACATGTGTGTGATATTTTGTGAACAAACAATTTTTTTTGACCTAAAAATCTTAAAGAGAAAAATGTATTCTGAATGGCCTTGATTCCACCCCCCACATTTCTAAGGCATTAATGGACCTTGGCTTACTTCAACCTGGTGAATAGAAACTCATCACAGGCAGAGTCCACTTTTCACAAAAATGTTTTGGATCTTTCAGACTTGATATTGATAACAGAAACTTAGCAGAGAGACATTAGCATCTGGTTTTGATGAATGTCGTCTGCCTATACTTTAAAGAAAAGCATTCAGGAAAGGACTGGAAATTCCTGCTCAGAAAATCAAAGTCTAATACAGCTTTTCAATACCTGATCTTGTATGTTACAAGTGACCTTGGTGACTTTATTCTACCAGTTCCACATATTTTTTAGATTACAATGTTATGCTTCACTTTAGAATATATTTAGGTTTTTGTTCTAGTGTTTTTAAGGTAGGATTTTTTTTTTGTATACTTGTTTATTTTTCTACTACATATATACAAAAATAATGTTCTTTGCTTGAAGAAAAATCAGATACTTTGATTTTTAAAATAAAATGAATCAGTTTCCTAACTTCAGGGGGAAAAAAAAAACTGCCACAAAATCAAAATAATCTCTATTTCTTATTAAGCTGGTAGATATCATGCCTCAACATAGCATGTAGAGGAACTCAGCAGATTGTCACATTCTCTGCTATATGATAATTTTCTAAGGTTATTAACCATGTCTTTTATTGTGTATTCCAAGGTTTATCCAACTCAAATTGCAGATTCTTAAATCAAATCATAAAACGAATGAATGATTCTTTTAAAAAATATTTTTAGTGGTAGATGGATGCAATATTTTTATTTTATTTATTATTTATGTGGTATTGAGAATTGAACCCAGGGCCTCACACATGCTAGGCAAGTGCTCTACCTCTGAGCCACAACTCCAGCCCTGAATGAATGATCCTTGAATGTTTAGGAACTTAATTATAAATGTATTGGATAATCATTTTAGTGAAATCATTGTTCTCATTTCTAAGGGCTTATAATTGGTTCTGTGGTCCTCCATGTGTGGATTTTCTCCCTTTCCTCTGTGTTATCCTGCCTGCAATCAACACTATCAGAGAAGAAAAGACTGGACACAACCGTTTATTCTTTTATGTATCACGTCTTCTGAAACAGTCTGGTCCAAAGCTGTTTTGAGAAAGCAATTAAAGTCAGAGGCTAAAATGAGGCTCGGGGATTATCAGTAGACATCATTTGTCAGTGTTGTCCCTGTTCCACATCAAAAGAGATCATCCTGAGAGCAGTCACCGGTGACTAGATGTGTGCTAAGGAAATGACTATATTCAGAATCGGAAGAGTAAAATCATTTGTGCATGTAAATATCTAACTACTTTATAATTGAAGTATTTATCTTTCTGCTTCTCTAATGAAAGCCACAGGATAATTTGGATCTATGTACAATATAACGGTTCTAATGTTGAGTGGAGTCATAAAATGACCTTTTTCTCTGTATTTCCACTAATTGGCTTTTAAGATGCTTTTGATGTGGCTGAAAAGGTCAAAGATCAATGAGTGGCTTGTTAGTCCAGATCGTTTATCAGAAAACAAAAATACAAGCTATTGAAAAAAATAGAATTTTGAAAGAAATACACACAGTCTATTTGCCTCTGGTGGCCTCCACGGCTTCTCTTTGGCTCCTGTTAGCAGGAGATGGTTTAATCAGGGGATTATCAGGAAGACTGAAGAAGTATAACAAAGTTCTGTGCTGCGGTAAATATTTGCAAAACAAAACGTTGGAAAACTCCATGATACATTTTACTGTTGCTAATTTTAAAAATCCAAAGTATTTCTGAAATCATTATCTAATGGCCTCAAGAAACATGAGTCACACTGTCACTCCACAGTGACCATTCTATAGTTCAAGGAACTAATCAAATCTGTGCTGAGACAAAAGGTAACGAAAAAGATGTAAAATTGAAGTAAAAATTTTACCTCAATTTTTAATTAAAAAAAAAATTCAATCCTAAATATGATGACATTGATCCAATGTCAAATAACCAATGTGATCTGGTCTCAGAGACTATGCTTAAATTTTTATGAAAATAAAAGACACCATTTTTGTTATTGCCAAGAAGCAACTGATATGTAAACAGCTGATTAAATTCACTGAAGTTTATGCTCATTATATTTAAAGGGCAGAGAGAGGCATGTTCTGTGAAAACAACAGATTGTGCTTAAATTAAGCAATACTCGTGGAATTTCAGAAGACAGAAGGGAGACTACTGACTGATTAGAAATGATTTGGAGCCTGAAGCAAAACACTGGGTCATCAACCCTTTAATAGTCATTTGTCCAAAAGAAATGATGTAAGCTGAGGTCCTTGGTTCTCTTAAGTAACAGGCAAAGACAGAAAGTTATGTTGACAGCAGGTGTTTCAGTGGTTACAGCTGATTAAGGAATTCACCTGGTCACGCTGACCAGGTCAACATGTCCCAGGTGATTGCACAAAAAGAATAGACAAAATGACATGCTGTCATTATACAGGCAATGTCCCAGATAGGTAAAATTTATTTCCTTTTCTGTTTATTTATGTATGGATGTAACCATTTATTTATTCTACTTGTTTATTCATTTATTCAATAACTAGAGCTGAGCACTACTCAATAACTAAGACTTTGTAGGATGATGGGGGAAAACCGTGCTCTCAAAATAGTTACAGCCTGGTGGGGAGAGACACTAGATACAAAGACAAATTTTATACAGTGTTCTAATGGAGAATTTAAACCTTCTTGAGGAACACAGAAAAGACTGATAACCTGGCATCTGGAGGCATTATAAGGAGTTAGCCAAGATAAAGACTTAGAGAGTTAACAAACATCATGCTAATTTGGTTCTATTTAGGGGAAAAGTTGAAGGAGAGAGAGAAAGTAAGAGAGAGGGAGAAACTCAAAGAGAAACAAAGAAAGAACAAATATATTTTTCTTTTTTTTTTTTTTTTTTTTTTTTGCCTTACCATCAAGCTGACAGTTTTAAATCCCTAGATTTGCTCTGTCCTATGGTGAGCAAATTTATTTTTATCCCAATGCTTTTAAACACCTGCAGTAGCTGTGAACTTTAAATAGATCTAGCAATCGTATGGTACTTAATATAAAATCCGACTAGACCTTGACAATTAGCATTGTAACCATCTGTCCATCCCCCAAACCCATTTCCTTGCACCTCTGGTTGGGAAATCTTGCCTTTTCTTAGATCATGGACAGACTAGATAACCTTTTGCTTAATATGTGCAATAGTAATTAATTTGGCCCAAGTTATGGGCATTTTTTTTTTTCAGTTTATATTGGACAGTCTAATTTAAGCTTAGCAAGTCATTAAGACAATTCTTTTCTGAGTTTTTGGCTTTTCTTCCTACAGCAGAAATGGCCTTTAATTTATTTTGTAGCTGTTTTCTTTAGGAGATGGTGCATAAAAATTTGAGGAAAGAGAAAGACAAACCAGTGTGAATAATATCCTCAAAGAGTAGACTAGATTAAATTCTCAGAGGCCTAGGACCACTACCACTCCACTACAAGGAAAACACTGCTTTGAAGCAAAAATGTTGCCACCTGAGTTTGTCCAAATGGAAAAAGAAGGAATTCATAAAGAGCTGAGGTCTCCATTACATACATTTTTACAATTTAAAAAAAAAAATGAAAATATACTCCAATTATGTCATTTTCTATTTCTTCCTGAAATAAAAAAAAAAATTAAACGTCATACAAGACAAGGTTTAATAAAATGCACTGGCCACAGAAGTATACTGCTTTTATAATTCTATACCAATTATATATTACTACCTCTACCCATCCACAGAAAAGCTAATAGTGCAGGTACAGGCGATTTGATATCACCTTTAAGTTACTTTTCTGAATATTCATGTTCTTCTACAGTGAAAACACATTAGGTTTATAATCAAAATAACAGTTTTATATGAACGTGCTTCTCTTTTTAGTCATTTCCTTATAAAATCGTTGCAATAGTGCTCATTTCTAATTATTTTCTCTCAAATACTACCTAATTCACATCCTCATAATGAATACTGAAAAAAAAATCTGAGAGTCTTTATGAATTGTTATTTGAAAATAACTCTTGCTCCTGGCACAATGGTACATGCCTCTAATCCCAGCAGCTTGGGAGGCTGTGGCAGGAGGATCAGAGTTCAAAGCCAGCCTCAGCAACTTAGTGAGGCCCTAAGCAACTCAGTGAGCCCCTATCTCTAATAAAATACAAAATTTAGACACCAGGGATTGGCTCAGTGGTTTAGCACCCTGGGTTCAATCCTCAGTACCCCGCTACCCCCCCCCCAAAAAAAAATAGGGAAAATAACTCTTGCTAGCAACAGGGATGCTGAATTTCTGGATTTCTTCGCAACGCATTTTTGGGGGGCATGTAATTATGGAGCATCTCTTCTCTTTCTTTCCAGAGGAGAATCCTTCGCCAAATGATATCTTCTGATGAACTTCAAGGTATGCAGTAGTTTCTAGTTTGGTTTCAGGTGCAGTTTTCCCTCCCAGCCTCTACCTCAGCAGCACTCCATCCCTACCTCCTACAGAGGCTCTCAATAGTAGTATTTGAAAACCTTTGACTCTGAATAAGCTCTAACTGGTTCCATGAATTTTTTGAGTTTAGAAACTTGAATATGAATCATACTTTCTAAAGAATTTCCTGAAGTTTCCAAAAAATTGAATGTTCTCATGATTTGGGGTTGTGTTTGTTTCTTCTAGAACCCTGTAGACAATTGTGGACAACAAACCTGGAATGGGAAAGGAGCGAAATAGAAGGTAAAAGTCTTACCGTCCATTAGCTGACATTCAAAGGGTAACTTTCCAAATACCTGCAAAGGGTATTATGTACGTCTGCTGGTCTTTGTCTGTGCCTCCAGATGCCATCCCTAAAGCTTGCAAGCTCCTGTTGAGAGTCAGGAATGAGAAGGGTCTAGTTTAGGGGGTTGTGGCACCCATGCCCATAATCATAGTAGCTCAGGAGGCTGAGGCAGGAGAATCTCAAGTTCAAAGCCAGCCTCAGCAACTTAGCGAGGCCTTAAGGAGTTTAGCAAGACCCTGTCTCAAAATAAAAAACAAAAAGGCCTGAGGATGTGCCTCAGTGGTTAAGCACCCCTGGGTTCAATCTCCAATAACAAATAATAATAGTAATAATAATAATAATAATAATAAAATCAAGAATCAATAAATGGAATGGATTCAAACTAAAAAGCTCCTTCTCAGCAAAAAACAAAAAAACAAAACAAAAAAACAACAACAAAAAATATAACAATAACAACAACAACAAAAAAAGCACCTATCACTGAGGTGAATAGAGATCCTACAGAATGGAAGCACATTTTTACCACATTCACTTCAGATAGAGCACTAATCTCTAGGATATATAAAGAACTCAAAAATCTTAACACCAAAAAAAAAAAAAAACCTACAAATAACCCAATCAATAAATTGGCCAAGGAACTGAACAGACACTTTTCAGAAGATGATATACAATCAATCAACAAATATATGAAAAAATGTTCAGTCTCTAGCAGTTAGAGAGATACAAATCAAAACTACTCTGAGATTTCATCTCATCCCAGTCAGAATGGTAGCTATTAAGAACACAAACAACAATAAATGTTGGCAAGGATGTGGGGGGAAAAGGCACACTCATACATTGCTGGTGGGACTGCAAATCGGTGCAACAAATATGGAAAGCAGTATGGAGATGTCTTGGAAAACTGGGAAAGGAACCACCATTTAACCAGCTATCCCACTCCTTGGTTTATACACAAAGGACTTAAAATCAGCATACTATAAAAACACAGCCACATCAATGTTTATAGCAGCACAATTCACAATAGCTAAACTGTGGGGCCAAACTAGATGCCCTTCAATAGATGAATGGATAAAGATACTGTCACACACACACACACACACACACACACACACACACACATATATAATGAAATATTATTCAGCATTAAAAGAGAATAAAATCATGGCATTTGCAGGTAAATGGATGGAGTTGGAGAATATTATGTAAGTGAAGTAAGCCAATCCCAAAATACCAAATGCTGAATGTTTTCTCTGATATGAGGATACTGATCCATAATGGGGATGTGGGGGGAGCATGGGAGGAATGGAAGAACTTTAGATAGGGCAAGGGGGAAGGAGGGGAAGGGAGGGGAGAGGGGGTAGGAAGAGGGTGGAGTAAGATGGACATCCTACCCCAAGTACATGTATGAAGACACAAATGGTGTGACTCTACTTTGTGTACAACCAGAGACATGAAAAATTGTGTACTATGAATTGAAATGCATTCTGCTGTCATATATAACAAATTAGAATAAATAAATAAAATTTACTTCAGTTATTTAACCTATTGACAACCTTTGCCTTCGCTGCTATCCCCTTTGCCTCTTCAGAAGCAGGTAAGAGAAGGTAATAGCAAGTCACTTTGGAAAGAGGGCAGACCATTACACACACTTGAAGGCATTCATGTGACCTTACTTTTGGAATCCAACAAAAGAGAATTTGACTCAAGAAGATTTGAATCCATGAATGGATAAATATGCACAAAGTAAAGAGCCTTTAAGTCTCAATCTCTGTATCTATTGTCTTTTATCTCTATCATCTCTCTTTCTCTCTCTCTCTCTCTCTCTCTCTCTATATATATATATATATATATATATATTATATATAATAAAACCTGTTTTATTTTTTTGCCAAGGTCAAGAAACCCATGTATCTAATCTTGATTCAGAAACGCCGATTTCTTAAATTTGAGGTGGCAAGTCATGTACACCTACTTTTCAAAACAACTACTTCAATATTGTAAATTATCTCCAAATCAAAGACTCCCTGGAACTAAATTCTGATCACTCAAACCTATGAATGGCAATGGTTGCAGATCCTTCCAAGGAGAATTTTACACAATATTGTTTTCTGGAACAGTAATATTGTTTTAATGAAGATTTATATTATATACTTCAGGAATTTAGGAAGAATCACCCTTTGTGAAGAAAACTGAGAGTCTTCCACTCAATAAAAACAAATTGAACAAATATCCTAAAATAAAAGATTTAGAAACCTGCATCCAAGGGAGACTGTGACTTGCAGATAAAAACACAGTATCATAATGATATGTTCCTGTCTATAGAAAGCAATGTTATATAACTTGCCTGGCATCTTTTACTGTAACTAGTAGTTCAATAAGAAAGTAATTACTGTGAATAATTTTTAAAGAGCATTCTTCATTCTGTCCATTTTGAACAGAGCTAACTCAATAACTGCTTAACCATGAAAGAACTCCTTTAGACAAATACAGGTCACTCGGTTTATTTACTGCTGCAGCAAATAGAACCACGAAAGAGTTAATGCTTATCCTTCTAAAGTGCCTTTATTCCCAAAGAGAAAATAACCCATGGTGGGGGATGGGGGCGGGTTTGGGGGTGGGGTAGCCTCCTAAGTAATGAGAAAAATTCACCAGGCCACGAATCTTGAAGACCAGACATTGTAGCATCTGTTAACTAAGAGCAGGATGACTGGGAACTTCTGTGAAAGTGTATGTTGGGAACATAAATAGTGGAATACTGTAATTTATTACAATTACATTGTATAGAATGAAAACAAAAGAAATGCCTCCTGACTGAAAGCTGAGAACATTCTTATATCAATTTTAATAAGGAGAAACGGTTCCAAGGCCTACCCATAAATCAGGAAAAGGAACTTAACACCAGTCTAAAATATAACACACAGACCTCCTTTCTGTGTCGGTTCATGAGCACAGAGCAAGCCAGCAGCACCCAAGTGCCAAAGTCACACAACTGCTGATGTGCAAGCTACCAGAAAACCTGGTTTCACCCTGAGTGGTTCCCCCCATAACAGTAGCTTGTCACTCAATACAATGCAAATATCTTGATGATGCCTTTGTGCCAGTCGTGTTGTGGGGGACCTTAGGTGCTTTAGCACAGTCCTGACCTGATCTGATAATGCATTAGTAATTGTAACAAACTAAAGAAAGCAAATCCTTCAGTAGGCTGTGAAAGGCACAAGAAGGTCAAAGGCATACCTTCCCTACTGCCATATATGGCCTGAGGGCCACTGGGCACTTTAAAAAAAAAAAAAAAAAGATGAATGTTCTGGTATGAGCATGCTCCTAGAATCCAATGACGTTCTTACTCAGGGTGGTCTGTAAATATTCTAAATCTTTGCTTACTATATAAAATTACAAGAAATTGTTATCTTGCATCACTCATAGATACTAGACTTCTTAAGCTATGCAAACCCTACTAAGCAGTTCACTCCCTAAAAACACAAGAGGGCTTGCTTTCTTTCTTTCTCTCTCTTTTTTTCCTGCTTTTAGCAGGTAACTGTCTTTTGGCTCTATGCATTCTAGTTTATATAAGAAGCATAAAATATTATGCTTGTGAGTCGTTTTATCACAGAGCTTTTGCTTTAAAATACATGGGGAGATTGGTTGTCTCAATGCAGTTTGGTCTTCCTCTCTCTGACTCCTTCTTTCCTTTTCTCTCTGGCTTCACGTTGAGTTTGCCTCACTTTGAAAAGGAGATTTTTCTTACCTCACCTACTTTTTGATCTTTCATTGAAACGCCACAAGCGCATGAGCAGAATCTCAGATGAAGATGGAAAGGAATGAAAAGACACTTAAAATATACCCCAGTTACCCAAGGAAAGGGTCGGGGGAGGACATTATAGCTGGGGTTGAAATAGATCCATTTTGAAGTAAATGTATGTGTAAGTGAAAGATGGGGATTTTGTCAGAGCTGTATTATTGGTTACGTTGGTTATTATTATTTTTTCATGCTTGTGGTCTAATTAATTGTATTACTTTTAAGTTGATGATGAGATACAAACCACAATGTTGAATTCATACTGGCACGTCTCCCGGCTAGATCATACTGTTCATGTCATGGCCATCTATTAGAATTCCCTCTCAAATTAATATTATCTGGTGACCAAATGTGGAAATCTGGACCCATAGCTATATACTCTTTCAGTTTCTAAGGAATTAAAACGGTTTTCCTGCTTATGGGTCTGATTTGGGGAAGGCAAAGTTGTGCACTTTGCTGTAACACATGTAACGTGGTTTTGCCAAATCAGACGTCTTTCCTCGTGGGATAAGATTATAATGGCACTGCAAAGTAGTTCTCTTGAAACCTTCTAAAACAGATTATGTTCTTAAAAAACTTGATTCTTGACTTTGCATGTTTTAGCACTGCATTCCATTAAACCTGTGTTTGAAGTTACTAGGATTTGCTAAAATATTTGATAATGCCTAAGCAGATAAGAGATTATATGCTTTATGTATATAGTGGAAGGATTTGTTCCAGCTTGGTTACAGGGTATTAATTGGCCACCTACAGTGAGCAGTGTTTAATATTTTGCCCCCACCCGCTGGCTTCCCTCCTTTCTTGCTGCTTTTCAGGCAGAAGATCATGTACATATTCACTGAACTGAATTTGCTAACTTTCTGGAACACATTTAAACAATGTGAGCTACTTGTGTCATATTACATTAACTTCACTTCTAATGACAAGTTGTATATATCCGTAATAAATAGCCCCTCAGGGATCAGATCAAGATTAAGGGAGAGAAAGTACACTGCTGTAGTTAAGTAATTTACAATATCTCAGTAAATGCTTGCAAGAAAATGTTTGCATCAGTGGAGCTGGTTAATAGTCTTGGCGAACACTGAGGAGTGAAGGGTGCTAAATCCTCCAGGGAAAGCTTTAATCATTTGACTTCCATTTTTTTTTTCCAAAAAGCAACCTTTACTGTCTGTAGCATTTGACACAATGGTGACCACCATATCATAGAAGATTTAAGGCAGGACATCACCAGCTTTAGACAGCTGGACATGGGCACAGGCAAACGTGGTCCTGGCCAGGCTAAACTCAGCTGTCATTATGGAGTAGAGAAGAAAACCTTTCTTAAGTTGAAAAACTTTCCTAATGTACTCATTTCAAATCAAAGCCTTTTTACTTAATCAGAATATCCCACAGAAGAAAAAAAAATTCACATATTTGGGATGGGGGCAGGCAACACAGTCAAGTTGAGCAATTGGGTCTGATTAACCAGGGCGTGTACAGGGTTGTGTTAACAGTCTATGAAGAAAAGCCTGGAAGACTGGCCCCTTCACAAATGTGGAATTAAAATAGTCCAGAGCACCCAGTGAGTCATACGCACGGGGCCTTCTCAGATTCTCTCACAGGCATGGAAACCTGGTATCACAGGATTTCAAATTTTATCCTTTACTCCTTCACATTTTCTGCCCTGTTCCAAATCTGCATTTAAACACTGAGTCACCTTGGGATGATTAGCATTTGAGTGACATTTGGCGAATCTTGGTGTGCGGTTTGGACAGTTCTTACCTACCTCCATGGCAGGTCGCTGGCACTGATGTCCTGTGAAACCAGAACACTTAACTCTGTCTCGTCTTTGGGGAAGGCTGTGAGAGAGGAGATTTTCATCACTCTACTTCAGAAGGTTTAGTCTATTTCTAAGCAAGGAAAGAGCTGAGCAGCTGCCTGCCCTTGCTGAGGTTCCTCCTCAGGGGGACTTCATGCCGGCTAGCTGACTTTGAAGTGAGTGGACTATCAAATGCTTTCTTACTCCAAAACTCAAAAAGCGAGTTAGATGCCTTTGAAATCATCCAAAACATGGCTAGAGTGGGATTGTTTATCTGCTGCCTCAGTCATGAAGGGAGGTACTGCATCATTTTCCTGGTTTATAAGGATATCACAGAGTACCAGGGGTTACCTGGGACTTTCGCATGGCTTTTGAATCTCTTAAAGTGTCCACTGGAAAAGTCCAACGGGAGGCATTCCAGGGGGGCACTCTCTGGTTGAGGTGTTGAAGCAGGAGCACAGTGGTCTTCACCTAATGCTGAGGTAATGGGACCTCTCTGTTAAGAGGTCCTGAATTCCTACCTACCCACCTTTCAGTCTCACCCTCAGCCTGCTTCCCAATAAGTTGCCAGGCAGCTGGAAAGGAGTTCTTCAATCTATCCATATCTCTTCCCCAGTTTTCTCTCTCTGGCTCCAGAGAAATTTCAGAGAAGCAGCAACAATTAAATCCTTGGCTTAGAGGAACTATCCCTAGCCTGATATTTGCTCTGTGCTGATGGCAGGTACAATAGTCTTAAAGGATTTAAGCTTTGAGCATTCAAATCCAGGGAAATGAGCTTGAGATCCTTCTGCCCCCTCAAATCGATTATTGTTCCCAACAGATGTATCACTGATTAACTTCCCTGTAAGAGTTTAACTATCCTATTTTCTCTGTAAGATCTTTATCAATATAAAACAAAGCTATTCCCATTTTCCACCACTGGTGGACTTCCTTTCTAAAAAGCAATAAAATAATGTTTATGCAAAGTACTGAGGACCAACCTATTTTTTAACAATTTTTTTTTACTAGATTTTGGGCTTGGGAGGGTCTTTAATAATCTTGGGACATACCAAAAAATTATTTTTTAAAACACCTCATCTTCAAAGAAGACCTGAAGGTGCACTTTCCTTTATATATCAGTCTGATCTTCAAAATAAACTATTGCCAAGTAAAGTTTTGTGAGGCATGATAGTTCAGGAAAAAATGAACTACAGAGTGAAGTCTAGGGAATTGCAAAGAGGGTTCAGATAACTGGTCTGAAGAATATAAATAACTATTTGATTCCTTTTTTTTTTCTAGTTTGTACAAGTAAGCTCCAAATGTTATTCTTCCTATTTCATATTTTTAAAATTAAGAACAGAAATAAAATGTAAATCCTAAAATGCAAAACAAACCTCAGGGCTCCCAACTTGATATTTCTATGTTGTAATTTCTGTTTCTGGCTTTGACTTTGTATCACATTCCCCAGAGAAATAGGTCATTCCTATATAGAGAAATTATTTTGGGGGGGGGATAGGAGTTACTATTGTTTAAATTATACTTGAATCATTTAATAGTTTGACTTGGTAACTTTTTAAAATTTTTATTTGCTCTTTTTAATTATACATGACAGTAGAATCTATTTTGTTATATTTATACAAGCATGGAATTATCTTACTCTAATTTGGATCCAGTCTTCCGGATATACATGAAACTATTTTTAACTAAATCAGTTTTAAAAATTAAATTAAGCTCTGTGGGTATTTTTTTTCAGGGTTTATCTATTAGTTAATTTATTTTTAAATATGTCAAGAGTTTTTTTTAAAAAAAAATAGTAGGTAAAGTATTCAAACCATAAAGAAATGATATCTTCAATATCTGACAACATGAACAGCCTTGAGAGAGCTGACCTCTTTATTCCCAGTTAGTGATATTCCAAGGACAATGGAGTTTGTTTCAGGCTCTCTTCTGCGCCAGCAGCAGTTCTTAGGCTGGGCCTGGTTGAGAGCAATATATTGAACCAGAGTCTGGCCTTATTTCCACATAATGCTTTGTTTTGCCTGGAGTAGACGCTTACCTACTATCCTTTCATTTTCCTGGTGTGAGAAGAGGAAGAAATGATAAATCATCATTTTCTTTCCTACAGTGGTGTTGGGGGCAGAATTTAGTTGCAGGTTGGAAAGCAAGTTGGCAGTAATAAGGTGAGACTCAGCGGATTCTTCATGTTCTGGTGGCTACACACCCACTGAAATATCCCAACAGAACACACCTAAAGTAATTTTGGTAAGTTTCTGGTGAATAAATTATCCCATGGGTGTGTGTGGGTGTGTGTGGGTGTGTGTAGGTGTGTGTGTGTGTGCGTGTGTGCATGTGTGTAAAAATGTTAGTTTCTCCAATAAAATTAATTCATTTGCCATGATAGAGGTAGATTTCTCCCCCTTCTTCAAAACCTCTGTACTGCTAGGTCTCTGGAGGGGGAAACTCAGAAGAGGTCATGAGCATTCAATAATTTCTGCAAGTTTCCAAATGATCTGGTTTACAGATTGGGATGTGGCCAATTATAAATATATGTAATATATGTGATATTTTTGTGTCATTGTAGCAATATAACCTTGGGACGATAATCTTCATGGAAGCCGGGATTTTTCCATGTTCTCAGAGGCTTCATGCCCACCCTGGGATGCCAGTACAAACAGGGAGTCCCCTTGGCCTCAAAGGGAGCTTTGTGCTTAGATTCGCTACTTTGGACACAGAACAAACTGAAAAAGGGGACATGAAGTTCTAAATTCCACCTGATTTCGTCGGCCTAGGATCTACAGATATTTCTCGTAAATGCTCTATTTTTTTCTAATTATTTTATTTTGTCATAAAGGCAGAAAAAGAAAAAAAAAAAGAGACTGAATTTCATACTATAGACTCAATGCATGCTATTTTTGTGCCCAGGCAAGGACAAGTTCAAGTTTCTAGGGGGTCGTGGACACACCAGGCTTAATGGTTGTGTACATTTCAAAAACCTGTCCCATCTTAGTTGTTTTTCCCTTTGAAATTTCAATGAAAATAGCCTCAGAGTTGTATCAAGTGCAACCAAAATAAAACAAAATAAATTGCAAGCCGTCCACGAATTCAAGAATTATGTGGACACCATCTAAGTTACTTTAACGTAAGATATAAATCCAGAGATTTCTCATGCCATCATTTTGTAAATAATTACAGTTCTGCTGAATCTGTTGTATAAAGTTTACATGGGAGGTTCAGTGCACCCTTGCTCTTGTTTAGAACATTCGGAACCACCAGAGAGCTGTTGATATATGGCCGTGCTCTGTCAGTGCCTGAGACATCTACTGCATAGGGGCACAATAAACAGGGGGGAATAAAGACAGGTTTGTGCAAGCAGTTTGGAGTGACCTTTCTGGCAGCTGAAATCCATCTTGAGTACATGGTGCTGATGTGGACAGACATGTAAACTTAGTCTTGTTACCACAACTACTAGTTCTACAAATATACTCAGATGCCCGAAATGTACATCACTCTTAGGAAAGTGACTTTAAATGGAGAGGTGTAGCTGAGGAACAGCAAGGCAGATAAGATCAAAACCCATATATTACCAAGAAATCTCTGTGATTTGAGTTAACAAAAGTGTTGAAAGCATGGAGTTAGGTAGATTTAATCCAAAAACGCTATAAAGTTAAGATCTTCTTGATGGCTTATTTAGATTAAAAGGTATAGCCTGATGGCTTTTTAGAAAAGCAATAGAAACGCATGAGTTGCTTGCTTCTCAAAGTTCAAGATAGCCTAAGAATGGCCAAGCCAATGTACTACACCGCTGCGTTCAAATAGAAGGATAGATATACTTAACCTGAGAACTTGAGACATAAAATGGGCACTTGTATATTGAATCTGAACAGCTCGGCAGACCTTAAACTTGAACCCCGTATTGAAATGTCTCTTAACCAGTGAGGTCAGCCCCGTCTCAAACCCCAACCCCTCTCTCCTAGCTTGACTGAGGCTTCCTGGGCAGCAGGAACAGGGAAACCCTCTGATTTAGCAAAACAACTTTGGTCCAGCAAAATGACTTTGGCTTGTGTTTTCCTCTAGCCGCCGTAGACACACCAATGACATCAATTTTCGTCTCCCGATGTGTCTGATGCTTCAGAGCCCTTGGATTTTCCTCCTTGTTGATTCAGACAAGCCTCTGATGAATGTACTTCTTGTTTCTTTTGAAATGACTCACACCCTTTCAGGAAATGTTTGAAGCTTATCTTCAGTTATTATTTGTTAAAAAATCTTGGAAGATGGTTGAACAAACACGGTTATCTCAGCAATTAATAAGAAGCCTGAATCCAGTAGAAACATTAAACAGAAAAATTTTTCACCGGTCATGTCCAGAAGGTAAGGTTTAGAAATAAGGGAGGGTGTTGTGTGGGAGGTCGGACTGGAGGAGGCATGTATCCCCGCTTCCCTGGTTACCCTGAAATGAGATTTTTGACTACATTCCAACCCTCTTGTCCCTACCCCACCCCACCAGTGAAATTGGAGACTGTCTGATTAATGAGTTCAGGAAAAAGAATTGGACTTGCAGAAATGGATCCCTGTTCTTCTCCCTTTACTTAGGAGCCAACTGCCTGCACTGGCAGAGTCTGGTCTGTTCTCAGCAGCTCCAGGAACGAGTGGCCAGGCCTCCCTGTGGATTCTCACCTGTGCCTAGCTGGGTCAGAGAGCCTAAGTTCTGGGGTTCAGTATTTGAAACTATTTTTCAAGCGAGATTCTTTATTGATACAATAGGGACTTGTGATCTTCTTGTGCCTTATGCTTTGTTTTCTTTTTTTGTTTTTTTCTTCATGGACCAACTTGGTGAGGAAAACATGGTGTGGGGAAGAAAAGGTATCATTTCTGTGCCTTCTCCCAGAAAATGGAAACCTAATTAAGGCAAACCTTTTTATTGGTCAATTTTAAACACATTTAGGGCACTTAGAATCTATAACATAGCATGATCCATTTCTAAAATTATTCTACTGATATTTACGATTCTTCCAATAAATTGGGGATATACTAGGAAAACCTTCCCTAACCCAGTTGTGAAAGAAATGGATGGAACTGACCCACCAGGCAAGAGTCCTCCACAGAGTTGCCTACTCAGCAAATATCTTTATGTATCTCTGTTGATGGTTGTCAGGTACCTGAGCTGAATAAAGGTTATGCTCAGAGTATGCAAGAAATGAATAGTCCTTTTCATCCTGAGACTCAGATTTATATTCAGAGAGATGAGCTTAACTATTCAAGATAAGTGAATTCTTTTTTTCCTTTTTTTTGCATTATAATTATACATAATAACAGAATTCATTAAGTCATCTTCATTTATGCACACACAAGTAATTTGATCAATTTCATCCTTCAGGATCTTCCCTTTTCCTCCCCTCCTCCCTCCCCCACCTGCCTGCTCTACTGATTTCCCTTCTCCTGTTATTGTTATTTTAATTAGTGCATTATAATTATAAATTCATACATACACATATGATTCATCGTGGTACTGTGGTATATTCAGACATGGACATAGCATAATTGGTAGATTTCCCTCCCCAGCACTGCCCCTTGCTCTCCCCTCCTCTCTCTTTCTTGATCCTCTTCCTCTACTCTGTTGGTCTTCCTTCAAACAAAGTAAGTTCTTAGTAAGTTTGCCAATCCGTTGTTTTCTTTCTCAACCATCCTTTCTTTTCTACTTTTCTGGTTACAAAACCAGAAAAGATAAAAGATGCTTTAAAACAACTAGTTGAGAATTAAATGTTGAGATCTGAGAAAATAACACATGCATATGTATGTATGTATGTATGTATGTGTGTGTGTGTGTGTGTGTACGCGTGTGTCTATACATACATGTACGTAGAATAGGTTATCTAGTCTTACAGGTGTGTGTTTATCACCACCATCAACAGAGAACTCACAGAATTCTTACCATTGCCCATAATGCTCTGTTACGTGGGAAATAAACACAACAAAGGCATAAGCTTGGTTTCTGCATTTCATTTTAAGGAGCTTATATTCTCAGGCAAGGCCAAAATCCTCTGAAAGAGATGATCATTCTGAAACATCCTAATAGGCAAAAAGATTGTGGACACTGAGGACCTTAGGCATTGCCACAGCACCTCAGGAATGGGTGTGAAGAGTAAGGGCACCTAAAATACAACAGGGGTTCATTTTTCTCTCATGTAAAATGAAGTCTAGGGTATGCAGAAAACCCAGGGTTTCAGAGGCTCTACAATGTCACGACGCTCCAGGCTCCTTTGTGCTTCTGTATCTTTGTCATTGCTCCGCTCAAGGTAATCCCACCTTCGCAAAAATGGCTCTGTGGCTCCAGCTGTCACATCCATATTCTAAGAAGGGAAGAGGAGCAAAAGAACTGCTGGAACTATTTGAATGCTCCACTTAGCTACATCCCCTGACAGGTCATTGCTTCTCTTACCTATGAAGGAGCTAGAAAATGAAAATTTGCATCTGGTTGCATTGCTTGAGTAGAGGTAGAATGGCTATTAATATCCAATAGAGCAGTTTCTCCCTTAGAAACTTGAGAAAATTCTGTCAAGTAATGCAAAATGAAAGGAAAAATGCGTTGATAACAGAAAAACACAAATTTCAGAGATTCAAAGTTTCTCACCATCAGCAAAAGAAATATTCTAAAGATCGGCAAGAAAACATGAAGAGGCCCATAAGGTAGACTACAAAGAGCAAAGAAGCCAAGACTTCAGTCAAACATCTGTCTGTGTTCAGTATCAAAGCACATCTGAACAATCAGGAAAATGGAGACACTGATCCTGGACAAAGAAGGAAATGTTCTTTCTACAAAAACTTAAAGACATTTTCTAAATATGTACATTCATTTTTTTCCAGATAAAACCCTTTGTTAGGGGATAGACAAACATAAATGGTGGGAACCCAAGGTTGAGAATAATTTTATAAAATGGACCTAGCCCACTGTGCTGACCCCCACATGTTTTCTTTTCCAAGAAGCCATTTACCTGCAGCCCTGCCTGGCCTCAGTGGACAGGACATGTCACATTCCTCAGCAAACTACTTGTTCACTACAGGAGAAATGGAGACCCAAGATAATGTTAATAAAAGGAACCCTAGTTACCCTAAAGGAGGAGACTTTTGTGATTAGATTCTGAAACTCTGGGAGATGAGGATAGTTCCTCCTAACCATAAAATCTATAAGAATGTATGGCTAAGAATCCACTTAGAACTAGTCAGCATGGGCCAAGGTGACCTAGAGTTGCCATGACAGTGGGGACTTGAGAGTCTGATGTCACCCTATTGTCAGTCCAAAGTCAGGTGGTGGACCTGGTCAGGACTCTCTGGAAAACTTTTTTGGAATCCCCAACAATACTGGAGTTCAAGAGAACACATAGTCCCTCTCCTTACTGAGAGGACCCATTCTCTCCCTTCATAGTGTCCCCTTTCCCTATTCCCTATCCCTTCCTGTCACCCTGAGTGACATCTCTGCAATCTTTCTGATTTGACCGCAAGAATCAGGGTTTCAAGAGGGGACTTAGTTTCTTAGAAGGCCCCAGATTCGTATCACCTCTAGGGCTTAAAGAAATTGCCATGTACCTGGTTTTAAACCTATTCAAAGGAACTAGTCTACAAAAAAGATAATCCCTGAGCCTGAAGACACAACGTATGTCCTGAGAATTTTTATGGTAAATGATAATAATAGCAATTATATTCATAACAGCAAACACTCCTATGAATGTATTGTGTGCTCAGGTCTAAGTTTATATACATTAAGTCTTGGTGGAAGTCATACTTAGATATCTGAAGAAGCTTTTCCAATGATACATGTTTTCTTTTGGGGGGGCGGGGGTACCAGGCGTTGAATGCTGGGCCACTTGACCACTGAGCTCCATCCCCTGCCCTATTTTGTATTTTTATTAGAGACAGGGTCTCACTGAGTTGCTTAGAACCTCACTATTGTAGAGGCTGGCTTTGAACTTGTGACCCTCCTGCCTCTGCCTCCCAAGCTGCTGGGATTACAGACATGCACCACCGTGCCCAGCCTATGATACTCATTTTCTGATGACATTCTTTTGATTCTTCCTGGGTGATGTTTTGATCAGAACCCTGAGCACAGTTCCTAAAACCATAGGCAGGTTTGACCTTAGCGATGCAAGCTGGATAGGATCTTGATGGACACAGAAGTTCAGAAGATGTCAGGACTAAAGGCAATGCTCATAAGCATCTGGGAACACAGACCTTAGCAACTTTTTAAAAACCTTGGCTTCCCAAGCAGTGTTTATGAAGATCTCTGGGCTACTTAATGAAGCTTCCTTCAGTTGTGTCCCCATCGACATCATCAGGGCCAATCCCTTCCTCATTACCAATGGACTAAAACAGAATTCTGTCATAGGTCAGTTTTTATTAAATCCATATTCCACAGCCATGTTCAAAGGCTCAACAAAGAAAGTGAGACTCAGTCAATGTAAGATTTTCATTGGCAACATGGCTAAAAATCATCACTGAATTTTCTTTTTTTGGCAGCACTGTATCTAACAGTGTGCTGATTGACCATGACACAGAAAATTAAATCCATAAGGCTAGGATGTCTTTCAGGAGGCTGGTGGACAGCATGAGACACCATTCTCTCAAGCATCACTCTGAAAATCAAAGCTTTTCCAAACCAGTATTCATGCCAATCTTTTCTTGCCGCTCCAAGGTCTGGACTTGCTAAAGGAATTGATGCAGGGCATTTAGTAATTCATCAAAATCACTTATGCCATTAGTTAACATTAACTAGCAGGAGTGAATTAACAAAAGTCTGTAATGCAGTCAGTCTAACAGCATGGAGACGGAGATTGTTCCCTGGGTGAGACATAGATGGAGAAGGGCTGACAGCAGAAACCACAGTGGCCATTGTCTGTACAGCAAACCATGCTGACACAGCCTAGAAGAGGAAGAAATTAAAATGTCTACAACAGAATTTTAAAGTAGAGAAGCAGACAAATCAATAATAGGGGATGGAGCAATCTGAAAAATTATTATTGCAGATATCCTGGACCCTGCAAAATTGAATGAAAGTATCACCAGCTGTAATAGCTTATGATGATGGTGGCTACAGTTTCAAAACACAGGTCAGCCTTTAGGGGTCCCTGTGGTGGAGTAGCAAACTACTCAAGTCATATTCTATGTCAGATGTTCTATCTTCAAATGGAGAAGACTTGGGAATGACATAGAGAATGCACATATATGCATTGTACATTATTTTAATAATACAAAGATTGTATATATGATGTGTATGTATAGAGTATGTGTGTATACATCTATGTGCATAGTATCTGTTTACTTTTTAAATAAACATGTTACTTGCAAGGGTTCAAATGCCCTAGCCTGGTGTTCCAGCCTAGACATCATCTTTAATTAATCTACCTACTCAGCCTTATCTTTGATGCACTGTGATTTTGTTTTATATGCTATTGTCTGATGTGCTCTTCCCAGCATGAATTCTCAATGTACTCATACTAGCGGCCTTACTGTCTTCAAAAGGCCACACACACACACATACTCTCTGGTCAGAACCTTCCGTCCCTGGCTAGAATGCCCTGCCTTCTTCTCTTCATTTCCTCATTCCCTCACTAACCACCCCAAAGACTAACTCTATGAAATAATTTCCCTATGTTGATCATGTTCTGCTGTGATCTCTAAAGAAACCTACTGTCATCACCATTCATCGGCACTAAATCACAAGCTATATTGCATTTTTCTGTAGCAGCAAGCATATCCGTTTCCCCCTCCTCAAAATGAATTCTAACCTTCACGAGGCTGGGGATCCAGTCTTAATTTCTTTTGTACTTTACAGAACACCTAAGATACATCTATGCATGTTCTATCAATCATTTGTCTCAAAAACCAAAAGTTTTTTTTTTTTTTCCTCCCAAACTGGTAGTTTTGCCAATACTTTTTGCTTCTCTGCTATATAACACTTGGACCTACTACAAGAGTTGATTCAGACCCTTTAGCAATTCATCAAAATCACTTGTGCCATTAGTGAATATTAACCAGCAGGAATGAATTTTGATGCTTTTTATGGTGTTTCTCAAAGCATTTGACTTTATTATTACAATTTAGCTCGCAGTAACTCCCTGAGAATGGCAGAACAGATGTGATTATTTGCATTTTAAAGATGGGAATGTGAAGCTCAGAGATATTAAATGCTTTGTCTAAGGATATGTAACTAGTCTGAGGCCAGGCTGGGCGTAGGGCCTATATTTTCCATTCTCAACATTACTGAAGACTATAATTTGATATAAAATATAATAATCAGTAATATACATCTAGATTTTCTGTACTCAGATTTTGTTGTGAATCAGCAAAGGAAACTTTATCAGAGCCAGCATTTTTATAGGAATTGCTGTGTAAAATTGTTTGGCCTCAATTATTCTCCGACTGTTCAATTTTCTACTATTTATGGTTTCTTGCCCCTGGTTTACAAATGAAACTCGGGGTTGGTGAGCTTTCAAAGTGAAGCTCCTTGAAGAGTTTAGCTGACTGGTGGCATTTAATAGCATTAAAACTGCCACTGACGATTGCTTTTTTTCTATTCATTTCCACAATACAAACAACGTTATTAAAAGTAAACTGTCAGAGATATGCTTACAAGTCGAGTCTCTCATATCTTGCCCCACTTCCCTTAATACATAGGCATGAGAAGTCAGTGGGCAGAGGGGAGGGGCAGCTGGCTCCCTCAGAATCAGCTGGCTGACTCCTCCTGGTGCTTTGTATCACTACCAAGTCCATCTGTGAAAGCCCTTTCTGTTTGCACTGTCAAAGCCTCATTTTTACCTTCGCCTAATTGACTGAATCAAAAGCAAGGGCTGGCAATGAGACTCGCTCTACTCCCAAGCCCACCCACTCTTTCAGAATCCATTCCTTTCACCCCTTCCAACTCTGGCAAAGGGGTGCAGTAGAGATACCCCACGGTTCATTGTTCACATCTTGCAGGAGTCTCACTGCTCCGAGCTATCACGGGGAAAACTGCGATGTATTCAAGATTGCCAGATTTAATAAGAGACAGCCAGTTAAATTCGAATTTCAGATAAATGGCGTTTCATTTTATTTTTTAGTTATAAGTATATCCTGTGGAATATTTGGGACATACTTATATAAATAAAAAAATGTCACGGTCTATCTGAAATTCTAATTTCAATGGTCATTCTGAATTCTTATTTGCTTACTCTGGCAATCCTGGGTACCTTATGTAAGATCTGTGAAGCCAGGTTTTTTCACAATGATCCCAGGTAAGCCAGCATTTTGTACAGCAGGTGCTCCAGAAGTGGCATTCCACTCTCACCTTGATGCTGCTTCTGTGTTGGAGGGAGACATTGGAGCAGTATCACAAGATTTTTTGCTATCTTGATCTTCTCAGTGTCCTCAACTGCTGCTCTGTGAGAAGAGAATGACTCCTGTCTCAAAGTAGTCCCACAGAAGTCTAATTTCTCACGCAATATTTTAATTGTGATTAAAAATAAGCTAACTCTAGAGCACTGCTTCTGACAATAATTGGATCTGATAATACGTATTACTTAACTTATAAATGTATGAAAAAAAATGTTTTCCCTAACTCAAAAGATACTTGAACCAATTTTTTAAAACGAAATCTCATAGGAAAATAAGGAGCTTAGTATTTAGCAACATAACCCAAGTTTTTTTTTTTTGTTGTTTTTTTTTTAAACAGAGCTTGAATTCTAAGGAAATTACTGGAAGTGCCACTGAAGAAGTCAACACCTTTGAGAAGTGATTCATGAACAGTGAGCTTTCAAATCCACATAAGCATATTAAACCTGTGTGTTGGTGAGAGGGTGGAAAAGCTCTCATTAGACCTACCATTTATAACCAGGTCTATTATAAAGATGTGCTCAGCATCACATGGTGATATTCCAGGGCTTGAGACTTAATCATTTTATCTCAGAAAGATTCACTTTACATCTTTTCCTGAAATAAGAAAAACAAC
Source organism: Ictidomys tridecemlineatus (assembly GCF_052094955.1). Taxonomy (NCBI): domain Eukaryota; kingdom Metazoa; phylum Chordata; class Mammalia; order Rodentia; family Sciuridae; genus Ictidomys; species Ictidomys tridecemlineatus. The sequence continues at coordinate 129,738,327 of NC_135485.1, forward strand.
AAAGCTTCCACATCTTTTTAAAATTTTTTTGAGAGAGAAAAAAAATTTTAATATTAATTTTTAGTTTTCAGCAGACACAACATCTTTGTTGGTATGTGGTGCTGAGGATCAAACCCGGGCCGCACGCATGCCAGGCGAGCACGCTACCGCTTGAGCCACATCCCCAGCCCCAAAGCTTCTACATCTTTATTAGGCATAACAATATTCCTAAAATAGTTGTAGAGGTGATTTTTAAAATTGGATATATCCTACTCACCAAGTCTAGGTGAACTAAAGAAAACAAACCCTTAAGCTAATGGAATAGATCCATTTAATGAATGTTGGTTGAGTGTTCCTTACACTCCAGACCCTCTTTAGCACTAGGACATAGCTGTGAAGAAAACACATCAAAATGTCCATTTCTAGGGGCTGGGGTTGTGGCTCAGTGATCCAGTGCTTGCCTTGCACATGTGAGGCACTGGGTTCAATCCTCAGTACCACGTATAAATAAATAAAGGTATTATATCCATCTACAACTAAATAAATTAATAAAAGTAAAGTCCATTTCTAGGAACTTGTCATGACTGGGAGAGAATTTTAAAACAGAGTTAGCATTAAGTGCTAAACAAGGGTGGGGGGAAATGGGAATGCTTGGGAAATACAGATTTCTGATTGATTTACTTATTTGACTAAATTTTGTTAATCAGAAAGGCCACTTTAAGACGTCGTGTTGAAAATCTTTCTAAATTATATCCACTGTACTTTCAGCAAATGTTTAGTGACAGCACAGTGATGCCATGCTAATCCCCTCAGTCAGTCTGGCCCTGCTCTCACAAGATGGAAATCCTGAGGGCAGACATCCAGCCATAATGAGCAACCTCCTTTTGCCCTTGAATTTCAAGCCATTGAGCTTTTGTACCACTTCTTAGGTCAGTTATCTACAGATTTGTTCATAATTCTCTATTATTAACCTAGGTATTTTAGGCCACTTTCCAACCTCAGTTTCACCAATATCAATTATGAGAACTTTCAGTTGCCATTTGAACAAGAAGAAATCATTTAACACACCAGCCTTCCAGTTCTTTGATGCCCTCATTGCCAAAGACAACTGCGCAACTTGAACAATCCTCTCCTCTTGGCATCATCTTGAGCAATGTCATTGTGAAAAAAATCTCTCCAAGTCTGAAATCCAAATCTCTAGCATACCTTGCTCTCCTTGGGCTCACTCTTGGATTTCCTATCTTGTGTCCTTGTGAGTGTATTGAAGATTATAAGCTCATGTCATCACGATTTCAACAAATGTTTATTGAGCATCTGCTCTGAGCAAAGCCTTGTGGGAGACACAGGATGTGGCAGTAAAAACGAGAAAGGTATTCAATGATTTGCAGTATAGGGGAAGAAAGAGAGTGGGTGAGTAATTGCAAGTGTGCTAAACCTTAGACAGTGAAGAGTAGGTGCAGAGTTTACCAAATCAGAGAACCTAAGCATGTTTCTCCGAGACAACTGACACATTGAAGTTGAAACCGAATACTGAGAATCTAGCCAGTCAGCATAAATAAAGATATTACTGCAGAAAGAACAATACATACCAAAGCTCTGTGGCTTGAGATAGTTGCACTTCCAACGAGCACAAAATGACTGAAGTATTCAAGTCTAGAGTGCCAAAAAATGAAGACTGAGAGAGCAGGAGTAGGAGCTAATGGGGCCATGTTTAAGGATTTTGATCTTGACTTTAACAGCAATAAAGGGTTTTGCCCAATCTAGACCTCCCATCCATTTTATAAATTACTATTTTACCAGTACCTATAACATCTTTGAACCACAAAACTGGAAGAAATTAAAATCTGCCTCCTTTTCCTCTTTTTATTAGTTTAGTGTCATTGAAATCACATTGCAAAATGATTGGCTGCATTTTAATATCCTGCTTTCTATACTCGTTGGGAATTTTCCTGCCACTTTCCCATCTCTTGGCTCCTCTTGGGTCTGCCTTCTCATTCCTTGCAGTGGACATTCCAAGTCTCATCCATCCTTTCTGATCTTCTATTTCCTTACCCCTCCCCACAGATGTCTCTGTCCCAAGAGGAGCAAGTCAAGTGGGCACGACCTACTCAGTATCATACCCATTCCACCTAAACAGGAATTGAATGGGTAGCTTCACTTCCCAGTTATCTCCTTTCCTCCATCCGTGTGTCAGTGAGTCATTTCCCTACGTAACACCCATTTCTCGACTTTCCCTTGGGACCATTTTCTCATTTCTGCATCTATCCTTCATTTCTCCACATCTTTAGCCTACCTACCACTCCTATTTTGTTCCTATATGGTGTAAATAATTGCCTTGTATCCCGCATCACAGTATCAGGGATCATTTGTTTATATGTCTGTCTTGCCCAGTGGACCATTTGTTCATCCAAGGTAGGGGACTGTTTGGTTCACCTTCTTTCCTGTCAAAGGACATCATCTATCTCTCAGAGGAGGACTTCCTCAACTCTCCAGGCCATTTTGTAACAGAATAGCAGGTGACCGTTTCTTCTATGTTTAAAAGATGGTTTTGAGGTTGTATAAACCAATGCACTAAGTTCACAATCAAACAAGAAGCAAAGAGGGATTCCTCAGGTCTGACATGAAGGATTCATTCAGAAAGTACTTTAGGGGTACGTCTACATCAGGGGTAAAGCTCAATGCCAGGACTGGGATGCGCTGCACCTATGGAGGCCTGTGGACATGGTGAAGAGGTGACAAACTGCTGGGGAGCTGTGTACAAGACATGGCTACTTGCTCCCAAAAGTCCTTTGTGCAAAAAACTTGAGTGTTCAGCACCAACATGGAGGCCAGGGAGAATCAGAAGCTGGGTTGGAAGGTAGTGGGGACACTAAGAAGCCATATCTGTAGCACTGAGAAAGAAGGAAAGGAAAGGAATGCCCATACACCACGCACAGTGGAGCTAGCTGCTCCTACTGCAGAGGCACACGTTAAGTTAAAGATGCCCTATGTTCAATGAGCTGGCTTTAAGTTAATGTCTTTGCTTATGTTCTAAGCCTAGAGCACGGCAAAGAAGGTCTACTGTCACTTTCAAGGAAGCTCTCCAAGTTGCCTACTACATCACAGCACCCTGTGTCCACCTCTGTCTTAGCCCTCCCTGGGACTGCTGCCTGCGATTAATTAATTCAAAGCCATCATGTAAGCCACAGCCCAGAAACTCATATGGAAATCATATGGACACACTACATCCTTGCATACTAATTTCCTCAATATGAGCCTCACAGAGACAGGACCATGTCTTTGGTCTTCATCCTGCTTCTTTGGCCTCTGTTAATATTTATTGAGGTCTATGATTGATCTCTATTTATAGAGAAGACTCCTGAGTCACTAGAAGGTTAAGAACCTTCCTCCACATTACACGCTAGTGTTAAAGGGGAATTCAATGCTTTATTATTTTCTGTTTTTTAGTATTATGCCTTCTGTCTCTAATAGTACCAGGTACCCAGGACGTTCTCCATATAAGGATAAATCATAGGTAGACCAAAAATAGTTGCTTGATACATGCTTTGGGGGAGTGATGGTAATTCCTGTTAGTGAAGGTAGTATTGCCCATTAATTTTAGTCTTTAGATTAGGGAGGGAATGTCTGTTGATCTTGTAGTGACTTGGTATTTTTCCCATAGTCCATAATTGGTATTATAGTAGCTGCTTATCTTATGATGGAGTTCAACCTGCCAAGGGAGGACAGATTAACTTTGGGGAGAGGACAAAGGAAAATTAGGAGGAGACAGACTGATGACTGGCTAGAGATGACTGAAGAGAGTAGGATCTGGAAAGAGAGAGACAGGTGGTGGTCTCAGATCCTTCTTGGGAAACATAATCAGATTGATCTACAAGTAGGTAACTTATATTTAACAGTGTTGTTCATAAAATAATTCCTTTCAATGCCACTATCTTAATTTCCATGACTTAAAGTTCAGCTTCATTTTTTTTTTTCACCTACGGGAGGAAAAATTCCTGATCTATGTGCATCCAAGTATGAACAGTTTACACACATGTCCTGTCGTAGGCACACACAGCTTTAGCAACACACACACACACAATTCTGGCAGAGGTTGTATAAACGAAAAGAGTTGCAAATTACAGAGCACCAGAGCTAACCTCCCATGTGACTGATGCCTATTAATAATGAAAGGAGTCGTTTCCAAATTTATTTCTTGAATCTCATCTGTTTTCAGTAGAGTTTCTGTTGCTTTTGGACTATTTTCTTTGGAATTGTTTACCTTCTCCTGCAATACGGAGACCCCACAGATGCAGAGGCGTGCCATTTTGTCTATGTTGTGTCCATTCTGATTAGAGGGACATGGCCCTGTTTCCAAGAGAAGTCGGTGGGGGTCACAGATAAGCAGTTGGCCAAGATGCAACAGTTGGCCTGATTCTTCCAAGCACTCTCTCTCAGGAAAGATGCTTTGGTGCATCTGCTTAAGAATGTTTAATGTTCTCAACGATGTGGAAAATACGTGCATGAAAAAAGAAATGAAAGTCATTGCACAAGAAAGAGTGAAAGCTTGTGAGGGAATGCTTTGTTAGCCATGTTCTGGAAGCATGTTTTTTTTTTTTTTTATTATGTACTGGAAGCGGCTTTTTATTATGTAGTAAAAGTTCTATGTAACAACTTAGCAAATGCAAATTTTATTTAGCCAATTCACAATCCAGCTGTAGTCTTTAATAGGAAGATTCACTCACCTTCTTGCTGAGATATTTTAGGACATGGACTGCTGACATTGAAATGGTTTCAAAACCTGACGTCCCTGATTGAAAGTGACCTTACAACTCACCATATTAAGTCACAAATGTAAGTGATCTAAGTGAACTTGCCCTCCACCTTGGTGGGTAAGAGTCACAAAAAAAAAAAAAAATCACCGTGTAACATGGCCCAGTGGGGATTGATGGGTTGTCCTTTCTGAACTGCAAGAGGTTTCTTGCAGATAAGGGCTTGGAGAAATTCTCTGAACTGTCCTGACTTTAAGCAAAGGGTAAATAGATTCAATTAACTTAAGAATGTCATTCTCCTGGAATAACCAGTGCAAGCTTACTAACAAGTTCCCAAGTTTATCAGACACCAGAGAGGCTGTTCATGAGGGCAAGCCACTGACCACTTGGTTTTTAATGCCTTCAGGAGCTTCTGGGAAATCACTGGAACCCACGTTGAATATTCCTACCTTTAGGCCAAACTTTACCTGGCCAAGGAGTAACAGAAGGGTCACAATTTCGGTTGCCTCTTGGACTTCTGCAGAGTTGTTTCAAGTTGAGCGCCCTTTTAAAAAAAAAAAAATGCATGTAAAAACACACAACCCTGGCTCCCTCCCTGCTCCCTTCCCCCGCCTGCAAAGAGACTGTTTAACATAATGAGCTGCGGTTTGTTGATGCGGATAGCCGTTGCCTGCAAATAGTTGTGTTTAAAATTCCTGTTTCTTATCTTATTTACTGATTGATGGGAACGTGACTTGGAAGACCTTCCTCCCCACCATCCCTCCCGGGGCCCCGAGTGAATCACTTGACACAGGGGACAGTAGACAACAAGTTGTCCTCCTTGTTAAATCCTGTTTGACCAAGTCAGGAGCCGGATGCGCAGCCCCCCAGTAGCGTCTGCATTGTGTCTTATCGGAACCACCTGAAGAGAGCCGGCCACACAGGGTGGCCTTCCTTAATTTAAAATCCGCAGGGAAGGGAAAAAAAAAAAAAAGTTTTTTTTTTTTTTTCAAACTCCAGTTTATGACACAAAGCATGCATGTGACTTTATTTTCTGACTACTTTCCTTTTTAAGTAAGGCTCCCTTGGTTTTAACAAGATAAATAACTAAACAACAACAAAAACGCCGGGTTATGCTCAAAGACATCACATTTTTAAAAAATCAAATGATTTCCTACAGCCAGTCTGTTTGGCAGTTTTTCTTTTTTTTTTTTTCTTTCCCCCTTGTTTTTCTTTTTCTGCTCCTTTTTTTTTTTTTCCCCCTGTAGATTCTGAAAAGAAATAACCGGCTGTAGGCATCGCCTGTGGCTTGCTGGTCGTGCTCCTTGGGTGGTCCAAGCCGACTTTATGATTTATTCAGCTAATGGGAGGGAGCATGACCCCCAGTGGCCACAGAAAGGGAGCTGCATGTGGGTTTAATGCTTTCACCACAAAAATGTCTGCTATGACTAAGCTCTGCGGCTGAAGTCACTGTCTGAATGGTGCTAAAAAGGAACTTAGGCATTAAGTGTGCACTATTTACTATAGATCGGCTCTTGGGATTAGGCCAAAGGGTTCGTACTCAGTTTCAAAGAATAGCATGGAAGCTGCTAGAAAAATTAGAGCTGTGCGATTTATTTTTACCAGTCTCCCTGGTGAGTTACTCGGTGGTGAAGGATTTACCTCATAGGCGTTTTTCCCCCTCCCCTCTGTGACTAAAGAGTCATTTAAAACGTGCCAGTTTGTGCATTTTATAGAATTCTTTTTTTTTTTTTTTTTTTGGTGGAGGTAGCCCTATTTTTTTCCCTTGCTGTTTATCACAGCCATGAATCACTATGTTATTGTTCTTTCATGTTAATTTGAAACGATAAAAGAATGTCTGATGCTGAGAGAGAGGGAGAAAGTGTGTGTGTGTGTGTGTGTGTGTGTGTGTGTGTGTGTGTGAGAGAGAGAGAGAGAGAGAGAGGCAGGCGGTAGAATCACTGCCCTGCTGGAGAGGCCTCTTTGATCCAGTGAGCCGTCCCCCTCCCTGACAGCATCATTCTCCGTGCAAAGGAATGAACATATTTTGTTCCATGTTGATTCTTTTACCGTGAGGGAAGGGGATGGGTGGAGGAGGGAAGAGGGAGGCAAGGAGACCTGTTTGCAATTTTGACTAAGATGAATGATCTTTACAGTCAGTATAATACCTGCTGTTGAAGTTCCAGCACATTTGCTTCTGGTGGACTTTGCAAATGTGCAAAATGGAGAAGCGAGGCCCTTTGAAGTCTGGGGCTCAGGTTCCTGGGTCCAAAATGCGACTAACCCTTTCAGAATGTTCCTTCCAATATGTTTTAAGACTTCAAGGTCCAGAGAGAACAGCCCGGCCGGGTCCAAGTCACTGACTTGCAAACATCACACATATGAAAGCCCTGCATTACTTAGTTGCTTGGCGTTAGCAGCTTAAACCAATTGAAAATTAGTACAATTTAGCTCTGTGCCAGCTGGAGTTCATGACTACATTAATACGGGACCCCTCCTTAGCTCCCCAGCTTCATTTTCAGTTTCTGTTCCAAAGATTTCCTTGTAAAAACATTTTCCTCGTATCCCAGCAAATCAATGTTATTTCTTATGATAAGGGCTAGCCCCTGAGACAGAACTCAGGGCTAAGCTTGATTCCTCTTAAAGCCTTAGTCTTAGTCTTCTCTGTCAGAGTTACTCTCCCTTTGTGGTTCTAAATAATCATTCAGCAAGGCAGGGCTTCATTTTCCCCATCTATGAAATGGAAACTGTCATCCAGGGCTGCATCCCACCGAATGACAATTGAATCCCTAGAGATTAACAAAGTTATGGAAAGAGTACACTTGACCTTTTGTTTTCCCAGGGCTGAGAAGAGAGGAAGGGTTAGGAAAACCACTTTTCTTAAACTCACTCTATGCCCCCAGCAGGTAGACTAAAAAAAAAAAAAAAAAAAAGTTTTTAAAAATCTTGAAAACTTTCCCCCTTTCCCACTTTACCTCCTTTCCTATCTCCTTTTCTGCATTTGACAGATCCAAATATAACCTCTGTCCAAAAATGGTAACACATTGGTAGAGCATCTACTGAGGATATAAAACTTCATATAAAACTGAGCAAAATGTAAATTTGATGTAATACCCTGGAGTAGATCTTAGAATGGAAAAAGGTTAGTGGAAAAACTGGTGAAATGGGAGTCAAGCCTGCCATTTAGTTACTACTATGGTACCAGTGGGAATTTCTTAGTTTGGACCCATATGCCTTGGTTATATAAGATGTGAATATCAGGAGCCACTGAGGGAGGGACTTTGGACTAACAGCACTTCTGTAAGTCTGATAGGATCTCAAAACAAAATGGATAAAAATAAAATAATAAACACCTATTGTCCAAAGACTGATTTATTTGAGGTCCTGATTGATCACCTCCCCCTTCTCCCTGCTAGCACCCACTCCTACATCCCAGACCGCCTCCCAGAGCTGTATGGAAAGCTCATTTGTGTAACACCCAGAGCTTCAGCAACCAAAGCCTCCAACTCTGAGTGTCTTAATTCTCCCTCAACAGTCACAGGTTGCCTACACCAAGCTAGATATTATGCAGAGCAGTTTAGACCCATTCTCTGTTCTTTGGGGACAGCACTCTCTATGAAAGGAAAAGAGAACCAGGTAATAGGTTAAAAGAAGCAATATGCAAATGGTGACCAGATTAAAGGTTCCATTGTTTTGACACTATGCAGCGCTGGCATTTTTACTCCATTGACCAGTGATACTGGTGTGGTCATTTGAGCAGGTACCATACCTCCCATACTTGACACAAAACAAGCCACATCAGTGCTCCGTAAATGGGGAATGAATGAAGCTCAGCACACATTTCATAGGAGCAGGAATTCCCAGCTGTCACATACAGGGCCAACTCTGTGACAAAAGTTTGGTTGTCGATGGGTGTTGTGTTGTTGTTCTTTCCACCGGTCCTTCCAGCCCAAATCAAGAAGGCAGGGTGAGGGATGACGGGGAAGGTACCACCTGGAGTCCCACTGCCTTTCTGGCTGTCTTCAGCCCAGGGTTGTTTTTGGCATTGTATGTTCATACTTGGGCAGAGCCCTAGTGAGAGAGAGAAATGTGAGAAGAAGAATTGCAAGGGAATGGGGATAATGAGGACCAAAGGAATCTTTCCCTCTGGTGTGGGTTTCCCACCCTAATTGGTCACCACCCCAAACCACCCGAGTGCAGCACGCTGGGCAGATGGATCGGCAGCAGTGCCGGGCCTGTCGACATCTGTGTGTTTCTGGCACACAGGTGTTTCAGCTTTATTCAGCCAGGAAGCAGCTTTTCCCCCTTCTTTTTTTCAGGGGAGGGAGTTTTGGGGAGGTGGGAACACCCACGATTGTTTCTCAGAATAAGAAGGAGGCAGAGGTTGGGGGGTTGGGGGAGGGAGCCCAGCCCACCCACTGCTCATAGATTTGGTCGCTTTCCTGCCGGTCAGCCTTATTCTGCAAGGTGTAAATCAGAGGGCAGATGCATGATCTGGGAAGTTTTCCAGATGCACGTTGCACAAAGACCCATGTGTTCTCATTGTGTGGAAATAGCATGCCATCGGAGGAGTTCTGGGACACCAGACCTGTGTTGGGACATGTCATCCTGTCTGCACGTCTTCCACTTAGCAGAGAATGATGTTGCAGACGCGGTGTGAGAGCTTGGAAGCCAAGGGAGTGGACAGTTAAGCAAAGCAGCCTTGTCCCTAGGTGGAGGCTGCAGACAGGTCCGATGGGCTACCTCAGGAAGCCCAGTGCCAGATGTGTTTGCGAGGGGCGGGACCCAGACCCACCCAAGGCAAGGGCAGGCAGCTCCAAACAGGCCACTATTGCACCAGGAGCTTCTGGGGTCTTTCTCCTCCACTATTAACTGGCAGCAGCACCAAAGAGGCAGCAAATGTTCCAAGTGGCAGTTCCTGCCCTTTCTATCTGCAATTGACCCTGACTCTGTCAGGCCTGTGTGGTTGAGCTATTTGTGCATATTTACTTTTTATTCACTCTCCTTCTCCTCCTCCTTCTTCTTTTTTAACTGAATTTTCTGGGCAGAATCTATCTGTTGAGTAAATTGTTTTCCTGAAAGCAAATCATATATTAGGAACTTGCATTAACTTTCAGATCATTTGGGTGACATTTGGTTATTTCCTGCCCCAGTCTGGAATTAATATTGCATCCAGAAACCTCTCCAGGGAGGGCTTGTTCCTAGGGAACTTACATTTCCAGTTGTGCTAACTTCTCTGGTACTTGAATCCTTAACTTTTCCCCTTCCTCCTTCGGTTTTGAGTGGCTGCTGCGTGCTGGCACTGTTTCCTCTCTTCCATCAGATCTTCTCGGATCCGACCCTGTTCTCTCTTGACAATTGCTCTTCCAGGGTTTGTTTGAATTTTTCGCTCTTAATTGCTCTCACTAGGGGGGTAAACATATTTTCAGAGACTGCTGAGAATGTGGAAATGTGCATTCCTGCCCCGTTGTCGTGATTATTCTTAGGCTCACATCATGTCACAACCATTTCTTAATAACATAGTCCTTTTCTTCTTTCCTTCCTTCTTGAGTTAATGATTGTTTGGCATCTGGAATGAGCCACCTCAATCCCTTTTAGGAAGCTAACATGTAAAACATAATTAATTAATGAAACAGGGGAATAGAGAATCAAGACAAACAGAACAGGAACTAGGCTCTGGATTCTATAGAGAATATTGCCCTCAGTCCCAAAGGCTCCAGAAATAACCAATAATAATATTGTGAGTTATGGAAATTCCATTCTCTGGAACCTATTTGAGGTCATAATTCAACTAGAAATTATCTTGGTTTTTCCCACTTTATTTGCAATCCTGTTTTCTCCCTCAAAACCACTAAATAAATCCCAGACATTTAACTCTATTAAGAAAAATAAATGTCTTATCCACCTGTTAATAGGATTCAGATAGTAGGACGGTTGAGACCTGAAGGTGTTTTATCCCAGTTTCTAAACTCAGCAATGAAGAGTGAAAATAGAACTGCTTTTTTTTGTACCTTAAGAAATTTTAACCTGATACCTTTTAAAATTTTCATCCTTTTCTACAAAGGAAAGGAATTTTTTTTCTCTCCAAGCAAAACAAATGGTACCACCTGGCACCAAAATTAGAATCCTGTTTTAGTCATTACATGTTTTTGTTCTTTGCCAAGGTCTAGATGGCACAGTATAGTAGATGCTTTATTCAAAGCCACAATTAAAGGTACCAATCATTGGACAAGCATTTCAAGAACAAAGAGGAAACAGTTTTTCAGTGGGATGAACTTTATGATGGTCAAATTTAAAAAAGGAAACAAAAATTAAATGAAATTTTTATTATTTGTAATGAATGGATAAGTCCAGCCATAATCTAGTCTATTATTCAGCAAAGAAAGAAACAGTTTTTGCATTTACTTAACAGACATTGATAGAGTATGTTCTCATACGTTATTGCTTTCATTTCCAACTCCGAGTTTATTGTCATCTATAGCATCATTTCAAACACAAAGAAAAGTAACCGGTACATTTCAGCATTTGTAAATGTGATTTTGCAATACAAACAATTTCAAAGTGATTCATGGAGTTCAAGACAGACAGTAATCCCTAATTTTTTATTTTTCTGGTATTGGGGATTAAACCCAGGGGTACTTAACCACTGAGCCAAGACAGGGTCTTGCTAAGTTGCATAGGGTCTCTCAAAGTTGCTAAGGCTGGCCTTGAACTTGTGATCCTCCTGCTTTAGCCTCCATGCTCAGCAGTAATCCCTAATTTTGCTAAAGGGTATGTTTAAGAGAGGCTTTGGAGTTGGAGCTATAGTCAAATATTTACTTTGTTTCCATTGAGGAGTACTCTTGAACAAATTATTAAACCTTTCTAAGACGGTTCCCTTATCTGTAAAATGGGTTAGTAATGGACTTCCCACATAAGATTATTATGAGGTCTGAGTTTATGAAATGCAAGAAAAAATGCATAGTACAGTGATTTATGTTTGTTACACAGGAGAAAAAAAACTATAATAAAGTATAATTAATGAATCACACAGTCTGTGAGACTTGCCTCAACTGTATGGCACTAAGTCTGTGAGTGGGCAAACTTGGATTGGGTCAGTATCTGTAGCACAAATGCATATTTATAATTTTTTTATTCTTTTCTACATACTGATGAACTTTCATGAAAGAAAAAAATACTTTCTTTATGAAAAATTAGCCTGGAAAAGAAAACTAAGAGCTATTGCAGGAAAAACATGGGGAGACTAAAGAAGCGATGGTTCTGAGCTAGGAGACCAAAGGCAGGCGGAATCCTAGCAGAATGAGGATCTATTTGTGAATCAGAGCCATGATGGGAATACGTACTCACTACCCTGTTGAAGGATGGAAAATTTATAGAATTATTTCTGTAACTGCTTCAACCAAGACACAAGCTGTTGGATGAGATGAAACTTGGGGGACATGAGAAGGGTACTTGACTTGTGGAATGAGAAACATGTAACTTTCAACAGGACTCAATTCAGGGAAGTGTATGATGCACTTGTAGTTTTAAATGTACAAACAAGGAAATGAAGGAATCCACTTGAGTTCTATCTACCATTAAATCATCAGGTGCCCAATTATACATTGATCATTGCTCATATTTTCAAACAACTGTATTTATGATACTGCTGAACACCTCAAAGATGCAACAAGAGTAAGTTCACCTACGGGGGCAATCATTCAACAAGGTGGCTTTTACTTTACATCCTTTATCCATACTTAGTCTTTATAAGGCCTGTCCTAGTTCATTTTAATTGCTGTGGCAAAAATACCATAAACTCAGTAGCTTATAAATAACAGGAATTTATTTCTCAGAGTTCTAGAGAATGGAAAATCCAAGATTGTTGCTCTAACAGATTTGACATCTGGCAAGGGCCTGCTTTCTGCTTCAAGGGTGGCATCCACTAGTTTTGTCCACACATGGTAGAAGGAGGAGGTACCTCTCCAGGTCTCTTTTGTTAGGGCACTAATAACGTTCATGAGGGTTCCAAAGGCTGCACCTCTGAATATCATCACACTGGCCATCAGATTTCAACATGAATTTCCGGGAGATGGAAACATTCAACACCTGAGAAATTACCTCCAGTTAGCTCCCGGCTTTGCCTATCAGAAAATCTTGGCCCCCGAAGGTAAAGAGACTTTTCCAAAGCCACAGCAGTTAGTGTGATATCTGATGTTAGAACTAGGGATTCTTGGTTTCATTATTCCAAGTCGACTCTTGGCTTCAGTGTAGCACCCAACTGGCCCCAGTACCACCTCTCTCTGTTCTTGTATTCTGACCCAGTTGCATTTTTCCATTGTGTGGCTAGAACATGACCAAAAACGGTAAATGAGAAGCTGGACAATTTAGTTAATCCCATCCATTTATCAAATTAGCTGGTATACAACCAACTGGAATGCTTTCTTATCATTAGTTTGTCGAAGAAAATGTTTGCCTTGGTATTCGATTATTCTGAACTGGTTAATTTCTATTTCCTTGTACATTTAAATTCTGTACCATTTTATGTTTTCAGTGATCAGAATATAGATGTGAGCATTAATTTATTCTATAATAGCTGGTGACCAAAAATTGAGGGCAGTAAAATTATATACAGGGAAGTTCTTGATTCTTGGCAGTTTTAGCATTCTTGTGTAGCTAATGCTTTGTCCCTGTTATTAGGTGAAGTTCAAGTCTTTCAGTAGAACTTAGGTCTAAGTTGTTAAAAGAGTGTGCACACTTTTGAGATATTTCCACTGGTCACTGTGGATGGTATTGATGTCAGTGATTTACTGTATGTCTTCATTTCTCCTCTTACAACTTTGTTTTAATACTCATCTATCATACTGGATGGCATATTCCTTCTCTAGACTCCCATCTCCTTTGCAATAGCTGTCACTGTCACATGTGACAAGTCTCTTCCAGATGTGACTCACTGACTTTGCCTTGATTCACTCCGTGCCTTTTCTTTACTATCTTGTTAAGTTCTCCCAAGAGAAATTTTCCTAGTCATGGATAGAAATTCCTTTTTTCTGCTTTTCCTTTTTTGCACCATGACATTCCAGTGGAGCCATACAACAAGCTGCAATTTTTATTTCAAAACCATCAATGAGCTGCGCGAGCCTTTCAGAAGGATTCTCTGCTTCAGTTTTCTCTTAAGAATCTTCTTCTTGTGTAATAAGAATTATAATGCATTCGGCTGTCATATATTTAAAAAATAAAATCAATTTTTTAAAAAAGAATCTTCCTCTTGTTTACTAATCTGAAGTACCATGTGGGAGATTGAGAAGCATATTTTAATAAAATGGAGACTTATTATGTTTGTATGTCCTAGCCACACCTCTAAACTGTCTAGTCTACCTCATCTAATCTAATCTAATCTAATCCTTTTGACAACCTAAGAGACAGTCAGCAACCTTAGCCCTTTTATAGATGAACAACACCTTCAAACATCTAGGTTTCAGCAAGTACTTTTCCCAGGTCCTTCAATATTAGGAAGCGTCAGAATGGAGTCTGACTTGGCAGTAAGACCACCAAAATGTGTGCTTTCCTACTGGCTGGCTGCATCTTTGCTGGGGGTTTCATACCTGTTATGACATCAGTGGTTTTGGTAGAAAAAGTATGTTATTCATGACAACTGCATTACTCGGTGACACATCTATGAAACCTGTTCAAAAGGAATTTAGACTTTGGAAGGTATTTTAAAAGGCTCCAGTTGAAGTTATAAATGACTAAATTATATGAAAGAGTAAAAAAAAATACATGAATTACATATGGAGTTTCTTGTTCTTTAATAAATTTTATATAAAATTTCTGTGTGATGTCATTCCACTCTCACTGCAAACTTATCTTCAAACAGAAGCAAAGAACTAAAAGTAGTGATTTCCAACATTTTCACTGCCATTTTCCGGCATCCGTTCCTAAGAGCCTTTTGTGTTGGAAGTGACTCCCCTCCTCCCATCAAGTCGTGTTATTAAATGGCAGTTCAGGGTCTGGGAATGTAGCTCCGTGGTGCAGCCCTTGCCTAACATGTGCAAGGCCTTGGGTGAAAACAAAACAACAAAACGAACTGTGAAATGTAGGTGTCCAAGTAGCTGAACAACTGGGACTCGGATTCATCGGATCACATGAGTAGTAGCTCTTGAGTCCAGGTACTGGAGCTTTGTACTGTAGAGAGAATCATGATGTAGCTAATGAAACAGAACCTTCTAGGTTGTGATTGACTGCAGTGGGACCCGCCTTTTCCCACTTCCTCCTCATGAAATGAAAGTCCCTCCTGGAGGACAAAAATCCAAAGGCTAGGATTTGCCTAGGGACAAGCACAGGGACAGGAGCTGCAGGGCTGTGCCCTGGGGGGTAAAAACCCCAGCACTAAGTCACCACCTCTGCGATTCTGTAATGGACCAGAAGCTCTTTTCTCCTTGATGTGGTTCCTTTATGAAAAGCTCAGGGACAGTGGCTGGGCGACGTGCCTGAATACATTATTGTGCCACTACTTAGTTCCTTCTTGGTTCTTTGGTTCTTTCACTAGAAGAAAGGACACTTTTTCCCCCCTTTAACTGGGACTTTCCCCTCTCCTTCTTGTGGTAGGGCAATAAACATGAAGAGACGAATCTTACGAAAGCCAGAGAAGAGGAGACCGGGGCCGGGGATGGATGCGTCTCCTCTTAGGCTGCAGAAAAGCTGTTCCTTATAAACAGAGGAATTGCTGTTATGAAGTACAAAACCACATTGTTCCTTTCTTTAGTTCTGAATGGAGTTGGTTAAGCTTTCAGTGTTAAGTGTTTAAAAAGGCAAGAGAAAGAACCTATCCACGTTCAGTGACTTGAAATAGAAGAAATTGAGGACAGTTGTGCCAGTTGGAAAATGTTGCGAATTCGTGAATGAGAGTGTGTGTCTTTAGTTAATTTCTGAACTATCATCTCAAAGGAAGTTCACCAAAGAAGAATATTACAGCCCATTGAATGCGCGACCTCTTAGCATTGGGGGAAATCATAGCAGCAGCAGCATCTGCTTTCCATGCCCAGAGAAAAGAGGATTCACATGATGAGCATTCACTAGTCATTGCTAATAATATAATTAGTGCCTTCGGTGTGCGTCCCGACACGTGGAAAGAAAGGGCCAGGATCTTGATTATCAATCCCATCTCTGTGTTCCATTTCTTAATGGTTTGTGAAATAGAATACACCAAGCGAAAGTGTGTGTCATGATCAGTGTTCATCCCCCCACGTTCATTCATTGCTACTGAGAATGTCAGGTACATCGTTTCCTGTGTGGTTTTCTGGGAAAAACTGTGCTTGAGCTCCTTGAGCCTTGAACACAAAATCTCAGTGAAGGAGAGGCTCAGGCAGCAAGTTTCAAGTTTTCCATTTGGATCTCTTCTGATTCCTGCTTGGCCTTCAGAAGGACAGCCCACATGTGGGAGTTCTTTAGGCCCGAACTTACTACAGTGGTCCCACAATTGGCAAAGGTAGACAGCACAGAGACAGAGTGGCCAAAACCAAAAAGATGAGAATTTGATTTCTAGTATAATTTAACATTAATTAATTACTTTTTTTTTTTTTTTTGGTACTAGGGATTGAACCCAGGGGCACTTAACCACTGAACCACATCCTCAACCCTTTTTATTTTTTTTTTATTTTGAGACAAGTTCTCACTAAGTTGCTTAGGTTCTTGCTAAGTTGCTGAGGCTGGCTTTGAACTCACAATCCTCCTGCCTCAGCCTCCTGAGCCACTGGGATTACAGGCATGGGTCATTATGTCCAACTCCAGTTTAATTTTAAACGTTTAATCTTGTTCCTCTTCCCTCTCTTCCTGATTTTATATATATATATATATATATATATATATATATATATACACACACACACACACACACACACACACACACACACACACACACACAATATATTATATATTATATTGTAGTGACCCAACTATGAGTCTCCTTGGACCCTACATGGGGAGTGATGGGGAGGTATCCATGAGTTCTTGCTAATCCAGAGTGCTATATCTCTTCTGGTTAATTTATTTATTTTTTCTGAGATTTATTAATTGATGTACTTAAGATACAATAACTGGATAAATAGCTTCAGTACCATGAACTTTAGCTGAAGTTCTAATGAAATGTTAGTGTTAGAAAATTTATTTTTATATTCTATTTTGCTCATTAATGTTCAAAGTCAAACATGTTCTAAATATTCCAGAGTATAGGTATAGCGAAAGTAGATTTTTCTTTAGTGTGCATGAACTTAAGCTTATTAAATTTATAAGGAAGAGAATGAGATTTTTAAAAAGATAATATCTGTTCAATATGAAGTTATGTGTGAGGCAGAAGACAATTTGCTGGCGAGGTGGATGGGAAACATCATTTAGTTGGGTACATCCTGGTTTGAGCTGCTAGATGCTCCTAGAGGGCATTTAAAAATTGGCTAAAATAAACAGATGATTCGTGGGCATAAATTTCCTCCTTTGCAAAGTGAAAGGATAATAATAATGCCTAATTTTGAGGACTGGATGAAAAAATAGGTGTGCACTTAGCACAGTATTTAGCACACAATATTTGCTGAATTAACTCTAGTCGTTATTAGTGTTATCATTGCTACTATGATTAGATTGGCATAAGCAAAGAGACTTGATGAAACAGCTATTAGAATAAAGCCTGAAGAGTAAAGAGTTTCTGGAAAAATTAGGAAGAACACGGGGGGGGGGGACTCTGAAGGGGGTTAAAAACTCCACAAAATGTTCTAATGCAGTTTGGTGACTCAACTCAGAGAAATTGAGTAAGATGCTAGGTATATTCACCATCGGGTGAAAAATTAGTCCAATGATTTCCTGTGGGCAAGAAAAGAGGCATCAGGGCTTAGTTAGCAAGGTGCCAAGGCGGCTGGTTAGACTGACCTATAGTCCTCACAGTGAGAATCACACACTTTGATTTTAATTCTTCAGGGAGCTGGGGCGAAGACAAGACTGAGCTAGGGAAAGGAAACAGTTCATTTTTAACTTGTAACTTGCACAACTGAAAAATGTTCACCAAGTGAAACTTTGACCAGGGGGAGGAAGTAATTCTCTCCTGGAAACCGGAGAGGTCTAAGGAAGGTTTAAGGAAGAAGAATTCTTAATTACTCCCAGAAAATGCTGGGCACATAGTAGATTTCAAATGGTATTTGTTAGTTGATTGAGCCATGGTAGGTATTTTTTAATGCACAAAGGAAGGTATGACTAGACGATAGAGATTATTAGTTGAAGAGATCAGGCTTGTATTTCTGGTTATTAAAAAAAAAATAGTAGAAATTTTGGAATTAGAAAATGATGCAATGATTTTCCCAATGTTTAAGGGTGAGAACAGAAGGGAGGGAGCGGAGGCAAATAGAGTTGGATGTCGAGGGCTTTCACTGGTGCATTGGCTGGAGGGACAGTTCCCCTTTGGGGAAGCGTCCTGTGAAGAAAAATAGCCAAAAAAGAGAGTCAAGCTTTTGAGCCCTGTAAGAGCCTAGGAAAGCCTATCAGCACTGACGAAAATATGGTCCAAGCGTGAAATTTTAGAGGATGTGGCAGTAGGGGAAATATCAGGCAGGTGAAATTATTTAGAACTCCAATTCATAATAGGTCTTAGGAAAAAGAAGCAGAGATTTATTAATCTTGGCCAGAGGTGTTCAAATAGCTGAAAAGAAGACTAAATTTCAAATGAGGAGATAAATCTGACACTGTGTGTGGCATTGAAAAGTCACTTCATTTTTCGTGACCTGGGTTTCCTGATGCATCAAATGTGGGAACTGGGTGCGTCCCCTCTGGGTATCCTCCTGTTCTGAGCTTCCAGGGCCCCAGGGCAGCAGGCCAGCACCTGTTTTCAATTTAAGCTCTTCCGTGCGTGCGCTTCCTTATTCTTTAAACCTGCCCTTCTAGTAAGCTGCTACATTTATTACTGGGCTTGTGGTCATTTCCTTTTATTCTAAGGAGAATATATATATATTCCATTTTTCAGCTCTAGCCTTGCCCGATTACATCCTCATAGCGTTGAAACCATTCTGTGACAACAGCTGGAAAAGTCATCTCTCAGTTTTGGACACGGTCATGGCCGGGAAGCTACGCTGGTCAGGCTGCCTTAGGAAGCGTCCGCCTGAGACAGTGGCTTCCTCACTTTGATGAGAATTCAAAGTGATGTTTTCTACCAGTGGAAGCTGTTTTAACTTATCTGGAGCAATAAGGAAAGCCTGTGACAGCCCCTTATCCTGGACTTCATTATCTGCACCTTGGGCTTCTTGTCTAACTCTCACCCTGTAGCAGAAGTTCCACCGCAGGACTCAAGGGGTCTGTTTTTCATTACTCCCTCTTTTTCACTTCGTTTCTCTATGTTCATTTAAACAGCGTTAACTGTCCTCATTATCCATCATGAAATTAGCCCATGCTTTCACCCAGGCACCTTGGAAAAATGAGGATGGGCTTAGAAGAAGAAGGAGAAGAAGTACCATTAGGCCTGATTGGCAGAGGTGGGGGAAATTCGGATCCTATCTTTACATGGCAGAGATGCTTCTTGGTGAGTCAGATAAAAAGAACAAAATGAGCCCTGAGGTATCCACAACTCCTAGAGAAATGGACAAGTGTCCCTTACCCACCTCACATAGATGGAATCCGCATCATGATGGTCACCAGGCAAGATTTCCCTTTGTAGGTTCTGAATGTGCTTGACCCTGGAGGATGGAAATTGAAAAGACTTCATAAGGCAGCTTCATAAGGTCTCTTGCTTACGTGCTCTTTCCCAGGTTCCTGTAACTACCCAATCGGTCGGCACATCATGCTGCAGAAAGACATCAAAACATCTGCAGAAAATAAATCTCATCTTGGGCATTTACCCAATACTCCCACATCCCCACCATCCTCTCAACCCACAACTCGCTGCTCTTTGATGCTGTGTCTTGCAATTCCAGATCCCCCTGTCTGCCCCAGGGCTTCCTTACCACTCTGATGACCCTTTGAAATTCTAGCTCTGGATTAGTGAAGAGGCCCCTTCTCAGGTCTAATATCCAAAATAATTAACAGTACCTAGCAGAAGCAAGGACCAATTAGAATATTGACTGTAAACAGTCAGAAGAGCAATTCAAAGGGTTCCAGCAAATACCACTCCCTTTCTTCTATTAGATTCTGACCCAAGCTTTTTCAGTTTCCAGGATGAAAGATATTTCCTGCTTGAGATACACAGGACAGCTGCTAGGTACTCTTATCTCCTCTGCAACCCGCTACCCACACCTAACCACACTTTTCCATACCTCAACAGATGTGTATGACAGCATGAACTGAAGACACATTATATTAAGGCTATCAAGGTGTTCCCTAACTATGTGGCAGGTAGGGGTTCCTCTTTTCCTTGCTACTGATAGGGAAGTGTGTCAGCCAGCCTTCTGTTACTGTGACAAAATACCTGAGAAAATGAACTTGACTCATGGTATCAGAGATTTCAGCCCAGAATCTACTTACTAACCCCTTTACTTTGGGCCTGTGACAGAATCGTATATTAGGGCAGAAGGGTCTGCTTACCTTATGATGGTAGAAAAGCAAAGATAGAAGAGGGGGTCCATTCTGGACCTACTGAAGTAAGGTCAACTGTTGCCTCAGATTGCAAATGGGAGTATTAGTTCTCTATTGCTGCTGTGACAAAGCATGACAAACTTAACCACCAAACTACATAAACTTTTGTATTATCACACCGTTCTGGGGGTAAGAATTTGAAATCAATTTCACTGAGCTAAAGTCAAGGTATCCACAGGGCCAATTCCATCTAGAAGAAGCTACATGCACCCTTGGCATACTGCCCCTTACCCCATCTTCAAAGTGTGACATTCTAGTTCCTGCTTCCACCATCACATGGCCACCTCCTCTCTCTTCACCTATGTTATATCCCTCTTACAAAAGAGTCATTGTGACCATATTTGCCACACCCAAATCATTCAGAATGATCTCTTCATCTCAAGATCCTTAATTTAGTCAGCTCTGCAAAATCCTTGCAGCCATAAAAGGTTCTGTGATTAGAGGGTGGACCTGTTGGTGGGGGGCATTATCTATCCTACCACATGGAGGGTGAGAAGGGGAGAGAACTTAATCTCTTTCTTTTTTTTTTTTTTTTTTTTTTTGCTTGAACAACTGAAAAGATGTGAAGCTATGTGTAAAGAGGTCCGAAGAGAGGGACAGGCGGTTCATCTGGAACTGTGACTGCTCTCACGTTCAAGTGGAGGTATTGAGGACAAATAGGATGGGTAAGTTGGAGTTCAGCAGGAAGCATGAGTTGCAGGTACACTCAGTTTAGCATGAGAAAGTCTTAAAAAGTTAAGCAATCAGAGGGGATTAATACCAGCAAGGAGATGTTTGTGAACGAGCTTCACTCCAGAAAGTGTAGAAATCCATAGTAAGAGGTCCTGTCAGCTTTAGCCACAGGGTGAAAATGACCCACTGGATTCTGGCCTTTTTCCAGCAAAATGAGAGAGGTGGGAGCCTCCGGTGGTCAGGGTGGAAAGAGAGGAGGCAGGAGGCCAAGCAGGGACAGGTTCTGGTTTTCCATGTGAGGTGGTCTCCACACGGACCAGTGTAGAGAGACACAGCGGAGAATAAGGAAATGTTCTCGAGTTCCTTTAAACTCAGAAGATGCACACCATTAGCTATTAAAAGAGATGAAGTTATTTCACCCAAACCGACACTTCTTTTCATGTGTCATAAAGTCACAATAGCAAGTTGTACTTGCATTCGCTCCTAGGCAGGGGAAAGGGGGGCTTAACCCATGGGGTGATGGGAGAGAATGATGGAGTTAACCAAATTAAACAACCCACTGAACGTGGAGAGTGAGGGGGCAGGAACCAGCCTGGTCTCTCCAGTCGTCAGGAGCTAAAGGGAAGGGCGTGGAGTTGTGTCGTTTTCCACATGGAGAGGTCCTGGTCCAGGTTAATGCTGAGTCGACTGCTGTGAAAACAGCCCTTTGGTATCAGGAACAGTTGGACCAGGACGAGGACCGCATGTGGGGGCTTAGAAGGGAGAAAGAGGCAGGGAAGGGTTAACATTCTAAGCCACAGGGGTTGGAGGCAGTGTGGGTAGGGCACAGATGGGACACTAGGTCCATGCCAGGGAATGTTGGCAGAGCAGGGCTCCACCTGCAGGGCAGGGGCAGCACTGGTTCCCAGATGTGCCCCCCCCCCCCACAGGCCTGCACTGCAGCCTCTGCTGGGTAGGGGCAATCTGGGTACTCCACGTTCACCTGGGTGAGACACATGGAACAGGTCCCCAGGAGCCCCAGGAGACCATGGATTGAGGACATTCATAGGATGCCAAGCAGGAGGAAGAAATGCACAACTGGGGCTTCAGAGACTTGAAGGGGTCTCAGTCTCCACATGAGAATGGATAAACTTCTTAAGTTAATTTTATTTAATATATTCAGTTTCACAGCAGTGACAGCAAATAAAAATACATCAAATCGAAAAACAGAAAAAGACCCCAGAGTTGGGAAGCCTAGATAATTGTCCAGGATGCGTCACAAACTGTGAACTTGTGCTGGTTGTTACATTTTGCAGCCTAAGTTTTCTCATCTACCCTCTCTTCCACAGAAGGTTGTAGTAAGGATGAAAGGGGGATAAAAATGTGGAAGTAAGAAACTGGATTGCAAAAGTAAAGGGTGGTTACTATTAGTATTTCTCTAGTTTGCTCAAAATGTCAGGGAAAAAAGTCAAACCTTAAAAACAAAACAAAAAACAATCCTGATGATGTTGGATTAGATTTTTCAAATTAAATATTCACCAAATAAATATATTGAAGACCCCACTTGGTGAGTACTGTTTAGAAAATAAAACCCCATGTTTGACCCAGTGGCAAGAATTCCATATGTTCAGCCCTCCTTTCTTCATTTTTACTTTCCCCCACTAGTTGGTGGGTGGGCTAGCTAAACAGAGGTCTTCTACACGGTACTCTGCTGTTTTCTAAACAGAGTGGCTACGCTTGCTTTCTGGTTTATATACAATGTATTGTTGTTTTTATAAGGCACCCTTATAAATACTGAATTCTGAGATGAAGCGTGGCAGGAAATAATTATATGAATTATTTTACATTTGCATTGCATTTTCTATTATTTCTCATTTTGTATTTCTATGTGTTTTTAAATAACGATGTTCATGCCCCCAAATTAAAATAATGGCTTTAACAGATCTATTTATATTTTTTGTCTTATTGGACTAAAAGTTTATGAAAATGAAGAATTTTCTTTGGACTATTAAAGTACACTGTGTGAGCACCCAATGCATTTCATGATCTTATTGTCTAAGAGATTCTCCAGGAATGTTGAGAGCAGAAAAAATAAAACGATGTGATTAATCTGGAATAAATATGATAACTCTCCTACTTAGATAATAAAAATAAGAGAGGTTCATTTGGAGCCTGGGACCTGCATTACTTCAGATTAGAATGTTATTGCTTGCTTATTGCAGCTGTAACCTCATAGAGAGGAAGAATGAGCCGATGACAGAGATCACAATCCTATTAAAGTCTGAGTAAGGTGACAAGCCAACTGGAAAAATAAAATATCACACAGGAAAAAAAATCATGTCTAAAAATATCATTAAACCTTTGTTCATATGTAGGTATACCATTGGCCTTATTAAAAAATAGTTTTAGATTGAGTTTCCTTAAAGTTCTGATATGGTTCGCATAGTTTTGCCAAATGTGAAGGCATCTCCTAGGGATAAGTTAAAATACTGGGATCATCAAGATAGAAAATATGTGTTCAAAACCATCTGCATTCATCTGTTGAAAGGCACCTAGGTTGGTTGCATAGCTTAGTTTCTGTGAACTGAGAGTGAAACTCCACATCATGTACAACCATCAGAATGAGATCCTAATTAGAATAAGTCGTACTCCATGTATGTATGATATGTAAAATACACTCTACTGTCATCTAAAAAGAACAACAACAAAAGAAAAAACAACATCAAACCATCTTCATCTTAAAACTTGTATTTAAAACAGAAAATTTTTGGAAAGACACTTGGTCCAACTGTTAGAAACATGTTCTTAATAGCAGTGAAGGTTTAGATCATACACTAATTGGAAAGGGTTTCACTTCTGGAGTAGAAATCATTTCCCTTTCCCTTAGCAATATGAATTATTAAAGCAACTTGATTCCACGACCCTCGGGTGTTCTGGAGTTTGATGCAATTTCACAAATGAAGCAGGTGATGCAGAAAGAGGAAAGATGGCTAGAGAGCATAAAAGCACATGATTATGATAAATAACATCGAGAAGAGACCATCGAAACTCAGAACAAGACAATCAGGCTGCACCAACAGAAGCGATTATCCCAAATTCAGCACACTACTAGAAATTCTTCCTGCTGTGTTTTAAAAGTCAGGCAGAAAACCTGAAATACATCGAGATGGAAACTGTAAAACAATGGAAGGAATTCCATACTTGTTGGAAGTGAGTTTCATTATAGTTGTTCTGTTTGTTCAAAATCGTGTACCCTGATAAGAAAGTCATTTAACCAGCGGGATCTCATCTTTACATTGGGCATCTATAAAACCAAAGAGTACACTTGATGAATAAAGACATCTTTTAGTCTTAAGATTCTATCATTTTTTGGCAGGATACTTTGAGGTAATAAAATAATAAGGTTTTCCATCCAGAATTCTTGCTGTGGCCTTCCCGCCATAGGGCCACTAGCTTTCGTTATTTAGGACAAGGGTAGATATGGTAAACAGTGAAGTCATCTGAATTCTTATTGTTATTTTTAAACTCACATCAGCCACAATAATCTTGAGACCCAAGGCATTTGATTGCAAGTTTGAACTATTTGGTAGAAGGCTCCAAAAACATTTTGTAGAATATGAGAATCAAAATTTAAACTATGTCTATGTAAATAATGTGGCATCATCTAAGAGCTAGTTCTTTACCAAAAAGAGATAAAGTTGACTTTCTGGGAGGGGAATCTCCTCCGAAGGGATGTGACTGGGCCTTAGATGGTGATGAATCCCTGGAACGCCATTGCCCATGGCCCAGAGTTCCAGGCAAGTGAGGGGGGAGTGTGGAGAAACAGTAACAACCTCAAATTATTTGGGGGCTACTTCAGACCACAGCGAACCATTGACCAGTTTCCCAAGGAGGTTGTAAGCCTCATGGAAAAAGCAACATTCACCAAGTCTTCTGCCTCACAGAACTCCAAACCTCCCAGCAAGAGGTACAACAGAACTCATTCCTCAAGGGGAACTCAGAAGTGACTGAGAGAGGGCAGAGAATAAAGATCTTTCACAGACAGGGAGATGGCTTATTCTTGGACAAAAAGAGGATTGAAGGGAAACCTGCATTTTGATTTAGATGCTGTAGAGTGGATATTGGGGACAGAAGACAAGCAAGGCCCCTGCCTATGGGATACAGTGGCAAAGGAACAATCGTTTCTCACTCCATGAAAACAAGATTCATAAGGATAGTGCCCCCAAGCTCACTTTCCATGAACTTCCAACTGACTTTTTTTTTCTCTTTAGATTTACATGTTGAAACAGGAAGCTCCAATGTGATGGTATTTGGAGATGAGGGCTTAGGAGGAAGTGAGGGTTAGATGTGTCGTGGACATGGAGAACTCATGGTGGGATCAAGCTCCTGGGAGAGAGGCCAGAGTGTTGCGCTTGCTCTCTGGCATCTCAAGATGGGATTTCTTGCCATACCCAAAGTGACTCTACAAGCTAGGAAGAGAGCCCTCACCAGAAACAGACCCTACTGGCACCCCACTCCTGTACTTCCAGCCTCCAGAACCGTGAGAAAATGAAGTCCTGTTTTTTTAGCCAGCTGGTGGGTCTATGGTGGTATCTTGTTACGGCAACCTGAGCAGACGAAGACACCAAGGCAAGACACTTTTGTGAATGAAGGGAGATTTTGAAATTTATTAAAGTTACATTTTTAAAAAAAATTTTTTTAGTTGTCAATGGACTTTATTTTGTTTATTTATATGTGGTGCTGAGAATCGAACCCAGGGCCTCACACATGCTAGGCAAGCACTCTACCACTGAGCCACAATCCCAGCCCCTAAAGTTACATTTTTTAAAGTACTTATTAATGAATGACTTAACTATTTATGTTGATTGACTTATAAAATAGCTTTTTTTGCAAAAATATTTTCAAAAATGGCACTATTCCTAAAATAAAATACAAAAAAATTATTTATCTAAACATAACAAAAGCACAAATCATATATTTTCTTTACTGACTCGTTGAAATTTTATGTCATCTTATAAACAAAAAAGATGTATTAT
This sequence comes from Ictidomys tridecemlineatus, assembly GCF_052094955.1. NCBI lineage: Eukaryota > Metazoa > Chordata > Mammalia > Rodentia > Sciuridae > Ictidomys > Ictidomys tridecemlineatus. Next base: position 129,764,305 of record NC_135485.1, read on the forward strand.
TATTTAAGTGTATTCTTATTCTAAATTTTATTCTTTTTTGAATTTTTCAAATTTTCAAAGTTGCATTTTATTAGAAATGGACACATATTTACTTTTCTCTGTGCTATGCGACATTTTGATTGAGAAAATACACTAGGTATAGGTGTCATTGTACCTAGTAAGCGCAGAAAAAATTCTGCAAAGTGGAAAATATTCTCCATCCTAATTTTTATGAAATGTGTACATGTACCGGCTCATATATTTTTATAGATATTGTCTCTTTGTCTCAATTTAGAGCTTTTCTTTTTCCATGAAGTATTTTATAAAGCAAAACACATAAAATAAATTCTCTGTTCATAATTCTTTTTAATGTTTTGCCAAATAGATGCTACAAAATCATAGGACTTTTCAATTTCATTCCATTCCAGTACACGATATAATCCAATTACAAAGATGGAGTTTGATCAAAAGATTTTTTTTCCTTCAAGTCATTTACAGAATTTTAAAATTAAATCTTGCACACAGTTTGAGGTCTCATCATTTAATTTGTTCATCTCCCTGTTTTTGTGGGGATAAATTTGCCTTTGTAATTATTGCAAAACTTGAAGCTTTCTGGTTTCCAATGCATTGATAAAAGATTTCCAACCAATTATCTTTTAAATGAGGAATTGTTCAGAACCAACGTAGGCTTATAGATGATTTACAATGTAGTTCTCCTGAATGCAGAAACATTTCTAAAAACTGATTAAAGAGAGAAAACATATACTCTTGCAAAAGGTGGGTTGTTATTTGTGTCTTGTTTTGTTTTGCATTTAAGTTTTATCATAATGTTTTTGTAGTCAGTCACATCACTTAAATATTTATAAATTTTAATATCAACTATTTCTATTTTGAATGGGAAACTACTGCAGTTTGTTACATAGAATTATCACTTACTTGTTTATCACAGCCAATTCCAAGAACTTAGTTCTCTAAGCTTATTTTATATGTTGTGTTCTGCCAAATTTGTGTCCATATTAATACTGCAAAAACAAATAATTGCATATTCAAGGCTGACTCTTTTAAGTGAACTTATAATAGATTCATTTTCAACAAATGATTTTCTTTTTTTTTTCTTTTTTGATTTTTTAAAAAACATTTATTTTTTAGTTCTCCGCGGACACAACATCTTTGTTTGTATGTGGTGTTGAGGATCGAACCCGGCCGCACACATGCCAGGCGAGCGCACTACCGCTTGAGCCACATCCCCAGCCCCCAACCAATGATTTTCTAAAAGCTTACTGTGTTAGGTGAATTTGATGGAAGAATTTCAACCAATAATAGAAATAGTGAATCTTCTATGGGTAGCACCAGATTAAATTCTTATAAGATGGCATCCTTCAACAGTTTACAGATTTCTGCAGGACACTTGTGTCCCCCTGAAATACATATGTGGAAACCTAATCCTTAATGGGAAGGTGTTAGGGGGCAAGGCCTTGGTGAGGTCAGGAGTTCACAGATGGGCTTAGTGGCATTGTTTTTTAAAGAGACCCAGGAAGGCTGTCCTGTCCTTCTTCCATGTGGGTGACACAGCAAGAAGGTACTGTCTATGAGCGAGGAAACGGGCCCTCACCAGACAGTGGGTCTGCAGGTGCCTGGATTTTGGACTTGCCAGCCTCCAAAGCTATGAGAAATAAATGCCTGTTATTTATAAGCTTCCGAGTCTACGGCATTTTATTTATTAACCCAAAGAGATGCAGACATTTTCCTTTGCCTCTCAATCCAACATATTATAACTATTACTTCACTATTCGCGGGTGTGCAGAAGCCATTCAGATCCAAATATGAATAAAATCTATTTAGAAAGAGTTTTTTGTATGTTTGTTTGTTTGTTTGTACCACAGATTGAACTCAGAGGCATTCAAATACTGGGCCACATCCCCAGCCCTATTTTGTATTTTATTTAGAAACAGGGTCTCACTGAGTTGCCTAGTGCCTCACTTTTGCTGAGGCTGGCTTTGAACTCATGATCCTCCTCTCTCAGCCTCCCAAGCCCCTGGGATTACAGGTATGCACCACCATCCCCAGCTAGAAAGAGTTCCTTAATCCAAATGAAAAGTCATATTTCAGAGTAATATGTAAACACACTTTCTGCAAATGCACTTGTGATATTGGTATGTGTTATCACCTTTATAAAAATAGTCAATAACTTTTACATTGATGTTGTTTCTTCCCATTTTTATATTAACAGTGATTTTGTGCAATCTACACGTTTGCCATCAATTCTCTTGAAAAAGTGGGGCATTGGTAATCAATTGCTTATTGTCGCTTATTGGTGCTAAAAAACTGATTGCAAAAGAAAAAAATTAACATTTATCAAATTTGTCAGTTTTCAAGTAATTTTACTTTTAATCCTCTTTCCATACCCCTTTTGGCTGGATTTTAAAAACCTAGAATTTCAGAGTTGGTTCCTGACCAGGCTCTGGTAATAGGGAGAGGAAGCCTTAAAATTTGGAGGATGAAGAAGAAACTTTGCTTTTTGGTTTATTTCCTATAGGCTTCCTATCTGTTTTTGATTTCTGTGAGCAGTATTCTAGCAAGACATCTTTGCCCCACCAACAGCCCAGCAGCAGATGAATCTAGTTTGCAGTTTTTCCAACATTTGGAAAATAAACTAGATTCCTTTCTCGGTCATAGCAGTAATAACTGCTTCCTTCAGGGGTGGGTTCTAGGATACTTAAATGTAATTTTTGCCTATTAGTTACTTAGTTTTCTTTTCACCTATTAAATGACTCATTTAACATTCTATATCTAGTTACAAATTATTTATGTGAAGTTCTCCCTTTTCAAATCATTGCTATGGTTTCCTTTTCTTAACAGGACCCTGACTGGTAAAATAATTACTAAGAGAGTTAGACTCAGAAAATTGACCTTTAAACATGGGATTTGGAAAATGGATTGACTGTGTTTTTGGACTTGATCTCCATGTTGAGCTTCTGACCAATGTGAAATAGGATGCTATTAATTCATTGCAAGTAGTAGTCATTAATCAGTATGTGGTTAGTTATAATAATATTCCTACTTAAGTAAGTATTTAGAGGTAAAATGACTGCTTTACTTGACCATTATTGCAATAGTGATGATTATAAAGTCTCTAGTGTGGAATGGATTCTTCTGAGTGCAGATGAGTAATTCTAAAATAGAATTTGATAAGTTCAGTTTTAAGTTCTCAGCTCAAATTTGAAAAAAAATTTTTTTTCTCTGAAAGCCCTAAAAATTTCTCCTTCTTATTTTTAATAGCAACATAACCAATATTGTTGGAAATTAGACTCAAAATTTAATTGTTTTTTTTTCTTTGTGGGGCTGAGTACTGGGGATTAAACTCAGGGTCACTCAACCATTGAGCTACATCCCCAGCCCTAATTTTTATATTAGTTTTAATCAGTTATACATGACAGTTGAAAGCTTTTTGAGTCATTGTACACAAATGGAGCAGAATTTTTCACTTCTCTGGTTGTACATGGAGTAGAGTCACACAATTTTTGTAATCATGTACCTAGGGTAATGATGTCAATCTCATTCCACCATCATTCCTATCATCTTACCCTCTCTCTTTCCTTTGCCCGATCCAAAGTTCCTCCACTCATCCCATGTCCCTCCATTATGGATTAGCATCCATTTATCAGAGAAAATAAACAGCCCTTGTTTTTGGGGGATTGGCCTATTTCACTTAGCATGATGTTCTCTAACTTCATCCATTTACCAGCAAATGCCATGATTTTATTCTCTTTCAATGCTAAATATTATTCCATTGTGTATATATGCCAGTTTCTTTATCCATTCATCTACTCAAGAGCATCTAGGTTGGTTCCACAGTTTTGTGCTGTTATAAACATTGAAGTGGCTGCATTCCTGTAGTATGCTAATTTTAAGTCCTTTGAATGTAGACTGAGGAGTGGCATCCTGAGGTCAAATGATGGTTCCATTCCAAGTTTTTCAAGGAATCTCCATACTGCTTTCCAGATTGATTGCAACAATTTGCAGACCCACCAGCAATGTATGAGTGTGCCTTTCCACACACATCCTCACAGTACTTATTGTTTTTTTTTTTTTTGTATTCTTTTTATTTTTTTAATTTTTCAGTTCTCGGTGGACACAACATCTTTGTTGGTATGTGGTGCTGAGGATTGAACCCGGGCCTCACGCATGCCAGGCGAGTGCACTACCGCTTGAGCCACATCCCCAGCCCCAGTATTTTTGTATTCTTAATAGTTGCCATTCTGACAGGAGTGAGATGAAATCTTAAAGTAGTTTTAATTTGCATTTCTGTAATTGCTAAAGATGTTGAACATTTTAAAATATATTTGTCAATCGATTGTGTATCTTCCTCTGAGAAGTGTCTGTTCAGATCTTTAGCCCATTTATTGATTGGCTTTTTTTTTTTTTTTTTTTTTTGGTGTGTGTGTGTGTTAAGTTTTTTGAGTTCTTTATATATCCTGGAGATTAGTGCTCTATCTGACGTGCATGTGGCAAAAATTTGCTCCCAAAATATAGGCTCTTTCTTCACCTCATTGATTGTTTCTTTTGCCAAGAAGAAGCTTTTTAGTTTGAATCCATCCCATTTATTGATTCCTGATTTTATTTCTCTAGGAGTCTTGTTAAGGAAGTCAGGCCTAATCTGACATGATGAAGATTTGGGCCTACTTTTTCTTCTATTAGGCATAGGGTCTCTGGTCTACTTCCTAGGTCCTTGATCCACTTTGAGTTGAGTTTTGTGCATGGTAAGAGTCAGAAATTTAGTTTCATTGTGATGCATATGGATTTTCTGTTTCCCTAGCACAATTTTTGAAGAGGCTATCTTTTCTCCAATGTATGTTTTTGACACCTTTGTCCAGTATGAGATAATTATATTTATGGGCCAAGCCCTATTTTAAATTTTCATTTAGAGATAGGGTCTCACTGAGTTGCTTAGTGCCTTGTCATTGCTGAGGCTGGCTTTGAACTTACCGTCCTCCTGCCTCAGCTTCCCAAGAGGCTGGAATTACAAGCATGTGCCACCATGCCTGCCTCAAAATTTAATAGTGTAGCTAGCAAATATATTGAATCTCACAGCTTTTCAAGATATGTAATGTAAAAGTTAAAAGCCTGATTGAACAGCACAGGGACCCCAAAATTTGCAGTAGCATATGTAGTTGGACCCAGAAGAAGCTAGAGATTGGGAACCCCTGAGTCAATCTGGGCCTTTCTTGTCATGGGAATAGCTTGCCTCTGGTCTGAAGATAACATCCTTGCTTTTGCTTGAAAAGCCTGCAGTGACTTCACTCTGGGAATCTGTGGTGCCACCGTGATGCTATGTCTCCTTAAGACCCATTCATGCCATCTCCATTGCTATTACGCTTATGTCTAAGTTTGAATCTCATTATGCTCCGAAGAGCAAATTACCAATTTTGACGTAGAAGCAAATAACTTATATACCAAAAGAATTAGAAATTTCATATTGACAGAAACCTAGGAGAATATACGAGACAATCCATTTTCAAGGTGTGAGACCCAGAAGGACAGAATCTAACATCAGCCTGGGTCAAATTGTTTGGTCAAATTGGGTCAAATTGACTTACCAATGATTTCAGGTTCAATGTGTCCACCCTTATTGGAAGATTTATACTACGGTAATTTAGGCAGATGGACAGGAACTATATTTTTCAAAATTCCTTTGATGAATAGTGCTAGGTTAGACTGGGCCACAAGACATATTTTGTGTGAGATTTGTAAGATGGTGGTGAATCAGCAGCCTACTCTTTTTTATGCTAGGAGATGCTGTGCAGATCGCTGGGGCTATTGTAGCTCTTACACTGTCACTGGGTTGCTGGGTCACCTTGCTGGCATAGGGCAGCAGCCTGGCCACAGCTCCTCAAGCTTTGGCTTTATCTTTCCTTCAGCTTCTCTGAATTCTGAACTAGTTGCTAAGACAAAGGGCACAGCTTTTTCTGCAGGCCACATTCAAGATCAAAGCTGGAAATGTGGAAACCGTGAGAAACAGTATTACTTTGTTGCTTCCATAAAAAACTGTCACAAACTCTAGGTCTTAAAACACAGATTTATTATATTATAGTTCTGCAGGTCAGAAGTGGCAGGTGGACTACATCCTTTTCTGAAGGCTCCAGAAAATGAGCCTCACTCATTCAAGTGGCTGCCTTAGCTGACATAGTACTGAGGTCCTTATGTCCTTGCTGGCGGCCAGGTGAGAGACACTCCTAGCCTCAAAAGGCTGCCCTGATTCCTTGGCTCATAGTCCCCTTCCTCCATCTTCAAAGCCAAAAACAGTGGGTCAAGTCCCCGCACACTTCATCTCTCCATCTTCTCCCACTACACCTTTCTATCCTAGATCAGCGGATGCACGACTTTAATTCCATCTGGAAAGTTAATTCTCTTTTGCCATGTGATGTGTCACAGTCACAGTCTCCAGGTGTCAGCCTCTTGACATCTTCAGGAGGGCTATTATTGCGCTACCACATAAATCAACATGGATTCCCAGTCATTTTGACAGACTCCAACTTTTTCTTGTTCTTCCCTGCATCAATGTTCATTTTTCCTTTCTGACTTCCTGCTCTATTTGATTTCAGGACCACTGTCAGAGGCAAAACAGTTACAGGTAAATTATTTGGGCTAAGGTTCCATAATAAATCTCACATTTCATATCATTCTTACTGGTTTTATTTTGCTTATTGAAGCCTGACTGATAAACGAATGCACATGAAAATAGCTCTAGCCATTTATTTAAGTGGTTTACTATGCTTTATACTCAGTGATGGTCTATGCTAGAACTTCCCTGGTATAATATAGAATATAGGAATTCAAAGACTTAGGGAAATAGAAATTTTGGAGTGGATTCACTCCATTTGTGCAATCTTCATTTATACTCCTCTATCCCAGCCTATGAAATGGACCAGAAAGATGACTCTTTCAGTAAGACATTGAGAAAAAAAAAATGACTGAGGTGAGCAGCTATCCTTTGAAATAGTTCCTGGTATTTGTCTCATCTAGAAATGATAGTGGAGAATGTTTCTATCAAGATGGATATTCTCATTTCAATCCAAGGAAGCAGAGATCAAAAGTATTAAACGCCAAAGACAAGATGGGTGCATTTCAAATAAAAGGCATTAGGGACGTAGTGTGATCAAAATGTTTTGGCTTATAAGAATCTCTGGAGTGAGCTAAAATGTCACAGTTTCCTTGCCAATGATACAGATGTATAACCTTCTACAATATTTCTTTATGTATGTTACAAGGCACATTCCAAATATAGTGATCAAAACTCAATTTGGGTTACTACAATGAAGATCATGACCTCTCTTCTAGTTTTTAGATTTAAGCCAGCTTCCAAATGCAGGCCCTTCTTCTTAAGAAAGGAAACTAGAACATTGTTACAAGTACATACCATAAATCATCTTCTTAGGAAACACTACCTATTAAAAAAAAAGTGTATCTGTCATTGATTACTCTATACCAACTCTAAAATAATGGTAATTTCTTAAAACCTAAACACCACCCTGGTCCTTTCATCACAATAGGGATTTATGATGATCAAGTGACTAAAAGGAATCTTAGCCCATATGTAGATCTACTACTTCCTCAAAGCTATCCATAGTTCCTGTCTCAGACTTGATTAGTAATCAGAATAGATATATTTGACAACTGACCGAATTCCTACATTAGCCCTCTGACCCAGGAAGAGCCAAGTGAAAGGCCCTGTACTAATTCTTCCTATCAGTGCAGCAAATCAAAAGTAATATGATATTCCCGGGAGGGAAAAATGTGTGCTACATGATAGATAAAGGTCTATCTACCATGACCTTATTTTACTTGTTTATCTGTTTTGGGAAGAAGGCAGGTAAACCTTAGAAGATGTCTGTAGATTATGGTAAACTTGGGATAACTCCAAATGCCATTATGCTATAGATCTGATGTATTTATTGGAGCAAATTATACAAACTCAGATATGTGATATGAAGCCATTGATTAGGAGATGCTTTTTTCCCCGAATAACAATGTGTAAAAAACTCAAAGAGTAGTTTTATTTTACCTGACATGGCTAACAGTATACCTTTACCATCTTGTCTTAGGGGTTTATCATTTTTTTCTACTTTCTACCATAAGATAGTCTGAGATCTTGATTATCTTTATATTCCATATAAAATTCCACTGGCCCAGTACAGTGATGACATTATTCTGATTGCATCTAATGAGAAGAAGGCAAAAAGTACCCTAGGTGCCTTTGTTAGACATCTGTAACACAAAGGATGAGGGTGGGTGATCAGCTCTAAGAAACTTAATCATTTTTCAGTCCCAGTGAAGTTTGCTGAGGTCCAAGATATAAAACAGGTTCATATATCCTCTCCAAAGTGAAAGACAATTAGCTGTACCTTGTACCATCTACCACTGAAAGGAGGCACAATATTCGGTTGGATTTTTAAAATTTAAGTGGGCTATTCTGACTAATTTGCCAATTAATTCATAATTTTGGCAGTTCTGAGTAGAAGCCAGAAGCACTTAAGCTGCTGCAATAAGTGCTGACTGAATTGCAAGGTACTTGACCATGTGGGCTTTATAACTCAGCGCTTCCAGCATCTGGAACATCTTGTGGCAATAAGGTTGCTGTGTGAGCTTCTGGCAAGGATACATAGGAGGGTCACTTCACCAGCTCTGGGTTTGGAAGCCAACCCATGCTCTTTTCTACAGTTAAGTACTTTTGAGAAACTCCTGGCTTGAAAAGGAACCTTGTAGAGTCTGTGTTCCTAATCATAGGACAAGTGACCCTGTATCCCGAGCTCCTCGTCATGAACAGCATACATTGAAAGGAGTCTCTTCCTCAGAGAATTGAGTTTCAGCTCATGGGAGACCCTCTTCTAAACATGTGAGCATTTCTATCACTTCCCTTTGTTCTTCCAGCTTTAAGGTAGGCAAATATTTTATGAACTTGTGATCTCTGTATTCTTATAGTTTTATGTGTTTTTTAAAATCCATTCAGTAACTTGGTTAACAGCTTACATTTAATTAACAATTCTTTATATTTAAATAAATTTCTCTTCAGTTAACTAGTGTGGTATCTATCTCTTGAATGATATACCATATATTAACATATTAAGTAATTTGCTTTACTTAGAACACAGAATAAATAGCAAAACAACCAGAAACAACAGAAATCAAAGCACTATGTATTTTATAGCAAGAATGTTCAACCTCTACTCTCTGCACATATTTTATGGTACTTAATACATACATTTTTTCAGTTTCCATTCTTCTTCCATGAGCTGAGTGACTCTGTGAATGCCAAAGAGAGGCCATGCCTAATGCCCAACTGACTGACACCAAGTGACCAGCAGGAGCAGCAGTCAGGATCTTCACTACCCCTTGAGATATGAATGAGTTCGCCTTTCCTAGTTGCTCATGAACCAACACATTTCGTCAGTAGGAGTCTCACCTCCTGATTTTTGAGAGAAAAATATTAGTCACTTTGACCTTAGAAAACAAAATAGAAGCAGGTTATCACTGGTCATCTTTCAGAATTATCAAATGTAAATTGAAACATCTGTTCACTGTGCACATGCCTTCCACACCATTAGAGGAAAGCAGGGTAAAAACTACAAATTCAAAGGGCATGTCTACCAAACTGATTCCAGATTATTTCAGTAAAATTATTTTTAACAGTACTCATTGAAATGTAAATTTTTGGAGTTATTGCTAAGCCAAAGGGGAACCTATGATAAAAAAAAAATAAGCTAAGATCACAGGATATATAATTACTGTCTATGTATATTCTCTTCTTCTCACTTCTATCTGTTCAGTAACAAGGATAAATAACAGAGATAAGAGAATTAAAATGGAGAAGGAATAACTTTGAAGCAACAGACTTTGATTGAAAAGAAACTAAGAAAATTTCATATTAAGGTTTAGTTTGAACTATTAAGATCAAGTTTTGTTCCATCTGTGGAAATACAACCCTTAAGAATATATGTAAAATAGGGGACAAAGAAATTGTCTTAAAAAAGATAGTCATCGAGAGTAAAAACTTGTCATATGAAAAAAGAAGTAGATTAGGTAAAGCTAAAGAGGGAATTTGTGAACTGGAAGATAAATCTTGAAAAAATTACACATAATTTCAGTGCTATGCTAGAGATGTGACTCAGTGATAGAGTGTTTGCCCGGCATGCACAAGAACCTGGGTTTTATTCCCAGAAACACACACACACACACACACACACACACACACACACTCATCAACCCATTGGCACAATAGTGCATACCTATAATCTCATCAACTCAAAATCTTGAGGCAGGAGGACCCCAAGTTCAAGCTTAGCCTCAGTACTTTAGAAAACCCTGCTGGGGATGTAGTTCAGCAGTTAGAATGCCCTTGGTTTAATCTCCAGTAAAAAAACAAAATTAAAATTAATAAATAAATAAAAAGAAAGAAAAGTAAATTAAAGATAATTTTAAAAACACAAAGAAACAAAAAGATGAAGAATATAAAAGAAAGGTGTGTCTCAGGAGGCTAAGGTAGGAGGATCATGAGTTCAAATACAGACTCAGCAAAAGTGAGGCACTAAGTAACTCAGTGAGACCCTGTCTCTAAATAGAATACAATAGTGGAGCTGGGGCTGGGGTTTAGCAGTAGAGTGCTCGCCTGGTGTGTGCAGGGCATTGGGTTCAATCCTTGGCACCATATAAAAATGAATAAATAAAATAAAGGTATTGTGTCCAACTACAACTAAAAAAAATTTTTAAAAAAAATACAATAGGGCTAGGGATGTGGCTCAGTGGCCAAGTGTCCCTGAGTTCAATCCCCTGTATCCCCCTCCCCTCAAAAAGAAAGACAACAAATACAAAAAAATCCAACTTATGTTCATGTTTAAAAAGAATTCAATAAGGGGAGGAAATTTAAAAAATTCTGAGAAAGATAATATTCAAAGAGATAATAAATAAGCATGAGCCAGGATTGGAAAATACACCAGAGAGGAAAGGTAAATTACCCCCACAAAAGGTGTCTGTTTGGTTTATAGAATCTAAATTCTAAGGGAAAATTTTTTTAAGGAAAAATTACTTTTTAATTAAGGAATTAAGCACAATGAAATTATCACTCATTAATGAGTAAAATAAAGATATTTTAAATAAACACTAAGAATTTTTATCTCTCATAGACAAACCATTGCTATAATAACAAGCAAACAAATACTAAGAAATATGTTCCAGAAGAAAAAAGATGGATATTAGAATGGAATGCAGATACAAGACACTTAGTATCACATATTCATGTTAAAAACTTAATGATGACGATTAAAATTAAAATTTCAAATGTTTAACTTCTGAAATGCGTCTGTAGCATTTTTAGGGGAAATATGGAATGTGTTCAACAATAGAAATAGATCTAAGCTGAATGACTAGTTGTAGGGCTTAAGTATTCAATTATTTTTGTTCTATAAAGTGAGGAGATTGTGCTAAATTTTAAATGAGTTGTTCAAGGTCTTGTCCAGGGTGATTTTATTATCTATACTATATGAGATTATTATATAAAGATTTATGCTTGTGAAAAAAATACTTGGGAATTACAGAGGCCTGGAATTACCAAGAATCTTAGAGGTTATCTAATAGTCCAAACTACTATTGATATTTTAATCTCATTCATGGCAAATGCATACTAACCTTAAATAGTTTACTTGCTATGACTCATAGTTTAACTTAGTTCTTTGCATATTCCTATAGTTTTTGGAGGCAAAAAAAAATGGGAGGAGGGGAATGATAGTGAGGGTTTTCCCCAAGTAAAAGATATAGATTTCTTTCTGAAGGTTAAGTGAGAAAATCTGGAAATGGGCCAGAAGATAGGTTTGGAAAGTTATTGTAGAAATAAAATAAATAGTTACCATATCTACAGGATTTTATGGTAACTAAAGAGAAGCTATTAATATCATTAGTTTAAAAAATAATTGTATTATGGTTGGGTGCAAACCTGTAATCCTAGCAGCTCAGGAAGCTTAGACAGGAGGATTGCAAGTTCAAAGCCAGTCTCAGCAACTTATTGAGGCCGTAAGCAACTTAGCAAGACCCTGTCTCTAAATAAAAGATAAAAAAGAGCTGGAAATGTGGCTCAGTAGTTAAGTGCCCCCCAGGGTTCAATTCCAGTACCCTTCCCCCCACAAAAATGTGTTTATGATGGAAGAGAAGTTTCTATCCTTGAAAGTCTAGTCTGAAAGGCACACACTGTCATCCAATCCCCAGCACCTTCTTCCAAATTATGCAGAACTTTATGAAGATGTGAGTGTCACAGATTGAGAGGTAAAGCCTTAATTCTCTATCAGACCCTGGAGGAAGACAAGCCAGGGCATGAGGATTTTAATGATGCAACAAAACTTAGAAAAGATGAGGCATATGATAAAGCATAAATTCTGTCCTAGGTGGGAACCACGGTAGGCCAGGAGTCAGCAGAACATACTTTGTGTGAGAACTTGACTATTGGATCAATGGTTCTACCCAAGATGCACTTATGGTACATTCTCAAACATTTGTGGTACCAAGAGAGAGTTACCTCATATCTCCATTTAACACACTTGGATCTCTCCCAATTCTTATTACAAGTTAAGAAGGGGCATAGATAATTTGAATAAAATTTGTTTCTCGGGAAAGCATATGCCTATCAGATCTGATTTTACTGTCTCCAAATATAAAACCAATTTGAGGACTTAATGGGGTCTCTGTTACTTCCCTCTAAAAATAAAACTGTTTATTGTCACTCTTTAATGCATCTTGAATTCAATTGATTTTCTTTCATGACTAGGTCTTTAAGAAAAAAAATGAGTTTTTTAAAATTTTAATTTGTTATATATTACAGCAGAATGCATTATGGTTCATATTACACATACAGAGCACAGTTTTTCATATCTCTGGTTGTACATAAAGTAGAGTCACACCATTCATGTCTTCATACATGCACTTAGGGTAATGAAGTCCATCTCATTCCACCATCTTTCCTATCCCCATATTCCCTCTCTTTCTCTCCCTCCCCATTTCCCCTTTGCCCAATCTAGAGTTCATCTAATCTTCCCATGCCCCACCCCCCATCACATTATGAATCAGTATCCTTATATCAGAGAAAACATTTGGCATTTGGATTTTGAGGCTTGACTAACTTCACTTAGCATTATATTCTCTAACTCCATCCATTTATCTGCAAATGCCATGATTTTATTCTCTTTTAATGCTGAATAATATTCCATTGTGAATATATATACCACATTTTCTTTATTCATGCATCTACTGAAGGATATCTAGGTTGGTTCCACAGTTTAACTATTGTGAATTGTGCTCCTATAAACATGGATGTGGCTGTGTCCCTGTAGTATGCTGTTTCTAAGTTCTTTGGTTATAGACTGAGGAGTGGGATATGCTGTTCCAGGATCTCCTGGCTTGGAGGGTCTGGGTTGAAAAATCTGCTGAGATATGAATTGGTCTTCCCTTATATGTGATGTGATTCCTCTCTCTTGTGGCCTTTAAGATTCTATCCTTATTCTGTATGCTAGACATTTTCATTATAATGTGCCTTGGTATAGATCTGTTGTAATTTTGTACATTTGTTGTCCTGTAAGCCTCTTGTGTTTGATTTTCCAATTCATTCTTCACATTTGAGATATTTTCTGATATTATTTCACTGAAGATATTGTACATTCCTTTGGTTTGAAACTCTGTGTCTTCCTCTATCACAATAACTGTTAGATTTTTTATCCCATAATTCGTGGATATTCTGCTCTTGGTTCCTTACCATCTTCACTGTGTGATCAACTCTATTTTCTAGATTGTATACTTTGTCTTCATTATCTGACATTCTGTCTTCCAAGTGATCTAGTCTGTTGGTGATGCTTTCTATTGAGTTTTTTTATTTGGTTGATTGTTCCCTTCATTTCAAGGATTTCTGATTTTTTTTTTTCAGAATGTCTACCTTTTTCTTGAAATGATCTTTTGCTACCTGTATTTGCTCCCTTTTCTCTTTGTTGGTGTGGTCAATGTATTTGCTCTCTTGTCTGTTTTTTGGTGTCATTAATGATTACCTCTATTAGGTCTCATATCTCTTTGTTGGAGTGATCCATTTTTGCCACTATTCGCTCATTTAGGTCATTCTTTAATTCACAGATCATTTTAATTATGAACATTCTGAACTCCCTCTCTGACACTGCATCAACTGGGCTGTCCATGGGTTCTGTAATGGTAGTGTCCTGGTTTGTTTAGGGCACTTTCCTCCCTTGTTTTTTCATGTTGTCTATGCGATTTCCTTTTTTGCAGTGTGGATCTGAGGTATTACAGTTTCTACCCTATAATCTTATAGTCTCTGTGCAGATTATCTGTACCTCACCTTGGTGTTGGGCTTTCAGACCCTGCCGGTGTTCCCGGATGGAGGCTATTGCAACTACAGATGGTGGCGGCAATAGCAGGAGATAACTCGAGACAGCAGTGGAGGTGCCCCAAGATGGATGCAACAACTTTCAGAGATGGGACCAAAAGGGTGGGCCTTACACTGGCTTTGGGCTGCCTGCTCCAAGATGCAGCTGCTCCTAGGCCTCTGTTGTAGAGACTACTGCATGTGGGGATGGCTGCAGTGTCTCAAATGGAAATGGGTTAGACCTGGACTCCCAGGTGTTGGGGGGGTGGATCCAAGCTTACCCTGGGCCCTGGCTCCCACACAGATCATCGAGGTGGGTCTGGGCCAGGCCTGAGCTGCGGCAGCTCTACCAGTGGCTGGATGGACCCCGGCCTACCCTTGGCCCCAGTTCCCACACAGGTCAGCGAGTTGGGTCTGGAAAAAATGAGTATCTTATAAAACCTCTGTCCTGCCAAGAAGATAGTGGCATGTACACTGACAAGGGAGTTATATATATTAAGAACAGATAGGATCACATAGGAGCAAATTCTAGCAAAGAAATAAACAATAAACATAGAAAAGAACCAAAGGAACACTGATTTATTTTTCCAAAATTATTCTGTGAAAAGAACTACAAACTGGTCTGAAATCTGGATTTGGTTTGCCATGGAAGGACAACTTTTACCTTGTCCTTGACTGAATCAATGAACTACAATGTTTAAGTAAAAGGCTTTTGTGTATTTTCAAAAGAAATTGACCTTGAAAATTTGTTTTGAACTTGGTAAAATCCTGGTGGTTTGGTTGTGAGCTTTTAGCCAGATTGGCCACAGGCTGCCCAAAATATGCATAGATTATTCCTTTTAACCTGGTTTTTATACTGAGAATACTGGTAGTTTGAAATTTGAAAGTTCTTTTTCCCCACCATCATTTTTGTAAAAACAATGAAAAGTTTCCACCTATCAATACTTGGAGATTCTGTTTCAGTATCTTTTCTTCAGCTTGTCAAAACTAACTTTGCCACATCTGGTTAATTTTTCAGAGTGAAGTAGTTACTTGCCCCTGGACTTAGCTTCCCCCCATTTCTTAACTTGCAGCTGGAGAAAGATGTTGATCCTAAAAAAAAGTCTGCCTTTTCATCTTCTCTTACTGTATCACAATATATGAAACCCAAGGACACAAAAGAAGTATTATAACTACTTTAGGTGCATTCATTATAACTATAAGGAATTTTTAACATCAACAAAAGAATGCAGGATTGTTGTCAATGTGGTTAAAATGATTATCAGTTCATAGCTAACAAAATAAGCAACATATAACAAAAGGGAAGATGTTATTCCATCCTCATGTAGTTACCTAATATGAAAAAGAGCAGTAAAAACATTTTGGAGGCCAGTCGTGGTGGTGCACGCCTGTAATCCCAGCAGCTCAGGAGGCTGAGACGGGAGAATCATGAGTTCAAAGCCTGCCTCAGCAAAAAGCAAGGTACTAAGCAAATCAGTGAGACTCTGTTTCTAAATAAAATACAAAATATGGCTGGGAATGTGACTCACCAGTTGAGCTGAGTTCAATCCCTGGTACTCAAACAAGGAAAAAAAAAAAAAGAAAGAAAGAAAAAATTGGAGATATTTTCTATTAGGGAAATTTCTATTAAATTCTTCTGGGAAACTTTCAACACTGTGTTCAAGGTTGAAAGGAATTTTAAATATCATTATTGGCAGCATTTCATTTAAAGGTATCCTTTCTCTTTGGGGAAGGTAGATGGAAGATGTTTTCCTGTAGAGCTGCTTTCTCCCTAAATCTGTCTCTTGGGCAGGGGTGATGATAGCCTGGTCGTAGCATTATTTTGCAGACACTGCATAAAGTGACATCCAGTGAAGAGTTTGGGTGGTGGCCTCCTTTCCTTAAGACATGATATTAAAATGTATGGAAAATGATACCGCTTTTATTTTTACAGGTGTAGGGAGTTTTTTTTTTTATCAGCAGATGAAAAATGATTCCATGACTAATAGGACATCATTTGGTCCCCCACAAAGTCAGCTCTTATGCAAGCTTAGGAAGTGGCAGCTGTGAGGGAAGCAAAACACCAAGTTCATTTCTGCTTGTGAGAAGGTATCTACAATTAAGAGGCTGGGAGAAGGTATGAGCATTGATAATCTCTGAGGACCTCCAACTGTGGTAATAGCCGAGGACTGTGCAAATCCAATGCGTATGCAGAAGATTCAGTGATCTAGTGTTTGAGCATTTTCATGCACTCGTGCCAACAGCTGTCAGGGGCTCTAGCCTGGTGAACACAGAAGCCAGTGCCACACCACAGCATACCATTTCCCCAGGGGTCTCAGCTTAGACACTGTCTCTTCTGCTCAGCTTTTCTCCTGACCTTAAATTTATAGAAATGAATGCTTCTATTCCTCTTCTGCCAGTAACGCTGAATATACGCAAAGAACTAATTAATTTAATCATAATTTAGGAGCAGGGAGAGGGTACTTCTGCTCCTAAGCAAACGGATGGGGGCTCCCTGGATGCACAGAGGCTACATTAGGAAACGCAGCTAGGTCCTGGCATGACTTAGTCCACCTGTGGCAAGCATAGCTTCCCTCTTCTCTCAGTTATCATAGCTTTACCTAGGAAGCTGAGAATCCTTTTTATTCTCCAGAATCTTTCAGAGTTTCTGTTCACTAACTTACTGTGGTCCTTGGATCTGAGCCGAGACCTCTGTTTCCAGCTCAGCACCTGATCAGAAAGTGGGCTGGGAAGGGGAATTTCAACCTGGCCATTTAGTAGCTATAAAGGTTTGCTGGGAAAAGGATGAAAGTAATGACTGAAAACGAGGCTTAGGAATCCACAGAGAGCCTCCATTAGCCATGCTCCCTCGCCCCCGGCCCCATGGGTGAGCAACAGTTGACTGGAGTCACACCACTTCCTGGGGTCTGCCGGGCTAGAACGTCAGAGGTCAGAGAGGCCCCGTAAGTGCTTTCTCATGCCTATCGAATTTCCCTAATGATCCATTTGCACGCCCCTGGTATTTCAGAACAGGAATGCCTTCTCATGCATATTTTCTAAAAGAGGTGTGAGTGCTAAAATTTCACTTTTCCCTTCCTACTAAAAGTTCAGCTGGTCTCAGGACAGGTCTGGTCTTGCTGTTCCTTCCTGAGCAGTAGACAACTTGCTTCACACTTAATTCTCAGTATTTTTGTCATTGGATTTTGGCCTGGAAGGAGGCTAGTTTTGACAGGAGAATGAATGAGACTTGAGCTCAGAGCTCTGTCGAGGCAGCTCTACCTTAGCAGGCAGGAGTGTAGGACCAATGCTGCAGACTGTGGAGATGGAGGAGAGGATGAGGGGGGCTGGGAGACGTAGGTGGTGACGATGATTTCAGGCAGGCCTGTACCAAAAGTTGCATCATTCTCTCTTAATAACTCTGCTATGGTAATTGCAAATGGCCCTTAAAAAATTTAAACTACGACTAACTTGTCTCTACTAGTTAGGTAAAATCCAATATGGGCCTGTCCCAGAGGACTGGCTAAGAGGTTCAGCTCAGTTCTCTTGCTGGTGGACCAGCATACTAGGTGGCTCCCAAAGGCCTCAGTGGGATCTTGGTGACCAGGTGTCTTGGAATGACCACCCTCTAAAACATCAGGGAGTGGCAGGATATCACTGTTATAATGTCACAGGGGTTCGTCTATTTGATGCTTGGGTGTGACATTCAGTTAGCAACCAAAGGATGGGAGAACATCAGCAGTTAGAAAACTAAGAGACAGGAAAAAAATAAAAAAGAAGAAGCGCAGGGCAGTTAGCAAAGTTAGCAACTTATTAAGACCCTCATTAGACTCAGGGCCTCATGCATGCTAGGTAAGCATTCTGTCACTGAGCTACCCCCCCAACTAGCTCCCCCATCTTGATTAACATAATTACTTAAGAAAATTCTCTAAGAACCAGATAAAACTCACCATCATGGACAATCAACTTTTATTGTGTACCTAACACAGCTAGATATTTCAGGCACTGATATGCTGAAAATAGTCATGGTTCTTAAGAAACTCACAATCAAGTACAGGATGAGACATATATACACATGCACACACACACATATGTATATGGCATATATAAACAGATGTATGTGTGTGCATACATATGTATGCATATGTGTTATGCATATATATTGTGATGTTATGCATATATATTATGATTGTGAGTTTCTCTCTCCACACAAACACACACACACGGGTACACATACAGCAACTATATCAATCTTGCATATGAATCAGCACATAATTCCTGTTACTTCTCTTCTAGTTTCTTAAATTATTTTAAATTATTTTCAAAAGGTTTCTAATGCCTTGGAAATCATGGTCACAATGGGTATCTCCTAAACTAGACTTCAAATATGCTTGTATACCATGGGTAACCTTTTCTTTGGTGGGTGATTTTGGTCTGGGCTATTCTCTTGGAATTGAAACCTTTAATCTTTTTGCACTTTCCTTCATAGGCCTGAGGCCAGTGCCATATTCTTCAATGCCACGGCCCTGGCCCTAGAAGAACAGAACCTCAGATCTCCTTGGTTTCTGAGAAAGGGAGATTAGGCCCTTACAAAACTGCTCAGATTCCCACGGCCTTAGTTAATGAGCTGAGACTCACAGTATGAAAGAACAAACAGATCAATTATTGTCTAAGTTAATTTCCACCTCTAAAATATTGGATTTCTATAGAAATGTGATAATAGTTAAATCAATGGTGGAAAAAAAGAAAGTCCCAAAAGAAATTGAGAGAGAGATAAATCTCATAGGGCTAGGTCCATGGGAGGCAGTGTCCAGGGGAGGTGTGAGACTTGAGCTTGATTTTCAAGGCCGACTAGATGACGGCAAGTGGGAGCAACTGGGGGAAAGAGAGGACGCTCGTAGGCAAGCCTACTGTGAGCAAAAGTAGACACATGGCAAGGTGCATAGGCAATTAATGAGCCAGCAGGTCGATTGAATCAGACACTGACTGTTAAGAATGGAGCTTGGGGTGGGCACTTCATTCCAAACAAAACTTTATTCCCTCAGGCCCTGACAATGGAGAGGACAGTTGTGAAGTCTGCTGCACTCTGTAAGCCAGAGTGGCCCCAGGATGGCACGGAGGGAAATGCTTCCTTGGTGGTGGCACTGAGTTTCTCCAGGTGACTTCACGCCTGGGAACAGGAACCACAGGGAAAGGGAACTCCTGGGCCAAGTGTGACCCAGCAGCTATAGCTTATGGGCGGCAGGACAGAAGGGAGGATGACCTTGATGACCTTGGGGAGTTAGGATTTCCCTGGGGGCTGAATGACATGCCTCTGCCCAGGAACCACAATGAACTGCACAGTATCACATACCTAAGGTGCAATCAAACCATAAAACTCTGACAGGATGCCCCGAGAAACTACGGCAGCCAGGTTGCAGAAGCAGGTAAACACAAATCGATTTTATGGAATAAGCAGGAAGATGGTAAGGAATGGAGGGAGAAAGCTGAAAGGCTGAAATTACCTCTGGAAGAATTGCTAAACAGGCAATTCTGCAGATTTAAATAGGAGAGGAAGAGACAAAAACTAGAAAATTTAACTATAGGCAAAACTAAGAATGAGAGTCACAGGGAGCTCAGTTACAGTTATGACTTTCACTTGAAAGGAACAAGATCATCTCATGAGTCAGATATAGACAGCCTATCTCTATTTCCTTAAAGAAGATGGAATTTCTTTGGTTCAAACTCTATATGCCACATTATGTACTCCCATGGGATGTGTTAACCTTGACCCTTGACCTTGACCATGGCTTGGGAGGACACCCATTTCTCATGCAGCAGTTTCAGAGGGCTTTAATGGCCACAGAGTTAAGGGGTATGGAGTCTCCTAATTATCCAGAGATACCAATGCATCTAGAAACTAGAAGGGCTACAGCACATTAATCTCCATCAGTACAAATATTTAATGTTATTTTAGATTCTAAACACATACATATATAAGCTAAATGTGCAAGGTAATTCACATTACGAAAAGAACTATCACCACACAACAGGAATCAGTCATACTCTCAAATCTTCAAATATACTGCCTGGACTACCGAACTTTGCAGAAACATACCTATTACAAAAATAATGTAAATTTGATTTTATCTGCTCTGTTTTTCTGAGTAAAACTTTTATAAAAACATTATCATTTATATGCAAAATCTCAACAGTAATATGTATTCACTACCTCTACTCACATTACTAGTATACTAGAGATTATTTTCCATTTTGAATGGTTTTTTACTTTTCCTTCCTCTTTTTAGAAGTGCTGATTTTACTATTAATCAAGAATCCCATGTATTTAGCATTCTTACTACCCAATCCTTAAACATCCAGTTAGATTTCTTACCCATGATCAAATAATATTGATTGTACCTTATGTACTAATTTTACCAAAAAAAAAAAAATGGCAAGGAAAGCTCTAAAAAACCCCAAGCTTTTCAGTTGGAATTAAAATTTATGATGAATTATAATAGTCTATTATAATATTATATGTATACATATACATATACATATAATAGCCTGTTTAGCATTTAGTTCCAGTTATAATAACATAATGACACACTTAAAACTTTACTGCAACTCTCCAAGATAGTTATAATATTATAAGAAGAGATCTTGAAGGCCCAGAGAGGTTAAATCCTTGTCCAAAGTCACAGAGCTCCACAGCGGCAGATCTGGAATTCATACCCCAGAGAGTCTTGCCTTGACCTATCTACATACTTACTCCACTCTTCTGTCTCTAGGACCTTAATTTTTAATGATTTTTTTTTTGTAGGTAATATGTTAAGCAGTCACATGGCTCTTGGGAATCTACTCTGTATAGGAGCAAATACCAATAACTTGTGGTTTAGATTATAAAATGAGCCTCTTACATATTCACTGACTTTTGTTAACTGAATTAACATGCTTCTAGTTTGAATTCTATGACATTTCCTAGTATGTTTATATCACATTATTAAATAAAATGGCCAGACATGTAGCCAGGACTGGAACAAGTGAGGTCTAGTTTAGGTCTAGTTTATCTTTTTAGCTGTTTTCCCCAATGTTCTCTATATTTGCATTTCCCTACATCCCTACAGGCAGAGCCTAAGGACCTTGTTGCCCTGTATTTCCTTCAGTTTGATTGTCTCAAGCCTTCCACATCCCCCAGGCAGCATCCTTAAAGCCAATCCCCCCCAAACCAAAGACCAAATGTTTTCTCTAATAAGTGGATACTGATCCATAATGGGGGCGGGGTGGGGGGGGTCAGTGCTCATCCAGAATGGAGGAACTTTAATTGGGCAAAGGGGAGGGAGTGGTGGGAATGGGGCATGGAGGCAGGAAAGATGGCGGAATGAGATGGACATCATTACCCTAGGTACATATATGACTGCACATATGGTGCGACTTTACATTGTGTACAACCAGAGAAATGAAAAGTTGTGTACAATGAATTGGAATGCATTCTGCTGTCATATATAACTAATTAGAACAAATTTTAAAAAATTTAAAAAGCATGACCCCAAGCATGACTAAATGTGGGAGGTAGTTGCAAGGGACTTGTCTATCAGTTAAGTTGCAAATCCTATTTTGACTGTGCAGAGTTTTCTCTGCATTCCTTCCAGGGTATGACACATTCATTGCATCAAGAATGGCCATGTTCTGGGAGTCCTCCCTCCCAAGATCCTGGCTTACCACTTAGCGCTTGTAGAAGTCTTTCTACAGTTCTTTCCTTTTACCTGCTCTTTAATTTAGCCTACTCCCAAGGGCTGTTTGTATTTTGTAATAGGAAAATCAATTTTGGGTTGGAGCTCATGATATCTGTACTTACGTAGTCCCTTTCCCAACCCATACCCTTGCACCTTTTATTTTTTTCAGTGTTTCCCATGAGTCGTCTTCTTTCATTTAGCAAAGTTGTGAAGACATCAATCAGCCGGGAATTCCCCTTATCTTATACTCCGATAACTAAAATTCATATTTGGTTCTTATAATGTCTAGGGTTCTTCTTCCAGTAGTCTGCATTTGGTTTAACCTGTGTCTTACCACTTTTTTTTTTCTTTTCTGTTTTAGTTTAGCTTCTGCTATGTTTTATTTGCTTTAGAAGAAAATAGGATGACATGGATTCCCAATGTGAAATGAGTTCTCTCCCATTCCATGAATGATAAAATTTAAAAATAATCATTTCAAAAGAACAGATCAAGAGATCAGTGAAACAGAGCTGAGGGTCCAGAAACCCTAACATCTATGAAAAAGTTGGTTGTTAAAGAAAGTGGCAAAGCAATCTTAGTAGGAAAGGACCAGACCTCTTTCCAACAAATGGTACTAGGACATTTGGATACTCACAAAAAAAAAAAAGATGGACATATACTTTCTCTCAGACTAGAGACAAAAATCAATTGGAAATAGTTTAGAGTCAAAGATAAACCTAAACATGGCTAATCAATATTAGACAAGGGTGCCAAGAAAATTCAAAATGGAAAAAAGACCTTTTAACAAATGGTGATGAGAAACTGAATATCCACAGGCAAGAGATGACATGAGACCCCTCCCTTATACAATATATGAAAATTAATTAAAAATGCATCAAATACCCTTGGGTTCAATCCCTGGTACCAATAAAATAAATAAAAATTAAAACAAGAATTTGTTCAACTACCTAGATGTGATAGTTAAATCTATAAAACTTCTAGAAGAAAGTATACATGTAAATTTCTGTGATTTTCAGTTAGGCAGTGGTTTCTTAGATATAATACCCAACAAACACACAATAATGAAAGAATTATACTTTGTCAAAGTAAAAACATTTATACTTCAAAGAATACTATTAAGTCTTTTGCAGAAAGAAAAACACCCAGAATGGGAAATATATTTGCAAATTATATATCTGATAAAGACCTAGTGTCCAGGATATATAAAGTACTTTTACAACTTGACAATAAAATGCAACCTGATTTTATAAACTTGCAAGGGGTTTAAATAGACATTTTTCCAAAGAAGGCATATAAATAGTCCAATGGACACATGACAAGATGTTCAGCATCACTAGTTATTAAGGCAATGCAAACCAAAATTACAGTAAGATACTACTTTTCATCTACTATAATATTTACAAATTTCTTTAATAGTAGAAGGACACAATACCTCCATTTTATTTTTATGTGGTGCTGAGGATCGAACCCAGTGCCTCAAACATGCTAGGCAAGCACCCTGACAACTGAGCTACAGCCCCAGCCCTATTTACAAGTTTTTTTTAAAAAGAACAATCCCAAGTGCTGGTAAGGATTTGGAGAAATTGGAACCCTTACATCCTGATGGTGGGAATAAAAAATGGTGCAATGCCCATTTTGCAAAATAGTTTGGTGTTATCGTAAGACTCAGCAGTTCTAATAGATAGGTATATCACAAGAGAATTAAAAATATCTTTACACAAAAACTCGGGCATGAATATTAATTACTACATTATTCATAATAAAATGGAAAATGAAAACAGGCCAAATGCCCTCCAGCTGATGAATAAACAAAATATGCTATATTCATACAAAGGAAGTACTAATTTTATAAAAATAAAGGAAGTACTAATATCCACTTCATGGATGAATCATGAAAACATGCTACAAGAAAGAGGCCAGATATAAAAATCCACATTATTGAATATTTGCATTTATATGGAATATCCAGGCAAATCCACCCAGAGAGACAGAAAGCAAATTGGTGTTTGCCTGGGTGTCATAGGGGAACAATGATTTACTTACAGTAAATAGGTACAAAGAGTCATATTGAAATGACAAAAATATTCTAAACTACATTATGATAATGGCTTCATATTACTAAAAATTATTGAATTGAAAACTTAAAATTTAATTGTGTGAAAATTATACCTCAATGTAATTGTAACAAAATAAAAAGCAATTTAACTATTAGGAATCTATATATAAGACATGCAAGCAAACCCAAAAGTATCTATAGAGTTCACTAAAAACGTTTTGTGGGCGTAGGGCCAATGGCTCATCCCTCCTGGGCCAAGAAGCTAAACTTCACTAGGTCTGGAAGGAAATAAGTCAGGCTATGATTAAATTCTGTCACAAACAGAATTTTTCTTGTGTCTCCAAGAAGCATCCTAAGTAATTGCTTCACCCACTAAATGCCGTATATGGATTATTTTATTTAATCCTGAGTAAACACCATGAAGTAGGCATTCATTTTATTATGTCCATTTTTTAGAAGAGGAAACTGAAGAAAGGGAAGTTGAGTAATTTACCAAAACCACACAACAAGCAAGTTGCACAGGAGATTCAAATATAAGGCCATTTGATTCCAGAGCCACATACTGAACCTTTCTGACATATGACACAGATGCATAGTTATTCAATAAATCATGCTTCAGGACTCAGCAGACAAAACATGATCCATGGTTCCAGTGATTTTAACATGATGGAATCATCAAGAATTTCCTTGAAGAGACCTCATTTCAGAGCAATTGGACATCTCTCTACATCATTAACAAATATTCACAAAATATTTTCTAAATCATTTAAAAATATTGTGTACAATGAGATCATGTATTTGGCAGAAACCATGGTAGGTTCAATGAGGCCTGGCAGAGTCTACTGCATTCAGTGAATGGGGATGCCCAGGCCCCCACAGTGGACACAGTGACCCCATGAGCTTCATTCACCTCCCTGTTGGTATTTCAGGTTACAATGATTTCTGCCCCCAATTTCTTTACACAGGACAGATGTTTCAAAATTAGAATATTTATAAACTTCCTCATAGGAATGGTAAAATCCATGCCAATACACAGATAACAAATCACACTCTTCAGTGTGTTGTAGATCCAAAAGAAATGTATTTTTATAGGCTTATTTGTAAGGGATAATGGAAATGATACAATCTCAGGTCAAACCTTACTAATTATGAACATCTTAACTAGGGGTAGTTTACCTAACTTCTCTGAGATTTTCTAATTCAAAAAATAAATAAGAGAGGGAGAGAGAGAGAAATAAAAGAAGAAAGGAAATATGATCTACTTCACAGAACAAAGATGAAAATGTACTTTGATCACTATATCCTTGTTTTATCTCAAAAAAACACATGGAGGTTAAAGTATCTAAAGCAGGTAACACAGTGGCTAAAGGAGATAATAGGTCCATAGCAAACATTGGCTTTCTTCCTTTTTTCAATCATATGATAGAAAATAAGAGGAGGTTTGAAGTCCAAGGACCTGACTCCATAGTCATAGAAAATCTAGATTTCCTGATGAAATCTGTCTCTCCAAAAGCAAACATATACCCTTTCTGAATTAGATTTCAAATTCTCTCTGGTTATTTATTTATTTATTTATTTATTTTATACATACGATGTCCAACACTCAATAAAAAGGTAGGTGTTGTCTGTATGCAAACTAAAATATTTGTGGATAAAATGATACAAGATGAGAGATTCACTTTAAAACAATATAGAAGATAGAGAAGAAGATGGAGGTTTATCTGAACTAAGACTGACCGTGCCTTGGTGATGCTTGAAACTGGGTTATAGGGACGTAGCTTTCAAATATTAGTAGGACTATTTTTGTTATGTGTTTGAATAATTTCATAATAAGAGTTTTTCAAATAACCAAGCTTTTTCCCACCCAAAGCTTTCTTTGTCTTAATGTAAACAAGCTTACTACCCACCCTATACTTAGAAGACCAGGCCTGACTATGTGGCATGTGTTTCATGAACAGAGTTAATACATAAAAGCTCCATTCCAAAGGTAAAACCATTCAAAAAAAAAAAAAAGTTCCTCACATCCAAAACAGAGTTTCTCCCCCGTGGTGTTTCAGAATCAAGCTTTCCTTTCTGACCTGCTCACAGACTTTTTCTATTTGACTTGGTGAGTTTCAGGCTGACTCCACGGGTTTGGGGTGTCTACATTTCTTAGACAAGCCTCACTGAATCTAAACTTCATGCTCCTTACTAAACTTCAGGATGAACTCTGGCCCAAGGACTGCAAACAATACAGAACAGTTACCAGAACGATGACTACAATCCCCTCCAAACGTGGAAGACAAGTCTGAGGCCTGACCAGGTGCCACAGAGGGTCCATGACTCCTGACTGGGCCCCACACACTACCAAAGCCCCTGGACCCCAGGAAGAGGTTTTAGGGAATAGAGGAAAGTTGCTTAGATTCTGGACTCTGCACCTTTCTTTGTAAGATGCAAAGAATTGTCCCCCTTCCCAACATAACAGAGTTTGTGAACATCAGAATAGATGACCAATATGATGTCCTTTGAAAGCTATAAAAACCAAGTCATGGTTATTTCTGCAGGATACATTTTGGGTATCAAATCTGCTTTTGCTCCAGAATTCTCTTTTGAGTGAAACTTAAATCCTGCCATCATTATTATTGAACATCAATTTTATAACATGAAGCCTGGCCCAAAATGCTGACATCACAATGCATAATTTTGGAAAACTGAATGACACATGGCATTGGGAAAAGTTAACATTAAAAAATAAGTTTTGGAGCTGGGGAGGTGGCTCAAGCAGTAATGCGCTCACCTGGCATGCGCGGGGCACTGGGTTCGATCCTCAGCACCACATTAAAAATAAATAAATAAATAAAGATGTTGTGTCCGCCGAAAACTAAAAAATAAATATAAAAAATTCTCTCTTTCTCTCTCTCTCTCTCTCTCAAAAATAAAATGAAAAGTTTTATTGTTCACTAGCAACATGACACAATTACCTATAACTGAGAATTTAGAACCATTTATTTTTCTTCAAAATTGATTTAAAGAAATGAATGTTCCAACATCAAAGGGAAAACTGAATATCCTTAAATCCTAACATCTCAGTAAGTACTCAGTATTACTGTGTTTAGTGGCTGTGTTCTCCAAGGCTTTTATTTAAGACAAAGATGATTTTATTTGGCTTTTGTTCCTAGGAGAGGAGGATGGAGATCCTTTGCTGGTGTCTGGAGAATTTCAAATCTCATTCTTTCATTTTTTTTTCTTTTTCCCCAAAGATCAACTTATCCCCCTGTGCCTTCTTAACCCCTTTCTGTGGACTCCTGAGTGAGCACACAGTGTTGGAACTTGTGTGCCTGCTCAGGCTTCCGAGTATTTAATGCATATTGTAGAACCATTGTGTGTATTTTTCTTGTCCATGGGTCATTTCATTGCCACATACCTAAACAGCTGCAAAGAACTGACACTCAGCATCGGTAATTCACTCTATGTGATGTTTGCATTTGTGTCTCTTTAGTAATTTAAAGGCTAGTTTGGGGGTGAATGTCTATTTTATAAACTTCTCTTCAAATTTAATGTGACTTGTCTGTTGCTTCATCTACTTTTTCTTCATTTATTATAAGGAAATAGACTCTTTAAAATATAGATTACTATGCATTCTTTTAGCTGAGAAATTCTAAGAAACTTATAAAGTATTGACTGATCAGAGGAAAAACATACATTTAAGAAACGCAGGTCAGTAGTAAACTAGTAAATTTGTTTTCTTTTTATATTGTGTACTGATTTTTATTGATAGTTGCAGGTAGAACAGTACAGTTCTTCAACTAATTTCAGAACAAAGAACTTTGAAATTTTTTTTTTTAAAAAAAGCTTTCCATTGAATGTGTCCTTTCTTAACATATACCCAACCATCAATACTTTATTTTCTGGCCCTATATATGAATTATGGATGGATGTGTGTATGTGTTTGACTTTTGTTTAAATCACACTGGGAAGTGTTCATAATGTGAAGCCCCAGAGAGTATTAAGGAAATCAAGTATAGAATTGCCCCAGTTATTTTCTGAGTTTTAGTGCCTTAGCGTACAATTTGAATTCTCTTTGACTAAGTAAAAACCAATTCAATCAAATCATTTGGTGTATTTTTCACTAAATTGATGAACTTATGTTTCTTTTTTCTTCTGTTGAAAAAGGGGCGCCTCATTCAACTAAATGGACCAAATGGATCACAAACCTACAGAGCGGCTGACAGGATCTGAATCATCTAGAGGGCTCTGCTGGTCAGGGTTAGGCATGAGTGAGCTGTGAGACCTGTCCCTCCCAGGCTCAGTTCTCCTTTGGTTCCAGCTTCTGGGAAGCAGTGATTCTAACTTCACTCTATTATTAGAGGAGGCAAGCATGATTCTACTTGTACACATATCTAGTTCTCCAACTTTATTCTCACCTAAGTATTTCCTGTGTAAAGCCTCAAAAAAAAAAAAAATCAAAAAGTTCTGCCGAATTATTTATCAACATATACCAAAAATCTTCTTCAGCAAATTGTCTTTGATTCTTTGGCTTGCAATATTGTTCCTTGCCAAATTTAAAAAGCATTCTGGAAAGTTAATTCACAGGCTAAGTGATCAAAGCTGTGTCTTTTCAGTTGTTTTTTTTTTTTTTGGAATTGCCACAATTTCATCATACAGAAACAATTTCAAATAGAATCAACTTCCATAGCAAAAATGCTTGTTTGCCCACATACATGTCCAGGTAATTACCAGGGTTAACCGGTAATGTTCCTTAAGTAATCATTTTTATATTGTATAATTATGTAATTGTGATTCTATGTAGCATATTATTACAGAGGTTTTTAAAAGTGTCTGGCTGTTGAGTATAGATAGATAAATTCAAGCATGACCAGGCAATTGGAATCATCCAAATTCATGTGGGATATCAACTCCCGGAATTTCTGTTCTCCTTCTCTCTCTGTCTCACTCGTTTCCTTCATTTTTTAAGTTGCTATGACCCAGAATAAAAATATATGGAAGTGTTTCCCACTTAAAAAAAGAGAGAGAAGGGAGATTCTGAATATGTGTGTGTCCACTGACATAAACATGCAAATTAGCAGAAATTTGAAAAATGCTTCTAAACAGTTATTTCCTACTCTATAAAACTCAAAACTTCAGACAAGATTGGCAAGGTCAGAGTAGACTCATGAAGACAGAACTGAGAAATTGAGAACTGAAAATAAAGTGAAGGAATAGTGTAAGTGGAAAGCTCTCGCCCTGTATTTAATCTTTCCTTGTCTTCAGCCAAGAAGTGGGTACTATTCCCAAATCAAAGAGTTTGCACCCTAACAGAACTTCTGTCATATGTGTATTTTTCTGTTAAATCTATTTTTCTTTTGCTGGAAGACCCAATTCTTCCATCCACAGGTCCCACCAGAAAATGAGAATTTTACTGAGCACGTGCATTCTCTTAGGACAAGACTATTAGGCATTTGGAAATGATAATGTGACTTGATAAATGATTGACGTCCACTCCTTAGTCATTTTTTCCTGTACAATATATGGTTTAATTATACATTTTCATGAAAACATGGTCTCTGAAAGTGTTTTAGGAATGTGCTTAAAACAGTGCCCTGTACCAGTGTTTTAGTGAATTATAGCTAGACTGTAAACATTCCTAGTTTATATGTTATGTTTTATATAATACAAAATTCGAATCATTGCAACACCTCAAGTTCTCTACATTTCTATTGTGTGGTTTTCACAACTTTTAGGCTCTTTTCCAATTTTTTGATTTAGCAGATGTTTATTATATCAACTTCAATAGGAAAAAAAATTAACTATTGCAAAACTGAAATTTCAGCATATGAAAAGTTGATTCATGAGGCATTTGATTTCTCTTTCTTGTTCACATCTTTGATGACTCAGAAATATTTGTAATGCTCACAGAATAAAGCCCGCGTTTAAGTCTGAGATGTGTCTTTGAACAAACACTGGGCCAAACACTTAGCACCTCTGGGCTCCCATTTCTTTCCCTGCATATTAGGTCTTAAGTCCCTCCCAACTTTGAGGATATGCCGGGAGGAAGAAATGACTCAAAGGGTAGAAAGGACTCAGCCCTATGCCTTAAGCATAGTTAGTTTTTAATACATGTTAACTTCAAAATAATGACATTTTAACATGGCAATTTTTTTTCCCAATTAACTCTTAAACTATTTTTTAAGAGCTGAGACATGAATTTTCTGGCCAGTACCTACGAACTAATGCCTTCTTATTCTTCTTTCAATCAGCAGATTCTCTCTTCCTTTATTACTTTACCTGCTGCTGAGGTCCTGTCCCCTATTGCCTATTTGACCATTTTTGTGGATACGAGTTATTTCCTACCTGCTCCAATAAAGTCTTTCCAACAGGTTAAAAAAAAAACAAGCCCCCCCAAAAGTAACTCTTACATGTTCATTGTTCTAATTAGTCAGACAGCTGCAATTTAGTTGTGCTTATATTTGTTTCAAAGTGTGCATGTGTGTATGTGTGTCTGTGTGTCTGTCTAGCTTCTTTTTTTAATCTAGAAGAGCATGATCTGTAGACCATTTGCAAAAATGCCATTCTAGAGTCTAAACCAAATCTTGGGTGGTCAGCCAGTCTACTCGAGTCGCCTTGGAAACGAAAGGAGCATCCAGATAACCGTTTTTGAACTTTAAGAATACATATTTGCACATGTTTCCATCCTTACGTATTACAGTTGTAAAATCAGGACCCATACTTAAAGGAGAACAATAAATATGTTTATTAACTCTATGGCCCCAGAGCCCCCTATATAGTTTTACTATGAAGGAAATTTTAGGAAGTTTCTTTTGCTTGTAAGAAATAAGAAGAACCATGCAAGTTATTACAGGCATCGAGGGAAAGCAATTATTTGGATCCTTTTGTTCAGGAACCAAGGAAAGCCAAACCAAGGAAGAATGGGAGCTCTAGGAACCAGGAGCAGCAGGATCTTCTGTCTCCTGAGTCCCTACTCAGGTGACTCAGCTGTCTTTGGTCATGAGGACTGACTCAAAATTGGCCACACCTCCCTCATCTACATTGCACCATCAAAATTTTTGCCATGTCAGACCACTCTTAGACTATTGGCCACTTTAGCACCTTTCTGAAAACAACACAATTTCTGTGGTTGTTGTTTTCCCCTTAACAAAATGATTTTAAAAGGAAACTACAAGTTAATCATAAGTGGGGAAATGCTGTAGCTTATTACTGCAAGACAGGACACATGAGCATAATGATATCCTCAGCCCAGGGCTCACTTCCATTCTCATCCTGATGGAGCAGAGGAAATTGACAAAGTTCTTTATCTCCTTTCCCCTATCTATGGATTCCAACCTTGGCTGTGTATTAGAATCACCTAGGTAGTTAAAAAAAAAAATTGAATCACTTATGCCTGAAAGCCACCCTAGGGATTAGCTGTTTTGTAGTGGGGCTTGCACATCTGTATTTTCAAAGCCATCCCCTCCACTCAGGCGATTCTACTGGGCAGCTGAGGCTGAGAAAAACTGCCTGAGAGGTGTCCTTCCCCCATTACCTCTACTTTTAATAAACTGCAGAGATAAGTCAAGACTGCAGGCCATGAATAAGATCAAGGAAGACCACATATGCCCTGCCATGGAACAATCCACCGAGTCATCTGACTTGGAGTCAAATGGTGTGTCTCTCAGTTTTAGAAACTCTGGATGCTTTACTTGCTCCAACTATTCTGCTCATTGTTTTTCTATCTCATCACTTGTTTTCTTCCTAGTTTCTGCTTCTTCAACTTGTAAAACAACCATAGTTCCAACTTGTCTCATGAATGTTTGCTATGCATCTTTGATTCCCTGAGCTCTGGAATCCCATTATTCCTGGATTTTCTGGTGTAAAATGCTGAAGGGTAGGGAGTGGATTGGCACATGTCATCTTGCAGAATGGTCTGCTCCACTACTGGTGTTGGCATTGCCAGCACGTGGGTCCAGCGTGCCCCTGACACACTGCAGAGGGCAGGGAAGCAGGGTCATCTGCTCTCCAGCATTGTCGTCTCTGCAGTGAGACCTGGAGATTCTGAAGGAGTCTTGGCCTCCCCTGGGCATTGATAGTTTGGTCTGGAGAGTATGGCCCAAGGCTGACAGATTCCACATGAGACCTTGAGAATTTCAGTTCTATCCACCCAAATTCTAATTCAGTAATTCCGGCGGGGAAGGCCAGATTTTGAGAGCCTGTGTTTCTTAATGGCTACCAAGGAAAATTTACTAGTCACGTTGTCCTGGGAACCACTGAGTTAAGTGATCTTTACATTGTTTACTCTAAAATTTTATGGTTCTATAATAAGCTCTACAATTGTGATATCAACCTCCCTTTTGGAAAGCAAAGACCACAACTCCTATTTACTGAGATTTGTGAAACACTCTTTACAGGCAATATTAATCATTGCCTGTAAAAACAAAGGGGAATGATGAATATTAAATCTTCCTCTTGGATATTAGCAATGTGTTATTACATTAGAGGCTGAGAAGCCCTGTTGCAAAAAAAAGACACTTATTTCTTAATCATTGAACTAAATTATTTGCAAAGATGACAACTCAGTCTCAAGAACCCTGGTGACATTCCCTCAAGTAATTTTCCCTACCCTCCAAACAGGGGTTGGAGGCTGTAAATCTACATAATGTTCTGTACAATGTTCTGTAGTTAGCAAATACTTAATAAAAGCTACTGACTGACAAATGACCGGTAGAAGAGAGGCAAAACACTGAAAGTTTTTTGGATTCATCAATTTTGTTAATGGATAGCAAGCCTGGGCAAAAGTTTTGATAACGAAGTCAGGACTAATGGTTCCAATGAGGTTTTAATATTAAGTAAGTTTTCCTTCATCTTAACTGCCAGTGTATTTGATTAATCCACACAGTATCTCCTCCCACCCAATGAGAATAGTAATTTGTTTTTATACCACATGGTGGGAGAACAAAAACGGGGCTTCCAAATGTGGGCTGTAAGCTATTTATCATCCTCTCCAATCCCATTTGCATTTCAGAATTCCAAGTGCAGTAAAATGAATCTTTTAATTAGATCTACCTTCTCCCCAGTGCCTGTAACATAAGTGGTACCTAATAGGTGTTTGATAAATGCATCTCAGAGCATTTTTGTTTCTTGGCTCTCTGGAGTTTCTTTCTTAACCACATCTAAGCCAAATACTACACCCAACTAGGTGAACTGGCATTACTGATGTGAGATAGAGGGAGTCAGTGTTTGCCAGAAGTTGATCTTTGTCTCGGGTGGGTTAATCACAGCTGAGGTCAAGATGAATAAATCTATGTTCCAGAATGTCTCTGTTACAGTTCAAAACGGAAAGAAAACAAAGGAAGCTAGAGGGGAGAAAGAGGAAGGAAGTGAAAGGCTTTCCAAAAGAAAATACAGATGTTCTAAGTGTCGCATTGTCGTAATTTTGGTTTGTAAAACGTCCAGTTGGACTTGCTGATGTTTGGTCTTAATCAACAACATGCGCTCTTGTGTCAACTCCATGATGTAAAAGAGAAGATACCATCTAGGGGTCAATCTTTTCAAAAAAACATATTTATATGCAAAAAGGAATAGGTACTTTTGATACTTTTGTACATGTATGCATATATTGTATAGACATGCATACATATGAATATATTAGGCAATATATATATATATATATATATATATATATATATATATATATATATCTCCAAACACAGTTGCTATAACTTTTGCTCTTTTCTACAGAAAAAGGAATATTTTCTTTTGAAATTTTCCATGCTATTAAACTTCAAAATAAACTAGGACCATGAATAGCTATATTTTTACAAAAGTAACTAGGTAAAAACAGTTTAAACAACTAGATGCTTACAAATGTACTTAGGATATGCTTATAAAATAGAGGATACATTTCCAGTGATATTCCACTGAAACAGTTGCTTACATCATTGGAAATGGGGAAACTGTTGCCACTTGGGTCAGTGCATTCCCATCTGACTCCCCAGATGCATGTGCACACGTTAACCCTTCCAGGGCCTGCTCAGACTCATTGTCCCTTGATTTCAATTGAATGAAGGTGGAAAAGTGACTTGTCATAAGCTTCTAGTCTGGGTGTCTAGATAGAATGGTGATAAGCATCACATAAACACAGAAGGGTTGGAATTCAAGTTACCTTTATCTACGCCTCCTTTCATGTACAGTATGTGTCATAGACAGACACCAGTGTCTCATTACATGACCACCCACAGAACATTACCCAATGTGACATTCTTCAGGGGAAATTAACAGAAGGGGTTTACCACATCAGTCTCTTCCAAGAATACTGATTCAATAATAGTGCTTAAAAAGTGACCAGATGCCCAGGGAAACATCTCTCTTCTGCTGTTTTGGCTGAAGGGCATAATAAATGTCTCACATTCTAAAACTTCATAAAGCAGAAGGAAACGCACCCTCCCACAAATACACCCATGGACACACACACACATCTATGGATGTCAGCTTATAATCCAACTGGCAATTTCATTTCTCCAGGATTTTCTTCGGTGCAGGCATACATCTACTCCTTCTGTATCTTCAGAGCTTCCTATTGATTATGGTACAAAATGATAGTAAACTCATAAGAGAACTTTTTCTCTTTTAAAAGCCTTAAATTAATTCAGGAGACTCAACAGAATTCAAATGAAGATGATTATTACCAAAGAAGTCCCAGACTAGTATTAGGAATCTTCAATATCTAAATTCGTATTAGGAATCTCAGTATTAAGAATCTTAGATGTCTGAATCTTCATTAATCTATAATTTCCTAAAGAGTTACCACTTATGATAACTATCTTTGTGCATATTTCATAATAGTTGTTCTTTCTTTTTTTAAGGAGAACCTGGCATAGATTTTAATGTATCTTACTTTGTTCTAAAGAAGCAGAACTAATTTGAGGGTTGACATATTTGGTACAGTTAATTGGAATATCCATGGCAGACATGAAAGGCACCCTTCAATCTCATTTTGTTTTGATATAAATAGTAGATTTTATTGTGACCTGAGAAGGAAACTGCATATATTTTTTCTCCAAAAGTAGGTACAGAATTTGGTAATTAGGGAGGGTTTGATAAAGATGAAAGGATAGGGAATAATAGGGATAGTTCTGTAAAGAGGGTGAGGCCTGGTAAAAAAGGAGGAAGAGGATTAGGTGCAGAGTCACCATTTATTGGAATGAATTACAAGCAGTTAGTGAATATTTTTGAGAGAAAGACTGTGTGTGTTGTGTGTTGTGTGTTGGTTGGTTTGTTGGGTTTTTTTTTTTTGTGTGTGTGTGTGTATGTGCTAGAAAACATCACTGATTATGGGGCTCCAAGCTTGCCAGTTCCCAGAGATACTCAGCTGTGGCTATGTGTAAGAATTGGCATAGCAAACTGAACTACTCAGCTACTTTGAGTCCAGTTACCTTTATACCAACCATAAAGAAGTTCATTTGGTTGGATGGAGTCAATGTGCATTCTCCTTTCCAAATGAGCCCATATTTATGGTCTGACCTTTGTATCTATCACTTGTGTGCATTACCAAATAGGAACTATAAAGACAATTTTATTTTCCTCTCAGTTTGCAACTGTTATCAGTTGCCCTAAAAATAATTAGTAATTCCATGAAGACTTTCTCTAGTTCATCAAAATTGAAAATTTCTCAAGCTTTTTATTTCTTTTTACTCTTAAAACTAACTACTTTGGGGGTAGGAGTATGCTAGCAAGAAACTATTTTGGCTGTTTGTTCAGAGTTCTCTTCATGTGAGTTAAGTAATCTTTAGAAGAACAGGAGGTGCTGATAGAATAATTGTGTTTATTCTTCCCACTTCATGATTTCTCTCTTATAAACATTGTTTTGCATTATTGGGCTCCACGTTCCTTTTTCTCATCTGATGTTTTACAAATATTTTTCTAATTGCCTGAGACAGTGTGGTCCAATAAAGTTAAATTGACTTTGGGTTGAACTTGTTTGTCTGATCTCTTGCCAGAGGTTATAGTCACCCACTTGAACTGACTTTCACTCTGTTTCTTGGTCTCTGTCTCTTTTTCTCTCCCTTTTATGTTCTTTTGCACTCATTATGCCCCCCTTCTCCCTCCCTCTCTCTCTCTCTCCCCCCCTGTAATGCACAACCCCCAAATTAATTCTCAAGATTTCCATAAACAGAAATGATCTCCAAAAGTTCATGTATCCACTATCTTTCTATCTATCATCTATGATCTTTCCTTCCATCTTTCACCTAAATACTTTAGCCATCTAAATCAACAGATCAGAGTTTCAACCCGAGTCACTGGAGGAGATGCATTAAATGCTTAGAAAATAAGAGTGCTTGGAATAACCCGGTTGTTTGACGTCTGGAAACACTTTACAAACAAGCTCCAGGAAAATAACAAAGCAAAATAGTGCTGGTCTGCCACAATGGAACAGATATGGTGTGTGATCAGTTAGCCACAACCCGCAAATAAACACAGACAGGCAATCCAGCAAGCACAAACAGAAACCACATTATTGTCCATCACAGACTGAAGGGTTTAGAGTAAACTTAAAGCCTCATATGTGTGACTTCGAGACTCTGAAAAGAAGGTTAAAAGCTTCAAGGACTCTTCTTGGTTTTGTATAGTAAGCTCCCGAGTTTCCCTTTAACCCCAAAGATCAACATTTATTTTAACATCTACCCACTTTGACCAAAGCCTAAGACTTGGGAGTCCTCATTATTGTAGCTCTCTCTGACTACTTTAGAATAGTGCTGCATAGCATTGCAGACTTTGGCCTCCTGCGGAGCAGTGATAATTTCTTTGTCATATTTTAAGTAATTAGACCTAGGACTGGTCTGCCAAAATGGCATCAAGACACATGAACCCTTTTCCATGCGTTCAACTCATTTTTATATGAAGTTGAAATGAGTATCTCTGGACTAGAGACCCCCTTCTTCCAAGATTAATGATTGTTTTCTGCTTTGGGAGGAATTTAAATTAACTTTTTAAAAGGTGTACCTATTGGATCTATCATAACTTTCTTTTGCTCAATCTCGAAAGACAGAGGACCATCATCTCTGCATCATATTCCAACTAGAAAGGTGAGTTTCAGGACTTCCTTTTCCTGTCTCTAATTATACATTCATTTTCACCTGAACCTATTTGTGAAGTGGGGTCCACCATAATTAGGAACAATGAATTATTTTTGTTTTGCCTAAATTTAAGGTAACAATAGTATACTCGTTGTCCCAAAGTGTCATCTTCCCTTTCTAAACCCTTAGTCCCTTCGATTTCTTCTAGGCAGATTCCTGGTTATAAGATTTTTGTTCCCTTTTTCATAGCATAGGGGGGGACCAGATTTCTAAATCAGGCTAATGGAGGTTAGATTAATATTATATTAGACCTTAAACAGAAGGAAAACAAATATATTTTGTTTGATATATTAAGATGAGGTCAGACTTTTGATTAGGGTAGAAAAGAGGATACAAGGCAACCCATTTCTCTAATTAGTGAAAACTGGGCCACCAACTTTTACTTCTCTAAATGATTCTCCTTCAGAAAATGAAGGAAAGAAAATGAAAACTATGGTATAGGCTGAAGGCCAAAAATGAATCTTTTATTGGAGAATAAACTCTAGAAAAACTACCTTCTGACTACACTTACTGGTATTTTGGTAAGAAATGGCACTGTTCCATTCCTCTTATCCCCACAAATTTAACAGAATGTAGCAAAAGAATTCAGTTGGAACCAACCTCATGCCCATTCTAACAAAAAAAAAGAAGACATTAACTGTTTTGTCTCATTGTCTCAGATATGGAATTTTAAAAAAGGTTTAAATAGAGTATATGATATGATTACGTATAGGCATATAATATGTAACATAATTACCTTATAAGAATGGTTATGTATGATATGTATGTTTTAGATTATGATATTCAATTTATTTTAATGCATCTGTGTCAATTTTGCATTGACATAGGTGCATTTGAAAAACCAGCCTCTATCTCAGAGCAAAGCCTATCCAAGGAAGGGATATGACCTTAGTCCTTGGAAAGACCCACAGAGCACTCCTAAGCACATTCCCACTCTGCTGAGTTGTTTATCTACAAATAACAGGAGAAATCTGCTGCGCCAGGTGTCCCTGACTCAGTCAGGCTAGGTGGGGATCCACAGCAGCCCCCTAGCAGCCACCAATCAGCATGAGACAGGGAAATACCTGGGATGCCAGTGGTTTATGGTGGTTGATAACAAGTTGGGAAACCATGTAGTTCAGCATGTACACCCCTCTTGGCTCAAACCAATCAGTTCAAACGAATACCCCTTTTGTACTGACCAATCACCCCTATCCAACTTGTTCCCGCCAGTGAATGTGCTAATCATGTTTTAGAGTTGTTATTTAATTTTCCCGCAGTGTGTGATGATTTGCTAAGGGATGCTATGATGTATGTGGGGGTCCCTGCCTTCTCCAAAAAATGTATAAAACTGCTGCAAATCATGGGCTCGGGGCCTCTCAGCATCACCAGTTGCTGTGTGTGCGCGCGCACGCAGGACCGAGCTAGCTGGAAATAAACACCTCTTTGCTGCTTACATCGATCTTGGGTCTCTGGTGGTCTTTGGGGGTCCCGAATTCGAGCATAACACATTAAAATAGTTTGAAAATAGATTTGGAAATTTGAGACTTGTTAGGTTTGGATTGGAGGTCTCCCCCCAAGATTCCCGTGTTAATGCAGGAATGTTCAGGGGTGAAATCACTGGACTATGAGAGTTGTAACCAAATCAGTCCATCCTACTTTGAAGGGACAGACATGGGGGTAACTGTGGGTAGGTAGGGTGTGACTGAAGGAGTTGGGCCACTGGGGATGGGCCGTGGACAGGTTCAACTGCCCTGTGACCCCTTGCACGCTCTCTCTCTCTCTCTCTCTCTCTCTCTGTCTCTCTCTGCTTCCTGGCTGGGATAAATGGAGCAGTGCTCCTCCACCACACATTCCGCCATGATGTGCTGCTTCACCCTGGGCCCAGAGCAATGGCGTTGGTGGTCTATGGACTGAGTCCTCTGAACCATGAGCCTCCAATAAACGTTTCCTCCTCTAAGTTGTTCTTGTCAGGTGTTTTAGTGACAGCAGTGAAAGGCTGGCTAACACAGGACTTAATGGATTAAAAGTCAGTGTAGTTCCTGGGTGATGCCACCAGTCTACAGAGAGGAGGAAGAGTGTGACACTCCTCAATCCAATTAGGAGAAATCATAAAGTCTGTGGGGAAGGGCCAGAATTCAACAGAGAAGAGAAAGATTATTTCTTTAATATATTGCTGACTAAAGTAAGTAATGCTTGTGTTTAAAAGATATGATTATTAAATAAATTTCAGTAAGGACCCAGGATGTCTACAATTTTCATTGGTCAGAAGATTGAAACAGAAATAGTGCACATTAGCTTATGAGCTGGAGCCAACACCCACCCCTATTCTTCTTCCTTTTTACACAACTTTAAAAGAGGATAAAAGTCAATGTCAGCCTTTATCCTGCTTATATGTGATAGGCTACCATGCTCTAGAAGACTTTCACCAAGGAATGAGAGAAACATCTTCAAAGAGGAGAGGATGGTTGGGTTGTAAATTAAAGAGCCTGGAAGAAAGAATTCTTGAGGGTTGGGCTTAAACCTTAAGTCCAGAAAGCCAAGGTCCACCCTTCTTCAGGAAGTCTGCATCATAAAATGACTATTATTTTTGTTAAAAGGCTAATATTTATTTATTTAGTTATTATTTCTTCATTCTACAAATATTAATTGAAGAGTTGCCATGTGTCAGCCTCCCTTCTAAGTGCTATGAACAAGATAATGTCCTTGCACATATGGGCAATTTTTTTTCTTTAAAATTCAGTGAAAGCAAATGAAAATTTTATACACACAGATGTGTGGGTGCCTGTAAGATTTCAAATTAAAATACATTTTATAAATGATTATTACTTAATTGGGACCATTAAAAGGTTACAGGAGAGAGTTGGAAGACGAAGGCAGATATGGCAAGTCAGCTCACACAACATCTATTACAACTGTCTTCTCCTTACCTTTTGGATGAGAGATAATTTTTAAAAATATTTTTTAAGATCCCCTTGAAGGTGATGCAGTTTCCACCAATCATGTGTCCTTATGAAAGACTTGAATTCAAACACAGGTTAAATAGGAGGCAGTGGCCATGAGACACATATTTTGCTACCAAAAATCTAGCAAGTACAGAGGGGCTCTTGAACTAATAGCTATGCCAGGTACACTCCTGGAGGTGCCAGTACAGCCTTCACTTTCTGGTCCCTGGATATGTGGATGTGATTCTGAAGCCACAGTCCTCAGAGTGCCTCCTAGTATCCCAAATGTGGCAAAAAAAAAAAAAAATTAGCAATTTTTGTGGTACATTTTTTATAATCATTTTGGAGGCTGTGATGGATAATCTTGACTGTCAACTCCATTAGAATAAGAGATACCTAGGATTAAGAAACTTCTGCTGTGTCAATGAGGGTGTTTCCGCTGATGATTGGCAGTCAGTAAACTCAAACAGAGAGACCTGTCGTGAATGTGGGCAGCATAGTCCAATAGGTTAGGGGCCTGGGTGGAACAAACAATGGAAGAAGGAGGATGCTGAAGCACATGCAAGCTCAGTTCTTCTTGGACAGGTGCTTCAATTACTGCTGCTATCACCTGAGGACCTCAGACTCCAGCTCTTTTGCTTTTCCAAAGGGGACTCTGACCAGCAATTCTCCAGAGTTTCCAAGCCTTCAGTGTTGGACTTGGGCTGCATCATTGATCGCTCTTGTTCTTAGGCTCCAGCTTCTTGCACTGAGCAGTTACTTATTCTTCTGGCTCTCTAGCCTAGAGATGGCCTTATGGGACGATCCAGATTCTGATTATGTAAGCCAATCTAATAAATCTCCTTTTATAATCCTACATTGACATATCCTGTCGGTTCTGTTCCTCTACAGAATACTGGCTAATACAGAGGCCTAACATAGAACCTCCTATCCTGGCGTTATTTTTGGATATGAGGTGTCTCTCAAAAAACAAATTGTATTAGGAAATGCAGCAGTGTTCAGAGGTGGAGTAATTAGATTGTGGGACCTGGAACCTCCTTAGTGGATTAATTCATTGATGGATTAGTAATTTGAATGAACTACTGAACAGTAACAGTAGGCAGGTGGGGCATGGCTAGAGAGAGTAGGTCACTGGGAATGTGAACTTGGACTGACTCTCTCTCTCTCTCTCTCTCTCTCTCTCTCTCTCTCTCTCTCTCTCTCTCTCTCTCCTTCCTGGCTGCCAGAAGCTGAACAGCTTTTCTCTGTCATCCCCTTTTGTCACAATGTTCTGTCCATCTCAAGCCCAGCACAATGGAGCATGAACTCAACCTCAGAAACTGTGAGCCCAAAGTAAACTTCTTCTCCTCTCAATTGCTCTTATCAGGTATTTTGGTCTCAGTGATTTCAAAGCTTACTAATACACCTGGCCATTTTAATAATTTGGTCAGTACCTAATGGCTTTTGTTTTAATATAGCAAGAACAATTTTTTATGCTTACAATTAAATTCTGACTTATACCAAGAAATTTCTTGAGCTGGGTGGTCAAGAATCATCTCCTGGAGGATAATTTGAACTGAGAGCTCAAGAATTAGGAAGAACCTACCCAAGAAGAGCCTAGAGGAGTGTGTTCAGGTAGGAGGATTAGCGGATGAGAACATTTTATGACTGAAAGACCTTGAATGTTGGGAACCAAAGAAGGAGACTTGTAATCAAATTATTTAAGATGAAAGAATGCATAAAGAAAACGTGGTGTAGATAGACAATAGAGGTTTACTCAGTCA
This sequence comes from Ictidomys tridecemlineatus, assembly GCF_052094955.1. Classification (NCBI taxonomy): domain Eukaryota; kingdom Metazoa; phylum Chordata; class Mammalia; order Rodentia; family Sciuridae; genus Ictidomys; species Ictidomys tridecemlineatus. The sequence continues at coordinate 129,806,228 of NC_135485.1, forward strand.
TAAAAAAGAACGAGATTATGGCGTTTGCTGGTCAATGGATGGAACTGAAGAACATCACACTAAGTGAAATAAGCCAGACTCAGAAAGTCAGGGTTGAATGTTCTCTCTCATTTATGGAAACTCAGACCAAAATAAGGGGGAAAAGAAGGAGGAGTGGGAGGAAAGAAGGAATGAAGACGAGGGGGAGGAGGAGAAGAAAAAGGGGAGTGGAAATCCTGTGAAAATAAAAGAGAGATCAGTGGAGAAGGGGATGGAGAAGGAGGGAGCAGAAACAGGAAAATGGAAGAACAGTGGAGTGAATCTGCTCAAGCATATTTCTATGTACCTTTATGAATAAACCACAGTGAATTTCATCTTTATAATTTTTAAAAAGTATATAAGTAGAAGAAAGATCAGTAGAGTAGAGGAAAGAGAACTGAGAGAGGGAAAGGGGAAGTACTGGAGAGTGAACTGGAACAAATTATTCAATGCTGGTATAATTATGTCAAAATGAATTAAGATCACCTGTAATGAACTAATAATAAAAAAGAAAAATAAAAAAAATTGATAGGGAACAAATCATGACAAAGAATTTTAATATCACAATGTGTGGCAGGAAGACTTCAGATGATATTATGCTGTGAAGTGCTTTGATCAGACAGATGTTTTGAGAAGATCCCACTGGCTAATATATGGAGAATGGGTTGGACAGGGAGAAATAGAAATATCCCCCCAAAAGCTACTTTGGGAATCCACACAAGAGGAGATGCTATTTATAGAGAATTAGAGTAGACCAAAAAGTTCAGGATGGTAAAGAGGACCTACGTAGGATGCACTTCAAAGTGACGATTGCTGGTAGATTGAGCAACTGGGTGGAATCAGGGGGGAAGAATACAGAATAAGGATCAGATTTGGGTGGGGTAATAAAGAGTTCAATTTGGTATGTGTTAAGTTTGATACAGAAACTATATCAGTTCTCTTTCATTTTGTTACCAGCTACTCCAAAATAGTGTCTTAAAACCACTATTTGTTATTTCTTCCAATTCTGCAGGCTGCTGGATTATTCTTTGACCAGTCTCCCTGGACCTCACTCCTATTACTGTTTTTGGCTGAAGGATCTAAGACCTGGAAGACCTGAGATGAGTTCACTTACGTCTTTGCAGTTGGACTTGCTGTTGGCTGGGCTACCTCAATTGTTCTCTCGCCCTATCACCCTCCAATAGGCTGGAATGTCTTCTTATCTAGTAGAGTGAAGGCTCATGAGTTCAGAAGAATTTAGGATGGAGCGTGGCACATAGACTGGTTTCTTATGTGGAAGTTTGTCAGGCTAGCAGTCTGAGAAAATAAATCTGAGGCTGCAAGTCTTCCAGGGACCAACACTTGGGTCTTGCACTTTTACCCTATTCTGTTGGTCAATAAAAGTCATACCAGATCAGCTTCAAGGGAAAGAAAAATGGAATCTAATTCTTATTGAGAAGAGTTACAAACCAAAAGATGATGAGAAAAATTGTTGCCTCTGTCTTTAGAAGAAATCTGCTAGAGACATCCTGGTAAAGATATCATGGGGACAATTAGATATGATTCTGGATCTAAAAGGAGGCATTTCAATCTACTTATGTGACTTATCGCTAAGTAGTTAATTATCTAAGGAAAGTCAGATGATAGAAGTATCATCTGACTTTTGTCAGATCATTGGTATCTATTACCTATTACTCTAAAAGAATTTTTTCTAAAACTTAACAGCCTAAATCAATAAACATTTATTTTCTCAGAGTTTTGATGGGTCGGTAATTTGGATGGTTCTCTGTTACAGTCTTTCATGAGGCTGTAATCAAATATTTGACCAGGGCTACAGTCATCTGGAGGCTTGACTTGGGCTAAGGATACATTTTTAAGATGATTTATTCCAGCTGGGCATGATGACACATGCCTGTAATTCCAGCAACTCAGGAGACGGGAAGCAGGAAGGCAAGTTCAAGTCCAGCTTGGGCAATTTAGCGACATCCTGTCTCAAAATAAATAACAAAAAGGCTGGGGATGTAGCTCAGTGATAGAATGCCTCTGCATTCAATCCACAGTACTGCAAATGAAAAAAAAAAATAAGACATTCACATGGTAGAAATTCTTAGTCTTTGCCACATGGAGAGCTTTTTCACAGCATGAATTTTTTTTTTTTTTCACATGTCAACTAACTTGCCCCAGAGACAGAGCAGGAAGGAGGACAGTGTTTTTTTAATAACCAAGTCCAACATGGCGTACTATAACTCTCACCATATTGTTTATTAGAAGCAAGTCACAGTCAAGGAGTGAGGAACTAAGATTTTCCTCTTAAAACGGGGAATTTGAAAAAACTTGAAGAAGTTTGAAAGTCACGAAAACCATAGATGTAGATGTGTAGATTTCATTGGGACAAAAAAAAAATTTTTTTTCCATTTTAGTCACTAATGTGTTAGACTCGGTGCAACACAAGGGAAAATCCAAACTAGCTGGAAATTTTGTTTCTCCCATTTTGTGTTCAGAGATATTTCACTTGCTAGAGAGAACAAGAGATTTCTGTTTTGGAGACTGAAGTGTTATGCTAGTAGAAGAAGAGACAGAGAGGCAGGAACAGTGGGTGGCAGAGCTGGCCGGAGGAGCATCTCCCTATTATCTCTGAAAGCCCCTATTTGTCACTCCAAATAAACACACAATAAAAATATTATTCCTGCTCTGAAAAAGTAACTTCAAGACACATTCCTTAAGTGTCCCTCCTGCTCCCATTTTCTTATCAGACTTCTAAGCCCCTTCAGTGCAGCATTCCAGAGCTGCCTGGGGGTTGGGGGAAGAGGGTGTGCGCTATGCTCTCCCCTGGCTTCAGCAGGGCCGGGGGTTTTTGGCTCCCTGGAGGGCTCTGAGACTGAGTCCCAGGCAGTGACTAGCTTCAGAGGAGACACCTACTTCCCATAGACGTTGGAGATGGTACCAAAGACAGACAAGAGCAAGTCTTGGATGGCACTGTGAGCTACCAAGAATACCCTAAATATTTAACCTCTACTCTTCATTTACACCCAGTCTGAGGCAGGGTGCTGAAGGCACAAAAACTTCTGTCCTCAAAAAACTTCTGGCACAGAACAGGAAGCCAGAAGGTGTAAACAGGAAGTGCACTGCATGGTGTAGACCTGTGCCAGATGCCTCTGCGGTGAAAGGATGTGGAGGCAGGGATCCCCCCAAATCTCTCAGAGGAGATTATATTAGAGTTTTCCTTGAACAATAGAAGAAAAGGGCATCCAGGCAGGAGACCTATCAGGGTGGAACAGAAAAGGAATCAACACGAAAGGAATGAACATTCAATTAATACAATTGGAATTAACTTCAAATGGTATGGGAGGTATCACCAACTTTGGCATCAGACAGTATTAGGTTTCAGGTTTCAGTATTGGCTACATTAGGATTCAGCTGGAAGGAAGGAGTGATATTCATTAGATGCTTTTTGATAAAGATTAATTTCATGTATCCCAATGGCCTTTTGAGATTAGTCCATCAAAATAAAAGGAATGTACATCCAAGTGTTTGTTTTGTGGTACTTATTCGGGTTTACTTTTTAAACAAGAAAGGTATTAATCCATTATGTGGATCCATGTCCTGAATTCATAGATAGTTTTTATATTTTAGGATGTGTGCACCTGATTTAAATAAACTAAATACCTCGACTGAAATTCTTATTCCTCATTAATGACTAGGATGGCACTTAAGTATATGGACTAGAAGATATACATTCGACTTATGGTTAGTAACAACAGATGTACTGTGAGCCCAAATCCATGAAAACACAGAACATGAAGAAAATATGGGTGAATGACTTTAAGACATGTAGGGCATGTTCCTGATTGAATTTCCCTAAGAAAAATATTCAAAGCCACCATCATTCCCATAAAAGAAAAAAAAATGAATAACATAAAGAATTTCAGCCTTCTTAAAAATATATAATTCAATAAAAGAGCATTATAGAAGATTTACTATAATCTTTTTCTTTTTATCAAATTATTTTTATTATTGAATTAGAATAATTTCTTTAAAATGTCTTTAGGCACTAAAGATGAAAATTTGAAATAAGGTCCTGTCTTTCTTGTAATCATCTTCCTTCTGATTGACGTTATATTTTGTGTTTTGTTTTGTTTTGTTTTTCATAAATAGTCACGTCCCATAACGTTAAGGACAAGCAGATGTGAATGGTGAGAACATGAGGTTAAGAGAATAATTTTGTAAAACGGGCCCCTGTGCTGACCCCCACATGCTTTCTTTTCCAAGAAGCAATTTACCTGCAGCTTTCCTGGCCTCGGTGGACAAGACATGTCACTTTCCTCAGCAAACTTCCTGTTCACTGCAGGAGAAATGCAGGCCCAAGACAATGTTGGTCAGAGGAACCCTAGTTACCCTAAAGGAGGAGATCCTGAAACTCTGGGAGATAAGGATAGTTCCCCCAAACCATAAGATCTATAAGAATGTATGGTTAAGAATCCAATTAGAACTGGTCAGCCTGGGCCAAGGTGACCTAGAGTTGCCATGACAGTGGGGACTTAAAGTCTGATGTCACCCTGCTGTCAGTGAAAAGTCAAGAGGTGCTTGTTTTATACATTTTGAAGCTATTATTACATAAAGATTCGTTATTTTTAGTGGATTGTTATTGTTTTACAACTTTTGGAAATCGATTGCCTTTGTCTCATAATGCTTTTCTTATTGAATTCTATTTTGCCTGCTATTAAATATTTCCAAACCTGAAAAAAAAAAAAATGTCAAGAGGTAGACCTGGGCAAGACTCTCTGGAAACTTCTTTGGGATCCCTAGAGATCCCAGAAAATATGGGTGAATTATTTTAAGATATTCCTGTTACTCTGAGCAACATGTCTGACATCTTTCTGACTTTGATTGCAAGAATCAGGATTTGAAGAGGGGGTCTTTGTAGTGCCTCAGTTTCTTGGAAGGCCACAGTTCCATAATAATGTCCCTTAGTTCAAGGGACAGTAAATGATGACCAATGGAAAAATGCAACTCAAAGTAGCCATGAGCTACCAAAACAGTTGGGAAAAAAAAGTGAAAGAATAATATTTTGTGACACAGGGGAAATTATATAAAATTTAAATATGAGTTCATGAATACAGTTTTATCTGGAGCACAATCATTCTGATTTATTCACATTTTGTTTCTGACTGCTTTGGTTCTGTTATAGCAGATTGAAGTTGTTAAAATAGAGACGATACAGTCCTCAAAGCCTAAAATTATTAACTGGCCCTTTGCAGATTTGCTGGCCCTGGCCTTAGGTAATAGGTGGAAACGCATTTCCACAGTATTGCATTGCGCAGCTCCTATTCTTAATATTATTTTTCTCTATTCAAGTTAAGGATTCAGAGTGTTGGCCTTCCTTCTCACTTTAAAGAACAGAGAATCGAAAACATAGAAACAAAATTTCTTAGATCAATATTTCAACTTATGTTTTACTATATATTGGCCATTATCCACCAGGGTTGAATCAAACTATTCTCATTGGGGCTTCTGGGTAATATTTTCTCTGATTTTAACAGGAGGGCTGGAAATGTGTGCCTGTACTGAATACCATGGGGCCACTCCTCAGCCCATGAGAATATCAATGTAGAGGGTTGCCATGTTTTTTACACCTTTGTAGTCTCCAATCCTGGAGGGCAATACATGAGGTATAATGTGAATTGTTTCTTGGCATCACTGGCCCCATAGAAAGCTCCTTGCGTTTACACATCTGTGTCTGCAACAAGAAAGAGTAATTGTTCCACTCTCTATTGCTGTTTACGAATCAAAAGAACAAAAAGGCAGCAGAATAAACAAAATGTCATGTTCATACAAATCTTGATTATGGTAAAATCATCTGGTTGGCATTGCTTGTGTACAACATCACCAATAAGATTGCCAGCGAGTTAGGGAAGCCTGCGCAGGACCCTTGTCTTGGTTCTTCAAAGCTTGGCAGAGCTTCGTGAGGGTGTACGTAAATGCTAGACCTTCCCCAAACAAGCAAGATTGACTTTCTGAGAAAATATGGGTGAAAGATTAAGCTATGTAGAGAATGTTCCTGATTGCAATTATTAGCCAACTGATGGTTAGGAATCTCCAAAGTCTTAGAAGGTTTCAGAATAACTACAGCACCCAGTATAAGGTGTAGACAAAAAATCCTTGCTCCACATCAGAGAGCAGGGTCTCTCAATCTCAAGACTATTGACATTTGGAGCCAGATAATCCTTTGTTGTGGAGTCTTCTGTGTGCACTCTGAGATCCCTGGTCATCTTTCCAGTAGATCCCTGTAGTGCCAGCTCATTTGAGACAACTAAAGTGTCAATAGGCCCACGCCAAGTGTAGCATATGGGGCAATATCACCGCTTGCAAGAACCATGATTAAGAAAATGTGTTTAATTCCACAATGTATACAAAGAAGCCCTGAGGTGCATTAGGGCCTGAGAACAGAGTTAGATTAAAAAGACTCTGGATATGAAGTTTAGAACATACAATGATTATCTGAAATAATGGTTCCTGGTTCCTTGCCTAGTCCCAGTACCTGGCTCGGTATTGTCATCCTGGAGCAATGGTTCTCAAACTTAGGTGCCTCAGAGTCACCTGGAGGAGTGGTCACAGCACAGGCTGCTAAGCCCCACCTCTGCAGTTTCTCATTCAGGTATTCTGGGATCTAGCCCAAGACTGCATTTCTATCATGTCCCCAGTGATGCCGGAGAGGCTGGGAAATCTTTGATGGACACTGTCTATACCAGTCCTTATCTGGTTTTGAAACTAACAAACAGTAGAGACACACTTCTAAATTTTCAGTGAGAGGAAAACCCAAAGTTAGACTTCGGCTATTTTTTAAGTCACCAACTACTTCTCTTTCTCTCCTTCAAATCCTTCTAATTTGCATTGATTTCTGATCCATCTAATTGGAACAGAGAAACCTAAATGTACAACTTTTTTTGCCTTATCTTTTTAAAAATAGCTTAAAAATAGAAGAGATTGTAAAATACATTTTGACTAAAAGGTGCCACCAATTTGACTTAAAAATCCTCAAATCTGACCTGGAAAAAAGAAGAGAAAATAATAATAAATTTGTGATAAAAGGAGCTAATTTGTCATAATAACTATAAAATTTCCAGTTTGGGAAACAACGTGTCCTTTGAAGTGACAGAGAATTTTGAGTGTGTTTTTAAATCAGTATTTTTCAAACATTAGTTTATTGAGGCTTTATTGCATATGAAAATTTATTTTCTTTTGAAAACAATATCATTAGACACATAATTTTTGGTTTAATAAAAAAAATTTTCGTCTGATAAACCTCTTTTGAATTTCTAAGTTAACTGTTTTGCTTATATTGTCTAGAAAACACTGAATAAAATAATAAAGTATCTATGGGTCAAACGAGTTGCTATGTCATAAGGAATCATGATAGAAGCCTGTTTGATTCATTTACACTGGAACCAAACTTTAGAGTGCGCAGAACAGAATGCAATAGAGCACCAGTTGGAAAGAAACATAAATGTGATATGCTAATCTGACTTTTCTTTCCAGAAGAAACAAACACTGAGTAACAGTGGGTAACACTTTAAACCAGTGAATTTACCAAGCATCAACTCAATGTTTGCCAAAGGCATTTGCAAGACCATGGTGAGCCTAAAATGGAAGGAACTCTAAAGAAATGACCATATTGCAGAAGAGGAGACATAACCCCTTCTCCTAAATATGAAAAGTGGCTTACACAGTTTTGGCAATAAGAGCAAAAACCCTGCAATTTCTGAAAACTGGGGATGTGTCCAAGGCAGCTGCCATGTTAAGGTGCTATAACCTGGTATCATTAGAAGGGTGGATTGAACCTTGGATTTTTTAAAAAATCTGTGTGTCTTAAGAGGCTTCATTTAAAACATGTATGTGTCACCTGTGAGGAACAGAACTTGAAGTCAAGCAGAGCATGAAATAGAATAATTGGCCAAGGAGAAAGAAAATAGAGAGCATGCTTTAGGGGCAAGGAATTGTAATAGAGTATGGGAGTAAGACAAAGTTCCTAGCAAGCAAACAACAGAGTTTGGGTCCTAAGCAACATAACTTTCTGGAAGGTAGAAGTCAAGAGAGTCCCAAAGAGGAAGATGATGAGATTCATTATCCAAAGTGGGACTCTGTGGAGTAAAGTGAATGCTGTTGATAACCTCCCAAAGGTGATAGCTACCAATTGGAAGGTCTTAGAAAAGCCTGGGGTATGTCCCTTTGACTAATAAGTAAAGGAGAGCCCTGGATGTACTTCAGTTGATGATGAGAGTTAAAAACTAAAAAAAATAAAAATAAAAATAAAAATAAATTAAGGCAAACCTTGGTTCATCATATTGATTTTAGGTCTGGTGATTAAACCTTAAAAATTGTCTGGACCAGTTTTGAATCCTTTGTTTTCCTTTTTAAAAATCAGTATTATTATTTTTCCATGTTATTAAAACTTCTTGGCTCACAGAATACCTCTAGATCAAACAATGTGTAGGAAACCAGTGTGCACAGGGTGAGCGTGACTGTGATACCCACACAGAGTTCAGTAGGATGCGAGGCTCCACCTTTTCCCAGAGAGGTGATCCATCTCAACCCACATCCTCATGCTTAAGACTAGGGCAACTAGAGTCTCGAGATATTGTTAGGATGGAATTAGATGATGCAAAAAAGTGCTTGATACAGGGCTTGATATGCACTCAATAACTCTCTCTAGAGGATCATTTAAACTTACGAAAGACACAAAAATCATTTCCAGATCTTTGTCCTGGTTTGCTCACTTATTCCATGGATATTTATTGTTTCCCCAATACCCGCTAGGTATCCTTCTAGGCAGGCATCAGTTGTGAGAAAACAAAAGCATCTTGCCTTGAAGTGACAGAGATTCTAGAATAATGAGGAAGAGGAATATCCAATAAGCAAATAATCATACCTAAGTTTTCAAATGTTAAATGGACTACTGCTGTATGGAATTCCTGCTGCAAGAGTTAGTTGCCTTGTATTAAGAAAACGAAGATTTGACTGAATCTTGGGAAATGAGATAGATAGATTTCTCAGTTCCAGAGAAAACATTTGTTAAAATGGTCATTTTAATGGAAGCTGCAGAACAGAATGGAAGAGTATCAGAGTCGTGGTGCACTTAACAGTGTATTAGCCTAAGAAAGAGGTTAGATCCCTCCCCTATGACCGTCCCCTGCCAAATAAGGTGATGATTATACCACCAACCCTAGAGCCTACTTCTGAGTAGCAGTTTGTTTGGGGTTCACTGGACAAAGAAGTTTATGTCTTCAATGTTTATTTATCTATTAGGTAGATGCTCAGATTAAACTCATCTTTCAGGTTCATGGTTAAAGCAAATTTCCTGGTTAGGAAACCATTACTTTATAGCTAATGGTATTTATTCAATTCAAATGTTGGAGTTTAAAGCAATATTTTTATTTAGTAACTGCATTTCCTTGCTCTATGAAAGGTTTATGAATATTGCATGGACAACATACTTAAAGAATCTTCATATCTTAGACTTAGCATCCGGACAAGTTCTTATGAAATCATAGATAATATAAAAAATTTTCCTTTGCAACTCTTTTCCGTAAGCTTTCCTTAATTCTATAAATTCATGATGCTTAATATAAATGTACATCCAGGAACAGAGTATAGGAGATTATTTTCTTCAATGTCATGCAAATTTCAGCTCTCTTGACATTTAAACACACAAATGAAAACATTTTAAGGTCAGTGTGGAGACTATGGGGTATAGAAAACAAGGGGAGCAGAGGACACAGAAGTACCCCACCCAGAACTTCACGTCAGTCCATCAGCGTGACATTTGCTGGCATCTATCCTGATAAGCGTCTACTTTAGGTACTTTCCAACAGCAAACTAACGATAACAATAATAGTAATAATAAATAACCAAGAAACTCAAAGCAATCAATATTTCCTTAAATGCTCAAGAAAATGTGTGACTTGGTGCTATTTCTCTTCACACTCTGCCTAATGAGGGTCCCCAAATGTCAACAAGAAAGCAAGATTTTGAGAAAAGAGTCATATTTTCTGCACTTCTTAGTTAGAACCCACTTAATGCAATAAGATTTCAATCATCATGAGACTTGAAAGTTTTGCAAATTATGCTTCTCACCTTAAAGAGCACTATAATAGAGTTGATAAACTTCACACTGAGGCAGGATTGGATTTGAGCATTGATTATGAAGTAATGGTATTCTAACTCAGAATTTGTTTAACCATGAGTGTGAACAATGAGATCCATTTGAACATCTACCTAAACATCAAAGACATAAATCTGCTCTTCTCTTCCAATGAACCCAGACCAAACTGCCACCTCACTAAGTATTTGACCCTGGGCAAGATACTTTGACCTTCCACCTCTGGAGCAGCTCAAAATGAAGAAAGGCACCTGTCTCCTAAGCTTCCTGAAAGAATTAAAGGAGATGATGTAAGAAGGAGTCTTCGAAATTACAAGCACTTACTTATTAAGAGTAATAAAATTAAAAGTAGTCTTTAGTTAAAGTGCTACAAAATATATTTTTATCACAAAAATGCCAGAGTATGATTTCTCTCTCTCTCTCTCTCTCTCTCTCTCTCTCTCTCTCTCTCTCTCTCTCTCACACACACACACACACACACACACACACCACACAAATGGCTACTGATTTTTCATTCAAGGCAAAAGACTACTTTTGCTTGTTTAACATTGTGTTCCCAGGGACTAATACTGTGCTCACAACATAGTATATGCTCAAAAATTATTATTGAAGAATTCATGAATAACAGCCCAAGATGAAAGTATTCTTGTTTTATAACTAGTCAGCATCTGTCCACGTGACAAACTATTGATCAAAGAACAAAACCCAATATAATTAGAAAGATAATTTAGTAGTTGGAGATGCAATCATTTCCTTGAAGGAATATGTGATAATGTTTGGTCAATACTTAGAAATGGAGGAATGGCTAATAAATACTTCATGGCTTTAAATCGTTGTTACAGTGGCAACGATTTAAAGCCATTCTGAGGTAGGTTAAAGGTGAATGAGCGTTTTCTGATGCCTTTCTATTTCCAAGTCAAATACTCACAAGGGTCATAGAGAAACAAAAAAATTTGCCTTTCCCATTTGGGTCATTGTGTTTATCCACAGTAACCAGCTCTTTGTGGTCTTGTAATAAGTACAAGGCCCTTCAGAACTGACCTGTGCACAGAGCTCTCAGTTCAGCGACTGATGTGTCTGATCCTGCAGTGGAGATTATCACAGGTTGTGGACGGCAGGACTTGCTTTCACATTTAACCTCCATCTTGCTTCAACATGGAGGGCTCTAATTAACTTCAAAGGCCATTCCATGTGTAGAAAAACTCCGATGAAGTGGAACACAGTCTCGCTGTATGTTTGAAGTTTGTAGGAATGTTAATGAGACGAGATCATGATTATCACTATGTAAAAATAGAAAGTCAATGTCAACCTCCAGTCATATATATACATTTTCATTATTTGCCACAGACAAATTCACCCAAGATATGCAAGGACAAATAAATACAACTCAGTGAGGTATCTCCTAGATTTATTTACAGTGAAAAACACCACATGTTTGATAACCATTCCTTAATTAGGGGAATAGTTTGTAACTTCTCCCTTTGTTTCACATTCAAAACACATTTGTTTTCCATTATGAAATAGTTTGTAAAGAGCACTGAACCAGAAATTTAACTGTAAGCAAATTGTGCTTTCACCTCCATCCAACGCTCTTTGATAAAGTATGTTTCACTGGCAATTTTACCTATTGTTTCCAGATAGCATGCAAAAGTGCCCCTTCCCTCTGATTTGCTCTAAAGAAAGTCAGAGTTCAGTGGAGGAGAATACAGACAGTCAGGTAAGACCCATGAGCGTGTGTGAGGAACTGAGAACACTGATATCACTACACATCCAGAAAGGAGAAGATAACAGTGAGGAGGACTATAGGTGAGTTGTCAACTCCATATTTTGTTGCACTGTTTGAACTACTAATGGCCAAAACTTAGACTGTTCATGTTTCTCAGGAAAAAAGAGAACAGAGATGGTAATAATATGGGTAGAGTGGTTTCAGGTTTCAGAACGGGTTTTGATCTCTGAGTTCTGATGCAATTCTTAGAAGACAAATCAGTGTGCCCACTCTGATCCTTGGGAGTCAGCCCACCGGGCACAGCCTGGAGAGTGCCCTGAAAATATCCCTGGATCAGGTTGGAAATAGGCGATGTTTTTCAAAACAAGTTTTGGTTTCAGTGGAAAAAAACACAATGTCATCTTTCTCCATATACAAAACCCTAGAGATTTAAAAAAAAAAAAAAAAAAAGACTCTTCTATTTGTAAGTGACTACATAGTATATGATTACTTTAAATAAATAAATAAATCTTAGAGGACCAGAAACATTGAGGAAATCATAGCCCCAGACTTTACTACAGAGTGATAAAGGAATGTCAAGGGACTTGTGCCTGAACTTGACACAAGAAGAAAGTGGAAAAAGACTGAGAACTAATTGGAGAACTAACTGCACTAATGCACCTGCGACAGGAAGTGGCAACAGGGCTCTCTGTCCCCAGATTTTAGAAGTATTTAAGGCAAATCACAGAGCAGTGGTCTGGTGGCTAGTGACACTAGCAAGGAATAGTAACAGTTCAGCTCAGAAAAACTCCATTAGAAGACAATCCACGAAGACTCTATGAAGACACTCTATTAGATAGCAGCTCGCATCAGTCAATCTCTGGTATCAAAAGCAGCAAAGAACCAAGTCTCCAGAGATCTCTTTTGTTACTCCTCCCAGGCAGGGGGCAAGTAGGGGGATTTTATGATCTAGCAGGAAGTTTCAGTTCCAAAGGTAAATAGAGGACAAACATGTTCTGTTCACTTATTTTAGGAAAAAAAAATTAACACATATATGTGTTTATCTTTGGCATTCATTGACTTGGAACATCAGCACTTCAACCTCTTTCTCTGTCATCGGACATCATCCCATATGTCTGTTTCCACTTATAAAAATACCAAGATATCTATCTATCTATCTATCTGTCTATCTATCTATCTATCTATCTATCTATTGGATTAAGCTATCTCCTTAGTCCAGTATGATCGATTATGAATTTAGCTAATTACATTGCTCCTATTTCCAATAGTCACATTCTGGTTTAGGAATTCAAGGAATTCAACATATCTTTTGAGAGGACAACAATTCAATCCACAACCTATATACCATATTCATGGAATATGAGTCATTATTGTTAAGATGCATTTATGTACAAATCAAAGTGTAGATCTAATGCAATCTGGATCAAAATCCAAGCAGGCTTATTTTTTAAGAACATGACAAGATAAATCTAACATAGGAATTAAAAGGAACTAGAATTTACAAAACAATAGTATTAGAAGAATAAAATCAGATGGTCCGTATTGCCTAATTCTAGATTGAGTATACAGCCGCAGTAATCAAATGTTGCAAAAGGGTAGACAAGTAGATAGATAGGAGAAGAGAATAGAGAGCCCAGAAAAGTATGTGTTTTTTTTTTTCCAGCTTCTTCTCTGATGTGACTAATGCACCTGACCAGAACAACTGTCAAGGAGGAAAAGTTTACTTAGGGGCTCACAGTCTCAGAGTTCTCATTCCATAGAAGGCCGGCTCCATACCATGGTACTCAGGGTGAGGCTGAACATCTTGGCAGAAGAGTGTGGCAGAGGGATGAGCCTCACATGATGATCAGGAAGGAGAGAAAGAGAGAGAGAGAGAGAGAGAGAGAGAGAGAGAGAGAGAGAGGGAGACATATCTCCACTTTCCAGATACAAATATATACCATAAAAGCCACATCCCCCAATGCCCACCTCCTCAAGCCACAACCCATCTGCCTTCAGATAATCCCCTCAGGTAATTAATTCATTGATTGGGTTTAGGCTCTCCTGACCCAATCATTTCTCCTCTGAACCTTCTTGCACTGTCTCACACATGAGCTTTTGGGGGACACCTCACAGCACACCCGTCCCGTATCTATCACATATTGGGTGAAATGATTTTTGACAAGGGTACCAAGGGAATCAATGGGAAAGGCAAGGAAGTACCCCCCTCACACACAGACACACCCAGCAGTCCTGCAGCAAACACCAGCTGGAGGTCCTCTAGCTCAATTCAATATGACGCTATCTACCTGGAGTTAGCATCAGATCCCACTGGTTTGAGGCTCAGTTCTGCAAGGCTGCTCCCACTTCAGATGCCCATCACAAACCCCAGGTTGTGACCTGTGCTTCTGACTATCTGGGTATAAATTGCGGTTCCAATGACTCTCCTTGGCTTTAACTTGTTAGAGGAGCTACAGAACCCAAAGATACATTTTGCTTATGTTTACTGTTTATTAGTTGAAGATATTATGAAGAATAGAGATGAAAAAGAAAATACATGCACCTGTATCACCCAAGTTTTGTCCCAAAATATCCTGGAAAAAGCATTTGACAAAATTCAATATAAATTTTTGATTTTTTTAAAAAAAAGCTCTCAGTAAGCTAGAAATGGAAGTGGACTCTCTCAAATGCTAGAGGACATGTATAAGAAAACTGCTTCCAACATTAGACAACAGGGAGGAGACTGAGGGATTTCTCCTCAAGATCCTAAACAATGCAAAAATGCAGGCTTTTGCCATGTTTATCCAGCATGTCCCAGAAGGCCCTGTCTGCAGAATAAAGGAAGAACTGAAATGCATACAGATTGTAATTAAAGAACTAAAGCTGTCTTTATTCACAGATGATGTGAATTCTCACTAGAATACTACAATAATGCTTTAATAGTGGGTTTAGCATGACCACAGACATAGAGGTGAATATGTAACAATTAATTGCTTTTCTACACACTAGCAATAACCTTTAAAACTGAAAAAAAAATTACACAATTTTTTGTATATATATGTATATATAATGTGTGTGTGTGTGTGTGTGTACGCACCCAAAATAGATCCTCAAAATAAAAATATATGTGATCAACTTAGTTTTGGTAAAGATGTCAAGAACCTTTGTTCTCTGTTTACAGATAATATTTTTTTCAGAAAATGATGTTGGAATAATTGGATATTCACATGCAAAAGGAAAATATGTTTACATCATGCTGTATAGAAAAACTAATTGAAAATGACTATAGTCCCAAATGTAAGAGCTAAAAATAAAACTTCTAGAAGACATCATAGGATAAAATCTTTTTGACCTTGGATTAGGCAAACATTTGTTGAATTCAATACAAAAGAGATAAACCATAAAAGAAAAATAAATAAATAATTTGGACTTCAAAATTAAACCTTTGCTCTGTAAAAGCCACTCTTCTTTAAAAAAAATGAAAAGCAATAGATTAGAAAAATAAAATTTTGACAAACATATTTCCAATTAAGTTGCATCCAAAATATAAGAAGACAAACAATCCAATTAAAGATGAATAATTTGAACAAATGTTTACCAAAGAATGTATTCACCAAAAAAAGATATATAGATACTGTTCATCAAATAATTTGTTTATTATTGGTAAGAAACAAATTAAAAGATATTTTTAACATTATTAATCATTGGGACAAAATCAAATTAAAATGGTAGTAATATTCTGTTGCCCATCTAGTTAAATGTGTAACATTTTAGCTGAAAATATTAAATGCAAAAGAGAATTTGACATATCTGCTGATGAGAATCCAAAGCCACTCGGACACTTTAGAAAGCATTAGGCTTTTTCTTTAAAGTTAAGCATATAGTTACCATATGACTAAGCAATTCCACCCCAAGATATTTACCCAAGATAAATAACAACATATTTTCACAGACTTTTACCTGAATGTTTATAGCAGCTTGTTTATAATAGTCAAAAACTGGAAACAGTTCAAATATGTATGATGAATAGATTAAATTCGAACTATCCAACAGGGAAACCAAACACTGATACATGCAACTACATGGCTAAATCTCCAAATCACTCTGCTAAGTTAGAGAACACAGACCAAAGCACCATCTAACATATGATTTTGTTCATGTGAAATTCTGGGGTAAATAAAACTGTAGGGGCAGAAACAGATCAGTGGTTACCAGAGAGTGAGGGTTGGGGGAGGAGATTAACTCTTCTATATGCAACATAAAATCTATCATGACTTTGATGGTAGTTAAATGTCTGTATATATTTATTGAAATTAGTACAACTGTTCTGTTGTAAAGGATGAATTTTAATGTATGTAAATTATACCTCAACAAACTTTTAGTGTTTAAAATAAATAAGTAAGAACATAGCATGAAGTTTCCTCAAAACATTAAAAATAGCAATATTTTGCTATTTTTACTTGGTGTGTAACTTAGTGGTAGAGCACTCACCTAGAATGCACAAGACCACTGGTTCTGATTCTCAGCACTGCAATCAATTAATCAATCAATCAAATGGAACTACTAGACTAACAATCCCATTAACTGATTATATCTAATGGATAGGAAATCAATTTATTGAAGAATTATTTGAACTTCCACACTTTTTGCAGCCTCATTCATTATAAATAAGATACAGGATGGGCAAGTAGCTCAGTGGTAGTAGAGCTTGCCTAGCGTGCCTAAGGCCCTGGGTTTAGTTCCAGCTCTGCAACAAACAAACAACAAACAAACAAACAACAAACAAAAAATACATCATAACAAGACATGGAATGAACCTCAGTGCTCATCAATGAATCAATTAATAAGGAAACTGTGGGATATGTACACAATGGAATACTGAATATTTGAACAAATACTGAATGCTGAATATCTGATACAAAACAGAAAGAATGGACCTGGAGGACATGTTGTTAAGTGAAATAAGCCAGGCACAGAAAGACAAATATTGTATGAAGTCACTTACATGTGGGATCTAAAAAGCTGAGCTGATGGAAGTAGAGAGTAGAATGGTGGTCACCAGGGATTGGGGCAGGAGAGTGGGGAAGGGGTAGATGCTGGCCAGTGGACACAGTTTCAGTTAGGAGGAGGAATCCGTGCAAGAGAGCTATTTTACATAGTTCAAGAGACCCATGTTTTTCATGCTGGCTGTACAGATGTCCCTAATAACCATGGGGGATTTGGCCCAGGACCACCTGCAGATACCCAAATCTACAACCACTGAGTCCTTTATATTAAATGGCATAGTATTTGCATATAGCCTACACACATCCTCCTCTATATTTTAAAACATGTCTGTATTACTTATAATACCTACTATAATGTAAATGCTTTGTAAATAGTTGTTATACTATATTGTTTAGGGAATAGTGATAAGAAAAAAGTCTATACAGAGGATTGAACTCAGGGGCACTGGACCACTGAGCCACATCCTTGGCCCTATTTTGTATTTCATTTAGAGACAGGGTCTCACTGAGTTGCTTAGTGCCTCACCATTGCTGAGGCTGACTTTGAACTTGCGATGCTCCTGTCTCAGCCTCCCGAGCCGCTGGGATTACAGGCATGTGTCATTGCACCCAGCTTTTCCAGTATTTTTGATCCACAGTTGGTTGAAGCCAGAAATGTGGAACCTAAAGATGCAGGGGGTTGACTGTATTGTCAACAGAGAGATTTTAAGTCAAGAGAATAGATTTTAAGTGTTCTTACCACAAAAACCAATAAGTATGTGAGGTAATACACATGTGAATTAGCTCAATTTAGCATTCCATGGTGTATACATATTTTAAAATATCATGTGTACAGTATAAATGTACAATATATGTATCATTTTTATTTGTCAGTTAAAAATAAATTAACTATGAATAGACAAATACTGAATAAACACCCTGGAAAACTGATTTACATACAGAAAAGTCTGCAATAAGCACAGTGAAAGCCAATGAAAAATCAAATAGAGAATAAATAATGCATACAGATAACAAAGATATAAGAGGATAATAGTATGAGATTTCCCTGAAATGGACAGTGCACAGTCTATAGTGGAAGATATATTCAAAGATATCATAGAAGAAAAGAACCATGTCCGCAGCCTTAGAGGAGTGCTGATTAACATGATGAGGAACTACACTATACACCTATTAGAGCAGCAAAATGAAGAACACTGACCATCCCATGTGGTGGTGAGGGGAGTACTGAATGCTCCTATATTGCTGGGAGCGTGGCAAAACGGTACAGCCATTCAGAAAGATATTTTCTCAGTTGCTTGTGAGTTTAAATATATTCTTCTCCAATGACTCAGCCATCATATTCTACATAGTTACCTCAAAGAAATGACATTTTATATTCAAATATAAGCCTGTTCGTGAATTTTGGCTACAAAGGCAGAGATGAGGTTAGTGTTGGGAGTGTTGGAACCGCTTGGTTTCCTGATTGTGGTGATGGTTAAAATCCATAGAACTCTACAGTAAAATAAGTCAAGTTCACTGTATAGTAATTGCGAAAATATATTAAAACAATACATAATAAAATGAAAAACACTAAAGAAATATAAAGAGTTTGTAGCAAGGACAAGAAATGTGAGTCCCTGAAGGACTTCTTTCTGCGAGAAGATCACAGTCCTTCCATACTGTGTCTCTTCCACTCGCAACAAGCCTTGACGGGTAATTTTCAAGTTTCAGCTGGATCTTTACATTGCTAACCCTGAGTAGGTGGCTTGGTGATGAGGAGGCCCCTCCGTACATGCAGGGAGGCCCCTGAGTAAATCCCAACAGAAAAGGGACCGTCCACCTGGCATCACCCTTCTGGAATACAATCTTGTGCAGTCGTAGTGCTTCCAGAGATTCTCTTTCTTTTTCCATAGGGGTCTAGAAGCTAGACTGTAATGTCTGCGTGATTCCACGTGCGTCTCTTTGGGAATTCTATGTGCACGCATGCCCCTGCGTGGTGTCTGTGGTGTGCATACATGCTCTGACAACTAGGCAAATTGGTCTCTCTGCACCTACAACTGCTTTGAGGCACTTTGAAGGATCTAGACCTAAAGTGTCAAAGCAGACACCAGGCTATCCTGCTGGGGGCCTCCCCTATTTCTCCTCACTCGCCCCACTCCAACCAGCCTACACGGCTCTACTCCATCTCAGAAACTAAGAATGTATTTCTGGGGATCCTACATCTTTGAGAGTGTTAGACTAAGGAACAAGAATCAGTCATCAGGTACCCAAATCCCTCTGGGAGAGATGTATATCTAATCCAAAGAAAAGTCCACACATTTTTGGAGAAGTCTGTGGACAGGAAGGAACCAGGATCTGTCTACACGGGATCACCTGAGGAGGGTTAATTTGGGCCCATTTCCTTTGCAAAGGAGCTTAGAACCATCTTATAATTGTCTTACAGCCTATGTGTTAGTTTCCCTTTGTGAGTCCTGAACCCCAGTCCTCGCTGCTGTCTGGGATTCCTCTTCCTATAATAGCTTGGTGTGGCGAGAGAAAAAAAAAAAAAAAAAAAACAAGAGAAAGGGCCGGAGGGCACGAGAGGAAAGGTAGTCCTTCTTGCGCTGATGATAGGTAGTGAAGCCACAGCTGTGGATGGAGAAGGGTCCAGGAGGACCAGAGGGTCCACAGTTTTGAGGTGTGCAATGGCCCTCAGCAGGGTTGCAACCACAGACAGATGCTCAGTGGCTGCCTTCAGGAGCTAACTTAAAAATAATTTTCATTTCCTAAAATAGTGCAGCATTGTTTTAAGGTACTGTCTGCAGACCTAGGATTCACATTTTATTTATTTATATATTTAAGTATTTATCACAGTGCTGGGAATCAAATCCAGGTCTGGGTGTGCATTCTATCTCTGAGCAGTCTACCCACTGAGCCACACCCCAAGTTCCTATGGGGGATTGTATTTTAAAGGTAAATTCCTGGGCTGTACCTTAGACATGTTGAATAAGGATGTGAAACCCAGAAATATGCATTTTAAAAGGAGTCCTCACACAGCTTAAATTTTGAGGATCTTTATCCTCAGCGAGATTCTTTGTAGTGAGTGGGCAGCCTGACCTTGGGCTATATCTTCCTCCTTCTTCTCTTCCTCCTCCTCCTTCTTCTTCTCCTTCCTCCTTTCTTTTATTCTCCTTTTTTTCCCTCTCCCTCCTCATTATTTATGATAATTATTACCATCATTATCAGAGAAATGAAAGGGGTAGAGATTTTTCTCCAACAGGCTAATTTAGTTATGAGTCAAAAATTTAAAAAGAACTATGAAATGTGGTATTGCCTAAGGCCCTCCCTCTACCTTAATTAGCAATGAAAAATCACAGGATTGTATGCCCCCCAAAGAGAATGCCATCTCTATAATTAGGGATACTGCCTCCAGTGAGCTGCCACCATGGAAGAATTATTTTATATACAAAGTCATGAAGCAAAGGTTCTCCCCAGTGAAAAAGGTCCACATTAGTTATGCCAACCTACTAAATGAACTTCAGCAAAAAAGCAGTCCTAATTCAGTGTACATATATCTTATGTTGCCATCATTTTCATAAATTAAATTTCATACTCTGAGTGTATTGTTTTAATACATGAAAACTCATCATCTGGAACATTTCCCAAGTATTTTGGATTGGACTGGATTGGCAAAGCCACTTTTTTGTTTTTTAAACATTGTAAAATTTCTTATCCTCTGAGTGACTCAGGTTATAACTTTGACAATATTCAGGGCAGTTTTACTACATTTTTAATTTGATGTTTCATATTATTTCATGGTTAAATGTACCCTAGGTCCTGACAGAAAAAAAGCAATAAAAAGATGCAACGTTTTATTGAGAGAAGAGAGAAATGTCATTCTCAGTATTCAGTTTTCCTAAATCAATTTCAAAATTCCTCATTATTCTATGCTCTATTTATAAAAACTGCATTCATCTGTTGTGTTTTGTTGCCTTAGGAATCTAGTGTATTAAAGAATGCTTTCAATATCCCTTTAGCAAATTTTTTTTCACTTTAAAATAATATTCTTATATATTTAAAATCGATTGTGTTAGAGAATATTAGCTTGAAAATATCCATTTTACTTTAAAATTGCATCCTTATAATTTATAATATGGACATATTTATAGATTCCCTTTCGTATACTTTATAAAATACTCAGTAAATTAGCTCTTTATCATAATATCCAAACATCTTATTTATCTCCACTTTATAGATAGAAATATTGAGGTTTAAAGAAGTTAACAACCTGTCAAAGCCCATATAACCAGGAAGTGAGGCAACTGAATCTCAAGTTCATCTCTGTAAAATTCTAAAGCCTTTAGATTTCTCAATCAGCCAGGAATTTCTTAAAGCAGGCAAAACACTGCAAAATGAATAAATCCATTACAACGTAAATTTATTTCAGTATATAATTTTGAAATAAATTTCAAAAATTTTAAATAAATTTTAAGTTTTATTAAAAGTTTTCTTAAAACTTAAAATTATTAAATAAATGGTGGCAAGACCACTGAATGTATTTTATGAACACCACTCCTGACAAAAAATTAATAAAAATGATATCTCTACCTTATGCCTCTTTAAGTTTCTCTTAAAAGATGCCCATCCATTTCTATAGTATCATATTTTTCACAAAATGTAAGAATATTGTTTTAGTAAATATTTTATAAATTAAGAAATTCACGATTTAAAGATATGAGAACAGAAGAACTCATTTACAAAGAGTATGACCAGTCTGAACACTGACAGTTACCTTAACTCTCTGCCTCTTTAATCTTTTGAAATTGTTCCAATAGGAATTAGTGCAGTGCTGTTCTTGTAACAAAAATGATAGATTCCACAGGCAGTTTTACCTTAACATAAGTTTATTATATGTTTTGAAACTTCAAGATCATTTTCAGAAGGTAAAGCACACCCAATGTGGCTTTTGCAGTGGGTCCCTTCCTCTGTAAGGACTCTTAGTGATGGATCTTCCTTGAGGAGGGACTCACTTGGCTTTGACTCCAAGATGGGGGGAATCTCATCCCTATTTGAGTCCTCTCTTCTTCAGATCCCTGCTACATGAGGATTGAGGCAACACTGAGATGAACACACAACTTGAGACTTAAGAGTACCTCTTCATTCCCCAAAGCCCTCCTTATTTATACAAACTCTTTGATGGACTGATTTCATTTATAAATTTAATTTATACATTTCTAATCATTTTTATATTTCTATGTTACTCCACGGTAGTAAGGTTAAAAACTAAATCACTCACAATCAAGTGAGTGATTTTTAACCTAAGTCTAACAGCAAATTCTGTGCATTTTTAGGTGGGCCTCTTAGTCCTTATGAGTATTTTCAGACCTTTGTGTTCTCTGAGTTTATTAAACCCAGAGCATATTTCAAATTCATTCTTTTTATCTAATAAATTTCTGATAGCAGTTTTGGTTTCTGATTTACTCCTTCCTCTGAAATGCCAAGTGATGAAAAATAATCAGTTAAAAGCTCCTGACTCAACTTTTTTGCCCATATAAAGCAATTCACATGGATCAAAGATGGGATGGAGGAAAAGGCAGAAATATTATACAACTTGTTTGAAACACCAACTGCTTTTGTTTCTTCCCAGCAATTTCAGATTTAAATCACAACATGGCTCTTTTGTCCACTTAATCTTTCCTTTGTTAGTTTTAAAGCATTTTTGTTTTATTTGTTTTTCAACAAAAAATGGAGTTGATCAGTTTCAGTTAGAAGTAGAATTTTATTATAAAGCCATGTCAAAAAAATTCCTTTTCTTTTATTGTTTTTTTTTTAACTGGTTTTATTTATGCTGGGTTCTTTAGATTCTAAAGTTTAGGAAATTTAAAAGAAATTATTTGTTATTATCCAAAGGATCAATTCTTTCCATAGAAAACAGAACATATATGTGATAGAGGAAAGATGGAGAATATGGGGAAGGATAGGGCTGAGTTGACAAACCAGTGGCAAGGTGGTAACAACTTCAAAATGGTGGACAGGCAACCAGGCAGCTCTTGGCTTGAGCCATTTCACATTCTTTTTAAATGGAAAAGCCCAGCAATCCCAAACAGTATAACTCTATGGATCTATGAATGTCACCAGTTTTATAATGTGATTTTTTTTTTAACAATGTTTTCTGGTGTTCATTTCTCTTTCACTATCTGTGTTTATGTCTCATTAGGCCATACAGGAAATCCGCTACTTGTTTACATTACTGTGCCTTGGGAAAAGACAAAGAGACAACTTTTTTTTTTTTCTAAAACGATTTCACATTTTTCAGTCTTGTAGGAGAACTTCCCAAAAATTATCTTTGCAAAGATTTTGAAAAGTTCTGTCACTTCAAAAGAGTAGTCATTTAGCCAATTTGAATCTTTTTTTAAAAATCTAATTGAAGAAACCAAAGCCATATTGGACAATTTCATTTAATTTTGAAATAGTTTTGTAAGACATTTTCATTTTATACTTTATTCAGTAGAAAACTGCAGCAGAATTTCATCAGGAATAATGTTAAAAAAAAAGGACAATTTTTCTGATCACTTAGGTACTTCTTAAAGCATCTTTCATCTAAGACATTGTCCTCTTTTCCCTAGAATATGGCCTTTTGTTTTTTTCAAACAGTCCTTAGAAAAATACTACTTCCTGTTATCTCTCTAGCTTTCTTTTACTTGGCTCCAATCATTTAGCCTATCACCAACACTAATAAACAGCTGTATTTAGCACATTTTTGTGTGTTTATTCATTAAATGCATCTTTGTAGCACTTTTTAATTAACTTTTGCATTTGTCTATTTAAAATGTATTTAATATCCTGTAAAGAGAGGGATTTTGTCTTTTTTTAAAAAAAACTTGATAACTTGAGACCTTAAAAAACTTGCCTACATATGGTTTTGTCTTCATCAATTATTGATGGATTAAAAAAGAGAAAAATAATCCATATTCTTCAAGAAGTAGAAATCAATCAAAGGAATACTAGCCACCTTATCCCAAGAGAACTTTGTCATCACCTTTACTCATTGGATTGCTTCCTGATTTTTATCTTCTTAGATAAATAACAGGGAAGAGTATTTTAAGCAAGAAGTCATAGTAACTAGAACAGGCACAAGTCACATCAAGCTAATATAAAATTTAAAGAATTATGTTAGAAATCCATAAGAATTCTAATTTCACACACCCACCCACATAAACACACACACAATGTGTAGCCATCCGTGGGAGTTTATGTAATGTAAATCCTGCTAAAACTTAGCCTGTTTTGTTCTCTTCAAGATGGATAATGTGTTAGCAATATAATAGAGGGATTTTGTGCCACGTAAACCAAGAATTCAGAATGCAAACCATTGGACCCACAGGATAGGTTTGTTTTATCTGAACTTGGAAGAAAAGGACCTATGAAAACAAACCAATTTGCTTCCAATCCAAATTATCAACTGGAGAGATTCTTCAACAGAATACCAGAAACAGATGTGAATGCCTTTTCTCCATGACTGCAAGCCAGTAAATGCTTTCTTGCCATTTTATCCCTTTATGATAAAACCTCAAGTTCCCATCTACTCCAGGAGAGAGGAAAACCCCAGAAGAAATACGATACCATTTGGCTCCAAAAAAATTTTTTTTCATCTTCTCTGTAGACACTGGATGTGTTACCAGGTCTCTTAACTGTGTGTTTTATACTCACCGTGTTTTTAGGATATTGTCTCATTAGCACATATTTTCATCAGTCTATAAAAGGAACTTGCTCTCTGAGTTTAGAAAAGTTGACACATCAGGGCATCCTTCCATTTTTAAAAGGAAAAGAGCTCATGTATTCATGACCGCATGTATCAAAATGACTGAATTTTCTTTTGACAATGATTTTTTCTCCTGTGGACTGTGTTTTCTAGGAGAAATTTAGCATTAAGTCCCACTTTGGTCCATAGTAAACGACAAGCAACAACGTTTGGCCTGCTCTCAAACTATTCTCTGGGTTTCTGCATCACCATACCCCACTCAAAACTCAGCACCATTAGCACAACTGGAAACATCTGCTGGACCAGGCTCTCCATTCTAAGGAGAGAGGAGAGCCAAATACTCTCAATACCTCACTGTTAAAAATCCCAAACTTATCTCTGTTCTTCCAGTGCAAAGTCAGGAAACTATTTGAGACTCACATAGATTTAGGGAGCTGGCCAATAGGTTCTAGTATTCTTTATAGAAATCTGGATTTTTTATTTTTAAACCATGCAGTTCACTTGCATTTACAACTATTTGCCTACTTGGGTGGGCTCTCTCTGAAGATAATTTCACGGAGACATCTCCTCCAAGAGCGCATAGGTTGTAAGTTTCAAATTGGTGCACAATGTCCTAGATCCCTATGAACTTAAACTCAACCACAGATGTTCTGGAATGTGGAAAAGGGCTGTGCTTAAAAACCCTAGAGGCTAGAATGGTCACAGTTTAAAGCTATAGAGACTTACTTTCAACAAATTTCTTGCCTTGTTTTTAGCAAGTCATTCCTTCCTCACCCCACATACCCAGTCATTAAAGACAGAGAGAGAAGGAAAGAAATTTTAATCTTTGAGCAATAGAGGACATTTCAATAAAATAGTAAACCTAAACTCATTTGTTGAGAGGATTTTTTTTTTTTTTTGAATCTGGTATTTGTCTTAGGTTTGGAGTTCATCATCTTATAGTATCTTTTTTACACTAGTCAGTTTTCCATTACTGTAACAAATACTTGAGATACTCAACTTATTAGAGAGAAAAGGTTTATTTTGCTTCTCAGCCTTAGAGGTTTCAGTCCATGATTGATTGGATCCATTGCTTTGGGTCTCTGATGGTACATCATAGCAGGAGTACGTGGCACCATATATGCAGATTAACAGCAAAGATTCAATGCCACGGAAGGCTTCCCACCAAGATCCCACTGCTTCACAGCAAGCCCACGGATGATCCAAACTGACTGCTGCTGAGACTTAGGAAGGAACAGAACTCATGGATCAGTGATTCCAGACTCAAGTCGAAGAGCATCCTCAGGGTTCCTGAAGTCCTGGCAAAACTCTGCAATTGTAAAACCCAAGTGTTAGAGGTGAGGTGTCCCCTGAAAGCTTGTGTGTAGGACAATAAAAGAAGGTTTAGAGGTGAAATGATTGGGTTATGGAAGCCTTAATCGAATTAGTGTGCTGATCCCCTGATAGAGATGGTAACTGGATGGTAACTGTAGGCAGTTGGGGTTGGCCAGTAGAGACGGGTCACTGGGGACGGGGACGTGCCTTTGGGATATATAGCTTGTCTGTGGTGAGGGGTGTCTCCTCTCTCTCTGTTTCCTGGTGTCCTGTCCCCAGCTGCTTTCTTCTGCCACCTCCTTCCATCATGATGGTCCCAAAGAAGGAACTGACCATCTATGGACTGAGACCAACTGTGAGCCCCAAATAAACTCTGATTGTTCTTGTCAGGTCTTTTGGTCACAGTGACAAAGAAGTTGGCTAAAACACCAAGGAATTTTTAGAACTGATGAGAATGGAAATTACCCAGTCTTATATCCTCATATTTTACTCAAAAATACAAAATGGAGAACGGACAGAGCCAGTTTCAGAATCTAGGTCCTCTGTTTCCCAGTTCAGGGCAATATCTACCACATCGCCGTGCCTATGTGAGTTGGTGGACATTGGGTAGATCCAGCTGATGGTCTCTCTGGCTGAGCCCTGGCTAGTGCAGGGTTTGTGCTATATGGCTCTACACCTTGAAGTTTCAAGGAAATAGAGTGTCCACAACCCTAACTATATCTGCTTGCTTTCATTTCTTTTATGTCACAGTGGAATACGCCCAATTTACTTCACTTTTGGAAGCCCAAAAAATGCAGTTTCAGGGGGAAAAGTATAGAGTGAATACTGATTAAAGACAAAGCAATCTCAAAAAAAAAAATTGCCCCCAAATTAATTGGTTGATTATGAGTTTGCTGAATAATCTTTAAATACTTTGAGTTGGGCCTGAATCAGTGCAAACAGCTTTCAGCAAAGGCAAAGAAAAATAGTTCAGTTCATCCATGAGTACATTGCAAATTCCAGTATCTATCTTAAGAACTACCTCTGCTATAGTTTGAAAAGGTCCCTTCAAAAGCAGACTTTGGAAACTGAATCCCCGATGCATCAGGCTTGGGAAATGAACCCTAAAGAGAGGTGTTTAGGAGAGGGGGTTTCTGTCCTCATGAATGGAGGAATGCTTCCACCAGAGGAGTGGGTTCTTAGCAAAGGATGACCTCAGGACCCATTCTGTGCTCTCTTGCACAATTGTTCTTTTTCTCTCTCCCTCTTTCCTGTCCATCTTCTTCCATGGGATGATGCAGCAAGAAGGACCTTCACCAGATGCTGATCCCTTGACCTTGGACTTATCAGTCTCTAAAACTATGAGCCAGTAGATTTCTGTTCACTATAAATTACTTCATCTGTGGTATTCTGTTATAGCAACACAAAACAGACAAAAACGACCTCCAAAGAGGAGACACAGGCTACACAGGGACAGACTAATTAAAGAGACAGATAATTTAAACCCCCATGTTAACACATACCCAGGTGTTTATAAAGCCTAAACACAGATGTGACTTAGGCAAGGTCAAATACCCAGGCAACCATGGAAGTCAGAGCCTGATATTCTAGCTCATAGCCCTCTCCATCCCACACCCACACAGGCTACCTTCAGCCCTGAAACAAAGAACACTTAAAGAGGTCACTGCTTCTCCAGGTTGGCAGAGGAGTGGTATATGTTGAGTGTCTAGAATTTTATAAACAACAGCATATTTATCATTCTGGAAAGGCTATCCTTGCAACCAAACTGTGCTCATATTTGTTCTTCCATGAGTGATCTTTTCATGACTAAACCATTTCTATGAATTACTGAATGCAAATGAACCAAAGGCTAAACATCATGAGAATACACATGTAAGTTCTTGCCTACTTCTTTACCCCCTTGTTAGAAGGCAATGACAGCATATAACATCATTTTCCTATGTGCTCTACTATAAATCCTTCTGTCCTACATGGGTGGTCAGGACAACCTATTCTTAGGTAGATTTGATTCAAAGAAAAAAATGTGTGGGAAGTAAAAAAAAAAAAAAAGGCTTAAATTATCTGTCTTTTTAATTCAATATGTCATGGAATAATAGGAGTAGACAAACCCTAAAACTTTCCTCTGGTCCTGAGGTTTTCATTAGAAGGAGGCAAACTAGGGAAATATGAGTTTTTGCAAAAATTCCATTTCCCCTGATTTTTAACATCTTACTCTTAGGCAATAAAAAAAATGTCATTTCATTTAGGAAATCAGGAAGATTAAAACATAGCAAACCCATTTTTCATGTTACACTTGGCAAAATAAAATATCAATTTTTCTATTTAATAGTGATTTAACTTCTCCTAATTTCCTAATCATAAATGTAATAATAATTTCCCTACCAAACTCAGAAGTGCTGTATGATTCAATTAAGATCATGAATATATAAGTAATGCAAATAAATATAAATATTTAACTTAACATATTGTTGTCAATTTTCATTGTTATTATGGAAAATAATTGACTGTGTACTATAATCAAGAGGAAGCATATTTGAGTGGAGAAGATGCAGTGTGGAATATATTTAATTCCGTTAGTAGGATAAGTGTTGCTGAAGTTTTTAATAGGGGGCATTATTAATTTAACTTCAATCCAGAAAAGCTTCGTGGGAGTTAGCTAATCTGGGAATGTTTTGGATTTATCTACAGAGACAAACGGTGGGGAGGGGGGGGGCTTTTCCATTGAGTAGAATTAACATGTGTTAAAAAAAAAAAAAAGAGAGAAATAGGAATAAGCAAACTTTCAATGGAGGATGGTGAAGGACCCACCCAGCTAAGGAGAGAAATAGTAGGAGAAGTACTCAATGTCAACCCATTAGGTGAAGCCAATTTGTGACGGGCAATGGAGGTCAAATTGGGCATTTTTACTTGCTTTGAAAAACAATAAGGATCCAAAGACAATTCTTAAGTTGAGGGGAAAGGAGTGGCATGTAGCAAGAGGTATATCTGCTTTATCATATAGGATGTGGGGTCTCCCAAAAGCATACATTAAGAAACCGTGGAGATCCTGTGAGGTCTCACTTTTTTAGGATGAGAAATGCTTTCAGCAAAAGTATACAGGAATGAATCAACTTGTCAAGAGAACACAAGAGGACTAGAGAATTTCAAAAAGGGATTAGAACATACTTTAAATTGTATGAGAATTTCTTAAAAGGCCGTGAGAACTTGCACAGCTTTTTTCAAGATAAAATTTCTATGCCTTATCATCATGTACAAACTAAGCTAACAAACTCTTGACATTGGGCCTTCGATGTGCTTTTGCAATAAAGTTGGATCATATCTTCCACACTGGCATGCATTACTAGTATCTTTCTTACTGGAAGATCATTTGGAGAACAATGACTAAGCAGAAAAACTAAATCGTCATTTTTAAAATTTTCTTTTCATCTCATTTAATCCTTTTTGTTTTGACTGATGAGAAATAGTGGGTACACCAGCCAAAGCACTGAGCTAGGAAGCAGGACACCATAGTCCCTGTCCTCGTTTTGCCACTGAGTAGCTGAGATGGAAAATCATTTCATCTCCTTGTGTCAGTTTCCATCTCCTTAAAAAATGATGTGGTTCAACAAGTTAATTTCGAAGTTTTCACTTTTACATTATGGGGTTAAACAAGTTAACTTCCAGGAGTTTTTCCAGCTTTGAGATTCCCTAGTTTCATGACATTGCAGTGAGTTTTTTCCCTTGTGGTCTAAGAGTGTCTTAGTTAAAAGTACTTTGAGGGAAAATTGAACCGTCTATAAGGCTCTGGGAAACAGGGTTTGTTTTTACACTTTTGTGTAAAACTATGTTTTACGTGTGAGTTTCAACTTTATTCAGGAGATGAAAGCCATGGAATTAACTATTCTAAATAAAATTAAATACTAAATCACATTTGAGTCTACAGGAAAAAATGCTAAAGGAAGGAAAGAATATTTAAAATAAGGTTCATTTTGTAAGTTCCAATCTCTATGAAACCTAGAATTAGAGTCTGTGTTCCAACAAGTTCTGCTTAGAGAATATATTTCCATTAAAGATATAGTGTAAGTGTGGATGAATGGTATATGCACACACAGGTGCACATAAATGTGCAAAATAATTCATATTCCTTTGGCGGGGGTAAGGAGGAAGAATGAGAGTATGCTCTGCATATTTTATAGAAAATACAATTGGATAGAGAACCTTTCATACTTGGAAATATGAAGCTTCCTGAACAGGCAAGTAAAGAGAGAATTGTAGTCACAAATAGATTTCATTCTACTAAAAAAAAAAATCAGAAGTTCGCATATTGAAGTTATTATATTTTGAGGTCAAATATCTAATTGATGGTTTGCCTTATTTTTATAGAGAATTTATTATATTTCCCAAATTTAGACTCTTAAGAATGTATCTAATATTTATTGGTTCTTAGAAAATTGTTATAGGGCTATGACCTAACCTAAGATTCTGAGTTTATTGTGGATAACAGACTGAATTAAAAGATGTAATTCTGTTGTTATTTGGTTGGTTCTTGTGGTTATTTAAGGAAAGAAATAGTATGCTGAAATATTTGACTTAGAGCTATAGTTTGTAGCAATTAGAAGGTAAATATCTAATCAGATTTATAACTTTACTATCCTAACATTGGATGCAGTTCTAAGCTGTGCTACTTAAGCTGATTGGGTGGTTTAGATTAGACTCAGAGGGAAGAGCTGCAGGCATCAATGGGAGACACAGAGCGTGAATCAGAGTGTCCACTCCTTCAGCGGGGGTACTCTCAGGGGCCACAGGTTATATGTGCTACAGATATGGACTATCCCAGTCCTCCCAGCAGTAGAGAGGGCCTGGAGACTTCAGTAGGTCACTTTCTGCCTCAAGAAACTTCCTTCACCTATGCCAATGTACTGTACAAAATATTAGCATTTTCTTTCTGTTCCTTTTGAAAAAGATTGGGAAGTACTGGGTTAGCCTATATTTGAGAAATCAAAGGAACAACTTTAAAAGTCCATATGTGGAAGATAACTATAAAATATCAATCAAAGAAACATTTGTTCCACCTCCTTTCAAACACCAGGATGTTCTGTGTTTCTATTGAAATCAGGTCCACGTGCTTTGGGGTTAGACCCCAGGTGCCCACAGACACCAAATGTCACATAGTGGGGGACAGTTGCATCATCACTCAACAGCACAGACACAATAAACCCATCTCCCGAATGCATTTTGCAAATTCACACAGACATCAAGTTAAGCAAGACTTGACTGAATCTACCCCAAGGTACATTATGAAATAGCCGTTGGAGAAAATCAGGAGAGATGGTGGGACTCACATGGAAGTCCAGCTGTCCCATTTTACTTCAGGAAAGCCATGATCCAGAATGCATCCCTGCTTGTTCCATGGGGTCTACACACCTGGTCATTTAATAATTGGAGCCCTGATAGGGACTTGTTAGAAGAGCAATCAGAAGGGCAAAGCTTTGAGTTGTTTTCTAATTATGAAGTGGTATCCCGAGAATGTTGAACACTTATTAATAATGATTACATTACAAGAGCAAATTTTCCATTTCTCACATCAGAAAGATTTATGAATCTGTGTGGTCATGCCTTGTAACTGATGTTTCCAATGAAGGATAATCTAATTTCCCAGTGAAAATCATGCTGATGTGACCTAGAGACATTTCTGTTTTGTCACAACAGCATTTAATTTGAGCTGAAATTAGCCAGAATTACACCATGTTCCTGGCAAACAGTATGCTCCCGAAATGTCACCATGGTAACAGTGTAATCTATCAACAATCCCCTCTTGCTATTTTTTTAAGGTCTCATTCTATTAATAATTCCAAGATGGATGAAACACTTGTTTTGTATCACCAACCTGTCGCTCCAAGGTATTTGCAACTGAATTTGAATAGCATATAGGGTTTTAAAAAATATATTCCCTTTTACTTAAGGAAACATTTACTTGTTCCTTAGGCCAGATCAACTTCACAGATGTAGTGAGAGCTTCCAGAGATGTTTTATATGACCAAGTGCTGAAATTCATTTTCTTTTTACTGTTTTCTTTCATCACCTTCTAAGAAATTATATGTTCACTCCAAGGAGTTAGGTCTCAATTGACCATGGAAAGGCAATTTTAAAAAATTTGCTTCTTTCGGCTAAGAGAAATCATAGAGGAAACACTGAAAGTTCTCATTCTCAAAGAGGTCTTAGTTCTCACTTCAGCAAATGAAGGAGAAACGTCTTTTGATTATGTGTATGAAGCAGTTATAACTGGCCCTTGCTAAGTTTAAAAGCCGTTCATTTCCTCCCTTCATCAGCTGGAGTTCTGAGATATTTGTGGAGGTAACCACGTGCACACGGATGGATTTGAAAAATGATAATTACATTTGTTAAAATGCCCCAGGTGGATGAGGAGAAGAGAGAGAATAGTAAGAGAGGAAATGATATTTCAACACCACTGGTTCTTAGACACCTGACAATTGGATTTTGAAGAAAAAAAAATAATCTCTTATTGGTTATCTTGAAAAATGAGTCAAAATTATGTGATGCTAAACACAGTTTCTAGAGATAAAAAAAAAATAACGACAATGGAAGATGGAAATGATTTCAAAAAATTGAAGCTGGGTGAAGACTCAAGTGTGAACACTTTAGCTTTTGTGTCTAATAAGCTTCAGCTTGATGCTGTTAGGGATGAAAAAGATTGTTTTGTATAAAAAGATTACATTTGATAAATCAAGCTCTGGGTACGGCTGATAAATGATGAACTTGCCAAAGATGTTAGCTTTATCTTTATGTTTTTGTCACTGTCAGTAGATTAATGACCTTGAAAGTCAAACATCCCATGTAAAGTCATTTATTTATCAGTTTGACTTGAACTGCTGAACCATATTGCAATTCTGTGTTGGGATTTTTACTTATAACAACATACTTCTTGTGCTCTGTTGGCCTCATTTGAAATAATTTTTGTATGTTTCCCTCTGTGTTTGTTATCTTTCTGGTTGCTTGTATCTCGTTCTATTAAGTTTATAGCAATGCGGACAGTGACCCATCATTTATTTCCTTTAGTACAATCCTTCTTCGTTACTTGATAAACAGTCATTCATAACTTGTGGGAAATTTTGAAACAAACAAACAGTCCTATTTTTTGTTTAAACTCTGATAAGAGAAAGACTTTCTTTGATATAATGTTCATTTATTCAGCAACGGTTTAATAACTCTGCAATGAGAGGTCTTATGCATGTCAATGGGTAGACATTGTCTGTCCCACTGAGGCAGATATCAAACAAATACATAGCAACATTTCCAGTGAATAATATTAAGATATTATAATTATAATATTATAACTAGAGCCTGGGGCTAGAGAATAAGAGGATGGGTTATAATTTAGTTGGGAGAAATAGGAAAGATCGCCTTAAAATTCAATCTAATGCCTGAAGATTAGTCAAAACTTAACAAAAAAAAAAAGAGTGGGCATAATACTAGTTGGTGAATTGGGCGTGGGGGGGCAGGGGTGTGCATCATAAGGAGGTAAGTCAGATGAGCTCAGAGATGGGCGGGGGTCAGAACCAGCAGGGTCCCCCAAGGCCCATAAAGAAGTATGGGTTTTATTCTGAGGTTGATGGGGCAGAACTGGAGAATCTCCAGAGTAATGTGGGATGTTATCAAAAAATCATTCTGTGTGATCTCTGAAGAATGGGTCAGAGGAAAGTAAGAATAGACTTAGGAAACCAGTTAGAAAGAGTAGTCCAAGAAAACTATTAGGGTGGATTTGATTAGAGACCTGACAGTGAAGACAGAAATGGGGAGAAGTGAGATGGGTTTTGTAGATAAATCAATAGGACTTGATGAGACAATAAATCTGGGAAGAAGGCCACTCTTAGGTGCCTTATAATGGTATGCAGCCTCTGTGATGGCCCTTAATTATCTCCACGTCCTGTAATTCACCCTCACTGTCACAGAGAGGGTTTGTGGTCAGTAGGATGTGGCAGAAGTGATGCAGGTGGTTCCCCAGATCAGGTCCCTTGCTATGGGGAAAGCAGACAAGGAAAAGGCCCAAGATTGGTCCCTGAGGACTCTTGCCAACAGTTCCATCAAGAAATTGCTTCCTGCCAAAATCCATGTGAGTGGCCAGCTTCTAGAAGCAAATCTGCCAGCTCTCCTCAGTCCCAGCCCATACCTGCTGGCAATGACAGGAGAGGCCCTGAGCCCTTCATCTGCTTCTGAACTATATCCGACAAATGGTGAGATGGTGCATTGCTATTTTAAGTCAATCCATTTTGTGGTAATTTGTCACAGAATGATAGATAAGTAATGCATTTGCTTAAACAATTGGAGGTACTGTTTTCTAAACTTCTCAAAACTAGGGATGAAATAGGAAAATATCTATAATTAGGTTTTTCAATTTTATTTGAAGTAAATTTATTTTAAACGGATAAATAAAAACAAAAATTTTGCGTATTAATGGGGTACCATGTGATGACATCATGGAATGTTTAAATCAGGTTAAGCACATCTATCTCCTGAAACGTTTGCCATTTCTTTACGGCGATAACATTCAAATCCCTTTCTTCCAGCCTTTTCAAATATACAGGACATGATTGCTATCTCGAGTCACCTTCCTGTGCCAGAGCACACCATAACTAACACCTTACCCTTATAAAAAGTTAGATTTGCACATGGAAAACAGTCCTTGAAAACATTCCTTGAAATATTCTGAAGTCAATGCCTCACAGAGAATAGAAGAAAGAAATATGGAGTTCAGAAATGTGATGTGAGCTAACAATATAAATTGGGGAGTTATAAGCCTGTAGATGATAATTTATTAGGATAAAGGCATTCACCAAGGAAGGGTCTGACCTAAGAGTGAAGAGGGCCCAGGGAACCCCAACTTCAGATATTTGTATATTTGCATTTCTTTTGCACCACTTTAGTCCATTTGACCTCTCTCTTATTCCAGCCACAGGCATGGAGGCCAGTCCTCTGTGCTCTTCAACAACCTTGGCAAAGTTGAAATCAGACAGGCCACTTGTGACCCAAACTGGGGCTTCTCTGGTGTGCTGCCTGGGGCACTCTCAGGAACAACTCAGCACTCCGGCACGTGACCACATCATTAATCCACATCATATGACCTTCACAGCAGTCTTATCAGGTGGGGAAGACAGATGTTATTAATATGAAGGACCAGGTAAGGTCATTATGTTCAGAATAGCTAAGTGATGTGTCCAAGTTCATGTGTTAGGTAGGGCTCCATGTGTCCTGACGCCAGATCATTTACTTCCCAAGCCATTACTTACACCATGGTGGTCCAAAATCAACTTCACTGAGTACAGACACAGGCCGTCATTTATAATCTAATCACAGGCACATGTTGGCAAGATATAGTTTTAATCCTGGAAGTATTTTGAGAAATTTTATATAATGAAATGGGATGTTTTTTTAAAAAATTAATGACTAACAATCATAGAGTATTATAAACTGGAACTATTTTTTGGCTCCAAAAAAAGACTCCTAATGAAATGACAGGAAAGCAAAAGGAAACACTTCATTCTTTACTGAACACTGAAGACTAAGGCCACGTCAATTTGAGATTGATTTGAGCACTCGATTTTCCTAAAATAATTCTAAGCTAAATAAATCAGAGAGAGAACTTGAAAATCTGGGTTAGAGTAATCGTTGAGATTGGAGGATGCTCAAATCAATGATACCCCTCTTTCCCTGCCTAGGTTCTAGATGTGTGAAAGAGGAGCCAGATGGAAAAGAAACAGCCAACTTTAAGCAAGAACTAGATTAAAGAACATGCCTGATAAATGCAGTCAGTGGGTTTTTGCCATTCAGTACCCCACAGTCCAGACCTAGGCCTTGTGAAAATATATATCAGCCACACCCAGGGTTGTTGTGCACCAGACTGTTTAGACAGGAAAGAAAAGTGAGGAAATCCCTGTATGCACAGCATTTCAATATACTTTCCTTCCCTATTAAGAAATGTTAACTAATAGATGTTCCATACCAATCAAAGGGAGGAGGAGATAAGGAAAAGAAGTTAGCAGGGGTGAAACAAAAAGCCAGAAGTATAACTCTGTTAAATGGCATTGCTCTTTAAACTAATGACAACTGAGGGTCCCAGGCTTGTCCACATCCCCTAGAGCTTTATCCTACAACAAGAAACAAATACGTGACTAGACAGAAATAAGTTACATGCAGAATCCTAAAGGATGTATAATTTTGGATGCACACAATGGCACACACAGAAACACAGAATTGGTGAACTGGGAGCCTCCTGGGTATATATAATTCATTTCCTACCAGGTGGCGTGGCTTCCCATCAAACCCAGCACACCAGGTGTTTCTTTTTTCATGACATTAAACATCATCGGGACATGATATCAAAATTTTCAATCCCATGAAGCACATCAGAAAGAACCATGTTTGCAAAACTCTTCCTTCAGGTAATGAGTCCTGATACTCCAAAACAAACAACGATTTTGTCTCTACTAAACATGGGTTTCTCGGAACAAGAGCTTGATTTTTTTTTTCCTTGAGAGTAAGAAGTTCAGTCTTTTACCTGATTCTAGAAAATACAGTGTTCCTTGAAACAAACATGACATAAAATTTTAAAAATGACTGAAGCAAATGTAAAGGAAATAACAGAACACATAGTCAAAATAAAGAAAATCAAAGGAAAAATCCACTTTTCATTTTTCCTAAGTAATAGTAAAACCTATATGGACTAAAAACAGTCTATCATTTTATCTATGCAACAAAACACAAAAGAAACAAACTGTTTCTTCCTGTAGAATTGACATTGTTGTTACTCAAACTTCATGATCAAAATTCAAGTCCAAAGAATACAGTCTAATTAGTATCATTTTCTGAGGCTAATGACATATTCAAGTCCTCTAGATTTTTAGTAACAAATTGAGACTGTGCTTAATAGTTTTAATTTTACTTTCAATGACTGTATAGCAAAGTACCCTGTACAGATTATGAAGGTTAATTTAGTTTAAAGACTAGAAGAAACACACACAGCTGGATGCCTAAATGCAAATGAAGGAAAAGTACCAGTATAAATTTCTAAACCAGTAAAAAAATGGGATTATGGTTGAGAATCTATCCCTGGGACTTTTTCCTGCCTTTAGAATCTGCCTAGCTACTAAGCAACACCCCAGATCTTTTTATATTTTATGTTTGAGATAGGGTCTCCCTAAGTTGCTGAGGGCCTCACTAAGTTGCTAAAGCTGGATTTGAACTTGTGATCCTCCTGCCTCACCCTCCCAAACTGCTGGGATTACAGGCATGTACCACCATGTCAGGCCTTCCTTTGCAATTTTTTCTTTTTTCTTTTTTTCTTTCTTTTTTTTTTTGTTATTACATTTTTTATTTGTTTGCTTATTAAATTTTTTAAAATTTTTATTCTAATTTGTTACATATGACAGCAGAATGCATTACAATTCATGTTACACATAGAGAGCACAATTTTTCCTATCTCTGATTGTGGGACTTAAAAACAGCACACTACAGGGATACAACCACATCAGTGTTTACAGCGGCACAATTCACAATAGCTAAACTGTGGAACCAACCTAGATGCCCTTCATTAGATGAATGGATAAAGAAAATGTGGTATATATATACAATGGAATATTACTCAGCAATAAAAGAGAATAAAATCATGGCATTTGCAGGTAAATGGATAGAGTTGGAGAATATAATGCTAAGTGAAGTTAGCCAATCCCCAAAAAACAAATGCTGAATATTTTCTCTGATATAAGAATGCTAATTCATAGTAGGGTTGGGAGGAGGAGCTTGGGAATTCTAGATGAACTCTAGACAGGGCAAAGGGGAGGGAGGGGAAGGGAGGGAGCAAGGGGTATAAAAAAGATGATGAAATAAGGTGGACATCATTACCCTAAGTACATGTATGAAGAATCGAATGGTGTGAATATACTTTATATACTTCCTTTTCAATTTTAACACTCAATGATAGAATGTATTTCAAGTCTGCATTGTTCATTGGCAAAAGAAAAGATTTCAAAATCTGTTTATTAACCACATTGTGTTTAAACAAAAAAACTTCCCTTGCCCATGAACAAAACTGGATATCCATACGTAGAAAAATGAAACTAGATTCCTATCTCTCATCATGCACACACACACACACACACACACATACACACACCAAAAAACAAACAAAAAAAAAAAAAACCTCAAAATGGATCAAAGACCTAGGAATTAGAACAGAAACTTTGCAACTGTTGGAAAAAACCCTAGGGAAAATATTCCAACACTCCAACATATAGGTGCAGGCAACAACATCCTCATTAGGACTCTTAAAGCTCAGGAAATAAAACCAAGAATTAATAAGAGGGACAGTTTTCAACTCAAAAGCTTATGCACAGCAAAGGAGAAAAACAAAGAGCATGAAGATAGAGTTATGGAATGGAAGAAAAACAAACAACCCAATCAATCAATAGATGAATGAACTAAATAGTCACTTCTCAGAAGAAGAAATGTCTAACAAATATATGAAACAAAGCTCAACATCTGTAGCAATCAGAGAAATGTAAATCAAAAATACACCGAGATTTTATCTCACTTCGGTTAGAATGGTAATCATCAAGCATACAAATAATAATAAATGCCAGCAAGGTTCTGAGATGAAAGAAATACCTATACACTCTTGGTGGGATTATAAATTAGTACCAACACTGTGGAAATCAGTATGGAGCTTCCTCAAAAGATTAGGCGTGGGAGCACTAAATGAGTCGGGTATGCTCCTCTTCAATGTTTATCCAAAAGAATTGAAGTCGGCATTCTACAGCAACACATGCACACCCATGCTTATGGCGGTGCGGTTCACGATAGCCTAGGTGTCCCTTGTCAGATAGGTGAAGAAAGTGGGGTCTATGTGCATAATGGAGTTTTATTTAGCTATAAAGAATAAACTTATGTCATTTACAGGAAAATGGAGGGACTTGAGAACATTGGGTTCAGTGAAATAAACCAGACCCAGAAAGTCACTGGTTGTACGTTCTCTCCCATGTGAGGAAGTTAAAGAGAAAAAAAAGGGGGAGAAGTGCGGATCTCATGAAAATAGAAGGGAGACCCGTAGAATAGAGGAAAGGGGACCAGGGGTGAGGAAGGCGGGAAGGGAAAGGGGAAGGGCTAGGGAATGAAACTAACCCAATTATGTTTTGTGTAGTTCGAATATGTCACAATGAATCCTCAATTACACACAATTACAATGCACCAAGAAAAACAACTTAACTACATCTGCCCAGTGTCAGTCAGCTACTAAACATAAAGCTAAGACCAGAACACAGGCGTCTTCAGCTCTATCTGCTCAGACCCTCAGCAACTGGCAGGAGAAAAGCAGGTTCTGGAGCTAAACAAAACCCACAGAGTTCATGTTCTGAATTCAAGATGAACCCAATTTTTTTGGTTGTGGTGGAGAAGCTAATGCCAGGCCAGAGTGTACTAAGGCACAGTCCTAAGCTGTTTTGGTCAAAAGTCATGATAACTCCTGAGGAGGCAATTTTCACAGAGTGTTATTTTCTCAGGATCCCAGGGCTGTGGTACAAACAGGCCACTAGGAACTCATACTGGACGGTCACTCAGTGAATGAAACTCAAAGCAGTACTAACCCTGGGGGATGACCACTGGAGGTCATGGCTGTTTCTCTCCCAACAGTGCAGTAGGTGTAAAATGTACCTGGTGTGGATAATAGGCGACATGAGTCCTTTTTATGTGGCTAAACTCCTTACGATGACCAAAGTCCTCTTGGGACTTAGGGCTTTCCAAAGCCCCAGTAAGGCAGACCATCTTCACAAACTGCTCTGGAGGAAGGTGCCCGAGAGTACCCCAGATCTGTGTGCCAGGTCCCTTCTCTATATCATCACTGACCTGAGCCTATGCATGCTGGGTTTTATGTCACATGAGAAACTCCCAAATAGCCAAAGGACTAATTGCCTTTTAAGTCACAATCTCTTATCTCTCAACCTTCCTTTAGCAAGTCACAGCTATTTTTGTACAATCTAATTCCCATGACTCTGAGACATTCACTTATTTTATATTGCAAATTAGTAAGATCATTTAGGATAATGCTTTTTATCCACTAATCCCAGTGATGGTCCTCTGAGCATGTTCAGGGTTTAAGGAGATCTTTTCTTCTTTGCAAGGGATTATCCTTTACATCCTGTGTTTGTTTGTAGATTGTGCTTCAGAGATGCTGTGGCAGGTGGGGTTCAGTAGCTAATCCTACCTGAATGCTAGAAATACCTGTGGGAGTTCCAGCGTCTGTCATCACAGATCCTTATCAATGGGTGGCACTGACAATGGAGTGCTTTCAGTAGACATGGTCAGAGAAGAGAGAAGACCCGGTTTAGGAAACAAGGAAACCTGCAGGTCATTCCCAGCCTACTGGCTCAGTATTTTCCTGGGAATCAGGGGCTTACCTGTGCTCAGATTCCTCAACCTCGAAGTCAGATGACAATAACAATTAACGTATTTCAGTTTGTAAGTCTCTTCCTGACCTAGAAAATTGAAGTGATTTGTCCAAGGTGAAGAGTTCCTTAACACCCAGGCAGGGAAGGGGTCTCAGGACTCCTGTCTTGCAGCACAGTGCTCTATTGACAACACTGTCACCGTGATGCTACCACCAGACCTAGTTAGAGGAAAAAAATTGAAACAGTTTTAGCTTGCTTTGGCTGAATATTCAACTCAACATTTTGTGAAATTACAGATCAACGTTTCTTTTAAAGGCAAATGTTTAAAAAAAAAAGTATAAATAATCTGCTTCAGGGTTGCAAGAAAGCTTTGTAAACTTGGACTTCATCCTTGTTTAGAAGCTGACTCAGGCTGGATTTTACTCACACTCCTATTGCAGCTCAAAAGGAAAATGGTTCCTGAGTTAGCCTCTTAACACTTACACTTCACACTGGCCGGTGGGTCCTGGAATTTCAGATAGTCATTCAATTCTGAAGTATAAAACAATACTCCAAATATAGGAAAGCATTCATCAGAGTTGGTGCAGCCATTGTTGGATACTGGCTCCCGCTGAACCACGCCTCTTTATATGCTTGCTCTCCCATGGTCCCATCCCATGCTGACTCAGAGCTGGCCTATGTGGTTTGCTTTTGGCAATAGAATTCTGGCAAATGGGAGCCAAGCAGAGGCTTTAAAAATGCCTCTGAATTGGCATTTGCCTTTTCTCATGAAGAAGTCCAGGCTAGCATGCTGGAGACACAGGACTCAACAAACCAGCACCAACTTCCTGACTTGTAAGAGAGGCAAATGGGACCAGTCAGCTCCCATCCAACTCACCAAATGACCTTAAACCCTCATCGGTTTCTTGACAAGAAAAGACAAGCCATTCCGGCTGAGCCCTGTCCAAGCTGCTCAATCATGGAGTACTTTTTACCTTAAGGGGCCAGTTTCAAAGTCTTTTGTTATATAACAAGATTGCTTACAGCTGACTCACAGTTCTACAAGCAGTTAGAGCACCTTGATGCCTCAACATCATGAATTTGTTGCTTGTGAAGTCTGAGTCCATTGTTAAGTTGATGGTGGTGGAAGGACTCTCTATTCCACGCAGCCATTCAGGGATGCAGGCTCCTTTCTTGGTGTGATTTAGGTCTGTGCAGTCCTATCCATTTCTGTGGCAGATGGGAAACAGAAAGAATCATACACAGAATATATGTCTAGGGCAGGTCTGAAATAGGCATGGAATTTCCACTTTCATCCTGTCAGTTGGGATATGGTAAAGGAGATTAGAAAATGCTGTTCATCTGTGTGCCCTGAAAAAAAATAAAAGAGAGAGAATGCATGTTAGCAGGACTGAATGCTCAATAGCAAAGGCAGAAATGTCTTATTCCACTGTGTGTGTTCCCTCGTGTCCAGCACAATGCCCTGCCTGTAGCACACACTAAATGAATGAAATAGTTGATGAAACTAAAGCATCATTTTAGATAAGGCCTGAGAACCATGCATGGAAGACATCTGTCTCATCTTGTAAATTATTGAAGCACTAATTTTATGACAAAGCCCTTGCCAATTCAAAAGCCAAGGCAAGAAATAGAGGTCAATGTTTGTTGTGGCTGGCTTCCTAATACTGAAGGGATGACATAATCGCTTTGTTTTATCCTGAAATCTGTAAGGATACCAAATTCAAAAGGACAAATTGGAAGTATTTTTAAAGCTAAATCTCTGAATCCCTAGTCTTCTTGCATCTGTGTGTGTATACATGGGTGTGTGTACATATTTGACAATAACGCACTATTTAAAGACGTTACCGGTAACCAGTAACATATGCAATTTTACATGAAATATCTTATAAGTAATATAGTTTCATTAATGTAGTAATATAAATTTCACAGCAAGTGGTATGGTATGTAAGCACTGTGAATTAAAAAAGATAATGTTGTTGGCTGGGAGTAAGATGTATGTGGAACAGAGTCATGGGTTGTAGTCTTTTTCTTATTATTAATCATTTAAATCTGGAGGTGGTTTATTTCTCTTAGTTCCCTATCAGCTATGGAATCCTTTAATTCTCTATCACAGTGCATATATTAGAGGTATCCATTTTTCTCTACCAACTCATTAAATCAAATAAATATAAATCAAGCCTGCTTAAGCTAATTTCAAAAATTATTTCTTTTTTGATTAATTTTACCTGAGAAAGGAGAGTGTGAGTAAATAGACTTAAGGTAAAGTCTCTAAACAGCAAGCATCCAGGTGGGGAAGGTTCTAGGGACTCCAGGCAGCACATGGTGGATAACTGGGGCACCTGCTCCACCATAAGATAGGATTCCAGGGGACACTGGAAGGAAGCCTTCCTTTGCTCCCTAATAGCATCTTCACAGTGAGCCAATTATGATACATTCATATTGTTTCAAGGTGTGGTCTCTCCAAGCATCCCATTGTGAATGCACACAAGAGGGCTTGAGTTAATTAATTATCATCACTTTGGGTGGCGGAGCACTGTTAGATTATCAAGTCCATTAGTAGGAGCTTCAGAGAAAGGAATGTGTTAGGAAGAGGGAGAAGACAAGGTATGTTATGGTAGTGTGCATTGCAGGTCACAGGTGTGATGGGCCACCAGGGAGCAGGAAGAA
Organism: Ictidomys tridecemlineatus; assembly: GCF_052094955.1. NCBI lineage: Eukaryota > Metazoa > Chordata > Mammalia > Rodentia > Sciuridae > Ictidomys > Ictidomys tridecemlineatus. The sequence goes on from NC_135485.1 coordinate 129,849,225, forward strand.
AACCCGAGGCCACAAAGCCAGAATACCAGGAACCCTGTGCTCCTGAGTGACCCCTGCACAGAAAGCAGAACACGAAGGACCAGGGAGCGAGTAGGAGGAGCCCACATATGAGATGCTCTTGGGCAAGTGGGAAGCAGGAAAAGATAATGATGCTGGCTGGGAGTAAGGTGTATGTGGAGAAGAGATGAGAAAGGACACAGAGAGTGGGACGAAGGGAGTGGAGGTGGCTGGACTTATTCACCCATGCACTTGTCCTGCACGCAGATGGTACACCTTTCCCGCCAATACTGCCCTTTGTTGTGGTTTGGATGTGAATCGTCCCCCAAAAGTTCCTGTGTTCATGCAGGAGATGAGATGATTAGATTATGAGAATCACAACTTAATCTGTGGATTAATATATTTGATTGATTAATGAATGATTCAAGTGAGTTACTGGCTAGTAACTGTAGGCAGGTGGTGTGTGAATGGACGAAGTGGGTCACTGGGTGTGTCTTGGGGATGACATATTTTGTCCCTGGCTCTTCCTACTCTCCCTGTGCTTCCTGGTTTCCATGAGCTGAGTAGATTTCCTCTACCAGCCCCTTGTGCCATGATATTCCACCTCATCTTGGGCCCATAGCAGTGGAGTGAGCCCACCATGGACTGAACCTCTCAAACCATGAGCGCAAATAAACTTTTCCTCTGGAAGTTGTTCTGGTCACATAGTTTGGTCACAGCAACAGAAAGCTGAACTGCTTGAGAGAGTCCTTGTTCGACTGACTGCTAGACCATACCTATCACATTAACTTGTCAATTCAGCGGAGCAAAAGGCATCCAGTGAATTCAAGAATTGTTTGCATCATGGTTATGTGGTTTGCATAAAGGTTTTACCTTTGATGGGTCACTTTGAAGTTGGTGGAAACAGTGATGATCCACTTCTGAAAACATTTGATGTTTGGAACTGTTTGGATGGTAGTGGCATTACTCCCTCATCTCCTCGCTGTTCAGTGCGCTTTTCAAAAGAACTCTACAGAACAGATTAATGGGACGTTGGGCTTCCGTAATTCTCCGGTTACTCTAACAGGATCGGGGTAAATTTAAAGAGAAAAAAAATGCAAACCAGCTTGAGGCAGCATTGCCCAATTTGATCAAAACTAAATGCAACCACCATGGGTTCGAGTTTGGTGGTCCAAAACATTGGAATGTTTCAAAGACATCTAAAATGCAATGCCAGTGTTGTTTTATTTGGTTTGGGGTTTTCTATCCCTTTATGTTAAACAGGAGTTTGGAGAAATTTGCACAAAAGACTCCCTGTCGATTTTCGTGGATACCTACATACTAAGTAGCCAGTGTTACTGATAAATGAAAACATCAAACAGGCCTCGAACAAAGTCTTCACTCACCTACCTCATGAACTTAGAGGAAGCTGAGGATGAATCACATCTGATCTTTATTTAGCATCCTACCGAACAACAGCCATTCTCTCAGGAACTCTGAGCCTCAGAACTGCACATAAAACAGACATTCACCTGCTGTGTGTCCCGTATGATACTAGTGATGAGTCGTTTTTGCACCAAGATCACTCTCTTTGAGTCTGGACCAGGGGTTGAATCTAACGCCATGCCAATCTTCTTAAGGAAGATAAAGGAATTACATGCTGCCTTTGAACCCTGGAGAGATATTACACTATAATCCAGGACGAGGGGATTTTCAGTTCAGGATCCAGATCTGCAAATTACGCCTTCACAATTCACCAAAACATATTCTTCTAATAAACTATTTTTAAATGTTTTGTTTGTTTAGCGCATATAGCAAAATACAGTCTTGTCAGTCAAGACAGACTTCAAACTGCCTGGTCCTGTTAGAAACGTTTCATTAATAACATGTGTTTACCATCGAAAGGAGCAGGCTTCGTGTGCTAAGATTTTGTTTGTCAGTCATTCATTGGAACCCCACTGTTAATAGCATACAATGGTTTGTGGTTATGCCACAATTTAACCCAGGTTTAAAAATACAAACTAGAGCCCTGGTGGTCTAAAGGAACAAGACTGAGTGAAGGCATTGGCTCAACCTGCTTTGTGGGCTGGTGGCTTGGAATGCTTTACAAACTAATCAAATTTATTGACTATGATCCTAAGGAGGGGGGAAAAATCCCATGCTGGGGTGTGCATCCTGGGTTGACTGCAGTTTGGTGAGGTTCTGAATGTCTAAAGGGAGAAACAAGGCAACTATTTGGCATTCCTTTCCCCAAAGACAAATTAGAAACAGATATCACAGAATATGAGTTTTTTTTTCCAGCAGCCTAATAAGAAAAAGAGGTTTCCTCTATAGTTTTAATTCTACTGTATGTTAAGGATAAGTAAACAGAATTAATATTGCACCAGGCAGAATAGGCAGTGAAAATTCTATTGATTCAGTAGTTTGAGCAGCAAGAGTTCTGAATGCAAGAGATAAAAGAGAACTGGTTTTACATGTAACATCAGCTTCCATGATAGACCTGTGTGAAGGGTATTTGGCATCAAACACTGCTAGCTACATATGCATTTATTGTGTATATATATAACCCAAGGGGAAATTTTACATTTTGCACAGATCTGTGTATAAAATGTTGAGTAAGAATACAAGAAAGCAAAGCATCTACAATAATGGGTAGAAAGGACTTTTGTGTTTAATTAAGCACCTCAGTTGTGCAGAAACACAGTGAACCACAAAGAGTAGTTGCTATAGAATGTGTTTATGAAATCTCATAGTCATGGAAATAACACTGTGATCCTAAACATTTGTGAAATCGTATATCACATGTGCTTAAAACCAATTTTCCAGTTGCTAGCAATTTATGCTTTAAAAATATTTATATTTCAAAATAAAACAGATCATATTTGGAGAAAACTTAACCCATAAGAATATTGTTTAGGCTGCCAGGAAATTATCTCCTTACACATTCCTAGAGGGAGATTTGACCTTTAAAACTTTTTAATGATTTGATCACTTTTTATATCAGAAAACAGAACATTTCTAGAGAGGAGAATTTAGTATTAAATGAGCCATTTTTCCAAGTTCTGAGTAATTGGACATGTAGCATCATAAGAGACAATATCTGTTAAACTCATATCTTACATTTCAAAAATTAAAGTTGACATTCACTTAAACCATTATAAATTACACATATACAACATGGTAGGAATAAAGGCCTTAAGAGGAATGGAACCATTCTACCTTTGAGGGGATTGTGAATTCCCAAAATACACACTTATTAGTTCCTAAATAAATTCTTGAAAGTGGGACAGAAAAATATTTTATTCTATTATTTTTATATGATTCTCAGATATAATTTTTCTAATATTTCCCATGATATTTTTGTAGTTGTAATGGGACATTGCCTATAACCATTTTTATGAAATTAACTACAATGGAAATATAAAAAAGGTTCAAATAGTGTTTAGATAACTGGACCCTTCCCCAGGAAAGACAGTAGGCCGTGCATACCTGGATGATGAACTTGAAGGTCACTGGATGCATCAAGCAGCTGAATGATCTTTTATTTCCAGGCTGAAGGAAAACCTTCTAGAACTTTGCCCTCTGCTTCAACCCTCACCAGACCACAATACAGTTAGCTTTAATCCTAACTTCTAGCTCTTCTAACTGGTCTACTATAAAAGAGCATTTTGAGGTTGTAAAATGTTTAATAATATGACAAGAATTTATTTTGTGTTATGAGGAATATAATCATTTCACCAAATCACTCTAGAGCCAAGATTTTAAAATATGCCTTATATATAAGATTTCACATAGTAAATTCCATTTTTTTTCAGAGTAATGCGTTCTTCATTCATGTTATTAATCAGAGAGCTGTGTAAAATGCTTTGTTTGTTTTTTCCAACATAGATCTTATGCTGGATTTAATTCTAGCATTGAATTCTATATGTTAAAATAATACCATCTCATATCCTGACTTTTAAAAAATAAAAATATCACCATTATAGGCTCATACAACTCCAGGGTCCTAGGAGATTCTTACAGGCAAATTTACAATTTAAAATATTAAACTTAATTGACATCTTCCCAGTGTTATTGGAAACTGGAAACTGATTTTTCAATTTATTATTTTCAGAAGAAAATAGTTTGAAGGAGTCTGTGGCTAGTGTCAACTTTTCAGTAAAAACTACAGGGTCTTGACTTTTCTAACCATCTTCACTAAGCTTTTTTCATGGTTCAAATATTCACATGGGAATTCTTTGGTGGTAATACAATTTTTAAAAGGTTGCTCCTGTTATTCCTATGACACTCTGGGGGTAACTTGATTTCCCAGTGTAATGACTAGAAAGAGGAAAAAGAAAAGTGGCTTCAAGAAGCTTGAAAGGCAGCTCTACCGTGCTGGGAATCCCAGTCCTCTTCCATTCATGGCACCACGTCACTTCCCTTTAACACTTAGTCTAGTATCATTCTTGCCTTAAAGCTGTGTCTAATTAAAATTAAAGTATATGTGCATCAAACTTTAATATTAAGGAACAAAAGGCCAACCCACAAAGTAGTAAAAGATAATGTGTGTATATGTGTGTGTATTCATATAGGATTATATATATGTGTGTATATATATATATATATTATATTTATATATATATATAATATATATATATATATCAAAGGACTGTTATCTACAGCCTATAAACAACTTTTCATAGAGAAAAGGGTAAAAGGGCTGAATAGTGACTTTATAAAGGATGGTATCCACCTGGTCAAGATACATATTTCTGTATTCTCAAATTCATTAGTCATCAAGGAATTGCAAATTAAATCATAATATAATATAACTCCAGTCCAATCAAAACAATGAAGACAAAAGTTTTCCAATTGTTGGCAAAGCTATAAAGCAACTCAACTCCTACACACCTGGTAAAGTGTAAATTGGTACAACCATATTGGAAAACTTTTGACAGTATTGATTAATTCTTTCTAGTATGCATATGTATATATTCAACAAAAACACTTGTTTGCCACAAGACTTAACCAGAATATGCATCATTGTATTGTGTGCATAGCTCCAAACCAACTGGTTATTGTGCAGATGTCTGTCAAAGGTAGAGCATAGAAATAAACTGTGGCATATTTATTCAATGGAATTTTTATACTGCAGCAAGAAGTGAATGGCCAACAAGTAGATGCAATGATAGGGTAACTCTTACCAACAAAGCACTTAGGAAAAGATGTCGGACACAAAAAAGTATCTACTATATAATTCCATTCATAAAAATTCTAAAACAAGGCAGAACTAAGTGGTGCTGTTAGAAATCATAATAGCAATTAATTTTGTGTCTAAAAAGGAGCATGGGAGGGTTTCCAGTGTGTGTGGGTTTTGCTGTGTAAGTGCTATAGGTCTCTTCAGTTTGAAAAATACATCAAGGTATATACAATACACACACACACACATATAATATATATGTTTACATGTACATCATGTGTGAATATGTGCATATATACATATACATGTATTTACACAATACATATATATACATAAAATTTTATATCAACTAATTTTTAAATACCTTATCTCTTCAGTTCATATTGCTTAGGAAAACAATTATGATATATCTTCTACATATCAAAGTAATAATCATGAAAGATGAGTTTAATTACTGACAAAATGAAACACATGGACTTCTGTTTCATTCCTTCTCTATCCAGCTTGCCTCCTTCCTTCCTTTAATTATTTAATCAGTGACTTTAAGCATACTTTGTGTAATTTGGAGAAATGACATTGTACTTGCCCCTCTATCTAGGTTAGTGGGATTAAGCTGTCTGGCCTACACTGGCTGCTTCTAAAGCCAGGGAAGTAATGACATTTAATCCTTGTGGTGGAGGATAGTACAGAGAAGCAGCAGAACTGGAGGATAAATATTTCTGTGTCCACTCCTTGATCAGGAGACAAGAATAAAACTCATATCCTATAAAAAGTCCCTCACATCTTAACACAGGGAATCCACCAAACTAATTATTTTATAGTGGACCTACTCAATCTGCAAAAAGATAAGCAAGAAATCACTGAGAGACAAGCATGAAGATAAAGAAGAAGTAATCTACTTCTTTTCAAGTGTTAATACAGGCATTGCAGCGAAACCAATTGTCACTGAATCTGACAGCAATTCCACAGGAACCCAAACAGCTGAGTCCTGGAAATTTCAGTTGCCTTTCAGGGAAAGGCAGTTGTAGGTTCTTAATCCCCTGAAGCACAAGACACAAAGACAGGCAGATAAGAGTTGGTTTGACCTGATTAGAAATTTCCCACTACCTTTAAAAGTCTTTATTCACAAATTCCTCTTACTTGGCTCTTTTCAATCACTAACCAGGGACCTGTTTCTACATCTAAAAGGCAATATAGTAGTGATTCTCATTTAAAGAAGTTATTTTCAAAAGAGTACTTTAAATCTAGAAGTTGAAAACTGGAAAAATAAGAAGTATCTCTGAAGTTTCTTCTCATTCATAGACTGCACAACTATTTCAAAATTTCCACCAAATCCTCTTCTACAATTTTCCTAGGCTGTTGTAATAAAACAGATGACACATATATGAAAACAAACAAATCCCCAAATTATAAAGGCTTGACCCAATATTTTTAAAAATTTTTTAGGCGCTGATAGACTTTTATTTTATTCATTTGTTTATATGTAGTGCAAAGAATCGAACCCAGTGCCTCGCACAAGCTAGGCAAGTGCTCTACCACTGAGCCCCAATACAACCCCAGCCCCAGTAATTGATTTTCTATTTATTTAACATACTGGTGTTTCACCTAGAGATAGCATATGATTTTCTTCCACATAGTGATTCAGAGATCCAGTTTCCTTCCACCAACAGTATCCACCATGATAGGAGCTCATTTCTACTCTCTGAGAAAAAGAAAAAGGAAATATTGTGGAAAACTTACTTACTACTTCAAAAGTCATCCCTGAGATGAACCATACAACTGTTGTCCATTCTGAGAACAAATCGTAGGGCTGCCCCACGATGAAAAGAGAGGAGTTTGGGACATAACCCTTCTCAGCTAAGCAGACGCCTCAAAGCGCTAATGCTCCATTTTAGGAGAGTAAATGTGGCCATCTGTGCTACAACCATCTCCACCCAACATCAATGATGAAAGTTAGCATTAGACACGGTGATGGTCAGCTCAGGCTTGATATTTCAGGTACACATGGACAGCCAAGGGCATTAGGCAAAGGGAGATGTTAAAAGAGAGAGTAGAGGCTGAGTGTGATTTTTTTTTCCTTCTACTTCAGATTAAGTAAAATATTCATAGTAACACAGTATTAAACTGAATCCAATAAGTATTTATAGATTATCTTTTAAAATGCTGGCCACCAAGTCATCCCTGAAATGCATGGAAGAGTAAACAAAACACACAAAGTTCCTGCCACCACAAAGCATGCACAGTAAGGTAGATATGGAGTGTTGTGTTGAAATAAATGCTACGAAGAAAATTAAGGCCAGTGAGGGAATTGTGAGCAACAAAAGTCATATTTTGAGAGGGGAGGTCAGGAAAGTCCTTTCTAGGGAGGAGAGGTAGTAACTGATTAGAATACAAAGGGAAAAAGCAAGATCCTCTGGTAAAAGCAAATTTGATCTTTCCAACAACAGCCGAGTAGCTGATTCCATTTCAACCGTGGCGCATGGGCCATTTCTTCCAGTACTGCTCAGGAAAGAAGCCTGGGAAGAGTAAAGAGAATGGGGTTTGGTGTACAAAGACATGTTTCAAAGATGGGAGGCCACAACTCACAGTTATTTTTGGCAGATCATTAATATATCTGACCTCTAACTTTTTCATTAGCAAAATGACACCTACTTCACTGAGTTGTTGTAAAGTTGATGTGAGGTAATGCACACAAGTTACTGCTATAACCTAACATGTTGCAAACATTCAATAAATATGGATTATTTCTTCTTTTACACAGAGTGCAAGGGTCGTGAGTGGGAGAAAACTCCTTTCTCTCTTTCCATTCTTCCTCATCATGATGAACACATGCCTTGTCTTCTATGAGCTTACAAATTTCTTTTCCCATCTCAGAGAATCTGCCTTCTTCATCATGATGAAGATGACAATGATAAGAGAGTACTTAATCATTTCAAAAAAAAAAAAGATAGCACTTGCTGGGCATGGCAGCACCTGCCTGTAATCCCAATGGCTTGGGAGGCTGAGGCAGGAGGATTTCGAGTTCTAAGCCAGCCTCAGCAACTTAGCAGGGCCCTAAGTAACTTAGGGAGACCCTGTTTCTAAATAAAATTTTTAAAAAGGACTAGGAAGTGGCTCAGTGGTTATGTCCCCCTGATTTTAATCCCTGGTCTCCCACCCCCAAATAAAAAGAAGAGAAAAAAAGATAGCATAATATCAAAGACATTGATAGAGTCGCCCGCCCATATGCAGGCTCTTTCTTTGTAACTCATCTGCGTTTATATATTTAATGATTTGGTTGGACAAAGCCAGAGGTTTGTGGTTAAACTTGAAGATCCAGAGCTTGGAAGTTAAACTTCTGAGTTAGCCACCTCTCCCTCTTCTTCTACGTGTGCTCATTATTCATTCAACTAATTTAAGCTCTCATCTAATTTCAACTCTGGGGCAGGTTGTCAGCATTTGGGGAGGTATGGGGAAAAGTGAGCTCTGTGAAGTTCTTTTTCGTCTCAGACTAATCTTTACATTGGCCTCATGACTTGAGCATGGCCAAGAAGTTTCTGCATTCCTTGGCACGTTGAGTTGGTCTGATTCAGTACAAATACAGACATAAAAGCCCTCTAGGCTTCCACTCAAATAGGCTTATATTAGTCCACAAACTAGAGTCTGAATTACTTTTTGTGCATTACTTTAAATGAAATTCTGAGTACACATATCCCCTCTTTCAGGATGCATCCACTATCATAGCTTACACTGCACCAAATTTGACTTTTGACTTAGTTCGGTTTTTTGTGGTGGTGGTGGTGCTGCTGGGGATTGAACCCCAGAGCCTTGTGCACCAGAGGCAAGCACTCTATCAACTGAGCTATATCCCCAGTCCCTAACTTAGTCTTTTAACAGCACGATCTTCAAGGCATTTCTTCCTCTCTTGTAAGTCCTCAGATTTCTAAGGCCCAACTCAGTACTATCCATCTTCCAGGAAGTACCCAGAAACTCAAGGGTGCACCACAAATTATTAAACATTTGACTATTTTATGTGTACCCATAGTCCCCTTCAGCCTGGAGGTGCAAATCTCTTCCCAGTGGCAGTAGTTTTCTCACACAGGGAGCATTTTGAGACGTGCTTATTAAGTTCTTTTGATAAGATTTTATAATTACTCATTCCTCTTACTTGCTTGGAGTTAAATCATTTCTTCCTTTTTCCACAGTCCAACTTTCTGTACATCCAGGTCTCTTTATCTCAAACACTAAGAAATGCTCTGGTGACACTTCTTGAGAACAAACACATTATCTAAGAATGTCACCATCATGGGGACTTTTGGATTTTGAAAAATTGAAAGAATACCAGAACTTTCCTGGCCTCTGGAACAGCAAGAATCTCTTCTCAAAAGACAAAAGTGAAGTTGTTTCCTAGAGAACAGATCACATTTCAGTCGCCTGCAAAGCCCTGCCCAGCTGCCTTCCTCTCTCTGCCCTGACAACTCCCCTCGAGCTCTGCCCCTTCTCTCTCTCGGCATCTTGCTCCAAGTAAATCCATGCAAAGATGTTTTCAGGAACATCTGCACTCTCTCATGCGGGAAGACAAGCAGGGCGGACATCCTGCAGAAGGAAATACCAGTAAACATTAAAACCCCAGGAAAGTCTTTGGTTGGGGTATCTACAGACACTGCTCAGGACTAAATGAAATGCAAATATGGTCCCCTCCAGGTAGCAGGCTACTGAAACTCTGTAAATGCTGCAGAAAACTTCTCTACAACTTTTTACATCTCCAGATGCCAACCTCTGGTGTGTTGGGGCAGGACCTAGATTTCATGGTGCAAGTAAAAAATAAACATTTGCACCAACTTTTCTTTCCAAAACCACCGTCGAATCCTTCATGAATCTTGGGCTGTTGTACAGTTGACTAAGAAAGCACTATGCTTTAAATACTTATTAAGCATTTAGTAAATATCTGATGAAAATTGATGAATTTTAGAGTTAGAAAGTTACCTTCGAGCATATTGAGCCTAGGCACAAAGCGCCCTTTTATAAAGCGAGAAAATTGAAAAACCAAAATAACTTAAGGGCCATCCACCAGAAGCTTGGTTATGATACTTAAATTCCTACAAAATACTTATGCTGGGGGAACATATGGAACAGCTCAAAAGGAAATCAAACTATAATCTCTTGATCCTTGGCTTAACTGATTGTATTAAATTAGTACACTACTTCAGTATTTTTTAGGCAAGGACTTGAGTTTTATTGAACATCTTCACACCAAATGCAGAAATAATTAATATTAAAAGCTCCATGTGTTTTCTGAGCTTCTTTGACATTTGTGAAGACTGTAAAGAGTCAAATAAATGTTAAGCCAAAATTGTTGCAAAATATCACAGACTAAAAAGAGGAAAATAAAAAAAATCATAGCCATACAACAGAGATGAACACAGTTAATATTCTGAGTACATATTCAGTTAATATTCTGGTTTTTTTTCCTATTTTATCATTGTTTTACATTGTCTTCTTTCTCTGAATTTTTGAAGAAAGTAACTTTTTATGCCCTTTATTTCACTCAGTTGTTTCATCTTCAGCAACGCCCTGCCTGCCATAGATGTCCTTGGATGATCCCTGCCTCCTGACATTCACCTTAGTCTCCTCCCTCGTGGTATCAGGATTGGTCTAAGTGATCAATGGCATTTGACAGAAATGGCAGATGTCTGTTCTAAGATTAGATTAGCAATGTCTGTGGCTTCCGTATGGATTCTCTCCCTCTCATTGTTCACTCTGGGGAAGCAAGGTGTCCTGCTGTGAGAATCCCTATGACAGGGACCACCTGGGGAGAAACCGGGGCCTCCAACCAGCAGCCAGAAGGTCTTCCAATAACCACATGCATGAGCCTGGAAATGAACTTCCCAGCCCCAGACAAACCTTTGGAAGACAACAACCCCAGGCCAACAGCTCAAGGAAAATCTCATTAGTCTCCTGGAGCCAGAACAACTAGATAAACCACTCCCAGATTCCCCATCCTGAGAAATTGGGCAAGATAATGTGCGTTTGCTGTTTCAAGCTGATGTTTTGGTGTGATTAATTATGGCAGCCAAGGAAAAACTAAAAGACTCACATTTTGAAAGATTCTTCAAGAAAACCAGGTTTCATGGTTGAATAATAGGCTGTTTATAGATATATCATGATTTATTTCACTACCTCGATGGATTTTTTTCAAGTGATGTCAATATTTTGCTCTTTTAATTTGTTGAGGGATACATCACTGTGTGCATTTTTTCATCTATGATTTGTTTTTAACCTTTCCATCGTAAAATTATTAAATAAAGTATCAATATTGTCAGTGTTCTTGACATTTATTACCATATTTTCCCCCAAATTTATTGTGCAAATAATGAGTAAGCTCAGAAAGTTAAATTTTATTGATCATAAAAGACTGATCTATGTCAAAATTGAATTGAGTCTGTTTATAGTGCCAATCGTTCTTGGTGCACAGTGCTCTGTATTTGATTTCCTTTTATCTCAAATGCAATAAAATAAGTAAGTCTTCCTATCCACTTGCTTATTGGTTATGATTCAGCCTGCCCCTCTACATCTGTTCTCTTCCTGATTTTTCTCATCTCCGGGAATAGCACCTCAGTTCACCTAGACAGAAGCCTGGGAGGCACCTTAGCCCACCCCTGTATCTCACCCTTACAAATACTCTGCCCCTTTTCCTCAACCTCCCTCCCCTTTCCAGCCTCATGGTTACTGCCTTACTGCAAATCTTGGTCAACTCTCCAAACACTGCCCTCTCCGGCTTATTTTTTAAATCTTCTTTCACCCATGGCTTTATTTTGCCCTAATGGATTTATTCTTTTTTTTTTTTTTTAAACAAGGACATGCCTGTAGTAGGATATGCTGCCTCATCTCATATATCCCACAGGACAGACATGCCCTTTTCTTTTCTTTTTTTTTTCTTTTTTTATTTTTTTAGTTTTCGGCGGACACAACATCTTTGTTTGTATGTGGTGCTGAGAATTGAACCCGGGCCGCACGCATGCCAGGCGAGCGCGCTACCGCTTGAGCTACATCCCCAGCCCAATGGATTTATTCTTGAAAGACCTTATGATAATTTGATTCTATTCTTTTATAATCACTTACTATTTTTTTAAAAATTTGTTCCTTTTAGTATACATGACAGTGGAGTAATTTAAAAATATTATACAAAATGGACTCTAATTTCTCATTCTTGTGATTGTACATGATGTGGAATTACACTGTGTATTCATATATGAACATAGAAAAGTTATGTCTGATTCATTCCACTGTCTTTCATATTCCTGTCCCCCCTCCTTTCCCTTCATTCCCCTTTATCTAAATCCAATCAACTTCTACTCCCTCCTTTATTGTGCATTAGCATCCACATATCAGGAGAACATTCAGCTTTTGGATTTGGGGTATTTAGCATGATAGTCTCTAGGTCCATCTATTTGCCAGCAAATGCCATAGTTTCATTCTTCTCAATGGATGAGTAATATTCCATTGTGTATATATACACCACATTTTCTTTATTCATTTTTCTGTTGAAGGGCACCCAGGTTGGTTCCGTAGCTTAGCTATTGTGAATTGAGCTGCTATAAACATCAATGTGGCCACAACTATAGTATGCCATAATCACTTACTATTATCATCAATTTTTATGACTTCTTTACTGAACATTATACTGTTAATATTTTATGTACCAAAGACATTTTTATTAAAAAATGTCTGGATAAATTATACCTGTTGACTGTGAAGTCATGGACTTTGATAACCATGTCCATGAACCATCCAAGATGATGTTGTGATTGGGAATGTCCATCTCAGTGACGTCAAGACAGAGTCTTCCCTGAGGGAGAAGACTCATTCCATTCTTTCTTCTACCTCTCCCAGGGGTTTTGGATCCCCCAGGGAACTCCTCACCTCCCAGGTAGATGTCACACAAGCACAGGCAGCAACAAAACAAACACAGTAAGAAAAGTAGCACGTTAAAGATAACGCACCACTTTGCCATGTCTTTTCAGAGTTTCATGCTTTGCAACATTTTAGTGCTCAGAGGAAGAAAGATGACACATACTGTAAATAATAAAGTTTATTCTTTGTTATTATAAAATTTTTCTTGGAGAGAAAATATATACTGTCTTAAATTTGACTTTGTTTATCTGTTAGAATTCTCATATCAATGTTAGTTATCTATTTCATTGTCTGAAGCTTTCAGAGAACTGAATGTAGATCAAGTGCAGGTGTAAATGTATTTTACAGATATTTATTGGAATGCAGCATATTTAATATAGTGACTGTAGCTGATCAATTTACAATAAAATTAAGTACAGTTTTAAATGATGCCTTCTCCAGAGGTAAAAACAAATAGTTTGTTTAGGTTTTATGGGCACAAAGATAATTGTCACAGTTCAAATGATGAGACTTCTGTGCCGAGGTTGTTTCTATTTAATCTAACATGACTCTCGTTTCAGGAGACATTTGAAGAGCATATTAGAATACAATTCCCATTTTGTTTGGTGGTTGTTATCTAAACCATCATTTTTCACTTTCAGTTAAAGATAGAACAGAACATTCTTCTGGAAGCCCCCCCCCCCCATTCCTAACAGAGTTCCATAAAGGGCACTTGATAGGCGATTTTTGTTAATATTTTATTAAAAATATCATTTATCATCATAGCTACTTCTTGGGTCACAATGCCAAAACCTTTACATGCATTTTCTTATTTCATCTTCCTTCCAAGGCCACATGGTGTTTTATTATCGCCTTCTCCCTGATGAAGAAATTGAAGCTTGTCATTTCAGCAAGCTAACCAAAGTTACTAAGGAAGAGGCCGTAATGGGCTGGTTTTCATAGCAAGATCCCGGCTCCTTCTGTTCTTCTCTGTTGCTCAGTCATCCCATATCAGATTGACTTGTGACCTTGATTTTTCTAAGATAGCTTCTCAGACTTTGAACAAGTCTCTGTACATCAGGGCCCTGGTTTATGAGGAAACACCCCTCCAGAGCATTAAGTTGGATTGGGTTAGTTCTAATTGCTTCCTGCTCACAGGAGAGGCCTCTTGGTTCTGTGCTCTAGTGACTTCTAAACCAGTTTCTATTTTTAGTGCCCTTCAGGGGTATACAACACTGCTTCTCCCAAGGGACTAAATTGTCAAGGCCTAATCCTCCAGGAGTATCAGTTTTTGCCAGGATCCACTCATTGAAACTTTTCTGACACCTAAGTGGAAACTTCAGGAATACCTCCTGCTCCTCAAAAGTGTGCCTCCTCCCCAAGAAACACCTTTTCCAAGCTTTTTTAAGGGTATGTGTCTAGCCATAAGTGTCAAATAAAAGTGTCCTTGAAACTAAATTACATTCTGACATGATTTTCCATTCCTTGAAGTGGTGACAAGTATAATCTATACTCACTCATCCTTCTTCTTCTTTCTATTGCTCTTCCTACCCCAATTCCCAACTCAATGTATTTTCTTATCTACTTCTGGAGTATTTTGGTATCTAAAGAAAGGAAAATGGTAGCTATTCCAAATACTATAGTTCTTTGTTAATAATATTTTTCTCCCCTTGCAGGAAAATGAGCGATCTCTCAAATTCGACTTTGAATTATCTGGTAGAACTTCTATATACATTTTCAGACCATTTGTTTTGTTGGCTAAATTTCCCCCCAAAGAAATAAGTGCATATCAGCTATAAGTTTGATCTGGGCACGGTGGAACATGCCTGGAATCCCAGGGATTTAGGAGGCTAGATAGGAGGTTCATGAGTTCAAAGCCAGCCTCAGCAACTTAGTGAGCCCTAAGAAATCCAGCAAGATTTAGCCTCTAAATATAATACTTTTTAAAAGGGCTGTGGCTGTGGCTCAGTGATTAAGCACCCCTCAGTTGTTCAATCCCCAGTATCAAAAGCAGCAAAAATAACAACAACAACAACAAAAAAAAAAACTATAGGTTTAAAATAATAACGTTAACAAGTGGAAATTTGATTAACAGTAGTTAACAGAGATTTTTTTTTTTTTTTTTTTTTTTTTTTTTTTACAAATTATTAGTCATTTAACTGCCTAACAACTTCTGTGGAAGGAAAACAACTCCTATTAAATATTTTCATGAGAGCTAGATATTATGTTGGTGTTTTACATTTAGACTCTTGCTTAATTTTCATCACAGCCTTTCCAGGTACATATTATCTCCATTTAATAAATGATGAAATTGAGGGCTGGGGATATGGCTCAAGCGGTAGCGTACTCGCCTGGCATGCGTGCGGCCCGGGTTCCATCCTCAGCACCACATGCAAACAAAGATGTTGTGTCCGCAAAAAAAAATAAATAAATAAATGTTAAAATTCTCTCTCCCTCCCTCTCTCTTTAAAATAAATAAATAAATAATGAGATAATGAAATTGAGAGTCAGAGATGTTAAGTATAGAGAAGGGCATGGGGAAGTACTAGGGAATGAAATGTGCCAAATTAGGCCATGTCCATATAGAAATATACCACAATAAGTTCCACTTATATATAAAATAATAATGCAATAATTAAAATAATAATAATAATAGAAGGGATATTAGTAAAGTAGAGGAAGTAGATAAGGGGGAGAGAAAAGGGGTGGAAAAGAGAAAGTTGTAGGGAAGAAGATTGAACAAATTATGCTATGTGCTTCTATGAATATGGCATAATGAATCCCACTTTTATGTATAATTATAATTCACCAATTTTGGCAGGTACCAGGGACTAAGGGGCACTTGACCACTAAGCCACAACCCCAGCCCTATTTTGTATTTTATTGAGAGACAGGGTGTCACTGAATTGCTTAGCATCTTGCTTTTGGTGAGGTTGACTTTGAACTCATGATCCTCCTGCCTCAGCCTTCCGAGCTGCTGGGATTACAGGCGTGCACCAACATGCCCGGATTATAATTCACCAATTTGAAAAAAGATGTTACATATCTCGTCTAGTATCACACATTCTTAAGATTCCAACTAAGAGTGTAGAGACTGAAAAATCTAGGAGCAGCCCTTGACATTCCAACCTGCTAACACGGCTAACATGGTTCCCAAGTCATTCCAAGGGACAAATCAAAGCCATGGGTGTCTCAGCCAGGTCTCATTCTACTAGCAACAATTTTCGTGGAACAGAATGAGCATAGAAGCTGACATATTTTTATCCACATCACCACTACATCTCTAAATTCTCTAAAGATTCTTCCTAACTTGCTCAATAATGCATAAACAAACAAATTTCTTTCTCTTTTTCTTACAGATATTCGAAGGAAGAGAAAGAACTGGAGCAGGAATGAGACCTTTTGTCTCCAGAGATAGGAAGAGTTTTCAGTTTACTCCAAAACCTTTTTTTAAGCCCACAGTTGGTAACCATACCAAGTTGGTGCATGCTTCACTGGTCAGATTATATGTCTAATATAATTATAACTACATTGATTTGTAATTTGACAGGATCAGGCTTTCCTTGAAGAGATTTTAGCCCTTCTAGGTGACCTGAAGGTAACTCATAATTCTTTGCTTCTTTCTGGAATAAGGATGAGATAGTAACATGAATTGTCCCAGGACACCCTGCAAATGATCTAGCATACATAAATTTGCAGCTTTCTGTAGTAAAGGAAAGTTCCATTTTACACACTTAAGATGATAATGAGGTGAATGGAAGAGATAAATGGTATTCAGGTAGACCAAATGTTAAAACTTCTCAATTAATACATTTTCTTTATCAATATCCTTTAAAGATAAATTTGTATAAACAATGCATAACTGATTCTATTTTTCCAGGTGATAAGTTCATAATACACTTATCATGTATATATGTGTACATTTATATATGAATCTCATTGTTAAATATGACTGCCTTTATGAAAATAAAAAAGTAGTTTCATAATGCAAGGTATAATAGTAAAATAAAAATTAGTGAGTGTTTGAGATATAGATCTGAATCACCTTATAAATATAAATGCAAACCCCAGTTCCTAGTAGAATTTGAAATTCAGAATCTATGAAATTTCATAAAGGACCTAAATTTAGATATAAGATCTCAAATATTAGAATTCCTATGTAAATGTTTTCTTTAGGTTAACAGCTATTTGTGGTAATAATTTCTAGTACATCATTAACTAGAATATATAGTTTTGCATCTAACTAAATTTTTAACACAAATCCTACAACAGGTTCTCAAGATGTGTTCAACTGTGTCTCCTAGAATTCAGTGGAAAATGGGACTGTTATTTACAACTTAATAAATAACCCACTGATGTGAAGTGTTTTAAGTACAGCAATGTGCTACTTTAAACAAAGTAATGAAAATATATAACTCTGTCTAGTTGTTTTTACTTCTTTCAAGATTCAGATTTTCCTTGACTGCCTGTCTGATTTAACTTATAAATAAAAACAAAAAGGAAAGAAAAAAAACATATGAAAAATGTGAACCTTAGATACTTCAAAGTTAACTGAGATCAAAATCAAATGAAGCCCACTGACTAAGCAACAAGACTGGATGCAAAGTGTGTCATGTCTATACTGGCACACAGTAGCTTGGTGTATGGCTTGTACCAAAGTCTTAAGCTTGGATTTGTCAGGTATCTAAGCACTGGGAATTCTCATGGAAAAGAATGACTTGCTTAGTTTCTTCAGGAGATCACACAAGCACAGGCTCATCCACATAACCTGGTAACTAATCTCATTATTGGTAACACAATATTGGAAATGTGGGTGGCTTCTTGCCTCTTGCAGCCTGTTTTATTGTAACGGATGACAAATGTACGCATTCTACACAGTACATCTTGCTCAATTACAGAAACTTCATCTTTTAACATGAATCATACTCCCTTGGAATATCAGCATGCTAGGAACATGGAAACGAGTTTCTATATTTTTTCTGGCTCTGCTTGATGAGCCCTTTGAAGTGAGGCGACTTTTTTGAATGTTTGCAAAGTCCAATCTGGTTTTTGAATCTTTCCTGCTTCTTCATAATTGGGGGCTAATGTTGAGTTACAGAGAGAAAAAAAAAAGATGCAGAATCGCCAACATGCAAAAAAAATAGTGTGGTCTGTTAGTCGAATGATCTAATGGGCGTTCTTGAACGTTCTGCTTCACTGAAGCCCTCCTTCACCACACGTTACCAGTAAAGGCACCATGCTTTTTCCTTGAAATGGCCCATGCTGTTTCATTTGAAACGGTGTGTGCTGCTGCTGGGTGTTTTGTGGTTCTGTCTCAACAAAGTTACTCAGAACTCACATTCAGCAGATATCAGCCAATGGGCCCTTTGGTATCGGAGCAGGAAATAAATCACATTCTCCAGAAACACCCATCTGTTTTGAATGGTCTCATAGATAGATGGCTGTCTGTTACAGGGAATATTTAATATGAGGGGGAAAAAGCTAGTCCAAATGGTTTACTCTCTTTAAGTCTAAGCGGCAAGAGATATTCCAGTTAATGCTTAAAAGTGCATTAACAGGAGAGGCCAGAAACATCCTTCTGATTAAAAAAAAAAAAAAAAAAACAGAAAAACTCCATAATCTCTATGACTTTGGTGACCTCTAGCGATCAAAACGGAAAACAAACGCGATAAGTATGTAATTTTTTTTGTAATTTTCTATCCCTTCTTTAAATAAAACAACAGTAACTAGCTTATAAATATATCAATATATCTCAATATATTCTCAAGTTAAAATATTTAATAATAGAAAGAAGAGAACAATCTTGCTTAAAAGGGTACCCTTTCAGTTTTATTTCTACACATTTGCACACAGGATCCTACAATACCAAAAGTAGGTCATTTCCACAGTAGGATTATACAAGACATAATATCTTTCATGTTGTAGTGTTTTAACAGTATATTGTAAATAACTTCCTATGTTATTGTATATTCTTCTACCAAATTGTTTTTACCTACTACCTAATATTACATCATAACTTATTTACATCTTTATTATTGATTATTTAGGTTGTTTTACTTTTTCTGTTCCTTTTCACATTAAATCTTTGCCCACTTCCAGCATTATGGCTTTGAAGTCTTAGAAATGAGATTTCTGCACAATGTTATACCTGTATCAAGACATCACAAGGTGCCTCATTGATTAAAATGTACAACTCTGTATTTTTAAGTATCAGTTAAAAATAAATTTAATAAAACAGAAACACAATATATCCTCTGTATTAGATAATAAATGGGAACTATCTCTATAACTAAAAAAGAGAAAGAAATAAAATTTTTGGTTCAAAAAATATGGAAAATGCAATGATTTCCAACACATGCCATTAAATTTGCCAGGTAATGCTAAAGTAGAAATGATCGCCTAGATATCATTTCAGCATCTCCCAGGGAAGCACATGGCAAGCAGGAAAAGCTCTGGCAGCCCATACACAGCTCTCCTTGAAGGGCCTGGGGCTAAAGAAGTTACCAAGAATAATAAAAAATGCTATAATATGCAAGCTGCATAATAACCACTGTAGTTAATTGAAGCGTAAGCCACTTGCAAAAAAGAAATAATTGAAGAGTTATCAAATTCCAAGGAACTTGATTTTGTAAATATATACAACATATGGTTCCCACATCAGCAACAGCCCCTCATTGTACATAAAGCCTCCATTCACTAGCTATCAGCCGAGAGTTGCATATGGAGAGTGTTTGCCGAAGGCTTAGTTATTTTTCTATGGTTTTTGCGTTCACTGGTTAATGCACAGTTCCCCTTTTCTCATCTTAATTGCATAAATAACACCTGGCAAAGTTTGCAATATAGGGGTGAGAGGGAGAAGAGAACTACTGTGCATCTGCTTTTGCAATTGTCCAAGTAAAGCTAGCTCATTCTGAAATGCTTTATGTGTACAAACTGGATTTCCTGGCTCCATTGTTTTATGAGTTTACACTGCAGGTGACGTATTATATTTAACACCTCCCCTTTCTCCTCTGCATATGTATCAGACTAGGGTGGCTGGGTAGTTTTTAAGAAGCATATTCATGTTCTCTTTTTTTCTTAATAACTGATACAAAAAGTAATGATCAATTTCAGGTGCTTTAAACCGAGGGTGGAGAGCAAGGGCAAGTGGGTGGGAGGGGCTAAGAAGATAGAAAGCCATTTATACAGATCATGTCTCAGGTAGGAGAGTTATTTGTTCAAGGACATGGCCTAAAGTCAAGATGACTAGCCCTTGCTGTCCAGCCACACTCTCAGGGTACTGTGGACCCCTCCCCCCAACAGCTACAAATAGCCTCTCCCTGGTCACTCTCCCAAGATTAATAAGAGCAGGAACATGACCTTCACATAGAGAAAGACTACCCAGCTTGTTTTTCAGTCTTCTCCCCAAAGCAAGAAGAAGATCTGAACACCATGAAATATCCATGCCTAGAGGAGAAGATCCAGGCTGAACCTGAGCCTTACACCGCCAGCCACAATCTCACCTGTGAGGCTCTGATTCTATGTCTCCTTCTCTGCGATGACCAGTGTCTTCTATTGCATTTATATTGGTTAGGGAAGGAGGGTGGCAAGCAAAATAAATCAATGCTGGCTCTTAGAAGACAAAATCAAAATAAAGAAATAAACGAAAGAGTAGCTCAGGGGTTCCGGATGATACAAAAGGTTCATCTTTCCAAAGCCTTGGAAAAACCAACTCAAGCCACATTCTGTGTTAAAACCCCCCTTTTCAAAATGCCCTGTAGGATGCACATAGGTATCTACTTCAACCCTGCTCACTCAAGGGAAACTTCACGTAGAGCCAGGGGGATTTATTTTTTCTATTGCATAGAATGTATTATCGGAGGGGGACATTTATTCATGCTTTAAAGTTCTCCCCGGCTAAGGGATTACATCAACTAGGTGTCTCACTGCCCTTCTAGGTCTTCTTAGAGAATATCTTTTAGCTTATTGCTGGATTCTAGTGTTTTTCTTTTTTACTAGACATGACATTTTGCAGAATCCTTGAAAAAAATCTAGAAATATTAGACAGAAAACCCCCTCAAATTCCGTAGGAGCTATTGACGTATTTTGTTTCTGAAATCTTTCTTTCTTTCCTATGACATAATGTTGTCAACTCTTTAAACCTGTATCTTGCCTCTGTTACACCCTGTATTAAAGACAGTCTATTATAGATACATTACTTTATGACTCATTTATCAAATCAGAGATAAGGCCAGCAACGTAGAAATTAACTGGGTATTTGAAAAGACTCTTCTATCATTTCTTATTCTGAGACCCTTGACCTATAAAAAACAATATAAAAATTTTCAAGTAATTGTTTTCTATTTCCTTGCTATATCCAGGATCTGGGGACAATGCCCAAATCAAAAGGGTGCTGCCTTCTGTTTTGTCACCCTCTTTGAGGGTGACAAGTCACTGAAGACTAATACCGTCCCCTGACATAATTTAGGGCTGAAGGATAAGTGAGTCTCTTCTACCTAGACAGATTGGAGGGAAGAAAAGAAAACAGCAGGATTTTCCAGGAAGAGACCACTGAGGTCACATGTCACCTAGGGGAGGGTGTGGCAGAACTTCAGAGCACACTAAGGACAGTGCTAAACATCACCACTCGATTAGCCAGGCACAAAGGGGCCCCTTTAGTCATTTGAAACCAAATTATCTGCAGTGGCTTCAGCCAGGGCGGTCACCACATCTTTCCTTGTGTCATGGAGACTTGCAAAGTGGCTTATCTTGGTCCTTGGCCAGTTCAACTTGGCCTCAGCCCCTGCTTCATTCCATTCATGGGTTCCTAATTGAACACATCAGGGCCTGTCCCAACTTTTTTGGTTACAAGTATCCCCAACCCACTTCAAAACAGTTTCCTGGAAAAAGAAAATTTGTTGGGAGGGTAGGCTACCACCCAGATTCCAGGCATCAGAAAGGGTGGGAACCCGGCAGTTCCATGAAGCTCAGGAGACTTTTTATTGATATCCACCTGAAAATTCCATTAATAGAGTTTAGCTTCTGAATTCTAGCTTCCTGTTTTGTTCCAGGAAACAGATGGGCTCAAATTGTACCTGGTATTCTAGCACGCACCCATCAGCAATAGTCAAAATTAAAGGTCACATAATATATGACCGAGGGGGAAGGAAGTACAACAAGAAAATGGGTAGATTCTGGGCAAAAGATCTTTAAGAAGACCATTAGAGGCTATCAAAACCTGGTACTTAATTGACACAATATCGCCTAGGTCACCCCCTTGTTTCCAGTTCCTGAGACAAGGAAGAGAGAACTTCTGATCCTGTTCATTCAGCCTGGAGACACTGCATACCTGGCTTTCCCCTGACTCCTGTTAATTAGAATACAGTGAATGCTTCTATTCACTCTATGTATAGGTGGGTGGGTGACTGCCACATCACTACCTCCAATCTAGATTACTCTTCTGAGTGCCAAAGTCAGTCATCCATCTTCCTCCTTTATCTCTTCATTAATGTGCTTCAGAGAGATTCAAATTCAACAAGTCCAAAATAAAATTCATGATTTTCCTTCAGAAACTTGGTTTGCTTCCAGAATTTCTCATCTGTATAATCAGGACTACTATTTACTTAGTAAAAAAAAAAAAAAAAATTAGAGGATGCAAACTTTAGATTCCCTATGTTGGTCAGCTTTCTGTTACTGTGACAAAATACCTGAGATAAGCAACTTTAAGGATGAACGGTTTCTTTAGGCCTATGGTTTCCAGATTTCAATGTCCGATTCCTTGGCCCTCTTGCCTTTGTGCCTGTGGTGGCATTATGACAGGCAACATTATATTGACAGGTACATTATGACAGGCAACCTATGGCAGAAGAGGCTGCTCATCTCATAGAAGCAGAAAGCACAGAGAGAAAGAGAAGACTGAATCAGGGCCCCATGTCCCTTTCAAGGCCATGCCTACAATGATCTAACGTCCTCCCAGTAGGCCGCATCTCTCAAAGGTCCCCACTGCCTCCCCATAATACCTTGGGATAGCTGTCAAGTCTTTAACACTCAGCTTTTGAGTGACATTTAAGATCCAAACCATAACACTCCCTTCCCCTTATCCACTTAAATACAAGATGATCCAATATTAAGTGCTAAAGTTGCTCAATCAGTTCAACTGACTCTGCAAAGTCATATCGGATTTATTCCCATCTCCTCTTTCGCTACAGGCTTCTTTCTGTTCTTGTCCCCAATCTCCAACCTGTAGACAGCTTGGCTCTGCCCAGCTGCATGGCTGTCAGTGGCTCACCGGTTGTCATGACTTTTCCCATTTCTCATTCTTTGATCCATAGCCATAGTGAGCTAATTTTTCTCCTCTAAACAGTATGTACCTGCCCGAGAAAGGCATCTGTCATTCAAAGCCTCTTCGCGCACCCCTGTACACAGCAGCATCCTCATTCCAGTATTTGACCTATCCCTGCTGCTCTTAACAATGCTAACCGACTTTTTGTCAGATGATCTCATTCAGCAGAAGGGAGTGCGGCTTACAAAGAATAAACCTGGGCTTGGATGACGAACGGCCTGGGTTCAAATCCTGGCTGTACCATATGCTGTGGGAATGGTCCCTACCACATAGAATGATGAGGAGGGATAATGTGTATCCCATAAGAAGTACTGAGGACAATGCCTGACGCGGGGTTAATACTGACATTTCTTTAATTATGTGTTTGTCAGCAGCAAAAGTAACAGAGCCCACAGAGTAACAATGTGGTGAGCATTCCCTGCATTATAATCTAAATCTAAATGTATTACAATCTCTGGGCTCAGCAGAGTTTCAGGGTCTGGAGAGGCTCATTTGTATTTGTTGCCACCAGTTTCTACCTTCTGACACCTTTCTTCTGCAGTCAAGAAAGTGGAAGTAGGAAGGACACTGGGATCTATAGTCCTAGAATTTAATGACACATCACCAATTTCTTTGGGTCAGTTTTCAAAGCAACTGGCAGCCTGTCATTAAAAATGACCCTTAACTATTTTCTGATTGATCATTGGAAACACGATATAACTACTCCTCTTTGGCATGTTGAGGAAAAAGGCAGGAATATCATCATAGAGAAGTCATAGGGAGGTGCAGAGTGACATGGGGACGTTTCTCCTTTCCCTGGGGAGATGTCTCTTTATTTGTCTTCCATGGGAACTGAGTAGATTGTGAGCAGGACTTTTGGGGAGTGGGGCCAGGGGCTGGGGGGACAAACCCCCAGAGAGCAGTTGGTGAGTAACTGGAGCAGCACATCAGCTTAGGGACCAGAGCCCCAGCCACAAGGCTACTCCCCTCAAGGACACTTGCTGAGTGTTGGAATGGCACAGTAGGCTGGGAGGCGAAGTTGGAAAAACAGCAAATCCTACTAGAGGGGAGGGGCCTGCCGTATATCATGATGGATCTCTTCCCCAGGACATCGCCATTGATGCTGCATGGGGGGGCGGGCAAAAAAGAGAAGCTGGATGACCTACATGTGGGGCAAAAATCATTAGCTACTCAGAGACATAGAAAAGTCTGGCAAGTAGTCAAGATTTTTAAAAGTAGAAGCTGATAGTTGTACAACACTGTGAATACATGTAGTGTTGTTGATCTGTACACCTAAAGATTGTCAGAATGGTAATTTTCATTATACACATTTGATCATAATGAAAACATGAGAATAAAATAAAAAGCTGAATTATAGGTATCTACATATTGGAATCAAAGGCTTTAAAAATAGCTATAATGTATATGTTCAAAAAGGAAAGTAAAAGGCATCTAGGACAAATACAAAGAATTTCAAGTCCTAATTGGAACCTATAAAGTTCAATCTTCAATATCAAAAACCTCATGATAGAACTTTAATAGCAGCTTAGATATAGTGGATAAGATTACTGGAGATCATTAAGAAGTACCCAAACTAAAAAACTATATGTAACAGTTTTAAAAGTTCTAAAATGTGTATAATTGAAGTCCCAAAAGGCAGAAAAAGACCTTACTTGAAAATATTTGAAAGGATAATGGTCAAAAAAAAATTTTTTTTTTAAAGAGAGAGTGAGAGAGAGAGAGAATTTTTTTTAATATTTATTTTTTAGATCTCGGCAGACACAACAGCTTTGTTGGTATGCGGTGCTAAGGATCGAACCCGGGTCGCACGCATGCCAGGCGAGCGCGCTACCGCCTGAGCCACATCCCCAGCCCGGTCAAGAATTTTTTTGATGAACATATCAACCTACAAATTTAAAGAGACTCAACAAATCCCAAAGAAAATTATCAGCAGACACATCATAATCATGCTCCTGAAAATTTAAAACATAAAGAGAAATATTAAAGACAATCAAAGGACAAGAACACACCTGGCCTTCCATGGAGGAGCCAAAAGACTGAGTTATGTTTCAATCCAAATTGTGGAAGCCAGAAAATAAAGCACCAACGTCTCATACCTAATGAAAAAAAACTGAAAACCTAGAAATCTATACCTACTTAGGATATCCTTCAAAAATTCAAGAAAAGTAAATCTGTATATTTAAAATGATAACATACTAGGTATAGCTTGTCTTATTCTAGGAATGGGTGGTTGTTTCAGAATTCAAAAGTAAATTTATGAAATTCATTCAAATAAATAAATAAAAGCGAAAATCACATAATAGTTGCAATAGCTTCAGAAAAAAAGCATTTGATAAAAGTTAATCTTTCATGAAAAAATGCTAAGATTAGAACTTCCTTGTTTGATAAAAGTCATCTACTAGCATCACTTTATGTGGGAGGCCGCCACATCGTGTGACCAGCGTCTTCCTTTCCTGATTGGTGAGGCTCTGTCGGTCACTTCCCATGATCTGGCCACATCAAAGTGGCCAGAGACAGTGGCCCCGACCTTGAAAGTCTTAAAAATGTTGCCAAATGTGTCTTCATGCATGGGCGTGCCTTCCTACAGCCCCAGGGGTCGAGTTACCTTACCTGTCCTTATAACCCCACCCCTCTTGATCTTTATTGGGTAGAAATTTCTAAAGAATGAGAGTCCCCCAAGCCTCTCATGACATCCATCGCTCTCCCATTTGGAGGGCTTGAGGCCCAGGGCAGAGGTGCCCTCCTGGGGCTTGAATTAAAGGTAAATTGTGTGTCTGTGTTTTATTTGATGCCTTAGGAAATTCACTCCAGTTACCCTAGTTTAGCTGCCCACGCTGGTCGGGGGCAGCAACTTTATTAAACATCTTACTGAGGGTCCTAGTGTTACGGAGCTGGGGCCTTCTGAGAAACTGAGGCAGCGTGAAGACCTCCTTTCAAACCCCAATTCTTGAGATCGAGTCAGAAAGATTTCGGACATGTCACTCAGAGTAACAGGAATGAGTTAATTGCAAGGATAGGAAAAGGGAAAGGGGACACTCTCAAGGGAGAGAATGAGTCCTCTCAGAGAGGAAAGGGACAATGTGCCTCTCCTGCATTCCAGTTTTACAGGGGATCCCAGAGAAGTTTCCAGAGAGTCCCACCCAGGTCCACCTCTTGGCTTTTGATTAACAGTAGGGGACATCAGATTTTCAAATCCCCACTGTAATGACAACTCTAGGCCCAGGCTGATTGGTTCTAATTGGATTCTTAACCATAAATTCATATATATATATATCTCCTTATATCCCAGAGTCTCAGGATCTGGTCACAAAAGTCTCCTGGGTGCCTCCCATCAACATTATATCGAGCCTGCATTTCTCCTGCGGTAAACAGGAGGTTCGCTGAGGAATGTCACATATTCTTTCCACTTAAGCCAGGCAGGGCTGCAGGTAAATAACTTCTTGGAAAAAAAAAAACATGTGGGGTCAGCACAGTGGGCACATTTAATAGAACTATTCTCTTCACCTCATGTTCCCACCATCCTCATCTGTCTGTTAACACTAGGTAGTGCAAAGTAGGCAACTACATGTGTATTACATTAGGGTGTGTGCGTGTGTGTGTGTGTGTGTGTGTGTGTGTTACATGATGTAAATGGAAATATTGCAGATTGATAAGATTATGTATAGTGAACATACCAAAAAATCCATTAAAATTATTAGGATTAATAAGAGAATTTTAACAAGGTTGCTAGAAACAAAATTAAAATGAAAAATCATCATATTTCTTTCTATATACTTTTAACAAACATTTGAAAATTTAATGTTAAGCTCTTACAACAGCATAAGTTTAACAAAAAATGGGCAAGACTTCTATTCAAATAATTATAAAGCAATGATGAGAAAACTTAAAGAGGATCAAAATAAAAGAAGAAAGGTACTATTTGTAGATTGGAAAATTAATATTGTTTACGATTTCAATTCTTCCCCCAAAGATTTAAGGATTTAATGCAATTCTTTAATAGATTCCTTTGATGGAAATTGGCAAACTGACTTCTAAAGTTAATATGTGAAAGGACGTCTTTGCCCCCTCCAAATAAAATATGTAAGATAAATAAGGCTATGTCAAAAAAGAAAAGCAAGAGAAGGAGTCTGACTCTACAGTAAGGTATGAAATCCAAACACTCCCATATGGGAACAAGAGCAGAGAAATAGAGCAGAACAAGAGTCAAGAAGACCCACCTGTTACAGGTCACCTGCTTTGCAACCATTAGCAATTCAGTGGGGAAAACAAAGGTTGTTAAATTAGCTTGATAAACACGGGAATATAAAAGAAAGCATTGTTTTTATGAAAAAGCAACCTGAGTGAGTCTTCCAGGCCTTATATTAAGGAGGGAAAATACCAGACACAAAGGATTCATCCTGTATCCTTCAATTCCCACAAAGTTCAAAAAGAAGCAGTGGTGTTAACAGAGGCGAGGGTTAAATGGCAAGGAGCAAGAGAAATTGCTGGGAGTACTAGAAATGTTCTGTTTTCTGATCTGAGTGATTGTATGTTGCTGAAGTTCCGGTCCTTGTCCCCAAGGCCAATCCGATAACAAGGATACAGTTTTAAGAAAAAGGGGAAAAAAAAAAAAAAAGGTTTATTGCTTTGCTAGCAAAGGAGAAAAACAGGGGACTCCTGTCCTAAAGGATCTGATTCTTCCCATCAAGGGGAACTGGAGGCTTTTAAAGAGATTATTTAAAGGCTATTCAACTCTGTTGAAGTTGTAATTCACTTGTTAATTTGGAAGATAGATAGTCATTTCTGAGCTCACTTGGTACCACCCCCAAAGTCTGAATTACTTCATTCCTATGGTGGGGGTGTACTCAAGAACAGATAAATTTGCCTAAAATGGGAAAGAAAAGTAATTGTGTTTCACCTGAGATTAGGGCCAGGGAGAGATTAGGGAGGAGAAACCAGAGAGGAAGAGAGAGAAATATGTCCATTTTTAAAATAAGTTATATGGAGGAGCAGCAAAGACTGTATTCAAAGCATAAAGTCGACCACTGTTACATTTCCCCACTGTAGATTTCTACATTCCATTTCTATGGAAAAATGGGAGACGACATTTCCAAACTGCTTCCTGCTGAAAGGGGGCAAAGTTGGGGGAAGTAACCCAAAGTCCTTGTTCTCTATCAGGTGGCGCAATGGACAGTTAAGGGTATTCAGCATCAGAGCAGTTCAGAGGTCCACCGTGACTGATGGCAGGTGACCGACAAAGGATACATGGTCAGGGATCGTGCTAAACCAACAGTAAATAAGAGAGCAAAGAATTACTTTTTTTGTGAACAATTAGCACAAAAAGCAATTAGTATTTCAGTTAGTGTCTGAAAACCATGAGGACAGTAATTCTTAATCTTATCAGCTAAAAATAGATCAAGTTTATCAATGCAGGAGGTTAGGAAGGTGTGTGGATCCATGAGATCAGACTCAAATTAACTCAGGCCAAATTTGCAACTCTGCAGTCCTCTGAAATCATTATTATTAAGTACTCTCACACAAGAATTCTTCCTTTATAGCCTCCAGCTTTACTTACTTTGGGTAGGGCTGACACAAGTGTACCTCTTAAATTACATTAAGAAAACCGTTGTTTTTCCTTTTAAATGTTCATGTAGAACTGTGCTTTTAAGTTGTACTCTCCTGCCAGGTGTTTAAGACCAAGTTGGTCAAACTGACCTCGTTCCTATCTATCTTTAAGGGTCAGCTGAGGGCTAGAATTGTGGCTCAGTGATAGAGCACTCACCTTGCATGTGTGAGGCCCTAGGTTCAATCCTCAGCACCCCATAAAAAATAAATAGATAAATAAAGGTATTGTGTCCAACTACAACTAAAAAATAAAATATGTAAAAGAAAAAAAAAGAGTCAACTGAGATTCCTCAGAGATCACTCTTGCAGACATGTGTGAAGCCTCTCGGCTCCTTTAGCTTTCCTCTACCAGTGGTGCCATCTTCCAGGATGGGTCAAGCTCCTGCTGACATGGTTTCTCCTAGAAGCTTTCATTTCCAATGAACCTCCTCTTTGCAGAGTGTGCACTGGTTGGCTTCCTGTTCTCTAGAGTCCTCTCAATCTCCCTGATCAGCACATGGGGTGACTCATCAGAGTTGCAGAGCCCAGAGAGACATCTGTCATTCTCTGGGTCCTGGCTGACCTTAGAGGGTAAGGGCTAAAATGTTGGCTACTTTTTCCTTGGCCCTTTTACTTCCTTGACTTTGGTCTCCAAATTTTTGGTTTTAAAAGTCCAACAGGCCATGTTCACCAGTTTTAAAGAGGGAAAAACAGGTAATAACTTCAATATCTATAATTTTACAGTTACCACTTTCATTTAATTGGGGTTGGTATTAGTACTGGAAGTGTACTCCAGTATTAGAACTGGAATTATATATTAGGTCCTATAGGTGATGGCTTATTATTTCAAAATAACCCGTGTTGTTTTTTGATTGTTTGTTGTTTGAAGCTGTACCTCTGCAAAACAATAATAGGCAACAGTTATAAAGTTTACAAGGAAAATACAAAATGAAATTAACAGAGCAAAAACATATTCAGTTTGTGTAATAGCTATGAGCCAAGAAGAATGATTTTTATAATCTTGAACCTTTACTTAGTTATATATTACATCCCCTGTTTGAGATCACAGTAATCTTTACATCAAAAATCAATCTTTTGAACACAACCTTAACAAGCTGAAGTCTAGCCTATTTTGGAGACATTCTAACATGGAGAGCCTTATCTCATGTAAGATGAGGTTTTTCACAAATAACACAATACAACATTATATCCGAAACATGAATCGAAGAAAGGCTAAGAGAGCTTTTAACTTTTTTTTGTGGAAAAGTGACAGAATGCTTCCATGTTTTACAATGTCACCTTCATACAGATCAGCTCTCATTATCTTCCAAAAATGCATTTAAATTCCAATTCCAGTGTGAATGGTAATACAAAATTATATATGATTTTGTATTACCATTCACACTGGAATTGGAATATATATATATATATTTAGCAACAACAAGGTATTTTAACCAGCTATGAAACATCAAATGACATAAATAAATCCCAACCATATTTGTTATTTCTATACAAGCTTGAGACTTTTGCTACAGATAATTTTGGAGAACACCAAATTGGCAAAGTGCTCTTCTAAGCTTTTTATTTAAATAAGTTTAATATTTAAAGTAGAATTTAGAATCCAGAGTGTATGGTAAAAATAATCACAAGTCTGCATGGGTTCATGAAAATCAAAGGATAGCCTTAAATCTTTTATACATTTAGGAAACTGGGTTAATGATCAGAAATTGACTTAGTCAAAGCAAACAGATATAAAAGGTCTTCAAATGACAGTGTGGCCCTTCTATGTCAGATGCAATGTATAAAAGAGTGCAGTTATTGGTTATCTTGACTGTAAACTTATATAAGCTTTTGTTTTATAAACTTTTATATAACACTTAGACAAGGCTTAGACTGATACAATTCTTAGCTGCATACATACACATTTTCACATATACTTAGAGTGTCAACTATATTGTTATAACTTAAGTAACAGTTGTTTGTTTAGCCAGTTACAAAGTAATAATTTATTACTTTAAAACAGGTATAAACCCTAATTCCTTTAAGACTTAGTTTCCCCAAGTAATAAAATGTAACATATACAAGAGAATTATCTTGATAAATAAGAGCAGATCAATGTTTCAGGCTTTGTTTTATATCAGTACATTAAAGTTCAAATAATTTTGACTGTGCTAATTACAGCCAATTTAATCACAAACACAAAGTTTTTGAGATTTACCTTGGACAAACCTTCTACAATTTGCTTCTTTTACA
This sequence comes from Ictidomys tridecemlineatus, assembly GCF_052094955.1. Classification (NCBI taxonomy): domain Eukaryota; kingdom Metazoa; phylum Chordata; class Mammalia; order Rodentia; family Sciuridae; genus Ictidomys; species Ictidomys tridecemlineatus. The sequence goes on from NC_135485.1 coordinate 129,880,412, forward strand.
ACTTGTTTTTGTTTCACATCTTTTACTTTTGCTTGAACTTTAGTCCAAGAATATTACTTTACCAGACAAAATACTTTCTCATCCAGAAATATATCTTTGACCTTATAATTTTCCGTACTAAAATGTATTTATATACCTATAACCTTCTTTTATCTTTTCTAGTTTTGGATCCTTTCTTAAATTTATGTTCTGAAACAATCCTTACAAATGTGACCTGTGAATCTAATTTCCCCAACAAATTTCATCCCAGGAGAGGAATCAGACAATCCGGAATATACATAGACTGTGTCTTCATCTTTTCTCTCTCAGGTGGCGTTCAAGGGGGTTGGCTGGAGTATAGAATATTTTTAAGCCTGGCCTGTCTGCCTTATCATTTTCACAATGCCATCAACTTAAGTGAGTTCCCCACTGTCGATTGTGCCCTGAGGTTCCTTTGGGGGCTTTTTCTTATACCAGGCATATTGATAATGCAACGGAGGAGGCCTTTCCATCCTTTTCTTTAAGGTTTCTTTAAAGATCCTTCTGCAAAGGCTACCTACAAAGCACAGGTGGGCCTTAGTTTCTGCCTTTTTCCTTTTCTGGGTGCAGTTATTTATTCTGCCAGTCTCCGCAGGCATTTAGTTTGATGGGACACTGTTATACCTTTGCCCCAATAATGAATACCCTCTGACCAAATGGGGTGTCCTATGAGATCTTAAAAGGGGAGACTATTCCTGACCCAGGTCATAAACTAACAGTGCCGAAACCTACTAGCACATCCTTTGTGGCCACAGCCTCCACCTTCCATGGGCAAAAGGGGCTGGAAAGCAGGGCAGAGGCCAGGTTCTCTTTGGCCAGTTTTCTGGGCCAGGCAGCTATTCTGGGATATTTTCCCCCCAATTTAGGACTCAAGTCCTTGACTCACAGTGAGATGATCTGGGGTTGCCTCAGGCCAGGCTGAGAAACAGTGCTGGGAGAGCCAGCTCTGGATTTAAAATAGTTAAATCTTCTTAAACGTTTCTTCAGGTGTCCTGCTCTCCTTACCCCATAGGCAGTGCCTCTTGGCACCTTCAACTTAGTTCCTGATGGTTCAGACCCCTTATCATGCAACTGCATCAATGCCTGTACATACAGAATCTCTTTCATATACTTTGCCCCAGACAGACAAATTTCAATGTCAAGATTGTATAATAATCCAGAATAAAAAAAAACAACATTTAAAGACCATATTGTGTTGCAGTAAACCCTCCTTCTCTTAGACTTATCCCTGTAGGTGGCCCAGGCAGCCAAGATCTCTCTGTTCAACAGACTACTGGTGAGACGGATGCAGCATGGCCCACGTCTCAAAGGGCCAGTAACCGACAAGAACCCAGACAAGAGAGGACCACCAAAACCAGGGCTGACAGATGGGAACCTTTTAAACAGACAGACCCACACAGACAAATTTCTTCCACTTACTTCACCTTTGACAGACCAACTCCAACTGCAAGATGGTACAATACTCCAGGAAGCTATTCAAAAGCCAGATCACTACAGTAGCACATTATCTTAGACAGGCTTATACCTATAGATGGCCCTCTCTTCAACTCACTTTACTGCTGGCAGATTCTTATTTCAAGATTGAAAAGAAACAGAGAGAGAGAGACAACCAGAGAGGAGCCCCAAAACCATGACTGACAGGTGGGAACCTTTAACTTGACAGTCAAGATCTTTCCCAAGAATACACAGAGAATCAATGCAGTGCTGGCCATGTCTTAAAAGGGGCAGTAACAGATACAAGAAAAACAACCAACCAGGGGGAATTCCCAAGGCCAAGGAACAGATGAGAACCTACCAGATGTGTGGAATCAAGAGTCTCAGTGTGCACACTGGGGGACTTACCAAATGGCCAAGTGTGGCAGGACTTTATTAAGTTCAGTTTCCTTCTTGTCAATGTGGACCATGATAGAGCAACCTGAACCATTCAGGAAGAGAAGTTGGTCTACTTTATGCTTTGAATTATAGTCCTTGCTGCTCTGCCACAGCAACTTATTTATATATATATATATATATATATATATATATATATATATATATATATATAAATAAATGATAATATCTGTTCTACCTCTTTAACAGGGTTGTTTTGAGTGTCAGATTTGTCTAACTATATAGTTGTAGATGGACACAATACCTTTATCACAATATCTTTATTTTATTTATTTATTTTTATGTGGTACTAGTGGAAGGATACTTGCAAAGTCGATGTAAAGTCCAAAGATCACTCCACACACTGGAATCTCACACAAGAGGTTTATAGTCAGTAGAAGGAGACAAACTGACAAGGCTGTTCCTTTGGACTTTGTGGGGACTCTGCAAGTGTCCTTTCAGCTAAAGATCAAACCCAGTGCCTCACAAGTGTGAGGCAAGTGTTCCACTACTGAGCTACAATCCCAGTCCTATATTTTAAAACTTAAATGATATGCCAACAAAGAAGCTCAAAGGAAGTAATTAGACCACTCCGGCATAGCAAGATGGACATTCCTAAAAACAAGATGGACATTCCTATGGTGATGAAGTACCAAGGAGGCCGTTAATGAAAACCATTATGACTCAACTTTCCTACTCCTCCCTTGTTTCTGGGTCCTTCACACAGTGGCAGATCAGACTAACAGACAATCATCTTCAGGAATGACCTGAGTCTGAGCCTGAAAGAGTTAGGAAATAAGTAGAGGCAAAAATGAATGGTTGGGGGCCTGGAGTTGTAGCTTGGCGGTAGAACACTTGCCTTGTACACGTGAAGTACTGCGTTCGATTCCCAGCACCACATAAAAATAAGCAAAATAAAATAAAGGACCATCAACAACTAAAAAAATATTTTTAAAAATGAATGGTTGGTCATGAAACAGGTGAGATATTATTCTGTGTCAGTCCATCCAAGTTGATGTTCTGGTATGATATTCTCCTCTTTCTATTTGACCATGTCATAATGGTGACTCATCCAATGACAATAAGGAAAAAAAATATCCTGAGGACATATAGTACCAAGAAATTTTTATGTGGTTATCGTATTTGATTCAATGTTTCACAAGTATTCGCTGGTTTTGAGGCAGATTGAAAATTCTCTAAAGCTAGGCGGATTTGTCTGACACATTTGAACGATATATTTTATAGGCAGGATTTTATGATAATCCCGAACATGTGTTTTTGCAAGAATATAAAGGAGTCTGGGGAGATGTCTGAAAGTGAAAAGTGTCATCTGACCTGTATTTTTTTCTTGTGTCTTTTCAGGACCCACATTTTTCCTTGCATTATGCAACTATGCCACTAGAGGTCACTGTGCAGCTCTAGTCCACACCCCAGTTTGCCTGCTTCTGGGTCTGACCTCTAATTTCCACAGAGAACCCAGCAGGGTTTGCCTTTCTTCAATCCAGACAGGCAGAGTCAACACGCCCACTGGAAGGAGGCTACAAACCTGTGTTAAGCCAAGGTTATTGAGAGTCGATTGGTTTTGGGGGACCCCCAGCAGGGCGTCCACTGCTGTCCTGGGCCCTATGCTCACGTAGGAGCTGCCTATGATCTATACTTTTTTGTTCTGTCTTCCTTTAACAATGATCTTCTTAAGATTTCCACACCTGTGATTTAATGTGCTTTACAACAAGGTTTTGGGTTTGTCTGTTTTGGGTTTTGAGCATTTGCACGTATTGTCTCCATATTAACTCATTTCTCTTGTGTTTCTTTTATTATTATTTGGCCTGTCATGAGTTTCATAAGTTTTTTTAAACCTCAGAGCACTCAAATGGTAAATAAAGTTCTCAAACGACTTATTTCACATATAAGAAATCACTTCATCTTGGACCTCAAGGATCCCCACATATAAATGAGGAGATTCACAATTTCACAATAGCCTGGCCGGTACTCTGACCTCCAGCCTCTTCAGTCTGATCCTTTGTCCAATTGAATGGGTTTTGGTGACTAATTCATCATGCCCACTCAACTTATGCAAAGTAAATTTAACACATAGCAGCCAGTTTTTTGAAGATTTTATTTACCACTTTTATAGTTACAGTTAAGCAGATATTTGTGTATCTTTATTAACAGGCACTTAACAACTATGCACTATTTAAAATGCCACCCACTACCTATCAACAGATGGTGGCCTCAGGATGGTGAGCAGGAGAGATAACAGAATCTAGGTGGGGCCAGATGCTGATACTTTCCGCCCTCATTGGTGGTTCTCTTGCTCTGACTTTGCAAGCCTGTTCATAATTCCACTATGTATGAGAGAATAACAGTTGGATTACTATTGTCAGGTAAGAGACTTTTGTTTTAGCTTGATGCTTTTTTTGGACATGGTTCATGGATTAAATGTGAGATGCCCCCATTTTAGTTCTCTTACTTAAGTAAGTTTAAGTGAATAGTATCTCAGACTCCGTTCTGGTAGATGGATTTTACTGGGATTCAACTGACCATGTGGGGCAGTGGCATAAGGGAACCCAGTACTGGGGGGCTGATTCAGTATTTTTCAGATAGGAAAAGCTTTCTTCAATTCTCGCTAGGATGAAAAGCATTTTATCAGATATAAGAAATATCTTTGTGTGAATAAATTTGTGGCTTGGTTTGAGTAATGAAGAAATTCATTTCCAAATAAAGAGTTATTAATGGAAATTATGGTCACCACATGGTTCTCTAATTTTTAGAAAGTGTAATTTCCTACTTCTCCTACCAAAAAATGGACAAGCCACGGGCTTAAACTCTGTAATCATGGGGAAGTCATTCCCTCTCTCTGTGGATCTGTTTACTGAGGAAAAGTGAAAACAAAATACAAAATTTTTATTGACTTAAGTGTTATATAGTCTGGTGAGAAATCTAAATCCATTCATTAAAATAAGGAAATTGCATGGAAGTATTATTAGATTCTATTAAATTAACCTTATTTTGGGCCTCCGTCTGAGGACATTATAGGTAATGTCTGTTCAAATTCAGTGTATCTGTGTTGGAAATACTAGCACTCAGCTTGTGAATAAGGAGCAGCCAGTTACTTGAAGTCTTTTTAGCCCATCAACACATAGACATTGCCGTGACCTGTAAATATTAAGGATCTTTTGTAGACACAGGGAAGAGAGGCAGCATTGTCTAAGATATCCTAGGGGATGAAAGAGAGTAAGAGCACAGAGTGAACTGCATTCAAATCTGCTTCCCCATTTGAATTGGGAAACCTTAAGGCACAAGACTTACCCCTCTTTGCCTCAACATCCTCCTCTGTAAAATGCTGGCAATGTTGGTACCTGCTTCACAGCAATAGCAGAGGGACTGATCAAAGTATTTAGTGTAGTGCACTTAACTCCAGTGCTTCATATGAGGTCAAGCCCTATTTACTCACTGCATATTATCTACAGTAATTATCATAATTAGCAAATGTTAATAATATATATGTTATTAACACAGATATTGGTTTTGCTAATAATTATGGACTAGGGAGCAAATATGAGTGCATGGCTGAATAGTACTCTGTTATGTACACTACCATGTTTTCTTTATCCATTCATCTCTTGATGGGCATCCAGGCTGATTCCATATCTCAGCTACAGTGAGTAGGGCTACAAGAAACATGTGCGTTGAGGTATCTCTTTGGCATACTGACTTCATTTCCTTTGGATGTATACCCAGCAGTGGGATTGCTGGATCACTTGGTAGATCTAGTTTTAGTTTTTTAAGGAACTTATACTGTTCTTTACAGTGGCTGTATCCATTTACATTCCCAACAATGTATAGGAGTTACTTTTTGCCACATCCTTTCCAGCATTTATGTTATTTAAATAGCCATTCTAACTGGGGTGAGATGATATGTTGGTTTTTAATTTGAATTTCCCTGATTTGTAATGAGAGTGAGCATTCTTTCATCTGCTTGTTGGCCATTTGTCTGAAAAGAAGAAATACATTTTGGATCATTTCCACATTTTTATTTGGACTACTGGGTTTGTTGTTGTTGTTGTTGTTAAGTTTGTTGAGTTTCTTATATATTCTGGATATTAATCCTCTATTAAGTGAATAGTTAGACGGTATTCTCCCCTTTTCTGTAGCTTTAAGTGATTTCTCCACCTCATCTTTACAGGTTACTTTTTAACAACAAGTGCCAATGATGTACTTACAACCGGAGTTTCTCCAGCTCATTCTCCACAAGCAAGAACAGGTGGGACCTATATTTTTACATAAAATTTTAGCCTTTGTTATCATATTCACATCTTTAAAATGTACTTTGTGAAGTTTTCTGAGCTAAAACTAAAATATTGAAAAGAAATCCTCCAAAGTGATCTCTAGGTGATGGTATTTCTCTTTTTTGGGGGGGGGGGTGCATTGAGGGATACCAGGGATTGAACTGGGGCACTCAACCACTGAGCCATATCCCCAGCCCCTATTTTGTATATTTTAAAAAATAAACTGAAACAATTTCTGTTTGCTAAAAGGTCTATATCATCAAGCACAGTGACAGTGAACATAGAAAACACACTGCTGATAGTTTCCCCAGTTTCAGTCTTTGTAGGACTTGTTTCTGTTATTCATTACCAAGCCTCACCTCCAGTAACAGAGACTATCAGGACATATTATTATCCAAGAAACTTCTACCACATCCCAGGAATCAGGCAGTGTCCTAGTCCAGCCTGCCTCAGCAGTGAATGACCCCCCCTGGCATTCTGAATCGACAAAGCATAAAACATCACCCACCCTTCCCTCAATCTCCCGCCACCATGCTGGCCCCGGTGCAAAGGGTCATCTCTGCAGCTTTGTCTCTTTTGATGCTTTAGACCAGAGTCAAATTCACCACTTTGTTTTGAGATTCCAAAGTAGAAGAGCTGAGTTTCTCTCCAAGGTGTGTGCAGCCCTCTGAGGGCATCACTACATGTAAGCAATTAACCAGATAAAACAAGAAAGATTCATCGTCTCAGGGAAGAAACGCTTAGATCCCTGGCAGTCATCCTGGGGGACAATGAAGTTAAAGGTGTTTTCCAGTTTCTTCCAGTTCAATTTGAAAATGGACAACTGGGTTTTGTTGCTGTTGTTGTTGTTGTTGTTGTTACGTCTGTTGAGTTCCTTATATATTCTAGATATTAATCCCCTATCAAGTGGATAGTTGGATGGTATTCTCCCCCATTCTGTAGCTTCAGGGAAGTACATTTTAAGTGATTTCTCCACCTCATCTTTCCAGGTTATTCTTTAAAAAGTACCAGTGTTATACATGCAACCGAAGTTTCTCCAGCTCATTCCCTACAAACAAGCACAGGTGGGACCTATATTTTTACATAAAATTCCAGCCTTTATTGATACAAAATCCACATCTTTAAAATTTCATGTGGAACACTAGGCCTTTCAACTATCAGCCTCCTATAAACTCAGCTGGTCAAGGTTTCTTAACAGTTTTCAAGAAGGTAGAAACTTCCATTTTTACTTGTGAACCACCTGGGAACTTAGACACTATGTATCCAGTGATTAAAAAAAAAAGAAGAAGAAGAAAAAAGCATCCAGTGGTAGAGAAAGTGAGTTCTCAACATCACGAACATCAGACATGAAGAAATTCGAATTTATTGCTTTTGTTTGGGAAGGGTTATGACCTATATCTTTAGATTTCATATATCTGTCTTGGAAAAATGAGAATATGCAGATATCAGTAGTTCTACCAGGTGCCATGCTAAGCCTTTTTACATGAATTATTTCATTTTATCCTGACAGTAACTCAATAAAGTGGCTATGTCCCCATTTTCACAGATGAAAATATAATTAAAAAAAAAACAGAAGTTCAAAAAGTTTTTTTAAAAAAACTTGTGTAAGGTCACAGAGCCAGTGAACAGTGAAACTGGAATACAAACCTAGACTGACTGGAGAACCCTTGTGCTTAACCAACAGCCTTCTCCAAAAGAGGATGACCATTTATTTGGTATACTAGCTAGCAATAAGCCCTGTTGATATTATGGTACGACTTTCTCAGACACTTTTTCCTATATGTTTATAAATGTGTACTTACAATTACTCTTTGTAGTACTCTGAAACCTGCCTTTTCTTCGTGCAACAATTTTTCAATATTACCAAATACACGTGTAGAACATTTTAATGGCTGTCCCGCTGTAACATTAAAGCATTATGAATGTGTGCAGCTGCTGAATTTGGCAGGTCGGATTGGATAGACAATAAAGACATCCTCTTTATACAAGATGGCATTTATCTTAGTTAATAATATGGAAGCAAGCGCAATAGTAAAAGTGATAGATAGGTGAGTGCGGAGAAGAAGCGGGAGGTGGGGGGATATCACCAGAACAGGAGGAGAAACACCGGATCATGTTCGTGGGGAGTCCCAGGGCAGCTATTCAGGGTCTTTACTAGGAAGTGCAGGGCAGAACATCCTCTTGGCAGTGAGACTCCAAAGGCTTATTCCCAAGTGGGGTTCCTTAAGTAAAAGTTAGAGTAAAGAAAGCCCAGCTCTAACAATCTGCGTGACCTAGTGATCTCCTCAAGGATTGGCCACATCCTGAAGGGAGAGGGTGATAGCTTTGAGATAAGTGAATAACTCTGAGTTCTCCTGCAGGGGCCAGTGGGTCAAACACACAGAGAAGTCAGCATTCTTTAGACATTCCTTCAAGGGTGGGTGAAGGTCATGGCAGGCACATGGACAGGGAAGATCTTTAATATTTCCCTTAGCCATTCCTTTAGCAGTATGACCTCTCACACACAAAACAAGTTGACTTTGCTTTTGAATATTTGTTTCTACTTCACTGTCTTTTAAACAACAGGGGGATGGGCACATTGGGTGACTCCTTTTTCTCCATCAGAGGAGTCTGTACATTTTACACGGTTTGATGATTACTACCAAATTGACTTCTAAAGAAAAATCATCCTCACTTAGACACCCATCAGTGAATCATGAGAGTGCCCACCTCCTTATTCTTTTGACAAATTGTGAAAGACGTGTGTGCTTGCATTTCAATTTTTGAATTTCCTTGATTATTAGTGAAAGTAGACCACAACTCTGTCGCTTTTTAACATTTAACCTGCGGGCACTTGGATGCACTCATTCAGAGTGTAGCAGTCAGAACTGGGACCAGGTGGAGATGTGTTGCGCTCACTCAGGGTCCCAAATTCAAAGGGAAACCAAAAGCTTAATAAGGAAATGATGTTTTAATGCAATCGTTTAGAAACCCCAAAACTAATTTTTTAAAAATCCATGGTGGGTACAATATTAAAAACTTAAACACAAATAGGATCCATCAGGGTCAGCTTTGAGTGCGGTAAGTCTAGCAAGGGCAAGCTCAGCTCCTGGAAGAGGAAAGGGAAGGCAATCCATCAGCAACTGAGGGAGCTGCAGTCAGCATGCTGTCTTTTCAAGGGCTCATGCCTGCTTCCAGTCATCCCTTCTTCCAGGGAGAGCGGGAAGCGGGTGGTGAATGCCAGGCTCCCCTCTCTCTGCTTCTCTCCACATGGCGTGCTGATTGTCTGGGGAACCTCTTTGGCCCTCCCTGGGTTTAAGTTCACCCAGCGTCTTCTCTTACTGTGAAAGGGGGACCTGTGTGCCATGGGCCAGCCATCTCTCTCTAGAAACTAGGTTCCCTATTTCTCCAGTTTCAGAGTCCATTTGGGAAAGTTATTCCTTAGACACATGGTTGGTCCAGTGTCATCAGGATAGAAAAGACTTCAAGGAGTTAATTATCAGAATAAAATTACCGCGATAAGTCTTCCAATCAGGAGCAGCACGTCTTACCAGAGTCCTGTCTTCCTAGACGTCCTCTGAAGAGTTTGACATTTTCTTCAGATAATTTTACATATTTTCGTTTTTGAGATTTATTTCATCCATTTTGTTATTGTCTTAATTAAAACATCTTCTTTATCTTTTCAACGTGGTTGTTGATGACAGAAGATGAATCCATTACTCCCTGTATGCTCATCACCAACCTTTATTTGTTATAAATAGCAGTTTCTTTTCAGTTTCCCAACTAGACAGTCATGTTCTTCATAAAGATGATAATGTGTTTCTTCCATTTGAGTATTTATAGCCACTTCTTTTCTTACGTCACACTTGTTAAAGCTTCTAAAACTGTTATATAATGATGTCATGATGATGATGTTAGTCATCCTTGTCCTGTCTGGAATATGAACGTCCTGCCATTAGTTAGGCCTCTTACTGTGTGTGTGTGTGGGGGGTGTGTGGGTGTGGGGGTGTGTGTGTGGTGTGCTGGGGATCAAATTCGTCTTACTTTCAGTAGGTGACCTTTATTATACCAAGATTGCCCTTAAAGTAAGAAATTTAATCAGGAAAGATATTGAGTTCTATAAAATAACAATATTACTCCTTATTCTGTATCATAGTTGAAACGTCAAATGCTCAATCCTATGGTCCAATGGCATAATTAATGTTAACAATAAAGTTCCTGACAGCTACAGAGAGAGAGAGAGAGAGAGAGAGAGAGAGAGAGAGAGAGAGAGAAAGAATCTTTTATCCCCACTATATTAAAAACTCTTTTGAAGCTTTTGATTTATTTTCTACAAGAATATCTCTTAGCTTTGTGTTTATATTAGCCTCTATCAGTGTCACTATGTCTTCTTTAATATCTTGAAGCCATGAGTTCCATCAGTGGATATTTTAATATTGAACTATCCCTCCTATTCTGATTTAAATTACATGGCCACTTTACAATATTGTGCTGCAATCAATATTAGTTTTCTAAGATATTGCAGGGTTTAAATTTTTTTCCCTTTAACTATTTTTTCTTAACTTTTTTTTCACATGAATTTCTCATTTTATTTATTGTACTATGGATTAGATTCTACTGACTATGTGATTTCTACTTTGGGTTATTTATTAAAAATTTCTTTGTAACCCAAATTATTGTATGGAAACACTGGAGAAGTAGGTGCAGCCTCTGTTTATAGTTTGACAAAGTTCTATAAATAGATATTTAATACACTTTTGTATGTTCATGGCTGAGTCTGTTTGTGTTGCTATAACAAAATACCTGAGCCTGGGTGATTTATAAGCAATAGAAATTTATCACTCACGGTTCTGGAAGCTGAGAAGTCTAAGATCAAGGTGTGATGGGACTGGTGTGTGGTGAGAGTTGTCGTCTGCTTCAAGGTGTTGCCTTGTGGCTCTTCCTCCAGAGGGGAGGAGTGCTGTGTCCTCACATGGTGAAAAGAAACAAACCCAGCTCCTCAAGTCCTGCTATAAAGGCCCTCACCCAGAGCCATTGAGTTAATCTCTCTTAAAGGCCCTGCTATCCAAGTAGCTAATGAATTTCAATGGATGGATTTGGGGGTGCACAATCAGAGCCTAGCAGTTTATCCCCCAGATTGGGATACAATAGATTGGGTTCTGTGGCTAGTTAGGTTCTGAATGACAAGAGCCAACACGAATAAAGCACTTACTTTGTGCCAGTGACTAACAAACACTTACAGTTTTTAGTTAGAGTGAAAAGCGTATGACACAGTGTTCACCACTGTGACTACTTTCCAGTGTCTGGTTTGGTGGCATTTAGTAATTCACTCTCTACGTTCGTCAGCACTATCTTGTTTCAGAACATCTTCAGTATTCTACCAGGAAATCCCAAACCCATTATCAGTCTCTCACCATTCCTATTCCCACCAGCCCCCGGGTCACCAATGATTCGCCTACTACCAGGATAGATTTTCCTGTTTTGAATATTTCATGTAATAGAACTGTGCCATGGTAGCCTTCTGCACATGGCTTCTTTCACTTAGGATAACGTGTTTCAGGATCATCCATCCACATTGTAGCATTCAGTATTCATTTGTTTTCATGGCTAAGGATTGTCCCATTTTATGGATATAACAAATATGTTTATTCATTCATCACTGAGTAGAAATTCAGGTTATTTCTAACTATTATGAATTGTGCTCCTCTGAATATTCTTGTACTAATTTGGTTGGAATACACATTTTCAATACTCCTGGATATATACCTAGAGGTAGGATTGTTGGACCACAGTATTTTATGTTTAGCTTATTGAGAAACCACCAAAATGTTTTCCACAGGAGTCTATTATTTTACACTCCCACCAATAGTGTATGAGGGCTCCAATTTCTCCACATATTTGCCAACCCTTGTCATTTTTCATTTTTAAAATTACAGATGCTGCTGTACTTACAATGGGAAACCTATTTTGACTTACAATGTTTTCAACTTACAATGGGAAACCCATTATGAAAACATTACAAGTCAAAAATGCATTAATACATATAGAGCACAATTTTTCAAGTCACTGATTGTACACAAAGTATTTTCACACCCTTCATATCTTCATGAATTGCATTCTGCCATCAGGTATAACAAATTAGAATAAATAAATGATTTAATTTTAAGAAGTATCTGAAAAGGGTAAAAAAATGCATTAATACAACTAAACTACTGAACATCATATCCTACCTTAACACATACATTAACCCATTGTTGGGCAAAACCATCTAACACAAAGCCTATTTTATATTATAAAGCATTTTGTATCTATGTAATTTATTTAATACTGTACTGAAAGCAAAAAAAAAAAAAGCTTTCACATCATCATTTGCTTAAAATCATAAGTCCAACCATCATTAATTGAGACTCTCTATAGCCATTCAATAGAGATTCTAACACGGAATTTCATTGTAGTTTTCATTTGCATTTCTCTAATATTCACAGATGGTTCAGCTTTTCATATGGTTTTGTATTTTGAATATATTCTTTGGAGAAATGCTTATTTAATTTCTTAGTCCATTTTTTAAAAATATGTCTTTTTGTTGTTGAGTCAAGAGAGTTCTTCCTGTGTTCTGGATATAGTCTATTGTCAGATATAGAATTTGCAAATATTTTTTTTCCATTCTGTGGGTCATCTTGACTACTTTTGATGGCATCCTTTGATGCATAAAAGTTTTTGCTTTTGATAAAGTCCAATTTATCTCTTTTTTTACTGCTTATGCTTTTGATGTCATATCTAAAAAACTTTACCAAATTCAATGCCATGAAGATTATTCCTATGTTTCCTTCCAAGAATTTTATAGTTTTAATTCTTATATTTAGATTGTTGATTACTCTGAGATAATTTTTGAACATGGTATTAGGTAAATGTCCAACTTCATCCTTTTGCACACAAATATCCCAGTTGTCCCAAAACCACTTATCGAAAATTATGTTCTTTCCCCTCTTTAATATTCTTGGATTCTTTTTCAGAAATCAATTAATCATTGATTTCCTCTAGAACCTCAAACTTATCCCACTGAGCTTTAGTCTATCCGTGGGGTGACAACAAACTTAATTATTGTTATTTCATTGTACATTTTAAAATCAGGAACTATGAGACTTCAAAGTTCATTCTTCAAGATTGTTTGGGGCCACCTGAGTTTCTAAAAGTTCTTTATGAATTTTAGGATTAGCTTTTCCATTTCTACAAAAATTTACATTCATTTTTAACTTGTTCGATCTCAGCTAGTCTTAGTCGGAGTAGTTTAAACCCAAGCAGCCTTAGGCTAGAGTCTGCACTCAGTGAATCCATTGTATTAAAAGATGGCTCTTTTTTGTCTTGCAACATTATCGCTTATTCTGCTTGTTTTCTCTAAGGTAATATCTTTCATAAGAGTTGATGCCTGTCTTTTCCTTGAGGTGTAGCTAATGGATTAAATATAATTACTATGTTAGGGTTGTTGTTGTTGTTGTTTTTACATGAGCTAATTGCTTTTATAATCTGGGGACTTTGATGATGTTACCACTTATTTCCCTATTGTTATTAAATTTGAAAGTCAAAAGACAAGAAACATAAAATATAAAACATGAAAAGCACAACTACCCGAGATTCCTGGATCATGGCTCCATGTATGTATCATGGCATTGATATTGCCTCTTGTTGGGAGAAATACCACAGAAATCCACCCCTTGTCTTCTTTCTGAACTATTCTGTCAGATACAGATCTCAAAGACAGTTCGTCAGGCAGTGCTGCCGTGGCCCTTCAGAATGCATATATGGGGTTGGAGATGTGCTCAGAGGTACAGCACTTGCCCAGAATGGGTCAGGCCCTGCTTTCAATTCCCAGTATAGAAAAGAAAGAAAAAAAAAAGGGACAAAGTGCATATACGTGAAATGTGGAAGGCATGATGAAGTCTGCCCTCACTTATTCAGAAAGAAGTATAAATAAATAGCTTGTGATGGCAAGGCAGATATATTTCTGATCCTTTCAGTGTTTTTTGTTTGTTTGTTTTGTTTTGTTTTTTTTTATCTGTCACAACTGGGGACATTTGTTAAAATTTCTTTTTGCTATTATATTTCTGCCAATTTCTTTCTTTTATTGTACCAGGGATTGAACCCAGGGTTGCTCAACCATTGAGCCACATCCCTAGATTTTTTTATTTTTATGTTTTATTTTGAGACAGGGTCTCACTAAGTTGTTTAGGGCCTTGCTAAATTGCTGAGCCTGGCCTCCTGCCTCAGCCTCCCAAACTGTTGGGACCACAGGAGCGCAGAACCATGTCCAGCCCAATTTCTTTTTGGCTTTCTTTTTTGTTATGGGGCTATAATGGGTCATATTTACCTGTGCAATGTCTCCTTTAACAATATAAATTTGTCCTCTTCATTCTTTCCAATGTCTTTGCCTGTAATCTACTTTGTCTAACACTGTGATCTGTTGTTAGTTCTCTACTTTTATTTATATAACATACCATTGCTCATTTTTAAAACACATTTAGCCTTCTTTTGTGTTCTACATGACCTAGTATGCATCTACTGAGGTTTTTTTTTTAACCTCTTTAACCTTAATCTAAAGGTTTATGTCTTTTAATACGGAGAATTAAGAATTCATGAATGACACTTAGTATCCTGTTTATGTAATCTTTATTTCACACATTAGTATATGGTTCCTCATTTCTAATCTTATATATATATATATATATATATATATATATATATATATATATATATACTCTAATTTATTTCTCTTAGCCTATACTGTGCTTCGAAAGGTAATTAACATTACCATGTCAATTATCCCATTGTCTGACTTTATGTTTTTAAAAGCATCTATCTGAGAAATTCCAGACATTAACTGGCACAACACACACACACACACACTCACACACACACACACACACACACACACTTTACCTGCTCTCAGGATTCTGTATAGACTGGATAAAATTGTACATGTGCCATTTGGCCAATGGCTTGTGGAAGCCCTGGATGGATTTCAGGTGCATCATGAGCTATCAATTTTCTTAGCCAAATATTCAGATAGACTACACTCAGGCATATCAATCTCAACATATAATCAGGTATGGATAAACAGTGAGTGAACACTACAAGTCATTAACACACATGCATATACATGTGCACACACGAACCAAAGTCCCATGAAATGATACCTGTCCTTATGATGTGTAACATACTTTGATCTTGTCTGCTTTGTGCAACTTGATTTTTTTTTAGCAACAACCCAGTGAACTTATCTCATGGCCCATTAGTGCAAGAATGCACTACCTTTTTATTTTTCATTAGAATTCTTTTCATCCTTTCCAACTTTCTTCAACTCAAAATGTGTGCAGAATTCAGCTACAGAAATGCCAATGTTGGAATCATCTCTGGAGATCCAAAAAGTACTGGGGATTGGCTTCCATATCCAGGGATTCTAATTGTACCACTGCAGGGCCCAGCAAACTATGGCCTGTGGGCCAAATCCAGCCCACCACCTGCTTTCGGACAGCTTTGCTAGTTAAGAATGATTTTTACATTTTAAAGTGTCTAAGAAAATATCAAAAAAGGAATAATATTTTGTGGCACATGAATATAATGTGTTCATAATTCATCTTTGGGACATGGCCATACACATTCATGTGTGTTTTGGTTTGCATATCAGCTGTAGCTGCTTTTGTATAACAATTCAAAATGAAAACATTAACAATAGTTTATGAGTAGTCGTAATAGAGAGCATCTGGCCTGCCAAGCCTAGAAGTTTTATTTTCTCTCCCTTTGCAGAAAAAGTTCCTACCCCTGCCCTAAAGGATTCCCCATCTATAATTTTAAAAGCTGAGTTGGAGGCTAAGGATTTCCAAGCAAGTTCCTGTGGGGATTCTTGAAGCTGCTCCCAGGTGGCAATGAGGCTGCAGCCAGGTCAGCCTCCACCGAGCAGTTCAGCTTAGTCTGATAGCCACATTAACTAGCTTATCCTTGCAAAGTCTTAGTGTGAAGTTGTGTGTGTGTGTGTGTGTGTGTGTGTGTGTGTGTGAATATGCATGTGATAGGGGAGGATGTGATGAGGGAAGGGCTCTAGAACAAAACCACAAGAAATACCTTCACTTAAGACGACAAATGGTGGCCTGGGGATGTGGCTCAGTGGTTGAGAGCTCCTGAGTTCAATTCCTGGTACCAACAAAACAAAACAAAAAGATGGCAAATGGTGTTGTTTCTCCAAGTAAATCAGACCAATTGCACAATTGCATCCCAAAGCTGTTTAAGTTCTCAATGAAGGGAACCTAAGAACCTTATCTTAGTTTATGTGAAGTTTCTTAACGTAAGATTGGACCTTGAAGACCAGGGAAATAAAGTTTATGTATGCTAGTCCGGGCTGGAGCATCTGCTCTCATGACTGGCAACTCACTAGAACCCAATGCCTGGACAGCACAGCCGACTCCAATACGCAGGCAAGAGCAAGAATGTCTACCCTGGTTTCTATGTTGCTGTATGTCATTGTTCATCCAGCATCAGGAAGTGTCCATTGGTGGTGTGAAGACTTTGGGATAAGTTTTTATTTTTCATTAGAATTCTTTTCATCCAGTCAGGCTTCCTTCAACTCAGAATGTGTGCAGAATTCAGCTACAGAAATGTCAACATCTTTAAAAAAAAAAAAAAAAGCTGACACATCCCAAATAGGTGAAATCCCCTTTTGTTCTGAGGATCCTTTGATAGGCGGGAGGAACCAGAGTAGCATATGTTTGGCTGGAAAAAGGGAGATTCCAGTCAACAAATTTTTTTTTTTTAACAAATTATTGCTAACTAGAAATATCTGCCTTCCAATATGTGGCTTTACTACTCCAGGTCAACCTGTAATTCCATGTTAGAGGCACAGCCCTCCCCTCTCTGGCTATGAAGAAGATGAATTGTTTTATTTGTATCTTTTTGGTCATCCTTGACTTGCTGTAAGTGAAGCCTTGCTTGAGAGTTAGTTGCTTATCATTTGGGTACAATTTAAGCTACTTGTAAAAAAACAAAAAAAACAAAACCTAGTTGGTGCCCTCATTCTTTTTATTCTGCATGAATCAGGGTAGATATTGGTAGATATTTTTTTCTTTAAACAGATCTGTATTCTGTCACTTAGCAGCTGCATGACTTTGAGCAAGTTAAGCAATGCTTCTGGTCTTTGTTTTTCTTTTCTACAAACAATAATTAATATTATTATTAAAAATAGACCCTCCACAGATTGCTTTGAAGGTGACAAGAGTGGGTATCTGCAGTGCACAATTAGTGTTAACTATATAATCTTTGTAGGCATACAGATTTTCATGGTTTTGAAATAGTGAGGTGCCTTAGAAGATCCATCCCATTATTCTCACATTAGTGGGGAGACAACGGAGGCCCAGATAAGTACAGCAACTTGCTCAGATCCTCTGGTCATTTGGTGACAACAGCAGAACTAAAAATCAGATCTCCTTTCTCCCTGGAACAGTGTACAGAAATCTCCCTTGCTTTCTCTCTGTACTGAAGGTGTACAGTTGCTGGGATTGCAGCCTGACTTTTCTCTCTGCTCAGGTATGGTTTAGGACAATGAGGATGACCAGAAACTGGGCAGAACAGAGCCAAGCTGTGAGGTTCAGGGTTTCATGAGGGGAGCTGCCGTCCTCCTAGGCCACAACAACCTCCAGCCAGTTTGGATAGAAAGTTATTCTGCCCCAAGTCAGGGAAGGCAGCAGTGTGATCAACTGGGTGCATGGAAACTGTCAACACATGCCAATCCATACGTGAGCAGAAACTGGCTCCCTGCATTTGGCAACTGTCCCACCAATTGCCCCAATGAATAGGCCATGCCCTTCCTTAAGAGCTGTTGACTGGAGAGTTCATACAAAAGGTGCTGGGGGTGATCCAAAACCCATGGCTCCAACACTAACACATGTACCACTTTATTCTTTAGAAAGTCCAATATTTCTAAAAAAGCAATTGGCTGCTTCAGCTTAATAAAACCCTTCCTAAAAAGAAAAATGAATGACAATGATATGGGCATCTGACTATATTATTACAATTTGACCTAGACTGAGCTTGTCAATTTTGGGGCTCAAGAAAAAAAACTGAAGATACTGCTCTTAAAATACTGCTCCCTGGCAATGATCGTCAAACACCTCTTGACACAGGCAAGATTCCATTTACACGTTCATTCTGTAGAAGACAACGAGATCTGTCAGAAAAAGCATCAAGTCGGAAGTCAGTGGATACGAATTTTTGTCCCAGTTTTACCACAAATGAGCTGCCCAAAACTTCTACTGATAAAATTTGTGGTCAATTTTCATGGTCATCTTAATGTCAAGAAACTGTAACACTTTAGAACACAGAGTTATGTGACTTGGAAACTATGTATGGCATTTTCTATGCAGGGGGTATCCTTGGAAAGGTTTGCTTTTGCAAGATAAGACTTTTATCAAGTGCAAGTTGGGAGGGAACTAAAACTAAGCCAGCAGCTGTGTGACCTGACTTTATCGTATCGTGACAGGAGCTCAGTCACTAGAATTATTGCCATGGAGAAAACTGCAGAACATTTGTCCAATAGTGCATTCTCTCTAAATATATTTCACATTAGAAATATCAATAGGGTGGGAAGGACGTGTGATCCAGTGAATAGAGCATATCACAGGGGGCTCAGAGTTGTACCACGGTTCTTAGTTGTATCCTTAATACAACGAATTCTGGGTCTACAATCGCCCCGTCCCCTCCTTGGTATCATGAAAATTGTGGCAGCAGCCTGCTCATGTTCCCTCCCCCACCATACAGACTTCACAGGGTGGTCAGTTTTTGTGAGCAAATGTGATTTCAGGAAAGTGGGGATAAACAACAGTAGAGGTGAGATATTCAGAAACACCTCTGATGTTATGCACAGGAAAGTTGTAAGATGATGTAACTGTACACATTTGGAATATTTCATTTCCTGGGAGGTATACCAATTCATTTCACCCTTTCCAAACTCAAAATTGTATGATTCAGTCTAGGGCACAGATATGTAGTACTTTGTGTGAAGTATCATAGCAAATGCCATTGCATTTGGGGACTGGGAATGCGATTTTAAACTAGGTGTTTGAGACCTTGCTAATCTGACCAAACCTACCCTTTTAATTTTTTTTTTTCACTAATGTGTCTCTCGAGCCTTAAATTCTTACCAATCTCAAAAGGTTTGCTTGGCCTGATGGTTGCCTCCACATCGTACTCTCCTGTCTCCCATTTTAGCCTGGGCTGTTTCTTTATTTCAATTCCCCCCTCCACATATCCATCTAAAACTCTAACCCTCCTTCAGTGTTCACTGACAGATAGGCTGAAACATCTAAGAAATCTGGAAGGTGGGAATAACATTGGGAATCAGCAGGACTGTCTCAGTTCTGTCCTTACCTGCTAGCGAATCAATTTTTTTTTTATGATACCAAATGTCTTATTTGTAAAACCAAAGAGTTGGAGTAGGTGTTCTGTGAATAGCCTTCTAGCTGAAAGGTACATTCTGAATTCAGCAGGATAATATTTAAGCCAACCTTTAAACTGGGAACAATGGAAACAAGTTTCTGAATGCTGTTTTAGGTACAGAAAGCTAGGAGCCCTGAGCACAAAAAAATACACAAAGGAAGAGAGAAATTCTTGGGGAAATCCAATATATAAGAAGTTTAGGCAAACTACATTTGTTGTTTAGTAGTTACAAATTTGCTTGGATGCTTTCCATCCAGTTTACTGAACTAAAGATGAGTTAGTAAAAATCCCTGTTCAAAATTTACATATTCATAAATATTTTTCAGCCATGCACAACGGAATATGTCCGCAGATGTCTTTTAGTTCAGCAGAGACTTAGAACTTAGGACCGGCAGATGGAAGTGTGGGTTGTTGCTATCAAGTGTAGTATTTAAACATAAGTTGGTGGTTGTTGCGGGAACACATTGTAGGACTTGAGTTTCCTTCCTTACCTGCAATCTTGAAAGTAGCTTAAGCATCTGAGGTTGAATAAACAGATATTTCTTTTGTTTGTCCTTTCAGGTAAACTGTGGGGTTTTTGTTGTTGATTTGTTTTTCCCAACCAGATGCTGGTTTACTTAATTTGAGGGTTGTTGATAAAATTCTTTCAATTGTCCCAAGTGAATCTTATCTTGGAATACCTAGCAAGTTATTTAAATTTTAATTAATTATTAAAAAAATATAAGCAGAAAGAAGAGCTTATTTATGTGATTGGAGCTATTGTTCTTTCAAGCTGACAATGTTTTATAAAGAACATATTTTCATTAACAAGTCTCTGTGCCCTCCTGTTACTGCTAAACAAGCAGGGGTATAATTTCTGTTGGAATGCTTATGAGGTTTTCTATCTTTCTCAGACAATGGAGGAAAAACTATGACCAAGATCATTTTATAGTTCAGCTACTGTTATTAGATTGTTGAGAAATGATTTAAAATATTTTTATCAACAAATTTTAAGGCATTTGTGCATTTACCTCCTTACTGTGTTGACTTAGGTGACTATGGAAAGAAATTGTATCAAAGCAACTAAATCTAAAGAATTAATCAAAACAGGTATTTTTAGGACCATAAATGGTAAATTTCAGTCTCAAATTTGGCCACCGATCCATTTTCTTAAGTGCACAGATAGAACATGACATGCTCAGATGGGACTAACGTGTGTACAGTTCTTGGAAATTGCCTCAAGGACAGTGTTCCCCTAAATAATGTGTAGCCTTCACTGTCAGAAAGTCCCCAGTTCTGACTAAAATTTAGAACCTTGCTAGAAGTCTGGGTGGAAGTTATTCCATGTGAGTTGGAGAGACAGGCACTGTGGCCCACCATAGGTCAGGTTTTAAAGCCAGTGTCAGAGTAGGAATTCTGCTCTGTCAACTTGGGCACAGTTTTTCATCTTCAGAACTTCTACTTCTTCTGAACAAAATTTCCACTCAATGCTCTTTTTCCTCTGAAGAATATTCTACCTGTTTGCTAGGGGGTGAAAATTGTTTTTTATAAAATTCAAAACTTATTTTAATGAGCTTTTTCTGTCTTTCTCCTGAAACATTTTCTCATTTTGTTACCTCCCCACCCCGCAAAGTTACATATGCTTTGCTTATAAATGTAAAATATTCTTTTCACCTTCTTTGACTTTGTTTATACTTAAAAGTATAAAAGTGCTAGTTTTAAGAGATGTTTGATTCTATTTGAGGGCATTGGCCTTATTTCTTTTTATAAATGGCGATAATTTTCTGTCCTTCTAAGTCCCCAGGCTACAGGCCAACTTCCTGGGAGGCAACATCAGGGAGTGATAAGCACCCACTGTAAGGCCAGGGTGGTGGTGAGGTGATTTGTCCACACAGGGGCTGCTTATCTGGGCCACTCGTGATCACACGAGGGGTGCTCTTACGCAGATCTCTGGGCATGCCTTCCTTTGCCACATACTTGGTGGTTGTTGGGGGAACACACTGTAGGGTTTGAGTTTCCTTACCTTGAATTTTGAAAGTAGCTTAAGCAGCTGAGGTTGAATTCTTCTCTATGCTGTTGACCCTGGTCTTCTCCAAATGGAAATTTGATTTAAACCCCTATTGGCTTTTCGTTGCTGAAGGATGAAGTCCACATTCCAAAGCCTGATTCCTAACATGTGGTGCTTCACCTGCTTCAGACTTGCTCTCTGCTGTGCGCCCACATCTCAGTTTTTTTTTTTGGCCACACATCATGCCACAGCCACGAGGTCCCTTACAGTTCTCCCAGTTTCCAGTGATATCTTAAATTCCAGGACATTGCTGAAGACGCTGACTCTATATCTCCATGTCCAGAACAGTGAGCTTGGTGACATCCTACACCTCTTTCAAGATAAATTCAAAGAACACCTTTTTGAGGTCTTTCCATGGTTTCTCCATCAAATATTTAAGTGCTGTCTCCCTTGTGCCCCCCATTTCTTCCACCATCCTAAAGCACTTTAGTAGACTTAAATACTTGTCCTCTACTGAGTTAGAATATCCTTGAAAAAAAAAAAAACTTTAGTAAATGAACGGACAAATAAATGAACACAAAAGGTCTTCAATAACCATCAAGGCCCAAGAAACATACCTGGATTTGCAAGAGTCAGTCTTGAGGCTTTATGGGGCCTTTTCCCTGTCACCCTGAGCACTGGGGACTTCATGGAGATTTCAGATTAAATCTAATGAGGGGAGGTCAGGGAAATCCTTCTGAATGAAGTGACATTGAACCTAGACTTGAAAACCAGCTGGACGAGGTGGGGGAGGGAAGGATTTCTGGTGCAACAAGAAAGGTTTGGATATGGAAAGGACGTGAGGCTTGGAACATACAGCATGCTTCCACTCCCAGAGAGAGAGGAGCAGAGTGTCCAATCAAGCAGGTGTGGACTGGATAACACAAGGCCTCCTGGGTGTCCATGAAGAACAGTGAGGTTCCATTCCACAGACTGAATGCATCTCTCTAGTGGAGTCCCACAGAACCCCACTCAGGTGGTGCCCAAGGTCCTGTGGAACAGTTAGAAAACCTGGAAGAGGCATGTTCATAGTCACAGCCAGAACTCCTAGAAGGCCTTAGTTAAATGTTCAACATTTAACACATTTAATACGCTGATCTTTATGTTTCATGCAAGATTTTCATTAGATTTTTTTTCCTTCTAGTTATAAAAGTGTGTGCTCATCATGGAAATGTTGAAAATGTTTTGTTGGTCTTTTATGGACAGATTTTTCCGATGGTTGCTCTCGTTTTCCATAAGATACCCTTTGGCATTTGGCATAATTCATTTTGTTCATTTGCAAACACCATCATTTCATCCTCTTTCTCATAATAATTTGATCACTTATAACTATTCATGTTTCACTGGACATCCTTCATGTCCCGGCACTGTTTAGTACTGAGGATATTCTAAACAAGCCAGCCCTGGAATCTTGGGAACAAGTTCTATGTATTGGAAGAGTCCATTTGGTGTTCACAAGAGACTGTAGGTGTGTCCCCAGTGTGAATGGCCTACACTGAATTGAAAGATCTACACCAGGAGTGGAGGTTTAAGGGCAAAAATCATAGAAGGGGGTGGTTAGGCATGGAAGGGAAGAGGAGGGAGCAAGCTTTATGTGCCTGTTTCAGTTGTATTCCTGTGCAGTCAGCCTGAGGCTGACTTTGAGTTCTTATTAAAAGTCTGCCCGTTGCTTCTGACCTTCAACACATCTGATCTCTTTCTTCTGGTTATTTTGCTATCTGTTCTCATAACACTTTCATAGATAGATATAATTTCTCAAACTGCACACCTTTACAAAATACGATGGATAGCCCATATTCACCACTCTCTAGCAGTAGGTGGCAAGCTAAAGCTCATATCTAACTTTACTAAGAGATATAGTTTATTTTTCTTCATCCATTACTATTTTTATAATTTGGGCATTCTTTTATTGATTTTAAGGAAAATATTTCTTTTCATAATGATAATCTTAATGTTTTCTGAACCTCAAAAATATCTGTCACCATGTTGGTAGTTAAAAAAATATTTATATATTTATACCTGAATATTAAAGAAGAATTTAGAAACATTTAACAACTATTTTGCATGATATTTAGTTAATTTGTGTGGCAATTATTCATAGATATGCAGTGGAATCATGTGGAAAGCCTGATTATATTCATTAGATAATGTGTCAGTCTTACCATTAGCAATTTCAGTATCTGCTTTTAATAACCCTGCGAGTATTCATGAGTAAGAAATTGGCAAAGCTTCCTACTAAGGGAAAAGGTGTGAGAAAGTGTTGAAAAGGCCACCTGTCAACTTGCATAAGAAACAGTGCGTTTTTAAAAAAAAAATGTAGATCTTTTCCAAGTAAAAGAACAAGATGAAGAAAAATGTTATAAGAAGAGAAAACATTGTGGACAGTTTGGGGACAATGAATCTTGTCTCCATGATTTGGGGGCCAATGGATTCCTGGCAGCTGATTTGGGTACTCTGCCCTAGAGAAGACAGAGGTGTCAGAGAAGAAGTGACAGTTGTCTGTGGATTCCCCAGGAAACTGAGCGTGCAGGGATACTGGTACATCCCAGGTGACACTATCTCTGAGGAAGCCTGCAAAAAAAGCCTTCTGCCTCCAGACTGAGGCAGGTGCCATCATTTTGCAGCTGTTTAGAAAATGAGTCAGACCTTATCGGTGTGTCCCTGCTGGGTAGGGATTCTGGAGTTGGCCGTGGGAGGGATGTGGGATAAAACTATCTTTGGCGATATGTTTTAGGGTTTACTCAGTCACCTCATTCTTGACCCCTTTCTCATTTTCTATTTCATACAGTAAATACTTCCCCAAAGGTCCCTCCTACAATGAGAGATGAAGAGGCTGCTGTCACCACCAGAGACCCCTCCGACCCAGGAGCAAAACTAGGTTTGTTTTTATTTTAAGGATTGGATCTGAAGTTCTTATGCTGATACAGTGCTACTTAATGGGACCTGACACTGAGAAGGACAGGCTAAGTAGACGCCGACTGCAGAGGAAGTCTCATGTTGTCTGTAGCTCCTCCAGGAAACTGTGCCTCCAGCTAAGGAACCTAGGTCACGCTGAGATAGCAGTAGGGGTTCAAGAAATCAAAACCGTCTAACAAAACACAGAAATGACAAATGGGACCATTCATCCCACACACAGTGATCCCAGAGTGTGGTACTGAGAACACCTGTGGGCAGGTCCAGGGGCCTCAGAGCTGGCTGGCCCTGTTCCCCTGTAGACCCTGAGTGAATGGTTTTGCAGGGCCTCCATCCCATAACGTTAAAAGGAAGCCAATCATGCCTGCCTCACCGTGTTTCCCGAAAGATCAAGTAGGACCTGTGTCAAAGTGCATAGCTCCCTGCCCTGTCACCCGTGCCTCATGAGTGATAGCTGTAAACCCAGCTGTGTGCTGAGATAAGGGTGGGCAGGCGCCACAACTCTCTCCTGATGGATATGCATATGCAGTGCTACACGCCGTGTATCCTACAAGCAACGGCCAGCATGGCATTTTGCTAAATATTTTCAAGCATTAATTAATTTATCCTCACAGGAACCTGAAGAGATAGGCATTATAATCTTCATTTTGTGGCAAGGGGAATACTAAAGCACCCATCAATTAAGTGAGGCATCTACGTTACTGAAACCCATCTGTTTTCCTCCAAAGCCTATGTACTCTGCCACAAAGAAAGAGAGGATAAGCTTCAACGAACCTGTATACAACGAACATCTATATGTGACTGCTAAAAAATGACAAAAGCATAACCAAGTCCTTGTCCACATGATACCACATAGTGTGAAGTACGGTTTGTAATGGAATTCGAGAAAATTGTGTAGCTCTGGTAGTCAGAGGGCTTCATGGTGCCAAAGAAAAAGAAATTCAAAATGTGGATGAATGGGGAAGGTTAACCATATTAGAACTCTCAGGCAGTTCTAGAAACTTCCACAGACAGGAAGGGGGTCCATGGGTAGAAGCTCCAGTGGGACACAATCAGGATTTGGATTCCGACAGCCCCGGGGCAGAGAGTTGGAAAATCGACAGCCATAGGACCCCTCTTTGGGTTGAACTAGTGTGGAAGGCTGCTCAGTGTGTCTCCTTTCTTCTTGTCGTTTTTTACATTTGTTTAAAATGCTCTGCTTCTTGTGGATGTTGACAGGTGGCTCTTCCAGTACTTTCTCACACCCTTTCTCTTAATTAAATAGTTTGCAGACTTCTCTACTTGTTAGTTAAAATTGCAAACTAAAATTACTATGACACCTTCTGATGATTTTTATTAGCTTGATGTTAAAAATTGACCAAAACACTATAAAGCATGATTAACAAAAAGAACCCCCCCCTAAACAATCTAATTTTAAAAGATGGTTTCTGAGACATATCTTACTCTTCTGATTTATGTTGAAATTTTGTCTTTTTAGGAAGAAATCAAATTATACACCCTTTCTCTGAACCAGGTACGTTTGCATTTGCTATGGAAAGATAAGAATTCCACTTTAAATTACATATTGCTGCTTTTAAATACTCAAGGAACAAGGAGTATCCATATTAAAAAGCCAGAAGAGTCTATGTCCTTAACCTTAGCCACAGAAAGTTGTAAAAGCAAGTAAATCTTTTCATTTAAGAGTTAACAGAAGCACTTCTGATTTTTAAAACAATTTGGAAAACAATACATGACCTGATAATTTTCTCTTAAGAAAAACTTGTACTTGACCATGAGAAGAGTCTCTTCCCTTATAAAAACAATTGAACCTCCCTCTTTCCTAACATACAGAAAGCAAGGAGCTTAAAAATCACCTAATCAATCGGCACTGTGTCAAAGCTAAGCACACGCCCTTCATGCCTTAGGATCCATCTTGGTCCTGGGTTCCCACACTGGGGGCTCCTTTTACCTCCACTGTAACTGGTGATGCTCCCTGCTCCTTAGGTGCTGCTATGGATCCGGCCAGTAAATTTATGTGCTCGTTTACTGTTCTGCATTTCCAAGTCTCCCTTCACATTTGGCCCGTGTCCACATTTCACATGGAGAAAAAAAAAAAAAAATGGAGGTAGAACTTCATCACCATCTCATACAATAAAGCCAAGGGGACTACACAGCATCAGTGGGAGGACAGAACTTTTTTAAAAGCTGCTTTTGCTTTTCTAATCAAGAATAGATCTTTTCAAAATCAATTAGCCAAATAAGCACACCATCTTCTCTTATATCCCCAGCCGTCAGTTCTCTTTACGAATATGGAGATTTCCTCTAACTTAATCCGTTTAAATTGCTTCATTCTCATAATGGATTTGAAAATATTTTTGGTCACTGTATCAGTGACTGCGCATAAAAATGCTATGGAAGAAACACAAGCTCAGAGCAGAGGTGACCTGGATTCCGTAGCTTCCCTAGGCTTCATTTACTATTTGTAAACGGTTTCTGCCAGTTTCCTACCAAACTTATGATTCTGCAACCCATTGACGGACCTTGGATAGCCTTTGATACAGTAAAACATTGTTTTCTCTCGTAATGTTCAACTCATGAAAGTGTTTGTGGTTTTCCCCCTATTAAGGTAGATTTTCTATTTAGCACATCTATGATTATTCCTTTAAAGAGCACAGGACTTGAAATCAGAGCTCTGGGGTCTTGTTTCTGTCATTAACTAGTTGTGTGGCTTGGGTTAAAAAAAAAAAAAGATTCTATCACACAGAGTTCTATTTTCCCAAAAATTTATTGTAAAAAAATCCCAATTTTTGAAAATAAAATATGCATAAAATTATGCAGTATTAATGTATTTTCTCTGAACAGGCAAGGAGATATCACTCATTTTACCTGTTTGATATTTCAATTGATATGTGGTAGTTCACTTCACACTTTTGGTAATTTTCCTGCTCTTTTTCTCTCACAGTGATAATATTAATTATTTTTGCGGTAATGTTTGGCATCATTGGAACAATCCTTTTAATTTCTTTCTGTATCAGGCGACTGGTCAAGGTAAGAATTTGGTTTTGTAATTTTGCTTTATGTATCCATGTGAACAACTCTTGGTGGGCTTATTCTTCTGAATACAACTAAAACACATAGAGAAACAAAACTGCATCAAACTCCAATTTTTTTCTCAATTGGACACATGAATCACTCCAACAGAATTATTGCATCTTCTTCCCCTCCTCCTCCTTATCCCTTTCCCAATTTAAGGTAAACTCCATTTAGAAATCTATCCCCTATTTTCCCAAAGACAGATAAAATAGTCAATTTTTAAATTTATACTATTTACTTAGCCTACAATATATTTAAAATAGTATTATATATATTTAGATGTGTTTAAAACTTTAATGCTTTACTATTCTCAAATTTCCCAAAGCAGATTTTTCAAAATCCACCCATGAATTTTTAGCCTGTGATTTTTAAAAATCTCTAAAGCTATTTTTAAATGCATGTGATACAGCTTCCCAAAATACATAACCTTCCACCTAAGACACAACATCTATCTGTGTAGTTTTGATGCTGTCCCTGGATCTGTATCCTACATCCTAAATTCCTAACTACATTAGATGGGTACAGTTGGGTGTGCATTCATCTTCTATTCTTAATCTCGCTCTGTGGTCTTTAGACCATAAGCACTATCTGAACTCTTTTTTAAAAAAGCTTATTCGCAGAGGTGACCACACAGCTGTGGTGGGGCCATATCAACATGAATGATGGCAAATCTACCTACAGTGCTTCTTGTCTGCTTCCTTTTAAAGTCTTTCTCTAGGCAACTTTAATAATCACCCAATTCTATGATCTATGGTCATTTTTAAGTAAAGTTGTTTATTAACCTGAATTTTGAGAGATTTTTAAAGTATTTGAATATGAGATGAATTTTCCTGTCTGAAGTATAAATATCAGAGGAAAATCATCTTCTATTTGAGAATACTTGCTGAAAGTATTTTCTTTTGGTCAGTGTTATAAAACCTGAAAAAGTCAATGAAATAGTTGGCAAAATCTAGAGAATTTTCTACGTGTTTACAGAAGAATTTTGATCTGGTTAACGTAACTAAGGAATCATACCCTCATTCTTTTTATTTCTATCTTCACTATTCATTACAACAAGGACATATGGAAGAGTCTGTATATGGGGTGATATTGCACCTACTGAATACCAAACACATTTTATTTAGAAATGTAAGTGTAAGTTTAAATCAATGTTTATTAATATTTAAAAAAAACTCTACAAAGTGAATTTCAGCCAAAAGGAAAAAATACTGTAGAAGAAATATTTTTAATCTGAGGTGTTTTAATTTTTGTTGTCTTTGATTTTGAAATGTGATGCTAATGGTTTTCTGATTTTTTTTATTCATAGAAAAGTCCACCAGTCATAAAACCTGTCTCCTTGGAAGACACAGACTTGCCTTTAAGTTCTGCTGAAATGGGACAGACAGGTATTTGGGTTGTCTTTTGCCTTTTGGGAGGGAAATGAATTAGTAAGCTATTTCTTTCTGAGCTGGGGAGGGGATAACCAATCAGGATTCATTTAGATTCTATTTTATTAATGTTACTTTTATAAGATTAATTTCTTTGTAATGGGAATTAATTTTTTTGTAATGTGAAAATTGTCTTTATCTTAGTGAGATTCTTCCCTAGGCACAGAGTGTCTTTAAAAAAAGAAAGAAAGAAAGAAAAAGTAAATCAAATATAAGTGAAAGAGAAAAAACAAGTTCTTTTGTGTACTTCATTATTTCCCAAACTTCAGTGTTATGTATCTAGGAGACCCAACTCTAGATATAATTTGAATAGTTCCAGACGTGGAGCCAGGAACTGAATTCAAATCCATATTCCAACATTTATGCATGTTGTAACCTTAGGCAAGCTCCTAAGATAGTGAAGTATCAACCTTCTAGAGCTTAGTGAGGATGAAATGAGCTACCATAGGTAAATAAAGCCTTTAAGTGCCCAGCCTGGGAGCTGCAGGCTCCGTTCCTCAGTGACCTGCTCTGCACAGCTGGCCCAGCTCTTGGTCCTGTTTGCACTTCCACTCCACAGTGGGAAGTCAATGTGGAGAATTGCAGGTACATTTTGTTCTCGCAGAACAGTATCGATCCACATAGTGTTTTTCAAAAAGAGAAGTTATTGCCAACCTTTAAAAAGTTGGAGATTTTTACATTTTGAAAACAAATCCAGATATTAGTATTCCCCTGGGGGAAAATGTATCCTCATATCATCATGACAGCAATTCATAAAAGCTGAGGAGTGGCTACAGTTTCTCCTGCTTCTCTAAATCCCCAGTCCCTCGCAATTATTTCATTGATTATGACCTATCACTAAGAAAGCGTATAGTGCCCAGCATATTTTGCCTGAAGTGTAAACCCAAGTAATATCTATTTTGGAAAAGGTCCACACCAAGAACAAATTCATGGAATGAGTTTGAGTGCTCAGCAAAAGGGATCTATTCTGCTTTCTACAAAATCAAGTCAAGTTTTTCCCATAATTATCAAAACTCTTGCCAGATTTGTGGATCCTGAAAACCTCCAGATTTAAAGTTTCCACCCTGGATCAAGGACCTATCTTCTAAGAAATTGCTAGGTTTTCCAGACTTAGGGATCATAAAAAATTAAAGTTTAAAAGATCTCTACCACAACTACACAGTTACATGCAGGATTTGGCCCAGCAGATTACCCTGTGAATTCTTAAAATTTAACAATGATTATTACCTAATTCCACAGTCTTAGGAAGTTCCTGTTACTAGAATGAATGGAATAGCTGTGATTCTCAGTTAAAAAGATCAATTAAACTCAATCTGCAGATACTTAAAACAACAAAAGCTTTTGAGTCAGATGCCAGATTCACTCTCGATTACCATATAATGAGACCTGCAGCTGGAACAAATATCTGTAAAATAGCCCTCTTCTGTCTGCCTTATTAAAAAAGAAAAAAAAGTTTTGATGCAGTTTAAAAAGGGAATCATTGCCTCCTAAATCCTAGTATTTTGTTTCCTAAATTTCTGTGCACTTCGAGCTACTTACTTATTCTGGTGACATTATACCTTTTTATGTGGTGCTGAGGGTGGAACCTAGTGCCTCACGAGTGCTAGGTGAGCCGCTGTACTCCTGAACCACAACCCAGCCCTGCCCCCCCTCCTTTTTTTTAAATGCAATGTTGAATTTCTGGGGAGTAGGCCATAAAAGTTTGGGGCAATTAACACACCACAGTGTATTAGAATGCCCTTGTAAATTTAATTCAATTAAATGCAACAAGCATGAATTAAATGCTTACTGTGGCCTGGATATCACACCCACATTATGTACTCATATGAATCTCTGTCTTAAGAAGTTGAGAGTCTAATGGAAGAAAGAGAAGTGGTTATTGAAGGGAGTCATTTTAAGGTAGAAGAGTGACAGGCAGAGGTAGCAAAGGTTTCTGGAAAGGGAATCACATGGGGTCATTCATGAAGAAGAGATGGATATGACCCAGGGCAAGCAGTTCTAGGGGAAGGGCAGCTTAGCAAAACCACAGAAGTAGACAGAATACAGTGTCCCCAAGAATCACATGCACTTCCACGTCAGTAGGATGAATGATCTGATTCATTCTCTGTTTATGTCTCACATATGTGTAAAGGCAGTGCAAAGACAGGCGAACCAGTGTAGAATCATTTAACTTCCCTTAACTTCCCTATATTTGTGTAAATGAAATTACCCACAGCATCTTAGTAAGTTTGTGAAATGAGTTCTAAAACAGAATGCCCCCACACAGGAAATGCCAGAGAATTCAAAGTCATTGAAAATGTTTTTGTCCATTTATGAAATATTTTTCTAAACTGATTTACAAGTCAAAGGCATGAAAGGTGAGAGTGACTATTCCTTCTCAACAAGAAACAATGTTAGGGAACAATTAAGGTAATGAACTGCTTTAACCTCCTTGAACTTGCACGTGCTTTGTGCTTAGTGAGGAATGAGAGTAAGTCATCTGCCCCCATGTGACCCCACTGGACCATCTGTCATAGGGAATGTTTGGGGTATAGTTCCTATAGCACTCAAATAAGAGAATAGTGGAAAATGCCCTGTTTCTATAATAGCAAAGACTCTCGCATCCCTTCAATGTGCTCCCTGAGACATAAAAATAAATCCATAAACGTTAGTCCAACCTCCCAACCAAGAAGGTGAATATTCTGGGTACAATGGGGAAGACGAGCTTACTTTTGCCCTTCTTTCATGCACTAGAATCAGAAAGGAACTCAGAAGTAAGTTTCCATGCAGGAAAAAAGAAAAAGGAAGAAAGAAAGAAAGAAAAAAGCTATTCCTAAAAAAGATCTTATAGACTTGCAAGCTTGTCATTCAAACAGGCATATATAATTCAACCCAGTTACTTAGTAGCTTGGCATTCTGGTCTGCCTCATAGACCAGCTCTCTGTTATCTATTAGCTTCCCAGCTCTTGAGACAGTAGAAGCAAAATAATTATATTTGTTTCTTATAAGGCTTCTAGAATAGATTTGCTAAAAAAAAAAAAAAAAAATCTGTGTTTTCTTTACACCCCACCCCCAAAAAATCTCCAATACAGCTAAATTGCATGGAGATGCCTTTCATTTTGTTTTACTACTTATATTCAAAGACAACTGTAAGAATTTAGAATCCTGAAATTTATTTTGTGCAATGATTTCTTTATGTGTTTAAAAATAACCATGTCATGTACCACTCTTTTGTAGCTCCTGCCTCTAATCCTTCTACAGAATAACCAAAGAGAATGTGCTCACCAAGCCAGATTTTGGAAGAATTCAAAGACATTAGTCAAGTGAAAAATTGGAACCATCAGTAGATTATGTAGCTACCTACGTTGTACCATTTCAGGAAGCAAATTTCATCATAATGTGTTTCAGAGATTTAACCATGAGGAAAAAAATCTTTGCTCATTAATTCTTCAAGATAAAGAGTGTACATTTCCTTCCTTGCATGCTTGCTTTTGTGTTAGCATAATCTTTATAATTAATTGCTTTAGGATATCTGACCTAAAATTTCTGCTGAATTCATCTGCTATTTTTTAAGACTGACTTATTCTATCCTATTATAATCTTAATGATGGCACTGTCAAATGAAGGTCTTATAACATCTCCTTTATGTATAAGTTCTTCTCTTTCTAAACTCTTAGGTTCACTTTCATTGTTTTAAATAAACTACAGGGTCAATGAAGTCCTCATTGTTTTCCTTCATTGCTGAACAGACAAGATACAGTATTGCATTAATGATGATAATAGTTTACTCACATGAATAAAGCTTGCACTGGAAAAATGCCATTAATTATGTAATAACACTCACATTTATACACTTATCGTTTGATGAATAAATCAACTAAAAAGACTTTCCCCATTAAAAACACAAATGGCCCATGTAAAATAACTTGTCTGACAGCAGAGCCCAACAGAAGCTCTGGCTCTTGTGTTGTTCTCCACTGGAGGTGATTTGTGAGTGATCAGGGTGTCCTGGGAAAGCGAAGAATGAATAGAATTTTCTCATGAATGAAATTTAATAACTCTTAAGGGCAGCAAGATGTACAAACTTGACATGCTGTTTTAATAGCTGTCTCCATGTTTCCTCAATTAAATTCTTTAATCCATCCCATTCTAGTTTCTCTCATTAATAAAATGCTTTAAATTGCCTAAAAGAAGTTTCTAGATATAAGAGGCTAAGGCTTTGTGGCTACATAGCTGTCACTCATTTAGAGCCAAACTTAAAAAGTTCATACAAAGATAAGAAAGACCTTCCTGTGATAGTCTATTTTCCAAAAGAATAAGAATCAATGTTTCTTTCTTTACATTGCTGTGCGATAATTAAGTAAATAATTGTGTATTTATATCTGGGCCTGGAAACAAATTTATTTTCTAATAAATTTTTTTAAAAAATCTAAATCTCATATTTTCAGAGAATGTTTTTGTATGAACTCACCTATTTAAAATAAAGAGTGAAAAAAGAAGACAACATGACTATTGGTATGTATTTTTGTGAAATAGCTTTAAGAATGTTATTAGGTTAATTTAATCCAATGAATGACCCAAGGGTCAAGGCACTTCCAAGTATACTTTGTCAAATAAACATAAAATGTTGAACTAAGAAAGGACATAAGACTAACCTTGTCCCTAAAGTAATTTATAAGTCACCGACAATAAGAGATGAGAGAACTGTGCTGTCTCAACCAGAGCAACAGAATTCAGAGGATAATTAAAGTACAAATTGCTTTAACCCTCCTTGAACTTTTCTGGCCAGATTCTCTGTCCTTCTTGATGTGAACTTTTCACACCTAAATTTGGTGTTTGTGGGAAGAAATAACCTTTGCTCTCTTTGTATTTTCAATAATTAAATAAGAAAAAAATATGTAAGACAGAAATCTTTCCTGGGAAGGCAGCGTGGGCCCATGAATGACTCCAGCTGAATTTCTTAAAGCTGGGGACTGGGCTGGTGAGGTTGGGAGAACATCTTACTCTTCAGTGCAGGGTATTTTCTTGTATGGATGTGAGCAGAGGGTCTCATGAGTAGAGAAAAGTGAGGGACATTGAGAAGAAAAAAAATATAAACAGTCAAAACAGTATGGTGACAGTGTCTCACTGATACTGATGTGAAGTGACTGAGCATTAGACTTCTGGTTTATTCCGAGCATTTATCCTATCAAGCGTAGCAAATTCCTCACAAGTAATTCCCAAAAGCCTCATGTTGTCCAGATAAAAATAAACAATTAATTCTGCCCAGCAGTCGGCCTAGGCCTGTGACTGTCTTACACACTCTGGGGAACCTGGCCGATTGTGCGGGCCACCACAGCGTCACCTTCAGCTTTTAGAGTGAAACACGTCGTCATCGTACCCACGTTGTAGCCCGACTAGGATCTGAAGTTCACCCTCAGTTTAAGTGTGATTCATTAAGAGCAAGGACTTTAATTCATTTTTTTTTTAAATCCCTGAGAAGCTTAACAAAATTTGTCCCTTATTTCAGGAACCCTGTCCTAATATTTAAAATGGTATTGTTCATAACAATGTTATAAAAGGTTTAGTCAGGCAGGCAGGCCTAGTGTAGAAAGAAAATGAACTTTGGAGCCAAGTTGGAACTTGACTTTCTTTTTTTTCGGGGGGTAGGGGTGAGGGTGAGGGGGGGTGCTAGGGATTGAACCCAGGGTCTTGCTCCTGACATACCCTACCACTGAGCGACATCCCCAGCCTCTGAACCTTCACTATTAATTCACGTAACTTCAGTTTCCTTACCTGTAATACGAAGATTAATGTAGTTAAACCACCTTACAGAAGTGTCGTGAGGTTTTTATGAAATGAGGTCTGCAGGGTAAACCTGCACCACCTAAGTGTTCAGCAAATGGCAATTCTGATCATTGTCACCTGAGACCAATTCTTCCTTGCTTGTTACCTGTCAGGCAGCATACAGTTCTACAGAGAGGTCACTCCAAATATGCCATGGAAATATTTAGCCTTGAAAGGCAATTCCTAGGATTCTTTTTGTCATCTCATTTTTGTGCAAAATTGAGCAAACAATATTCTTTTATCATTATTATAATTATTACCTCATGGGAATCATTCAAATTAATGGGTTTCACTGAATTGCTTACATCATGTTGTGATCACGTCCACCCGCTTTCTCCCTTTCTGCCTTCTCCCTCTGTTCCCCCTTTCCTTCCCTAACAGTCCTTTTTCTACTATCAGGTCATTTTTTTGTTTGATTCCACAGATGAAAGAAAAATATAATACTTGTCTTTTCAGGTCAGGGTTGTTTCCTTAACATGATGCCCTCCAGTTCTACCCATTTTCCTGCTAATGACATAATTTCACTTTTCTTTATAGCTGATTAATTGTGTATCTATATCACAACTTCTTTATCCATTCATCTGTTGATGGGCATCTAAGCAGATTCCATATCTTGGCATTTGCGAACAGGTCCTCAAGAAACAGGGACATGCAGGTGCATGCTGACCTCATTTCTTTACAACCAACATTCTTTATCTATTGTCATTGGAATATTACCATATGCTCTTTAACTAAGTAGATGTACAAGAAGAAATGTCCGCTCACTCTGAAGGTTTGCAATATATATATATCCTGCTCTATAGAAAACCTAACTTGCTCTCCTTTTCACCTTAGAGAATTAGTTAAAAAAATATGTGGAGGTTCAGGGCTTTCATGAAAGAAATGTTTGCAATGTGTATATAACAGCTGCTAATGGAACTAACACACAAATTAAGCACTGTGGAACTCCTAAATTTCAACTGCAAGATATGCAGTCTTCCTTGAAAAAACACTTTCTTCAAAATAAGAACTCAAGGCTGGGTGCAGTGG
Source organism: Ictidomys tridecemlineatus (assembly GCF_052094955.1). Taxonomy (NCBI): domain Eukaryota; kingdom Metazoa; phylum Chordata; class Mammalia; order Rodentia; family Sciuridae; genus Ictidomys; species Ictidomys tridecemlineatus. Next base: position 129,916,318 of record NC_135485.1, read on the forward strand.
CACAAGCCTGTAATCCCAGCAGCTCTGTAGGCAGAGGCAGGATGATCAAAAGCCAGGCGCTAAGCAAGTCAGTGAGACCCTCTCTCTAAATAAAATATGAAATAAGGCTGGGGATGTGGCTCAGTGGTCGAGGGCCCCTGAGTTCAATCTTCAGTAGTATAAAATGAGTCTCCTCCCATTTCACTTCAGGTTGAGAGCTCTCGGGGTCTGTGGATGAGCCTTCATTTGTCCTTTGAATGTAAGAGAAATTTGTCACTTGAGAAATCTGAAGGGGAAATAGGTAACCCTAGTCTTGCTCTGAAAGTGCATTAGGAGACATTGTGAAGCTGGGAGTGACAAGAATTCTTGCAGGTTTGGGTGGTTATAGAGTTTCTTATAGGCTTTATATGGTCCACGTGGAAAAAAAAATCGCTGGTATGGGTTGTCTTTGGTCATGTTGAAAATGACTTGCTGGATTGGTGAACAGTTATTAATAGAAAGAAGAGTGTTGCCAGACACCTAAGGACAGAAGAACACAGGAGACACATGCATTTGCACAAGTCCAGAGAACCCACTGAGACGTGGGTTTGCACAAGCTCAGAGAATAGCAGGAAGGTCCCAGTGGTGGGAAAATTCTGAGCAACCCACAAAAGCACCTACAAAGGAAAGGTCTAGATAAAAATCTCTGCCGAGTGGAAAATGATAGACCAACACCAAGATATCAGTCTAAACAGAACATTCTTCCTGTGTTCCAACTCCAGAGGGGTTAGAAGCTTTTGGGGTGACAAGAGGAAGAAAGAGGAGTTGACCACACTATCCACATCCTGAATCCAAGGAAGAACAAGAATAAAAACAATAATTTAAAATCAGAATAGAAACTTAGATTATGGTATTTATGTATATATTTTAATCAGAAATTGGTGGATCATTTGTATTGCCTAAGAGTAACCAGAATAGTAGTGAAGTCTACTCTGGTTTTGACAGAGAAACAGTGAAAAGATCAGTTCTACAAAATACATTTTGAAGGACACAGGAAACATGACTAGAGTTATTTAGTTGTATTTTACAAGTCTTTTTCATTCAATATAACCAATATACTGTAGAATTATTAATGTAGAAAAATATTTTCTCATAAAATAATAAAGTATAATGGCAAAAAACTTACCTATGCATTTGTTTGTAACTAAATTTACTCAGAAATAACAGAGCAATGTATTCCCAAATTCATATTTTGGCCCAGTAGTTCCATTTTGAAGAATATGCTTCGTAAAACTGCAAAAAAAACTTATAAATCATTATTTTGCGATTTATTTTATATATTAGTAGCAGAAGATAATAACAAAAAGAAAAAATAGCCTTAATGTTTGAAAACTTAATATCACCTGTGTATTGTCATAAGTAGTAGGTTAACAAAATAGATAATTAGGCAGCCAGGAAAAATTACAAGTTTGCATGTGGAAATGTGTGTATAAGTAGTATGCTTATCCTGAACTAAACAAAAATACAAGTGCATAAATTTAAAAGTCTGGAAAAAATTGGTAACATTATCCAATCATTTCTTCTTGTTTTTTTAAGAACCAGCACTACTAATTTAAATGTAGTTCAACATCACTGGCTCCTGTTGAATATCCCAAAGCTAGGGCTCTACTTCCAAGCTGAAGACCAGGGACATCATATCTCACTAAGCATGTTTTTTGGGGTGTGCTTAAAATGCACAGTGACTCTGCAAAAATTAGCCTTTGAAAGCTGAAAACGAATGTTTCTAAGAAAGGGGAATGGAAATATTTCTAAGTTTGCTCTAGGAAAAGGGTGATTTCTAGATAGGAACTAGACACCCATATTGCAATGACCATGGTTCCCATGGGGGCTTCTTAAGAAAACAAATAGGTCTCACTGGGAACATTTGAGCAAAAGATGTGAGTTCTATGTTGCCTGCATCCCCTGATGGAAGAGTCTTATTCACTTCTTAGGCTGACTCCAGCCTTCTGAGAAATGATAACCATGTGATAATATTTTTTTTCAATGCCAGGGGTGGAGCACAGGCCTCGCTACCTGCTATGCAAGTGCTCTAACTCTGAGCTATCCCCTCATCCATTCGCAATTATTTTTCTAAAAATCTTTAGCAATTTGTTTTTTAGACACTGCCTTGAGGTTTTTATAAAATTTCCATCACATAGGAGCTCAAGGTCCAAGCATGCTTGCCTTATTCCTGATAAACAGCTAAAAATGTGACCCCAAGCAACATGTGAATGGTTTACTTTTCTCTTACTTCCCAGTGCTACCATGAGAGCCTTGGGGTGATGGCAAACATTTCACAGCTCCTCCATGATGTCCGGAACAGAGGCCCCCTTTCTTATAAACCCTCCCCCAGCATTGGAAAGTGGACCTCAATTCTTACTCCTTTGCCTGGTTCCTGACCACCCAGGAAGCCCTCTTCTCCTAAGTAGGTTCTTCCCTGCAGCCTTAGTTCCCCAACACAATCCCAAATACAGACCTGCTTGGCCTGTTTATTGCCTCCCGTCTGAGTTTGGGCATGGTCATAACCTGAGAATACTGCTGCATCATCAGACCTACTTGATTATATCTAGTATTAATGAATGCAGATTAGGACCCAAAATGTAATTTTGCTAACACATAAATTTATTTCTTGCTCAGGCAATGTGCAGGAGTATTCCAGGACAGTGGGAAATAGGAATTACCTTTTTATGAACATTTGAGGATCTTTATGATTCTAAGTTGAGAACATGTAGCTAGGAACCAGTATCTCTTGCTACTGAATAGTGTTCTCACTAGGTTGAAATCTAGTTCTTCATGGTTAGACAGTCTATAAACTAAGAAGATAAGTTATCCAACCCTTGCCATATCCAACACACAATGGTGGAACTGGGCTGATATATAGGCAAAAAAAAAAAAAATTCTGATTCAGTGGTGCATGCCTATAATCTCAGCTACTGGAGAGGCTCAGGCAGGAAAATCCAAGTTTGAGACCAATCTGTGCAATTCAAGGAGAACTTGTCTCAAAATAAAAATTTTAAAAATGGCATGAGGTATAACTCAATGGTAGAGCCCTCTTGGGTCCAATCTGTAGTAAAATATTAAAAAATAATAAAGGTTCAAAAAGAGAGATGAATGTGAAAGACACATCAGTCATTGGACCATAGCAATGAGAGCCTCTATTGGACAAACATTGTGAAGACTCGTTCCCTGGGAGAGGAAGAAATAGCGGCTGTTCTCCAGGCTTTTGGGCTTGCACTTGGAAAGGCTCTCCCTTGGTTGTTTAATTCCATGGCCACATTTGTGGTGCTAGTGTGCTCTTATTAGGAGCCGTACAGATATGGCAACTCGTTGTTTAATAGGGTTAGGGTTGTTTTCTAGAGAAAATAGACTTTTTCAAACCAGACTCGTGGTTACACTGGCAATTCAAATTTCTTAGAAACTTCAGTGACTTCTAGTCAATTTGCTTTGTCCACTCCATTTGCCTGTAGCTGCATGCAAAATCATTTCCAAAACACAGTTCTAAATCTTCTTATTTTTTGTGTGTGTTTTTGTATTCACCTTTGCTTCAAACAATGGCAGCTTCTCTGAGGCATCTGAAATAACTGGTCAGACTAAAAAAATGATAAATTCTATGTCATCTTAGCCATAGGTTGAGTTCCTTTGGTTCCTGAGAAGTGCTGGTGTGTATTTTTCCTCTAAGCTTTCTTCAGTCTTATCTCCTACTGTTTTAGGTCCAGAAGCATTTTTGGTTTCTCCAACATTCTGAGATCTTTGATTTCTGAATATTTTTCTTGAATTCATTTTTTTTTCTCAAAATATTGTTAAAAGCAGTAAATAATCATCAGCAAACACCAACACTTGGGCTCTTTCTAACTGCTCCTAAACTTTAGGTACAAAAGACAAGTAGTGTTCCTTCTAAACCATTGAGGACAAAACTCACTCTACAGCCTTCTCAGAAAAGCATGAATAGGCTGCTTTCCAGCATTTGAGACCAAATTTTTTGCAGATACCTAAATATTATCCTAGTGTCGTATGTGGCAGGATTTTGTTACAGCGGCAACCCTATTTCTGCAATAGGAAGGCTGAATGCTTAGGTCTGAAATTTAAGGATGCTGCATAATTAAAGTTGGTTGTTCTGCTTACGTAACTCTCCAGTGTGGACCCAGAAAGGGAAAGGGAGATTTTGGCTCCACACAGTCACGCAAGGACCTGCTCTTATTGTGCCTCTTCAGGCTGCCAGAGTCACTTTGGACTTCGCCTTCCCAATGGGCTGGCAGCTGAGAAAAAGAATGGAGAGGTGCTCCTATGGGATTTTCTGGGTTGGACTGTGGTATGAGTATTAACCTTGGCTCCCATGCCTTGTGTGACAACATCAAACGGCCAAGGGCACTAGTAGCAGTGAGAGTTAGCATCCTCTTTTCCCTTTTCTTAAAGGGATTATGTCCAAACTAAAGTTTCATAAGCATGATGTCCACAGGGCTCTAGGAGTTGAGATAGGGGAGAGATCATACGCAACCATGGATTTCAAGAAAGACTTGAAGTTTGCAGATGAGGGACAGGCATCCAGAATGAGGAAAATCTGAGGCCTGCATAAGAAACTGAGTTCAAAAGCAGGGGTCAGGGTTGGACGAGAAGGCTGAGATCAGGCCACAAGTCACACTACACAGACTCAGTGAAAGCCACACTTCTGTAGGTCCAGAGTAAAGATGGGCATTTAGACCAAGAGGGCACCGTGAACAGGTGAGTTCCTGTTCTCTCCTATGTGAGGTCTCTGCCTTACAACAGCAAAGGATAAAAACAAAATGAAAAGAAGAGACGGAAGAATACAAGATGAATAGATAATAAGGATCGGGAAAACTGAAAGCAAACAAGAGGGTGTTGACAAAGGAGAAGGGGACATGTACCTTCCAATTCTCCCTAAGATTGCGTGGCCCCTGGAGAACACCAAGCTGGCCTGTGGGAGAGTCGCCTTCTTGGCCTGGAGGGAGCAGCAGGAAGAGTTGGAACATGGCACTGTGGCGGAACAGTGGAGTGGTTAAAAAGACCATTTTTATGAGCTCTGCACATGGGTGGAAACCCAGATTCTGCCACCTGTGGGTTGTGAGGTCTTGGACAAATTATTCGACCTCCCTAGGACTCAGTTGTTCTTATTTGGAAAAAGGGATGATGATAATAACAGTAGGATCTTCTCAAAAGACTGTAGTGAGGCCTGAGTTAACACAGGAAAAGCATTTAGAATGGTGCTTGGTGCACTGTTAATGATCCATTAATATTGGCTGTTGTGGTTGTAATGCAATTCCATGAAAAATACATTTGACTCAGAACAAAGACACCGCTTCTTTCCCCACCTCTCCCTCCTCATCGACCTCTGATAAATACCATTGTACTCTTCACTTCCAAATAAAAATCACAAAATAGAATACAAAATATTCACACGAATAGCAATCACGGTTTTGTTATTTCAATCTGTTTTAAAACGTAGAGCCCATCACTGTAGGAAAGATGAGAGGGAACGAGAGTCCTGAGTGAAGCGAACAACACAGGAGAATGCAAAAGGGGAAGGAAGTCTTCAGGCTGGACACCGAATGGCCCTACAGAATCAAAGGAAATCACACCGTGAAGTACTTTGGAAAGGGAAGAACACAGAAAAACTAACACCTGGAGAAGTACCCCAGGGGACTGGCAGCTGAAACTCTGCTGTATTCTAAACAAGCCAAAGTCCAAGTCTATTATACTCTGAGATCTCCCAGGGCAAGGGCTCAATTTCACACTGATCTGGGTTTGAACCCGGGTTTTCAGTAAGACTTCCACTAATATCCACGGATCCTCTTCATAATCATTCACCTTCCTGGAGTTTAGAGTCTTCCCTCAATAGGAAAGAAAATGACTGGAAAGGGGTGAGAAAGGTCAGAAGGAGGCATGACCTTGAAATGCACTCACCCCCCACGGCATCACAGATCCTGCTGAGATGCTGGTCAGACAGCTCTGAGGAAACTCAGGAGACCCAGAATCTCAAGGACAGATCAAACCAAGGGACCAGGGTCCCCATGCATCGCACTTTTCTGCCTTCCCACACACCAGATACTCTGCCTGCCCTACCTTGCAAGTAAGAGTCTTGTGGAGTCTTGAGGGATATCCCATCCTAAAACATGGGGTATGTGAGGCTCTAGCCTTTTGTCACATTCTTCCCGCTTTTTGGAGGGTACTGGGAATTGAACTCAGGAGCACTCAGCCACTGAGTCACATCCCTAGCCCTAGTTTATATTTTATTTAGAGACAGGTTTCACTAAGTTGCTTAGTGTCTCACTTTTGCTAAGGCTGGCTTTGAACTCGTGATCCTCCTGCCTCAGCCTCCCACCGAGCCTCTGAGATTACAGGCATGTGCCGCTGTGCCTCGCTACATCCCTTCCCTTAATGGACAATAAGAGGACTGTCACAAATCCATTCTGTTCAGCATCAGCATGTGAATAAATGTATGCTATGACCACCAAAGTGACTGTTTTGGAGGTAAAAGAGCATTACTTTACAGTGACCTCATGACAAAGTCTGCAAGTCCTGACGACAAGGAATGGTCCTTTCCATATGTTTAAAAGATTTCAAATGGGTTTTACATGGACAGCCTGTGTGTGTGTGTGTGTGTGTGTGTGTGTGTGTGTGTGTGAGAGAGAGAGAGAGAGAGAGAGAGAGAGAGAGAGAGAGAGAGAGAGAGAGAGAGGAGAGAGATGCACCAAAGTTTTCGCAGAGCTTAATTTCAGGTGGAGGATTATAGCTAATTTTAGTCTATTTGTTTTGCTTTTCTAAAGCCTCTTAATTTCCTATAGTAACCCTGGATTGCATTTTTATAGAGAAAAATATAATAAAAACAATTGACTTTTTCAAAGTTAAAAGTATTATAACAAGACAGTTGCAAAAACACATATCCCCAGGGGACCGTCTACACGGGGTCTTCCTTACAATGGACAACAATGGTCACCCAAAGCTCTGAACTGTTTGACTGTGTTCCACACCTAACATTTCCAGCGACTGTGCAATTGTGGCTTACAGAGAACTAGGACCGCTTAATTTAGGGATAGGCATTTCAGTCTCTTATGGGGCATCCAAAGAGTTCTTGAGTACAGAAGGAATTTGGGAAAGAACTCTTGGGAATAGAACTTGAGATGATGAAAAGGTACTGGGTGTTTTCCGTTATTCTTAGTGTGCCCTTGGTCTTGTCTGCCCCTTAGAGTCATTCTCTGGACTAATTTCATGCTCCGGTCAATCATTTCACAATGAAGGTTTCTCAGACTTCCTTCTTTCCAGGTTTGTGAGTGGAGTTCAACCCGAGTTCACATTATCAGGGGATGGACATTACTCAAAGGAGCTTGTTAACTCAGAGTGTTGTCTCCGTGTGGGTCTCTTCCAAGTGGTTCTGTCAAATGTGATCAGTGCATCGTATATGAGGAGAATATGTTATTTCTGCCTCCACTTAAGTTACTCATAGATTGTCCTTGGCCCTTCTCTTGGGGATGGTTTTCTTATTACCATCATGCTCTGAAGACCTTTTTTATTCAACAGAATAAAACCGAAGTGGAGTAATGATTTCATAGATTGCCAACCATGTGAAAATGAATTCCATTCTCGGTTCAAAGATACCTTTAAATCGAAAGCAATCTGTATAATGTAAGTCTTATTTAATGTAAATCGATTAAATTCTCTCTCAGCCTACTAAAGCATTAGGGCACTGAATATTTTAATTTGCTCAGATGAAAGTGTCCCTATCCCTGATTATTTTGAGATTAAGATTGTCTACCATGATTCCTCTTTACTCTAGATGAGCTTGCCTGGAATAAAGGAAGAGCTCTGCACCTTGTCTCACTGCCTCTACCCTCCTTTTCTGTATTCCATCACAGGACAATCTGATCATTTTCCTAAAACATAAATGAGACCATACTTCCCCTCTGTGAACGCTCCAATGGGCTTCCATGGCATGAGGGTAGAATCCCCTGTCCCTGTGCTTACCAGAGATCAGACGTGACAGATCTGGGGCATGTGGACATGCCCAGCTTCACCTGAGCCACCCCCACTCTCCCCAGCTCTCTCTCTCTCATGCACCAAGTTCCAGCCACTGAACTTCTTCCTGAAACTTCAGCATGTTCCTTGTTCCCTTTTTCCAGAACCTTGTTCTATTTTTCTTTTCTTTTTTTCCTCAGATCTCTTCTGAGCAGACTCCTTCAACTCATTCCCATCTCATGCCTTCAAAGAAAACTGTTGGGGATTTTATTTTTGTCTGCTTTATTCAATGTGAATCCTCAAAGTCCTGAATCATGAGTGGACTACAGGAAATCTCAGGAAAATTCTGTGGAAGGAAATAGGTCTTTCTTGCCAACCCAAAGTAAAAGCAGCTTTATCTTTTCTGCCCTCATTAAATTCTACCTTATTTCTTTTATTTTTTTTTTCTTTGTAGTGCTCAGTTCCTAGGAGTATTTTCTTTATTTGTACAACTAGTTATTGACAAGCATCATTTCAATAAGGTAAAAAGATCATTTTTTTTTCCACTGATGCTGTGTGGAATATACCTTTCCTTTTCTGTATTCCTCTTCCTTTGAGAGGCAAATGACTTTCTGGAAGGCTTTGCCATGAAAACCCCGGTTCTGTTCTTCCCTTCTTGCTCAATCCAATTGTTTTCATCTGTGGACCCTATTGTCCAATTATGGAAGAACAGGAATAATCTTATATCCTGTTTTTCAAAAGTTTAAGTTGTTCAAAATGCATTCTATTTTCTGGCCAATAAACTTGTATTGAACTTCTTATGCATGTGCATTTAAAAATTGCATCGATTTATTTTCAACCTCACTCATGTTTTAAAACATAAATTAAAGCAATGGAAAGTTTTGGGATTTCTAGGAAACTTACAAAGTATAATTTTTCAGATACTATTCAATATACTGAGGCTATGACGAATTCTCATCAATATTTTGCTACTGTAACTTGGAGCAACCCTTTTAGATTAAAATCGGGGTATATCTTCCAGGACATCCAAGGTACTCATAAAATTTCCCCCTAAAAAGTCTAATAGAGAGGGCCCCAGGTCTCAGCAGTAGAGCAGGACTCCTGACTCCCCACGCAGATCTCCCAGTATCTTAGCAGGACTACGAGCATCAGCACCAGTGCAGAATTCCAAGATGCTACTCCTATGAAGGACACTCAGCCAAAGAAAGAAAACTTCAGACCAATCTCTCTAAAGAACATAAATGAAAAAATTCTCAATAAAATTCTGGCAAATCAAATACAAAAACATAAAGATAGTGTACCACAATTAAGTGGGGATCATTCCAGGGATGCAAGATTGGTTTAACATATAGAAATCAATAAATGTAATTCATCACATCAATAGACTTAAAGATAAGAATTATATGATCATCCCAATAGATGCAGAAAAAGAATTCAACAAAATACAGCACCCATACATATTCAAAACACTGAAAAGACTAGGGATAACAGGAACATATCCCAATATCATAAAAGCTATCTATGCTAAGCCCTAGACCAATATCATTCTAAATGGAGAAAAACTGAAAGCATTCCCTCTAAAAAATAGAAAAAGACAGGGCTGCCTTCTTTTACTGCTTCTATGTAACCGTTCTTGAAACACTGGCCAGAAAAATTAGACAGAGGAAAGAAATTAAAGGGACACAGATAGGAAAAAAAGAACTCAAATTACCACTATTAGCTGATAATATGGTTCTATACCTAGAAGACCCAAAAAATTCCACGAGAATCTAGAAATAGTAAATGAATTCAGCAAAGTAGCAGGATACAAAATCAGAGCCCATAAAACAAAGGCATTTCTGTATATCAGTGACAAATCCTCTGAAAAGGAAACAAGGAAAACTATCCCATTTCAATCACCTAAAAAATAAATAAATAAATAAAATACTTGGAAATCAACCTAATGAAAAAGGAAAGACCTCTCTATGCCAAAACCACAGAACGCTAAAGAAAGAAATTTAAAAAGACCTTATAAGATGGAAAGATTTACCTTTTGCTTGGTTAGGCAGAATTAATATTGTCAAGATGACCATACTGCCAAAAGCACTATACAGATTTAATGCAATTCCAATCAAAATCCCAATGGCATTCCTCTTAAAAATAGAAAACTAGTCATGAAATTCATCTGTAAAAATAAGAGACCCTGAAGAGCTAAAGCAATCCTTAGCAAGAAGAGTGAAACAAGTAGCATCACTAAACCAGAATTTAAACTATATTAAAGAGCAATAGTAACAAAAACAACATGGTATTGGCACCAAAATAGACTGGTAGACCAACGACACAGAATAGAGGACACAGAGACTAACCCACATAATTACAGTTATCTTATATTAGACAAAGGCACCAAAAACTTACATTGAAGAAAAGACAGTCTCTTCAACAAATGGTGCTGGGGAAACTGGAAATCCATATGCAGCAAAATGAAATTAAACCTCTATCTCTCACCATGCACAAAACTCAACTCAAAATGGATCAAGGACTCAGGAATTAAACCAGACACACTGAGCATATTAGAAGAAAAACTAGGCCCAAATATTCATCATGTCGAATTAGGCCCCAACTTCCTTAATAAGACTTAAAGTCTTATTAAGCACGAGAATTAAAATCAAGAATCAGTAAATGGAATGGATTCAAACTAAAAAAGCTTTTTCTCAGCAAAAGAAACAATTTGTGAAGTGAATATAGAGCCTACATATTGGGAGCAAATTTTTACCACTTGCATATCAGATAGAGCACTAATTCCTAGGATATATAAAGAATCCACAAAGCTAAACTAAAAAAAAATAGGTCAATCAATAAATGGGCCAAGGAACTGAACAAACATCTCTCAGAAGATGATATACAATTAATCAACAAATATAGGAAAAAATGTTCAACAACTCTAGCAATTAGAGAAATTAAAATCAAAACTACTCTAAGATTTCATCTCACTCCAGTCAGAATAGCAGCTATTAAGAACACAAACAACAATAAGTGTTGGTGAGGATGTGGGGAAAAAGGCACACTCATACATTGCTGGTGGGACTGCAAATTGGTGCAGCCAATATGGAGAGCAGTATGGAAAATCCTTGGAAAGCTGGAAATAGAACCACCATTTAACACAGCTATCCCTCTCCTAGGTCTATCCCCAAAGGACTTAAAAACAGCATACTACAGGGACACAGCCACATCAATGTTTATTACAGCACAATTCACAATAGCTAAACTGTGGAACCAACCTAGATGCCCTTCAACAAATGAATGAATTTAAAAAAGTGATATATATACAATGGAATATTACTCAGCAATTAAAGAGAATAGAATCATGGCATTTGCAGGTAAATGGGTGGACTTAGAGAAGATAATGCTAAGTGAATTTAGCCAATCCCAAAAGTCCAAATACCAAATGTTTTCTCTGATACAAGGAGGCTGATTCATGGTGGGGTTGGGAGGAAGGACATGGGAGGATTGGACAAACTCTAGATAGGGCAGAGGGGTGGGAGGGGAAAGGACGGGGCATGGGGGTAAAAAAGAATGAGATGGACATTATTACCCTAAGTACATGTATGAAGACACAAATGGTATGAATAGACTTTGTTTACAACCAGAGATATGAAAAATTGTGCTCTGTATGTATAATGTGAATTATAATGCATTCTGCTGTCATATTAACAAGTTAAAAGTAAATTTAAAAAAATTAATAAATAAAGTGGAACTGTTTTTTTTGGGGAGACCCCCGCCAAAAAAAGAGGGAGAATTTTATTTAGGCTCAAGGTTTTAGAGGTTTCAGTCCATGGTCACTGGCCCTGTCACTTTGGGCCTGTGATAAGTTGGATGGCAGTGAATGTGTGGTGGACCAAATTTACTCACCTCATAACAGGCAGAAAGCAAAAGGGAGAGAGAGGGAGAAAGAGGGAAGTTCCCAGGGTCTCAACATCCCTTTCAAGGGTATTCCCAAAAGAAGGAATGTTCTTCTGTCATATGCCACCTCCTGGGAGCTCCAGCACCTCCCAACAGTTCCATCAGTGAGGGACAAATCCTTTAATACATGGGCCTTTGGGGGAGCATTTCATATACAAACTATAATATTTAATAAGGGATTAGTACTCAGACCACATGAGAACTCCTAAAACTCAGCAATAATGAAATTAAAAAGCCAATAAAAATTTTGTGAAAGAGCTGCCGCAGATATTTCTCCAAAGGTGACAATCAGATGGCCAAAAAAGAAGCAAAAGATGCTCAACATCACTAGTCATTTGGAAAAGCAAATCCAAATCACAAGGACCTATCGTCTCATTCCCATTAGGACAGCCCACTGTCTTACTCCATTTGTGCCACTCTAACAAAGTACTATAGGTTGGGTTCTTGTAGGGGACAGTTGAGGCAGGGCACCGAAGACAGCAGGTAACAGTTTTATTTGGCTGCAGCCAGGTTCAGTGGGCACAACTATTTCTGTAATCAATTAATCTCCTGAACCTCGAGTTTAGGTAGTTTCAGAACTGTATACTCAGCAGGTAAGGGGAGGGGTTCACTAACTGCAGTCCAGCTGCAGCAAAATAACCGGGGCGGCGGGGGGGGGGGGGGGTGACGAGCAACTTGTGTACACTGATACAGCAGGAGTGGGAGCCGTTTATTGCAGGACAGAAGGGGTATTTATACATTCCACATAGCTTATCTTAATTAACATAAACTAGATACAGCACTCAACCAATAAGGGATCTCCAACACCTGAGAAGGGGAGAGCTTCTTTTCCCTTTCTTTCCTCCTCTGCCAGTTGTTACCATGGAGCAAAATTGGTAACTTCTCTTATCTTAGAAATGTAGACATTTCTGTGAAGCCCCAGCTCAAGGCCAGAGGCCTTGTTGAAAGATTTGTGTGTGTGTGTGTGTGTGTGTATCACATTTTGCACTTGTAAACACACTTCTACAAACTATTATACTGGATAAATGTTTGTGAAAAACTAATAAAGGGCATCCAGCACCTGGAGTGCTGATTTCTTCCAGGACAATGGCCAAGTAAAATAGAGCAATGGGAAAATACAAAGTTTACCTACATTGAACTTGTTTGTAGAGACTCATTTGCTGATAGTTCTAAAATCAATTATGGTGAAGATTTCTGGAGAAGCTTAGTTAAGGTTTTCTGTGGAGGAGGAGGTGACACTACAGGGTAACTTATAAAAGAAAATTATTTCTTATCATACAAGAAGATGGGAAGTCCAAAATCAAAATTTTAGCATTTGGTGTCTGGGAAGAACCTTCTTGCTGAATCCTCACATGGTAGAAAGGGGAAGGGCAAAAGAACCTAGTTCCTGCCAACTCTTTTATAAGGCGCCAAACCACTTATAAGGGTGGAACCTTCATGATTTAATTACTTACCCCAAAAGACCCACCTTTCATGACCACCACAGTGATGATTAAGGTTCAACATGAACTTTGGAGGGGACCCATTCAAACCATAGGAACTACTATCGAAATAAACCCACAGCAAAACAAGCCTGGCATAACCAACCACTCAATGGACCAGGAACCTTTTGTTGGGGGTCTTTGAAATTACACCATCTGGGTCGTGAGGGTGGATGGGGTTCTGGTTCCTGTGCATCTTAGTGGACTGCACTTAGTAGCTGTGGAGGAAGAGTTACAGTTGGAAGAGGAAGAGGAGGTGTATGCAAAACTCTGAAGTCTACCTGGAAAGTGATCTGCCCCCAGAAGAGATAGCAAGCTTCCACAGAAAAAAAAATTACACTTGCTATTAAGGAAGATGATGATGATTAAGAAAAAGAAGAGATGATGATGATGATGATGATAATTTTTGATGAGGAGAAAACTGTAGAAAAAATACCAGTAAAGAAAATTACATAGAACACTCCAGCCCAAGATGCACAAAAATCAAACAGAATGGAAAAGGCTCAAAGCCATCCACACCATTAGAAAGTCAATAACCCATCAAAAGACAAGGGGGGAAAAAAAAAACCTCAAAGACCTAGTTCTGTAAAAAACATTAGACCAAAAATGTAAGCTAGTATGGGAACAGGGTTCTCTTCTCGAAGTGGAAGCCAAGCTCATCAGTTATGCAAAGAATTGTTCCAGAAGACTGATCAGGAGGCTACTCAAGATCCCTGGCAGTGAAGAAAGTCTCTTATGAAAATAGTTAAAACCACTTGTTAAGATTTTCTCTAGTTTAATTGCTATAATAGCGGACATCTGGCTGACCGTTTCACACAATGCAGGATGAGAACTTTCTCTGTCGTGCTGGGTAAATGTGGTCCAGGTTCCACTGCCAAGAATATGTTGTCCAAAATCCCGGTTCTGTTTTTAAAGATGCAACTCCACCCTTTGTTTGATTTTAATCATACAAGAAAAGTCATAGCAGCTTAGGTGATCCCACATGGCAATGGCAGGAGGACAAGAATAACACATGGGGCCTAAGCTCAGTATTTTAATGAAGTACTTTTTTAAAAAAGAAAGCAACAAGTATTGGCAAAGACGGTGAGAAATTATGACACTTGGGTACTGTTAGTGGGAATATAAAATGATCTGGCCACTGTGGAACAGTATCGTGGTTCCTTAAATATCAGATATAGAATTAAAATAGAACCACTCCATCCCACAATTCCACTTCTAGGTATACATGCCAAAGATTGAAAGCGGGGTCTCCAAGAGGTATTGCATGTTCACATTTATAGGAGCCTTATTCACAGCAGCCACAAGTAGAAGCAACAAAAGTGTCCATCAATGTATGAATGGCTAAATAAAGTGGGGTACACAGATAGAATGAGATATTATGTTTGCAGCTGATGAAAAGAAATTCAGACACAAGTTACAACATGAAGGAACCATCAGGATATGACGTCAAGTAAAATAAGTTGGTCACACAAAGACAATTTCTGTATGGTTCCCCTTATATGAGGCATCTAAAGTATTTAAATTATCAAATTCATAAAAATGGTAAATATAATAGTGGTTGCCAGAGGGATTAGTGGAAGGAGAAGTGGAAAACTGTTTAATGGGTGCAGAGTTTCGGAGAAGTATTGGTATAGGGTGCAGGGTATAAGGGTATAGGTTATAGAGAAGATGAAAAAGATCTGGAGATTAGTTGTGCAACAGTACAAATATACTACTGAATTACATGCTCAAAAATGATTAAGATGGTCAATGTTATATATGTGGTCCATCATTTTTTAAAAACTCTTAACATGGAAGAACTGAATAAATTGTGGATATGTGGCTAGGTGGAGAATATTTTATGGGATAGTCAGAAGGTCATGCATCGGGTAACCTGGCCTACCCTACTAGTTGTGTGGCCCTCAGCCTCACAGAAATTTCAGTCCCTGGTCTCCAAAAGAGATACCTTCCTCAGAGGTGTAATGCAAGGCCTCACTAAGCCATGTAGGTAAAACAAATGGCCCCTTGCTTAATTTTACTGCACATGAATCATGTAATCAATTACTCAATTATCATCCAATCTCACACACACACACAGAGAGTCTTCTCATGAAGGTTAAATTTTCCAGAAATACCACATCTACTGTCAATATCAATTATCTGATTAGGAGCCAGAGTTCTAAATCACAATTACAGAATGACATGAATACAGAGAAGTGCCTTATTCCATGCTCAGTAGTTTTTAATCTTTCATAAATGATTATGGAACAATCACGGGTACATTATACAAAGACATAACTCTCTTCCTCTCTTGTAAGACACGAGTCTTTCCTGTCATTTCCCCATTAGTGTTCCCATGTCATCTGTTGAAGGCTGAAATCAATGTGTCTTGTTGGTGGTGGGAGCAGGAACTCAGATTTGATCCCTCGTGGCTCTGGAGGAAAGCATGTTTTGCCCTCTTTGCTTAGTGCAAAATGAAGCTCATGGACAGAGCAGTAATTCTAATTAAGCACATCGCAGTAGAACAACTTGGTACTAAATAACACTTTGCCTCAGTAGGAGTAGTTGGAGGCTCACTTCATCTTTTAATTTTTTTTGAGACAGGACTCCCTCAGTTGCCCAGACTGGCCTTGAACTCAGCCTCCTAAGTAGCTGGGACTACATGCACGCACGTGCTGTGGGGCTCACTCTGACTCCAGATGACTGCTGATTCAAACGGGAGTAAGAGCTATGGCTTCCTGGGACTGCCATTTGTTCACACTGTTGTAGGGACAAACGAGGCAAGGCACCAAAGATAGCAGGTAATAGTTTTATTTGGCTGCAGCCAGGTTCAGAGGGTACAGCTTTTGCTATAATCAATCAATCCCCTGAACCCCGAGTTCAGGGAGTTTCAGAGTTTTATACCCAGCATGTAGGGGGAGGGGCTCAGAAGTTCACAGTCTGCAGAAGTTCACATAAAAGCAGCTTTTGCTTTCACTGTTCTGGGCAAGTTAACCCTTCAAGGACAACACCTGAGAAGGGGAGCGCTTCTTCTCCCCTTTCTTTCTTCCCCCTGCCAGCTGTTACCATGGAGCCCATTTGTAACTTATCTTAAAAATGTAGACATCTCTGTGAAGCTCAGCTCAAGGCCAGAGGCCTTGTTTGCACATTTCTTCAAAGTATTAGACTGCATATGTTTGTGAAAACTAGGAAGGGGGTGTCCAGCACCTGGAGTGTTGGTATCTTCTCCGCCAGTGGCCAAGTAAACAGGGTGACAAGAAAACAGGAAGTTTATCTACATTAAACTCTTTTGCAGAGACTCTTTTGCTGACAGTCCTAAAATCAGCCATGGTGAGGATGGCTTTTCTGTGGAGAAAGGGGTGCCACTTCAACACCTCCCTGCTCCTTAGACATCTAAGGGGAAGTGAACCCAAGGGCATCGGTGGGATGTACCTGGTCATTAATATTGAGAATGTGTCAAATTCTGTCTGCATCTGCCAGCTTGTTCTGTTGTTTTAAATCAGTCAACTTGGAGAAAACATTTTGGTCACAACAGCAAAAAACGCTGACTAAGATATCTGTTAAAATGCCAACAAATAAAAACAAGAGGACACTCCTGAGCTGACTCATTCTTTAATGAGCTATGAAGTTTTAGCTTTAATATCAAGGACAAAAAGACTAGAAATCCCCGTGCTTCTCAAGACACCTCCTTTATGACCGTAAAACAGACTCACAATAATACAAAGTTTATTTTAACAGCACCCAGACCTCCCTGTGAGTGGTCAATGACTGAAACTGGAGGGGGGGGGGAGGCGGGGGGGGGCGGCGGGGGGGGGGGGGGAATGCCTGCTGCTTCCTGCTGCTTCCTCTGATCTAGACTCAGCTGCCTTCTTCCCAGAAGGAGCTTTCTTCATTCCCAGACTCTTCACATCTGGGTGAGAGCTTGTCTGCAATGCCCCACTGAAAATGAGGTGTCAAGTTGTGCTAAGTCATGTTTCTATTGCTGGGTCTAAGGTCATATTTGTGTTTCAATGGTAGCCGGGTCATATGATTGGCACAGATTGGGATATATTTTAAATATTTGTAGGTCGCTCCTAAAATACATGTGAAACCGTGGACGAGCCCCTCTCGGCACCTTTTCTGGTTCCCTCTGTGTATCACAGGTTTAAACTTACATACATTCGCTTAGATTTCATCAATTATCTTGTGTATAAGTCTTTCCTAACCATCATATAGATACCTTGAATACAAAGATGCTCCCATATGCTTTTTCCCATGATAAATGGTGGTTTGGGACATAGCAAATTCTCAAAAAAAAAAAAAAGAAAAGAAAATCAAATTTGCTTAATTCCATGAATTTTACCTTACTTGTATGCAAACATATTTAAGACCTAAATATTCAATACATAAAAATAATGTGGCTAAAGTAAACTAAGTTTTGCTCAATAAGAAAATGATCAAATAAATTGTGACACAGCTGTATGATTGTATACTCATTCAATAAAACTGCACCACAAACTATGCTCAATAACTTTAAAAGTTTAGGATATATTGCCATGTTTTAAAAACAATATACAAAAAAAATTAGGCATATATGTATTATTATTTACCCAACCAAGATTGTTAATAATGGTTTCCAGATATAGTTGATGTATTTGTCCAAATTCTTGGGGGACTAAGCAAAAGAAGAATTAAACAACATGGGAGTAGGCTATTTCGTGTGACTTCATAGGAACAAGAAAGCGTTGAGCTTCAGGAAAAACTGGAAAAATCAATCGAGATGCTGTCAGGAGTCTCTCCTCTGCCTCCCTTTTCCTCTCTGTTTAATCTCTCAATAGCTTGTCAATTCTCTCCCCATACACTGACCTTTCTCCACAGGTTGGCAAGCATGAATTACTGAGCATCCCATTGTCCAGCTCCTGTTGAAGAGAGGGACTAGTAATCTAAGAACTAAAATTTTAAATTTTCTTTTAAAATCAAATTAGCTTGACAAGAAAACTGTCCATCTGCTAAAGCCAGAAACCAGATATCAGTGATGCACAAAAAAAGATGGCCCCCAGGTCCATCTCCGTGTATTAATGCTCTAATGCAACTTCCTGTCCATGGGGTTGCACAGATTTTATATTGCAACAAGAACATTTCTAAGTATCCCACCATATCTACTAGGAGTATGCATTAGTTTCAGAAAGAAAAAGAAGAAGAAACCCACATTTTTAAAAAACACATTTTAAAAAGCTACTGTTTATGTTGTATGTAAACTATATACAACTAATTTATAACAAAATCAATACATATACAGGTGCATACGACTCATTAATCCAACATCAAAAACAGCAATATGAAGCTTTGCATGCTGACATTGGGCTTCAGGGAAAAAAAAATTCAAGATTTTTTGGCAGTTGTTAATTATCCAATTTTTAGCCTATTTATTGACTCAGTAATGCATGCCAATTGGTGTCATTTCTTTCTTAGAGCAAGGGAGTGGTTGTTGGAGACATTCTGCTTTCTTGCTCGGCTTCTTCTGTGCTCAGTGTCAGCCATTCATAAGATGGGTGGTCATAGTCTGACAAGAATCATGGGGCAGGTGTGTGGCGTCATCTTTGATTCTCATGTGGTAGAAGCTTGACTCAATTTCAAGCTGTACTGAGACACTAATTCAGGTCATGGAGCTTCAAGACAGTACCTTAGGGAAAAAGACTCTGCCCTAGAACTAAAAAAAAAAAAAAAAAAAAAAAAATAGACACATCTTAGCAACATCTAAAACCAATTCTTGGCAAAATCAATGGCCCAACATTATTTTGGAAATTACAACATAAGACAAAGACTTGACAACGTAACATTCACAATATGACTCAATAATGATAAAAAGTGTAAATGGGAGCAGAACCTGCAGATGACCCAGATATTGCAATTAGCAGAAGAGGACTGCAAAACAAATATTATTAAATGTTAAAAATTTAGTGAAAAGGATGAACAGATGGTGACTGAATGAGGAATTAAATCAACAGAAACTCGCAGACGGCTGCCTTCTCCCAGGGTGCTCAGATGGTCGTCCCTCTCTGCAGGCATGTGTCTGGTGGCTCTGTGTGCACATTTCCTCTTTAACAACACCAGTCACATTGAATTAGGGCCCACCCTAATGGCTTCATTACCTTTTCAAGGCCTTCTCTCCAAATATGGTCACATTCTGAGACTGAGGTTCAGAGAGTCAAAGCACAAATTCTAGGAGACAGGATGTACCCTGGAACACTTCAGAAGAAATTAACAACAATAACAAAAAGAAGTAAGCCTTCTCTAAAATATTACTGAGAGAACTTTTTAAAAAATAAATAGGAAGCTCTATCATATTCAAGGATGGAAACGTTCAATCTTAAAGATTTCAGTTCTCCAAAGACTGAGTGCTAGTGATATCACAATCCCAGGGAAATTTGAAAATTCCAGTAAAATTTGAAACTTTGATTTATAAATTTATATGGAAAGCAAATACAGTTAAAACAAGCCAGGTGTGGTGGCTCATACCTGTAATCCCGTCTGCTCGGGAGGCTGAGGCAGGAGGATCTCAAATTCAAAGCCAGCCTCAGCAAAAGCGAGGTGCTAAGCAATGAAGTGAGACCCTGTCTCTAAATAAAATACAAAATAGGGCTGGGGATGTGGCTCAGGGGTCAAGTGCCCCTGAGTTCAATCCTCAGTACCCAAATAAATAAATAAATGTGTGAGTGTGTGTGTGTGTGTGTGTGTGTGTGAGTGTGTGTGTGTGTGTGTGTGTGTGTGTGGTGTTCAAAACAATCTTGAAAAGCAAAATTGTTGGACATGGACTACTTTATTTATGATTAATTTACGTTAATCAGTTCAATGTGATATTAGCACTACGACAGATCAGTAGATTAATAATAATAGACCCTAGAATTAAATACACACACATATATACGTGATACATTAACACATATTCTGATCATTTAAAGACATGGCTAGGAAAGTTAAAAGACAAACCACAGAAATATGACAGTAAATGCCATGTGGATTTTGAACTAAATTAATTCAAACTCAATACCTCTAAGGCAGAGACCTCAAGAAGGGAAAGAACTCTGGAAAGAGACATCTGCATTTCTTTTTAAGTCCTTGAAGTGTATCTTTATCTGTATCTGTACAGTTACATGTGTGTGCCAGTCAGTTTTCCCTCACTATAACAAATGCCTGAGATAGTCAACTTAATAAGAGAAAAGGTTTATTTTGACTCAGAATTTCAGTGATTCCAGTCTAGAGTTGATTGACTCCATTGTTTTTAGGCTTCAGGTAGGGGGCAGCTCAACATGGTAGATATATAATGTAGTAAAACTTCTTACCAGGTGGCCAAGAAGTGTGTGTGTGTGTGTGTGTGTGTGGAGAGAGAGAGAGAGAGAGAGAGAGAGAGAGAGAGAGAGAGAGAGAGAGAGAAGAGGGAGGAAGATGAAGAACCTGAATCCTACAGGACCCTTCAAGGGCACACTCACAATAACCCACAATCTCCCTCTAAGCCCCAGCTCTTAAATCTTCCATCACCTCCCAGTGCCAAGTTGGGAACCAAGCCTTTTAACACTTTTAAAGTCTTTTAACCAAAATTTTTAACTTTGGGGAACATTCTAGGTCCAAACTATATTAATATGTGTGTATGTAAATATTGTTTGATAAGTTAACTATCAATATCAAGATAAAGTCTTAATATAATTTAATATACAAAATAGGAAAATATACATAATCTCAATAGGTACCAGTATCTTCTGCTCCAAAAACAGTCTTAGTAAATTAAAGAAGAAAATGCATTAACTCGTTGAAGATCAATGATGAAATAATTGATATTATTTCATCAATATCAATAATGAAATAATATCAATTATTTCTTCATTGATATTGTGCTTACTGATAAAATGTCACAAAGTAGTACTGTTAAGGCAAGGAATTGTGTCATTATCATCATTACTGTAATCATTCAACATTGTATAAATATACAATGGAAAGAAGAAGACACATAATTCTCATTATTTTAGTTGATATGATCATATGTAGAATTAAAATTCTTAAATAATAAATTGCACAGTTTTAAGTTCTCTCTGGAATAAGATTACAGATGATTCTTTATTTTTTGTTTATCTGTAGTTCAAATATTTATCATGAAAATTATTATT
Organism: Ictidomys tridecemlineatus; assembly: GCF_052094955.1. Lineage (NCBI taxonomy): Eukaryota > Metazoa > Chordata > Mammalia > Rodentia > Sciuridae > Ictidomys > Ictidomys tridecemlineatus. The sequence continues at coordinate 129,937,823 of NC_135485.1, forward strand.
TTATAATTTTAAATATTTTAGAATTATAAATATTAAATACTTACCTGAAGTGCAGGCATAAAAAACATCTATGTGTACACATTTATAACTTCAAGTTTTCATGTTTCACTTAAGCATATATTCTAAAGATCAAATGTTAAGAGTTAAAGAAGTCTAAAAAGAACAAAGAAAAACATGTTACCATTAAAAAGAATTAGTTAAAAATAAGAGTTAAAGAAGCATTTATAGAAAAAATGTACATTGTATTACATTTATGTCACACATATAAAATTGAATTTCTCACCATAGGTTGAAAGTTTATTCTAATCTTAGAAAATCTCCTATTTTTGCAAAACACTAACATGATTTCTTCATGGTAAAAACAAAAATATTAGTGTTTGGACTGCTGTCACAAAATACCATAGACTAAGTAGTTTATTAAAAAGAAGAAGAAGAAGAATGAGGAGGAGGAGGAGGAGACAGAAATTTAATTCTTATTGTTCTGGGGACTAGAAAGTCCAGGATCAAGGTGTTAACAAATTTGGTGTCTGATAAGAGACCATTTCCTATTTATAAATGATACCTTTATACCATGGATGGGAAGCGGTCTCTCTGTGTTTCCTTTTATAAGGACACGAATATCATAAGAGCAAAAGCCTCATGACCTAATCACCTCCCTGTGATACCATCACACTGTGATTAGATTTCAATGCATGCATTTGGTGGTGGTGCATAAATGTTCAGACCACAGCAATGACGCTCTCTTACATTTCTAAAGATACAGTCCATTTAAAAGAAATGCAATTTTAAAAGATTATGAGGGAAAATGCACTGGTGTAGTTGAGATTTTTTAAATGTCTCCCAAATGTCTATGTGTTAAAGGCTTGGTCCCTAGGATGGTGTTTTTGCAAAACAGCAGAACATTTAAGAAGTAGAATCTAATGAGAGGTATTTAGGTCATTTGGGATGTGCCCTTGAAGAGGATAGTGGGACCCTCTTCAACCTCTTCCTTCCCAATCATTTTCCACTTTCATCATAATGGACTACCTCACCCAAAGCAATGAGAACAAAAGTATGGACTGGAACCTTTTAAACTATTAGCCAAAAACAACCTTTTCTCTCAGGTATTTGTTATAGTAATGGAAAACTGACTAACACATTCACCAAGTATAGCTTAAATTCAATAAATTTTGTCTCTGTAATTTAATAATAATTTATATCATTCTACATTCCTTCAAAATTCATCCCCTTCTGAATTAATGTGAGCAAAGGAGATATTTTTTGATTCCTGACTCCTCTTATTTCCCTTTTGGCCTAAGAAAGTGGTATAACTATCTTTCATTCCCTTCCGACAAAGTAGTCTGATAAATTAATGATGTGTCTTTAGTGACATCAAACTTAAAGCAGCTGGCAGTATTGAGGTTTAGATAATTTAGATTCAGTGTGGTGAGGCTAATGAATGATGTCTCTCTGGTATTCAATGACATCTTTTATTCATGACACTTGATCTGTAAGGGCAGTTCACAATCTGAATATTTTTCTCTTTTGAAAGTAAATCAGCATATTATTTAATTATGAAAATTCTATAATAGGATATTTGTCATTATAGTTACAAATTGCATTTAAAAAAATAATATTTGGGGCTGGGGATGTGGCTCAAGCGGTAGCGCGCTCGCCTGGCATGCGTGCGGCCCGGGTTCGATCCTCAGCACCAGATACAAACAAAGATGTTGGTTCCGCTGAAAACTAAAAAAATAAATATTAAAATTCTCTCTTTAAAAAAATAATAATAATATTTAAAGAAAAATGAACTAACTATGCTATAGTTCTCTAAAACCTTAAGATCAGGTTTCAAGCATGGATAGGTATCTCTCCAAATCAATGTTGTTTTGTTTTTTAAGCACATTTAAAAGTCTTCCATAAGAAAGCCTTTAGTGGACATTTTTGGTCTATAAACTTATTACAAATTCTACCCCAAATTTGAATGATTGCTATTTTGATATTAAGTGCTAGTCAACTTCTAAGACTGGACTACCCCCTTATCCTTTAATGCCTCTTTCTAAAACAAGTGCAGATTTACAAGTGCGTTGAAGGTATTTTTTTATAAGTCCTTTGCTCAATAAGTTTATTTCATATTTCTATTTTTGAAAATCTCTTGACAGTGAGTGAGACTGACTCTAAAAAATAAATGCACACACAGTTCTTTTACAGCATAATCAAACCCTATCTATGCACTCTGTAAATCTGGGGTTCTTTAATATCACAGATGGGTCTATAAGGCCTCATGAACATCCTAAAAATTTGGGGTTGAAAGCATATTTTTTAACAAAAATAGTCCTTAACTTTCATCCAATTCAAAAATTATCAATGACACAAAAAATTTTAAAGATAATAATATTTTGGCCAAAAGAGTGACGACCTTTATCTTATACTGACAGTTTTCTGACTCCCTAGAATAACAATTTTGACCAGTTCTATAGATTGCTATATAATTCTATTGCTAATACAGGGACAAATTCATCATGCATTTAGAATTTTGCTAGTGTATGATAGTGTTTCAGATACAACAACAGTTCCTTTATGACTCTCTTTACAACTTTAAAACTATATATCTGTGCTTTATCCATATTTGCATGATGCTTCTATCATCTCTAGCATGTTCATATCATCATGAAAGACAATCAAATTTCAACCCCTGCCTAGATGTTTCCTGTACATAGAACTCTCTGGATTTTGAGTTCATCCAATAAATTGTTGATAGTTTGAATTATTAGGAAGGTATCTTTTCCATAGAATCCACGAATTCAACTTTTATTCTAAAAGTGAAAGGAAACCATTAAAAGGTTTTAATCAGGAAAAAATGACCAAATTTATATATGAAAATATACTCTTAAGCAGAGAATGAAATGAAGCCTTAAAAAACAATCAGTGAAAATAAAAAAGAATCAGTGAAGAGGCTATTAGAGATAAACAAGGAAAATATCCATGGTTATATGGATAAGGTTGGCAATAGAGAAAGAAGTTTTTTAGAAGGTAGAAACTACCATATTTGGTAGTTGGATATAATTAGAGGAGAAAAGACTGAAAAAAAGATGACCTTCAGGTTTCAGAGTGAATAGTGGGACGATAACTGAGAAAGACAAGCAGATTTGGAGAATCGTGATGAATTTGTGGCAGCTATAGGACATATATGAAACTCTACCAACAAAACCGTACATAAAATATGTATTTCAGAATAAAAATATAATTTAGGCCTTAAAAGTGGTTGAGATTACAACTCAACCAGACAACTCAATTTGAAAATAGGCAAAGATATAAATAGACATTTCTCCAAAAATGAAACACAAATGGTTAATAAGCTCATGAAAAAATGTTGACCATCACTAACCATCAGGAAAATGAAAATCAAAATTACAAAGAAATACTATTCCACCATTTTATACTAAGATAATTATAATCAAAATACAGATGATAACAGGTATGGGAAGAATGTAGAAAAACTGGGACACTTGTAAACTGTTGGTAAAAATGAAATATTTCAGCCTCGGGTCCTAACAGTTTGGAAATTCACCAAGAAGTTAAACATAGAGTTAGCATACTACCAGGCAATGAAAGGGTAAAGTTTCTAAGCTGGAAGGCTTGAATTAAAATGTAAAAGATTAGGTATTATTGAGTTCCTCTGTTACACCCAGATTCCTGAGATAGTTAAGACAACGCCCTACTGGCCATTTAGCCTAGGGCCCTGTGCAGTTTGTCACAGGGCCCGAACCAATCAGTTTGAATGTGTACCCTGCTTAGGAATGACCAATCACCCCCGCCCGAGCTGTTCCCGCCAATGAATTTGCCAATCACGTCTCAGAGTTGTTCAATTTCCCCGCGCCTCATGATGATTTGTTCTGATGTATGCAAAGCCCACCACCCTCTCCAAAAAGTGTACTTAAGCTCTGCTTGACCTTTGCTCTGGGCTCTGGGCTGCTCTCCCTTCCTGAGTGAGCACGGAGCCCCAGCACCCTGGAATGGATCCCCAATAAATATCCCCTTTTGCCAATTGCATGGAGTAAGTCTCTTGTGTGGTCTCTCCCTCCGACGATTCGCCAGACCTTTACAGCAACTGCACTTCTGAACATATACTCAAGAAAATGCAAAAATATGTCCCCACAAAAGCCTTAGGAGTATTCTTCATAATTGCCAAACTGTATAAACAACCTAACATCAGTGATCTGATGAAAGGATGAATAAAATGTGGTAGATGAGTACAACAAATATTAATATTCTTCAGCAAAAGGAAGGAATGGAGTACTGGTCCATGATACAACATGGATTAACCTGGAAAATTGCCAAGGTCTCGGCTTGGCACCAGAATCACGAGCCACCACACAGCTTTGTAGTTTCAAACAGCAATTCTTTATTCCTGCTCTCACACCGCCTCCACACAGGTCCAGGGGCAAACGCGTTCTGCCGTCTGCAGGCACAATTCACTTACTCCACGAGGCTATCTCCAAATCCCATTTTAATCTCACGAGAACTCAACGGGAACAAGCAGCAGGAACACCCTAATCCCAGCAATAATCTTCAACCTCTAACTTCCCTAAAACCCATTATCTTAAACTGGCAACGCCTTAAACTCAAGGAGCCGGTTACTTCCTCAAACCTGATCAGCTCTAAACCCGGATCCGCCTTGGTCCTTGAGCAAGGTCACCTTATTAAAGCATGCATGCAATGTCCCATCGAATGTCCTCTAAGCAGCATGGGGTACGCTTGGCAAGGAAATTTCAATGCGTCATTCCTACTTGGTAATGGCCCTCAGCAGAAAATACTTTGCTATGTAAAAGAAGACAATAGAGAGGACTGCATATTATATGGTTCCATTTATATGGAATGTCCACAGGGCAAACACATGGAAACAGAAAGTTGATTAATAACTGGCTATGGTGGAGGAGGATAGGAAGTGGTGAATGGCTACTAGCTTACTCTGGGAATGATGAAAAAGGTTCTGAAGTTGATTGTGTCAGTGGATGCACAACTCTGGAAAAAACTACATTGAACTGTACACTGTAGGTGAATGGATTGTATGACAGGCAAATTACAAATCCCTTTAAAAGAATAAACAAGATTATTTATGAAAAGTCTACAAAGTAAAAGAAAAGGAAAGCTTAGGGTAGATAACTGAAGAGAAAGGATGTTTAAGAAATAGGCAGAGGAGGGGAGGCCACAATGCCTACTGAGCAAAGAGTATTAAGAAGCCAAGGGGAAATGCAGCTGTCAGTAGTTCACTGAAGGCAGCTCCTGGGAACACCAATTGTTACATAGTCATGAATGGTGGGAGCGCTTATACCAAAGAAATGGGCAAATAATACAAATTTGGCTTCCATTTTTTTAACAAGCCAGTTTACCAGCACACCCTTGGCTGTAACTTAAGTGGTTCTGAAGTGCCGAGCATTATGGAATCACCTTACATTCATTCCTTCATTGAATCCTTACTTTATGACATAGGTTCTGATTCTATCCCCACTTTCTATAAGGAAATCAAGCTCCAGAGACGTTAAGTGACTTACCGAAGGTCATATAGGTAAAAATGACAGAGCCAGGAGTTGAGGCAGACAGACTGACACACAGGAGAGTGCACAAGGACAGGAACAACAGTGCTTCCTAAGAAGAGAGGTACTCAAAGGGCCAGAGGCTGTTGAAAGGTCAAATAACAAAATGAAAACTCAAGTGTCCACTGGATTTAGGAAAAAAAGAAAAGAGTCATCAGTCACCTTAGCCAGAACATTATCAGTAGCATTAAAAAAATGTATTTTCTTTTTAAAATTATTTTTTATTTATATATGACAGCAGAATAAATTATTTTTTATTTATATATTGTACTCTATATGTGTATAATACTTATTACACATATAGAGTACAATTTTTCATATCTCTGGTTGTATACATAGTATATTCACATCAATTCATGTCTTCATACCTGTACTTTGGATAATAATGATCATCATATTATTAATAACCCCTTGTGCCCTCCCCTCCCCTCCCACCCCTCTGCCCTATGTAGGGTTCGTCTATTCCTCCCATGCTCCTGCTCCCTATCCCACTATGAATCAGCCTCCTTATATCAGAGAAAACATTCAGCATTTGTGTTTTTGGGATTGGCTGACTTCACTTAGCATTATCTTCTCTAACTTCATCCATTTACCTGCAAATGCCATGATTTATTATCTTTTATTGCTGAGTAATATTTTCATTGTGTATATATGCCACATTTTTTTTATCCATTCATCTATTGAAAGGCATCTAGGTTGGTTCCACAGTTCCGCATACAAACAACAGTAAGTGTTGGCGAGGATGTGGGGAAAAAGGTACACTCATATTGCTGGTGGGAATGCAAATTGGTACAGTCAATATGGAAAGCAGTATGGAGATTTCTTGGAAAATTAGGAATGGAATCACCATTTGGCCCAGCTATCCCTCTACTTGGTCTATACCCAAAGGCCTTAAAAACAGCATACTACAAAAAAATGTATTTTCTATTAAATGAGAGAGGTTGAAGAATTAAAAAATTTGTGTTTCCTCCCTAGTTGCTTCCTTCAGAAACCCCAGGAAAATCTCCTCGTTGAGTGCAGGTAGTTAAGAAAGGCTACAGGAGCAAGAAGCCCACAGTAACACTAGGGAACAGTTAAAATTTAAAGAAACCACCAATTTTGAGGGAGAAAACACTAAAGGAAATAAAATTAAAAAGTAGTATATAACTACTTTTTATAGTAGTTTATAACTACTTTTTTATAGTAGTTCTCCTAAACAATGTACTTATGATAAGAAACCAGCATGTATCCAAGACACAGCTAAACGATTTAAACACCTATTTGAGATGATTATCATATATTTAAAGTGGAACTATTTATCATGCTTTGGAAAACAGATTGGATTCATTATCTTTAGGGAAAATTTTATCTTAGTTAATAGATGTGATTTGTTTATTCATTTTTAAATGAAAAAAAATGTATGGATCAAATAATGTCAAAATATGTTTCAAATATTTAATTCCTTGCATCAGTCTTATTCCCAAATTAAACTAAAATTCCCATGTGACAATACTAGCAATTACCAATAAAAGAAGAACTTACTGCCTGTGGACATTATAAAATTAATTATATACATAAATATGCACATATGTGTCTACACATAGATATATGTATATATGGACAAAGATACTGAAGCAGAGAAATAGAGCCACAAGGGCAAAATTTTAGATATTATTTATGTGGCATTCACAAATCTTTTAGCAGCTTTGAATTTTTCTTTTCTTTTTTGGGGGGGAGGGGACATCTAGTAATATCACTATTGGTAATAAAACCAAGGAAAAAATGAATCAAAATACCAACATAAAATTTTGGGGAAAACAAACAGTTAAAATTTAAAGAAACCAACATATGCTTGATATTTTCTTTTGATCCACCAATGTGGCACACGTGCACACACACACACACAAACACACCAACTCCACTGGCCTGCTCTGCCCAGCGGGAAGCTGACCTGTTCCAGTTGTATCAACCATCCCTTCTACTCTGAAGTCAATGGGAGGCACAGCAGGGGGACCTTCAGGAGCAAGCAGAAGAAAAAGGTTAGAATATCTCTTGCCTGAATCTCTTCCTTTTAGGTCTCCAAACCTTGCCTGGGTTCCTGTGACCCTCTAACCCAAGCCCTTAACTCCACAAGCGGCTCAATCCATAGAGCTGCTCTCTTCAGTATCATTTCCTTCACATACCCCATCAATAGGTGCAGGGTATGATGCCAATCCTGGCTTGTTCTCTAAACCCTGCCCACATCATTATGATTCATACCTCCATAAAACTCTTCTGGTAGGCTGAGGCTGTGGCTCAATGGTAGAGTGTTTGCTTATCACATGTGAGGCACTGGGTTCGATCCTCAGCACCACATACAAATTAATAAATAAATAAAATAAAATTATTGTTGAAAAATCTTCTGCTGAGGATAGGAACTCTCATTCATTACTGGCAATGTGTATCATGGTATATCTGGTTTAATTTTGCATCAAAATAAGTGTATTCTTACTGTATATATGATCCAGGAATCATAATCTTAGATATTTATTTACTCAATTGATCTGAAAACATTGTCTACAGAAAAACCTGCAAATGAATGTTTATAGCAGCTTTATTTCTGTTTACCAGAAACTAGAAGCCATCAAGATACCCTTCAATAAATGAATGGATAAACACAATATGGTACATTATACAAGGGAATATTACTCAACAATAAAAAGAAATGAGCTATCAAATCTCCCCCAAAATGAAGTAATCTCATTTGCATACTGCTAAGTAGAGAAGACAGTCCAGAAAGTCTACAGACAATACGATTCCAATGATATAATTATGTATTCTTCTTTAAAAAAGAAGATAAAATTACAGATAGAGTAAAAATGACCCATGGTTTTAAGGGATTTGGCGTGAAGGAGGACGGCATAGATGAATCACAGAGGACTTTTAGACAGTGAAACTATTTGGCATGGTGCCGTAATAGTAATTACGTTGTATAATACATTTTCCAACACTTCATAGAACTTGATAGCACAAAGAGTGAATGTAGTATGCACATCTTAAGACATTTGTTTAGGAGATCAGTGGATCCTAGGATGGAATGCAGACTGTGACAAGAGATTGTATCTGATTGAAAATACATGAAATAACCTCAGTGAATGGGATGGGAGGGAGGGTGCTGGCTTAAGTAACTTTGTGAGTGGAGTGTTACGGTTTAGATGTGAGTTGCCCCCCAAAAGCTCACGGGTCAGGCAATGCACGAAAGTTCAGAGGTGAAATGGCTGGGTTATGAAAGCTTTCGACTAACAGAGATTAGCTGGGTGGTAACTGTAGGCAGGCAGGGTGTGGCTAGAGGAAATAGGTCACTGGGGGCATGTCTTTGGGGTATATATTTTGTCCCTGGTAATTGGAGTTCTCTCTGCTTCCTGATTGTCATATTCTGGGCTGACTTCCTCCCTCACTCCTTCCACCATGATGTTCTGCCTTACCTCAGGCCCAGGGCAATGGAGTCAGCCTATGGAATCATGAGCCCCAAATGAACTTTTCCTTCTTTAAAATTGTTAGGTCTTTTGGTGAAAAAGCTGACTAAAAAAGAGTGGAGTCTATGAAACTAAAGACAGAAAGAACTACTCATAAGCACTGCATTCTATTTGATGAGATTTCCTACATGGATATAGGTTAATAATTCTGATCATTAGAACAAATTTTAAAAATTGCAGAACCTAAAAAAATAATAATTCTGACACTGCTCTATAGATCTGGAACTAACAGTAAAGTAAACAGATAGTAGATGCTGGAAACCATGTTCCTCATGGTTGGAGTGGGAATTCATAAACAAGGGGAAGAGTCTAAAATAAATCATGGGGTAAGAGATTAGAGTTGAAGACATTAGTACAAAGTCATGTTCAACTTAATAAAAATACAATTTTACATAAAGAAATATGCATAGATAGGTGCCTATGCATAAGCTGGCATGCCCGATGTTTCTTTGCTTTGTTAGTTGACTCAAAAAGAAACATCCCAGTAATAAGGAGCTTCTATGTACAGAGCCAAGCTCTTAGGTGCTAATACTATTCTCCAAAGAAAGGAATCAGGGTTCCTTGGGGAAATGACTGACTATACAGCTGGGACAGGCAATCTGCAAGATGAACCTAGAGTATTTTGTGGTGTCCAAAATGAAGGAAGAGCTAAAAAAAAAAACCAAAACAACAGCAACCAAAAACCCCTGACCTTTAAGGGTATGTGTTACAAAAAAGCCATTCACTCAGGATTTTCAGATGCCCCAAGAGAGAATTCAGATTCATCAAGAAGAGATGACTTGTTTGAGAAAGAGTCTTCCCAACCCAAGTTCAGCCGTGGTGCTTTGCCAAATGACCAACTGTGTAAGAACATGATCTTCAATGAGAAACAAGGTGACGTATAACGTTCTTTGGTTGTGAATATTCTGGGTACTACTACCTGGCATATTGGAGGTCATTTCAATGAATTTGGAGATGATCCTGGTCTATAGTCTATAGGCTCTACTTATACAAAAAACACAGGGCTTATGGCTGCATTTTTTCCTTGAGGCCTACACAGAGGATAAGAGCTTTGGCACTGCAATCACTGAAAAGGAGGTAGAAATGCTCTTTATTCAAGTCGGCTTACGTTGGCTTCTAATTTCTCTTGGAATTATGAACTTTGATTCAAGCTAAGTACTCCACTAAAAAGTTAATTTCTTTGAGTTATGTTTTACTCAGCTTTTTTGTAGCTGTGACCAAAAGACCTGACAAAAACAATATGAGGGAGAAGAAGTTTATTGGGGGGCTTATGGTTTCAGAGGTCTTAGTACATAGATAGCCAACTCTGTTCCTCTGAGCCCAAGGTGAGGTCGAACATCATGGCAGAAGAGTGTAGTAGAGGAAAGCAGGTCAGGACATGCCCACCAAGAAGCAAAGAGAGAACTTCACTCAAGGACAAAATATATAGCCCAAAGGCACACCCCCAGGGACCCACCTTCTCCATCCATCCCTACCTGCCTGAAGTTACCACCCCATTAATCCCCATTAGGGGATTAATGATTGGGTTAAGATTCTCATAACTTCATCATTTCATTTCTAAACTTTCTTGCATTGTTTCAACATGAGCATTTGGGAACACCTCAATATCTAAACTGTGGGAGACCTACCTCGAAGTGACTGAATTAACTCCCCTGAGATGTGGCTTCAGGCTCTTCTAGGGTTCAAGGGACTGTGTCTTCGTGCATGGGCGTGGCTTCCTACAGCCCCCTGGCTGGAGCTATGCTCACCTGTTCCGTTGTAATATTACCCTTTATCCTGTTTGGGATAGAATGTTCCATGGAAACACCTTTTGTATGTCCCCTTCTCTTACTGTGCCCTTGGGTGTGGCCTACTCAGGTGTCAGTCAACCTGCTGACAGTGGACATCATGAAGACAGACTCAGCCCCCTGAAACCTGACCCCTTGCCTCATTTGAATAGCTTCTCCTCAATAAAAGGGGTCAGCACGTGCAGGCTCTCTCGCTCTTTCTTCGGACCCTTAAGGTCAGAGGAGCCGTCACAGCAACCCCAAAGAAAAAGGTATTTCTGTTTCTTTTGTGGTTATTTTGCACAGCCCAGTTAGCCCAGTTCCCCTGGAGTAACCCCTGGGAGTTTTAGTCGTGAGCAACCCAACCCGGCACTAAACCATAACAGGTGTGCAGTTGTTTTAACCAATACTTCAAAATAAATAAATAAAATGTGGTGAATATAGCTCATAGTTGAAGACTCTCCATTCCCACATTGCTGGGAAGGGGCATCTTGAATGTTCTTATCCCAGATAACTCAAATGTTTGAGGCTATCAATATACAATATAAAAAATAAGTAAAAATGAAAACTCAATTATTGAAAAAGTAGCTGGGAAATCCTTGTGTATCCTCTCTTAAGGAATACTGAAAAGCCAATATTATTATAATTCTATTATTTAATTTGATTATCTTGTTTTAAAAACCATGCCTCCAAATAACCAACCTGTTTTTAAATACATTGAATGATGTCAGGAAATATGCCTAATGCTGTCAGTATGTGGCAGAGTAGAAAATTGTTACGTCTAAAAATCAATAAAAATGCCAGTTCAACTCTTTCTTCGGAAATTTCATCTGTTATATGTGAATATGTTGTTATAAAGTTACATGATTCTATGGCTGCTTTTACTTGTTTTATCTATTTGTTGAGTATAAACAATGAAAATGTTTCAGCATATTTTTTTAAATTTTAATTGAATAAGATTAAACATTATAGGTGTCCAGTAAAAAGACACCTTAATTAGTGCATTAATCTTAATGCACTATAAGTAAAATGGAGCATTAACTGCTAAAAAAAATCAATCACTGATGTAAATTACCTAGGATGTTCTTATAAAAATATGTATTTAGGAGGGTGAAGCAAGTTTCCCTTTAATGTTGACAGCACATCTTTTTTTAAAATATAAATTTCATCAGTGTCTTTTAGTTATAGATGGAAACAGAATATCTTTGTTTTTTAATTTATTTTCTTATGTGGTGCTGTGGTTCAAACCCAGTGCCCCACACATGCAAGGCAAGTGATCTACCACTGAGCTACAGCCCCAGCCCCAACAGCACATCTTTTTAAATTGAATATTGGGAAAGATTTTTTGGGGAGGGGTCCTATCTTTGGGTTAAATTCCTCTCTCCCTTTATGTCTGGCAATAGAAATATTAATATTTAACATATTATCCCAGATAGATATGATGAGTTAATACTATCAAAATCCATGTTAAATAATGTTTTCATAAGCAAGTATGATCATTTAGGTTCTTAGTTTCAGATTTTAAAAAATTTTATTCTATTAAATTATTTCTAGCCAAAGATTTTGCTTTACTTGTCAAACTGGTTTAGGGTTTTTTGTTTGTTTGTTTGTTTGCTATTATATAGCAACCGGTAGAATTTTTGAAGCCAGTTTAGCAATTTTGTCATACTTGGAGATATTTAATATCATTAGAATAATTATTTTTTACCTTTTCTACTTTATTCTTTGTATTTTGGTTTCATGTTGTAGTTTGATTCTGTGTCTTTAGAAATGATAACAGTGATTGTTTACTACATGTAAGGTCAGATTAATATGTTGAGGCTGTTAAAAAGATTAAATAAGGATTATTTAGGGTATTGATCTTGTACTCTTAAACTCTGATATGACAAAATGTGGATTATCAACATATAGTGGGAGGGTGTCTGCTGTATTGCTTAGTATTGTTTTTGCTGAAGTACATATTTTATTTTGCTTGAGAATAAAGTAGAGGTAATTAAATGGAAGAAAGTTGGACCTTTGGGATAAATAAGTATATGTCAAATATCAAAAATTGCTGTGTGGAGGCCAGCAGTCATACTTAACTTTGCTTTGAATATTAGTCTGACAAGATTTACACTTTGGCCATATAAATGCATATGTACAAAGTTGGCTTAATAGATCTGCATATTCAGAATATGCAAGCACAAATTTATTCACCGAGGTATCTGGAGATTTTGATGCATTATTTCAAATGACTTATATCTCAAGTGTTTTAAAATACTTGGTTATAAATTAAATGGTTATATTATGTGCAAATATATAACAACAAATCCCATAATTATATACTACTATAATGCACAATAAAAATAAAATACTTGGCTATTTCAAACTGAAGTTAATAATATAAATAGAAATAGCTATAAGCCATTTTTAAATTCTAGTTATATAAATAGGATCTTAAAACTGTATTTATACCAATGTTAGAGCAAAAATTTTTGTCTACCATCCTTGTGTTACAAAATTTTATTTCCGTTTTTATACCATATTACACTAGGATCAATAGAATAATGCCTCATTGTTTAAATGAATGAAATCAATTAAATGGCTATTTAATCGTCAGAGTAAACTTGTGAATGTGTTTTTGCTGGATTTTTCATCTATGGTTGGAAATTTTTCATTGAACCATGAAGTCTATGCAATACTCCTGATATTTTTGCTTACCAACCTATGAAACTATATTTGCACATATATTGAGGAGCTATGGGAAGAAAGAGGATCATTCTTCTATTTTACTTCTTATTACTTCTAATCATTTTGAATGGAACCATTTTGCTGACTGAGACACAATTCTATAGAAGCACAACCTAAAGGTGTGTAAACGTGAACTGATGGAGAAGGAGCTCTTGTGTCTGTCCCAGGAGGATGCAGCAGATATCAGGAATAAGTGAAATGTCTAAGATATTGCCCCCATTCTTGGGTGAGATTATGGATGAGGAGATGCTCTTACTTTCTGCACAGGGTTTTGGGATCATGGTGCAGGATGGAAATAGGATTCAAATTGCTTCCCTTTGTATTTTCTGTAAAGGAAGATAAATTTCAACTGTGTCTTTAAAAATCTAAAACTTGTGGCTTGCTCAGATGCCTTCATCTGTTAAACTACGCCACCATCTGATAACTCACATGGTGGTTTACATCTAGTTTGTAAATATGAAAGGGATTTTTAGAAGTGGCATTTGTGAATAGTCAATGTCAGTCAATAGACTATAGTGGCTTGGGTGCTTTTATAAGCGAAATTTTTCAATTTTTTTCTCTTTTTCCGTACACATGCCTATGATCTTAATGAAATTTGATTGTTTCATTTCTAATACCATACTACTGTCATTTTCTGGAAATCAAAGTGTTATGGCAGATATACTGTTCACCTGTTCATCTGAAATCAGCATGAACATAAAGTTCATTAAACAGATCTGCCTGGGGTGTCTATAAAATGGTATATATAAAATTAATAAATCGGTATAAATTGTATCTTATATGGGAGCTGGGTATTGGTTTTCCTTCTCTTCCCTCTTACAAAAATTATTCTGTAAGAAAATGATGAATATTTTCATCATTCATATGTATATTGACACATCTATTCATACATATGTCTACCTATACATACCCATACGCATATCCAAACAAATATCCATATATGTGTATTCATATACATAGTCATATTTATGGTTCTTCTCCCCTAACCAGATAGGGCATGGGGATCTACCCCCTCACAGAGTGAAGGACCTAGGGACCTACTCCTTCCAAGGAGACCTACTTCCTTCATAGGAGTGGAGGACACAGGGATCCACTCCCCATGCTGAGCAGAGGGCACTGGGATCCACTCCCCTCATCAGGCATAGGGCATGGAGATCTACTGTCTTTGTCGAATGGAGGACATGGGGATCTACTGTCTTCACTGGGTGGAGGACAAGGGAATGCACTTCCCTCATGGGGCAGAGTGTACAGGGTTATAACCCCCCCCCCCGGTAGCTGGGTGCAGGGTACACTACCAACAAGATGGAGTGTCTCTTCCAGATCCCAGAGAGCTGGGAGCCTGAAGAGAACCACCTTCACTAGTCTATACTGCAAGGAAAGCTGGTGTGAATTTTCAAATGCTTCATTCATCTATGTGAACATCTTCACCTGAATTTACAATGACGATCTTGCAATTGAGTTTCAATCAGGTAATAGATCACCTGAGTTTAATACTGAACTATAACTTTGGGTTGAACACAACTAACCTACTCCTATTGAATTAAAACTGTTTCCTCAATACATACTTCATTGAAACTTTGATTAAAGCAAATCTCAAGTTTGAAATCTAGTTGATAAATACAAAGGCTTCTGCTTGTGTTTTCTAAATGCTACAGGTTAAGCAAGTTTCAACTATAGATTCACTAAATATTCATCTATATCATCTTTTCCAGTTTCATACTTTTGGGTTTGAATTGGAATATTCTGGAGTGTGATCTCATAACATGCAGGAGATAGGGATTAATTCCCAGATCAGATCAAATATACATAATTTTAATCTGCTGACCAGATGGAGCATCGAGATCTACTCTCCTCAAGAGTGAAGGCCTCCAGGACTAACCCTGCATGAGACCAATAGACCTCATGATGCAGAGGACATGGAAATCTACTCATCTAGTAGAGAGCAGGGTGATCCATTCTCCATATGAGTGGAGGCACTGGGAACTAATTCATATATTCATATCCTTATATATTCATATGTATATTCATATATACTCATATGCATATTCATATATCATATTCACATTTGTGTGCATATTAACATACATAACATATGTATGTTAATATGAGATTTGTTTTCATGTATATGTACACACTGATTCATATTCATGTATACATACATATTCATATGCATATCCATAATCACAAGTACATATTTATAGTCATTCATGTATATAAAATTTACATATTCACATACACATATTCATACTCAACACATATTCATGAACATGTACATGTACACATTCTTATTCATGTATATGCACACATTCACAATAACCTATATATTCATATTCACACATGTTTGTATTCATATTCATGTACATATTCACATTCATAATCATGTTCCTGTGCATTTACATATTTATATCCATATTCATTCTCATATGTGGACATGGACATGTTCATATTCATAGATGTCTTCATTTTAATATCAATATGCAAATATACATATTTATATATATTTGTATTCTTGTACATATTCATTACATATTCATAAATACATATTGCATTATATATTCATATTAACATATTCATAAACACATATTCATATGTATACATAAATACATATTCATATACCTGCACATATTGTACATTAATACATATTCACATATATTAATTCCTTCTCCACTCATACTTTGAGGTAGAAATGGAAAATTCTGGACTGGGAAGTCATCAGAAGGTCTGTACAGAAATTAACTCCACTGATCAGGTGGATTATAAATGGCTCTACACCCCTCACCAGGTGGATACCATGAGGACCTGAACCCCTCAGGGTGTGAAGGACACAGGGACTTTCTTCCTCCAAAGGGAATTACTCTGCTCACTTTTTGGTGGGCATGGAGATCGACTTCCCCATCTAGGGAAGGGCCCAGTGTTTCATTCCCCATACACAGCAAAAGGCTTTGGGATATATTTCAGATTCATCGATAGATTCATCTTTCGATTTAGTGATCTACTACTTGAATATCACCATTAGTCATATCCTGTCTTTATGAAAGGTCAAATCATTCATTGTGGAAGAGGTATTAATTGTAATGCTTTATTCAAAATAGAAACATAAACAATAATTTGAAAACTATGAAAACAATCACCCTAACAACTATTTAAGAGATTTGTCTTCTCTTAAAATCAAGTGTATGCCAAACTATGGAACCAACATAAAAGCCCTTTAACAGATGAATGGATAAAGAAAGTGTGGTATATATACACAGTCGAATATCACACAGCCTTAGAGAAGAATGAAAATATGACATGTACAGGTAAATGGATGAAGCTGGAGAATATCATGCTAAGCGAAATAAGCCAATCCCCCAAACCAAAGGCCAAATGGCTTTCTCTGATATGTGGATGCTAGTTCACAATAAGTGGGCAGGGGGCTGGGGAAGAATAGAGGTACTTTGGACTAGGCAGAGGGGAGTGCAGGGAGGGGAGGGGCTGTGGGGAAGGAAGTACAGTAGAATGAACTGGACATTAATACTCTATGTGCATATATGACTACATAACTGGTATGATTCTACATCGTGCACAACCAGAAGAATGAGAAATTACACTCCATTTATGTACGATGTGTCAAAGTGCATTCTATTGTCATGCATAACTAATTAGAACAGATTTTTACAAAGAGAAATCAGGTATAAACGCTGTGATATACACATTTTACAAAAGCTACAGGTATCACACTTTATCATAATGTCCTACTTCTTTGGCTTCTTCACCTGAGGAGATCATATCCTTTTGGATTCCAGGGGGCTGGGGTCTTCTCTTCAGAGGTAGATTCTTTTCATTTCTGATTAAATGCTAGAATTTGACTTCTTTTTTCAATGATAGCAACCCTTGCATAGGCTTTCTTCAACGAAGACTTGCCTACGTCACATCTCCTGTTCCAGTGTGAAACAGGGGCCGTTGCCACCAGTGGCTTTGATTAGGATACCAGGGCTCTCTAGTTGATAGAGCCACTTCAAGAGGCGAGGATGTGTTGCCTAGAAAGTCAGTTAGCATTAAGCAGAGTAGGACTCACCTTCTCCCCCTTTATTCTTTTCCATTTTTGAACTATTCCTAAGAATTTTAGTACTGGCATATGGAGCATGATAGAATTAAAAGGCAAAAAGGAGAAATTCCCTTTTTCTAGTAGCTGTTTATCTTCTGCACCAGGGATTCTCAACCTTGGCACTACTAACATCTTGAATTGGGCGATCCTTTGTCATAGGAAGTTGGAGTGGGCATCGTGATATAGCTTCGCCCCCTAGATGCCAGTAGACCACACACGTCCCTCCAGCATGACTCTGAAATCATCCCTAGACACTGCCAACTCCATCCTGGGAAGGGAATTGCCTCTGCTTGAGAATTACTCTCTAAACTCACCTTTTGTGATAAATCACAAATACTTTAAATATAATTGTATTATGTAAGTATGCATTGAAATTACTCAGAAAATAGTAGACCAATACCTTTCATACTAGACATACTAGACCAGAATATGTCAAAGGTTTTTTTTTTTTTCAAACAATGCTTATCCTCTCCCATATATTACACAACCAGATCCAAAAATCTCCTGTCCCTGAAGTCAATCTCAAAAGAGAAAGAGAAAGACTCTTACAACTAGTAAACAGCTGGACCCTTGTCAGGCCCCTGCTTTGGTCAACCTTGATTTGAAAGTAAAGGGAAGATGCCCAAAGAGCACGTAGGATACTTTCACTGACTTTAGTTAGCAGCATCAACTTCTTCCAGCAAGTTTATAAAAGTGTTCTAAAAATTATCAAGTTGAAAGCTTTTCATATTATACACTGTGAAACCTTGATTATGATCTAAGGGGTTCTTGAATTGAAAGCTGTACTCTATGTGAGCTGGGGGTGGGGAATCAAGGGCCTGAATAGTCAGCCAATGAAACCTGCATACAGAATTCTCTGTCCAGGAAAAGGTAATGAATAAAAATCACAGAAATATAACAATGAATTCATAAATATTTTGCATGTTCTCTTTGTTATGTCTTCTTTCCTGTGGATCATAAAATTTGTTTCAAGGAACCCAGATTGTGGGGACATAATCATACCCCTTAGACTGAGAAAGTATCAGCACATGGAAAAGCATTTTGATGACCCTGGAGAAAAATCTGAAATTTTAGGGCCCTGTTTTCCAGCCCAAGACGATGGCAAATCTCATGCAAGAGATATGCAGCAAATTGGAATTTTTAGTTTTATAAAATTTGTCCTTGAATTGACCCTACTCCATCTTTGCCCACTCTGAGTCTAACCTCAGTTGCGATCCTAGCCTGCTATTTATTTCAGCTTGAAAACTTGCAGCACTGATTTCTTGGTTGACCTTCACCTTCAGAACACTATTTTATCTCTCAGCTTAAAGTCAGTCTTTCAGCAAATGCTCAGAATCTCAAACACTGGGGAGCCAGTGAACGAGGAAAGAATGGCCTCTCCGAGAAGGTAAAGATTCAGCCATGACAATACAGACGAATGAATATGGTGAAAAGAAAGTTAGGAGATGTTCTGGCTTGTGTCCCCACAGAAGAGTTTATATACCATATATTATATGCTATAATATGTTAAAGTCCTAACCCCTGGTACTTTAAGTGAGAATTTATTAAGACTAGATGAAGATGAGGTCTCGGGTAGGTCCTAATATAATATGACTGATATCATCATCATAAAAACAGAAAAATTCATATGGAACAGACAAACAGAAGGCCACTTGGTGAAAGAGGCAGAGATGGGAGAGATGTGGCTGCAAGCCAAGGAAGGCCAAGAATTGTCCGGTGTTGAGAGCCACAGCCAAAGGGGCCCCAGCAAACTTCCAGTTGCCAGCAAACTTCCAGCTGCCGGCTGATGATTGGCTCCTCTGCGGTGATGTTCATTAGGCTGTTTCCCTGCCCTTCAGACTGCCAGCTGATGATTGGCTCACAGCGGCCCCAGCAACATCTAGCTGATTGGCTCCTCCATGGAGCTGCTCATTGGGGGACTTCTGTGGCTCTGCCCACGCAACCCAGCCAATCGGCCTCAAGAGCAGGAGGATTGTGGGAGGTTGAGAGGCTGGTGTGGGGGAGAGAGGCTTGTGGAAGCCAGTGGTGGCAGTTGGGCTATGAGGGTTTTATCCTGAGGAGCTGTTTTGTTTGGCGTTTGTAGTTCTAAAAATAAAGTTAGTTTCTTTTGACAAGTGGCTCCTGAATTGTGCCCAGACAGACTGCGGCAGTCCGGTGCCACCAAAGGCTGTGACGAAGCAAGGAAGGAACCTGCCCAGAGTCTCAGGGGGAGCACGGCCATGCTGACACCTCCACTTTCCACTTCTGACATCAAGAACTCGGAGACAGCAAAGTTCTGTTGACTTGGCCACCCAATGTGCAGTGTTCCCTACAGCAGCTGTGTAGGAAACACAGAGTGTCACTGGAGCATACAGGAGAGGTCCCACCTAAGATGATTCAGAACTGTTACCTAAGCTGGATTCTAAAACATGAGTTTAGCTCAAAGAATGGACGAGGGGAAAGGACTCCAGGCAAAAAGCACCGGCTATAGACAAGCCAGAGGGCAAGAAAAAAGCTTCCCACCACAGCTTCTGCAGTGGGAATAAGTGTCTCCCAAAGGCCTATGTGTTAAAGACTTGGTCCCCAACACTTGGCACTCTTGGAAGGTGGTGGGAATTTAAAGGCCTCGTGAGAAGTCCTTAGGTCCCAGGGACATGTGCTCAAAGAGGATCGTGGGATCCCAGCCGCTTCCACTTTCTTCATTCCCAGCTGTGAGGTGAGTAGGTATGCCCCTCACCACAGACTCTTGCCATGTTGTGTTACCCTAGGTCCAAAGAATTGGCACCACGTGCTCATAGACTGAAACCTCTGAAACTGTAAACAAACAAACAAAAAATAAACCTTTCCTCTTCATACATTAGTTATTTCAGGTATTTGTTATAGTCACAGAAAGCTGACTAATACAGTGGCAAATGGCCAAGTGTCCCCCAAAGTGAGCAGAGATGAATCTGGAGATATGTACAGGATCCAGGTCATGAGGGCTCTTCATGCCAAGAAATATTCATTTGATCTTAAAAGAAGACAATAAAACATTGAAAAAAAGTGGTGTCATCAGGAAGCATGTTTGGTATAATAAACCCACTGCAGCTACAATGGGGCGAATGGGCTAGAAGGAGCAAGACCTGAGGAGGCAGAAACAGAAGTATGGCAGTGGGGTACACAAGGCACAATGGCCACCAGGGACAGGGTAGTGGTGACAGGAATGGATCACAATGGACAGATTTAGAGAATTAGGAGATTAATTTAGAGCATTGCATGAAGTAAAGTTGACGACCACCTAGATGTGGAGGTAAAGGAAAGGGAAAAGGACTCACCAATGGGTCTCAACTCGATGCTGGTGATTGTTACACAATTAGTAGATGATTATACGGAAGCTGGAAGTGAATAACATTGGAAACTGACAGAGAGGACTGTGCATAATTTGCAGCTCCTGGATCCTGAGCTGGCTGCAGAATGGATGAGACTGTTTTATCCTCCCATTGGGAGGCATGGAGGTATCTGTGGGTGATGTAAATGCTCAGGAAGTCCTTAGAGATACCCCTTGTCCTCTCATATCCAATTCCTCCTTCTTCCTTTTGGTAATAGAAGCTAGTCACGGGCCTGCTGTCTAGCAACCACATTTTCCACTTCTCCCTCCATGTAACCAGGTTCAAGTTAATGCACTATGAGAGGCCATGCTGTGTGCAGCTTCTGAGTCATCTCTTTCACGGAAATCTGCCTGCCCTGGACTCTTTCCTTCCCCTTCTCAAGGTCAGAGGAGCGTGTGGGTAGGAAAACCAGCCTAACCCACTCCAACAAGGACAACTATATTGGATGGCAAAGGAATACACTGAGATATTGTAGCCAAACAAGGGCTAGGCTGTGGATGAAACTGGCTTTTGTATTTTTTTTACCAAGAGGAGTGGAGCTAGAAGATATGTTTCCATTTTTATCAACATATAAAATAATTCAAAGGAACATTATTGAAATTTTGTAGGTTTTTATCCTTCATCTCTTTCAATGACTGGCATTTTTTAAAAGCCTGTCATTGGTAGACTCGTTTTATTTTTTGATGGCATTAAAATTTCACTCACTTTCTTAAAAATGTCAAAGTGATCACTTTGCTGTGTATTTCCCTGAATCCATATCCTTTCTTATTCCAAGTCACCACTCATCCTGAAACAGATTTAATTGCCTTCAAAATGTAAAGGAAGAGAACTGTCCACAAAATCATTGTGGACATTATATATTCCGGATATATAAAGTTTTAAAAGCTTTTCCTTGTGCAAGGGCATGTGATAAGCATACAGACTTACTACAAGACATATGCCTCAGTAGAATTCTGTGCAATAGGCAATAGTAGGATTGAAGAAGAAACTCCTAAATCTGACAGATGAGGAAAGGGCTTTATCTAAGGCTTGAAGACGAACATAAATAAGCTAATGAGGAAATAGAGAAGGTGTGACATCATAGGGCATCATCAAATAAAGGCCAGAAGGTCATGTGCCTGGACCAAAGGATAAGGGGAATACAGTATAGTAGAAAAGGTAGTCAGGAAATATATTCTGATGATGAAAACATAGACTGAGCTATAGTGGTGGTCTCTTCCCCTGTATGTCTGGGAAGCTCCTAAAGGAGATGAACCACATGTTTTAGTCATCATTTTTTTTTTTTGTCACTGTGATCAAAATACCCAACAAGAACAACTGAGAGGAGGAAATTTTTATTTTGGCTTCTGACTCCAGAAATTCAGTCCATGGCTAGACAACTGCATAGCTCTGGGCCCAAGCTGGGCAGAATATCATGGAAGAAGGGTGTGGTGGAAGAAAGCTACTCAGTTCATGACAGCCAGAAAACAGAGAGAGCTCCTCTCACCAGGAACAAAAATATGTACCACAAAAGCACACCCCTAATAACCTACCTCCTCCAACCACGCCCTACCTGCCCACTGTTACCACATAGTTAATTCACATCAATGGTTAATCCAATGACAAGGTCACACATCTCATAACCTAATCATTTCACCTCTGAAAATTCTCGCTTTATCTCACTCATGAGCTTTGGCGGGGATACCTCATAGCCAAATCGTATCACCACACATGAGTAGCTGGTGTGTAGTAAATCTGAAGCTGGAAACAGGAAGACCATACAGACATTTCTTCAATTATTTAATTGAAAAATCATGGTGAGTTGAATTAGGGATGTTCCAGAAAGGCAAAAGAGGAGGAGGAAATATGAACACACTGAAAACATAGGATATGAGACATGATGAAGAACTGGTGGTGTTAGAGAAGAGAGCTTCCACATGGAGTCCTGAGTGTCTCAGGCCCTGTGTACTCCAGGGAGTGGAGTGGAGCAAACAGATTCTCCAAGGAGAAGGAGGGAGATGATGACTTCACATGGATATATTGAACTGAGGTGTCCCACATGGGATTTGCAGCTAGAGGTGAACAGTGGAACATTTATTAGAGGACAAGAAACTTGGCAAAATCATGAAAGGGAACTAGAGGTAAGTGATAAAGTTACAGCACCATCCCTTGAGGGACTGTAATTTAAAGTAAACTGAGCCCATGAAAAGGATTTCCAGACAGCTTAGCTGAGACCAGTATCACAAACAAGTCAAGCTACGACTTGGTTCACTGTCTAGTCACCCATTGCTCAGAATCCGTGCCTGCTAGAGGGCAGAGGACTGATTAACCTAGAGTTGGCAGTCTACTGGGCAAAGGCACAAGGAGGAAGGAACTAAAGGCGTTAGAAGTGCCAACGCCACTGACAAATGTGATGGTAGGGTCTCCACGGGGAAGGAGATAGTCACTGACTTTGTTACTAGCAAGACGGAATAACTTTTTCTGTTACCGTCTATTTGGAATTATATTCTCATAAAGGACCTAGTTTAAGTCCTTTGCTCTGTTGGAACATCTGTCTTTTTCTTGTTAATTTATAAGTATTCCTGATACATTCTGGAGACTAGTTCTTTGTTAGCTATATATGTTGTGTATATCTTCACTCATTCTGTGGCTTATTTTTCTCTCTTTCTTGTGGTATCTTTTTATGTGCAGAATTTCTTAATCTTACTTCACTATAAATTATCAGTTGCTTCCTTTGTGGGTAAGAAAACCTTACCTACAGCAAGGTCACAACTATAACTCCTTATATTTTTTTCAAAAAGCTTTATGATTTTGCCATTTACATTTAGATATTTAAACCACCTGGACCATTTAAATACAGATGCTCTCTTAGATTGGGTGCTTTGGAAGCAGTCTCTAAGGTGAAGAT
Source organism: Ictidomys tridecemlineatus (assembly GCF_052094955.1). Lineage (NCBI taxonomy): Eukaryota > Metazoa > Chordata > Mammalia > Rodentia > Sciuridae > Ictidomys > Ictidomys tridecemlineatus. The sequence continues at coordinate 129,961,710 of NC_135485.1, forward strand.
TCCTTTGCAGATGATTCATTAAGGGCATATTCCTAGGGAAAGCTAGAAGAAGAAGAAAAGAAAAAAAAATGGAAAGAAAGCCAACCAAGTGTGCAATCCTAGGCAAAATCCTAAAGAAAGTAGCTTCAGCTGAGTCCTACTGAAAAACCCCTAGAGCAGTCATTTTCAAAAGGGGTGATCTTGTTCTCCAGAGGATATTAGGCAATGGATGAAAGTGTATTTTGATTGTCACAAGCAAAACATCAGTAGTGCCAGGGTCAGGAAACCCTGCTCTAGAGTGTACCTTGTGTCCCAGAGCTCTCAGGCAAGACATGACATTCCTGTACCTTTCCGTCACTCATTAAGGACTGCCAGTAAGAGATGGCAGTGGGATGGGAAGACACATTCCCAGGCTTTCTTGGCTCTTTAAATGGGGTGGAGTTAGTCCAATTTAGCTCAAATTCAGTCTTCCAGAAAAAAAAAAAAAAAGGACACCGAACCTGGTGCAGAAATAGTAACACACCCATCAACAACCTCTGAGCATCACGCCAGTTTACCTACTACAGTCCACTCTGTGAACTGTGCAGATGCATTTGTATTTCAGTCCACCCTGTTTTATTCTTCAAAATACTGCTGCATCACAATTTCCAGTGGAAAATTACGAGAAGGGTTATTAGCTCAAGCTACAGTCCCCATTGCTATAATTGGCTCTAAGGCTGAAACTAATTTTATCACCCACTCTACACTTCCTCACCGTTGGCTAGCACGACTGCTGTCATAAATTGCTCACCTGGTGGGGTGATCCTGGCCGTCATTCTGGGAGTGGGAGAGGGAACAGGGTTGCTGGTTATACTGGCCTTATCAGGTAGTGGTTGCTTAATGGCTTATTCACAATTAAATTTAGATTTCAGAGGCTGGAGATAGGCCCTTATGAATCCCACAAATTCCTAATGGCCAAACAATTATTAAAACAGCAATTATATTGCCTCATAATGAAGTAAATTGACTCCCTCTACAAGGATACCAAAGGGACCAGAAAATAACTGGAGTTTTAGGCTTAGTAGGATTCTTACCAAATTCCCTCTCTGGGTACCAAATCTCATCACCTTGTCAACATAAAGCTATTGAAACAGGAAGCAAAAATTTATCTGAAGGAATCACTGTGAGTGAAGGCTAGGCCACGCATATGTATTTAGTGGACCATTTTCCTGTCTTGGTAGTTTCAGGGGTGTGTGTAGGAAGGGGAGGTCAGTTTAAGGAACTTCCATGTAGTCTCTCCCTATACTGCTAACTTTTAATTCATGAATCTATGAATCAAAATGAGAGTTCTTCCATTGATAAACATGTCCATCCTTGTCTAATGGCTCAGATCAGGCATCCATTTATCCTCTGACTCTATATGTGCTACTGTAACCGAGGTCTTTGTTGAGGTGGGATAATCTTGGGCCCTGAACTTGGGCCCTTGGTATCAATGTCAGCTAAGACCCTATCATTGAAAGCCCTCGAAACAGTTAGTGCAGAATTTAGTGCATAGTTACTAGGTAAATGACCATAGACACCCCCCCCACACAAAGACTGAGGGAATTACTACTGTATGCATTTGCTGTGGTATTGAGAGATCTTCTTTAAGGGGATGTAACTGCTTACTCCATGTGCTTTGTGTCTGAGAACTGGCTCATTTATTCAAACCAATGAAGATAGCTGATATTTGAATTAAGCTCTTCCATTCTAATATCTTTCAGTTATAACCAGTAAACAATGCCCTTTCAGGTACCCCAGGAATATACGGTGTATTGGCCATTAACATGTATCAATAGGTCAGATCTCCCTGGTTGCCGATCTGACCTAATTGCCAATACTGATCTCCATCTCACCTCTGTGGATCCAGTCCTACCATTTGGCCTCTTCTATTCTGAAATCCCAACGTTTCTAGTGTATTATCCAGAGAAACACCATAACAGAAAATCGTAATAGCAGCCCTGATCTACAAGGGACAACTGTTACTGAGTTAGATGACGTTAGTCATCTAACTGATGCCAGCAAATTTCTTCACACCATAATGAAAACAGTGTCTTCTGGTCCCTCCTGATGATCCTAGTTATCTAGTAGATCATCAGGTCTTACAGAATAGGTCCATTTGCTCAAACATTTCTATTTCTCTGAGCCTCTCCTTACCATACTCCTTAATACTTAGTAAAGGCAGTGATGGTATCTCTACTTCCTTTAGTGTGGACAGTTGTTTCTTACAAACTTGGGAGCCTTCCCGGCAGGGTGTGAATGGTTGCAAGTGTCCTTGCCAAAGCATTAGAGTGACCCCATATCAATACATTCATCATTATTCAGCCTCACATTCTGCCTCATCCCCTAATCCAGCCCGGCTGAGCTCCAGTCCCAGACTTGATGTCCCACACATGGCAGTAGGTCTCAGCCAAGCCTCACACCTCCTCAATGTGTCCTCTCTTTCTCCTTCAGCATGGCCAGTACTTCCCTAGCAGAGTCATGCTGAGACTTGACTCTAGTGGCTTGTCTAGACATCAAGAAGAGAGTTGGGACAAATCTTCAGAAGGTTTCTGCATGGTCTTCTCCTCTAGTGACAGAAAGGGGATTGCTTCAGCAGGCCTAGGGGATTTAAGGACGTCTGTGGACACCCAGCCTCTAGCACATCTGCCTCAATATTGCATTCCAAAATCTCTGAGTCCTATCACTTCCTGATTGGGGTCTGAATTAAGCTTAGGAGACTGTCAAGGCCACAGAGTCAACCTTCTTTATTCCTAATATGCAGGTCCTAGACCAGAGTTCATAAGAGACTCCGGAGGCATAATAACCGAGTACTGGTAGCAGCTCCTAATTAGATCCTGAACAAAACAGTTATAAGACATTTTGGAGAAATTTTAAAATCACAAATAAATACTATATGTTAAATGGTATTGTAGGACCATTGGGTTTATTTTCTTTTTGGTGTGGTTAGGTTGGTGGTGGTATTTCTGAGCACAAAGGAGTTCTTGTTTTTGAAAATGTAGACTTGGATATGCTTGGAGGTAGAATGTGATGTACATGGTTTTCTCTGGAGTACTTCAGCAAGGAAAAAATGATGAAACAAATATCACAAACACCAGTCATTGTTACATCCAAGTGGTGCAGTTATCAGTGTTCCTTGTACCATGCTTTCTACTTTTCTGCATGCTTAAAATTTTTTATAATAAAAAGTAAATAAGAGGTATTTGTAAAGGAAAGAAAGATTTAAACTTAGGTCTGATTGTTCACTATGAAGGAACAATCAGGAATCACAAACTAAAAGCCTCCAGGAATCGCTCCACTTTTATTCAAAGGAAATAGAGACTTTCCACGTCCTACAAAAGTCAATTATCTGAAATCCTGCTTTGAAAGAAAATGAGGCATAATAAATATATGTTCCTAAAATATAGTATGTCCCCCAAAAAATGTTTCATTAATAAATGAGTCACTACTCTACATACCGCATCAAATATTTTATAACACTTCCTCATGACTTAGAATACCTTTAATCCTTGAGATGAACTCCAAAGCATAACTGCCTTATATTAAACTCGATTATAGTATTGAAATTCTGCTGTGCAGAGAGAAAATATTAGAACAGCATAACAACGAAGTGCAATAAGTAGTTCTTGATTGGATTCCAAAGAAAACAGCTTCAAAAGACATTTTGAAAAAGAAACAAAAAAATAAAAGGAAGGACTATGGGTTAAATGACATTGGCAGGTTGTTGGTTTGTTGGTTTTTAGACTGTTATTGACAAACGTATTTCCTTTACCATATTAAATCAATCAGGTAAATTATCTTTCTTTCACAAACTATCTTTTCTTATGAATTTGAGATTTGGAGGGTCAGAATCTGTTAACAAGGGCTGGGGTTGTGACTCAGAGGTAGAACACATGCCTAGCATGCATGAGGCACTGGGTTCAATCCTCAGCACCACATAAAAACAAAATAAAGGTATTGTGTCCACCTACAACTAAAAAAAATTATTTAAAAAAATCTGTTAACAACTGCACTTTAATTACTTTAAGAGGATCTCCGGGGACTTAGATCATGAAATTCTAAGATTTCTAAAATATTGAGAAGAGCTCTGTTTGACTTACTATCTGCTTAATGTTTTCAGTTTGCAACAATTGCACATTCTATTATCTCAATCATTTTTTATTACATGATGAATGAACTAATTTCAGCCAGCCCTTTAGAAAGTGAATTTTTTCCATCAGTTATTTTAGTGAAGTATGAGAGCCAAGAGCTTTAGCCAGCATTTTTGTGAGTGAATAAATATTGCTGCTTGCTCAACATGTGCCAGACAGTGTAGAACACAGTAGAAGTCCTGAGTACACAAATCACATCAAGTCCCTACCCTCAGAAAGCTTACATTTCTGCGGGAAAGAAATTAAACAAGATCTGAAAGTAGTGAAGTCATTACCAGTTTTTCAAATTTTTTGAAATGTAAATCAAAACACTGAGATTTCATCTTGCTCCAGTTCAAATGGCAAGCATTGAGATTACAAACAACTATAATGCCAGAAAGGATGTGGGATGGGGGGAGAACTCTTATACACCATTGATGGGACTGTAAATTAGTATAACCACTATGAAAAATCAAGATGAAGTTTCCTCAAAAAGCTAAAAAATAGATCTACAATATGAACCATCTATACCACTCCTTGTTATTTATTCAAAAGGACTAATGTCAGCACAGTTTAGATATACACACAAACCCATGTTTATTTCAGCACAATTGACAATGACAAACTTATGGAATCAACTTACCTGTCGACAGACTAGTGGATAAAGAAAATGTTTATTCAGTCATAAAGAAGAATGAAATTCACTATGAAGGCAGTGCTAAGAGGAAAGTTTATTGCATTGAGCTCACGCATTAAAAGATTAGGAAGACAACAAATAAATGACCTAATATTACATCTCAAAACCCTAGAAAAAGAGGAACAAATTAATATCAAAAGCAGTTGAAGACAGGAAATAACTAAAGTAAGAACTGAAATCAATGAAATTGAAACAAAAGAAATAATCCAAAAAGCTGATAGAATAAAAAGTTGGTTTTTTGAAAAAATAAATAAAATTGATAAATCCCTAGCCATATTAATGAAGAAAAAGAGATAAGAAAACTCAAATTACTAAAATTTATGATGAAAAAGGAAATATCATGATGGACACTACTGATAATTAGAAACTGTTTCAAAAATTTATACTTCAATAATAGAAAATCTTTAAGATATCAAGAAATTTCTAGAGACATATGACCTACTCAAACTGAATCAGGAGGACATACAAAATTTAAATGGGTCACTTTTAAGCAATGAATTAGAAGATGCCATCAAAAGCCTACCAATCAAGAAAAGTCCAGGACCAGATGGATTCTCAGTCACATTCTGCAAGACCTTCAATGAAGAAGGAACACCAATATTCCTCAAATTATTCCGTGAAATAAAAAATGAGGGAACACTTCCAAACTCATTCTGTGAGGCTAACATCACCCTGATACCTATGCCAGATAAAGACACATCAATGAAAGAAAACTTCAGACCAATATCCCTGATGAACCTGGATGCAAAAATTCTGAATACTATCCTGGCAAATCACATACAAAAATATATTTAAGGGGCTGGGGACATAGCTCAGTTTGTAGTGTAAGGGGAGTCCGGAGGATCATCGGAGGGAGAGACCACACAAGAGACTTACTCCATGCAATTGGCAAAAGGGGATTTATTGGGGATCCATTCCAGCGCGCTGGGACTCTGTGCTCACTCAAGGAGGGAGAGCAGCCCAGAGCCCAGAGCAAAGGTCAAGCAGAGCTTAAGTACACTTTTTGGAGAGGGCGGTGGGCTTTGCATACATCAGAACAAATCATCATGAGGCGCGGGGAAATTGAACAACAACTCTGAGATGTGATTGGCAAATTCATTGGGGGGAACAGCTTGGGCAGGGGTGATTGGTCATTCATAAGCGGGTTACACATTCAAACTGATTAGTTCGGGCCCTGTGACAAACTGCACAGGGCCCTAGGCTAAATGGCCAGTAGGGCGTTGTTTTAACTATCTCAGGAATTCCAGGTTCTGGGTGTAACAGAGGAACTTAATACCTAATCTTTTACATTCAAGCTTTCCAGCTTAGAAACTTTACCCTTTCAGTAGATGGCTTTCCTCCCATGCACAAGGCCCTGAGTTCAATCCCCAGCACCACAAAAAAAAAAATTAAAAAATAAAAATAAAAATCTAAAAGATAGTGCACCATGATCAAGTGGGGTTCAACCCAGGGATGCAAGATCGGTTCAACATACAGAAATCAATAAATGTAATTCATCACATCAATAGACTTAAAGACAAGAATCATATAATTATCTTAATAGATGCAGAAAAAGCATTTGACAAAATACAGCACTCCTTCACATTCAAAACACTAGAAAAGCTAGGAATAGTAGGAACATACCTCAACATTGCAAAAGCTATCTATGCTAAATCCAAGACCAAAATCATTCTAAATGGAGAAAAATTGAAATCATTTCCTCTAAAAACTGGAATAAGACAAGGATGCACTCTTTCACCACTTCTATTCAACATAGTTTGCCGCAGTCTGGCTGGGCACAAAATCAGGAGCCACTCACAACCTTGGAGATTCAAACAGCAACTCTTTATTCCCGAACTCTCACCGGCACTCTACACGCACATTCTGGGGGAATCCACCCTTCCACTGGGCTCTGCATCCCAAAATACTCTCTAAATCCAGCAAGAACTCAAGGAGCGGGCGGGCGCCTGAGGCAGCAGGATACGCCCTATTCCCAGCAGGGTCCACCTTAAACCTGGAACCGCCCTAAATCCAAGGAGCGGGATACTCCCTAAACCTGGACCCACCCTAATCCAGCAGGATCCTCCCTAAACCCGGATCCACCTTGGTCCTTGAGCAGGGTCACCTTACTCTTCCACAATGGAGAGTCCTCCCTCTAAGCAACATGGGGTAGGCTGATAAGGAAATTGTCATGCATCATTCTTATTTAGCTATGGCTCTCAGCAATAGTTCTTGAAACTCTAGCCAGAGCAATTAGACAGACAAAAGAAATTAAAGGGATACTAATAGGAAGGAAACAACTCAAAACTATCACTATTTGCTAATGACTTAATTCTATATTTAGAAAATCCAAAAAATTCCACCAGAAATCTATTAGAACTAATAAATGAATTCAGAAAAGTAGCAGGATATAAAATCAACACCCATAAATCAAATGTGTTTTTATACATCAGAGATGAATCCACTAGAAGAGAAATTAAAAAAAAAAAACTACCCCCATTCACAATAGCCTCAAAAAATAAAATAAAATAAAATATTTGCAAATCAATCTAACAAAAGAAGAGAAAGGCCTCTACAATGAAAACTACAGAACACTGAAGAAAGAAATTGAAGAAGACCTTAGAAGATGGAAGGATCTCCCATGCTCCTAGATAGGCAGAATTAATATTGTCAAAATGGCCATACTGTAAGGGTCCCGCGGAGAAAGAGACCACACAAGAGACTGACTTCATGCAATTGGCAAGGGGGATTTATTAATTCAGCATGCTGAGGTTCCAGGCTCACTCAGGAAGATAGAGCAGCCCAGAGCCCAGAGCAGAGGTCAAGCAGAGCTTAAGTACACTTTCTGGAGAGGACGGTGAGCTTTGCATACATCAGAACAAATCATCATGAGGCGCGGGAAAATTGAACAACAACTCTGAGACGGGATTAGTGCATTCTTTGGCGGGAACAGTCTGGCCAGGGGTGATTGGTCACCCCTAAGCGGGGTACACATTTAAACTGATTGATTTTGGGACCTGGATGCTTACGTGCCAAGTTACTTAGAGCCCTTAGCTATTAAACAACCAGGGAATCAATGGAGATATTTACTGGGCAGTTCCAGCATTGTCCTAACAGCTACAGAGATTACAGGTTGGGGGGGGGGGTAGCAGAGGAAATGTAACAATACCTAGTCTTTACTCTTTAGCCCAGGCCTTGTAATTTAGAAACCTTACAATGCCTGGTCTTTTACACTTTAACTCAGACTTTTGCAGCTTAGAATCAGCTTAGAAATTTTACCTTTACAATACTACCCAAAGTATTATATAGATTTAATGCAATTCCCACTAAAATCCAATGACATTCTTCATAGAAATAGAAAAGGCAATCATGAAATTAACTTAGGCAGTAGAACAGAGAAATAAAATCTAAATCTAATAGAAGAAAATGTAGGCCCAAATCTTCACCATGTTCACTTAGGATCTGACTTCCTTTACAAGACACAGAAAGTACAAGAAGTAAAATCAAGAATCAATAAATGGGATGAATCCAAACTAAAAGGCTTTTTCACATCAGAGGAAACAATCAATAATTTGAAGAGAAAGCCTACAGAATGGGAGAAAATCTTTATCACATTAACACGAAACTCCAGGATATATAAATAACTCAAAAGGCTATAAATGCTAAGTGAAATTAGCCAATCCCAAAAAACCAAATGTCAAATGATTTCTCTGATTTAAGGATGCTGATTCGTAATATGCTTTGGTGGGGGGATGGTAGGATTAAAAGAACTCTAGATAGGGCAAAGGGGAAAGAAAGAGGGAGGGGAGGGGAGGGGGCATAGGGACTGGAAAGACGGTGGAATGCAATGGTCATCATTACCCTAAGTACACGTATGAAGACACGAAGGATGTGACTCTACTTTATGTACAACCAGAGATATGAAAAATTGTGCTCTATATGTGTAACATGAATTGTAAAGCATCCTGCTGTCATATACAACAAATTAAAATTTTGAAAAATTTCTTTAAAAAGGCTAAACACCAAAAACCCAAAAAACTCAACCAATAAATGGGCTAAGGAACTAAAAAAGCACTTCACAGAAAAAGAAATACAATCAATCAACAAATATATGAAAAAATGTTCAACATCTCTAGCAATTAAAGAAATGCAAATCAAAACTACTCTAAGATTTTATCTCACACCAGTCAGAATGGCAGTTATCAAGAACACAAGCAACAATAAATGTTGGCGAGGATGTGGGGAAAGGTACACTCATACATTGCTGGTGGGACTGCAAACTGGTGAAAGCACTCTGGGAAGCAGGATGGAGATTCCTCAGAAAACTTGGAATGGGGGGCTGGGGAGGTGGCTCAAGCGGTAGCGCGCTCGCCTAGCATGCGTGCGGCCCGGGTTCGATCCTCAGCAGCACCACATACCAACAAAGATGTTGTGTCCGCCGAGAACTAAGAAAAAATAAATAAATGTTAAAATTCTCTCTCTCTCTCTCTCTGTCCCCCTCTCTCTCACTCTCTCTAAAAAAAAAAAAAAAAAAAAACTTGGAATGGAATCACCATTTGACCCAGTTATCCCACTGCTTTGTTTATACCCAAAGGACTTAAAATCAGCACACTATAGTGACACAGCCACTTCAATGTTTATAGCAGCTCAATTCACAATAGCTAAACTATGGAACCAAACTAGGTGCCCTTTAACAGATGAATGGATAAAGAAACTGTGGTATATATACACAATGGGATATTACTCAGCTTTAAAGAAGAGTGAAATTATGGCATTTGCTGGTAAATGGATGGAGCTAGAGAATATCCTGCTAAGTAAAATAAACCAATCCCCAAAAAACAAAGGCCAAATATTTTCTCTGATATGTGGAATCAAACTCATAATAAAGGGGTGGGGATTAGGAAAGAATAGAGGTACTGTGGAAAAGGCAGAGGGGAGTGCAGGGAGGGGAGGGGGTCTGGGGTAGGAAGGACAGTAGAATGAATTGAACATTATTACTCTATGTGCATATATGACTACATGACCAATGTGATTCTACATCATGTACAACCAGAAGAATGAGAAGTTACCCTCCATTTATGTATGATGTGTCAAAACGCATTCTACTGTCATGTATGACTAATTAGGACAAATTTTAAAACACATACACACACACACACAAACACGAATGAAATTATGTCATTTGCAGGAAATGAGTGGAACAGGAGAATCTCATGTTAAGTGAAGTGAAAAAAAACTCAGAAAGAGATACAGCAAATATTTCTCTGATATGTGGAAACTTAAGGGAAAAAAGGGAAATAAGGTGCTTCATGTAATTAGAAGAGTGGCCAGAGGGCATCGGGTAGAGAGAGAAGGGGAAGGGAGAAGGTATTGGGAAAGGACATTCATTCATAAATCATGTTTTTATGAATGAAAAAAATATGACTCCATAAAACCCACCATTCTGTGTAATTAATATGCACCGATAAAATTATTTTTGAAAATCACTATATGCACATAAAATTTTTCATTAAAATGTGATCTAAATGGGCTTCTGTGTGTTTAAGAAAATGCACAGCTTCTAAGGGCTGGGATGTTGTTCAGTGGTAGATTACTTGTCTATCATGTACAAGGCCCGGGTTCAATCCCCAGCACCACAAAAACAAAAATAAAGAAAAGAAAAGAAAAATGCACAGCATTTAACAGAAACAAGCTCTATTCAAGTAATGGTGCAAAAAGAAAAAGAAACAAGGACCTTCTGAAATTATAAAATACAGAGATGATAATATCTTTGTGACATTTTCAAAGTGAATAATGCCAGGAAGGAAAAAATATATAAAGTTGTGTGTTTGGCAAAATAATTAAAACCAAAGGGAAAATACCTTAAAAGATAGACCATAAACCCCCTTTCTGCTGCTTGGTAAGTGGAAATTTAACTCACACACAAGCAGAAGTGCATGCAATATTAAAGATAAGTATTTTCTTCAGCACATTTGGCTCATGACATTTTGCCAAATTAACTGATATAATCCAAATAAAACTTTTCCATTCTTATCAGTAGTCTACACTATATAAAATAATGCTACACAAAATCATGGGAGATTGTGTCATTTGAAAATACATTTCAAATGTATTCTATTCTATGGAATAGACCATAGAAAAGGTCTATTCCACTTATAAATATCTAGATTTTATTTCATGGTTCTGTAGTTCCGTGTCTTCTTCTGGAAAGATTAAACATGCTTATTCTATCTGTTCCAAGAATTCAGGGGCTTATGTTTGTTTGTTCTGGGTTTTTTTTAATAGAACATTAAAGATATAATTATATATTTTTTCCTTCAGTAGAAATTCAATATATAATTTCTCCTACTTGCTTCAGGCTTATTCTTTTTAAACAGTAAGTAGAAGCCTTCCGATACACATCTTAACTCACTTCCATACCTCAAACATAGAAACTGAGGCAAAGACAGCATTTTCTTCTTAAGTTGTCAGTGTCATGAGTTGGGTGAACTAAAGTCCTTTCATCTGAAATCTTAAAGTGTTTTCTAAAACACTTTTTTAAAGTGCTTCTCATTTCCAAATTGGAAAAAAAAATGATCCATTCCCAGCACTTTCTGGAGCAAGGTAAGATTTCAGTTCCAGGCATTGATGATCTAGAGACAAATAAATTCTCCTTATATTTAACATGCAAATGCTAATGGGTAAACTGCAGCCTTTGTTAGCTATGATAGGCTACATCAGGCACAGCATCTAAGTTCAGAGCCCTTTATCAACATCTCATTTCTGGAATACGAATAACACATCTCAGGCCAAAAGTTCAAGGCTCAACAGATGCCGTCTCAGGGGAAAGAGACAGGGGCGGGGAATACTGTAGGGAGAAGCACTTGTTGAAGGAAAAGGAGAGCTTCGCAAGTAATGAGAAATTCCCAGCAGCCAGGGGACAGAGGGCAGTCCCAGAGGCCGAGGTCAGTTTGTAATGGGGAACATGGGAAGGAGGTGTGACAGCATTTCTGGGAAGGGATGCAGAAAATGGGGCATCAACCTGGAGCCAAGAACCTGCCCTGTTAGGAGCTACTATTTGCATTATGGAGGACTTCATGGATTACAGAGTTTTCTCAGTCTTGCTTTCAGACCACATGATGGGGAGGCAGGTATTATTAACTGCACATTACAAACAGCAGAAGAGAGACTCAGAATGGGCACACGCAGGGTACAAGGATGTGGCACTTGCCCAAGAGAACATAACTAACAAGCAGAGTGCAGGCCTTTGAACTACAAGACCAGTCTTCTCCCAGTACCTCACATTTGGACCCCACGGTCATAACCAGAGCATCACACCTTCCTTCACCTACTGTGCTAATTAGCTTTCTGTCCCTGTGACAAAATACCTGAGATAAGCAACATAGGTTATGATTTGGATCTGGCATGTTCCCAAATGGCTCTTGTGTTAAAGGTTTCATCTCCAGTGCAGCAATGTTCAGAGGTGGGGCTCTGGGAAATCAATTGGTTCCTAAGGGCTCTGATCAGATCTGTGGATTAATCCATGATTAGATTCATAATTTTATGGCATTATTGGGAGGTGGTGGGGGCTAGCTGGAAGAAGTAGGTCACTAGAGGCATATCCCTGGTGCCTCCCCCCCCACCTCTTTCTCTCTCTGCTTTCTGGCTGACATGCTGATGTGGGGTAAAAGCTCTCCTCCATCATTCCCTTCCACCATAATGTTCTGCCTCCCCTCATTCCCAAAGCAGTGGAGCCAGCTGGCTGTGCACTGAAGCCTCTGAAAGCATGAGCCAAAGTGAATTTTTCCTCTTCTAAGTTGTTTTCCTTGGGTATTTGTCACAGCAACGAAAAGTTGACTAACACAATGCATAAGGAGGAATGATTTACTTTGGCTCAGGGATTCAGAGGTCTTCATCCATGGTCACTTGGCACTGTTGCATCTAGGCCTGTGGAAAGACAGTACGTGGTGTACGAAACCTGCTTTGTGCAGTCAGAAAGCAAAGAGAGACGGGGTAGGAACCCAGCATCTCCTTCAAGGGTACAACTCCAGTGACCTACAACCTTTCATTAGGCCTTACCCCCTAAAAGTTCCACCACCTCCAAGAGCACCACAGGCTGCTGACCAAGGTTTTAGCACTTGATCTTTGAGGGATAGCTAAAATTCAAACCAGAACATTCGACCCCTAGCCACCAAAGGCTCATATTCATCTCACAATGGGAAATTCATTCAGTCCATTTCCAAGAACCCCCGAAAATTGTAATTGTTCTAGAATTGATGAAAAGTCCAAGACTAGGGTCTTCTCTGAGACTCAGGATAAATTGTTGGCAATAAGCTCCTGTAAAAATTTAAAAACAAGTTATATACTTCCAAGATATCATAGCACTGGGTAAACATTCCCATTCTAAAGCAAAGGAATAGGAAAATAGCAAGAACAAAACGAAACTGAAACCCAGTGAGCCAAACGTTAAATCTTCTAGCTCTCTGTCCAGCATCTGGGGCACCCGGTGGAATGATGTGAGCCTTGATTTAGGCAGCTCTGCCCTTTGGACCTTGGAAGCTGCAGCACACACAACCTCTCTGTTGAGCTGGCTCTGCTTATGGCCTACAGCTCCCCTTGGCAGATATTTCAAGTTCCTGGCATCTCTAATTTCCTGGGGTCTCTACTGCAGCATCAGCTCCACTGTCATAATTTTGCTTTTCACCCTATCAAGGGCTTCCTGTAGGGAATTCAACCCTGGCTCAAACTGTAAAAGCCAGTTACCCAAGCTTTCCTTTGACATCTCAGTGGAAGCTTCCACGACCACACAACTCTCGAGATCTGCATGCCTGCAAAATCAGCATGAGAGGGAAATTGCTCTGTCTTCCACCAGCTTCTGCAGTGGCCAGACTTACTTGTACCATGGCTGCAGCAGCCTCTGAGCATCTAGAAAGCTAAACACAGAAATGAATCCCAAACACGTCCTTCATTGGCTCTCCCTGAGTGAGCTGGGTATCATGGGTTCTCTTTTCAAACAAAGTCTTTGAGCTGTGATGAGTAGGATCTTGCTAATTCCTGATCTGCCCCCCTGTCATCTTTCCTACCATCCTCGTTCAATGTACTTAGCTTCTTTTGAATTGCACTAATCTCTTTAGCAACCATACCCACCTTGGCCATAAGTTTACACAAGTTCTTCTTATGTCCAAACTGCAAGTTTTCTAATTTTTTCCACTGTTCCTCTTTGCTCCTGATTCATACAGTAAATTCAGCTAAAAGCAACCAACAATACCCATATCACTGCCTTGCTACCTTGACATCTCCCCTGACAGATAAATTAGTCCATTACTTTTTTTTTTTTTTTTTTGGTACCAGGGATTGAACCCAGAGGTGCTTAACCATTGAGCCTCAGCCTCAGCCCTTTTTTATTTTTTATTTTGAGACATGGGATCACTAAGTTGTTGCTGAGGCTGGCTTTGAACTTGCAAACCTCCTGCCTCAGACTCCTGAGGCACTAGAAACTACCAGCATGTGCCACACTCAGCAGTCCATCACTTTTAAACTCAGTCTCACACAACACACAGTTGTCTTAGGGAATGGACAAAATGTAGACATGGTTCTATCCAAAGATTGTCATCTTTAGCCCAGTTCTGAGTAGAGTTCCCTTTCCATCTGAGACCTCATGAGCACAGTTTTTACTGCTCTCATTCCTCTCAGCATTCTGGTGTTCTGTGTTCTCACCACAACCACCCATTAAGCTATTCACAGCATTCTAGGATTTCTCTAGCTTGCTTCTCTACATTTTTCCAAAGTTCCTCCCACAAACCTAATTCCAGATGCTTCTGAAACACATCATCCCTTATAGTCATTATAGTGACTCACTTCTCAGTACAAATTTTCTGTGTTAGTCAGCTTATCATTATTGTGACAAATTACCTGAGAAAAGCAACTTAAAAGAAGGAAAAATTTATTTGAGCTCATGGTTTCAGAGGTTTCAATCCATGGTCACTTAGCCCTGTTTCCTTGGGTCCTGAGATGAGGTAGTACATTATAGTGGAGGGCATGTCACAGATGAAACTCATCACCCCATGGTCAACAAGGAGCAAAGAGAGGAAGAGGAAGGGACAGTGGTTCCAATATTCAGTCAAGGGCACACCCCCCCATGACCTAACTTCCTCCAACTAAACCCCATCTCCTAAAAATTCCGCCATTTCCAATAGTCCCATAGCTGGGTACCAAGCCTTCAACATATGAGCTTTTAAGGGACATTTAAGATCCAAACCATAACACTGAACAAATAAATTTTAGCATATTTCCTCGGTTTAGAATTCAGTTTCTTAAAATTTTGCTTTGATTGCAAAGTATGTAAGAAATCTAATTCAAACCGACACACAGTTGTAAATGATAACTGTTTTCAAAATAGCTTTTCTTGCAACTTCAGAAAAACACCAATTAAACAAGGATACCAGGAAAACCACTTTCTAATAACTGCACAAAAAAGAGTTAACCTGGCAACACAAACTATAGCATCGACAGTCTCTGATATGTTAAGTACAGAATTCAATTCCATGTGCCTGTTATTTTTATGGCAGAGTTTAAGTAGTGCATGTGTGTGTGTGAGTGTGTGTGTGTGTGTGTGTGTGTTTCTAGCATCCATTAAAAACATATTAGTCCATGAGGTAATTAAACTGGCAAAGAAAAAGATGCACTGATTGTACTTTGTCTGAAACTGCAGAATCAGAAGTCTCATAAGGCAGGAACACCATTTGGTCATGTTAAACATCCAGAGGAATAAAAAACATCCCGGCAATGGCGCCTCAGACCTCAGATTCCAAGGACGGGTAACCATGCCAGACATAAAACATGGAGACACCTTAAACTGTGTCACAATACAGAGAAACAGGAACCGAGCTGTTACCCAAGGATTACTACTCATTGATTTAGCTATTTTAAGATTTTAAAAATATATATTCCAAAATCAGATTATTTTGTTAGAATTGATCTACCAATTTTTCACCATTTTTTTTCCTAATGCTCCTGTGGGCTTTTTTAATAGAACATTCTCTAGTTCTGCCAAGTCTGAAAATGGTATCCATTTCTTTCTCAGACTGCAGTTTGCAAACTTAGCTTGCAAATGCAAATAACTAACTATGTAATTAACCAACCACATCTTAATTTACAGCATCTGATATTCTTAGGCACATTTGTGAACGAAACAGTATTGGACGCTATAAATGTCTTTATAACAAATAAACTGATAAAAATGTTACTCAAGATAATGTGCGCACTATGAAGACTCACAGAAGATTTAAGATATGCATAAAGCATCTACCCAAAACTTGCTTTTACAGTCACTATAAATGAATAATAAACAGGTTACATCACTAAAAATAAACTCATTCAACTATAACCACCCAGAGAGCAGCTGGGAAGGAATGCTCAGCTCTCACTACAGCTGTTTTCTATTATTAAAATTCACATTTTGCAAACAAAACTAAAGCAATCTAGACTTCTTAAAATGCTTAATTGGTTTGAGCTACTATACAATTTTCTCTCATAACTCAAAAGTATAACATTTTAAACTTAAAAACATGAATTTTAATCTCCATCTCATGATGGTTGTATGCGCTCAAATGAAATGAATAGTCAAAAGCTCAATAAACTTTACATGCTGCATACTCAAATCTGTTTACAAGACTTCTGTTGCAAGAAGTCTCCAAGTGAGTCAACAAAAATCTTCAAAATACAAGCTGTGTTCCTCTACATATTATATAGAAAATAAGGTCAAATCTAGAAAGATCTATACACAAAATAACAGATGATTATGTAAAACAGGATAACTGAATATAAACTATGGAAAAATTTGATCTTAAAAAAATCTTAGTAGACACCTGTATGTGTTGGGCCCCAGGGGAACACATAAAATTTTAAAGCCAATTCTTGCCCAAGCAAGATTGCCTGGATGCCTAGACACCAGGAACTTCCTGTGAATCATTCTATTTCTCACTCTGAGTGTTCTGTCCTGGAACCTTCTTCCTGCCTGTGATCTTTCTTTTTCTTTTAGTTGTGTCTTCCCCTCCAATTATCCATCTCTGTTTTCCTTTCCCTCTCTTTTTGTTCCCCTAAAATGTGCTAATTTTTCCCACACATCCTCCACAATAGAATGATAAAGCTCTGAGGAGACAGAGGTCCAAGTAGATGGCTTATATACTCTATTGAAGACGAATCCATGTGCCACAGCCCTGTGGAGCCCATTCTGGCTGACTGCATACCTTCGTGGCTTCTTTGCTACCCCTACTATGGAATCAGTACACACAGCTCTATGCAAATGGTCATTTCTGATGATTCCTATTTAAAATAAAATTGAACACGTATGAAGTTCCTTTCTCCCTGTACCGTGTTACAACATACACGCGAGTGTGCTAAATACTACCTTAATTCCTTAAAAAAGAACCATCCTCCAAAAACTCTCATATCTTGGAAAGAAAAAGTTACACTGTGAAACAATATTGTGTCCTTCAGATATGAAAACCACAACTGAATGTAAAGCGTTCACTTTATGTTAACTCAATAGAGACTGATACGTAATCTCTCTCCTTTAGTTTCTTTCACCCAGAGGCTTAATTAATATGTGCTATCTGTGTTACCCTGTAAGTAGTTGAAATTAGAGCCTTTTCAAATTCTCAAAAGACAGAACGAACATATCCATTAATCTTGGAAACCCTCCAAATTCCCAGTGTCACTTGATTTTAATGACTCAAAAATTAATTTCTTTCCTAAATCAAGATTTGTTTTGTTTTATTTGTTTGTTTGTTTTAGGTTTTGGTGTTTTTGTTTGTTTATATTATTTTTGTTTTATTTTATGTTTTTTTTTTTTTTTTTTTTTTTTTTTTACTCTAGTGCTGGAAATTGAACCCAGGGAAGCTCTTCCACTGAGCTACATGCCCAGCCCTTTTTAAAAGTTTTAAATTTTGAAATAAGTTTTCACTATGTTGCCCACGATGGCCTCAAATTCACCATTCTCTAGACTCAACCCCCCCAAGTCATTGGGATTACAGGCATGCACCACTGCACCTGGCCTAAGACAAGTTTTCAAAGTAACTCCAAAGCACCCACACCTATCCTTTAGGGAGGTAGGGAAGATGTCTGTTTGTGCTTGCCCCTCTTCCTGCCTTCATCAGGCCCAATATTCTTGTCCCCGAACCAGAAAAAGGAATGTGCACACATACCCACGTGCAAATTTAATCTCATTTGATCATCCTACTGCTCTTAGCATCTTCTTTGGAAAAATACTTTTGTCATGGCAATTATAAATTAATTTAACACATGATTAAATCAGTTCCCTGTGGAAACCTTAATAGAAAAATGTTTAATAAAACTTGTTCAAGTTTACTGAATGTATTATAAGTGCTCTTGAAATAAATTCACCATTCAGATTAATCAGAGTTCTCCAGAGAAACAGAACAAAGAGATTTCGTTCATTTTAAAAGATAGAAGGAATTGACTTATGCGATCATGGAGGCTGAGAAGTCCCATGATCTACTGTCTGCCAGCTAGAGATGCAGGAAAGCCGGTGTATAACCCAGTCTGAGTCAGAAGCCCTGAGAACCAGCAGCCCCAAAGGCAGGGCAAGATTGATGTCGCAGCTCAAGCAATCAGGCAGAAAGGGAAAGCGGTAACTTCCTCCACCTTTTTTTCTATTCATTCCTTCGACAGAGGGTATGATATCCAGCTCCATCGGGAAGAAAATCTATCAATTCAACTGCTGACTTCATTCCATGAAGAAACACGTTCAAAGCCACACCCACAAGTACTGTTTATTGAATCTGGGTACCCATGGTGAAGTCAACACAGAAAATTAACCATCATGTGGTTTTTAAAATATTCTGAACATCATGGTTAAAATTTCTTCGCAGCTACTCCAGATGACATTTCAAAATCAACATTCTAGGACACCTCCTCACCATTATCACTGGAATAGTTTATATGGAAAAATTACACTTGCTTTTAGTCCAACTCAGTGAGAACACATATATCTATAACTTGAGAATTTTCAATATGTCAACTTGGAATTGCTTAATAATTTGATTCTGTATAAGGAAATCATGGTAAAAATAAATGTGACTACAAGCCATACTAATGATAATTCTTATTGTCATTATTTCTGGAATGAGCCTAATAATAAATAATAAATTGCTCTCCTATACAAAGGCTTCAGAGTTGATTTCCTACCTGACCACTGAAACAGGAATTTATAATAAGGCTTAACTCTACACATAAGCAAATCAGCCAATTATTGGGTAGAATTCAAATTAGTTTTTTTTTTTCTCCTTCAACTTGCCTGGCAAAAGTTTTCCTACCATGTTAGAATTCTTTATATAACTATTTCAGAATATGGTCACATGCACAGTTTTGCATTTATATTTGCATGTGAATATTCTTTGGGGTATATATTTATGAAATATCAATAGTCAGTTTTGCTAACTATGTAAAATAAACTGGGAAAATTTCCCATTAAAAAAAAGAAGAAGAATATTGTCACATGCCCAACCAGGGCTCAGGGCAGAGGAAGTCTGGAGAAAGGGGCAGATTGAATACCCAAACAAAGAGGATTAGTCTCAAAACTTAAAATCTAATGGAGTTTTCTCCATCAAGTTCAGACTTGCTGGAGACCATGACCTCTTTTTTCTTTTTTATGTTGTCCTTTCAGAATGAAAAATACCTACTCTATGTCTTTCCACCATTACATTTTGGAAGAAGGTAACTTGTCTGGTTCCACAGGTGCAGAGCTGGAAAGAAATTTGGCCCAGAGTGAATCATAGCCCAAGTCTTATCCACCATTTTTTTTTCAGAGTAGAGATTAGAAATTTATTAAAGGACAGAAGAAAAGACTTCTCCCGGAGGAAGAAGGGGACCCAAGAGGTGGAATCCCTCCACCATTGATTTAAGTGATTTAGGGAAGATATTTCACACTTAGAGTTGATTTTGCATCTATTTAAGACTTGGGGTGAATGTATACTACATGTGAAGAGGATGACTTTTGAGGAGCCAGTGCAAGAGTGTCAGGGATTAAATTCTGTATCCCCCAAATTCATCTATTGAATGAAGTCCTAATCCCGAGTTTTTCAGAATGTGACCTTACGGATAAAAAGGGTCTTTATAGAGGGAGTCAAGATAAAATGGTGTCACCAAAGTAGGCCTAAATCAACATGAGTGATGTCCTTAGGAAAAGGAGAAATTTGGCCACAGAGATGCACATGGCAGGAAGACAAAGTGAAGAGGCAGAGGGAAGAGACCACCATCTACAACCCAGGGAGACAGCCCTCAGAAGGAACCAGCCCTGCTAAGACCTTGACTTTGGACTTCAAGCCTCCAGGACTGTGAGACAATAAATTTCTATTGTTTAACCATCCAGTCTTGGCATTGCTACGGGAGCTCTAGCAAGCTAACACAGCTTCATTTAAAAATGACAATTCAAACAAAGCACAGTGGCACACATCTGTATCCCAGCGGCTCTGGAGGCTGAGGCAAGAGGACCATGAGTTCAAAGCCAGTCTCAGCAAAAGTGAGGCCCTAAACAACTCAATGAAACCCGGTCTCTAAATAATATACGAAATGGGGCTGGGGATGTGGCTCAGTGTTCAAGTGTCCCTGAGTTCAATTCCCGGTACCCCACCTCAAAAAAAAAAAATGACAATTTAATACTAAAAAGTTGGTATTTTCCAGCTCTATTGAGATATAATTGACAAAGTCATATATACTTAAGATAAACAACATGATGTTTTGATGTACAGACTGTGAGAGACCAACTTTGCATGTGATTGAGTCACACTCCCCGGCTGGGTGCTGAGGCGCTCAGTCACAGAAATATGGCAGAGCTTTCCCACCCTTCTTGGGTTCCAGGGTCGGTGTCTTGTGTATGGGTGTGTCTTGCTACAGCCCCCTGGGTGAAGCTATGCTCACCTGTTCCTTTGTAATATAACCCCTTGCCCTGTTTAGAATCTTCCATGGAAGTGCCTTGTGTGTGTCCCCTCCTCTTACTGTGCCCTTGGGTGTGGCCTACCCAGGTGTCAGTCCACCTGCTGACAGTGGACATCATGAAGATACTCAGCCCCCTGAAACCTGACCCCTTGCCTCATTTGAATAGCTTCTCCTCAATAAAAGGGGTCAGCGTGTGCTCTCGCTCTCTCTTCCTGCAGACCCTTAAGGACAGAGGAGCCATCACAGCAACCCCAAAGAAAAAGGTCTTTGTGTCTCTTGTGTGGTTATTTTGCACAGCCCAGTTAGCCCAGTTTACCTGGAGTGACCCCTGAGCCTTTTAGTCTTGAGAACAGAAACCCGGCAACAGATATTATAAAGTGATCATCATAGTCAAACTAATTACCACTCCCATCATCTCACTTAGCTAACATGTGTGGTGAAAATATTTAAAATCTATTTTCTTAGCAAATTTACAGTATACAAGATTATTAACAACATGCTGTACATTAGATCTCCAGAACTTATTCATCCTACATAACTGACTCTTTGTATCCTTTAACTAACATCTTCCAAAAATATGCTAATACTTAAACCATAAAATTTATGTGATATTTAAACATCTATTCAACAGCTATCAATCATATTTTCCAGTAAGATATTGCAGAAAGTTTCATTTTCTTATAAAACATATGTAAAGAAGGTAGAATCATATACTCATGTTGTCCTTACTCATATTCTGCACTTTTATTTTTGATCAAAAATGGAAAAAAAAATCAAAGTAGAATACTCTGAATGGATATGCAAAAGAAAAAATAAACTGAGAAGATACTGAGCTTTTCTATTTGACAAATATACAAACAAGTCATTTTCAGAATTTAGTTGAACTCAATTTCAGAGCTAAAGTCATGACTGGAATATGCAACAAGTCCAATAAACATAATTCTTAATCAGATAAAACTTTTACACAAGAAAATAGACCCTAACAGCCAGGTTTCCATTTGAGTGACTCAAATTGGATTCATGGAAACTTCAGATACCAAGCAAAATTGTGTCATTTAAAAGTCATTCTGAGTTCAGATTCAACTAAGAGTTCTCCAAAAAAATACAATGACAATTACACAATATCACTATTCATCACAAGAGGTTTTACTGCCAATACTTATAACAATATTACAAGAAATAAACACTGTACCTATACATACAATAAATAGAGCAAAGCATTTCAGGTGGGTTAGAAAAACTCTCAACTTATTAATTTTGATTCTGGCTTACGTTTGTTCCTAGTGCCTCTCTTTGAAATAAAAAAAGTTACTTCTTTTATATGTTGTATGATTTAAAGTAAGATGATCGATTATCATGTCATAAATTAGTTCTGAAGAATCCCTTTCATTCTCCCAAGGTCTTATTGCAACCAGGAATGAGGGAGCTTGAATCGACTCTTTGTATTGATGCAGAGCAGCAAAAAAACCTCTTCTCCATCTGCCTCCCACCTGCTTCCCTGTTCTTGCTACCTGTCATTTTCCCTGAGCAGTGAGAGCCTGAGGAGATGCTCTGGAAATCAGGGATCATGCACCCAACAGCCTCAAGGATGACTCTCTCTTCCCGACGCCAGCTGATCTCTCAGAAGGACAGGCAAAGCATTGATTTCCCTTCTCCCTCTCCTTTTCCACACCATCTAGTCCCAAAACACTCTGACAGCATCAGTGTACCTTGATTAAACCACTTCTTTAAAGGGAATAGTTACAATTTCATTGGGAAATATTGGGGTACATACTGTGTGGTTATTCCCATTGGGGATCTTCTGTTGGCCCCATTGGATGGAGCCTGCCCTTAATAATGTCCTGTCACATACACAGGCACAGAGAACAAGGGTGCCATCCTGAAGTGCGTGGAGAACCTGGTCTAGATCTAGACAAAGACATGACCCTGAGATACAGTGACTGAAGTGCAGCTGTAGCCATTGCATTCTTCAGACTGGGAGAGACTAATCAGAAGCAGGTGTCCCCTTGGTTATGCGTGTAATGGGGATAAAGCAGATAGGCTGTGTGACTTGACTTAGCTACCTTCCCTTCATGCTGCAGTCCTGACAATGACCTACACAGCTCACAGATGCCATTGTAAGGTTTCACTTTGTTTTGTGTTTTACTCATCTCCTCCCTGGAGCACATGCTTCAATGTTTCAGAGTCCATTGGGGGGCCCAAGGCCAATTACAGCAAAGCCTCCAGGTGTAGCTTAAGCCAATTCAAGGTGATCGTCCTCTGATAATCAGGGTATAAGAACTTAACCTTCTTCCCCCTGGGAGAGAAAAAAATGACTTCATAGATGATCAGGTTGATTAGCTGGTGGTGGCTGCTTTCGCTTGGGGAGGTAAGAATCGCTGTTGTAGGTGTCCTCATTCCTGAGGCAGGAACGTTTCCCACCTGTTCTGTCACTTTCCAGAAAGCTGAATATGACTTTGCTAAAAATGGATCATCACTCTGCCAAAGCACATGCAGAATATTTGGACACATAGTCCCTTTTTTATTACCTCCTGAATGTCATTTATTCTGTGAACTTCAGGGCAAAGCCAATTATTTAAAAAATGGGACAAGACAGAAAGTCCCCCTGGACTGTCAAGGGCATGGAGGAATCCTTCCCTCTAGGTTACAGTTTTAGTGATAGTGGGATTAATTTTCAAGGTAAAATTTTTCTACTTATCTCCTATAAATCTCAATTTAGTACTTATCAACTTTCTACTTATCTCCTGTAAATCTCAATTTTCCATCTATAATTATAATAGTAACTTACATTTATTGAGTGCTGACTCTATGCCAGA
This sequence comes from Ictidomys tridecemlineatus, assembly GCF_052094955.1. Taxonomy (NCBI): domain Eukaryota; kingdom Metazoa; phylum Chordata; class Mammalia; order Rodentia; family Sciuridae; genus Ictidomys; species Ictidomys tridecemlineatus. The sequence continues at coordinate 129,985,265 of NC_135485.1, forward strand.
CACTATTCAAAGTCTTTTATGTGTAGTAATCCATTCAATTCAGCTACATAGAGTGTAGCTCTATTATTGCATATAAATTACGAATAAGACCCATAACCACCTTGCAGGGATTTTTCAAGGATCACTTGATGTAGAGCTTATGAAAACCCTGGGCACAGAGCATAGTTTATAGTTCTTTTCCTTCCTGCTTTCTGATACACTTGTAATGCAGCTCAGGCTTAAAAGATAAATTTGGGGTGGTGAGCTATATAAGAGCAATATGGGTAAATAAACTGCTCCTTGGAAAGAAGAGATTGATTATATAAATTTTGTCTAGAAATCAAATTTGCATTCTCTAACCAGAGCTGACAGCAACCCTAAAGAACTGGCATATTCTAAGGATGAAAGGAAGTTAAGCTTCACCTGCATCAATCCCTTCACTTGGCACCTAGACTGCATGATGTCAGTGATTATTTCTTATGCTCTTGCATCTATTCATTCAGTCAACACATATTTATTACATTCCTGCTACATGTATGCTACATGCCAGTCATTAGCATAAGTTCTGGGCATTGATGGTGAGCATTGCATATTCTCTGTTCTCAGAAATGACTCAAGACCAGCCCAAAAGTTTTCAGACCACTGCATGAATGGATATGAAATTAAACAGAAATTTAGTAACATGCCTCAGGGACCACATGGAAAAGTCTTCTTGAAGCAGTGGGACTTAACTGGAACATAGGAGAAAACCAGAAGGGTGCAGTAATATGGATCAGAGGAGAGGGTATCATAGTGTTTTGCTACATGTAGGTTAATAACTCGAGAAAGAATTTTGTTGGTGTGTCACATGTAGAAATCAGATGAGAGTGTCCTCAGAGGCAAGTGAAGAAATGGATACATTATGGGGTTGGGGGATCCTTTGAAGACATTAGATGGTCATGAAGGGGAGAGGGAATTATGCCAAAAAAGGCAAGCCAGAAGACCAAAATATAAATATAGCAATTTAGCAATTTTCTGTCTTAGCTGCTACCTCAATTTCTGTCTCTAATGAAAACAGCACATGAACAAGGTACTGTCCCAAAGTAAGTGGTGCTGGTTTCAGAAACAAAAACTACACTCACACAGGAAAATTTACTTGGCAAAGAATATGCGGACTAACAAATGTTCTTTCGTAAAAACTCATCCTTGAGCAAAGCAGTAGCTTTATGAAATAGCAATGCCTCTTTCCTTTGTAAGGGAATTTTACCTGTGTTTCAATTAAAAATATTTTAAAATAATATATTCTGGACACACTGGACTAACTAGGTTAAACATACTTTATTTCAAATATACTAGCTCTTAAAATTCTGTTATGTGAACAAATTTGTGTGCTAAAGAGTTGTACTAGCATTCTACTTTAGTGGATTATATAGAGCACGGCAATTCACTGGCTGATTAAATTTAATATTTAAGAGAAGATTAACTCTTTCAAGGTACTAGCACATTATTCTTGGAGAATTGGCAGCAGCTGCTGCTGCTACTACTAAAGCTACTACAGTGAATAAAACAGGCATCTGCAACATTGTTTTTAAAAAAAGGAATAAAATTTAGGGAGGATTTTGTATTCCTCTTGAAACCATTTTTATCAGTACAATTTTGTATGCCTCCATTTTTACTGTGACCAAAAAGTAGCCCTCGTTCATATTAATTGCATGAGAAAACACATTACCTAATACTTTTTTGTAAAGGAAAAGAGTGTTCTGCACAGTGACCAGACACTTCTAATACTTAAAAAATTAAGATGAATCTGTACCTAATAAGACACCCACAGAGGGTCTGAGAGTCCGATTACGGGTGTTAAATGGATTGATTCATAGAGATGAATGCAAGTGTCTGTGGTATTTTCTCTGCTACTGTTTCTCTTGATATCTTCCCTTCTGGCTACTGTATATTTTTTTTATACAAAGAAAGTAATTAGGAAACAACACGTCTAATAAACGGTCTCTGATGATCAGAGTTAGAAACCACATGCTGAAAAATGGACAAAAAGTGACCTGTACACTGGACTGCTTTATGTGAGACCCACTGATTAGAAACAATTACAAGCTATTCAAGTTTGCCAGCCTGAAGGTTGTTCCCTTTTCCCAAAAGCTGAGCAGGAAAAAAAAAAAAAAATGGCAGGGTTGTTTTGGAAACAGGGAATTACAAAACCTGGAATAAACTGCTTCATCAGACAGCTACAAAATCCTATTTGCAAAATAGCTCCCGCCAGCTTTTTTGAGGTCCAAAGTGAGACTCAATTTTGGCAAGAAAATGCACTCCTGTCAGCGATAAGGAAGAGGAATGGTGTCTCTCCGCTCTTCAGAAACACCATTCCCTGAATGAATGGACCACGCCACAAGAGCGGTGTCTCCCACGCGTAGGACTGACCCAGCTATAGTCTCTCTCCCTTTCTCTCCGACCCCTGAGGGACAACCCCTTTGTGGCACTCACTGAAGAGAGTATCCGGACCAGCTGGCCCGACGCAGGCAGTCTGGGGCTGCACCCTGGCCGGTCACCCTTCTCCGCGCCAAGGTCTGTAAGGTAGCGGGTAAAGCCACCCGGAGCCGAGGACGGAGCGCCTGCACCCTCTCTAGGTCTCCCGCGCTGGGGAATATCTGGGCGGTCCCTGGCGCCAGCAGAGGAGAGTCTTGGGACCCGGGCTGAGCAGGAGGTGACAGACCCCCCTTCCCCCGCTACTACCTGCCGCAGCCAAAAGGCAGCCGCTGGCTCTTGCTGGATCCGCGCATCTGCACCTGACCTGACAGCAGCCACCGCCTCCGCCTCCTGCACCTGCGGCTGAGTGGAACCCCTATTTGGAGAGGGCACCCTCCAGGCATCCAAAAGCCAGGGTCTCATCTCTGGTTATGGCTGGAGATTCTCGGACCCCCTCCGGGACGCCCCAAAAGCTTGTCGTGGCGCTCTCCTGCCTGCTGCTGAGTTGTGGAGCGCTGCAGAGACAGGCACCCTCTCCGGACAACGAGACGCAACCGGTGTTCTACCTGCCTGCCTGGGGAGCACTGGATGGCAGCAACCAGGAGGGCCCCAGCGTCCTGATTGCCAACCCCGGGCTCCGGGTGCCCCTGGGCCGCTCGCTTTGGCTCGACCCACACCGAGACCTGGAGATCCAGGTGCAGCCGGGAGATGGGTGCGAGGTAACAGTACTGGACGTCCTGCCGCCGTTCCAAGGCTCGCTCTCTCCTCGCCGCTTCCCCTGTGCTTTTGGGGCTCGCCAGGTCCAGTACACTCACTTCGGCGCGCGGAGCCCCAGACGCGCTCGGGTCCGGCTGCAGCTGCACTACGACGCCGGTACTCACGCGCTGGTGCTGCCCTTCACGCTGGCTGTGGACGTGGTCTTCTCCCAGCTGGAGCTGGTGACGCGCAACAGGCCTTTGACGGTGTTCAAACTGCGGGGCTGGAGTCAGAACATTGACAGGACAGTGCTGGACTTTGCCTCCCCCAAGTCTGGAGGCCCGGCCACCCGCAGGTGCCGGCTCACCCCGCTTCCTCACGAGGGTGACCCATTGCCCAGGTCCGGGCGCTTGGTGGATGCCACGGGAGATCCGCTCCCCAGGAGCAAGCCGATAGACTGTGAGGCGTTCCTCCTGGCTGGAGTGCGCTACCAGCACACCCCAACCACCTCCGGGCCCAATCGGGACTATGTGCCAATGATGGTGGAGCTGCTAGGACGAGAGGGCCCAGGTGCTGGCTCGGTGGAAGTGCTGATCCGTGAGCACTTTCATCTTCTAGTGAGGATCCAGAAGGGAGCGGAGAACACGGCGCCCAGGCCCAGCTTAGCGGCCCTGATGATGGTGGAAGTTGACCAGTTGGTGCTAACAGCCCTGACACCGGATGCCTTGGCAGCAGAGGACACTGAGTCAGACCCTGATGACCTGGTCTTCCACATTCTCAATGCCCCCACAGCCCCACCAGGGCACCGGAACCAGCAGGGCTACGTGGTCAGCACTGACGACCCCCTGGGAGTTCCAGTCTCCTTCTTCACTCAGCAGGAGCTGCGGGAGCTGAAAATCGCCTACCAGCCCCCGACAGAGAGCTCTGACCAGGAGCGCATCTTCCAGCTGGAGCTGGAGGTGGTGGATGAAGATGGCGCTACCTCAGACCCTTTTGGCTTCATGGTGGTAGTGAAGCCCATCAATGCCCTGGCCCCAGTGACTAGCTATAACAGGGGATTGCTGCTTTTTGAAGGTCAGTCAAAGTCCCTGTCCAGTAACCACAACCTTCAGATTAGTGATGGAGATAACATGGAAGAGGTGAAATTGACTGCAGTCAGAGGCTTGAGACATGGACAGCTGGTGATACTTGGGGCACCTGCAGGATACAAGTATTTCACACCGGTCGACCTGGCAATGGGGCGAGTGGTGTACCAGCATGATGGCAGCAACACCTACAGTGACAACATAATCTTCCGGATGGAGGATGGGCACCACCAGGTGGAATTCCTCTTCCCCCTCACCATTATACCTGTGGATGATGAGCCCCCAGTGGTCAGTGCCAACACAGGACTCTCACTGACCAAACAGCAGATGGTCCAAATCTCCCCCTTTGTCCTAAGTGCCAAGGATATTGATTCTGAAGATTCAACCATCCGCTTTGTGCTGGATGAGCATCCTCCGGAGGGAGAAGAGGAAGAGAGAGAATGGGATCTAGCCTCTGGTTCCTCAAGTCAGTACCTTGGGGAGATGTTGCTGCAGCAGGCTGAACCACCTCTGTCCCCTCTAGATGACTGGTACTATGTGGAAGAAGAAGGACTTTATGAGAAGGTTGTGACTGAGTGGCTGCAGAAAGACATAACAGAAGGGAAGCTCTTCTTCCGCCATCTTGGACCACACAGCCCTCAATCTGCAATAGTACGGCTGCCTTTCCATGTGCAGGATGACCACGACCCACCAAATCTATCCAAGCAGCACTTCTTCACCATAAATGCCCTGCCAATGGATAGGCTAAGTCCAGAGCTATATCCAGGAACTACCTTGAAAATGACTATACACGAATACCAACTCACACACTTTCAGAAGAAATTCCTCCAATACATTGACCAGAACTTAGATGATCAGAAACTTTGGTACACCTTACTTACACCCCCAACTGATACAGACAGCAACCACCAAGTCCAGGCTGGAGAAATTGTGCTTGCTGATTCACCAGATATTCCCATCATGCACTTCACCCAGGCCCAGGTAAATCACCACAAGATTGCTTACCGGCCCCCACAGGAGAAGCTGGGTATTGCACCTCGAGTTGTGCAGTTTACCTACCAGGTAGAAGATGCTGCGGGCAATAGTGTACCAGGCACATTCACGTTGTTCCTGCAGCCTTTGGACAACCAGCCTCCAGAAGTCATCAACAGAGGCTTTGCTATCTTAGAGGGAGAGAGCTTTATCCTCAGCAGTAATGAGCTGGATATTATAGATCCTGACACAGATATTGACCAAATTGTTTTCACACTAGTCTGGAGTCCCCAACATGGACATTTACAGTATTGTAAAAAACATATGGTCCCAGGGGAATCTTTCATGAGAGCTGATATCATTAATGGGAGTGTCTCTTACCAGCATAGCAAAGACTCGAGTACCAGTGATATCTTCCATCTGGAGGTAAGTGACGGGGTACACAGTATACCCATCACTGTCCAGATTTCTGTACATCCTATTGTAGCTAGTAAAAGTTCCAGGATCTCAATCCCAGGTAGTCCATTTTTGGATATTTCCATAGATGTACTGGAGAATAGTGCCACAGAAATCACCACAGGTGTTATTCATGTCAGAAAAGACATGAACAACTCAATGCTGTCTTTCATTGTGGAGAATGGTCCCAAATTGGGCATTATTCTGGTGAATGGTTTGCCCACAGAACAATTCACCCTAGAGAACCTCATCAGTGGGGCAGTAGCCTATGTCCACACTGGAGGTGAAGTTGGTTTCCAAAAGCAGCTTGATGTCTTCAGCCTCCTCCTCTCCAAGGGTTCTTATCACTCATTAGTGGGAGACGGCATAGTTGAGAGGATGCAGGTTCAAGTGACTGTGCTTCCAGTGGACAATGTGGCCCCCAAGGTCTTGGTGGGGGAGTCCTTCGTTGTCTATGAAGGTGGGAAGGTCCCCTTAACCTTGCAACATCTCAAGATTGCAGACGTGGACACACCCCATGATAAAATCCTGTGCATAATAACTGGTCAGCCAGCCTCGGGCTACCTGGAAAACATTGCACCAGCTCCTGGTTCAGATGTGTCACGGGTGGGTAGTCCCATCAGTGCCTTCTCCATCAGGGATGTCCAAGTGGGGCATATCAATTATGTACAGAGTATCCACAAGGGGGTCGAGCCACAAGCTGACAAATTAACCTTGTATTGCTCTGATGGCATCAACTTCTCCCCCAAAGTCTTCCTCCCTGTGATCATCTTACCCACCAATGAGGAGCAGCCTCAACTTTTTACCCAAGAGTTTGTGGTATTAGAGGGGATGAGCTTAGTCATAGACACCCTACTGCTCAATGGAGCAGATGCTGACCTGCCACCAAACAAGCTCCACTTTCAACTCACAGCCCTCCCTCGGCATGGACGAATCATACAGCAGCTGGCCACAGGGAACCAGCCTGTCTACAGCTTCACATTACAGGAGATCCAGGAGGCCTCCACCATTGTGTATGAGCATGATGACTCAGAGACCACCGAGGACAGTTTTGAGGTCTGGCTGAGTGATGGCAAGCATACCGCCCATAAGAAGGTCCCCATTGTGGTGATCCTGGTGAATGATGAAACCCCACAGCTGACCATCAACAGGGGCCTGGGGGTGGAGACTGGACACTCTAAGGTCATCACCAAGCAGGTCCTCAAGGCCACAGATCTTGACTCAGATGATAAGAGTCTCAGTTTTGTCCTCCATTCTGGACCACGACAAGGACTTCTCCAGAGACTAAGAAGGCCCAAAGGAGAAGTGAGGAGCAACCTCACTCTGGGGATGAACTTTACCCAGGATGAAATTAACAGAGGCCTCATCTGCTATACTCACACAGGCCAAGAAGGGGTGGTTGACCTTTTCAAGTTTGATGTGACTGATGGGGTTAACCTTCTGATAGACCGCTACTTCTATGTCACCATTGGCAGCTTAAACAGGGTCTTCCCTGAAGTGGTCAGCAAAGGGGTCACTTTACCGGAAGGTGGCAGAGTGGCTCTTACCACTGAAGTGCTTAACACCAGTGACATCCACAGCCCTGATGAACAGCTTCACTTTAGCATTACCGTGGCTCCTAGCCTGGGTCACCTGGAAAGCTCTCACCAACCTGGGGAGCCCATTGTCTCTTTTACTCAGCTACAATTGACTGACAACAAAATATCTTATGTCCACACTTCCGCTGACGGGATAAAGACAGATAGTTTCGAGTTGAGAGTGACTGATGGACACAACCCTGTGTTCAGAACCTTCAGGATCTTCATCAAGGATACGGACAGTAAGAGACCTATCTTGACCATCTATAAACTAACGCTCCAGAGAGGAGACAGGAAGCTGCTCACCCCTTCTGAGTTAACAGTGGAAGACGAAGATACCCCAGATGATCTTCTTCTCCTAACCATCATCCAGGTCCCCACCCACGGCAGGATTTTGTACAACGGTAGCCATCCTGTGACCACTTTTACCAAGAAGGACCTGAACGAGAATCTGATTAGCTACTGGCACGATGGCAGTGTGAACCCTGAAGATAGTTTCTCCTTGACTGTGACGGATGGCACTCACACTGACTTCTGTGTCTTCCCAGACACTGCCCAGGAGACACACAAACCCCAGGTGATGAGGATTCAGATAAGCTCCGGCAACGGCAGCCTCCCCCAGATTGCCATTAACAGGGGAGCCCCAGCCTTGAAACGCCTTCACACTGGACACACGGGCTTCCTCCTTACCAGCAAGTCTCTAACGGCAGAAGATCAGGACAGTCCCCACAGACTCCTGAAATATGAAGTGACCAGAGGACCAAAGAATGGCTTCCTCATCAATACTGGCCTTGGACACAAGAGCACGCGTGTGTTTACACAAGGTTAGTCACATCCTTCCCTGATTCTTCTGTCTGTCTCCTTCGGTGCATCAGATCTCTCAGCCCTGAGTAAAACTGTTCTGACCTCAGCTCATTTGCAGTAAGACTCTGGTTCTAATAAAACACAGTGGGATGCAAAATTATTCTGAAAACAAAACAAAAAAAAAGGCAACAAAGCTTGTAATTATACCTTAAAATTATGAAACACAGGAGAAGGCATTAGCTTCCGAAATATTGTAAGATAAAGCTGCATTCATTTCAATAATATCAGAATGGTTTTGAATGTTAAGAAGACATATTGAGAAATCCTTTGCATCATTTATTAGCAAGTTCAGATTTTTTTGTCTGCTATCTGGAGTTTGGATATAAATCATTATATTGCATTTTTAGTGTAGTGAATGTTATTTCTGCCTCTTAAAAACAAAGGATAGAACCAAGTCCCTCTGCTTTTCTAGGTGATGTGACACCTGGTGTCTTTTGGATATTCTTTGCGTTGTCCTACATCTTCTTTAGGTACCCCTGTGCATAAAGATGCATAAAATTTCCCAAGTATAATGCATTTAAGCCTGGATTCAGTATCAGTAAATTTATGGAAGGTGTTTAAAACACCATTTGGTTACATTTGCAGAATTGCTTCTAAAGCAAATGAAATCATGTATGGTTCCCTAAGAATTGTTCTCATAAATAAATTCCCCCTAAAAGAAAATTGTCCTTAAAATATTAATAATTGGAGCTGGGATTGTGGCTCAGGGGTAGAGCACTCAACTAGCATGTGTGAGGCACTGGGTTTGATCCTCAGAACCACACAAAAATAAAAATAAATTAAAAAAAGGTATAGTATCCAACTACAACTAAAAAAAATTTCTAAATATGAATAATTACCAATATGAAAAAATACAACTACTGATCCAAGGAATATGTTTTTTAAAAATTCAAGAAAATCAATAATAGGAAAAAACATGATTTTATTCTCATTTTCTGTTTTCTTTGAATATAACTGTTACTCTTATTTCAATTCATTTTGACAAATAGTTAATGCGTATCCACCATGATGCCAAGTTCTATATTCATGCTGAAAACTTAAAACCCAACAGATCTGACTTTCCACTGAGCCAGGATGCTATAAAGCATGCCAACTATAATGTCCTCCTTTTTGACATTATGCCAAAGATCATACACATAGTAGGTCTTTAAAAATTCTAAAGCTTTGTTTTTGTCATTGTAACTTTAAGAAACAGATTCATGTTCATTTTATTGTTACTTCAAATTTTATTTATTGTAATATATAATATTACAATATTATTTCTGCTGAAACACTGAAGTTGTTAAAATCCCCATTTTCTGTTGTGCGAGTGTGACTAAGTGTGATGTTTGCTCTGTCTTCAAGCTGACATTGATGAGATGCATGTCTACTACATCTTGAACGAGGGCAGCAATGCAGCAGAGGACATCTTCTACTTCTCTGTTGAAGACAATGGTAAGTCAACAGTATAACCTTAAAAGAGACCCATCATGAATTTGAAATCAAGACAAAGTGGAAAAAAAAAAACTATGTCTTTTATATAGGCAAAACAGCCAACGATGTCATACCTCATACCAACAAAGGAATTCTTTTGGTTTTATTTGTGGTCCTGTGCCCAATGCTTCTTGAAAAATCAATGTTTCAGAGGAGAAAGCAATGAGGAATTTGATGAAGGAAATGTGAAGAATGTTTCCTGGTAGCTGTCCTGGATTATGTGTGACATTCTAAAGGCAACTGAATCCTATCTTCAGGGGACTCTGAGAAACAGCTACTGGTTTCTATCATTTTGAAATAAATTAGAAAATCTACCTTTAGATTTCATTCAGATTTCAGCTGCAGAAATGAATCTTAGGGCTTCCTGACCTTAGAATCGTAATCTTGGGTGGGATAAAAAATGTGTTTATTGGCATAGAGGAGAATATGCAAAAAAGATGCCTGTTTCTGCTGTAGCGTGTCTGTCCACTGTATCTTGAAAGTCACATAATGGGTAGCAACTGGTTAACAAAAAATTCTTTCTTTCAACAGCTAAGGATAGGATAATTATGTGGTCAGAAGAAAAATCATTTTTCAGTATGACAGGATAACAGCAGAAATTATGTTCATGTGCTGCTCACCACTCAATAACCTCTTTCAGTATAAATCATTACCCAGTCCCTGCAGCAAGGAACAAGTGTTTTCTGCCTAAATCATGTAATCAGTCAAGAACTGATTTATTGCAAATAACCCTATGGGAGAAGCCAGATGGTATGCTGCATTTGAATCCTAACTTGCTCTATGTGACCTTGAATGAGTTACTTTGACCTCTTTGTCATTCATTCCCCATCTATAAAATGATGGTCTTCATGCCTAATTCAAGGGGTTCACTAAGAGGATCAAGTGAGATGATTTTATTAATGGCCCAAAGCAGGAAACCCTGATCCCCCTCTCCATCTTCTCACTTAAACTTGAAAACAAATCTTTCTTCCCTTCCCCAATTTCTCAAGAATCAGAGTTTTAAAGTGATGAATTTATGCATTTAAAATTGAATCAAAAGGAAATAAGAATATTTTATAGTGAATATTTTCCTTTCTGTTTTTGAGGATGACACCTTCAAAAATTCTGATGCTGCTTTGTGGGCAGTGCCAGGAGCAAGAATGATCTGTGATGATATTGTAATGTGAGTTGTGTACATTTTTTAGTGTTTTCTAGGAGGCTAATTTTGTGTGTGTGTGTGTGTGTGTGTGTGTGTGTGTAAAGTGACTTTTAATCCCTATGATACTGTGATGTGAATTGGAATCCTATTTTCACATAAAGGCACTAAGGTTGAATAACTTATCTGAAGTCATACAGGTAATAAGCAAATGAGCTGGAATCAAATCCAGGTCTCGCCAGTTCCAAAGCTGGGACTCTTCATTATTAATGCTACAATACCACTGCTTCAGGAATCTGAAATCTTGGAAAGTCAGTGAACATGTCAAAGGTGGCACTTTCTAATCCAACAAAGAAGCACTTTGTAAATAAAAATGATAAAAATGATCAAGAACAGACTCAAAAATATTTGAGGATCCATCTGTTAATAGTTGGTCTTAAAACAGATAGATCCTTAAGTATTGCACAACCATGAGTTAATTAAATATGTGTGCATTCATTTATTTGGGGGATTTTTAAATTTACTCTTAATGCCTCTTAACTAAGATCTATGTCTGCTACTGATGAGCATTCTTAAAACAGCTTCCACCAACTGATGAAAAACTCCCTTTAAACATTTTTTATCTGATATTTTCAAGTGTGAATTCATCTCTTAACAGTAGCCAACTTAACCTTTTTTATCCCTTTTAAGATATCCCCACTTTTAGATGATGATTCCCTACATGGAATGTTTCATGAAAATTACAATTTGACCTATTAAAAAGTACATAGCACTAACAGAAGGTACATTTCAGTCATTTAAGCTATTTTAGCTGGACAGACTTCTAGGGATGAATTTTTTACAATTAGGTGGAAGTAGAATATGGTGGTATTATTGTTGTTGTTTTCAGTACCAATACTCAAACTCTGAAGAGGTTATAAACTTTCTCCACGCCTGTGCATCAGGCTTATGTCTCGGGTGAGCTCAGGGACCCTACAGGTGAGGGTCCTGGCAAGATGATCCTAGAGCTGCAATTTTACCAAAACTCCTAGCTTGATACTCCAAAGGCTTCCAGTTCATAGGTCCTGAAGCCAGGCAGCCTGCATTCAAATCCCAGCTTCACCCCCACAGTAGTGGCTTAGCTTTGAGAAAATGTCTGTGCTTAGTGATCTGTGAACTGGAATCCTAAGCTCTCCATGGAATTATCAGAAGGGTTCTGTTAGTTTCCCATTGCTGAAGTATAACAAGGTATCACAAATGCAGAGGCTTAAAACAAAATCTGGCATCTTTCTGTTCTGGAGACTGGAAAAGCAAAATGGCTCTCGCTGCACTAAAACCAAGGTTTGGGTGAGGCTGCGTTTCTTTGTGGAGGTTTTCGAGGGGGGAGCCTTTCCTTGCCCTTTCCAGCCTCTGGAGGCTGCACCCTCCCCTATCCCCAGGGCCAGCTTGTTCATGCTGCACGACTCTGGCACCCACTCACTGTCTCTTTCACTTCTCTGTAGACCTGTGATTCCATTGGGCTCGCTCTGATAATCCAGAATAATTCCCCATCTTGAAATCTTTGAATCACATCTACAAAGTCCTTCTCGGTATGTAATGTGACATTCACAGATGCCAGGGATTATGCTGTGGATATTTTTAGGGGCACATTATTCTGCCTACCACAGTGCTAACAGAATCGACACACACCAGACACTTAGAAGTGTCCAGAACACAGCAATCACTCAATAAATACCATCTTTAGCATTTTCAGCTGGGTTATATGAGACTAGCATGAATCAATTGAATCAATTGCTCAATGAACTTCTGCTCTCTCCTTTCCTCTCACATGCTCTGAACACAACTATCCTCATTTGGAGAGTTTAGCAATTTAAATGAAAGATTTTGCCAATGTGACTGATTTGTAGGTTCCATCAATTTGTGCAGTTTTAAGTAATCTAGACTCAGGCTATTCCAGCGTAAACTCTCAGTCTTCTTTTTAACTTTGGAGGCAGATTTCATTATATTCAAGGTTACCATAAAAGCCACACGCAGAACGGGGAGTACATCTTAGACTTCTAAAGTTCTGAACTGTGCCAATTAAATCTACTGTCAGGTTCGTTAATCTTCCTCTCCCTGGGTCATCATGCTCAAAGATTCATAGATTTGAATTGAAATTTTGCCTATCTCTACTATACCTACACCAAATGGGTCTTTTCCACTTACCATATAATATTATCTTAAACCTGTACAGCACTTAATATTTCTATAAAGTGTTTTACAGTTTTCTATTAGTTTTATCCCATTGATCTCTTACCACAATCTCCAAGATAGAGATAGGAGTTATTATCTCAAATTTTAAGATTAAGAAATTAAAATGATAGACATGAAGGAATGACCTAAAGGGACCAAGTAAGTTCTTTTTAATAAGCCTCAGTGAATAGTTAAATACAAGTAAGATAATATTAATTTTTGATGTACTACAGATATTTAACTTTCTTTGTAAGACTTGAAACAATATTTTTAAAATTTTCTCTTATATTATTCAGTCTCTAAAGCCAATTCAATTAATGCTATGCATTTTGATATTTGAATCTCACCTGATACTTGCCTCATGGTCAATAAGAATATCAATTTTCTGTTCAGGAGAAAAGTATGAAAATATAATAATAAGACCCAAAGAAGTGTTAGGACTGACCATAAATCCAGTGAGTATGCCCATATAGTTAAGTGTCACAGTTATTTAGAATTTTTAACTCTCTAGAACACATCTGAGAATTCAAAGGCAAGACAGAAATGTCTCTCAGTAATCAAATTATCAGATCCATGGCCTAATGTTTTCACACTTGACCCAAAGAAGCCCTACCTTGGAGTCTGTCTACTATTATTTTCCTCATAGTTTTAATTTTAAATTAAAAACAATGGTAGAAAAGCATTTAAGTTATACCACAAAGATTATCTGTATGTATGAATATGTAACAAATCCCATTGTTATGTACAACTATAATGCACCAATTTTAAAATGTGGGAAAAGAAAAAGTATATAAGTTAAAAACAGAGAATTCTGGAGATGAATAGAAATGAGCAGATACAGCTTTAAAGAAGAATGAAACTGTGGCATTTACGGGTCAGTGGATAGAGATGGAGAATATTGTGTAAGTAAGCCAATCCCAAAAAACCAAAGGCCAAATGTTTTCTCTGATAAATGGATGCTGATCCATAGTGGGGGGAAGGGGCGAGGGAAGAATGGAGGAACTCTGGATTGGGCAGAAGAAAAGGAGGGGAGGGGAGAGGGCGTGGGGAGAGAGTGGAATGAGATGGACATCATTGCCCCATGTAGCGGTAGGATTGCACAAATGGTGTGACTCCACATCATGTACAAGTGCAATGATAGAAATGAAAAGATGTGCTCCACCTGTGTAAAAAATAAAATAAATTTTTTAAAAAAGAAATGAGCAGATAAACAATTAAAATGCATTAGAATCCAAGAGACGGTGTAATTAGTGGTGGGACAAAGTGCTCAATGTATTTCCCTCGCTCCTTTTAACGTGGGGGAAGGTGTAACTTTATTAAGATTCTAAAACATTCTTTGGGCCTTTGAAGATGATATCATAGTAAATCTGTGTGTGCAAATGTGGAAAGAGGTCCTCAGAATGTTACTAAATGAAGAAAAACACTTAGAAAGCATTGTGTAAAGGTGTAAGGAGATTACATGAAAACATAAGTGCACATATATGTATATGCATAGAAAAAGGTCTACAGCATCTATATAGCAAGACAGTAAAATTGACTTTTAATGTCAATGATGGCTTATAAGTTGTTTGTATTTTTTTTACTTTTTAAAAAATTCTTGTGTAAATGCTTTATAATAGCCACTCTTATTATTAGAAAAAAGCAATTTCCATTTAAGAAAAAAGGAGGGCTCAAATACTTCACATCCAACTTGGTTCAATAATATTGATTACTATGACTAACCACATTCTCCTGACTTGTATGAACCTCAGAAATGTCTCCCATTAATGATGTAATGGATTCCTTAACTTAAACACAGGCAAATCAGGATAGATTCTTTTCAGGCAGAAAGGAATCAACAATTATACTTGTTGCTGACACTTTCCTTCATAAAATAAAACATGGGGTTCTATTGTCACTATAATTTAGTTTTCTTAGTCATGTAATTCTATGTATGAAAATAATCAGCTTGAGCATGCAGTAACCTAAGAAAGTGCTGATACAAGAGAAAAAAAAATCTCATTTCCAAAAGTCATTAATGAAAAGAGAAAATAGTTTTGAAAGAAAAAGAAATATTGTGAATGATGTTCTTTTAATATTCTTTATTAGTAAATCAGTACATATTATGCCTAGATTGCCTGGTTGTGTTATCTTCTGCCTTTGTCTTCTACTTTCTAAATATCCTGACTACCATATGCATGAATTTAGGAACCATGGTGCTGCTTGAAAACAGAGCTTATTGCTTGAAAAACTCAAATTTATTCTTATTTTGAATTACATAGGCAGGATATTAAATAATCACTTCAGGGATGAATTTAAAATTAAACTTTGCAGGCCAGGCACAGTGGTGCATGCCTGTAATCCCTTGGGAGGCTGAGACAGGAGGATCACAAGTTCAAAGCCAGCCTCAGCAATGGCAAGGTACTAAGCAACTCAGTAGGATCCTGTCTCTAAATAAAATACAAAATAGGGCTGGGGATGTAGCTCAGTGTTCAAGTGCCCCTGAGTTCAATCCCTGGTACCAAAAAAAAAAAAAATGAAAAAAAAAATTAAACTTTGCAACTACAATATTAAGTCCGAAATTCCATGTACATACACATGTGCCAAGTAAATAATTATAAATAAGTAAATATGTGAGTGTGTACATGCAATATATGTGTGTATATTAATATTTAGTAATGTGTATACATACAATTCTCTTAAAAATAGGAAAAAAATGAACTCACTTGGAATGGCTAGTTAACATATATCAGTCTTCCTGATAATAAGGTAAAATACTGTTAAATTGAGGCTCAGTACTTCCTGAACACTTATCTCAGATGCTATGCCTTCCTTCTTGGTTATACCTTACTTCCATGATACATTGTGACGTGGGTGTTAGCCCCCACCTTATAGAGAGAAACCAATATTGATGAGGTTGAATAAAATGGTTATTATTCAAGGGATCTGCACTTAATCCAGGAAGGAATGTGGAAGGATAAGAAAATTATAAAATCTTTTTAAAAAAAAACATTTATTTTTTAGTTGTAGGTGGACACAATATCTTTATTTTATTTTTATGTGGTGCAAAGGATCAAACCCAGTGCCTCATGCAAGCTAGGCGAGCACTCTTTCCTCTGAGCCACGACCCCAGCCCAAAATCTTAATCCTTCTGAAATTAGGTCAATATTTAAAGTATCCTTCAATGTGCTGATGTACTACTAGCTCAAAAGTGGCATGCTTCTCTGGAATTCAAAAAGATAATTTAAAGCAAAAACTACAGGCATGCTGATGTTTGTATGTAGTACATGCACAAATTCAAGTCCTTGGGTAACGTTTTTTGGGGCAACAAACTGAACCAGGAAGGTAATTGGGTACATTCACTGGTGTTACATAAATCTTCCCATGAAATTAATTAAGAACTGAAAGAATAGAATCATAATCTGTATAAGAGAATTCACCATCATGCACCCCAGTCTCTAATATAGTTAGTTTTTCTATTTCATTAGCCTCTCAGCCTTAGTTTTTTTTTTCCTTAAAAAAAAAAATGAAGCCATTCCTGAGTTCTTGCCCCAATAGGCAAGTCACACAGATGCCACTGAAGGATGCCACTGTTTCCAATTAGTGTGGGTGACTTACCCTCAGCCTTGATTGTATGGCTTCGCTGGAAATGGTGTTTTTAATGAGAAAACTATTTGCGCATTGCATTCCGGCTGAGCTTCCCCTCAGTCCGCTGCTGGGCATTTTGCTTGTCATTCTTAATCAAGACAGACAGTGTGTTGTCCCCATGCATGACAATGATTCAGGCTCTGTTAAAGTAATTTATAAAAAGTTGGAATGAATATACATGTATCCATCTACATATTTTCCCTCAATATTTATGAGAAGGTAGTAGAGAAATTGAAGATGTGTAAGATGCTCAGAGTGGATATCAAGCCCCGGTCTCATCCGCAGCAGATAATATAGTAAGATATGCACACCTGGCGCTTCAGGATGGTCAGATTTCCAGAGGCCCATGCACTAGCAATAGTGCAATAAGGGGAAGCCAGTCAGCCACTGGAGAAAGCTCAAAACAGTGTTGAGGGAAGGCAGGGCCTCATCCAGTGGTCAAGGACACAGAGAAGGCGTGGCCTGACCCAGTGGTCAAGGACACAGAGAAGGCGAGGCCGGACCCAGTGGTCAAGGACACAGGGAAGGCAGGGCCTCATCCAGTGCTCAAGGACACAGGGAAGGCGTGGCCTGACCCAGTGGTCAAGGACACAGGGAAGGCGTGGCCTGACCCAGTGGTCAAGGACACAGAGAAGGCATGCCCTGATCAAGTGTCAAGGACACAGGGAAAGCATGGCCTGACCCAGTGGTCAAGGACACAGGGAAGGCGTGGCCTGACCCAGTGGTCAAGGACACAGGGAAGGCATGGCCTGACCCAGTGGTCAAGGACACAGGGAAGGCGTGGCCTGATCAAGTGGTCAAGGACACAGCACTTCGTTAATTAGGCTTGTTGTTAAATACCACATGCAAGTAAGTAGTTGCTTTTGCTTCTGAAAGTTGTTTGGAAAGTGAATTCAAGCATGGACTGTCATGCAGTGTGGCATGAGCAGTGGGCAGTGGAAAACTCATGGCCTCCAGATTTTTTTTTTCTTCTCCTTTTTATTTGGTACCATGGATTTAACCCAGGGGTGCTTAAACCACTGAGCCACATCCCCAGCCCTTTTTTAATCTTTTTTTTAAATTTAGAGACAGGGTCTTGCTGAGTTGTTTAAGGGCCTCACTAAATTGCTGAGTCTGGCCTCGAACTCATGATCCTCCTGCCTCAACCTCCCAGTCTGCTTCCTCTGCTTTTGATTCCGTTGGTCTGGCTTGTAGAAGTAGCCGTGCATGTTCATCACATTTATCCTGTCCCTTGGTTCTTCATTCTCTTTCCCACAACACACTCCACTGTGACTTTATTTACCTTCTGAATGCCTACTTAGGTCTTATTCTTTCATTCTGCAGAATAGTTGTTAGAAAATATAAAATCCCTTGATGTATTTATTAAAAAATATCTCTATAGAGGTAAGAGTTCTACTCTTAAAGCAGTCTCCATGTCATATACTCAACTACTTTTATTATATCTAGCCATAAATGTGCTGAGGAAGGTGTGCCATTATATTATTTCTAGAAATAAAAATTCTTTGAGTCAGAATGACTTGACATGATGTTTGCTTTAGAAAAGCTGAGTCCATAGGAAAAAACTCTACAGAAAAGAAATCCTACTGAAGGGAAGAAAATGGAATTCCCTTTGAGACGGGTCATGTGAAATGTTCATTCTCACAGTGAGTTTGCAGGAGCCAGACACCCTGTTTCTTCCCTTCATGCGGGAAGGTGCTCAGCTACCCTGGCAAGGGCACTGGGTAGCACTGGCTTTGTCACAGCTGGAAGGAGCCCGGCATGGGACAGCCAAATGAGTTACTCAACCAAAAAAGTTATGACATTGAAAATGGCCCATGGTCTCTGAATATGCGCCAGTTGGCCAGAAATCAGGAGGAAAGAAAATGAGTTTCTTAAGATGATGACTTTATAGTCTTTTTAAGTGACTGGATAGAAGTACAGGAGTTAAACCATTATTTGGGGGAAGACTGGCAATGGGTTTCCCATTTCCTTGTTTAAAGGTAGTTTGATTTAATAGCAATATTAAATATGTAAGTGCCACCCACTACTAGAGTGTCAGTTACCAAGATTATTTATGGAGATAAATTACAGAGAATAAAGGCAAATCAGTTTCCCGCTAAGTCTTTATTTTTAGTACAATGAATCTGAAAATCTTAATCCAAGAGATCTGTAGATAGACTTGAGGAAGGCGGTGAACCCGGATGAAATAACGAATATTTTTATTAACCTCCATTTAAAATGCAGCATTTCCCCTAATTATATATAAACATAGGTAACAAATGACAGTACTACCAAGAGCACCTTGACTTTGCAACCAGTAGAAATATCAAATTACAGGCACCATGGAGATGTCAAAATATCTATTCTCTTCATCATTACTTTGAAATTTTGGTAAGTACTCCATCATAAATTTATTTTTTTAAAGCTTGCGATATAATTCAAATACCATACCATTCATCTATTTAAATTATAAAATTTTATTTTTTTTAGTATATTAAGTCATTGTTTAATTGGTAGTAACCCTATATAACATAAATTTTCCCATTTTAATCATTTTTATACAATGTATATAACCATCTGGGTGTATCTCTTTTCAAAACTTTTCATCACCCCAAACAGAAATTCCGTAATAGTATGAATAGTAGTAACTCCTGGGCTAGGGATGTAGCTGGCCGGTAGAGCCTTTGTCCAGCATGTGTGATGCCCCAGGTTCCATCCCACAGAATAAACATAAACACAAACAGTACCTCCCTGCTCCTTCTCTCCTGGTAACCTCTATATACTTTATGCCTCTATAAATTTTCCTCCCTAGATAGGTCCACAGATGGACTCATGGCAACACATGTCCTTTTCATCTGACTAATTCACTTTGCACAGTGTCTTCAAGGTTTTTTAATTTGTAGCATGTGTCAGTACTTCATTTATTTCTGTGGTTAAACAATATTCCTTCCTATGTACACGCTATATTGTGTTGATCCATTTATCTCTTGGTAGACATGTGGGTCATTTCCACATTTCTGGCTACTGCGAATGATGTTATCATGCACATTAGTGCACAAATATCTTCACATCCTTGCATCCAATTCCTTTGGGAATATACCTAAGAGTGGAATTGCTGGATCTCATTTGGTAATTCTGTCTAGCTTTTCTGAGGAACTGCCAAACTGATTTCCATGACAGTCACAGAAATTCCTTTTAAAAGATTCTGACCTGTGTTATCATTGTTTTTGTATGGTTGGTTGGTTGATTGGTTGTTTGGTTGTGTTTTTTGTTTTTTTTTTTTTTTGTGTGTGTGTGTGTGTGTGTGTTTTACACAATCCTGTGCATTTTCTTTAGCATTTAGAAACATGCTTCCAACAAGGGGACCATAGGCTTTCCCAGGCTGCCAAAGGGCTCCATCCCACACAAAAGATCCAGAACCTCTGCACATTATTTTCTCTTTCATCTAAGTCAAAATAATTTAGATCTGAAAAACTCTATCAGTATTTACAGTCTTAAATTAAAAGGGGCAATCACTATAAATATAGAAATTTGGCATAATCTTGAAAGTTCAGAATAAGTAATCTATGCTAATCACAGAGCCAGCAGGCAGCAGAGCTGGGCCTGTCCCTTAGGGCTCCAGGTTCCCAGGCCGATACATACCCACTAGGCCTGTCTCTTGATAAATCATGTCAGCTGTGATGATCATGAAGGAAGTTTTCATTCATCACTGGAGTAGCAATCGCTACCGAAGCACTTTCCTGTTGTACAGTGGTTAGCAGTTCATAAAGGGTTTCCCTGTACACCATTTAATCAGTGCCTCCTCACTATGGACTGAGCAGGAATTAGCATCTCTATTTTGTAAAGGTGTTCAAAAGGGTTGTATGATTTGCCCAAGGCCACAGAGCTAGAAATGACTAGATCTGGAATGAGAACTTCATGCTCAACTTGTCCAAGCTGAACGTATTATTCTCTGTCACTTTGTCATCCAGTGCCCTTGCCAGGAACCTGGGGGCCACTCTTTGCTGAGGGCCATTGCCAAGTAGGAATGATGCATCGAAATTTCCTTGCCAACATACCCCATGTTAAATGGAAATTTGCTATGGCATTGCATGTATCTTTGAGAAAGGTGACCCTGCTCAAGGACCAGGGTGGATCCAGGTTTAAGGTGTATCCTGCAGGTTTTAGGAAGTATCCAGGTTTAAGACAATCTGGGTTTAGGGAAGTTCCAGGTTTAAGGTTATTGCTGCTGGGTATAGGGCGTTCCTGCTGCCTGAGTTCCCGTTGAGTTCTCGTGGAATTGAGAAAGTATTTTGGCTTGAATTGGTGGGCAGAACGGGGATTTCCCCAGAACGTGTTTGTACAGGGCTGGTGTGAGTTCGGGAATTAAGAATTGCTGTTTGAATCTACAAGGTGTGAGTGGCTCATGATCTTGTGCCCAGCCAAGACTGTGGCAACTCTTGACTCCCTCTTTTTCTTTATTTAAACTCAAAATCTTTTGATTCCAATTCCTGTAATTAAAATAAAACCCATCCTCTTCTCTCACCTCTCATTTTATTCTACACTTCATCTCCCTTTTTCTAACTTTGCCTCTGTCAGCAATCTATTCTTCATACTGCAAAAAAAAATATATATATATATATATATGTGAACAAAGTATAATGAGTGCTACAGTCTGAATGTTTGTACCTCTCCGAAATTCAGATGTTTAAATCCTGACCCCTAAGGTGATGGTGTTGGGAGGAGGCCTTCAAGAGGTGATTAGTTTATAAGGACAGAGCCCTCGCTAATGGGATTAGTGCCCTTATAAAAGGGGCCAGAGACCCCTCACATCTTGCACAATGTGAGGATATAGAGAGAAATCACCACCCATGAACCAGGAAATCGGCCTTTACCAGACACCAAATATGCCAGTGCCTTGATCTTGGACTTTCCAGTCTACAGAACTATGAGGGATAAATTCCTGTTGTTTCTAAGCCCATGTTTATTATCTTTTGTTATAGCAGCACGGACAGACTGAGAATGTCTAAACCTTTCCACTGGTCCTTCAGTGCCCTCAGGTGAAGTCTGCTGACAGCATTTGTAACATCACTGATGTTCTGAAGCCCGCTCACTCCCTCAGCTCCTGCCAGACCTCTGCTCTTGATCTATGCAGTCAGAGTGAATTCAAGCAGTTCCCCTAATTTCCTGTGCTCTTTCTCCCTTTATTCCTCTGCACTCATCTTTTTCTTTGGCTTCTGTTTGGCTAACTCCTACTCATTCGGGTTGTGTCCAATTTGGGGATATTAGAAATCATGCTGTTCAGAATAATCATGCTCAGATTTTTGTGTAGAGGTGAGTTTTACATGGATTTATTTCTCTTGGGGATACACTTGGAGTGGAAGGCTTCCTCTCAATTTTAAGATCCCAGGACTTCTTGATGTCTACTGTCATGGCTGCCCTGGGCAACCTTTCATTCCAGTGAGAAGAATAATAAGAGTCAATTGATAGAAAATCAAAATTGGATTTCTTTTGAAAACACATTTAGACTTGAGCCCTTTTTTAAGTTTATAACTATAATGAGATGAGAAATTGTTAGTGCTGTGCATTGGATGGGTTTCCTAGGAAACTTCATAGCTTCATTACCAAGTCTTCTAAGGAATATTGGTCATTTCATATAGGGGTTTTATCCATGAGATGGTGACTGTGGGAAGACTCAGTAAATCTGACACATATTCCCTAAGAAGAGTTTTACTTTCATGTTAATACAAATGCTTATATTATGAAACAGAATACAGAATTCACAGGGAATTTTTAAGGTATCTCTGAGACTTCAAAGCTCAGAGCCTCCGGCTGTGCTTCAAGCCCCTAGGACTCGCCCCTCCTCGGGACAAGTTCACTCTCACTTGCTCTTAGCAGTATTTCAATTTAGGGTTGGAGAAGCTCTGATGGAACGAATCTTTTTTTCACATAGTTTTGATATGAATTCCAAATAATTTAAGTGCTGTTTCCTAAATGGAGCGCTATGGAACTAGCAGTTGCAGAGGTATTATACTAAAAGAAAAAAAGAATCTTGTGTTTATGCAACTTTGAGGAATATTGGTCTCTCAGAGTTTCTTTAATTTGAAATTTGTGGTTTTCTTAACTTAGAAATTTCTCAGACACCAGAGTTCTCTCATCTACTGCTCAAAATGAAAGATCTAGAACTATCTTCTACAATCTTCAATCTGTGACCTCTGTCCATGGGTACTTAAGCATATAGAGTGTTTTGGCAAAATTGCATTTTAATCTCCAAAATTAAATTGTGAGGTGATCAAAACAATCAATTAGGAATCATCCTAATGTTAGTTTTAGAGACTGAGAAGAAATTCCTGAGAGGGCTCTCTCTGGGGGCAAAACACTCCTGTTTTGTTAACCACTGAATACAGCGGCATAGGCCTGCATGGTTTTCCTCTCACTTTCTCAAGTGTAGCTGAGTTGGCTGGGCAACCTTGTGTCCCTGGCTGTTTAATCTGAGTTGTTTTCTGATCAAATGGCTTCTTTCTGGCAGATATATTTTCCGTGATTAATTAAGCATGAATAGGTGATATTTTTCTACGTAATTTCACCTTTGATGTTTTTAATTGACTTTTCTCTGCAACCTCAGTTTTTTCCTCCTGTGAGCTCATTTGTAGGAGAAAGGACTCCTAGGCAGGACACTGAGCAGGTGGAGATATTTGGATCTGGCTGTCAGATTTCTACTGGGGCTTCAGGTCCTTTCCACAAGCTTGCTCCCACCACCCCACCCCTCCTCGCTGCCTCTCCAGCTCTGTGAGGCTCCTCCCGTCAGCCACTTGTCCTCTGTGCCCACGCTGATCTCTTCACTTGCTGTCAGCTCTTTAACTTGTTTTCTTTCTAGACTCAGTGTTCCCTCACTTCCCAGTTCCCTACAAAGTAGGATGACATAATAGAAAAAAAACCCACAAGTTTGGAAACCCAGTTTAAGGGTCATTGTATGGCAAGGGGAGTCTTTTCTGTCTTTGGCAGGAGTTCTAATTGCCAAGGAAAATGGAGATATTCGAGTGCAGTGGGTGCCACTGCTTCATTCTCAGAAGTTGAGTCTGCCGCACGACCAGCACACTAGCTTCATACCAGAGGTTCCAAACATAGAAGTTAACTAGTGAGATCAAAATAAAGACACATAAAACTCAATTTACCCTCTTCTTGCCCAGCTCAGAGACGGCTTCTCCCGGCTCCTGCCTCCAGCCACCTGGCGGTAGCCAGGTTCACACAAGAGACCAGCAGGAGAGAGGAAGAAGCACGCCAGAGGGTGGGCTTTTACAGGGGAACAAAAAATTCAGGGGAAAATTCCATCCAATGAAGGTCGAGGGGAACAGCATTCCAAGGTCAGGGTCAGTGATTGGTTTCCAGGTCAATGGTCAGTCACACCCCCACGCGGACAGGCCCTCGCACCTGGAAAAGGTGGGGAAAGCTCTGACAGCTGGCCTGAGCGCCTCACACCCAGTCAGGGAGGTACCCAATCACATGTGAGAACAGCTTCCCACAGTTTAGGAAGGAACTTGGGATGTGTGTGTGTGTGTGTGTGTGTGTGTGTGTGTGTGTGTGTGTTAGAGCAAGAAGTGCACACTGCGTTTAATGGAAAGTTAGTGTGGCTAGGAGATGTATGAGTCAGCCTTTGGTAGAGAAGCCCTGAATGAAGAGACCATCAGAGTAAATCAAGCTCTCCCTTTCTCAGACTTAACAAATAGAAGGAGTTTTCAAGAGTGAAGAAGCAACTGTAGAGAACACTAACGTGGTCACGCACCCCTAGGGAAGCCTTCTGCTTTCACTGATTCCTCACCAAAGGCCCAGGGCCCTGGGGTCCTCTGCTCTGAATGGGCTTCAGACCCGCGGTCACCCCGATGGGCTCATGCATACAGACAGCGTCAGGCTCTCACTCCAGAGATGAGTCTCCTCTTCTCCTCAGTGATCCATCCAGGTTCCTCTGAAGTCATGACACTTTTCTTCGTCCAGCGAAATATGTGGGAGTGAAGTGTTACCTTACAATTTTAATCAGAAACTTCCAATTTTAATTAGAAACAGGGGAAGTATTTATCTGGAAACCTCTTTGCAGGTGCTACTTATTAAATAATCATTCTTATATTTTAAATTTTTAAAGGAGAGTCCATACAAATACTAAATACTAGTCTTCTAGAAACTGGCAAGAGCTCACGTATTCACAGAGACAAAGAAGGTAATGCAGATATGTGGAAAGGGTAAAGATAAAACAGGAAGAAGGCCCGGCCCCGGTAGGTCTCCTGACCCATCCTGATCCACACTGTAGCAGCCTTCCATAGGCTGACTACAGTCATATCCTTTATACATAACAACAGGAGGGGTGTGAGAACCAGCTTTGCATCACTGTGGCCAAAATACCTGACAAGAACAACTTCAGAGGAGAAAAAGATCCTTTTGGCACACACTTTCAGAAGTTCAGTCCATGGTGGCCCAACTCCATTGCTTTAGGCCCAAGATGCAGCAGAACATCATGGCGGAAGGGTGTGGTAGAAGAGCTCTGCTCATCTCACGGGAGCTGGGAAGCAGAAAGAGGAAAGGGGGATGAGGCCACAGGGAAGATGTACTCTTCCAGGACATTCCCCCAGTGACCCACCTCCTCCAGCCACATCCCACCTCCCTACACTTACCGCCCAGTCAGTGCATCCAAACCAGGATGGACTGGTTAGGTTACCCCCCTCATAATCCAATGATTTTTTCCTCAGAATATTCCTGCATTAGTGGGAGTTTTGGGGGGACATCTCTTATCCAAACCATAACAAGGAGAATAAGCCTGAGGGAAAGACATGGACCAAGGGCCTGGATGATTGTTTTGTGTGATTTTCCCAGTCACATTTCTTTCCCCACCTGAATGTTCCTCATAACTGTATAATTCTATGCTGTGTCAAATAATGCAGCAGCATAATTCATAAAATAGTGTATAGAATCTCGTCTTTAAAAACTCTTTTCATTCTAGTAAAATATATTTTGAATCATTCTGAAGCTACTTGTTTACCGCGGCTGAAGGCAGTATCCAGGTTCAAGCTGCCACTGAACATGATTCAGCTGGGACCTATTCTGCCACCTCTCCTTCTTGCCACATCATCATTCAAAATGATGCCTGAGAGACCCAGTCTGTTTTCCCTAAGTATCTGTGAGATTCATGGATTTGATAGTGGATTGCTTTAGTGGATCCCACTGGGATCATTTATAGCTTGTGCTTTTTTAAAAGGCTCTTTTTTTTTTTCTCCTAGAGAAAAGAATATTTTACCCAAGAGTTTGTAAGTTGAGTAGAAGCTTTTCATTTATCTAGCCATTGTTGATTTGTGGTCTGGCAGGAAGGAATTGTTGGCAAATGGAATGCTTCCCCTGGAAAGAAAAGCTCAGTTTATAGTCTTAGCCTGATACGTGCTTGCCAAGAACTCGGCTAATGACATCTGTTGAATCCCTGGCTTGACCACTTTTATAGTGTATGGACTAACAATGGATCATTGCTGCAGAATTTAGCTGTGGCTTATTTTAGTTCCCAACCTTTTCTCCCTAATTATTATTTTTATCAAACCTCAAACTAGAGGTCATCTCTCCTCTTGGGCAGTTCTAAGGTTTGGCCGAACCCACTTACAACAGTTAGTGAACCCCCCCTCGGTTCCCAAATCTGACCTGTGATCAACAGAATTTTATTTTATGCCTCCCAAGATTTCTCTTATCTCCTTTGTTTCATGTGGACCTTCATGTGGATCACCTTTTCCTAACATGTGTCAATCAGATGGCTCTTGGAATCTTGTGCCGTTAAGTACACTATGCATATAAGCAGAGATAGGGATGTGACATTTATCTCTATGCTCTTAAGAGAATAAATGATTCAGGCTTGTACACCCAGTCCTTCAGAGCCACTAGTCACTGACATCAGCACAAACACACAGGGAGCATATCCTGTGTTAGACACCCATAAGGAAGCATCAAGACTTAGTTCATGGAGGGATACCACCTTCCTAAGATATACAGTCCAGTATGGCTTTCCAGAAAATAGGCATCTGTGAAATTCTCTCTTTTCTCATGTCAGTCAAATACACACTTACCTGACCAGGGTGACGTGAGCAATTTATAGAAGATTTTTTTAAAAAGCAGACTGTACACGGCCACATCAATGTTTATAGCAGCACAATTCACAATAGCTAAATTGTGGAACCAACCTAGATGACTTTCAGCAGATGAGTGGATAAAGAAAATTGGTATACATAGACAATGAAATATAATTCAGCATTAAAAGAGAATAAAATCATGGCATTTGCACATAAATGGATGGAGTTGGAGAATATAATGCTAAGTGAAGTTAGCCAATCCCCCAAAAAAACAAATGCTGAATGTTTTCTCTGATTTAAGGATGCTGATTCATAATGTGGTTGGGAGGGTGGGCATGGGAGGATTAGATGAACTCTATACAGGGCAAAGGGGAGGGAAGGGAGGAGAGGGGGTATGAAGGTAGAAAAGACGGTAGAATGAGATGGACATTATTAGTCTAAGTACATGTATAAAGACACAAATGGTGTGACTCTACTTTGTGTACTATGAATTATAATGCATTCTGCTGTTATATATAACAAATTAAAAATTTTTTAAAAAGCAGACTATGAAAAAACTTAAATAGTATATGCTATGGAAATTATATACATATCATTTTTAAAAGATTTCTTTAGAATAAAACTCAAAAATCAGTTCACAGCCTGAAGGTCCACACAGTTTTGTAGAAGCAACTCTAAACTAAGAATCCAGGAGCCTGGCTACAGGAATTCCCTATTGCTAACTAGAATAATCTTCATCTTTATACTATGATATTCCTAGAAAATTTTAACCCTCATTCACTTGTGAAGCAACACATTTACAAACTGTACATAGATTAAATTATTAGCAGTGCTCATTCCATATTTCAATCTATACTGAGGTCAGGTTTTCTCCAGGAAGCATTCAGTCATTCTACAGGCATTTCTGAGCCCCTGTTAACTGCCGGAACTGTGCTACGTGCTCCAAGATGAAAAGACATGTGCAGTCTGCTCCAAATTTAGAAAGAAAATAACATGCAAACAATGAACCACAGGATCCCGAGAGCTGCTACCAAAAAGGTCATTCAAAGAGGGCAGAGACAAGCCATTGCTCCAGGAAGCTTCCTTGACTGGCTGTGTTCAAATTGGGCCTTCCCAAGAAGTAAGCGCACCCACGGTTGCCTCTAGTTAGTGTCACTGAGGCTTCAACCCAGGTCTTCTCCCTCTGAGTCCAGTCCTCTTCCAGTCACCTCTCTATATGTGAAGATGAACCATGTGAAATTGCTGACATTCAACCATTTTTTTTAATTTGAAAAGATAGAAATTTCTGAGATTCACTTCAATAGGGCTCACCAATCTGCCCAGCTTGCTCCCCAAATCCTGATCTCCTTCCATGATCTCTGCCAATAGAGAAGCCTTCTTATCCCACTCAGAGCCTTACAAAATTCCGTTTAGGGAAATTCAAAATTTTCCAAAACTTCCACATCTGGCATCACTTTTGATCCTTTTAACAATCTTAATACAGAAGGGGAGAAGCCCAAGAAAAAAGGTAGCACCAAATTAAGATTTGGGAAGTGAGTGTAAATAATTTCAAACAGTAATCAGCAGAGTGGCTGTGGAATCGATGATACTAAGGCAATGCACCTGGACGGGCACTTACCCAAGCAGAACTGGTTCTCGGTGAGCCTGATGGGCATGCTCAGCTCCCTCTCAATCTAGCAGGCAGTGCTGTATCCCTGTCTTCTTACCAGTGATATTTCATGACGGTCATGGAAAAAAAAATTATTTTGCTAATTGACATAGGACACAGCAAGCCCTGGTGTCCCTGGCTCCAAAGTAGAAGGATCAAACATAGTCTTAACTTCCAATGTGGAAGAAAAAAGAAAACAGAGTGAGATAAAAATGAAGAAAAGGAATCTAATTCCATATATAAAATACCCAGTCACTTTCTCTGGACCAACCTAGACTACATCCAAAAATGAGTGTGATTATTTTGATTTCCAAATAGAAAGTTGTAAATATATGAAAAAAAAAGTCCAACGTGTTTAGCAATTAGAGAAATGCAAATTAAAACCACACTGAGATTCATCTCATCCCAATCAGAATGGCGATTATCAAGAGTACAAGGAACAATAAATGTTGATGAGGATGTGAGGGAAGAGGTATACTCATGCATTGCTGGTGGGACTGCAAATTGGCTCCAACACTCTGGAAAGCAATATGGAGATTCCTTAGAAACTTGGGACCATTATATGACCCAGCTATCCCATCCCTTGGTATATACCAAAAGACTTAGAATCAGCATACTATAGTGACACAGCCACATCATAGTTTATAGCAGCTCAATACACAACAGCTAAGCTATGAAGCCAGCCTAGATGCCCTTCAACAGGTGAACAGATAAAGAAAATGTGTTATATATACACAATGGAATACTACTCAGCCTTAAAGAAGAATGAGATTATGGCATTTGCTGGTAAAAAGATGGAACTGGAGACTACGATGTTAAGTGAAATAAGCCAGTCCCATAAAAAAAAGGCCGAATGTTCTTTGATATGCAGATGCTCACACACAATAAGGGGAGTGGGGAAGGGAAGAATAGAAGTTAATTGGATTAGACAAAGAGGCATGAAGGGGAGGGGGTGTGGATAGAAATAGGAAAGACAGTGGAATAAAAAGGACATAGCTTTTCTGTGTTCATATATGAATACATGACCAGTCTTACTCCAAATCATGTACAACCACAAGAATGAAAGTTATACTCCGTGTGTGTCTAATATGTCAAAATACATTCTACTGTCATATCTAAAAAGAACAAAGTTTAAAAGTTGATTTAGTTTATCATATAGTATAGTATATACATTCTCTGGAAGGAAGGGTTGTCTCTGTGTCCTCCTTAAATCCTGAGATGGAAGAAGGCACAGTGTTTCCCCTGTTCCAGTTAATCCACATGAAGCCCCAGCTCCCAAACAGACATGGCTCACGTATTAGTCGGGTTTCTCCACAGGAGTAAAAACAATAGAATATGTATGTGAATTTACTTTGGCTTCCACAATCAGAATCTGAATAATCCCGCAGTGGACGTCTACAGTCTGGAGAGCTGGGAAAATCAGTAGCTGCTCAGTCCAAGAAGTTGAAACCTCAGAACAGGAATGTGCCATCACACAGCCCCAGATAGAAGGCCGAAGGCACGGACGCCCCCTGGAGAGTGGCTGGTACAAGTCCATGTCCAAAAGCTGAGGTCTGTCATCCTTGGGAGATGGCAAAGCAAAAACCTACCTGCTCAAGAAGAGTCGGGCATGTCCACAGGCACGCTATTCCCCTTCCTCTGTCTTGGTGCCACTTACATTCAGGCGGGGACAGCCCCTCTCAGTCGCTGACCCACATTTCCTTCATCTCTGGAAACACCCTCACACACACACACACACACACACACACACACACACACACAGAAATAGGCTTGATCAATTTTATAGGCAGCTCTCAACTCTGTCAAGTTGAGGACCAAAGGTAACTACTGCTCATATGGCACCGAGAGGGGGACACTGCTACTTGCCAGCGAATGGAAGACTTCTGCCACAACAGTCTAACCAAGTGTTTGATTTTTCTAAGGTTCTGCTTTGAGGATTCTTGGGGTTTTGTTTCATGACAAAAGCAGCCTGCAATGCCCCTCCACACAAAACACGCAAAAGAATCCAAGAAAATCTGTGTTCTTCATTTCTTTCCACTGCTCCTGCTGTGCTCATGTTGAAGAACTTTATTTTAAGAAGGAGAAAAGGGCACAGAGAACTTGAATTGTTATGCACCCCAGTAGCATGTTGATTTTTATTCTTTTTTTTATATTTATATATATAATTATATATTTATTCTTATTTATATATATTATTTATATTTCTATATATTTATAATTTATATTTATAAATTATATAAATATATATAAATTATATATATATATATATATATATAATAGAGACATAATTTTTTAGTTGTAGATGAACCCAGTAACTTTATTTATCTTTATATGGTGCTGAGGATCAAATCCAGTGCCTCATACATGCAAGGTAAGCACTCCACCACTGAGCTACAACCCTAGCCGGATTTTTATTCTCTAAAATAGAGAGCCAAACATATCATCAAGACCATTTGGGACATCTCCAAAAAGAATATACCAAACACCCCTTGGTTACAAAATTAGAGCTGGGAAGCTTTGTCCCGTGACACCCCCTGATGTCCCACCCACCCACTGACCATGTGAGCACAAAGAATCCTCCCTGCTCAACCACCTGCTCCCGTATTTCCACAGGCGGCAGGAGTGGATTTGGGAGCCTAGTCTGAGGGTAGCATCTTGTAGCTTAGGATAGAACCAGAGAAATGACAGCAGATATCTCTGTTATTTTTTAGTTTGTGCATTAGGTTTTTTTATTTTTCCTTCTTTTCTGAAAAACCTGATGTGTAGTTGCATGAAATAGGTTATTGTTCAAAAATACAGTGCCCCTGTCTATAATGATGCAGACTCCAGAGGGCCACCTCTCCTGCCCAGCTCTGGGACCCGGGTAGTTGCACCCTGAAGCACCTAGTGGAAGGATTCACGCAGGCCCACGGCAGAGTTGAGTAAAAGTCAGAGAAACAAGAACGCATGATCAGCTGGAAGTGTATTCCTGCTCAGAAAGGAAATAGGGCATATTTCACCCAACAGGTTTGTTTTTGAAATTGCTAGGGGAAAAAATGGAGACCCAGCAGATATGCAATTGGGCTTTTCTCTTACTTGATTGGTAAGTCCTTCTATCTCTAGTTACTTTATCTCCCTCAATTTATAGCTCTATTGAGAAGAAATAAGACCATTATATTTATAATCTGTTGACATGCAACTGGAGCTGCAAATGTTGAAACCAATTCAGAGTAACATATTTTCTTACAATGAGGCCCTGTTGCAGTTTCTTCCAAATGACGCTGATATTCACTATGTGACAATGGTTAATTATAGACATTATTTCCAAATGCACGGTGAGTTGCTACTTTTGGATTTCAAATACATTTTTAAACTATACTATGGTGGGAGCTGAAGAAGTTAAATGCCTATGACAATGAAACTATTTGAAAATGTCATAGCGTATTAGAAAACATAAAGACCTATAATGTTACCCTGTCATTTTAATCATCAAACACTTAAGATCAAATAGCCTATCCTTTTCAATAAAATTTTTTCAAGCTCAAGGACAAAAAACATTTAACATTTGACAGTGATTACCATTTTATCATTTGGTATTCGATTTTATCTATTTGGAGTCAGCATTTATTGAATGAATTTTCAAATTTTTTATTAGTGATATGTAGCCCCCTTTTTAATTTTAATTCTAAAACTATTACATTTTTAAAAGAAGAGATCATTTCCAAAGCTAGAATTAGTAAATAAACTACATCAAAATTAAATCTCAAATACAATTTTTTAGAGTTTTTGAGATATAATATTTGTATATCTTTATGGGGTATGGCATGAGTATGATGCATGTATACAGTGTGAAACTGAATACAATATTTAGCTAAAATATTTCACATATTTTCTTACTCTTTATGAATTTGAGTGGAAATTGTAGAAATTTAAACGTCAGTGTACCCTTATTGAGAATTATAGAAATCAGGAAATGATCAAAGTATGATTTCACAAATTATATGGTCTATTGCCATACAAAGAAAATTTTTCTTAGGTCCACAAAGCTTAAAGAGGAGGAATAATGTAAACAAACTTTATAGAGAATCCACTTAGTAAATGAGGTATGTTAACCATATAGTGAGTCCCAAAATTATTAACCTAGTTGCTCAGTTAGGAAGGAAACCAGCTTCTACAGAAAGGAAATTAAATGAAGTTTGAGGAATAGGTACTATTGCCAACTGTATGTGAGTAGATGTTTATAAAATTCAAATATATCTTATATCCCCACATCCTGTCCATTTGTCCTTCATTTTTCTCTAACCCTCTACTGTCTCTGCCCAATGCTTAAGCTCATACTGTCTTGTGAAGACTGTCCACATCCTCTCTGAAGAAACTACACCCACCATGTCTTTTGGCCCACACCTCTTAGCAAAACCCATAGCCCTGGGCCTGATATATTGTTTGATTGCCCAGTCACTATTTATAGGTTGTGTAAATGAGCAAATAAGTGGTTTTCTGTACCTAATCAATTTATACATTCAAAAATATTGATTTTACTTACTTTCCCCTGGTTCCCCATTAAAATGTGTTTATTGATGTCAATATCACCTTAATGTTCCCCAGTTTCTTGTTTTAATCATTTGCAACTTCACTATCCAATGTAGCCTTTGCCACTCTGTGAGGAAGATATTATTACTGTTGTCATTATTGTTAATGTCCCTATTTGGCAGTCAAGGAATCTAAAACCCAAAAGTACTTTGAGGCTTTCTTGAGTTAATATAGTTCATTAATAGCAGGTGGCCATTTGATTTTATTTCCAAAATCCCTGCTATTCCTATCCCATGTAGCTTCCATTTGTTATGTGTATATTTTACTTTGGAGATCTGAATATAGAAGAATTATTAGAGACAAGAATGCAAAGGAACTTCCAGTATTTTCACCTGGTTTCTGGGTTCTCATGTAAAGATAGATGCAATTTGTGTTATCTGGTTTTGGGGGGAGTGGGGGATAACTGGGACTAAACCCAGGGACACTCAACCACTGAGCCACATTCCCAGGCTTATTTTGCATTTTATTTAGGGGCGGGTCTCAGTGAGTTGCTTATCACCTTGCTTTTGCTGAGGCTGACTTTGAACTCACAATTCTCCTGCCTCAGCCTCCTGGGCTGCTGGGATTACAGGTGTGTGACACCACACCCAGCAATTTGTGTTATCTTGAATCTACAGGCCTTCTTCTCTGAGAACTACCCTTCCCATACCCTGGCACTGTAGCCAAGACCACAGTTAACTGCACCTCAGCCAAGCAGAGCCAAGCTTGACCACTGAACTGCCAAGATGTTAAACTTTTTTAGCTGGTTATGTGAACCAGAAATAATCAAACTCACAATGAATGCGACCATCTGCATGGAGACATGGAGAAGGCAGGCTCCTCTTCAGAGATTGCAGAATGTAGCAAATGCCCACCGAGCAGTCTTAACTAGAAACCATGTGGCTCTAGGGGGGCCGAGATTTAGGGCAGTCTTTTACAGCCTAATGATAGTACATCCCTAGGCCCAGTTTCTTGAGAAATCCAGCTCTACTTACCCCCTCCCCAAATCTTCTATCTTGGGTGTGTGCCTTCCTATTCCTTTACAACCTCAACTAAGAGAAAAACAAGTTCACTGGTGTATGAATCAGGTTTCTTCGCTGTAAGTCTACTGTAGCTATTTAGGCCAAGAAATAATTCACAATGGAGTAGAAGTGAGCTTCAGTAGCATCTCTATGTCAGAGAGACAATGTAGACTATGCAGAAGAAAGGATGCCAGCTGCCTCGGCCAGTAGTCACAGTTTATGCTCTTGTTCCTGGACACCTGACCTCTACCACTAACACCTCTGAAAGACAGAGACCTTTACTGCAACCCTCTCCAGAATATGAGGTCCAGGCAGCTCCCGAATCCTCACATTGCCCCCTTCTGAACCATCATCTCAAGTTACTGGCAAAGTGTGTGTTATGTGCTTATGCCCCACCCTAACGAAGGGGGCAAGATGACACTCTCTGACCTCTTCCTAGAGGACGTGGGATTCATCCACAACAAATTGTCCAAACATAGACAGGGAGCTCCAAGGCTCATGGGTAACAGAAAATACAATCATGCTAACCACATGGCTATATTGAACACTAAAGGTCTGAAAATGATACTCTTCCTTTCTAAATGCTGATTGGCTGGCAAAGAATGAAAAAGAGATCAGAGGACACAGCTCCAGTAGATGCTGGTCATGACAGAATGTGGATTAGTTTTAAAATGTGGACATATTGATTTTGTAATTACTCTTCCCTCTGCCTAGAATATTCTTCCCATTTATTGATTGATTCATTTATTTTGATTCTGAGGATTGAACCCACAGGTGCTCAACCATTGAGCCACATCCCTAGCCCCTTTTTGCCGCAGTCTTTGCTGGGCACTGAGTCAGGAGGCACTCACAGCTTTGTAGATTCAAACAGCAATTCTTTATTCCCGAACTCACACCGGCCTCTACACCAACACGTTCTGGGAAAACCCAAAAATCTGCCCGCACAATTCGCGACCTAAATACTTTCTCTCCATGAGAACTCAGCGGGAACTCAGGCAGCAGGCACGCCCTCCTCCCAGCAGCAATAATCTTCAACCTCCAACTTCCCTAAAACTCCTATTGTCTTAAACAGGAACGCCCTAAACCCAAGGACTGGGATACTTCCTCAAACCTGCAGGATACACCCTAATCCTGGATCCACCCTGGTCATTGAGCAGGGTCACCTTTCTCAAACACACCTGCAAGGTCACAGCAAATTCCAAGGCAAGTCCATTTAACATGGGGTACGCTGGCAAGGATTACGATGCGTCATTCCTACTTGGTAATGGCTCTCAGCACCTTTTTCTATTTTATTTAGCATTAGGGTCTCATTAAAGTCAACCTCAGCAACTTAGTGAGGCCCTAAGCAACTCAGTGAGACCCTGTCTTGAAATAAAATAAAAAACGGCTGGGGATGTGGCTCAGTGGGCAAGTGCCCCTGGGCTCAATCCCTGGTTAAAAAAGAAAAAATTGTAGTTGTTGCACTTGTAACACCTAGTTCTGACTGTCCTTACGTGTTTCAAATTCTTTTGCCTCGGTTAGAAAGTTGGAAGAGTTATTTGGTGACAGAAAACAAGAGCATTCAATGTGAATCATCAGGCTTGGATCATCACTCATAAGAGATCTTAGAAGAAAAAAATGTATGTTAGTTGCTGTGGGCTTTGAATAAAGAATTTTTCCATTGACTTCATTGATTCAAACTTCATGACAAAGTTTGAAACCTTTGCTCAGAAATTTTAAATAGCTTCCTAAAGCTATACATGATTTTTAAAATTACTACCTTCAGATTTTACTCTAAGACTCCTGACTACCCATTCTAAGTTGTACCACAAATTACAGTTCTTTCAGGTGACAACTGTTCAATCAAATAATATTCTAAGCTTATTTTGGTTTTGCTCCTGTAACTTGCCAAGTGTTACAGAAAATCAGACAATCTCCAGCTTCCCAGTAACTGATCCAGCGATACACCAAATGAGGTCCATTTTTAAAACATATTTGGGAAGGAAACTATTTGTGTTGGAAAACAGTCAGAGAAAGGTGTGAGGGATAGCTGTGAATCCCTTCTGAAAGATTTTTCATGCTTTATCTCATTTTACTACAGAATACTGCATGACAAGTAGCTGAGAAGGTACTGGGCATTATATGACCCCAGACTCTGCTACCCACAGGGCTGCCCTCTTCTCCTTCTACATTAAGAAGGCCTCTACCTCTTGTCCACAGAGGAAATGCCACCCATTTCTCCAAGCCCACCCCAGCCCAGGGAGCCTTTCCTCATTTCCCTATTTCTATCCATAGTCGTATTGGCCTTGTGTTATCATTTAATGGCTTCATACGAGCATGTCTTATTTTCTGAATGGACTGGAGAAGAAAAGGGCAGTACTCACGATGAGGAAATAAACATATAGATATCATCATTACTATATTGAATGACTTTTACTTAAAGTCAGCATGACAATAACACAACCTTTCTGAATGTTGAGTTATTTCATGGGTAAACTGGCATTTGCAATGGTAGATCCTTTAGAACTTAAGTATTATGTACTAAGCCAGTCCCAGGATCAAATAATATTGTGTTTGACACAAATTCACATTTAATTCAAATATAATAATGTCTTTAATAATGTCTTTTTAATGCAGGGCAAGGAGTGGTATTTAAGATCAAAAAGTCCATCCATGATGGTGCATGCCTATAATCCTAGCTAATTAAGAGGCTGGGGAAGGAGGATCACAAGTCTGAAGCCAATTTCAGCAACTTAGCAAGATCCTGTCTCAAAATAAAATTGTTAAAACATGGCAGGGGGTGCAGTTCAGTGATAGAGTGCCCCATGGTTCAATCCTGGGCATTGGGAAGAAAAAAAAATCAATCTGTAGGATATGACCCATACACCAGAGGACCATTAATCTCTTTTTGAGTTGTTTTATAGAAAGAAGGAAAGAAAAAATACCTTTAAAAAACTTTCTATCACTGTTCAGTTCTTTTGACTTTTCAAAATCAGCTGTTTTGGTTGTTTTTGTTTTGTTTTTTCTATAATCTCCCAATGCATGTACTTACTACATGTTAGCCACAGTATTTTTAGGCCAAAACTGGTCTCAGACTCTCAATATTTTTAAAATAACAGTATAATTTCTGGTATTTTTTATTTGTCATATTTTTTCTGTATTTATCAGAATATCCAAACTAGTATCGATGATGTCATTTTTAAGAGATAGAAGACAAAGAGTAAACATATAAAAGTACGCATTTCTCCTGGGGTTATGCATCAGTGTGTCCCTGGCATGCCCAATAAGCTTCATCTGTAGTGAATCCAATTATAATTGTAGCTGTAGGTCTTTTTAGCATTAATTCAATGGTGGTAGCAGGAGGAAGAGTTTTTCCTTTCTCTTCTTTCTACCTTTCTAGTCACCATATCATGAAAAAAAAATCCTATAGTCATCATATTAAATAAAAATAGCAGTACCGATCTGACCATTAGAATTCACAGTCCCAGGCAGTAAATAGACGAGAACTGTTTTGTGTGGGACTTGCCCTGTCGCTGTGGGCCGGACCTGTGATATGGAAGGAGAGCCGAGGCCAGCTTCACCCTTCCCGTGGTCATGTTCCCCTAGTTAACTAGCAAGGGGTGGCCCCAGAGAGAGCAAGACAAAGAGCAAAGGAATGAGGGGAACAGCATAGCTGTGTGAGGAGTGCTGTTGCCCCCCAATATCAGGGCCTCCTGGGTGACCGCTGTTAAAGGGGGCTTTTACTTTTTTGATGCTTCACGGGTTCCTTGAAGATTCCTGCCTCCTTGCCTGTAGCTCCTTGTCCCTCACTGCTCTGTGGTTCATGGAATCTGGCAGTCAGGTCCCAGCATCCTTCCTGCTGGGCAGGCCACGGCCTCCCTGTCTGGCCCCACTGGATGGTGACCCACCTTGATCCATCTGCATGCTCCCTTGTCCCACCCCTATGCTGCTGAATTACACCAGTGCAGCCCCCTCACTCTCTCCCCACGGCCAAGGCCACTTCAGCTCTCTAGAGAACGAGTCGTTCACTTGGGTCTCCACCCACAGCTCTGGAACTGGTCAGTAAAGCTTTCCTCCATAACCTACAGAAGGTCATGGCGCGCTCTCTGAGAGGGTCATTGAAACCCACTCCCTCTACACTGGAGGTGGACCCTGTGGCACCAGCCACACCCTCTCCCTTCTGAGTGATCAGTGAGATCCCCTCCCGGAGCCCACCTTTCCTGAAGTATTCCCTTCACTCCTTTCTTGTCCACGCACGGCCCCCTTTGGCTATGTCTGATCTGACTAAGGGGTTCGGGAGTTCTGGAACTGGTTAGTAAAGCTTTCCTCGATAAACGTTTCACATGATGCTCTGTCCCCGGGTCATTTGGTTTTGGACACCTCTCATGGGCCCATCAGTGGACACTGAGTTATAGAGAGACCCATTTCAACATCATTTTGGAAGTGAGGATTTGCAGCCGACACTCATAGTGCACCCCAAATAAAGGGGCCAGGTTGGCCTTCCACAAAGAGGCGTGGTGTGGACAAGAAGAAATCACAGCCTTCAATCCTTGTCTGCTGCCTCTAGGGTAGTTTTAAAACATTTAAGTATCTGAGTTCAAGGCCCCATGCTAGGTCCTGAAAGTGATAAGTCAACGTAATGTGAGCGCTGCCTTCAGGGAACTCTAGATGAATGTGTGAGCACACGGATGCCTCCCAATGCAAAGAAGCACACACCAGAGAAGAGGAGGAAATGGGGAAGGAGAGGAGGAGACAGGAAGAGAACAGGGAGGCAGGAAGAAAGGATGAAAGTCATACAACCTGCATTTAAAGCTGTCAAGCTGTGGTTTCTCGGAGCCCTGGTGCATAAGTTGCTTTAAGAAAAAAGACACTAGCTCCCTTCACATCCAGTAGGGATAATAGGACTTAGGATGATCCCCTTGATGTTCTCTAGAAACCCAAAGAATCTTAGTCTCTCTTTCAAAAGAATAAAATGTTTTGAAACCCATGGCTTTGGTAGCGAAACACATACCCTGATCATTAATTTTGCCAAATACTGCCACTGAATTCCCCGTTACACCTGTCAACTACAGGAGGAAATAAACTGACAAACCAGCCTTTCCACCTACGCTGGGCTTGGATTTCTTTGGAGAAAGAGTACTACATTGTGGATGAAGACTCCGTGTTTTTAAAAGTGACCCTCCGGCGCAGAGGCTCCCTTGAAGGAACATCCTTTGTCAGTAAGTTACTTGGGATTGGCTGTTGGCAAACGGTCAGGGAACGATGAAATGCAGGCTTAAAAATAATTAGAAGAGAATAGATTGAAAGAGGATCAATAACCATCTTGGGGGAACCCCTAGCAAACTATATGTAAAAATTGTTCACTGTGAACTGCAGGCTCAGATAATATCGGGTTTTTTTTATCCTTTTCAATTTTCCTCTTTCTGGCAGTGTATATTCCTCACCTTCACCATCTCTCTTTTTGTTCCTTTGGTTCCAGGGATTGAACCCAGGGGCACTTAATCACTGAGCCATATCCCCAGCCCTTTTTATCTTTTGAGACAGGGTCTCACTAAGTTGCTTAGGGCCTTGCTAAATTGCTGAGGCTGGCCTCCAACTTGCAATCCTCCTACCTTAGCCTCTCCAGTCACTGGGATTACAGGAATGTGCAACCACACCCAGCTACATTCTTTTTTATAACTCAGTAGGATTCCAGGAAAATTAAGACATTGCCTAGCCATCTCACAATCCCCAAGTCACTCAATTTCTTTTAACATATCTTTAAGCATATAAGGCATTATTATGTTTAGCTCTAGCTATTTCTTCTGAAGAATTGTTAATAGTACATGATGCATTACTGGTATTTGTTTTATTTCTTATGATTATGTATAATTATTTTAGCCCTGCTATAAGATTATAACTTCTGTGAGGATGTACAGTATCGAAACTTTTTATTTTACAAGGACCTAGTACAGAAAAATATCTTTTTGGCCACACACACACACACACACACACACACACACACACGTAATGTCATGCCTGCATAATGAATTTAATTACCATCATTAATAATTAATAATAATCATTCTAATAATGCATTATATTTTGTAGCATCTTTACCTGCCAGAACTTTCAGAAATCATTTGCCTTCAGTTTCATATCTATTAAGGAGGCAAATAGGGGTGTGTTGCCTTCATTTTACAAATGAGCATTCTGGGCCTCCCAGACAAGCAGGACTCAAATCCAGCCAACGTATCAAAACTGTTGGAGAGAAGCCAAGAGGAAGTAAGCTAAAAGAAAATGGGCTCCCAAGGGTCATCCTCAGGCCCAAGGCTTCTGTACTAGGACTGTTCTCTTAGAAAGAGGCCCGCCCCAGTCTCAGGCCAAGTCCCAGGTTTCTTCACCGACTCTTGGTGGAACTGCTACCCAGAACTTCAGCTCAGGTCTGCCTCCTCCGAAGCTGTTTGTCTCAAGGTCTTCTTGTGAGTGCGGGTTAATATCATCCTAGCTCAGTAAAGGAAAAAAAAAATAAGTTGATAGAACCATTTGAACTTTTGCAAACTAACTAAAGCCCTCAGAAGAACTTCCAGTCTGGCTAACCCAGCACCTCTGCCAGGCTCTGTCCCCTTGCCCTGCACATGGATCTTTGTTGCACTAACCATCCCCAGGCATGTTTAATGGGTCTGTCTTCTCAGTAAATTTCCAGCTACATATGATCAGAAACTCCATTTTAATTATGCCCCTTCCCCCACAACATAGGGCATATGACTGTCACCCATCATTTGCTGTGGCATGAGCTATAGTCAGCCTTCTGTTCTTGACAATACTGCCTAGAACCACATATGTGAACCTCCAAAGCATCTCACTCAGATGCTCCTGGAAGTCCTCCCAAGAGTCCCATCCCACCCCAGGCCAGGGCTAGTGGCAAAGAACAGAATCTAAATGAAAAATAGAAATAACCATGGAGTTTGGCTTCCTTTGTTGCCGATAACTCTTTTTTGCAATGATCCAAAGAACTTTCAGTTTCTTTATGTGTCAATTATCCACAATAAGATATGTGATATAATATGTGCATAATACATGATAATAATTCTAAATACATCTAGCATGGTTCCTGACTTTAATTTGGTAGCTACAGTTTATTGAGCACAAAAATAATACTATTATTATTCTATGGCATTGTCAAACAGAATTGGAACCACCTGGTCATCTGCTTATCTCCTCATATCTAGATAACATCTAGAGTAGTGGCTGTGCCTAATTCTGGGTGACATCCTCAGCCCCGTGCACACAGCCAGTGCTCAACAACTATATGCCTGTTTCGTTCCTGTAGCAA
This sequence comes from Ictidomys tridecemlineatus, assembly GCF_052094955.1. Lineage (NCBI taxonomy): Eukaryota > Metazoa > Chordata > Mammalia > Rodentia > Sciuridae > Ictidomys > Ictidomys tridecemlineatus. The sequence continues at coordinate 130,026,358 of NC_135485.1, forward strand.
CGCCAATTGCTCTAGGTAAGCTTCAGCTTGAGGACATCAATCATCTTCCTTATTTTCAACATGCGGCCAATAGAGATTCTTCCCAAACTGGACATTTACTCTTGGACATTTACCAGACTATATGAATACACACTTCCTTTAGCAGTTTTGCAAAGACAATACTAGCTGTCCTGCCTTAGAAATTACTTTCACACTTTACACCTTTGGCTATCTTTATCCAGGTTTTGGATTATTGGAGAATCAGACAAAGGGCTGTTAATCTCACTTTGTCATTTTTCACCATAGCTAGTATCAGCTCATGTTTGACTTCACACATTCAAATAAATGCAGACCCTAAACCTGACAATGATACCTAAAGTATTCCTGCTTCATTAAAACTTCACTAGGATGTTAAAATAAAGCAATGCTAGAATGCTGTTCAAACCTTCTATACTGAGGGAAGTATTTATTCAGTCTCGATGGGGTAGCACCTTTCATCTTCATATCCAATATTGGACATTTTAACACAACTTTGTTGTTGTTTATTCTCTTTGGGTACTCATTAGTTCCTATTTCTTAATTCAGAAATATATATATATATTTTTTTTTTTAATTGAGTTCCAACTATGTGCCAGGTTCTGTCTCAGGAATTCATAAGTGAATAAAACCACCAAAGATCCCCACCTCCAGAGTGCTCAATTCAAGTATCTTCTATTTAGACCATGAGCTTTCTGGCAGATGGGGTGGTATCTTATTCATCTCTGAATCCCCAGCACCCAAAAGAGTTGGTCACATCACAGGCCCTACTATACAGAAGCTGAAATAAATAAGCTCATCACTGTGTCCTCTTCTTTCTGTTACTCCTTCCTCCTGCTTTCCCCTCAATTTGGTTCACTTCCATTAACTTAAATCCTTTTAGCCAAGAAGCATCATTTATAAGTGTCTTTTGGAGCATTAACAGAAGCCATATCTGGTGGCCTGTGCCTGTAGTCCCTGCAATTTGGGAGGCTGAGGCAGAAGGTTTGCAAGTTCAAGGCCAGCCTAGTAACTTAGTGAGACCGTGTCTCATAATAAAATGTGTAAAGAGCTGGGGATGCAGCTCACTGGCGGAGCACTTGCCCATTATGAAGGAGGCCCTGAGCTCAATGCCAAGTACCACGAAAGAAAAAAAGAACAAAAAAGAAGCAATGTCTGTGTTATCTACTCTCATTAACAATAGAAACCACTTTGAAAGGAGAATATTCCTTCAGTCCCTTGACTTTATATTTATGGTTTCCTGATTCTTATTCAGGCATTGGAACCAAAGATGAAACTGCAAAGAAAGATAAAGATTTTAAAGGAAAGATCCATCAACAGGTGCAATTCAACCCAGGACAGACTACAGCCACGTGGAAGGTGAGAATTATACCCGACAATGAGTACGAGGCCTCCGAAACTTTCCAGATCATTCTATCAGAGCCCAGCATGGCTGCACTGGAGTTTCCAGAAATGGCAACAGTTGAAATTGTGGACCCTGAAGACGGTATGTGACATTGATGTGTTCTACCAGTCAGTCTGGGTTTGTGGGTCCATGTCCCACCTTCATGTCTTCCTCTGTCTGCTATCCTGTGGATGCATTCATACTCATTTGTGATTTAATGTGAGGTGAATCCCTTCAAGGCAGTAATCGCTTTCAGGAATTTTTCTCTTTTTGGACCAGAAATTGAACTCAGGGGCAATTAGCCACTGAGCCACATCCCCAGCTCTTTTTTGTATTTTATTTGGAGACAGGGTCTCACTGAGTTGCTTAGGGCCTCACTAAGTTGCTGAGGCTGGCTGTGAAATCGAGATCCTCCTGCCTCAGCCTCCTGAGTCACTGGGATTACAGGCATGCACCACTGCTCCCAGCAGAATTTTTTAAAAAGAATGTAGAATCTTTACCAGGACTCCTTTAACATTCATAGGGTCCTTGCTGCAAGCTTCCAGCATACCACTGGTTTGGAGCAGCCCTGGCCCGAGAGGGTTAGTCCACAGGGCTTATTCCAGGCCTCTTTTCCACAGGCTCATTTTTTCCCTGCAGCCTCTGCAGTCCACTCAGCAGCTCAAGTGGAGACTTAGATCTCCAATGTCCTCGATGTGGCTGCTGGGTACCTGCCAACCCATTAATTTTTATATGTGTTCCACAAAGTTCTGTTAAAATTGTGCATCATATTCTTGAATTCATCAGCCAATTTTATATATTCATTCATTCAGCTAATATCCAGAGAAATTAAACAACCAACCAAACAAAAATACTAACTAGTAATCATACTATTTGCTGTCCCATTTTGGCCAAGTAGAGGATTCCCTAAAGGGGGCTTTTAATATTCATCTTTGAAGTAATACTCAGACATATTTATTATCATAGTAGTCAAAAAAATCTAAGTGCACCTGCAAGTGCAGAACTTACAACCAGGAAGCTGGCCTTGTACTCCACAGGGCTCTGGGAGAAATTTCCTGTATTAACATGCTCCTAACCACATCAGCAAATGTTAGCATAATAGAATGTCTGCTTCAGAGGGGTGGAAAACTTCCCAGAGCAAATAAGTCTAGGAACCATTTCAATCCTCCTCACTCTTGAAAAATCCTAATTCACATTAGCATATTAAGGATTCTGAGATACTCTCTTGCAAACAAATCTGTTTAATTGTGTCTAACCTGGTTTCCCCAAATTGCACTATGGATGTTTTGTTGTTGTTGTTTTGTTTTTGTCCTCTCCAAGGAATATTCTTTAAATTCTCTGAGCTCTACTTTAATGGAAACACAATTTGAAAAAACATCATTCTCTATGCTCTGCATGCACTTGGGCCAACACCAGAGAAAACACAGCCCCCACCACCCTGTAAACAAGTGTCAGGTCGGTGTTGTTTGTAACGATGCTTAGAAACATGAATCAATTATGAGCCAAATATAAGACAGATGGGGAAAGAAAGGATGTGGAGCATTCACCATGGTCCAAGTATTAAGGTTCATGGAGGAGACAGGGTTTGAGGAGAGGCTTGAAAAGCAAGTGGGCTTTGATTACCACAGTGGGTAGGAGCAGGTTTTCCAGATTGGAAAAGCAGAATGTGACTGAAGAACTCGTTCCTCTGCCCATCAGTTTTGTCATATGACATCATAACTTTAACTTGGTTGAGCTCCTTTCATGATGCTAACTTTTGATATTGAGAAATGTAGAGGAAGTGGGCCATGTCAGGGGGTATTAAATGGAGGAAAGAAAATCACAACTGGCTTTTTTCCCCTGTAACTCAAGACCCATGTTCTCCTAAAAGCTGATAGCAGTACTGTTAAAACTAACTTAGGGAAGAAAGTAAAGAGGAAAAAATGTAATACGTGATAAGTAGATAATTTAGCCCTGAATTCTAGATTAGCATTATTTCCAAAAGGAGGAAGGATGATCTCCTACAATATTTTCCCTTCTTGCTCATGTTGCCAAGGGGAAAAAAAAAATCTAGCTACATACTTGATATGGGGAAAAGACCTGAGGCAATTAAATGTGGTATGATCCAGATACCTACTTCAGTTCTCCACTGGACACTGTGGATCCAACCTTCTTTAAGTTCTTGTTTTTTAAAACAAACAGAATTTTTTAATGTTTTTTAGTTGTAGATGGACACAATAACTTTATTTATTTATTATCTATTTTTTAATGTGGTGCTGAGGATCGAACCCAGTGCCTCATGCACGGCAAACATTCTACCACTGAGCTACAGCCCCAGCCCACAAACAGATATTTTTAAGTGCACAGTGCATGCTTAATGAATGCCTTGGAAACATTAAAAAATACCAGAGAAGAATAGTGTAATCATTCTATCAGGGAGACATGACCAATACTCATATTGATATTTCATCACAGTTTTAATGGTATGTCAAGGTATGTGTACACACACAGCCCCACAAACAATGCACAACTCAGTGAATTATTTTAAAATTGAGGACAAGACCTGTAATTTATTTCTCTCTGCATACTAAGTGGCCCATACAGTGTCTTATCCACAGTGTCTGTTCAATAAATGTTAAATAAGTTACTTACAGAATACTGCAGAAAGGTATTTTTCTTTAATGGATTACCTGATTGTTAAAAACATATTTTTAAATGAGCCATAAAAGTAAAGCAAAGGCAACATATTAGATCTCTATTTAGGAGATAGATCTAAAATTTTACCTAAAAATCAATAAGAATTGCAGCAGGATTTTCCTTTCATTTTAAAAAGGCCTCTGAAAAACATTTTTAGCCTTTTAGAAGGAGTCCTTAAATCCAATTTCACTGCTGTTCTAGGGGAATAATACTTCCCACTCTCACAATATTTAATATTGTTGATCATGGTGGAAAATGCAGGGGTCAAAGACTACGTGTATTTCTGCTCAGATGTGTTAAAATATTACCAACCCAGTTTAAACCCTGTTGAAACATCTTCTGTCATCTTTTCTAGAATCAACGGTCTACATTCCTGAGGCAGAATATAAAATACAGGAGAGCGCTGGGGAGCTCCTGATTCCCGTGAGAAGGTCTGGAGATGCAAGCCAGGAGCTAAGGGTCATTTGCTCAACTCATCAAGGTAGGAGGCTCCATGGGGATCTTGGAGGCAGGAAGCAGGTTATTAGAATGAGACTGTGGTGGCCCTGGAGTTGTGCAGGTGCCAGTGAAGCAGAGGGCAAGGCGCCCAACCCCTGGGCCACTCGTCCTCCAGGGCTACGGCTAACCTCCCTTGCTGACCATTACAGGAGTCCTGGCTGTTCTGAGCTGGTCTCAGATGAATTGTCTTTCAAAATTGAGATGAAAACAACTTTTTCTACTATCTCACAAAATTTTTCGAGAATGAAATGAGACGCTGTATATGAAAACTGTTTACATATGATGGTGAAAATATAAATAATTTGTATTTATAATAGTCTGAATTGCCTGTGGGCAACACTGCAAAAGAGTCTTCATATACTATTCAGTCTCTTCTCTTCCCTTCCCATTTTACATCTACAAATGCATGCTTGCAACCTTGGGACCAGGTGTCCTCCCATCCCAAAATAAGCTTCCATTCTTTCTGACTTCTATACAGTCAGAATTCAGCCAACAATACCCTACCCCCTTAAGCTCTTAGTCTCTAACTTATTAGTAACTGCAATAAAGAAAAATTGTGGAAATAAATGAAGACCACCCAAATGAGAACAAAAAAGGCATTTTAGACTGCCTTTTCCCTGCTGTGACTAAAAAATCTGACCAGAACAATTTTAGGGGAGGAAAAGTTTATTTAGGGGCTCACGGTTTCAGAGGTTTCAATTCATGGACAGCTGGCTCCATTCCTCTGGGCTCAAGGTGAGGCTGAACATCATGGAGGAAGAGTGTGGCAGAGGTAAATGGCTCACATGATGATCAGGAAGCAGAAAGAGAGATGCCACTCACCAGATACAAATATAAACCCCAAAGCCACACCCCCCAATGAGCCAGCTCCTCCAGCCACACCCCATCTGCCTCCAGTTACCACTCAGGTGATTAATTCCATCAAGTGATTTTTTTTGAGAGAGAGAGAGAGAGAAAATTTTAATATTTATTTTTTAGTTTTCGGCGGACACAACATCTTTGTTGGTATGTGGTGCTGAGCATCGAACCCGGGCCACACGCATGCCAGGCGAGCACACTACCGCTTGAGCCACATCCCCAGCCCCATCAGGTGATTAATTCACTTTTAGGTTAAGGATCTCTCATAACCCAATTATTTCTTCTCTGAATCTTCTTGCACTGTCTCACATGTGAGCTTTTAGGGGACACCTCACATCTAAACCATAAAAAAGGGCTATTTATTCAGAGCTTGCTAGAGCAAGATGAGTCAGCCACTGTCACTTGCATTTGGCAGAGACTCAAAGGCATAAGAATGAGAAGTTATAGAAGAAGAAATAGAGGGTATCAGGCAAGCCCTGACTGGCAGCTGTTGACACAGAGGAAGGCAGGCTAAGAAGTAGCAGGGCTTCCATGGTTTGTAAGAACATATCTGGCCTGTTAGGAGAGGAACAAAAATCATGGAGGCTGACAGTTATTAGGGCCTGACTCTTTGGGGCTGATTGCTATCAACTGTGGCTTGGCTTCTGGGATCATTGCTGCAGACTGTGTGTGGGTGTCTGCCTTTATCAACAGTATAGCTCTTGTCTGCTCATATATTCAGTCTCGAGATTGATGCTCTTACTTACTGAAAAAGCAATATTGGAGAAATAATTCTTGTAGCTCTTCTTTCTCCCCCACACTTTTTTTTAATACTAACCCCCCATGTCATGGTCTGAAAGTACTAATGAGGGATATTTCCATCAAATAGCAAGTACAGGTTATGTCTGGGCACACAGAAATTTTAGTGGTAGGGCCTTGAGAGCCTATCAAAGCTGAGCAAAAAAAGAAAAGAAAAGAAAAGAAAAGAAACAAGAAACAAAAATCTTTGTTTCCTTTTTCAATTACCTATAGCCATGTGTGGTAGCTGTGCATTATTAGTAACATGCAAAGCATGAGCTCACTCTCCATTCAATCATTAATACAGCTCAAGCATATTTTATTCATAATTGTTAAACATTTATTTAACAAGATTTCCAAAGAGGCTTAAATCACCAAATTGTACTTCCATCCTCTGAGAGGGTGAAGTACCTACCCACAGGCTGGAGGTAAAGACAATGTCACAATGACAGGCAATATGAGAAGATTCACAATTATCAGTCTCTCATAATTCCACAAAATGTGCCAGGGTACTACCATACACACAGTGGTGAGTTCTCCAGGAAGGGCCTCTGACCCTGTTAAATGCATGTGGTTTTTCACTGCAAGTTTGACCTGGGGAATCCCAGGTCAAAGCTCAGGTGTCAGACAGTGCGAGTTGGGTGCCTGCTGTGCTCAGAGTTTTCTGGGAATGCCACCTTCGCCCCTGGAGACCTGTTGGCAAGTTGGGTCCTACAGAGGAATCAGAGGAATCCCATGAGAAGCTAAATGTGGGTGTGGCCCTGCCATGTGGTCAGGGGGTGGGAGGAGGAAGCCACTGCCCAAGTGGACACCAGCAGTTCAGCAATCTCCCGTGATCCACCAAATAGGCTGTTCACCACCTCATTTCTCCCAGTCACATCTGGGAGACCCTCTGGTTGTAGATAGAGACTGTGTCATGGTATCAAGCTGCCCAGCTTGAAGCCCAGAGAGAAGACAGTGTTTTCCACAAGAGCTGGGTGCGTTCTCCCTGGGATCCCTGGGCAGCCAGCTGGGGAAGGAAGGAGCCCACAAGGAGTACTGCACCCCACCTCACTTCCCTCTTCTTCACTTTCAATTCCCAAATAGAGTAAAATCAGGTTAAAACTGAGAATTGCTAAAATGTACATGATGCTGGCAGTACATGGACTTTTTCTCTGAGTCGTGCTAAGAAGGAGATGGGAAGCAGGTTGTTCAGAGAGGGTTCCAAGCATATCCAGGCAAAAAAACATGCCCTCTTCTGCCTTTTAAAACAAACGTGTGATATGTTGATGTATTTGGTTATGAGTGTGCTTTTAGATAATAGAGGTCATGCCTTGCATCTCATAGGGTACTGGGGAACCATTTTCTCTTTTCTGAAGTACAAACAATGTCATTTAAAAGTTCCTTTTCTGTAGGTCTGCTGGAGATAAACTCAGTTTTCTATTTATCACAATACAACTTTATCTCAACCCCATCTTTGAAGCGTCTAGGATGGTAGTAATCTTCTCCCAGTGTTTTGAACTCATTACTCCACTCTGTTCTGGCTTCCAATGTTGCTATTAAGAAGTTGTCCAGGGGCTGGGGATATAGTTTAGTTGGTAGAGTGCCTGCCTAGGATGCACAAGGCCCTGGGTTCAATCCCTAGCGTACACACACACACACACACAAAACAAAGAAGTTGTCCTTAGTCTAAAAGTCATCTTTGTAGCAAGGACATTTTTACATGTTTAAGATCTTCTCACCTGTATGTGATCAAAAGCTGTGGAAGTTCTGTGGGGCTTCTCTTGAAGACGTTTTTTTCTGAGAAGGATGTGATTGCTTCTTCCAGAATCCACAGGGCAACACTCAGAAACCCTCCTGCAGCCCCAGGTCCCCAGGAATCGTCAACACTCCACAACAGCTCCTTGAGATACCCAGATGAGGCCCAGGCACCCCTGCTATGCTGGTGTCCCACCTGCCCAAGGGAGGAGACCAGTTTATCCTTGAGAGACCCTGCTCTAGATTATCAGGCTCAGGTTTTGGGACAGTGGGGTTTTTTGTTTTTGCTGTTGGCCCTGGGTGATTTTCCTTGCTTCCCGGGAATACAGAAAAGCCAGTATAATTATTTCTAGTTGTTTTGTTGTCTGAGAGTATTGCAGGGTACTCACTGGCCAAAGGCTGGGAACAGAAGTCACAGAGCGTCTTCTGGATGGAAGCCCCCATGCTGTGCAGCCCGCCTCCCCCAGCTGCCCTCCTCATCCCTTATTCCTCCGCTTCCCTCCAATCACGGAAGAATTTTATCTCCACTCTGGGGATTTTTTAACTTGCTACCAATAAAATAGAAAATTTTTTAAACTTAAATAAATGTCAGTACTCTGTGTTCTTGACCACAGAATGTAACTGATCAAATGGTTTCCCCCAAATAAATTTTCTGGAATCCTAGGAGGAAGGGGTCATATATTGACAAAGAGATTTAATCATTTTATTTAATTTTATAAAGGCATTATTGACTACTATGTGAGCCTAATGTATGTCTGCTTTGGGTATTTATCTTGAAGAGCTAAGCACGCTGCTTCTGATAGGCATCTTTTTTTATGTCACCTGCTTGATGAGTAGGCACAGTAAGAACATATATTCTCCAACATAAAGAACTCCTGTGTAAACATCTAACTGTTTTAAAAAATATTCCAAATGATTACTATTAATCATAGGTTGTAAGACTTAAGACCTTTTTTCCTGTGTGTGTGTGTGTGTGTGTGTGTGAGTGTGTGTCCCGGAGTGACTCACCCCACCTGCTTTCCTATGTTGCTGGCACTTGTCCCCATTCCCTTCTAGTGGGAAAGTGCCCACCTCTGTCACTTAGCCATAATGCTCACCTTTGCCATCTCAAGAACCAGCCTCTCCTGGCTGAGGAGCTCAGAGAACTCTTGGAGGCACAGGTTTTTGGGGGAGACAGAATAAGGTTTCAAGGCCCCAGAACCACACTGAAAATTAGCCAACCTACCACCCAGTGAGAGTCCCCTGAGCCGGACATTAATCACAGTTTCTGCCCCGGCCCTAGTAAACAGGTTTTATTTTCTTCAGTTCTCCAGATTAAAACTTTGTATATGTTCCCACACTAATAAAACAATCAATAGTGACTTTCTGATTCTTCTAAAATCTGGTTTGGTTTTTTTAAAATCATTCTGAAACATTTTGTAAGTCGGTGCCCTTTTGAACAAAGCCTCTGATGTCATTTTGGAGACTACTTTTTAGCAAGCTGTCCTCCTCCCATGCAGCATACAGCCATAGATACCAGCTTGTATTCATGTTTAGAAGACATCAGGCACTGACAGTGCCTTGCATTTGTCCACGTACCATACCACAAACAAGAAAGGCCCTTACAAGACCAGAGTGTCCTTTCCAGAACCTTCCTGCCACATTCCCATTGCTTTTTATTAAGGAAAATTATGGTGGGAAATATTTATACTTTTCAAATATCACTTATCTAAAATATTGCACTAAATCACTTCCATTACTATGGCTGATTTTCACTCTTTTAGCTCTAAAACTGGGTTGCTGTTAATAATACAGAGTTGCGCTAAATCCTAGAAATCCCACTCCTGAGTCCTTACTACAGATAAATGAAATCATATACCCACTCCAAGACCAATACTAGAATATTCACAGCGGTGCTGCTCCAAACAGCTAAGAATGAGAAAGAACCCATTATCAGCTCCTAGATGAGTCCACAAACCGTAGGAAGAGGAGTCCACAGTAAAAGAGAAGGAAGTTATGATACATGAGTGAATCTCAAAGTGAGGGGCTAAATGAAAGAATCTGGCCACCAAAGACTAACACACAGAAGTACTGTGTGTTCCACTTGTGTGACATTCTCATAAAGGGAAATAAATCTTGGGGCTAGGATTGTGGCTTAGCAGTAGTTCTCCTAGCACATATGAGGCGCTGGGTTTGATCCTCAGCACCGCATAAACAATAAATAAAATAAAGGCATTGTGTCCAACTACAAATAAAAAAATATTTTTTAAAAAAATAATAAATAAATAAACCTAGGGTGACACAAAGCAGATCTGTGGTTTTTGAGGGCTGGAAGGCAGGGAGGGAGATGGACTGTAGAGGCTACAAGTCAACTTTTATGGGTAGATAAAAATGTCCCACATTATTATTTTGATGGTGATCTTATGTACTTATCAAAACTCATCAAGGGGGCTGGGGTAGTAGGTCAGTGGGAGAGCACTTGCCTAGCACATGGGCGGCACTGGGTTCAATCCTCAGCACTTCATAAAAATAAAGAAAGAAAGACACTGTGTCCATTTACAACTTGTAAATGGTGTATTGACATTGATGAATCTTCATATAAGTAAGTTGTTATAATAAAACTTAAAGTATAGTGGACCTAAACTGAAATCCCCCAGTCAGTCCTGCATGCCTCGTAAACTAACAAGTAGCTTTGTGGCTCTGTCATGGTGTCATACAAGGAACTCTAGTCAGAGTCAAAAATTAGATTATGTTCCTAGTCCTCAGAGCCATGTCTTGGACAGTGCAGGGGCAGAAGAAATTCTGTACCATTATCATGCTATGGATTTTCTAGTTTTATTTCTCTGCCCTGTAGTTTTTCCATCTATAACATGAGAGATTGGAGCTGAGCCAGCTCTGACAGCCTACGATCCTTCAGTTCATTTAGCCCTTAATCTAAACCAACCCTACTCAATACACCCCATTGAAAGAGCAGTAAATCTGGAACATGCCAAAATACCAGAGTCTATTCTGAAAGCTTTCTAATCACAACTTTAATATTGATGACTGGAAGAGATGCGTGCCTTGTAATTCATCTAGAAATAGTTTGAGGAACCAATAAGGAATCCCCATTTGGAATTCTCCTCACCTTCCCTGCTCCTTCTGACATTCCTGTAGGTTCTGCCACAGGCACGATTCCGCCCATGGCCTTATCTTTCTCTGACTACGTCTCACTACCAGAAGACCACACCAGCATCCTCCTCTTTGACAAAGATGAGACGGAGAAGAGCTGCCGGGTTCTCATCATCGACGACTCCCTGTACGAAGAGGAAGAATCCTTCAGTGTTTCACTGAGCCTCCCTGTGGGAGGGCAGCTGGGATCCAGATTCCCCACCACCAAGGTGATCATCCTGGCTGATGCTGAGGATGGTAAGTCCGTTTCCCGCTTCCCTACTCTTGGTCGTAGCTGCCTCCTGCTCATGTGTTCTTTCAACAGTTAAAAAGGAAATCTAACTTTATTTATCTTTTAGAGGAATGTTTGATGTTCTTCTTTCTCCAAAAGTGGTATCTTTTCAAATCGGTAGACATCACCAATATCGACAGCAAAATAGCAACATGGGAAGGGATTAAATATTTGTGTATAACTTTATTTTTAAGAGGAATAAAAAAAAGTGAATACAGGCCAAGAAGGTGACCCAAGACTTGGAAAGAAGTCAAGAAGTGGACCTGAGTCAAGAATCTATGTTCCCAACCAAGACAGCCCACAAAGGCCCTCACCTGAGCAGCACGGGGATCCTCTCTGACAGCAGTCAGTGCATGAGTCTTCAAATGGCACAGGGGTTATTCGTGCTATGAAGGAGCTCCGTGTGTAGGCATCTGGACCCCCTCTTCCCAGGGCTCTCTGGCAGGAAGTTTGGCTCCTGTCCCTGGGGAGCCCAGCTGAAATTCAGCCAGAGAAGAGAGGAGCTCCTCATTCCTCAACACCAGCCCTTCCCTCCCTGGTGTGATAAGAAGTATCAAGCCCAGTCACCAGTATCACCCTGGGTTTCCATTGCCACTTCTATAGGGAGCATTTTTGAAAGGAAATGGTACTCAAGATGGCCAAGATGAAACTATTTTATGATTTATCTCAGATTAGTGGCTTCATCTCTTAACCAACCAAGCCTCTGCCTGGATTTGAAAGGCTGTGGGGTGCTGTGCTCACATCTAGTCAGGATTAAACCAGCCTGCTACCAGAGATCCAAAACTAATGTGAGTGCTTTTTCTATAATCCCACACCTCCCATAAAACTGAGAGCTATGCCCAGAGAAACAGCCTGGGTAGAGTTTGAACAGCCAGCGTATATACTCTCAAAATGGGTATGACAAATTTATCGTGTACTATAGGACAATTCCTGCTTGAATTTTTTTTTAAACAACCATAGAACAGAGGTAAATATGAGTGAGGTTAAAAATAATTTTTTGTTTGCTGTTTGGTCTGCCAGTCCATGACCTGTCAAGGTCAGAGGTCCAAAATTCCATTTTGACAGCCAGCCTAGAGGCAAGATACAGACCCCTAGGAGATGGATGTGTGAGGACAAATGCCAAATTATAAATTACAGTGAACAACCAAAGTCAAAGAGAACTAAAAACCAGAGTCCTTCATTCTCTCTTGAAAGAAGGCTCTACCTGGATAGCCACTGTGTAAACAGATGATTGAGTCACAGGTGTGAGATATTAACAGTGCTGGCCGACCAAGACAGCCATCTCTACTGGAGCAAATAACTGCCCAGTGTCCAAGATTTGTTAGTAAAGATAAACATATAGCAATACAGAATAATGCACTATTATAATTTTGTAATGGTAGTGGGTAAATCATTTCTAAGTCTAGAATAAATATTAAGAGACTGAAATATTAAAAATAATTACAATTAAAATACAATAATGAATATAATTTTCATAGACATAAATTGTGACATCCATTCCATAAAGTATGGGGAAAAGTCAAAGTGTAGAGTTTTTGCATGCAATTGAAATTAAATTGTTACCAGCTTAAGACAAACTGTGATAATCATAAAATATCTCATGCAAATCTCATGGTAACCATAAAAATACTACCTATAGAAGTTAAGAGAGAGAGAGAGAGAAAGGAATCAAAGCATACCCATGCCAAAAAAAAAAAAAGGGAATACATTAAAAGACAAAACAAAGGAAAAAAGAACAAGAAGACAAGTACAAAACAATTAATGACAGGCAGGGGACAGGGGTATAGCTCAGCAGTAGTGCACTTACCTAGGATTCTGAGGCCCTAAGTTCAATTCCCAGCACAATAGCAGCAACAAAATCTGTTAGGACAATATTACATTTTTTTCCTATCAATAATTACTTTAAATGCAAATGGATTAAATTCCTTAATTAGAAGACAGTGGCTGGCTGATGTGGTGGCGTACACCTATAATCCCAGAAGCTTGGGAGGCTGAGGCAGGAGGATGGCAAGTTCAAAGCCAGCCTCAGGGTGAGGCCCTAAGCAACACAGTGAGACCTTGTCTGTAAATAAAATACAAAACTGGGCTGGGGATGTGGCTCAGTGGTCGAGTGCCCCCGAGTTCAATCCCCAGTACGCCCCTCCCGTCCCCCCCCCAAAAAAAACCAGTGACTGAAGGACTCACATAGCCTGAAAGTAATGAAAGGCAACAGATATTCCATACAAATGGTAATGAAAAAAAATGGCAGTGGAGGCTGTACTTAAATAAGGCAAAATTAAAACCTCTTAGTTAGAAACTGACCCAACAGACAAGAAGGGCATTATAGGATGATAAAAGGATCATTTCACCAGGTAGTTATAATAATTATATATGCACTCACCATCAGAGAACAGAAATATATTAAGAGAACATTGAAAGAACTGAAAGGGAAAATAGCCACACAATAGTAGTGGGAGACATCAACACTCTACTGTCAATAAAGAGGAAACAACCAGAGAGAAACCAACAGGGAACCCAAGCAACACTACAGACCAAATGGACCAAGCATTCCACCCAACAGCAGTAACAGTGAAATCCATGCAGAATATTCTCCTGGAAAGAGTAGATTCAGTTAAAGAGTAGACATCACAAGTTTTAGCAAATTTTAGGAGGTTGAAAACATGCCAAATATCTTTTCCCACCACAGAGGAAAGAAACTAGAAATCAAAACCAGAAAGAAAATTGGAACCTGGTGCAGAGGTGCACACCTTTAATTCCAGCAACTCTGGAGGCTGAGGCAGGAGGATCATGGGTTCAAAGCCCATGATTAGCAACTTAGCAAGGAGCTGAGTAACTTAGCAAGACCCTGTCTCTGAATAAAAAATAAAAAGGACTAAGAATGGGGCTCATTCATTAAGCTTACCTAGGTTCAATCTCTTATACCAAAAATAAAAAAATAAAATTGGAAAATTCATAAACAAGTGGAAATTTAGAAGTTCACTTTTGAAAACCCCAATGGAGCAAAGAAAAAAAATCAAATAGAAATTGAAAAATACTTTGAGACAAATGGGAGCAAAATACAACATACTGAAACTTATAGGATATAGCAAAAGCAATGCCAAGAGGGAAGTTTACAGCCAAAAATACTTGCCACTAAAAAAAGAAAGATCCAAAACTACTTTGCATCTCAAAGAATGAGAAAAAAAAGAGAAAAAAATTAAGCTGAAAGTTTACAAAATGATAGAAATAAATATCAAGCAGAAACAAATATCCCTGAAAGGAGAAAAACAATAGAAAAAATTGATTCTTTGAAAAGATAAAAAAGTGACAACCCCTTATCTAGACTAAGATAAAAAGAGAAAACTCAAACACATAAATCAGAAATGAAAGAGTAGCTGCTATAGCTGATGCCATGGAAATAAATATCTTAAGATACTATGACACCAACAAATTAATTATAGTTCAATAAACTGGGTAACCTAGAAGAAATGGATAAATTCCTAGAAACATAATAACACACCAAGACCAAATCATGAAAAAATAGAGTGTCTAAGCAGACCTATTACTAGTAAGAGACTGAATCATTAATTAAGCTTCCTAACAAAGAAAAGCCCAGAACCAGATAGCTTCACTGATGAATTCTACCAAAAATTTAAAGAATTACTGTCAATGCTTCTCAAACTCTTCCAAAAAATTCAAAAGGATGGAACATTTCCAAATTCATTTATGAAGCCAGCAGTACCCTGATTACAAAGCCAAAGACACTGCAAGAGAAAACAACTAGGACAAACATCCCTGATGAACATTGATGCTAACACTATCAACAAAATGCTAACAAGCTGAATTCACCAGCCAAGAAGGACCAGACACTATGTCCAAGTGGAATTGATCCCTGGAATGCAAGGATGGTTCAACACTGAAAATCAATTTAAAGAATACACTTCATTAACAGAATGAAGAAGAAAAGTCATGACTGTCTCAGTAGATGCAAAAACAAAAGTTCATTGTATAAAATTTATCACTAATTCATGATTAAGAAAAAAATCCTTAGCAAATAATAGAGGGAAATTACCTCAATGTGAAAAAGAGCATATATGAAATGCCCACAGCTAATATCATATTCAACAGTGAAAAACTGAAAGATTTTCCTGTAAGATCAGGAAGAAGACGAGGGTGCAACCCCTCTACTTCTACTCAAGATCATCCTGGAAGTCCTAAGCGGAGAAATTAGGCAATAAAAAATAAATAAATAGAAATCATCCAAATTAGAAATAACAAAGAAAAATCGCCCCTGGATCTTTTATAAAGAAAACTCTAAAGAAACAAAACAAAAGAAGAAAGAGGAGATAAAAAGAGAATAGGAAAAGTTGTTAGGACTAATAAATGTAAAATGGCAGTCTACCTATTAATATACAAAAACCAATAGTATTGCTTTATGCCAACAATGAATCACCTAAAAAGGGAATTAGAAAAACAACTTTAACATGAATAAATACTTGGGAATAAACTTAGGAATTGAAAGACTAGCATATAGAAAATTACAGTCATGAAAGAAATTTAAAAAGATAAAAACACATGGAAAGATATTACAGACTAATTAAAATGCCCATACTGCCGGATATGGAGGCACATGCTTGTAATCCCAGTGATTTAGGAGGCTGAGGCAGGAGGATTGCATGTTCAAGGCCAGCTTTAACAACTTAGTGATACCCTGTCTCAAAATTTAAAAATAAAAAATTAAAAAATGCCCATACTAGGCAATCTACAGATCCCATGCAATCCCTATCAAAATCTCAATGGTGTTTTTAACAGAAATAGAAAAAACAATTTAATATTTATGGATCCACAAAAGACCACAAATGGCCAAAACAATTGAGAAAAAAGAGCAAAGCTATCATGCTTTCTGATTTCAAAATGCTTCACAAAGCCACAGTGGTCAAATAGTACAGTACTGGCATAAAAACAGACAGTGTTGATCAAACGGGCCTTTGTGCAGAGTTTTCACTGGGCTCTACAGTTCACACCATGCACTGACCGTGTCCTAAGGTGCATCTTGATTCTTTTGCTGCTAATTGCCACTGTCCACTCGCACACTGCTATCTTCCTGGATGTGCGTGCTGTATTGACACCAGGGCTGCTCATTCTTTCCAAAATTCTCTGTTCTCTTTGTTTCTCTGCTTCCCCACACTGCCCCCCCACCCACCCAGCCATGTCTCCAATTATTTTTTGTTTGCTTATTTGTTTATTTCTTTTCTGGAGGGCTCCTGTCTGTCAACCTGTCTCCCTAAGGGTTGATGTCCCCCACCATGATTCTCTTTTTATTCATTCCCATTGGACGATCATACTTTCCTATATGAAATTTCGCCCTCAACCTTTGAGCTTAGCCCTCCCAGATCTCATCTCCAGTCCTAGCTAGATTCTTGAATTCTAGATTGACACATGATAGTGTTTCTGCAATCCATTTAGAGATTCCATAGGCAACTGAGACTCCACCTCTGTAACTGAACTCATCATCCTTCCTTCTCTACTCCCACTCAACATCATTTCTCCTCCCTTATTCTCAGCTGAGTTCCTATGGTGCCTCCCTTGCCCACTTTCCACACTTTAGGCTTTCAGGGCATCCTATACCCAATCACTGGGTGCTGCTCAAGTCACTTCTGCCACTCTCCTCTCCCACTTCATCTTAATACTGCTTAATTCAAACTTAGGGGATGCTCAATAGATGTTTGTTGAACTGAACTAAAAGAAAGATTGAGGGTGCTGTGCCACATGCCTGTAATCCCTGTGGCTCAGGAGACTGAGGCAGGAGGATTGCCAAGATCAAAGTTGGCCTCAGCAACGGTGAGGTGCTATGCAACTCGGTGAGACCCTGTCTTTAAATAAAATACAAAATAGGGCTGGGGATGTGGCTCAGTGGTCAAGTGCCCCTGAGTTCAATCCCTGGTACCAAAAAAAAAAAAGAAAGAAAGAAAGAAAAAGAAAGAAAAAGAAAGGAAGGAAGGAAGGAAGGAAGGGAGGGAGGGAGGGAGGGAGGGAAGGAGGGAAATAAAGATTGAATTTTATTTCACCCCAAACAGTATGTTAAAGATCCAGAATTGATTCGTATGCATTTTCTTTCTTTTCTAAGAATCCAGAACCTGTTCCAATAAGTAGCTCTAGAATTTTTCCAAAGACTAAGTTTACCAGTCTATTTCTAGAATCTGTATTCTAGATGAGGAACTGGAAAAGCATTTTAGTTCCCACCTTGTGATACTCATCCTGTTTGTGGTGGTTTCTCAAAGTTGACAGAGTGTTTCTGTCACCTCTTCTACAAGCCTTGGCATTAAATTTCTGTGTGACTATGGACACTAAACTCCTTTTAAAGCATAGCCATGTGTCTTTTGAGACCTTTACTTTTCACCTTGTCATATTGCTTTTCTCGGTTTCTCTTTTTAAAAATATTCTCTTTTCAGTGAGATATACCTATGGCTGTAGAATTCATTGAACACAGGTGTGATGTTCAGACTTTCAATCAGACTTTCCTAATTGCCTGTCCTGAGGAATCATTGCTAGTGTCTCAGATAAGGACTTTCTGAAAACTGTGCTAGGAACTGTTTTCTCCAATCTGACAAATCTCCTAATACAAATTAATATGGGGCATCTCAGAGGAGTTTAATGATTTTTTTCCAACTGACAATATCCTCCTCCCACATATTATATTTTATTACTCACAGAGGCTTGAGGGCTGGGAATGTGGCTCCGTGGTAGAGCACTTGCCTAGCATGTGTGAAACCCTAGTACCAAAAAAAAAAAAAAAATAAGGAGATGGAAGTGAGTTCTTACTTCTGCCCCCTTTAAACAGTGTCATAACTGATCCAAACTTTTTCATATCTTTTCTTGCTCCTTGCCCTTCCCCGCAACCACACAGTATAATTTCTTTTTTTTTTTTTTAGAGAGAGAGATGAGAGAGAGAGAGAGAATTTTTTAATATTTATTTTTTAGTTTTCAGCGGACACAACATCTTCGTTTGTATGTGGTGCTGAGGATTGAACCCGGGCCGCACGCATGCCAGGCGAGCGCGCTACCACTTGAGCCACATCCCCAGCCCCACACAGTATAATTTCTCTGTCAAAAGCAGGTTACACTGGGTCTGTAGCTCAGTGGTAGAGCACTTGCCTAGCATGTGTGAGGCATTGGGTTCTATTCTCAGCACCACATATAAATAAATGAATAAAATAAAATTCCAAAAAAAATTTTTTTTCAAAAGCAGGTTACTTTGTCCAAATTTTAAAACAACTTTGTAATAAATTTAAAATACTTCATAAATTAGTTAAAATTATCTATTCTCCACAAATGTAATGTATGTCAAGAACATTGTACTGTCATGTGTAACTAATTAAAACAAATTTAAAAAAATTATCTATTCTCCAGTGAATTCTTGAGTGCTGAGAATATTCTGACCATGGTGTCACTAAGTATTCAGGGACATGGGATGTGGCTCCTGAACTTGGGAAGTCCATAAGCCTTAATAAGAACACAAAACACCATGATAGAATGTAGCTTCAACAGTTTCCCTTTCTACGAGTTGCTAAATCAAGAAAGGAGACCAATTGGGACATCATGTGTGTCACCTGCAAAAAAAAAAAAAAAAAAAAAAAAAGTCATGTGCATGGAGAACAGGTGGACTGGAGTCTGGCTCTGCCTGAAACATCGCTGTGTGGGAGATAAGCTAGTTAGCTGCTGTCACAAATGAGCAAACAAAAGAGACTGCATTGGTATTAAGCAGTATTCCTAGAATTTATCAAGGCAAAGGAGGCAGGAAGGTGCCATCAATTAGACCTGAGCTGCTCATAAAAAGAGCCACAAGCTTGGGCTTATCTTAAGTCTTGGCCAAAAGCGCCATCTAGAGGGCTGACTGGTCCTCAGCGGAGGTGGTGCCAAATGCACAGGAATTGAGAAAGGATTAAATAACCAGCCAGAATAGTGACCACAGAAGAGATATCCAACTATGGGAGGGACAGGTCTCCAAAGAACCCACAAAAGTGCCCTGGGAAAACAGAATTAGCTTTTCTTCCATCTTCCAACACTAGAGAGTATTGATCACCATGAAGATACCCATTAAGAAAAGAACTTTCCCGCTATCCTGCCTCTCCCATCCCAACCTTGGAGACACCAGAAACATCGTTAGCAAGAATGGGGAGATGAAGTGGAAGTTCTTGATATGAAAAAAAAGAGAGAGATGACCTTAGCACCTTTGCCAATTGCAAATGGCAAACGGAACCCATTACCACAGTGGTAAAATTACGCCAAATGTTAAAGAGATATGGGGTAAAGAATGCTTAGTTTCCTGAAAGAGTTAAATGTGGCTTCCCTGGGACAGGTAACTCTATCAAATTCTTAAAGCATGAGTCAGCATTTGCCAAATTGTTGCACTCTAGCTCAGACAACATCACCAGCAAAGATAGAGGCTCCAAGCACCTGCTATACTGGGTGCATTGTGAGCTGTTTACAGCAACTGGAAAACAGGGCACAGTATGGGGCAAAGTTGCAGATGATTCCAGGAAAAAAAATGGACTCAATTCAGATTATGAGAGGTCTTGCATGTTGTAGTAAAATTTTTCTCAGCATTTACAAACTATTAAAATACATCCTAAGCAAATTAAATATGATTTTTACCCTCCAAATGTTTAAGTCAAATATGCTTCTTTGTGAAATATATTTGTGAAGGTGTCATCTCTGTAAGTTTGATTTTCCATTTTCCAATTTCAGGGTCATTCCTCTTAGAGGAAGCTGCTTCTCAATGTTTTTTTTTTGGCAGCGGGGGGTTAGAGGGGACACGTGTTTTGTTTTGTTTTGGTTATTGGCCTCCAGATGTCATAACTCAAATAAAAACATTTATTTCAAAATTTTTTTAGGACAGCATATGTCTAGTGTAACAGCTAAGCCTTGTAATCTTTAAATGGGCAAGTTTGTAGGCTACATTTTAGAACAGAATGAACCAGGCATATTTGCATATTTGCTTGGCCAAACCTCAACACTCATTGTCAAATGCTCCTGTCTTTTGGAAGACACACGTTTGCCGAAGCCGTGACCTGCTCTGGCCTCCTTCAGCTTTCTTTTCAGGGAGCCACTTCCCTGCATCTATGGGGAAAAAGCATCTGGCATCTCTGCTAACAGGATCCTGCCTCCCCCCCGGATTAGTGTCTGTCTCTGATCACCAAATGCCTTGGGAAAATGCACAGCAGCAGTCCCCAAATTCAGAACCCTGCCTCAACATCAAGAACAGTTTCTACAGAAGAAAAGACTCCCTAACTCCCCACCATCTTTTCCGAATCACTGACTTGTCCGTGTTACAGCCAATTGGCCAATTTCCCCTCCTTTTTCAAAGAGAGCTCTTAAAACAGAAAAAAAAAAAAAAAATGAATAGGGTTCCAACTGATTTTATCTCCAGGTACTTCCTGGAGTCAAAGTCATGGCATGTCGCTCTGACATGGCTTCTGGGGAGTTTCTGGGTTTTTTTTCTCCCTGAGCTAAATATTGACAGGACCTGTAGGATCTGTCAAGTCTTGCTGTTGTGATGAATCACGCCAGGCCAAAGAAGAGGGTTCTCCTGGGAGGTGGAAGCATTCTTTGTCCTTTGTGCCTCTGCAGAGCCTAACCTGCACTTTGGGGATGCAGAGTATCATGTTGATGAAGGTGCTGGCTACGTGGAGGTGTGTGTCAGGAGAGCAGGTGCTGATCTTTCCCAGGCATCATCTGTCACCATAAGCTCAAGGAAGACTGAGCAGAAGTCAGCAGAAGGTAAGAAGCCATTGAATGGATACAACATTATAATATGCGTTTTCAGTAGGGTCCAGCCTAGCCTTTCTTGATGGGCATCTCCTACCTGAACACAGAGATCACATGCGTATGTAACAATTTCTGCTGTCTATAAAATATATAGAATAGTCAAACATCACCATTTATGATTCATTCATTACCCACTTGCTTCTAATAAGTTCAGATTAATTTTCTAAAGTTCAGAATATTTGTAGGTAGTTAAGCAGTTCATAAAGAATATTTCAGATGATGGCACCCCCAGAAAAGCTGAGCAAGTCCCAACTCCTGGAGGAATCCAGTCACATCTGAGACCTTTGGAGCAAAGAAGTTGTTCCATCTGACTCTGGGGCATTTTCTTTGGTTTTCAGCAACATGTCCTCTCCTCTTGTCCCATTCACCTTTGTGTTTCCTGATTTGGATGACAAGGACCTCCAGCAGCAGAGCTGGACAATTCTGGATACTACTCCCTCTTGTGGACCTCAGTTGCTTTAGCAGAAAACTGAGAATAGTAGGACCCAACAGGAAGGAAAAGGCAGCTCCATCTACCCTGCACTTACATGTTCACATTTGCAGCTGGACCTTTTGGTCTCCTGGGACATGGACAGCGAGCATAGCTCCAGACTAGTATCTTGTGTATCCAAAACCCCTGAGAATATTTTAAAACAAAAGCAAAGAAAAAGCAAAACTCCTGTAAATAATACCCAGTAATCTAAAGAGCTGCACTAACTGATGAGGCATACAAAGAGTAAAATGCACATTTATGAATTAAAAATGTAAAGCCAGTTTCATCATGCATCCAGAAATGTTAAAGTAAATAAACATGGCCATTTTACTTACACTTGGAAGAATTCACACATTAGAACTCTAGCGAATTATCTCAGGACATTGTACATGAAACCAGTAATGATTCTTACCAGTTTCTTTTTCTCTTGATTTATTTCTCTTTCTTTCTTTTAATCTTCATAGAGGGTCATTCTTACTCTAGGTATATACATGGAACCAAAGACAAATAGACCAATTGATTCATTGTACTTTTTCCATTTAAATTTGTTTACAGGAGGTGTTAATTTTGATCACTTGATTAAGGTGGTATCTTCCAGGTTTTCCCACTATAAAGTTACTTGTTTTCTTTTCAATTAATAAGCATTTTATGCACAGTTAACTTGAGACTATATAAATATTCTCTTCCTCAAATTATTAATACATTCATGTTCCTTGGGGGTTTCTAGTTTCGGTTCAGCACTTATCACTGTTGGTATCATAACAGGTGATGACTTTTCAAAAAAGTAGCAAAGAAGCTATATGGTCAGGGGCAGCAGCTTGCAAAAGTGATTAACAACCCAGAATATGGCAGGCACAAGCTCTATGGCTGAGTAAAACTGAGCAGAAAGTTGCACAGTTAAACCAGATGTCTGGCAAAGGTGAATGAGTGAAAACACATCAAAATAAAATTCATAATGGTTAGCTTCCAGGTTAAAAATTTTAAAAGGAAACCCTTTTATTTCTAACTGAAGCATCCCTCAGAGAACTTTTATTATATTCAGTGCATTCTTTGTGAAAGTGATTGGAAAATGACATGCCACACTCACTGATTGGAAAATGATGTGCGAGTCAAGGATAGCACATGGACATGGGATGAGGAACTATATATATGGCATTTGGCAGGATATGAAAATTTACCCATTCTAGGGATTGAGCCCACAATATGATTTTGAGTGGGTGCTGAGGACAAAGGCAAATGCTGCAGAGTTGATGAGCCATTTCATTTTTCTCTGAAAAATACCTTACAACAATGAATTCTAGAGTCTCACCAGTGCCTTTTCCTTGCCCCTAGCTGGAGTTGATTATATTGGTGTCATCCAAAGACTGGACTTTGCCCCAGGAGTACACATGCAGACATTCCGAGTGACCATCCTCAATGACTTGGGACAGCCCGTCTTGGAGGGTCCAGAGAGGTTTGAATTACTTCTCCAGGTGCCTACTGGTGCAGTGCTTGGAGAACCCAATAAAACCACCGTTATCATCAATGACAGCATTGCTGACTAAAGAAGAGTGCCTGTAGTTTCTTTGACCAAGAGGCTTCCTGAGAAATATAAGCAGCCAAAACATGTGTCCCCACCACAGAATAAAGCTCCACTGTCGCTAGAGCTTTGCAACTCTGGGATAGTAGTGCTGTTGTAGTGCCATTGGTGTTATAGTTTTGGTGATATGTGCAAAAATAGTTTATGCAACTGCATGGAGATAAAAATATGTATATTCAAAGAATGGACTGAGCCCACAATAAGTGAGACTGTGCTTTTGTTGTCCTATTTCTATTTTCTTTTACTTTGTTTCTAAGACCAGTAAAACCCTTTATTGTCAATTAAATCAATACTGAGTACCAAAGATTGACCTCTCTTTACTGATTGAGGCTGAACATGAAATACTTCATTTATGAACATACACACACATGATTATTATCATCATCATTCTGTTTTGAATTTTCTGGGTTATTGGATGGGAGTGCAGATATCTGAAATTTGCAGACAAGTTCCTCTTGGCCATTTGTTCAATTTCCCTCCACAGCCCTTCATCAGAGCCACTTTGGTAGGGACGTCGTTTCATCAACAAGCCCTGCTTTTGCACCCCTTTGTAAAAAGGGTAATAAACAGCAAGGTGATAAAAATATAAGTATCCGAGAGGAGAAAAAAGAAAGTTTAAAGATTTGCATAGTTCTCAAACTGCCCAATTAGTTCTTAACTAATTTTGGAATGGCAATATTTATAGTCTTTAGTGTACCTCACGCACGTCACATAAATCATTTCAAGTTATTATGAAGCCACATCTTTGTACCCTATTGCTATTTTTGAGGTATTTATTGTGCATAACTTGTAAAAATGTGTTTCAGACATTAACCTATTTCTAAGCCAACCTGGTGTTCAACAGAAACCATTCAAGAAGTCTTTCTCCCAAACATGGAGGAGGGGTAAAAAGGCTCTTATTGTAGGCAACCTGCACAGATGGGCGGAGATGTCCTTGTTCACCATCTGCCTGGGCCTGGCTTCAGTGCTTGACTTCATTTCTCCCATCCAGAGAAAACATTTTTCTAAGCTACTTTGTAACTCTTAACTTTGCTCCTCCTTCTGTGAAATGAGATATTTGGATTCAACTTCTAAGATCCTTCCAGTTTTGTCTGATTCTTTTCTGAAGGAAGACAAATTCACCAAAAGAATATAATCCTCCCTCATCATACAATTTGCCCAATTACTGGGGTCAAAAATCTTATAAACTCAATTAAATTTAACAATCATGTTTTGGACTTTATCTATATATTAGAAAGATACAGACCCTTCACAAATGTTAGGGAAAAGCTATATACAAAATATACATGGGCCAGGATAACTCTCAGATATATTCCTAAGCCTCACAATGCTCTGAGTCAGCCCTGCCAAGGCCTAGACTTTGGCCCAGGGACTTCTGGAGACCTCCAGAACTATGAAAGATAGACTATCGTGATAAGTCATCAAGTTTGGGACAGTTTGTTACAACAGCCACAGGAAGTTAGTACCCAATGAGAGATCTGCAGAATTTGCTGATGTTGGCAAAGTAAACTAGAAAGTACAAAAAATAAGACACTTGGTGTTTGACTGTGAGGTAATGTTTGTGGAAGCAGTTGAGACCCTGTCTTGAAGACCTGTCTCAGCCCATTTGAGAGTGCTGCTGTTTCCAAGCAACATCAACACATGCACCATGTCTAAAAGCCATGGGAATCCCAGCCTGGGCCATGCAAACCTGTATTTAGAAAGAAGTTGTAGGGGGCTGGGAATGTGGCTCAAGCGGTAGTGCGCTCGCCTGGAATGCATGCGGCCCGGGTTCGATCCTCAGCACCACATACGAACAAAGATGTTGTGTCCGCCGAAAACTAAAACATAAATTAAAAAAAAAAAAAGAAGTTGTATGCAGTCCTGTCCCTAAGCTACTCATCATCCACATATTAAGGAATGTAATTAAGTGACAGGCATTGCTCTACTCTTAACAGTTCTGACACCAAATGTGTTGGTTTTCTCCCACACCAACAACAAATCCTCCACCTCTCTAGACACCTGCTGGGTGTCCTACAACATCCTCAGACGCCAGACATAAGCTCCAGACCTCTGATACTTCTGCCAGCTTGGCTACAAGTCACAAGCTCTTACAACCCCTTTCTCAGGTGTGATAGTTAGTTTGATAATTTGCTCACAAAACTCAAGAAAATACGTAGTATTTTGCTATTACTGGTTTATAGTAAAGAGTTCACATGAACAGCCAGATGAAGAGGCACATAGGGCAAGGTCCAGAAGGGTCCCAAGCACAGGAGCTTCTGTGCCCTGGAGTTTGGGATGTGCCACCCTCATTGCCCATGGTCAGTTCACCAAACCAATTCTTATGGCGTGGTAGATCACTCACCTATCACACTAGTTCTTGGGTTCCATCTCCAGCATTGCAAGGAAAACCAACAAACCCTCAAATGTCAGTAAGAGGGGAATACCATGGTCTCTAGGAGCAGTGCTTAATTCGTGCTGAAATTTTCTAGGCTTTTTGAAACAAGGGGCAGAACTTCTATCATGTTTAATGAATATTGTGTGTTCTTGTTAACTGGGCTCTGGAAAGACTGCTGTTGTCTGCAATCTGCCCTTCCCCAGCACCCGGGCACCTTTGTCCTCCTAGGGTCTGACCTTCCTGGGGTCACCTTCATGCTAAGCCTCTGTAGGTGAGACCCCCCACCTTCCAATTCCAGCACAGCACCAGAGTTGCGCCTAAGGTTTCACAGCAAATTGTTTTGAGGACAAAATTGGGTTTGGGATGAAAAAGAACTTTCTATCATCAAGTGCTTTTTATTCAAATTCTATTTTCAGTGACTAAAGAAGAAAAGCTTATCTCATGAATCAAAGTAGGAATTCACAACAGCTTAAGGTGAAGAAATAATCTCTATTTAGCTCCACTTCTTTCCCCAATTTATGAAACAACCTATATACATAAAAACACCCTTGGGTTATCTACACCCTCAAAGACAGTGTGCTTGAGAAAGAAAAATATATGCTTAATTATTGACTTTGCAAGTGTATTAATAGCCTTTTTGCTAATGTGGTGATTATCTTGTTTAAACAACAAAGCCTTCAGCATTGTCTCTCTTATTACTGAAGATGGATGACATACAATATTAAGCATTGGCATCGGACCAGTAAGACCCGTACATCTTGGATGCTAGAGAATTAATCACCTCCTCAAGTTCAAAATTTAGAGGCTGGGAGTGTGGCTCAGTGGCAGTGCACTTGCCCAGCCTGTGAGGCCCAGGGTTCCATTCCTAGCACAAAAACAACGAAAATGTAGGTGACTCTCAATGTGGGATATTCCCATGTATACAGAAGATGGGCACATTCCCAAATACAATCCAGAAAATAAGGAATATGGCTGTTTGGCCAACTTACCCTCACTACTCTACAGGTCCAAAATCCCAATAATTCTTGTTCATGTTCACTCTATTGCCAGTAGCCTACTACCTTAGGGACACAGAGGGGAATTACAACCAAAGAATATTGTTGCTACTGGCAAACAACATGGCTGGTCAAAGAGGTATGTTGAACACATTTATGAAATTGATTTAATGCTAATTTTTTAAATCAAAAGTTTAAGTGTTTAAGTCAGGGAGAAGTAAATTGAGACTATTCTTTTATAGTACTAGAGTTTAAAAACTAAAATCAAACACCTCATATCACCTGTAGGATAAAGCTCAATGAAAGACTCAAATCAGAAAATTTGGCAATGTGAATTTTGATGCTTGGTGAGCCTCAGACCAAAAGGATTTCCTGTGGTAAAACAGCCACAGATCTAATGGTTTCAGCTTGTCCTCTGCTACCCTCTTTCAGGCACATGTCCTATAATGCATTTTAACAATAGCCTCCAATTTTCCCACCGTTTACTTCTCATGTTTTGTGATCTTCCTCAAAGCAGATCTTTTCTTTTTCAAGGGAGGCAACTGGAAGAGAGTACTATATCCACACAATTTACAGTCACTGCTTGTTGAGGGTTTAGGAAGAGAAGCCTATTCTGTCATCAGACCACTGTATTCTTTGTTCTGGGCACAATCTTAAAAACATAAGGGCCAACAGGAGTGCCAACTCCATCTCCAGATGTAGGTGATTTTAAAAAACAACAACAACAACAACAAAAAAAAAAACTTACAAGACCCAGAGGCACTAATCAATCTCCAGTACCTCAAAATTGGGCAGGGAGACATTAATGTTCAACACATCATTTCTAAGCAATCTAAAAAAAGCTGTCCTGAGTCCTCATGTGTTCCCACGGGGCAAAGCTCATGAGCAAACAGGACTACAAGTTCTGGGTATGGATCTTCATAGTTGCCCAGGTGGAAGGGAAGATTTGGTGTCTTATTCTCAGGCTATATACTATATTACTGACTTTCTTCCTATTTATACAGTTTGGAACTCAAGACAAAAAAAAAAAAATTCAACATTAATAGCACCCAGACTGTAACCTTTCTACAGTAATGAAAAATACCTACAGATATTGAATAGCCTGCCCATGCCTAATGCATCAATATGGGAACATAAACTTCTGACTTCGATAGATCATGTGAGATATACAGCAGGATGTGCCTGAGAATTACTTGTACATATTTTGACTTAAAAACTGTCCTTCCTGGCTAGGGACAGAGGTACATGTAGCCCTAGCTACAAGGGAGACTCAGGAGGGAATCACAAGTTCAAGGCCAAACTGGGCAACTTTAGCAAGATCCCATCTCAGTATAAAAAATAAAAAGGTCT
Organism: Ictidomys tridecemlineatus; assembly: GCF_052094955.1. NCBI lineage: Eukaryota > Metazoa > Chordata > Mammalia > Rodentia > Sciuridae > Ictidomys > Ictidomys tridecemlineatus. Next base: position 130,054,304 of record NC_135485.1, read on the forward strand.
GGGTAGATGTAGCTAAGTAGTAATGTGCCCTTGCTTTCAATCCTCAGTAAGACAAAAAAAAAAAGTATCCCTCCTGTGAAAGAAACTAGACAAACATCCAAAGTCATTGTGTCAGCAAGTCTAATTCTTTAACCATCATTTGTCACTTCTGTAATAAAGTGGCTTACAATGCAACAGTCTACCAAATGTTGTTTGGCCATCATTTCATCACTTACTTGCACAGCATCATTTTATGATACACTGATTTGTAAATTTGAGCAACTGATGATGAAAAGTTCTGTACCACTTATTCCACTTTTAAAAAGGAAAACAATAACCAATAGATAAAATTGAGATGTTCTGATTCATTACTACTTGGACAGCTTAAATTGCTAGGCCCTGCCCACAGAAATTCTGATTCAGGAATCTGAGTATGGACTGAAGAGGTTTTCTGGGTTTGTTCTTTGATGCTAGGGACTGAACCAGGGCCTCTTACATGCTAAGCATGTCCCCTCAGGAGCTCTATCACTGACCTATACCAGGAGCCCCAAGAGAATTTTTTTTAGCAAGCTCCCAGTTGTTGCCACTGTTGCTAGTCTTAGGACACACTGGACAAATTAATCTTTGATATAATTAAGATATTATGACTTAAAAGCTAGTATATAAAAAGAGACCCTGGTAAATCTGCATAAATTCAAGAAAATGCATTCTGAAATATTCATCATACATTTTTTAAAAATCCAGGTTGACACAAGGAGAATAGCTCAGTGGAAAAGTACAAAAGGCCCTAGGTTCAGGCAACATCCACCCCAAGATCCGTATTAACTTGATCACCATGTTAATCTTGAAAATGTCTGGTTTCATTTTGCTTTGGCAAAATATCTTAAAACAAAGCTTTTTAAATTTTTAAAATATTTTAGTTTTAGGCAGACTCAATATTTTTATTTGGTGCTGAAGATAGCACCCAGTGCCTCATGCATGCTAGGTGAATACTCTACCACTGAGCCACAACTCCAGCCCCAAGCTTTTTAAATTTTATTGCTCATATTGAACACCTTTGAGGTGATAAAAGACTGATTCTAATTCAGCTCTGGCACGAGGCCCAAAGTTCTACATTTCTAACAAACTCCCAGGTAAAGGTTTTATGACATATCCCTGGTAGGCCCAGAGGATTACTATGACCTCAATTTTCAAAACACACTATACTTAGTGACTTTTTCTAGTAAAACTTGTAATGTTGAGTTAATGCCCAAGTTGTAAGCTACAAAGGTGGTTTTAAGGGAAAGCATACATGAAGATAGTAAAGCGCTACCCAAGCACTGCGCCTGTCAAGGTTTACCTAGGTGACTACATGAGGCCCCAGGCAGTTTAGGTCCAAATATACTGAAATACAAGTTTATAAAGTGCTGCTTCTTTCTTTAAAATGGTCATAGAAGGAAAAAAAAAAACTATTTTACTATGTCTGAAACAAGTGCATTATTTTGAGTTCACTTGAGTTAAACCTCTTCATATTTTTTCAACTCCTACAACTTGAGTCTGCCTAGTGAATTCATTCACCCACAGAAATACTTCATAAGAAAAAGTGTCAAATATTAAGGACTGTAGGCTTTTCAGCACGGGAGTTAATGAACATTATGTGAACTAAGGACTTGCAAATCTCTAAAGGGAAAAACAAAATTGACATGGCTTTTTAAAATACTGTATAAATATGGAATCCAACACCATATAATAGGATTCTATTTAAGAAAATTTGAAACCTACCAACAAATCAGTAGATTAATTGGTTGTGTGTCAAATACTTATATTCCTTTTTGCTAATACTTTTTAACTCTTAACTAGATACTAGAATTCTATCAATACATTTAACTAGACACTTTAGAATCTTGTAAGAGAAAAAATATTTAGATGTCCATGAATACAACTATTAATTATGACTGATTAGTGCAGAATTCCTAATAATTTTAATTCGTCATAATAAACGCACATAAGCATTGCTGTAACATTATGCATATTTAAAAATAAAGTTTGTTATTGGAACATTTTCCATTCTTTTTAAAATTAACATTTATATTGGGAGTAGAAAATAACAATTGCATTTTATTTAGTAGTAACAGACATTACCTTCCCAACAGAAATTATATACACAGTCTTACTCATTAAGTAAATGAAATATTCTAGATAATAGATGCTGAAACACATCACTATGTCATTACTATGTCAACACTGGCTCTTCTGGGTTTACTTCAGGCACCATCCTACCAGTATGGGATAGGCTTGTTTTTCAATTTTCAGTCTATCTTCACAGTTAGTTCTTTAAGATAGAGGGGTAATTTGAACTTAGTTACCATTTTTCCTTCCTTTAAATAGTAAATAAAAATGTGACTTATTTCATTCTAGATGAACATGCAACAGTGATATCTACATTCACTGATGAAATAATTATCGCCTGTATTGGCAAAACTGCAATGCTAAATACAGGCTTTATTAGTTTTCATGCTTTTCCCAAGTCCACTTTTCTTCATATTAATTTATTTTATATTTGAGTCTGCAAGCTCTCAAGGACTAGTATTTAATTCAGTCTATATTTCTCTTTTAACTCCTCCCAATTTTTCTTTCTCTGAAAAACATGACTTTAGTGACCTCTATAGTTTTCTTTCAGCCTTGCATTTTTCCCCCCAATTATTTTTTTCTAAAATGAGGTCACAACTCTTATTTAAGAATCCAATGTTGTTTTAGAAGTCAATTTAGTTTGGGGAACATGTAATAAATTCAAACTACTCTATAATTTACCATAAAAACTGTTTTGTTTGATGTTAGCATCAGCAATCCCATATTTCACAAAATTATGCAGTATGAGTAAAAGTAATCAATCAGAATTTTCAATTATATATGAACAGATGAAAATATCTAATAGAAATATGAGAGGAAGCAATCTAAGTATAGGGAAAGAGAGAATGTCCTAAGGGGAAAAAAGTGGAAAATTAAGTGAGAAAAAAAACTTTTAATGGAAAGAAAAGACCACTTTGAGGATTATAAAAGTTATATTTATTCACGATGCTACATTTATTGCATTCCCTTAGAAAAATGGAGAACTGTTTATGTACCCAATTTGCACATATAAAACTTTATACAAATTATGTGTAGCACATAAAGGCCTCTGGTACAGCTAAAATCCTGACACTACCGTTTGGGTATTCCTGCTTCAGGGTCTCCAGTTTATCAAGTCTGTTCCATAGAAAATAAAAACTGGAATTATACTCAGTCTTGCTGCTAACCCTTAGAAATTATTTTAAAATATAATAAAATAAAATTTTCATTTACTCTAAAACTCAAAAAATACTATAAACTGGGAGTGAATACACTTTGTTACCAATTTTAACAACATGACAAATTCACACCTTATTGTAGTTGGGTCTTTCTAAATTAAAAAAAAAAAATCACCTTAGTTCTGACATTATCTTTCTAAATTGTGGCTGTTTCAGAAGGTTATTTGTCAAAATATTTACCAAATACTTAAAAAAAATAATAATAATAATATTCCTTTTACAAAATGGTACAACACCTTAAGGAACCAGAAAATACTAAATGTCTTTGGCTATACAACTAAAAGGCCATTCTTCCAACAGAATAGGGCATATTCGCTTCAGAACCAACTATAAAACCAGAAAGCATAACAGAAATATGCATAAAAATTAATGATAATTTGACTTGCCTTTTTCCCCATTCTATAATAAGCAAGGAGAATGCAATTTACATAATCTTTCCAGATGAAACTCAATAGCACTACAAAGAAAATACCCAAATTTCTGCAAAGGCAAAGTGAATTAAAACAATTACACAACCAAGTGAAGACTGAAGGGACAAATGTTATTTGCAATTTTTTTTTTTACTTGTTTGCTTGTTTTAAAGCCTTACAAGTGTACAAATCATAGCGGATAAACAAAAAAATCACAATCTTCACAAATGGAACTATAATAGAAAAATAAATCAAATGAAACATTTATTAATAAATGAAGCCTATTTTATTACTTCAAGTGTTAACGATAAAAAAAATTTCAGCACAGCTGTTGCATTTAAAAAAGTGAAACTACATACTATATTTCTAGCTCAGTAAACAGATGAACCTGATGTCTTTGAATGACATAACAATTGAGCATTGTACAGTACATCTTATGAAGACCCGTAAATTAAAGAACTACTGGTTTAAAGTTAGTGATTATGAAACAAATATGCATTCATAGTTTCAGTTTCTTTTTTCTTCCTCGGCCATCAGGTGCTCCGTCCATTTTACGTTTCTGTGTCTACAAACAAACAGAAGGATTATTTTTCATGGCAAGACTAATACCAACATGAAATAGACATATGATGGCACTTTAGTTATCACTGCTACATAGTAACAGTTAAGTACAAGAATTTTTCCCCCCAGACTATCAAGTCCCCAAATAATCATATTATTAAGTAGCAAAGTAATTTTTTTCCCTTTATAATGCTTATCTTAACATTGCTAAGATCTCACTAGGACAATAAACCAAAAGTTAAAAGCTAAAAGCAAGGGTTGTGATGCCATTGTTTTCCTAATATTTCTTAAATTATTCTAAAATTATGACCTGTATTCCCCAAACGACTGTGCACTCTGGGCATCCATGAGACATACCTTTGCAGATCTTCAGGAGCCCCTAAATAAGATAACATGATTTTCCCTATACAGTATAGTGAAGTTTCATTTATACTTTCAAAGAATTTAACTATTATTTTAAAAAACAAAACATTAAAAAATGAAAAAACTAACACATTAATGATAGTCAAGTAATATTCAAATACTTAAAAAGAAAATAATGAACTTTACATGGTCTGTACACCATCACATACTCATGAATACTTACTGAAGGCTTTGGTCCTCTTTTCTTTTTCTCTGCCTTCTCCTTTTCTTCTAGTTCCATGTTTTCTCTTTCAATTAGAGTAATTAAGGTATTACACCTCCTTTGGAGTTCCTGAGTTATAAACATAATTACATGATAAGCTTATATTTTCCATCTATAAGTTGTTCTAATTTCAATTTTTAAACTAAGGTTATGTCTTAGTAGAATATAAAATCACTCATAAAAAACTGACAGTTTAAACAAAAACAAGCAAAAGAAATTTATTTTCATGTAGAGTCCATGCTGAGGATTTAAAAAAGTTATGTGATGTTTTTACATCATACGGGTGAATACTCTTCACAAATCCTTCCTACATTTAGAAACTGAAGCAGTGAAAACGAACATCTCAGAATATATGCAAATATATGCAATAACTGTTAACTTTACTATGACTGAGAACTCCATGCTATTTATACCACAAAATTTTTAAAAATCAATAATGCATAATCTGAAGGTGAAAATCAGCTGGAACGTTAACATATGCATAACCTTTCACTTCAAAGCATTATCAGAGCCTGGTGTGGTGGCGCACACCTATAATTCCAGAGGCTCAGGAGGGTGAGGCAAGAGGAATATGAGTTCAAACCCATCCTCAGCAAAAGCGAAGTTCTGAGCAACTCAGTGAGACCATGTCTCTAAATAAAATACAAAAATAGGCTGTGAATGTGGCTCAGTGGTCAAGTGCCCCAGTTTAATCCCTGGTACCTCCTCGCCCCCGCAAAAAAAAAAAAAAAAAAGAAAAGAAAAAAAGGCATTATTAGAATTAAAGTAGTAAAAGTAGCTCATGCTACCTTTCCCAATTTTGAAAAAATGACCATGGAAGCCTTATGAGTTCTACCTCTCTGTCTAGCAATCTACACATCCTCCAGAAAGGGTTTTAAGTCTAATGGAGTAGTAAACACTTCAGGAAACCTAAATCCATCTGAATCAATGGTAACAACTCCATTACTTACGGAGCAAAAGTAACTCTGTTCCTGTAATAAACTTTTACATAGACAACCACGATACAATAATTTAAATACTACATAGAAGATACCATACAAAGCTTAGAAATATGTGCAATAACATATAGAGATAGAAGGTAATAACATTAAAATTGTTTCCTTTAACAGCTGTATCAATGTATTACAAATATGTGTATAAATCCTCTGGGCTTCTAGACAAGAATTATTTATCAGCAAGGGGCTATATATATCATGACTTTTGTGTGCTTTAATAAGAGACATGCTAGAAAGTAATGCAGTTTTTAGACCATAGTATTATGTGGTATGTGACACTCTGTCTCTCATAACAGACACTATACAATCATTATTCCTAATTAATCATCAAACTGTTTCTACTTAAAAAGACACTGAAGAGCTTCCACCTAATTACATGTTTATATAGTGTTTTTTTACCTTCAAAGTAGATCCATGTGAATTACAACATTACCCTAATTTGGGTATCACAAAATAGTAGCCCTTCTTGTTACCCTGTGAAAATTTTTTTCCATTGATCAAATATAAAAACACTGAACAGTACCCAGTGTCATGTAGAGTGGCAATATACCTCAAATACTCTGAGAAATCCTACTACATATTTAGAGTTTGCTTCTCCTAGCATGTCTCAAACCTAAGACCAGAGAACCTATTTTTACATTTTCATCATGTTGCAAAACACTAGTTAAGGTTAAAAGTTCAAAGGTGATGAAACAATGGAAGAAAAGGATCAATCCACCAAAGCTAAACTTTTTTGAATTCTAATTTTAGGTTGTTAGAAATGGAGAACATTAGTCAGATACAGCCAGGCACTGGAAATAAAAACAAAACTGAGCATTAAATCAGTACTAAAAAATAGTGCCTTACTACATTCAGTCATTTAAAAATAACCCAGATTCAGTATTTTGATGTACAAATGCCTGCATGCAAAAAGTCTTTCTACAGAAATATGTCCACTTTCAAAATCAAAGACATCACATTCAGAAGTTGAAACTGATGGCAACATTGCCTCCCACTTTGTACCAGATTAACATTACTATCAAAAATTAGTTCTATCATATATTACAATGTTAAAAAATGCATATTAAAGAATTAGACCAATAAACATTTTATGATGCTAGATTTTTAAAATGTGGATGTGATTAGTTTTCTAAGAAAATGGTTTAACTTCTGACAGTACCAAAAAATTACGATATATCAACAAGTCCTTTTAAGGTAACATTTTAAGTTACCTTAAAAGGACTTTCAGTCTAAACTCTGCTACACTACACAAAAATCCTGAGCACTCACCATTGCAGTTCTGGACTTCAGAAACCAATCAAATCTGAACTGAGGAGAATTGCGAATACACTGTCGCAATTCATCATAAACATTTTCCTTGTCAAACCCAAGCTTATGAAGCATACAAATGAGAAAACGATCCTCTTCTTCTGTATAGTTTTTTCCTTTGTTAGTACCATATGATATTCTCAGCTGATGAAAAGGTGCTTTGTACCGTCCAATCTATAAAAGATATTATATATAAAATACAAATCCTACATAATTTTATTCCAAATTCAGCTTTACTCTAATTAGCTTGAAATATTATATCTCAAATCAAAATTTTCTATCCAGAAAACCTCAAATGCATTATATAACTTGTGTTCTCAAGCCTTTATAGTCCTTATTATTATTACAAAGAGAAATACAGACTCAGACTTCCTTACACTACTTAAGAAGGAGTCAATCTTGGCACCTTTGACCCAGGTTAAGTCAGTCTAATACTACTCAGGTAAATTACAATAACATCTATAACGTTTGAATGCTTTACTTTGAGGAAATTTTAAATGTTAAAACTTTCACTGCTTTTCCTTTTAAAAAGTTACTTTAACTTTCCTATATTATAGATAGTACAATTTTTATTAACATACAAAGTACCTTTGTATCAAGTGCTTTTTTGATACTTATTCTTCTCTGAATTCTTGCCTCTCCCCTTTCAATCTGAGCCATAATCTTTTCTATGTCCTGGAGCTCATTGCATCTTTCCCAGAACACAGCTTTAAAAGAATAAAAGTTGGTCAGATGGGATGAGTGGAGGAAGCATACATGTTAACTTGTTGTAATTTATTTGCAAAGGACTAAGAAACATTCCCAGTTATCCCACACTTAATACTAGAAAGCAAGTCACTTATAATTTTTCAATTTCCTTAAATGAAAGAAGAGATAAATGGATGATTTAAATTACCTACCAACTCTTTAAACTTCCACTCATCTAAAATTCTAAGCATACTCAGCACAGCATAACTACACATATTCAATCTGACATTTCCAACTGACCTCAAAAAAACAAAAGCATACTAATACTTGAGAACTGAAAGAAATAATAAATTGAAAATTAAAGCACACTAAAAAAAATTTTTTAAAGCACAATTATTTTGTGTCTATTTTAGCTTTCTTGGCTATAGTTTTAGCTATAGTTAAAAAAAAGAAAACAAAACAACAACAACAACAAAAACAGACAATTATTTCAGGGAGGGAGACATTTTTTTGTTTCAAAAAGCACAAAGTCAGGCTAGGGTTGGGGATCCATGGTAGAGTACTTGCCTAGCACATGTGAGTCACTGGGTTTGAGCCTCAGCACCACATAAAAATAATAAAATAAAGGTGTCCTTCTGCAATAAAAATATGTATTTCTCTCTCTACATTTATACATACATATATATGTGTGTGTGTATATATGTTCATATTCTTTAAAAAAGCACAAAACAAGGCACTAAAATGGAAACTTTAGCTGATCAAAACTATTCAGAATAAGAAAACAAGAAACTTTTAACAGCTCTTGCAAGACTTATAAAATATGTATTATAATAACAAAAGAATTACCAGAGTATTCAATGACTTCTTCTGGAGTTTTTCCTTCTACTTCTCTTGCTATATTTTCAATATCATCACGACCCCACTTCTCATTAGCTTTGATAAACTGGTTAAAATCTCTCTTATTCCAATTGGTAAATCCCTACATAGTAAAAGAAACAAAATATTTCATTACAGCATATTAAACATGGGAAAAATGCTATTATACTTTACCTATCCTTCCAAATACTACACAAAATGTTTCTAATTGCTTAGATACCCAAGCAATAACTCAAAGTTGGAGACAGTAAAATATGCTGTATGAAAGGGGAAATTTTTGCTGTTGTAGTTTACCAAAAGGAGTAAATAACATAAGGTAAAGGAAAGCTTTTGTTAAATAGCACTCTGAAAGACCTTGAATGAATCCCATGTTTTAAAAGTAGCAAGCAGAAGTTTATAATTGAGAATAACTTGGTAGCAATGTGGAAGATTCACAGGAAAGATGGGAACACTGAAAATAAGGTGTTCAAAATTACACACACACTCTACCAAGTGCAAATCTATAATCTTCTTGACCACCTCAACTAATGACAATTAAAATGTAGCATTTATCCATGTTTTACCATGTTCAGCTATTCTCTCTGTATAAGAAATATACTTTGTATGCCAACACGATCTCACAGGATATTTTATAAAATTAACAATTACTAACTTTTGAATTGATTGAAGACTATACCTGTGTCAGAAGCTTCTCTTTTTCCTCTAACTCTTCATCATTAAGGGGTTCAGCTTCATCAATTTTAAGTTGCTCTTCTTTCTGTGCCTGTGCTGCATTAGGAAGGTCAGGACTTCGAGGTACCTAAAAGACATTTTCCCATGCCATGAAACAATATATTTTAAAGAGCATGTGATGAATTACATTCTTAATCAACTAAATAACATTTCACAAATTCCAATCTAATCACAAGAGAAAACATACTAATACCCTGCATTTATTATATTAAAAATAAAGATTATTCATGAACAAAGTTTTTTCCTTTCCTTTTAATGAAGAACAATTCAAACATTATGTGCTAGGCCTATACAGCTAGGATACATAAATAATATTCTTTCCTACTAGGCTCAAAATAGTTTAACAAATAATAGTTAATGTTCATATATTTTATGGTTTCAGGGTGGAAGAGGACACAAAATGGAGAACTGCAATTACCTTGTACCCAATAGTTTTTCTGTAATACAGAATTTCTTTTTCCAGTAATTCAAACAAACGTGGGGGAAAGAACTGGAAATCCTGAACATTGGGTTGTTTTGGAGGTCGTGGAGCCTAAAAAAAAAAGAAAAGAAAGAAAAAAAAAAGGTTGTCCATTAAAAAAAAAAACTACACTTAGTTCTCTCATTTCATAAATCATAACAGCCAATTCTCCAAGCAACTCAGTATATCTTTCAATAAAACTGAACTGACATTAATCAAATTTTAAACACACAACTTAAAAATTAATTTTAAAAAGTGTTAATTAAAATCTGAAGAGGATATTCTATAAAAAGCATACAAAGTATAATATTCAATCTTATTTTATTGCAAGAATGTTAAAAAATAATTTATATTTTCAAATTTTAAGATACTTTGATGCTATGTCAACTCACCTTGGGTGCTTTAGGTTCACTAACACGAAGAGCTTCCCTGAAATAGGCATCAACAGCATAGTTGGCTTTTCTTTCGCGTTTGGGTGGTTCAATCCACTCCGTGAATGCAATCTAGCATGTGGGAAACGATTAAAATCATCAACTTGCATTATTAAGTGTAACAAATTATTATTGAGTGATGTTTATGAATTAAAAGATACTGAAAAAAAAAATCCTGCACTTTGACAAGGGTAGGAGCTATAATGTTTTGCTAAATACCACGTAATTACCACAGGACAATGTCTAGTAAACAGCACAGGTGTTCAGGAAGTGTTTCTTGCCCAAATGAATAATTCTGTTGGATGTGAGGGAAAATGCTGCAGAATGTTTGCTATGACCCAAATTAGGAGGAAAATGGAGAAACACATTTAACCTAGGAAAACTTCTAAGGATATATGTGCCCAAATGTTAATAAGGTAAACTCTAGATACGCTCTAGGTAGAATTATATTTTCTTTTCTATAGGTATTTTCCAATTTCTACATTAGCCAAGTATTACTTATGAAATTAAGAAATTATTCCTTTTCGTATTACCAAGCAAGTCTGTTTAAAAAAATCAGCTGTGACTTTTTTGACATTATTTTCATTTTCAAATATCCCAAACTACTATATTCTCTTGTTGCAAGAACATACTTCACTATAACCATATACAACTAAACTTCGTTACATAAACTTTAAAAACATTTCAGCACTTACAAACAAAATTTTCCATAATGAAAAAATTTTAGATACATTTACATACATCTAATTAAAAAACTATTTGAGACACAATTACAAGGTATTACATCTAGCACTTAAAAGTTCATGTTTCCAGGAAAATAAAGCTTCATTACTAAATCTTTTTTTTAATTAATTTTTTGTTGTTATTGATGGACCTTTGTTTTATTTATTTACATGTGGTGCTGAGAATCAAACCCAGTTCTGCACACGTGCCAGGCAAATGCTCTACCACTGAGCCACAACCCAAGCCCCACTAAATCTCTTTCTAAAATACCTTTTGTTTTTCTCTGTAGTCTTCTCCTTCAAAGTTATAAACACTTGATTCTGTATCCATTGTAAAGTTTCTAAGAGAGCTTTCACCCATCTTGGAGAGTTTTTCATTCATCTCTGCAGTCTAGACAAAAGAAACATCAGAATGAGAAAGGAAAAAAGCACTAGACATGCAGTCAAAATGAAAATGACTTTACCGTACACAAAAGCTGCTTTTTATAGTAATACAATAATAATAAAAATCATCTATAAATTCACAGAACAATAGTCCCTCAAATAGTTTTGGTCTGTAACACTCATTAAAAGCATTATTATTTAATCTGCATCTCACCTTCTTTGCACCTCTTTCTAAAATTCCATCAATATCTTCATCAGTGATCTCACTTTCTTTTGAGGCAAATACATGCGTTGCCCCATGTCGAATCATTTGAAGCATCTCATCTTTCCCAATTTTGTTCAGATTCTGATCCACGAGCCTCCCTGAGATAAAAGTTTGTATTGTATAAGGTTAGCCAAACAGACTTTATTTTACTGGAAACTTGAAATTCTAAATGTTAGATGTAATAACTTGTACTTTTGTCTCAAACATCAATCATTTCTGTTTACTGGTAATTCACATCTGATCATTTTCCTATTAAACTTAATGCCAACTTTTCAGCTTTGAAATGTTCTAAAGCTTATGACTTATGTAATGTCACCTACTATATATTATCTCAATGATATTTTCTTTTGTGGAATAGATACACTACTTGAGAATCAAAATTACTGGGGAAGAAAAAACTCACAAATTTAAATATAAGTGAGCATTATAAACAAAAGTTTCTGATGAGCAAAAAAGATATCATTGCAAATCCCTTAAGACAAGTTTTTCTCAGAAAAGTGAAATACAAAAAACCTTCATGAAATCAAACTTTATGTAAAAACTGAAATATGTAACATCAGTTTCTAAAAACTTCTCTATCTGAAGAATTCAAAACTCCTGAATATTTATTTTGATCAGAGATGAAATTTAGCATTAATAAAGACCTTCAATTGGTAAGTATTGGCCAATCTGTGTAGTTCATGTTTTCAAAAAATATAGGCATCAATATTGTGTCTTCCTTAAAAACACTAATCTAGAATGGGAATTTCGAGTTTCATTTAATCAATTGAAAATAAAGTTCGATTTTTACCCTCTAATCTACTCAGTGTCTCACTCCCCACACTAACCATAAAAGGGTACTCAACAAGTAGTTTTTTAGTCTTATAAAAACAAGACTCTCTGATTTTAATTTTTACTTCTTCAGTATCTCCCCAAGTAAGCAACGGTGCTTACAAAGCATAATCACTCTGCTCTATTTAATAAGTATTTTGCTGAATGTTAGCTATTTTATATACACATTCTATTTAATTCTTAAAAATTCTAAGCAAGGGACTGGGGCTGTAGCTCAGTGGTAGAGCTCTTGCCTTGCAAGTGTGAGTGAGGCACTGGGTTCAATCCTCAACACCAAATAAAAAATAAATAAAGATACTGTGTCCACCTATAACTAAAAAAATAATTTTAAAAAATCCTAAGCAATAGTTATTTTTATTCTCATTTAGTAGATTAAGAAACTGACTCAGGTAATAGAAAAAAAACAGCTAACTAGCAGATCAATATTCAGATCTCAACTTTCCTGAGCCCCAACCCATCTTCTTAATAACAAAACTAAGGTTTAATCTTTGGAATTCAAACCATCTCTACTGGGTGCTAGCTTGACTCAACAGATGAGATTTCTCCTTTAAAAAAAACAATCATACAATCAATCACTCATTCTATCAATCCAACTTAGTAAATTTTTAAAGTTCTAGGGCCCACCTTGTTGAATAACAATTGAATCCAGTCTGAGTTTCATCTCAGCCCTTTCTACTATTCTTTCTTCTACAGTATTATCAGTTATAAAACGGAACACTCTGACAGTCTTGGTTTGTCCAATTCTATGTGCTCGGTCCTAAGTGAAATAACATTATTTTGAATATATTTAAAAAGTCATATAAATAATATATGAAAGTATATACTGATAAAATATTCTTAAGTAGAAGATACTTTCTAGCTTTAACTATTAAAGATGTGACATGAAAAAAATAAATTTCACCAATATAAAGATCCTATTCTTTAAATATTACTAAATTTATAAATAGAGAAATTTGCACATTTGAAAATTTCTTTGAATACAATTTTCTGTTTAACATCTAGTAAATCTACAAACCACATTCCAACAAAGCATTTCTTATTTGTAATAATTATCAAATCTTCTCCAGTTATCAGATTTAATAAAGTTGGCTTAATGGTCACGAGTATCACAGACTGAGTCATTAGCATTATCAAACAAAAATCTTTAAATCTTCATATTAATCTATAGATCATAATGCTGAGCATAATAATAATTTCCTGATCCAGCCAGACACTCCCATATACAAGCATGAAATTTAAGCATGTAAAGTAAGAGAACAGCGAGGTGTTCTAAAGTAAGAGAACAGCGAGGTTCCCAAAGTAGTTAAGTTATGCTACATTTCAGTTTTGGCCAATCAATGTGGGAGAACTTTCAGGTCTGACCCACTAAACATTTCCAGGGCAATTCTTTACTCTTCCCAATTCTGCTATCAGGGTACAGAAGATACAGCAGATGACTCCTACATCCCAAGTTAGGACAGAGCCATAAGATGAATATACCCTTAGATGGTAATTCAAAACACCCTCACTAAACCATTGGATTAGAGAAAAAAAATCAAATTTACTGGGTTAAGACACTGACATTGGAAGAATTAGCTTGCCTAACTATGAAATCTATTAAGCACAGAATGTTTGTTTTCTCTTACCATAGCCTGAAGATCTACTTGAGGATTCCAATCTGAATCATATAAAATTACTACATCAGCAGTTGCAAGATTGATGCCAAGACCACCAGCACGTGTACTTAACATGAAAACAAACTTTGAGCTATTTGGTTCATTGTATGCATTGATGGAATCCTATGGATATAAAATAAAGTCAGGATCAGAAAATTGTATCATCTGATGTTTTTTTCTCTCCTTCCCAGAATTTCACTCACTTGTCTCTCATCATGGGGTGTCTGCCCATCCAACCTGCAATACTCATAATTTCTCCACATACAATAATCTTCCAAAATGTCCAATACTCTGGTCATTTGACTGAAGATTAGTACTCGTGACCCTGTTAGAAAATATAATAGCCTGTTATTAAAGGCTTCAATAGCAGAAAAATCTATTCCAAAAGTTAAAGCTAAACAAAACTAACATATTACACCTTAATTTCAAGTTATCTACTTGGTTTCAGGTAAAAAATGACATGATTTAACTATTCAAATCAGTAATTTCTTACCTCTTTTCCATCATGACACAAACAGAAAGGATAATATTTGGTTAATGCACTAAGGCAATCAAAAAGGCTATCTTCTCCAGTTTGGGAGATCTTGCCATCACAAAGCCTGAGAGAATCATTCATTAGCTTGTTACCTCACAGATACTTAAAATAATCTTCCACTAATCAACAACAATTCTTCCATTCACAAAGCCTCCCATATTCCACAACGGACACCAAATATCCCTGATCTCATTCTAGTTCCAATCAAAGGACCATAAACTTATGCCTCTTATCTACACTTAAATCCTTCTACTTATCTACCATGTCTCAAATTATGTGGCTGCCTATCATCTCTGCAATCTTTGTGACATTCCTCATCTTTAAGGAAGATCCTTAAGAGCTACATAATGAATAATTTGCTTCAAATAATCTATAGAGTAGGTATATCATAGATAAAACAAGTTTTACATAGGTGTTAACTGCTAAAGCTGGCTTCACACTAAGTTCTCCATATTCATGTAATTTTGATATACCAATATAAATACCAGAGATACACATCTATTTTTGTATTTACAAAATCAGCATACTACAGATAAAAATGTTGAGTCTATGTAAACTATATTTGATTAAATTTTTAAAACCAAATAATTGAAAAACAATACCATGATACCATTATCTAACAAAGGACCTGGGATCTGTGTAGGGGTAGAAGGAGAATTTCTAATACTTTAAGATTAAAAAGCTGAAATTTCTAGGAAAGCATATATAAAATGGAAACTCAACTGGGCATGGTGGTTCAAGAGGCTGAGGCAGAAGGATCAGGAGTTCAAAGCCAGCCTCAGCAACTTCATGAGGCCCTAAGCAACTCAAGGACACCCTGTCTCTAAATAAAGTATTAAAAAGGGCTGGGGATATGGCTCAGTGACTAAGTGCCTCTGGATTCCATCCTCATTACCCCCGCCCCCGAAAAAGAAATACACCCAAATCCAGGAATTGTTTCTGCCTCTACTACTTTATTACCTGCTAAGAGACTTAAGGCTTACTAGGAAGTGAGGGGAACCTCAGATAATAATGGACAGAAAATTTTAGAAAAGTGTCAGAGCTGTCATTTCAAAAGTGTATTGTTCCCTTTGTTTTAACACTAGCATTTTAAGTTTCCATTATTTCTCAATTTATGATGCAAGTAACAATACCTTGTTCTTTTAATTTAGGAAGCAACTTGTCTAATACCACCATTTTGCCACTATTGGTAACTAGATGCATATCTGTTGTATAAGGTGGACCAGGTTCAGCTCCATCAAAGAGATACGGATGATTGCAGCATTTCCTCAACTGCATCAGGATGTTCAATAACCTCATCTTGTCCATCTTCCCTGCTGAGTTTAGTATATCTATATCCTTCATTAATATCCGAGTATACCTATTGAAAAGAAAAGTATTTTTAAGGACTCAAATATTCCCTGACTAAACCCTGCCACTTGACATATTCCCATTCCCCAACTCAACTCTGAAATACCTGTTAAGAAACAAGTCATCAACTTCTAAGGTATGGTTTAGAATCTATCATCTGAAATCTCTTTTCTGCTTTTTCTTTATAGCCCATAGTGTGCTGCTATCTATACTTTATGCATTGGATTTTGAGGACATCATTATTTTAAAAATACAAAATGGTCTCCTTGGATGGGATTAAATATAGCAATATAATACAACATTTTTGAGTAATTATAATTTTGAAACATAATTTTAGTTTCTAGTCTTGCAACAGAAAGTACCATTACTCATTTATATTTATGCACTACATAATGATGTTTCAGTGAGCACAGGCAGCAGTCCCATGAAATTACATCATCTAGTGAGTTCAAAGTTTTGGGCAAGTACACTCTATATGATATGTACAAAACAAAATCACCTAAACCACATTTCTCAGAACTTATCTTGACATTAAGTGATGCACAACTACCTCACATACCATGTAGCTAGTTCAGCATTAGAGTAGAACCCTAATCTGAGAAGGAAGAAACATGAGAGGGTAAGGCAGGAGGATGAAAATGATATGAATACAATGTGATTTAAACATCTGCTTAAACACATAGGGAGAGGGAGATATGAGATCTATCAATCTACAGCCACAGGCTAAGGCAAATTACTAAAAAAGGCATGAATGCATACACAGAATTTCAGTTTACTGCAAGAACAAGTAAACACTGAAGTTTCAGTGAAACTTTGAATCCCTTGAGCAAATACTTTGTAATAGCCTTTCAAAAGTGTTGAGGACACTGAGGATAGCTCACTTTCTATAGTGGACCTCTCTTTCTCAGAGAGCATGCTCAGATCTCTATATATCCCTTTAGCCTTTTTGCTACTCCAATATTTTGCAAATATGTTATCAAATACATTTGAAATATGGTAAGACTAGTAAAGAGGGTAGGTCTTATTTCCCTCCTTTGAACACAACTTATATTAACATATGCTAAAGGAAGACTATCTTTTTCTATAGCCATTTCACACTGTTGAATTCATGTTGTATGTTCTACTTATAATAAAAAAAAAGATTTCATACATCTATAAAACTTTAAAAAATCAGGAAAAATATATTTTTTTAAATTAACTAAGGTCTTCAACTTTTAATACTGCCCTATACAAATATGTAAAAATAGCTATCAGGTTATCATCATCATCATTTCTCAAAAGGACATTTTATTCTGCCTAAAATAAAACTTTGGTTCAGAATAGTGTTTTAAATACATGGAGTCTTATGGGATAAAAGAAAGCACATAAGTTTTATATGTCTATAATCTACAATTTCACCAGAGGCTAGCTAGCCAAAATCCATGATCCAATTACTTATTAATCACCAAGTTAACCAACTCTTATGTCTCCCACTTGCACCACCCTACTCTCCTCTTAAAAACCAAAGTAGAGGATTAGGGTTGTGGCTCAGAAGTACAGTGCTTGCCTACCATGTGTGAGACACTGGGTTCAATTCTCAGCACCATATATAAATACATAAATAAAAATAAAGGTCCTCAACAATTAAAAAAAAAATCCCAAAGTAGAGGGTTTTCAATGTATTGTTGTTTAAGTCCCAAATTTAAAGTCTCAGTTCATAAAAAATGAATTTACTATGCTTCATCGTGATTCTCTCAACTGTACTTCAAGATTTTATATGATATATATGCTGAGCAAGCCTCTTTTCAAGATGAGTTCAATCCAGCAAACAACAATTCCATGAAGGCACAAATTAGTAAAACAAAATACTATATAAATGAAATTCTGAGAACAGTGATATCAAGTATCTTAGAAAACATACCATTCCCTTTGCATTTTGCTGAGACCCACATAGATTTTCACTTCCTTCTTGGGAGGCAAACTCTTTTCAACATCAGCCTTAATCCGACGAAGGAGGAATGGACGCAAAACCTTAGAAAAAGCAAAGAGAAACAGAGATGACCTTACCTATTATACTAGTATTTTTTCAAAATCTTAAAATCACCTATTAAAAAGATGGTGGAAGGAGATGGACATCATTACCCTAGGTACATGTAAGACTGCACATAGGGTGTGACACTACATCAGGCAACAACCAGAGAAATGAAAAGTTCTGCTGCAATTGTGTACAATGAATCAAAATGCATTTTGCTGTCATATGTACCTAGTTAAAATAAATTTAAAAGAACAAAAATCACCTATTAAATATAGACTAATGTCTTTACCAACATTTAGTCTGCTCGAATATCAAATGATTCTTAGGACTTTTCCATTCAAACTATATATAATTTATCACTACTAAGTTCCTGAAGGGTAATAATAGAATTTTGTTATTTAACCAACATACAATTACACTCATAAAACACTAAAAACAGTAGTACATTTTAAAGATGTTGTTTTCTACAGTGACTGCCTTCCAGGTTTAAAACTAGTTACTTGTATCTTTTTTCTGCAGCCACTTCACACTGCTGATTTCATGTTGTATCTTCTATTTAGGAAAAAAAAATACGAAGTATGGCCTTTCAGATTTCATACATTCATAAAACTTTTTAAAAATAAAGAAAAATATTTTAAAAATTAACAAGATCTTAAACTTTTTAATTTTGCCCTTATACAGTGCTTAAAATTTGGGAGGTCCACACTGAATTCTTTATGAATAGCTTTTAAATTTATTATCCTAATCTATGGAAGCAACCTATATGCAGGGTATACAAATCATGAGTGTACAGTTCAATTAATTTTCATCAAGTAAATATATTAGAAAGGTCAGGTCACAGGGGAAGGGGCGCAGAGCATGACTATGCTTTCTAGGGGACATTGGCAATGTTTAGGGACACTTTTTCATTGTTCATCTAGAGGCATACTATTACTGGCATCTAATGAGGAGGAGACATGTCAAGGGTGTTATTAGACATATTAAAATACACAGGGCAACCTTCTCTCCCCTACCCCTCCAATTCCCCATCCCGAAAGAATTATTCACACCAAAATGTGAAAACAAGTTCAAAGGTGACAGGTCACAAGGGGCTTTCCACAACATGTTTACAAGGTCCTGCTTTCTCCTGCTCACTAGGTATGTACCTTTCTTTATCTCAGATTTGTTAAGAGGAAATTTCTTTACCTACCAACTTTCACTTGTGCATTGTCCAAGAATGGAACAAAGCTACACATCAAAACAAAAACCACAATACCAGCTCTGCTCACACAATGCAATATTATATAATTTGACTTATATAATGTCACTAGAATTCCAAACAACAGATGGATCATTTGTCTTTTCAGAAGTAACTTATTAGATTCTATAGAATTTAAATGGGACTAAGCTTTAAAAGTAGTCTATATTGGCCATTAAGTAATGCTTTTTCCCTCATTATACCTTTTTTTTAACTGCAATTACTTTTTCCCTTCATTAAGTTAAAATCCCATCCTAGGTTCCAACACTAAGCCACTACACATCACTCCATATCCCCGTTATAAGATCAAATAAGATCCAAACAGATTTGATTCTATAGCCATTATGCTTTTGTTAACTAGAATATAATCTAATTTTAATCTTTATCATTTCTTCTCATTAGAAATATGCTTAACACTACTCCAAAATACTTACCATATGAAGCCTCTCAACTAGCTTTTGATCCCCAAGACAGTTGTTTGTATCAAACCAGGAATCAAAGTCCTAGATTAATAAAACAAATCTTAAGGTTAGAGACAGTGTGAACAAAAAAATTCCAATAATCCCAGATAAAACAATAATTTCTAGAATTAGTATAATATTTGAGTTGTGATCTGCTAAAACCATTAAGTTCAAGTCCATATTTTTTTCTTTTTTCTTGGTACTGGGAATTGAACCCAGAGGCACTTACCACTAAGTCCCATCCCCAGGCCTTTTAAAATTTTTTTATTTTAAGACAGGATCTCATTAAGAGATCCTGTTAAGAGGAAATTTCTTATTGGCATCTAATTTGCTTTAGGGCCTTTGCTAAGTCACTGAGGCTGGGTTTGAACTTGCAATCTTCTTGCCTCAGCCTCCCAAGCTGAAAGGATTACAGGTGTGCACCTACGTGCCTAGCTGCTACCATCATTTCTTAATGACTTAAGATAAATATTATGACTTAAAGATAAATATTAAGTTCTGCTTATTAGAATATCACATAACAAAGGTTAGGCAGTTTTGTCATATTTGAAAGTCATGTCTGAGCCTTAAAACATAAGCAATATGAGATACACAAATTCACCTGGGAATGCTTAAAGCAGCACCCTGAAAATACAGTCAACCCAGACACAATCCTTCAAACAAAGTCAGACCAACATGACTATCAACTAGAATCGTCATGCCAATGGCAACCTATGCCAATGCACACAAAGAAAACAATAATTTGAAGTGAGACTAAAACCAAAAGGCTCAAAAATAAATTCTAAGAATGCACAGACAACTAATAGGTAAACACCAGGTTTAACTACATAAAAGCATGAGAAATTAATGACTGCCTCAAGTAGCACTAAAAAGCAGGCCAATTCTATTATAAAGACATATAAGCATTAAACAAAACATAATTATTAACCAGAAAACAATTAGAAATACTTACATCAGCTGAATTAAAGACATCAGGCAACAAAAAATTAAGAAGTGACCAGAGCTCATGTAAGTTGTTCTGAAGAGGTGTTCCAGTTAGTAATAGTCGATTTGTAGTCTTGAATTCCCTCACTATTTCTGATAACTGAAAGAACCAATCACATCATCAGAATATTTGTAATATGGATTAAATTCTCAGACACAATGTTCAGAATATCAAATTACCTTGGATTTTTCATTTTTGATCCTGTGAGCTTCATCTATAACTAAGTATCTCCAGTTAAATTTTTTGAATACAGACTTCTCTTTAATAAGCATTTCATAAGATGTTACACAAACATCCCATTCTCCTGGTAACAAAACATCTCTGACAAAAGCAGCCTGTGTAGCAAAATTAAAAAATAACAATGTTCAGAAATCAATTATACATTAAACTTCTTGACGACAAGTAATCTAATCCATAAAAGGGAGTAGGAATTTTAAAAAGGGATTGAGTTGCTGTATCATGTAAACATTCAGAACTAGCTTTCCTACCACTGAAATAATCAGTCATCATTTAGATTTCAGAATCATTAGGTTTAAAAAAAAGACAAGGCTGATGAATACAAACTTCAAAAGGTCTTCGTTCTACAATTCCACTAAGTCCTGGAATACTTAGGAGACAAGTTTTTAATATGAAGAAAGGAAGACTGAAGGACTATTTGCAGTAAACATGTTCATTCCCCTCTTCAGATTCTTAAATGTATTAACACAATTGCTATTTTTACTCTCATTTCACAAGTAAGAAAACTGAAGCAAAGAATGGTTAAGTAAGTCCCAAACAAAAAGCAATCTGGTAACTTAACATAACCCTTTGGTTACCTATAAGGGAAAAAAAGCAAATTCACACTCATCACTGAGATAAAGGAAGGGAAAACAAAGTAAGCACAAAGTCATTTAATGCAGTATGAGTAAGTTTCCAAATCTGTCCTTTACATTCTTCATGGTGTCCTTATTTCCACGTCTTCTTCCCAAAAAGATGTTATTTATTAATCAACATTGTAACTTATTCAATAGATATCAAAATAGCTGGCTCAACTCATCTTTAAAGACTACTGTTCTATATATATATATATAGACTATCACTATACACTAATCTAAAAATCTGGTTCCTTAAATTTCCAATTGCATCTCACATTCAAAACCATTTGTTTTTAAAAACAAAATACTGCTGAAGGGCATAGGCTTTGATTTTATACAATCACCCTCCAAAATGTGAGGAAAACCATATTCTTAGTCTCTAATGCCTTCTCTCTGGCAAAAATTTTAACTTTCTAGACAATATTACATTTATAAATTACTAATATTTCTGAAGACCCTTTCTCTTTTATCCTTCCTCCAGCAATTCCTGACCCCAAACTCCTTAAATATGAAAAATGTAAATCTTACTCTTTGTTCTTTATCTCCTATCAAACAAACAGACCGAAGTGTTGGTACCCATCTCTTGAATTCACTCATCCAGTTATGTAATGTAGACTTAGGAACCAAAACCATATGAGGACCAGGAATGTTTCTATAATGTTTCATGTAGCCAAGAAGAGAAATTGTTTGAAGAGTCTTTCCCAGGCCCTGAAAGAGTTCAGAGTAATCATAAAACAATAAAAAACAAACGCAGTGTTCCATATTTATACTGCCCAACATATACAGAACATTTAAAAGAAATGCTATAAGTTTATGACAGCTAACATATAACAAAAACTTAATATCTGAAAGCTCACAGTGTTATATCACATAATTTTCACAAGTCTATGACAGAGGTATTATTATCACCCCAGTGAGGCTCAGAAAATGTGATTCTCCCCAGATCATGTAGCACAGTTAGAACCAAAACACTTTTCCTTTGACACTATACTTTCTTCAACCAATTAAGTATTTTAGCCCTACAGTAATAAGGAATCTTTTTAAAGCCTTTATTATATAATTAATAGTAGTAAATAAGAGATAAAATCTTTTATGAAACAAAACTGTACAAGCTGCCATTCTAGAAAACAAAATTAATATTTACAGGTGATTAACATTTAATGACCTCAGTTTATTTTTCATAAAAATGAAGGGAAATGGTTACACAATGGTACTACAAAAGTTTTTTTAAAAGTTTCACAAAATGTGATAGATAATTCCTCACAAGTGAAGACTTCACTAATGCAACTATAAAATAGTCTGAAGGAAAATTAGTTACTAAAAATTCCAGACTGCCATCAACAAAACATGCTGTATATCTTAAACTTTCTATAAGTTACAAAACATGCCTTCAATCAAAACTACCAATCACATACCATTTCATCTGCAAGGATACCATTGATGCCATTTTCATACAAAGAAATAAGCCAATTCAGTCCTCGGACCTGATAATCTCTCAATTTACCCCATTTTACATCTGAAAACAAGAGAAAACCCAAGGTTACATTTTAAAGGCAGGAATACAAAGTAGCCCCCTTCATCTGATACCCAGAGCTTTAACTATGGCCTACATTTGCCTACTGATTTTGCTTTCTTTTCTAGGATTTTCTTACATGAATTCTGCAAATCCCAAATCATTAGAGGTAGCTGTTGGAGTCTGCAATGGAGTAGGAACACGAATGATGTGAAAGATAACCAAGTCCTGGTAACATGATTGGGCACTAGAGTATTCATCCAAATCATTAAATTTCTGTTCTTCATATATTGGTCCTAGACTCTTTAACCTCTTTCTCTTTCTAACCTTACCAAAAACATTTGTGATCGAACGCTTTCATCTTTCATAAAGATCAGACACAGATGCTCTGGAGATTTTATTTTCCTCCTAATAAAAATGAGATGATAGGAAATTCCTTTTCCTTCACCATTTCTCCTAAGCTACTTTCCCAATGCATCTTAGACTAGTAATACTCTTTCAGGATATACACATTACTTATTTTGCCTGCCAAGTCAAATCACTGCTGAAGGATGAAAAATAACCAGTGCTAGTTACAATGTAACAATGTGAGACAAAAATAATCCAAAATTTCCTTTCCCCCTATGCCATATATCTGGCTCTGGCCTCACTTCATTGGGATAGAAATAGACACCAGGTGCTAAGTTAAAAAAAAAAGAAGCCTGAAAGTGTACACCTTAAACCAATTGCTGAATTTCTAACTAGATGAGTCCAGCTGAAATTCAATTAGATAGGAGTTCACGTAAATAAAGCAGCATTAGAGGAGGTTTGGAGGGGTGGGGGGTGGGATGGATACTAGGCTTCAAGAGAATGTGTAAGTCTCTAATGCAAACAGACAAGAAAAAAGACTATACAAACCTATTTAAATACTCTTCCTTTTAGAAAACCACTGAAAACTAATATATGTCAAAAAAAAAATTAAAGCTACTATAACAGCATGAGATGAGTAAGCAAAATTCTTCATGAATTTTGTTTTCTTTTTACAAATTAGTTTTCTTAGCCAGAACAGGTAAAACTTTTACATGTATCTTAAAACAATAATAAACTCAATGGCATTTTATACACCTCTGAAATACAATATCTATTATATAACACATTACTACCTCCGTTTAAAAAAAAATCTGAAACTTATTCACAACCAATGAATATATAAGATTATGAAAAAAGTCCCTGTACAAATTATAGCCAAGACAAATCCAAAACATTAACTGAAGGATGTCTCAAAGTGAGATCTTTCAAAAAAATCAAGTAATTTAAGTATGTTTAACATACATGATGGAGAGTCTTCAAATCGAGTGCAAACATTGGTTGCTTTGGAGCTTTCTGTTAACAGTTCTTCATCCTCCTCTTGCTCTGTTCTACGATGTCGGTAGCTATCAAATGAAAATAAAATCAAATGATTTGACTTTTGGCTTTAACTACCAGCTACAATTCAACATAGTAAGTCAAGTGGCTGGCCTCAAGAGTCCACAGTAATTTTTAATTAAAAAAAATTAAATAAAAATAAAATGAAGGACAAAACAATTGCTTCCACCTCTTAACAGGATGAACTGCAAAGAAACTGTGGCTATATCTAAATTATAACTGTTTAGGGAATATCTTTTCACTGATTGTGTAAATACTGCATTTTAGTATTTTACATCCTTGGTTACATCAGTTTATGTTATCAATTTATAGAAGTAGTTTTTTATATTTTTTGGTGCAGATGCAACCAATGTCACTTTTGGTTATTAAAACTGTGAGGATGTGGAATCAGAACAAGCTTCCAAATCCTCCTGATTTTCTCTTCATTGTGAGGTTCCGCTAATCTGTGAGATTACATGAATTCCTAAAACATCAGATACCCATATTTATGCTTCAGAAGAAAAATTAGTCTCATGGCAAATATCAAATTTGGGGGAGAGGTGTTACTGCCCTTTCCTTGTTGCTGTGTCTCAAATCTTACAGCCTAAAAAAAAAAAGTCAATTTTGACATCTCTATCATTTAGAAAAGAACTCACACAGAATAAAATAGGCATGGTTATGGAATTTTTGTGCTTTCCTTTTTTCCTTATTATTAAAGTACAATGAACTCACAAAAAATAAAAAAATAATAATAATTTTTCATAGGCATCTAAATTAACCTAGAAAGTGCTTGCCTGGCATTCACAAGGCCCTGAGTTCAATGCCCAGCACCACACACACAAACACACACACACACAAGTGAATAGTAAAAAGTTACTAGTAAATATAAATCTAAAATGTTTTACAGTTATCTAAAATATACAAAAGCTGAAAATACCATATATTAACTACAACTTCATAAGCTCAAATTGCTTCACCTCTATAGAGCTGAAGTGAATAAAACCACTTTCTTCCCAATTATGAAGCTTCCAACTTCAAGACCTTTATACTTTCAGTAAATATCTTGATCTAATTTAGAAAGCAGATTATGGCCCTACCGAGACCTCTAAATCATCTTCCCCAATAACACTATTTAATGAGCAAATCAAATTGAATAACTCATTATATATTTTCAGGGGGGCTACCTTTATCTTTTAGGTTAGTGATAGAAGGGTTTCTTTAATAATATTAATATCCCATAAAAGTATTTGTTATAGTAGTTCCCATTTCCAGTATATGACACTAATATATTTAAGTGGATATAAACTTCAATTCTAAAACAATTTAAATATATCTGATATACAAAGTTGACTTTTAAAAAGTTTCAAATATTAAAATAGCACTTTAGACACAACAGACAAGGTATAAGACATACTGAAAAAACAGAATACCTCAAATAAAATGAAGAAATTTTGTTTGCATGGTAATTCTGTGAATTTAACATTGATAAATTTTTAATTTCTTCTTTTAGATAATCTTATGTATTACAATTACTGATCACATTTTTTTCACAGTGGAAACTGCAGCCATTCCAGGGAGTCAAGATGCCCTAAATCTATTAATTATTACTAATTAAACATCCTAAGTTATCCAACCAGCACAAAAATTCTGAATCTGATAAATTCAACATGTATACTTATTTTCAATCGCTACCAAACTATGGCATACAACTTGACACTTCAATTTTTAGAGGAAGACAACTGTTTAACAAAAATGCTAAACAAACTTCTGTGGCATACATTATCACAATATTCCACACACCAGCACAAACTTCACATAAAAGTAATACCCTCAAGGCGTGTATATGGTTTTGGAGATGAGCATAAGCAGTTCAGATCCAAGTTCAAGCCTGGATTATTCTAAGTACTTCTATGTGATGCTAAATAGGATACTTAATTTATGCATTTGTACCCTCTGTAAGAAACAACATTAATATCTGACTTCCCTATTCAATATAACTGCTGCAATCCATAAACTATATAATGCTATAAAAAATAAGACACCATGCAGGATTTTAAAATACTTACATTTACGGCTACATCCTACCAAGCCAATGGGGCCAAATACACAATTGTATTAACTTTTTTTTAAAAATAAAGTAGCTTTATGCTTCTAATGAAAACCATCGGTAATAAACAAGGTTGAATTATGAAATATAAACTATTACTCACTCGCCAACTGAGAGCAAGTTCTGTTTCTCATCCTTTTTTATTCGTGGGCGCCCTGGTTTCATCTTCAAAGGTGAGGTTGGAGTCTTCTGAGCAGCAGGCTGAATGAAATGTGCAAACAACTCTGTTTGCTTTAATAAATATTCAAATCTATTTGCACGATCAGTTTGCTGCAAAAAAGTTTAAGGTACATTTCATCAAAACTTTGGAAATCAGTTTCAGTAAGCCTCCATATTATGAATTCAGGAATAAAAAGAAACTACTGACACATGCAACATGAGTCTTAAAATTTGCACTTTGTCAAGGGAAGAAAAAACACAAGTCTACAATATATGATTCCACTTACAGTGTATGAACTACAGACACAAAGCAGATGAAAAGTGGCAAGAGGTTGGGGCAGGAACTGCTTACAGAGGGACAGAAGCTTTTAACAGGATGGAAAGTATGCTACATCATGATTGTAGTATTATTTACGTGACTGCATATACCTGCCAAAACTCAAAATCATTTTATGTATGTTATACTTTAAAATAGTTGCCAAAAAAATACTTTTAAAGACGTTAAAAGGCATTGTGCATTACAAGTGAATTTATTAAAAAGTTGGAGAAAAGACACTAGTCATTCATCAGTTAGGCTGGTGTCAAATTTTAAAAACCATGAAATATTCATTAACTTAATGTAGT
This sequence comes from Ictidomys tridecemlineatus, assembly GCF_052094955.1. Taxonomy (NCBI): domain Eukaryota; kingdom Metazoa; phylum Chordata; class Mammalia; order Rodentia; family Sciuridae; genus Ictidomys; species Ictidomys tridecemlineatus. Next base: position 130,081,773 of record NC_135485.1, read on the forward strand.
CCAACACTATTCCTGCCTTTCATATCTGCCATCTGCCCCTTTGAATGTTTCCTATTACCACACCAAAAGAATGAAAATATGTATAAACCAAAAAAAAAGGTAAGATCCTTAAGAAGTTTTCATAAAAAAAATTATAAAATCTCAAGACATTAGGCAACCAGACTTTAGACAGGATAGTTTGTTTAAACAAAGAGAAACTAGACAACTTCAACAGATAAACCAGTTACCCAACAATGCTGCCATAAAAATGTTTAAAATGTCAGTTTTAGAGATTTACAAAAAGACCCACCAAAGCAAACACTGAAGGTATCCATACACCATTTATGTTATAAAAACCACATACTTTAAAAGGGAAAACGGTTATCTTAAAAATCACAATAGTGTAAAAACTGAAGCTAAATTTGCCATCAGGAAGTGGTAAAAGTGTTTCAGTGGGTCATAGTAACAGTCATAGAAGCAACCTGATATGCACAATTAGAACAGGCTGTCAACATGTTCCTCCCTGGCAACATCCTATAAATGATGTGCCTTAGTTTATGCTTTTCAAGATTATAAACCATTTCAAGTACGGAACTAAGATATCAGGCTTAAAAACCATGTAAATGTGCACATATAAGTATGTGCACATTTACACAAAATTATATATAATAAAAGCCAATAACATATAACTGAAAATAGTCTACTCACAATTACTGTAATTATGTTTGAGATCAAAATATATAACCTTTGAAAACAAATCCACAGGTTAAATTCTAGACATGCAAGGTAAAAGCTATTGTATAGTATTCAAAATTTATCAAGTCACTATTATTGTCCCGAATATTAGGGGGAAAACTAGGCACCTTGCTGCTTAAGGGAATGAACAGGCTAAAATAAAAATAATTTTGAGATCCTAAAAGGTTAAAAGTGGTAAAAAGAAAAAAAAAAAAAAAACAATTGATCCTAAAATGCAGCAACTATTAATACAGTAAAATTAGGGAATTGAATGAACTCAATGAAGATTATATTGAACAACCATGGACCAGCTTTTTTCTAAGACAGAAAAAAACAAGGCATCAGAGACTATATATATGTTTGAAAATACACAGTAAATAAGATAAGTAAGATTTTGTGTGTGTAGGAAGCCTGAAAATTAGGGTTAGCAGAAATAGAGTAGAAAGATACATCCAAAAACTTAGGGGGAAAGGAGGGTACAGCCAAGTCAAGTTTTAGGTACTAAAAGCCCAAGAATAAAAACCATAAATCTGCAGGGCATGGTGGCGCACACCTGTAATCCCAGTGGCTGGGGAGGCTGAGGCAGGAGGACTGAGTTCAAAGCCAGCCTCAGTAACTTAGTGAGGCCCTAACTCAGTGAGACCCTGTCTCTAAATAAAATATAAAAAAGGGCTAGGGATATGGCTCAGTGGTTAAGCACCTCTGGGTTCTACCCCCAATACCTCCCCCGCAAAAACAAACAAAGTTATTCTGTCTTTGGAAGTAGTGCTCAGAATCCCAGATTCAAGAATGAAGAGTAAATAATGGGGACTTACCCATGCTATGGTTAAGAACTAGCAGATGACATGGGAGTTTATTTAGAAGAAAACTATTCAAAGGAAGATCATGTCACAAATGTAATGAAGCTCGGAAACTGAAAAACTTATGAGGCAAAAAAAAAAAAAAAAAAAGTGCATGCATGCAAAATAAAAGAATATTGAGCGGGCTGGGGATGTGGCTCAAGCGGTAGCGTGCTCTCCTGGCATGCATGCGGCCCGGGTTCAATCCTCAGCACCACATACAAAACAAAGATGTTGTGTCCGCAAAAAAAAAAAAAAAAAAAAAAAATTAAAATTCTAAAAAAAAAAGAATATTGAGCTAGGATGAAGGGGAAAAATGAAAAAGAAAGATTTATGACAGTAAACATGTAAGAAAATAAAAAGTAGGAGGTATTGTCACAGGCATCTTGGATATATATTGAGAAACTTTCATTCACTGAAATAACATTAAGTATGTGTGTAAAGTAACAATTGTGAATTCAATTCTGGATATTCTCAAATTAGAGGTCCCAATGTGATTTAAAAGTAAATGCCCAACAAGCAATAAGAGGTATCTGGGCTCAAAATAAAAGATTTAAAAGTATCCCATTTAAAGACAGCAAGTGAAATCCAGTAGTAAGAATCAAGCTGTCCATGAAGAAATGTTCAGAATGTAACAAAGGACAAAGGCACAATCAAATAGGGTATCAAGAGGGTAAAAGGTGTCTCAAGGTAAGTAAAGATTTTTTGGGGGGTGGTCAACAATGTCAAACATAAGTGAGATCAAGAACAATGAAACAAAAGCCAACAAACTTTAAGTTAGATTCACTAATACAATGTTAGTGTCAGAATCTAAATTGTAAAGGGTAAAAGGGGTATTTCCTTGAAAAGCACATTGTTTTAAAGTGTACCTATTTTTAAAGGCAGGCTATATGTATATTTCTTCTTTAAGTTGTGCAGCAAAACTGTAGCTGTTTGGATATACAAAATGTTATAGAAACCATATATAAAATCATATGTAACACTGCACATGTATTATGTATATTACATATGTACATATAAATTTACATGTATACATAAAACATAACAATTTTAGGATTCGTAGTATTTAAGAGGTTTAAGAATAGCTGCTGATTTTGAAGAGAATATCAAAGGACAAGGAAAATGTACATTTAAAAATATATATAAAGCTCTACTACGTGCCAGATACTATGCTGGGTGCTGGACACACACAAGAAAATTAGGATACTCTTGTTTAAGAAACATACTATAGTGTTATTAACTGACACATTTCACCTTAAGGATTTCAAATATTATTGTGTTTATGCTACATAAAGCCCTCAGAACAGGGTTTGATAGATCATAAGTATTTGCTGTTAAAACTCATTTAAAGCTCTGGTTATGTCAAGTCATGTTCCTGGGCTGGGGTTGTGGCTCAGCGGTAGAGTGCTCATCTAGCACATGGGTTCTGGGTTCCATCCTCAGCACCACATAAAAATTAAAAAATAAAAAAAAAAGTTATTGTGTCCAACTACAACTAAAAATTAAATATTTTTTTTAAAAAGTTGTTTCCTAAAACATATGGGATGTGAATTTTGTCTTTAAAAAGTTTGTCATGTTTTCTTTTTGTAAAAATCCCAGCCATGGCCTAGGCAGGTAGTTCAGTGGTACAGCACTGAGTACGTGCAAGGCCCTGGGTTCCACCTCTAATACAAAAATGGGGATGAATATACACAGAATAACTACTTCTCTGGTCTTCACTTCATTTCTTCTTCTTTTTTTAAAATTTAATCTTTATTTTATTTATTTGTTTTTATATGGTGCTAGGGATAAAAACCAGGGCCCTACACATGCAAGGCAAATACTCTACCACTGAGCTACAATCCTGGCCCCTCACCTCACTTTTGATGCTAAAATCTCATAGGTGTTAGCATAATTAGACAATTACATCACATTCACTAATTCACTGAATATATCAGATTTGGTTTATGTAGGCAAATAAAAATAGAAATTATAGTACTCCAGGTTACATACTTCATTGAGACATCTGTGCTCTAAATATAAAAGTTAAACATGGATATTTAGTATATTTAATCATCTAACAAAAAGTTTCTTTACATACTCTATACATATCCAGAACATACCATTTTTTCTTCATAGGTCGGATCTGGTTCTTGAATTTCTTTTTGCTTTCCAGGAGATGCATCATCAAATACTTCCTAACAGAAAGGAAAAATCATGGAATTGTTCTTCAGAATAGTCAATTCACCATTATACACTGATTTCAGCCCAAAGCACATTTCAAATAATATACTCCTTACCAAACTCCCTACACACTTAAATGGCTGTCATCTAACCTGAGAGGAAACCTGATAAGGATAAAATAAAATACTATGGGGATAATAATCTGTTTAACCCAATTTTGTAAGCTGTCTGGCTGCTGCCAAGATTGAAACAAAATATTACCATCAACATCATCCTCAAATAAAATTACTTATCAATGCAAGTTATATGGGCAAATCTACACTCCTTTTTTTATAATTTAGTTGTAGATGAACACAATACCTTTATTCATTCATTTTTATGTGGTACTGGGGATTGAACCTTGCTAGACGCCTCACACATGCTAGGCATGCCCTCTACCACTGAGCCACAATCTCAGCCCTATACCTCTTTTTTCTAATAAAATTATGAAACCAAATTAAAATAGTATAAAACATGAAAAAAGTTCCCCTTTTATCATAAAATTGCATCTACCTAACTGTGCTTTTACACAAATGTACACATGGAAGGGAGCATTAGTCACTCTAATTTCCATCATCTGGAATATTACAAAAAAGGTATCCTGAAGTCTAATTTGAATACTCTTAACTACAGTGTGATTACTAACTTAGTATTAAATGTTATCCTTACAAATGATTATCCTAGCATTCAAATGCTACAAAAAAATTTAGCACCAATTTTTACACTACAAAGTTCCATGCAATTGAGCTGGGGTTGTGGCTCAGTGGTAGAGTGCTTTGCCTAGTGTGTGTGAGGCAATGGGTTGGATTCTCAGCACCATATATCAATAAATAAAATAAAGATCCATTGACAACTAATACACACACACACACACACACACACACAACACACACACACATATATATATTTTTTCCAAGTTCCACTCAACCATTTAAAAAAAGTTAGCAGCTGGTAAAAGCATATTTTTTGTTAATAATGTCCAAATCTGTGCATGTCAATACATACTATTATAAAGTTATAAATGATCACAAAGTATAGGAGACAAGAGCTGTTGGAATTTAGAAGGGCCAAAATGACCTAAATTCAAGTCTAATTTCATTGCTAAGGCTTTTAAGCATCAGTGTGCCCTTATATCATCATAAATCTCTGGTCTTTGTATTTAAAAGTGACAAACTACCATCTAATTCAATTAACAAAATTCCTGCTGGAATACTACCAAAGGTATACCCAAAGAAAATCAAAGTGCTTTCCACAATTGTCATTCTTTCTTCTATAATTTAAAAAAAAATTGAATTTCAGTCCTCTTAAGGGCACACAATTATTGGCACACAGCATGTCTATCTATGTCTGGTCAATGAGGATGAATAAATAAGGTGAACACTATCAAAAACATAACAACTAAAAAAATGGAACTGTTCCTTGACGTATTACTGGGAAAAAAGCAAGAAGAAAAATTAACTGAATACATGGGAAAACTAACAATTGTTTTATGGGAAAAAGAGATTTGTCAGAAAAAAAGATCACCTTAAATTCTACTTTCAAACAAGAAAAAGGCATTTAGAATATCTTTTTTCCAAATGCATAACTAGACTAAGGTCTTCAGTCATGAAAAACATTCTGAATCTCAAATGATTCTGAATTCAGTTAAAGAAGCAGTAAAAACTGGTACATTTATTTTAAAAGACAAAAAAAAATCACTATGAAGCGTACATAGAGAGAAAAAAATAAAAAAGATAAAAAATGAAGTTACTGATATTCCTAACATAATGGTAAAAGTAACTAAGGCATTCCTCCATAACTGAAACTGCCAAGCATCTTAGGTACATGACAAAGCAAGATGTGTGGGAAAAGTCTCACTTTTGGAATCAGACCTGAGTTCTAGCAAAGGTTCTAGTGATCAGCAGATTGGATTTCCTCACCTGGCCAGTGAAAATACTACTGATTTCAGGAGTTATCACTCAAATTTAAACTTTAATTCAATTTTAATTTTAAAATGTGAACTCAAAAAGTCAAAATATTTATTTAAATTGCTCTCCTTTCTGATATTTAAATAAGGCCTCTGGTAAGACATTTGTTATCTCAAATTTGAACAGAAGTCCCTTTGGAAACCTGAGGATAACTAAGCACATCTCTTTGTAGGGGAACTACATATTTAATCACCCAATTGCTTTCAGCGTCAAAGGTTTCCAAACCCCTTACGCCTTGGAGCTGGAATTCAACAGACCTGATAATACAAGAGAACCATTTAAAACTTTAAAGGGAAAATAAAAGAACACTGAACACATTTTACTGTGAAACAAATCTTAATCACTGAAAACTGCAGAGTATTAGCATGTATTCCACTGAAACCTACCCTCATCACTTAAAGTTCTGTTTCTTTACCCTACCCTAGCAGTACCCCACCTCAAAAAAAAAAAAAAAAACACCTATCACTTCATGGTAAACTCCATTATCATTTCTTTATTGTGTTAATTTTGCATTAAGGCTCATTTTAAAAGCAGTATTACTTTCATTCTGCCTTAGTATGGAAAATCCCAGAAATCTTTGGGCTAGAGCTACAAAATAGCTCCAAACAGGTCCAAGGCCAAGAATAAAAATTGGAAACAATCACTTTGTTCCCAGACATCGCAAAGCCTAGCGGCATACCCATGAGACCCGCCTGGCAGGTCCCCCATCTTTCCACATTCGCACACACTCAAAACCATGGTACTGTCACCACCCCCTAGTCAACCCAGGCCTCAAAAGGCTCAACAGCGAGTGCTTAAGTTTTTTTCTTAAAGAAGCCAAAACCCAAAAAGCGGAAATGCCCAGGACAGAAAGCCAAACATCTGCCCTGATTCTGTAATACATTCATCCACCCATCCAGACCCCCAAATTAGATGGGGACTCAAGACGGCGGCGGCTGCTGCTGCTGCAGCCAGGCTCGCTTCCCTCCCGGTGCAACAGTGCCTGGGAGGGGCCTCCGCTCCCTTCACAGAAGCAGCTGCGCCCCGCTTATCCCCACTGCGCATTCGGCCATCCAGCTCTCGCCATTGTTTCTGCCCGGAACAGACAGATACCGCCTCCGCAAGGACCGGAACGAAGAAAGGAGGCCCAAGTCCTCGGATGCGCCGCTTTTAGTTGCCACCCCAACCGGCCTGCGTATCCCACTCCTAAAGGGCACCTCCCCCGCCCTCCCCCGAAGTTTGGTAGAAACTAAAACCTAGATTCGAGGAGGAGAGAGGGAATTGTGGAGGTGGAAGGAATAGGTTTCCCCCGACACAGTAATCAAGAACATCTGCTTAATAGGAGCGTTCGAAGATTTGGCAAGATTCGCAAAAGAAACACAGTTTAAACGTAAAGCACCATTTACTCATTTGGATCGGCTGCACTGGGTTAATGCAAGGGCGCAGGAGTTGGAACCTCACTCCGGACCACACTGGGCCCAAAGACGCGCCACGACTCTGCGCGCGATCCCCTGCACCACGGCGAGGGAACCAGCTCTCCTCCCCTCTGCGCCCTCTCCCGCGCCACGAGCCGCCCTCACCTCCATCTCGGCGTCCGCGGGGCCGGCGCCGGCTGCAGAGGGAGCCGCCTGGGCCGCGCCGCCCTCGGGGCCGCCTTTGTTGCTGCTGCTGCTGCTCCCGCTGCTGGCGGCAGAGGCTGCGGACTTGGAAGGCGCGCTCTCGGGAGGCGGGGGTGGCGGAGGCTCGGCCGCGGACGACATGATGTTCTGTCTGCGTCACCCGCTGCTGCCAGAGGCCTGGCCCGCAGGGATGGAGGAGGCGGCCTAGGCGCGGGTGGCTACGTCGCAACGGACTGATGGAGCAGCAAGAGGCCCACCCGGAACCTCGCCCGCGCCGCGACTCCGCGACGGGCCTGAGCCGGGCCCAGCAGCTTCCCTTTCCTCGGCGACCTCTTCCGCGGGGCTCTGGGTTCGACCGGCGATTACCTCACGGCGGGAATCACGTCGACGAGGGTGGGCGGGGCCACCCAGGTCACTGAGGTCAGAGAGGGCCGGCTGACTTAGAGGAAGGCGGAGGGCTCGGGGAGAGGGAAAGGAAAGCGAAAGAGAGACTGAGGCTGGGAACTCGCTTCACCTCCTCCTCTTCTTCCTCTGATAGATATCATCTACCTCGCTAGCATCCCAGACAACTACCTACGCCACCGACTTTCAACCCTCGCGAGATTGCTAGTTAGCTCATTGGCTGATCCCAAGCGCGCATGCGCATTCTCTTCACATTTGGCCACGCCCCCTTAGGACCTCTAGCGGGCTCTAGAGCGAAGGGTAGGAGGGGCCTGGAGGGAGCGCTCAGAGACGTAGGTTGTGCGTCGGGCCCTTGGCGTGACGCGAGCGTCGTAGTAGGCGCTTTCTTAACGGTTTGCTGTCTGCCGCTGCGGCGTCTTAGGGGCTAGTCTGGGGTACTCGGAACTAGTTGACACCTTTACTAAGTTCTCCGCTTCCTAAATTTAGAGGCTTCTGTTGGCCTTCCCACTTCCGCCGCCTTCACCATAAGGCGTGACGTTTTGGTTATCCCAAGTGACGTCTCCCTTTTTTGTTGTGTAAGAAAAAAAAATCCGTTTAAAGAGGAAACGCGCGTGTGTGTTGTGTGTTTTAAGTCTGTGCATTTAAATCTACGGCAAATCATTTCTAAATACCTTCTGCCCCTTAGGTACAAAGTAATATGATGTTTCCAATGAATTTTATCTGCTGGAAGTTGAACAGATAAGCTAATGTGCACACTGTACCCAGTAAGGGAGAAACATGCATATCAACAGATGAGAAAGACAGGTGATAGGATGTATCTTTTTTTTCAAGTAACATACATAAAAGTGCACATTCTTCTCCAGAAAAATGTTAGCAAGTCAGGTGTAGTGAAACATGCAATGTAGTCCCAAGGAATGGAAGGCCAAGGCAGGAGGATGGGAAATGCCAGGCCAGCCTCAGTAATTTAGGGAGACCCTGTCTCAAAAAGGTCTGGGGATGTGGCTCAATGGTGAAGCTGTCCGTGGGTTCAAGCCCCAGGAACACACACAGCACACATTGTGTTGTGTTTGATAACAAATCTGCATATTACAGTAGACAATCCGCACACTTTTCCCTACTCATCAGGTCTTTTTGTCTTATCCTCCCCATGTCCAGTATTATATCAATATTTGTTGAATAAAAAAGACATTTTCAAAAGTCGAGGGTTGAGCCAACTTAGTTATGTTAAATTTCAAACAGAAGGAATCTCCTTTTAATATATAGCCTGCAAAATTTTTAAGTAATTGAATCCTTTGATCAGACTTGAGATTTGGAAGCTGGTGTGGTGACTCTGTTGTCCCAGCTACTGGGAAGGCTGAGGCAGGAACATCACAAATTGAAAGCCAGTCCCAGCAATTTAGCAAGGCACTCCTTCCCAAAATAAAAAAATAAAAAGGATCACAGTTGGAGCTCAGTGGCAGAGTGCCCCTAGGTTAAATCACTAGTATCACAAGGAAGAAAAATATGAATAAAGAAAGAATTAAGATAAGGAGAAATGCACCCCCCTCCACTCCATTAGAAATGCTGTTTCTGAGATTGTTTACAAATGCCTATGTATAACATATAGAAATAAATAAGTTTATAAACATCTTCGTATAATAAATAACCATCTTCATATGTATTTGCAAAAACCTGACAAAAATGCTTGAGATTCCAACATATAATCCTAAAACTATTGCCCAACCATAAAATCAACTATTTACCTCTAACAACCATTAATACAGAAAAAAGTTTATTATGAAGTGTTACCTGAAAAAGAATTTTAGCAATTAGAAAATGTGTAAAAGTTTCCAATTATATTTATATAAAAGTATTGAAAATGAATGTTGTTGGTATGTATATCCTACTTTTGGTCTCCATTTATTTTTCTGAAATAAATTTTCATAATGTATTGGGAAAACTTTTGAAAATTTTTTCCAGGTTTATTGAGATATAATTGACAAAAAATATATAGACTTGAGGGTGTAACTCAATGGCAGAGCACTCTTGCCTCACATGCAAGAGACCATGAGTAAAATCCCCAGCACTGCAAAAGATAAAATTATATATATTTGAGGTGCATAATGTGATGTTTTTATACACAGATATACTGTGAAATGATTACCTCAACCAAGCTAATTAATGTCCCTCACCTCTCATCGGTACCTTTCATGGGGTGGAAGGATGAATATTTAAGATCTACTCCTAGCAAAATTTCAAATACACAGTATTTATTATTAACTACACTAACAATACTGTAAGGTACTTGCTTAGCATCTGGGCGGCCAACTTAAGTGACCACCTCCATTTTAAAATCAATATTCAAAAGTTAGAAGGAATATGTCCAGATTAAATGGCATGCTTCTAAATAGTCCACAGGTCAAAGAAGAAGCCTCAAGAGAATTCAAACTAACACATTGAATGGAATGAAAATACAATACATAAAAATTTGTGGAACACAGTTTAATACGCTGCTTAAACAGGAAATAGCACCAAATCTTACATTTTAAAAAAGACTTAAATCTAAGCTTCCACCTCAAAAACCTAGGGAAAAAAAGAGCAAAAAATAAACACAAAGTAAGTAGAAGAAAGGAAAGAATAAATACAAGAGTAGAAATCAATGAAATTAAAAATAGAGAAAATAAAATGTAACAAAGAACTAGCTATTCGAAATAAAATAAACTGACAAACCTCTAAAAAGAAAAGAAGACATAAATCACTATTATCAGTAATGAAATAGGACCCATCACTATAGACCCTGAGAACATCAAAAGAATAATAAAGGAATGTTGCAAACATAAATTTAGCAACTTAATATACTACTTCCTTGAAAAATACAAGC